>NW_026947486.1:79552043-81952043 GCF_034190915.1 Cavia porcellus
ATCACTTATGTTGGATTTTAAAATCAATCAGAGATGTAGAAAGTCAAATGGTGTTTAGCTAGAGAAGGAGGGATTATTTGGTCCAAGTTTGTAAAGTTTAAGTTACAGAGGAGAAATAAATTTTTAAGTTCTATTACATACTGTATCTGTTTAATCATTCTATGATGCATATATATGTGTGTGTGTGTGTGTGTGTGTGTGTGTGTGTGTGTGTGTGTATCAAAACATCACATTTCCCATAAATACAAGAAACTGCTGTTGTATTTATGGGAAGATGTAGAAAAGAGGGAATCCTCCTCCAATATTGTCAATATTGGTTTTTTATTAGCAGTATTGTGAATTGAACCCAGGACCTTCATACTGAGCTACAGCTCTAGGCTTTTTATATTTTTTATTTTGAGACAGGGTCTAGCAGAGTTAACAAGTTGGGCTCAAACTTGAGATTCTCCTACCTTAAACCCTCAGACTTTTTCAAGTTATTTTTTTTTTATGTTAAAGGATTTATTTACAGGGGCTGGGAATTTAGCTCAGTGACCTAAACACCTGCTTGGCAGGCATGAGGTTATGAGTTCGATCCCCGGTACCACCAAAAAACGAAAAAAAAAGATTTATTTATAATTAATACATGTTGAAATTTGCTTGATTTGGTTTTCTTTTTGTGATTTGATGAGCATTGAAGATGAGCAAGGAAATTATTTTATTCATTTGTAAAAAACATATTTATTGTTTAAAGCAAGCTTTGTTAATCAGAAATTTAAATGCATCAAAAATATTTGATTTAAAGATACCCAATGTCCCAAGTAGATTTTTGTTCTATAAAGTAGAGGAGAGCAACATAATAACCTGATGAGAGGGTTTTAAGGACCAAAGAAGTTAAAACATATTAACATAGTCTTTAGTACTGCTTAATATATGGTGACCATTGCCTTATTGTTTACAAGAACACTCCAGGAAAGCTTCAAGTAGAGGCATTATATAAAAATGTACTGCTCCTTATGATGAAATGCATTATTCTTTTTTCATCTTGACATGTGATACAGATAATTTTAGCCAACTTTATAAAGTATAAATATGCTTTTTTTCAGTGCTTATGTTCTATAAATGCATTGAAAAATTCTCAGAAAAAAATATAGTCTTACAGACTACTCTGGTAAAAGACAGTTGGCTTAATATATTAGAAACTATATTGGTTTGAAGTAAAACAAGAACTTAACAACTTTATATTTAAAATGTGCTTCAAACATGAACATTTTATTTTAACAGTTTTTGTTTAATAATATCATCCTGTGCAAGCAGAATCGTATTGTAATCACTAGATAAAATTGTCTGACTTTTTAACCTCATGTTGTATTGTAAAATGGCCTGGAGCATAACAAAGCTGTAGGGTACTTTTCTATGTTCCAGAAATTGGGCTTAGCTTAGGCTCTCTACTTCTGACAGACTACCAAAGTACCTTTGAGAAATTTGGAGCGAGTCAGAGGTCTATTAACTTGATTTGAAATCCTGTAATACTCCCACTATCTTGTTTTGACTGATTAGACTCTGTTCTGTTTTGTACGATAGTATCAAGTTTGAGGGTATAGGCAACTACTTTGAAGGCAATAAGATTCACTATGATGCCCATTCTGGTTTGACTATTGTCTCCTTTGGAAGTCCTGTAATGTTTACAATGCTTAAGTTTTATTGGTCTTGTTCTCTACTGTTTTGTTCAACTTTATAATATCTAATGAGATAGACAATTCTTTTTAAGGAAACGAGACATCGTTGATAACCATTGTTGATAACCTTGTACTCTGTTTTACATCATGTACTATGTCTATCCTTTGTTTTGACTGACTGCTTTGTTTTGTCACATTTGGTTTTATACTCTTCCAAAATATAGTAAGAACTGTGGAGGTAATAAAACCCAAAATGTGTAAATGTTATTGTAAAACAGAGAGGTAAAGGAAGTGCTGTAAAGGACACAACTGCAATTGTCTTTAGGTGTGTAAGATAGATCAGCATATTACTAAGTCTTTGTTGAATCATTGAACACAACTGTTTGCAGTCTCACTGTTTGAATGTCCACTTCATATGCTTTGATACTGTGACTTGAGCAACTATCTCTAAGATGATAATGTGTAATCTATTAACTGGTGATTTCTTACTGTTTTTTTTTTTTTTTTTTTTGTAGTTCTGTACCCTTACACCGCTTTGTTTTGTTTTGTTTTTTCTCTTTTTCCTCTTAAATAAAATTTTTTTTTAAAAAAGAGAGAAACTACGGCTTGCTTACGTGATTTTACCCCTTTTTTCAGAGGACACAACAGAAGTGTACAGAAACTGAATGATCAAATTATTTATTCACACCTAAAATAAATGGTAGAAACAGTGTTTTAGCAAGGTTCATCTGCTCAAAAGCCTATTTTCACTAATCTGGAATATCTCCATGTGTGCCAATAATTGACCAATAAGTTTGATTCAGTGATTCAACAGCCAGAAGTGCTAAGTTTTAAAGAAGATAAATACAAAAGATAAACGTGGCCTTTTTTCCAGGCAGGCAGCTAAAACATCTGACCATATTTCTCAAGGTATAATGGTCATGGGGAGACAGATTTTCTTACCTCATCTTCTTACCTTTATACCTATGTTGAAGGTAGACCTCCCCTTCCATTGGCATTCAGCATTTGCTCACATAGCAATTTGAGCCCCTTCAAAGTTTTTTGGTTTTGTTTTATTTTGTTGATTTGATTGTGCTTGTATTGCTTTCGACAACCATTTGCTAAGGATTATTTAAAATTAAAATAACCTCAGTCCCAATCAGCTCTTAATATACAAGATTTTATTATACAGCAGTATATGGTTGTCAAGGAAACTAAATACTTGGTGTACACTCATTTTTATTTCTGGAAATTGACCTTTGCTCATGCACACTTGTATTGACCAGACATTAAGGTTAAACAGTCACTTTTATGACAGCAAGTTTTTGGTTTTTGCTTATTGTTTTTGCACTGCTGGGCATCAATTCTAGGACCTTGTGTGTGGTAGGCAACCTCAGTACCACTGAGCTATACCCTCAACCCTTTTTTGTTAAATTGTGTTTTTTTTGTTAATTGTTTTTTATATAAGCCTTAAAAAGTTTTCAAACTAGAGTCATCTAATTCATCTTCTTATCTCTAGTCCTGGTACATTCTATAGATTATATAAATGTTCAACAAAAGCATTGATTTTCTGTAATGCAAAAGTACTTTTTTATCCAACTGTTTTGAATTACGAGTTGAGGATTGCTGTACCAAATGTCATCTCCCAGCTTGTCATATAACAAACATGGTAGTAGGCCTCTGCTTCTCTTGGTTCTTCCTCCTAAATGTGACTTAGAGTAAAAGTCACTGAATCTTTTGGGACCTTTTTCTTTTTCTGTAAAAAGAGGCTATGTTACTGTGTCATCTTGAAGGTGTTTTTCAATCTGAAGTTACATATAATCATAAACATAAAAACTTAGGACTGACATATCAGTTATTTAGAACTGTTTCTTATTGTGTAACTCCGAAGTGTAATAGCTGTAAGATGTCATTCTGTTTTGTGCATTGAAGCAGTTATCAGACTGCTCCTATTTGGGGAAAAAAAAGGAAAGAAGGGGTAAAAGTAATTGCTAAAAAGTTAGTTTTTAAAATTACTGTATCTAAAGTAGTCTGTGTTTTAAGAATAGAATTTTGCTCAATAGAAAAACTGAGAGAACAAAAATGAGTCTTTAAAAGTAATGTAAACATTAATGAATATGAAAAATTTCAGTTACACTATCAAATCAAAGAAGTATAAGTTGAAACAGTAGCAAGGTATATTTTTTACTGCCAAACTAATAAATATTTTAAAGTAACAGTCATTTTGGGCAGAAGTACTAAACATGCATTCATAGAACAGTGGTAGTAGAAGCTGATAGAACTGTTTTAGGTGGCAACTTAAAAGTGTCTTAAAATTCTAAAGTTTATTTACTTTTGGCCTGTACTTCTGCTAGAGAAATTTATTCATGGAGTTGTGCAAAGTTTTATTTACAAGAAGATATAGATAGATAGAGAGTATTGAGAGTCCAGCAAAAAATGTATACATCAGGAAAAGAAAAACTTGTTTAATATTTTAATAGTAAATTTATACAGATGTCATGAGATTAATGCAAGTGACTTTTGGCCTATACAGTTACAAGAGGTACTCACAGTGGTGACCATTAGCTTCCAGACATTTCTTAATATGGTGAACTGCTGAACTGTATATATATTTTTCAGCGAACTCTACGAAATATATATATATATATATATATATATATATATGTGTGTGTGTGTGCTGTATGTACACACACAAAAGTTACTCAGATCTCTGGGTAGTGAAATTATATATGAATCACTTTAATTTTCTTGTCTTTCTTGTTTTTTGTATTTTCTATATACAACCAAGACATTTAAATCTCAAAATACATACATATTTTTAGATGCAGGCTTGTGTTTAATAGTGTGTAGAAATAGTTCCTTTCTTATCATCTTTATTTAACGCCTTGTTTATGTTTCCTAACAGGTCTCCAGAAAAAGTTGGATTTTCATCAGTCAAGGTAAACTTTGCTTTCTCAAAGACATTTAGAAATCTTGTACATTTTTACTTTTTTTCTCATGGAACTCATTGTTTTATTGCCTGTTTTAGCTTACTTTTTGTTAAATAATATTGTCATTATATCCTCCTGGGTATAATTACATATTCTAGAACGACCTAACTTAATATTATGCTGTAAGTAAGGGACTATAAGCATTTTTATATTTTTACAACTTTTTATGATTTATAATTTTTTGAATAAAGGAACACATGCAGTGTATCTACGTATATGGATGTGTGAGCTCAAAATGTAATACTAGCATAACAAAAATACAGAGCAACCAAAATACTTGCATACTTCTTGTGGGCACATGTATTGGTATCTCTGGCTATATATAAAAATGAATCCCAACCATATATCTAAGCAGAAGAGTTTGGTATTGAGACATTATGCCACTGAGAGTTGTTTTTTTTTTTTTTTTTTTTTTTTTCCTTTTCGGTGCTGACAATGGAGCCCATGTTTGGCAAGCACTGTACCACTGAACTATACCCAAGCACCTGAGAAAGAGACATTTTAATTACCAGACTTTTACTGAACAGAACTGTTTACAGTCATATGTGGGTACTTGACTGCTTTAAAACTTGTCAAATTTAGTACTCAACACATTTTGATGTGAAAATTTTGTCCTGGTTCTCATCATTTGCTGGTACTTGGTGTGCAAGCTAGGACTTACTGGTGTTGACTGCCTTTTGACTCGCTACCTTTTGCAGCCAAAACAGTTCCACCTGCTATAACCAATCAACAAGAACTGAGGTACCGCTGTACATCAAATAGAGTATGTATTGTATATGCATGTTTTTGTTTATATATGATCTCAAACATGCTCTATTTTTTCAGTTCTAATATTTCTTTTACATGCATTGGATACTAGTCTCTGATAAATTGTTATAAAATTATATGGAATATTATACAGAAGTAGAAAGAAATAACATGCATGAATTTCAGCACAGGGAGGCAGTTCACAAAAACATACACACTATGATTCCTTATGCATTGAGTTCAAAAGCATTCCTAATTAAAGAATATATTGTTTAGAGACATATCATTTAGAGATCTAAGCATGATAAACCTGCAAAGAATGGCAAGGAAGGATCAACACAAAATCCAGGTTTATCAGTTATTTCTGAGGAGGAATGATTGTAATGGGAATGGAGAACCACATACAAGAGACTTGATATCTAGTGGTAATATCCTTTTACTTAAATTGAGTACTTAAGAAAGATTAAATCGTAATTCTTTGTTTCATATATTTTATAGAAATTCAGCACTTAATGAAAAGTAAATTTTAGAAGTAATATGTATTCTAAAATTTGTTCAGGGAAAAATGCATGTATATAGTTGAAAATGTAGCTTTTCCTCCCATTTCTCATACCCTACTCTCAATCTCCATATCCAGAGGCAATTACTGTTTGTACTTGTAGGTTTTAAAAGCCATTTAAGTGTAAGATATTTTTAGATTACAAATAGATTTGGAATATCTTCTTTATCCCAGTAATTATAGATTGTCCTTAACTTGAATAAAATTAGATAGCAAGTGTGCATATTTAGTAAGTAAATATGAGGTTGAATATTGTTCCTTTATTTTGAAATAATTATGTATTCACAGGAAGCTACAAAGATAGTACAGAGAGGCCCTATGTATCCTTTATCCAGTTTCCCCACTGATTATATATAGTACAGTATCAAAACAAGGAATTTGATACCAGTACAATGTGAGTGTATAGTTCTATGTCAGTTTGTCACGTGTGTGTCTGAAACCAAAACACAGAACTGTTATCACCACGAAGATTTCCCTTATGCTCTCCTTTTGCACCAGCCACCTCTCCCCATCATCCCTAAATCTGTTTTCCATCTCTGTAATTTTGTTATTTTAAGTGTTCTATAAATGAAATCATAGTATATCTTTTGAGATGAATTGAGAGAATTGAGATCCATCAAAGTTGTTGCATCTATCGATGGTTTGTTCCTTTCATTGCTAAGTAGTATTCTATCATAAAGATACTGAGGCTTTTGAGTATATATTATGTCTAAAAATCTGTTAATATCTTAATCAGTACAAAGAAAGGTTTGAGATAGTCTTGATTTTTGGTGGTTTTTTTTTTTTTTTTGTCTTAACAGACAAAGAGGCAATGTTTGAGGTCTTGTTTGTAGAATACATGCAAAGTACTACAAGAAGATTGGAGGGAAAGGGAAAAATAGAACAGTCAAGAAAGTACTGTTACCTGGAACAGCAGATAAAAGTTTTAGGGAGCAGATAGAACTTGTGCTGGATTTTGCAAATTGAGAGAGGCTTGCATGAATAGATAGAGAACAATTGGCAAAGCACTGTGTATTAGGAAATTGTGTGAGCTAATTCATGTCCAAAGGCATAATACTTATTGGGAGTATTAAATTACTAGTATGACCAATTTAAAAGTTTTTATTGTAGAATGTTTGAAAAATTAATTGGGACCAGATTGTGATGAGCCTTGGATGCTAGGTTAAGAACTCGAGCCTTTAAAATTTTGAAGCAGGCTATTTGAAGACAGTTGTTTGTTTGTTTTGTGGTGCTAAGCATTGATCCCAGAGCCTCACACATGCTAGGCAATTAGTAGCTCTATGGCTGAGCTACAACTGCAGCCCTTTTAAATTTTTAAACAGGGTCTTGCTAAGTTGCCCTGGCTGGCCTCCAACTTGTGATCCTCCTGCCTCAGCCTCCTGACTACTTAGGATTACAGGCAAGTGTCAGTGCACATGGCCTATAAACAAGGATTTTCCTGGGGAATTAAGAAAACTGATGGAAGGGTAAAAGAAAATTTGAAGAAAAAAAGCTTAAAGCTGTTAAGAGAAAGTTAAAGTGTCAAGATGTCAAACCCTGATGAAGGGAATAGCTTTGAAAGGAATTGATGGAGGAATACAATAGCATTTAAGATTTGTTTCACTTTTTTAAGTGTTTCAGCCAGAAAGAGCTTCAGTTTTGTTTTTTTTTAGTGTCACTTCAATCTGGGCTCAACCTGTATTGCCAACACCTGGGAGGCTGAAGCAAGAGGATAGCCTAAGTTTGAGGCCAACCTGGGCTACATAGTGAGTTCAAGGCCACCCTGAACAACATTGCAAGACCCTGTCTCAAAAAACAAAAAATAAAAATATAAAGTGTTGCTTCAGTCATTGTTCAGTTTCTTTCTCTGTCACTATTAAAAGTTAGAAGGGACATGATTTTTTTTGGTCTTTTTGTGATAGGGTTTCACTATGCAGTTTAGGCTGGCCTTAAATTCATTTTGTAGCCCAGGCTGCTCTTGAACTCACAGCAATCCTCCTGCCACAACCTCCCATAAACTGTGACTACAGGCGTGTGCCACCACAATCTGATTTTTTTGATAATTAATGCTTTTAGATTAAATTTTAGTAGCCATGAAGATATTTGTGAGTATAGATCAAGTTTATAGAAATTCTTTGTGAAAACAAATTTTCGAAAACTTTGTTGGTCATGCTTATTAAAATTAAAAGTCTTAAATATAATCAAATACCTCGAGGAAGGTACAAGCATCTATCAATAGAGGTGAGACATGACTGTGATGTGAAATACCAAAAATTATATATAACCACTTGTATCTTTTAAGGAAGCATGTTTCTGATAATGTGATAGGTAGAGATTACAGAAATGACTTGATGGGGAGAAACTAGAAATTAGTAATAGGACAGCCCACATCCAGAAAGTGGTGAAAAATGAAGACTGTCTCAAGTTTAATAAGTTAATGTTGGTTGTCCACAGAAACATGCTTGGCTTACATTGCCTTATCCCCAGAGCCAGAGTGAAGTATTAGAAGGACCTGAACTCTATGTCATGGGAGAAAATTATAGTGAAATCAATATAAATATCTCTGTCTTTATACTATATCTCAGTGAAATCTTCAAATAACTTCTGTGGAGATCAGGTCCTCTGGCAGGTATCATATCATCTGTGAAAATTTGTGTATTAACAGGAGTTTGTCTTGTAAAAGTTACCATCTTTTAAAAGTTCAACGTTCAAGAGAGAATTTTATTTTAACCAAATAAAATAGATTTTTGGTTGGCATAAATATATTAATCTGTCATCTTTGTAAATACTTAATTAAAACAAATTAAATTCAGTTCCACGAATTATTAATGTGTATTTCTGTGTAGCTTAATTTAGTGAAAATATCCTTGGAATTGTATTGTAAAATGCGGATTTTTCCAGATACTGTTATTGGAGGATAGTAAGATTAAACTTCTTCATTTGTAGGATGGTTGAAAGTGTTTCTCTAATATACATTAACTGTTCTTACTGATAATTAACTTTCAGGTTATTTTACTAATTAGTTTTAATTAGATTTTCTTACCAGAAATCAAATAATATATACATATAAGAGATACGTACTAACTGGAAAAATAAAGAATATGGATTGTTCAGCATTCATTCAGCAAATAATTACTTATTCCCAGGCACTGGGTAAATAATGGTGGACATAACAAATAAGATCGCTGTTTTCTTGGAGCTTACATTCTAGTGAAATAGGGAAGTGAATAAGGTTATTTCAAGATGGTCCAGACTTTTCTTATAAAATAATAGTTGGGCGATTACCCTAATGGCAAAAGAAACTTCTAGTTAACCAGAATATAACTTGATAGGTGAGGCAGGTGAGACGCCTAGAAATGTCAAAGACGTAGGCTCTCTAATACCCATCTATCCAAAGGCCTTTGTCATGTTTGGTCCTCATGAGCTATGCTAGAGTTTGGAATTTACCTAATCCTTAGGATTCAATGAAACATTTTTTCCTCTAGAAGAATCTGTAAAAAAATCAGTAGAATTCCCCAAATGCTGGAGAGGAATTAATGAAACAATTTTTTATGTTGAAGATATTCAAAGTCCTTTAGAAATTTCACTGGCACATTAAATCTGACCAATTTTATCAAGTGCCTATTGTGATCATCTCCTGATACTTATTTATGTAAATGTTACCTTAATACTTACATACATCCTTATATGTGTTGTCATTTATCTGTAAAATACGACATCAGGGACCCCTACAATGGAAGCCTTTCCTCCTATGAGGTGTTATGGTGCTCAGCAAAAAGAAAGAGCAAGAGATAATATGAAAATGCACCTGGAGTCTGGGATGACCAGTTGTTTACAGGGAACAAAAGGCTACTGGGAGCCAGAACCTAGGCATCTATTGATGGAGGAAAATGTGAGGGGATTATGGGGTAAGTCTAAGAGT
Organism: Cavia porcellus; assembly: GCF_034190915.1. NCBI lineage: Eukaryota > Metazoa > Chordata > Mammalia > Rodentia > Caviidae > Cavia > Cavia porcellus. Next base: position 79,561,878 of record NW_026947486.1, read on the forward strand.
GGTGGTGGTCTAATGCAAATGAGGATCTTTATGTTGATAAGAACAGTGGGGATAGATGTCTAGTTAATAAAGAGTTTGTCCTTTCCCAAAGGGGAAACTTTATTACTGTTGGGTTCTCAAGAAACCAGGGTGTCCTGGGTTGATAATAATCATACCTACGGGCATCACAACATCTTGGCACCTTTGAAGCCTCAACAGTGCCTGAAGGCACTGCGAATTATGTTTCCTCATACCATATCCAGCTCCCAGGCAAGATACTAAGCCTGGGACAAGCCCTAGTCACAATTTAATTATGGAATGATTTTTCCACTAAAATTATATAGAATGGTCCTCAACAGTGTGGTTACAGTGACTTTCCTCTAACAAGCTCTGTGATACATGCCAAAAATACTAAACTTTTTCTCAGCACTACGAGTCACATTCAAATTGCAATACTTTTTAATATCTTTATTAGTACACCTTTGCAGTAAATGATTATATTTATTGAAGTTGGTACATGTACATAACAATTGTACTTCTACAAATATAAACATAACTGAAGATAGAAACAAATACTTTGTTACATTTACAAATATATAATTGTCTTGTTTTGCCCTTATTTTCCCTATAGAACTGCAGTATCAATTTCAACCCTAACTTCCCAAATATATATATATATGTACGTATGTGTATATAAATGTATACGTAGATATATATGTATTTTTGGTGAGTTTAAACTTTTCGTCTGTAACTATTTTAGTGGTTTCACATCTGGTTAAATTTTGATTTCTTTCATCTACAGCATGTAAAATGACTTTTAGAAAACAATCTGTTTCTCTGTGTTACATGTTTTTGAATTTACGTATTTATAGAGCAATACTTTTGGGGAAATATTTCTGATACAGCCGCTTCCCTAAATCTTTTGTTCTTTTCAGCTATAAAAATTCTTAGAAGTTTTTATCTTTCATTACAATTTTTAATGTTAAAAATCTTGGGCAAATTTTTAAGTTTAAGGATACATATCCTATTGCAGTAGAAAAATACAAATTGCTGATTGTTAATTTCATATGTAAATCATATTGTCCCCATTGACATAAAACCTCTGGGCATCACTGTATAACGGTATAAGTTCTTTATGGTTCTTTGGTTTACTAATGCCATATTTTCTCAGGCATACTCTTTAAAGAAAAAAATGTTAACATTTATTTTCTATTTTTTTTCTCTTTTTTTAAACAGGAAACAGAGAACACTGCATACAAAGTTGGAAATGAGTCCCCTGTACAAGAATTGAAACAAGATGTATCTAAAAAGGTTTGAAATATTTAAAGTCAATTTTAGTTTATAGCAGATATCACCTTTACATGTTATATTTAAAGCAGATTTTTTTTCTTTCTTTTTTTTTTTTTTTTTTTTTTATCGGTACCGGGGATTGAACTCATGACTGCCCGCTTGCAAGGCTGGCGCTTATGCCGCTGAGCTAAATCTCCAGCCCTGCAGATTTTTTTTTCTGTATTCTTATACTGTAGTACCTTGTACATGGTGAATCTTCAGTGAATATTTCTGGCATCAGTTGAATTTGTGATTGAAGGCATATCAGACTTTTTTTTACATTATTTTCATACTCTTAAGTAACATCCTTGAAACAGTATTGTTAAAAATTTGACTTATGGTTTAATTTTCATAGAACAATTCATAGCTACTCTTAGTTGCTCGTAGGAATTAGTAGGTATTGAAAAGTTCAGTATAACAAATCCTGAAGTACTCACGAGTCAGTGATTCCAAGAAGTCCTTATTGTAATAGTATCTTTGATGCCATTTTAAAAAGTCGGTGCTGTGAAGCAGCAGAGATTATTTTACTAGAAAAGGTAGTGCAAGATAAATATGTTGAAAATGGGCAAGTCTCAGTATCAAGCTAAAACTCCAGGAGTGAGCCAGTATTTATATATTCATTCATTTATAAAAGTTTTTCAATGTTTTCTCCACCTGAGGTTTTCTTCTAGCCGATGAGCTCCTGAAACCTACCAAAATGACACATTGTCTACCCCAGTTTTTCTTTACAGCAGCACTTTTGACATGCTAGCCAGGATAATTCATTCTTGTGCGGGGAAGGGAGAACTTTTGTGTTCATTGTAGCATTTTCCTACCTGCCAGGGTACTAGTAGTAGCACCCTCCCACCACATCATAACAGGCAAAAATGGCTCCAGATATCTTCAGAAGTCTTGCGAGGAGTATAGTGCAAAATACACCACTTTCCATAATTTAGAAATTTAATGTTGGTCATACTTTTTCCTTTCAAAGAAAGTTTTCACTGTTGGAAGAAATGGTAGCTTAGTGTGCTACCATATATAAGCCAGCATATATAACAGTAATGGTGCCATTAAACAAGAATTTTTTCACAATTAAAACAACTCTCTTGGTTTTTCAGGACTACCTTCTGGTTGTCACCCATTCACATTCTTTTCTAACCTGATTGTATGGTAGACAGTTTTATAGTTTATCTTGTCCTGTTTCCAGCTATACCATTTTAATACTCAGTTTTCATCTGGTGTATCAGCTTCAGTCAAACAAATGTGTTACAGTATATCCAGGCATTTTTGATTGTAGGAACTAATTATCTTATTTTTCCACTATAGTTAGCGTTAATGGTGAAGACTATAAGGATTGAGACCTTGTCTCAAAATAAACAGGATTTTAAAAAGGGCTGAGGGCCTAGCTTTGTGCAAAGGCCCTGAATCTAATCCTTAGTGCCGTTACCACCATCAAATAAAATAAAATAGGACTGTGGACTAGGACCCTGTTCTCAAGTAGCTTACATTTTAATAGTAAAAGTTTGGTAAGCATATAAGTAAATGTAGTAAGTATTCACAGAAAGTTACAAGCTATAAGAAGTTGAAGGGAAATTTATTCTCTACTTGGAAGTAGGAATGGGGAAGACTTCATGGAGAAAATAGCATCTAAACCTGGTCTTGATGAATGGATTTAAGCAGGCAGAAATGAGGGAGTAAAGATCTTACTAAAGGCATGGAGAGAGGAAATGTGCAGAGTGTTTGAGAATAAATCTAGTTATGCCTGGGAATACTTTATGTCATATTGAAGTATGTGGGTTTTAGTTTATAACCACTAAGAAAGCAGAGAGCTTTTTGAAGCAAACAATAACTTAGCATGATTATTTCAATGTTGGTCTTGGTTCTCACTGTTCTCTTGGTCTTTTACTTTTTATTATCTCCTAAAACCAGGAAAAATGACAGGACCAAGCACTATAAGTAGATAATCATGAGGCCATACAAAAAATCTGAAAACAGGCATTTTCTTTTCCTGAACCTAATTTTCTTATGTAGAGAGAATGCATGTTCAGAGCTAGCCCATGTATTCTTTCTATATGTTACTGTTCATCCTATAACTAATAGTAATGATAGCTGATTAGAGAAGAGAGAGATTGTTCTGAGGTAGGTGATTAGGGAAAACATTTTCACTTAAAACCCTATCATGGCATTGGCTTTTTACATTATATACAGGGATTACTTCATACCTTTATACTTACCTGTGCTTGCTTTGCCCTCTTGCATCCCCCTCACTTAACAGCAGATGATCCTTTTTCCTCTTACATATAAATATATGAGGCTAAAATTCTGAATCCATTCCTTTGCATCATCTCTCACTTTTCCTGCAAACATGTTTGCAACTTTTATCACTTTTTCATGTTAACTGTTGCTGAGAATTTAGTATTTTGGGGTTTTTTTTCTGTCCAAAGTAGCATGGTATTATAAAAAGAACACTGGTTTTTAAGAAAGACCTTGATAAACGTTTTGGTGTTGTATCTTACTAGCTGTGAGACATTGAACAAACTCTTAATTCTTTTGCCTCAGGTTCCTACTTTTGTAGAAGGAAAGTAGATACTCTATTTATTTTGTGTGATGATTACGTGAGAATGTGTATACTAGGCATAATATACATTAGACCTTCTTTCAGCACTTTGCTCTATGTTCCTTTCAGTTTATAAAAATGCTGGGTCACATTTTTGCAACCTATTCCATTTAAAACTTACTTGTTTATCCCTCTTTTTGTGCTAGGGCTCAAACCTAGGGCTTGGTGAATGCTGTTAGTGCCAGTCCTTTTCAAAACCCTGTTTCTAAACCTTCAGTTTTATTCATTCTTGCTTTTGTTTTTTCTTTTTGTGATACCAGGGATTAAATGCAGGGCTTTGAACAATGCTAGGCAAATGCTCTTGACTGAAATACATCCCAAGGTTTTCTTACTTTATTTTTAAAAAGGATATCACTAAGTTTTCCAGGCTGACCTTCAACTTTCAATTTCCCTCCCTCAACTTCCTGAGTAGTTGGGATTACAGAAATGCCTGACTTCTTGTTCATTCATAAACCTGTAGTAATCTGATTTCTGTTATCACCAAGGTCCTCATCGTTCAGTAATGGACAAATGAGTTGCGCTTTAGATAATATTGCTCTGTTAAAAGTGAGTTAAGATCTAGAATTAAAAATTTGAAGACTGAGAAAATCTAATATATGGAATATGCTGAAAAATCAAGAATGAATATTACTGAGCACCAGTTTAGGTTAGCATGAAGTTGTGGTAAGCTAGATCAGGGTGCTTCCGTGATGCATTGTACTATGTTAACTTGATAGAACCAAGGTGAGAAAACAAAAGTTATCCATTTGTAGTTGGACATGATGAAGGGATAAGTGGGTTGGGGGATTTCATTTGGTAGTAATCACAAAACTAGTAGAAAATGTTTTCTTTTAAATGGTGTTGGAAGACATTGTATTTTTAAGCTATGGATAAATTAGAGGAAAGGGACAAGGCTGGGTGGGATAAATGTTGAAACTTCTTATAGACCTGCCATCAGTCTGAATAGTGGAATATTAGATGTGATCCATTTTTAGAATTTTAAGCTTCCTACATCTACTGCCTTTTTCTAATATAGGCTTGAGTTCAGACCTGAACAAGTGGAATTCTTGCCTGCATGTATTTGGGTTCTCATGGTTTTGTTAACTACACTCAAACCAACAGTCAGTTATTGCAGCTAATTTGACATAACGTTAAATGACCTATGACATACAAATATTAATATAAACTTAGGTGTAAACATTATTTTAAAGGATTAAACTTTTGTGACTATGTAGTAACACGGATTCTCTCATATAATGTCAAGAACCCAGTTCCCTGGATTTATACGAGTTTCATCACTTATCAGCTCTGTATCCTTGTACAAAGCTCTCAGTCCTTCTATGTCTTATTTTCGTCATTTGTAAAGTGATAACTGTACATGTTTAATTTCATAAGATTGTTGTAAAGATTAAAATATCTTGTATGAAGAACATTGCCTAGCACACAACGAAGTACTATGAAATATTTAGCTATTACTACATTCTTGTAAATATCTTTATTTTTTAAAAATACTTTTTAACCTTTCATTAGATAATTGAAACTATTATTGAGGAGAGTCAGAAAGTACTACAGCTTGAAGATGACTCTTTGGATTCCAAAGGAAAAGAACTTTCTGATCAGGCTATTGCCAGTCCTGTTGTGGCTGATACCAATCTTAGCAATATACCTGGACTTTTAGCCATAGATCAAGTACTACAGGAAGATTCCAAAAAGGCAGAGAGTGAGAGTTCATTTGAGGAAACTGAATCAGAATCAAAAGAATATTTTCCTTCTGATGATACCTGTGAGAAGTCAGTAGATGAAACCACTAAGTTAACTGAAGTAAGTTCAGCTGCACAGCTTGATGTGCCTGAAACAGAAACAGAAATATTGAACAAGGAAGCTGTGGAAGTCAAACAAAATGATGCTCTGGATCCTGCATCCTCAGACTCTTTACCTACTAAAGATTGTGCTGCTATGGATGAGATGGCTCCCGCCAAACCCCCGAGACACCTCAATTCAGAACCTGATATAGTAGCTAGTACAAAGAAGCCTGTTCCAGCCCGCCCACCCCCTCCAGCTAATTTCCCACCTCCTCGACCTCCACCTCCATCCCGACCTGCTCCACCACCAAGAAAAAAGAAAAGCGAATTGGAGTTTGAGGCTCTTAAAACGCCTGATACAGATGGCAAGTATTGAGATGTAAATATTTTGGTGAGAAGATTTGGTAATTGAAACTGTTTAACTTTGTACTCTTGTTTCAGTTTATGCTATGTAGAACCACACTAGGTGTCCAGGTTATAAAAATTAGTTCTTTAGGAATAGACAAAAGGTGAAAATTTTTATATTGGTGACGTTATATTATTACTAAACATTTCCGCAGACTCCACCATTTGAAGTCTGTTACCATCTGAGAAACTAGTATGGCATGGTAAAAAGGACATGGGATTTGGAGAGTTAAGGTCTGAATTCAAATCCTGAATCTCTGAATGTATGAGCCTGAGTAGTCTTTTTCTTTCTGATCTTGTTAAAGAGGCATGGTCTCACTGTGTTGCTCAGGCTGTCTTGAATTCCTAGGTTCAAGCATTTCTCCCACCTTACCCTCCACAGTGTTAGAACTATAGCACTACTTTTGGCTAGGGCTGTGTATTCCTGAGGAAGTTAAATAAGTCATTTGAACTATGATATCCCTATATAGAAGAAAGAGTAATAAAGCTACTTTCTTCACAAGCTTGTTGTAAGACTCAAACAGATAAGGTTAAAGCACCTTTAAGGTATATATAAGACCTGATAGAAATACTAATTGTTGTTTGTACTATTCTTATCGTTGCAGTACCAAAAGAGAGTATTCCATCTGAGTCTCTCCTGACTACTAATGTGGCTTCAGAGAGTACAGTCAGAGATTCTCAGCCTTCTCTTGATTTGGCAAGTGCTACCAGTGGTGATAAAATAGTTACTGCTCAGGTTGGTAAACTAGTGTTAATTTAATACAGACTTTATCATACTTTGTACAACTACCTGATTTGTTGGTTATTGAACCTTCTTTGTTCTGTAAGCCACTTAAGTTTTTGTCCCAAATCTGGACCCCCTTCCCTTGTGTAGCTCTGCTAGTAACTAGCTGAGTGAACCTAGCAAGCTATTTAGCTTTCTAAGTCTGTTGCTCTGTTTATAAAATAAGAAAAATACCATCCTTGAAGGTTTTTTTTCAAAGATAAAATGAGGTAAAGTATATCAAGAATGTGAAAGGTAACAGGTATTCAAAAACTGACAGATATTGCTGTTTATAATATTGATAGTAATAAACACCAACTGAGTCACTCTAAATTTACCTAACATATTGATCAAAATAGAGGACTTTTTATAATTTCCTTTTCTAATCATAAAAAGAAAACCATTTTATTTACTAGACTTTAGTGTATAAAAAAGACAGATACTATGGATAGCACAACAGCCAAATTCTAGTACTCAAGGTCACTTCTAGGACTCAGCTATCTCAGTAGCTGAGGTGAGACAGGGTAGCCAACTGAGAGATACAACAATAGAGTTGTGTTAGAAAATCTTAGAGTAGAAATCAGCAGCAACTGGTTTTTCTAAGCTAAATGTGGTTTTTATATTTTTTGGAATTTTTTTATTTAATACATATTTGCAGCACAGAATGATTACATTCATCATGAGTTGGTATATTTCCACAATACATCTTAATTTCCCTTCTTCCTTCTTCCCTCATCCTCTATCCTTTGGTCCTCTGCTCTTTCACAAAAGTCTTCTATGTTTTTTAGGATAGAAATGCTCTTTGCATTTTTAAAGGATTCTTTTTTTAAGTAGAAGAATATGCAACAGAAACTATATGTATATGAACCAAAAAGTTTAAAATATACTATTTTTTTACAAAAAAAAAAGTTTCCAACTCCTGTCTTGGAGATATCTATGCACAGCTTGAATCAGCAGCAATCTTAGTAAAGAGCTGGATTTTGGCCAGGTTCAAATGAAGCATTTATTTGTTTTTAACACTACTAAGGCATTCGTTGATGGGCAGCAGTCGTTTTGGTACCTGATATTTTTCAGTATGCTAGGAACAAGGAAGGACTGAGACAGAATGTTCCATTTAAGTTTTTAAAGTAGCCTCCATGGTTTAATTATGTAATTCTTTCTGTATGATAAATGAGCAATACAAATTTATAGAAATGAACTCTACTTTCTGTTTATAAAATTATACTTTCAGGAAAATGGAAAAGCACCTGATGGACAGACAGTAGCAGGTGAAGTGATGGGCCCTCAGAGACCTAGATCCAACTCTGGGAGAGAACTCACTGATGAGGTAGAATTTGAGATTTTTTGTTATTTTTCTTAAAAACATAAACAATTATAATGTATGAAAAATGATAAAGTTCTGGAGATAGATGGTGATTGCACAGCAATATGAATATAATTAATGACCCTGATGTATATAGTTAAAAATGATTGAAATGGTAAATTTTGTGTTATGTAGTTTATAACAACTCAGTAGTTTCTTTATAATTAACATTTAGTATTTATTTATATGTATGGGGTACAGTATAATGATTTAATTCCTGTATCCAATGTATAATGATCAAATCAGGGTAATTGCCATTTATCATTTTTATGTTAAGAACCTTTTGACTCTTAGTTATTTTGAAATATGTAATAAATTACTACTAGGTCAAAAAATCAGATTAAACAAAGAAGATTACAAGGTCATGAGTTCGATCCCTGGTATAAGGAAGGAAGGAAGAAAATTGAAGATTATCTTGATTTTTGATTCTTCTGTATGTTGCATTTTGGAACTCTGACTTAAACTTACCCTTTCATGCAGTCATATACTGGAATAAATGTGCATGGATTTGCCAATTTCCTCCAAATAAAGTTTTAAAGCAAAGTATCTGTAAAAAAAAAAAAAACATATTTAAGAATTACTGCACTTTGAAAAGCATTTTGACAGTTCCTTGAATTATTATGCATAATGTTACCCTTAACCAGTAACTCCATTCTTATGCTTATCCCAAAGAAAAATAAAAACATGCACACAAAAATGTACAGATATTCATACCACTATTGTTTGTCATTGCACAAAGTGGAAACAACCCAATTCTGCATGGATAATACATCTATTCATCAGTTAAAAGAAATGAAGTATTGATGCACTACACAATGCCTGAACCTTGAAGACAGCATGCTAAGTGAAAGAATCCAGACACAAAAGTCTGCATATTGTATGGTTAAATTTATGTGAAGTGCCTGAAAAGGGCAAACCCATCAACTGAAAGTAGATTAATAGTTGCCTGGGGAAGGAGTCACCATCTGCTGGGTTATAGGATTAGAGCTGAGGGAGCCTCAAGCAAAAACTTAGCTTCCAAGCAGTAAGGGAAATGCCTACATAGAATAGTAATCACCTCTAGCTGTATGTCTCAGTGCTGAACGAGTTCCACCCACTCTGGAAATTGCCAAGGGAGATTGGATAACTGTTACAGATCCAGAAATATACTATAGAAACAAAGATGTCAATGTCTTGGTTTATGTGGGTGGCCCCCAGCTCTCATGCGTTTGCATTATGCATTTGTGATTGATTCATTGTCTAAGTGCTTGGATTGATGGTGTCAGTGCTATACCCAGCTAGGGGTGGAGCCGGTATACAATGTACTGGCAGGAAGAAGGTGTGTCTTGCTTTCTTGCCGGTTTCTGCCTTGCTGTTTGCAGCTGCCATGAACTGCGGCCCCGCCATGCCAGCCTGCCTTGGAGCCAACTGAGTATGGAGTGAAACCTCCAAAAACTGTAAGAAATAAACCTTTCCTTTCCCAACTTTTGATATCAGGTATTTTGTCTCAGCGACCGTAAAAAGTAAGACAGATGTCTACATCAAGTTTATACTCACAGCGAATGCTATGTTCTTAAATATCTTTATCAAAAAATGTACACAGCATTTTCAGTGCCTTCTACAGAGAAGAGAATATTAAACAGTGTCTTTCATTGCTTTGTCAAGAATTGACTACTTTTGGGTTTTCTTCATTGTATGAAAAACCCAAAAGTAGAGAAGCAATGAGAGAATTAAATATAGTTGCTGTTTTAAAGCAGAAGAACCTTCTAGCTCAGAAAAATGTGGAAACAAAATCTGAAACTGGGAAATGATATGGACCATCTGCAGAGCTGCTATGCAAAACTTAAGGAACAACTGGAAACCTGTAGGAGGGAAATGATTGGGCTTCAGGAGAGAGACAGTTATAATGCAAGAATAGAAATTTGCATTAGCTACTGAAAAATGAGGATGACATACAAAAATTGTAAAATATCATTGCAAGTCAAGCTACTCAGTATAATCATGATATGAAAAGAAAAGGCTGTGACTGTAATAAGCTAAATGTACATCTACATCAGCTTGTTTTTATGGAGGCCATGTTGGGTGCCAAGTATTGAGGCCCTTTTTTTGTTCTTCTCACGGTCCAGGAAGTTTATATTTGTAATCCCATGGAAACATTGGAGTCATAGCAAATTAATTTCCGTTTGTCACCTCCAGTGCAACACATGGCAAGAATTAAGACATATTTACAGGTAAGGGCAGCCAAGGGATCCTGAGTTCAGTCCAGAGGAGGGTTCACAGAACAAAGGCTTTGACCCAGAGCCTAACCCAGATATTATTAATTTGTGAAGAAGAGAGTGGCTAGAGAATGAGAGAAGGTGAGAATGACTATAGAGAGCTGAACTACCTCAAAGCCCAGGAAGTACCTCTGCAGTATGCAGAGAGGATATACACAAAGACTAATCTGCATAACACAATTGAGGTAGCATTTAGTTTAGGTGGCTGGTGCTTTAATTTTGGTGGGCAGACATTTTTTTTTGCCCTGAGAAGTCACAGCTTCTTATCTTGAGGCTGGAATTCAGTCAATATTCCTAGAGCAATGGCTTTGTCATCTTGCAGTGCTCAGCCATTTAGAGGGAGACACTAAAAGCCAAGGAAACAGTGCTGTCACTTGGCTTCAAAGGTTACATATACATCAGAATCTCAACTAGCCTTATTTACATGGCTTAAAGCCTATTAAAAGAGAAAAAGAAATAGCTTAGCCAGCTCTGTACATATCAGTACATAGAGATAGGACCAGGTTTAAAGTGGAGGTAATTATTCAAGGAGAGCCATCCATATGGTCTTCTACAGTAAATATTGAAGCCCTTTTTTGTTCTCATCGCAATCTGGGAAGTTTATATTTGTAATCCCATGGAAACATTATTGGAATCCTGGCATCCATATGGTCTTCTACAGTTATGAACAAAAAGGATAAAAAATAGCCATGGATGTTCTAAACTGTTTGGACAGAACTGATGGAAAAAGGGGCTCTTGGAGGACTGGTGAAACAGAAACCAGGAACAAACATGAAATGTATGAAATTATTTTGAATGATTATGAATACTGTCAGAAACAAATCGTAGTGTAAAATGCTGAAAGTTCTTCAGCGAATAAAAAAGGAAATGACTTCTCTTGTTTCTCCCCAAAAGAAGAAACCTAAAGAAAGAGAAGATGAGAATACTGAAACTGTTATCTGTGATGTTGAAGAAGATGCAAGAGAAACTGAATAGAGAGTATGTAGGACCATTCCTAACTGAGAGAGCAACTTACAAACAGCATCAGAAACCAATGGAGAATTTTGGAAAGCCACATAGAAAAGCTTGACAACAGAATTTCAAAGGTACATTGACTTAGAAGGTTTTAACAATGAAAATGTAATGTCACGAGAAGATCATGAACAAGAAACTGAGACACTGGAGTTAGAAATTCAACAATGTAAAGAAATGACTAAAACAAAACAGCAACTTCTTCAGCAGCTTGCTGCTGCATATGATGATGATACCACTTCACTATTATGAGACTGTTGGAAGAAAAGGAATGCCTTAGAGAAGAATGGTCCCTTTGTAAAGAGCAAAAACTTTTGAGAAACAAAGACAAAGTTTTATAAAAGTGGCTATTTGCCTAGGTGTGGAAGAAAGGCATTTGAAGAAGAATGAACCAGTTGGTTAAAGCAACAATTTTTAAGTGTGACCACTTTCGACCATCAGATTTCAGAAAATGTGAAACTTTTCATTGCCTTCCCAGGAAGTTCTGATCAAGACAGTCTTGTAGTGCATTCAAGGCCATGGCAAAAAACAAAACAAAGCCTCCCATGGGTCTCCAGTTTGCACATCTAAAATGACAAAGTCTCTGCCTACTTCACCTACTCTAGACTCTTCCCAGACACATTCCTGTGTATTGGAACATAGTTCAATCAATGTGCTGGATAAAACTCCTGAAGAAATGAAACCAAATCAGTTCGGAAGAAAATGTACCAGTCAGACATGGAGTATGGTGTCCAGGCCTGGATCATAGGAAGGTTGCTACAGTGGATACTCTTTGACCTACACAGATTCCCATGTAGAAAAGGATAAATTACCTTAGATGTGTGGATGGGAACTTTTTCACTAACATATTCATCAAATTTGTTTCATCTGAGTCTAAACAGGGTGTGTCATAAAATGAGTCATCTCTGATAATTTAAGAATGGCCTGAGTGTTTGGACTAACCCAGAGAGCTAAAATGCTAAGTCTATTAAAAAAAAAAAAAAAGCTTTGGATATATATTTTTACATAGAAGCATCTGACTGTCAATAAAGAAATATATAGATGTTTGAATGGAAACAGAAGCACTAGAATGAGTTTTATCTTTATAGGTATTAAAAATAGCACTTTTAATTAAATTAATTATTGTAAATGTTTAATTTTTGTCCCCAGTATAGTTGGCATTGGAACTTTACCTTTACTTGAATGTGTACTATAGATTTTTTTTGTCTTTTTCCTTTTTATTGGTACCAGGGATTGAACTCACGACTGCCTGCTTGCAAGGCAGGTGCTTACGCTGCTGAGCTAAATCCCCAGCCCCCTGTACTATAGATTTTTAACAAAGCAAGTTCTGTATTATGATTAGTGTGACTTCTTCTATATGTTTTAAAGTAAAATTTATGTATGTTTTGTACATAAATATACATGATTATGTTAAGAGGATTTAACTTAAAACTTTTGCACAATCATAAATATAGTATTTCATGCCAATAAATTAAAATAAAATAAAATAACTGCCTGGGGCCAGGAAAAGGAAATGAATTGTGAATGCTAATGAATAGGTAGTTTCCTTTTGGGATGATGCAGATATTCTAATTTAGTGGTACGGGTTGCACAACTCTGAATATCTTAAAAGCCATTGAATTATATTCATTTAGTACATTTTTGTGGTATGCGAATTATATCAGTAAAAATGTTAAAAATTATTGTGTGCAATATTGAATTTACAGTGTCTAGAAAATCCTTAAATTTTTGAGGACCTTGTAGACTCAAAACAATAATTACATTGGTATTATTTTTACCTCAGGAAATTTTAGCCAGTGTAATGATTAAGAACCTGGATACTGGAGAAGAAATACCTTTAAGTCTTGCTGAAGAGAAACTGCCGACAGGTATTAATCCTCTTACTCTACACATCATGAGAAGGACAAAGGAATATGTAAGGTATGACTCAATGTTGTTACCATTTATAGTATTTTCAAGTAGTGAAGATTCTTTTTATGAGCTATGGCAATCCCTAATTTGGATTTGGAATTAAAATAGTTAATGTACAATTTCTTTAATTTTACTCTCTCTTACAACAATGCAGTTACCTGGAGAAAATAGTATAAATCCTAAACACTATTTAGTTTTCTTTTTAAAATGATTTATATTATACTACCGAGTATATAAAAACATATTGCAGCTAAAAAGCCATGTGGGGCAAACACCTAATCTTCCGAAACCTTGGTTTTATAAGTTCTTGAACTGGTTTCATAAGGCCAGAAAATAACTTTAGAGTAAAGTGATTGACTCTTACTATAAAATGTAGGTAGATTCAAGGAGAAATTTCTAGAAAAATAAGAGCTGCTTTATTAAATATAATGCATGATGTATGTGGTGAGTAGGGAAGAAGATGTTTGCTAGTTATTTTTTAACATTTCTGTGCAGCACATTTTCCCCAGCAAGAAGCCTTGTTTGTGATAGGTTTTTCATACGTTACTAAATTGCATTCATTTAAATTTTTTGTGTTGACTTTCTTAAAGTTGATTCTTTATTCTTTAAAGCCATTGAATTCTCAGAACCATCATTTAAGCTAAAAACATGTAAAGATTATTTATATAGTTTATTCTTACTCTGATTGGTAGATTAGTAAGTGTAAAGAGATTTTTGAAAAGTATAAAAGAGAAATGTTTTCTTTTAAAACAACTACCCCTCCTTGTAGTAATGATGCAGCACAGTCAGATGATGAGGACAAATTACAGACTCAGCCAACAGATACTGATGGTGGAAGATTAAAACAGAAAACGTGAGTTTCTCTACAGCATTTTCTTTTCTCTTCTTTTCTTTTAAGATAAGATCTTGCTGTATATTTCAAGCTGGCCTTGAACACTCTGTGTAGTCCAGGGTGGCCTCCAACTTGCAGGGATCTTCCTGCCTCAGCCTTCCGGGTGCTGGGATCACAGGTGTGCACCACCATACCCAACAACATTACTTTTCATTTCAAGCATTTACTAGAAAAATATGAAGACTGCCTTACTGTTTTAAATCTATGCTCTATCTAGCTTATATGTCTGTTCACCACTACCATTCCTGTCTAACTGGTAGTATTAGCAGCCAACCAGTTTTAAAGCATCTGACAGGTGGTAAATAACCAACATGTTTTACATCATGCCTGTATTTTATGGTGTTAGATGTCAGAAGTATTACTAAGGAAAATGATTGTCGTTAAACTTGTCTTTCCTTTTCCTCTTCATCCCTGCAAATCTTATTTGTCTTTCTAAACTCAACTATGTGTGATTCTCCCTGACTACTCTAATTCATAGCAAATTTTCCTTTCTCAATTTCTGTAATACTTATATTTCATATACTTATGTAATACATATAGTTCATATAACTTACTTTTTCCTTTATCATTATTAAACTATTGTCTTATCTAAAAGGCAAAAAAGTACATGTTAAACAACTAAACTTTATGTTGCAAAAGGGTTTTTATCTTATTGTCATTCTATTTCTCCCACAAATGTCTAACACAGTGATAGGCATGTAAATTGTATTTAATACACACAGGTCACTAAATTGCCAGTAATTCAATCTGAAGTCCTAGATTGAATTCTGTACTTCAGTCTGACGTATTTTCCTAGTGTGTATCAAAGGAAGCACTGAGAATTTTTAGAAATGATGTTCCCACAATGCAGGTATGTGCTAACACCTCAGATATCTGAAATTTGGCCCTCTACTACTGGCAGCTATCAGGAACCTGACGATTAGGAACTGTTTAGGAGACAGATAAGCATCCAGGAGAGCAGTGATATATTCAGTTTACTAAGCACATTTTTCTAAGAGAAAAGTGCCTTAGGTTTATTCATCCATTATCCTTGCTTTGTACTTTTAAAAAAAAATCTGGCTATTTAGTATCTGAGATCACAGTAAAATAGAAGCACCAAACTGTAAGCATGTAAGTTGACACAAGACTATCAAGTCACATTCTTATTGCAAGATGTCAGTCAAAAAAATGATAAAAAGGGCCTGGGGGTTTAGCTTAGCCACGTAAGTGGCTACCTGGCAAACACAAGGTTGTAAATTCAATACCTGTGTCTTAGTTACTTTTTAATCATTGCTGAGACAAAATACCTGAAGCCTAAGTTGGGAAAGGAAAGGTTTATTTCTTACAGTTTTTGGAGGTTTTAGTCCACACTCAGTTGGTTCCAAGGCAGGCGGGCATGGCAGGGCCACAGTTCATGGCAGCTGCAAACAGCAAGGAAAAACCAGCAAAAGAGCAAGGCACAGCTTCTTCCTGCCATTACATCACATCCTGGCTCCACCTGTATGTGGGTGGAGCCCTGACACCATCAACCTAAACGCTGGACAATGAAGCATCACAAATGCACAGTGCAAACTCATGAGGCCTGGGAGCCACAGACACAAACCAGGACACACTGGTACCCTCTTTCCCCCCCAAAAAATGGTAAAAGGACTCATGTCACACAACTCACTGTACAGCAGCACTTTATCATGCCATGATAAACAGAGAACATAGTCATATTGGCACTGACAGCTGAGGTAAAATGATGAATCAGCTGATAGAAAAGATTGGCCCAGGTTTCTGACTTCCCTGGATCCTGTCTATGGGCCTCAACAACTGAGGCGAAACTAATAATATGGCCCAATTACAAACTGCTTGCAAGGCCCTGCATATGTTAAAGAAGAAAAAAATGTGGTAACTATGACCCTGTACATCAAGGAAAGAAACTGACCAAGCATTAACTCCCATTGAACAAGGCATGCAAGTATGTGTTTGAGAAATAATGTCATATAAATTGATAAAAAATCTTTTCTTGGCTTGTAAAATAAAAAAATCAATCTTTAGAGTTACAGGTAATAGAGACCTTATGTTGGGTTTAGAAATGGTTGTTTTATAATCTTTTTGATAATCAAAATAGCACAAATGTATAAAATAGAATTTGTAAGTTTCTTATACTCTCACTCCTAGAAATAATCATGTAATAGGTTGACATATTATCCTTAGAAGTCTTTTTTTTGACACACAAAACTGGAGTTACTCTGTTTCTTTTTTTGTAAATTTTTATTAGTACAATGATTACATTCACTGTGGAGAGTTGGTACATGTACATAACATATCTTAATTATTTTTACATTCCCTTCCCTGCATCTCTTGGTTACCCTTCCCATTTGCAAAAAAAAAGTCTCGTCTATTTCCTATTGCCCACATTTTATTTTGATGTTTAATTTATCTATACTTTTATGAGAAACCATATGGTACTTATACTTTGGACAAATCTTCATATCAGCACCAGTGGTAAATATATTGGAATCTTTCTGTGTGACAGACATGGGTGTTAGGTGCTGGTTATGTAACATTTAAGAAGACAATTCCAGTCTCTGCCCTCAGAGAGCTTCCAGGTAAATGGAAAATATATAGATTCTAAGCATGTAATTATGCAGATGAATCTAGGTACATTTATAGTGATTACTATGAAAAGAAAACTGGGATGTTGGCATATACAACAAGAAATCTAGTCTTTTTGAGAGAGCAGTATTTGATCTGAAACCTAAAAAGTGAATAGGAATTAACCAGGGGAGGAGTGTTCTAGTTATAAATAACCACATGTGCAGAGGCCCTGAGGCTACTAAAAGTTTAAAGCATTTGAATAACAGAGTTGTCTCATTCATTGTATTAAATTCCATACTTCTTTATCTGATCTTCTAAGGACATTTTTTCCTACATCTTACCTATTCTAACCACTATAGCAGTGAGCATCATGTATACATATAAATAGCTCAGCAAGTTTTTAAAACTATTGCCTATAGCATCTTGAGATCTCATTAACTGATAGAAATTTACACCTGACTTGTAAATTGTTTGGGTTTTAAATATCATTTACTGTGCTTGGTTTCTTACAATCTTCAAATATGAAAATTTGAAGTGAACATCATTGAAAAAAATCAGTAAACAAATACTATGAATGGAAGCTTGAAGGTGCAACTTGGGTTACATTGTGAAAATACCCAAACTGAAAGAGAAGGTGCAAAGGACATTTTAAGCTAACAAAGCATTATATTTATAAGTAAATGCCTCTTCTTTTGTAAGTTTTAGTTTTATTAGTACATGTTTACAGTACATAATTATTACATTCATCATGAGTTGGCATGTGTACATAACATAAGCTTTTTTCTGGTTATGGCTATTTGGGGTTCTATATGTGTCACTTACCTTTGTGTTAAATCCTTTCACCATATGCAGAAAGTTTTCTGCTGTTATTTCTGTAAACAGGTTTTTATGCGATATTTTCCGTCTTCATATTTTTTACTAATTGTAATTCATGTTTAATTGTTTATCTTTGCATCATTCAACAACAGCTGGTTCCATTTTTTCATGTTCTCTCATTGGTTTTAAAGTATTTCTAAGTATATGGCCACTGGCATCAGTCCTGTCTTCTTCAACTGCTGATGCTCTGCCCTCACATATGTCATTTCTGTTGTCCATAGAGTACTTTAAATAAATGGAGTTTTTCATCTCCTGGATTTGTGTTTGATATCTTTTTATGGACTCCAGTTTCTTGCTAAACTGGCCATTCATGTTTTATACCATTTTATTGAGCTCAGCTACCTTAGTTCTAGTAGTGTCTTCTATAAACTCACTGTTTTGTTTTTAAATCTATTGTCTGTCTGATTATATCTTTGCTGAGCTCCCTGAGTACCTTCTTGGTAAGACTTTTCTCTTACCTCAAGTAATTTAGCTATGCTACTTTTGATTTCATCCCCTTTGCCCCATGGATCAGCTTCACTGGAATTGGAGTTTTTGTCTGAGGCATTTTGTTACCTTTTGTTACTCTCTCATCTTTTGGAGGGGTGTGCATATAAATGCATGTATGCATATGTTTATGGGTGCACATGCACTGAGGTCTGGGGATCCATTAGATTGGAAAGGCTTTGTTGCTAGTATGAAGATCTATTTATTTAGTGTCTGATTTTCAGTGACACGGTTTAGGTATGGCTAATTACATGCCTTTGCCTCTGTCTCAAGTTTCAGACCCCTCCATTAATTTGGGAGGGGAGGGTACTGTATAATTGGCCCAGCACTCAGTTCTGCGGAAATGGACCACAGTATTGTTAATGACACAAAGACTGTGCAGGCATTGGAACACAGAGAAAGCCAATTAATAGCAGTAACTATATCCCCTGGTAATAGCAACAATAATAGAGTCAAAGACAGACTGGATGTTGACATACCATAAGAACCAATAATATATCACTCTTAATATAGTAAAGAAATCTGTGATTTTAATTTAAAGACAGCACAAATAGTGACTACTAAATATAAGAATTATACCTCCACTAACAGTAGAAAGAATGCAACAATAATATTAGAGAGTTAACTATTTAAAGATTGATAAAGCTTAATGGTCATACTATTAAGACAGAGAGAATGGGCAATGAGATAATAAAAGAAGTAAAATTTGAAAAATAAGTAAAAGACTAGGAGGGAAAAGTGAGATAAAGGATCCTGGTAAGCAGTAAAAGAAAATAAAAAGAATTAGATGAAAAAACAAACAAAAAGAAGATAAAACAGCAAAATAAAGGGAAAAAAAGCAAATATCAAAATTTAAAAGGAAAAAACTCCAAACCTCAAAGTAAATCTTTTTTACCTTATTGTTTATTGATAAAATCTGTTTTTTTAAAAGCATAATATTTTTATTGAGAGATAAAAGTCTTTTTAAGAACTACTTTCTAAAGCAGTATTCTCAAACTGGTTTTCACCACATATTCACTACCTCACCCCATCCTTTCCAAATCAGATTAGCTAGACATGGAGCTTAGGTTTCTAAACTTTAAACCATCTTTCCCCTGTCTTTCTCCTACCAATCTGTTAGTATAATATTCAGCATTGAAAGAATATAGAATTCTAGAATATATCATGCAAATCCGTAGAAACTGCCTATATTTTTTATCAAATTAACTAGAATATATTTAATTCATAGGACAAGGGACTAAGTGATTCAAGCACCTGTTATTTTTATAAAACAAAAGTTATTCCTACACTTTATCTTAGCCAAAAAGCCGTGAAGCAATACAAAGGTTATTCCTAAACAATGTACTTTACCAGTCACATCTTTTTTTATTACTTTGTGGGAATAAAGCAAAACAAAATTTCATACCAGAATAGGAGAATAACAGTAATTAATCTGTTGAGTAGTTTTATCTTTAAAGTATTATTAGAGTGCAAGATATTGGCATTAAAAATTCTACCGACAATAATTAACACAAACCTTTCTTTTCAGTGAACTAAGAAACTAATAGCACAACTATCTTGTATTTTTTTCCTTTTCCCTTCTTTCCTTTACCCTTACCCGCATCTTAGTTCCTTTTTCCTTTTGAACACTTTCTTCCTATTTCACAATATCTATTGTACATTTTGGACTTTATTTACTGTTTCAGTTTCTCACACCAAGGAGACAATAGGATGTTTACACATGTGACTCTGAGTTATTTCACTTAAGATGATCATCTGAAGTTGCATCTATTTACCTATAAAAGCCTCAGGTGTATCCTTCCTTATGGCTGAGTAGTAGTCCATTGTATAAAAAAGTACATCTTTTTTTATCCATTCCTCTGTTGTTGGGCATTTGGGTTGATTTTATAGTTTAGCTGTTACATATTGACCACATCTTTTAATATTTAGTTTATATGTGAATTATTAAGCTTTAACAATTAGTTAATATTATTTTTAAATATTTTATTAAGGACTCAATTAAAGAAGTTCCTTGGAAAATCAGTGAAGAGAGCAAAGCACCTTGCTGAGGAATATGGTGAACGTGCTATAAATAAGGTTAAAAGTGTAAGAGATGAAGGTAAATGAAATAAAAAATATGGAACATTCTGTTTTATTGGCCTATGCTTTTATAGCTAATATCTTAAGTGTTTTAGGAAATCATAATTTGCTTAATTTTGTGAGTACAAAAATGAATTTATATGTTTTAAATATGAATTTGTACATATTTTTTCATTGTGACAGCCAACAAGGATTGATTGTTTAATAATCAGTTATAAATTAGTTTTGTGATTTTAGTTTTTATTTTGTGTGTGTGTGTGTACTGGGAATTGAATTCAGGACTTCACACTTGCCATCCAGGAACTGTGTTGCTGGGCTATATCCCTGTCCTATTTCAGTTTTTATAAATATTTTCAAAATTAGATAAATTTTGTAAGTTTGCATAGATCTTATTTCCCTGTTCCTTTGTCATTATTGTACTGATTTTTTAATTTAATGAGCACTTATGTATTATTTTTTCTGTCTCGGACACTATTCTAAGCATTTTTACCTGTATTCATTCAATCCTATAAAATCTCTTTGTGGTAAGTACCATCCTTACTTCCATTTTGTAGATGAGAAAACAGGCATAGCAAAATTGAATAACTTGCCTATGGTCACACAGATAATAAATAACAGGAGTTGATTTGAACCAAGTTAATCTGGCACAAGACTCTGGGCTTTTGATATGATATATAGTAATAGACAAAATTTTGTTTCTCTGTTGAATGAATTTTCTTGATAAGTATATGAAAATGTGAGAGTAGCTGTATCTATATTAGCTGATAATAATTTCTGTTGCTTACTCTTCAGTGTTTCATACTGATCAAGATGATCCTTCATCAAGTGATGATGAAGGAATGCCCTATACAAGACCAGTTAAATTCAAAGCAGCACATGGTTTTAAAGGGCCTTATGATTTTGATCAAATCAAAGTGGTGCAAGATCTTAGTGGGGAACATATGGTAAGTAATGTTTTAGGTTTCAGATTTTTTTCTTGAGAAAAATATGTTGGCATCTATAAAACTGATCTCTACTTTTGACTCAAGAAGTATACATTTATATTAATATGATATAATGAACATATAAATTCCAGAATCACTAGGACTAAATGCCCGACATCCACAACTTAAAGGAAGAGAGGCTCCTGGCTATAATTCCTGGTCATTTGTCTGTAAAATAGAATAAGCATGGTTAAAAAGCATGGCATATGACAGCTGTTCAACCCTTGCTGGCTAGGAAGCAGAGAGACAAAGGAGGAGCCAGAGAGGGACATACAGCTCACTCCCCTATTGACCCAGCTCTAACTAGGCTCCACCTCCTAACAGCAAGTCAGTTAGGAAAGCATCAGTGAATTAATCAAGGCACTGATGAGTCTGGCCCTCCTATGATGCAGTGACCTTCCAAAAACCCCACCTCTGCGTGCAGAAGAGTTTTGGGGAACAGATCTCAGTCATAACAGTAATAATGTAGAATAAATCTCTGAGCTATTTTTCAAGAAGTAAGATACCCTTAAATTTTAGGCCTGTGTCATTAAGAAAACTATACAGTTACCAAAGCCTAAGACAGTTAATTTTTAGGGTGGTCTGTCACTTTGAAAAATTTTTAACATGTTCTGTATTATATTTTAATAATTTAAACAAATATTTCAGAACTCCAATATATTTTTACAGTAAGACAGCTAAAGCAAGAAGATAAGTAGAAGTTTGTGCTCTCTGTCAGAATTCAAATGTACCAACATGTAGATGACAGTGCACAGTTGTCCTCTGAAAATGTAGGAACATGGGGAAAGAAAGTAGCAGGAAAACTCAGAAGTGGATCATGATTCTGTCTGCTTGATTATGGATCTGGCCAAATTTTAAGTCTAAAAGTTGGTTTAATAAGGAAGCAGTCATAAACATTAGATGGCAGCCAATTTTAGAATTTGAATTTTGGTGCTTATAATCTACATACATGATTATAGTACTTTCATTATAGAACTTGATGAATTTTCTTATTCTGTGTGAGACTCCTTCATTGTATCCTGTTTATATAAAATCTCATTGTAGTAGCCTCTGAATGACATTTTATTGCTGTACTTGAATTTTGTGAGTTGAACATTAGTGTAATAAATGAGCTATTGTTTCTAAATTGGCTAATCTTTTTGATACACCTGAATGTGTGTCACAGTAGAATTTATTCTTTAATCTGCCTCCCAACACACACGTCCCCATTGTTTCAGTATTTAGAGATTCTAGCCATATCCTGCCGAGTCTTGTTTCTAGGGAGAAAAGTGAGATAAGACCACACCATTCTGATACTTAGTTCTGAGTGCCTGGTGCCATGAAGGTCACGGAGAAGATGGCCCCTATTATTTCCCAGCACTGGTTAGGATTTTTAGTGTCATGCTGTGTTCTGTCTCTTCTACCTTCATGTTCAACTAGGAGACTGAAATCTTACACTAATACTGTGCTTCTCAGATTATGCTTTCTAGCTACCTTGGAATTTTCATATTCATCAATGTGTGGCCGTGATTTAAGGTCTTAAACTTGCTAATTTGAATTAGAGTAAACTGTAATTATCTTATTCTGTAGTAGTACAATGCCATTGAGCTTCTGGCCATAAAGCAGTACCAATAATGTGAATTATTTAACATAATTTAAAATTTTGGCTTAATGACTCTAAACTTTTCAGAGTAATACCTTTTAACTTTCTTTTGTTTTTATAGGGAGCTGTTTGGACCATGAAATTTTCTCACTGTGGCCGGTTGCTAGCCTCAGCTGGACAAGACAATGTAGTGAGAATATGGGCTTTAAAAAATGCTTTTGATTACTTCAACAATATGCGAATGAAATACAATACTGAAGGTATTTTTGATTTATTTAAAAATCTAGTGAAATCTGGAATTTTTACATTTAAGTATAACACAGGTTAAGCAGCCTTAATCCAAAATCTGGAATGCTTTGTAATCTGAAATTTGTGGAATATCAGTATGATACTCAAAAAAATTTAAATTTCTAAAGAATTTTAAGTGTGTGATTCTTAGATAAGGATGTAAAATCAGTACCATATATTCTAAACCCAAGAAACTCCAAACTGTGATAAGAGATATTCACCCTAAAAACCCTCCTTACCTGACAGTCCCTTGCAGTAAACACTACTAAGCATAATAGCCAAAAGTAGAAAGACAGAAGTAAATAGCAGAAAACCTCTAAACTCAATGTGAAGTACTACCACAAAGCTTTTGATCTATTGTTTTTCAAGTGTAGTGTGTAATTTATTTCATCAACCACTAAAAACAAAGTCATTTAGTTTTCTTTGGTAATCTTTATTTCTGTTCAGGCTAAAGTGAAAGATATAGTTAAACTAGAAAAAGAATGATAATATATACAACACAATGGGTAAAGAATGATTAAGGAAACAGCCTTGCAAAGCAAAGGCAAATTGTCAAAATAACTAAGGGATATATGAAAAAATGTTAAATAGAAAAGAAAAACCTCAGAACAGTATGTATGCAAACACTGATTATTCTTCTGAAAGAATATTTATGTTTGATGTTATCAGGAAAGCAATTGGTATAAATTGGAGCTTCACGTTTATGAGATTCTTTTCTTTGTTGTTATTTGATGTGTAATAAATTTTCTCCACTAACTCTTCTCCTCCCAATCACCTAAAGCTGGAAGCACATTTTAAGGAATTTGTAGAAAGGAGAATACAGGTAGCCAAGGTGACAATATAGAGTACAGAACACTAGTTTGCAGAACACAGAAGTCTTGAGAGATTCACTTAATTGGCAAGCTAGGCCCTCTTTTTTTTAATTTTAAAGAGAGAAAAATAGTAAAAATGATACAGAATTTCAAAACAAGGTAATAATTAACAATGGCTAATGTATTGCATACTATGAATTTACTTCTGTATTATGTTGTAACACATAATTGAAAACAATGAATTTGACAAAAAGTTAAACTGTGTTTACTATACAATGAGTTGTTTGGTTTTAGCTATGTTTTACTTCTTTTATTGCCCTGTCAGGACAGCAAAACTATTTTAGTGGCTCTTGAGACCTAACACTGCCCAGACCCTTTTTTTGCCCCTTGATTGTTCTTGCCGCTTGTTACTGTGAATGCGAATGTGTTCATTATGAATACTGAGAGTTTAGCAGTATTTTGATTACTTAGTGAAGTGATTAATCTGTTTTATAAAAATGTTATTTAAAAATGGGTTTAGGAGTGTATCTCAATGGCAGAATGCTTACCTAGCATGCATGAGGCTTCAGAATCAATCCCTAGCATCACAAACACACACAAAAGATGCAAACAAATACTTTGGTGCTTACAGGATTATACTTGTTTAGAACAGGCATTTTCCATAATATTATGTTCTCTGACAATTAGGAGTTACTGTGTGATTTCTGAATATTTTTCATGCATGAGTATATGTACACAATATGCTTTTTTACAACTGTTATGCTATTTTTAGGACGCGTGTCTCCATCACCTTCTCAGGAAAGTCTAAGTTCATCAAAATCTGATACAGATACAGGGGTATGTTCATTATTTTATGGTTACTATTGTGAAATACAATGATTTGTTTACCATAAAGTACTTTTCTGTTTTGTAGAAATTACAGTTGCATGAAGGTACTTTATTAAATTAACTATATATAGTCATTAGAAATAAGTTTTGTCTATTATACAGGCATTTCTTATTTAACCACGGAATTCCTTTCCTGTAACTAGGTTATTAATTGACTTGTATGCTAAATTAGGAATTGTGTATACTATGTACATTTACAATATTCAGAACAGAGAAATAGTTAAAGGAAACTCCAACTTGATGACTTTGCTTCTATTTGTGTAACTCTTACATGCCGTACTGCATTGTATAGCAACATAAAACTACAGTACTATATAAATAAGGTATACTGTACATAAAAGCATTAAGGCTCTATAAACAAGGTAATAAGATGTATAAAATTGTACATATATATACGACATATATATATATATATATATGTATATATATATATGAGTCGTAAGTGCCTCTCAGTCCTAAGTCCAAACAGTTGTTAATCAGGTAAGTTATTAAACAAGGAATATCTGCAATTGATAACTAAATAGTTTTCCTATTTAAAGGTTGCTAGGTAATTGACAGTATTTCTTAAGATACCACACAAGAATATAAACTTAAATGAAACAAATCCCCTCCCTAAGATCTATATTAGATATTTAAAAAATGATAGTACATACCAATTTTATGGTTTAAAATATTCTCATAGTTCTTTATCACCTTCAGAGTAAGGTCCAGCTATTAATGCCTTATTTTACCTATTAAACTTTATTCTAATTGCCTAGTGTCTCTGTGTCCTACTTGCCTTTTAGATAATAGGTTTATATCCTAAACACTGTACATGATGTTTGCTTTGCCCACAATGTCGTCTCTGTCTCTCTCTCGTATTGTTACTCTTATTGTGATTGTTTTGTTTTGTTTTGTTTTGAGATAGGTTATCTCTATGTTAGCCCAAACTGACCTTAAACTCACAGTGATTCTCCTGCACCAGTCTCCTAGAGACTAAGATTACAGACCTCCGCTCCCACACCTGGCTTCTGTTCTGTTCTCAGAGCAAGGTCCCACTCATTCTTCAACATTCAACTCAAATATCTTACTTTCTAGTATTGTTTTCCCTGAATACAGCAAAATTTTTCTTCATTTTTTTTCTGAGAGTGTATCATACATACTTTATATTAATATTATTTACCACATCTTACTTGTCAGTTTGTCTTCATAGCTAAGCTCTGGGCTTATTTAAAGCAAATAAAATTGTGTTGAACATATTTAGTACCCTTGAAATGTAACCCCATAGTGATTGATGTATGCCTACAATCAGTGTAACATCCCTGTTTCTGTTCCCTTATAATGTTGCCCATGTCTAGATGCCTTCAGTCTTCCTTTTCATTTATGGCCCACCTCCTTCATGAAGCCTTCACTGACCAATGCAGTGGTGAAAACTTTAGCTGCTTTGCTTTAAATGAAAATTTGCTTTTTTATTAGTTTAATTTACCAATTTCCAGGCATTGATTGATATTAATCTGTCTGTACTACTATTATGCTTATTTTAACAGTCCTACTTACAGATGAGTATTTCCATCTACTTCAAAAATCCAAAATAACTACAATTTTGAATGAATACAGAGCCCTTCAAATGAGGACTGTCATATTTCTTTGACACAATAATGAGTAATCCTCTAGTATACTATGATTGTTTTCTGTAATAGTTGAATAGCTTATATCTGGTTTGGGGAAAAAGATCATTTGGAATTTTTTCACTTCTGTTATTCTATTTGGCAACAATTAAGTGGTGTGTATTTCATATGGCATTGAAGTTTGGTATGTGGAATTATCTTTTAACCTAGGTAAGGTGAGGCCCAATGTAAGTACAGCAGAGTTTATTTTCCTGATGTACATTTGGTTTTTTCCTTGCGGTGCTATTCTTTTCTCTTTTGAAATAGTTTTGTTTTCTCATCATCCATATAAAGTAGAATATATAAATGTACCCATTGTAGCTGGGCATAGTGGTGCTTCCAGCCCAGCACTTGGGAGGCTGAATAAGGAGGATCTCTGCAAGTTGAAGACCAGCCTGGGGTATATAATGAGTCTAGAAATACCAAATAACTCACCAGTTCTATCCCATTGTTACATAGAACGTAAGAATTAGAACTCAGCTCTATTCTCTCTCTAGGACATACACTCTTAACTATTATACTTTATTAGTTGACATCTTAAGATTTGGAACTTTGTCTTCATTCAGTCCAAAAATATTTATTGTGTGCCTAGCATGTGCTAATTACTGTTGTAGAAATTACAGATTTAATAAATGAACAAATGAGACTATTCGTTGTTACAAAGATTACATCCTAGTGGAAGAAGATAAGCAAAATAAGTAAGTTTTGTAATATATTAGAAGATAATTTTTAAACTTCTTTATTAAACATAATTGATATATAAAAACTCTTACACATTTAATACATACAATTTGATGAATTAAGAGATAAAAAATAAAGCCAAGAACCCATCACCAAAATCTGCACCATAAACCTGTCAATCAACTTAAAAAATTTCCTCCTATTCTTTGTTTAAGACCAACACTCTAGTTCATTTTAAGAATGTAGTACATTATTATTATTATTAGTTGTTATACTGTACAATAGATTTCTAGGAATTTGGCATTTTATATAATTGAAATTGTACTCTTTGATTAATATTGTCTAATTTCCCCTTCTGACCCCGGCAACTATTATCCCACTCTGCTTCTATAAGTTGACTATATTCACTATATATAAGTAATATTAGTATTTGTCTTTCTTTGTGTAACTTTCAGTTAGCATACATTCTTGATCCATTCACTCATCGCTCTTTGGACGTTCAGATTACTTGCATGTCTCGGCTGCTGTGAATAATGTTGCAGTGCACATGAGAATACAGATAGATCTTTGAGATCCTGGCTTAAGTTCCTTAGTATATATTACATAGAAGGAAGTAGATTATTGGGTCTTTTTTTATTTAAAGAGAGAAGAAAAAAAAAAAGAAAGGACATAAACAATGCAGTAAAAGGGTACAAATAATACAGTATTTCTAGAAAAATATATACAGTACGAAATCACCAGTTAACAGGCTACACATTATCTTCCCAGAAACAGTTGTCCATATCACTAAATTAAAGAATATAAAGTGAACATTCATACAGTGAAATTGGAGACAGTTCCGTTCAATGATCCAACAAGGGCTCAGTTATATGGTTTTCCATCCTACACTCTCGAACATATCTGTGGTTATATCCCTTAGTCCA
The DNA here is from genome assembly GCF_034190915.1 of Cavia porcellus. Taxonomy (NCBI): domain Eukaryota; kingdom Metazoa; phylum Chordata; class Mammalia; order Rodentia; family Caviidae; genus Cavia; species Cavia porcellus. The sequence continues at coordinate 79,589,972 of NW_026947486.1, forward strand.
CCTTACTTTCCTCTCTTTTTTACAGTAACAATTAGACTTTTAGGGTTTTATTACTCTCACGGTTCTTATTACTTTTTTGAAGAGAATAAAAACAAATGTGACTAAGCAAAACAGAGTCAGTTAAAACAGAAGGGTGGGCATAGCATGTGATGCAAAAATAGAATACCAGGTGATCAAAAGTGGTTACCATTGTGCCTCTTGCTATTTTTAAATTGAGTTGTCTATATCATCAGGTATAATAGAATTGATCAAAACAATACGGAACAAAACCAACAAAATCTAAACTGAGGACCATACGGACTTAAAAGGATGATAGTCAATCCATATTGGGCATCATAGTATATCTTATTGCCTTCAAAGTGATTGCCTATACCCTCAAACTTGATACTATCAAACAAAATAGAATATATAATAATCAGACAGAACAACATCGGGAGAGCAATACTGGGGTTCAAGTCAGGTTAATAGGACAACAAAAAAGTTACTATAATATGTCCTGTTATTCTTTAAAAATTTAGTTTTCCCTTAATTAAAAAAATGAGAGAAAATAGATTAATTTAAAAATAGGGGGAAGACACAGATAAGAGAGGACATTGTAATAAAACAACGCAGGGCAGAACTGAGAAATTCAAGCATCATTGTGTTTCACCGCCAGATAATCTAACATAATAGTAGTCACCGTAGTGCCTCTTTCCTCTAATTATTTGAGTGTAACTTCGCGTGCTATAAAATCAAGCGTATCTAGACAGGGTGAAGACTTTCAAGAGAATGCAAGAATTACAGGGTATTTAGAACCTGCTAATAGAAAACAAATAATGGTTTCTATATTATCTCTTTCCCTATAAAGAGTTTTGTTTATACTATAGCATATAGTAAAATATAGTAAGGTACAACATGTTAAAACCAGTGGAAACAGATGTACTACAGCTTGATGGGACTTCAAAACAAGACGATATTAAATCAGCACTAGCTTTTATGTTGTGTTGCTTTCTTCAAAATAGCTATTCGTGCTATCATAGATACTAAATCGAACAACCCAGGTTAAAACCATTGCGGTTAATGAGTGAAAACATATGGCTTCAAACCAATATGATTGGGAATCATGATTACCACATACTTCTGTGTATTCTTATCATTTCTTATACTAGGGAAACTATTCAGTATTTATACATGTGAGTTTGATTTATTTCACTTATGAGTATGGTCTCAAGCTGCGTCCATTTATTTATAAATGTCTCAATGCGGTCATTCTTTATAGCTGAGTAGTAATCCATTATATAAAAATAACACAACGTTTTTATCCATTCTTCAGTTGATGGACACTTAGGTTGTTTCCAAGATCTGGCTATTACAAATTGTGCTGCTATAAACATGGGTGCACATATATCACTGTGGTATGATGCTTTCAGTTCTTCTGGTAATATGCCTAGAAGTGGTATAGCTGGGTCATATGGGGCTTCCAGTCCTAGTTTTCTGAGAAATCTCCAGGCTAACCTCCACAATGGTTGTACTAGTCTACACTTCCACCAACAGTGCAGAAGAGTTCCTTTTTCTCCACAGCCTCTCCAGCATTTGTGGTTGTTGTTTTCTTGATCCTGGCCATTCTTTCAGGAGTGAGATGGAATCTCAGTGTGGTTTTGATTTGCATTTCTCTAATGACCAATGATGATGAACATTTTTTCATATATTTATTTGCCATTTGTATTTCTTCATCTGAGAAGTGTCTATTCATCTCAGAAGCCCATTTTTGGATTGGGTCTTTGAATTTTGGGGGTCTGATTTTTTTTTTTAATTCTTTATATGTTTTAGACAGAAGTCCTTTGTCTGAGGGGCAGTTCACTAAGATTTTTTCCTAGTTTGTGGGTTTTCTTCTCACCACACTGGAGACTTCTTTTGACGGGCAGAAACTTTTTAATAAGAGGTGATCACAGTTATTGATTCTGGGAAGTATTTCCCCTTGTGGTTTGAGTCCTGTTCATGAATTCTCTACATCTTCAAGGTTTTTACCCAATTTGTCTACCAATAGATTTAGTGTTTCTGTTTTAATATTTAGATGTTTGACCCATTTAGATTTTATTTTAGTGCATGGTGATAGGCATGGGTCTAGTTTTAGTTTTCGACATATGGAGAGCTAGTTTTTCCAGCACCATTTATTAAATAGACTGTCGTACTCCCAGTGAACCTGTTTGGCCCCTTTATCAAAGATAACGTGGTTGAGTGTGTTTGCAGTTGTGGTTGTATCTTCTAATCTATTCCACTGATCTTGAGCTCTGTTTTGGTTCCAGTACCATGTTGATTTTACTATGGTTGCTTTGTAATATAGTTTCAAGTCAGGGATTGTGATACCTCCTGCCTTGCCTTTGCTGCTTAGAACTGTCCTTGCTATTCTAGGTCTCTTCTCACTCCAGATGAATTTTAGGAGTGATTTCTTGAGTTCTATGAGGTATGTTGATGGTATTTTTATCGGGATTGCATTGAATCTGTATAATAGTTTTTGGAGAATGGCCATTTTCACAATATTTATTCTCCCTATCCATGAGCAAGGGATGTTTTTCCATTTTCTGAGATCATCTTCAATTTCATTTTTCAGTGTAATATAATTTTCCCTGTAAAGGTCTTTCGCTACTTTAGTGAGAGTAATTCCTAGATATTTCATTTTTTTTGGTTGCTAGTGTGAAGGGTGTGGCTTCCCTTATTTCTCTTTCTGTGACTTTGTTGTTAGTGTATAGGAATGCTATTGATTTTTGAGTATTGATTTTATAGCCAGCTACATTACTAAATTTATTTATTATGTCTAGCAGTCTTTCAATGGAGTTTTGGGGATCTTTTATATAGAGTATCATGTCATCTGCAAATAATGATAGCTTAACTTCTTCTTTCCCCATCTTTATGCCTTTTATTTCTCTCTCTTGTCTAATTGCTCTGGCTAGTATTTCCAGTACTATATTAAATAGGAGTGGTGATAAGGAACATCCTTGTCTTGTGCCTGATTTTAAAGTAAAGGCCTTCAATTTTTGGCCATTTAGTATGATATTGGCTGTTGGTTTGTCATAGATGGCCTTTATTATATTGAGGTAAAGACCATCTATTCCAATTTTCTGCAGGGTTCTTATCATGAATGAATGTTGGACCTTATCAAAAGCTTTTTCTGCATCTACAGAAATGATCATGTGGTTCTTACTTTGGGCTCTATTGATATGGTGTATTACATTTATTGATTTACGTATATTGAACCATCCCTGCATGCCTGGGATGAATCCCACTTGGTCATGGTGTATGATCTTCTTGATGATTTGCTGCATCCTATTTGCCAATATTTTATTGAGGATTTTTGCGTCTGTGTTCATTAGGGATATTGGTTTGTAGTTCTCTTTTTTAGTTGGGTCTTTCTCAGGTTTTGGTACTAGAGTAATATTTGCTTCCAGGAATGACTTAGGAAGGATTGCTTCACTTTCAGTTTCATTGAAGAGTTTGAGGAGGGTTGGCATTAGGTCTTCTTTGTATTTCTTGTAGAATTCTGCAGTGAATCCGTCTGGGCCTGGACTCTTCTTTGTAGGTAAGGATTTAATTATGTTTTCGATTTCATTAATACAAATTGGGTTATTCAGTAGTTTTACATCTTCATGACCTAGCTTTGGTACTTCGTATGCTTCTAGGAATCTGTCCATTTCCTCTGTGTTATCAAACCTTTGAGAGTAGAGGTTTTCGAAATAGGTGTTGATGATTTTCTGTATTTCTATAGGGTCTGTAGTGATTTCTCCTCTTTCATTCCTTATTGCATGAATTTGAGCTTTTTCTTCCCTTTTTTTAATAAGGTTGACTAAGGGCTTATCAATTTTATTTATTCTTTCAAAGAACCAACTCTTTGATTCATTGATTTTTTGGATTGTTTTTTTAGTCTCTATTGCATTGATTTCTGCTCTGATTTTTATAATTTCTTCTCTTCTTTTGGCTTTGGGCTTGACTTGCTCTTCTTTTTCTAGATGTTTGAGGTGTAACATCAGGTTATTTATTTGTATTCATTCTGTTTTCCTGATGTGTGAACTCAGTGCTATAAATTTTCCTCTGAGGACAGCTTTCATTGCATCCCACAGATTCCGGTAAGTTGTATTTGTGTTTTCATTTTCTTGTAGGTAGTGTTTAATTTCTTCTTTGATTTCCTCTGTGACCCACTGATTACTCAAGAGCGTGTTATTCAGTTTCCATGTGTTTGTGGGAATTTTGTAGTATCTTTTATCATTAATTTCTAATTTCATAGCGCTATGTTTCGATAGCATGCAAGGGATGATTTCAACCCTTTTGCATTTATTTAGATATGTTTTGTGAATTATCATATGGTCTCTTTTAGAAAATGACCCATGTACTACTGAGAAGAATGTGTATTCTGTTGTTGTTGAGTGGAATACTCTGTATATGTCTATTAAGTCCATTTGTTCACAGGTGTGATTCAATTCTTTTATTTCTTTGCTGATTTTCTGTCTGGTTGATCTGTCCATTGGTGTCGATGGTGTGTTAAAATCTCCTGTTAGAATTGTGTCACTGTTAACTTGGTTTTTCATTTCTGTTAGTACTTGTTTTATATAACTGGGTGCTCTGGAATTTGGTGCATATATATTTAAGATAGTTATCTCTTCCTCTTGGAGTTTTCCCCTAACCAGTATGTAGTGACCTTCTTTGTCCCTTCTGATCATTATTGGCTTGAAGTTCACATTGTCTGCAAGCAGAATAGCCACCCCCGCTTTTTTGGGGGGTTCCTGTTGCATGAAATATTGTTTTCCATCCTTTGACTTTCAGTCTGTGGGTATCCTTTTGGGTTAGATGGGTTTCTTGTAGACAGCATATGGTTGGATTTTGTTTCTTGATCCATTCTGCTAGTCTGTTTCTTTTAATTGGTGTATTGAGACCATTTACATTAATGGTTATAACTGTTATATGTTGGTTTATTGTTGACATGTTATCTTTCTGCTGTTGCATCTTTGTCTTTCGGTTCTGTTTAATTGTCTGCTTTGTTTAGTGGTTTTTTCCTAGATGCATCTAGGCTATCTTTCAGTATTCTTTGCAGGGTTGGCTTGGTAATCATGTAGTTTTTCAGCTGTTCTTTTTCATGGAAGTATGTTATTTCTCCATCCATTTTGAAGGACAGTTTTGCAGGATACAGCAGCCTGGGTTGGAAATCATTTTCCTTTAGGATCTGAAATACTTCACTTTATTGTTTGTGCTGAGAAGTCTGCTGTGATTCTGATAGGTTTTCCTTTATAGGTGATCTGTCTTTTCTCTTTTAATATTCTATTCTTTTGTTCGATTTCTGGGATGGCCATTACTATGTGTCTGGGTGTAGTTTTATTTTGGATATGGCTGTTTGGAGTTCTATATGATTCACTGATCTTGATATCGGTTTCCAGTCTCATGTTTGGGAAATTTTCAGCTATTACTTCTCTAAATATCCTCTTGACATCCTTTATGTTGTTCCCTTGTTTTTCATTTATCCCTATTAACCTTATGTTGTTCCTTTTTGCGTCATCTTGCAGGTGTTCAATTGTTATTTCCTGATTTCTTGTTATTTTTAAAAGATCTTTCCTGTTCACTGGCTGCAATCTTGTCTTCAAGGTCTGAAATTCTATCTTCACATTCATTGAGGCCGTTTTTACAACTTTCGATGGAGTTTTTGATTTCCTGTATATCTCTTTGCATCTGCTCTATATATTCTGTTTGTTTCTTAAATTTTTCATCCAGGGATTCTATCTTTTTGTTTATCTCCTCAAGTTTTTTAACTGTGTCTTCTTTAGATATGTTCAGCATCTCCTTCATTTCTTTTATCATTTCTTCTTTTACCTGAGAGATTATTTCTAGTTTGATTTCCATTAAGGCTTCCCAGAGTTGCTTCTTTATTTCAGTTACTATTATTTCAGGTATTTCAGGTATGTGGCATATATTTTCTTCCATACACATGGCTCCTAGGCTTTCTTGAGATGGGCTGGATGTTTGAGACTGCATTTTGGTCTTTCGTTTTGTCATTTTCCTATATTTTTGCGCTTCAAGTTTTGTTCCAAGTGAGGTAGAGAGGTCAGCCAGGCTGGGACAGAGGTCCCTGCTCCCTCCTTACTCACTGATTTCGACAGGAAGCTGAATCCTGGGCCCCAGGCAGAGAAAACAGTTCGGTGACCTAGGGCGGGGTTCCCTGCCTCAGCTGGTCTTACCCCATCAAAAGGGAGCTGGAGGAGCCTGGCCCCCAGGCGAACAGCAATTATTGGGTCTTATGGATGCTCTAGTTTTAATGTTTTGAGGAACCTCCACATTGCTTTCTAGACTGACTGTGCCAATTTACATTCACAGGAACAGTGTGCAAGCATTATTTTTTCTCTACATTCTTTCCAGCACTTTCTTATAATAGCTATCCTAATAGGTATGAGGAGATAAATCGTTATGGTTTTTACAAATCATATCTCCTTGGTGATTTATGATGTTGAGTGAGTGCCTTTTCATGGACCTGTTGACCATTTGTATGTGTTTAGAAAATGTTCGATTCCTTTGTCCAGTTTTAACTGAGTTATTTGGTTGGCACTGGTTTGATTTTTTGTTACTCAGTTGTAAGACTTCTTTATATATTTTCGGTATTAACCTTTATCAGATAATTAGTTAATAAATATTTTCTCCCTCCTGTAGTTCCCTTTCTAGTGGTTTACCTCTTGTGCAGAAAGCTTTTATTTTTAATTTGATGTACAGTAGGCCTTTATCAATGGAGTATGTATTCAGAAACACCCAGTGGATGCCTGAAACCATGACTGTTACCAGACTATATTTGTGGTGTTTTTTCCTATATGTCCTTACCTATGATAAATTTTAATTTATAAATGAGACACAGTAAGAAATTAGCAGTAATAAAACAATATAACACAACAATTTTCACAATATACTATAGTATAAATTACTTTTGAAAGAATCAAAACAAGTATTAATATTTTGAGCCACAGTTAACTGTGGATAATTGAAACTTCAAAAAGCAGAATCAAAAATAAGGGAGGACTGCTATTATAATTGCATTTGTCTACTTTGGCTCTTGTTGCCTTTGCTTTTGGTATCCTAAGAAATTGTTAAGGGCTAGGGATTTAGCTCAGCGGCATAAGTGCCTGCCTTGCAAGCAGGCAGTTGTGAGTTCGATCCCCAGTACCGATAAAAAGGAAAAAGACAAAAAAAATTAAAATCATTGTTAAGCCCACTGTCAAATAGGGGTTCTTTACTTGCTGTTTTTCAGTTTCTATAGTGTTAGCCTTAGATATAAGTCTTTAATCCATTTCAAGTTGACTTTTGTGACTAGCATAAAATGAGACCAGTTTCATTCTTTTACATGTGTGTGTATCAGGGAGTAATAAGTTTTATGAAGGAAAATAAAACATAAAGTAAAATATGGTGAACAAGAAAAGTAGTTAAATAGGGTGGGCAAGTGGTTATCATTTGTACAAAATCAAAAGAAAGTAGGAAAGTAATCATATGGATGAGACCATTTGCTCTAGGCAGTTGTGGTGTGTTCAGATAATAGTGGCAAGACCTGGAAAACGGGAGCCAGTTAAGGGGTGGTGATGAAGTCACAGAGGTATAGATAGAGAAATTAAAATACATAGCCCATTGCAAGGACTTGGCATTTGCTATGATAAAGGGCTTTTAAACAGAGAATGATATAATCAGGCATTTTCAAAGGATCATTCTGGTTTGTATACTGACAGTAGGCCACAAGAGGATAAGTCTGTTACTCATTTTGATATCCCAAATCACCAAAATAGTATCTTGTATAAAGTAAATCTAGTAACTATCAAAAATCTTACAGTTTCACAGACCAGTCCAACTTTAAGGTGACATTTTTAGGTAGTCAACAAACAGGTTGGCCATCCCTAATCTGAAACTGTGAAGCATGAAATACTCAAAAATGTCAAACATTTTGAGTATCAGCATGATGCCACAGTGGTAAATTCCATGAATCATTTTACTTAATAATTCTACCTTTAATAATTTATTATAAGGACATAATGTGATATTCCCAACAATGTAAGGAAAATTATTTAATGTTAACTTACAAGTTTCAAGTTTAAACTTTGTGATCTAATAACAATATATGACAATAAGGAAACACTCAATTCAGGAAAAAGATTCATATTCCCAGACATTCATTTAATTGGTATTTATATTAGCAAAAAAAATAGAATCATCTAAGGTGACCAACAAGAGGAAAATGATTAAATTATGGGTTGTCCATATTATGAGGGCAGTAAATATTTTCAAAATATAAAATGTAGAAAATGCTCATAGTACAATAAAAAGGAAGATAGAAAATCGTGCATTCAATTTGATTCCAATTATGCTTTAAATATGAAAGACTAAAGGTGGCCAAAATTTAGATTATGGGTGATTTTAGATCTTGTTTTTCTAATTTCTATACTTCCCGAACTGTCTATGCTGATTATGTTATTTTGTAATGAAATTTTTTTTGGTGGTTTGAAATAACACAACTTTATTTTCCAAACAGTCCTAAAAGACAGAAATCAGAAGTGGACTCTGTGAGCCTAAAATTAAAATTATAATAAAATCTTTTTAAAATATTTTTTAAAAAGTACAGGAAAAAATGAATAAGGGAAAAGAAGAAGGCTGGGATCACTACTAGAGGAAATATTCTAAGAAATTAATTAAAAGCAAGCAATTGTTTTGGTGCTATTATAAAAGGCATGGTTTCCTAATTTCTGTCTTAGCAAGTTGGTTATTCATGACCCAGAAAGCTATTTATTTTTGAGTATTGACTTGTATCCAGCTACACAACTGAATTTGATTATTAAATCTAGAAGTCTTTTGGTGAAGTTTTTGGAATCTTCTATATAGAGTATCATGTCATCTACAAATAATGATAATTTAACTTCTTCCTTTCCTATCTTTATTCTTTTTATTGTTCTCTGTTGTCTAATTGCTCTGGCTAATGTTTCCAGAACTATGTTGAATAGAAATGGCGGCAGTGTACTGCTTGTCTTGGTCCTGATTTTAGAGTGAAAGGTTTCATTTTTTGACTATTTAGTATGATATTGGCTGATGGTTTGTTATAGATAGCTTTTATCAGATTGAGTTAAAGACCATATATTCTTTTTTTCTGTAGGTTTTTTTTTTTAAATCATGAGTGGGTATTGGACTTTGTCAAATGCTTTTTTTCAGCAATTGAGATGATCATATGATTTTTGTCTTTGGCTCTATTGATATGGTGTGTTGCATTTCTTGATTTGCCTATGTTGAACCACACCTGCATCCCTGGGATAAATCCTACTTGGTCATGGTGAATGATCTTGATGATTTGCTGCATTCTGTTTGCTAGCACCTTACTGAGGATTTTTGTGTTGATGTTCATTAGAGAGATTGGCCTGTAGTTCTCGCTTTTGGTTGGATTCTTCTCCGGTTTTGATATTAGAGTAATGCTTGCTTCAAGAATGAATTTCAGAACATTGCTTTCCTTTCAATTTCAATAAAGAGTCTGAGAAATGGCAGGACTAGGTCTTCTCTAAATTTCTTGTACAATTCAGAATTGAATCCATCAGGGTCTTGGCTTTACTTTGTTGGTAGGTTTTTAGTTACATTTTTTCACTTCATTGAATGATATTGGGTTATTTGGAATTTTGGTATCTTGATTCAACTTTGGTAATTCATAGGTATCTAGGAATTTGTCCATTTCTTTTCTGGTTTTTATCTTATTAAAAGTTCTCAAAGGAGATATTGATTATCTTGTGAATTTCTAAAGGATCCATTGTGGTTTCTCCTTTTTCACTCCTAATTACATGAATTTGAGTCTTTTCTTTCCTTTGGCTCAAATTCCTTTTATTTAATCTTTCAAAGAACTAACTCTTAAATTCATTGATTTTTTTTTATTAATCTGAGTTACATTAATTTTTGCTCTAATCTTTGTATCCTCTATCGGATGGGACTTGTTCTTTTTCTAGAAGTTTGTGTTTCAACATTAGGTTCATTTAAGCTCATTCTATTTTCCTTATATGAGAATTCACTGCTTTAAATTTCCCTCTTAGTACTGCTTTCTTTGGGTCCCATAAGTTTTTGTATTAGCATTTTCATTTAGCTATAGATGCTGTGTAATTTCTTCTTTAATTTCATCAATGACCCATTAGTTGTTCAATTGGTTGTTACTAATTTCCATGTGCTTATGGAGTTTTTGTGATTTATTTTGCCATTGACTTCCAATTTTTTTGCACTGTGGTCATAATATGTATGGGATGATTTCATTTCCTTTGCAGTTACTTAAGTATGTTCTGTGGGCTAGTATGTACTCTGTTTTGGAGACTGTCCCATGCGTAACTGAGAAGAATGTGTATTCTGATGTTATAGAGTAGAACAGCGTAGGCATCTATTAAGTCCATTTGTTCAGAGGTTTGGTTCAGTTGTGATACTACTTTGATAATTTTTTTGTCTAGTTGATCTACATATTTGTGACAGTGGGGTATTGAGGTCCCCCATTAAAATTGCATTAGTGCTTACTTGATTTTTCATGTCCATTAATATTTGTTTTATACATTTGGGTATACCTGTTTTTGGTGCATATATATGTATGATTTTTATCTCTTATTGGAAATTTCTTTTAACAAATATGTAATGACCTTCATCTCTTTTAATCAGTCTTAGCTTGAAGTTCATTTGCTTTTATCCTGTTGCACGGTAATGTTGTTTTCCATCCTTTGACTTTGTCTGTGAATTTCTTTTTGTGCTAAATCTGTTTCTTTAACCCAGCATATTGTTGAATATTGTTTCTTGATCTGTTCTACCAATCTATACTTTTGATTGGTGAACTGAGACCATTTACCTAGATAGTTACAACTGTTACATATTAGCTTGGTGTCCTTATCATATTATTTTCCTTCCAGTGATTCCTTGTTTTCCCCTCTGTTTGATTGCTTTCCCTCTCTGTCACCATGCACTGAGCTAAAATCAAAAGGATCAAGTATCTAAGTATTAAAGCAGAAACACTAAATGTGCTGGAAGAAAGAATAGATAGAAGTTTTAAAGACATAGGTGTAGGGGAAGACTTCATGAACAAAGCCTGGATTGTACAGGAAACACTATAAAGAATAAACAACTGGGATCTCATCTTATTATAAAGATTTGTACAACAAAAGAAATCAGCAGCAGTGTGAAAAAACAATCTACAGAGTGGGAAAAAACGTAGCCAGTTGTTCCGCAAAGGGTTAATATCTAGAACATATAAAGAACTGAAAACAATCAGACTCTCCCAAATTTGAAGACCCAATGTAAAAATGGGCATCTAAAATCAGTAGACACTTCTCAGAGGCAGAAATACAAATAGCAATTAAATATATGGAAAAATACTCAATGTTCACTGGTCATTTCAGAGATGCAAATTAAAATAATGCTAAGATTCCATCTCCAGAAAGAAGGGTGTTGTGGTTTATTTAAATGTCTTTTTAAAGCCTCATTTAGATATGTAGGTGACTAAATCTAGCATTTGTGACTGGTTTGTTTGTCTAGTGCTCAAAGATTGATGGTGTGAGTGTTTCACCTGCCCAGGGGTGGAGCCAGTGTAACAGCAGGGAAGAAGGCAGGCCTTTCTCTTTTGCTGTAACTTTTGCAGTAGCCATAAAAGAGCTGCCTTGCCACCCTGTGCTGCCTTGTAGCCAACTAAATATAGACTAAAACCCTCCAAAACTATAAAAAGTAAACCTTTACTTCCCAAACTTTGGGCATCACATATTTTGTCACAAAAAAAAAATAAAAAATAATTAAGACAATTTGGTACTGAGAGTGGGGTCCTTGCTGTGACTACACCTGACCACGTGGTTCAAGAACCTTTAAAAATGGCTTATGGACAGAGTTTAAAAAGGTTTGAAGATGTCACCTAAATACATAGAATTAAAGCAGCTTAGGCTGTTCTTAGAGGAGATTCTAGTCAGAGCTCAAAAGACCAAAAGGCCGATAAAAAGCCTGCCAATAAAGACCAGGCTTGAGAGGTTTGTGCTGGGAAGAAGGATCACATTGGTTGTGGACCCCACACAGTGTGTATTATGGCATGGCAAAAAGTTCATCTACATTTTGTTCATGTCTAGAGACTTTGCCTGAGACTGAGATTAAAAGCAATAGACTGATTAATCTGGCAAAAAAATTTAAGGCAGTAGAATCGTGAGTTGGTGGCATGGTTGTTGTTGGAGGCCTTTAGCCAGATTTATGTTGCAAATCAAGAGCAAGGAGATCAACAAGATAATTTAAAACATTGTGAGTTTGCCCCCCCCCCCAAAAAAAACAAAGAGAAACTCCAGTAAAGCTATAGACTATAAAGATAGAGGCAAAGCCTCAATTGCTGGAAAAAAAAAACCAAAAAAATAAAAAAGATAGCCTGGGGCCATCCCAGAAAGCAAAAGTTCTTCACCTTTTACAGCCTGAAACCACCAGAAGTGAAATACTTTGCTCAAAAAAAAGCCGCAGTGCACCACATTCCAGAGTGGTAACAGTGCCCACAAGAGGTTCAAAATGGCAGCGACCACACCAGGTTCCACAATGGTAGTAACAAAGGTTTTCCTCAGTCAGGTTCAAAGAGCTCAGCAGTCCAGACACTTGACCTCTACAGCCAAAAAAAAAAAAAAAAAAAAAAAAAATAAGCGACTACTGCTCCAGCTGACAGTAGACCTCAGTGGCATCTACATGGCACTGGTTTTAGGTGCAAAAAATACACAAGTTGAGGGTGAGACAGCTTCCAAGCCGATTACAAAAGGCCTAGGAGGCCAAGCAGTGTGTCCCTGAAAGGGAAATGTATAAAGATGTAAGGGTAAAGCTTAAAAAGTCAAAAACAAAATTCATCCAAAAAAAGCCTCCAAAACCAAGCAGAAAAAGCTGCAGGTGTTAAAATTCTTAAAAACACCTTAGGGATAAAATCACCCAAACCTTTTAGAGCTCACAGCCAGACTGCTTCAGATGCTAAGCATAAAACTCCCAAGACTTAATTTTTGCCCTGCTAGATTTTAGACTTGTTTTGATTCTAATCCTTGGTATTCCCATTTAAAACTTTTAAAATAGTAATGTTTATCTTGTGCCTTTGCATTTTAAAAATATTTAACCTTGCTTCATTTATACAGGGGATTACATTTAAGCACTTGCCATAGATCTCAAAAGAGACTTGAGACTGAATACTTTTCATCAATGCTAAAATTATTAAGTCTGTGACAACTCTTAGGAATGGACTAAATGTCTTTTATATAAAACACACATGAGTCTTTGGGGGGCCAGGGGTGGAATATTGTGGTTTATTTAAATGTCCCCTCCAAAGCCTCATTCAGTCATGGAGGCAACTAAATCTAGCATTTGTGATTGGTTCATTGTCTAGTGCTCTAGATTGATGATGTGAGTGTTTCACCCACCCAGGGCTAGAGCCAGTATAGTGGCAGGAAGAGGGTAGGTCGCTTGCTTTTGCTTTCACTTTTGCTGTTTGCAGCATCCATAAAGGGCTGCCCTGCCAGCCACGCTGCCTTAGAGCCAACTAAATATAGACTAACCCCCCAAAAAACTATAAAAAATAAAACTTTCCTTCCCTAATTTTGAGCATCACATGTTTTGTTGCAACAAAACAATGAAAAATAAGTCAAATGACTGTTATAAAGAAATCAACTAATCACAAATGCTGGCAGGACTGTGGAGAGAAAGGAATCCTTTTCCGCTGTCGATGGGAGTGTAGAGTGGTACAACCACTATGGAACTCAGTGTGGAGATTCCTCAAAGTCCCATTTTACCCACTATTCTTGTTGGTATCTTTCCAAAGGACCTAAAAGCAACCTGCCACAGTGATATATGAGCACCCATGTTTCTGACAGCATAGTTTGTAATAGCTAAATCTTGGAAATAGCCTAGAGCCCATCAACCATTGAATGGCTAAAAAAGAAGTAATTTTTTATACAGTGGAGTACTATTGCCATAAAGAAGGATAAAATTGAGACATTTATATCTAAATGGATGAACCTTGATAGCATACTCTGTGTGTAATTTTTTTTCAAATCCTTTTTATTTCAAAAAGAAAAATTAAAAATTTCAAAATACATCAGTCAGTGGGCAACAGTGGTACATACGTTGTGTGTTGTTATCCCCAAATAATTCGCTTAGAGCACAAGACATCTGCATTCACTTGTCCAGAAATACCAGCACAAATCTTTCTCTTCAGTGAACTCAGAAATCAGTAGTATAATTACTTTACTTATTTTTATATACATATATAAAAATATGTAACACACACATATGTTGTTTTTTTTCAGCTCACAATAGTGAGACAGTATGATGTTTACACATGTGTGTTTTATGTATTTCACTTATATCCATATGGTCTCAAATTGCATCCATTTACCTATAAATGTCCTCAGTTTATCCTTCTTTATGGCTGAGTAGTACTCTATTATGTAAAAATACTATATCTTTTTTATCCATTTCTTAGCTAATGGGCATTTAGTCTGTATCCAAGATTTAGCTGTTACAAATTGTGCTTCTGTAAACGTGGGTGCACATATAGTGCTATGGTACAATATTTTTAAATCTTTTGTGAAGATAACAAGAAGAGGAATAGCTGGATCAAATGGAACCTATAGTCTTAGTTTTCCAGAAATCTCCACATTGATTTCCATAGTGCACCAGTCTATACTTCCATCAACAGTGGAAAAGGATACTTTTTCCCCACAGCTCCTCCAGTATTTGTTATTGGTTGATTTCTTGATAATAACCTTTCTTCTTAGGGTGAGGTGGAATCTCAGTGTTGTTTTAATTTTGTATCCCTCTAATGACCAGTGATGTTGAACATTTTTTTCACATTTTTTTTGCTGTTTTTGTTTCTTATCTGAGATGTGTATGTTCATCTCAGTGCCCATTTTCGGGTTGGATCTTAAATCTGGGAGGACTGATACTTTTTAGTTTTTTATATGTTCTTAATAGTAATTCTTTGTCTGAGGTATAACTGGCAAATATTTTCTCCTATGTTGTGGGTTGTCTCTTCAGTCTGATAGTGGTTTCTCTTGCTTGCCATACAAAAGCTTTTCAATAGAGTGAGATCCCAGTTGTTGATTCTTTGTAATAGTTCCTGTGCATTTGGGATTTTGTTCATAAAGTCTTTGCCTGCACCAATGTCTTTAGGAGTTTTGTCTATGCTAACTTCCAGCAGATTTAATATTTCTGTTTTAATATTAGGATCTTTGATCCATTTAAATTTTAGCTTAGTGCATGGTGAAAGATATGGGTCAAATTTTAATCTTTAGCATATGTAGAGCCAATTTTTCCAGCACCATTTATTAAAGAGGCTATTTTTCTTCCAGTGAATGTGTTTGGTATCTTTGTCAAAGATAAGGTGACTTACTGTGTCTGCAGTTGTCTCTGCATCGTTTAATCTGTTCCATTGATCTTCGGGTCTGCTTTTTACCCATTTACCATGCTGTTTTTATCACAGTAGCTTTATAGTATAATGTCAGGTTAGAGATTGTGATGCCTCCTGTCTTGTCTTTGTTGTCCAGGATTGCTTCTGCTAGTCTAGGTTAAGACCGTACTCTTACATCAAGTAAATCAGACACATGTGTAAATATCACATTTTGTCTCTGTTGTGAGAAACTGAAAATGTAAATAAGAAACAAAATGTATAATAGAAATTGTGAAATAAGAAGCAATTCTTCAAAAATAAAGGGAAGAGCCAGGGATTTAGCTGAGTGGCACAACACCTGCCTGGCAAACACTAGGTCCCAAGTTAAATTCTGAGTACCAACAAAAAAGGAAAGGGGAACTAGGGAGGGGAAGGGAGAAAGGAAAGAAGGGAAAAGAAAAAAAGGAAAACAAGGAGAAAATGGAAACAAAGCTTTGTAAAAGAGGAGAAGTGTTGAAAAGGTGAGGAAATGGGAAAAAAGAATCAAGATATATCATACAGGTACAAATTCTTTATGATAAAAGTGATCATTGTGTATATCTAAATTGTACCAATAAACTTAATAATTGAGAAAGTAGAATACCTGAATTTTTAATCCACAAATTGGAGGCTCTTTATGTTTCCAAAGTACGTATCTTAGTACAAGTGGTCTTGTATATCTCCATTATCCTTTTTTCTCTTACCTCATCATCTTATCCACTCTTCCCTAAATATGCAAAGTTTAAATAATGCTTTGTATTTTTGCTCATGTTACATCCTCTGAAATAGCTGAGAGATAAATCTGGACAGGATTTATATTACTTCTTTATATCTATTTTATATCTTTATATCTATTAGAATATTACTTCTTTGTATCTATTAGAAATGACTAGGTGTCCTTTAATATATTATTCTAACCTCTAAGAGCCCTAGTTTTTCTCTAATTTCATCTTCATAACATTACTACGTATTTCAAAGACAGGCTAGAAACCATCCAGATAATGACTAATTGGCAAGTTACAACCAAATGTGCGGCACACATGTATGACATTATTTTCTATATAACTCTGTAGGGATGGTTTTGATTTCAAATAACAGAAACTCAACTGAAAAGGGCTTAAACAAAGAAGAAGCAAGTCTAGAGATAAGGTAGTAGTTCCAGGGTTGGTTAATTTAGCACTTTAATAGCGTCACCAAGGAAACTGTCCTATGGTGTTCCTGCTTTTACTCTGGTTTTGTTCCCTTGAGATTTTCACCCTCCTGGCCCTATGATTCAGTAGCTGCTACAGTCTTGGGTGGTGTTACATGCAGGCAGCATCTTTCAGAGGCATCGTAAAGGAAGGTCGTTCAGCCGCTTTTTAAGAGTGAGGAAATCTCTTGAAACCTCCCCTTGTGCTCCCTACCCAGTATAAACTTTGCCTTGTATCTAATTGATAAAAATTATTCACGTATTCCTGGGCCTCAACCACTGGGAAAGGGAAGGAGATAATCTAAATTATTTTAGGTTAATCATGATTCATCCCTGGGGCACCCATCCTGAAGGAACAGTTACTCAGAAAAGGATAAACTAGGAACTCTGTTAGGGAGGGAAAAGATCGTGATAGTAGGATGTATCCCTTCAGGAATGATCTTTGTCTGGGAGGTTAGGGAGGTGAAAAAGAGGTCGTAGACAGTTGATCATTGTAAAGGGTGGTTTCCTTTTAAGAGCTTAAGACTTCAATTAGGCATCGTACCAGTTGATGAGAGAACAGGTGGAGTGGTAAGCTGGGATGGGAATAGTGTGAAACTTATTTTGCTAGTTTTGCACTTCAGTTTTACAGTTTATGTCTTTGTCTAAATAGGTATGTGGTGGAACTGAGGAAGACCCAGATGACAAAAATGCACCCTTTCGACAACGGCCATTTTGCAAGTATAAAGGACACACTGCTGATCTCCTTGATCTTTCATGGTCTAAAGTAAGAAATTCTTACTTGACTTGTGCATTCTATATGGCTATGACTTGACAAAAACAACTGTCTCCATATGATTATTATGCTGTCAAGTGTTTGGATGTCCATATATCCTTTGTAGAGTTATCAAGTTAAGTTTTAAAAGACAGATCATTAGATGACCATATTACTGAGTTTTTGTTGGATCACTGAACACAACTGTTTGCAGTCTCACTATTTGAATGTCCACTTTGTATGCTTTAATCCTGTAACTTGAAAAACTATTTTTAAGACGACAATATGTAATCTATTAACTAGTGATTTCTTACCGTTTTGGTTTTTTTTTGGGGGGGGTAATTCTGTATTACTTGTATCCTTATACTGTTTTGTTTTTTTTTCCTTTAAATAAAAAAAAGACAGATCATTGTTTAGGCTAATAAGTAAATGTTTATATTAATGGCTTCTATGTAGATCTGTCCATGTATTTCTTGCCTTTTGCTTTTTTATAAGCAATAATTATGAAAAGTAACTATCCTTAGAAAATAAATATGACTTGAGCTACAAGGGAAAAGGGAGTCTAAATTATCTAATCAAGTCTGCCTTGAGGCTTGTCTGCTAAACTCATGAAATTATCAATTTTCATTTAACAATTCATTTTGCGACTTTTTTCCCTAGAGAAAATTATTTCACAAGTATAGAGGCTATCTTACCATTGAATATTTCAACAGTTTTATGAAAGCTCAAGGAGATGTTTTAAATTTTATAGACAACATTTGAAGCATGAAATACTTTTTGGAATCCTTGAGTGATACCCTACACTTTCTTTGTATTAAATTTTGCCAGCAGTCAGAATCTAAAATACATTAAGAATTTGAAGGGAAAAATAACAGAAGTATTTAAAAGTCTTGAATTGAGAAAAAGGAACTAAGTTTAGCAAATGATGTCAGGGATTTAAGTTGTGCTCAGATATTTTAACTGCATCAGGAGAACCTCTTCTAGCCCAATGTGTACTGGAAAGTCACAGCTATACATTGGCAAAGCTAGACTTCATCTTTCAGTCGCTCCACTTATGAACTGCTGTGCCTGTTGTACCTGTTTAGATGTTCTGGATCCTTTTCATAACCATAATCTCTTTCTGTCTTTCACTGTCGAAAGCAAGCTTCCCCTTAACATGGTAGTCTACTGTCAAAACAATCCTAATTCTGTCTTTTGTACTTTTTCCCTGCCTTGTGCCCATAAGTTGTCAGAAGATGGAAGTTTGATAGGTCTTTAATCTGATAATCATATTCACCTGGAATAAGAAAAAGCAAATAATTGGAAACCTGCACTCATTTTTCTTTGTTAAAAACAAACCGTGTGTTTGTCTGAAATGTGACACTAACTGGAAGAAATTAATTTGCAATATCAGTCAGGATTCTCCAGAAAAACAACTTTATTTTATATGTATACAGAGAAAGTTTTTTTAATATTTTAAAATTTTAATTGCATAATAATTGTAATTTTTATTTATGAAGTATAAAATATGATCAAAAATCAATGAATGGTTTTTAGTTTAATTTTTTGTAAGAAAAACAAATTGTCATTAATTCCTCTCAAAATATTCCCCCACTTTAAGCACTGTATTTTTTGATCAGTTCCTGTACAATGTGATATTTCAAACCATGTATACAATCTGATGATAAAATCAGCATAATTAGCATTTCCATCACCTTAAATAATTACCATTTCTTTGTGTTGAGTACCTTCATGCCCCCCTTTTCTGGTTCTTTATAAAATATTTAACAAATTATTGTGAATTATAGATACCCTACTATATGGCAGAGCACTTAGAACTTATTTCTCCTATCTAGCAGCACTTTAATACCTATTATACAACTTCCCTCTATACTCCTATTCCTGTACCCTTCCTAGGGAACACTCTTCTACTCTAAGAAGGTTTATTTTAAGGATTTAGCTCGTACAGTTATGGAACAAGCCTGTAGGCTGGAAATAGCAAGAGTTGAATCAAATCAGCATTTGATTTAATAGCTGGGTTCTATAACCTAGACAAATCATTACATAAAATTATTCATTATTAGTACTGCCTTAACTAGAATATCTATATATATTCTTTGAAATTATTTTCTTTAGCCTTTCTCTAACATTTTATTGCTTAATACTATTAATCTTGTTTGTACTTTGTTTCCTTTCTCTCTCACTGACCACTCCCTTTTTTTCCTTCATGGAAGAAATTGTACTGAGAACTGTCCTATATATCAGGTACTTTTCCCTTACTCAAAACTTATGCACTAATCAATTTGCTACCTACCTGAGAACATGAACTCTGGAGCCAGACTCCCAGAATTCGTAACCTACCTAGTTTGCCTTTTATAGTTATGTGACCTTGGGCAAGTTACTTAACTCCACCAAGCCATATCTAAAAAACAGCTTCCTCACAAAGTATAGGGGAAGATTAACTGAGCAAGTAAACACAAAGCACTCAGAACACAGTAAATGTTCAGTTACTCAATTAAGCACTTAACAGTTCATCTGAGTTACTGGGCAGCTTTTGTAATGACTATCCTGAGCATTGCTCAGGCAGGGTGTGATTTCAACCAGTTTATTCTTGTATTAAATACATTTGACAAAATTGTCATTTTTTATTTCCTGTTATCTTATTAACGAAAAATACTCAATTTTTGAACATACTATATTTAAATAATTGGACTTTAAGTGCATAATATTACCTATTAATGTACCAGATAGCATTTTAGACACTGAAGACACAAAACTTAAGTATTATACATGTACTCTGTATTTGTACCCTCCAAACGTACAAGATCATTGTTTCCTTATCGAGAATTTCTTTTAAAAAGGAAAGTTTGGGCAAGTCAAGGAATATGCGTGCCTAAAGACATACAAGCTAAGGAGTAAATGATTTGAGATTCAAACCTTTGGCTTGGGAACATTGCTTTCACAAAAGCTAATGACCACATACAAGCAGGATTACAAAAATAACAATGTTGGACACATTCAAAAGTTTTTACAGTTCTTATAGATTTTATTTCTGACATTCTTTCCAAATCTCTTAGGAGGCAGCAGACATAAGATTTCATAGCAATCCAGATACATACTTGTCTCAATCACAATACTTCTCATGTGTTTTTAAGGGCTAGCTATGTTTTATAAACTGAATCTTTCTGGTTGTTGATAATACCAATACCAGTCTGTGCAGAAATAATACAGAAACCCAGAGTAAACTATTTAGAAGTTGTTGAAGAAGTTTTTCAAGTAATTTGATGCCTATTGAATCTAATCTTTTCAAACCAGGGAATCTACTTTTGTAATACTAAAAATAGGCCTTATATTTTATATGCTTTTTATTTTCATTTTTTCTAGTAATTGTTTTCTGTATTTTTAATAGTCCTTCTCAGTGACTTACAGGAAGCAAAAAATAAAAACAATCCGCCATAAAGAGTTGGAGAACTGCTGGTAGGGTGATTTGTTTGAGTGGAACTCTACTCTATACAAGAATGATCCCTAAGGGATTATCTTCATATCCCCAGCCCCTCCCGCCCTACACTCTCAGCTGGAGAAAAGGAACAAATTTCTACTGCTCTAGCCTCACCTGTAGAGTGCCTTTCTCTTTCTTCACTTAACCAAAATATATTCCGCCTTTAATGTTTTTCTTGTATCCTATCTGCTTCTTAATGCCTTCCCTGACAACCAAAACAAATATTGACCTGTTTCACTGATTTTCAGTGTCACCTATCTTATGTCCTTATAAACTTGCATTTTTGCTTAACTGTTACCTATGCAGGATTCTAAAAGATTCTGAAGGGTAGGAACATCACAATGCTTAAATTAGTTACACTACTTCTTTCAACTGTCAAAGTTTTAAGATCCTACTTTACTTCCAGTATCTTATCACAGTCAGTGTGTACAGTGGATTTTCTGGTTGTTGAAGGCTTATTTTATGCCAAGTAATAAAGATTAACTTGTTACTCAGGTGTGGTGGTGATGTGTGCCTGTAACCTGAGCACTCTGGGAGACTAACGTAGGATAGTAAGTTTAAATCCAGCCTGAGCAATTAGCAAGACCCTGTCTCAAAAAAAAATGACTGAAGGCAAGCTCGGTTCAAAGGCCATGGGTTTAATCTATAGTGTTAAAAAATTTCTTGTTAATTATTAGAGTAATAGCCCATGCATAGACACTTTTGGCTTTTTCCTTTTTTTTTTTTTTTTTTTTTTTTGTTACCATGAGGATACAGGGCTTGTGACCTGTCTAAGATCATGAACTTCGATTTGGATCTAATTTCTTTTTGTTTTTGTTTTATACCTTTTTTTGATAGGAGGATTCAAACTCAAGACCTTGCATTTGCTTGCTAGGCAGGCACCATTCCACTGAGCTATATCCTAGCTGTATCTAATTTCTTGACTCCTAATAAGATCAGTATGCTTAGTGAAAGAAATTTAATTTCATTTAGTCAATAAATATTTAACAGACATTTCCTGCCATAATATAATAAATATTAACATGTTGCAAGCAGCTTAATATTTTAAAGATATCGTCACCTCTTTTTGAAATGCTTAAAGCTAGATCTGAATAAAACCAGTTTTATTTTTTGGGGGAATGGGTATTATTTTGGTCCTAGAGACTAAACTCAGGGCCTTGTACATATTAAAAATACGCTCTGCTACTAAGCTACACATCCATCCCTGAATAAAGCCATTTGTTTATTGTTTGTTTTGAAACAAGGTCTTGCTGTATAGTTTAGGCTAACCTTAAACTCACTGTGATCTTCCTCAGCCTGCCTGCCAAGTGCTGGGATTATAGGCATGTACCACTGTGCCTGGCCTGAATAAATCCAGTTTTAATGAATAGTGAGCCACTGGATTAATTTCTATATAGTTGTTATTAATCAACAGGAAAGTATAATGCAAAGTTTTTCTGGAGTTGACTGGATCTTGAAAGTAAAAGTAACTGCTATTATATGTTTCAAAGGTTGTAAATCTTTCATATTCTTTTTGTATGCGTGTGTGTATGGTGCTGAAAATCAAATTCAGGGCCTCACACATTTTCCCAGGTACTTTACCACTGAGCTACACCCTCCACCCACTTTTTAACTCTAAAGTACAGTAAGGTATTTCAAAAACAGGTATATTATATAAAACATTACTTTTTACAATACCCAAAATGGCATATACATCTCAGTATACGTCCAAATCAGTATTTTCAGTTAGTTTTTACAGTCAAAGAATAAATATTGTTAATTGCTTTCAGCAAATGACAAAGCATCTTGGTGCTTTTAATGACATATGACATATTCTATTTAAGTACTCTACAAAACAGTATAGTGGCTAGAGCCTGGATCTAAAGCCAGAACACCTGAGTTCAAATCCTAGCTCTGCCACTGACAAACTGTGTAATCTTAGGGTAAGTTATTTAACCTCTCTGTGGCTTGCTGTTCTCATTTTTCAAAGAGGATAATAACATATTTACCTTAGAGTTGATGCATAGTGCTAAGAACAATGTTTTGTAAATTGTATGTACTTGATGTCATTATTACCTTGATTTGTTTAGCACCTAAAAGCATACTGAAGAATACTAGGGTCCCATTAGTTTTCTCACTTAGCATAACCTGTAGTTCTCTCACTTAAGTAGATTGTTTCCATGGTGATGGTACCATCACTGTGCCTAACTGTATTATACTACCTTTTTTAGCTTTGAAAGTTCTACAATCTGTTCTGAGAGAATTGACAATTTGTATTCTCTATTTTTTTTGCCTTGAGTTTTACACGGGCACAATAACTTTTTCCATGTTGTGTTTAGACATTATTGAAGACGTTATGACAATTAGCATCCTCATGAGTTAAAATTTACCAGTGTTATCCATGTGAAAAATAACTGAACTGAAATGGCAATCAAATGAATAGATCTTACTGCCCTGCTTGTACCTGGTAGATATCTTTTTATATCTTTTTTTGCCTTTTTCCTTTTTTTTTAGCGGTACTGGGGATCGAACTCATGACTGCCTGCTTACAAAGCAGGCGCTTATACCACTGAGCTAAATCTCCAGCCCCCTCTGGTAGATATGTTGGACATTAATCATAAGATTAATACTAATTTCAGAATAGGTAAAGTAAAAAAGTCTTAGCCTTGATAGAATGTGGCATTAAACTGAGAAAAATGAGATGTTTCAAGGGAATTGAATAATCTGTGCTTCTGATGCTGCACATAACAATAGCACTACTGAAGTTACATGAAACTGAAAGTTCACTTTTATTACATAAGTAGTTTATCATGTGACAATAATCAATACTATTTTCCCCATAGAACTACTTTCTGCTTTCTTCTTCAATGGACAAAACAGTCAGATTATGGCACATTTCCAGAAGAGAATGCCTTTGCTGTTTTCAACATATAGATTTTGTCACTGCCATAGCCTTCCATCCAAGAGTAAGTAATTGTTTATATACTTCTTGTTACGCTAAAAGAAAGATGAAAGAACTTAGTTTCTCTGGAAAAAAAAATATTAACCTCATAGTTGAGAGCCACTTAAAATGTCATTCCAATTTACTTCACAAATGGGCAAAATAAATATTGTTTTATCCCAGCATTATGTGTATCTCAAAAGAGAGTGTAGCATAGGATAGTATTTCCCAAAAGCACAGTCCTTGAATGTGCTAGCCCTGTTAGATGTTCCTACTTGCTTATACCCTCCCACTCCCCCACAAATGCAGGTTTTATGATGAAATAAATTGGAAAATACTACCTACATCATTCCCCTTTTGGATATTTAGAATACAGATTAGCTGAGACTCTTGTTCACAACCCAGAATATCTCATACTTGTTCACTTACAGAACCTTCTTCCATTAGATATAAACTGGCACATTTTCTGTTAACATCTGTATCTTGGGAAAAGCAGTTTAAGAATGTAATAAAGCAATTAGAATGTTATTTCTTTCTACAAACACTGAAATTTTGAATTGTTGCTACTGGTTTTAATGTATAAAACAATTGCTTAAATAATAATTTTGGTTTGGGTATATGACTCAGTGGTAGAGCACTTGCCTAGAATTTGTGCAGCCCTGGGTTCAGTTCCCAATAAGAGAAAAAGAAGGAGGAGGTGAGGAATAAAGAAAGTATACTTTGTAAATGAAATTTACATTTTAAAATATTATTTCTTACAGACTTAGTGTTTTGATTGCTGTTTTTTTCTTAATGTAGTAAAATAAAATCTTTCTCTGCCACCTTTTTAGGATGACAGATACTTTCTCAGTGGGTCATTGGATGGAAAGCTCCGCCTGTGGAATATACCTGACAAAAAAGTGGCTTTGTGGAATGAAGTAGATGGTCAGACAAAATTAATCACAGCTGCAAATTTCTGTCAGAATGGCAAATATGCAGTAATTGGGACCTATGATGGCAGATGTATTTTCTATGATACAGAGGTAAATGATTATCCTTTGTTAATTGTATAATTGAATACTTAATAAAACACTTGCAGTTTTGGACAAGTTTTTTATCCTTTTGGACATTAACTGCCATATCTGAATGTTAAATTTTTTTGAGGTTTCTTCTAATTCTGATGTTTTTAATTTATGATTTCATTTAGCATTTGAAATATCATACACAAATACATGTCCGGTCTACTAGAGGGCGCAACAAGGTGGGAAGAAAAATTACTGGCATCGAACCTTTACCTGGAGAAAATAAGGTACTATAATATTCAAAAGCATTTGCATCCAAACTCTACAGATTTGGGGTTTTTTGAGGTAGGATCTCACTGGCCTTCAACTCACTATGGAGCCCCAGCCTGGCCTCAAACTTGAAGTGATCCTCCTGCTTTAGCCTTCCCATGCTGGAATTACAATTATGTGCCACCATGCCCTGCAGTACTCTATAGATTCTTGAAAATTACTTTTAGTATATAGACAAAGAATGTATTCATTTTCCTATGGTATATACTGCCTTTTATATATGTGTAACACTTTTTATATTAAGAGATACTGTTTTAACTTTTCTTTTATTTTTAGATACTGGTAACCTCAAATGACTCTAGAATCAGACTATATGATCTGAGAGATTTATCATTGTCTATGAAGTATAAGGGTTATGTCAATAGCAGCAGCCAGATCAAAGCAAGTTTCAGGTAAACTGACGTTGAAATTCTTAAAAGAGATCAAAATATTTTCCCCTCCATAGAACTGTGTCTTAGGTTTATATAGGGATTTTCAGTTTTTTATACTTTTATAACTGTTATTCGCTGTCATGCAGTACTTACCTTGTCTTCCTAAATGGTAGATAAATATTAGAATGGCCTCTATTCTGTGGATAAAGAAACTAAAACCTAGAAAATTAAGTGATTGGCCTAAAGTCACAGTTAGTTGCACAATCAGGATTAGAACCTTGTCAGCTCCAGAACTTTGCTTTTGTACTTTCATGTAAGCTTTTAAGACTAGGTTTATCCCTTTTCGATTTGTCTTGATCCTTTTAGGTACAAAAACTAAGAAAACATTTTATTACCCTAAAGTAAAATGCCCTGTCTTCATGCCTTTATTTATCATTATTATTTGAACTCTTAATTTAGGATCTGTAGGCTTTCCTGAAATAATATTGCCTACATACCCTCTTTCTAGTCTTCTTTCAGCTCTTTTTCTCATCAGTTCTTTTCTTCTTGAATTACCCAGTAATTACCCTGTAATTCAATCAGTAATAATATACTGCTTCTCTCATCCTTTAAGTCATTGTTTGTTTCAGTGTGTTTTAACTAGCATCACACTTGTCAGAGCTTTGAAAATACAAATACTTGGCCTGGGGGGTAGTTCACTCCTTCAGTGCTTCCCTAGCATGCATAATAACACTGGGTTCAAACCCTAAAATACATACAAAGTATCCGCACCAGCACCACACACACACACACACACACACACACCCACCCACCCACCCCAGACCTCGGGTATTATTTTAAGCATTTCTAATTAGGAAGCACTCATAGAAGGAAACATTAATTTAAAATTTTTTTGACCTTTCTTCCTCAAATTTAGCCATGATTTTACTTACCTCGTTAGTGGTTCAGAAGACAAATATGTTTATATTTGGAGTACTTACCATGATCTAAGCAAGTTTACTTCAGTCAGGAGAGATCGTAATGACTTCTGGGAAGGTATTAAAGGTAAGTAAATCACTACTTATGTATATCTTATAAGTGAATAAGCTAGTGATATACTAGAATAAACTTGGGTAGGCATTACATAGAGGACGTTTGGCAATTCTAACTGAATTTACTTTGTATTTAGCTATACTTGTTTGATTTTTCTGTACCAAGAAAGAATTTACCATGGTGTAAAATTTGAAATGTCAGTGAATCTTAGAACCTGTTATGTGATATTTTTCAAGAAATATGTTTGGGTTTTAAATTGTTCTTAGGTACTTGTGTAATTTTTGTGAATATTTGGCATATAACATACTTGTGTGGTAATTTTAAAGGATATTTTGCACATTTTTACTTTGATGTTGAGTATCAACTTTGTCAGTTATTCTGAAGTAAATTTTTCCCCAGCACATAATGCAGTTGTTACATCAGCCATCTTTGCTCCAAACCCAAGTTTGATGTTATCTTTGGATGCGCAGTCTGAAAAAGCAGAAGGAAGTGAAAAAGGTGAAGATGCTGAAGTTTTGGAAACCACATCCACTGGTAGGTACCAATACTTTATTTTTCCTGTGTTTAATCTGGTCAGCATTTAATACTATCACTGACCTGGTACTGAATATAATGAGATTTTTATGAGTGTAAAAAATGTCCTTTGTTTATAGATCCATTTCTGAACATTTCAATAACATATTTCTTACAAGTTTTATTTCTTTAGACTACCTAACAGTTTATCCCAAGGATCACTTGTGCAAGTCATTTTAACCAGTCAATTCTTGCTTTGAATAAATTTGATAAAATTGCTTTTTTTTATTTTTTGTATTACCTTATAAAATTAATTACAGATGCAATTTTTGTTCATCATTATTTGTTTAAATAATTAGACTGCTAAGTGGTTAAATTTACCTAGTAATTAATGAAAATTTTTATTTAAAGTTCATAATTTTTTATAAGCAAGCATTCTCTTTAGAGAAAAACGAACAAGATACGTGTGTGTGTGTGTGTGTGTGTGTGTGTGTGTGTGTGTGTGATTTCTCTCTCCATGACCAATACCTGAGAAATTTATAGCAGCAAAGGTTTATTTGGCTACGGGTTTCAGAGGTTTCAGTCCATAGTCAGCTGGCTCCATTGTTTTTAGACCTGTGGTTATGTAGAAACATGGTAGAAGTGCATGGCTGAGGAAGGCTGCTCGCTCCTGATAGCCAAGAAGCAAAGGTACCACATCAGAGAGGAAGAGACAGGGGACCAAATCTATCTTTCAAGGTGTGCCCATGGTTACCTACTTCCTCCAACTGGGCCTCACCCCCTAACATCCCATTCAGCTAATACCCTTATGATCCAACTGCCTCTCTAGGTCCATTTCTTTGGTTTTTTTGTTTTGTTTTGTGTTGTTTTTTTGAACTCATGACCTCGCACTTGACAAGAAAGCACTTATGCCGCTGAGCTAAATCTCCAGCCCCCACCTCTGAGCATTTCTGCATTGAAGATTAAGTCTTCAATACATGAGTCTTTGGGGGAACATTCCATATTTAAATGATAACAATATTAGAAATACAAAAATGGTTTTATTATCTTTTCCTTCAATTATACTGTAATTTCCAGGGTTTATATGTCTGATTAATTTTTGTTGCCTCGTTCTTTTGTGCTTCTCTGCATATAATAGATGCTTAATAAGCATTTGTTGAATAAATGAAGTAATTCAAAGGAAGGGAAAATTCTTTTCCACTTGCTACATATTTTTCAGCTTCTCAAGATAGCTACTTTTTAGCCTATAATTTCTTGCCATTTGTGGAATATGATTTAAGAATGACTAGAATTCCAGTTATATAAAATGCTCAGATTAGGAAGTAAAAAAACTATCAACAAGTAGCATTAGTGAGTGCCAACAATTGTATAAAATGGTCCCTACTACTCAGTAAGGGTATGGTAAGACCAGCAAATTTAGACTAGTAAAAATAGTTTGTATTATAAAAGTTAGCTATAGAAGCCAAGCGTGATGATATATGCCTGTAATCCCAGCTACTAGGGAAGCTGATGCAGGAGAATCAACAGTTTGAAACTGTCTGGGGCAATTTAGTGAGACTCTCAAAATAAAAAGGGGCTGGGGATTTAGTTCACTGGTAGAGTGCTTGCCTATCATGCTTGAGGCCCAGTCGCCATTGCCAAAAAATAAATATCAGAATAATTTATTAAATGGGTTTTTTTCATTCTGCAGGCTACATCCAGATCTTTAGAGAGCCATAAAGCCACAGCAATCATTAGGGTATGCAAAGGATCCTTCTAAAATTATATGTGTGAATGCTGAAGAGCTGATCTCAAGTAACTTCCTTTATAGTATGATTTGTACTCTCTACTCCACATGCTATTCCCTTCTGTGGAGGAAATTTTTGATAACAAAGATGAACTTTAGCCCTCTTCTCTTCTCTTCTCTTCTCTTCTCTTCTCTTCTCTTCTCTTTTCTTTTCTTTTCTTTTCTTTTCTTTCAGCAGTGGGAATCAAACCCAAGGACTCACTGCTAGGCAGATGAATGACATCCCCAGCCCCCTAATATTTCTTTCAGTTTCAAGATTTAAAATTAAACCAAGTCAGAATTATTAAACTTACTAAATGCCTATTTGGAAATAATGCAGTTTTTTTGTTTTTTTCTCAGAAATAAATCTACTTTCTCTCTTCTAAGTTAAGTAATTTGAGGGTTTTTTCTTTTACTTTTCATCTGATTATGTCTTTTTAAACTCTACAGTTTCTCAACACATTTTTCAGGAAATCTTAGTTTTTAAAGCAATTTGAGAAAAAGTGATTTATATAATACTTTTAGAAACCATCTCAAAAATGTACCACTGTGACAATCTTCTTTTAATTCACTTGATCGCTTTTGAAGAGACACAAGTTTAATGAGTTATGTTCAAATTTTTATTACTTTGTACCTCTCTAGGTGTAATCTAAGAATAAACTTAAATATCCATGGTATGAGACCATAAAAGGTATCCAAATGCCCTTCTCTTCGTTTCTCTGTATTTGGCAGTTTAGGCCTCAGTTTTCCTCATGTCTAAAATGGTAGTGATAACCTGGTTTATATGGTTGTGATGAGAATTTAAGATAACATATGTGAAGTGCCTAGCAAAATGTCTGGGTATGTTAATAGACATTGTTATCATTGAGTCTTAGAAAGCATATATGTATGAGATTTATTTTCTTCTCTAGCTTTTCTCATACGCCTTAATCCTTTATTATTGCTATTGCTGCACAGCATGACTTTGGGATATGTCAAGAGGGCAGTAAGAAATGTTCAAAGGCTTAGAATATATATATATATATATATATATATATATATATATATATTTTGTCTTTTTCCTTTTTATCGGTACCAGGGATCGAACTCACAACTGCCTGCTTGCAAGGCAGGTGCTTATGCCGCTGAGCTAAATCTCCAGCCCTAGAATATATTTTTAACCTAAGCGGAAAAACCATTCTGTCTGACACCTCTTGTTCACAACTTTCAAGTTAAAATGCAGATTATTCTTTTCCTTATAATCAGTTTTTTAATATCTCCTTTTACCTATGTAAGATAAAATTAGTTAACAAGGAATTTGGATGTAAAATACTTTTACAGAAATGACAAATATAAGAAATAGGCTCGTCACCACCGTTATATATCCTCAGTACAGAATGATAAATCAGGCAAAAGGGGCTGTCAGCATTCACAGAGCAAATGTGTATGCTTCATATCATGGCAGTTTCAGTAAGTCAACTGTACAATAAGTTTTACTGCCTACTTGGTTAGAGACCCCTACTAGCAACAGATTTGCCCAGTTGACCCCATTCTGGCAGCTTTCTGTTCCTGCAACTGAAAAACACCGTAGCCCCTTTGCATGAAATGGAAGCATTAAACTTACAGGCCTATGCTAACTGGAAGTAAATCCAGGCTCCAGGAAACTTTAAAGGTAAGTAGAAGTGAGCCTCAGAGAAGAGGCAGGGTACTGAGAGATGGAAAGACTGCATACAGTGAAAATCTTCTGTGTAATATGCCTTTAAAATCAACTGAAATCTGTTTTCCTGTGCTTTTAAGGTATTGTGAAGACAGATAACATGGAAGTTCTTCTCTCTGCTGACTTCACTGGAGCAATTAAAGTGTTTATTAACAAAAGGAAAAATGTATCTTAATTTGAAATGACATTTAAAATAAGCCTATCAGTAAGTTTCTATATGTATCAACTAAAAAAATATTATAGTGTTTCTGCCTAACATTCTCTTTTTATTTTTTATTGAAAGCTGTTCAAATATAATATATTTTTTGAGAGGCAATGTAACAATCTAGGAAAACCTGGACTGATAGACTAGAAAGAAATATGGCTAGATTAACATTGTCAAGCATCAGGCTTTGTTTTGTTATATTTGTGTTTTTGTTATATAATTATGAACATGCACAGGTTTTTGCATGAAAAGATATTAATATATTAATCATATGTGTGTGCCTTTTGGTTACATGCACTAAATCTAACAAGTTAAATTATTCCAGTGGCTCTTTTGGCCTCTTATTGGGGGATAGTCTTGTTTTTAGCTTTAACAGTTTCTTTTGCACAAAATTTCATTTTTAAGAAAAAGTGGTATCTTTCGACTTGAGTTATAGTTTTGAAAATGTTATATAGGTTTTCATTAGGTCAATAACCATGTGTAAATGGTTTTTATAAATTTCTCAATTTGGGGACAAAATTTTTTTGTGGTCTAAATTGTGGACTTCAGATTCTTTTCTTTGTATGTGTATATAATTTTTTTCTTTGCCACACTGGAGCACAATGTTTCTATGTAAAGTATTCTTTTCATTCTTTATCCATGAGCACCAGGCTTTGCTCACTTAAAAAATAAGCCACATTAAGGAGTGAGTCTTCTTTTTTACAATATTGTAAAGACTTGAACTGTTTACATTTTTTAAAACATTGTAGTTTTTAAAAGATTAAGCTGTTTTGTTTTGTGTTGTTGAATTTCAAAGCCTTTGTAAATATCAATACAATGTACCAATGAAATAATAACATCTGGGACAATGGAACCCTGATCATGTTGTTGATGGTTAGCATATGTTTCTGAAAATTAAATATGTATTATTAAAAGTTGGTCGCCAATACTTGTTAAATGTGACTTATTTTTAGATGACTTCATCAAAGCAGCCTCTTGGATTTTGTTTTTGTTGTTGTTGTTGTTGTGGTATCAAGGATCGAACTCACAACCTCATGCTTGCCAGGCAAGCGCATAGGCCACTGAGCTAAATCCGCAGCCCCAACCTCTTGCTTTAATAATTTGATTTTTATAAACAGAAGACCAAATTTTAGACCCCTAAATTATAATGTATTAGCTACAAGCTTTTAAAAATATTTTAATGTTAAATTCTAGGATGAATACTGCTAAGAGTTCAGCTATATGCTCATACATCTTTTACTGCATTTATTTTCAGTATGTAAGTGAGAAAAGCTGGGGAGCCATGGTCATATATATCCTTGTTAATTTAGTTAGTGTCCGAGTGTGCTGAGCTTCCTTATTGAGTGTATATTACATCCCTTGCTTTTCCCCTAGACTGCCTTTTCCCTCTTCCCAGTGCTATACTGTCTTCCTCTCCCCTCCCTTTCCCTTCCTCATCATCTGCTCTCTCCCTTGTAATCTTTTTGCTTACTTTACCTCACTCTCATATACTCTATCTGATATACTGAATTTTTATGCCATTGGGTTTCTAACCAGTCACAGATTCTTTAGTCTCAAGTTCTGGACAGTAATGTGATGGATGCAGTGTACTTGTTTGAACTTAACGTCCTTAGCTCTCTGAAGCAGCCTGGCTTTCTCTGACATTTGCCTCATCACTTGTAGCCTCCCATAGTGCTGGTTGCTTTAACTGCGGGAAATCAGGATGTTGCCATATGAACATTCTTTTAGGTGTTATATGGCTATTTGAACAAGAATAGCTGGGATATAAGCCTAAAAAGGATAATACACTTGCTATCACTATATAAGTACACTAAAAAATTACAATCAGAAAGTCAGTTTATAAAGATAGCATCGAGACTGATAAAAAGAACAATAGAGTATTATTCCTCCCTAAAATGAGTGTTAGGAATGTCTGTAGGTGATGTA
Source organism: Cavia porcellus (assembly GCF_034190915.1). Classification (NCBI taxonomy): domain Eukaryota; kingdom Metazoa; phylum Chordata; class Mammalia; order Rodentia; family Caviidae; genus Cavia; species Cavia porcellus. Next base: position 79,622,558 of record NW_026947486.1, read on the forward strand.
TGATATTATAGGAAAAAAGCACATGTTCTAAAATCACCATGATCTTGGATTTGGTTCCCTCCACGAGCACATTCCTTGTGATATAGGAAAACTAATGTAACTCTGAACCTACTAGATGTCAGATACACCAAGTACATGTTCCCCAAAATCAAAGAATGAATTCTAAGGAACAGTGGAGACAGGAGGGGACCCAAAAGTATATTTTCACGAACCCTGCTTTATAGAGGAAGTTTTATAGAGTAAAATCACAAGGTGGGTAAACATGGGTCAAAATTATGATAGACCAATATGATTACAAGTACAGTGCTTAGGTAATCTTGATCCAGTGGGGAACAAGTCATGTAGCAAATGTATATAGAATGAACAAGGACCTTTTATGGAAGGTATGGATCTACAGGTGCAGGTCACTCACCTGGGTGACTGATTCTATCTAGACTTTATCAGACTAGGTAATAATTATAATACAATCTTTTAATTTATTGCTTATCTTTTGGGGAAGCATGTAGGCCTGGTCATTCCATCCTTATCTTGAGACCTGGCCTGAAACAGATGCTCTTCCAGCCACATTTGTAATGTGTTTTCATCTTCTGCACTGACTCTCTTGAGGAACAACCCCTGTCTGACCACCTGTAATACCTCTACCTCACTTAGCTGTCTATAGTATTTAAGCAAGTTATTTTTCTTGTGTTAACTTCTGTTTCCTTATGTGTAATATGGGATATCTAACTCAAATTGTAAAGTTTGCTAAGAATCAAGTATACATAAAGCTTAGTGGCCAGCAAGAAGGTATACCCAACAAATGTACATTTTTCATTGCCTTTCTCAAATCCCTGACTACCTTCCTAGACCAGAAAAATAAAGGTAACATATGGAAACATTTTTTAGACCCAGGATTTTTGTGGACACTGAGAATTTTAGGGATTAAGTGTGTGTGTGTGTATGTGTGTATACTCAAGACAATTTAAAAATTATCACAGTCTATCACCTTATAAAAGAGAACATTTCAGTAGTTTAAAAAACAGGTCAAGCATAATCTTATAAATTTAAAGTAACAATGCACTAAGATAAATAAACCTGGCCTCTGAAAAAAGCAATTATATTCCCATTTTCATAATTTTTCTTTGGTGAAAACATAATCATGGACTTTCTCTGAAAAGCAAGAACTGCTGTTAGGTGAATGATTTAGCCTTTCATTCAGTGCTCTTTGAAGAGTCATACTGTCTTTTTTGCCTTAATAGAAATGAAAATATTAATGACATAATTTTTTGCATGCCATTTTTCTTTTTCTTTTTTTTTTTTCCAGTACTAGGGATCAAACTCACAACCTCATGCTTGCCAGGCAGGCACTTATGCCACTGAGCTATGTCCCCAGCCCTAGCATTCAATTTTTCACTGGTCCTCATGTTAGACAGCTGGGCAGTGGCTTTTCATTCTCTGAAATGTGTTTATCAGTAATATATCCATCCCTCAAACTCTCTTTCCAGTTGTATAGTTGCAAGAGTCAGTTACACATCTGTCAATTGGAGTGAAAAATTAAATTATCAAAAATATTTCTAATTGCCTTTATGATAGGGACAAAAAGTGAAGACACGTATGGGTTTAAATTCTTCATAGCTTTTAAAAGAAAACCCTTCCCATTGCACAGGTTCCTAGCTTTCTGCCTTATTCATTAAACATGGACTTTGAGTGTCTTCTATGTACAGAACACTGCTGGGCGTAGAGAATAAGGCATTATTCCTGTACCTGAAGAGTTCACAGTCCGATTGAGAAGATGGTCACAGACACAAATGAAGAACTTTACAAAGTACCTTGTGACTGTGGCTCTAGATATATCCTTCCTACCCGTCCCTGTATAGTCTCCCTATGTAATTAAATCATGGTAATCCCTTGGTTCTTTGGTCAGTCTTTGTTTCTGTAATATTATAAGCAGCAAGGATTATATGGGTAAAAGTTTATGAGTAAGCCATAGGTAAGGCAGAGAGAAAGGAGTACCCATCATGTCAACATTTTGCTTGGTCTCTGACGCTCCCCCTCCACCTGAAAATCATTGCCTTCTTTCCTAAAAAATCTTAGCTGTAACTATTTGATTAAAAGGTTCTGTTCTCCTAACTCTCTTCTTCCCTTAATTCTGAAGTTAGGCCCTTTTTGTTTTGTCCTCTAGATTTGGGTCATCTCATTTCTAGGGCAGTGGTCGCAAGCCTATGCCACATGTGCCATAATGGACATGCAGAGCCCTCTCTGTTAGCACATGAGCCAAGTCACCCCAGTGGCTGAGCATCACATAACAGTTGTTTTTGTTTGTTTTACTAAAACCTCAGTGTTCAGGTTTAATTGCAGTTTTGGCACTTTGCAATAAGTAGGTTTTGGGTGGCAGTTTAGGCACTAAGTTTCTAAAAAGTTTGTCATCACTGTCCTGCAGAACCCAAGCTTTCTAGGGAGATGCATTCATATTGATTGAACAAGGCCAGTGTGTAATGTTAGGGAAGAGACGCACCAAAGAGTCCCAAATAAATCCAGTGCTCTCACGTAAGTTATATCAAGTGGTCCAAGCTGATCACTTTTGTATGTATATTCATCTCCTTGCAGTACATTGTTTACTTTTTATTTTGGAATCACTTGATTTACTGAAAACTTGAAAATATGGAGTTCTCATAGAAGTGTTTGCCTAGCATGTATGAAACACTGAGTTCAATCTGCATCATTGCAGAAAATAGAGAAGATACAGAGCTGTTAATTTTCAAATTTTTAATTTTTAGAGAATAGTTTTTAATTTTTGCAAAAATTTATTGTATCCCCACACTCATTTCTCCTCCCTTGCTAACATCTTACATTACTATGCTGCACTTCTCATCACAATTAAGAAATCAATACTAATATGCTGTGATTATCCAAACTCCACATTCTCTTTGGATTTTACTAGTGTTTTGCCTCATGGCTTTTTTCTGTTCCAAGATTCCATCCAGGATGCATTATATTTGGTCTTATTGTATCCTTAGGCTCCCCCTCTGAGCACTCTCAGAGTCTCAGACTTTCCATTCTTTTGATGACACTGACAGTTTTGAAGAGTATTTTGACCAAGTATTTTGTTGAACATCCCTCAATTTAGGTTTGTCTAATATTTTTCTCATAATCCAACCAGGGATATTGACTTTTGGGGAGGAATACTACTGAGGTGAACTGTTTATTAGGCCATATCAAGGGTACATCCTACCAACCTGATTTATCACCTGGCTGTGGTAGTGCATGTCAGGAGTTCTCACTATAAAAGTTACTTTTTTTCCTCCCATTCTATACTCAACTTTTTGGAAGTTACAGTGGTCAACTTTCTATCCCTATAACAAGCACCTGTGGTAATTGTACCAAGTAAAGGGGAATGTAATACATAAATGATATATAAAACAGTTTACAAGGTAGGCTAACAATAGCCATCTGTGTACTGGAGCCGGGGGATCCAGTCCCAAGTCAAAGGCCTGCAGCTCACTGCAGAGTCCTGTTCATCCGTATCAGGAAGCTGAAGTGCTGCATTGCTGATGACTACACTGGAAACTTAGACACTGATGCCAAGCCCAAAGGTAATGGCAAAGACTGGAGCTTCTCCAAAGAAACACAAACAAGACTTCTTTCCCTTTTTATTCTGTCAAGTCTATAAGACTCTCTTTGGTGTCACCCATACCCAGGATGGGTCTTCTCTCTTCAGTCAGTCATCCAGGCACATCAAAACTGTGTTAAACCAACCCCCTAGGTGTATCTTAATTTGGTCAAACCACAACTATCACAGTCCATCCCCTGTCAGCTTCATGACCAGACATATTTCCTTAAACCATACTTAGTTTTCAGAAACCATAGCAAGTTCATAATTACACTTAACGTGGTACAGCTATCCTGTGTACATATGGAAGTATACTAAGTCCCTCCCCAGAGTATAAGGTACAGAGTGTTTCCTTTGGTGATGTTTAGTCATAACATTTCATGAATTAAGCATTATATAGTTTTAACAATGCTTAAGAACCAATATTAAGTATATCAAAATTATAAAGGAAAAAATGCCCATTTAACATATTTGTATGTATGCACAAGTACATTAACAAAAGTATAGAACACTTACAATTACAATCCTCATTTCTTAACCGGTCGTGTGGTCATAGCTGATACTAATAGTTACTTTCTGCTACCCTTTCAGTATTCCCTTGGTCTTCAACAAGCACCTTAGCAGGTCTTGGTTCTTTTCTTGGCAAGATGATCCATACCTTTATTCTAGAAGGTTTGGGACTATTTGTCATTCTGCCTGGATTGCGTTGTTGTACTTTTCCTTTGATTTTACTACTGTAATAACATGGTAGTACTAGGAAGCACCCTGAGGGATCTTTGTGTCAAGCACAGTGTACTCTTCCTTTCCTCAATTGTAGAGTAACACTCCAATTTCCCCATGATAGTCTGGATCAATCACACTTGCTAACATGGTAACTTTTTATCTTGTTTACTCAAAAGACATGAGGCGCTCAAATAATCAAGGAAGTCTTAGCTTCTGAATTTTGCTTTCTGGTACATGTAAGCTTTCCTCCCTCTGCAACCAGGACTTCTAGGCCAGAAGAACATAAAATACATAGGAACAGGGTGGAGAAATCTTGCTAGTGTATCACTAGGGGCCATGGCGAGTGGTACTATTCGCACTTCCACGCCTTACTCCCTGGCCCTGTGACTTCCAGCTATGGGGAACATAGTACCATGTAGTGGATGCTGGCTCAAAGCATATATAGTATTGGGTCAGGGATTTAGCTCAGCAGCCTAAGTGCCTGACTAGCAAACATGAGGTCCTGAGTTCGATACCCAGTACCAAAAAATAAACAAAGCATATACAGCCTTTTGAAGAGCCTTGCCCCAGCCTTACAAACTATTGCCACCTAGCTGGCACTGTAATTGTGTCTTCAAAAGACCATTCCACCTTTCCCTCAATCCAGCCACTTCTAGGTGGTGAGAACATGGTAAAACCAGTGAATTTATGAGCATGAGCCCACTGCCTTACTTTTTTGGCAGTGAAATATATTTCTTGGTCAGAGGCAATGCCTTTTGGTACACCATAACAATGGGAAAAGCATTCTATAAGTCCATGGAAGTTTTGGCAGAAGAAATTACATGCAGAGAAAGCAAATTCATGCCCAGAAATAAGTATCTATGCCAGTAAGGATGAAGCACTGACTTTTCCACAACCCCACACCAGATCACAGACTCATCACCCCAGAAAATGGTGACACGGGGAACTCAGCATTCATCTCTGCTGCTAGCATACTGGGCATACAGCAGTGGCTGTGGCCAGGTCAGCCTTGGTAAGTTGAAGTTCATGTTGCTGAGGCCCCGCATGTAAGCTCTTTCCTTGCCACCATGGCCACTTTGTTCATGAGCTCATCGGGCAATGACAGTAGTGGCTAGAAAAAAAGGTTGACTTATCCATAAAATGAGTCATTCTGTCCACTTGATTACCAAAGTTCTCTTCTGCTAAGGTCAACTTTTTGTGAGCATTTACATGGGACACAAATATCTTTATATCCATCACTGATATGGGGGTGCTCTAACCACATCTTACCTAAATATCCTTGTCACCAATTTTCCAGTCATGTTCCTTCCAAGTGCCTGACCAGCCAAACCATTGGCGACAGCCAAGAATATAGTCATACATCTGGCCAGTTTTTCTTCCAGGAAAGATATACAACCAGGTGCACTGCCTGAAGTTCTACCCACTGTGGAGATTTCACTGTTCTTCAAGGGTGCCCTGGAAAGGGGCTATAGTGCTGCCGCTGTCCACTTTCAGGTGGTGCCTTCATAATGTGCAGAACCATTGCTTAAACCAGGTTCTTTCCTTCTCTTCCTCTTTCAACTGATTACATGGTACATGCCATGAGGCCATAGGCACGTCCTGGGAGACAGAACGCAATGTAGCAGAAATAAGAACCTGGACATTTGCACTTCATCATATAACTTACATGTGCCCTCTGGATCTGCTCATCACTTCCATTTAAGGGTGGAATGTTGCTGTTTATATCCAACTTCATGACTTGGTGGATTAGATTATGACCAGCTCATAATAGGCAGCTATGGACACATGGTGACCTAGTGTCCCATGGTCAACTATTCAGTTTCCACCAAGGACCAGTAGCCGGCGAGGAGCTGCTTTTCAAAGTGAGGGTAGTTGTCTGCAGATGATGGTAGAAGTGCTCAAAAAATCCCAAAGGCCTGCACTACACTTCTCCGATGGGAGCCTGCCAGAGGCTCCAAACAGCTTTGGTATCTGTCAGTGACAGCTTAAGTACCATTGGATCTCCTGGGTCATAGAACCCCATTGGCAGAGCAGCCTGCACAGCATCCTGCACCTGTTGCAGAGCCTTCTCTAGTTCTGAGACCCACTCAAAACAAGTAACTTTTCAAGTTACTCAGTAAATGGCCTAGAGCAGTGATGGTGAACCTTTTAGAACTTTTGTTGATACAAACAGCCTCACACATGCCGTAGGTTTCCACTACTAGCAACACCAAAGTCAGAAGTGTGTTGCCTCCAACTCCACATTGTGCCTCTTTTGTTGGCTGCAGGGGGAGCCAGATGTAACAATTTATCCTTTACCTTAAAAGGGCTATCCCTGCATGTACCACAACACTGGACTCCTAGAAATTTACTGAGGTAGTTGGATCTTGAATTTTAGTTAGATTTATTTCCCATCCTCTGCCACACTTGGTCCAAATCAGCACAATATCATCAGTGTAATAGCCAATGTGATACATTGTGGGACAGACAATCAAGGTCCCTGCAAAATAAGTTGTGACATAGGGCTGTAAAATTAATATAACCCTGAGGTTGGACAATGAAAGTGTACTTCCAACCTTGCCAGCTGAAAGCAGATTGTTTCTGGGGAGCCTTATAGATAGGTATGGAGAGGGCATTTGTGAAATCAACAGCTCCGGGTACCAGGAAATGTTAGGCTGCTCAAACAGGGAAACTACATTTGGTACAGCAGCTTCAATGGGAATCACTACTTGACTGAGTTTACAGTACTATACCATCATTGTCTAAGACCCACCTATCTTCTGAAAAGGTTAAATAGAATTAAACGGAGACATGGATGTGGGAACCACCACCCCTGCATCTTTCAAGTCTTTGATAGTAGCACTAAGGCCTGAAATCTCTCTAGGGATGTGATACTGTTCTTAGTTTACTATTTTCCCAGGTAGAGACAACTTTAAATGGCTTCCATTTGGCGTTTCCAACCTTAATAGCCCTCACATTACAGATTAAAGAACCAATGTGAGGATTCTGCCAGCTACTAAGTATATATCCCACTATGCATTCTGCAACTGGAAAATTAACTATAGGATGGTTTCAGAGACCTACTAGACCCACTGTGAGTTGGACGTTTGCTAAAATTCCATTGGTCACCTGATCTCAATAGGGTCCTACTCTTATTGGAAGACCACAATGATGTTTTGGGTCTTCTGGAATCAGCATTAGTTCAGAACCAGTGTCCAGTATTCCCTGAAGTATTGATCATTTCCCCTTCCTCAGTGTAGTAACCCTAGTAAATGACTTTAGATCCTTTTTATGAAGAACAGAGGAAAGATTGATCATATAAATTTTTAGTGGTGCAGCAGGTCCTTTCTCAAGGGGACCAAACTATAAACTGGCTCAAATCTGGGCCTATAAATGACTCAAATCTGGAAATTAATTGAGGGGCCATGACTGTTACTATTTGAGGCAGATTTCTGTTCATTTGCTCTTAAATTTTTCCAAATTATATCAATCTAGTAAAAATTTAGTAGGCTTCCTATTTTCCTTTTGGGAACACCTTGACTAATCTTCCAACGCTGTAAGTCTACACATATCAGACCTTTCCGGTCATTACTGTGCTTCTGTTGTCCATTACAGTAAGTACCTGCACCTTGTCTTCAGCCGTTCAGTGTTGCCACTGAACCGCTGCCACTCCAGAATTCAGTTGAACCCATTCCCCCTAAGTTTCCCAGTTGAGTAACTTCAGTCCTCACTATAAGCTCTAGCATACAGAGAAGATCAATGACGGGCTCTTCAGCGATGTTGATGCTCACCACATGAATCTTATTTCTTCAGGTATTAGTGAAGGTACATTTGTGGGGTCATTCCAGGTGGAGGATTATGTTTAGCATGACAAATTCACTCAAGCAATTCCCATTTCCCTGAGCCTTTGATTCCCTTTATCAACAATGAACTAAGGAGTCTCAGGCTTCTCTAAATCATTCAGTGGGCCATCTTTGATCCATACTTATGTTAACAAGCAAACAAATTGTTAACACTTTTGTCAAACTCTTTGAGCTGCAACATTAAATTCAGAATGTCTACATATTGAGAAACTCAACCTGATCCAGATGTATTTGCCATCGTTTTCCCACAACCTTAAAATTCATTCTCCATATGTGTTCCTTGGACTTCTGCTTATAGAGAAAACTCAAGTTCTTTGGGAGTACAATAGACCTCTTCAAGGGTCACACTGTATACCTCACCTTTAGGAGCCTTCTGAAGTTTAAACCTGGTTATAGGCCTACGGCCAAAAGTGAGTGGTAGATCCTAAGGAGTGTCAGCATTATCAGACTTGGTTACTTACCTCAGGAAGCACGGATTCATTTTCTCAGCAATAGGAAGAGAGACCAACGTGGGATGCCTCTGCCACTGAGGGTAGAGAAATCTCTTTCTCTGGTGGAATAATCTCATTCGAATTTAGGAGCTCAGTATCCCCAGCCTCATCAGGATCCTCCCAAATATTTGTATCTCAATTTACAGTATCACACTTTTCTGATCTACACCCTCACTTTCACGTCAGATAGCCTGTGAGACTATTAAACTTATGCTGTATTTGGGCCTATTAAATTATGAGGGCTTGTGTTGGGGTTTCTTCAATTTCAGCCCTGCAGCTAAAAGGGAGAAGAGTCTTTCAGGACTTTAGAAATTTTGATTCTTCATGTGTGCCTAGAGCTAGAAATTTGGATCTTTGAGTTCTTTAGTTTCCTTTATTAATTTGTCTTCATTCTTAGGAGACTAGGTTGTTTTTTAATGCATACCTAGGGGTCAGGGATTTAGCTCAGCAGCATAAACGCCTGCAGTGCAAGCACACGATCATTTGTTCGACCTCCTCCTGTACCAAAAATTAAAAAAAAAACAATGCATACCTGATGCTCATGAATTATTCTTACCACTTTATCCAGAGACGCTAAGAGCAACCAACCTGCATCATTATATCTTGCACTCTGCCAAAAATATTCAGAAGTAGTGTATATAGTGTCACTAAGTTTTTGCATCTCAAAACTGGTGAATTAAGATAAATAGAGGTATATTGCTTATTTAAACAGTTCAGACAGCATACTATCAGTACACTGTACATTATCAGAATGAGAGACTATGGCAATTTTAGGTCTCATTAAGTTAGGGAGCCAACTCCAGGCACCACTAAAGCTATTAAAGAAATACATCCTTACAATTCTGTTTCTCTAGAGCCACTTCTGGTAGCAAAATCTGCATCAAGTCGGTTTCTCTAAGTAGGCTACAAGGCCTGTCTGTGCACTACAAAGTCAGAGGATTCAACCAAAAGTTAGAAGGCCTGTACCTCATCACAGAGTCTTGTGTGAATCCAAGACAGGAAGCCAAAGGTCTGCACTGGAAGGCTGAAGAGTCTGTGCAGGAAGCCTGGAGACAGATATCCAAAGGTGATGACAAAGACTGGAGTTCCTCCAAAGAAGCAGAAGTGAGATTTCCTTTTACTTTCCTTTTGTATTCCACCAAGGTTACAAGCCTATTTGTTGGTGCCACCAACACCCAGGGTGGGTCTTCCCTCTTCAGTAAGTCAAATCATCCAGAGACATTCAGCCACAAAGCATGTCAATCCACACGGCATGTCTTATTCAAATCGACACCACAGCTATCACAGTAATCAATTTAGAAGAGTTATTTTGGCTCACTGTTTTGAAGGTGCCAGTTTTTGACTGGTAATCTTATTACATCAATTTGAATGGATTAAGAAACATCTAACAGACTGGTAGGGCACAATTCTGGGTGTATCTGGTTGGATCGTGGAAGTATGGCCTTGTGCACCCTTACCCCTTCCCTCTCTGCCACTAGTTTTCTGTTCTGCTGCCTAGCTGCCATGAACTAAACAGCTTTACTCCATCACATTCTTCTGCCACAATGTTTCTATGTTGGACCCAACTAACCATGAACTGAATTCCCTAAAACCATGAGTGAACTGAACTTCTTTTCCTTTCAGCTGTGAGTACCTTGTATTGTGTCTCAGAAACACGAAAGCTGACAAATATAGGGCATGATTTGTTGGTTCATTACTTTGGGTCTGTAGTGAGAGAACACGTTATGATAGAATCATGTGATGGAGGAAAGCCACTCACCTTATGGTGAGGGAGCAAACAGGAAACGGAATGATCTGCAGTCCCAATATCTTCTTAACAGCACACCATCAGTGACTAACTTCCTTCCACTAGGCCCAAACTCTTAAAACATTCTACCACCTCACAAGAGCACCATGAACTTTGGGGGACATACCTCTGCCAGATCCAAGCTGTGGCAGAGGTAAATCACTAAGAATAACACAAACCAAAATGATAGGGAGGAATTAAGCCCCATCTCTTTGAGAGGCAACTATCTATATAACTTTTTTGAAATTGTTTTGTACAGGAGACAGCTCCCTTCCTTTTTTATTCATTTGATCATTAATCTGTGTTAGCATGGATGTATGAATATTTATTTTATACTTCAAGTAACAATACCGCATTTTTGTTGTAGTTGTAGTTGTTGTTATTCAACATGCTCCAGCTTTGTCTATTGGGAGCTCTTTCAGGTTGGTTTTTTTGTCCTTTTGATATGCCTTCTTTCTTCTTTTTTTTTTTTTTTTTTTTTTTTTTTTGTCTTTTTTATTTTTATCGGTACCGGGGATCGAACTCACGACCGCCTGCTTGCAAGGCAGGTGCTTATGCCGCTGAGCTAAACCCCCAGCCCCTTCTTTCTTCTTTCTTTGTTTCTTTTTTCTTCTTTTGCTAAAGCACTTCTTTGCCATGTGTCAACATTCCAGGCTCATTTTGCATATTCCATACCCCAGATCTGGAGGCATCTACTTATTCAAGAAACCATGGTTCCTTCTATTTAAAGAGTGGTATTATATCCTAAGCTGAGGATGGCAGGCATACATGTTGCTACTGAAGTTTTGATTCTCTTAGCTTCTCTCAGCATACATGGCAAGGAGATGTGTGTGTATTAATCTGTGGATATACACATATCTATGAATATTTCTGGTCATTTTTATTAAATATGAGTTCTTGCTGATGTCTCTAACTTATTAACATGTAGATTATTCTAGTGCCTCCCCTTGTTTATCTATACCTTATTCTCTGACAGTCAAAAATTGGGCTTCTGACACTTACCATCCATTTACTCATTTAATACTAACATAACATACTCAGCACTTTCAAAATTGCTAACCCATAGCTCCATCAAGAAATTACCCTTGCTGTGTATACTGGCACATGCCTGTAGTCACAAAACTTAGCAGTTTGAGGTAGGAGAATCGTGAGTTCAAGATCAGCTTGGACTGCATAGTATCTTCAGGATCCACCTGGAGTACCTGGAGACAGAGAGAAAGAGATACAGAGAGACAGAGACAGAGACAGGAGATAGGACAGAGCACAGAAGAGACCAGAGATGTTGACAGGGAGGGAGAGAGAGAAACAGGGACAGAAATAGAGAGTTAGAGACAGAGAAAATGAATCAGTGAATCCAGAAACACTGAGGTTGTACTCATTGAGCAAACATTAATTACTACTCTGTCAAGTTATTGAAGGAATCACATAGGAAAAACAGACATTGTCCAGACTATATACTTACATGATTAAAGGGATCTCTGAGTTTGTTACCTCTCTGTGCCACACTATTTACTAAATTAGATGTGTATGTGTATGGATAGATGGGTGGATGGATGAAAGAATGAATAAAAGTCACATTAAATAGAAATTCAAGGACTTTCAGCTCTGAAGTCCCCTACTGCCTCACAGTAGCTGTCTATCCTCTTTCTTTTCCATCGTTTTCCCCAAATAAACCATCCTTTGAAAAAAGATAGAAATCCAGTTCTCCAATTCAGCATGCAAGAATTCTTTCATCCTTATACACAAACCGTGTTCTAAATTATCAAAAAGAAATATTAAGAATTCACAAAATTTAGTGCAATCTTGAAGAATCAGTACTTCATTAGAATATATGAAATCTGTCCTCTAATTGAGTTATGAATAACTTGGTTTTTCCTTCTGATGAAAAGATATTGGAGGTCACCCTACTGTAATGGGCAATAAAATTTCAGTGCATTGGTCACTGATATTCATGCTGAGGACTTTTATAGATGCTACAGACTCCCTAACTCTGCTATATTAGTTTTGATAGCTGCCATAACAAAATCTCACAGACTTAAGTGTTTTACCCAACAGAAATTACTTTTCTTACACTTCTGGAGGCTGAAAGTTCCTGAAAAGGTATTCTTTTAATTCTGAGGCTTTGCTCCTTACTTGTACATGGCTTCATCTTTTAAGTAGTTATTCTTCTGTGTACATGACCTCCCAGTATTCTATATATAGCTTACCTTCCCTTTTGATAAGGACATCAGATAGATTGAATTAGAGCCAATTCTCATGACCTCATTTTAATTTAGTCACCTTTTTGAAGGCCCTGCCACCAGAGATAATCACAGTCAGAGGTACTAGGGGTTTGGGCTCAACACATGAATTTTGAAGGAACACAATTCAGTCTATAACACTATTCCCAAAAGTTATTATATTTTAAATATTTGGAAGAAACAATGTGACTATGTTACGCACTATAGGGCCCTGAATTCCTGGGCTCAAACTGTCCTCTGTCTTCAGCCTCTTAGTAGTAGATAGGTTTACAAAGCACATGCCACTGCACTCAGCGTTAAAATACAGTTTTACAGTGATAAAACCATAATAAGAATGGGAAACAGGAAATTGGATGTAACACCTACTAGCCCATGATTGTTTTCATAAGCCTTGGGTTTAAGATCATATGTATTTTGCATGTAAACCAGACAAGCTCAAAGATGGGATGTATTGCTAGCTTAGAATGTCAGAACTAATAAGTTGAATAAGCACATAACTTTAAACACATCCAGATACTAAAATAAATCCCTAAGATCTAAATTCATTCCTTTATATACACTGTATAACTTTGGGATTCTTTTCCTTATCATTATTGAAATGCATTTTATGTAACACAAAATTCACCCCTGTAAAGTGTAACGACTCAGTGGTTTTAATACTCAGACTTGTGCAGCTAACACCACCAAGCTTAAAGTTTTCATTATTCCAAGAGAAACACTTTACTCATCAAATGAATATTATTTTTTTAAAGAGAGTAACATTGAACAGAACAGAACAGAACAAAACATAAGAAAGCAATCAATGTAAGAGACATAAATTCAAAGCAAGACAATCAGAGATCTTCACTATCTATCGTATTGTCTGTTTTCTACCAAATAGTTGACCATATCTTCACATACAGAGAATTCACATGAAACAACATATTACTTTTTGTCTCTATAGAAATTTACCTATTGTGAACACTGTATAAATGGAATCATAAAACATGTATTCCTTTGTAACTGGCTTTTTCATTTGGCACATAATCAAGGTTTGCTCATGTTGTACCATGAATCAGTACTTAATTCTATTTTATTTCTAAGCAACAATCCATTGTACACTTTGTTTACCAATTCATTAGTTTACGGTTATAGTCATCGGTTGGTGGACATATGAGTTGTTTCCAGTCTTCGGCTATTATGAATAATGATGTTCTGAACATTTGTGTACACTTCTTGGTTTGAACATTTGTTTTTATTTCTCTTTAATATACAGCTAGGAGTAGAATTGTTGGATTGCATTTTTTCCATCCTAGGAAAAGAGCATTCTGTCACTGAGCTACATCCCCAGACCTTTATTTAAAATATATTTTTAATTTTATGATAGAGTCTTGCTAAGTTACCCAGGCCAGCCTTGAACTTGCAATACTCCCATCCCAGCCTCCCATTTAGCTAGAATTAGAGGTGTGTGTCACTGTATCCAGCTTACATGCCTAGCCTTCTGAGGAACTACCGGGCTGTTTTTTACAGCACCTGTGCCATTTTGTATTTCTACCAGCAATTTAATTTTCAGCAACAAGAAAACTTGGTAGATAACAAAAATTATAAATAATTACCTATATTACCACAACTCAGAGATAACCAGTGATAATATTTTAGTATATTTATCTTCATTTTAGGCATTTATATTTTGAGTGCCTACATAATTATGCAATATGACAGGAATAATAATCATGCTGCATGTCAAGTGCCTTTTTCATATGTATTCATGGCGCATAAAGGTTTTATTGCGTGGGCACAATTTAAGCAAATCTGCTTAACATTCAGGGCATGCCTGTCTTTATTACTATGAATAACAAGAAGTAGAGGCATATATCTTATTAGAATTTCTAACAGTTTACTTAAGAAGGTAGATCTTTTTAAAATGGAAGCATAAGCTGAACCCTTTAGGATAAGCATTATCATAGATTATATGAAGCTTTTACATAGGAATTGGTTGCAGGGTTTGTAGTTGTGCATCTGACACCTTATAGCACTCAGGAAAGGTCAGTAGTTCTCTGAATGTCTAATAAAGTAAGGCATTTGGATGAAGATTCATTCTGACTCTAATGATCTTGTACCTGTCAACAGTCTTTCTAAGGCAGTGTATTTGGGGATTTACTTACTTCCTCATTCAGTTCTTTATATTCCTACTGACAGTATAAATTACGATCATCAGCAGTGGCACCAGAATGATACAATCACTGACTGAGTTCTAATATATTTTTATATTTCTAATATATTTTTAATTTTATGATAGAGTCTTGCTAAGTTACCCAGGCCAGCCTTGAACTTGCAATACTCCCATCCCAGCCTCCCATTTAGCTGAAATTTGTAATTACAAGTGACCATACCCCAAGAGAAGTATACTAAGAATTCTTC
Source organism: Cavia porcellus (assembly GCF_034190915.1). Taxonomy (NCBI): domain Eukaryota; kingdom Metazoa; phylum Chordata; class Mammalia; order Rodentia; family Caviidae; genus Cavia; species Cavia porcellus. The sequence continues at coordinate 79,637,629 of NW_026947486.1, forward strand.
TTTGTGATATTTTCCCCTCCAAATCTGCTTATCAGGTGGATCTGTAGACATTGTCTTCTCTAGGTGGTACTCAGCATTTAAAATATTGCAGCATAAGGCAATCATCTGGCCCACAGGGGAAAACTGCTTGGCTATTCACAATCAGGCAGTGACTCTAATGTAGAGGGAGCTGCACGAACACTCTGGGTTAATACTATAACAACTGTGTGAAAGGTTTTGTTTTTATTTTGGTTTATATAGTTATTTTTTCCTTGCTTCTTTGTGTGATTTTGGTCGTCTTATTTCTTAGTTTGCTTGCTTGCTTTTTTTTCTTTTCTTCTGGTTCTTATTTATTTATTGATATACTCTGGCTATCATATAGTACTTCATTTCTTCTATTTTTACTCTTCTCACTTCCTATTCTTTTTTTCTTCTCCTTTCCTCATTATCTTACCTCTTTGCCTTCTCCCTGCTCCTCTCTACCCCCTCAAGGCATAAAGATAACAGGAACCTATATAAGTGCATTAGAGAATAAGAATTAACCAATGCTAAAAATTGAACAGTACCATTCAAGGGATGACAAAGTAATCCTTAACAAAACTGGGTTTAGAGGATCGAAACAAAACTACCTACAAATATATTACAAATTCCAGCAGTCTTATAGCCCCGCTCAATCCTTAAGTATACTCCCACTCATCTGCATGCCTCCTGGGCTCCCTCAACACTAGCCCTTTATAGTTAGAGTCTAGCCTCCAGTCAATTCTTCACCTACTGGCAATTGTTTTACCTTCCAGTCTTCCTACTCACTAGCCCCTTTCCTTTTCCCCTTCCTCTCTCCTTCCCTCCACCTTCCACATTCTAGAGAAACCACAAAAATAGTCTGTAAGGGATACTTACAAAAGGATGAAACTACCAAAATAAGTTTTAACGTTTGTGATTGATGAATGGTCTGACCTGTTCACACTTACACCAAAAAAATTATCTTCTTGCAACACAGTGACACAGTCCAGTCTACTTATAGGTTGAAGTGGTAAACAATACCTCTTGACAAATACAGCCAAGAATACATCACTGGAAAACAGAACCTGACTAGAGACATATTCATATCAACAACAAACTTTCTTTACTCTATTTTACCTCAACCCTCAGCACATGCATATACACGTGCACACACAGATGAATGTGAAAACACAAAGCAATAAAATACCATGAAAGACTCTCAATTCTCTAAAAGTAGGTCCAAGGGCACAGATGGAGAAGGAAAAAAAAAAAAAACTACCAGGTAGCTGAGCTGCATGAAATGATTAAAAAGGAGGTATAAAAAAAAACAAATAAAAACTCAGCAAGTTCAAGGTGTTCATAACCTAAAATACAGAAACTATCAAAGTAACAGACCAATTGTTTTATGGGAGAAAAAATATTGGGAGAGCTGACCAAAATATTCAAAACACAAATGATAAATTTACCAAAGAAATAGACCCCATGAAAAGGTGCCCAACCAAAATTCCTGAGATAAATAATTCTATTGAATTTATAAGCTTCAGAAATGACCAACATGAAGACAGAGTTTCAAAAGTCAATGAAAAAATGTAAATATGTGGTAATGTAGACAGAGAAGCCTTAAAATGATGAGAGCAAGATAAATTCATCCAACAGCTACTACATGATGCTAAGAATACTAACCAAAGGTTAACTGAAGTTAAAAATTAGAGGACAGTACACATGGAATAAAATAATCTGTTTTCAGAAATTATAGTGTTATAACCTAAGGCCCCCTAACTATCTTGCAGTAAGGTCTGTTCTGTATAAGCCACCTGCTGCTTCCCCTCCCCTTCTCCCTTCAGATCTAACTAGGTTAAGTTTTAACTTCCTAAAGGCCTGAGGTAATACTCCTGACAACCCAGGTCTTCCCTTCCCAGTAGCCCGTCACAAATTGTGTTAATTACATTAGATTGTATTAGATTGTACATTCTTCACAAAAATAGCTTCCTTTGTATCATAGCAATACCTGTAACTTGGCCTTACTGTAAATGTGTGTTTTCCTTTTCCTCTGAGTAAAGGATTGATATGTTAATCAATGCTCTCCTCTGTAAAGAATTATAAAATCTTACCTAATTGATATGTTAACCATTGTTGCCCTCTACAAATAGAACAGCTGTGGTGCTAAAGTAAGGTAACTAAGGTTGTTAATTGCTGTTAGACTTTTCTATTCTTTGCTAAGAAAAACAAGATTTCTTCTTATCTAAACTTGCTAGTATGCAGGGAGAATTGCAATTGCCGTTTCTGCTTTGTAGTGCGTCACACCCCCATCCCTCTCCTTACATTGTGTGACCAGCAGCTGTTTGTGGATTTACAAGATAAAAAGTCCTGACTTTTAGCTGTGAGGTGCGCAGTCTCCAAATTGGCTCCAGGAGACTCGTCACCAGGCCTGGATTTTACCTAATAAAGCCTTTGCTTCCCAAATTTTAATTTCTTACTTCCTTGGATTATATACCAGGGTCCGAGTTATCACAATAGCAGAAATTTTTCAAAGTATGGGGAACAAACTCACTAAACAGATAATGGGGCTTATAGAATGCCAGATAACTACAATGAAAAAAGAAGCAGCCACAACACATCATAGTCAAAATCCCAGAAGACCAACACAAAAGACAGAATCTTAAAATCTGTCAGAGAAAGAAAAATAACTTGTAAAGTTAAACCCATTAGGATTGCAGCATATTTCAACACAAAATTTAAAAGTTAGGAAAGCTTGGAGTGAAGTGTTTCAATTCTTAATATAACTTCCAACCCAGACGATTATATTTTGGAGTACTATCTCAAGATTGATAGAGAAATTGAGTTGGTGGCTTTACACAGCACACTTAGGGCAGGGATGGTGGTGGTGGCAACTGGAAGCTAGACATTTTGGGAGGAGGAGCAACCCAGAGAAAACACAGTGGCCCCACAATCCTAAACTCGTTTTTAGCCCGGGGTTCATCTCTAGAGGCTCCCTCTGATGTGAGTGAAGGGGTTGGTGAAGGCAAACTCCAACCTGATGTTCAGGGGACAGGAATTCATATTTGTTCTGACACAAGTTGACTATGTGTGGAGATCATTGCAAAAGATGCCTGCTGCAGTGTTCACCAAGGAAGGAAAAAAACTCTCCAGGGGATAGATTTGGATGATGCCATCGAACTGGATGAAGTTACTTTTCTGGAAAGTCCTTCAGATTGATTGCTGAGCTGGGTCGTTTTATGAGTCTTCTCTGCACCTTTCAGCTCACCCCTTTCTGCAGGACTCAGTTTTGAAGAACAGAGTCTCTGCACATATATACACCTGAGCTAGGATAAGCAGAGATCTCATCTGATAGCTTTTCTCCACAAGATCCTCCACTTGTATTTGTCTTGTCCTTTACACCTGGATGCAGCAGCTGCTGCTGCTTGGGGCAGAGATGAGGAAATTGTTCTGCATAGGTTGCAAATGATGAGGACCAGAATAAAGGTCTCCGATCAATTTCAAAATAAATTTTTAATTTTTTTTTTAAATTTTGAAGGTAGTAAACTACAACAAATAAGACAGAACAAAGCCAATTGAGACAATGCAGTGAAATTTGTACAGAACTTCAGAGCAGGATCCCGGGATAACAGTAATAGGTACCATAGGATATCTTGTTATCTTCACAATAATTGCCCATTCAATCAGGTATAGCAAAATTAAATCAAAATCTGAACATTATAAAACCTATTAAAACAGAATATTGACTAGAGCAAAACAATTAATACAACCAAAGCAAAACAGTGAAATCAATATTTTCCTTCAAAGAGAAGATAGATGCAAATCCCAACATATGCTATATTGCATATGGTCATCCTCTGGAGAGATGCTCAGACTTCTGGCCCCAGGTCAGCATAATCAACCCAACAATACAAGCATTTAGTTGCTTTATGTTCCTTAGTTGCTAACAACTCCGGCTATTCTCAACACTATCCAGTTGCTAAACGGTGGGGGGAGGGGGAGCAGAGAATGGAAGGTTTGATTCTCAGCCCCTGCGCCAGTAGGCTCCTGGAAACACTGACTTGTTTTTCCCCCGGTGCCTCCCGCGGCTCGCTTGCATGGCTGCGGCCACCTTGCCAGGAAGGAGCCTGTGTTGCTTTCTTGCTCAGCCCCCCAAGTTCCAACATGGCTGGATCTCAGGAGACAGTGATTTGTTCTTTTCCTGGAGCACCATCTTTATATTTTAAATGAGTACATGAGTTCATGAGTACATGAAACCATCTTTTTCAGTCTAAATTGTTTTAAATTTTAAAAAAGGAAAATTTAATGGAGGAATAAGGCCATTCTACAACAAAAAAACACTTCAAAAGATTCATGAACTTCAAATGAGCACTCCAAAAAATACTCAAGAAGATCCTAAACAGTGACAACAAGGCCAAAAACTCAGACAGAATGAGGATTTCAAGCAAGGTGACCAGTTAACATTCATGAATCCAGTCAGCTGATGTCAGCTAACTAGCTACCCATGGTTCAATGGGACAGTCATGCATGCACCACCGGTAGTTCAAACCAGCAAGCATGTGTTAAACAAAAAGTGAAAAATACAGGAGTCAACAACGGAATAAGAACACAATGAAAAGAACGAGTTAATACCTTTCAGTATAACTCTAAATGTAGAGTGCCTCAACTCCCCAGTGAAAAGACACAAATTAGCAGACAAGATCAAAAACCAGAAACAAATGGACTGAAGCATTCAAGCTACTTATCTAGATTCAAAAAGAAATGCATAAACTAAATATCAAAATATAGAAAAATTATTAAATGTATAAGGAACCTGAAAGCAAAGAGGACTTGCAATTAATTCTCAAAGTAGATTTCAAGCTAAAACTGAACAGAAAAGGCAAAGTTAGTCACTATCTATTAGTAAAGGAAACAACTTGACAGGAAGATAATGACTGTAAATATATATGTGGTGAGTATCAGTGTAGCTAACTGCATAAAACAGACATTACTGGAAGTAAGGATCAAATAAACACAAAACTCTCAGTACCACACTTCAGCAAGTAAATCAACTAAGTGAAAAATCACGAAATATCATACCTAAATCACATCTTTGAATAAATGGACTTTACAGATGTCTACAAGGTGTTTTGTTTTACTATAACAGAATGTATGTTCTTTGAGGAGCACATAGAGCTTTCTCCAAGATAGAACACATACAAGTCTGTAAAGCCTGCTTAAATAAGTATCAAAGAACCTAAAGAATCCCATGTATATCAAACCATAATGCAGTGAAACTAGAAAACAAACAAAAGCACCAGAGAAAATTTATAATCACACTGATGTTAAACAACATACTCCTGAATATTTGATAAGTTCCAGAAGAAATTAAACAATACTTACATTCAAATTATAATGCCACTGTACCATATCAGAACCTATAAGACACAAAGAAATCAGTCCTAATAGGGAAGCTTGCTGTTCTGAATGCTCATTCCATGTTTCTCTGAAAATAAGACCTAGCTAGAGATCAAAAATGCCAACTCAAATCAGCCTACCCTCGCCTTCCTTGGCACTATAGAGTAGGCAACAAGTAAGAAAATAGTGAGGTATAATCTTCTACATGACACTGGACATCACCATAATGTTCATTAGATATTACTTACAAGCGAAGTTTATTTTTAGCACTTATTTTGATGAAACATGATACTAGAAAAATAGACCAAGCTAAAATAAATAACATAACAGTGCACTACGAGATACTGGAAAAACAGTCCAAACCCATACCTAGTATAAGAAGAAAATATCAAAGATTAGAATCGAAATTAATGAGACTAAAAAAATATGAAGAATCAATGATTTCAAAGATGGTTCTTCAAAAAACTAAAGTGGAAAATCCCTTGGACAAACTTACTAAAAGAAGGAAAGAAGAGACCCACATCAATGCAATTATAAATGAAAAGTGAAATCACAATGGACATCGTTGAAATGCATGTCATTAGTAATTATTATGAAAAATTATACTCCAACAAATTAAAAATCTTGAAAAAATGAGCAGATTCCTAGATATATGTGAATTAACAAACAACCAAGAAAACATAAAAACTCTGAACAATCTAGTATTAGGCAATAAAATTGAGCCAATAATAAAAAAAAAAAGCCTACCAACTAACAAAAGCCCAGGACCTGATGAATTCAGTGCTGAAATCTGCAGTACCTTCAGGCAGGATATAATGCCAATACTTCTCAAACTCTTTGATGAAATTGAAAAGGAAGAAGTACTTCCAAGCTCATCCCTGTAAGCCAGCATCATTTTGATTTCAAAACCAGGCAAGGACCCAACAAAAAGAGAAAACTACATGCCATTTTTTAACAAACATAGACACAAAAATCCTCAACAAGATATTGTCAAATCAAATGCAATAAATCATCAAAAAGATTATTTATCATGATGAAGTAGGTCTTATTTGAGGGACACAAGGATGGTTCAACATGTGAAAATTAATAAATGTACTCTATAAGCAAAAGCAAGGACAAAAACTACATGATGATATCAAGAGATATATAAAAGGCTTTTGGCAAAATGCAATATCCATTCTTGATAAAATACTCGAAGAAAGCAGGAATACCAGGACTTTATCTGAATCTGATAAAAGCCATTTATGACAAACCAGCAGCCAACATCACATTAAATGGAAAGAAGCTGAAAGCTTTCCCTCTAATATCAAGTACAGGACAAGGATATCTACAGTCACCACTCCTCTTCAATATAGCACTCAAAGCATTAGCCAGAGCTATCAGCCAAGCGAAAAAACCAGAAGGAATACATGTAAGAAAGGAAAATGTCAGATTGTCATTATCTGAAGATGGCATGATCCTTTAGACAAAGACCCAAAAATTCCACCAAGAGATTTCTAGAATTAATAATCAAATTAAGCAATTTAACAAGATACAAAAAAAACACACAAAAATCAACAGCATCCCTGTACACCACTAATTAACTCCCCCCAAAATAGAAAACAATGCCATTCACAAAATTATTAAGAAAAATCAAATAAGAATTAACCTAACCAAGGTTAATTAACCAAGATCTTTTACCATGACAATGAAAACTACAGTACTGTGAAGAAGGAAATGGAAGAGGATATTAGAAACTGCAAAGATTCTCTGTTCCTAAATAGGCAAAGCCAGCACTGTCAAAATGTCCATATTTCCAAAACTGTTACATAGATCTAATGTAATCTCAATAAAAATACCAATCAGATTCCTCACAGAACTAAAGAGAACAATTCCCAAACTCATAAGGAACTGGAAAAGATTCTGAATTCCAAAAAACAGTGAAGAATAATAAAGAGCAAAACAGAAGGCATAGCAATCCTGGACTTCAAGCTCTATTACAAAGCTACAATGATAAAAAAAAAAAAAACAGCAGGGCACTGGCACAAAAACAAGTATATGGATCACTGGAACAAAGAGAAAGAAGCAGAAATGACCCCAGACACATTCAGCCACATTCAGATCTTTGACAAAGGGGACAGAAATATCCTCTGGTGGAAAGATACCCTTTTTAGTAAATGTTGCTGAGAAAAGTGACTATAAACATTTAGAATACCCATATCTCTCAGCATGTACCACACTAAAATCAAAATGGTTTAAAGGTCTAAATATTAAAACAAAAACACTTAGCTTGTTGGAAGTGAAATAAATAAACATTATGAGGTCATAACCTATTAGAAGATAAAATAGATAAAACGCTGGAAGTCATAGGTGTAGGCAAGACTTTCTGAATAGATCCCCAACTGCACAAGAAATAACATCAATAATCAACCAATGGGATTTTGTCAAATTAAAAGACTTCTGCACAACAAAGGAAATAACCAAAAGAGTGAAGAGACAGCTTGCAGAAGGGAAAAAAGTTGCCAGCTTCATGTCAGACAGAGGACTAATATCTAGAATATACACAAAATTAAAAAAAATAGACTCCCTTCAAATAAGACAGAACCAAAAATGGGCAACTGAAATGAACAGACATGTCTCAGAAGAAGAAGTACAAATGGTCAGTGAATACATGAAAAAAAAAAAGTTCAGTGTTTCTACTCACTAGACAAATACAAATTAAAATGCTGAGATTCCATCTTACTCCAGAAAGAAGGGCAAATTTCAAAAACTCAAATAATAACAAATGCTGGCAAGGCTATGGGGACAAAGGAACTCTTCTGCATTGTTGATAAGAATGTAAATTACTTACAGCCACAATAGAAACCAGTATGGAGATTCATCAATAAATTGAAATTAGAAATTCCATTTGACTCAGCTGTGATGGTTGATTGAAGTGTCGATTATTTTTTTTGAGACAGGGTTTTGCTATGCAGCATATGCTATGCATAGCATATGCTATGTTATATGGTCCGGCTGATCTTGAATTTGCAATGATACCCCTTCCTCAGCCTCCCAAGTGATGGTATTTCAGGTCTGTGCAACCATGCCAGGCTCTTGATGTGTCAGTTTGAGTAAGAGAAGCTCAACTAAGTTGGCTCAGCAATTTCATGCCCTAAGGTACGGAAAATCCACCTGGATGATAGAAAGGGGAAATGAAGAAGGACATATCTGCTTCTGATTCTTTGGAGGAACTCCAGACTTCACCTTCACTTTGTTTGTTGTTGTTGTTGTTGTTTTGGTACTAGGGATCAAACTCAGGACCTTGCGCTTGCTTGTGCCGCTAAGCTAAATAGCTCCTGGCTTCTACTGCAGACTCTTTGGCTTCCAGCACAGACTCTCAGCCCTCCTTTGCAGATTCATTGGCTTCCTAGTACGAACTCTCACACAGGGAATTGTGATGAGCTCCAGACCTTCAACTGGAATCTTTGGATCTCCATTGTGCAGATACACCCTCCACACTCTTCTACATCTGATTCTGAGTGACCATTATAAGCCAATCCTGTGAGTTCTTATATGTTTGAATATCCTACTGTTTCTTACCACTTCTATGTGTTTTTGGGTAAGTGGTAAAGATATCATGTTACAATTATACATGTATGTCCATGTTTATAGCAACACAGTTCATAATAGCTAAATCTTCAAAGATGAATGGATAAAGAAAATATAGTATGTGTATGTAATGGAGTACTATTTTACTATAAAAAAGCATAAATTTGAATCATTGGTAAGAAAATGAATGCACCTTGAGACCATAATTTAAATGAAACAAACTAGAGACAAATTTAAGTATTGTATGGTTTCTCTTATATGAGAAACTTAAAGTATAAGTAATTTAAAGAGAAAAATAAAAGATAGATAAAAGAAAAAAGGAAGATAGATTTTTCACAAATGAAAAGGGGACCAAAGTATTTACGGAGAGCATAAAAGGAATTACCATGCATCATGCACATGTACCAACTCTCCGCAATCAGTATAGTTGTTGTGTACTTCTCTCATGTACTAATAAAGAATTAAACTAATAAGAAAATAATAGGAAAAAATAAATAAGGTAAAATGTTGCAGTATACAGTGCAGTGTTCATTACCTGGATAGGAAGACCAAATCTCAATTGAAACCTGGCAGAAGAACAATATGCCTAAGACTCTTCACCTTCAGTTGAAGGTAGGAACAAGGAGAGGAGCATTGCAGCCACTGTTTGTGCTTTGTTTCTGTTAGTATCAAAATCAAATAGAAATAGATTTGAACACAGAAATGAATTCATTTTATCTGCTGAACAACCAGATTTCAAATGTTAAATTTTAGTGAGCTACGAAACTAACCTATTTACAAAATAATGTTTACTAAAGCAGTGTTTACCATACCTGAACCAGTCTTATGAGCCTGTTGAACGTAAGTAAGACTCAACTATTAAAATTATGCCCTGTCTTAGTTAACTTTTTTTTTGGTACCAGGGATCAAACTCATGACCTTGTGTTTGTCAGGCAGGCGCTTACACCACTGAGCTTAAATTCCCAGCCCCTTTTTACTTGTTGGGAAAAAATACTTGCCACCCAAAGCTAAAGGAGGAAAGATTTATTCAGCTCACAGTTTGCAGAGGTTTCAGTCTATAATCAGTGAGCTCCAAGGCAGAGTGGATGGAGATTGGCATCACAGAGGAGAAACAGTTCATGGTGGGCAAAAGATAGCAAAGCAAGCAATGCGGCTTCATTGCTTCTTGATTCTTTTTGGTTTGTTTGTTTTGTCTTTTTGAGACAGGGTCACACTATCCAATTCAGGCCGGCCTTGAACTCACTTTGTAGTCCAGGCTGGTCTTGAATTTGTAACGATCTTCCTGCCTCAGCCTCCCAAGTGTTGGGATTATAGGCTTGCACCACCAACCCAGTTTGGGCCTTTATAGCTCCTTTCTGCCCCTTTTATACTCTATCTCAGCTGCTGGGATTAGGGAATACCAAATCAACACTTTACTAAATCAGTGGGTTGATTCAGTAATCACAAACCTTCAATCCCGGCATCACACACTTAGATTCAGCCACCTTTAAGAAAGTCCCATCTATGATTTCATGAAGTTTTGGGAGGACATCTAGACACAAGCCATAGTATGCCCAAAGACAAGCATGGTGGTGTACATCTGTAACCCAAGCCACTTAGAAGACTGAGGCCGAAAGACCAGAAATCCGAGACCAGCCTAGGAAACTTAGTACAACGCTATTAAAAACAAACAAAAAAATAATTATTAATCTGGGAATGTAGCTCAATGGGAGTGCTTGCTTACCATGTATGAGGTCCCAGGTTCAATCTCTAGTGCCGCCAAAAATAAAGGAAAAGCAGGAATACAATTAAAATCGAACACAGCTTTGGAAAGTCAGAAGTCTGAATCAGATCAGTTGTCTCCAAGGTAAGTTTTGGATGAAGCCGAAAAGGAAGGCATAGTTTTGGTCATAATAAAAGTCTGTGTATGGCAAAAGAATCAGGAGTAAACCATAATGTCCCGAGGCAATGAGAGTGGACAGTAACAGAAGCAGCAACAGCTGGGACAGATACAGGTAGCAGTGGGAATGGAAAGTGGCTTAGAAACCATTAAGAATCAAGCTCAAGGGCTGGGGATTTAGCTCAGCGGCATAAGTGCCTGCCTTACAAGTGTGAGGTCGTGAGTTTGATCCCTGGTACCGATAAAAAAAAATGACAAAAAAAAAAAAAAAAAAAAGAATCAATCTCAAATAGATACTAAAGATAATCGTTCCACTACATTGTTGACTTTTACAGATCAAAGACCAATTTCACCCATAAAATGTATATATGAACATCAGAAGGCCTCAGAAAGATGAGGTGCTCAACATGTGCTCAATCTAAATTGAGTCTGCTACAGCAGAGTCAGGACAATATGAAAAATGTTGGAATCACTGAAGACAAATTAGAAAGGATGGGTGGCTTCACTGACTCGATTTTTGCTTAGACATGAGCAATTCACTGAATCAAAAGAATGAACTATTAGAGACTGGGTTCTGTTAGCCAAGCTTTCATGCATCTCCATTAGGGGAAGGATTTATTTTAAGCCTATAAATATAAACAGTTCTATGAAAGCCTTTCACTCACATGCATTAGTGTTAAGAGAAGGACATTTTGTTTTTCCTTTTTTTAGGTTCTTTCCTTTCGCTCTGATGGGAATTTCTGAAATGGTGGTCTGTGTACTTCTATTTTTTCAAAAAGTTCAAGGGAATTTGTTAAAACTGCAGATTTCTGATTCTCACTGAATCTCAGTCTCTGAGGGAAGCAGGCAGGAATAGTTTTCAATGACTTTCTAGGGGATTGTTTTACACTCTCAATTTTAAGAATTTCTGAATTGGGAATAGGAGTACAAGAAGTTAATTTACATGGGCAAATGCCAAGAGACAGGCAAGTGAGGTCATGGATTACCCATAGCCTACAACCAGGCATTGGTGTGCTGGTAAATGTATAATACAGCTCTCAAAAAAGGGGGGCATATTTCTGTTTTATAGCACTTGTCAGGGTAAATGTTCCCACAGTAGCCAAGTTCAGTGTAAAATATGACATCACCCAACCTAGTATGGAGTAGCACACTGCTATGGTACTTTTTGTTTCCAATGATGAGGAAACATCTCCAGCCTTTTTTTATTTTTTTAAACAGGTTCTCACTAATGTGCCCAGGCTGGTCTCAGATTTGTTATCCTCCTGCCTCAGCCTCCTATAATGCTGAGATTATAGGTTTGCAATGGCTTACCTTGGTGGGAGGTGGTACTGGGGATTGGAGCTACATCACTGTCCTTTCTATTTTTTGTCTTGAGACAAGTTCTCATTAAATCACTCAGACTGGCCTTGAATTTGCATTCCTTTTGCTGCTGTCTACTGAGTAGTTGGGATTATAGGAGTGTGCCACTATGCCCACGGACTTGCGAATTTTAACAGTTCCCACCGGCCAGCACTAGCACATCACTGCTTGTTTCCATTCTTTTTTTTTTATTTTGAAAGTAGTAAAATACAACAGAACAAGACAGAATAAAGCCAACTGAGACCATGTAGTGAAATTGGTACAGAACTTCACAGCAGGTTACCAGATAACAGTAATAGGTATCACAGTATATTTTGTTATCTTTACAATAGTTGTTCTTTCAGTCACGTATATCAAAATAAATGAAATACAGAGCATTATAGAACTTATCAAAACAGAATATTGAGTAGAGCAGTACCATTAATCAGAATAAAGCAAAACAGTAATAACAATATTTGCCTTCAAAGAGATGGTAGAAGGAAATCCCCCTTATTTGCTATGGTCAACCTCCCAAGTGATGCTCAGATTTGTGGTTTCCATTTGCTAATGGGGGGACAAGGAAAGGGGGGTAGGGGAAGTGGGATGTTTGACTCTAGGCCGTGCACCAGTAGGTTCATTATTGCTTAGCAAGGAGGCAGGCTGCTTGCTTGGTTTCCCAGCATCCTAAATTCCAACATGGTGTGGATCTCAGAAGGCAATGGTGGTTCTGCCCCTGAAGGGGCCATAGTCTGCCACAGTGCAGTTGCTTACCAGGGAGGGGAGCTGCTTGCTTGGTTTCCCACTTCCTAAGTTCCAACATGGTGCAGTTCTCAGGAGATACTGGTGGTTCTCCCCCTGGAAGGGCCGCAGTCTGCCACACCACAGCTGCTTACTAGGGAGGGGAGCTGCTTGCTTCCTTTCCATTCTTGAAAGCCATACAACATGATAATTTGCAGAAATATCATCTGCCAAGTAAGGTAGGAGAAAGGTGTGGGAAAGGCAGAAGACGGAACTGGTTAGCAAAGGGTTGACCAGTAAGAATGCAAAGAGGAGCTATTACTATGTGACCTGAGTGACCACATAGAACCAAATAGGCACCCCTTGACCCTCATTAGAAGCCTGCCATAGACCCTGACAAAAGTCCTATGTACTTCATTTAGAAATGGATTTCCAATAAAAATGTAATTTTCATACTTAATCATTATTGACTACAATTATAAACATTTGTGTTGAGTGTGTAATGATAACATTTGAAAGCTAATTCAATTCAGGAGAAAAATTTAGAGCATTACTGCCGTGGGAAATTAAAAATCATTTGAAGTTTCACATACATTACTGTAAATTGCTTCAAAGAAGTACAACAGGATGATTAATATAAACACTTTCAAGAATAAAAACATATTTTATTAGGGTAAAAATGTGTGGGAAAAGAATAACCCTGTAAATTCAAAGAGAAAGGAAAGACTATTAAAAGAAGAATTTGTCCCCATGCTTGAAAGGAATGGTGGTAACTACTGAATTGTTATGGTGTAAGTCTAGTGGTTAATGGAATGTCATAATAATGCTGTTATTTGCTAGGGATTTAGCTCAGCAGCATAAGCTCCTGCCTGGCAAGCACAAGGTCATGAGTTCAATCCCCAGTGCCAAATAATAATAATAATAATGTTGTTATTAAAAAAGAAGAAAAAATTTGGTATTGTGGTTAGATTCCACTTAAAGTTATGTACTCAGGAGACTGAGACAAGAGAATTTCGAATTTGGGGCCAGTCTGGATAACCTAGAGAGACCTTGTCTCAAAATTAAAATAAAAATATGAAATAATGAACATAAAAGGATGGAGTAAGGCACAGCTGGAAGCTGTTGTTGCTATCATGAAATAAAAACCTCATTAAGCAACATGGTATTGCTAAACTTAATTGCAGATCAGTAAGAAAACCAATCAGTTATTTAACACATTCGTATACTAGCAATAGAGCAGCATATCATTTAGAAGGTCATTGTTACTGATTTAAAACATCAAGATCCACCCAGGAGCATCGCCAAATAAAAGGCACTTTAAGATTTTTATTTGGATTGGTGCATGCTACTTAGAATATTTCTATATTTACAACTAGAGGGCTTATCTATTGTAGACCTTAAGATGTCATACCTCTTTATAACCTCATCTTATATTCAGAACTGGCTAAAAAGTCACTTGACATCACAGAATTGTCACTTGGATGAAGACCATCTCCCTCAACTTCCATTTCTCTACACAAAAACTTTTGTTCATTTTTCACAACTTTAAAGATGGTTAGAATGGAGTGGTCGCATTATTTTGGAATAACTACTGACTGCCCATTTCATTCCTGAAAACGAAGTTCTTTGGACACAAAGATTTTTCAATGCCTTCCAGCTCTGTGATTCCCTCACCTCCAAACTCATTTAGCCATCTTTTGCCCTTTTATTCAGCTCAATGTTTGTGGACCATTGTATAATTTCAATTCACTTCCACTAGAGGGTGGCCCGGGAAAGGAGATGAGGCTCAAATCAATTTCTTGCATTACTTATTTATTTTTTTTGCAGTCAGTTCTGGCAAAAAAAAAAAAAATCAAAGTAAATCAGTGGAAGAAACTGATGCCACAGGTGTGGCAGGCTCGGACACCAGTCAAGACATGATGCATCTCTTAGGATGAGGAAATCATCAAGCCCACCTTTTTCTTTCCCAATTAGAGGTTATGATCAAGTTGGAGAAGATTTCAGAGATCTTCTGTCTTAACATTAAGCCTGAGAAAGGACATCAGTGACAGCTGCCACTCCCAACGTATAGTCACCACTCTCAGCTTGCCCTCCTCATGGGCTGCCTAGCAGGTGTATATTGAGGGGCTCCAGTGCCTGACAAGTCAGTCTCCACCTTGAATTAGAACCTGCCTCTTTCACTTCTGTTCAGTAGTCCTAGTGCTCCACATAAGATATGTTTATTCAATTTCTAGAATGTGACAACCCCTTACTTGCATTTCACTGAGATTTAGAAAGTCCTGCTGTTAATCATCCCTGGACATCAACTTAACAATCACAGACCTCATCCGATTCACCAGACAGAAAGGTCTTCACCTAATAATTTGTCTAGCCAAGCACAAGATTGCTTGCCTGGTCAAAAGAGAGCAAAAAACCAGTTTAAATTGTCCCAAGGTACTCAAGTGGTCTGTTTAAGTCAGTTTGGACTGTACTTGGAGAAGAATCAGATCTGAGAATATCAATTTGGGGGTCATACATGCTTATAGGTCTACTTGCTTTGATAATAACAGTAGATCTGTGCCAACAAAACTAGCTACAGTTACTTTTTACTCATTGCTGAGACAAAATACCTGAAGCCCAAAGTTGGGAAAGGAAAGGTTTTTCTTACAGTTTTTGGAGGTTTCAGTCCACACTCAGTTGGCTCCAAGGCAGGCTGGCATGGCAGGGCTGCAGTTCATGGTGGCTGCAAACAGCAAGGCAGAAACCCGCAAGAGAGTAAGACATTCCTTCTTCCTGCCATTACATCACATCCTGGCTCCACCCCTAGAACCAGTGTAGCACTCACCCCCCCAATCCAAGTGCTAAACAATGAACCAATTAGAAGTGCATGAGGCCTGGGGGCCACCAACATAAATCATGACACTAGCATTGGACCAACAAGGAGTATATAATTAAATATGCTTTGCTGTACAAATATAGGTTAGATGAGTGCTATGGGCTATTAATTGGCATGTATTTTCTTATAAAATCAAAAATAAGTTTTTGTTGCTGCTAGAACATACAAATGTTTAAGCTACTGTTAAGACTGTAAGTGGCAAAAATGAACTTGTGAATTGAACTTTTTGAAAATAAATTTTAGCCAAAAAAATATATGTTAATAAGGAAATCTAGGGCTGGGGATTTAGCTCAGTGGCATAAGTGCCTGCCTGACAAGCACAAGGTTGTGAGTTCGATCCCCGGTACCAAAAAAAACAAAACTAAATAAGCAAATTTAACATTTTCAGGTGTTAATAGAATAACTGAGAATAAGAATGCCCAGAAACTAAGATAACTTTTATTTTACTTCTTATATTTAAAAATTATAAACACATACAATTGAAAAATAAAAAGAAACCAATGTTACCTGGACAAAGTAAAATTGAAATTTCTGTTGTTTTTGTCTCAGCTATTGCTGTCCTGTAATATAGAAATTATGTGAGAGGAATTATATATGATTTTTTAATCAATATAAAGAAACTAAATATATACTTTCCTTGTCTAAACTGCCCTGTCCCCAGAAAATAAACCCAATCTTTGCTAAGTCAATCTTCAAGCCCACCTCTTTCCTTTCCAAATAGAGATTGTGATCAGAACTACTCATTGATTCTCATTTGTTTGCCATAGAAACTTTTACCTATCTAGTTAACTTTGTTTCAGTTACTCTCCAGAAAGTATCCTGTGCTCCCAGAGATGTATCTTTCCATATAAATCTAGCAAATATAGCTTTAGTGTTTACATGACTGACCTAGTTGTGATGTAATAGAAACAGCAGCAAGGTGAGTCAAAAGATCTTGTTGCAGCAGAGTTCTTACAGAAATGGCTGAGCCCAGGACTAGATTAGGAAGGCATACCTTGAGCATGAAACACATTGGTATGCAGAAATTAAGGAAGTGCATGGGTATACAAATGTCCTGATATGTTACAAAGACAGGAATCACCTTGAAGAAGCATAGATCTAATCTGGGACAAACTGAGAACGAAAATAATGATGATGATGATGATGATTATAAAATATTAGTTGGGTGTGGTGGCGCACACATGTAATACAAGCACTTAGGAGGCCGAGGCAGGAGGATTGCCACATGTTCAAGGCCAGTCTGAGCCTCCATAGTGAGTTCAAGACAAGCCTGAACTATATAGTAAGACTCTGTCTCAAAAACAAAACAAAACAAAATTGAAAATGTTGAAAAATAGAAAGCCTTAGTCCATGCCAGTGATAAGCACATAACTAAATAGCTAAGTAAATAAAATTCTGTCAGGAAGGATTTTGTTTACAACAAACTCTAGAATTAATGAGTCCTATGAAAGTGCTAGCATTGGAAAAGCAGCATTTTTCACCCATCATAGTAAATATCGATCCCACTAAGAAACATCAATTGATTTCAATTAGGAATAAGATATTTGTGTGATCTTAAAGTATTAACCCACATATTGTCTGTTAATTGCACAGCAAAAAGAATAACAATTCAGTGAGGAAATTGGACATCAGCATGACCAAATCATCAAAATGAACACTGCCGGTGAGAAAAGTTGTTTCTCAGTATGAAACCCTGAGGGAGACCCAGAATAACCATGTAGTATTCCAACTGAGAATGCATTACCTGAATTTAGTCATGAAGAAACTCCAAATAAAGTCCATTCTAGTGAAAAAAAGGGAGGTGGGAACTGTAAATGCCATAAAAGACAAAGTCAGCAGAAATGTTTCCATATTTAAAAAGATTGAAGTGACATGGCAGTTACATGCTTACTTGATCCTAGATTGGATCCCAAAAAACAGGAATGGTATAAAGGTCATTCATGGGTCAATAGACAAAATTGGAATATGGAAGTTAGATAAAGTTATTGTATCAATATTAAATTGAAGTTGATAACTACTGTGGTTACATAAAAGCATATCCTTCCAGTAAAATACACACTAAAGTATTTAGAGGTTATAAATAATTTAACTCCCAAATGGTTCAGAAAAAATATGAATATGTATACAGAGAGAAAGAGAAAGAGACAGAGACAGAGACAGAGACATAGAGACAGAGAGAGGAGCGCTAATGGTAATGATAGGTGAATCTGGGCAAGGAGAACATGGTGCTGCTGTATCATTCTTCTTACATCAACTTTCCTGCAATTTTGAAATTATTTCTAAATTTTAATGTTTAAAATTTTCAAAAAGGAAGTGGTTGGAAATCCTGGTACAATCTCTTGTGTCCCTAAGACCACAAGCAACAAATATAACTTCATTACAGAGGTAGTTATCAATCATTGAGCAGTTACTACCAGTGTTATCCAAGGTATCACAACTCTCTAGAGGAGATTTTCTCCTGTTTTATAGATAAGAAAATGAAGACTCTGAAAAGTCAAATAAATAAACAAACAAAAAATGAAAAGTTAACTAATTTGCCCCAGGTGACCTAGGCATTCAGTAGTAGAGTTGAGATTTAAACCTAGATCTGATGCCAATACCCAATTTCCAAAAATGATGATAGTGCCTCATCATACTTTTTAATGTAATAGTGGTTGGTCATACTTTTTTCTTTTTACATAGAATTTTTAGTATTTTACAATATTATTTCATGCATTTATTTAGCATTTCAACATGTTCTTCTCTGTCTTTCCTTATGAGAGTAGAACTCTTTCTCTGTTTTGTTTAATGTTGTATCCCAGAAATCTGGAATACTCTCTAATATAGTAGGTATTCAGCAATTTTTTTTTATTTTAAAGAGAATAAAAACAAGTGAAAAAAAAAGACAGAACAAGTCCAATCAAAACAAACCAGTGTAAGTGACACAGGACTTCAAAACAATATGAAATCAACAGTGGTTACCATAATGCCTCTTGTTGTCTTCAGAATAGATGTAAATATCTTCAGACATAGTACAAATCAAACAAAACAACAGAGTAGAATCAACAAAAACAAAACAATGAATGCAAGAAAAGACTTTAAAACAAGACAATAGTAAATCCAAAATGGCTATCATAATATAGCTTACTAACTTTGAAATAGCTGCCCATCCTTTGGATATTACAAAATCAAACAAAACAGAATAAAATCCAACCCAGCAACAATGAAAATGATACAGGACTTCAAAACAAGACCATACCGAATTAATAATGGCCATCACCTTTAGAAGGAGATCCCTCCTAGAAACTGCACTGTGTACTGTGATCCTCTGACTAAATGATCAGACCACTGCCCTAGACCTGCAAAGTCAGTGAAATGCCAAACACCACAAGCATCAAATTGCATTTTATCTAAATAGCTATCGTGGCAACCTGTTTTTCTCTGGATCAGCAGGTTGCTTAGGGCAGGGTGGAGGTATGTGTGTGTGTGGGGGGGGGGGTAATTGGTGCTTCTTCTTTCCCAGTCCACGTGCTGGAGGGAGCTGGGGATTGGCTGTCTCCTGGTGGCAGTGGCCCATGTTCACAGGGAGGGCTTGCTTCTTGTTGATTTCTTGCTCTCTTTCTCCACAATCCATGGGAAAAGGCCAGTATCTGGCTATTCCCTAGGTGACGGTGGCCACTCAGCAATGTTTTAAATGAATATTTATGCCATGTGAATGTTGGATGAATATGTGAAATAATTTATATAGCACTTCTGGTATTTTCTGCTGCAACTTCTGAATGATTAGGAGCCAAACAGATACTGTATCAGTTCTGTGTCCCCGTCAAAGTTTTGGGAGCAATGAACCTTTTTTTTCTCCACATACATCAAAAGTGGAAAGGCCTCGACTTTGCAGACTTGTAATTGGATTGAACTTTCACACTGAAAATGTCTAGGCCATATGACATGTTCTATTTGCATCTATGAAATAATTTAAAGGCACTAAGCTACTAGGAATGTTTTTAATAAGTGAATTTAGAGTTTTACAATATAGGCAATTTTCAATCTTTTCTGACTATTGTATCCTGGCAAGGAAACACTTCTCTCCTCTCCCCAAGAAAAGACAGATTTTTCCACGCCACTGAGAGTGAAAATATGACAGTAACACCTGTTTCAGGAGCCCAACAGTAACACCTGTTTCAGAGGCTAAAACTGGGAGGGCACTTGTTGGAATGTGGGAACTGAGGACCAGACTAAACAATGCTGAGATTACAAACATGTTCTGAGCACACTGTAGGGACCCTACTTGAAGGTGGAAATAAAAAGCAATGATACAAAGGTCACGCCCCAAAATTAAGAGGTAGTGTATGATTTCCATGAGAATAGTATGTGTTTTTGTTGTTTAATTCGTGTCTAATCAAGTGTGGGGTTTACAGCGGCAATTCAGGAAATATTTTAATAGATGAACTATCAGTTTGTGCTCCAGTAACAAACTATCCTTCAAATGTCATATATATAACAAACATTTAATTTCTTCCTCCTGGCTTTGTGTGTTGCCTGCAGGTCTACTAGGCTCACTGAGGCTTCTTAGGCTCAGTTTCATGTTTGCTCCATGTATCTCTCAATCCAGGACTTGTGACATGCTTTTCTTTAGTAGATGGCAGACATACAATAAAGAGGCAAAAACACATGATGCCCCCTAGAGCCACAGCTTAGAACTGATACACTATCACTTTGGCCCACATTCCCATTGATTAAAATAGATCATATGCTCAAACCCAAAGATGGTGGAATGGGGAAACATAGTCCACTTGTTTTACTGAGTGGGATGTACTGAGTTGCATGTGTAAAATTCTACTATAGAAAGGACAAGATGAGAATAAATATATAATTTAAAGTTCTAGTCCATAGACCAGAGCAGAGCTGAGATGACTGTGAAGGCCTATATATGTAAACCCAATCGCAGTTATTCACGTATTTGTGGTTAAAACCCATCTCTTGTACTCAATAAGAGCTCCTTATGGGCCAGGATAGTGTCATGTTTCACACGTAACTGGATTCCCAACATCTAAGACAGTGGCCACTTAATAAGTTAGTTGAAATAAAGGATGGACTATGAATCTCTGTTTCCATTAGACTATTACATCATTTATCTCTTCCTGGAACCAGAGAGTGTTTCACAGTTGTGTTCAGAAATGCTCTGCAATCATTTTGGAGAACAGAGGTTACTGTTACGGTTTAGAAAAGAATACTACAAATGGACAAACATTTTAAGAAATTTTGCAAGAGAGACCTACAGGCAGGAATTGAGGTCTGACTCTGCAATCACAGATGGTATCTCGGAAGCCTTGATAAGAAACAATTCTCCGATGACACTTGGTTTCTGGCATCATCAAGTAAAACTGAATGGAAACATGTTACCCAGAATTACACAACTCCAGGACATAAATAAAGCAGGGAAAAGAGAAAACTACTTGCATGAACTCTGAGAGGAAAAATAAACCATTACTGCCCATTAATCTACTCATATAGAAGAAATTTTCAATTTTTAAATAAAATAGAAATTCTCAGTTAAACCCCCAGGGGTTCCATGAGCACTTAAATGAGATATCTATGAAGAGCCTAACTGAGATATAGGGAGAAATTGAATGCCTACCAGCGGAGAAGCAGAAATACACTCTCCTGTATGTCCCATGTTTTTGACAGTAGTCTCCCAAAATACAGACACATGAACGCTACAAGCATTAAATTTCATCAGAGTCGCAGCTTTTATTTTTAAAAATCCACACAAAATTTGCTTTCTGCAACGTATTATATCCAGTTTTGGTGTATGTGTATGTGTATGTGTATGTGTATGTGTATGTGTATGTGTATGTGTATGTGTTGCTGAGAATCAAACTCAGAACCTTCCACATCCTAGGCAACCACCCTACTGAACTACAACCCCATCACCCCAAATTTGTTTTTTTTTTTTTTTGTCTTTTTCCTTTTTATCGGTACCAGGGATCGAACTCACGACTGCCTGCTTGCAAGGCAGGCGCTTGTGCCGCTGAACTAAATCCCCAGCCCCAGCTCCAAATTTGTTTTAATATAAATACAATTTAGAATTATTCACCATCTGCTAGGCATGGTGGTACATACCTATACTGTAATCTTAGAGGAGTACTGCAAGTTGGAGGCTAGCCTGGGCTACATAGTGAGACACTGTCTCAAACAAAACAAAATATATCCATTAACAAAATAGACACTCCAGAAGAAGCATCATGTTGCTTACATATGACCCTCTGTAATGGTTGATGCATTATGTCAACTTGAGAAGTTTAGAAATTTAAGTGACTCAGCAGGGGCCCAGGGTCCTCATTTTGTAAACATCCTCATCGTGTTCAAGAGGAGGACATTGAAATGGTGCAAGTGCTACACCCAGTGAGAGAGGGACTACCCTGCACACAATATAAGGGAGGAAAAGAGACTTGCTCCTCACCCATTCTGCTCTTGCTGCTTTTGCAGTCTTCTGCCATTTTAAAATATTGCCCCTCACCATGCCACACTTAGAGCCAGCTGATTATGGACTGAAACTTTCACAAACTGTGAACTAAATAAACCTTTCCTTCCTTAATTTGGAGTGTCAGGTATTTTGTTTCAGTGACAAGACTTTGTCTAAGATACCCTCTTTCCCATCCTATCCTGAAAAAGTCAGAACTTTTAATCATTGTGTTGAAGCTTTTAACTAAATTACTGAATTTAGACTAGCATAGGTAGACTTTAGCACCTTACACCAGAGGTATTTCCAAAAACAATGCCAGATGGCCCTGAGTTTGATTCCTGGTACTGATGACAACAACAACAAAGACCCCATTAAAAGCCCCTTAAAAATAGTAGTGATATTTCCTTAAGGGGGTTTGAAGCATTTCTGCCTCCCTGATCTATTTTGTGATATTATTCTAAAACTTTATTCTTGGCGCCACTGTGACTCATCAGAGTGGCTGAACTTGCACTGCCACAACTCATTGGAGATGTGGTTGTGCTGAAGTCAGGGGTCGGCAACCCAATGGGGAATGGAGTTGGCAAGGGACCTGCACTAACCTGTGGTGAGTGCTTGGAATAAGACCCTCCCAAGGGAAAGGGGCGACCAACTGGATGACATGTTGGAATCCAGCAGGACAGGCCTGAACTAGGAGGCAGTGACTTCAGTCGGTTATTCGTTACCCAGAGCAGATTGATGGGAACTGCTTGGCCTGGGTCACGCCTCTGGCAGGGAACCAATAAGTCATCCCAAACCAATCCCGTATGCATGGCACACACTAATGTGGTGAAGGCCCCAGCAGGTTGACTGTCCTGGAGGGGAGAAGTAAGCATATGCTGCCCTTGTTTGCATCTCAATAACCAACAGCAAATTGGGGGCAGAAATCCCTAGTCAGCGTGCTTCAGAAGAACCATAGCCAACAAGGAAAGGAGCTGGGACCTCCACTATACACCTGTAAGGAAGAAACCAAAAACATGACAAGAACCAGAAATAAGAAAAATCCCCCAGGCCCCAACCTTGTGACTATTGATCTAGGAGAAGTAAATACAGAAGAAATTGAGGGCAGTAAACATGCAGTATCAGACATAGCATCAAGAGACATAAAGAGATATCTTCACAACCTCATAGATGAGCTCAAAACTGAAATATTCAAGTAAGGCAAGATATAAGAAGATTAATAAAAGAAATGCTAAGCACCTCTCAAGAAGACACATATGGAAGAATGGAAGAACACAAAAAGGAGAGAAACATTCGATGAAGAATTTAAAGAAAACCTAGAAAACATGAAGAAGATTCAAAGAGATTACCAGGAAATTAAAAATGCCATTGAAAGCTGGCAAAATTGCTTGAAAGAAACTAAGGATAGACCATCAAAACTTGAAGACAGGTTTGCAATGTATAATCATGAAAGGAAAGATCTCTCAAAAATAAGGAAACAGGCAGTAACAATATAAAGGCTAAAAGACAGCAAGAGGATCTATAACTTAATAAAAAATGTGAGTGAAGAAGCAGAGGTAAAAATAAAGTAAATAGAAAGGCTATTCACAGAAATAATTAAGGAAAACTTCCCAAGCATAGGAAAAGGAAATTTTATTCAGATGTACGAGGCATACAGAACTCCAGCCACCTACATCCAAAACAGAGCTACACCCAGACATATAATAATCAAGATCCCAGAAATTTGATATACAAGAACGTAATATTAAATGCTGTCAGAGAAAAGAAACAGATCACCTATAAAGGAAAACCTATCAAAATCACAGCAGACTTCTCAACACAGACCACCAAATCAAGAAGAGCTTGGAGTGAAGTATTCCAAGCCCTGAAAGAAAATAACCTCCAATCCAGATTAATGTACCCTGAAAAACTGTCTCTAGAAATTGATGGAGAAACAAGATGCTTCCATGACAAAAGGGAACTGGGGGAATTCGTGATCACCAATTCAACCCTACAGAGAATACTGAAGCACATTCAAGAGAGAGAAAAAAATACCCGAATTTCAGGAACAGTGGCAGAGAGGCCTCAAAGAACAGGGCAGACAGTGGAATGAAGGAGCAAAGTAAACAACTAATGGCAGAAAAATAGCATAGCAGAAATGAGACAGAGAACGTTGGCTATAATGTCTAACATAGATGGTCTTGATTCACTAAAAAAAAAAAAAAAAAAAAAAAGAAAGAAACACAGGCAGAGTAGATCAGGAGGTAAGGTCCACCAAGATGGTCTATATAGGAAATATAATTAACCTGAAAAAGGGTTTATGGATCAAAAATCAAATATGTGTGACAAGGAACCAGAGAGAAACAGGGGCAACTCAACCAGCTCCTGCAAATAGGTTACTTACGTGCAGTAGAGAACTACTCAGCTATAACAAAGGAAAACCTTGAGGCTTTTGTAGGTAAAGGAATACAACTAGAGATCAAGTCCAGGAGTGAGAAGGTTCGGAACCACTTAAGTAAATAGCAGGTTGTCCCCCCAATCTAAAGACTGAGTGAGTTGGTGGGACCCAAAATGCACAGTGCATCCTGTGGGAGCGAAAGGGGAGGAATAGTCTTAAAAAAGAAGGCAGAGGATATTGTTAATAGTGTATCAGGATTTAAAATCCACATTACTCACACCACTCTGTTTAGATGGATTATATTCTGTTCCAATTTGTCTACCTAGATTTGACTACTAGATTTGAGGGCACAGACAGCTATGCCGAAAACAGCAGGATATAGTATAGTAATCATCATTAATTTTCTATTAAATTAATCTGAAGCCTGTATAACTTTTCATGACTGATCTTATTTTAATATGGTTTGTTAGACTGCTATTTTGTATTGATGGATTTTATTCAAATCTGTTATGATTGATAGTGTCAAGTCTGAGACTATAGGTAACTACACTGAAAATGACAAGATTCACTAGGATACCCACTCTGGTTTGATTATTACCTGCTTTTGTAGTTTTACACTGTCTA
Organism: Cavia porcellus; assembly: GCF_034190915.1. Lineage (NCBI taxonomy): Eukaryota > Metazoa > Chordata > Mammalia > Rodentia > Caviidae > Cavia > Cavia porcellus. Next base: position 79,662,842 of record NW_026947486.1, read on the forward strand.
TAATGTTTTGCTTTTATTAATATTGTTATGTACTGCTTTATTCAATTATACTATGTCTGATGATATACACGGTTCTATTGACGATAACAAGAGACAACAGTAACCATTGTAGATCACCTTGTACTGTGGTTTTATATCACTTTTTTTCATGTTTTTATAGGAATGTGTTTTGTTTGTTTTGTATTGCTTTCTTTTGTTTTTCCCTCTGATACAGAAAGGATAGAAATACATGTAGAGACTCATGCATACGTAGAACCTATAAACAGTTTACGAGAACTGATTAAATAACACATGGTGAAATAAAACTACTTTAAAGAAACATTACAGTGCCCAGTGCTGATTCCATAGCATCATGATGTGAAATCCAGCAATACTATTATTCTTTGCTCAGAATGATTTTAGCCTGTTTTTTTTTGTTTAATTTCAACATACATGAAGGAATGGACAGCTATTTTGAAGAGAATGAGAGACACTATGACAGCCATTGTTGACTTCCTTATTGTCTGATCTTGAAGACCTAAAACACCTTCCTCATCTTGTTCAGATCAGTTCTGTACTATGTTGTTTTGTATGAGTGCTCTGAATATGAAGATATGGACAACTCTTTAGAAGAAAACAAGAGACAATATGATAGATAGTGAAGATCTTTGGTTGTCTTGCTTTGAAATTTATGCCTCTTACATTGCTTTCTTATGTTCTGTTTTGTTGTGTTTAATTTTACCCTCTTTAAAATAAAAAAAGAAAAGAAAACATTATTCTTACCATGGAGGATAGGAGTCCCTGCAGCTGGTTTCTAGGTTCTTGTGTGAGACAAAGCACTGAAGGCTGCTCTCAAAGGTAATGAAAAAACAGCTCCATTTATTGAAGTTAACAGGAAGATAAGCTCAGAGACAGTGATTTCCTGCCAGCAGAAACAAAAAGTACCACACAGAAAGAAGTGGGATGGGGTGGCAGTGAGAAAAAGAGTAGAGGTAAGTTAAGCTTTTGGACTTGAAAAACTAAGCCCTGCACCTAGGGTGCCTCTCAGTGCATCTCTCAGGATATGATTGACAAAATGACTGACAGGATGCTGAGTCATCTCAATTGTATCTACTGCGCAAAGCCTTTCCTATTTTCAATGTGTTATAATTACATGCATGATATGCAGCCCATATGTATGAATTTTTAATGCATTTCCAGTGAGGAAAGGCCATTGTAGGTCATACCACTATATTTAACATGCATGTACCTTGGCCTGTAGCTTTAGGAATTTCCTGAGACTTTGTTATTCTTATTTTTGTCTTTCCTTAGAACAATGGAGGGTTGGCCCTGCTGTGTTGTCCAAATTCAGGGAATGGAGGCGGAGTGGTCCCACATGCACAGTTGTGCCATCCACACTACCGTGTCTCTTGAATGTCCACTTCTACAGGAATCATCTGTTTTGCACGGGGCAAAACTGATGGGGGAATAGATCATCCAATGGGATTAGAGAAGGGGCTTTTCTATGACTATAAAAGTAATTCTTCTCCATTGAGTTCCAAATTGGAAGACCAGGAAAAAATAAGCTGATGACTGAAAGCAATCCTGTTTTGGCATATATTCTTCCACATTTTTAACATAATAGAGATTTTAGCACTTATATAAGTTTTCATCTTGATTTTTTCACTTAATATAATAGCATTTTCCCATGTTCTAAGTATTACTATCATGATTATGACTACATAGAATCCCAATATCTAGATGCACCAAAATTACTCAACTGTTTTCTTAATGTTAAAAGTTTAAATTATTTACATTTCTCAGTTTTCAAAACAAAAACTTGAATGAACATTTTTGTATACAAAATTTTATTCACATAGTGTGCACAGTTAGGTAAATGTCCTAGAATAGGGAATCAAAAAATTGTACATCTTTTTAACTTTTTTTTTGTCTTTTTCATTTTTTATTGGTACCAGGGATCGAACTCACGACCGCCTGCTTGCAAGGCAGGTGCTTATGGCGCTGAGCTAAATCCCCAGCCCCAAAATTGTACATTTTTAAGGCTTCATTTTTGGCAATGCTGGAGATTGAGGCCAGGGGTGATCTAATACTGAGATACATTCCCAGCCAATTTTAATTTCAATTTTTTATTCTGAGAGTGGCTCCTGATAAATTGCCAATCTAGCCTGGAATTTGTGAACCTTCTGCCCCAGCCTCTCAAGTAACTGGGATTATAAGTGTGAACCACTGTACACAGCCTTCTTAAAGCTCTTGTGCGTCTGTCAGAGTTCTTAGTCACAAGCAACAGAATCTGACTGTGGGAGACTGAGTACAGAAGCTGTTTATTGCAGGATGTTGAGTCTTTCACAGAATTAATCAGAGGGCTAATCAAGGCTAAACTGCCAGAAATGATGCCTCAAACCAGGTCACAGGCTGAATCTAATGGAAACATCAAAATTGATGTAAATGACACTCCCTAGACTTGTGCATTTGGTGGCCTTGAGCCTTGCTATTTAAAATACCCTCTAGACCCCTAGATTCCTCATCTGGAACCGCACAAATAGAAGCTCCGTGCAGTGTCTGGATTAATCATCAGCTTGACTAAGAAGCCTGAAAGCAAAACCTAGGCCATGTGCTTGCAAGCTAACAGCAAAAGGACATTGAAAATCTTAGAGGGAAAAAAGAAAGGAAAAGAAAAATCTTAGAAGAGCTGTATAAACTTGCAGTTTCCACAAGTACGGAAAGTAAGGTTTCCAAATAAAATACAGGATGGTTGGGGCTGAAGGGATAGCTCATTATGCATGACTACCGGTTCCATCTTAACCACCAAATAGAAACAAAAAAAGCAGAAAATACAAAAAAAAAGTCTAGGACTCCTGATTAAATTTCAGTTTCAGATAAACAAGGAATGACTTTTCAATATAGCCCAAAGATTTGTGGCAGACCAAAAAATTTTTGTTTGTCTAAAATTCAATCATAACCTGGTGGCCTGTATTCTTATTTGTTAAACCTGGTAACACTAACAGAAATGGTATAGGGGAGTTTCTTTAGAAATGACTCACCAATCAAAAGTATTCCAGGTTCTTTTTGCTTCAAAGAAAGAATTGGACAAAGAACTAGAAGAAAATAATAAAACTGTTCTAAGTGTGGGAAAAAGCAGAAGATTTGATCTTATAAAATCTCTTGTTTAAAAAAAAACCTTTGTAAATAAAAAGATTGAAATCTAGAAGGTAAGTAATAGACTAGGCAAAAGGATAATATATTTTCTTCTAGTTTTGTATTATTTTATTTTTTCTTATATTTTAATGTATCTGGAGTAGGATAACAATTAAATATACCTTTCTCTAAGCAGTTAACCAGTTATTCTAATAAGATCTGCTGAGTTTCTTTTTCAAAATGTTTATCGTCCCATTACCTAACAGCATTGAGCCCTTCCAATTCATTTTATTAGCAGATCTGTGTCCATTGTGATTTAAAACCAATGGACACAGATAATAGGATTATCACTTTATGTATTTAGATTTATAAGTGAAGACCTTCAAAAGCCCTCTCTTCACCTTTAAGAACCATATAGCCATTATGGTGAAGCACATAGTAGGATTCTATCCCTTGTGCCACATGGTCTGCCTCAAGCTAGATGACAAGTGGTGGAGGGAAAGGTTTCCCCCACAAGTTGTATATCTCTCTAAAATAAATACTTTATACTTTAGTATAACACAGTATTATCAATAATCATTTCTCTATTTAGAAAGAGTCAGTACAGGAGCAGGAGCTAATACCAACCTTTGGGGAGGCTGAGGCAGTTCCAGCCCACTGTGGACAACTTAGCAATATACAGAAACTCTATTTCATAAAACAAAAAATAAAAGAAGGTTGGAGATGTAACTCAGTTTGAAGGCCCAGGGTTCAGTCCCCAGTACCTCAACATCAATAAAACAAATTCACTACAGAATTTACAACAGGATTTAGAGAAGCACATACACCTAAGTCAAATACAGTATCTTTTTCATTAAGTTTCTCACACATAATGCTTAGGGTTTTCTTCACTAAAGAACCCATGTAATGATTTCTACAAGTCTTGAAAACAGTCGAGTTGCCTTTATTTTCTCTTGTGCCCATTAGCTTTGCTGTCTATATCTTTTCCCTTCCAAGACCCAAAATAGAAGCAATAAATCTCACTGTCGTGTTACTCTATGTTCAGGCTGTGCTGTTCTGTGCTTCAATTGTTTAAATCAGAGAAAAATTTGTTCACCAAATTCACTCACCCTGTCATGTGAAACACAGCTCAGTGTAAAGTCCCAATTTGCCTTCATATTCTTCGTTATTTCTCTTTTGGAATCTTCACAAATAGTTTTTATGAGCAGGAGTATGAGGTCTCACTGTGTTGTCCAGGCTCGTCCCAAACCCCTAGGCTCAAGAAATCCTCTTGCGTCAGCCTCCTGAATAACGGGGACTGTAGCCATGTACCACTCAGCCCTGCTTCCCAAACTTTTTTAAAAGGTCACATTCATTGTATATTAACTGATTTTTTTCAGTTGAGTCAGTGTAGTGTTTTTATTTATAACTCTGGAGATAGACTTTGGATTGTGATCCTTATTATACTGACTTTCCATGACTCAGTTTACTAATCTGTAAAATTATCATAGTAATGTACACATTCCATAGAGTTGCTATAAAAATTAAAGTTTTTCAGTACAAAGGATCAAACTGAGTGCTGCTCTACCACTGAGCTATGTTCCCAGCCCTTTTTAATTTTTGTTTTGCCACGGAGTCTCCCTATATTACCCCGGCAGTTCTCAAAGTTTGATCCTCCTGCATCAACCTCTTGAGTACATGGGATCACAGGCAAGTGCCACTGTGCCCAGCTGAAATTTAAATTTAATATTGTAAAGCATTTAGTTAAGTGGGTCACACATTGTGCAATATAAGTAATAGTTATTCAGTCAGACAGGAGTTAGAATTCACAACTCAGTACAAAATGGCAAAATAATGACTAAGCTTCAGTGAAACTGAGAGGGAGAAAAACTTCTTTGTTTCTGGTTTACAATAATATATATATATATATATATATATATATATATATATATATATATAAACTCAAAGCTGGGGTGGTGGCACATACCTGTATCTCAGTCACTTTGGAGGATGAGAGGCAGGAGAATCATGAGTTAAAGGCCAGCCTGGCCAACTTATAGATAAGACCATGTCTCAAAATAAACAAAATGAAAAGGGCTAGGGGCTGCAGCTCAGTGGTACAGTGCTCCTGGGTTCAATCTCCAGTACTACAAAAGAAAAATAAAAAGAAAACCTCAGAAAAACATCTACTCATCATTAAGTGTATTGTAGTAGTCTCCATTTGGAAGCTAACTTCTAAAATATCTCTATTGGAAATCCAAATAGCAACCAGGGAAAATATACCTTATAGTTTTCTCTTAGTATTTTTATGGTTACATATCTGTGCATGTGTACAGTGCAGATGAGAAAAATGTTTTCTAAATTTGATATAATATGATATGAAACTTGATAGATATCAGTAGTTAGGACTAAAAGGGATGTCTATCACACATAAAATATTTACATCTGAGCAACCAATCCATGAAAATACTTTTTATATTTTAAAGAGAAAAAAACCAAAATTTCAAAACACAGTAATTAGAGGGTAATGAGGGTTAACACATTGCATATTGTTATCTTCAAATCAGTTACTCAGAGTACAAGATAACTATATTTAATTGTTCAAACAATACTAGCACAAAACTTTCTCTTCAATAAACTCAGAGAAATCATTAGCATAACTATATCTTAACTATATATCTTAACTATATATGTATAGATATATGTTTGTATACCTACTTATATATATATGTTCATATACATACTTATATTATTTCTTTCAGTTTCTAAACCTAAGAAGACAATATGATGTTTCCACATGCAAGTTTGATTTATTTCACTTATGAGTATGGTCTCAAGTTTGCCCTTAGTCTCAGTCTCAGGCAAAGTCCCTGGGAATGAGCAAAATGCAGACAAACTTTCTGCCAAGCCATAACACACATCATGGGGAGTCCAACAACCAATTCAGTCCTTCTTCCCAGCAGAAACCTCCCAAGCCTGGTCTTTACCATCAGCCTTTTTTCTATCAGCCTTCTGGTCTCCTGAGCACTGACCGGAATCTCCTCTACAGAACAGCCTAACCTGTTCCAGCTCTATGCAGCCAGGTGACAAGCTCTAGACAATGAACTTATCACAAATGCATAATGCAAACATCTGAGGCCTGGGGGCCACTGACATAAACCATGACAGCTGGCAAACCTTTTTTCACAACTTTTGGGTTGTCTGTTCACTCTGTTGGTGATTTTCCTTGCTGTGCAAAAGCTTTTTAATAAGATGAGATCCCAGTTGTTGATTCTTCGTGATAGTTCCTGTGTAGTTGTGTTTTATTCATAGTTTTTGCCTACACCAATGTTTTCAAGAGCTTTTCCTATTCTATCTTCCAGAAGATTTAATGTTTCTGTCTTAATATTAAGATCTTTGACCCATTCTGAATTTAGGTTAGTGCATTTTGAAAGATATGGGTCCAATTTCAATCTTTTTTTTGTCTTTTTCATTTTTATTGGTACCAGGGATCGAACTCACGACTGCCTGCTTGCAAGGCAGGCACTTATGCTGCTGAGCTAAATCCCCAGCCCCCCAATTTTAATCTTTGACATGTGCAGAGAAAGTTTTTCCAGCACCATTTATTAAAGAGGCTATCTTTCTTCCAGTGAATATATTTGACATCTTTGTCAAAAATAAGGTAGCTGATCGTGTCAAGTTGTTTTTGCATCTTCTAATCTGTTCAACTGATCTTCAGGTCTGCTTTTTGCCAGTACCATGTTGTTTTGATTTCGGTAGCTTTATAGTATATTCAAAAATCAAGGATTGTGATGTCTCCTGTCTTACCTTTGTTGCCCAAGATTGCTTTTGCTATTCTAGGTCTCTTCTGGTTCCAGATGTATTTTAGGATTGTTTTCTCTAATTCTGTGAGACATGCTATTGAAATTTTGATTGGGATAACACTGAATCTGTACAGCAATTTTGGAAGTATGGCCATTTTCAGTATATAAGTTCTTCCTACCCAAGAGCAAGGGATGTCTTTCCATTTTCCAATATCCTCATCAGTCTCCTTCTTCAGAGTACTGTAGTTTTCAATGTAGAGGTATTTTATATTCTTTGTTACATTGATTCCTATGTATTTCATTTTTTGGATGCTATTGTGAAAGGTGTTATTTCCCTGATTTCTCTCTAAATGAGATTTTGTATTTATGTACAGGACTGCTGTTGATTTTTGAGAGTTGTATTTGTATACAGCTATGCTACTCAGTTTGCTTATTAAATCTACTAGTTTTTTAGTGGAGTTTTTGGGATCTTCTATGTGGAATATTATGCTATCTGCCAATAACGATAATTTAACTTCTTCCTTTCCTATCTTTAGTTCTTTCTTTCTTTTATCTAATTCCTCTGGCTAAAGTTTCCAGGACTATATTGAATAAGAGTAGATACAGTGCACATCCTTGTTTTGTTCCTGATTTTGGAAAGATAGTTTTCAGTTCTTGGCCATTTAGTAGATGTTGGCTGTTGGTTTGTCATAGATGACTTTTATTGGATTGAGATAAAGACCATGTATTCCAATTTTGGATAGGGTTTTTATTATGAATGAATGGACTTTGTGAAAAGTTTTTTCTACATCTATTGAGATGATCATATGATTTTTGTTCTTGGCATTGTTATTATGATGTATCAAATTTATTGATTTATGTATGTTGAACCTTCTCTGCATCCCTGGGATGAATCCCACTTCATAATGGTGTATAATCTTTTTGATGATTTGCTGCGTTCTCATTGCCAGTATCTTATCGAGAATTTTGCATCTATTCACAAGGGATATTGGCTTATAATTTTCTTTCTTAGTTTGGTTCTTTTCCGGTTTTGATATCAGAGTAATTCTTGCTTCCAGGAATGATTTTGGGAGTATTGCTTCCCTTTCAATTTCATTGAAGAGTTTGAGAAGTAGCTGTATTAGGTCTTCTCTAAATTTCTTGTAGAATTAAGCAGTGAATCTGTCAAGGCCTGGGCTTTTCTTTGTTGATAAATTTTGAGTTACATCTTTTATTTCAATGATTGATACTGGATTGTTCAGGGTTTTATATCTTCTTGATTCAGCTTTGGTAATTCATATATATCTAGGAGTCTGTCCATTTCTTCTATATTTTTTGTTTTATTAGAATACAAGTTTTCCAAGTAGATATAGATGATTTTCTTAATGTCTGCAGAGTCCATTGTGATTTCACCCTTTTAAATCCTAGTTGCTTGAATTTGAGTCTTTTCTTTCCTTTTTTGATAAAGTTGGCTAAAGGATTGGTGATTTTATTTAATCTTTCAAATAGCCAACTCAAATTCATTGATTCTTTGTATTGTTTTTTAGTCTCTAATTTGTTTATTTTTGCTCTGAACTTGATAATTTCCTACCTGGTATGAGCTTTTGTCTTAGCCTGCTTTTCTTTTTCTAGCGTGAGGGTCACCATTAAGTTATTTATACATGCTTGTTCTATTTTTCTGATATAGGTATTTACTGCTATAAATTTCCCTCTTAGGACTGCTTTCATTATGTTTCATAAGTTCTGATATATTGTATATATTATTATTCAACTATAAAAACTGTCTGATTTCTTCTTTAATTTCATCCCATTAGTTGTTCAGGCATGTGCTAATTAATTTCCATGTGCTTATGTTCTTGTTTCCAATTTCACTGCACTGTGGTCTGATAGTATTCATGGGATAATTTCAATTCCTTTGCAGTTATTTAAGTATGTTATGTGAGTCAATATATGGTCTATTTTGGAGAACATCCCATATGCAGCTGAGAAGAATGTATATTCCTTTGTTGTGGGGTGGAATATTCCACTAAGTCCACTTGTTCAACAGTTTGATTCAGTTCTAATATTTCATTGTTGATTTTTTGTCTAGTTGATCTGTCCTTTTGGGACAGTGGGGATACTAAAATGCCCCAGTACAATTTTACTAAGGGTTATTTGCTTTTTCATGCTTGTTATTATTTGTTCTATATATTTGGGTACACTAATATTGGTTGCATATGATTGTTATCACTTCCTCTTGGATCGTTCCCTTTATGAGGATGTGGAAATTTTCTTTATCTGTCTTAATGAGTCTTGGCTTGAAATTCATTTCGTCTGCAAATGGAATAGCCACCCTTCCTTTTTTGTGGGTTCCTGTCACATGAAGTATTGTTTTTCATCCCTTGACTTTCAGTCTATGAATTTTTTGAATTAAATATTTCTTGTATGCAACATATAGTTGGATCTTGCCTTTTGATCCATTCTGACAGTCTGTGTCTTTTGAGTGAATTGAGAACATTAACATTGATGGTGACCCTGGAGGACTTCCTTGGCTGGTGGTAAGTGTGGAGGGCTTAGTCCTCCTGTGGGAGAGACCAGTTGACCTGGAGTCATCTTGGAGACAGGTCAGCTGCGCATAGAGCTCAGAACTGTTACCAGCTTTATTTAGTAGCTCCCAGCAGGGATCAGACCTGAGGAAGATGCTCAGATGGCAGTGGGCCCAATGAGTCTAGTCTTAGCTAGAAAGTCTATCATTAATGAGATTATCTACCAACCCACTAAAAAGCTATTGCTGGTTTGCTGGAATAGTTTTGCACAGATTGGAACTTCATCTCCACACACTGTCTACTAGTGAAACCAAAGAGAAACCTGAAAGTGGACTTTATTTTCTTTTTTCTCTTTTTCCCCCTCTTTCATGGTGCTGTGTGTGTTTTTGTTTTGTTTTATCTTTTTTTCTCCTTGATTATTTGATCTTGCTTTTATATGAGAGTGAACTTGGTTCCCAGCCTCTTTGTAGCCCCTTATTTCAGCAGAGGAATGTGGAAATAGATGCAATTAGAAGGCACAGTCATTGTTGAGGTTCATATGTCTAATAAGAAGAGAAATTTATTTTCTGTCATTGGATATTGTACAGTATATCTGTATAGAGTGGTTAATATATGACCTCTATAGGCAGTGAGAAAAAAATGTGGTGAATTCTTAAATTTTATTATTCTAAAAGGCACATTGCTATTTTTTCCCCTCAAAATACTCCCCCTCACTTCCAACACACTTACCCATCATTCTTGCCACTTTCAGAAGCAGTTCTGGAAGTGCTCTCTTGTGAATATGTTTAGTGTGCTGTCATGGCTGTCTATACATATATTCCATGGTCATTTTGACTTTATGAAAGAGTCAGAAATTACATGGTGCCAGATCCTATGAATAAGGTGGATGGGGTACACCATAATGTTCTTATGAACCTTTCTTTATTTTGGATGCCACTTGGTAGCAGCATTCATTGTACTTTTGATCATACCCTATAAAGACACTGAGGAAAGAGGACTACCAGAGCTGCTTCAGAAAGTGTCGAGAATGTGGGATAAAAGTGTTCAAAATAAGAAGGAGTGTTTTGAAGGATGCTAATGGTAATATGTCTCTGACTGTAATAAATTTTTAAAAACTTAAACATTCACCAAATATAGTATCGTAATCATAGCTTATGTATTTGGCTAATTGGATAATTTTTATTTAATATTCATAGAGGCTTGAAAATATTGTATCACTGTGCTGAAGTTTCTACTTTAAATCCCTTTCTTCCTTGATAAAAAATTTAGGACCATTTATTCACCTTGTCATCCTTTCAGCTAAATGAACTGAACATACATATTTGAAATGAAATATATACCTATTTATAAAGGGTTGTCTATCTATCTATCATCTATCTATCTCTCAAACTTGTCTAAACATTTCATCTTGGGGACAGGGATACAGCTCAGTAGCACAACACCTGCCTGGCAAGCATGAGGTCCTGAGTTTTATTCTCAGTAAAAAAATAAATTTCATCTTTACTGCTCCCATTGTAGTCCTAGATACCACCGTCTCTCTCCTGAGCTCCTGTAATTGCCTCCTTACTCATTTTCTTGCCTCCTTTCTTGGTCTCCTACAAGCCATTCGCTACAAAACAGCCATTATAATCTTCAAAAAACAGTAAATTGGATTATACTAGTATTCGTCTTAAAACACTTCCATGATTCTCTTTGGTTTTAGAAAACTGAAAGGGTTAAAGATTGAACAGTATCGGGGCTGGGGATTTAGCTCAGCGGCATAAGCACCTGCCTTGCAAGCAGGCGGTCGTGAGTTCAATCTCCAGTACCTATTAAACAAACAAACAAACAAAAACAAAGATTCTACAGTATCTCCTATGGCTTAAAATTGTGCTCGCTATGAGGCAAGGCATAGGTGTGGAAATAGGAATGGCAGAATGGATGGGTGGGTTTGTGGGGGGATAATGAGAAAATAAATACAGTTGGAAAAGCTGTGAGGAAATGATTTAAATGATTTGAAAGACCTTTGGAAATCAGGTAAAAATACTTTCACTTTGTTTTCTAGACAAGGAGAACCTATGAGGATTTCAAAGCAGGAAGACAATAAAAACAGTCATGGGGATGATTTAGCTGCTGGCAAACTGCAGTCTGCTGCAGTCAGCAAGGACCAGATAGAGTTATGACAGTGGGGATGGAAAAACAGAAGTGGAAACTTCATATTGTATAGAAAAAACAAATTCTGCCAAGGGTGTAAGAATATTTCAACATTAGAAAATCATTTAGTATACATCATCATTTGATTGATTGAAGAGAAAATAAATGTGACTGTATCAATAGATCCAGGATAAAACTGCCTAATAAAATTCATCACACACATAAAAATTATGACAAACAGAATAAAAAGGAACATCAAGTTGATAAAGAGAATCGAGCAAAAACTTACACCACATGTAATCTTTAATATTAGCAATACTTTAGAAACATCTTCATTAATTTAGAAATTGTTGCTACTGTTGAGCATTGCTCTAGAGGTCCTAGTTAATGCAGTAAAAAACAAAAGACATATAAGAATTGAAAAGGAAGAAACATAACCATTGTTACTAGCAAATGATGTGATTTTGTATTTACAAAATGCGAGATAATACATAAGCTATTAGAACACAGAAAATTCGGACAGATTAGTAGAAACAAAAGTCAGTGTGGAAAATCAACAGGGTAGCCGGGTGTGGTGGCACACACCTGTAACCCCTGCACTGAATGAAGAATAGCCTGGGTAATTTAGCAAGATCCTGTCTCAAAATTTGAAAATGAGGCTAGGGATATAGTTCAATGCCTTTTGGGTTGAATTCACAGACACATACACACAAATCACACTCAAAACAAGACAAAAGCTAGTAAATAATGAAAGATGTTTTAATCCTTCATGGTGAAAATTAAAAGAAATACAGGCCTAGGGTTGTAACTCAATGATAGAGCACTTGGCTGACATGTAAGGCTTTGGATTCCATCCCTAACACTACCAAAACAGAAAAACAAACAAACAAGTATATAATGTTTCATGGTGGAAAGAGTTAGTACAATAAAGATACCAATTTCTTCTCTATTGACTTAAAAAGCTCCTTCAAGTCCAATCAAAATTGGCATAGGTATTTTTTTAAAAATTCAAATCCAAGAGAAAAATGCCCAAAAGTAATACATTTTGAAGGATAATATGGGAGGACTTTCCATAGCAGATATAACTACTTAGTATAAAGGAATAATGATGAAGACATCGTAGAATTACACGTGAATAGACAGGAGGTTCAGTGCAGCAGAACAAAGAAGCCAGAACAGACTCACCTGTGCATGGAAACTTAGTATAGGACACAGATAAGAGAGGAGAGACTATTTATTAAATGATGTCAGATCAACTGGTTTTTCAAACTGAGACTGATAAGAGATCACTACCACACATTCTGCATGCAAATACATCTTGGGTTATTTAAATAGAGTATTTAATGATAAACTGAGCTTTGTGGCACATGCATGGAATTCCAGCACTCTGGAAGGCTGGGGCAGGAGAATTGAAAGTTTGAGCCCAGCTTGGGCAATTTAGTGAAAGTTACCACCATGCTCAGTAACCTTTCTTCAGTCCTCAGTAACTGACCTCTTTATTGGTCCTCAGTTCTATCCCCTGTTCTTCCTCCTTCTCCTTTAAAGTACCAGGAATTGAACCTATGAGCACTGGGCTACATCCCTAATTCTTTTATTTATTAATCTTTATAAAATTTTTTTGAGACAAGGATTCACTAATTTGCCCTAGCTGGCTTGGAATTTGCGATTCTCCTGCTTCAGCCTCTCAAAAGCTAAGATTACAGGCAGGTGCCACAACCCCGGGTCCATCCTCTCCTTACAGAATCTGTTTTCTGTTAAATGCTTTTATACCTTGCCCCTGGGATGGAGGAAAGATTGGCGCTCAGGGAAAATAGCCTGCTTTGCCACCATGCCTTTGCAGGCTCATTTCCTGTCTTGATCTACAGCTTCACACTTGCGCGTGTGCATTTCTGGCTGGCTGTTCTGTCTCCTCAAGCTTATTGTGTCTGAAATACAGCTCATCATCGTCCATGAAGTTACTTCATGAGCTTCTCTTTTTGGGTCACTGACTTCATCAGATACAAAACCTGAGTCACCCCTGACTGCTTTCCTGACTTCACACCCACATTCCATCAATCACCGACTTATGTTGATTCTTTCAAAAAATGTTTCAAATTTGTGAAATATTTCAAGCACAGAGAAAGGGCAGAGAATAAACTATTTCACCACTGCTCAGTCTCGGCAATATGTACTATTTTGTCACATGGGCTTCAGGTTTCAAGAAATAAAACATTATTAACACATTTGAAGTCTCCTATTTTTTTTGTTCAATCCTATTCTCCAATGTCTCACAAGAGTCCACTGTCTAAAGTTTATGTATATAAAGCAAGGTTTCATACATATGCAATTATCCATAAAATGTATACATGGTAGCTCATGCTTATAATACCAGCACTTGGGAAGCTAAAATAGGAGGATTCTGACTTCAGGCCAGCTTGAGCTATATGGCCAGACCTTGTCTCAAAAAAAAATAAATAAAAGTTTTAAAACACTATATGTGTATGTATATATATATATATATATATATATATATATATATTTGTGTGTGTGCATTTAAAAATTTTTACATAAATGGATTATTGTATATATCATTCAATAACTTGTGATTATAATTCAGCATAGTTAATTTTTTCCATTGGGAGTTCAAACCAGGCCTTCAAACATGCTAAGCAGGTACTCTACCACTAAGCTACACTCTCAGCCAACATGATAATTTTTAGTGTATTCTGTATTAATGCATGTACATCTAGTTCACTCCTTTGAGCAGCAATATACTAACTATATCATTATGTGAATGCAATACATTTACCCATTTTCCAAATGACCTGTAGTTTATTTTCAATTTTTCATCATGGCAGATCATACTTCAATATTCTTGTGCAGTTTTCTTGTGCACATATGTGAGAGTTTCTGTGGGGTTTGTGAGTCTGACTCTAATAAACTGGTAGATTGTTCTTTGAAGTGGTAGTACACTCCTGCATATGCAATTTGTAAAAATTTCCCAACTCCCACTTTTCTGCATCCTCATGAATACTTACTATCTGACTTTCTTCTAAAAGTATTGATGTTGCTTTCATATTTCAGTATGTATGTATGTATGCATGTATTTTGGCACTGGAGGTTGAACCCAAAACTTTCTCACGGAGCTTCATTACCAGCCCTTTTCTTATTTTTTTTTTTTTTAATTTTAAGACAGGGCTTATGCTAAATTGCTAAACTGCTTAAGTTGGATGCAAACTTGCAATCCTCCTGCCTTGGAGGTCTCAGACTGTTGGGATTACAGATGTATGTCATCAAGCCTACAAAATAATAATTTCTGAAACAAATGAATTAGAGAGTATTTAAATATTATGAAACAGAAGATTTGTGTTCCTCTTTTTGTTCCAATGAGTCTGTTTAAAATGATTTTTCCAGGCCTCTTGCCCCTGAGGCTGCTGGGGATCCCATAGCTCCTCAGCAGGGCCTGGAGGCTGAGATCAGCCCTGGAGGAGCATCAGCAGCAGGCCGCGAGTGGGCAGCCTTGTTTTCCTGCCTTCACATGTGTGATGGCTGGGAACTGGGTCGGAGCAGGCACTCCGCCCTGAGCTGGACCCGATCTCGCTGGGGCCCCTGTCTCCTATGGCCCTGCTCCTGGCCTAGTCTGCCCCCCAGTAGGCTCCACCACAGGAGAACACACGCACTCTGGGCTCGCGCTGCGGGCATACTGAGGAAGCGCTGCGAATGAGTGCTGGAGAAGAGCACAGGCAGCGGGGCAAGACAGTCGGGCAAGGCAGTCCAGCCTGACACCTAGTGCACCAGCCAGAAGCCCAGGCTCGGCTTCTGAGCCCCAATGCCTGTTTCTGTCACCTTTTCTGGATTGACTGACAACATAATGTTTTAGTTCTGCAGTTGTAGGAATATTTTTTTCTAAAAAAAGTTTCCAAGAGTTTTTGTTATTTCACTCTAATATCAAGGCAGAAAAAAATGTTTTTTCATATTAAACCTCACTTGAAATATAGTGGGGTGAGGTTACATAGATGTCTGTAGGTGTTATGAATGTGCTTCTTTGTTTAAAATAATAGCTTCATAAAAGTTGAGTCTATCTGTGTATCTATCTGTCTTGTCAATAAGGCCCCACTCTTTAGATTTTTTCTGTAGCGACTCCTCTCATTCTTTTGGTAATCCCATCGAGTGTTTTGGCTTTACACACCAACTTCACCAATGTGTCCTAATAGAAATATGATATGAGCCTAACAATAATGTTAAACATTAGCTATATATAAAAAGTGAAAAGAAACAGATAATATTAATTTGAATAATACATATTGTCTCTCTTTTTGTGGTGCTGGAGACTGAGCCCAGGGCCTCAAACCCAAGGCCTCATACATGCTAAATAAGTGCTTTGCTGCTAATCTAAATCCCTAGGCCAGTAATATATTTTTTCACACAATATATCCAAATATAACTTCAATGTGCGATCAGAATTAAAACTACTGAGACATTTTACTTTCTTTTTTTCTGTCTGAAGTCTTTGAAATTCAGTGAGGATCTTATCCTTACACCATATCTCAACTCAAATCAGCCATACCTCAGGGGTTCAATACTCACAGGGGGCTGGACCAAAACAAGTTACTCAGTAATCCTCCCTGGTTTTATTATGGGCATCTCAGGCTTATTATGTTCAAACAAAGCATTCCAGAGGCTTCCACATCACAGTTAATGGCCATTGGATACCAAATATTGGGGCAATCCAATACACCTGTTTCACATCCTGAATTAAGTTCATCAACAATGGCTAAAGGCTCTTTTTAAAAAAAAAAATAAGACTGTTTCACGATCTCTATTAACACCAGGGGACAAAGCACCATCATCTCTTTTTGAGATGACTATCACTTCTTTCTGAGAATGGGCTCCACCATTACATGCAGCCTTGGCCCCTTTGGTGTGCCTACAACACAGCAGTGAAGGAGCATAGTGGTCTGTTTAGAACTTTCCTGCCTGCGGGCTTGATGGTGCATGCCTATAATCCTAGTACTTGGAGCCTGAGGCAAGAGAATCAATGCAAGTTCGAGACCAGCCTGGGCTACAAATTGAGCTCAAGGCCAGCCTGAATGCATAGTGAGACCCTGTCTCAAAAAGACAAAAAAAGAAAAAAGAAAAAAGAATTCTCCGGGCTGTCATTTCATTCAGCAAAAGCCAGCATCCTTACAATGGTGCCAGTCCTTCACCACCCATGACCTTTGTGATCTCTTCTTTCTTCTGTCCCTGGCCCATTCACCACAGGCTCCCCACCTGCCTAGCTTTCTCAACTAGACCAAGCATGCTTCAGCCTCCAGGCATTTGCACTTGCTGTCTCCTCTGTCTGGAAGGCTGTGACCCCAGACAGACACACACCCTCTTCCCTTCCTTCTTGCAGCTTTTGCTCAAAAGCCACCTTCCTTGTGAAGCCTTCCATGAATACTCTGTTTAAACGCAATCTACCCCTACTTTTAGATTCCTTATTTTTCCTTTTCACTATTTTGTTCTCTCTCCAGTAGCACTTATTGCCTATATTTTGTTTAACTTTTGTTCTCCACAGTAGAACATAAACTCTATGTGAAGAGAGCTTTTTGTCTGTATCTACAGCACTGGTCTGTATCTACTAATGCGTGGCACAGTAGATATTTGGTATACACTTATTCAATGACATGGTACAAAATTCCTACTCAACACAGTTGTTTCTAATGTTAAAATATCCAATGAGAAGACACAAAAGCTGTATTGTTTTTAAACAGTGCTTCTTATCTCATACTTTGTAAGACAATGTAAAAATACAAGATACTTGAACTTAATATATATTTTTCTAAATCAAATAAAATAATTCTAACTTTTAAATACTGTATGTTACCATAGATATTTTGATGTCCTGTAAAAAATTTAAAGCATATGAGCTGAATTGTAATATTTTCTTGAGGCAATTAGTTTGCCAGTAAAACATTTTTCTTGCTTAGTTGTCTACTATATATTTTTGTGTGTGTGACAGAGTCCCATTGTATAGTTAAAGTAGTCTTGAACTCACTACATATGCCAGGCTGGCCTTGAGCTCACAGTGATCCTCCTGCTTCAGCCTCCAAGGTGCTGAGACTATAAGCTTGTGCCACCATGACCAGCCTTGCTTGTGTACTTTAATTCAGGCAAGCATTATGTCTTGAGCTCTTGATAGATTCCAGCCACGTGTGCTCATTTTTTCCAGTGATTTTTTTGTTTGCTTGTGTTTTGAGATAGGATCTCGTTATGTAGCCCAGGCTGGCCTCAAACTCTCAGTGACTCTCCTGCCTCAGCCTCCCAAGTGCTGGAATTACAGGCATGTGTCTAGAGATTTTTTTGAAGTAGGGTCTCTAGGAGACTTAGGTTGGCTTTGAATTCATGATTCTTTTGCCTCAGCCTCAAATGCTAATTTTAAGAGTATGCTTTGGGGCTGAGGATGGAGCTCAGTGGTACAGCGCTTGTCTAGTGTGTGGAAAGTCCTTGGTTCTCTCCTTAGGATAGATAGACAGACAGACAGACAGACAGGCAGGCAGGCAGGCAGATAGATGATAGAGTAGTAAAGGGGGACATTTCTCTTGCTCAAATACAAGTGGGAAATCCTGCTGACTCCATTATGCTGTGGAAATTATTCTAATTTCTTATTCCTTTAATTAGTTCTGAGCTTCCTATAGCTTGGGGACCTCATATAGTTAGCTGTAGCCTTCTGGTTTGTGAATGTCTCTTATATTGTGTGATTTGCCATTGTGTTACTTTTCAGCTAGGAAAACAGCAATTTTCAATTTTTCCCTCTTAAAGATAGTTTTGTGGGTATGTGTTCTGGGAATCAAACTCAGGACCTTGTGCTTCCAAGGTGAGCCCTGTACAGCTGAGGCCCAGAGCGTTTATTTTTTGTATTTAATTCTTAATGGCTATTGACTTGGTTCCACATTTCTCTTTTAATGGTTATGCATTTCAAAGAACCTATATTTATTGTTTTGTACTTTTACATCTTGTCTTCCTTACAGTACTCCTCGTAAAGAGCTTTCTGAGATTTTATTTTCCTGAAATCATGGTTGGTAGTCCATTTGAAAACTTTGGACCTGAGATCACCGTAACGATTAAATTCTTACCTTGTACCCTCATTGCACAAGCTAAACAGTTACACAACTAGGATTACATATATAACATTATATATATATATAATATATATATATAATATTTCTGCATATAATTTTTCACTGCAAGAGATTTCCAAGTTTGTTAATTAGTATTGTGAATGATTAAAATATGCATCTCCATATGCACTTGCATGTGTGAAAGTGCACATAGGTATGTGTGCACATACATACATATGCACATATGACACATATGCCTATATTTCTCATTGCTACTTTTCATACTTCTACTGTATATACACTCTTATCTATAGACGGTATAGATAGCTCTGCTCCCTTTCATCGTCCATTTCCTAAAATAAATATTCTACCACTACTTCCCCTTTTTTGCTACTCACTTGTTCCTGAAAACAAGAAATAATAATTATTTTATTCTAAATGACTCATCTTCTGAGCCCTTAGAGATTAAAGGCTCTAATCATTTATATTTACTTTTTATTGTGTGTCTCTATTAGATTCAGACACAATCTGAGTCCCATAAACTCAGGTTTGGTTTGTTTATAACTTTTCTTTCAACTGAGTATCCCAGGGGAATGAAGAGAATGAGTTGACATAGCATGGGGACAGTTACTTATGGCTCAACAGACTGTCCATTTGCAGAAAGTGCCATTTACACGGTCTGTGATGCAAGCAACATTCTCTGGAAATATTCAGTGTGGCAGCATTAGTGGTATGCATGTTAATACATATTTCTGAAAATGTTACAGAAACTGCAATAGTTGGGAGGGCAACATATTTCAGCATGATGCTACGTTGCAAAATGTCGTCTGTATGTTAACTTCCTGGTCATCGTGTTTTCATTCTCTTGGTGAACTTTTGTAGACATTCAGTAGTTACTGGCCAGAGCACACCATTTAACATCCAGATTTTCACCTAATAAAACTACAAAGATGTTTCCTTAGACTTCGTGGCTTTTTTCCCTCCCTCCATTGTCCAAGCAAACTAGCACAGATAAGCAGTTTGTCAAGGCAAGGTTAGCTTTAAGACTTTTAGAGTAAGGAAGTTTGTGAAAATAGATAATTCATATCACACTGCTGCAGTTTTGCAAGCATAACTGCTCTTTTCAGTTTTCATTATGGAAATTTGTATATGCAACTTCCACAAAAGCAGAAAAAGTAGTTTAAAAAATCCTCACATACTCATACTCAAGCTTCAGCAACTACTAGTTTTTTGTTAATCTTGTGTCACATACCACCACCACAAATTTTTTTTTTGCTGCATTTTTTTTAAACTCAAATTTGCAAAACAGAGTTAAACCATCTAGAAATGTGCAACTCAGTCACATTTAGGGCATTCAGATTGCTGTTCACCCATGACCCCTATCTATTTTAAACTTTTTTCGTCACCCCAGAAGACCCTGTGTCTATGAATAATTATTCACATTTCCTCTCTCCCCAGTGCCTGGCAACTACTAATCTGCTTTCTGTCTCTATAGGTTTGCCTGTTCTGGATATTTTATGTGAAAAGAATCATATCATCTTTTGTGTCTGGTTTCTTTCATTCAGCATTTTTTGGAGGCGTATCCAAGTTGTAGCATGTATTGCTAATGCATTCCTACTTGTGGTCAACTAGTATTCCATTATACTGTGTGTTCACCACAGTTTTTCAGCTCATCTGGTGGCGGACATTTGGATCATCTCCACTTTTGGCTACTGCAAATAACACTACTTTAAACATTTATGTACAAATTTCTGTGTGAACTTATGCTTTCATTCTTCTTGGATATATACCTAGAAGTCCATTTATTAGATCATATGAATTCTATACTTTGTTTCTTGAAATAATACAATGTTTTCTACAGTAACATCATTTAACATTCTAACAAACAATGTACAAGATTCCAGTTCATGTGTATTTGGTCAATACGTGTCATTCTGTCTCTAATTCTATCTCTGTGTGTCTGTGTGCCTGTATGTTATTGCTACAAGAGTAGGTGTGAAGTGCTATCTCAGTGGGGTTTGATTTGCATTCAACTGATGATTACTGAGGCCAAGTATTTTTTCATGTGCTTGTTGGCCTTTTGCATATCTTGTTTAGAGAAATATCTGCTCAAGTCCTTTACCCATTTTCATTTTGTTTCCTTTTTTCTTTTAAAATTATGAGTCTTTATATATATTCTGAATACTGGATTCTTATCAGGTGTATTACTTGCAGATGTTTTCTTTTTTATTTATCTATTTTGACAGTGACCTTTACCTTGTTTTAATGACAACGTGCCAGTGATTACCTGTTACATAACAAATCACACTAAAACTTACTTGCTTTATTGTCTCTCATGGATTCTGTAGGTCGGGAATTTTCAAGAAGAGCTTCATGGGTAATTCTGGCCAAGTCTCACACGTGACTGCTGTCAGGTGATGACTGCAGCTGGTACTGCAGGGACACTGAAGCAGCAGGGGACTGACCAGGAATTCCCTCCATTTCATATAATCTCAGGACCTCTGCATGTGGACTAGTTTGGGCTTCCTCACTGAATATTGGGTTCAAAAATGGCTGGCTTGCTGGGCCTGGTGGTGTAGGATTATAATCGCAGTACTCTAAGAGGCTGAAGCAGGACAATTGCAAGTTCTAGTCCAATCTAGGTAACTTCCTGACTTAGTGAGACTATGTCTCAAAATAAAAATAAAAAAAAATCAATAAATAATTAAACAAATGAACAAATAAATAAATAGAACTGGGGATGTAGCTCAGTGAAAAGTTCCTGGGTTTAATCCCTAGTACCTAAATAAACAAACAAACAAAAAGCTTGAGTTGCTTGCCTTATAGCTCAGGTATCCAAAAGACCCAAGTAGGTGCTGTCTCACTTTTATGACCTGGTATCAGAAGTCACGTTGTGTCACTCTATCTTAGCCACAAGTCTACCTAGAGTCAATTTTATTTTTTAATTTTTTTTTTTTTTTTTGGTACCAGGGATTGAACTCATAGTGTTGTGCTTGCCAGGGAGACACTTGTGTCACTGAGCTAAATCCCTGGCCCATCTACCTAGATTCAAAAGGAGACAATATAAGCTAGGTGAGGTGGCCCATGTCTGTAATCTAGCTACTCAAGAGGCTGAGGCAAGATTGCAAGTCGGAGACCAGCCTGGATAATTTTGTGAGCCTTTTTCTCAAATAAATAGATAAATAAGTAAATAAGTAAAGGGGAAGGTAGCTCATGATAGAGCACTTCCCTAGCATGTCCAAGCCCCTGAGTCCAATCCTCAGTACTACTATGCGGGAGTGGTGGTGGGGGAAGCAACAAAGCCCCTTAGCTCTTGCAGAAACAAACTGGTGCAAATGAGTGAGCAACCCACATAGCCCCATGGAGCCCTCTACTTGGGTTCATGCTTTTCTGTTTCTGTCTTTACATTCTTAATAGATTTGGAACAATGAACCCTGCATTTTCACTGTACTCTGGGCTTAGCAGGTTTATGCAGCCAGTCCTGATTTTAGGGGAGAAATGTCAAAAGCCACATTGTGAGAAGAGCACACGGGATAGGAGGTATTGTTGCAGAGGTCTTTGAGAATTACAATCTGCGACAGTTCATGTTTAAGGCTTACTGTATGCCAAGGCATTTTATCTCATTAAATTTCCACCATCATGTAATGTAAGTACAATTATTGTTTCCATTTTATAGTGGGCAAAATAACCTGTGATATTCAGTCCATTTGAGAACATGGAGACCAGAATTTGAACCCAGTCAAGCCTAACTCTTCTATCCTGGTGCTTACCCACTGTGCTGTCCTGATTGTGTCGATTCTAAACCTTCCCATAGGCCCTAATCATTTGGGTTATTTCATTCTTGTTTGTTCTCCAGGGCGGTCAGAGAACAGAAGGTCAACAGTGCCTGGCACATAATGAGAACTCAATGAACTTTGACTCCCCCACCTTTCTCCTTAGTACTCCCTTCAGTTTCGGCTGCATTTATTACTATTATTCCCAGTTTTTATATTAGCAGAGGTAGGATCTTTTTTATTTGGTAATATGGATTGTCACCTACTAGGTATCAAGCTAAATGTTTTCCATTTTCTTCCTCTATCTAGGCCATGAGATTGCTCCATCTTTTAAGTGGTTAGTTTTCCTGTCTCTGAACTAAACCCAGTCTATTAGGCACTTTGCTCCACACTGGACCCAATATTTGAAACCTACAACTTAAAAGAGGAGAGGTTTATTTTTGGCTCATAGTTTCAGTCCATGGTTGGAGGACTTTGAGGTGGAAACAGGATGGCAGAGGGGCACGGCAGACAAAAAGCTGCTCATTTCATGACAACCAGGAAGCAGAACCCCAAAGGAGGATCCAAGGAGGAAGACATACTCTTCCATGCCCCAGCCCCTGTGACCTGACTCTAACCAGACTCCACTCCTAAGAGCACATTCATCTAAGAATTCACAGTGAATGGATCCAATTATGAGTGTAGCGCCCCATGATGCAGTCATCCTCCAAAAGCCTTGCCTCTGAATGCATGAGAGTTTGGGGGTACACTGTAAATCTAAACTATAACACTCATTCATCTTCTGTACAGAGAAGCACTTTGTACTAGAAATGAATGGTTAGGCAATCCCTCTCTCCCTCCCTTCATTCTTTCTTCTGTTTTTCCTTTCTTCCTTCCTTCCTTCTCTCCTTCCCTCCTCCTCCTTTCTTCTTCTTCCTCTTCCTATTCTTTCTTCTTTTTCTTCCTTCTCCTTTTTCCTCCTCCTCCTCTGTATCTGTCTCTGTGTCTCTCTTTGTCTGTCTCTCTCTCATGCTGAGAATTCAACCCAGGGCTCTCTACAACTGAGCTACATCTTCGATCTTTTTCATTTTATTTTGAGACAGTATCTCACAAAGTTGCTCAGGCTGGCATGGAACTTGGGATTCTTCTGCCTTATCCTTCTGTGTAGCTAAGATAGGCAGTTTTTCAGATCTGCTCCAAACTCCACGTATTTACCTTCCTTCTCTCTGTTCCTGGTCTGCTCTCAGTCCTTGCATTTTGTGGACATGACCTATGTGTGTCCTTAACATGACCTAGTTTCGTGTTTTCAACTCTGCCCCAGGGTTAGTTTGTGCAGCACTTGTCCACTACCAAGTCCTCATCTCTTTTCTCCAGCTTGGACCATTTAGTCTCTTGATAAATTCTCAGGAAAGAATATTGTAACCCTTAATTTTTCTACCACATTTGAAATACATAAGAATCTCACACTGGCATTTTTAAAAGCATATCATTAGTTACATCATCTATAGCTTCCCTTGAAGGGAAAAAGGTAGAAAAATCCTTATAGGTAGCCAGCTGATATTCCTGGCTTTGCTAAATACTGTGAGACTTATCTTTTTTGGTTTCCTCATCTGTGAAATGGGAGAAATAATCTCAGTTCTGTTTCCTTCTCAAAATTATTCTTATGACTGAAAGACATTATGGATGTAAATGTGCTTTGGAGACTATGCAGTTCTCCACAATTACTGCTTGATTGTTATAAAGGTCTCAGCAATACACAGAATGGAGCATCACATAATGATAGTTTCTGTTTTGTTTTATTATATTCACATAGCCGTGGAGACATTCTCTTAGGAAAATCTCGTTTGTATTGAGAGGCTCTTATGTGCCAGCCACTATTTTAGATCTGCCCTGTGCAACAGAGTAGGTCCTGGTCTTACTTGACTTCTGAACATGTAAAATATGACTCATGTGACTGAGGAAGTAAATTTGTAAATTTATTTAAGTAATATATACTTACATATAAAAACTATAGCCAGGTGTGGTGGTACCACTTAGATGATAAAAGGTAAATGTTTAGCTAAGTTTGGTGTTGCACTCTTGTAATCCCGACTTTCTGGTCACTGATGCAGGAAGATCACAAGTTTAAGGCTATCTTGGGCTATATAGTGAGACCCTGCCCCACCCCTAAAAAAGGAGAAAGAGAAGTGATCTTTGCTCTCACCTTCTCCTTGCCACCCACCCACCCATGAGACTGCTACTACTAGCTCATGGAAAGGGCCATACATATGCACATACATATTATTTTTCAAAAATAGGATTGATCTATAACTTGCTTTAATCAATAGATTTTGGAGTTCTTTCCATATATATATATATATATATATATATATATATATATTTCCATATATATATATATATTCCATATATATATGGAGTTTTTTCCACATATATATATATATATTACATATATATATGTAACTTATTATTCTTTAATCTCTGAAGAGAATTCCTTAGTTTGAATGAATTATGTATATTCATTCATGCATTCAGTGAAATAATGCATTTTTAGCACCCTACTATGTACCAAGCATTGGTTGAGAGACTGGTGATAAAGCAGTTTCTTACAGATGGGCATTTAGGTTTTCCCTAATATTTTTCTATGACAAATATTGACACAATGACCACCCTGATACAAGCATCTTGGTTTATATGTAAGAGGTGTTCATTGGCATTGATTCATCCAAGGTACTTTATAGGTCAAGGGGCTCAATGGCATTTGTAGTATTTTATCACAGGTTTAATTAGGATAGTGTTAATGAGACAGGTAAATTTGTGATAAAAACTTGAACTATTTAACAGACAGAGAAAAGAAATTGCTCAACAAAATGCCCTCTTGAAGGCTGAGCAATTGTCCATAAAATTTCCTTTGGCTATGTAAGTGTAGCTCCATCTAGATCCTACTCATCCTTGGATGTTTAGTTCAACAGATTCTCATCAGAAGTGATCACTTTTAACTCAGTACCTTGAGTATGGCTTTGTTTACATACTACCTTGCCTCATAAATGGATTCTCTTGTAGACTTTAAATTTTTCTCCAAAAGGGGATTCATCCTGCATCCTGACTCAGTGTGCAGCACTGTGCTTTATGCTTATATAATTAAATAGAAGTCCTAAAGCAGAAAAAGTAAAATCTACACTCTCGTGTATGACCATGAAACCTGCCCAATGGCCAGATGGTGTTTGGCACCATCGTGTGACATACACTTCCCATGGCTCCAAAGCGCTGCAGAAATTGCCTCTTTCTCTTACTCCATTGAGTACCATTCCTCTTCCTTCCATGCTCCACACTAACAGGCCTTTTTTTCTGGTCTTTGAACACATGAAAGCTGCTTCCATCTCCAGGTCTTTGTTCTTGACATTTGTGCTGCCTGCAGTGATCTACCTGCTGCTGCTGCTTCTGTTTTTTAAGATTCAGCTTGATTTTCACCTCCTTTAAGAGGCTTTTCTTGATCATGCTTCTAAATTAGCTCTACACCTGAAAACAAGCAGGAGTAGCTATCCTATTTTCAGACAAAGTGGACTTTAAGCCAAAACTGATCAGAAGAGGTAAAGAAGGTCACTACATATTGGTTAAAGGAACAATTCACCTGGAGGAAAATAACAATTATAAATATAAACGCAATGAACATCAGCACACTCAACTTCATAAAAGCAACACTATCAGAAAAAGAAATCAGATAAACATCAACACAGTTTTAGTGGGGGACCTCAATACCCCACTATCACAAATAGATTAGGCAAAAAATCAACAAAGAAATACGAGAGTTGAACCATACCTGTGAACAAATGAATTTAATAGATATCTACAGAATGTTCCACCCAGCAACAGGATATACATTTTGTCAGCCACATATAGCACTTTCTCTAAAAATATACCACATACTAACCCATGAATCATGCTTAAATAAATACAAAAGATTACAATTATATCATCATATTATCAGATGATAGTGCAGCAAAACTAGAAATAAATGGCAAAGGAAACCACAGAAATTATGATTAAACAATGCACTCTGGAATAATCAATGAGTAACAGAATAAATCAAGAAATTTGACAGTTTCTAGAATCAAATAATATTCCCAGAACATCGTAACAGAACTAGAATCCTGGGACACAATGAGTGCAGTCCTAAGAGGGAAGTTTATAGCTGTGAACGTCCACATCAGAAAAACAGAGTGTGCCCAAATAACCTAATGATGCATTTTAAGATCCTAGAAAAACACAAAACAAATCTAAAGCTAGTAAAAGGAAGGAGATTACAAAGATCAAAGCAGAGATCAATAAAATTGAGACAAAAATACAAATAATGAATTGGAGATTGTTCAAAAGAATAAGCAAAATAGACAAAGCCTTAGCCAATCTTCAAAACAAAAGAAAGACAAGATTCATATCAGTGCAATTAGAAATGAAAAAGTTAAATAAAACAGAACAATAAAACGAATGGAAAACAGTATATTGCATATTGTTGTCCTCTAAGGAGCTGTTCAGACTATCAGCTTTAGACTTGCAAAGTCAGTCAAACAATACAGTTCCTTCTAACTGAATCAGCTGCTTACTGGAGGGAGCCCCAGCCCTAGGCAGACTGGTTGACTCACCCAGAGGATGGGGGACAATAGCGGGGTTGCAGAGGCAAGGCTTAGCTTCCTTTCTTCTTGGTTCTAGGCTAAGCTCTTTAATGAACATAGATGAAATGATCTCTAACAAGACACTGGTAAACAGAATGTAACAAGTCATTAAAAAGATCATTCCTTATGATCAGGCTTCATCCCAGAGATGCAAGGATGGTTAGACATATAGAAATCAATAAATGTAATACATAACATAAGTAGTACAAAAATCATATGATCATCTTGACAGATGCAGAAAAAGCCTCTGATAAAAACCAACAGATTTTCATGATTTAAAAAAAAAACCTGAAGAAACAGATATAGTACAGTGATGGTCAACATTTTAGAGCTTTCAGTGATACATAGGTGCATTGGTTTGCTATCACTGGTATAGAAGAACCTTTTCTCAATCTGATAAAAGCCATGTATGAGATACCTTCTGTCACCACCACATTAAATGAGGAAAGACTGAAAGCTCTTCCTTTAAAATCATGTATAATGAAAGTATATCCACTATCACCTCATAGCTCTGCAGCAGCTTCTGAGCTCTCTTACAAGGAAAAAGTGTTATGGAGGTGATCAAGAATGAGCTACACAGGCTTTCACAGAACAGAGGGCATGAGTTGGTGCTGATCCACCTCTGTGCAACAATTTACAAATTTTACACACACACACACACACACACACACACACACACACACACACACACATAGTGCAAAGCCATAATTTATGACAGTGCCTCTGTCTTTAGAGGATTTCTGGGTCCCAGGTTTTTTAGGGTTCTATATCCCTGCTTCATTCGGACTCATGTGATGGTTGCTTGCTGTTAAAAGACTTGGCTGGTTTCGAAAGCATCAGATATGCCCTTGTTTCCATAAGAAAGTCTCCTATGTAGGTGTGCCTATTTGCTGTTTGAAGTTGGAAAAAGCAGGGAAAATGCCACATGGGAAAGCTTAAGAGTCGTCTCAGAAGGGTTGCTTGGTTCCCCATATCGTGGACCATTTTCAAACTCTTAAGAAGTGAACTAACAAGATAGAAATCTGGCAGATTCAGTGGAGCTTCTCACTTTGCTCTCAGGGCAATTCAATGATGAGTCATTAATGCTTCAAGATTCCTGTCTTCTGTTTTAAGCATGTGTGTTTTATACCTAGGCAGAATATGCTCTTTGATTCTTGGAAAAACAATTTCTTGGCAGCTAGAGAGGATAAGGACAACAGTAGGAAACGGAGGGGAGAAAAGGTGATTATGGGGCACCTGTAAACGCTTCTAGAAAATGGGCAAGTCCTCCAAACCCAGGCCATGGCCTTCTGGGGACATAGACCCTCAGTCCTGGCCAGTCACTGCTGAACCACACAACCTGCTCCAGGTTCAGAACTCATCATCTGGCCTTCGCCCTCCAAGGGGAACAGGGGAGGGGCTGTCATCACAGCAAGTCACAATTGCTGAAGACTACTACTTCCCAGGATTTGCCCCAGTGAGATGGACTGCTGGACAAGAGAAGAATGTGGGAGGGGAGGAGAATCCGGGAGAGCCTCTGAAGCTAAAAACCTGCTTTCTCCTTAGCGGCATAGACGCAACCCTACCTCAGAGGAGCACACAATAGGCGGCTGCTCCGCGCCGTGGTTGTGTTGCAGCCCCTTGCCGCCTGGCTTTCAGGGCTTGCGGGGTGGGGGCGGTGAGACTTCCCTAGCCCTCCCAGGGGCACCGCGCAGTCTAGGAGCCCTGGGGCAGAGCGCAGTCCGGTCTCTAAGGCATTTCATCACCCCTTCTCGACCCTCCTCCCGCTCCACACTGGAAACAAGAAGCAGCCTCCTCTAGCCTCCCGGATGCGGCTTCACCAGCAACCTCAGCTGCGGGCGGAGCCCAAGTGGTTGCCACTTCCCCCCTCTTCCCTCGTGACCCTCGCCCCCACCTCCCGAACTCCCTCCCCCTCTACGCACCCTTCCCCGCCCGACACACCCTCCTCCTAAGGCGGGCGGCGACTACAGCTCAGGCTCCTTCTCGACGGGAGGGAGCTGCCCCCGCCGCCGCCGCCGCCTTGGGGCCGGACGGTGAGCGAGCCAAGCGTGCGAGCAAGAGAAGAGAACGAGGGAGGAGCGGCGTGCGGGAGGGAGGAGCAGCGGGAGCCTCGGCGCCGCGAGCTGCGATGTGGCCCGCCCGCGTGTAAACACCCGCAGCAGCAGCGGCCGCGGCCGTCCCGGCTCCGGGGCAGTGAGGACGTTCACTGAGACCTGTCTGCAGCCCCTTCAGCCATGGCCGAAGTGCGCAAATTCACAAAGCGGCTCAGCAAGCCTGGCACGGCGGCTGAGCTCCGACAGAGCGTGTCCGAGGCTGTGCGGGGCTCTGTGATGCTGGTGAGTGGCCAAGGGACGGGACGTCTTGGGGGACGCGCTCCTGCAGGGAGCGATGCGGTGGCTTCCCGCGCGCGGGCCCGGGGCAGGACGGGCGCCTGGGCGGCCGCCCGGTGCACTGCGAGCTCTCTTTCTCCGCTCTGGGCAAGTTTTGGCGCTGGCGGCTGCCTGCCAGGGTCCAACTCCGAGGCGCCCGCTGACAGCGCTGGGACCGCCCGGTACTGCTGGGGCTCGCACTGGGGTGGACATTGACTAGCGGGGGCGGAGGTATAAGATACACAGCAGACCTCTCGCAGCTCAGGACCTGGCACAAAGAGCAGGGGACCAGGGCACAAGGAGTGCCCAATCCTTCCCGCGGCAGGCACCTGAGGCAACCTAGGCGGAAGGATGCGATGAGCCTTTGCACACACACACACACACACGCACACGCACACGCACACGCGCACGCGCGCGCGACGTGTACACACAAAAAAAGAACCCCACCCAAAAAACCCCGGGCGCCCAACCTCAGGCGGGCGGTGAGAACAGAGGAAGCAGAGCAACTTCCTCCTGCTACCGGGGAGAGAGAGGGTGGCGATGTGTGTTGAAGGGGTGCTGGTGCTGCTCCCACGGAGGGAAGGGGTTGGGAACAACAGGGCTCCGCGGGCGAGTGGACGCGGAGTAGGTCGCAGATGAATGAGGGTGTCCCCTGAGACCCGTGAGCGCTGCAGTGGCAAAGGGATGAGGTTGAGGGAAAAATAAGGTGTGCCAGTACAAGGATGGCAGGCACCGGCTGCTAGGGGCTGGACATGCCATCTAAGCAGCAGGGCTGGGGTATGGTGGTTCAACAGCACGCCTGGGAGCCCTCTACTCTCACCCTTGGCTACAACGCGATTGTCTGACTAGGGAAGGGAGTAGATGGTGCTGACCCGCACTTGCCCGCTCTGTTTTGTAGGCAATCCTGGCCAATTTCGTGGACTAGCGAACAAACCCTAAATAAGCAATTGGATTGGTTAATTAGCTGTGTTTTTTTTGTTGTTTGTTGAGTCTTTGAAAGAATTTTTGTTTGTTTTTGTCTCATCGCTCTCATACAGCGTGTCTTTTGCTGTGTTTAAATTTCACCATTTAAGAGAGGTCTTTTTGTTAGCACAACTTGTCTTGGGAAGGGAACTTCACAGCTTTTCCTTGTAATTTTCCTGTTGATGTTGTAGAATCTGCAATAAAACCATCGGTCAGGGGTCTGATCCCAACAGTGGAGAAAGTTGACATTAGTGAGAGTTCTGGAGGAGGATCAAAGATAAAATATGTACCTTTGAGATAAAAATCTGATTCCTAATAGCTACAACTGTGCTAAGCCAAATGACTTTAAAGAAATCTCTTTATCGTGGCTGGACCCTTGAAAGTTTAATCCTGCTGTTGAGTGAAGCTGAGCCTAGACCTTTAATGTTGTTTTAATGGATTTGGCTTATTGTGTGTTTCATTCTGATCTAGGAGTGAGGACCTGTTGAGGTCAAATTTGAACCAAGCTTGTCATTACAGCCAGTTAGGAAAGGAAGATAAACACTGTGTACAGGGCATTTGTACCAGGGCTGTTAGCTTTGTTGATTATGAGCAAGTGATTTAAGCTGCGTAGCACGGGGGATACTTACTTCTTCCATTCAAGAAAAAGGAAAACCTTTCCTGAGCAGGGTCCACTGGCCCTCTGCTAGCATATCATATGAAGGGAGCTGTGAGGTAGGCAGATTTTCTCAAGGGAATAAGTGGGAGGCAGTAAAGGACGGAAATTTGACCAGCATTTGACTTGCTACCTTCTGCAGCAAAAGTTAACATTTTAGATTTTTAAGTTTTAAAAAGAATTTTGTGCAACACAGGTTCAGCTGCTCAAACTATTAAACGGAGGCGACTCTTCTTGGAAGTTTCCCCATCAACCTAGCTTACATGAGACCAGAAATGTTGATTTTTACATTTACATCAAACATTGCAGAGGAATGATACGTATTCATTACTCTAGTATGTGGGTCATACTGACATTTTTGAAATGGGGAGAACAGAGTGTAGTAATATATCAGTCTATATCTGTTGCACCTCTACCATGTACAAGACACACTCCTAGGTGGCCTATAATTATAATAAAATGAGCATGGCCTTTACACTTATTTTCTTTAGTTCCCACTGAATTCTGTGTGTGTGTGTGTGTGTGTGTGTGTGTGTGTGTGTGTAGGTCAATGGGATTGCGTACAGAAGTCAATTTTAGGTTCTTCCTAGCCCTTTGAAAATGCTATTTGTAAGTAGTTCATTCCAATAAAAAATAAGGAAACATCTTTAAATGGAGTGCAGCACTTAAATGACTCTGTGGGTAATTTTCTATCTCTTTTCCTGCCTCCCTCTTTCCCTCTCTTTCTCTCTCTTCTCTCTCCCTGCATTTCTGACACAAAGAGCTGTGAAGCTATAGGTGGCTGGAGAGCAAGGACAGTGTTGCAGCTGCCACCAAAATTTCTGGTTCTTTTCTGATTTAAGCCCCAAGTGTTTATTAAGGGACAGCTGTGGTAGGATTTACACTTGCTGCTAGAAACCCAAGATACTAATGTTAGAGTTTCAACATGAGTTGCAGTCATTAGTGCAGCAGGCCAAGCTTTCCTCTAGTCTTTCTCTCCTTAAAACTCGGAAAACCACCAAGCTGGACAAATATACAGTATTTCCTGTGTAGATTTTTTTTTTAAAAATTTTACAATTGTGCCCTTGTTGGCATGTTGCTAACATTCAGTTTTGCTCAATGTTGGAAGAATTCAGAAGGACTGGGCTTGTGCTATATATAGCATATTGTTGTGTATTCAGGCTTTCATTCAGAATTAGTACTTCCATGAATCTGTTAACTACATAATGAAGCAGACAGAGGAAGAGGTTGTTTCATTGCTGCATGCTCCTATAAGTTGAGCATTTTTATGAAGGCCAATTTTAAACCAGGGAAAGGGATAATTACAGAATCACTATTGACAGCGATAGTCTCAAGAATGGCTTGGGAAGGAAATTACAACTGAGTATGTGTGTGTAATGGAGAAGCCTTTACACATATACATGTTTAAAATGCAGAGTTTTAATGATGCTTCATGGTAATTCAGGATATAACTATTTGAGCCTCAGAGATACTTGATAAATCTGTTTATTAGGTCCACTCTTGAGGACCTAATGTGTTTGCTTGGTGTTGCCTGGCTGGCATTGGTCAGATTTCACATGATGACTTCCAGAGAAAGAAGATCTGCTGGAGCTGAGAAGGGCTAAAGGGGCCTGCAGCTGTTGATGTCCCCCACCCGCCACTGCCATTCACAACTAACTACCTTTGCAGACAATGTCTGTTATATTCCCATTTAGGGAAGCACTGAAAACCAGCAGAGCTGTTCTTTCTTCCCACGGAATTTGTAGAAAGTACTTAATCTAGTACAAACTCCACAGTACAAACACCACTTCATTGGTGACGTGAGAACGTACATACATGGAATAAAAACACTTTTAAATTGGGCTTTTTCCCTGTGTTGGGCATTGAATGCAGAGCCTCATGCATGCCAGGACAGTGCTGTACTACTGGGCTACACCCCCAGTTATTGACTTATTTCAGCTGTCAAGGAACTGAGGGAGGAAAGTTAACCAATGCTCGCATTATAGCATTGGGTAGGAAGAACTTCAAGTTGATTTTTGCGCATATTCTGGGTGTCCTGTTGCCCCACACACACACACACACACACACACACACACACCAACCTAAGCATAAGATTTATCTTGTTACTTGTGTTGGCTTCTCTGGGTTAGAAAGTCCTAAAAGATTAACCTACTCCTCAAGGATCTGTCTAAAATACTCATGCAATTTGCTGTGAAGCCAGAGAGCTCTTCTTGCTGTAGTCATACTTAAGCTCATAACAGTGAAATTTGTTTTCTAAGATAAATGTGCTTCTTAAAAATCCTATGCAGTGGGGCTGGGGATTTAGCTCAGTGGCATAAGCGCCTGCCTTGCAAGCAGGCAGTCGTGAGTTTGATCCCTGGTACCGATAAGAAGGAAAAAGACCAAAAAAAAAAAAATCCTATGCAGTGAGTCTTTGCCTATTTTAATCCCCAGGAAGACTTCTTTGAAATTTTGGTTGCTTTATTAGATAATAAGTGCATGTTTATTGTAGAAAAATTGGAAACTAAACTAAATTGTTAGCATCTTACTACTCAGAAGGAATGCTGTTAATATGCAAAAGTATGTATTTCAAGACTGTGTCTCTGTATGCATATATGAATATGTATGAATTGAAATATATCACAATCTTTGAAATAAGCTTTTTCATTTGTCAGTGTCTTATGAATATTTCTTCATGTCAATAGATATAAATTTACATAATCATGTTTAATAAGTCTGCCAGCAGTTCCACTGTAGGTGTATCATAGGTTAATCATCTATTATTGTTTGATATTTTTTGTAGTTTCTAATGTTATGCTGTTATAAACATGAGCCCTTAAGTTATGTTGTACTGTTATAAACATGAGTCCATGGACCTTTCAATTTAAGAAAAAATCATTTCCTAAATTGCACTTACCTCAGCTCAGGTGCTCAGTGGCCATGTGTGGCTAGCAGCTAGTAGATACAGAGCATTTCCATCATTGCAGAAAGTCGTGGGTAGCATTGGTCCAAACATTAATTGAATGAACATCTTTTAGAACACATTTTTCAACTTGGTAGATTTTCCTGTTAGCATAAATGGAATTGCTTGCTCAAAGATTATGTGTACTTTTAGTTTAAAAATTCCTCTTAAGTTGATGCAGTAGCTCACACCCATAATCCCAGCCACTCTGGAGCTGAGGCTAGAGAGTATTTTTGAGACAGGATCTTACTGTGTAGTTTAGACTGGCCTTGAACTCCCCATATAGCCCTTTTCTGGCCTCCAATTTGAAGCAGTCCTCCTGCCTCAACCTCTCAAAGTACTGGAATTACAGGCATGTACCATCATACCCAACTAGAGGCTGAGACTAGAGAATTGGGAGTTTGGGCTCAGCCAGGACATCATGTTAAGACTCCATGTCAATAAATAAATAAAAATTATCTTAGCAGTGGGAGTGTAGCTCAGTGGTAGAGCACTTGCATAGCATGCTCAAAGCTCTGGATTGCCTCCCCAGGACTACACATATACACAAAATGTTTTCTTAAACACGCTCTGCAGAAAGTTATTCCAGTGTACTCTTTCTCCAGCCGACTGTGAGGGTATTCATTTCCCCTTTCCCATGCCTACACTGATTAGCAATATTTTTTAATCTTCGTAATCTGATAGGACATAGTGTTGTAATTTGTATTTCCTTGCTCACTTGAACAGTTTCTGTTAATTGTTCATTTATTTCTTGTTTTGAGAATTTAAGTGAACTTTCTTACAGACTGATTTCCTTATTTTCAATTTGTGCAATAATGGTCTCCCCCACCCCCACCCGAAGATTCTGTTTTGCTGAGTCAGGGATGGGTTCAGTCATGTATATTCTTTAAAATCACCATAGGTAATGCTGATGTATGCAGAAACGCTGATCTAGGTCATTTGTCCGTGCAAGGTAGGAATGTCTCCAGGGCACTTCTCTGACAAATTTTTGTGTAGCTTCTTGTTGGCTAGAGGGGTGTGTCAGAAAAGGTTCTTGAGCTGAAATTTACTCTTCGTAAGTTTCACTATGGGCCTGGCCCCTACATAAAATGTTTGCTTCCTCTTTCACATGACAACCCTTCAAATATTTGGAGACAGCCACCATGGTTTCAGGGAAAGTAGGGTACTGGGGATTGAACCCAGGAACTTTGCACTGAGTAACATCCTTAGCTCTTCTTTATTTTTGAGATGGGGTCTCTTTAAGTTGCTAAGTTGCCCAGGCTGAGCTCAGCTTGGGATGCTTCTGCCCCAGCCCCCCAAAATTTTGGGGATTTCTGCTTCTTTAGAGTGCCTGGCTATCATATTGTTTTAAGATTCACTCTTCAGAAGGCTAAAGAGCCTTCATTTCTTTCCTTCTTTTCTCCTTGGTGGTTTCAAGATTCTTCGTATGTCAGTTTGGGCTCTTTTCCAAGTTTTCAGTGTCCTATTTAAAACGTGAGGGGCAGAACATGTGCCCTAACACCTAATTGCATTGTGAACTGTGGCAAGTATCTTGATGTCAGTTTCCTCATCTATGAAATAGGGAGCACTTTTTAAAAAATTAATTCCTGTAACAAATAAAGTAATGTATAAAAAATGTCTGATAGATAAATGATTAATAAAAATGAAATGAGTTGGTGAAAAAACAAAATCCAGTATTCTGGAAGGACCTACCATAAAACGTTTCTTACATACTTTGTATATGAGCCAAGAAATTAGGAGCTGTGTATTCATCTCTATTCTAGTACCTCACAGAGTATCTGGAATACAATAGCCACTTGGTTCTTTTTTGTAGGAAATATAGGGACAACAGTGCCTTGGGCAGCAATGCTTTGTGTGAGTGTTCTCAGTTTTGGAAGAAGAGCCTGGGGAGGCCAGGAACCTAGTTAAAATATATAGTTTAGGAGAAGGTAATAAAGGCTTTGACTGAGGCCATAAGAATGGAAATAAGGGGAAGATGTGAGACACTTTTTAGTGATAAAATCAACCAGATTGGTGATTTTTGGAGGCAGAGTAGGAGAAGAGGAGGAAGAGAGAGGAAGAAGAGATAGAGTTGAGATGATTTTGAGGTTTCTCAGCTTGGGCTAACAAGAGGAAAACATGTTTGGTGGTAGGGATAGGGAACAGAAAATGAGCAACTTTCTACTTGAGAGAGATGTTAGGGCAGAGGCAGTTTCCAGTTAAACAAGGTGATCAGAACATTCTAAGGGAAGGCCGAGCATGTAAGGTTGTGTTTTGGCACAAGACAAGTTCTTGAGGACAGAGAGGAGAGTGTTTCAAATGGAATCAGGAAAAGGAGGCAGAGCCAGGAAAGGGCTAGGACTGAGTAGACAGAATGAGATTGTAGGCCAGATTAGCTGATTGAAAGGCTTTCTTGTACCATAGAGGGTAATTATGAAGTGGGAGGCAGCTCTGCTCTCAGGGTCTAAGCATCGAAGTGTTAGGTTATAGGGCTGACCAACTTCCTCCAGCTGCCCAGAGAGACTAACTAGAATAGTTCCTGCCCTAGGGACTTACAAGCCAGAAAGGAAGGTTATTTATTTTTTGCGTGGTTCAGGGATCAAATGCAGGGCCTCACGTGAGATACTGAGGTATACCTCCAGCCCTACTAAGGAAGATTAGATTAGATACGTATATAACTTAAATAGAGAAGACAGAAGCCATGTAGGATGCTAAAGGTCTGGATTTTTTCTGTGGCCCATTAGTCACATCATGCCTGTTGCCCCTCCCACGACTTCTGTCCTCTGTTCTTTTTCATGATCCTTAAGGTTTTCAAGAGTCTGGTCCTTCCTGGTTTTAACAAGGTTAAGTAGGCCTTTATTAATGAGTGTTGTTAATCTCTATGGCATTCCTCACATTTATTTGACTATAGTCCCTTCTCCCCTTATGGGAATGAGGAGAATTAATGGTACCATCTAGCAGGGTGAGAAATCCATACATAGGGTACACATGTGACTCACCTTGGCATTCTCTACAGACTGTAAGTGGTTGCTACCTTCCCACACCCCCATGTTTCACTTAAAGAATCCCCCAAGCTTTTCTTGTTGCAATTCAGTTCAGGGGAGCAATTTGTGTACCTGATTTTACAATCTCTTGAGATACAGAATTATCAAGCGTTTTAAAAACTTGTTTAACACAGAAAGAGAAGTCAAAAATCATACTAGGGAGAAGGAACCTATGTGCTCTTTGTTTTCTATAAATTCTTAGGATACTTTAGCCCGTGTCATGAGGGCAGAGGAGTTCCTGGGCAACATTGGTCTGTCATTTATCTCATCTTAGAGCCAGATGCCTTTTTGATTCTTTGCAAAGCCCCACCCTGGCGGCCATAACTTGAATGGCACAAAGGAACAGTCTCAATGAGCCTCCATGGCCCGGTAAGCTCATGCTTCTTTGAGCAGAGTGGTTAAGAGCATGGGCTTTGGAAGCACAATGCCCAGGTTCAAAGTTCGGTTCAGCTGTTGTTAGCTGGATGAGTTTGGCCAGTAATTTAAATTTCCTGGGCCTTGGTATCCCCCTCATGCGCTTGTTGAAAGGCTTAATGGAGTTGTTGCTCTCGAAGCACTTAGAACAAGGTTTGGCACTAGTAAGCATGACTGTTAGCTCTTATTATCATTCATAGGCTTTATGAGGGGCAAGCAAGGCCTTTTGTGTGTGTGCGCTCTGCAAATCAATAATGAAAAGATGAACTGGCAGAAGGAGAAGCCGGTACTTTTGCTTTCTTATTTCCTTGCCACAGACCTTATTCCAAAGGGGTGAGCTTTTGGCCGACCCAAGAGTCAGATCCTTCTTGGAAGAATAAGATGGTCCATACCTCTCCAGTAGGCTTTTGGTGACATCCATTCTCAGTCTGATTTAGTCATACTGAAAAGAGTAGTGGGTGTTAGGCCCTGGGTCTTCAGCATTTCCTGCCCCCAGATCAATCTGAGGAATGACTGCAAAGGCCTTGTTCTCAGGGTGGCAGCTCATTGGGGGTGGGGAACCACATGCATGGTCTTTGGCAGAGGCACCCACCTTTATGCCAGGCTGTTCAGGGTAATTTATGCAAAGAGAGGAATAGAAGGGGAATGGCACTCTTTTCCCTCTCAAAATCTTAATGATATCGCTTGCACTCAATCCTCACTTAAAAATAATCAAATGAATGTTGAAACTCAAATTCTTTTGAAGTTGTTTTGGAAATTTATATTTTAAGGGAAAAATGTAAAGTTTAAAGGTCTCTTAAAACTTAATATACTTTATTATGAGTGTGGTGCGGGGGATGGAAACCAAGGCTTCATACATGCTAAGCACATACTCTGCCACTGAGTCACACTCCCAGCTTTAATATCTGTTTATATTCAGTTATTCTGGTTTTGTGAAAGCAGGGTAAATCATGTGTATAGTTTTCCAGGAGAGGCAGTATGGTGGGAAACATGCCAAATGTTCCAACTACACGTGGTTTCCCTATTGTCTGTGCACAGCCTTGCATGATCCTGCCTAAATTTGCTATTAATGATTTCCTCCAATTCTTCTCCACTTGATTTTTATTGCCCATGGAGTTTATTGTTCATGGGAAGTTATGCAAGTTTTGCTTTTCTTGACAGCTTGTGTTGAATTGAGTATGTTTCAATCTACTGAGAAGAATTTGAAGGTATTTTGATACTTAAATTTTTTTCATTGTATTGCTTTCCCTAATGGCTGGAGATATTTTACTTGGTAAGATTTAACTAAGAAGTTAAGTATTCATCCATTTCTCTGAGACAGACTATTTTTATTTATTGAAGTGTTTCAGTGAATTGTGTCAGAAGCCTTGGGGAATTAATTTCTATGAGGTGTTTTTTAAATTATGACATGACTTTGTATTTTTATAGCTCCAATCATAAGAACCATTAAAATACTGTGATGTCCATGATCTCTTCCAGCTATGGGTCGCTGTTAAACACACATCACATTGTCATCACTTCTCTTCTATACATGGAGAAACACAGGTCCATGTTTGCTAGATGACAGACCAGTAATAAACTCCAGGTGTCTAAAGTGCTTCAGAGTTACCGTGTGAAGAGGCGTAGAGTGTGTGCGTGCCAGAGGTTCCACAAGAAATGAGGTGGAGGGAGCTCTTTTTGCATGGTTTTCGTGAGGATCTATGAGAAGTAATGTTTATTTCTAAACAAGATGAGGTCTCTAGTGGGAAAGTCTAAAAGGTAAGGACAAAAAATGAGAAAAAAGGAGGTGAGCTTGTTACTGAGAAATGTAGACAAGATCAGTATAGGTTTTTCCTTTCCAGAGCAAATCTAAGGATTTTGAGGCCTGTTTGCAGTTGGGCATTCTTCTTTTCTTGGCTCTTTGAATAAATATATGGAAAAAATCTCCAGAGTACTGACTATGCAGAAGTACCTGGGATCATTTTCGTGGAACTGTTTTTATGATTTTGTTTCAAATGGGTTAACACTGTCCAAAAATAACAATATATATATATATATATTTCTCTCCAAGCATTTTATATTAGTACTTTAGTTTTCTCATTTAAGAAACAGCCAACTTCATACCTTGTAGAGCCTGTTGTCACAGTGCTCATGGTGTGAATGGAAGAGTGCTGTTGGCATGGCCGGTTTATTTTCATAGGTTCACAAATTCCTTACGCTTCAGTGCACTAAATGGTTTCCTAAGGACCTGAAGGAGAAATGTCTTCTTCCAAGGTGCTACCTCATCACCAAGAAATAACAGAACTCTAAGAAGGATCTGGATCAACTGTTGCATAAGTTAAACCAAATTGTTATTTCAAAGCTCACAGGGGCCAGAAGCTCTAGTTTGTGTCCAGCAGTGGGTTTATGACATGCTCTATTGCTTGTAAAGCAAAGAGGGCTCTGCCTGCTAATTTGAGCCCAAGGAGGCTTGCTCCTTCACTGCTAGTGACCGACAGGACTGCTTACAGAGGAAACTGGCCTCTGTCTCTCCCTCCCCAATGGTCTGGCAGGATTCTCACCAGAAGAGCCAGAAGAGGATTCTGTAAGGCTGCTCCTTTCAATTCTATAATAACAAACTTGGCTCTCCGCCTGCCTTCCTCCCTCTTACTTATAGCTGGAGCTAAACTGCCATCCACGGCCAGCTCAGCACTGCTCCAGGTTCATCAGTGGCTTCTCACATTCAAAGCCTGGATTTTCAGCCTTGAGTTGTACAAGTTGCTGGTTTGAATGTCTTCAAAATTTATTTCTAGTCACTGGGTTTTGGTCTTCTTCTTTGTCTCCTCTGTATCACTGTGTTTCTGTCTTTTTTGTAGGGGAGAGTTTAGGCAGGCATTCTACTGACTCCCAAACCCTTCTGTCCCTGTCTTGACCCCCCTCTACATCTATATCTAACCTCCTGTCTTGATTTTTCTGGTCAGTTGCCCAGCAACTCTAGGAGTAAGTTCTAGTCTCCTTGCTGACCTTCCTTAGGGAGGGATGCCCCATCCTCACTGTGATCACAGAATCGCTTGAGTTCAGCACCCAGGGGAATAGTGGCCTGTGGGAGTATTTGCTGAGAGAACTCAGAGGAGGCAGAGTGCCAGGCGAAAGGTCCAGCAAAGGTCCTTGCTGAGGATTGGACTGGACAAAGTATATAGGTTTCCCATTTCTGTTGTAGCAAATGTTATAAACTTAGTGTCTTTACAAAAACACAGAATAATAGTCCTAGAGGTCAGAAGTCTGAAATGAGTCTTGCTGGGCTAAACCTAAGGTTTGGCAAGGCTGCATCCCTGCAGAAGTGCTGGAGAAGAATCCCTTTCATTGCCTGCTTTCCTAGTTTCTTGAGGCTTCTTGCATTCTTTGGCTTCTGGCCCCTCCATCCTCAAGCCAGCAAGGGCTTGTCAAGTCTTTCTTTCATCAGATCACTCTGACTCAGTGTCTATCCCCATGTTTCCTTCTCTGACTTTGACTCTTCTGCTTCCCTCTTTCATTTATAGGAATCCTTGTTTTGATTTGGTTTGGGGATACTGAGGCTTGACCCAAGGACCTATGTGCATGATAGGCAAGTGCTCTATCATTGAGCCCACACACTGAGCCAAAACTGGACATCACTTTTTTTTTTCAGTCCTGGGGATGGAGCCCAGAGTTTCACGAATGGTAGGCAAGTTCTCTAGCATCAAGTGATACCCCT
Source organism: Cavia porcellus (assembly GCF_034190915.1). NCBI lineage: Eukaryota > Metazoa > Chordata > Mammalia > Rodentia > Caviidae > Cavia > Cavia porcellus. Next base: position 79,703,929 of record NW_026947486.1, read on the forward strand.
AGCCACTTGTAAGTGACATTGGTGTCACCTGGATAATTCATAATGTTCTCATCTCCGAATCCTTAATTTAGTAAAAAAAAAAAAGCTTTAATTTAGTCACACCTGCAAAGTCCCCTTTGCTAGTAAAGTAATATATTTACTGACTCCAGGTTTTGAGATGAAGCCAACTTGGGGAACCATTATTTGCCTGCCACATGGGGCATTGCTCAGAATTAAAGAGTGATATGATCCTGGGGTCAGATGGGTCCCTAGCAAGACTCCTGCATTATGTTGGAGCAGGAACAGGAACCTGATTGACTGGCAAGCTGCAAGCCAGATATGTAAGTCTTCATAGAATTCCAACAAGGAAGAACAGTCCCTTTTGAGAATTTTGGTTGAGAGAAAGCAGTACAGGTTTGCAGCCTGCAATTTCAATTCGGATGTTTTCTTGAATTCTTCATAATTAAATTTTTTTCCCCACAGAGGACTCCCTCAGTCTGGAATTCTTGTAATGGGCACTGCTTTCAGACTTCAGTTGTTTCAGGATACGAGCTGGCCAGACACTTAGCGGGCACTTAGCCAGCTGGGGCCTATGGAATTTTCCACCCTCAGCTAAAGAAAAGAGTAAAGAGGTAGAGGTGTGTGGGTGTGTGGCTGTGTGTGGAGGGGCATGTTTAAGAAAGAAAGGGATGGTTTCACCTCACAGAGAATAGCACTGTGACTGACAAGTCCCAATATGCCTCTCATATGGCCTATAGAAAAGACACTTCACTCAGCCTGCAGGTCAAGTTAGGACACTTCATTTTGAAGGTAATCCCTGAACCCCTTCCCAGAAATAGACTTCAAAAGTACGTGGTTGAAGAAAGTGGATGGATGGGAAGACTGAAATTTTTCTCTGAGTTCCTTTTGGCTTTAGACAATTTCAGTTGAGTGATAAATGGAAACTTTCTCCACCAAATCCAGTCACTGCCATCTTAGAGAGACAAACCACAAAAGCTTCCTGGCTAATCACATGTGTATCAGCCCTCTTTACACTGGCTACTGTGACATCTACCATGATCAGATGGCATGGTGGTCTCTGCTCTGAAAAATTACTTTCTCAAGATGTGGTCTGCATTTTCTCTTTTTCCATCAATTCCAGTTAGCCATGACCATATTTTTTTCTGGGCCTATTCTATCTTTGTATGGGTCCTTGGGTAACTGACCTGGCTGTATTGTGTTGAAAATCATGCAAAAGTTTGAGGAAACTCCAGATTTTGTTTCAAGATCTGTGGAGACAGAACGTTTATGAATCATCTTCACTTGCCCAACTCCCCCCCCCCCCAATCAGGAAACCAGTTCCGGTTCTGTATATAAGTGAATTTAAGTTAAAAGTTCAGTTATTTTTGGTGGAATTATGTTCATTTTTTCTAGTGTGTCTATGTAAACAATCTTATTTTTAAATGTGAAAGGCTATTACCTATAGTGCAATTTAAGTCTTCTTCAGAAATGGATGTTTGTTTTCTCTAAATTATGTATTCTTTTCTTGCAAGCTGGCCCAACTTCTCTTTGAACCTAGGGCCTTGTGCATGTTAGGTATATGCTACAAGCTACGCTCCTCTTCCTTTTTTATTTTTATTTTCAGACAGGGTCAAGCTGAGTTGCCTTGAATTTTGATCCATCCTTTCTCTTGAGTAACTAAGATTACAGGCTTTTACTTTGTTTTGCTCATTTACTACTCTTTATTTTGGAGCATTATTACATCAGAAACTTTATGAGGCAGTTGATATCTATTTTTTTTGTCTTTTTCCTTTTTATCCGTACCGGGGATCAAACTCAGGACTGCCTGCTTGCAAGGCAGGTGCTTATGCCACTGAGCTAAACCTCCAGCCCGAAGGCAGTTGATATCTTATAGGGCTGGAACTTTTGGGACTGTGCAGAAAGATCTAGAAAGCAGTGTGTCAGTGGAGAAGTGAGTTAGAGACAGAGAAAGTGTGCTGAACTGTTGAAGACAGAAGCCTTGACCCAGCAGGGAAAGGCTAATATTTTTATTTGGTTCACAGTAAAATCCTAAGGGAAATGCCTTGAAAACTGTTGATTTTGTTGAATAGAAATAGAGAATCTATTTCTAGTAATATATCTCTGTTTTTCTGTCTGTTTCTTTTCTCTCTGCAATACCTGAGGATTGAACCCAGATAGTTTTCACTGAGCTACAGCCCCAGCCCTTGCTTCTATTTTTGACACAAGGTCTCACTAAATTGCCCAGGCTTGGCTTGAATTTGTGACCCTCCTGCCTCAGCCTCCCAATGTGCTAGGATTACAGATACATACCACTGTGCCGGGCTCTCCAGTGGTTTCTTTTTAATGGATTGAAACTGCTTTGAGCAAGGTGGTAAAGGTAATAGGAGAAGGCAAAATAAGAGCTTAACTTGAGAGAACCAGGGATTTTCTTTTTTGGGCATTACAACAGACCCAGAGGTAGAGATTAAACTATTAACAGTATTTAATGAGATTTACTACACACACACACACACACACACACACACACACACACACATTTTGTTTTGTTTTTGGAGACAGGGTCTTGCTGTTTAACCGAGACTTGCCTAGAACTCGAGGGATTCTCTTGACTCTGCTTCTCCATTCCACGTGTGCACCACCACGCCCAGCTGAGAGTAGCAATGTATTTTCAGACTTGGGAAGAAATCACATTCTTTAGACCGTGTACTAGGTGAATTGGGAAGAAAGTGGTGAGCACATAATTATTCAGAACCTAGGGGCAGTATGCACAATCAATCTATAATTCAAGATGCCGAAACAGTTAATTAGCTTAGATGGAAGTTAGGGATGGCTGACCACCAGATAGAGACCAGATTTATTTAGAGGGCCAAGAGTAGGAGTCAGGTGGTGCCGGCCTGCCTGTCCTCCCTTTACCACCCCTAGTCTTTGTCAAGGGGGAAGGCGGGTAACAGCTCACACCTAAACTAGACCTACATTTTTCAAGGCAGCAAACCCTGTTTGACAGGGATGCTAGCGAATGTTGACCGCTCCTCTGAGCCTTTAGGAGTTTCCCTGAGCAGCCCCCCTGGAGCTGGATTCCTCTTACTACTTCCTGTCCCTTCCAAGCCACTTTCTTCCTACCTCTTCCTCATGTTATTTCTTTCATGTGGTGCTGAGGAACTTGAATGTTAAGGAGGAGCTCTATCAGGTAGCTAGACCTATAGCTATCTCTGTCATTCTGCTTATCCTCAACTGATGGTCCCTTTCTGCCCTTCCACCTTCTAGGCAAATCTTCCTTGCTTCTGGCTCCCTAGGGCAGTCTGGTCCCCACCTGTCTCCGTGGCCAGCCCCTTTGCGTCTCAAAGGATGTCATTCTACTCCAGGCACCAGCCTCCTCTCCCCTTCTCATCTCATCTTCTCACCTCTTCTTTCCCTCTCTCCTCTATTTGACTAAAAAGTGTTCACCATGGGACACAGAAATCACTCTGCGTGCGTGTGTGTGTGTGTGTGTGTGTAGCCTTTTCTTTAGCCAAAGATGGAAAATTCCAAAGGGCTGAGTTAGTGATGGCTGGGTGCCTTTTCTGGAAATCCAGTGGCCTGAGCGCCAAGGGAATGTCATGGAGCTTTACATCTGGCAAGGTTGTCCCCTAATAAGTGCTGGCTTTGGGTTACATTCCAGTTGAAAGAAAGGGAGGTTCTATCTGTGGTAATAGAGAATCAGAAAAAAGTGTTTTAAAATGATATAACTGCTGAGCCCAGTTTACATCACTTTTTTCCCCCCTGCTGGGTTTGATTGGGAAAGAGTGGCCTTTGACTTAGTAGACCTTTTGAAAGTGAAACTGCTTGCTTGAAAAACGAAGTTCCTGCACCTCTCTTTACTTGAGGATTTCATTTTGTAGGGGCTATTGCTTGGCAGAAGCTAGGTATGTCTCAGAGAAACCCACGAGAGTGCTCTGCCGAAGCAGGCATCCTCATTATCAATAGATGGAGTTGAGTGGATCGTCATCACTCTAATGCTTATTGATCTCCCTTTCGAGAAGTAACTTGGGCAGGGTTTTGTCTAACATATCCCAACAGCTATAACAAGTTAAGGTAACCATTTGGATGATAAGAAAAACACGATCACTTTGAAATAACCAGAAACTCTGCTGTTCTGCAGCCTCTTGGGGGAGAGTAGAGGAAAGAACGAAATACCCAATCCCATAAAAATACCAACTCCATCTGCACTGGCTCCACATTACAATACATAAATATTCTAATTTCCTCCAGAGGCCCTCATTGTCTTTTCATGTCCACCAGTAAAGCCTGTCCCACCTCAAATGAACTTCTACAGCATCTCTGCCTGTGGCCTGGACTCCAGCTGTGCTGCCCCATCCCAATTCCCCCATATCCTCTGCATCATCTCTCACCTTCATGCCTTGAACATGCTGACTTTTCATCTTGGAATGTCCTTCCAGTCCCTTTCCTGCTAAAGGGAGGCCCTTCTGTCACAGGGGTCAGGTCACAGGGCCATCTTCCCTACCATCACTCCAGGTGGAGTAAATTCTTCTTTCTGCAAGCTTAAAGCCAATTACTTGTCATATTGGTTTCCCATCATTGCTATAACAAAGTGCCACAGACTGGATGGCTTTAAAAATGACATACTTTATTTATTCTCTTATAGTCTATAAATCCAGAATCAGAATCACTGGACCATATTCCCTCAGGAGACTTTAGAAAAGGATCCATCCTTTGCCTCTCACAGCTTTGGCAGCTCTCAGCATTCCTTGGCTTGTGGCTGTATCCCCGTAGTTTGCTTGTGAGGCCACATTGTTTCCTCCTCCTTGATAAGTATCAAATCTTCACTTCTTTTATATACAGAAGGACATTTGTGTGGCAGCATTGAGGCCTTACTCCATAATCCAAGATGAAGTCCTTATCTCAAGATTCTTTTTTTTTTTTTTTTTTTTTTTTTTTTTTTTTTTTTGGTCTTTTTCGTTTTTATCGGTACCAGGGATCGAACTCATGACTGCCTGCTTGCAAGGCAGGCGCTTATGCCGCTGAGCTAAATCCCCAGCCCCTATCTCAAGATTTTTAACTCTTAATCACACCTGTAAAGATGGTTTTGACATAAGGTGCTATTTCCAGGTTCTAGGAATTAGCACAGGGCCAGGGTAGTGGCGGATGCCTGTAATCCTAGCATTCTAGAGGCTGAGACAAGAGGATCACTGCGAGTTCATGGCCAGCCTGAACTATATAGCGAAACCCTGTCTCAAAGAAAGAAGCAACAACAAAAAAATGAATTAGGATGAGGGTGTTTTGAGGGGCCATTTTCCAGTTTACCCTGATAGTTGTTCTGTTTTAGGGAGGATTGATTTCATTCTGCCTCATAACTGTAGTAAGTGTCAGCTTTTCCCTTCAATTACGATGGCAATTAAGATGGCAGGAGAGTTGAAAGAGCTCGAGTGCAAAAAGGCCCAGCAATTCCACTGACACGTGTTACTTTTGACAGGTTATTTAAATTTGTGGGACCTCCTTGTACTCATTTATAAGGTGTAAATAATAACATCTACTTCACCAGGCCTCATAGAATTGCTCATAATAGCCAAAGATTAAAAAAATGTAACCTAAATTTTCAAAAATAAAGGGTTAGTGTTTGTGTATATTTATCAGTATTCCAGAAAACCTTGCTGACATTACATGAACCCGCCCCTCAACAGGGTTTTGCTATGTAGTTAAGACTGGGTTTAAACTCTCTATGTGTCCCAGGCTGACCTCCAACTTGAGGCAATCATCCTGCCTCAGTCTCCTGAGTTCTGGGATTACAGATACGCACCACTATGGCCACTTTCTATATATTTTTCACATGGGAAAAAGTTTAGGTGATGAAACAAAATTCAAGCTATCATACAACTTTCATAGAATAATACATATGTGATACATGTGAATTTATTTATTCACTCCATACCTCAGTTTCTTCATGTGTGAATTAGGGATAATTGATTGTACTAACTTCACAGTGTTGTTGTAAGGATTGAGTGAAGCAGTTCAGTAAAGCACTTAGAAAAATGCCTGTCACATAAGAAGCACTAAATAAATGTAACTATTAGTATTATTCTCATATTCAAAAAAACAGCCTCAAAGATGGTTTGTATGTTGATAATGTATATATGTATATATATATATATATACACACACACAATGTGATATGTATATAATATTAAGAGTGTATACTTCAGGATAGTGGGATGTGAATAAATTTTATTCTTTATATTTTCTATTTTTAAAAGTTTATTTTATATTGAGTGTTATTTTTATAAGCAGAAAAAGTAGAGTTCAAAACAAGAATGATACTTAGCTTTCATTCTTGCTGTATTTTGTTATGTACACAGACACGCACATATAGTACTATCTCTACTTCAAATACCTATTAAGATAATTTCTCCTATAATCTTGCAATTTCATGCTCTGTACTTTGAAGATCTTAAATTCTCCACTGAATCAATAAAATTAGGATAGTCTAGAAATTAGACACTTAAATTCCATTTCCTTTTCATTCTTACTTGTTTAAGTATTCCCTGAATTTTGATTGTACAATTGAAATTTTAAAGAATACATGTATACATCCTGACATACTATATATGCAACTGTATATATATATATATATATATATATATATATATTCATTTATATGCCTGTAAGTCTACATGTATGTATGTATTTCATATTGTCTTTGTAATTTTTGAGAGACAAATGTTTATCCTTAATTTTCTGAAAAGTAAATAAAACTAGGTTCTAACTTTCTTTTCATGTGAAATATGTCTCAGGTGTATGTAATAGAAACATCCTTTATCATTGATAAAAATGAATCACTAGAGGATCTTAAATTTCAAGTAAAGATAGTTAATAGATTACATGCATTGATATTGTAAGGGTTTCTGGTTGTGATTTTCCTGATTTTGATAATGCTGTCTCTTTTTAATTTAAAATCACTGTTAGACTTTTTTTTTTTTTTTTTTTTTTTTTTTTTTTTTTTTGTCTTTTTCCTTTTTATCGGTACCGGGGATCGAACTCACAACTGCCTGCTTCAAGGCAGGGCGCTTATGCCACTGAGCTAAAACCCCAGCTCCCACTGTTAGACTTTTTATAGATTTAAACACAAATGAATGGGAGCTGGGTGTGGGTGGTTCACACCTGTAATTCCAGTGCTTGGGAGGCTGAGGCAGGAGGAGTATCATTCCAAGTTCGAGACCAACCTGGGCTAGAAAATAAGCACAAGGCCAACCCGAACAGTATAATGAATTCCTGTGTCAAAAAATGGGGGTGGGAGGCATGAGAGAATTGCTGATGAATTAGGAGCTTTGAGCTAGAAGGTCTTACTTTTGACATTTAAGATAATTAGATTATGAAACACATATTGGTAAGCAAGATCTCTTTTTTCCCTCTGTATCATGTGCTTTTTCTGTACATCCTTGAGTTCATTTCTTTTACTTCACTTTTATCTCTCCATCCCATTGTCTCACTTTTCTTTGCAATGACTCCTCTGATCATAATCTAAAACTGATCCATAAAATAATTTTTTGTTCAACCTAAATTTTGAATTTTTTCTTCATGACTTAAAAAGTAGTGGAGAAGAAAGAGATGAATAAAACGCAGAGGATTTTTTAGGGCAGTGAAACTACAATTTGTGATACTGTAATGATGGATATGTGTCTACATTTGTCTAAACACACAGAATGTACAACACTAAGACTATTCCCTAAGGTACACTACGGACTTTGGGTGTTATGACACATCATTGTGGGTTTGTTGATTGTAATGAATGTTCTTAGTTGGTGCCAGATGTTGACAATGAAAGGAGGTTATGTGGTACGTGCAGACCAAACTCTGTGCTTTGTGCTTACTGTTGCTGTGAAGCCTCAATTGCTCTAAAAATTAGTCTGTTAGAAAAAGCATGATGTGTGAAATATTTTATTTTTCTCCTTATAAAGTAAATTAAACATTGTGTTTTATATGTATGGACTTTTAATATCTCTGCTGTCAGTGGTTCTAATAATTAAAATATCATCCTCATTAGTGGTAGTTTGGAAGATTGCATTCCCAGCCCTTTTGCTGACTTGTTTGATATAATTATGAAGACCAACTAGCAAATATGAATTGAATGCATTGGATGAAAAGTACTAGGTAAAAGACAAGTAATTTTATTGTTAGAGTGAGTTATTATGAATCAGAAATTTTAAGGTCTGCGGTCCACCATGTGACCCTGGAAGCGATGCACCCATGACATGGTTATGAGAACCACTGAAATCATGCTGTAATGGTACCTACTAGTCAAATGCAGGCTTCGCTATAGCTGTGTCTGCTGAATAATGTCCATGTGTAAATCAAATTGGGAAAATCAAACCATTGTAAGGGAATCTGATTTTTGAATGAAGTTTATTAGAATCCTTTTGTATAGGACCACTCACTAATGTTCATGCTTTGTTAAAGTAAGATTTAAGTTGTTTTAACATAGGTACAATCCTATGCCGCTTAAAATCTGATTGTTTTGGTGTCTGGATGAGAAGATTCACTCTGGGGAGTTCCATTAACTCCTTCAGAGCCAATGAAGCCATTTAGTCAATTATGGTTTCTGACAACTAAGTAATACCCTTGCCACCTGAAAGATTTAAAATAGTCCTTTCAAGTGCCTCCTTAGTCTCTGAGAGTGCATGACTCATTTGTTCATTGTAACCTGAAAGAAATCCAAATGTCAGAAGACACCAGAGAAATTGCTTTAAGTTGCACTTCTAAACACCAGTATTGGAGGTCTTAAGTATTAGGAAAACAATATGATATGGGTTAAAAGTTGATGATTGGAGCCACTGTATTTAGTTGTGGCTGAAAGGGTAAGGGGTGGGCTGGCAGGCTTTTCTAGAATATTCCTGAAGGAAATTCTTGCTGGCAGCCTTAAGCATCTGGAGTTCTGGCTAGACACTATACCATAGTTTCTATCTTACTCTTTTTTTCTAGGGACTCCAGCCCTATTCCAAACTCATGCATTTTTTAGTGTTCCTCGTTTACACGTGATCCCATAGTATTTCTTCTGCCAATTTTACTTAAAGTTGCTTCCCCTTCAAGCAGCCATTGAATCTAACTTCTGCACGTGACTAGTGGAAGGGAACTAAGGATATTAGAACATATATTACATAAGTGCTGGGAGACAGATTGCATTTCTGTACCTGTTAAAACACATGTTCTTGGCAACATAAAATGAGCCTGTGGAGAGTGAGGTTCTCCAAGTTCGGGTAAACCTTTGCCTTTCATTGACCTCATTGGATCCCAGTTAATGGAAAAATATGATCAGGGTTCACCCTATGGAATCATTGCTTAATACTGTAGATGACTCACTGGAATTAGTGTGTTTGAAAATCACTTCCAGATGTATAGCAGAAAGTTTTCCAAAAGGAAGAAATAAACTCTGGAAAGTGGGTTAGTTTTTTTTTTTTTAATTATCTTAGAGCCAGAATCAAATCTCTTTATACATGGTTAGTCAACATATATAAGGAAGACTGAGAAGTGTGGTCCTGTCCACCTTACTTTGAGACTGTCACCCACATAAATGGGGAGCTGCCATCAGCCTGCTTCCTTATCCCTCAGTACCTACCGTGCTCTTCACATCTCCCATCTCACGATGCTGAATGATCGGAAGCCTTGCCTACTCCCTCGAGTTTTGGCCTCATTCCTTAACATTATCTGCAGACATTTACTGAGCATTCTTGTGTGAAGATATCTTGCTAGGTTCTGTGAAAGATGGGAGGAGTGTCCAGTTGAAGGGCAGCAGCAGACTGGGAAATAGTGCAAAGTAACTGAGAAAAGTGAGTTCTGGTGTCAGTGTCTGGTTTGAAATGACGCTTTCTGCCCGTGGAATATTGGGAAAGTTACAGAGCCTTTCTAAGTCTCAGTTTCTTTGTTTATAAGATGAGAGTGATGATAATAATATGTACTTCATAAGGTTAGCCTAAAGGAGATCATTATTCATCTAATTGTCACCTGTAGTTTGTATGTGGAGGAGGAATGTGAGGCCTGAGTTGTAGACTGAGGCTTCTTTCTAAGAGGCAATCATAGTGTTGGATCTTGGGAATTTTTTCCAAATTTGCAGCAGAGTACTTCACTCCAGTAGATAATTCACTGGCTTCTAGTAGTGAATTTTTAGTTGAACCCTGTTAAAAGCGGTAATGTTTTGTCATTCCTTGGAAGCACTAGATGACAGATTTTGTAGCTCATGCATTAGAAGGAAAGTATTTGTAAATAAGTAGCATAGCCTGGAGCTGTAGCCAGTGCTAAGTCTGCTCTAATAAGGTGTTTTGGTAAGCAAAATCATATGTTTTCCACCCTACTTATTTGCCACGACTTACCTATTAGCATGCTGTATGTGAGCAGTTTTCTGTTGACTGTGTATTCTCCCCTAGATCTTAAATATAACCTCAGTAAATGTGTTTCTGTGCTACAATGTGGTAAAAAATGTCATATAACTTGAAAAACTGCATCAGAAGAGGAACTTATGTCTATTGTTTGTTTCTTTTCAAAGTGCTGGGAATCAGACCTAGGTTCTCATGTATGCTAGGCAATTGCCCTATTTGTGAGCTTCATCCAGCTTCTATAGATTCATTTTGAAGAGGTAAAAATGTTTAGGAATGTGTAAAGGGGCTGCAGAAATTGTAGCGAACATCATGAACTACAGAGTTAAACAACCCTGGCTCTATGTCTCTTGGTTCACGGCAACTTACTACAAATTAAGCAGCTTAAAATAATCCAACTTACTATTTCACAGTTTCTCTGGGTCAGAGGCATGGGCAGGGCTGAGTGGCAGTCTTTGCTCAGAGTTTCAGAGCTGTTGGCAGGACTAGGTTCTCATCTGAAGGTTCGGGGGTCGTTTCCAGGTCATTCAAGTTGGCACAACTCAGTTCTTCATGGTTGTGGAACCAGTCTCACCGTCAGCTGGTGGTTACCAGCTCCTAGAACCCACCTAGCCAGGTGGGCCACTTATTCCACGGCAGTTTACTTCTTCAAAATCAACAGGTGGACATCTCTCTCTACAGAATGGGTCCTAACCAAATGGAGGTCGGACCCATCCAGAATAACGTTCCTTTTGATGAATTCAAAGTCATTTGATTGGTCACTTAATCAGGGAAGTGATATTTAATAATCAACACAAGTCCCACTTAAGAGGGAGATAACCAAGGAACAGGAATCTTAGGGACTATCTTAGAATTCTGTCTACTACAGTGACTAAATCATTCACTTGTGCAAGATACCTAAGCTCTCTTTAATCTGTTTTCATATTGATTAAATGTGGGTAATGATAGCATTTTCTGCCTCATAGGGTGATTGATAGAATTACATGAGATAACACAGTGCTTTTAGCATAGCACCGGGCGCCTAGCAAGCTTCCAATAGATGTTAGAATCATGGCAGAGAAGAGCTGCTTTTCTCCCTTTCCTCCTGCCTTGCCTTTACCACCCTCCCCACGCAACGGTTAGGTAGGTGGAACATTTAATCACATGCCTAAATAGTTGAGGACCCCCTCAACTGAGTTAAATAGGAAAAGGGATTTCCTAATGATGTAATTTACTTAACACTGAAATTTGTAAGCCATCTGTCTTAGGCTATCTAAGTGAAAGCCTTTCTAGAGATTACCTTCTGATTTGATTTTTTTAAAACTGGTACTGGGAATTGAATCCAGGGCTTTGCACTGAGCTATTTTCCCATCCATTTTTTTTTTTTAAATTTTGAGATAGCATCTCAGCAAATCACTGAGTTTTTGGGCTGGGCTTAAACTTGTGTTCCTCCTGTCTTAGCCTCTCAGAGTGCTAGGGTTACAAACTACACCACCACACCTGGGTTCTTGTTAGTTTTTTTGGGTCAGTAGAGAAACAAAAGCAGAAAAGGAAAAAAGGGCCTTATTGCTGGCACGAGAGTGCAAGATTCGTCTGAGGCAGACAAGCTGGTTGGCTTTTATTAGGTTTGAAGGGGTGGAATTTCAAGGGGCAGGCGATATGATATATTGACAGCTGACTGGGGAGACACTGGTGTGCGAGAAGAAACAATAAGTTCAATTCAGGCTTAGAAGACGAACACAGAAATAGGTATTGGAGGGACGTACTATTGTTTTTGTGTCCAGTGCCATGCTGGACCTGACAGAGTTCCATAACGGCGGGACCTATATTCGATTCTTTGCGCAATGAATGTATGTGCAGACCTTAGTTCATGGTGTCCTTCAGCATCCTTCTGAGTCTGGAAATGTGTTTCTTAGGTGGGATGAAGGTTTTAGATATTAGCGTACTATCAAAAAAGATTTGATAGGTCAGTGGTTTACAATTGACAGTACTTTTGAATTACAAATTAGTACTTTATGGACCAAGAGATATTAATTTAAAAGATTTGCACCCGATTTGTAACCATCAGTAAAATTATTCAATAGTTCAGCTGCATGATGATCTTGGAATTTGGATTCAATTTATTCATTTGAACTACTGAGACCTTGGCATTTAGGGGACATGAGTGTATGCTTCCAGGGCATATAAGAAAATGAGTATGAATTGCTCCTTCTCACTGGCTCTGGAAATTGATTTTTTCAGTAATACTTAGAATATAAACTGTTATTTAACCAATAGTTGTTTGGAAGCCTCATGTTGCAAGTGGGACTATTTAGAGAGGAACAAAAGGAAGATAGTTGGGAAAAGAAACAAAGGACAGACGCAAGAAAAAGGAAATGCCTACACTTCATAAATGGGATCACTTCTACAGAGTTTGGATCTTCATGGTGGAAATAAATGTGTCATTTTCCACAGTAATTACTTACAAGTTCCACTGCTGCAGTGGTAACGGATCTACATTTTTATAATCTGTGTGAAAAGTTTAAAGTTTGTGTATTTCAGAACAACTCAGAGAAAGGAGGCTAGTAGAGGTGGGAAGTCTTGCAAGCTCTCCAATTTCTCAAGGCTCAGTGGTAAATATTTATAACCCTAGCTCTTTGGAGGCTGAGGCAGGAGGATTAGAAGTTTAAGGCCAGCCTGAGCTATAACAGTGAGTTTAAGGCTGGCCTGCACTACATAGTAAGACCCTGTTTCCATAAAGGAAAAAAAAAAGAGATCTCATGGCTCTTTACCACCCTGACTGACCCCACTGGGCTAACTGCCACACTCAGTGTGGGTTTCCTTTCTATGACGCTTACAGTCACAAGCGGCTTTATTGCATCGACTTCCTCAATAGGAGTCCAGTTGGGGGAGGACTCATGAGTTTGTGGCCTCATTGCAAAGGCTTCAGTCCTTGCTCCTTTCCCTGCAGGAAGATAAAAAAGAGACAAAAGGTTTGCCTTCTGTATAGAGCCTGAAAATAGTGGAAATCAATGTCTTTAGGCTCTTTGCTTACTCCTTAAAAATGTACCCATGTCTTCTTTAAACAATAAAATTGACTAAAAGCTTTTGTTTACATGTCAAATCACTGTCAAGAGAGTGAAAATGCAGCCCACAAAAAGGATAAAAATATTTGCAAAACATATGTCTAATGAGGGATTAATATCCAGAATATGCAAAGGCCTTCCGTTAACTCAACAACAGTAAGAAACCAGATTTAGAACCAAGAATTTGAATAGACATTTCTCCTAGGAAGATAAATGACCACTAGGCCCATGACAAGACACTCAAAATCATTAGTCATTAGAGAAATCCAATTGAAAATCACAGTGAGATGCAAGTCACATACTCTTTAGGATGATTGTTACCCTTTAGGATGATTGCTATCCAAAACAATGAAAAACAACACACTTTGAGGAAGAGATGGAGAAACTAGAGCCCTTATGAATTGCTGGAAGGAATGTAGAATGTAAAGTTGTGCAACTGCCCTTGAAAGCAGTTTGGAGGGGCCTCAAAAAGTTAAAGACCATCTTTAACTTTTGAAGTGTAGAATTATCATATCTCTCCTCCAAACCTGGAAAACAGACTTGGTACTTGCACAACAGTATTCATAGTAGCATTATTCACAGTAGCTAAAAAGTGAAAATATCTCAAAAGCCCAACAGCAGATAGGTGGATAAGCAAAAAAAAAAAAAAAAAAAAAAAAAAATATATATATATATATATATATATATATATATATATATATATATATTAATATGGATTAAATTCTGTCATGTTACAGCTTAGGGGAACCTTGAAAACATTATATTCAGTGAAACATGTATATATAGTGGAATATTATTATTAATATGGATTAAATTCTGACACACACTGCAGCATAGATGAGCCTTAAAAACATACTCAGTAAAATAAGTTGGATGCAAGCAACAAACTTTACTTGATTTTACTTATATGAGGTACCTGAAATAGGCAAATAACATAGGCACAGAAAATAGACCTGGGACAGGTATGGTGGCTGATGCCTATAATCCCAGAATTCAGGGGGCAGAGGTAGGAGAGTCACCATGGGTTTGAGGCCCGCCTGGGCCACAGAGTGATTCAAAGCCAGCCTGGATTACATAGCAACTCTTTAGAGAAAAAAGGAAAGTAGAGTAGAGGTTAGCAAGGACTAAGGGGAAGAAAGAGTGGAGAGTTAGTGTTGAATGGTACAGAGTTACTGTCTCAGATGATGAAAAAGCTTAGAAATGTATGGTGCTGATGATTGTAGAAAAATGTGAATGTACTTAATACCTTTGAAGTGTACACTTAAGAACGGTTGAAATGGTAAATTTTATGTATAAGAAAAAACCCAAATAAGGTTGATTGCATGTTTTTAGACTATAACTGCAGTACTTAATTGTACTAGAAAATTTGTGGGGGGAACAGAAAAATAAAAGAAGCAAGACATGTGTAGTTCAATCACTCAGCCCACTCACTGTTGTAGCCTAGCATGGCCTCAGACTTCCAGTCCTCCTGCAGCTTAGCCTTCTAAGAGCCAGGGTTACAAATGTGTGCCACTAGCCTGGAGAGACATGACAGTTACATAAATTTTTTAACTATGTGGCCCTCATCAGTAAAGATGACAGTACTTTATACAATTTCTGGTGTAAATGGTGCAGTGACACTTGTTCATTTGCTGGTAAAGTTTTGGCAATTTAATCCACTATTAGGAAAGAAATATAAAAGGTCACTTACTACTGAAAAACATAGCTACCATGGTGGACATTCCATTGCAAAGCCTGTTCTCAGCAGAAATGTTTCTATGGCCATGATCACATCATAGGAACAGTTTCAAGGAAGAGCTCAGACACCTGGCATCAGCAGCTGTGGGAAAAGTGTGGAACAGGGCTTTTAAAATCTATAGTCATTTTCATGCCACATGCCAAGCCCTGGAGCAGCATCGCATTTAGGGGGTGGAGATTCAAATCTTGTGATTCTTGCTGTGAGACAGACAGAGAAGATTCTTACATTGTGTGTTTACCTTCATTGGCTGCCACTGAGGCCTTCCAAAAGGCCTTATACACAGAAGGATGCTGGGACTTTGCAAGGGTCTGTCTTTGCCTGTTTGCAATAAGATCCTCTTGCTTACAGCCTGAAAGGGGCTGCCCTCAGGTTGAGGGATTTTTGAGAAAGC
This sequence comes from Cavia porcellus, assembly GCF_034190915.1. NCBI lineage: Eukaryota > Metazoa > Chordata > Mammalia > Rodentia > Caviidae > Cavia > Cavia porcellus. Next base: position 79,719,439 of record NW_026947486.1, read on the forward strand.
TGAAGCAAGTTCCTGGAATGGCCAGATGCTGTGGCTGCTGTAGCAGAGACCAGTGTATTTCTGGGCTGGGGAAATTTTCTGGACTAGGTCTGCATTGCTCCCTCAAAGAAACCTCCCAATGTCAAAAGAAAGAGGAAAAGATTCAGTGGATGGGCTGACTATTCCAGACAGGTATTAAACATTTCAGTAGGTTCTGTTTAAATTTTGGAAAGAGATTTAGTTGCCTTTCTACTTAAAAATGTGATAGTATTAAAGACAGGGATGTAGCTCAGTGGTAGAGTGCTTGTCTAGCATGTGTAAGGCCCTGAGTTCCAGGGCCAGTACTTCACACACACCAAAAAAAAAAAAAAAAAAAAGGACATCTTTCAGTTGGCCCAAGAGACGCTATAATTTTGTTTTGCCAGAGTTATCTTGATTGTGAAATATGTGGCAGTGAAGTCATTCATCCTCCTTAAATACAGTTGGATTCCGTGCACAAACAAATGCTAGCCTTTGAATAGTTACCTACATAGGAGGCCACCCAGTTACTCCCTCATGTGGTCATGGCTCAGAATATGAGGAATTACCCTCAGAGTAAGTTTATGAATCATCTGATGTCCTTTACATTTCATGCACTGTATATATGTTTATCATAAAATCAGTGTCTACATTTTGGTATGAAAGGAAAATTATCATTTTTTAAAAGTGACTTCAGTGGTTTCATTGTGTTCTTACAAGTCTATAATTACATCAGTGTTATTGATGTTACCTTGCAGGGTTTTTTTTTTTTTTTCCTGAGGTAATGTAGGTCCAGTCATCTTAAATGAAAAAAGATCCCCCATGCTAGGCTGGGGGTTCACGTTACCTATAGGAATCTCTAGAATCCCTCCATTTGAAACAGTGTGTATTAAGTATATAGAATAATGGATTTTATTGTGGCATTTCCATACATGCTTATAACATAATTTGATCATATCCTCCCACTGTCCCTTCCTCCCCTCCTTTCCCCTACTCCTCTTGCGCTCCTGATCCTCTTCTGCTTGTGTGATAGTCTCCCTCCTGCTTTCATATTGCCCCCTACACATACCACATTTCACATGTGAGAGAAACCATGCGATATTTGACTGAGTCTGGCTTATTTTGCTTAACATGATATTATCCAGCTCCATCCATTTTCTTGCAAATAACATAATTTCATTGCTCTCCATGGCTGAATAATACTCCTTTGTGTATACATATCACATTTTTCTTTATCCATATATTGACAGGCACCTATGTGGATCCTATAACTTGGCTGTTGTGAATTATGCCACAATCAACATAGAAATTCCTAGAATTTTAAAATTCCTTGTGTGAGAGTTTGGTTAAGAAATTATCACTAAAAGATCAAACTTTTGGAGCACTGTATTATGCACATCTTGGCAGGTGCTTAATAAATATTTCTTGCTGGATATGACTTAGAAATCAAAGGAAATTTTGACCCCTTGTTCCAAATTCCTTATACTCCAAAGTATCTATTTCATCTTTTGTAACACTGTACTAATCAGGAATCAACAATATGAATCCAGTTTGTAAGAGAAAAAAATAGAAAAATGGACAAATATCAAAATGTCCACAATGGTCATCTGTGGATGGTAGGTTTCTAAGTGATTAAGATACACTTGGGAGGCTGAGACAAGGAAGTTCCAGAATTCTAGGCCAGCCTGAGTTGCATAGGGAGACCCTGTTTCAAAAGAAAAAATAATGTATTCTTCAATGAACAAGTATTGTTTTTATAATTACCCAAAAGCAATAATTCATATAGAAAAATTATGCAACTTGTTTTTATGAAGCTAGTAAAGCAGTTGGTCTTAACCTTGGATCATATTGTTTTTTGAAATTTTGGGGAGCTCTTCTCCTATGAGAGTGAAGTCCATCCAGCATTTTTCATAAAATTTCAGTTTCACGGATCCCACATAGCTCATCCAAGGATCACTGAAAATCCTCTGTTACAACTACTTCAGGATGTAGATTTAATGACACCCCAAAAAGCAGTCAGGCGCCAGTTAAGTGGATCTGTAGAGTCATATATATGTTGTTGATAATCATTTGGGAGGGTGGTGGCATCTGATTCTTAACACAGGCTTTGCTTCAGGCGATTCACATTAATCAAGCAGGCCTTGTAAATGAGTGTCCTGTTCTTGTATAGGCCCATGGCTCCGGGGGCTATGGCCCTGGGGGCTGCAGCAGAATGAAATTAAAGCCCGGAGAGTTCAGCTGAGCCTAGGGCTTGTATCTGTGTGACTACCCCTCCCCCATTTCCCAATTGGGATTTTCTCCAGCAGCAACACAGAGCACAAGTTGGAAGCCTCTTGGGGCAACAACAGAGAAAACCTGAGCGCGGGGTTTGATCTAGAGCCAGGGAGTGGGAGTGGATGTGGTGCAAAATGACAAAGGGTTTGTTAGAGCACTGTTGGCTTCTGGGTCCCAGTTGAACCAAAATGAAAGCAGAACAGGAATACACTAAAATTGAGAGAATAGCAAGGGTAATGTCAGTCCAGCAGAAAAACATACTTAAGAGAAGATGTAGAAATTCTTTTCTAGGAAGGGTGTTTTGGCAGTGTGATAGCATTTGACAAAATGCCATAGGTGGAGCCTATACAGGCAAGGTTACTCTTAGATTAGGGTCTCCTGACAGTATTTGCAGGGGTGCAGGTTAGCACTGCAAAATGGAGATACTTGGGTAAGTGTGTGGGCGACTGCTTCTTGCTTCTTGTGCTTCTTGTAACCAAAGCTAGTCTTGGGGCTGGGTTTGTGTGACACAGCACACACTTAGGAGTACTTTTAAGAGAGGAAGTGAGAAAATTTACAGAACTGTGGGCACATTCAGCACACGCACTAAATGTGAGTTCCAGGGGTGGAAGGACAGAGAGAGGGACAGGTTGTTTGGGAGGAAGTTTGGCAAGGGGAAAACTGTTACTGGCACAAACGGGGCATTGCGTGAATCATCCACTTCCTTTCAGGTTTTGATAAATGTCTAACAAACACTGTTTTCAACTTCCTGACACTTGACATTTCTTTGTTTAGATATGCCTTGTTCGATGAAAACTTCAGACGTGATACTGTGAATTTACAAAATGATAAATCAGTGGGTGATGATTCACACAATTTACGTGGTCAGAAGCAGAGCTCCTGCACAGCTACCCTGTTATGTGGATTTCGGTGAGGATTTTGGAGATTGTGGTCATTTTGGAAAGATTACATGAGGCAGAAAATCTTAATGCTGAGTGCCATAAAGTATTGACAGTGGATCTGTAGTTTACTTATTCAGTCATTCAAATTAAGATGTAGGGGATCTGTGGATAGAACAATAAATAAGACAAATTACAGAGCTTGCTTTCTTACAGTAGGGGGAGAGGAAGAATGAAAGGATACAGATGAGTACTAACTGCACCGGGGCACTGCAGGTATGGGTCTGCATGGGGAAGGAAGCAAAATGCTGTGTCTGGATTTGAGGAAGTAGGTAGCTTTTGATGGGAGAGAGGATCTACTTGGACTTGCGTAGATCAGGCCACATCTTGGGGTCTTGGTGTGAAGTGAAGGACAGAACCAAATCAGACTGAAAGGTCACAAAAGCAAGGGTAGGATGACATGGGCCATTAGAGGGTCTGTCTATGATGGTTTGAGGGTATGGGCTAGAGGGTGGGGAGTGCAGGGCAGATCACAAAGTCTCAGGGCAGATCTTAGAAGTCTCAGGAAACCATTAGAGTGTCATCGTCCAGGCTGTGGCAAGCCATTGAATTTAGCAATTTAAACAAAACAATACTATGCCCCAACTAATTTTCACTAAACATTTATCCTTTTTGGATCAAATTAGGCAATAGAAAGTTGTTGGGAACAAATTATGTACAGATTAGCAAATGATCTTTTCAAAATTAAGAAGGTTAATTTAATCTGTATCACACAAAGGAGATACAAACATTCTCTCTCTCTGCCCTTTACAGAAAGACTTTTCATATAAACAACTCTCACTTTGTTTTACTCAGTAGTTTTTGCACAAGTAGTTTTCCATAACTCATTGTATCGCTTGTGGAAAATATAGACAATGGGGCAGATTTTCAGCCTATGCTGTCATTTTATGGATTAATTTCCATTAGTGCTGTCCTTCTGGCTTTCAGTGCATAAATATGAGTAAAACATCTGTTCATGTCATTCCCTCGCTTAAAAACCTCTGCTTGACTCCCAATTGCCTACACTAGGAAAAAGTCCAGACTCATCGCCTTGGCATACGTGGTGCTCCATAAACAGGACTCCAGCTCATCCCAGCCATTTCTTCCTTTACTGCCCACCCCCAGATCACTGATTGCACGCTGTTATTCTTTCATGCTGTTCTGCTCTCTCCTTTCTTGTGCTGCCTTCCTTTACCTCACCTGCCATGGGAATTGTTATCCAGCCTTCAAGGCGCTGCTCAAATGTTACTTCTTTAGCCTCCCTTAGCAGTGCAATGGCTCACTCCCTTTCCCGTGTCCACACAGAGCTTTCTGTGTCGCCTTCCTAGCCCTTGCTCTGTCCCATTGTAGCTCTTTGTAGGGTTTTGGCTCTCACTTTAGCTCATGAGTTCATTAAAGTTATGTTTTATGTCTTGCTCATATTTTTCTCCTGATTGGTAGCCCACTTCCTGGCACATGATTGGTGCTCAGTGAATGTATAGAGTTAAATTGTATATTTGCATTTTCCTTCATTTGTGCTTAGATGAGTCCTCAGGAAATGACAGCATCAGCGAGCTGCACTTCTGTAGCAGCTTGGTCAGTGAAAACCAGAACTGCATTATGGGAGCATCAGATACTGAAACTTAACCATTCTGATGAGGAGCAATGGGATTTGTGTACTGGGAACTCATCACTTACTAAATCCTGGGTGGGTTTTTTTTCATTTCTTTTGTACATAAAGGAAGTGAAACTGGGTTAGGTTGTTTTTTGTTTCTGTTTCAGTTTTCTTAGCAGCTTTATTGAGATATTATTCATATACCATACAATTCACTCATTTGAATTGAGGCTTTCAATAGTTTTTAGTATGTTCACAGAGATGTGGAACCATCACCACAATTATTTTTAGAACATTTTCATTCCTCAATGCTATTTACTTAAAGAGGCTCAAAAATCTTTCATTGGGATGAATCCCTAAAACTTATTCAGATGGTGTCTCTAACAATAGGGCAGTTGTCATAGAGAAAATTGGCTTGAAGAAGAAAGCAAAGATTATACATAGGGCTAGCCTTTTTGTTTGTTTAAAAGAATATGTGTAAAAAAGCTGAACACTTAAGAGATGGTTACCCATACCATATGCTGGTCTGATTTAATACCCTACTTAAGAGTAAAGACACAGTAACCTATGGGATCAGTGAGACTTTTTAAAGCTGTATAATATGGCCAAAATTGAGAGATGTTTTTCTAAATGGATAAAAGTTGGGAAAATAAATTAAACTTATTAATAGAAGTATAAGCTCTAAGCTTAATTAAACCAGATTAAAACTACATGAGCTGAATTGTAGACTGGTCACTGAGGGCCATCTGCCAGGGTGCATTTGGGCCAATAGAACTGTAAAATGCAGGGCACGATCAGGAAAGGCTTTGTTAGCCATCTGTAGATTTCCGCCTCACCTCACCAAAGTGTGGAGCCCAGCAGAAGCAGATGTGCCATAAGCAGGCCACTATATGCAGGATATATAATATCCTATAATAATACCAAGAGTTGGGACATCTGCAGACATTTTAGAGGTAAATTTAAGAAACGGTCAAAGAAACTATCATTATTTACCTTAAACAGCTTTTGGAATATATTATCTTATGCCCCAGTGTAAACTTAAAATATCAGTGGGGTCAGAAAAGGTAGAAACATTTTCAGATAGTGTACAGATCGGTATGACCAATTATAGAAGATGAAAATATTTGTGAAGGATGCATTTTTGCCTCTATCAAGGTTAGTTTTCAAAATAGGGCCTTCAAATTTTCTTCACTCCATCAAGAACAAATTTACTCAGTGGTAAACTGATGGTCAGATCTAGTGTGAAGAAAGATGTGTGGCTGCTGTATAGATCACCGAGCTTTTGTAATTGGTAAGTTTATTCTGCATTATTCAAATGACACAAAGAGGATTTGTTTGTGTTTATTTATTTATATTTTGGGGGATAAAGTTTCACTATGCAGTTCAGGCTGATCTTGAATTCACTTTGTAGCCTAGGCTGGCCTCAAACTCTAAGTGATCCTCCTGCCTCAGCCTCTCCCCAATGCTAGGATTATAAGCTTGTGCCATTGCTCCTGACTGCTGTGTTTTTTTCCCATTGGATATAAATAATGTAGTTGGCTAAATTCGTATACCTATGAAACAACTGGATTTTTAGTTTTTTAGCTATGCAAAGTACATTATGTATAAAACTCAGGAAAGAGTCCATGGGTTTTGTTTGTTTCTGTATCTTCAGCTTTCCTCCTCTTTGAGACAAGGTCTTGCTAAGTTGCTCAGTTGCTCAAACTGTGTTCAAACTTGGCATTCTCTTGCCTCAGTCTCCCAGATGCTGGTGTTACAGGCATGCATTTCCCAGACCTGCTTGGATCTCTTTTTGAGTCTTGATAAGATGCCAAGCTGGTCTCGAATCCCTGAGTTTAAGGAATTCTTCTACCTCAGCCTCCAAGATGAGGCTCTAGAGCCACACCTCTGTGTCCACTGAGATTGTTGTGTTGTTAAAAGTTTAGGTGAGCACAGACATCTAAGACATTATAAATTACTTCATAGCACAGAATAGATGCAATCTAACTTCTCCTTGCACAAATGAATTATTTGCAATACTTTTGTATGTTTATAAGAATGTGTTAAATTCTTTGGTTTGTTTGCAAGTATGTATAACCAAGAACATTTCTTTTTGCCAGTGATGGTGTGGCAAAGAATATCATTGATATGCATGTAATTGAAAATGATACTTTGTCTTTCTCAATTTATTCAGACCCTCCTTCTCATTTTTCCCTTTTTTTGTCTTACTTTGGAGTCCTTTCTCACTTTTGAATCATTGAAGGCTTATGAGCACAAAGTGAAAGCAAAGCTAGGACGGGTTGAATTCAAATTAGTTTTCCTGACAGCCAGCCTTGTTGAGTAAAGATAATTACTGACTGAAATGAAGTTTGGTGCACAAAATTCATCAAAACTCTACTTACTTGTAGATAACTTAGATTATTTGCATTGTAGTTGAGTTAGCTATAAGGAAAATGTATTGGTTAACTAAGTATGAACTAAATGTATACAGTTTTGTTTTTTATATGTGTACATGTAGTTTTGTTTAAAAAATCCTTTAGTGTTAAAAAACAGTTCTTGAGAGCTGGGGGTTTAACTCAGCGGCACAATCGCCTGCCTAGCAAGCACAGGATTGTGAGTTTGATCCTCGGTACCAAAAAAACACCCCAAAATAGTTCTTGACTTTATGTAAATAGCTAAGTAGACTTGGAAAAGGGAAATAATTTAGCATTTTAAAAATTTCTTCTCTGCTAAAACTCTAAAAAGAAAAAAATGGGTTTTGCTTTTCTCAGTGTATTTGTTATGTTTTAGATACCTTTGAAATCTCATTTTGCTGATTTTTAGGACAGTAAGCCATTGTTCCTAAATTAAAGGTAAAAATTAACTCTGAGCAAGTTAGCAATGACTTGTTCTCTGCTGTGTGCTGCCATTTGTCCTGGAAGCCATACGTGTAAGCTCAGTCTCTGTATTATTCAGCTGGTTGTTGCTCAGAACCACAAATGTTTCTGGCTTTGTAGTTCTCACGGCTCTGCTACGTTCTATGGAGGCTACTGAGATGAATTAGACACAGTCCCTTGACAATATCTTACTGTTTGTTTTTGTAATTTGATTCTTACTCACATGAAGTTCAATTTGCCAATCCTTTCCTCCAAATGAAAGACCTACGGTGCTAATCCCTACTCATCCACGGCAAATGCTAAATTGGAAGCAACAGTTCAGAAATGCACAACCCCTTATTCCAATTACATTATAAACACCCTAGCCCTGCTACTTTAGGCATCATCAGGGTGATGAGAAGGCAAGATTTGACTTTGGTAAAAATCATACCTTATTAAAAATCCCAAATGCAGAGATCATCCAAGGAAATAAAACATGGTAAGAGTGAGTGTGGGGAAATGTTTTGTTTCTGTGAAGTTCAGTGCACATATAAGTTTGCATCTATCATGGTTAACACCACCACTAGCTCTGAAAGCCATCACATATGGAGTTGAATCCTAGCCCCATGAATGTGTGACACTAGATCTGCTTAAGCCTCTCTTTTGGACTCTGTAAAATGAGAATCATAAAAGAACCTCCCTCGAAGTGTTTTTGAGAATATTAAATGAGATAATAAGTATGCGGTGCTTAACTTCAGAGTGAGGCTATGCTTAATATAAATAGCAAGACAACCACAAGGCACTACAGTATTTCCCGCAGTACCTGAAGTTTAAGATCCTGCGGAGGTAACTAAAGGTAAACCACCCAAAAGCAGTTAAGGGCCAAAGTGAGGGGTTATGTATAAAGACAGTATGGGCTGTAGATGAGGTGAGTGGTATGTCAGGCTGTCTCAAGAACACTGTGGGCCAATGTGTGACTTGTGGAGCGTAATTCAGTGATTTCATTAAAGTACAGTTTCTCATTTAGCTGTGTGCTTTAAGAAAGGTCTCTGTATTTTTTTCCATACTGAGGATTGAACCTTTTGCTGTGCTACGTGCCCCAGCCACTCCCCTCCTTTACTTTTTAATTTGAGACCGCAAGTTCCTTTGTTGACCTGGTTTGGAGGTTTTCCCCTCTAAAACTCTGTAGTCTCTGGTGACAGCATTTCTCACTTCTGTCAATTCCAATATGACTCTTGCAGCTCCTCATCTCTAAACACCACTCTTTGCCCTCCTTTTTAAATTAGTAGTGAATGTTTGTAAATGCAAGATAGTGATGTTCAATTGGGGGAATTAGTATATGCATGTATCTCGATCATTTTTAATCCCTTTATTCTACTTTTCCTCATAGCCAAAAGTCTACTTTCTCATTTCCTATCATTTTGTTTATTTTATTCATTTATTTACACACGGCTCTTGACAGTTTCCTAGTCTGTCACCTTACAGTATTTATGATAAAAGTAGAAGAAAACATGATCTGAGATCATAGGTATTCATACAGTGAAAATTTTCCTGATTGACAGACACAAATGGGAATAGATGGACTCATGCGATAATGTGCAGAAGACTTATGTAGTTGCTTTGCTGGAAGACGTGGCTGTTTGAGGGTATAATAGATGTGCAGAAGCCAAATGGGACATTAAGTTGTGAGCGCTTCTGTGGTCAATTTATCTGCCTTCCCAGCTAGGGTATGAGCTTTTCAAGAGCAGTCTGGTTCTTTTCATCTTCGTCCTACCAGGGCCTGGACCTTAGTAGGAACTCAGTAGATGAGTCATATGCAGAACTGGCTTTGTTTTCTGTGCTGCCGGAAGTGGCGTGCCCCTAGTGGCCATTTTGACTGTAAAGTGTTATTTTAAGATATTCTCTGGAGAAGGCACTCTACACTCTGCTACCAATATCTTAAATGGAAGGAGAGCTGCATGATTAGGGGATCTGGAGAAAGCTCCAAGTGAGAAAGGTAGAAGGATGATGAGCAGGAGGGAAACACCTCTACTTTGAGCATGCTACTTTTTTCCTAAGAGGTATTAGTTTCTGTAAGAAAATGTTCAGATGCCATTGAAGCTGTAGTTTGGTTGCGATACTGCAAAAATGAGCTTGCAACTTCTGAGTGAAATCATTTACATAAACCAGTTTTTTTCAAATCCCTTTTTTGTCCCAAAACTGAATTTGGAGATTGGATGAGGTGGTGTTAGGGGTGTAGATCCTTGGAGGCTTTGGAATTGGCCCCATGCCTCACTGCTAAGCTTTTTGCCTGCTATCTGCTCTCCCTCCCAGTGTGATAAAGGACGGGCTCTGTGAACCCAGTGCTAGCTTTAGACTTGCAGAAGAGACATTCTTCAAATTCTTAAGAGCTAGTTTTGAAATTAAAGATTTACTGGGAAACTAATGACCTTTAGTATAATACCTAAGCAGAAGTAACCCAGGCTGATTTTGGATTGTTTACAGAAGAAAATATGGTTTATTAGTGTTTTAAATGAGCTGAACATATATGATTAAGTTCCTAATGGCTGTATAAAACAGGCTTACTGCTCTTGTGCACTTGTGAATACATAAGTCATTGTCTAGATGACTGTATGCATACGTGTGTGTACTTACATATTTATTTTGGGATTAAAAGCACTGTGTGTGTATAAGTGTATGTGGTTAAGATGTTGCAAGATTACTTATCCTTACAGTGGATTTACAAAGACCACTATAAAATTGTAAGGTTTAAGTTGTGATGCTCTTAGGGACTTTGAGTTAGGATCTCTTGTTTTCTGTCTTTGGACCAAGAAGCAGACTGCAACTGAGTCCGGGATGGTGAGTTTCCATTTTTGATTACTGTCCTTTCTCCCATACCAGAAATCAAAAAGTTTTCTCAGTTTTTGAGTTGTGTGGTTCTTCCCAGTTTCAGGGTTCACACTTGAAAGCCCACTGAAATTTAGACCGTGTTTACTTGAGTAAATATAGAAGAGAGTGAGTGCACTGTGTTCCAAACCATTGTCCCGAACTTAGCATTTTAAAATTTCATTTACTAAGGGTTGGGAAGAATGCCACTGTATTCTCCTTAAATGGATCATATAAAATTTTCTTTTTCAATTAATATATTTTGTTGAAAATATTTTATTTGAAACAAAATACAAGTGACAGTACAGAAGGTGTGGGCAAAATCTGAGGATGTAAAGCTCTGATAAGATCAAGAGCTGAGGATGGAGCTTAGCACCGAGAGCTCTTGCCTAGTGTGCATGAGGCCCTGTGTTTGATCTCCAGCACCACCACCCCAAAAAATCTGAGTTTGAATCTTGATTTTGTTACTAAAGTAGACAGATGAAATTCAGTCTCTGAGCCAGTTTCCTTATGTGTGAAGTTGAAATGATGGTATTTTCCTTGTCTACTTGACAGATTGTTTTATAAGAAACAATGTAAATGAAAGCATTTTTTAAAGTGATCTTTAAATGAATTAACGCCAACATGCTAATAATATTACTAGCAAGTTATTTCAGGAGATCTTAGATCTCAGTGAATGTCGAGAACTTTCAAAGACAGATCGTTTCATTTTGTTTTGTTTTGTTTTGCTTTCCTCATGGTGACAACCAAGAAGGTTCCAAATTTAGGTTGATGGTTTTCCTGTCACTACTTAGAAGAAAAGACTAAAACATATGCTCGTTACTCTCCAGATTGCACAAATGCCTTTGGCTTTTACTTCACACTGCTATGGAACTGTATGGATGTATTACACAGTGGGACCTCGCTTTTATTTGAGTGATTATAAGATCCCATTTATCACAGTATAGCTTTCTGGAGATGTAAAAAAGTACCAGTGCTGGGCATGGTGATGCAAACCTGTAATCCCAACACTTAGGAGACTGACGCAGGAGGATCACTTCAAGTTCAAGACCAGCTGTTTCCATTTTTAGAAGGCATGTACTACACATTTAAACAAGTGATTCATTTTGACACGTGCTTTTCCATATAAATTTGACAGCTACATTAGAAAGCTGAAGTAAATGCAAGATCCCATCTCAAAAAAATTAAAGAAAAGAAAATTTAAAAAAAGAGAATGTAAAAACACCTGTGCAGGACATTCATGGTGCAAAACTGGGAGAAATGGTAAATCAAAAACTGAGAGACAAATCTTTTTTCTTTTTAAAATTTATTTTGGTACTCAAACTTGTTATCTTCCTGCCTTAGTGTCTCAAAAGTTCTGGGATTGTAGGCATGTGAGACAAGGCCTAACTCTAAAAAATCCTTTTTGAGTGTGGTAGAAGCTTTATTTAGGGTAACCATAGAAGTCTAATTATAGAATGATAAAAGTGTAGGGAGGTTAAATCAGGGATGTGTTCTAAACTTCTGAGAAAAGCCACTATTAAGTCATGATAATCCTACAAGTCAAAGGTTTCCCTTATCTGTAGTACTAGCTGTTTATGACTGAATCCTACTGAAAAGGAACCGTGGGGCTTCAATCCCTCCTGCTTTTTCTTCTTATAGAAATGAAGCCTGATTGACAGGCCTAGGTTGTCTATTAGGGGAATTTTTAGGGCGCCCAGAATAACTACTGAAGCTTTTCTGTAGCAGAACAAGGAAATAGGAGAGAAGACCCAGTGTTAGATAAAAAATGAAACCTTATTTTATATAACATGTATATATGACCTTCAAAACACATGGGGGGCTGTTTTCGTTTTTAGAAGGCATGCACTATGCATTTAAATTATTCATCTTGACACATACTTTTCCATATAAATTTGACAGCTACATTAGAAAGCTGAAGGAAGATTTTCTTTTTTATTGTTTTTAGTTACTCGAAGCAGGTACTTGCAAAGTTACTCTACAGAGATGTGAACATACTAATTTAACAGGTTAAATGTTGGCTTTGAGGACTGTTTTGCAATCTGTATTGGGAAGACAGTTGGCATTAAAAGCAAGACTTTCAAAGTGTTTTCGGTGCTGAAAGCTTGCATTCTTAGAGCTTCATTTATTCAACTTCTCAGAGGAATTGATCACAGGCTCCTAGTGTTACACCTGAAAGATGCAGTCTGTTTCCTTTCATTTGGGTTCATGAAAATGTGGTAGGTATGGTACACAGGGTTAGATTTTTACTATCAGAAAATCTCTGAGTTCCACAGATAGGAGTTTTTCCTTTTATTCCATTCTGTACTAGTATCTGAAGACATGATAGGGATGCTTAGCTTGCCTTAATTTGGTTCTACAAATATAAATTTAAGATTTGAGAGATGAAGTGTATCTTTCTAAGGATCTTTTAGATTGGTTGAATATTGATTCTCATTGGTTCAAGTGGTTTTCTTTAATCTAAGTAATCCTATAGAGGAGACTCTGAGATGCCTTGCATATACGAAGCTTCGATATAGCTTGGCTTATCCTGAACAATGTATACATGTCATTTTCTTGTGATTGTGCAGTATACTGAACCCTGCCTCAACTACTATGTACACAGATATAAATACAACCATGATTCCAGCAGGATATTGTTTTAATACATCTTAAAAGTTTTTGACTGATACACAAGAAACATAAAAGCCATACATATTATAAGGTGTACCATGTAATGTTCCACATATGCATATATGTGTAATGTTTAAATTAGGATAGACAAATTGTCTTCTGAAATATTTATTTATTTTTGATATTGAGCCTTTCTGTGTAATCCACACTGGCCTTGAGTTCACTAAATTGCCCAGACAGATGTGGAACTCACAATCCTCTTATTTCTGCCCCCCAGCATTTTAGAATTACTGGTGTGTACTGCCATGTCCAACATTTATCATTTCTTTGTGATGATGCTTTAATATATCTTAAATTTGATTTTTCTTTATGCAGTTTTATTATAATTTTTTAATAAAATAATTTCATTTAAATAAAACATCATTATTAGAGATCACTAATGTATGCCCAGTTCGGTTTGCAGTAATGTGCCGAGACATGGTTCTGGTTGAATCTCAGTAGCTTCAAGTTCATTGCACAACTAACCATTGGGTGCCCACCATGTGCCAGGTACTGTGGTACACGCTTGGGTTACAGAAGTAAGTATATAAAGCAGTATTTCAGTCCTCAGATAGGCAGAGATGTAAAAATAGAAGGTATATAAAATTGTAGTGAGTTCGTTGAAGGAGAAAATGATGGGAAGGTAGGTAATGGGATGCTATTTCAAATTCAAGGCCTTATACATCAGTGTCTTTATGTATTTCTGAATGATGGGACAACACATGAAAGAGAAATATTGGAGTTTTTCAACCACACAGTTAAGTTTTAATTTCTGTTCTGAAAGTGGTCAATGAATGTACTTAACACAAGTTAAGTACAGGCTTCATCATCTGTAACATGGGGCTAATGACTGGGGGTAAAACCTATTTCATAGTATTGCATTTAAAAAATATAGAGAAAACAGCATAGTGGATTCAGTTAAGGATTCAGTAAACCTCATTGTGGTTACTCTTATTAGTAAGACATATTCTGAATTTCTCAGCTTCCCTGACTGCTCCTTGTAATTTTAGTCTCAGGCTCGAGCCCTATGTCAATGACCAGCTCACCTGGACTGATGACAGGGACCTCCTGGCTCTGCTGCCTAGAACCTCACCCTTTAATGTCCTGCCCACAAGGCTGAGCATCTCCTGTACTCATCCTTATTCCACTGTTCTGGAACTTCATACATTCTTTGGACAGGGCACCTGGTACAAAGAAGATACATGAATGTTGATACATTTTCCCCTTCAGTTATCCAGTGAATCGTGCATATTCAGAAAAGATCAACTTCCAAATATACCAATTTTGTTTCACTTAAAATTCAGTGAATTTCTGGAAAGCACACAGATGAGCAGAATATGGTGCCATTTCTCCAGAATGCTTGCCTTTAGCAAGGAGAGTCTCTTTGTTTGGGTGTGTGTGTCTGCTTATGGAAAATACTTCTCTGGTGAAAGTGTCTCCTTTAAGTACTTACTCATATCAATAGTTCCTTTTCTTGTGGAAGAATGTATTTTTAGTGCATAAAGAGAACTTTCTTCTGAGTCTGCCCATAATAACTTTATTTTTGTCTCTTTTTGTAAAGGAAAAGGCCAAAGTTGTGGAGCCCCTGGACTATGAGAATGTTATTGCCCAAAGGAAGACCCAGATTTACAGTGACCCCCTTAGAGATCTGCTCATGTTCCCAATGGAAGATATATCTGTGAGTTCATAAGCACTTTTTTAAAGAACAAAAACTATTATTTTCCAAGCCAATTGTCAGCAAGAATTACTTTGTCTTCCAGATCTCGGTGATAAGTCGTCAGCGCAGAACAGTACAGTCAACTGTACCAGAAGATGCCGAAAAGAGGGCTCAGAGTTTATTCGTCAAAGAAGTAAGGGGCTTAATGGCCAAAGAACATTTGTTTTATACATATATATATATATGTATGTATATATAAAGAGAGAGAGAGTGAGAGAACATATACAAAATATATCTTTAAACTTGAAATTTATTTATACAAAATATTTAAAATATTTTTCCTCTAACATAAATGGAAAGTAAAGTTACTAAAGTTAATCAATATACATAACAAGTCTATATGATATGATACAGAAGATACAGCTTAAATATTTCATTTGCATGAGTAGCATGTTACTATTTTTCATGGGCTTGCACTCAGAGGATTCAGAAAGACATACAAATTGGGATTTATTGTCACCATTTGGGCTACAGAAACATAGTTGATCCCCAAAAGAATTACTGACATTTCCCAAGTCGTTTTCTAAAGTTGATCAGTATATTTCAGGACAGTAGATATGTTTGCTTTTACTATATTTCAAATTAACGATTTCTATTTTCTTTCAGTGTATTAAAACATATAGCACAGATTGGCATGTAGTTAACTACAAGTATGAAGACTTCTCTGGAGACTTTCGAATGTTGCCATGGTAAGTTTAGAATTCAGAGAAAATGTTCAAGAAGAGAATTATTACACTTTAAACCTATTAAAATTACCTGTGAAGGGGCTGGGTTTAGCTCAGTGGCATAAGTGCCTGCCTTGTAAGCAGGCAGTCATGAGTTCAGTTCCTGGTACCGATAAAAAGGAAAAAGACAAAAAAAAAATTACTTGTGAAACTGCTCAGTTATAGTAAGGCAAAACTTCAATTAGTGTATTTGGTAAATTCAGTGTTTTGACTGAATGAATATGTTTTAAATTTGCTCATGAAAATTTTTTCCAAAATGCATGAGCTCACTTTTTGTCTTTGATGCACCTGTATCGATCTGTATCTGTACTGATACATCTGTATCTTCAGTTGATTATGGATAATGTAATGAGCATTTTCCAGTGGTGTTAGTGAAAAAATTACAAGATACCCCAGACATTCCTTGAAAAACGTACGTCTCTGTCATGTGAGTGGAAAAAATGGCCTGAGCACACTGGCTCAGGAGCTAGATTATGATGGATCAGATCTTAATTCTGCCACTTACTAACTGGATGATCTTAGAGCAGTCACACTTGTTTGAGCTGTCTCCTTTCTCACATTTCTCGCCTCTACCACTGCTAACCTTATAGGATATCATATGGAAGATGCTTTAGAAGAAGTAAGAAAGAAATAAGATGTTTGTATAAGCTTTTTTAGTTTGCAAAAATCTTTTCTAGAGAAGGAAACTAAATACTGAAATGGCCAGTCCAAGTTCATAAGGCAAACAAATGAAAAAGCCAGAATAATACTGTTATTTTTTGCTCTGCAGAAACAGAGATGGTTCTGTCATTGCTAATAGCTCTGGCACACATTCCTTAGCAACTTCTGCCTTCCTTAAATATCTGGGCTTGGTTAGGTCTTTGTTGCTGGCTGTGCGTGTGGGAATCCTTGTATAAAAAGCATTATAGGACTAGTGATGTAGCTTGGTGTGGTAGAACGCTTGACAGCATGTGTGAGACCCTAAGTTTGATTCCGAGCACCACACAAACAAAGCAATGTGACTTTACTCCAGGGGGAGAATCTGTTGAAAGAAGAAAAGTATTTTTCCTTCTTATGTTTTGGCATTTTGTAGTTTGTGGAAGAAAGTTTACTCATCTTGCTTTTATTTGTTGTAGTTTATCTGTTCAGTGTCTAAAACAGTTCTCTTACATTTTCAGCAAATCTCTGAGACCAGAAAAGATTCCTAATCATGTGTTTGAGATTGATGAGGACTGTGAGAAAGATGAGGTAATGATGGGGCAACTGCACTGGTTTCTTCAAGGTCACTTATGCTGAAAAAGTTTCTAAAGGGAATTCCCTGTGAAAAGATGCTGCAAGGAGTTGTGAATTATCTCTGGTCAGATTTCAAACTCATTAGTGTCTTAAAAATTTTTAAAAAGAAGTGCTGCATTTTCAAATGATGGTTAGGAAGAATCAAGTGAAATGGACTGGGATTTGTGTATCACCCACCTCGGGAGCAGGCTTGTAGAGATGATTTTCTTGTGTTGGGCATGTGCTATGGTGATTTATCTGGATTCCTCTGCCTAATACATTCCTTTTGGGACAGGTGGCTCAATGTCTGTGACATTTGGAAGTACAATTTGCCAGATTGCGTAATGCAGAAGACTTTCTCAGAAGAGAGCCTATAGTTCAGAACCTATTGAGTGCCTATTGTGGGTACGGCACAGAGCCCTTCTACAGTCAACAATTTTAAACATTTATAGGAAGGGAGGACTTTATATTTTAATGATGAAATGGGGGCAAGGCCCAGTTCTGTGTCCCCCAAACATTGACTACTTAAATTGATGGTTTGCTATTTTACTTATGTATGCCTTTTTCTGTTTTAGGATTCATCTTCTTTATGTTCTCAGAAAGGTGGTGTGATAAAACAAGGCTGGTTGCATAAAGCAAATGTAAATAGCACCATCACGGTTACCATGAAGGTAGGAAATAGTCATTTTATTATTCTATCGTTTTAAAGAATGTATCAGTCTGGAAATAGTGTTTATTTTACAGTGAGCTGTAGAGAAGAAAAACTTAAATGAGAAGATCTCACAGATTCATGGAATTTTAAAAATCTGAAACAGGATAAATTTAGAAGCGTAACTTGTTAAAGAAATGTAATGTAGCTACTATCTTCTGAATTCGGAAGTTTAAGAAGGGGGCTTTCAGCTGAGTGAATAAAACAACTTTGAAATAAAGAGCATCAGAGATTCATATTTATGAGTAGAAGCACTGGGTAACTCAGTTCTTTAGCAGATATTAATTAGGTGCTTATTAAACTGTTGGGAATTGTATGGATAAATGAGACAAGGGTCTGTGGTGTCCAGCAGCCTCCAGAGTAGTTAAGAAATACAGCGAATCAGCTCTTATGTGGAGCTGTACATTAGGTTGGACAGAACAGCCTAGCTGGGGAATTTTAGTAGTTTGGACAGGATAGTGTATTTGGGTAAAAGATGTGTGTGGGTCAAAAGTAGAAACACTGAAAGGGAAAACATTAGCACAGACCCTTGAATGCCTTGGATGTGAGCCTGGCTTTTTGTTCAGGAGGCTGTGAAGAGCCGTTGAACTCTAAGGAAATGCTGACACACTTCTTGAAGATTCTGAGCAGAAAAACAAATTATTTCCCAATTCTAAATATAAGTGTTCTTTCAGATATTCAGTATAAGACCATGGGGTTTGCTGAGGATGATTCACACTTACATTAAGTATTAAAAGTCATTCTATCTTTCAGATAGCCTGCAAGTAGAAACCATGGGTATCTATCAAAGGAAGATTCATTTTATCTTAATTTAATATTTTACCTGCTACTTTCTCTTTATTGGTCATGTCTTTTTCTCACTTTCTTTTCAAATCTGGAAGATAATGAATCCAAAGTGTAGACTGCTTCCTTTATCTTCTACATGGGAGGGAAGCATGGGCTTCAGCATGTTGTGATAATAAGAAAATCCATTTATTGAGGCCTTAATGTGTGCCAGGCACCATACTGAGTGTTTTATATTCTCTGTCTCGTTTAATCCTCATGACAGCCCCATGAAATAAACACTAGTATCATGCTTAATTTATGAAAATGGTAAGTGAGGCACAGAAGAAATGCAATAATGATCCGTGACATAGCTCCAAGTTTTCAGAGGTGGCATTTGAACTCTACGAGGCTGATACCAGATCTTGTGTTCTTCAGTAGAACACTATCTTGCTCACTAGCTGAGTGAGACTCAAGTCTTTATTATATGTCCTGTCAGAGTTACCAGGTTCTGAAATACATACGTGAAGGTTATAATTCTGTGCAGAGTGTCAGAAAAGAGCTCTTTTGTTTTTTAATTTAAAAGTGATACATAATAATTGTATATATTTATGGGTGTATGTGGTGATATTTGGTGATATTCTCAAAATATTACAATGTTTTATCCATACTTAGGCTTTAGCTGAACACTAACAAAATATACTGTAGCAACTCTGGATTCATAAAACAAGGTATTAGAAAATTAATATATTTATAAAACAATTCACAAAAATCCTTGTAATTATTTATCTTAATTCCATTGGATTATATTTTGCTTTACATACAACTTTGCAGCTTTTTAGGAGCCAACATATTATAAATAAAAAATCTAGTTGGATGTATAAAAAGTATGTGCTTTACATTTTCTTTTTGATTTTGTGAAATACAGATGTAATGATGTGGTAGGAAGATAAATGAACCCTCATAAAATACCCATACCCTAATTCCTGGAACCTAGAAATGTTCCCTTACATAGCAAACTCCTAATCACAGCTAGTAGGGAGGGCATTTTGAATTGTCCCAGGGGGATCCATATAATCACAAGAATCTTAATAAGTGGAAGAGGGAGGCAGGAAAAAAGAATCAACTAAAGAGGCATGAGAACAGAAGTAGGGTCAGAGCAGGATTCTGTCAGTGGTTGTCATTGAAAATAGAGAAAGGAGTTGCATGCCAAGAAATGTGTGCAGTTTCTAGAAGCCAGAAAGGGACAGGAAGTTGAAATGGAGTCTCCCTTAGCTTGAATTTAGACCAGGACATCCCATGTGGGACCTCTATAGAGCTATAATACGTTTGAATAGTTTTAAGCCGTCAAATTTGTAATGATAGCAGTAGAAAATGAATGTGATCAGTTAGTCAGTGATTGATTGTTCCACTTGTGTATTATCTATCCCTGAGGTTAAAAACTCCAGTACTTACAGGGGCCAGACAGGAGCCATAAATTCATAGAATGGGATATGGGTCTGAGGCAATATGGTGACCTCATGGCTCACATGAAGGGGACAGCTGCCGGTTATAAAAGCAAATTGTTGCTTTTTCACTGTTAAACCAGAGTCTTTGCTTTTTTTTAAACCCCTGTTTGCACATATTTTGACTCTCTCTCTCTCTCTCTCTCTCTCTCTCTCTCTGTCTCTCTCTCTCTCCCTCCTTCTCCCACTCCCTCTCCCTCTCCCTCTCCCTCTCTCTGTAAGAGGGATATACAACTCACATAACATAAAAACATGTATATTTCTTAAAACATTTGCAAAGGAGTAGGAAAAGGAAGGAAATGAAAAATAAGCCATATTGGTCATATGAGACTACACAGCTTTGAACAAAATTTATAGGGGATATTTTGAAACATAAAGGTCATAATGAGGTTTGATAATTGTCTCTGGTTTTAGATTCCATTTATCCCCGAATTTCTCCATTATAGGTTATGAATCTCCACTTTGGATTTCTGAGAGCTAAACATACGTGTTATGTTACATTCTTGTTAACCTTTGAAGTGAAGAATATTAATGAATCTCATAAGCAAATGGAAAGTGACTCAGGTGTGCTATTATCTGAGTCACTGTTCCTGCACTGGAAGCAGGTTTATTCTTGGTGTAATAGGAATCCCCCAATTTAAGGACCTCCAGGTCACACTGGTGAGAAGCTTTGGGAGCTCTGAAAACCAGCACCACAAGGCCAGAGCTCACAGAGTTGAAAGCAAACAACCTTTTCTTATCAGAAAATCCAGGCTTTGAGAGCTCTTGCAAACATAGCAGACAAGCCCAGAAGCTGCCACAGTAAGTCTGAGTATTAGTCATGAACTCATTGGCAAATAATAAGTCATAGAAGCCATGCTTCATCTTTCCTATTTTATCTGAGTCTCCTTGATACACTGATTTGACACTGGTATGCAAGTTGCTTTAAGGCTGTAAAGAAATAAATCAGGGCAGTTTTATGCCTCAAAGAGTGAGTCGTATGTTTGAGGGTCTTCATTCATATGAATGTTTCTGAATTTTAAAAAAGTGTGTGCAATCAGTCATCTGGATTGTTTAAACTATGTACAACTTCAAGCAATTTTTACAAACAAAGCTGACTCTCCTGGACAATTCACCTATCAGAAATAAGGAAATATAATACCAAGAAATGGAGAAATAGAATCAAGAGAGAAGGTACTAAAATAAAATGAAAGAAGATCTGAACAGCCTCAGCAAAGTCCATTTGATAAAAGAAAATGAGAAGACTTCTACTTTACAAGATCTGCTAAGAAAGCAACCACCAGGCCTCCAGTGCAACATAAATGATACGGGAAAGTAATTTGCATTAGGGGGTCGTTTAGAAAGTTAAACCTCAATGCCTAGCTATCACTGATTTTTACAAGAATGTTCAAGTGGATGACAATGGGCTGTAGGGAAAAGGAGATGGCAAAGAGACTAAGTAGAGATTTTTTTTCCATAGCTGAGGCTCAAACTTAGGGCCTTGAACCTCCTATGCAAGTGCTCTGCTGCTTAGCTACCTCCTGACAGAGCTCTCCATATTACAAGATTATAAGTCTTCTATTATTTATAGCTTTTACATCTTTTGGTGCTGAGGACCAAACTCAGGGCCTCCTGCTTGCTAAGCAAGCTTTCTACCACTGAGCGAAATCCCAGCCCAAGACTCTTGTATTTATGCAATAAAAATTTGTGTTTTCCCCAGAGTATACAATTCCCAAGCTCTGGTCAGTTGTTAAGCTATAGTCTGTACCGTTTTCTGCAGTTGTCATTTTTCCAAAAGTGCTCGCTGAGTAACCCAGTTGTTGGCTGGAAAGCTAGTGCTGAGAAACACAGGCTAGAGGAGAACTGCTAATGATGTGCCAAACTTCACATGTCACCCTGCTCAGTCCCCGGGAACTTTATTTCACTAAACAGGATACTAGCCTCATGCAGCTCTTGCAAAAGCTCCGTTGGTTTTCTGGGCACAGTGACCATTTTATTCAGCACTTGCAAATTTGTTTTTGATAGTCATGTTGAAACAGGACAAGCTTTATCCTAGTGATTAATTTTCTCAATTTGTGGTTTCTAGCTAATGAGAATACACCCCACTGCCCCACATGAGTTCCTGGAAAAGTATTGGAGAGAAGTTTTAAGGTATCATAGAAAATCTGTGATTCCTTAAGCAGAAACCTAAGCTGAGTTCTAAGAGAAACCTATTTATTTACATTTCCTTTCCCAAGTAGCTACTAGAGACATCTGCTTTATTTAGCTTCTTTCCATATCAGTGAAAGAATGTAATGTGGACTTTAGATAGCTATGATATTGAACATGACCTGCCCCTGGAATTCAGAACTATTTTTCCTAAGGGATATAATGATATATAGAAGGAGGAAGAATTTGATCCTGAGGGTGGTTTTGCACTTAAAAAATTGTTGCACATTCTTGGCTGACCCCTGGGACATCCACCTTTGTGCATCTTCTTGGCTCAGTGTGATCACATTCCTCTAGCTCCTTCCTCCCCATTCTCGGCAATTAAATGTTGAAGTGCCTTGGTATGTTATTGGGGTTGCAAGTTCAACTGCATGATGTATGACTCACTTCTGGTGCCCTTTCTTTTTTTCTCATAAGAGAGAGCCATTTATTATATATCCAGAGTCCAAAAGTTCTCACTTACTTTAAACTGTTACAGGAGAATTTTTCTCCTCTGCAGTGGGAGAACCACAAATTAAAAGAGCACTTTACCTAAGAAAATACATGCAATATTAAAATAATTTCTGGGAGGTCAGAGTCACTATGTGTATTAGAACAAAAATAGAAAAAAATTTTATCTTATTCCAATTATATTCTCAGGTCTACCAAAATGTCCCTTAGAGCTAACACAAATGGATTAATACTCATTTACTCTGGGTAAGGGATTTCTCACTAATTTATGTTCTGTGTTTTGTTTTCCTCATTCATTGATCAATGTATAAAAACCATTTATTAGGTGCTTCCCATATGCCAGGCACTATTAGGAATCAACAAATTCATCACCAAGTAGATACTGAATTCATTATTCGTACAAGGTATTAGTATTGTGGAAGGTAAAGATGCAGAATGTAATACCTCTGGAAAGATGAGATACACAGGAAAAGTAATTGTTCAAAGGTGGTAGAGAGTCCTAGTGCTATTTGAGTCCAGATTATTGTCAGAAAGGGCTTCTTTCAGAAGGCCAGGTCTTAAAGGAAGGGAATATAAAAGGAGAAGATGATTTTGAAGGCAGTAAGTAGAGGGCAAGTGTATTAGGTGAGGCTGGGTAGCCATGGGAAATAAGGTTTATTTAGCTCTTTGATACATCCCTTTGCCTCAGTTTCTCTTCTGTAACATTTAGCTGAGACTAGTGATGACCACACAAAGTCATCAGAAGGCTTAATTAATAGGATGAAAGCACTTGGCCACAGACTGTAAAGCAGAAAGCTCTCCACAGATGTTAGCAGTTTTTTTAAATTTTATATTATTAGTAGCATTGTTGGAGGGCCTTAAATGCCAGGATCTGACATAAGTCTAATCATGGAAATAACTGAATTGTTGAAAATTTGAGCAAGGACGTGCCGTACTAAAATAAGCCTGAGAAAATAGTATGTCTGCAGCAAGAAGAGTGAATTGTGTACCCCTCCTACTAGACTATGCATGATATATAACAGTTTAAGCTTTTTTCCAGTGCTCAAATATGATAGAATTGTTTAAGAAAAGCTATTTGATTTTTTTTACCCAGGTTCCCAGAGGTTAGCACTATGTAATATTTTAAACTTTGGTAGGACTGGTAAACGATATGATGAGAGATGAGTGATGTGTTACATTGCCAACCTAGTGATAGGAGTTCTTCAGCAGGACAACATTCCTGACTTTCTGCTGTAATTATCCGCAACTCAATTTTCTTGTAGGTCTTGCAATTTTCTTTAATTTTTGCTTAGAACAGTTCTAAGGCCCAGCATGTCTCTTGCTCTTCGAGTTTATCTTTTTGCTTGCTGTATCTGGCATTGTTTTCTGCCTTAGTCAAGTAGGCTCCCTTGCTCCATTTCTACTTTGATGCTTAACCTTTGGAACATCCTTTCCAAGTTTTCTAGTTTATCTAATTAAAAAAAATTCTTTTGCATTGATGGAAGTAAAACCGAGGGCTTACCACTGAGTACAACCCCTAGCCTTGGTTCATGTCATTTAGCAGTAGATACTCACCCTCTAGGTAATACAGATAGGTAAGCATGCTTGATATTTGTTATATACTATGATAAAACGTTTTTCCAACTTTGAGGATAGCGTGTACTCCAACTTTCTTGCTTGTCTTCCATCTTTGGTGCAACTGAATGAAAAAAAAATGCCATTGGTCTTACTCTAGAAAGGGTTCAAAAGTTCATCATTCAAACAGCGCAGGAACTTCAGGAGACTTGGTGAGATCTGATCCCAGAAAATCACCTCCTTTGGCTTTTTCCCTTGCTGTTTTATTCTTCTAGGTGTTCTGAGTGGGTCACTGTTTAGGATCCATGTTCCTCACTGAATAAGTTGAGGAACTTTCAGCTATGGTCACTATTTAGGATAAATAATATAGGCAAAGGAGAGGAGAAAGCCAGTTATATTGGGTATTACAAAGAAACATCATTCTACTGAGTGTGACCCTACAGTGAGACACTATTCTGCTGAAGGAGGAATTATTCATTCATTTTTTTCTTGAAAAATTTTATTGAGTCCAAACATTTCTGTAGACTTATTACAGGAGGTGAAATATGGGCCTTAATGATCTGGAAAGAAATCGGTGATATTAAAAAGGGAGATAGATGAATAAAATATATTTGAATCAAGATCCACACTATAAAAAACATTAATTAATTAGAGTGCTGCAATGAGGGCTCCAACGTGGTGAGGCCCAAGAAAAGACCCAAAGAAAGCAGAAAAGTGAACTGTGTGGATAATGCTGGGGAATAGGATCCCAGGCTGAGGATGCAAAGCTTAGGATATTTGCATAACAATAGATAAACCAGTGCAGATTGAACAGTGTGACTAGACCTAAAGTCTACGAGATAAGCTGAAGCCAGATCATTTACAACATCCCAGGATGTTTCAAATTAAATTCCTTTGTAGCATGTCCATAAAAAATATACAAATTGTATAATGTACAATTGTACATGGGGTACCATGTAGTATTTTGATACATTGTATGATGTTTAAATCAGGTTAAATATATGTCTTCTCAAATATTTATCATTTCTTTACAGTGAAAACATTGAAAATTCTGTCTTCCAGGACTAGCACACCAGGACTTCTTGCTCCTACCTAACTACAATTTAGTATCATCTATCACCACCCCCTGGAATTTTAGTTTTTAATCTAACCTTAATGGGAACCCATCGGAAGTTGTGGACAAGATGATCATTGTTGCTGACATATGATTCTGATTTCCAGTTCTACAAGTGACTTGCCTGTGTGCATTTAAATGTGCTCTTGTCCCTCAGTTTGCTGTTAGGTTCAATGTGGATAATGATACTTATACCCAAGTGATACTAAAAGAATTAGCCATTGGTTATAAAGAACTCGAGGCCTTCAGATAAAAGATATGACGTAGATTAATGACCACTACTCTACATAGTCGTTAGTTTAACATTTGTCTTTTTTCTGAAATGTGAAAATACATGTAGACCCATATCCTAAATAGGCACATTTTGGCATTTGTTTCTATTCTTCTGTTCTTGTTTGATTTTTTGCTCTATCCAAAGTTATCTGTAGCTATTTTGAAGACATCAAAAAGCATTATGGTAACTATTATTGATTTTGTAATGTTTTGAGGCCTGTATTTCTTATACTGGTTTGTTTTGATTGGTTTTATTGTTTTATCCTCTTTAAAATATAAAAAATCTTAAAAAAAGATGCTCTGTTATTTTAGTTCAATGAATTATTTGTAGGTTCTGAAAAATGTGATTTTTCCAGATCATGTGATCTGATCCCATTTTTTCACGAGGGAAAAGCAGAGACTTTAGGACAGTTTCACTGCTAGGTTTCAGGAGGTCTTGGCTGAGAAGCAAGATCATAGGACTTTGAGGCATCCGCTCTTCCCAAATAGTTTTTAGGCAGCGTGCTCTCTCTCCAGATTCATGAACTGTCAACCTCAGTATCATGTTTGGACATATATGCAGGGTTACAGAAAGTGATTTACTATAACTTAGCATCCCTTTCCACCTCTGTTGTAATGATGAACTTGGCTAATATTGGAAGTTGTAGCTGCTGCAAAACTTTTTTGCCTTGTGAGGCAGCTGTACATGAAAAATGTATTACAGACTGTAATTTCAGTGTTAGACATAAATGTTTTGTTCTTTAGTTTCCCTTCTCCTTCTCTGTTTGCTTCTGGCTATGGACTGTGCAAGTAGATTTTATCAGTTGAGCCACTGAAGTTATATACTTCAAATTGTAATTGGATTGCAATCTTTTTTATATTAATTTTTGCCTGGAAATATAATTTTTATCACATAATTATTGTGATATCTTTTCAAAGTGATGTTTTACACAAGTACTCAATAAAGGTTCACTAGAAATAAGCACAGTGTATAATTTTGCTTCTTCTGGTTCTGAATTTTTAATAACATATGTGAACCATTGCCATGAGAATAAGCAAACATACATTATAATCACTGTTATGATTAACATTTTCTTGGGATATGAGTCTAGATTTCTTCTAGTAAATTTAAGTGTAGGCTAGTTAAATAGCACATATGTGTATATTCCTGTGTGTATGTGTTATGGCTTATGTCACAATGTCCCTTCAAAATCTCATGCAGTCATAGGTGG
Organism: Cavia porcellus; assembly: GCF_034190915.1. Classification (NCBI taxonomy): domain Eukaryota; kingdom Metazoa; phylum Chordata; class Mammalia; order Rodentia; family Caviidae; genus Cavia; species Cavia porcellus. Next base: position 79,746,030 of record NW_026947486.1, read on the forward strand.
GGCTTTTTCAGAGTTGGCTAGATTTAGAGTATGTGATGCTTAGATTAATTCATGGTACAGTGCTAAAATCAAGGGGACTGGGATTAAGGACATAAATGCTACCCACTCGTAAGCAACCTCGATAAAATATATGGGATAAAAGAGCTTCGATTATCCCCTGTTCCTTTTCCATCTTCTGCCCTCTATAAACTGTTACTCCTCTGCAAAGCCACTCTCGCTTAGAGCCAACCAATTACAGACTAAAACCTCTACAAACTGTGAGCTAAGTTCACCTCTCCTCCCTTAACTTTCTCAGGTATTTTGCTCAGCAATGAAAAAATAATTAAAGGGATATGATACTGATAAAGTCATCTATGCCAGTGTTATCAAAATATGAAACACTTCTGGTTCCACGCATTTTAGATAAAGGATGATCAACCAGTATATAAATGTACTCAAGACAAACTCTCTCTCCCTACCCCATTCTTCCCTCCTTCCCCTCACCACTCTTGTATCCTAATATAGTAACTTTTACTTAATTGACATTAAAAAGCAAGCTGATATTTTCTGCTTAATTTCCTTTCTGTTAATACTATACTAGTCCACATGGCTACTCTGAAATAGAAGAGGTAGCATGCTATCCTCTTAGGTATCAGTCTATCCGCCTAGGTTCCGAACACTGCTAAATTTTTATTATTCCTTCAAAAAATCAATAATATTTGAACAAGTCAAAAAACAGCTAGGGCATTATTATTGTTTTCTTTTAAAGAAATGATCCTTAGTATGTTTGTAAATTTTTCTTTCTCATGGTATAAAGAAATAAATTGTTGATATTTCTGATACTTTGCCAGAAGTTAAGTAGTTTTCAGGAATTATCTTGCCAAATCATACTCTTCCTGATTAAAGACCTTAAAATAGGGATGGTATTAGGTAATCAGATGGCTGATTGAAAATGGCAAGCTTAATTCTTAAAACTTAATTTTGTAAGACAAGAGCTATAGGGATGCATTTTCTCAGTAATCACCGAGAGTCCATTTTTCAGTCAGTCCCAGCTTCTTTCTTGGAATGATTTAATATCAGTTTGGAGAACTGTAACTAGAGTAAGCTCTACCTTTCATTGTGACAAGTGTTTGACACAGCCTGCAGTTTGTGACTTATGGAAAGAAGAATAGATTCATTAAGGAGCTCGTCATCCTTTTTTCTTGCCCTGTTCATTGAGCTCCAAGACTGTACGGGAAATTAGAGGGACAAACAAATGAAAGAATCAGGCAATCTTTTTCTCATGCTTGTGGGCTTTGCTGTGAGTTGTAACTTTTTTTTGTCTTTTTCTTTTTTTATCGGTACTGGGGATCGAACTCACAACTGCCTGCTTGCAAGGCAGACGCTTATGCCGCTGAGCTAAATCCCCAGCCCCTTTGCTGTGAGTTGTACCAACTGTTATGAATCCCTAGCTCCAAACAAGTGGCATAGTTCCATTGGGCATATAAATTCAAATCTCAGCATTTGGATCATTCAACAATAACTGGAAGGCAACTAAGGCCTCTCTTTGCCTCTCTTTTTTAATACTATAAGCTAGACCTGGTACAGTATTGGTGAGCAGCATAGTGAGATATGTAGGTGAGATGGTAATACACTGAGTATATGTGCTTTTAAATTTAAATTTGGATTGATAGTGACATAAACTGAATTAAAAGATCCAATCATGGGTTTGAAATTAAACTGAAAGGGATTGGTGGATCAATGGTTCATATATAACAAAGCTGTATAAATTTCAAAATGTTGGATTTTCATTATTGACCTTATATATATATATGATTACCTAAGAGTAAATTACTTGAATTCACATTCTATGTCTTTAGAAAAGAAGAATGAAGGTGGAGATAATTCTTGACAACTTGTTGGGGTTGTCTGAAGATTGTCTAGATGCAATGACAGCACAAATCCTTTAAGTTTTAGTTTAAAAAAAAACTGTTCAAATGCAATACGTGAGTAACAGATGTATCATTGTTGGGCTTTCTGCATATAGGTATTCAAGAGACGGTATTTTTACTTGACTCAACTTCCTGATGGTTCATATATTCTTAATTCTTACAAAGATGAGAAAAATTCAAAAGAATCTAAAGGTTGCATCTACTTGGATGCCTGCATTGATGTTGTTCAGGTAAGACTATTGAAGTAGTATCTCTCTTTTCGCAAGATTGGTGAACCATTAAGAATTTGGCCTTTTTTCCCCTTTTGGTTAATGGCATGTTGGTGCACTAAAACATCCAAGCTAGAAATGGGATCCTTGCCTTTTTGCCTCCTGATTTGCTGTCCTGCTTTAGTTCATCTTCCTAAGGCATAGATTGGCTCTTCTACTTGTCTGCTCAAAACCTTTTGCTTCTTGATATATATTGTCTTACAGAGGGGACTCTAAAGCTCTTACTATGGCTTTTAAGGATCCCGCTGATCTGGCTTTACCCTGCTGTCTAGCCTCATCCTCTCAGCATCGTCTTGTACATTCTGTGTCTGTTTACACCAGGCTACATACTTCATGGAGTTGAACATACATGTGGCTTTCCTAACATTTTTTTTTCCTCTTCTTTCCATATACTCTCCACTTCTGTTCTGGTTTGAATCCAATCTTTTAAGATTCAGCTTCAGTGCCACTTCTGCCAGGGACATTTTCTTTTTCTTTCCACAGTGTCATAGCAACCAAGTAGTACTGAGTTCTGTCTACCGTGTGCTATCACTTTGCTTTCCCCTCTATTGCAGAACTATATGACCTTTGTGGTTATGAATATTCTTTTTAAGAATTAAAAGGACCAAGTCTTATTCATGTCCCTAATAATAATTATCAGGAAGTCAAGCATGGTGGTACGCTCCTGTAATCCCAATACTCAGGCTGAGGCAGGATAGTGAGCTCAAAGCTTTTAAAATACACAGTAAGAAGCTTCTTATTTTTCCAGAAGAAAGAAGGCACATACAATTTCTAAATATTTTTCACTTAACCTTACTCCGGATCAACCTTTATTTATAGGGCTCCCACTATCATCTATTTATGATTCCCATTTCCAAATATTTTCACATATATAAATCTTTGTGACTTCTACAGCAGTTTAGTTTCATCTTTTTCTATGCTTTGAAGATGAGAAGGAGGAATTTTCTTGATTCCCTCTTGAACAATGACCAAGCAGGGGAGAATTATTGATTCATGAGACTTTTATTAAATAAATACTGAGGCATTAGGGAGAGGGTACTATGTCATTTCTTTTGCCATGACAGAGAAGGTGGTGAAATAAAAGTGTCTTAAGTTTGAGGAAAGGAGGAGGTTTTTATTTTCCTGTGTGCTATCATTCAGCATGGGCCACTCTGTATTTTACTGAGTCACAAGTTGATGTGAATCAAATATGGTTATCTTTTTTACTACTTTGTTACATTTGATGTCATTTATGGTAAAATTAATTAAGCATCTGTCTTGCATTTTATAGTGTGATATAAAATGAGTATCATACTTGCTTCAGATCACATTTAAGTTTTTTAAAGAGTTAATTTTGAAAATATACAAATAGCAAAGGAAACTTCAAGCTGGCTGGAAATAGTAAAATGTTCTCTTTTTGTGGTGGTGGTTTGCTTTTCTAAACATGAAGGATGTCAGATGACCATAAATGATAATACTTATCCACAAGTTGTAATTTGTGCTCACTGTGTGCATATGCTACTGTGCTCAATCCTGAGGAGAAATAAAAAGCGTTTTTGGTATAGTCATTTGTTGTCTGGGAGTGTCTGTTCCTTCATGAAAGAAGCAATTATTTAATGAAAGTATTGACAGATGTATGTGCTGAGTTGAGGTAAAAAGAAATTAGCTAAATTAAATCTAATATTAAAAGGGTAACATGCTTTCTTTTTTTTTCTTTTTTTATCTAGTGCCCCAAAATGCGACGTCATGCTTTTGAACTCAAGATGTTAGATAAGTATAGCCATTATCTGGCTGCTGAAACTGAGCAGGAAATGGAGGAATGGCTGATAACTTTGAAAAAGATTATTCAGATCAATACTGACAGTTTAGTGCAAGAGAAAAAGGAGACAATAGAATCAGCACAAGGTCAGAATTTTTAAATGATTCATTGTAGAGGTAGAGCCCTTGCCTTTAATCCATGTTTAGAGTGAATATAGAACTCTTGCTCTTGAAGGTTGACCTGTTTCCTCATTTAAAGTGGCTATGGGAGATTGGTAGACTTTTTTAAAAGTTGTTGCTGCATGGACTCTGACATATGAAATATAACAGGCTAAAATGGATAAGAAATTCATGGCAGATTTTCAAAAATCCATTAAAGTTTCCCCTGTGCTTTCATAATCAAAATTCTTTGCAATAAATCTAGTAGGAGAGGATGGAGTGGGAGAGATAGTATATTTCTCTTAGGTGATTAGTAATGGTCGTATGGTTTGGAACATCTGCTTTTAATGAATTCGCAGATGATGAAACTGGCAGCCAAGGAAAAGCCGAGAACATCATGGCCAGCTTGGAAAGAAGCATGCATCCAGAACTGATGAAGGTAGAGATTTCTTATTGCCTTCAATTGACAATGGAGGAATGACTATCAAAGTTTTAATAGATTCCATTTGGAAATATCATTTCCAAGTTGATATACCCTTACCATATTGGTGAAGCAGGTAGAAATTGTGAAAGAAAAGTTCCACTCCTAAAAGATGGACTTGTAAATGCCAAATGCCAGCTTGGAGAATCTTTTTTTTTGTAGACACATGAATTATTTCCAGGTTTTTTTTTATGACTCCAATAATTTTAGCTACTACTTTTTATTCAATTTGATTGCAGTATGTCATTCATGTAGTACATATTCTTTCAAGGAGCTAAGGAGACAGCTATGTGTGTGACATTCAGTCTAATGATTTATATATGCTCATTTAATAGGAAAACGATGTATTCTTTATATGTAAATCTATTTATAGAATGATAAAGATTTAGTCAGCAGGCATTTTTCTTATTTACTCTTTGGAGTTTGGATTGAACCAATTAGAAACATACGGAAGTGATTATCATGCTTATCTTAGCAGGATGTATATTTTACTCTGGGCTCTATTATAGTAAATTAGACATTTAATAATTAGGATAATAAATTATGACATTTAAATCCTTGTCAAACCTACTTGTATTCCTACTTTATTCCCCTTCTTGGACTACCGAGTTACACAAATGTAGAAGTTCCTTTTTTCTCTATTTTAACTATACCCATCTTAAGTTTTAAAGCTGTTTTTCAAATTTTAGGAACATGCTCATAGTCGGCTGATCCAGGTGTTCTATCATTTTGTAGATTTCAGTTCTAGGCCTCAGAATCTTTATCACCCCACACTGTAGAGCCCATTGTGTCTTTTCTAAAGTGATAGAATCAGAACTGTGCACAGTATTTCATGACTAACATTAAGAACGCATCACATATGTTTCTTTCTTATTTTTCTTTTGCATCTAAAATGTCTTGGATTTATTTTATACTGTCTACAGGATGAAAAGTATTCTTGGTATAAAGCAGAGCTACATAGGAGGCCAAAAAATCTGATGTGTAGCTTATGGTGGCTCATAATGATAGTGATATGTCACTCCCTAGCCATGCAAGCATCCTTTATCGTTGGACACGAAGAATGTGTATTTTGAAGCTGTATCAGATTGCAAATTTTATATCAACTATATTTAAATAGTATTTAGTAATATTATGATGGATGTGAAACAACACTTTACACATATTTTTAAATTTTAGTATGGAAGAGAAACAGAGCAGCTAAACAAACTCAGCAGAGGAGATGGAAGACAGAATCTGTTTTCTTTTGATTCAGAAGTACAGGTATTAGTGATATATTTCTTTCAAGAGTCTTATAATTGTTTCTCATTCAGATAAATGTCTGTGAAATGTTGATAACATTGATACGTGTGTGTGTGTGGGGGGGCACTGGAGATTGAATCTAGAACTTTAGGACCAAGCCACCTACACCCTCAGTTTTTTTCCCCTCTAAAACAGTCTTGCTAAGTCATTAAATTGCCTGAGCTGGGATAGAATTCTTGATCCTCCTGCCTCAGCTTCCCAAGGTTCTGAGATTACAGGTGTGTGCTACCACACCCATCTAAAAATTACTGATACATTTCACCAGGGGAGAATATAGATTGTTTTATATTTGTTTTGTTCACTTTGAACATGTAGCTTCACAACTAACTTTCACCAAACAAGACTGTCATATACATGCAAATAGTATGGGGCAGAGTGTATGTCTTTTCCTCACTTCCTAGATATTTTTCCCTTTAATTTGCTGCTCAACATGGATATATTAAAGAATCTTCCCTCCTTTTTTGGAGTACTAGGAAATGAGCCCAAGGCTTTGGAGCTGAAATACACCCTCAGCCTCTTTTCTTTTTTAGTCTGAGACAGGGTCTCAAATTGCTAAAATGTCCAGACTGAGTTTGAGAATATGATTGTCTTGCTTCAGCCTCCCAAAGTGCTGGGACTAAAGGCGTGCACCACCACAGCTGACCTTTTCATTGCTCTTCTAAGCCATTGCATACAACTGTGATCTGGTGGTACTGAATGGCATGTGGGATAAACAGTACCAAATCAAGTGACATATTTGTTTTCTACATTTGATGTGGGCATATTGAACTAGGATAATCTTCATTTCTGGCTTACTCCAATTTTCTGTGAAGAGTACTGGAAGAAAGTACAAGAGTGTGCCACATTCTACCATGCCTGGCTTGTACATGAGATTTCTAACTCATTTTTTTTGAAATAGACATAAACATCATTTTTCTCAGTGAAAGTGTATACCAAAATACAAAATAATTTGAGGAAGACAAGTTTTGTTGTTCTTTTGATTTTTCCTCAGTGATTGGAATCTAATTGGACATGTCAAGAGCTTTCATTTTATACAAAGGAGGCAATTGACTGTGGTTAAAACTAAATCCAGTATCTTTAAAATTTTGTGGTGTGGTGGTTTTGTGGTCACGAAGCAACTGATTTTATGTTTGAGTTTATCAATGAGCTACAGTGAGAAAAAATTCACAGTTATGATGAAGCTTTCACACAAAAATTGAATTTAATGTGGATTATGGAAGACAGTCATGCTGCAAAGCAAGGCATACAATATGTATCAAGTACTTTTGCCACACAGTGCCACCTCATAATTTTAGTATTTACTTTGGGCCACTGTTTGGTATGCAGAGACGTGTTTTTTACGATGACCTTAGAGAATAAAGAAATGCTAGCTGACTAAAGGAAATGACTCAAGCTTTGAACTGATTGGCAAAGCCGTATATGTTAACATTTGCACTCCTAGGCCTCAAACAGGAAAGATTTGGGGCTGAGGCTCTTTGGTTCAGCTTCTCTTCACAGTCTACTGTCTGAATAAGACAGAAAGGAGAGCAGATAAATGGGCGGAAATTAGAATTGATCTCCATGGCAATGATTTGCCTCAGCTGGCTCCACAAAAGGCTAAGTGTTCAAGAGGGAGATTCTATCCCCACATATTTGTATTCTGTTTGTAGAGAAAAAGGCTCCTAGGGCAAAAATCATGCTTTCAGGTAAAAATATTGTACATTAGGCCTTTTAAGGGGAATATTGTGAGTGATACAGGCTAGGTCAGAACAGCTATAATTATCAAGTGTCTTCAGGCACAATACCTGTTCTGGCTTGGCTTACTGTGGTAATTTAGAAAAATGCTTATGTTACTTGGCTTGAATTTTCCATTACGGGCTGTATACTCTGCTCAAGTTCACCTCGTCATTTCCTACTTAGCATGTCTGTGGCCTTCATGAAAGTGTAGTAAATTGTTCTATCGTCTACACTTTTCTTCCCATTTCTTGCACTTTGTGAGTAGAGTGTAAGTCTATTCTACCTGTATGAATAAACAGATGGATTTTGATTGTCTGATTCTTGTGAGCTGAGAAGGTTCCTTTCCTCGCACTTTCTTTGAAGAGGGACAGATTCATTCCTTACAGACAACAATTCCTGACTCCCAATATCTTTTGTTTTAAAACTTATTTTTAATTTGAGATACTAATAATTTTTTTAAATGTATCTCTGTATAAATCAGTGCACATCCCCTGCTCTGTTAGAAGCTGAGCTCAGTGTTTATCAGTTTTCTAAGCAGATGCCTCTCCTCTCCCTGTGTTCATCATTTAAACGTAGGTGGTCCCTGGGGTTCCAGCCTTGTCCGCCTCTCATTCTACACGCCACTGCTTTCCAAATCCAGATCCCCAGACCTGTCCTAGTTTTCCAACCACCTACAGTACCACCTGAATGGAACACATCCCAAATTGGACTCACATTTTTCTAATCACATCTCTCCCAAATCTGCCATTCATTTGTGTTTCAAACTAAATTCATGGCATCAGTATCTATCTGATCTCCTAAGTTAGAGTAATTGTGTTATTCTTGTGCATTCTATATCCATTTCCATCAATTTTGCCTACTGCAGAGCTTTCCTTTAAGGAAACAAAATTTCTGTCATTCTGGAGTTTAAATATTTTATGGGAAAGACAAACAGAAAGCAACTAAATATATATGAAAAGCAATGCTAGCTAAGTCATAAAAAGGGAGTACAGACTGTCAGGATATGTGCAGCTTTCCGTAGGGAGTTAGGGAATGTGCCAGTTGATGAAACAAGGGAGCAAATCATGTGGCTATCTAAGAGGGTTCCTGACAGAACAGCAAGTTCAAAAGCCCAGGGGTAGGAGCGCTGTTGTACGTGATGTGGTAGAAAAACAACCAAGGAAGCCAGTACAATTGCAACAGTGAGGTGGGAGGAAAGAGTAAAGAATAATAGGAAATGATGTCAGAGGTATGAGAAAAGTAGGGAGTCACGTCACTCTGGGCTTTACAGGTCAAATTGCATACTTATGGCTTATTCATTGCCTTAAATAAGATCTGACCAACTCCCTCCAAGATTTCTCCATCAGTATTTGAACCTTAGTCTAAAAGCTCCACAAAGGTTTGTTAAATACCTTGTTAAATGAGGGGGAAAAAAAGGAAAAGGTTCAAATGAAGAATGGACATGTTAGCTTCTGCCACTTTTTAGACCTGAATCTGTGTCCATCTATATCAATGTGAATCCCATCTTTTTTTGAAAATGATTCATGCTGTCTGTTTTGTAGAGGTTGGACTTTTCAGGCATTGAACCGGATGTAAAGCCATTTGAAGAAAAGTGTAACAAACGTTTCCTTGTAAATTGCCATGATTTAACTTTCAACATCTTGGGTCAAATTGGAGACAATGCAAAAGGACCACTCACAAATGTACGTATAACATTGTCTTCTAATTCTCTGGTACTAGCATATTAAAAAGTGCCTTTCTTTTTATGGCTGAAACTAATTTACTGGATGAGCATTCCCTTGCTATACATCTTGATATATTTGACAGAGAAAAATTTCATACATCAGGGTTTTTTTTGCCATAATTTGAGCACATTCTTGAGAGTATTTATTAACCTACTCATTTAGCGCACTTTCAGAAGTCTCAGTCATGACCTTCGGAAGATAAAACCCCAGAACCGAGAAAATCTTAAAATTTGGATTTTTAGGGGCTGGGGATTTAGCTCAGTGGCATAAGCACCTGCCTTGCAAGCAGAGTTTGATCCCTGGTACCGATAAAAAGTTAAAAAAAAAAAGCAAACAAAATTTGGATTTTTACTAGGAAATATGATTTCTTTTGTAAAATTGACTCATAGCAATGAGTGTCACCAAAGCTGCTTGGGATACAGATGCTATGCAGTGTGCTCACCCCCTAGTCTACTATTCTCACTATTCTAAAGAATGGTCTGCATAATTATTAGGTGTCAGGGATCATTTGAGTTACTCAGAAATACTTAAAATAGTACATATAAAATGTTCAAGGGCTCTATATTTCAGGTTCAACTTTATTTTTGGTTTCTGGTTTTTAAAGTATCAATAGTGAGGACTGATTCTCTTGTGAAGTGGCCAAAATGTATTAGAACACTTTTCTGTGCATAAAGAGTTAATCTTTATGCCATCTGGCATGAAATTTCTCTTTCAAATGCCATCTGTAGAAAGCAATCATGTCTTCCAAAATTGCTGATGGGGCAAAGCTTTTGTCAAGTAATTTGATGTTGATGATATTAACTCCTATGAAATGGATAGTCCAGTAAGTTACAATATAGCAGAAAGGAAGATTTATACTCTATAATATTGCCATTATTTTGGAGGTAGTTTCAGTAAGTATGCAAAGAATAAATTAATTGTTGCTGAGATGTAGCTTTTGATTTCTACTCATCTATTTAAAAACCTAGTAATTTGTAAAATTATTTACACTGCATAAAAGTTAAAATTTGATAAAATCTTAATTTGGAATGTTTTTTCCATGTACATAAGATACAATGCAATTTTAGCTAAATGTCTAATTCAGGAACTGCAGTCCTGGAAACCATGTGATTCATATTTCTCCCCAATTTACACCCGCTTCAAAAGGCGTTTGTTCTGAAATTTAACTCTTTTCATTCCCAGGTTGAGCCCTTTTTCATCAATCTTGCTTTATTTGATGTGAGGAACAATTGTAAGATTTCAGCTGACTTTCATGTCGACCTGAATCCCCTGTCTGTCCGTGAAATGCTGTGTGGCACTCCAGCCCAGCTGGCCAGCGACGGAAGCCTGAAGGGATCTTCACCCATGTCTTTCATCCACGGAATCGCTGAATCTCAATTACGCTACATAAAGCAGGTAAAAAGTGATCTTGGGCTTTGGTAGCACATTCAGAGCAAGAGATAGAAACACCCTGAAGGGTTTTAGACTGATGTGTTGTGAGATTCCATGTCTTGTAAGATCTGTCTGTAGGTATTTTCTGGTGACTGACGTTGGAGTGGGAAAATAGAAACCAGTGAACTTGGGCATACCATATTGGTGAGGTAACTTTTCAATTGTATCTAGTTGAGCATGGTGAAGCACACATATAGTCTGTTTTTTAGGAGGCTGAGGCGGAAAAACCACTTGAGCTGAGAATTGGAGGTCAGCTTGGGCAACATAGTGAGACCCTGCCTCCGAAAAACATTGCACTCTTGGTTCACTGTTCAGCATGCCGTCTGCAGGGGCAGCTCAGGCCATGTGCCAGCCCTGGCTCGTAGCTTGAGCAGCATGCTTCCAGCAATACCAACGGCCAAGTTCTGTGACCTTGACACACTTGATAACCAAGCACATCATATACATTATTTCATTTAACCCCTACCAGAGATTTATGAAATCACTATTACTGTCATCCCTCCCCCACACCCATTTTTGTATATGAGAAACCTGAGACTTAGAAAAGATGTGACTTATCTAAACCCATACGTGATGTATGTGAATCCAGGAAACGACTTTTGGTCAATTTTTACCCAGTTTATTCCATATGTGCGGCTTGAAAATTCAAAGCTGCATCAGCCATTACCCAGGCTGGTTAAAAATGGTTTGACTTTTGGAGAATCGTTAATCTCTTATACTTAATATTCTGTTCTTCCCTGTCTACCTCAGAGGCTTCTCTGTAGAACAAATGAGACAATGTGTTTGGAACCTGTAAAGTACTATATTACTAAAGTTGGTAACATACCAAGTACAAAAAGAAAACTTGGTAGAGAACCAGTGATGGATTTTTCCACTGAAATTCATTTGTGTGGTGTTCCTTCACACAACAGACATAACCTATAAGCTTCTGTATCTGAAAGGTGCCAAAGTAGACAGGCCATGGCATGATTGTTCCACATACATTCAAAGAAAACTTATGCACCTTTGTTTACTTCCAAATCAGTATCCTGAAAGAAAATATACAAGGAGAAGATGAGTTTTGAATTCTCTCTGTCCTTTCTTTGTGTCAAAAGCACCAGAGCTATTCAACTGCTCCAAAGGAATAAACACAGGGTGGTTAAGTTTTTATGTTAGGCAGGGCAGTAATGCATTTTCTTCCTTCTAGCTGTAATGAGTATGAATGAAGTGTAAGTGAATTAATTACTCTGGAACTATATGCAGCTGCATTTAAAAATGCATATCTAGTTCTGCCTGAGAAACGTACATTACTTAATAAACACATGCTAATTATACCAGACAATGCATGTTGTCATTTAATCTAACAACTCATCCTGAACACATAGTGAAACAGAAGAAACTAAGCAACAGTAATTACACCTGCACTTTGAGGCCTAGTGACTGTGAAGTTGGCAACAGAATATGAAATCCATTTTGAAAGGAACATTGAGAGCTTTGAAATCCACATGAAAAGAAATGCTACCTATTTCTAGAACCTTAGACATGATCCTATGTTGAGTATCAACATTCTATACTAGACATCCTGGTAGGAATTATTCACCAAATTGCTTTAGGCATAATGTTACATAGAAAATCTATTAATAGAAGTAATTGTTTTCCTAGGGAATCTTCTCAGTGACGAATCCACATCCTGAAATTTTTTTAGTAGCGAGAATTGAAAAGGTGCTCCAGGGAAACATCACACACTGTGCAGAACCGTACATCAAAAATTCAGATCCAGTGAAGGTATTTATAACGACTGTGAACATTTCATTTTCATGCAGAATTTATGTTTTATGGATATTTTAAATGGTATTGTCAATGACCCATTGGAAGAAAAGTCATTCTCTGGGAGTGATGTATATTCTGCAGATCTTACTTATAGTACTGTTAGTTCATATGCTAAAACTTAAACATAGCCTTTCCCATCTCTCATTCTTTATGTTCTGTATGACAATCTTATTTCTGCTAGTTTGTCAAAAGAAGTGCTACAGGCTTTAGGCCACAAGTGCTAAGGGACATGATATCCTTGGCAGTAGCCTCTTTGACCTTATTTACAGCTCTAGGATGCTAGAGATGGGAGAATAAAGGTTCCCTAGTCCTATCTATAGTGCCTAAATGCCAGTCCCTGTCTAGATTCAGTCCTGTATATGATGCAATGAGAACAGGAGACAGGAGGATCAAAAATTCGAGCCCAGCCATAGTAACTCAGTGAGACACTGGATCAAAGCAAAAAGAGATGGGGGGGGTGTAGCTCTGTGAAGGCCCTGGGTTCAGTCCCTAGTACTGCAAAACAAACAAACATACAAACAAGATCTGCAGTCTATTCTCTGTGTCATTTCAATGTGAATCCAAATAGAATTTAAGTGGGAGACACTGAGGAGATGTGTGACTAATTCATTAAAATAAGAATTTCACTGATACAGATAAAACCTCTAGCATTCAGTATCTGGATAAGCATCCAACCAACATCTCATAGCCTGTATAGGCTCTGTAGGCAGTTTATCTCATTTGTCATCTTTCACTGCCTGTACAAACAGTGACTCTTACCCTACACAAGACTAATTGCATTGGCTCATGGTCACTTGTGCCCTATCTTGGGAATGGAGAGGTCAGCTGTATCCAGAAAAATTTTCTCCCAAGAATGATGAGTATCAGCCTGCTGTGTGAAAGGAAATACACGTTAAAACTGGTTAAAGCTTGCCAGTAGGGGTCTTTGGAGCAACCTATATTCTACACCTGTTTAACTTTTTTAAAGTGGGGGGGGGGGAGACTGGGGATTGAACTCATGACCTTGGGCTTGCCAGGGAGGCACTTATATTGCTGAGCTAAATCCCGAGCCCTCTGTTTAACTTCTTATTTCTGACCTTAGACGGCCCAGAAGGTGCACAGGACAGCGAAGCAAGTGTGTAGCCGCCTTGGACAATACAGAATGCCTTTTGCTTGGGCTGCTAGGTTTGTATAAATATAATGTTGAGCCTTCTATTCACACTCATCTAGAATGTTGATGTATGATGTCCTCACCACCATTTAGTAGTCTGTTTCTAGCAGGCCAGTTGTACTTTGGGACACATGGAGTATAAGATTTTGTTCCCTTAGAATTTTCTGTGTGTCAAAGACCAGTTCTAAGACCCTGTCATCATTGCTTATGTCTTGCTTTGGGGCAATTTTCTTTGGCTTGGGGTAGTGCTGTGGCTGACACCACTTAATTTAATTGCATTTTAAATCAGCTTGTTTGCTAAAGTGATAGATTTTTTTCCCAGAAAACTAGAAATTATAATGAATTATGTACAATATGTTCATTATTTCAGAGTTGGCTGGGTTTATGGTTTGGAAAACTATCATGGAATAGTTCTGGAAGACATACTAAAAATTTGAAGGCATAGTGCAGTCAGTAAGCAAAAGTGTGTAATTAATATTCTTACTTCCTGGTGACAAATTCAGCTAGCCCTTTGGTAGCAATATATTTGGAAACCAGCATTATCTATACCTCTGGTGTTATGGTAATTGATACTATTATATCCAAATTTTGCAAATCTACATGAAATGATGACTTGAAACATGTTTCTTACTTATCTTCCCCTTTTGAAGTACAAGTTCACTGGCTTGTTTGTGGTACAGCCTGTACAACTCATTGGAACTTCTAGGGAAAGGGCACCATGTTCTGAATAATTAAATCAATTATGTTTATTGGGTGCTGGAGAGGAGCATAAGGGTAGGAGATTCTAAGTTAATTAACTCTTGTATCTGTCACTATTTATAATCATTTCCTTTCCGGAAGATCTCAAAGTGTATTATATACTGATAGATGAAAGACACCATTATCCTTGTTTTGAAGACTGGTGAAAAAAGTTGGTAGTCAAGGTTAGAGGAATGACAAACAGTATTAGAGATAGGCATATGCAGGCATTTTAGAAGGAAGTGTGGTTTATAAATATCAGCATATGTATAATGCTGTAACCTGAAAAGTTAATTGCTGCTACTATTGTTATTGTTGTTGTTATTATTATTATTACAGTAGTGATATTGCTGACTCTGTTCAAGGCACCCACTGGTCTAAATCTTAATTTGCGTGTGTGTGTGTGTGTGTGTGTGTGTGTGTGTGTGTGTGTGTAGTTTGTGTGCTTGTTTTGGCAGTGCTGAGGATTGAATCCAGGGCTTTACACATGCTAGGCAAGTGCTATACTGCCAGCCCCTGATAAATATTTTATTAAGGACTGGATACCACTGTCCCATCTTAGAGATGAGGAAACTGAGGCACAAAGGTAAAATTTTACAAAAGGAAAAGAACCCTTGGCCAAGTTCACGGTCAAGTAAGGATCACAGCACAGGGCACCTGACTTCACTGCCCACTCTAGACCTTTGAAGCATACTTCCCCTCTTTGGGCAATGGCAGAAACTACTTGATATTATTGTCGGAAAAATTAACTTTGAAATAAAGAGAAATTTTGATCCCAGGTCTGATGAGCAATTATACTATTTTATTCCTTCCTAAGTTGGTTTGGTTGTTAACAGAAACCGACAGTCTCTAAAGGCTTGGCTGGGGTATTTAAAAGATGAATGAAAAGCCCATGTTTATTGGAAGTAAAGGAGATATACTTAGGAGTAGGAAAAATGGAGTTAATGTCTTTACTTACATCTTCAAGGTTCTGCCAGGGGGAATTATGTTTCTGGCTATGGCTTCTTCCAGTGTTGAGTGCTTGTATATCAGTTCACGTTTTAGCAGTATGATGGCTGCTTAAAATGGGAAGTGGGAAAGGGGAAGAAATAATTCAAATGCATAAAAGAAACTTCCAATATATATTATAAACTACATAAATCATCTCATTTAATATTTATCAATTTTATGGCAATACATTGTATTTTTGGTAAAATGTACATGTAAAATACAATACATTGTATTTTTGGTAAAATGTACATCTTGATGAATTTTCACAAATTCATTCAGTAATGTGGTCACCACCCCAACCAAAATGAAGAACGTGTCTGTCCCCCCGAAAGTTTCCTCATGGCCCTGTCCAGTCAATCAGCCCACCTGCACTGGGCAACCAAATGATATGATGATACTTATAGATGACTTTTTATTTGCTCCATCCACATCTGCATACAGATGGAACCCTGTAGTATGTATTCTTGTGTTTTGTTTCTTGTGCTTAATGTGTTTTTGGAACCCATGTTTTTGTATGCATCAGTGTATGAATATACTGCAGTTCGTTTATCCATTCACTTGTGGCTGAGTACCTGGGTCATCACTCGTTTAGAGCTGTACCAAAGAAATCTATTGTGAACATTTCTATAGCATATAGAAACGTGCTTGGAGTGGAATTGCAGCACAGTAGAGTAAATGTATGTTTCACTTGGTGAGAAACCACTAAACTGTTTCCCAAGTAGTTTTACCGTTTTATATTCCCACCAGTGCTAGTTTTATTGGTACTTTATAATTCTTTTTTAAAACTCTATGTGTTGCTGTTTTTAGACCCATTTTCAAAGATGTTCAAGGCTCTTTGGATCTGAATGGGAGATTTTCTCCTTTATATAAACAAGACAGTAGCAAACTTTCAAATGAAGACATTCTCAAATTGCTCTCAGAATACAAAAAGTAAGTGTGTGGCATTAATGCAGTAAATAAATGTAATACGGGAACTCTCATTTTTTTACAGTGATGAGTGGGTGCAGGGGTGGGCAAAACCAATTGCTTTAAAATTGAGTTTGGATGTAGGGCAATTAAAACATTTAATAATCATAATTTTTAACTGTAAAATAATTTCATTTTATACATAGACCAGAAAAGACCAAATTGCAGATTATTCCTGGGCAGCTAAACATCACTGTGGAATGTGTTCCTGTGGATTTATCAAGTAAGAAAATATTGCAAACAAACCTTAAAGGTTATGTTTGATGCTTATATTTTTAAAGTTTTTGTCTTTGAGATTTACATAGCGCGTTAGTTTACCAGGGCTTCCATAACAAAGTATTATACACTATGTGACTTAAGACAGCAGAAATTGATTCTCTCATAGTTTTGGAAGTTAAAATTCCAAAATCCATTTTGGCCAGTCCATGCTCCCTCTGAATGTTCTAAGGAAGAATTTGTTCTGGATTTTTTTTGATTCTGGTATCTTCTGGCTATGCTTTCCATCCTTCAGCTTGTAGCTGCATAACTGAGTGTCCTTTGTCATCACATAGTGTTCCTCCCTGTATCCTCACATGGCCTACTTATAAGGAAATCAGTCATTAGATTTAGAGCCCGCTCTAATTCACTATGGCCTCATCTTAACTAATTATATCTGCAGAGACCCTGCTTCCAAATAAAATCACATTCTGAGGTTCTGAGGCGGGCATAAAATCAACCTGGTATACATGGTGACCATTACAGATTAAGAAGAGAGTTCAAGTGGTTTTATCAGACGTTTCATATATACAATGCTGTGAGTGTGAACCCATAGTTTCTGTTGCCTTTTGCCTTGGATAGGTTCATGTGTAGCTTTACCCTATATGTCCAAATTTTCTTTCATAAGTGTGTATCATTTGAAGCCAAGCATAGTGGCATACATCTGTAATCCCAGAACTCTGAGAGGCTGAGGCAGGAAGATTGTAGTTCAAGCCCAGCCTGAGTGAGATAGTGAGACCTTATCTCAAAAAAAAAAAAAAAATTAAAAAGGGTTGGGAATTTAGCTCAATGCAAAGATTCACTCCTCAGTACCAAAAAAGAAGTATGTGTTATTTTAATAATCACAGAACAACAAACCCAACACAGAATCTTGTGTCCTCAGGTCCAGGTCACCTGGGGCTTTTTCTTCCACCAGTCTGGCTCTTCAGTAAGGACCAGCAGTCTCACAACTGCTTAAGGATATGAATAGCCTTTACTACAGTGGCTGCTTCAATAACATGCTGCTAGACTTCTTGGAGGCTTTGTGTTTCTCCCATTTGGGAGTATTGAATTTATCATTGGTAACACATCATAAGATCTATAGTTTCAAAAAGCTTCCATTATTTCTTGGGTGAAAATGTGCACCTGCACCAAGTTAACTTTCTAAAAGTGATTTACCATGAGCTAATTGTAAGCATAAATTTACGCTTATTTCTTTCCCTGATACCAATAAAAATTTGCAGTGAAAGCTAAATTGCAGCCACAGGAGGGAAAATGTAATGGGTTTCTTTGCAGAGTTTAAATTTGTCAAAATTATGATGTGTTATATTTGGCAAATCACTCAGCATTGAAAGGGAAATAGCAGTCCACTCCTGGTGTGAAGATTTCCACAAAAACCGGTATCAGGCCTCTCTATCATGTCCTTTTGGGTTCTGAAAATGGTTGTTTGACTCTTTGTTGCTTACTAAGAATTCTGTTTTTAAGCCACTCTTTGAGAACGTGACTCATGTATATTTTTATAAATGCAAGAATGTGTTGATCGTTAAATTTTAAGATCTTCACCTATTTATTTTTCCTACTATAGATTGTATTACTTCTTCATATGTGCCCCTGAAGCCCTTTGAAAAGAACTGTCAAAATATTACTGTAGAAGTTGAAGAGTTTGTTCCAGAAATGACAAAATATTGTTATCCATTTACTATTTACAAAAACCATCTGTACGTCTATCCTTTGCAATTAAAATATGACAGCCAGAAAACATTTGCCAAGGTAAGCAGTGTAGTCTATACATTTTTGGGGTATAGAATGTTACTAATAGCTCTTTCATCATGTGGCTCATTTTGGATGATTATCATTTTAGGCCAGGAACATTGCAGTCTGTGTGGAATTCCGGGATTCAGATGAAAGTGATGCCTGTGCATTAAAGGTTTGTTTCTCTTGATAAGCGTATAGTTTTGGTAGAGATGGAGATTTTGGTACCTACTATTGTCATGCTCTGAGTTTAATTTGTTTAAATATGAAGAATAAAATATATTTAAGCAGCAAATGTTCTATTTTCTAGCATTATACATGAACTAGAAAGGTTAGTTTAAACATTAATATGTAGCAAAATGAGGTGGGAACATATATAGCTGTAAAAATGGGTAAGTTTGAGGGGCTGGGGATTTAGCTCAGCGGCATAAGCACCTGCCTTGCAAGCAGGCAGTCGTGAGTTCGATCCTCGGTACGGATAAAAAGGAAAAAGACAAAAAAAATGGGTAAGTTTGGGCTTGAGGGATAGCTCAGTGTTAAAGCACTATCCTACTGTGTGCAAGGCCCTGGATTCTGACACCAATAGCAGAGGCAGACAGACTGACAGAGAGAAGCTTTACAAACCAGGCTTGGCACTTGTCCCACATTGGTTTTGCATTGCTCTCATGCCCAATTACAAGAGCATTTACTTATATGACTTAATAGTTTATCCTAGTACCACCAGTGGACCATAAACCCCTTTTTTGGGTTTCAAGAAAAACCCAAACGGGTCTCGGGAGCTGACAGAGACAAAGCACAACTGCTCTGATCTAAGATATGACTTCTGCTCCATGACTGGCCAAATAATATTTTCAGACTTGCATTTATAATCTTGGAAAAGCAGAAGATCAGTGTTTTGCTACAACAGTCCTTAAATATCTGGCATGTCACAGTGACTTTACATTTTTACTCTTTGCAGCTGATTTGTATGATTTGCTCTTTAGCTCACAATCAGAGACTTGAAAGAGAAGCCAGAGATCATGCAGCCATTAAGAAGTGTTTATCTAGCTCCATACTTCTCTAGCTTGAGCCTAAATTAGATAAATGTGTGGCTCTTCTTGGGCTCAAATCTCTATGGAAAGAGGCTGGAATGTTCCTGACTCAATCACTGGATATTTCATAGCCCCTACCTTTGAGAAGAGATTTCTTTTCCAGAGAAATTTAAGTTAGTTAAGGATTAGTGGGCTCAAATTTAGTGTTTTCTGTGGTTCTCCCTTCAGTAGAGATGAGAACAACCATTGCTTTTTTTTCCATGCAGTATCCTTTTGTGTACTTAAAGATTCTTAGTAACCTCCCAGCAGTTCTTGAAAATTGCCTTCATACCCATATTTAAGAAGAGTTGGATGTGCACTCTTGTGGAGTGTTGATTTCATTTCCTAACTGGCCCAGAGTCTTGTTCTGTACTAAGAGAGACAATTAGTAGCGTGGCATGCTGTGTCCATGTGTGTCCTTGAGTTTATTAGGCCAGTGGAAGTGAAAAACTCACGTTATAAATGAAATCAGATCATGGCACCAGAGAAAGCCTTTCATTAGTTTTATTGGTATAATGGAGAGCCAGTGAGTTTTAAAATGTGGCTTATAAAGTACCACATATAAAAATGTAAGAGAGCAATAAGCTTGTCGGCAGCTTAATAGACATTCAGTTTTTAATTCCTTTAGGCTACTAAGGCTCCTTTTGGCTTTTATATTTTAAAGCTCTTTTCCTTGCCCACTGTACAGTGAACATCTAAAAATCATTGCTGACTGGCTGAGAGGAGGAATGTCTGTCATAAGATACCCAAGTAGCACAAGAGAAATAAGCTTTCCTGGCCTGGTCTGCAAGTGCTTCTCTTCCAAATGATGCGTTCAGCTTCTTACCGTAAACTAGTTCGTAATTGCAAGTCTTTGATTGCTGGAAGTTCAGAAGCATCAGGTAGCCAAGTTGGACATTGACCAAGGTGGTGTCTCGAGTGACTGTGTAAACGATTTGGAACTTATATGCTCATAGTGAGAGCCACATGGGTTTGGCCTTAGCCCTGTGCTTACAGATGGCCTCTAACTGTATGTGGTTCCATAGCATCACACTTCAAGACCTGTATTCAGAGCAGTGACTCTTATTTCATTCTTTTGCAGTGTATTTATGGGAAACCTGCCGGATCTGTTTTTACTACAAATGCATATGCTGTTGTCTCCCATCACAACCAAAATCCAGAGTTCTATGATGAGGTAAAAACATATCACTCTGGTTATTTATAAAATGCCATGCTTGCTATTCTTTTTCCTTTTAAATCATTCCCATCATTTCATCTGCTCTTGAAATCTTTGAATGTTTTGTTCCATGAAAAAAGAAAATGCCACATAAATTAGAGGGTTCCGGCCTGCTCGGTACCTTCTGATAACAGTGAAAGATTTGCCCATAAATGTAAGGGGTTCTCTGACTTTAAATAACAATGTAGGAAACAAACATCAGAACAGAGTTAGGATTCTAACCCTCCTTTCTTTGATAACACTGGCATTGTGACACTGAGTAAGTCAACTTTCCCCTTTGGAGTCCCTATTTTCTCAGCTTTAAAATGAAAAATTCATAAGAGATTTTGTGATGGCCCTTCTAACTCTTTCCCCTTGTGGGTTTATGTGCAGGGTACACCCTGCCTGCAAGTGAAAAAGTTTGAGACACACAGCCACAAGCTAGGCCACCAGAATCCCATTGGCTACTCTACACTCCTCAGTGGGAGGCAGACAAAGGGGACTGGGGTTGTCTCCCCTCCTCTTTCTGTGCTGCCTGCTGAGTCAGTCTCTCTCTCTCTCTCTCTCTCTCTCTCTCTCTCTCTCTCTCTGTCTCTGTCTCTCTCTCTCTGTCTCTCTCTCTCCTCCCTCTCTCTCCCATTCTTTCCATTTACAACTTTTCCATCTATGTATCTCCATAAAATTTCTAGCATTTCTGTCACAGTCTGTGCCACACTGTTTGTATTTGCTTATCCAAATCTGTAGACTGCTTTTGATTCCTATGTGTTTCCATGGAACCTAAATGGGCATTCCAGGCCAGATGCTCTGCTCTTTCTGCTTCTCAGTCCTCCTGTCCCTGTTCTTGGCATGGTCTAACACCATCCCCCCTGCTGTCATGATTTCCCCAGGTCCACCTGCTGTTGTATGAAAGCCTTATACCCCAGCATTGGGGCTCACATGTTCCTTTCACTATTCACTGCCCCTAGTTTCTCAGGGGGGTGTGAAGGAAGTAGCAGTGCCCATATTTTTGTGCAGCAGAGCATTAGATACCCAGATGGTCTGGATGCTGTGAATAGGCATGTTCTGTAATGAAATATACCTACGAAAGCCCTTAGTTGTAACACCAAAAGCCATGCCTTATATGAATTATAATTGGACCAGATGTCCATCACGAAGCTGTTTAATATGTGCATCACTACAACCAACACCAGTCACTGCAGAAAGCTAACTCATGTAGTAAGTAATCTGTACTTTTCATGATGCCTAGAATGAATAGGCTGTTGCATTGCTTACTGTATATTGACAAGTGGAGAGAGAAAAAGAGAAACCATTCACATGTATTTGCACATGTACTTATATGGGTGTATACATGTACATTAAATCTGTAATTTGTCTCTTACATATCTACAGGAAGCATTATTAACATTCAGCTGGTGTCTGATTAGATTAGTTGAAATGCTTTATTAAAAACATTAATTTGTAACTCAATTTGTGAGTCACAGATACCAATTTTTTTCTCTTTAATTATTAAATTGTATTTTACTTCTGGAAGAATTTCATATAAACTATGACGTGGATACCACACTACATTTTCTACATGATTATTTGGTTTTTTTAATTTTTAATTTTTATTTTAAAGAGGATAAAACCAAGGAAAATAAAACCAGTCAAAATAAACCAGTATAAGTGATACAGGATTTCAAAACCTTATGAAATCAACAATAGTTACCATAATGCCTTTTGATGTCTTCAAAATAGTTATAGATAACTTTGGACATAGTAAAAATCAAATGGAACAGAATAGAATAGAAACAATAAAAACAAGACAATGGATGCAATAAAGGACTTCAAAACAAGCCAATAGTAAATGTAAAAATAGCTACCAGAATATGTCTTGCTATCTTTTAAATAGCTTCTCATGTCATCAGATTTAGTGTAATCAAACAAAGAAGTATAAAAACCAACCCACCACAACAGTGAAAATGATATGGTTTCCAGGTAGGGACCACTTCCTGGTTCTCTCCCTCCATAGTCTGCAAACGGAGAGAGGCTTGGGTCTGGCTCTACTCTGGCAGTGGCCAGTGCATGACACTAGTTTCCGGTGGGGATCACCTCCTGGTGAGGCCTGGTTCTCTCCCCCAGATAGTCTGCAAATGATCTCTCCACTTTTATTTGTAAGGTTTTAATTTTTTCATGCAAAAGATAACAGATTAGGAAAACAGTAGTCTTTCAAATTAAGTACACATTTTTAATTGATTGCACTCACTAATTCTGACAGACTTACACAGTATCTATGGGCTACAAAGATATGCTTTTGATACAGAGTTTTAGAAAATCCTGCTGAAAAATTGAATCCAGGAGAATCCACTGGGACGCTGTAGCAGAAGTACTAAGTCAGCCCTCACAAGGCAGGAGAATACTGTTGTAAACCTGAAACTGACTAGAGAAGCATTTGGAATATATTTAAATTTATTTGCTCTTTGACTACTTGGCCTGTCATTTGAAAAGTACTTTGGACCAGGATGATGGAACTGAGCTAAATGTCTGCAGGTCCAGCTTGATAATTAAACTAAGACAAAACAAAATACTGTATGTAACTTTACTGTCATTTCAGATTAAAATTGAGCTTCCTATTCACCTGCATCAAAAACATCATTTGCTTTTCACTTTTTATCATGTAAGCTGTGAAATTAACACCAAGGGAACAACCAAAAAGCAGGACATGGTTGAAATTCCAGGTATGTGTGGCTGGCTGGCAGGCTATCTATCTGTCTGTCTGTCTGTCTGTCTATCTATCTAGGCAGTACTGGGGGGTCAAACCAGAGTCATATATTCTTTAGATGTCTCTCTACAGCTGTTTGAAATGAAATTGTTGAGGATATAATATTGTGTTTCATCAAGTTGCAGATCACATCTTCCTTTGACCAAAAAGTACATTTCAGAGTCAAGAATCTCACTGATAGGCTGAACATAGTGGTGCATACCAATAGTTCAAGCTATCTGAAAGGCTGAAGCAGGAGGATAGCTTGAGCCCCAAAACCAGAGGCCAGCCTGAGCAACATAGGCAAGACTGTCTCAAAAGAAGTTCACTGCATATATATTCACTTTATTATCATCTCTAATAAATAAACTTGCCAATATGCTTAAACAATTATAAGCAACATAAAATAATATTTGCTATTCTCTGAGAGAAACACATATTGTAATGCAATATTGCTATTTATTTCATGTAGAATTGCTCAACAACCAGAATGTTCCAGTTCTACTTACTGAGGAACAGGAAAGTGGGGTGAGCATGACAGTGCAATGATGGCAGAAAGATAAGGGATTGTTGGATGAAGGAACAGTTTATAAGGTCAGGATATCGAGGGGCATGGTCGGAGAACCCCAGCTAGCCCACTAAGATAAGCACAGGATACTGGAAGGGGAATCATGAAATGCCCTGTTTACAATGAGGCATTAGATTTTGGAAAGCCTTGAATGCCAGGCTGTGGATTTTATTTTATTCTGTCACCGATATGGAAATTTTGAAGGATTATATACTAGGAAGAGCTGTTTTGGAGAAAAAAATTAATCAGGCAGCAACATAAAGGGCGAGATATATTGGAGCAGGAAGAAGAAAGATTGGAAGGAACACCAGTCAGGGAGTTATTCCAAAGGTACAGGAAAGGAAGGAGACCACAATATGATGGGGGTGTGGATTACGTAAGATTAAATCTCCTCAGTAACCGTATGTCCATATCTACATTTTTAACCAACTGTCAGTGAAAAATACTTCTCTCTTTTTGAGACAGGGTCTCACTATGCAGTTCAGGCTGGCCTTAGGCTCACTTTGTAGACCAGGGTGGTCTCAAACTTGCAATGATCCTCCTGCCTCAGCCTTCCAAGTGCTGGGATTACAGGAGTGCACCACTACGTCCAGCTGAAAAACATTTTTTAGAAAATTACATCTGTGCTGAATATGTACAGACTTTTTCCTGGCATTATCCTCAAAACAATATTAAATAGTACAACAAGTATTTACATTATATTAGGTATATAAATAATCATTTACTTTGACGTATATGGAAGGATATGTGTAGATTATATGTAGAATGTATGCCAGTCCATATAAAGGACTTGGACTTTCAAGGATTTTTTATATCTGTGAGAGCTGGCAATTGATTGATTACTAGGTAGACGATGCATAGTAAACACTGAAACTTCAAAACTGAGTTGATTGGAAAGAAAGTATCGCTAGTAATAGAACTATGGATGAGCTTGGTATATTTGGAACTAGCATGGAGTTGAAGGTGCTAGTGAGACATCTGAGTGATTCCCAGTAGAAAGCAGGACTGACCATGAGGGAGTGTCCTTTGTGGGTGGTACCAGATTTACCTTCTGGATTTCAGGCAGTTGGTCTCAACAGGGGTCAAGCCATTCCATCCAGGACAGTGGAATATCCTGATTTATTTGGATCAATTTTGTGTACTCTGAGTTTGAATATTTTCTTCACAAAGGTATTGTATATTCTTAGTTAAGTGAATTTTCCAATACTAAGCCAGGTGTGGTGGGTCACATCTGTAATCTCACATACTCAGGAGGCAGAAGCAACTTGATGAGATTCTCAAAATAAAAAACATAAAACTGGGCTAGGATGTAGTTCAGTGGTAAAACATTGCCTAGAATGAGCATGGCCCTGGGTTTCCACCTCCAGCACTGGAGAACAATTTCTGGTCCTATATAGGTTTTGTAATTATTGTGAATGGCATCTTTCCTATTGCATTTATAGTCTGCTACAAATGATATATGGAGTTATGCTACTGATATTTGTAGATTGATCATGTATCCGGTTACTTTGTTAAATTCTCTTACATGTAATAGGTAATAGCCTGTTGATTGTATTGGTATTTTTAGGTAGGTCATTATAGCACTAACAAAAAATTGTGATTTTATGTATACACAGCTATCAATATTTCACACATAACCATCTGTTTTGTAGTAAGCTATGCGCGAATTCATGCTGATGGCTCCAAACTCCAGTTTATTACCGCATGAATCATTATAGTATTTTTTTGCTTGTATATAGTCTCCAATTCTAACTGGAAGAAACTTGGCTCCCAAAGTGCACCATTCATTTACTTAATTGGTCAAATTCAGGCGATCAAAAAATAGGGTGAATACCATCATTATTATTTTTAAACAGTACAGTAAGAGACACATTGTCATGAATAATGCGATAAATACGTTTGGAGCGAGGGCAGTATTTTGAGGGAGAATTAATGACAATGTGTCTTTTGTTTGTTTGTTTTTTGGTATCGGGTATCGAACTCAGAATACTGTGCTTCCCTCTGGTGTTTGTGCCGCTGAGCTAAACCCCCAGTGACAATGTGTCTGTTATTGTACTATTTTGGTTTAAATATGGTCCACCCTAGTTTTCCTTTAGTCAGATCTTGTATAGTCTTTTACATATCCCTGTAGAAACTGCAGTGAGAGTGGAGTGACCTTGAGAACTGAGAAGAAAGTGACAGAGCAATGAGAACCAAGGAGGGTACGTGCCTCCTGAATGATAAATTACTGTTTCATCGTCCAAATGTTAAGAGGCAGGCAAAATACTCAGTGAAGCACGCAATGGTTATTCTGTGTGCTGCACATAAGTTTTAACTGTCCATTCTTGAAGTGGCTTCCTACCGTTAATGCAGATGGCATGCTTGATCCTGTACCGCAGAGCTTCTGAGTGCTGTATGTGAGTTTTGAGTAAAAGACACATTTGACCCTGATCTGATTATTCTAAGTGGAAAAAAGTTGCCTAAGAAATCTCTTGGAGACAGAAAGTGAATTAGTGGTTGTTTAAAGGAAAAGGAGGAGGCAGTGACTACTAAAGGCTGGGGAGTTTTTTTTTAGAATGATGAAAATGCTCTGGAATGAATAACATTGGAAACACAATTGCAGATAGACGAAAAACCACTGAATGTACACCTTAAATGGCTAAGTTGTATATGAACTATATCTCCAAAATCTCTGTACAGAAAAATACTACCTAAAGAGCAGAATTTATTTTTCTATTTTCTTTGTTGGAAAACTTTTCTCATTTGTTACATTTTCAGTTTAACTACATTAAAAGGTCATTTCTCATTGTTTCTCTGCTCATTTTACTACCTTCCTCTGCTTTTTATAAAAGGAAAGGTCTGGGTAAGTCTTTTCTGAAGTTGTACTGGTAAAGATGCCTTTCAGGCATATTTTGGAATCAGAGAAAGCCATGTAGTCTACTTAAGGAAAGCAACATTTTGGTTGTCTTTTAAGAATTAAAGTATTTGCCAGATAAAACATGTAAATAAAAACATTCTAACCAGATTTGTATTGACTTCTGTGTTCACAGTATAAATGTACACACGTGTGTACACACACATGCACATGTGTTCATGCAAAGAGTTTTATAGAATCAGCAAGTAATGGCTTTACAAAAGTGTTCTCTAGCCAACACCCTCTCTTATTTGCAGAAACTGCGTCCAGAGCAAGCTTTAATTAACAGCTAAGTTATAAACACTTGAAACTCAGAGTGATCTCTATAATGGAAATACTGACATTGCTCAGCTTGAGCAACACAGATGGCTCTGGCTTTTTAAACTAGGATGCGATGAGTTTTCTAATAGAAAGCCAAGATGCTCTTTTGGAGATGGGGAATGTTAAGAAATGTAGAGATTGGGAAAAATCTCCCCGTGGGGTCAAGTCTCAAACACCATAGCCTGGCTGCATTCTCCTCCTGCACCTCCTTCTGTAATCAGGAAACTCTGCCCAGATAACTGATTTATACCTATTGTCTTGCATTAATAGAGAATGCAACCTTGACTTAGGACCTTCATTTTCCATAGACTCTTACCTAACGTTGTAACAAGAAATTTTATATCACGCGATTGCTGTCTGACATAGCCTCAGCTGTAAGACTCTGTAAGTGAAAAAATGGGTTAAAGAGACCTGAATCTATTTTAAAAAATCTTCTAAAACACATACCCCAAAGTGTAAAGAGAATGATATTGGTGTATGGTTTAAATTTTAAAATGTTTTCATATGTTATCTTGCTCTGGTTTCTCAACTCTTTTAGATGGAGAGATGATGGATTGCTTTTTCCCTTTTTATTGGCAAGGATATAGAAAAAATAAGTCATGAGTGGCCAGGCTGGGATTAGGCAGTGGTCCAAAGCCATTGTTCCTTCCCCAGTTTGCAGTTCCCTATCACCTGAGCTTCCATGTACAGATCCCTGGAAATCCCATCACGCTACCCTGTTTCCCAGCAGTCAGCCATTTGTGTAGCTAATTACATTTGCTATTTCATTTCTTATGGTTGATTATTGCCTTGCAGTTGGGTTTGCCTGGGTACCTTTGCTGAAGGATGGTAGAATCATCACATTTGAGCAGCAGCTGCCTGTTTCAGCCAATCTTCCTCCGGGCTACTTGAATATGAATGATGCAGAATCCAGAAGGGTAGGAAAATCTTTGCATTTGTTGAGTCACGATGTTTAAATATTTTAAAATTGGAATTCTCTGGGTCTAGTTGATCTTCTGGGACGATGATACTCTGAGTTTTGTTATGGTCTATAGGTATGGATATATATGTTTTAAAGTTTACAGCAGTTTGATATAGAGTAACATACTATCTGTTGATTCGAATAATAACTTAAAGCTGGGGCTTGGATTTTGTACATCCTTTTAAGAAATTCTGTTTATGTAATTCGTAAAAGTTTCAGTCTGCAAAGAATTAGAAATTTAAAATGCTTTGAGTATGTTTAGTCTAACAACAGATAATTTTTCTCCAATAATCTATTTCTGTCTGACTCAGTTATACTCAAAAATGGAAATGTGCATGAAGACTTTGTATGTTATCCATTGCTATGATACAAAACTCATGTCTATATTTTGTTTTCTAGCAATTGAGTGTAGATATTAAGTGGGTAGATGGTGCAAAGCCTTTGTTGAAGATTAAAAGCCATTTAGAGTCTACCATTTACACTCAAGTAAGTTGCATCATTTAAATTTTGTCAATTTGAACACTCAAATATATTTCTTGATAAAAATAGACTATATTTTACTCATACAGCCTCAGAGAAGTGGTGACCTACAAGATTTCCTCATTAATAATATTATTCTAGCTATGTTTTATAATTATTCTCAATTACAAAATCCTCTTATTACTGTGAACTGATTTAAGCCTCACCAAATCCCTAAAGGCATATGGAAGCCACTACCATCTTAGAGGTGAAGAAACTAAGGCTCAGTCACATCAGGTTACATAGTAATAATTAGGGGAAGCAGGTCAAAGTAAACATTATTCCACTGCCTGATGTAGCCCACATTGTCTAGAAAGTCAGTGTATGTGGATTCCATGCGGAACAATTGGGCTCACTTCTCATTGGAGTATCCTAGTAAAGTTGGCTATTGAATGAGACTTTCTGGTAACTTGCTGCTGCTACCTTTTCTTCACTCGCTAGTTCACAGCTTCATTCCTGCTTATTTAATTAAAATGGACATGCAGCTTAACTTCATAGAATGCACTAGACGAAATGGAAAATAAATGGGTGCTTGACTTGTTGGGTATACATTGTGGCCTACCTATATGCTTAGGTACATGCTCAGTTAACCTAGCTTTGGTGCTTTGCAGGATAGTTAAGGGTACTTCTGGACATGGACACATAGGTTGGCAGCTACAGGTTCTGTGTCTGGGCACTAGAATGGGTTTGCAAGATGCAGGAGGAGGGAGAGGCAGAGAGTCTGCATTTAAGAATGATGAATCAAATTGCATATGGCTGTTTCCATCTGTGTTCCAGGATCTACATGTGCACAAATTCTTCCATCATTGCCAGCTGATTCAGTCAGGCTCGAAAGAAGTTCCAGGAGAGCTCATTAAATATTTAAAGGTAAATGAGCAGCAGCTTTCAGCAAAAGGTTTGTTTTTCATGTCTTTCTATTGCCACATTTGGATGTGGAAAAAGGAAACAGATGAACACTTGAAAATACTTTGGGCTGGGTATCCTCAGGAGAACACTTCCTATTATGTACTTTTCTGTCAAGTGGCTGTTTAGAAGCAGACAACAGAGCTGATACACTAGGAAGAAAATGTTATAGCCAGAATTCGACATTGCAGCTTTGAAAACCTCATGGAAATGTTGGATTCAGTTGCATAAATTGATTTTTCAGGCCTTTCTCTTTTTGCTGACTGCCTGGTAAATGTGCAGAATGCTGTGGGGAGAAAGGCCAGGAGGAACACAAGTGCTTTTGCTTGGAATAGAATATGAAATAATTCCTGTGTTCATGAGTGAAAGGCTATTAAAAGGGCCTGCTAAAGAGACCAAAAAATGGTTGCATAGGAAAATCTTATGGAATGCCATAATTTATCAGAACCTAAGAGCACATATTCCCTACATTTTAGGACTGGTATATATCCTAAAACCTGGCTGGAAGCGGCCCTTTTGTGATTACTCCTTTAGTAAGTCAGCTATAGAAAATCTGAGGAATTTTGATTTTAAACAAGGGCTCTATAGGATTCCCTTTTGGAAATGTGCTACTGCTTAGAGACATTCTCAGGAGACAAGTACATTTATTTGTTTCACAGAGGTAGTCTAATATGAAATAAATATGGGCTCTGGAATAATAAACTAACTCTGTTCCCCAGATCTGTCACTTGCTGGCTTTGTGACTGATCTTGGCAGAGTTACTTAACTTTTCTGAACCGTTGTTTATTCATCTGTCATGTTGGGATGACAACAGTGCACATCCTATGTTTGTAAGGATTACATAAGATTGAGCATCTGCTATGTAGTAATCATTCATGTCACACTTGTATCTCGACTGCTTCCTGTGAGCCAGGCCTTGTTCCAGGCATTTGGGGAGAATCTAAGTCAAGGAAACAAAAAAGGGCCCTGTCGTCAGGGAGCTTAATTTCTTGTGGAGACAGACAATAGGCACAGCAATGGATATGTATATTGTCAAATCAGGTAGTAATAAGTGCTAAAAAGTAATGAAAGAGCAAAAATAAGAGTTCTTGTATTAAAGAGGTCACAGAAAATGTTTTTGGTATGGTGACTTTTTTTTTTTGTCTTTTTCATTTTTATCGGTACCAGGGATTTAAGTCACGACCGCCTGCTTGCAAGGCAGGTGCTTATGCCACTGAGCTAAATCCCCAGCCCCTGGTATGGTGACTTTTGAGCAATGACCTAAAGAAAGGGAGAAAGTCAGCCACATGGATTATGGGGTGTGGCAGGGAGTTGAGACCTGAGATTATCACAACCCCGAGGAATTTGGTTTGTTGTGTTAAAAGGAGCAGCTGGAATTACAGGCTGGCCGGTGCACAGGGTGAAGAGGCAATTCCTTGGCAAGGTGGCTGGTGAGCTAGCTAGTCAGGTGAGGTCTCCTAGGGCCATTGTAAAGAGTTGGTATTGACTCCAAATGAGAGATAGGAAGCTGTACAGTTCTCAAACAGTAGTGACATGATTCGACTTTTGGTTTTTAAAGTAACATTCTGCCTATCGTATTAAAATGCATTGTTGGAAGAGGAGAAGGGGGATCATCTATCAGTAGTGGCTACTGATTTTAGTTATTATTAAGAAGTATAATAGTCACCTGACTTCAAATCCTGTCCTTAGAGTATGTCTGAGAGGACTCCCAGCTATATGAATGCTTTGTTTATGAAGGTAATTGGTTTTCCTTTCAGCAAAGAAATTTTGTAAAAGTTTTAACAGAGTTGTAGCAAACCAAACGTCATTTTCAAATACCGCTATTCTTCAATGGAAAAAAATACTCATATTTGTATTTTTAAGGGCTTGTAATGTTTTATATTTATGTGACCCACCCTTGCCCTCTAGTGGCAGTGTGAGAACTACCTTGTAATTTCAGAACTAGTCATATTCTTATAAAATGCTACCTGTGAAGGATTCTAGAAATTCTTTCTACAGATAAGGAAACTGGAGCCCAAGTTGAGGTGACTCTTCTGTAGTCTTTCTTCAGCTGTGGTGGCAGAACAGAGCTGGGCCTGTGACATGTGTCTCTTGATTCCGAGTCCTGTGATCTTCCTAGCAAATCTTGCTCTCTATTGTCCCTATCAATATCATCTCATCAATTCATTTAACATCTACTTGTTGAGCTCTTGTTACCTTCTTAGTATTT
The DNA here is from genome assembly GCF_034190915.1 of Cavia porcellus. Lineage (NCBI taxonomy): Eukaryota > Metazoa > Chordata > Mammalia > Rodentia > Caviidae > Cavia > Cavia porcellus. The sequence continues at coordinate 79,777,774 of NW_026947486.1, forward strand.
TCTTAAATGAGTCATTGTCCATACAGTCATTGTAACTGAAGAGACAGGATACACAGTAAGTGACAATGTCACTAACACAAATAGTCCAAAACCATAGGTAATTAAATATCAAATGTGTGATCCAGAGCCCAAATGCTAAGGATTCATTGAGCCAAGAATCCATCTTTATCTGACCCTTGTGTTTCTTACTTTATTCATTTATTCTGTCCTTCACCAAATACTCATTAAACACCTACTACGGGCCCAGATATTGTTCTGGACACTGAACTCTTATTGGGGTAGAGAGATTATAAATGAATGAATAAATTATGTAGAGATGAATGGTGTGAAAAAAGCAGAACAAGTTAATAGGTTTTAAGGTAACCAGGAACACTGTATATCCTAGAGAGTTGTCAGGGGAGGCCTCTCAGAGGAGGTGACATACCCACTTGAAACTAGTGCAAGGATACCAACCACAGGCGATAGACCTGTTTAAATGGAAAACATTATTGCAGTGAACACTTTATGCTGATGTATTTGAAGGACAGAAAAAAAGACCAGCAAGATAACTGAAGCACAGTAAGCAGCAAGAAGGAAGTTTGCTGTGGGATGAGTTTGGAGAGGAAAGGCAGAATACAGGAGGTGTGACAGACCCATGGAAGCCAATTTTTTGTGTGGTGACTTCTTTTGTTTTGCTTTGTTTTGTTTTGTTTTGAACGAGAGAAGAAGGACGTTGTCTAATTTGAATTTCAAAATGAACACACTGGTTTCTGTGCTGAGAATAAATTTTAGAAGACCAGTGCAGGGAGATCTTCCCTGCATGGAATACACACATCTCCTTTCTACCTGGCATCACCCTACTTATCTTTTAGCTCTCCTCTTCTTGGAAGTCTTATCCCCCCCACCTGCAGCCCAGTTGTTCTTTCTTTTGTGAATCCTATATATACCACTATCAGGCTGATCCCAGTTTGGATTGCAGTGATTTAGTTCCATGTGTTCACCCTTGTTAGACTATGAACAATGTAATGTCAGGAACCAGGGTTGTATGTGTGTGCGTGCGCGTTTGCTTCTCTATTGAAAGTACATTCGGTATGCCTTTGTTACATAAAAAAAGTGAGTAGTTTAACCGAAGTGGAGATTTAAACTTGTCTTGAAAGGACACCTAGAGATTTGGCTAAAAACTCTGAACGAAGAGTCAAAGGGAGGAAGCCTTGTGTTACATTCAAGGAACAGTGAACATACCAGCACACCTTATAAAGAATGATGATGAGAACCAAGGCTGAAAATGTAAATTGGGTCTTAAGTAACTTGAACATAATTCCTTTGGTCAGGGTTTTCAGCCCTGGCTCTATTGACATTTTGGGTAGGATAATCATTCATGGTGAGGGACTGCGCTGTACTGTGTAGGCTGTTGCGCAGAATCTCAGACCTTCACTCACCAGAGGTCAGTAGAGTGCCTCAGTTGTGGTAATCCCCAATGTCTCCAGACATTGCCACGTCTCCTGTGGGATGTGATGCGGTGCTGTGGTCAAGAACTGCTCTGTAATAGTAATGGTGAGGCATCAAACAAATCACTGTAGGAAGTAGTCTGATGTAACCAGCGTTTGAGGAACATTAACTTGGATATGAGAGCTGGATATGTTAGGAGTTAAGAAAAACTTTTTCTTTCTTTTTTTGCTTTTTTTTCCCCTCCCTCCCTCTTCCTTCTTTCCTGTTGGCTGGTTGAATGAGTACATGAATGTGGACAGAAAAGAAGAAAAAAAGAAATTTAACAGACTTTACTGTAACATTTCTATGTGTCTGTGCACACCTTTCTTTGTTGTTAGAAACAGTGTTAGCACTTTGAAGAAATGTATCATAAGGATGTTATAATGCAAAATATCTCCTTTTGTAGAACATGCTCATGTAAAGCCATTATATAGGAGTATTCTTTATTGAAGTCCACTTAACTTCTTGCAGATTAACTGGAGCTAGCTTCTTGTCTTGAAAAGCTTACAGAATACTGGAGGCTAGGCATTTCTTTAGCATCTCCAAATAACCTGATCCTCCTCAAACTCCACCATTGAGTGTTGGATTACCAAGAATCAGTTGTCTTTTTGCAAAACTTACTTGTTCTCTTTGATTAAGCATTTAACATTGAATAAACTAACAAAATCTGAATGTCAAAACAGAGGTGTAGATAAAATAATTAACGAAACGGATTCCCCTATTCCAGGAAACTCACATTTAAATGAACTTATATTATTCTCATTGATTTTTTTGTTGTTTTACATTTGCAAGTTTTATCATATTTCTATTTATTTTCATAACTAATAATAACTTATTTTAGTGTTTGCATGCCATGGAGATCCAAGTCATGATACAGTTTCTACCTGTAATTCTTATGCAACTCTTCCGAGTTCTCACAAACATGACCCATGAAGATGACGTTCCTATCAACTGCACCATGTGAGTTCTGGTGTTATAATACAATCAAGCTGTTTATTTGTGATCTTCTTTTTTTTAATGGATGCTTTCATTGCCATAAACTTCCTTGTAGAACTGCTTTTGTTGCATCCAATCAATTTCATATCTTGTATTTCCATTGGTGTTTGAGGATATTTTAAAATTTTTATTTTGATTTACTTTTTGGCTGGTTGGTTGTTCAGCAGACTGTTAATTCTCACATCCTGAATTTTCCACACTTCTTACTGTTATTTATTTCCAGTTGCATATCATTGTGATTGAAAAGGATACTTGATATGACTTAATTTTTTTTTTTTTAGAGAAAGGGTCTCAGTGTGTAACTCAGGCTGTTCAGCTCACTATATAGCCTAGGCTGGCCTTGAATTTGTGATCCTCCTGCCTCAACCTCCTGAGTGCCAAGATTACAAGTGCACACAGCCACGCCCAGCTCCAGTCTTAAATTTTTTAAGACTTGTTTTGTATCCTAACATGTAATCTATCCTGGAGGAGAATGTATATCCTTTTGCTCTCAGATAGAATATTCTGTATATGTCTGTTAGATCCTTTTGGTCTAAATATAGCCCAAGTCCAATATCTACATATTAATTTTCTGTCCAGTTTATTTGTCGTAATTGAAGTGGCATATTGAAGTCCCTTATCATTTGTGTATGCTTCTTATTTCTCTCTTTATGGCCATGTTATATATATTTTAAGAAACAAAATATATGAATTTTAATTGATCTCATGTCCATTATGGCAGCCACCAGGAACCTGTGGCCATTGGGTACTTCAAGAGAGGCTAGTTCTGTCAGGAGCTGAATTTTTAATTATGTTTCATTTTCATTCAAATAGCTATATATGACTAGTGTCTCACATTGGACAGAATGTGTCACTGAGCTGTCATTTTTTTACTTGAAAGAATAAGAAAGCACTGTTTTTACATAAAAATGAGCAAAAACATACTGTGGAGTAAAATGAAAACTGCACCTGAATTTCAAAATTAAAATAGGAGACTTTAGTGGGGTGTGGTGGCACATACCCCTAATCCCAGCACTCTGGGAGGCTAAAACAGCTCCAGCGACTGCAAGTTCAAGGCCATCCTGGACAATTTAGTGGCTTACTGAGAACCTGTCAAAATAAAATAAATAAAAGGACACAAATGAAAATGAAGCTCAGCACTCTTGTATTCAACATCTAGTACCAAAGGGAGATAATAGATACATAGATTAGATAGATAGATAGATAGATAGATAGATAGACAATAGGAGACTTTAAAAACTTGTGAGCTCCATGCTGACTACTTCAGGCTTTGCTGTCTCTGTTGTTGCTTCAGCCTCTTCCATCAGGCCCCAACTTACACACAACTGCATGCTATTTGTTCATCTCTGTTTTGGAGACAATCTGGTTGAAAATTTAAGAAGCATTATTTTAATTTAAAATGTGGTTCCTAGACCAGCAGCATTGAACTTCACCTCAGACCTACAGAATCAGAAACTCTGAAGAGGAACTAAGCAATCTGTTATGAAACTCTCTGGATGATGCTGATGCATATTGAAGTTGAGAACAACTGCTAGACTCCTAATTTAAATTTTTCATGAATTTCATATTTGCTTCCAATTTTAGTTCCTATCATTATACCTGCCCTGTTTCTCTTTTCCCCCTTCCCTGTTATTTATTTTTTTACTTTTATTCTCTCTAGAGGAATTTCAGGATTTACCTGAAATTGAGGTCTTCAAGTGGCTATGACCATACATAGTTCAAACACAAAGATTTAGAAAAGAAATATTTGGGCAGCAAGTAAAGTTCTTTTGAACCAGGAAATAAATTTTACAAGCACTAAGCATGTTAGTTTCAGAAATCTTTACTAGACCTGAACTACCATTATTTCTTATGTTACCTCATTTTTAATTGGTCAGGCAGTGTTAAATTTTTGGGGAGGGGAGTTAAACACAATGATCTTATTTAACAGGTACACTATAGTAATTGCAGTCCAGCATGCTGACTTTTGTGAATATCGTTTCAGGGTTCTCTTACACATCGTATCAAAGTGTCATGAAGAATGCTTGGAAAGTTATTTAAGATCCTTCATTAAGGTTTGTGGACTGAGCTTTCTAGGCAAGTGGTTTGCTCTATAAGACAGTTTTGGCTTATGGTTCCTTTTCTGTGTTTGCAGTATAGCTTCCGACCTGAAAAACCAAGTGCACTTCAGACCCAGCTGATACATGAGACCCTGGCTACGACGATGATAGCAATACTGAAACAGTCTGCGGATTTCTTAGCAATAAATAAGCTGCTAAAGGTAAAGACATGAGACACAACTGAGAGAGAAAGCAGCCATAATTGTAGTTGTTTGATCCCTTCCTGGTTTAATTCTGGGTTTTCAGCATTTTCTCATGTGACCTCCTTCCCATCACTGTGCACAAGCGTCTTTTTCCTGAAGTTCTCCGCAGAACCTTCAACTTCCTGTCCACCCCAGCCCTCCATCAAATGCAGAATAGAACAAAACTGAATCCAATGAATCTGAGTTAGAATCTTATATCCATTACAGCACAGTTCTGGAGTTTGAGGCCAGTTATTTAGCATCTCTAAACCTCCAATTCCTCATTTCTAAATCATGAGTAAAGTATTCAATACATTGTTTCTGGAACATAGAAAGCACTCAATAAAAGATAGCTCTTATTGTCAATATTTTTTATTTCCTTTATAAATCATAGAATTTGAGGTACCTTGGAATACATCTGCTTGAGGGTTTTCTCTGCCTCTCAAATTACAAAATGTGAGCAAACAGGTCAGCCAATTAGGCTACATTCGTGTTGTCTCAAGGTCAGGGTTGGGTCCCCGCCCCCAGCACACACACACACACACACACACACTCTCTCTCTCTCTCTCTCTCTCTCTCTCTCTCTCTCTCTCTCTTTCTCTGAGTTCGGGTGGTAATAAGACTCACTGTAGAGAATTTTTAAGTAAAAACAATATGAACTAAACTTTGGTGTGCTTTTATTACCAGCTGTGGGAAATTCAAAATAATGTTAGTTGAAAAATAGCCTTCCCCACTGGGACAAACATTCCTGCCTCTCCCTTGTACATCACTAGTCAAATTTGAGGTACAGTAGTACCTTTCTGGTAAAATAATTTGAAGGTATTCTATGACACTTTGCTAATGAATTGTAATTACTTGAAAATGTTAGTAAAGTTCAAATTCAAGATCCATACAGATTTAATTTTTTTAAGCTTCAAAGATTTGGATAGCCATTAAAGATTTTTTGTTTTGTTTTAGTACTCATGGTTTTTCTTTGAAATAATTGCAAAGTCCATGGCCACATACTTGCTGGAAGAGAACAAAATTAAGGTAAGCAGGCTCAATAATAATGTTTTGTTTTATTGTATTGTAATTGCTGAGTAACAGTTGTATAAAAGAATAATATGTGACAGAGAATGCTAATCTTACATATTGCAATGCCAGGCAGATCTCCTTTTGTTTTAGAGATCTCCTTCTGGCCTTTTGCTTTATTAAATGTTGCTTACAAAAACAACAGCTGTATTGAGCAAATTGGGGGTTTCACAGTTTGTGTATTCTCATAGTCCAATCTGCAGGCTTCACAGATTCTTTCGTATAATTTTTCACCCTGTAAAACTCATTATCTTTGAGGCTGTACCTTTGTTTTATGATTTAAAAATGTCTATGTTGGAAGTTTGATTTAGAAAAAGAACAAGTACCATATCTGAAATAATCTTTCTGTTACAAAAATTTAAGGCAGGTACAAAGTTTAAAAACAAAACCAAAACTTAATATTCAGTACATACATGTGTTCCTGTAACATAACATATACATTTGTTTTTAAAAATTTGTTTAAAGTTACATGTTGAGAATCCCTCAGTTAAAATGCTTGGAACCACAAATAGTTACCATTTCAGCTTGTTTCAGATTTTGAAATATCTGAACGTATATAATGAGATACTTTGGGGATAGGACCCAAGTCAAAACACAAAGTTCACATACACCTTATACAAGTAGCCTAAAGGTAATTTTATGAAATGTCTTGTGTTGTAACTATTACCATCATATGATACCAGGTATGGAATTTACACTTTTGGTTGATGCTCAAAAAGTTTTGAATTTTGGAACATTTCAGAGTTTTGGATTAGGGATACTCATTCAGTACAAAGAAATTTATTTCATTACAGAAACTATAAAGTTAAGACTTGCAAAGTAAAAAAAAAACCTACCTTACAGTCATTATTTTATCAAAAGTTTAATAGTATTAGTTTGCTGAAACTGAAGTGCATCGTTACTTTGTGTGCCAGGGATAAATTAAATGAAAAACCAGGATGATTCTGTATCCCAAGAACATGTTATTCCAGAGTTGGGTTGGAATGACCCATTCTTACTGATAATTGAAGTCAGTTATATTATTAGATCAGACAGTCCTGGTAAGAATCTAAAGTATACATTGAGATAGTGATACCATTTTTTAGTTGGAAGAAAAATTATACTTCAGTTTAAAAAGAACTATTTACACTATGTATTTGGAAGCAAAAGTGGCAGTTGATTTAGAACTTTTGGAACTCTTTTTCTTTCCCTGTTTCATTTAAGCTTCCCAGAGGCCAGAGATTTCCCGAGGCATATCATCATGTCTTACATTCATTGCTGCTTGCAATAATTCCACATGTGACTATTCGTTATGCAGAGATTCCTGAGGAGTCCAGAAATGTGAATTACAGTTTGGCTAGCTTCCTGAAGGTGAGTTAAAGAGAGCCAGAATATAGTAAGGAACACTCTTCATTGACAGTGTCTTGAAAATCAAAGGAAAAACTTATCAACTGTCTAACAATTCATCTAGGTTTTCATCAGGTTGTTGCAGTAACACTTTTGACTGAATTGTTAGATAAGCCAAGTTTGGGATTATCTTATTTCAAACTGAAATAGCTAATGAATTAAATTTGAGGTCCCACACAAGTGGATGAACTGAAAGACATGTGTTGCTTATTTTCTAAGATGTTTCAGACATATTTTAATTTTTCTGCTCTTAGATAGGGCATGCACTTTCTAGGTTGCCCTGGTTCCCACCGTTCCTTATTGTACTCTGAACCTCTTTATGCACCCAAGTCTCTTCCCTGATTCCAATTGGATTTTAAGTTTGCAACTTTAGAGCTAAAGCAACCTATTTAGTGATGTATCTGGAGTTTAATACATGTAAACAAATATCATTAGTTTTGGTCAGTGAAATTTTTTATTTGAGAGATACCAGAAGTTCCTATGTTTACCAAAGAGAGCACATTTGTCATTGCTACATTTTGTTGTTTTCAGTATGTAAGTATCAGTGCTGGGATGTTTTACCAAGAAACAATGATATGTAATTGCAGAGACAGGCAGGAATTTTTGACACATTTAGATTTTACTATTACTCTTTTCTTCATATTTCATCATGATGTGTATTAAGAACTTCATAATCCACCTCAGTAGTTTTAGTGTCTAACATACCCTCTTTTTTAAATTAAAACTTTGCAACTAAGTTTTAGATCTTCAGGCTGTGTTTTTCTCTTCTTTTTTTTAAAAATTTGAGATAAAGTCTCTTGATGCTTCCCAGGCTTTCTCAAACTCCTGGACTCAAGCAGTCCTCCTGCCTCAGCCTCCTGAGTAGCTGAGCCAATAGGCAAGTGCCACTGTGCCTAGCTCAGAGTGTGATTTTCTAACATTTGACATTTTGGGGCCAGAATTAAAGTTTTGAAACTATTTCATAAGCCTTTTATGTATTAAAAAGTAAGCATTTTCATGTTGTGTCTTTTGTGGGGGGTGTAAGGATTCAACACAAGCTTGTGCCCTGAGCTACATCCCCAGCCTTTTTAATTAATTAATTTATTTTAAATTTTTGAAATAGAATATAAATCACTAAGTTGTCCAGGCTGGGCTTGAACTTGTGATCCTCTTTCTCACACCTGACTACATTTCTTTTTAAAGTAAAAACAAAAAGAATGAGATTAACTGAAATATAAAACCTTAATTTCTTACCTGGAGTTTTAAACTTGAAGGATCTAGGTAAAGGGGGCAAAGCAGCATTGATTTAACACTAGTATTTACTAAGTGAAGTCCACAAAGATTTGCCTGCCTTCTATGTGAGGACTCAAAGATGTGAGAGACTATCTCTAGTCATGCTCATATAAACACACAAGATAGAGGTTATAACCATAATACTGAAAATACAATGAAATACTTTAGAAGAAGAAAGAGAGGAACCATGACCAGGCAGCATGGACAGAGATAAGAAGCATAGTTCAGAGTTCCTCAAGACAAGAATTAAAGTGTTGCAGGTGAAGCATCCTTGAGCAAAAGGATGAGAGGCAGAGTCACTGTGTAGTGAATTAAAATGTGTGAAGACAAAGCAGGAAAGGCCATCTAGTGCCAGATGGTGGAAGGCCTTGAGTATCTGGTAAAGAGTTTACGTTTGACACATGTGCAGTGGAAAAACACTAAATAATTTTGAACCTGATTTTCTTGCTGGCATGATGGGTAAAGTGAGGAAAACAGCAGGGTCAGTACAACTAATGAAAAGACCAATCATCTGCCTGGCAGAGTCTATTCATGTTTTAGTTAAGTTCTTGCTTAACCCTCCTATGCAGCATTGACCACTTGTCCTTGCAGTGTTCTGTGGCACCTCTTACTGTGCTGTATTTTAATTATTTGTCTTTACCATTGGAGAAGAATAAATACTATGTCTTATTCAATTGCTTATTTCTTTAGATTGCCACACTATCTCAAAACACACTCATTCCTCTACATGTTTTGAAAATTGTACAGTTGAGGCCACTAAGTCTCTAGTTGAATGATAAGTCACTTTGCCCTTAATCTTCTTCAAGATCACCTGAAGCCCCAGCAGCTCTTATTCTATTATCTGTAAAAAAGGAAAATGTTACCTATTTAGTGCAGAACAAATTTAAATTATTTTCAAGTTATATTTGTCTTTTAAAAGAATTACGTAACTAACCATTCATTATGTTTTGGTTTCTATAGCGTTGTTTGACTCTAATGGATAGAGGATTTGTTTTCAATTTGATAAATGACTATATATCTGGATTCAGCCCCAAAGATCCTAAGGTAAGTTATAGAGGTATACTGTGTAGTGAATGTCAGTCATTAAAGCATGCCATCAAGGGTGACACTCTTCTGGAGGATTTGGAACTGGTGTTTTTCTTCCTTAGGTACCTTTGAGTATTAGTTTTTATCAAATCAGGGAATATTGGACAGTGTTTTGGAGCTTCTCTAGCCACACACACGATCAGCAAGTAACTGGTAGGACTCAACATACTGTGGGACACCTGACTAGGATTCATGAGAGTACCACAATGAGGATACATAACTGGATCCAGAAAGGACAAAGGCATCCAGTGGAGTCTGTGACAGCCCCTGTGTGGCTGTCTTGGGCTCTGTCCCTCCTGTAAAAGGTCACCTAACATCATCTCCCTGCAGCAGTGAAAATACAGCCACATGTGTGCACTATTTCTTTTCAGGGAATCCCATTTAAGACTTAGAGTTCCCAGTTTTTATTGGGGGGCTGATCATGTATTGAAGAGTGGTCAGAATTCCAGATTGCCAGGAAGAGAAGCAAAACAGGTGTTGGACGTAAGTGACAATATTTGTACAAATAGACTAAGAAGGTAGGCACCAAATGCTCAATTTTATCGTGTAGGGGAACATGTCAAAATTCAGTTTCTCAGATTCTATACAACACAATCCTTACAGCAGGGCTTTTAAACAAGGTAATAGTCTCAAGACTGCTGTGTTTAATGCATTCCTGCACAAGTTTCATCTCAGTGTATGCTTGGAATACTGAGTACTTCTTATGAAGACTAATGCTGTGTATTAGATTCTGAAAATAGTAAATGCCTATTCAAAATAACTTAATGTATACTTTCTTTCCATTTAGGTTCTGGCTGAATACAAGTTTGAATTTCTACAAACAATTTGCAATCATGAACATTACATTCCTCTGAACTTGCCAATGGCATTTGCAAAACCCAAATTGCAGCGAGTTCAAGGTATGTATTTGCATATACCATCATTGAATTTTTCCATTTTTGCTAGTGCTAGTGTAGTATAGTATTTTCTAAGTATACCAGTTAAGTTGAAGGTAATCTCAGAGTTGTTAGTATCTGAAGACAGGTCCACTAATGGTATTCTGCATTTCCTCCCTAGTATTAGTGGCAGTATTTATAGTATGAAGAAATCAAGTGTGCTATGTAGATTGCTGTATAAACACAGATGTCAGATAGTAATAAAATTGCTCTCTGTAACAGTGTTTAGAATCTCGTTCGAGGCTAAATGATGAAATGCAGTTCCTTTGAAAGCATCAAAAGAAATATAAAGGCAGCCTAAAATGATAACATGCATATACTGAATTTATGAAATGCCTTCAGTTTAAAGCCATTGCTAGTTTTATTGACTGCTTTGTTGTGTAGCACTATTCTTATGTTACTATGTTTTTTATTTGTCCCTTTTCTTTTCATATATTAATTAGATTTTTTTTCATTTGCGGTGGACCATTTGACTTCAGTAGGTAGGTTTAACTCGGTTCACTCTAAAGAAGCTTGCTGTTTTTAAACACAGTTGATTTGATGAATCGCTAAGATGGATGGGGGTTTTGTTTGCTTTTCAAATCCTCCCTAGCCAAAATTAGCCTTTGGATATTGTACCCAGAAAGATCTAAAAGACAGTGTGCTTGCTTACTTTAAAATAAATTTGAGTGCTGCAAGAGAAATCAATTTAAAAATGTCTGCCTTAAGCAAACAAATTTCTGCTGCAAGCCAGCCTGGGGACAAGGGATGGGCGGAGGGTTCTTTTTTTGAGGGTATCTCTTCTTTAAGTGGGTTTCTCCTGTCCCAGGCTTGCCTCCTTCCCTGTGACCCTGTTTATTGGCTACTTGGCCACAAAATGTGTTAGAAATACCTGATTGGTTTTATTCAGATCACTAAAGTAAAATATGTATTACCATTTTCAAAATCTAATAAGGTCACCTTGGTTAGTCAGTAGAAGCATGGAAAATGATTGAAATTCACCAAAGAACATCCACAATGCAGGAAGATAGCCATTTGTCTTGGTCCTTAGAGAAGTGTTTTAAGACCCTAGTACCCCTGTCCAGCCACAGCATGCACTGCTCACATACTTCCCACAGTATTTATTGTTAGCAATGAAGAAACCAGGGAAATGAAAGGATAGGAGGGATAATCAGGATTAAGGATTAAAGTTGACTTGTCACAACATGCATTAAGTCCTAGCTGTAAACACTGCCTTGTGTTGAAGAGGCAAAGAAATATATTAAGATGTGCCCTTCAGCTTTCTGGCCTAACTGAATTACATGGTAGGGGTAAGGAAATAAACATAGTTAAAGTCCTTTGTAGAAGTCATTAAACTTGATCACTGTATTCTCTGAATTGTTATAAGGCAAGTCTCAGCCAAGATATAACACACAGGATTTAAAGTAGATTGAAGATCTTTAAAAAAAAATTCAAAGACATGATTTGAAGTGACGATTCTGTACAATGAAAGATTTGTATTTGCATGATGATGAATTGGAGTACAATGAAGTTTTTTTTTCTTTCTGTTCTCATACTCCATGTATGTATTCAGAACAATATGTAGTGATTAGTAAAACAGATAGTACATAATACCATTAGAATGATTCTGTTGTCTAGTTTCTCATGTTCCCACGTTATACGTATAAATAGATAAGTAAATCAAGAATTTTATAGAGTCATTCAAGTTTATAGTTGTAATAAGTTTTCTTCAGATGTAAAGAATCATGTGAAAACAGTACCAAATATAGAATCATTTTAGTACAGGTTCTAGTCTGAGATTTTTAAGAGTTCATTAGAATCTAGGGACACCTGGAGCCCTGTTTTGCTCTTGTTTTGTGTAAGTTTGCATGCTTATTCTATATGATGAAAGAGCTGCTCAGATTCAAGTATGATAAAAATTATAGTTCTTGCTTGTATGGTCACTTATTAAATAGTAATTACAATATTTTATTAAAAGGTTCCAAATTTTATTGTACTGCAGATTCAAATCTTGAATATAATTTATCAGATGAATATTGCAAGCATCACTTCTTGGTTGGTCTACTTCTGAGGGAAACATCCATTGCTCTTCAAGACAATTATGAAATCAGATATACAGCTATCTCTGTCATAAAGAATCTTTTGATAAAACATGCATTTGACACTAGATACCAGCACAAGGTAAGGATGTCCTCAGTATCACATCAGTAAATTTCTACTAAGATTTTTTCATTCCAAGATCAAACTTTACAGCAAGGAGCATAATATAAGCTTTAACACATATTTTTATGAATAAATTGTTTCTGTTCAAGTCATTAGGCTTTAAAAACTTTCGAGGTAACTCTTAAAGATAAATACTGGTTTCAAAAATCAATGATTTATTTTATGTGCTAAAGATTGAATCCAGGACCTTGCCCATAAATAAATATGTGCTCCACCACTGAGCTGTGTCTTCAGCCTATCAAACCATAAGAACAACGTAACTGCCTTAGTGGTTTCTTATATAAACTAATTATGATTTTTAAAAAATTGTATAGGGTCAAAGCCATACATAGTCTGTCAAATATATATATATATATATATATATATATATATATATATATCTTTAAATATACAGTATATCCCTAAATAAATATATTATTGTTTAAGTGGTTAGTAATAAAGTACATTAAATATATCATATATAAAATTTGTAATATAATGTCTTTTTACTTAAAAAATGTTGTGATGGTATATTATGATCAGTAGCTATAGATGTGCCTATAAACTTTACATACTTAGATACATAACACATTTTCTGTACCTTTAAAGTGTATATACAAATCTGTTCAGTTTTTTTGGTTTTTGCGATGCTAGTGATCAAGCCCAGGACTTCACACATGTTAGGCAAATATTCTAACACAGAGCTACACTGCCAGACCCATAATCTTATTGGCATTAAATCTTGCAGGCTTGAAAGTAGTACACTGCAAACTGTGTGAGTCTGGAACAACCTAGCTTACTTTGCTAGTATCCATTGCTTAAATGAACATCATATAGCTTCACAATTAGTAACTTATCCTTTTATATTTGAATATAAACAAAATTAAGGTGTAAGATATTATAGTAATTGTTCTGGAAAGTTGACTCAGAGATGGATTGTATCCTTTTTCTATAGCATTCCTATCTACCCTTTAGAAAACGCCTGCCAGTGAATGACATCCATTTGTCTTTTAGTTGCCAATATTTTTTTACTTAGCTACATTGCTACTTTTTCTCATGTGATTTTGTCCTGACATGGATCAACTTGTTAGGTTTAAAATATATTTACTGCTATAATAAGCAGTAATAGGTTTGTATTTTGTCACTCTGTGACTATAATAATACACTCCCACATGAGGTAGTTTGCTCTACTATGTGCCATTTTCTTTTTTTTGTGAATGTTGATGTTGATTTAACATAAGTTAAGTCATCCGGTCCAACCAAGTTGGTCAAGCCTCTAATGATGCCAGGTATTACTGGGTTCTAGTTAACTGTTACATAATGTTTAGTAGTGGGTAAAAGAATCTCAGCGTGGAGAAAAACATCTTTCATTGTTATTTTAAATTATTCACAGGAAAAGTCCAAAATGAATTTCCCTTTCTTAATCGGGAAAGTATATTTTCCCCCACTGGCGGTCTAGATGAAAGTAAATGAAAATGAGATTTCATCAGTGTCTAACACTGATGGAATTTAAATATTTTACATCAAAAATTTAGACACTTAAAATTTTAAATTATGAAAGCAATATGTATACACATGTATGTGTACACACACACACATACAAAGTTACTGTTACCTGTAAATAACTTCAACAGTATGCCTGTTTGAGTATTGGAGATTTTAGATTATGGGAAATCTTCAAATATATAAAGCTTCACAACCCATTCAGTGACATACAGAGCCCTTTCCTTATTGCTCAAGAGCTTCACACAGGCATTGCATGAATATAGGCTTCTTTTCAGAAGAACTTTGTTTGTTTCATGGGCCTGGTTAACCAAAAACTCAATTGGAGTTTTTGAGATGAAGATACACAAATGTTCTTTCTCTGTTTGTTGCAAAGAGTTCACCAGAAACCTAGGTAAGAGGTCATTTTTCAGATACGTTCAAATGAAACATGTTTCTCATTAGTGATGAGGTCAGAGTGAGGATTAGAAGGAAGCTTTAAGCTTGCATAATTTCTATCAAGTCCCCCAAATAAATAGTTGCTTTAGAATTATGGAAAGCATGTTTTGAGACTAGACTCCCCACCCCCACCCTTTCCAAACACATTGCCATCCTAAGCCTCTCTTTCTGGAGAGGAATTCTGGAAATGTTGATGTTATGTGTTACTTATAAACTGTGTGGAGAAATCTCTTGTTCTACTCATCATAAGATATCTTTTCTTCATCAGAACAGCCATGTCCAATGTCTAACATTTGTCTTAGGCCCTATAGTTCCTGTGGCCACTACGCATGATGTTAACACTTAAGAGAATTGCAATTTGTATTTCTAGTTGGGCCAGGAACAAACTTTCTAATTTTACTTTCTTTAAACAGCAATCTATGTAGATGGTAACAAATAAAAATCAAAATGCACCTCTCCTATTCCTTATGTCTATAACCAAATTCACCTCTCCAGAAACAACTACTGTTGAAAGTTCTCATGTGTACTTTTATGTGTACCCAACTCTGTTATTATGCATTATTCTTTTTATACTTAAGATTAAAGCTACTACATTTTTAAAAATAGTTGCATAGTATTTTATCATATATATTATACATTATTTTATTTATCTAATCAGTTTTCTTATTAATAGATTTTTAAGTTGCTGTCTTTTGGGCAGGCAAATTCTGTTTTTTTTGTGATAACTATATTTTCCTGATACTGTCCATCTTAGAGTTGTATTTCTTTGCATAGAGATTACTCACTATCAGAACTAAATTAAATTCTTACCTAGAAACCATAATAAATAATGGCAGCTAAAATTTATGGAGGATTTCCCATATGCTAGACACTATATTAAATACCTCACATGAATTGATAAAATTACTGTCATTCCCATTTTACCAAAGTGTATTTTTGGTTAAGTGGTTTGATTGAAATTAAATAGTTAGCAGTAGGAGAGCTGGTGTCCATTCATGTCTAATTTCAAAATCTATATTCTTAACCTCTAGCTATACTGTGTCTCAAATGGACATTTAATAAAATAGAGAACTACCCCCCAAAAGTGTAGTTGATGATGACAAATCTTGGAGCTAAAGGCATGAAGTAAAGTAATGAGAGCTATGTAGCCTCATTAAGAATGAACGAAGACAATTCATGGTAATACAAATATTTAAAGGGTTGCCATGTAAAAGTCAAAGTAGATTTTTTTTTTAGCTTCAAAAGGCAGAATTATACCTAGAGGTAGCACTGACAAGAATGTGTTTCAACTAAAGATCCTTTGTCAGATAACCTGAGAGAACTGGAGTTTTAAAGGAAGTATACAAATTAATCATTGTCAGAGATTAATGTAAATAGCATTCTCACCTAAGGCAAGATATGGTACTAAGTTCATGGTCCTCAAGGCTTTGAACATCAGCATCATGTGGGACAACCCAGATCTATTTCTTCTGGTGTAGACTACCACTGAGTGCCATGTTAGTAGTAAGTCTGTTAAGGGTTTTTGAAATTCCCAAAAGAATAGATAAATGGCCAATTAAATATGAAAAACAATGTTTGGACTTAAGGATAAATGCAGAATAGAACAGTGGGGTACTTACTGATAACCACCCATATTCTATAGGTTGATTATTTTGCCCTAGAGAGCTTATCTAAGTTTCTAGAGAGACTGGAAGTCCTGAAATAAGCGGGCAACTCTCATGCCATTACAGCCACAGTTTTCTCTGATTTGAATGCACAAATCTGGTGAAAGATGACCATAGCTGAAGAGAGCAAATACATTTGTAGAAGAGGCACCACATTAGTTAAGAGAATTAATGGCAGCTTTATTTATTTGTTTACAAATATATCGATCTCCTAAGTCTTATAATTGATTTATGGTGCCAAGACCACATTATTATAATTGGAGCTTTAATCAAAGCAAAAAGTATTTCTTGAATGAATATGGAAATGCACAGGCTTTCACTTTTCCATTTACTCATTCACTCAGCTAATGATGTTCTGACCATCTGCTGTGTGCTCAGGCACGCAGGATGAAGCAGTGAACAAGACAGACACAGTCCCTGATTCCATAAAACTTAAGGTTCATTACAGTTAAAGAACCAGACCGGTATTATGTGCTTTACAGATTGACAGCTACTAAAAACAACTTCATATTTCATATAGTTATCTTTGATGGATGTTTTGGTTCTATACTCTGTAGAAATTCAAATGCCCACAAATTTCTGGAGTAATTAGTTTTGAGATTCTAAGTATAGATACTCATGCTTTACTAATTTGTTGTGGAAAATGATCCACTTTTAGTCTTTTAAATTGACATGTGAAACTTTATTTATAAATATTATGTAGCAATTCAGCTTTTGGTAATTGTTTTTGCAGAACCAACAAGCCAAAATAGCACAATTGTATCTCCCATTTGTTGGACTACTTTTGGAAAATATACAGCGATTAGCAGGCCGAGATACTCTATATTCTTGTGCAGCCATGCCTAATTCTGTAAGTATTCATGCATTTCTGTTTGAATTTTAACCTGTTTTACTGAATATATTGGGAATTGGGCTTATATGTTGCATGGACTCAATCTTAAGTGTTCACTTTTTACTCTATTACTACATTTACACTTTTTCCTAGAGCAGTACTTCTCAAACTTTCATGGGCCTATGAATTGCCTGGAGAATTTGTTAAAAGACAGAATCTGATTCAGTGGTCCTTGGACAGGGCTGCCTCTGGTCCAGGAACCACACTTTAAATAAGGTTAAAAAAAAGCACCATGCCCCCTTGTACCCAGAGCTTTGTAAAATCTACTGCTGTTAATATGCCCAGATATATTTTTTCAAAATGAAAATGATCAAAAGATTCATTACATCCAGAACATTAGACAATGGGGATTAAACTATATTCCTTTGCTTCTCCCCTTCCTTGGTAGTCTATTTTCAGTGCTTGTTAGTGAGTCTCTTTTAGCTCATTACAATTGGTCTTTGCTTTCCTTTTCTTTTCGAATCTTTACACTAAATGGGAACTTTGGAAGTAATCAATTTCCCACTTTGTAAAACTAACTTTTGCCATTGTAATAATTAAAACATTCCTTACATAAGACCTGAAAGGGTTTCTACTCATCAACCTTAGTTTTTCCCTCTAGAAACATACAGAACACATCTGTTCTTACTTCCACAGGCACCCATTCTACATATGCCTTCTAAATTTTTTCCAGGCCAGATATCTCTGTCATTCCAAACATTTTACTTTCTTGGTCACTCTTCTGGATATTCTCCAGTGTCTCAATTTAAACATGTGGTGCTCAGTGGAACTATTAACTCCTTCCCCCTTCCATGTGTGTATGGCTGAAGATCACCTTTGCACTTTGAGTAGCTCTGTTGGGTGACAGGCTAAACTATGCCCTTCACAACCAGAAGCATTGTCTGTGAAATGCCCCAGCTGGTGTATTAAGTCGTGCCTAGACTCCTAAGAAATCCACCTTTAAGCTTGCCAAAATGGCTTGCTTGCCTGTACCACTCAATTGTATCAGTTAGCTGAATTTGGATGCTGTATCACCTATCAGGATGTCAGGCTGGTCTTTCTTGACATACTAGCTCAGTGCTGATGCTGATGCCACCTATATTTGACAGTGATACTCTACTAGCCTTTGTTTTGCAGCTCAAGTTTACCTATGGCTTCTGGTCACACTCCTACTTCTACCATTGCCCTTGGTTCCAAGGTAGAGAACTGTACCATGTTTAGATGATGCCAGTTGCAGCTATCTAGAATTCTGTCTCTGGCTTGGTTACAACAGAATGCTAGTAGCCAGTTTTTCAGAGTCACCTCAGTGCTAAGTAATGTACTTCATTTTAGACTTTCATAGCAAGTTTTAACATCAAGCTTGGTCTGAAATTCTTCTCATCCTAGTGTACAAATTGATTTAAGTGACATAGGTATCACATTCTGTTACAGGCATCAAGGGATGAGTTTCCATGTGGCTTCACCTCACCTACAAATAGAGGAAGTCTGAGCACTGACAAAGACACTGGTAATCAAGTCCTTTATGTCTTCAGAAATGTACACCTTACTTCTCTGCATTTTTGAAATATTTCATAATAAAATTATACATAGCATGATGATCACTAAAGCTTAATTAAAATCTGACACTTGCAGCCATATTTGTTTGCCTAATTTGTTTACATTTGTTCAAAACATAACTTTGTATACTGAGAAAATAGAAGATAATCAGAAAAAAAAAACTCTGGTTTCTCAACCTCTTATCTTTTATGAATTTTGGGCATACTTCCCTTTTTTGGATCCAAGTTTTTCTTTATAAAATTTTCTTGAATGATGTTTCATTTTATGATTTCTGAAGAATTGCTTGTGATTTTATACATAACAAAGTGTTTTAAGATAGAAAAGAAAAATTGCTTAACCTTTACTTGGTTTCTTATCATTTTTTATATAATCTGTAAATTTCACATTTTAAATGAGAGGATCTACTGTTTATATCTTTATTTAAAATAATTTCCGTGTGGGGGGGGTATTGGAGATAGAATACTCTGCCACCAGGCCACATTTCCAGCCTCTGTACTTATTTTTTTGTTGGTAATCCATTTGTAGTTTTATTAAATTTCCAACTTAATGAATAATTATTTAAATGCAAATAATTACCACTTTTCACAAAGCCACAAACATGAATATGTTTGATGAAACAAACATGAAAATGTTTTAGGGAACACAAAAAATATGTTTGACAGAGCATCAAAATATGACAACAGGGGCTGGAGATTTAGCTCAGCAGCATAAGCACCAGCCTTGCAAGCAGGCAGTGGTGAGTTCGATCCCTGGTACCAGAAAAAAAAAAAAGTATGACAACAGAGAAAAAGATGTTTAATTTTAAAAGGATTTTCACAAGGAAAATTTTAAAATGTTTCAATTTTTAAAATTACATTTTATGAATCCATATCATTTTCCCTTACAAATCAGTCCTAGTACTTATTTTTAAAGATGTTTTTGACAATTTCTCCTATCATTAATAAGGGCTTGGGGTTTTTTCCAGCTTATGGTTCTTTTCAAAATGGACATGGAATTAAGAGGGAAGATTCAAGAGGTTCCCTCATCCCAGAAGGAGCACCAGGATTTCCAGATCAAGGCAACGCTGTTGAAAATGTAAGAATCTAAGTAAGATAAAGCTAGTGATTTATTAGACTGTTACAATCTTTTTGTCTGTGTGTGTATGCCAGGAATTGAACTCAGAACCTTGTGCTTGACAGGCATTGTGCCACTGAACTCTTTTATCTCCAGCCCTATAATCTTACTTTTTTATATAACTATGTGTCTCTATTCTCATAGTCCACCCTGGATTGTAAAAACCATCTCATAATGCTTGGATATTTTAGCCATCTCTTCCTATCCTGGATGCTGGTACTTGAATGTCTTTGATTTTTAAAATACTACATTCATCCACCCAGACATCCATTTATTCATTGACACAGGGTCTCGCTGTGTCACTAAGGCTAGGTTTGAACTCCTGGGATCAAGAGATACTCCTGCCTCAGCCTTCCAAGAATCTGGGAGTACAGGTACACACTATCACACCTGGTTTACCTGGCTATTTTAAACTATTTACAGGAGACAAAGCATTCATTTATCTTCAAGCATGCTAACTATGAACATCTTCTGTTACTCTAGCACTCTAATGTGTTCTAGAAGGGAAAAGTTTTTTCTTCAATTTTTTGTTAGTGAACGTGATACACAGCAAATACATTTCTCATGGGGGAACTGACGCATATATATATACCATGTTCTGATCCTAGTTTTCCTATCTCTTCTCCTGCATCACAAGATTACCTTTACAGCCTTTGAAATAACCAAGTCTTCTATTAATTGATCCTTTTTTTCAGTCTCAACTTCATTAATTTCCATTCTAATCTTCATAATTTCTTTCAGATTTGAATTATTCTTGCCTTTCTAGGACTTTAGGACCTTGAAATGCATCATTAGGTTATTTCTTTGAGATCACTATTCTTAGAGGGGGAATGCTGGAGTTTAAAACATCTAATGTGCCTTCTCATTCAAACAGAGCACATCCTGGCAGGATTGATTCAGCATTTTACATCTTTGTAATAGAATAATGATATTAATTTAAGAGAAAACAATTAAGTCTCCAAATTGATGGTCTCAGAATTCTGGCATCATTTTAATTAAGAGTATGTATTTCAACTCTTCCATCAAATTGTTTCAAACCTAACATTAAAATTTGAGATCATATTTTATATCAGTAAAAGTTTTGCCACAATGTTATGTAAATATCATAAAATCATAAAATTTAAGAGTTAGAAGGGCCTATTAAAATTTAATCAACTTCAAATCTCAGTTTACAAATTGGGATTGTGACTTAGAAAACTACAGGGCTATGGTATATGGTAGGAATACACTTGAACACAGACTCTTTTAATTCCAGATTTTTTCTACTATACCATAGCACTCTAAGTGTACATGAAAATAACTGAGATTGCTTGATGAACAAGATGGCCAGTTCTCATTCTCATAGTGAGATTCAGTAGGCATGGAACCTGCTACCACTTAATAGGTGATAGTGATGCTTCTGGATAGCAAACACCCTATGAGAACCACTGGGCCATATTTGTTTGAACATTTGTGTAGTTTATTCACAAAGCTCCATATTTAATGCTATTTAAAGTTTTTCTGGTATTTTAGCAAAACATCATTAAATAACAGGAACATCACTACTTTGTAGAGGCTCTACTTTTGAATATTGGATTCTCCTTAATGTGCTAATTTAAACTAATATTTTAGATAATTTCACCAAAGATTAAACATTGTGTTTTATTAAACTAGGCATTTAAAAAGTTTGAAATGTTTATTTATATATCTTAAAGTCTTCTATGCAATTTATTTCCTGTAATAGTTATAACTAAAATTCTGCAACAAAACCACAAAGCATATGGGGATGAAACACAATATTCAGGACTATCTTTATGAAAACCCCAACATAATTTTCAGTGGTATTGCTAGGTACTATATCAATAAAGACTCAGTGCATTTACATGCCAGGTGTGGTATAAAATTTACGTTTATGTTAAGTATTTTCCCAAATATGATTAATGATAGTTGCTAAATTTAAGGCTGTATTAAACTGGAGTATTGTTTCATAAATGTACTGTCTTTATACCACAGACCCAACAGATTTCTTCTACAAGGAGTAGTGTATCCCAGTATAACCGGTTGGATCAGTATGAAATCAGAAGCCTCTTGATGTGCTACCTATATATAGTAAAAATGATTTCTGAAGGTGAGTTACCAGTGTATTCAGCACGAACTCCTCTACCAATCCACCCTTACAGGTTCAGACCATCGTCTGTAAGTAGAGCATATAATTAGAAATATCTTTGAATATTTTGATCTTAAATACACCTTAATATGAACCTTAAAATAAGTTTGTGTTAATCACAGTGGTTTGATTACATGAATTTTAAATTTTTAAAATTTGCTAAATTATACAATAGTTTTTGAATAAACATTTTATGCAGTGTATAATTCATTAAATAACCAATATGAGAAGAAAACAATAATCACAGTTCATATTTAACACTTTAGCTTTTATTTGGCCCAGGATTTAGAAAATCAGAAAGAAAGCTCTCCAAGTATAGGGAATGCTGTTGTCATCTCCTGTAGCATCAATGTATGGCAGATTGGTGTCAGGTTATCAGGCTGCTTTGTCCTTGATGCAGACTGTCTTACTTACTAATATTACCAGTTTCTCTTTACACTATACGATGGGATGTAACAAGGATTTTCATAAACTGCATAACCTCTGGAAGAAAAATCACATTGTCTTATTCTCAAATGCCACATTAATTTACAAAATTCCCTTCCTTTCTTCAAAAAAAAAAGTATGCATGAATGAGAACATAAAAGTCACCTGGGTTAAGCATTACACATAAAACATATATGTATTGAAGTATCACATGGTGCCACATAAATATGTACTTCCAAAATAAAATTCACAGTAGTGCTAAAGCAGTAGAACGTTTGCTTAGCTTGCTCAGAGCCTTTGCTACTATCCCTGGCATTGCAAAAATAAAGATATATCAAAGTAAAAATAAAAAAGGCACCTGGTACTGAATGTTATAGTCACTATCTTTTACAAATTTTGTACTTTGGTATTTATTTTTTAACTGGTGCTAGAAGTCAAACCCAAAGTCTTGTGCATGTATGTACTCCTGTACACACAAGTACACTAACACTGAACTAAATTCCCATGCTATTTTTACTTTTAGCAAATATACCTGCTTTAAGTATCTTTGTAATAATGCAGTTCACAAAGATATAAAGTAAGTTGACAGCCAAAAAGCTAAAAGGCACTGAAATAAATCATTAGATATAAATAATAAATTCTAAAGTACAATATGGTACAAATCTGAAAAAAAACTAAAACAAAAATCCTCCTGGAATCTTTAAGCTGCAGGAATGTAAAATTGAGTAAAAGTCAAAGATAATTACATTGAGGTTATCTGGTGAGTCTTCATGCTTTGGAAAAGATATAAGGGAGATAATTTTTCACGCTGGTAGTGCTTCATTCCAGGAAATTATGGGTCAAATAACTACTACAAGTCAAAACTTAACTGTTTCTGTCTTCTCACAAGGCTAAAAGTGGGAAAATATGGAAATTGACTACTGAGGTTTATGGGGCTCATTTGTAGAGTCATGAAATGTTCTAAAACATTTTACAATCGCTAATGGTTTCACAATGCTGTGAATATAAGCTATTGTATTGTCAACTCTTTAAATGGATAATTTTGGCATGCAAATTCCCTCAATAAATTTTTTAATAAGACACCTATCCAGGCATGGTGGCACACGACTGAAATCCCAGTATGCGGGAGGCTGAATCAGGAAGGTCTTTTGGAGTTTGAGGCCAGCCTGTGCTACATAGTGAGTTCAAGGTTACCCTGAAAGAACTATGTAGCAAGACCATGTCTCAAAATAATTAAAATAAAGATACCCAAACAATACATGAAAAATATAAAAAATAAAAATGGTTAGAAACAACTGGGGCTGGTGATATGTGCTTGTATGCCAAGCTACTTGGGAGCCTAAGGCAGGAGGATTGCGAATTTGAGCCTCCTCAGGCAATATGAGATTCCCCCATCTGTTAAAAAAAAGGGGAGGGGGGACACACCATAATTTAAATAAAGAGAAGGAAAATAGAGAAGGAAGGAGACTAGAGATGAGTACTTGATTAGTTCTCAGCTCTTGTACTCCTGTAAACACACACAAACACACACACTCTAAAACACACACACACACACACACACACACACACACACACACACAGTCACTCACTTACTCACTCACTCGTTCACTCTCACACATACACCACATGCTGAGCTAACCAGAAATAAGTCTCTGGCTGCTTCTTTAATGCCATGGGTAAAACCATGACTTTCGTTTCTTGTGAACTTTATAGTTCCTCTTCTTGTATGTTTACCTCATTTTCTCTCTCTGCCAAATACTTGGTCTTTGTGAATTATGTTTTTCTTCTTCTTTTTTGACTTTGAAAAGTACATTTTCCATAACCAGTATATAGTCCGTATTACATCTCCTCTTTCTTTTTTGTATGTATAAAGTCACATTATGTATCTGTAAAGTCATATCCATTTTATTCTGAAAAAGATCTGCTTCTAGATCATTTTCAGTGGGTGCATTCTAGTTACTTTTTAATATCCAGTCAATATTCTACTTTAGTCTATGTCCATTTAAATGTCAAGTTCTCACAAGTCCACATCCTTCAAAGTTCTCTTTGCTTTTTTACTGGGTCATAAACAGTAGCAACTTTAACCTCAAGAAAAAGATGGTCTACCTGTACACTTTCATATGGAAGTAGAGAAATTCTGAAGAACGTACATCGTTCTCTTCGTAGGTCTATTTTATTAACTGAAATAATTCACTATTTCAAAGTCTTGGAGTCATTTGCCAAACACGTTTCATGTCTTATTGCCTTGCTGAAAAAGAGATGAAAGTCAGGAGGAATTATCACTTAATAGTCACACAGTCTAAAATAACAGGAAAACTGACCTCTTGAAAAATAAAGCCATTTTCCAAGCAGGTATGACAAAGAGAAGCTATTTTTTCTGTGACTTGGAATAAGCTTTTCTTTTTGGTGCAGGCTTCTTATGGACACCGAGAGAATCCTTTTGAGGTTTAGTCACACCACTATCACGGGCACATGTAGATTCATTATTCTGCAAGGCAACTTGTGCATTTGGAGGTCTCTCCATATTACCACCTCTCCTAGAACTCTCACTGTTGGTGGGAGAAGTAACAAGTGTTGATCTTTCTTTCTCACTAGATTTTGGGGTAGAGTCTGAAGGCAGTACACTCAAACAGACCATTTCATTTTTGTTTCTAGGAAAGGGACTCAGGTGTCTATTATTATCAGGCATATTTTCCTCTGAAGTTTCAGACATTGACTGAGTGGGTGTGATGTCTTTTTCAGGAATACCGAACAGGCTCAAAAATAATTTGGTTTGTTCACACATTTGTGTGGAGGGAGTTTGTGAAGCATTTGTTTCATGTTTCCTTTTTTGTGGGCCATTTTTGTTTCCAGGAAAGTCTGTGACACAAGAAAGTTCAAACTTCTTTTGAGTATCAACTGAAGGTATTATAGGAAAACCTACAAATGACTTCTGGCAGGTATTACCTTCTGTGGGAGGCTTGACATCCTTAGAGCGAGTTTTCACAAAAGAGGTCTCAGGCACTTCAGTGACATTGCTCCTGGATGAAACTGGAGTCTTCAGACTTTGTCCCAGTTCCATCTTAGATCTAGATTTCACCTGTTCAGTATTTTTTCCTTTTACTGGTTTGATGGCCCGGTGCACTTGAGTCATTTGTGTGGGGTCCCTGACGTCAAAAACAGATTTAGTCTTTCGATTACAAGGAATGTAATCATCATCATCACTATCAGAATTGTAAACACAAAACTGTTGCTGGCCCGATTTTATTTTTGTAGAAAACTTTTGTATTTCTCCTCGTAGTTTACTAATTTCTGCACTGAGTCCAGAAATAAACTTTAAATTTAATTGTTGCATATTATACATTTCTTTCTGCAACACATTCTTGTATGTCTCATTGATTACGCAGCGGTCGCATGTTTTTGCGCTTAACTGGTTTCGCAAGTCACTAATGGTGCTATTGAGGGTTTCATACTGCGTAGTCAGCTCATTAATTTTGGTTGTGGAGTCTGTCTCCCTTTTATCTGCCAACCTCTCTTCCCTCATACACATCATTTTTGTCTGTAAACGCCGTAACTCTTTATTATGGACCTCTTTTAGTTTTAGCCATGACTTTTTAAATTTATCAGATGCCACATCACATTCGTTTTGCTGCAATTGGTCTCCTTCTGGAGATGTTGTATCATTTTTCCTGCCTCTTTCACCCGAATTGCCTGCCTGCATCATATTTCCCCGATTTGGAAACAGCTGCGACAAGGCCCAGTGGGGGCTGCCACTAACAGCGAAGGAACGGCAAGCTAGAGCTGGCCTCTGAGGGCCGCAGGGGCGCTCCTCCCTTTCCACCCTGTTTACAGACCTTCTCGAAGGCTGCTTGGGTCACTGGGTCTGTAGAGCACGCGTTCAGGGAAGAACACAAAGTTCCGGTCTCTTGGGAAGGCGGCAACAGGTTTCTGTTGAGAAAAACCAGGGAGACAAAAGACTCCGCGACCGAAAATGGCGCTCATGGCAGGCTGCCGCTAACAAGAGGCGGGACCCCAGTGAATTATGGGAGACTTTCGGCAGGAAGACACCAAAATGTCTGAGGGGAGGTAACCACTCTCTTAAATTTTGAAGCAAATCAAATTTGATTCAATATTAACATTTTTATACTTAGTGATCAATATTTTATAAACATTGAAGACTATCAATATTCACAGTCTTATAAAATAATTCAAAGTGACTAAATCAAAACCTCCCCTATTCCATCATCCCCCCATAAAACCAACATTGTCTTGTCCTCCAATTTTATTTTCAAAAGGGTGTTAACCTGGTTGCCGCTTACGTCTTTTGCTTATTTTTTGTGATAGCTAAAATATTTTTAAATTTAGAGAAGTGTCTGCTGGTGCCATGAACTATATCCGAGTAGGATTAAAAAAAAAAAAAAAAAAAAAAAAAGGAATGTGAGGCAAGCGTGGTTGCACATGCGTGTAATCCCAGTACTCCGGAGGCTGAAGCAAGAGCATTACTGTGAGTTGCAGGCCAATCTGAGCTACCTAATGAGCTAGAGATCTCAGTGAATGGGATTGAAGGAATTTTTCCACCCAAAATAGTAGTTCTGTAACTAGATTAAAAAGCATAGGATATCAGAGTTTATTATCCAAATGTAAAGAAGAGAAAGATGGAAATTATATCAGTCTTTTTCTCTGGCATTTAAAGTTCTTAAACTTTTTGGTTCGCAGAGACCTTATAGTTCAGAAAAAGGCACTTGACCTAAAAAAAATACACATATACCACCAACTTGCATGAAAGTTTAGAGAGTTTATTAAAAATCCCAGGTCTAAAGTAAAAACCACAACTTACTTGCCTGTCTTCTGGGATGACATGTATGAAGATTTGGATAAACCATCTAAAAGAACATTTACAGAGTCAGTAAGAGGTGTAAGTGGTGAATTAATACATATTAAATGATGTATTTGCAATTAATTTTAAAAATAGAGTGTTGTGTGTTGGGCAGTGGAAACGGAGAGAAGGCTATAGATTAAACACGATGTGTTGTGAGTCGATGATTGTTAAAACTAGGTTATTGGTACTGAAAGTTTTACTGGGCTACTCTCATTAGTTCAGGACCTAACACTTTATTTATTCCATTTTCAGATACTCTCTTAACTTACTGGAATAAAGTATCTCCTCAGGAGCTCATAAACATTCTTATACTTCTGGAGTAAGTTAAATTATTTTCATAAACCTTCTTCTTTTTTTGAGGGAGTTTATTACCATTTGTGTGTTTTCAACAGCCAAATTGTGAAAAATGTAGAAAATGTTCAGTTATGTTTATAACATAGAGGCTAGCATTTCTTATCCAACAATAGAAGGAAAAGATGGAGGGTTGAATGCTTGCAATATTACAGAAAACTTTAGTTAATAACATACCATCTTTATGGCCTAGTGGGAATCTTTCTGTAATCTGGAAAATATGGAAGTGGTACCAGCTATTCTACATCATTCATTTGGAGCAGATGCTAGATTAATTATAATGGAATCTATAATTTGTACTCTTGTGTAGAGCTGAATAACTGTACTTATTTCAGAAGTGTGTGTGTGTGTGTGTCTGCATTTCAAGACACTGGGAGAAAAACCTCATCTGGAGATGGAAAGTTGTCCTTTACTGTATGCTGAACTACTTTTACATGATTATTGAAACCTAAAAAAAAATAGACATAAAATTAAATGAAAAATTTTATATAAATAGTAAACACGATTTATAAGTGTTGTTGCTAAACAGAGGATAATCAGCGCATAACCATTTGGTTAAAGTCTTTGAATACTGCAGAAAATATCATCAGACAAAACAGCAGTTAAGATTTTTTAAATTAATATAATTATACTGAAATATTTACTAGTGAAAATAGCTGATATTGTTGATTTGTTTTAAAAAAGACAGAAGGTACCAAGGGTGGAGGCAGAACAAAGGTCAGTTCAGAGTGGAGATTACACATGTCCATGATACTCAAGCTAGAGGGTGATAAGTATGTGGGCGTTTTGTATGATATCTGTCCTATTTTCATGAGTTTTAGAATTTTTCAGTAATGGAAAGTGTTATAATGACACATAACACATAGCATTCCTACTTCCTTCCTTGTTGCAGTATCAGGGAATGGACCCAGAACCTTCACATAGAACTACATCTCCAGCCTTTTTGTTTTGCTTTGTTTTAATGTTTGGGATAAGGTCTTACTAAGTTGCTGAGTTGCCCAGGCTGGACTCAAATTTCTGACTCTCCTGCCTCAGCCACCTAGAATGTTTGAATTACAATCTTGTTACCACCATGAAAGCCCTCCCCCCACCCTTTTTGTCTTTTTGAGACAGGGTCTCTCTATGCAGTTCAGGCTGGCCTTGAGCCTACTTTATAGCCTAGGCTGGTCTCGAACTCTCAATGATACTCCTGCCTCAGCTTCTCAAATGCTGGGATTACAGGCATGAGCCACCACGCCTGGATGAAAGGCCCCTTTTTGAGGCTTAAAAATTTTTTTTATATAAATGACTATGCTAGAAGTATTGATTATGATTTGTTGCAGAGCGCAGTGGTTCATTTACATTGACAGGTCATTTTAACCTTAAAATTACATATAAAAACATGCAGTTTTTGGTGCTGATATAATTGTAGCAAATAAATGTGGGAAGATATAGCAAGTCTGTAGGTAGTTACTTGTGTATTTATTTCTGTAATATCATGTTATTGTAATATGATGCAAGGAAGCTGTTCTTTGTAACTCATGGTTTTCCAATTACTTGTTAAATTACAGTGAATGTTAATATATTTCTAACATGCTGCTGTTTTTCCTTCTAGAGTATGTTTGTTTCATTTTAGATATATGGGAAAACGAAACATAGCAAGGTAATTCCTATAGCACTGAAATCTCCATTTTTCCTTGTCTTCCAATAGAGGGCAGTCTCACTAATACTTTGTAAACCAGGATTATTAATTTTAGATTAACATTAAAGACACTTAATGACTTAGTTAACGTATCCCTAAAGTTGTATCATTAATGTAACATTCATGACTTAGTTAACGTATCCCTAAAGTTGTATCATCATATTAGACTTTATTCTTATGTGAACTGATGTTTTAAACTTTTAAAAGGATGTAATGACTAGAGTGATACGGAGGTTGTACTCTTGTGAGATCTATGCTTAGAACAGGTAGACGCTTTTCATTCCTGAAGGGCTTGAGAACGGTTAGATTCAGGGGAAGGTAGAAAAAAGTTAAAGTGAGGACATACGTATGGATGTGTCAGTGTTGCCTACAGTCTGTTCATATCACCTCTATTACTAGATACGTAGAAATTTCCAACAGCAATTGGGACATACATTATATAATATTCATTCTTTTGGGCTCTTGAATCCTAGCAAAATCAACACGTAAGAAAATGCTTGTGGGACCCTAAAGCAAAGAATGTTATTTATTTCACTAATAAGCTGTTTGGGGGGATAGATTTATTCATTAAAGGAATACAAATACAGTTGTATAAATTAAATTCCATAGCACTTCTAAAAATTTAAGAGGATTTTAGATAGGGTTTATTACTGCATCTTTGGAACATCCTAATAATGGATAATTCAAGTAATGATGCTTTCAGTTGCCATCTTGTTTCTTCATAACTCGGAGCTGGTATGATTGTTATTAGCATTATTAGCCTCTAGGACCCTGCCACTTTCTCACCATATTTATTAGAGGACAGATAATCCTTTTCTTTCTTAGTTCATGTAAGAGCCAGTTGTATTTTTCTCTTTTTGGTATTGGAGATCAAACTCAGGGGCACTGTAGCATTGCACTACATCCCTAGGGCTTTTTAAGTTTTTCTTTTGAGGAAAGCTCACATAGAATTCAAGCTTCTTATCTTCTTATTTTGGTCTCCCCAGTGCTGATATTACAGGTGTATGCCACTGTGCCCCACGAAAAAACTGAATCTTATTAGAGTGTTATTTGCTAAACCTCAATATTATTAAGAAGAAGGAGTAATTGGGAAGCTCTTTCTAAATTCGTTAAATATATTCTCATAAGTTATTTCAAAAATTCATTAAAATTGTGTATAATTTCCAGTAATACTCCATTTAATCCAAGTAATAATAGATAGAATATTAAGCATAATGCTTTGTTTATATTGAAACCTATTTTCATTTAAAAGAATCTAATGCTGATATATATATTATTAGAGCACCCCAGTTTCTGATTTTAAGTTTTCTTTTAGAGTGCATGATGCCTGGTTGTCAAAACACTTCGGAATAGACCGAAAATCACAAACTATGCCAGCTCTTCGAAACAGATCAGGAGTAATGCAAGCCCGACTTCAGCATCTTAGTAGCCTAGAAAGTTCATTTACACTTAATTACAGTAAGTTAAAATACGTGTATGGTACCCATATAAGACAGCTATGTAATACGATTTAATCAGAAGCCCTGGTTTAAATCACCAGTAGGATTGGAAATAAATTTCCATGTATAAATATATTTGCATACCTGTGTTATGCATTTAAATATAATCATTTCATAATACATGACTGTATAGTGAAAAAATGTGCATGGATTTTTCACCAACTTGGAGTAACAAGTTTAAAATTTTTCTTAGTATTAAAGATACTAAATTTTCCCATGTAATTCCTTTTCTCATATTTTTATATTGACATTGCTTCATTTGTACTGTTAAACTTCAATGCTGATATTGACATCTTCATAAAGTAGTATTTTATAGTATGTGTTTAGAGTTATCATTATTTATTTAATGATTAGTAAATAGCAATACTGAATTGTCTGCAAAAATCGATGAATTGTAAATACTATTTGGAAAAAGCACATTTCAAACAGATTGAGGTATTGACAAAGCAAATAGGACCGAGAAATCTTTCCTAGCTGGGGAAGCTGGAAAGTTATACAAATGGAAGATGTCATCTGAAAAGCAAGTATTAATAAAACCTTAGAATAAGAAAACTTGTTTCCATTTAGACCTCAGGAGGCTACAAAAAGGTAGCCAGCCAAACTACCTTGATGGTGAAGCCTAGTAATAAAAAAACATGTCTCGAGGAAAGAGACCGAGTTGATATACTTAAGACATTTTAAAAATCATAAATTTTAAAGGCTTCAGTTTCTTTTAAAGTATATGGAACCTACTTTCTTCAGTTGGCCCAGATGCCTCTGCTTTAGAATCAAGCCTCAGGCCATCAACATAACTGAAAATGGCATGTCCTATGTAGGGCACCACTGTAAGGATATAGCTGAATTTCTGTGTCTCACCTTTGCACATGAAATTAATAGTACAGCCTGTAATGCCTCCTGCATTAGTTCTTGGTTCATCCTAGTTCATCAGTGAAATCGTGTCTTTAAAGAAATGGATACTTATTTAGGTACTTATTTAGAGCTGTTGGTAAAGTTAGTGGAAGCAGTTATCCCAGACCATATTTGATTGAGGGATAAATACAGTGAAACTCCCAAGGTCTGCTGGTATTGCAGGCCCCTTTCTTCTTCCTCATCAGTCTGAGCCTTTGGGAGAAAATTCAGTCAACATCATTATATGACTCTCTGTATGATACAAAGTCTAATCTGCTTTCTTTTTTAATTTTAGGTTCTGCAACAACTGAAGCAGACATTTTCCATCAGGCGCTTCTTGAGGGCAATACTGCTACGGAAGTTTCTCTAACAGTACTAGATACTATATCATTTTTTACCCAGTGCTTCAAGGTAAAGATGGAAGACTTGGAATCCAATTGTATTACTGTAAAGCAAACACTGTATATAACCTTACTAGTTAGAAGGAGGACAGGGTAGTGAAAAACAGATGATGTGAACAGTGAATACACAAGCAAGACCTAGGTTGGCTACTGTGTCACCTCAAGGATTCATGGAGACTCAGTTGTGCTGTCCTTAAAACTAACAGACTGCACTCATTTGTCCTTAAGATCCCTTCTGCCTCTTAAATTCTGTTGTTTTTATTTTGTGTTTAGAAACCAGGTTTCTTTGATACTTGCATTAGAACACCTAGTAGTTTTTAGTTGAAGTTAAGAGCAGATTAGTTTGCCCAGATCCCCACTGTGATGAGATAGCATGTCATGTTAGGTGATGTCAAGGCAAGCTGGCTGGCTTCCCTACTCAGGACTTTGGAGTTTTTCTCAGATGTTTGCCTCTCAGTCCAAATCATTATTGCTATGGTTTTGAAAAGGAAATAAAAGCTGCTGTCTTGCAAGCTAGTTGAATGGTTGAAATGGAATAGTAGATGTTGAGGGGAGTGGAATAGGTGAGGATGAATCAGTGGAGCATAGAGAATTTTTTTGGCAATTAAACTATTTTTTGTGATTTTTCTTAATGGCATTGTATGTCAAAACCCACAGAACTGTATGATACAAATAATGAATCTTAATCTAAACTATGGACTTAAGTTGTTAGTAATGTTTCAGTATTGGTTTATCAGTTGTACACAAATGTACAACAATGCAGAATGTTTTTTAAACCATACTAAAAATGGCAAACAACTGGTAAATATTTATTTTCTGCAGAGTAAATAGTTAATACCTTTACTTTAAAAAAATTGTAAAGATAAAGTATCATAACATGGTCAAACACAGATTATTCACAAAAAAGGACAAGTAAAAATAATAGAAATATACTTTAAAGCTCTAATATGCTGTCATTTGGCATCTATGAAATTGGTGGAGATTTTTAAAAACTATGACTAAAAATGTTAAGAAACATCTCTTCCCAGTATACTTTGGACTTGATTTTTTTAGTTATTTGTTTTGTTTGTTGAGCTGAAGTCTCACCATGGAGCCCAGCCTGGCCTTGAAACTCATGGTCCTCCTGAGTGCTCGGATTGCTGGCGTGTACACCATACCTGGCTGAATTTGAGTACTGAGGCATGAAAGAAAATTCAGGGTCATATGCCAATGCTTTCAAGCTTTAAACTAGAATTTCAAGTATGGGAAATTACTCTAGTTAGGATCATCAAGGATCTGGAATGCTGATTATGACAATATATACTCTGCTATATCAGAAAAGTTGGAAACTATTTAAATGGTTAAAATGGTAAACCATTAGAGAAATAAATAATCATATCTTGGTGCATTGGATAAATGTGCTGCATTAATATGCTATACAAGTGTGGTTTTCAGATTTGAGAATGCATCAGAATCACCTGAATCCCCATCTTCACAAATTCTAAAGCTGGGAGCTAAGAATTTAAGTATCATGAGAGTCCTTTATTCTAAGCACTATTCATGCTTGGAAGTAGCCTAAGGAAAGTGCCAGCAAAATCAACACTATTCATGTGTTCTGTTAGTGCCACCAGTAGATCTGTCACAACTTTGCCTCTTCTTTTGATTTGATTTTTTTTTTGGTGGGGGCTGATTGTTGGTTTCA
The DNA here is from genome assembly GCF_034190915.1 of Cavia porcellus. NCBI lineage: Eukaryota > Metazoa > Chordata > Mammalia > Rodentia > Caviidae > Cavia > Cavia porcellus. Next base: position 79,811,526 of record NW_026947486.1, read on the forward strand.
GCCACAATATAACCTCCTGATTAGTTTATTGATGGATAGGAGGACAAGGTTGAAGAAGTCAACCAATGCTGTTTTAAAAATAAGGTTCACAAAGTAATAAGTATTTCTGTACAATTTTTTATTGCATGTCTCCTTGCAGGAGGCATTTAACCAATTTATATAGTTTGTTCAATTGTGATACTTGTTAACATCTTTACTCATACCGGGGTAATTTGTCATTAGTGGCTAAACATGTCTTATATTAAACATACTTCAAAAAGTAAACTAGTCAACTCTTTTAAAAAATAATTAATATTTTCCCTAATTCTTACATTATTCATTCTCTCTGAAGAAGATAATGCAAAGCTGGTTTAATTTACTGATTTCTTACATAAGAAGCAATATGATGTCGGTTAAAATCTGTGTGTTGCATTGGAAAAATTTATTGTTTCACCTCTTTAAAATAATAGAATTAAATATTCCAGATTTGATTTTATGTAATATTTTGAGATTTACAAGTTGAAAGACGATACAAATATTTCAAGATTAAAATGAGATCCTTTTCTCTTTCTGAAACTTCTAAACAGTAATTTCATAAGCAAGCATTGATAGTTCTGTCATTCATGGTATGACATAAACTGTTTCCACAAACTGTTTTTTTCATGTTTTATAGAGCCAACTTTTAAATAATGATGGCCACAACCCATTAATGAAAAAAGTATTTGACATTCATCTTGCTTTTCTTAAAAATGGACAGTCTGAAGTGTCACTGAAACATGTATTTGCCTCACTGAGAGCTTTCATCAGTAAGGTAAGGACAGAAACTTTGGAATTTCTAGTGGTGTTTTTTGTGACATAAAGGAAAGTGGAAAGAGGATCAATGTGATGATATATACAAATGTCAGCTAATTAAATACTGCCTTTGTAAATATATGATAACAAAATACCCACAGATATCTTGACCAAGAATTCCCTAAAATCAGAACTGCTTTTTATTTCACGTTGCTGTCGTTTCTCTTTTGCAGTAGCCTCCTTTGAACAGTGTCATTTCCTTTTATTTTTCTCTTCCTCCCTTCCTCCATTTCTCCCTTCCTCTCTTCCTTTTTCCTTCTTCCTTTCTCCCCTCCTTTTCCCTCCCCTTGCTCTTTCATCTCAAGTGTTAACATCAAATTACCAATTTTACCAGTTTTTGTTTTGATATTCATCTTGCTTTTCTTAAAAATGGACAGTCTGAAGTGTCACTGAAATACATGTATGATGGAGGAAGCCTGTATTCCCAGCACTCTGGGAGGCTGAGGCAGAGGATCACAAATCTAAGCACAGCCTAAGCAACTTAGGCCCTGTCTCAAAATTTAAAAAAGTTTAAAGGACTAGAGGATACAATGCCCCTGGGTTCAGTCCCAAGTTTAAAAAAAAGAAGAAATATCTACAGAAAATCAGTGGTGGATAGGAGAAAAATGATAAATGCAGTAATTTAACAAAACTTTCTCGGTGGCATTTAGTATAGATTCAGCAAGAAATATCACCAAAAATGTAAATGGAGACCAGATCATTGTGTGCTTGTCTTAAGAGCTGAATGACATCTTTTAGACATCAGGTAGCCATGGAAAGATTTTAAACAGAGGAATAACACAATGAGATTTATACTAAGAGAAAGTTGGTATGGCCGGAAAAAAAAGCCTCTGAAAGTCCTGTGGAAGAGAGATTGGTGGCAGTACAAAGGCAGTAAAACGATTGGTCGCTGTAGGCTAGAGAAGAGATAAGGCAGAGGCAGAGGATCTGCAGAACCAAAGGCAAAGGGAAAGCATGCTAAAGAGAGAAAATTTACAGGATTTAGTGATCAGTTCACTTGTAATATGGTAGGGTGTTCCCTAATGTGACATTTAGGGAAAAATAATCTTTTGGGTAAAAGATCTGTTTTGTGACACATTGACTTTAAGGTGCCTGTGGGACATTTAGATACACAGTATAGATTTCTGTTCTGGAAAGGGATATGAATGGGAAAGCTAGACTTGAAGTCATCCTGCACTCATCCATTCTGCATTTATTGAATGCCTTCTTCTATCAAGTGCTCTGGTAGATACTGAAGGTACAATGATGGAAATACAAAAGAAGCCTATTCTCTGTTTTCAGGAAGCTTTCAGTTCATGAAAAGAGATATAAATAAATAAGTAAATAAAATAGTAATTGTAATAAGCTTCAGGAAAAAAACAAGGTACTAGATGGAGTCTAGATCTACCTCAACTTAATATGGGATTACAGTGAAAAATAACTTTCATACAACTGAACCTCTTGAACATCAGAACTGAACAACACAGTACACTGTAAGTTTCTGCTCTTTCCCCATGTGATCCTGTTTCTAACAAGGAGGTGTGGCTCGCCACCACTACCGAGCATCATTAGAGACTTTTGCATCTCATATTGCTAGCTTAGGAAAAGTTCGAAACATAAAATATGAAGTACAGTGTCTAATGAACATGTAGTACTTTTGTACCATTGTAAAATCAGATCTTAAATTGAACCATCGTAATTTTGGAACCATCTTATAATAATAATCTTTAAGTCAGTTCATTGTTTTTAAAATGAGATTTGAAATATGAAAAGGACCCAGCCATATGAAAGGTTCAAGGAAGGGCATTTTAGGGGAAAGGACCTGTACATGAAAAGGCCCTGAGTCTGAAAAAAGTTTGGAGTATTCTGAAAGCTAGAAGACCAATATAGCTGGAGCATAGTGAACTAGGGGAAGCAACTGCATATAGGGAGTGGTTGCGTTCATCAGAATGTTTTAATTTCCTCTTGAGAGTATAGAGGGGAAGAATAAAAAGAAAAAGAGATCAAGAGCAGAACATGAAATACACAATAGAATGAGTTCTCAGAGCAATCTATAAAAGAGGCAAGGGGGAGCAGTAACGAATTGTAAGAAGGGCAATAAAGGGGAATATCATGATGCCAAAGGAAAAACAAGTTTTAACATTGTCATGAAACAGAATAGTCAAAATAGAGGGAAAGGGACTCAGTAGAATCGGCAGTTAGGAAGCCACTGATGAGTTTGGCCATTGCCCATTCAGAGCAGTTAGTGATGGGAGTGGAAGACTTATTGTAGGGATTAACTGCATTATAGCTATTCCCTCCCTTACATGTTTATCTTTTTGAGACAGGGTTTCACCATGTGGTTCAGGCTGGCCTTGAACTCATTTTGTAGCCCAGTAAAGTCTCAGACTCATGGCCATTCTCCTTCCCTGCCTCAGCCTCTGGAGTTCTGAGATTATAAGCATGCACCACCATACCAAACCTTAAATGTTTATTTTTTAACTAGAGTATCTTATCTAGAAAGAGTTGGTTTACTTGTGTGAAACTAATGATAGATTTCTCAATTGCCAATCAGAAAGCATTTATTAAGCATCTATTATCTGCATAGCATTTCACTTAGTATTAAGGTGAGATAAAGAAGGTAGTGTCCTATATTATGCACTTTAATTCAAGGTTACAAGCAATAATTTTGAATTGGTTACCATCTAGGTTAACTCTTGCTGCAAAAGACCCATCATGTACTCTGCAGTCTACTTCTTGTTTTCTGAGACTGTAAGATTAGGGAACTATAGCAAGCCTATGTCACATGTACAGTGTATCTTCCATAAAGCAGACTAAATACATTATCAAAGTAACAAGCTGCTTGGCTGTTTAGACAATTAGGTAGTCACTTTTGTGCTCTTGTTCTATTGCAAAATGTATCTTATGGAATGCATATGTGTATCTCATTCCTTCACCTGTATCTCATTTCGCTTAAAGATCAAGTTAACTTGCTGAGTAAATTTCAGCTATAATGTTCTTAACATTTAGAAACTCATAATATAAGAAACTGTTTAAGTATAAAGTAAAAAAGTAAGTTGTGCAAATTTTCCTTCCCATATTTAAGGCCTCTTATGAAACTGATACTCATTACTTCAGTCAGTCATTCAATATGTGTCATTGAGTAACTACTTACATGCTTCAGACTCTTTTGGGCTCTTCAGGTACCTATACTGAGTGTCTTCACATTTTTGTGTAGTAATCAGTATATAGTACTAACTTGAATAGTAACAGAAAAGTTAAAAATCAACAATCTGATGCTCTGTTAAGACAAGATGTGCTCCCCATCCCACCACATAGACCATTAGACTCAGTCAACCTTGACTGACAGTGTCAGCTACAACTTAAGAGATAGTGTGACCTGACTCAGTCTGACTGAGGCATAATGCTTGCAGACAGGCATTCATCTGGACTGCCTATATTGTCTGACATATGAACATAGTCTATTTTCAAGCACTGTCCAGCCAAGATAAAACTAGTCCAGGTCATGCTTAGTTTCAACCATCCCCACAGCCCCAGCTCTCTCCCGATTTTCTCCTGTCTTATGATAAACAACCCCTCAGACAGACCTGCCCAGAACAAACCTGCCTGACAACATACAACTTGATTCATGCAATCAGTTATATAATAACTTGCTATTAGCTTTGTACTTCCTGCTTGCAAATCCTATGTAAACTAAACCCAAAGCTGACTGCAGGCTGGTGGTTTGAAACTTGATTCTTACCAACCCATTAGCATAATAAACAGTTGCCTTCTTTTTTGAAATTTTTAAAAATTTTATTTTAATGAGGATGAAACAATAAAACTAATCAAAACAAGCCAGTGTAAGAGATATAAGACTTCAAAACATTATGAAATCAACAATAGTTACCATAATGCCTCTTGATGTCTTCAAAATAGCTACAGGTAACTTTGGACATATTAAAATCTAACAGAACAGAATAGAATAGAAACAATAAAAAACACACAATGAATGCAATAAAGGATTTCAAAACAAGCCAATAGTAAATCCAAAATTGCTACCATAATATATCTTGCTATCCTTGAAATAGCTTGTTATGCCATTGGATTTAACATAATCAAACAAAAGAAAAAACCTGACCCAACAAAACAATATAGGACGTCAAAACAAGACCATATGGAATCAACAATGGCTGCGACCCTAGATGCCACACTGTGCACTGCTATCCTTTGAACCTATAATTAGACCACTGGCCCTAGGCCTGCAATGTTAATGAAACACCAAAGCACCACAGGCATCCAATTGCATTTCACCTCCATAGCTTTCATCACAGCCTGTGTTTCTCTGGATAAGCCAGTTGCTTAGGGGGTGGCAGGGTGGGGTAGTACTTCTTGTTTGCTAGCCCATGGGCCGTCTGGCCTTCCCAGTCTGGCAGTGGCCCATGCATGGCACTGGTTCCCAGACCAGGTTTGTTTGCTGGGTTGGCCATTGTTGTCTCTCCTTCCAGTCAGCGAATTGTGCAGACTTACAGGGAGAGACATGGGTCTAGCGGTTCCCAGTCCAGCAGTGGCACGTGCATGGTGCTGGTCCCCAGACTGGACTTGTTTGTTGGTGCAGCAATTTTTCTCTCTCTCCCACCAGTCTGGGAAGGGTGCTGACTCACAAGAAGCTTGGGTCTAGCTAACAATTGCTTTCTAACTTCTGAGTACAAAGAGTCTTCCATTCGGTTTGATATTGGCTTTTTGCAACAGAATCACTCTGTCATTGACATATTCTTATCTTTATGTGAACTAATCCAGGCTCTCTTGAAAGCAGAGCCCTAGCCTCATGTTAATTTTGGATCCTTATGTAGTTTTAGGTAAGGATATAGTTGGCACTTGATACTGGATTGATTTTATTTTGGGTTCTCAGACACTTATTTCTGCTTTCCTTGTTCTTTAGTTTCCTTCAGCCTTTTTCAAAGGAAGAGTAAATATGTGTGCTGCATTTTGCTATGAAGTTTTGAAGTGCTGTACCTCAAAGATTAGCTCAACCAGGAATGAAGCATCTGCGCTTTTATACCTTTTGATGAGAAACAACTTTGAGTACACCAAGAGAAAAACCTTTTTGAGGACACATCTGCAGGTCAGTGAAAAATTGAAGCTTCTCTTCAGTCTTTAGTCTCTGTTGAGATCAAGAAAGAGCTTCTATGTCCTGTATAGTACCTCTTAGTCACATGTGGCCAGCTAACACTTGAAGTGTTCCTGGTCCAAGTTGAGATGTGTTGAGAGTATACAATATACATTGGCTTTTTAAGACTACATTAAAAAAAAAACACCCCAATTGTTTTATATTAGTTATATGCTGAAATGATATGTTGCTGATATTGAGTTAAGTAAAATATATTAAAATAAGTTTACCTCTGCCACTTTTTGATGTTGCTATTATACCATTTCAGCTGGCACATGTGGCTTACATGGTATTTCTCTTGGACAAGGCTACTTCAGAGCATACCAAAACATAAGAGTGCAGGTTTTACTTCCAATTCTAGGGCCAACTCATGCATGACCTTGAACACAGTATCTCCTTAGCTTCTTTGTACCCAGTTTTTAAAATACAAAATAAGACTCAATATTGGTATATACCTTATAAGCCTTTTGATGGCATCATATGAGATGATTAAATAATAACATTGTTAGATATTATATAACAGGCAATAGAACATTTCCTTCATACTCTGGTATATCCATTTATTTAAAAATGAAAGAAATTGAGCCAGGCATAGTGGGGTGCACCTATACATCCAGTGACTTGAGAGCCTGAGAAAGGAGGACCATTTGAGCCAGGAGTTTGAGACCACCCTGGGAAACATAGCAAGACCCTATATAAAAAAAGAAATAAATAAATCTCAAGATATAGTGGAAAACAGAGACTTTAAAAAGAGACCTACGTGATCTTAAATCATAGCTTGGCTATTTAGGTGCGTATAACCCTAGGCAAGTTACTCAGTCTTGCTAAATGAGTTTCCTCATGTCTGAAATGAGGTCAGCCAAGTGTATTTAATCTTTAAGGGTTATCATTAGGATGAAAAATAATGCCTAGCACACAGAAGACACTTACTCTATGGTAGTTAGTATTGTTGTGCTTATTTCGTCAAACAGTTCTGAGCACAACACAGTTGGAACTTGTTGGCTCAGTAGGCCTCTGTTTATAGGAAATCTGTGGTCATATTTGTGTTCTTCACTGCCATAGAAAGGATTATTGATAGGGAAACCACCATAAGGAGCTTATTGAAAAGCTGTCATTGGTAAAGTGAGAATCTAATAGGAATATGTGCTTCTTTTAAAAGTATGCTATATTACTACTTTTGTATACTAGAGCTATAATACACATTAGGTCTTTTACTGTTCACATTTATATAATTACCCATATCCCTCCAAAATAATGTTATCATTATTATGCTATGGTACATAAAATTCCGCATTAGGAACCATTTTTTGGGCCTAAGCATTTGTTCTCTCAAGTCCTACATTCATACATAGATGAATGAATGAATGTGGAGACTCAGAATAGTGTCTGACATTTATTAAATGTTCAATAAAGAGTTAAGTAATAATTACATGCTGGTGTCACATGACTGTATTCCCAGTGTTCTAGAAGAATGAGGCAGGAGGATCACAAGTTCAAGATCAGCCTGGACAACTTAGCAGGACCCTGTTTCAAAAATAAATAACTAAATAAATAAATATCCAGGATGTAGCTCAATGTGTTCAATCATTAGTGCTGACAAAACAGTTTAGTATTATTAGGATTATATATAGTATCTTTAAGCTTTATGGCAGTTCATAAAAATGAATTTTTGTATTCCTGTTTCACAAATCAGAAAACTGAGGTGCAGAAAGGTTAAATAGATGCCCTCAAAGCAATATAGTGAAGAAATGAAAAAAGTTAAGTTTTGAATCTAGGACAGTTTGACTCTAGGACCTGTACTCATGGCTACTCCTGTAATCTGCCTCCCAGGATTAGTAGTAAAGCATGTGGCCATTAATATCTTAGCATGAATCATTTAACATTCATCCAGGCTGCCTTGAGAAATAGGAAAAGTGCTATCAATAGCCATTACATGAACTCCTGTTAAATTAGTAGGCCTCAGTCAAAAATAAAAGGAGCTCTGAGGCAATGGACTTTGACTGTAAAAAAAGTAAAAAAATTATCAAAGAAAGATGTTGTACCTCCAGCATTATTATAGTTACTATTTTGCACATTCAAAGTGAAGACCTGAACACTATTTTTTTATCATATTCTACTGTGTAAAGTCTCTGAAGGAAGCATTTCCAAGCTGGGCATTTTGGTGCACACCTGTAATCCCAGCTACTCAGCTACAGGCAAGAGGATGGAGAGTTCGAAGCCAGCCTGGACAACTTAGTGAAACACTATCTCAAAATACAAATAAATAAATACATAGGACTGGAGAAATAGCTCAGCTCTAGAATGCTTGCCTATAATGAATGAGGCCTTAGTTTTGATCCATAGCATCCCCCCAAAAAGCTTTTCATATGAGTGTGTCTGTGTTTATTATACAGTGATAAGAATTATCAGCATTTGTTCAAAAACAATATTTGCTTCTTCCCACAGATAATAATTGCTGTAAGCCAGCTGATAGCTGATGTAGCACTAAGCGGAGGATCAAGATTTCAGGAGTCTTTATTCATTATCAATAATTTTGCAAATAGTGACAGACCTATGAAGGTATGTTCTCCCTTCAAGTAAACAGAACCACTTTCACTGGCAGGGAGGTTTATACTCCTATGCTGTCATTAGATTCACAACTTTTCATATGGTAGACATTGAAGTTCATGAGTTTCACTCCATTATCTTGTACTGACTTTAGCAGAAAGAACTCTGCCTGCTATATAGCAGATATTCAGCATTAGTTGAATAGGTAGATGAGTGAATATACTATGGATACTTACTGAGGCTAGCAGAATCTGAATCTTTTCCTGAGCTTGACTTCCAATCTTGCTTAGAAAATAAATGGGTCATTGAAATCTGACAAAAATCTTACTTCCTGGAATAGCTAACAGCTGCCAGACCCATTGCCAACAGATGAGGAATGACACAGAAGGCTTTCATTATATGTTGGTTTTGTGAGTTCCAAAAATCATCTATTAACTGATTGTGGCTTGCTGTAGATTCTTGCAAATCTGAGCCCAGGGCTGTCATTCTTTTTTTAAATTTTTTTTAATTTTTATTTTATTTAAAGAAATACTAAACAAAATAGAAAATAGGGCTGTTTAGCACTCATTTGCTGAAGTCTGAGCACCATGCCTCTTTCTTACCTAAAGCTTAAAATCTGTGGCTTTATGAAGGTGCATCTGTTGCTTCGTGGCCTGGATCACAGGTCCTGCCGTTTGTTGATGCATGTGTACAACAGTAGAAGAGTCTTTTGCCAACACAAGATTTTTCCTCCCAAAAATATGAATTGTCTCCATTCTTGGGAAAGGTCATATACCATCATATTTGAAGATTTTGTTTAAAGTCTGAAAAACAAATGAAAAGCTCACAGTCACAGCACACTTGATGTTAGGGAAATGTAGAATCTATGTACCAAAAATATTTCCATAGGAATGTTGTTTAAACTGAGAAAAACACTGCCTAGTGCCAGCTGCTCATAGGCTGGGAAAGTTTGCTTTTTCAATCAATTTTATTAGGTCCCCATGGGATCTCTATATATCCAGCTAGTCCCAAGAGCATAGAAACAATGTATACTCATTACTAAAAAATTATTTTCCCAGTTCTTAACATACGTAATTCCATCCTTTATTGGCATATTAGTTAATTTTTCTAAGTAAATGAGACTTCGTTGAGTCTCCTTAATAAGACAACTTTTCTTTTTTTTAACTTATTTTTGAAATGATTTTGTTTTATTCTGTTAGAGTACTCATTACCAACAAATCCTATTACAACAAGGTGCTCTATGACTGTTCCCAAGAAAAATGGAATTTCTATTATGAATAAGAAGACAATATATGTATATAATAATTAGCATTCTTAAAAAGGACAAGAAGACAGTTTTTAACATTATTACCTCCACATTTTATGATATGCACTTTAAAAAGCTCCCTAACCCTGTGCCTGTCCCTTTCTTATCTTGTCTGAATCACACAGATAATTGTCACAGCCTCAGTGGAGGTTAAGGAAAAGTGATAGGCCCTTCTGATAGGGTAAAAAGGGATCAAAACACTTGAAGAGGTTAATGATCTCTTTAAATTCTTCGCAATGTTCTGTGATTCATGACTTCTCAGTTTTGTAAATAGAAACCTTTTCAGTAAGTTTCGACCTTGATATATGTAGTAGTTAGTGAATGGGGTCAGGATGCATGTCAGCGTGGAAGAGTTCAAAGAGCACTGGGTTTAAATTTTGTCTCTATAGTTTACCAATTGTGAGACTTTGGCCAGGCAGCTTGATTGTACTGTGACTCAGTTTTTCCATTGGTGGAATGAATAATAATGATAGTGATAATAGTACTTAACTCATAAGATTATTATAAAATTTAAAACATGTAAAGCACTCCGTAACTTTTACTTAACTTCTATCAATAAATAACAAACATAGGTCACTTACGTAGCTGTAAAATTTACAATGGAAGAACTGGAGTTTAAAACCAGATTTCTAGCTCCAAAGGTCATGCTTTATGTGTTATGAAAGTACATCTGTTACTTCGTGGCCTAGAACAGTTTGTATTTACCAAATTTAGAGCCCTTGAGTTGGGTGTGGTGACTCAAACCTATAATCTCAGAACACTGGGAGGCTGAGGCAGGAGGATCACAAATTGGGGGCCAACTTGGCCATTCAACAATTTAGTGAGACTCAGTCTCAAAATAAGAATAATAAACAAAGACTGGGGATGGGGGCTGGGGATTTAGCTCAGCGGCATAAGAGCCTGCTTGGCAAGCACAAGGTCGTGAGTTCGATCCCTGGTTCCACAAAAAAAAAAAAAAAAACAAAGATTGGGGATGTAGCTCGATGTACAGGTCTTGGGTTCAATCCTCATTATCACAGAAGTAAAAGATTAGCTCTTTTGAAGCTTGGAGTAGTTACATGTATTATTTTTAATTTTTTAAAATTAATATATATTTGTGATACATACAGATTATATTCAGCTTAGAGGATTGATATATATATATATATACGTATTGCATATTTATAATTTTTACTTCCCAGCTGCCACACTCATTCTCCTCCTCTTTCCCTAAATTTTGCCATCTCTGTAGTCTGTCCTGTTTCTTAAGATGGCTTTCGTTTTGCTCTTTAAAGTCCTTATACTTTGGGTTTTTCATGCTAGAGAAACTATGTAACACTTAACCTTCTATATTTGACTTATTTCATTTAGTATTATGGTCTCAAGATCTGTCAATTTTCCTAAAAATTACTCAGTTATCCTTTATGTGAATGATACCACATTTTCTTTATCTATTAGTATTGATAGGCATATAGGCTGCTTCTACGATTTAGCTGTTGTGAGTTGTGCTGCTGTAAACAAGGGTACGTATGGATCACTGCAGTATCATGTATTTAGCTCTTTTGGGAAAATAGCCAGAAGAGGTATAGCTGGGTCAAATGGAATTTCTAATTTTAGTGTTTTAAGAAATCTCTGTACTGGTTTCCATAGTGGTTGTTCTCACCAATGTAGAACGGTTCCTTTTCTCTAAAATCTTTTGTTTTTTGAGTCCTTGATAATACCCATCCTTTTGGGAGTAAGATGGAATCTTTAGTATTGTTTTGATTTTTAGTTCTTTAATAACCAAAGATGCTGAACATTTTTTCCATGTATTATATTGGACATTTGTACTTCTGAGACGTATCTGTTCATTTCAATTGCCCACTTTCCAATAGGGTCATTTATTTGAGGATCTAATTCTTTTTTACTGTTTATATTTTCTAGGTATAACCCTCTGTTTGGGGAGTATCTGAAAAACAAATTTTCCCATTCTCCAAGTCATCTCTGCACACTCTTGGTCACTTTCTTTACTGTGGAGAAGCTTTTTAATTTGATACAATCCCAATTGTTGATTCTTGATATTATGCCATATATAACTGGGGTTCTATTCAGGAAATCCTTGTCTATATCTGTCTTAAAGAATTTTATGAACTTTTACTTTCAACAGACTAATTGTTTCTGTTGTATGTATTTTAAAATATAACTAATTTAAAACTGTTGAGATGTGTCCCATATATTACAGTACCTAGAACTGTAACAAATAAAAATCATGATATGTTCCCAGGATTGGATGCTGAAGCTTAGAGTACATCAGTAATAGTGCTAAACATTTTTTGTTTGTTTGTTTTGAAATTAGGCAACTGCTTTTCCCACAGAAGTCAAAGATTTGACGAAGAGGATCCGTACGGTTCTTATGGCCACTGCCCAAATGAAGGAGCATGAGAAAGACCCTGAAATGCTAATTGACCTCCAGTATAGCTTAGCCAAGTCCTATGCCAGCACCCCAGAGCTTAGGAAAACCTGGCTCGATAGTATGGCCAAGATTCATATAAAAAACGGAGATTTTTCAGAGGTGACTACTTAAAGTTTGTTCTAAACAAGATTCTTCAAAACCTCTTGAATACATTCTGACAGTTCTTTGTCATCTTATTTTTTTCTTTTTTGTTTTGTTTTGTTTTTGTTTTTATTTTTAGGCTGCGATGTGTTATGTCCATGTAGCAGCTCTGGTTGCAGAATTCCTTCACCGAAAGAGTAAGATACTTCTGTTCTGAGATGGGAGAAATTTCAGTTACCACAGTAGTTTTTATCTCTGTAGGGTGCAACTGTGATTGTGATGTAATTGAGCTCTGAAAAGTATGTTCATCCTCATTCAGTCTTGAACAGAAGTTGTTATAAAAAAAGGCTGGATTGTTAATTTTGCCTTCTGTTTTCATAGGAGGTTACAAGAACAAGTTAAATAGTACAGGGCCAGGCCTGCTGCCAATGTTTATATTCTCAGACTGTCTCCCTGGAAGACTGCCACAAATTGAATTTTTCTTAGGCTCTTGGGAAGCTCCAAATCATTTGTTTTCCACTCCTCCTCCTCTACTTTACCAAGAACTGCCCACAGACTAGATATTTACACTTATCTAAGTACAGTGACATATGCTTGTTACATGGGATTTGTGCTCTTCAAGGGCATCAGGGTTCAGCAATTTTAGATTCCTAATCAAAGACTCTTAATTCTGGAAATCTGCCTGAAACTTTCCCTTTCCAAAAATAATATTTTTGACTACTATAGTAGTTATAACTACTCAGATAATAAAACAATGGAGTTAGGCTTAAGAACTGATTGGTAGTGAAAATTGTAATTGAGTAAGCGCCCACTATCAGCCAGGCATGGTGCCACACGCTTGTAATTTCATCATTGAGAAGGCTGAAGCAGGAGGATCATGAGTTCAAGGCCAGTGTGGACTACATAGTGAGTTCAAGGACAGCCTGGACTACCTAGGAAGACCCTGTCACAAAAACAAACAACCACAGCAAAACAACAATAAAAAAGAAATCACCCACTATTTTATCATAACATTTAAGCAACTTCTCAAATTAGTAACATCAGGGCAAAAGAAACTTAATTGCTCTGGCTTACCACAGCAAAACAACAATAAAAAAGAAATCACCCAGTATTTATCATAACATTTAAGCAACTTCTCAAATTAGTAACATCAGGGCAAAAGAAACTTAATTGCTCTGGCTTTGACGATGGGAACACAAGCTTGTTTTGTTTCAGTTGAAGAATTCCTACTGTTAACTGTGTCTCTCATTTAACAACTAAATCTCAGTATTTGATTGCCTTATATAGCACTCACATAAAGAATATTCAATATCATGATTAAAGTGTAGATTCATTTCACTTATATTTTAAAATGACAATATATTTGGTACTGAAATTCTTCTGGATGGTCAAATGTTTGAAATTGGTATATTTTTATTTTTCTCCTTTTAGTACATGGTTGGTTTTATTCTGCTTTATTATTGTTTATGTTTTGGTGCCAAAGATTGAACCCAGGGTCTCAGGTATGTTAAGCATGTGCTGTATACTGAGCTGCATCCCTAGACTCTCTGTGATTTTAAAACAAAGAAAACAATTATCAAAGTAAGACCCATTTGAGGTTTTTTCAGTTGTGTCACTGATATGCCTATAAAACTGCAGAATAAATAAATGTAAAACTTGAATGCCTGCAGTTCCAAATACACTGACAAACATAAGAATCCTAAATACAATATTAATATGATTTAGATGTATCTTTCAGAGAAATTAGGTTAATGGTATCTCATCTTTATAATTAGTAGCAGTCTGATGAGAGTTTTATGTCTACTAAGTATAAAACTCTACTCTTTAAAATTTTGAATTAGGTAAGTATATTAAAAATGTTCGTCTAGGTCCAGGGATATAGTTCAGTTGCACAACACCTGCCTAGAAAATGTGAAGTGCTGAGTTATATTCCTGATACCAAAAAATAATACATATTTTTCTAGACTATTTTGGTTTTTATACCAGTGCACAAACCTTAAAATTACGTAAAAACAAGAATTATCACCATTATCCTTAAATTTTAAAATTGTAATTTCTTACTATGGATGTTTAGACATTAGCACAAGGCAGCTACTCCAACCACCAAGTTGTGACATGCTTTGATAAGTGGAAATAGTGTTTCTAATTAGTCACTTAATTATTCTGCAATATCCTTAAGATTTACTAGAATTTATCCTTTATAGAAGTCAGACTTCAAGGAGAAAAAATGTTGCTTTACATTTTTTAAACATTGAATTGAGGTGTATGTATTTATAAGTGCCATCTAGTTTTAAACTGAGAAAATGCTTAAACCAGAAAACTTTCATCTAAAAAATTGGTAGTAGTAAAAATCCTCGGGCTTTTTTCTACTTGGCTTCATTGAGTAATATGATCCAAACCATCTTCTTGTGTTAATTAGGTGACTAAACTATGATAATTATTCCAAGGTAGACCACTAACATGTTAAAAAATTGCTTACCTAGCCATTCAGTGTAAGAGCTCCACAATCCACTAGTATCGGTGGGTTTTTGAAATTTAGATAAAACTTGAATGTTTACAGAGTAAATAAAAATCCATTTGAGTACACAACTGAAAAGGAAAAGTTTTAAACACATTTAAGCCAGGCGCCATGATGCACACGTTTCTCCCAGCTATTCAGGAGGCTGAGGCAGGAAGAACACAAGTTTGAAACTGGCCTGGAAAAATCAACGAGGTACTCACCCAAAATTTAAAAATTGCTAGGGATGCAACTTAGTGTAAAAGCCCTAGGTTCATTCCCCAGTACCAGAAAAAAAAATAAGTCTGGCAAGATAGGTAACTAGAAAAGTGGAAAAAAAGTAAGCAAGTTTAATACTGGTCAAACATGGTGACATGTGCCTGTAATCCCAGCTTTCTGGGATGCTGAAGCAGGAGGGTGGCAAGTCCAAGGCCAGCCAGGAAAACGTTGTATGTCCCTGTCTCACTACAAAGAAAGAAAGGTTTAAGGAGGTATAACTCAGAATTCAATCCCCTGTGTTTAGAAAGACAAAAATCTTAAGGCTAGCTTCTATAACAAAGATAATTGGGCAACTCTGCAATCCTTTATTTTCTATCACTATGTGTTCTTTTACAATGATTATAAAATGAAGCGAGTATGTTTCAAATCTCTGACATACATCCATTGCCAACATTTTTCTATTTTATCAAATTTCTAAGCTCTTTCTAGAGTGCAATATAAAACATTTTAATCAAGATGCAATAAAATAATATCATCTGATCCGTTGGAAGCAGATGTTCTATTTAGACTTTTTAAAAAATCGTTTGGGTAATGCCTAAGCATAACACCTGGTGCAGGACCACTTTCAGATTCTTCTCTTCATTGGTTGAGGCACTGAACTGACAGGGAAAGGAGAAGAGGACACATGTGCTTCTCTCTGCCCCCATCACACTCTCAGACTGCTCTACTGTACCCTGAGTTTCATTCATTCTGCCAAAGAGACTTCACAGATTGTCATTTGCTTCTCTTTTACCTAAGACATCTCTAAGTGGTGATATTGAGTGTTTATTTATCTTTCCATTCCCCAAAATACAAAATAAAAGCTAAGCCAGAATTTTCTCATTTCTGTTTGGTCTGAGAACCTCAAAATTTCTGGATCTCATTCTCTGGAGGTAGATGGGTTAGACATTACTTTTCTTGAGAGAAGGCACAACTGTTTTCCCCAGGGAAGACAAGAATCAAGTCTCTAGATTCTTCCACTGCCACCAAGAATCGTAGGTTCAGCAAAATTTCCGGCCTGTGAGTTGATTCCTAAACCCAGAAAATGGAACTTCCTATTCCACATGGTCTGTTCTTCTCATTCATTTTAAGATAATACTGCTATTTCTCGAGTCTTTGTACTCAATCTCTGATCGCCAAAGTTCCCCAAAGCATTTTATTCCCCTCTTCTCTTCCAGCTACAGCCTTTCCCCCTTCATACTCTTCCATCAAGACCCTAACCTCTCATGCTTCTTCTGATTGGCAGTCATATTTTATCAAGGGTTAGACTAATACATCATCAAAACCCTCACACTTTTTTTTACAGGATCAATTGTACTCAAGGTAGTGATCTTGACCTGAACAGTTTCCATATTGATTTTCCTAGGACAGTGTCCAGAAATACAGAAGTAACAGTGATGAGGGGTGAAATTAAGAAACTAGGTCAAATATCAGACAGATTAGTAGGGGAATCTCCATGACTATTGTGCATAAGGCTATTTAGGTCTACATTGGATTCCTCAAACAGATGCCTCATACTGTTGGGCCAATTTCATCTGAAAATCTTTCCAGGACTAAGGAGAATCAGAATTTTACCCATTTTGTTAAGGCCCCTAACAAAAAGAGAATCTGGGTTTTGCTAACTTAGGCAAAAAAGGAGCAAAGGATATGTTCTTCTCTAGGTTAAGTGTCATACTTATTATATTGCCTCAGCTGGCTTCTAACATGTGTGTTCAAGCCATTTTCCTATCTTAGTCTTCTGAGTAGCTGGAACTACAGGGGCACATCACAGTGCCTGATATCAAGGGTTGTTATTGTTAGTACTGAGGACTGAAACTCTGGCCATCAGGCACATAAATTCATGCATTTAACAAGAATAGTGGACTGTGAAGCTACAGATCCATAATAGTCTTTACAATGGATGATATGGGAATATATCCCAGAAGTGGATGTTGACCTCTTATGAGATAAAGCATCATTTTACCTACTTCACCTTAAAATATATACCAGGGTACACTTCCAAGATGCTATATCTTTGTGTTCCCCTGGATCGTGCCATTCTAGAAAATATCTGGATTTGGGAATAATTTAAATAATTCTTTCTGAATCTACAGGAATTTTTCCCAGTTATGAGCTTAACTGTCTGAGCCCTTAAAGGTTTGGCCTCTTTGATAAAGATTACAGTAGAACCTTGGTGTGTCAGCATAAATTGTCCCACAAGTATAATATGCTTGTAGTACAAAGTATTTTTATATTGAAGCAAATTCCCCCATAAGAAATAGTGGAACCTTAGGTGTTCCATCCTACAACTCAAAAACATTTACATAAAATTAGTATTATACTATAACATAATACAAAACAATAAAGAAAAGTAAGCATATTAACCTGTCTTTGATTTTAAAAACCTTTATGGCTGGTGTGAGGGAGCCAAGAGAGAGGAGGGTTATTGTGTATGAGAACTTTCACTATCATTGCTGCAAGTACTGCTGTCTCTCAGCTCAATGGAATCTTTTTCTTTTTGTTCAACTATAACAAGGAACCTAGCCAATAACACTTTCTTTCACTTCCTTTTGAGGATTTTGTGGAAATGTGACGTTACATGTCATTAAACAGATTCCTCATTCTCACTGCCACAGACTTATTCAGGTGGAGCTTTGCTACGAAACTTTACACTTTCCCATGTTTTAAACATCTTCCTAACCTCTTTTGAAGTGCAGGATTCCTCTGCCTATATGTCTTGCTTCTTTGTAGACGGGATCTCCTCCATAACCTCTTGCTCTTGGGAGATGATCACCCACAGTTCTGCAGGTAGAGAGGAGAGAGACAGAGAGAGAGAGAGAGAGAGAGAGAGAGAGAGAGAGAGAGAGAGAGAGAGAGAGAGAGAGGAGAACCATTGGCTCAGTAATAATCATGTGACATTTGGTGTCACATACGATTTGTATTGCAAGACATTGCTCATTTATCAAGTAGGGATTTATTAAAAATGTTTATTTTACAGAACACTCAAATAACAAGTTACAGTCTAAGATTTTACTTGACAACTTTATCTCTTGGTTCCAGTCTTGAGTCTTCTTTTATTGCCCAATCCATGATTTCTTGGAGGTGATTCAGTGAGATATTTTCTCTTAACTTTCAAAAATTCAAAACTTCAAAAATTTCTAGTGCACTCAGAGTGTTACATAGACTAGCTACTAGTTTAAGAGCTGTTTATTAAGTGTTCATTGCAATATAAGTAGTACTGTCCTGAATGTAAAACACCTGCGCCCCTAAAAACTGGGCTATTCAAGTTAGCTGCCTTTTTTTTCATAAGAAGACTTTATTGACAAAGGAAAGGAGGAATTGATTTACATTCTGATGCAAGTTCCTTGTCTTATTATGATCTAGTACTTTTTTGTAATTTTTATTTTAAACAATAAATACAAGCAAAACAAAACTGTGTAAGTAATCCAGGACTTTAAAACAAGATAATAGGAAATCAACAATGGACACTATAATGTCTCTTGTTGTCCTCAAAATAGCTTCACATACCCTCAGACATAGTAAAAATTAAGCAAAGCAGAACAGAATAGAACCAATAAACATAAAACAATAAATGCAATAAATGACTTCAAAACAAGTAATAGTAAATACAAAATGGCTACCGTAATACACCCCGCTATTGCAGAAATAGCTGCCCATGTCATTTGATACAGTAAAATCAAACAAAGTGAGACCCAACCAAACAAAACACTGAAAACTGTACAGAACTTAAAAACAAGATAATAGAAAGTTAACAGTAACCACCACTTTCAGAAGGAGATCCCCGATAGGTGCTACATTGCATGTTATTATCCTCCAAATAGATGATCAGACTACCAGCTTTAGGTCCTCAAAGTCAGTGAAACATTAAACATTCCAAGAATTAAGTTGTATTCTACCTCAGTAGCTATCATTACAGCCTGTGTTGGTCTAGTACTTTGAATAGAACTCTCTAGGTCTATAACAGACCAGGTAGGCATACTTATCTTCAGAAGTGAAGATAAGTTTCGTTTTCTATCTTCAGTGCCTTATACCTAACTTATTTGAATGAATGGGGCACTAAAATCTTGTGTATCAAACTAAATACAAATTTTATTTCTACCTCACTTTCTTAATGAAAACCCACTGACTATACTCCCTGTGTTGTCTCTTAAAAGTTTACTCCAAATTAATCTTTGGGTTCAGCAAGAACCTATCTCAAAAGGATTAGGGATGCAGCTCAGTGAAAAAGCCCTGAGTTCAATATCCAGTGCTGCTACTACTACTACTACTACTACTACTACTACTACTACTATTATTATTATTACTATTATTATTATTATCATAACAGCGATTCTTGGCACCAGGCACTGTGATATGCACCTGTATTCCCAGCTATGCAGGAGGCTTAGGAGGATTGCTTGAGGCCACTAGAAGCCAGCTACATAGTAACTCACTGTTTAAAAAAAACCTTCCTCCACCACACATCCATAGTGTCTCTCGTAGAAGTTGGTTACTTACTTGATAACTCATGTTCTATTAATCATCTTGCAAAGAAAATATGTCTAGTTAGTTTCATTTAGGTGAGATGAGTTGGAAAAATCTAAGCCCTCACGTAAGACCTTTTCTGAGAAATCTCTTTAATATGAGATTTGATTTCTTCAACTTCCTTTCTTCCTTCCCCATTCTCTAACCCCAGAAATATAACCAGACACCTATGTGTGAGAGTAAAGGTCATTACTTCCAAACATCACTTTCTGCAGCTCTTTCTGCAGCCAGTATCAGAAGGAAACTTTTGTACTGGCTAACTGAGTCTGTTATAAAAGCTGAGTTTTTCTTGAAGTCCAAAATTACTGGAGATTTAGGTAAGGGAAGAGGTAGCACAGCAAATATTTGGACCAGAATCTGTAGGGCAACTGCACAGCCTTCTACATCTAGACCTTTGCTCGACAGTAACAATTTGGTCCACAATCTTACACAGATCTATTCAGCTTAGGTGCACTTTCTCCATAGGAATCAATTTGACAACAACTATTTTTCTACCCTTCTACCTTTTTTCTACCTTTGTTTATTGGTAGCCTTATTGGGTCATTATAACTCACTGAGTACTTTGGATATGCTAAACTGTGTTCAAAACAGTTTAAATTCCATTTAATGCTCATAAAGTAACTATTAGTACCCATATTTTATAGATGATAAATCTTTTTATAATCCCAGTAATAAATATGCCCAAACCACACAAGTAGAGGTAGAGCCAGGTCTATCTAACTCCAGAAGCTTTGGTTCTTCAAATGTCCAGTCCTATTTTTCCAACAATGCTTCATCCCTGTCGTTGGTTTTATTTCCTGCTTCTCTTACAATTCTTAGGCTAGGCCTTATCCAACAATTCACTTCCTTTCCCATTTCTCAATAAAGTTAAATACCAAGATGATTACCAAAGATCACTGAGTGCCTCCTTGCTTGCTTAGATGACTGACCACAATGTACATAGAATAAAAATTTTTAATAAAAATTTTTAGATCATACTAGGGAAATATCTGTATTAACCATTGAAGATAGTACATGGTCAGAGTGAGAGTTATTCATAAGTACTTTGGGGTCATTTTTGGGAAAAAAACTGATAGACTATGTAATGAATAGGAATCATTTATATAATTTTCACTATTTGTAAATGAAACTTGTACTTATGACTTTAATCCTTACAAAAAGATGTTTATATGAACATTGCCAATCCTATAAGGCTTTCTGTTATTTGCCACTTTTTTATAAATATATTTTATTGCTTTTTTCACACAGAATTATTCCCTAGTGGATGTTCAGCCTTCAAGAAAATTACTCCCAATATAGATGAAGAAGGAGCAATGAAAGAAGATGCTGGAATGATGGATGTCCATTACAGTGAAGTAAGATGCAAGGACCTGCATTGCCAGTTATACACATTTCATTCATATAGTTTATATAAAATTACTACAGCTACCTGAATGTTAAAAGATTAATGAACTTTGAAGTATTAAACCAGCCCAGGCAGTGATGTTCCTGTTCAGAACACAAAGCCCTTGCCTTTGGAAGTGCTCCTGTCATCTAGTATCAGAATTGCAACATTTCTTACTCTCAGATCACCATCCGAGTTACTAGATTAGAGTCTATGAATGGAGAAATCTCCCCCAAAGTAGAATAAATATTATCTTTCATTTCAACTAAGCAAAGTGTGTATTAAAACACTTAAAAATGTAAATGTTCCCACCCTATACTTTGGATAGTTAGAAAACAACATCAGTTGTCATTCAGCCAACAAAGATTTATTGAGCCTTTATTTAGGAGCAAGGCTCTGAATTTGATAATGTAAGAGCTATAAAATAATTAAATATGGTATCGTTTACCTCCAAGGACTCCCGAAGAGATAATATACCTCTGTGAATGGAAACAGGCAAAATAGTGCCATTCAAATAACATAAGCAGCAGGTGGCATGTGAAGTCTGAAGTGAGACAGATGCCTTTATGCTGAGGTCAAGCAGGGGCCATAGTATGAGATGCAGGCTTGAAGACAGAGGACACTGTGAAGGCATTTCACCAGAGCAGAGCAGCAAATAGAGGCTGAGGCAGGAAAGCACAGTTGTGCTTGAGGCACAGTAAGTGAATCTGTTTGATTAACCCAGAGGGTTCACGTAGAGGAGAGTAATAGAGACTACATTTTGAAAAATTTTGAAAATTTAGGCTTTATCCAATACAATGTTGAGCTGTCTTCAAAGATTTTTCAACAAGATGATGAGACAATGGAAGCAATGAGAGGAGAAGTTAATTTGATGGTGATGGGGTAGACATACTGAAGGCAGGTGGGTAGGATGGGAGGCAGAGACTAGAGGCAAGGCTGCCCTAATTGTGCAGACAAGAAGTGGTCAGGGACTAAACCAGACTAGTGAGAGATGCACACAACTGTGCAGACAGGAGGAAAGCAGACTTGCTGGCCAAACGAGGGAAGCGTCACATAGCTCTTACAAGAGATTTGGACCTTAACGAAAGTAGTTTTGCAGGGGAAATGGTTAATTCAATTTTCAGTGTGAGTCCAGTTATTGAAATGGAAATAACCATCATGCTATTAGAAATGTAGAACCAAATCTAAAAGGACAGCTCGAGGTAGAAGTCAGCATGTGGGAGCTGTTAAGAACCAAAGCAGGGTGAGTACAGAATAACATAGCAGAGAACAAAGGGCTGAACTGTGGAAAAAAGATCACAGTTAAAGACTTGGAACATAAAAAAAGAAATACTCAAAAGCAGAGAAGCTGAAAGTGTTATACTCCCATTTAATTACATTTTTAAGAAGCTGTAATTAAGAAACATGAACAACAAGGTTAAAGTTATAATGACACATTTTATAAATACTTTATGAATTGGTTTTTAAAATACAAGCAAATGTTAACTGAGCTCTCATTTGTGTAGCTCCATTGACAAACCTAGAATATTCACCTACTAGTTCTACAAATCAGTAAAGGAAGGATAGTGATACTGTCCTAATCCCTTAGCAATACACATAAAAGCTCTTCACAAGCATTTGAGCACTATGCAAGTATCAGGCTATTTTATTAATCTACTTGGCGGTGAGGTTTCTTAAAGTTAGATTAGTATCTTTTTATCCTCAAAACCTAGGAGAGTAGATATTTAAAACATGGTTGCTGAATTATTGATCACAATAGAGAATTAAATTGCTTTAATTTGAATCCCAGCTTAATTGTTGACTGTGAAGCCTTAGGAAAGTTAATTAACTTTGCTTAATGTTAGTCTTAAATCATCCCCTCCTACCTCTGAGACTACCAGGTTTAACAGGCTAACAGTGGGAAGATTTTGAGGATTTTGTGGGAGATTAATAGTTCACAATAGCTGAATTATATCCTTGTCTTCCAAATGACAGTGCCAACTTATTCACAGAAATGGTCTTGACCCTTTTAGTACACTCAAGGAAAGCAGTAACTTTTCTTAGTAATCAAGAACTGTAATTAATTTACTATGTAAATGTAGTTTAAAAATTTGTTTGTATTCCTCAGTAATAATTCATATATACATTTTTGTTGTACTGAGGGTTGAACTCAGAAGGCACCAAGCTACAATGCCCCCAGCAGTTTTATTTTATATTTTTATTTTGGGACAGTCTGAATCATTTACCTAGGCTGAGCTCAAACTTTCAGCCCTCATGCCTCAGCCTCCCAATTCGCGGGGATTGTAGGCATGCACCACCACACTTAGTTCATGTATGTTTTATTTAATATGCAGACATTACTTATTTAACAACCTAGTTCCTTTCCTGCAACTAGGTCATTAAATCATTTGGTCTCTACACAAGGAATTGTATATAGTATATACATCACAATATTCAGAACAAAGAAATGGTCAATGGAAACTCCAACTTTGTGACTTCGCTTCTGTTTGTGTAATTTACATGCAGTGCTGCACTGTATAACAACAGAAACCTACACCACTATACTGTATGTTAAAATCAGCAAAAATTACTGTGCTGTATAAACAAGATTACTGTACAAAAGAGACACTAAAGCTGTATAAATAAGATGTAATTAACTGTACAAAAAATGAATCATAAGTCTGAGCAGTGAGTCAAATGGTCAAACAGCACTCTTCAGTCCAAAGTCCAAAATGTCATTAAATAGGTAGGTTGTTAATTGAGGAAATCTTTACACAGATAGGATCATGTTCTACCAAGTGCCATTTTCTTTTGATTTATATAACAAGGCTTCCTCCTTGTCTTAGTTACTTTTCTCATTGCCGAGACAAAATACTCCACACCCACAAGTTAAAGGAGGAGAGGTTTGTGTCGGCTCACAGTTTGTAGAGGTTTCAGTTCATAGTTCGCAGGCCACAGGAAGTGCAGCGTGGCTGAGGGCCATCACAGAGGAGAGATAATCCATGACAAAGCAGGCGAGAGACAGCAAGCAGCAACAGCAGCAAACCTTCTTTATTTCTGTCCTTCTATATTTTATACGGGCTACAAACGTATTGATTGGTGCCACCTATATCCAGGGTGAGACTTTCATTATCTACCACCTTAATTCCAGTGTCATACCCTAGGTCCACATTCACACACCCTAATCCAGCCACTTCAGAACTCCCAACGTATGATCACATGAGGCTTTGGGGGTACATCTCGATACAAGCCATAATACTTCTCATGCCCTCATTAATGAAAAAAATGGCATTGAAACAAAAAACACTAGCAGTTGTCCATTTAGTATTTGTATTTAGTTACATGAGTTAAACTACCAATAATGAAATCCTATTTTTAGAAAAATGTACTCTTGCCTTGATTTGCAACAGTTAAAAAATTTAACATGCAATAACATGCATACATTTTAAGTAAACAGTTTGATGAATTTTGACAGTCCTATAAACTCATGTAACCTTCCACCAGAAACAAGTAATAAAACACATCCATTCCTACAGAAAAAATTTCCTTAGACCTATGTCCAGGCAATCTTCCTGGCCTCACCATCTAATTCTATCATGACTGGTTAATTCTGATGGCAGGAAATTTGCACTCATTCCATGTGTACCCTCATATCTGACCTCATTTCCTTAAACTGATTTTTTATAATTTCTTCTTTTTCATTACTAAATATTCCATTATCTTGATATATAATTTTTAATGCATTCTCTTGAAGAATTTTGGGTTGTTTTCACTTTGGGGCTATTATAAATAAGACTACTTTAACCATTCTTATCCCTGTCCTTTTATAAACATATGCTTTCACTTCTCATCTGTAATATTCAGAATTGTGGAATTGTTAGGATAGTGATATTACTTGTAATATTGGACCTGCTAGATCCTAGGATATATATATATATATATATATATATATATATATATATATATAATTTTATAAGAAATACAGATCTATAAGAAAAAAATATATATATATGTATAACTTTATAAGGAATTTCCAGAATTTTTGAAATAGTTGGGCCATGTTATGCTTCCACCAGCAATGGATGAGAGTTCCAGTTAGTCTGTATTCTCATTAACGTATGATGTTTCTAGTCTTTCTTGTTATAACCATTCTGTTAGGCATGAATTAGATATTATAACTCTTATTTGTGTTTTCCTTAATGATTAGTGGTATGGTAGTTTTTCATATGCCACTGGACTTTTTTATATATTCTTTTTGTGTAATGTTCTGTATTGTCCATTTTTAGAAATGGAGTTGTTCATTTTTTAATTGTTGATTTATGGGAGTTCTTTCTACATGTACTGCCATTTTGTGTACCACTCTTTCACTTATCTGTTACCTGTATATATGGCAGTACTGGGAACTGAACCCAGGGCCTGTGCACTATGCTACATCCCCAAACCTTTTTTATCTTTTATTTTGAGACAAGGTCTAGCTAAGTCACTAAGTTGCCCAAACTGAGCTCAAACTTGCAATCGTTCTGCCTCAGCCTCCCAGAGAGCTGCCTAGATGTGTACCACCATACCTGATCTTTTATTGACAGATACTTAAATGGTTTTTTTATATCTGTTTTTTTATTGACAGATACTTAGATGGTTCACATTATTTGGAGGAAACTACAACTTTCCTTTTGCCTCATTAAATTCACTTTGTCACCCTGGTCAAAACTTCACATGCGCGCGCGCACACACACACACACACACACACACACACACTCATGGTCCATATAGAAAGATTACCCACAAATCAATAATAAAAAGTGAATAACAACTCAATTTCTAAAAACTCACAAAAGGAAACATTTCACAAAAGAAAATATAGAGTCTAGACACACAAGAAAAAGTACTAAAAAAGAAAAGAAAAAGAAATATATGCTATTTCTAGACCTTCTTCTGCATCACTCATCTGTTCATATTAATGCCAAGGTCCCACATTGTCTTGATTATTGTTGCTTTATAATAACATCAGGTAGCATTCACCTTTTAGCCTTATTCTTTTTCAAAATTGTTTTAATCATTGCACAACCTTTGAATTTCCATACAAAATTTGGAATCATCCTTTCTACTTCCTCAAGATAATTTGTTGGAAGTTTCAGTTGTCTGTTTTGTATTCAGCGGCTTTTCTGTTTTATATTGCAATGTATTATTACTCTTGTGTAGAAACAGTTGATTTTGAGTGTTGACCTTATATCTGCCTAATAGCTTTAGTAGTCGATACATTCCTTACCACTTTTTATATATACAATTATGTCATCAGCACAGAAAAACTTTTACTTTTTTATGCATGTGCCTTTTTTCTTGACTTGTTGCACTGGCTAGGACTGCTAGCGTAACGTTGAATGAAGTGACGAGAGCAGGCAGACATTCAAAACTGTTCCCAATTTTA
Source organism: Cavia porcellus (assembly GCF_034190915.1). Taxonomy (NCBI): domain Eukaryota; kingdom Metazoa; phylum Chordata; class Mammalia; order Rodentia; family Caviidae; genus Cavia; species Cavia porcellus. Next base: position 79,837,917 of record NW_026947486.1, read on the forward strand.
GAAGATGTGCATGCATCCTTCAGATGTTTAAATAGATACTCTTTGTGAGATTGAAGAATTCTTTGTTTCCTAGGTTTTTTAAAAATATGAGTGGATGTTGGATTTTTATAATGTTTTTATTGCCTCTAATAATAGTGATATTTTATCTTCCATTTGATGTATTTTGTGATATATTACATTGATTTTTTTCTACTTGTTAAGTAACTTTAAAACCTTGGGTTAAACTACACGGCTTTATGACTGGTTTCTAATTTTCTTGTGTTCATCAGCTTTCTGTTGCTGGGACAAAATGCCTGGCACCCACAATTTAAGGGAGGAGTGGTTATTTTAGCTCATAGTTTCAGTCTATGGTCATGTAGCTCTGAGGCAGAGACATCATGGTGGAAAGGCATAGCAAAGGCAATCTGTTCACCTCTTGGCAGCCAGGAAGCAGAGAGAAGGGGAAGAGAGTAGGAGAAAGGGGTGAGGGACTGTATATACCCCCAAAGTCACAACTCTGTGATCCAGTCAAACACACCCACACATGTGCTTTTCACTAATTTAGGCATCTCTCAAACCAGTCAAGTTGACAACCAAGATTAATCGCCATATCCCCCAAAATTCATGGTTTGCACTGCTGCTAGAAATTTTAATTTGGCCATTAAATGTTAATATAATGATGATTTATTAAAATAACATATTGAACACCCACCATAGAGTACCACTATACTAGTTATTAGAGAAATCAATATAAAAATTATTTCTGCTCTTGCACAGCCTATTTGGAAAGTCTAATGCATAGACCATGTGCAAACATGGTACATATTTAAATAATTTACCCCAAGAACCAAAAGAGCAGGAAATAAGGCACCTAATATTTCACCTGTCTTATATTGATCAGAAGGATCCTGGAAGACATGGTACCTCAGCTTTTTTAAAATACAACCAAGTGAAAGGAACTAAGGGCAGAGAGTGTGGCAGGGATAATGACACAAAGCTAAAACCCACCTGGGTGCTTCAGGGGAACTCCTAACAGTTCACTGCTATTGGAGCATAAAATAGAAGCCTTGGCATGGCAAATGAGGAGACTGTAGAAGTACCAGCCAAATCACTGCAAACCTTGCATGCCAAATAAAAGAAGTTGATCTTTGTTATGTGAGAGGTAAGGATTTGAGAAGACTTTGCATTTTAATCAGAACCTTATAACACATGGATAGAGAATATATTTGAAAGTGCTGAGGCTGAAGGTAGGAAGATTAGTTAGTAAAAAACAAAATAGGAAAATCTTGAACCTTAGCAATAAACATAGAAGTGGACAGGAGTCAGATTTGGGAAATATTTAGGATGTAAAACCTCACAGGACTTGATGAACTCATTAGAGATTGGGTTAAAAAAAGAATGTTAGTTTTCTAGTATCTTCGGCTATTATAATAAAACATACTACACTGAATAGCTTTTAATTTTTTCAGTCAGGGGCTTAACCCAGGTCCTTTACACTGAGCTTCAAATTAGACTTTTTTTGTTATTGTTATTTTCAATTTGAGACAGGGACTCCCTAAGTCACTAAGTTGCCCAAGCTGAACCCAAGCTTGCACTCCTCCTACCTCAACCTTCCAGAGTGCTGGGATTACAAGTGGACAGCAGAACACTCAGTTCAGATAGCTTATTAACAATCTTATCCCAAACTTCCTAGAAGCTGAGAAGTTGAAAATCAAGGCATCTGCAGATGCACTGTCTGTTGAGGGCATCCTTACGTGGTAGAAGGGTTCAACTAGCTCTCTGGGATCCCCTTTACAATGGCACTAAAAATTCTACTGATGGTGGCTCTGACTCATGATTTAAATATCTCCCAGAGGCCAAAACCTCCTAATACCATCACCTTCAAGGTTAGGATTTTAGCATATGAGTTGAAGGGGGCACATTAGTTCAGACCATAGCTCTAGGACTGCCATTACAAAGTACCACTAACTGGGTAACTTAAACCAATAGAAATTTATACTCTCTCAAAGTTTCCATCAAAACCATACTTCCTCTGAGACTCCTTGTCTTTTGGTGGAAGTTGTTGGTCCTTTGCCTTTCTTGTCTTCTAGTTAAACCCTCCCTTCCTGGTCACATGGTATTTTCCCTAGAAAAATCTATTTTCTTATAAGGATACTAGCCATACTGGATTGATGAGCCACCCTTCTCCACTATGGTTTGGCCTAAAATAATCACCTCTCCAAAGACCTTTTTTCCAGATAAGGTCATGTGTTGGAGATACTGGAGGTGAGGACTTTAGTTTTTTTTTTTTTTTTGGGGGGGGGTAACCCAGTTCAACCTATAAGAGGATAAAGTCAAAACTGTCCTTCGTTTTCTAGCTAAGGGTTTATATGATATCGCTGGCTAGACAAGAAACACAAGTGAACGCTACAGGATAAGTTTGATTGTCTGAGGGACATACAGAAAGAGCCATTTTAGAAGTCACTTCTATAGGTCTAAAATGAGTCTCTTTAAGATAGAAACAAACTGTTAAAATTTATGAACAGCATAATAATGACTTTCTCTTTTTGTTATTTAGAACATAAGATACTGGTTCACAAAACAGTTTGTTTCATAGCAGCCATTATCATTCAGGCACGGTGAGGAATATCTATCATGAGCCATTCACCTATCATCCTCATTAATTTTAGAACTAACAGTTTCAGAAGGAAGAATTGTTTATGAAAGCTGCATTATTTTAATAACTACCTATCATTAATGCAATACCTTGGAAAAGTTGTCAAAGTTTCCTAAGACTAATGTTATATATCATATAGTCTCAAGAGGAAAATTATGAACATATATAGCTTTAGTGGAATTCACCCTCTTAGGCATTCAAAAATCCTCATTTACTTATTTGTTTATAGGAATGAGAGAGACTCAGTGTGATATTTCCATATGTGAATATTGCACACATCAATCATATCCAACGACTCTTCCACTTTATCATTCCTGTTCCTGGCCTCCTCCCTGGTGCCTAAGAATCGCTATTGTACTTTCAGACCATCTTTAGACATTCTCAATTTAGAGCAAACATACTGCCTTTCAACGATAGCCCTTCTTAGTGTATTCCCATCTACAAATATAGTTAACATCTTCATTATGGGAATAAACAAAAAGACAGTTTACTATTAATTTCCTACTTTAAGAATATTTCTAGCCTATATGTAATCCTAGCACTTGGGAGGCTGAGGCAAAAAAGCTTTTTTAAAAAAAATATTTTAAATTTTGAAAAGCAAGACAGAAAAATGGATAGAAATGATACAGAATTTCAAAAAAGCAATATGAAATTAGCACTAATTAATATATTGTGTATTGATATTTTAGAAGCAGATTTTCAGGTTACAAGATTTAGGCGTGAAAAAAATAAACAGCCAAGAGTGAAAGCACAAACTTTTTTTAGATGAACCAAATGAAATTAGTAGTATTTCTATCATATATATATATATATATGTACATACATACATATGTGTTTATATATATATATATATATATATATGTATATGTATATAATCTTTTCCTGTCTTTTTTCCTTTCCCTTATCCCAGTTGCTCTTTCCTTTTGAGCACTTTCTTTTTCTTTCATTATCACAATGTCTGTTGTACATTTTGGATCTTATTACTCTTTAATTTTTTATAGTAGGAATACAATATGATATCTACAAATGTGAATTTGTTTCACTAATGAGTATGGTCATGAGTTGCCTCCATTTACCTATAAAAGACTCAAAATTATCCTTCTTTATAGCTGAGTAATATTCCACTGTATACCACATCTTTTTATCCATTCCTCAGTTTATGGGCATTTCGGTTGTTTCCAAGATTCAACTATTACAAATTGTGCTGTTATAAATATGGATACACATATATCACTGTAACATGACATTTTTAATTTTTCTGGGAAAATACCCAGAAGGGGAATAGCTGGATTGAATGGGACTTCCAATCCTAGTTTTTTGAGGATTCTCCACACTGATTTCCACAGTAGTTGTACTAGTCTATACTCCCACCAACAGCCCCTTTTCCCTACAACCTTGCCAACATTTATTATTGGTTAATTATTGATGGCAGACATTTTTTCTGGAGTGTGATGGAATCTTAATGTTATTTTAATTTGCATTTCTAGAAAGACATGAGGCAGAAGAATCTTTGAGTTCAGTGCGAGCCTGAACTACAGAGCAAGACCCTGTCTCAAAAATAAGTTTCTGACTTCAAATACATCAATTACTTTGATTTAGAAAATATAGTCACAATGCTGGGGATGTAGGTCAATGGTAGAACACTTGTCTAGCATGCATGAGGCCCTGAGTTTTATTCCTAAGATCAAAAAAAGAAAGGAAGGAAGGAAGGATAAAAGAAAATACATTATATCTTCTGCTTACATCATTCATTAAACTTCGTACATATGTTCACTGTATTAAAACTTAAAGTGGTTCAAAATTTGTTTAAAAGTCTCTATTTTTAATTCCTAATTGGATTTTTCTGTTAATGCAGGAAGTTTTGCTGGAGTTACTAGAACAATGTGTAGATGGCTTATGGAAGGCAGAACGTTATGAAGTAATTTCTGAGATTTCCAAGTTAATCATCCCGATTTATGAGAAACGTCGTGAGTTTGAGGTAGGCTCTTTGTACATTTTCATTGCAGCTCATATATTTTATTTGGCCTTGAGAAAAACAGAATTTAATTGTATTATTGTCACTCTCCTCTGCATCTTCTGAAGAACTAATGGTTCATTGTTTTATGACATTTGTATTTTGTCATGGGGTATAGATATTTAATATATCATTTTGAAATATTTATCCAATTTGAAAGTAAAAATCCAGGCTGCGGATGTAGCTCAGTGGTAGAGCACTTACCTAGCCTGCACATGGCCCTGGGTTCCATCTGTAGCCTCCCAAAAGAATTACAAATCTTAAAAACATTTAATCATAATATGAATAACCTACCTTTTATTCATATAATTTATCAAATGAAATTAAGGATAAAAGATTCAAAACATAAATTGGAATTTAAATTAATAGTGTTGGAAGTATTTTTGTCGAGCACCCCCCGCCACTTCATCTCAGGATATGATCTTGTTTTCACTAAACCTTCACTAAAAAAGCTATCAGATTCCATATTGGCCAAGATAGAGGTTTAGACATGCTTCTATTCTTTGCAGTTCAGTGAGGAGAGTAGGAGTTCTGGCAGATAACAATGTGAAAAACAATGTGAAAAATAAGATGCTAGTAATTGTCCTGTTATGGGAAGGATTTTTTTTTCATTTAACCAGCTAGATAAACTTTTAATAACTGGCAGTTAATAATAAACATAAACAATATAAGTTGGGTGTGGTCGTGAGTACCTATAATCCCAGTATGTTGGGAGGCTGAGGCAGGAGGATCATAAGGTCATGCTCAGTCTGGGCAACTTAGTGATTCAGAGATATCTTTCTCAAAATAAAGTATAAATAGGTTTAAAAGGCTGAGGATGTAGCTCAAACTGAAAGCGTTGATTTCAGTCCTCATTTTATATTCACGTTACTGTATACCTATCACAATTGATCATAATTTCTGCTGCTTTTGTGTGAGGAAAAGGGTGATTTGGGATTCAAGCCACTTAAAAAGGTACATCAATTTATTCTTAAAAATATAAACTAGTATTTGATAAAGAAATTTCTAAGGGTAAAAATACATGCATTTAATATCATTTGGGTGGTACGCTAATCTCTGCTCCAAACTGGCTCTGCTCAAAGTCATTTTTCCTTCCCAGAACCTCTCCTAGGTTTTCCTCTTTTTTCTAGTCATTTTTGTTAGTTAGTTTGTTTGTTTGTGGTTGTTTCTTTTTGATTGTTTTGTTTTGCTTTGTTTGGTGGTACTGGGGATGGAAACCCAGAACCTTTTCTCTAAACTACATCCTCAGTTGCTCTTTATTTTGTATTTTGAGATAGGATCTTGCTCAGCTGCCCAGGCTTGGCTTGAACTTATAGTCCTCCTGCTTCAGTCTCCCTGATTTCTGGAATTATAGATATTTACTACCATGCCAAGGTTCTCTGCCATACTGTTGGTGTATGTGGAACAGGCCTGAAAAACATAATGAAGATCAAAATTATATTAATAAATTAGATTTAAATAATTAACTATGTTATACAGATGACCAAGAAAAGCCTATGAGAGAAAACAAGATTTGCCATTACTTCTATCAAAGCATTACATTGTAAGAAGAATTGTAAGAGTTTCAAAATAAAGATGTAGTTTTCTGATGATTCTTAAGGTGAAGATGAGGCTACAAGAAACCCAAGGAGCATTTTGCTACACAACTAATAGAAAACAGAGAGAAATTATATTCTCTATGGAGAGAGTAATCCTTATCTCTATTTACTTTTTGCATTACTGGGATTGAACCCAGGGTCAAAATACCAATGCCTTAGTTATTTTTATTTAATTGCTGGGACAAAATACTTGATGCCCAAAATGAAGGAAGAGACGATTTATTTAGTTTACAGTTTTGGGAGGTTTCAGTCCATACTCAGCTGGCTCTAAGGCAGGGTGGTGTGGCTAAGGGGCAGTAGTTCATGGCAACTGCAAGTGACAAGAGCAAAAAGGGCAAAAAAAGGGGGAAAAGCACACCTTCTTCTCTCCCTTATATTGTATGCCTGCTCCCCACCCCTGGATGGGTGCAGCACTCATGCCATCAATTCCAGCGCTAGACAATGAACCAATCACAAATGCTAGATTCAGCACTTCTATGAATACATGAGGCTTGAGGAGCCATCTAAACTCAAACCATAACAGCTGAGCTACATCCTCAACATTTTTTAGGAATTTTTTTTGAGACAGGGTCTTAATGTTATCCAGCCTGCGTTTGAACTTCCAGTCCTCCTTCCTTAGGCTTCCAGAGTACTGCAATTACAGGCACATGCCACCATGCCTGACTTTTAACTTTTTTTTGTTGTTGTTGTTAATGATGTAAAAGTGTATAGATCGTAGAATTCTGCATGAGGTGAAGTAATTATTTTCAAGATCTTGATCTAGGTATTATTTTTCAGTGTATCTCTATAGAATGAGCTAAAAAGTATCAGTTAATGGCCTAAGTCAGGAAGATTTCCTTGAAATTAAGCTCAACTGTAGGAGATAATGTAGAAAAATGTTTAGAGAAAAAAATCTTCCATTTGTCTTTTAATTTTTTTTTCTGTTTTTGAGACAAGCTCCTACTCTATATCCCAGGCTGGGTTGGAACTCATTGTGTAGCCCACACTGATCTCAAACTCAGGATCCTTCTATCTCAGCTTCCTGAGTGCTGGGATTATAAGTATATACCACTACATCTGGCAAGTTCTCTAACTCTTGCTTTGTTTTATTTTTCTTAATGGTGCTAGAGATCAAACCTAGAACCTTAAGTATACTAGACTGAGCTATAGCCCCAGCCCCTCTTTTTCTTAATTGAGATGAAATTCATATATTATACAATTAATGTTTGAAAGTGTGCAGTCAGTGGCATTTAATACATTCATGACAGTGGCTGTAATTGGTGTCTTTCTGGTAGGCAGCTCTGATTTGAATTCGATCCTTCCTACTGGCTTGAACCACAGCATGCATGACTGTCCCATCCAGTCACTTGTACCTCTTCTCAGGGGGTACCGTAATGCAATGAAAGGCATTGATTTAGCAGACTTGATGTCTTTACAATTCCTTAAGGAAAACATTAAATGGTTTAAAAAATTATAATACAACTAATCTATAATACAGCTAGTTGTAAATGCATATTATATATACCAGCAATAGGGAGCTTATGAGAGTTCCATGTTAAAATTTAGAGAATTAATTAATGATAACCTATTCACAAATATAACTGTTTCATTTAATTTAATGAAATCAAGTTGTTGATTATTGTAACAATTTATTAATTAGTATCAAGAGTTTTAAGTAATATTTGACCGGTAATTATTGAAATTCAACCAACTAACTAGATTTGGTTCACTTACAAGCTTTGTATTAGTTTTGTTAGTAAAAAAGACCAATAAAAATGATTAGACCTTTTTGTAGCATAAGTGGTACACACCATCTGAGGTAACAGTCATGCATGTACCACCGGTGATTAAACCCAGTGGGAACATGTCTACAATGTTGTGTATCTACCATATCTAGTTTCTCAGCTTTTTCACACCCCACAAAACACCCCATAAGGACTAAGATTGTAACCTAGTGGTGGTGCACTTGCCTAGCATGTATGAAGCCCTGGTCCCATACCCAGTGCTGCAAACAAAAACTTACATCATCACTCTCCACTCCACTACCATTCTCTAACTACTAATCTGATTTCTAGTCCTATAAACTTGCCTATTCTGGACATGGCATGTAAAAGGAATAGTATGTGACCTTTAAGTCGGCCTGCTTTTACCTAGTGTAACATTTAGAGTTCCATCCAAGTTGTAGCATGTATCAGAACTTCATTCCTTTTATGGATGAATAATATTCTGCTGTACAGATATACTGCAATTTGTTTATCTACTCATCCTTTAGCAGATGTTCTTTTTTGGCTGTTATAAATAATGCTGTTGTAAACATTTATGTACAAGTTTCTGTGAAGATGTGTATTTTCACTTATTTTGGATAAAACCTGGGATTTCAATTGCTGGATATCATAATTCTATGGTTCATTTTTTGAGAAATCAAACTTTTTCAGAATGGCTACATAATTTACAGTCCTATCATCAATGTAATTGGGCTTGTATTTCTTTCATTACCAACATTTTTTGTTTTGTGTTTTTTTACTTTGTTTTGCTAAAGCCATCCTAATGAGTACAAAGCAGTATCTCATTGGGAGTTTGATTTGCATTTCCTTAATGACCAGTGATGTTGAACATCTTTTCATGTTTCCTTTTAGCCATTTTTTGAGGTAAGGTCTCACTATGTAGCACAAGCTGGTCTCAAATTCATGGCAATCTTCTTTTCTCTACCTCTGGGGTGCTGAGATTACAGGTGTGTGCCACCATACCCAGCTCCTTTTGGCTATTTGCATGTCTTCTTTTGCACATTTTAAAAAATAGGGTGATTATTTTTTTGTTGTTGAGTTTTAAGAGGTTTTTAATATATTTTACATAGTAAGCCCTTATCAGATTGTGATATGTAAATATTTTCCTCCATTCTATATGGTTTTTTTTCACATTCTTAATACTTTAATGTTCTTTGTACATTGGGCCCCTCTCTTTCCTGGATATGCAAAAGAATATATTCTTGGGAAATGTCTGAATTTGTACTGAAGCAGTCCTCACTAAGGCTTTCACTACCAATTAGTTTTGTTGTTAATCTTTATGATGCTTAGGTTGAACCTTAGAGTTTTGTGTATTCAAGGCACATGTTCCACCACTGAACTGCATCCACATAGCCCTTTACTTATTTTTGTATCAGCATTTTATTTTCCTTACCAAAATCTTTTTCATGGATTCTTTATTCTTATATCTCTGTACCTGAATGTCCAAGCAAAACACTTGGCTATCTTTTCAATCATGATAAATCAAGTCTAGAAAAAAATTTGCATATCAAAATCTGCTAAAGTCTTAGTATCCAGAATACATACATAAACTCTTAAAACTCAACAAGAAAAATACAAACACTTCAATGTTTAACATGAGCAGAGGACACAAACAGATACTTATTCAAAGAAGACATACAAATGGCCAAAAGGAAACATGAAAGATATTGAACATCACTGGTGATTAAGTAATATAATATTATGGTTTTTGTGTGTGTGATGTTGTAGATTAAACCCAGGTAATACAATATTTTGCAAATATAAATTGTCACTGAAATGTGAATAAAATGGAACATGATATTAAAACTTAAATTCACTGTTACTTTGCAAAATTTAACTTCTACCCTTAGACCCCAAGTTGTTGACTATTTTTAATTAATTATGACAGTGTAAGAATAAGATATGAGTGGTACTACCTAAACAATTTTAAAAAGAAACTTTGTTGCTTTTTGTTCTTGTATATTCATCTTGAAGGTATTTCAATGAATGAGCAAAACACAAAGCCAATTTGTCTACTCTCTTTTTTCAGAAACTTACTCAAGTTTATAGAACTCTGCATGGAGCTTACACAAAAATCTTGGAGGTTATGCATACCAAAAAAAGACTTTTGGGTACTTTCTTCAGAGTTGCCTTTTATGGCCAAGTAAGTATGTTTTAGTTAGTAGAGTCGTGTATAGTTTTTAACATTCACCTTCGGCACGTTAGATTACTGCAGCAGCAGTTACTGGTTCTAGGAGTCTAGCTAGATAGAGCACCTGTTGCCATAGCAGGCAACTTCCTAATTGTAAAGTGTACTTTAGCTCTCATATCTAAATCGCTAGGTTGAAGTACAACATGCAAAATTTGAATATATCCTTTGGTTTCATTTTCTTTTAAGCTTCTTAAATAATGTGTTAAATTTCTAGTACCTAATACTTTCAAGTAGAAAACAAATACATACACAGAGAAGATACATCAAATAAGCAATTGTCTTCAGGCCAATAATATGTTCATATGACTGTGAATTTGAAAATTTTCATTTATTTGAGGTTTACAGGCTAATATATATGCATATGGTTTTTAATAATGTTATTTAAAATATACCTCATATAGTTACTAGTTATTTAGTGAGTTTTCTTTAAATACTTTATTCATATTCTTTATTTATTATTATTTGTTTTACTTTATAATAGACTTTTTTTGAAGAAGAAGATGGAAAGGAATATATCTATAAAGAGCCAAAGCTCACTGGCCTCTCAGAGATTTCCTTGAGACTTGTTAAGCTGTATGGTGAAAAATTTGGTACTGAAAATGTCAAGATCATTCAGGATTCAGACAAGGTAACCAGAGCGCTGCATTTTAAACTCATTGTTTGTTTATTGTTATTCTTGGTAAATTGTTCCTTCTTTTTTCCATTTCTTCACTGGTAGAAAAGCATGAAAATTCAGCCCTCTAGACAGGGAAATAAAGAGGAGGGGCTTTGCTGCAAGAGAGCAGATTTCAAATTTTCATTTTCTGCTGCCTTCTTGATGTGTAACCATGGGAAAGTTGCTTAACCTTCTTTGTTTCATTTTTCTCTTTAGTAAAAGGAACACGTTAACAGGTGTTTTGAGTCTGTTGGTCGGCTTTCTTGTTGCTTGATAAAATATCCGATACCCACATCTTAATGGAGGAGAGTTTTATTTCGTCTCATAGTTCAGAAGATTCAGTTTATAGTCAGCAGCCTCGAAGGCAAAAAATTCATGTAGGAAGGACGTGGCAGAGCGAGGCTGCTTCATTCATTGTGGTTGGGAAGCAGAGCAAGGGAACGGCTCTAGACAGGAAGGAGCCAGAAGCCAGATAGGATACCCAGTGTCACACCTCCGTTAACCACCCCCCAAGAAGTGTCCTCCACCAGTCATCCGAGGACAGTTCCCAAACTGTTCAGCCTGATGTGATCAAGTTGGCCCAGCTCACTTAGCAACATTAAATTTTAATGTCATATTTAATACTTTGAGGTGTGCCCCACAAGAATAAAAATAGTGGGAAGAGGTTTTCCCTCACCCTCATGAGTGGCCCAGTGGTGGAGAGGTTACCTGAGGGATAGGAAACATAAAAGGACCTTGCAGACTCAGATAAAAGGGAAGGGTTTCCAGGCTGAGACCTGTGAGCACTACTGGAGGGAACAAGAGCATGGCTGGACTGGATTCAGGCACACAAGGGAAGGGCAAGAGTGTTGGACACGCAGCCTTAAAGCTACTTGCGTTCCTCCTTCTCATTTATTGTTTTCTGCTTCTGCTGCATCATCTCCGAGTTTCTCTGCTTGCAGGTGGCGGCAGAAAACCTGTCATCTTGGCACTTTCCCTTAACCAAGTCATTCTACTTTTTTATACTGTTCTTTTGGCTGGTGAGCTCACACTGGCTACCACTGTTCATGGGAATGGCACTGGCTCTGGTTTGCCTCCCGTTGTGTCCCTTTTTTTTCTGTCTGATATTTGCAACATGCTTGCCTCCTCACCCCCAGTGCTCCCCTGGTGCTGGGGTGTGAAAGCAGCATTATACCCCAGCCCTTTTTTGATTTTTATTTTGTGACATTGTCTCTCTGAGTCGCTAAATTGCTTAGGCTGGATGTGAACTTGTGATCTTCCTGTCCCAGCGTCCCAGAGTGCTGGGATTACAGGTATACACCACTATGCCTGGCCACACACATTTTTTGGCCAAAAGATGCTGATGACAGCCAGCTGAACTCCAGACATGTTATATACCATATTTCAGTCACTTCCTATAGACAAGACACATCATTAACAGTTTGTATTTTTAAAATACAATCAGCCTTCTGTGTATATGGGTTCTGTATCTGCAGACTCAGCCAACTGTGAACTGAAAATATTCAGAAAAAAATTACATCTTTACTAAATATGAACAGACTTTTGTTTCTTAACATTATTGCCTAAATAATATAACTTCTTTGTAGCATATCTATAGATAACCTAGAGATGATTTAAAGTATTTGAGAGGATATACAGAGATTATGTGCAAATACACCATTTTAAATAAAGGACTGGATATTTTCCTTAATGTGCAAAAGCAAATTTAAATGCTCCTTTACCTTCCAAAACAAAAACCTGCATAAGGACACAGAATATTTGAGGAGGAGCTTGGCATTATCTTCCAATATTTTAAATGTATGTTTCTGTAAACTGAACAATTTTACCTTTAAATATTTCATCTTGGTCAAATGTAGTGGCATGCACCTATAATCCTTGCACTCCTGAGTTTGAGTCCATCGTGGGCAACTTAACAACTTACAGACTCTGTCTCAAAATTTTAAAAAAAAAAGGTCTGGGAAGAGGCTCAGTGCAGCATCCCTGGGTTCAGTCCCTAGCAGAAAAAAATCATCTTGTAGATGTACAGACATATATTTACATGTTCACTGCTGGAAAATTTGTGTAGCAAACACCTGGAAGCAGCCTAAATGTCTATATGGCTAAGTGAATGATACTTAAAGCACCACTTAAAAGAACAAAAGATTTACAAATATCACAAGGAAACTGATTGAAGGAAAAATGGGCAAGATGCAAATATTCTATTACTGAGCTACATCGCCAGCCATTTAACCTCTATTTTATTTCACTTTAATATTTTGTCTTAATCTTAACTCTTGTAACTCAGGAGAACTGCATCTTTTTATTTTATTCCACTTTATTTTATTGTAGTACTAGAGACTGATTCCAGATCCTTTGCTCTGTGTTACATCCCCAGCCTTTTTGTTTGTTTAGTTTTGTTTTTTAAAATTTTGAGACAGTGTTTCACTCAATTACCCAGATTGGGCTTGCAACCCAGGAGGGAAAAAGGATACAGAGACTTTCTTGTAAGGTTTTTGTTGATTTTATTTCATTTATACATTAAACACAAAAACGTTGATTACCATGAATGGCAAGGGTATTGACCAAATCATCAGTACCCAAGGCATAGGGCAAATGGTAGTGGACACTGAAAGAGGATCCCAGGCATTATGTGGAGTTCATGAAAATATGCTAGAGGGAAGGAGCGAGAGTCGACAGACAAAACTCTTTAACAGGTAGAGTGCTCAAAGGTTATGTCCAGCAGCCTAGCTTCTTAGCCTGGAGTTTACGCCAATGAAATAGTCCAAAACCGTAGCAAGACTTTTGCTTTGTTTTACTTTTATGGCGCTAGTGATGGATCCCAGGGCTTTGAACATGCTAGGCAAGTGCTTTACTACTGAAGTAAACTACTAAACCATTTATGTCTCTGAAATAGAATCAGTGTATTTTCTTACAGTCCCCTTCCCTCACAAGATAGAATTGAAATAATGCAACTAAGAATACTCACTCTTACGATGGCAAACACTGCTTATGGAAAGCCAAACTAGTACACTTTTCTGTAGAATGATTAAGTAATACATGTCAAAATCCTTAAAATTGAGTAAATCTCATAACTATGTAATTTTTCTTGTAGAAACTTATCCAAGGGGGAAAAATTAAATGTACCATTTTACATTCAAAGATATTTATTGACATGTTACTTGCAATAGCAAAATATTGGAAGTTATCTAAGTATCTCTTAGTAAATAAATGGTTCAGTAAATTATGTGTATCCACAGAGCCAATGAAATTCACATCAATGATTCTGGCATAGAATTCTAATAACTATACTTTTTATTTAGGTGTGGGATTCACATAATGCATTTGATATATTTTTGAGAAGTCACATAATAAACGTGTTCAGTATGATCTTGGTTTCCTAGATACATGGATATGTATTTAATAAATATTATATATTTAATATATAAAAGGTTGGAAAAGTATGTGAAAATGTGAATATTGAACATTTCTTGGAAGTAGAACTACAGTAATTTTTATCCTCTTCCTATATTTCTGAAGTCTCCCAATAGGCTTCTGTAACTTGTGTAATCATAAATAAATCATCATTTTAAAAAGAACAGTTCTTGTGCAGATTATGTATTCAGTTAGAAGCATAATCAAATTGCAGTGTTTCTCATGTAATGTCAAAGCACTTAGTCATTTATATTTCCTTTGCCCTTACATTTGAATTTTTTTTAAAAAAATTAAAACCTTTCTTATTTTATAGGTAAATGCCAAAGAGCTTGATCCAAAATATGCTCATATCCAAGTCACTTATGTGAAACCCTACTTTGATGACAAAGAACTCATGGAAAGAAAGACTGAGTTTGAAAGAAATCACAATATCAACAGATTTGTTTTTGAGGCACCTTATACTTTATCAGGCAAGAAGCAAGGCTGTATAGAAGAACAGTGTAAACGCCGTACAATCTTGATGAGTAAGTAAGACTCTTCATGTTAACTTCTTGTTTGTCTTGCTCCTTTTTGATACACAGAAGTACCAGCTGGCCAGCAGGGACATGTAACTGAAAATGTAATCATTTGTTGTTTTATTGTTCAGTTACAAGTTTGCACAAGCATGTCCTTGTGATAAGCCATTATTTCCCCATATGTCATTCGTGATTTGTATTTATTTATTTATTTTAAAGAGGAAAAAATAACAAAAACAGTTTCAAAACACGTTAGTAGGAGAGTTACAATAATTAATACATTGTGGATTGTTGTCTTCATAGTAGTTATTCAGAGTACAAGATATAGACATGAAACACTGTCCAAACAATATTAGAACAAACTTTCTTTTCTATGAACTAAGAGACAATAGTTGTATAACTATCTTACCTATCTTGTGTATAAATATATTTTTTTCCTTTTCCCTTTCATCCTTTCCCCTTTCCATCATCACAGTTTGTCTTTTCTTTCAAATAGTTTCTTCCCAATTCACAATATTTATTATACATTTTGAATCTTATTTACTTGTTCAGTTTCTCACACTAGTGGAACAATACGATGTTTACACATATGGGTCTATGTATTTCATTTATAAGTTTGGTCTCGAGTTGCATCCATTTACCTATAAAGTCTTCAGTATATCTTTCTTTATGGCTGATTAGTATTCTATTAAAAAAACATCTTTTTTATCCATTCTTTGGTTGACAGGCATTTCCAAGATTTAACTGTTGCAAATTGTGCTGCTATAAACATTGGTGCATATATATTGCTGTGGTATGATGCTTTCAGTTTTTTCTGGGAAGACACTCAAAAGGTTAAATGGGGCCTCTAATCTTAGTTTTTCGAGGAATCTCCACAGATTTTCCACAGTGGTTGTACCATTCTGCTCTCTTAGGGAAGGGTTCCTTTTTCCCCATGGCCACTCCAGCATTTGTTATTCGTTAATTTTTAGTGACAACCATTGTTTCTGGTGATGTTTCACAACAAGAATTTATCCTTTGATGCTGAAACAGTATTACAAGGTACCCTAAGGCATCTTACAGAGAAAAGATGGAAAGATTTAAACACAATGGATTTTTTCTTTATTTTGACTGAACAAATGATTTTCTAAAGATAGTAAATCAATCCTACCGTTTTAATAGCTTCAAACTCATTTCCCTACGTAAAGAAGAGGATCCCTATACACTGTGAACAACAGATTAATTTAAAACCAATTGATGTTGCTACTGATGAAATAAAAGACAAAACTGCAGAACTGCAAAAGCTATGTTCCTCTGCGGATGTGGACATGATTCAGCTCCAACTTAAGTTGCAGGGCTGTGTTTCTGTGCAGGTATGTTGGGTCTCTAACACATACTAGTGTTTTGTAATGGTTCTCTTGCTTTCATACAGTCATAGAGCAAGCAGTAATTGTAACTGTGAGTTATGTTCTTATTGAGTGCCAAACCTTGTACATTAGTTTTTCTTAATTTAGCAAAGGAATTATGTTTAATTTCTGTATGTTTTGTGTTATCTAGAGGACTTTAACATAAATCTCTACAATCAGTTAAACCTTATATTTACATGTCAGAAATCATTAATGAATTTATTAGGGTGCCGTTGTTCCAGGTAGTTGCTTTAATTATTGATTTCTCACACAAAGTTGTAAGTATAATAAGCATATTAGTCATATACGAATTTCATACGTAGTTTAGGGTTTTTTTATGTTTCGGTGCAGGAGATGGAACTCAAGTTCTTAGTGTGCTACACAACTGCTGTGCCACTGAGTTTGGTCTTGTGTGTTTTGTTTTGTTTTTTACTTGTTTGTTTTTTGAGACAGGGTCTCACAATGTGCTTCAGACTGGTCATGAACTCACAGTAACCTTCCTGTCTCAGTTTACAGACTGCTGGGATTGCAGGCTTGCACTGCCAGACTTGTGCTTCAGTTTTTAATACAAGTCGGAAATGTAAAAACTTCCTTGACAGCATGCTGACAACTCTTCTCATTTCTCTCCGTTTGTAATTTAGGTCAATGCTGGTCCATTAGCATATGCAAGGGCTTTCTTAAATGACAGTCAAGCCAGCAAGTATCCACCTAAGAAAGTAAATGAATTGAAAGACATGTTTAGGTAAGTGTTTTTTAGTTTTCAGATTAGATTTCTGTTCTTTTCTTTTGCTTTCTTTTGAACACAAAAAACAAATTATTCACTGAATACTAAGTCTGAAGAAAAAAAATGTGTGTCTTTTAAAATGTCTAAGTGACCTCTATATGGTACTTTCAGAAGTAAGGGAAAAGCATGATCTGTTTCATACTGCAGGACATTAACCATGCTACAGTGTCCCAACAGATTAAATATGCCAATTTATTTATTGCGTTGGATATTTTAAGTGACACAAAAACAAGCCTACTACATTCATTATGTGATTTCCTGCTCTGCCCAATTGACCTCGTGTTATAGCATTTCAGACCATTTAAGGCATGAGTAAAGTGGGATTGCAAAGTGCATGGACTTGCTTCTGTCCTGTGTCCTTGCTTCCCCTTGGGTTCTGCAAATCTAGGCATGTATTATATTGTTTTCAGGGATCAGCCCTGTAAGGTAAGGCATGTCTGAACGGTCTTACATCAGAAAACAATCTACTTAATATATGAAAGGAGTTTATATTCAGAACAAGACAAACACTTGAGTAAAACAGACCAAGGACAAAGATGATAACCTAGTCACTCATTTATTCCTGACTTATGTCATTTACTTTTCCTGTCTGTGGGTATCAGGTATTTCAAGTTGCAGAATAACCAGTAGTCATTCATTCACCAGTATTTATGAATCATACATGCCTGACTTGTATAAAATATTCTACTAGTTACTATGACAGGGGTTTAATAAACATATGAGCAAAGAATTACCTTGTCCCCTCTGATGTGTATTTTAATTTTGGACATTAAACATAAACACATGGAATAACAGAAAAATACTTTTATGATAGGTCTTAACTCTGTGGACCCACTCTTGCCAGCCTCAGGAAGATACTTCACACTTCTAGAACCCATCACTGTACTGGGTACATAGTAACCCCAAATAAATACTTTTTGAATAAATGACTTATTATACTCACAGGTACAAATTAATGTTAGCGCCACTTCAGCTGTGAGAATACAAAATGCATAACATAAGAAGCATGTGGGTATGTGTTTTGAGCTAGGTTTTGAAGGAGGCAAGAAATCAGAAGGAAGAGGTGGAAAAGATAGGAGAAAGAATTTCAGACAGGGAGTGACATCAACAAATACAGTAAAAAACAGAATCCTAATCTTTGTTCTAAGACATCCATGATTAAAGTGAGTGATCACATTGTCAGTGAGGCTTCCTAAGAATAAAAAAAAAAAAACCAGAGTCTTTGTCTTTGATGTTCATCCACAGGAAATTCATACAAGCATGTAGCATTGCACTTGAACTCAATGAGCGGCTAATTAAAGAGGATCAAGTTGAGTACCATGAAGGGCTAAAATCAAACTTCCAAGACATGGTGAAAGAATTGTCTGACATCATCCATGAGCAGGCAAGTATTAGGGTGGTTGAAAATGAAAACATTTTCTGGGATCCCTAAAATGTTATCTAGGAAAATACTTTAGTTTGAAATCTGTCATCTTAAAATCACTGTCTGTATTTTAAAATTTGCTTGTTATTGTAAGTCAATTAAGTGGTATAACATAAATCAAATTTGAAGCCATTATCTAGAGCTGTTTTTAAGACAGCTATTAGTAATAAACCATTTTCTTTTGTGCTGTAATGACATTAGAAGTAAATAGCGGAGCAAGTCTGAATTGATCTGCTATGAAAATGAATTAAAAGTCTCTCAAGAAGAGTTCTAAATAAATGAAATGACTGGCTCAATGGCAAAGTCCCCAAATTAGTAATCCTAACTTGCCTATTAAAAAAACTATGTATTGTGGTTTAAGTGAAATCCTAAATGATTCCAAAACTTGGGCATTGTGTTCATACCTATAGAACCTACAAAACTATTTAGCATTTTAATCTATCACTAAGAGTTAGTGGCAATAGTGGTTTTCTTAGTAAAATATAACCTAAACAATATAAAACTGAAATCCTGATTATCATGTTAAGCCCAATTATGTCACATGTAAAATTCAGCACTTTTATATATTTATGGAACATGCAAGAGTAGTTTATTTCATTCCTATATTTGGGCCCTGAAATTCATGTTTACAGCTGTCTTGTACATAGATTGTCACTTAGTTATTTTGACATCTTAAACATATTTGTAAATCTTCCAGCAGAATGATGTAGTCCGTTAGTGATTGTGCCTTTTAAGATTACCATAAAGTCTCCTTCATTTCCTGTCTAACAAAACACTAAGATAAATATTAGTTTCAAAAACAATAGAACACTCAGTTTCTAAAAAATTAAGGATTATAAAAGAAACCAAGCAGCCAGGCACAATGGTACACACCTGCAATCATAGGTACTCAGAGGGCAGAGTCAGGAAAATAGTAAATTTGAGGCCTTTGGGCAATGTAGTGAGCTGGGAATATAGCTCAGCAGCAAAGCCTTGCATGTGGGAGGCCCTTGGTTTCATTCCTAGCCCCACAAAAAAACAGGTACACAGAACCCTTCAGAGAATATATTCTTTTGGTGTGTATGGTGTTTGCTATCCAACCTAGGAGTTCATGTATGTTAAACATTGAGTCTACCACTGAGCTACAGCTCCAGTCCAGGAGAATATATTCTTAAAGCTGGTCCTGAAAAGGAGACCCTCATTTGTCCTGGAATCTGCATTTCAGTGATGGCTTGAAAGCAGTCAGTGTAGCATCAAAGAAATGTAGTGCAGTGATAGAGAAAAGCAGATGAGAGACACTTAGATGACAATAAAAACTAGCTGACTTTTGGTCAAATTCTATCTCTAAATTGTTTTGTATACTTTTTTGAAAAAAGAGCTCTGGGGAATTTTATCACAGTTAGCCCAAAGCTGTACTAAGTGGTCAGAACCCTACTTTTCCACCTCTATTATCTCCTCAGTATGGAGAATTATGGTCAATTAGACTTTGATCATCCCATGTGCTTAATTAAGCAGACCAACTGTGCCAGTCTCCCACATGACTGTTATCTGTGGCTGAGAGTCTCATTGGCCAAGGAGCCTGGAATCAGTGTTCCTCATCTTCTTTTGGCTGCCCTCACTTCTCTCAGCCTATTTAGCAATGACTGCCTGCAGCCCCATGGCATCTCTAACAGCCCAGTCTTCTGAGGCCCATTTCTTTCTCCTCAAAGCAACCAGATGACCAACACTAGGAAGGCAGGAGACTCTTCCATTTCTGTTATTGTCTGTGTCCAGTTCAGCCCACGAGCACAAGGAAGGTACACCTGTTTAACATCTCTTTTCGGAAGTATGTACTGTTATCAAATAGAGTACATGATTGATTTCCAAAAACTGGTTGATGAATTTCTGCTCCTTGTAATGCATACAAAATAAATAGCAGAAACTCCTTCATACAAGATATAAAAGAATTGCACAGTCTCTTTTAAGTCAGTGTATATTGTCTAACAATTATTTCATTTACTTGCAGCTGTATGACCTACTTTTAAACTCTAAGTTATGCAAAGTGAAAGAAAATTATTCAATTTCCTTTTAGCAGTGGGATCAAGATATTTCAAGTAGTCATTTTGTAAAGCCCCCCATCAGGGATTTTTCAAATTGGCTGTCATCTTTTATACCTGTCTATATCCCACCTGTCTTATTCCCATAAGCCATGGCTATTTCTCTTAGTCATAGAAGCAATAATTTTCTTTTTTGGCTTTTTGATACAGTCTTGCTATATTTTCCAGGCTAGCCTTAAACTCACTATGTAGCCTAGGCTGGCCTTGAACTTGTAGTAATCCTTCTGCCTCAGCCTCCTAAGTGCTGGGATTATAAGCATATGCCACCATGCCTTGCTGAAACCATCCTTCATTTTAGACCCTTGATAGTATATATTGTTAGCTAACAGTCTTAGTTACTTTTCTCATTGCTCAGACAATATACCTGACACCCAAAGTTGAGGAAGGAAAGGTTTATTTAGCTCATGATCTATAGAGGTTTCATTCTATAATCATCTGGTTTCAAGGCAGGATAGCGTGCCAGAAGGGCAACAGTTCATGGTGGCTGAAGACAGCAAGAGCAATAAAAGGAGGCAAAGAGAGAGAGAGAGAGAGAGAGAGAGAGAGAGAGAGAGAGAGAGAGAGAGAGATGAGCCACTTTTTGTTCCTTATATTGTGTCCAGTCTACCAGAATTAGAATGGCATCAAGCCAGTCAGTGAACCAATCCAGCAGTCACCCACTTTTAATCCTAGCATTATACTACGAGTCTATCACACACTCTAGATTCAGTCACCTCCAAAAAAACTATGACCACATGAGGCTTTGGGGGGACATCTAGACAAACCATAACACGGACCCAGAAAAGGTCTGGGTTTTATTGGTTTATATTTATACAACTATTTGACTTTATAGTGGATTTTTATAAATCAGTTAATAGTTCTCACCAAATTGTAACATAAAAAGAGCTTTTTACACTTTGAGATTTATAATAATGCTACAGTATAAGGCAAAGTGAAAATGTGTACTAAAATATGAAATACTCTGTTGAGCTCCATAAATGCCAACCAAAAACAGGCCCTGCATATTCCTTGGCCCTTTTCAATATAATCTGTTACTATATGCCAAAGTATACAGTCCTTGTAATTCTTTTTTTTAGCTTTTGACTTTTTAAAAAGAATTTACATTATCTTAAAACTTAAAGATTTCTTAATTAGATAGTGTTGGTGGTGGCCATTATAGTGTCCAGCCTGTTTTGTAATTTGTTCTTAGTGAAAAATACCCTAGTTACTTGTCTTATCTGACAGGCATGGATAATCAATTAGTTATCTCTTAAATTTCTAGCATACTTTCAGATTAGTGTAACGCATTAAGTCTTTTATAAGAAGAAATTTTTCAGTTTTAGGTTTATTTAAACCTTATGATCTGGCAGCACAAATGATTTGCTTTAGTACTGCCATCACAGACCAATTTGAAGGCTTAATACTGAAGTTTCATAGCTATTTGAAAACTGAGTATTGAAATCTTGAGACTTAGGTCTGCAGGACTTAAAGAGGTCAGAGATATTGTGTACATTATTCTTTTCCTCCATCTAGTATCACCGTAAATTCTCTGTTGCGTTGGCTTTTGGTCACATGAGATGGATACTTTTTAAATTTTTATACTACTATGAATATATGTCTATGTACTTAAGGATAAAGAACATTTATATTTTATATTTCTGAAGTTTCTCATTTCCCAGAAAAATCTCCTATATTAATTAGCTTAAGTAATCGTAGTGTCTTTAAAAATGTGCACTTGGGACTTTTATCTTTTCTTTATTTGCTATGATTTCCAAGTCTCCAGGGCAAGAGAATGGGAACTTGCATGCTTAAAATTCCCACGGGTGATTCTGGAAGCCACTGTGTTAGAAGATAATCCATAAACTCTTATCAAAGCATTTTCCACAGTTGGGAGCTCTTGTGGTGACCATCTGTTTACATTATCTCTTTCTTTTTATTGAATTTTGCATTTTATGATCTTTTGTTTTTCTTAATGAGTAACCAGATCTTTTTTGCTTTTTCGATATGCTGCCTTTGTAATACAGCTTTGAAGACTTAAGTCGGTAATGTTATTCTTTGCTCTTTCTGTTTTCTGTCATCTTAAATAGTTCAGTGTCAGTGATAAATTGAACTATGCCTGTAATTTTATACACATTTCTTTGTTTTTGGCATTAGCTATTTTGCTCCATGATAACCATGTGCATTCTTTTGTTTTAGATATTACAAGAAGATACAATTCATTCCCCTTGGATGAGCAACACATTAAATGTATTTTGTGCAATTAGTGGTACATCAAGTGACAGAGGTTATGGTTCCCCGAGATACGCTGAAGTATGAGGAAATGTGGCTGTAAAGGATGAAGAGACTGACCATTCTCAGGAATATTCAGAGATGTGCAAATGTTAAAATTTGAGATTTGGTACACATGGAGTGTTTCCTCTTGACACCAAAAGTTTAATTCTTTCAAACAGGGTGCTTACATATTTGTAAATATTTAAGCAACTTGAAAGTGCCTGGAAAATTGCACCACTGTGCTTGGTTTGTACTTTTTTAGGTAAATCTATATGCTGAAATGTAGAGTCAAAAAACGTTAATTCAATTTGCTTAATTATTGCTTAAAATAATAATGGTACTATGTAAAATTGTATACTGGAACACAATAAAAGGTCAAACTTATTTGTAATTAGACGTCACAGAAATAATACTTTGAACTTAACCTTTTTCCTTACCAGGAGCTCAGTTCATTATCATACTGATCTTTGGAGAAGAAATTGATAAACACTGACATAAAGCATGGATATTTAAAGTTTGGAAGATAATTTTCATTCTTGCCTATTAGTAGCAAGTCTAGACTAAAGGAACCCAAAGCATTTACTTACAGGAAAATTTCAGAAGGAAAGGATTCACATAGACATACTAAGCCTATTGTTCCTTGTAGTTCTGATCTAAGAGTGCTAGGTATTCTGTTCATCTGTTTCCCATTTATAAGATGAAGGATTTATATGGGGCACATGTTGCACTAGCAAGTGGCATTTGTTGCTAAAGTTTCATTGCCTGATGCTGACCATAATACTAAACAAAATGTTTAGAGAATTTTCAGTCAGTACATCCTGTCCAACTTTGAATATTTATTTATGAATATAGCAGTCCAAAGTGAGCATTTTATATAATGATTATTTTCTTGTTACATGGTTAAGAGACGTTTTGATACAACTTGTAGTTGCAACTCATCTTGAATCACTATATTTGTAAACACCACAGTTTTATCACCTTCTGGTTGGGATTACATTTCTCTCTGAGAAGAAATCTCAGACCACCTAAATAGTTCAGAAGAAACCAAGGTATGGAGAAATTTTCTAAAATTGAATTGTCCATAGGCTTTCAGCTGCCTTCCATAAACTTCAAATTCTGTATTTATTTCCCTTATGTAGTATAGCCTGTTATATAGACAAAAAACCAAACATTTAAATATAAATGGATGGTATGGTGCCTTGGCTTTTATAACACTTTTGAGATCAAGTGAATTTTAGAGACAATGCTCATTAGGCCATTTTTCTCTACAGGTCATTTTTACGCTTTTAGGGGAGAGTGAATTTATTAAAAGTTAATTTTGTATTTTAATAGAAAATTCAGTAGTATTTTAGAGGCAGTTTGCAATTGCTTAATATCTTGCAGTAACCTCTAAAGCTAATTTCTCCATTAAAATGATTCTATTTTGAACAGATAAGGAACTGTCACCTTGAGTAAATACTACCATCTGTGTCTCTCAGGGAAACTCTAGCACTCCTCTATGAACTAGTACCTATAATATCACACAGCACAGTGTATGCATTGTAGGTAATTTTCATAAATATAGCAAGTCGCCTGACGTGGTGACACACACCTGTAATCCCAACTACTTGGAAAGCTAAAGCAGGAAGATGGTAAGTTGTGGCTAGCACAGGCAACTTCATGAGACCTCATCTCAAAATAAAAAGAGCTGGAGAAGTAACTCAGTGGTAGAATGCTTGACTACCATGTGTGAGATCCTAGATCCAGTTCCTATTACCTAAAAAAGTGTAACAAATGACAAACTACTTTGCCCCCAAGTAGTTTGTAATGTTAACTGAGGAGACAAAAAAGTTAAATTAGTATAAGAATTTACACTGTGAGACATGAAGTATATATGAATATTGCCAAACGAATGGTGCTAACCATTACTGTCATCATATTGAAGGAAGGAACAGTCACTACGAAGTATGAATATGCAGTGGGGAGGATTTCATGGGCAAAAGCACTGTGTAAACAGACTTTTCAAAGACAGGAGGGGAGTCTAGGCAGGAGGAATATCATGAACAAAGGCACTAAAAAATCAACAGAAGTTCAGGGAATGGTGAAAGAACAGTTTTGCTTTAGAGGTTGGTAGATGATAAATCGAGAAAGAAAATTTACATATGGGTTGGGAAGACCTTCAGTATCAGGTTAATAGTGTTTGGACTTTACTCGGCATGTGTAGGGTAGCCAGTAAAGGTGTTAAACAAAGGTCTTGCTTGATTAAATGATTAAATTTGATGTAGTGGCAAATAGAAATAAGGAAACCAGTTGGAAAACTGTTGGAATAATGTAGTTATGAGTCCATGAACCCCTAGACTTGAGTTATAGGAACACAAATGGAGAAGAAAAACAAGTACAAGAAATTCTCTTAGAAACACTGGGCAGGATATACCGAGTGGCTAAGGAGTAAAAAGGAAAAGCCAGTGATCATTTTGGGTCCTGTGGACAGTGAGTT
The DNA here is from genome assembly GCF_034190915.1 of Cavia porcellus. Classification (NCBI taxonomy): domain Eukaryota; kingdom Metazoa; phylum Chordata; class Mammalia; order Rodentia; family Caviidae; genus Cavia; species Cavia porcellus. Next base: position 79,863,092 of record NW_026947486.1, read on the forward strand.
ATCCATGTCATGGCACAATTTCACTAGGTGTATTTTCCCAACTTTCTAACTGAGGACAGCAAGCCATAGAGAACAAAATGAGCTAAGTGAAAGTAAGCCAGATACATGTGTTTTAAAATATTGTGTGTATTAAGTATCGTTATATATATATGATTTCATGCAGATTGACCTCTATAGATTAATTCACAAGGAAGAATACATTTATGTTATACTGATTGTTTCACAACCAAGCTTTAGTCTATTGTTCCCTGGACACTAATGTTTTGATAGTTTCTTTAATGTATAGTGAAATGTAAGTCACTTTTGGTAGGGTTTTATCACCACAGTGAAGAACTATAGAGAAAATAAGTCATTTCATGAAAATATACCTGGTAACTAGTTGTCACAAATGGCATCATGCCCATAGATGGGGTTGTTAGTGTTACTATATTTATATGACTTGGCTCCCTCTAACTGTAATATAAACATCTTTTTAAAAATGAAAGAAGACAGCAGTGGTAGCAGCATCCTTGGGACCATAACCAGCATATCATTAAGCCTAATGGTGACAATTAATAAATTCTATAGATCATCATAAGAACACAGGCTTTTTATTATAAAGATGAGTTTTATCCAAGATTAAGAAGCTGAATGATGCAGTGAATAATAGTTTCCAAACTCTTCAAAGTATTGGGCAACCTTTATTCTTGGTCTTTTGTGGGTGTGGGTGTGGCTGTGAGTAAATGCGTGCGCACACACACACACACACACACACACACACACACACGGGTTTAAACCACAGACCTTGAGCACGTAAGGCACACACTGCCCCGCTGAGCTCTACCCCACACCCAGTCTCAGTCTTATTGTAACAGTACACTACCTCAGCCATCAAAAAACAAAAGGAAAATAATGAAACTTAATTGAGGATGGTGACTAGGTTTGTGTATTAAGCCTATGCTCCTATCCTAGGAGTTGTTCAATGAAAACACTTTGTTTATCTCATTTTTCTAGTCCTTAAGCACAGAATTGTCATCCTAAGAAAAATGTATGTATGTTTGTCTAATTCCTCTTTAGAATTATGGCTAAATTCTTCAAAGATCTTGCTTCTATGTGTATCACTTGAAAATTTTCCCAACATTTTTTGTTCTGTTTTTCCTATTTATTGAACTACAATTCACAAGATGGTAGGAATTTAACAATGGTTGTTATATTGCAGATTGTTATCTTCAAACCCTCCCTGAAAGAAGAGCCATATGCATTGGCAGCCACTCCCAAACCCCACCCCTGTCACCCACCAGCGCCTAGCAACCATTTACCTACTTTTTAACTACAGATTTGCCCCTTTGGGGCATAATGTATGAAGGGAACCATAAAATACGTGGCCCTTTGTATCTGGCTTCTTTCACATAGAATAATGTGTTTGCGGTTCATTCATCTTGTAGCGTGTATTAGTGCTTAATTCCTTTTAACAACTGAATAAGATTCCTTAGTAAGCATACACCATGTTTTGTCCATCAGTTGATAACCATCTGGGTTATTTCTACTTTTTCACTATTATGAATAGCACTGTTGTAAATGTTTATGTACAGATTTTTTGTGGACATATTCTAGATCCTCTTGGGCATATACAAGGACTTGCATATGGAAGGAAGTTACACTGAGTCTCATGATAACTCTACATTTAACATCTTGAAAAACTGCCTGACATTTCCACAGTGGCTACACCACTTTACAACTCTGCCAGCAGTGTTTGAGAGCCCCAGCGTCTCCACATCCTTGCAGCACTTGTTATCTGTCCCTTTGCTTATTGACATCTCAAGTGGGCATAAAGAGGGACCTCTCTGGTTTTCCTTTGCATTTCCTCATGGCTAATAATGTGGAGAATCTTTCTTGTGCTTTTTTTGACCATTTTTGTATCTTCTTTGGAGAAATGTCTGTTCAACTCAGCCCATTTCAAATCATTTTAAAATGTTGTCATTGTCATTATTGACTTACTTGAATATATATGTAAGTCCCTTCTCAATTTGAATACACTTCTCTTATTTTTTTCTTGTAGAGTTGAGGCTGGTCCCAAATTTCTGGTTCAGACAATTCTGCTGTCTCTCAGTCTCTTAGGGAGCCAGGACTGTAAGTGGATGCCATCGTGCCCATTTTCTAGTGTGTGTCTTACCTTTTCAATTTTTTGATGGTGTCCCTTGAAGGATAAAAGTTTGGTTTTTCTTTTAATTTCAATGAAGTCCAATTTATCTGTTTTACCTTGTTTCTCTTGTTTCTTGGGGTTGAGTCTAAGAAAGCCTTACCTAATTCAAACTTATAGGAATTTACATCTATGTTTTCTTCCCAGGCTTGGTTTGTGATTTTAATTCTTATTTTAATATTTTTGTCAATATTCTTTGGGGGCAGCAGTACTAGGATTGAAACCTAGGGCTTTGTGAATGCCAAGCACATGCTCTAAACTTGAGCTACATCCCCAACTCTTTTTGAGTCCTTTATTTTGAGATAAAGTCTCTCTAAGTTGCCCAGGCTAGCCTTGAACTTGCAGAACTCACTGGCCTTAGCCTCCATTTTAATATCTTTGGTTTATTTTGAGCTAATTTTGTATATAGTGTGAAGTAAAGGGTCAAAATTCATTCTTTTGCATGTGGATTTCCAGTTTTTTCCTGCACTGTTTGAAGAAAAGACTACTCTTTGTCATGTCATATTTCCTTGGCATCCCCGCAAAAATGAAGTGGTTATAAATGTATCAGTCTATTCTGTACCCTTGGTTCTAGCCCATTGATCTGTGTGTCTCTCCTCAGGCCACTACCACACTGCCTTCATTATGGTAGCTTTGTACTAAGTTTTGAAGTTGGTTAAGTGTGAGTCCTCTGATGTTTTTTGTAGATTTGTTTTCATATTTTGGGCTCCTTGTTTTTCTGCTTGAATTTTGGGATTATCTTGTCAAAGTTCTGTTTTTAAAAGGAGAGCAGCAGGGTAACTCAGATTTTGGGAGGATTTGCTGTGAATCTGTTGGTTTAACTTGGTGAGTATTGTCATCTTAACATTGTGTTTATATACACATAAACACAACAGTCTTTTACATTTATCTATCTTCTTTCTTTCAATATTAGGTAATATTCAATGTCCTAGGTCTTGTACTTCTTTTGTTCAATTTGTTCCTTAGTATTTTAGGGCTTTTTGATAATAATAAATGGAGCTGTGTTTTAATTTCACTTAAGGATCATTTAAATTTATAGAAATATAACTAAGTCTTATGCATTAATCTTATGAAACCTTGCTAGATCTTTATTAGTTCTAATTGGCCTTCTGTGAATATTTAGTGTTCTGTATGTCAGATCATGTCATCTTCAGATAGAGATACTTATACTTCTTCCTCCCCAATTTGATGTCTTCTATTTCATCATCTTACCCAGCTAGAACTTCCTGTAAAATATCAAATAACGGTAAGAACAGACATGTTTGTCTCATTCCTAGTGTTTGGGAGGAAACATTTTAGTCTTTTACTTTCGGTATGTTGTTGGTTATAATTTTTTCATAGATGTGCTTTAATCTCATTCAGGAAATTTCCTCCAACAGGATTTTCATCAGTTTTTGCATTATGCTTTTTTCTCTATATCATGGATCAATTCTTCATATATGACTTATAGGGAAATTAACCCACAAATAGATTTAAAAATGTACTCAAGATACACATCAATTTAGAAATGAGGTCAAGGTATCTTGGCTACAGTGTTTTCACTCATCTCTACTATTTCCTCTAACTTGGGAAAGGCTGGAAAAGTTGCCTTTCTTATACATTTTCACTAATAAGGTAAGCTCTATAAGAATAGTGTCTCTGAATTTTTCATCTGTTTTCCAAGTACTCGATAAAGAAAAAAATGTTTGTGTAGTCTCAAGTAAAGCTAATTTAGAGAAAAAGATAACATCTGAAGCCTTTTTTAATTACAGAAAACATTGTGAGGAGATATCCCAGCCCTCAGAAAGACTGACTGAAATAAATTCTTACATTAAAAAATATAATATGAAGATGTCTGATGGCAGCAAATCAGTGGTAATCAATACTTGAAAGGGAGAGCCTGTCTAAATCTAAACCAAAAAAGGCTTTGCAGAGGAGACTAGTATGAACAGAGCTCTGAAGGATGGGTAAGAACTGGCTTGTGTATGTTGAGGAAGTACCTTAGGCGAAGCTTTTAATCAAAAGTTAAAAATTAACTCCATTTTAATTGTGTAAACTCTGACCATTAAAACAAATCACCACTACATAGGACATGGAAAGAAAAAATAATAGTAAAGTGCATTTTCAAAAACAGGCAGCATACATGTTTGTCTCAGATGCTTACTTTATTTTGGGATTAGACTTGAACAGAATAAATCTGATGCTTAATTTCCTTCCTTCTCTGGAGTAAAAACACTTTCAGCCAATCTCAGTCATTTTCTGATCCACAAGTCTTGTTTTCCTCCCCATCTTTTTATTGTGGTACTGGAAATTGAACCCAGGGCTTTACACGTACTAAGCGAGTGCTCTACCACTAACTATATCCTCAGATGTTTTTAATTTTTATTTTGAGACGAGGTCTTGCTGTTGCTTGGGCTAGCCTTGAACTCCTGCTTCTGCCTCTTGAATAGCTGAGATTATAATCATGCACTACCGTGCCAAGCTGGCAAGTCTCACTCTTCATGTACCATACTATTTTAAAATATGACTGGTTGAGTAGCTCTTCAGGATTAAGACCCTTAAAGGCTCTGAACTCGTTCAGCACACTCACTGCCTGCACCTTTCATAGAAAACCAGTGGAAGCTATGATGTGAGCAGGTATGACAGCAATCTGGGCACTCTAGACCATTCATTCATCACATTTTTGGTCACTCACTTTGAGTTAGGTACATGAATGATCAAGGCACTATTCAAGTGGGCAGATAATGCAGGTGAATATAGTACTTATAATCAGTGAGATAACCCACGAATAATCTGTTTCTGTCACTAACTTGCCTGAACTGTTCAAACTATCCTCAATGAGAAACATCTTAGGTCTCTTTCATGCATGTGAAAAATAGTGACTACCAGTGATATAGTTGAACACTGAGAAGCAAAAGCAAAGTCACTATAGATGTGGAATTATGTTCAATGCAAAACTGAGCAGCTCCTGGACGTGAAATATTGCACAATTTTTCTGTGGTATAGTCAGGATTTGAGATACCTTCAGAGCCTCAATAGCATAATAATAGTCCTATGTCCTCAGTCCTGATCCCAAATTAAATTTAGACAAAAATGCACATGCAATGAAAGAGAATAAGAGAGGAAAATAGGTTGAGTTGATAAAATGACCCTATCAAAACAAGTACAATGAAAATGAATGACTTTCAGAAGCAAACATTGCTGTGTTTTGTTCCACTGCAATCCCAAGTAGTTACAAAGTGAGCTGAGTACAATTCAGGTAACATGTAAGAGAGATTTTCGTGGAAATCATTACGGATATATTTTTAAAATGTGGTAAACCCACCACCTCCTCCTTTGTTATAAGACAATACTCAAAATTGCAATTTTAGCACTGGAAAGAGTAAGAGAAAAAATTCTAAATCTCTCTATTCAATTTAACAGTCTTGTGATTTTTCTCATTTCTGTTATTAGAACTGCCACCACCATGGCAGCCCCTTGGTATATTTCATTAGAGCACTGTGATTCTAGGTGACATTGCTCAGCGGAGGGTACAGAGCAGAGAAGAAGTATTTTAAGATCCCCTCTAGCCAATTTTTGGCTGCTCTCCATAGTGATTATTCTCATTTTGAAAGTTATGGCATTCCTTCCTTCTCTTTAACATAGTCGTTCACAGACTCTGAAGCCAGGCTGGCTGGTTCAGAATCCCGGCTCTGCTATGTACCAAGCTGTGTGACCTTGGGGACATTATTTAATCCTACTCTACCTTCATTTCCTGGTCTGTAAAATGAACACATTTATTATACCTAACTCCCAATATTATTGTGAAGATTCAATGAATAAGATAGGGAAAATATAAGTTAATTCTGGTACATCTACATGATTGTTACATTGATACATGTGCTTGCTATGATTATAATCTTTCCCCCAATACGGGAAAACGTTGCCAAGCTACTAAACCTTCAGGGTCGCTGGACCTATCCTTCCAATTCAAGTGGAAATGGGATAGGGAAAATGATTGGCTCAAGATCAGACCATTTTTTGCCTTTTAATATTCTATGGGTCACCTATGGCCTCCCTAGATCTCACTGTACTACTGGAGATCTGTGCCTCAGCCAGGGACATTATTTCCCGGTGTGGTATGGATGCTGAAAAATTTACACAAATGCAGTTAACCAGCGCTGCCATGCATTGCCTCATGACCTTATCAGCCCTACTTCTTTGTCCATCTTCTGAATAGAAGCCAGTCGTTTGTCTTTATAGCTTCCACGCACATCTGAGATACAATATGCCTCCAAGGTCTAGAGCACCTCCTCTGACTTTCTTCTGTGCAGCAATGGTTTCAAATTTGAATTGAGCTGGTGTAGTTTGCTCCCTCAGTACGCCTTTTCTACAAGTCTCTTAATACACAGCCTCCTTACCTTGAGTTTATACCTTCCATTCATTCACACTCCTCTGACAGCACTCAGAGATTATGATTCTATGACTCTCTTGAAATAGATCAAGGAAGATTTTCAGAGTTTACCTTCCCCACTTCCTACCCACTTCTCTGTGACTTTAGAGAAATGCTGCCCCGAACCACTCTTATCCAGAGACATTTCATTCTCACTGTAGTCCCATGCTTGCACTCTGTTCAAGCTATGTTCTCCAAGGCCACTGTCACACTGAATCACTTCCCACAACCATGACGTGTAACTCCAAGCCCATCTCTTATACCTGCAGCTGCTGAAAGTGGAGGAAACTGGCAGAATCTGACAAGTCTCCACTAGGTAAATATCTTGAGCTGGAGCCAATTTAAATTTCCCCTTTTGCACCCAAGAGCTGAAATTTTCTCAGGGTTAGATACCTCTCTGCCCTAAGTCTCCTTCCCTCCTCCATAGCAAGGATTTTTTTCCTTGCTTCAGGTGGCCATGAGTGATCAGTCTCTGCCCCTGCTCTATTTTCCCCCTCCTCCTCTGGTAGTGGCCCCTCCTTAGGAAATCAGCTAGCCACTGCCCCACCCTCTCCATCAGGATGTGGCAGGGTGGGGATGGGATGTCTCCCAGTTCCCCTTTCCAGGAAGCCAACTGGCCCAGGCCAAGCTGCACAGAGTGCAGTTCCCTTGCTTTCACCCTACTGATAGACCTCATGTGTTTGCTGCTTTTTCACTGCCAGTATATCTACATATATATAATGATTACATGCATCTGGAGGTACATGTACATATCACATCTTGGCCATTTTTACTTCCCCTTCTCCCTTCCCCATCTCCACAAAATCCTCCTCATCATTTCCTGCCATCTCTCTTTTATTTTGTTCCTTAAACTTTTTATATTTGTGGTTTCTCATACAAGAGAAACTGTAGTCTGATTTCTTTCACTTAGCATTGTGGTTTCAAGATCCATCAATTTTCCTACAAATGACTCAAATTTATCTTTTTAAATGACCAAGTAGCACGCCAATGCATCCATTTCTTTATTTGTTTATTCTGTGATCTTTTAGATCTTTAAATAGTGCTTCCTTAACTGGGGTGATTTAACTGCTCATGGGACATTTGAAAATGCTTGTAGATATTTTAGTCACCACAACTTCAAGAACATTACTCTTGACCCTTGGTATAAACAAGGGATGCTATCAAACATCCTACTATGCACCAGCAGTCTCCATAACAGTCTATCTAGTCCCTAATGTCATCAGTGGATAAGTTGGGGAAAATAATCTTAGATGGACTACATATCCCAGTGAACTTTTGGATGGCTACCCCAGCAGCTGGTTTGTCTTCAAGGATCCATTTACTGGTCATCTTAACAGTAGGTCCACTGGGATTTCTCTGGATCGCTAACTGTTTTTACTCTCACTGCAAGTGTTTACCTCTCACATGCTTGCACACCACAAAAAGCAGTGGCCTGCCTGCCTTTCATTCCTTATTACACCCACCGGCACGTTAGCCATACTCCAGGACCTGAGGGTGCTCAAGGTCTGCTTCACAGTCTCTGATATCCCTTCCATTTTCTCATGAAGTCTGTATTGTTGTGAGCAACCATACAGTGCACCCACTAGACCAAATAATGCCAATCGTCCTGCTGCTACCATCCATGAAACAGCTTGGTTTCCTTTCATAAAGCAACACAAAGTTATTAACCCTAATTGAAAAGCATTAGGTCAGGAGGCTGTCTAGAGAAGGAGTGAAAGTAAAATCCTGAACCAGTGGAGATAACTTGTTACAGTTGTTAAGATGAGAATTTCTCCAAAATATCTGTCAGTTCAATGCTACTGCAACCAAAATCCCAGAAGGACTTTTTAAAACTTTTTTTTGTCTTTTTTCATTTTTATCGGTACCAGGGATCGAACTCACAACTGCCTGCTTGCAAGGCAGGTGCTTATGCCGCTGAGCTAAATCCCCAGCCCCGACTTTTTAAAATTTGACAAATTAATTCTAAATAGTATCAAGAAAATAAAGAATGCAAAAAAAACTAGGCTGGTGTGGTGGCACACACAATCCCAGCACTCTGGGAAACTGAGTCAGAAAGATCACACATTTAAGTCCAGGCAATTCAACAATTTAGTAAGCCTCTGTCTCAAAATGAGAAAAAGTTAAAGAAGTGATGGCAATACAGCTCAGTGCATAGGCCCTGGCTTGGTTACCCCGTAGAAAACAAAAACAAAAATCCCTAAGAAAATACCAACGTGAAAAAATGGGTTAAGGAGCAGAATCTTTCTCTGGCAAACATTAAAACAAACAATACAGCTAATTAAAACTGATTATTGACTAAAACAGAACTAAGAAGAATAAAACATAGAATATTCCCATGCACACAGAAAAATATATGATAAAATTTGTATTTCATTGGAATTACTCAATAAATAGTGTTGGAATAAGTGACTAAGCATTTGCACAAAATTTAAGAGATCTCCCACCTTATTACTTACATAAAAATAAATTTCAAAAAATTACAGATTTAAAAATAAAACCTTTAAAGAACCATAATTATATATTGCTATGTGTACAACCTTGAGGTAGGGAAGAACTTTCTAACAATCTTGAATCCAGAAGTCAAAAAGGAAAAATAATTAATAAATCTGATCACATAGATTTAAATCTAAAACATATATCTAAAATCAAATAAAAATACCTGAGTAAATATTTGTCATATATTGATTATTAATATAAAAATATCTCCCAAATCAATAAGATGAAATTTAAAAGTAAGAAAATGAATGAGGAAGGCATGGATACACGCCTTATATGCTACATGCTTAAAATCCCAGCACTCTGGGAGTCTGAGACAGAAGCACTACGAGTTCAAGCCCAGCCAGGGCAATTTAGCAAACTAGTGAGACCTTGTCTCAAAATAACAAAAACAAGGCTGGAGATATAGCACAGTGTGAAGAGCCTGGGTTCAATTCCCAGTGCTACAAGGAAAAGGAAAATAGAGAAAGTGATGGAGGAGGAGGATAAAGGAAGGGAAGAAGGACGGAAGATAGATGATAGATTGACAATGGATAGATAAATGAGATAAAGCACATGAATAGGAAAATTCTCAGTAGCGAAGTAAACATGAATAAGGCTCATAAACATGAATAAGCATTTGACTTTATTATTAGGGAAATTAGAGTAAAACTAATAATCAAAAGAAGAGCCATCTCTATTAAACTCTCAGAAGGAACAAAACAGAAATAAAAATTTGAGATATCTAGTCTTAAAAAGACTGGTACAACTTCAGAGTCCCCTTACTTAGGTTTCTTGCTTGTTTTCTTCCCATTTCTTACCACATAGGACCTGCCTCTCCCCCATGAAAATCCCTCCTAGAAACTGTGACACCTTGGTGAAAACTAAAAGAGTCAGAGTGTCATTAAACACACCTATAAAGGCTTTCCCTCCTGGTTCAAATTTGTTTGTTCAGTTGTTTTGGTTTTGGTTTTGGTTTTGGTTTTGGTATTTGATTGAGAGCCAGATCATTTACAAGGTAAGTAATGCTGAGAATTAACTTGTCCGGGTAAGGACTTACCCTTGAATCACAGAGATTCTACCATGGCCTACACAGAACCACATCTAAACAAAACACAACAGCCACAGCATTCGAAAGCAAAAGCCACAATAAGGCAGTAATAAAAATGGGATATTTGTAAGGCAGTAAACAGGGAGGGAAAGAGCTGGGTAAGGAGTGATGATGTCAATAATAATTCGTGTAGTCATTGTATACCTGGTACTGTTTTAAATACTTCACATAAATTCACTCACTTACTGCTCACCACAACTTTGTGAAATAATTTACTATTACCTCTCATTTCTTCATGAATGAGGGAACTGAGGCACAGTGAAGCAAAATAACTCGCTTGAGATTATACGATAAGTGGCACAGCTGGAATTTAAAACCACAGAACCTGTTATCTGTTGTAATCTGTTATAACAATTACAGTCTTAAGCATCTGGCTGAGAGGAATCAAGGGAAAAAGAAGAGAGATCGAAGAACAAAAAAAGGAGGCTGGGGCCAGATGTACTGGTGTATACCCTCAGGAGGCTGAGGCAGGAGAATCACGGAGAGTTTGAGCCACCCGGATGACAAAGTGAGTTCCAATCCAGCCTGAACTGGATAGTGAAACCCAGCTCAAAAAGATTTAAAAAACAGAAGAAAAGAAAGAGAAAAAAGTAAAAGAAAAAAGAGGTTGGAAGAAAGAGGACGGAAAAGATGATATTTTGAACACTTGAAAGCATGGTATCCAGGCTCCTTTTCAGGTCCACACCACGCCCTTGCAATTCCTAACTCTGTCTCTTTACCAAAATTCCCAAAATGACTTGAATTGTGTAAAGGGTTCAACCTCAAGAAATAAACAGTATCCAGAAAAATTAATGTTACTTTTACATGTGAAAAACAGTTGTGTTATGAAGGAATCCACATGAATTCAGGAATATAGAAATGCTGCCCTTTTGATTTTTCTCCCTTCGACTAAGCATAACCTCAAGCAACAACAAAATCAAAAGATCCATTTACACTTTTCCCTAGCATTTAGATATATTTTAAATAGGAAAAAGTAAAGCTATAACTTTAAATAGCTGTAAGCCCTTGTTACATCCTAAGAAGATTGTGGCTAAACTGAACATAACTCCAACTTCTTAAATAAGTTCTTAGGCTCTCTAGCCTCAACACGTTGTGCCACACGATCTTTAGGATTTTATAAGACAGATTAATGATTAAGCTTAATTGTCAATTTCCTTGGCTTAAGAACAGCCGAGGAATTAGTAAGACACGCTTCTGGGTGTGTCTGGTGGCTCACAGAGGCCTGACCTTGGGATCTGTGTCTGGTCCCTTACCTGTTCTTCTCCTTGCTCCTAGTGACCTAGCAGCCCCCGCTAGACCTCTCTTGCACTCTTTCCTTGCTCTGCCTCCCAGCTGCATGGATTAAACGGCTTTGCTCTTCCATCTTCCATCTTGATGTTCCTGACTTGGACCTAGTCTATGAACCTTGAAGCCAGTCTTCCAACCATACACTTTATCCTCTGAACCTGCAAAACAAATAAACCTCTCCTCCCTTAATTTGTGGTTGCTGGGTAGTTTATCCCAACATTGAGAAAGTTGGCTAATAAAAATATTAAACCTTTATTTCTTTTTTGTTTTGCTTTATATTCAATATATTAAGGAGACATTCATACATTTCAACAACTGCTTGAATCCTGCTACTTGTGTTAAGCATGTAAACATATGACTTTTAAACATACAAGTTATTTATCATAATTTACTATGCTATTACCATTAAATTGCAGTTACTTTGGAGCATAAATCAAATGGACAAGCCTGTAAACTTTCATTTCTAAAGCAAATATTGAAATTGAAAATGAAATTGAAGCCTTAAACTCCCTACCAAACTACTCACAAGAGACTTTGAGATATGGAAATTCATTTATGGAGAAAGGTAGATTGAAAATATTAACCTACTCAGTCTTTCTCCAGGGTCTTTCTCCCAAGCCCTAGATTCCTCATACTCAGCTGCTTGTGGAGCATCTCTCCTCAGGTGACCCATACGCTGCTCACAATCACAGTGCTCCGGCCTGTCCACCTCTTTGCCCCTTTTAACCTGCTCTTCCTGTGTTATTCTTTTTAGTGATCGCCCATACAGTTTTCTACCCAGCCACCCATGCCAGAAATCTACAAGGCAAAGTTGCCTACAGTAGTGAGAGTTTACTTTTCCTAGGAAAGGCCTATTGTGCTTTATATTCCCCAAAGTCCTTGTATTGGAAAGATGGTCCCAAGAGTATTGGAATTGGGAGGTGGTATGGCCCTTTAGAGAGGTCTAGCGGGGGCTGCTAGGTCACTAGGGGCAGGAGGTAGTTCTGAAGCACCTTGGTAGATCTAAGGAGAAGGTTACTATGAAATGAGCAATTCTGTCCCCTCTTGACCTAACTGGCTCCTGGCTGGAGACACAGTAACTTGCTTTTCCTCCAGTGTATTCCTATCATTGTTCTCTATGTCATGACATGATGCAGTCCTCACTATAGAACCGGCACGATGCTCCTTAGACCTTGAACTTCCAAAACTGTACCAGATAAACCTCTTTATAACTAGTCTGTGTTAAGTACTTCTCTATTGTAAGAAAAAACTAATTAATAAAGGAGAAAATATAGAAATAGAGTTGTCCCTTGTTATCCACAGAGATTGAGTCCAGCATCTTCTGCAAATATCTTCAGATGCTCAAGGCTCTTACATAAAATAATATAGTCTTTGGATTTAACCAACCCATGTTCAACCATATATTTTAAATAATCTCTGGGTTACTTATAACATTTACAACAATGTTAATTATATATATATATATAAATAATTGTTGCATTGTATTATTCAGGTAATACAGGAAAAATCTGTACATGTTCAGTATAGATATATTTCTTAAAAATTCACATATATTTCTATTATGCATATCACCATTTAGTTTAACCCTTCAAAAGGAAAAATGGCTAGATAACATAGCTTAAGGAAGCACAACTACAGATGAGGCATAGTTCTAAAATTATACTTTTTATTTTTAAGAATCAGCCAAAATAGAAAATATATTAAGCATGAGGCATAATTTTCCCCAAGTGGTCAAATACCATCTAGTATAAACCATGAAAAATGGGGGAATAATTTCATCAAAAAAGAACATTAAGCACTGATTACTGGACCTGTGAGCTGAAAAATATAAAACATTTGGAGAAGATGGGTCTGATGTATTTTCAAATTAGAGTCTAATTTGGTTTCTCTGATGTTTATATTCCCTGCCCAATGACCCTATCTAAAGTTGTCAAAAGGACACGATAAGGATAAAAAACAGAACATGGGAAGGTCCACCTTCTCTACGATATGATATTTTTAACATATCGGAGGGCTGTAGCTGACATACCATACCGTGGCCTTCTGTTGATTTGGAAGGACAGGTTTTCACTACAGTTCTACTCATCACACAGTATAACTGAGAAGTGCAAATAAAGAATGTCTATATTTCTTATTGGTACTTATTTTTCTTGTTTAAGTTTTTTTTTTTCAGATCCTGAATCTCTTCTGAGTCTAAAATGACCTACCACAGAATTGGGAACATTACTTCTGAAGCCCACTCTCTGATGAGAAAATTCAGTTTCAATTTGGGATATTTACTTGAGTTCCAGTCATTTCAGCCTAACATTACATCTATTGCCTAGAAAAATAAGACAAACATCCAAGTATCCATCTAGGGTTACTTGAGGGAAAGGTTATACTTTTTGTAAACATACACCTATTTAATGTGAAATGCCACAAAGTCAGATGTTGCAATGTAAGTTATTTCTTAGGAGAAGAATCTATAGAAAACTCTCATTTTTTTACATCTTTATGTTCAAAACTGAAGGCAGGTTGTATGACAGGGTTCATCATACCTTCTGATCTGAAAAAACCACTTATGCTATTTTTCTTCTGACTTTAGCCACAAGGAGAAGTATCTTGCGCTATATATCACTAGAAAAAAGAACAAAAAATCTCTAATACAGTAGCTACTCGTTTCAGGAAGTTTAGTGGGGTTCCATCACTGGACTCAAAAACGGTGCTGTTTTATCACTCTTTCACAGTAGGTGCAAGCATGCATTCACACGCTGCTGCACACTCTGGTCCTTCCGTAGATGGGTTAAAAATAAAACATTTAAATATCAAATGTCCAAAGGCTTCTGGAATAGTCTTCCTCCTTTCATCCAAAAATGTGCATTCACATGTGCAGAAATGTGCATTTGCACAGAAACTGTGATATTCACTTTACATGTGAAACTAACCTGGATATCCTGCTTTTGTGTTTCCTTATAACATCGAAGGTTTAATTATAAAAGTAGGCATTTGTTCTTTTCTAGTAACTCTATGTCCCGACGAGCCGGGGTTTAGACATGTGTGTAACTCTTTCATTTCAATTAGAATAAATACATAATGTCTGTTGCAATCTCACCCATGTGTCCCATAATAGTGACCAGAACTTGAAGGCATTTTTTTATTTTGTCTTTTTCATTTTCATTTTTATCGGTACCAGGGATTGAACTCACAACCGCCTGCTTGCAAGGCAGTTGTTTATGCCGCTGAGCTAAATCCCCAGCCCCCTTGAAGGCATTTTTAAGAAACCCCAAAGCCATCTATACTTGCTACTTATTTATTCTTCCCTTTTGGAAAAAAAAGTGAAAGAATTTATAAACACTATGATATAACCACCTGTTTCCAATTAAACATCAGCCTTCACTTTGCAAATAATTTCTTCACAATTTGAGGAAACCACAGCAGAAATCCGCCATCAGTGGCTTTTTTCTTGCTGGAGAAGTAGTCAGGAGAACAGCATCATACGGGCTTCTCTGTGTGGCATAAGAGAGATGAAACAAAAGCAAAGTAGTCTTTTCCATTCCAAACCACAGAGGAACCTTGAAAGAACAGGATAAGTGGGCAGATGAAAGAAATACTTACGCTAGAAGACAACAGAGAAACACTTGCCAAGTCCTGAGTCCAGAAGTGCTTTGAAATGAACATAAAACCACGTAGGTCAGGAAAGCGTTCTTCCTGTGTGATAGGGATCCCTGTGCTCTCTGAGAGAAGAATGGCTTCCAGTGCCAAGCCACCCCTGGCCCACAGGCTAGCAGCCACGGTGCCTCTCACTCTGTCATCTCTGCTCCTTCTCACATCCACCAACCCTGCGTCCCAGATGCACATTTTTTCCCAAAGATTTTCAGTTCACTCTTGGCTGAATCCATGCACATGGAACAGATATGGAAAGCGGGCTATATTTGAGACTTTGTGAGCCATGTGGTTCCTGTCACACCTAGTCATTCTGCTGTGGCAGGATGAAAGGAGCTATAGACACTATGTAACACGTGGATAGGACTGGGTTCCAATAAAAATTTTAAGTGTGCAGAAATTTGAATTCCATGTGATTTTTTTCATGTTTTACTAAATACCATTCTTCCTTTGATTTTTTTCCAGCGGTTTAAAAATATAACAGCTATTTTTAGCTCCTGAGTCATACAAAAAAGGTCAGATTTTCTCTATTCTCTACTGCTCTAGAGGCAGGAGGATTGCAAGTTCAAGCCAAGCCTGGGCAACATACTGACTTTGCAAGACCCTGTGTTAAGAAAAGCGTGCATGTGCATGCACGCATGCACACACACACACACACACACACACACACACACACACACAAATTCTCATTTTCTTTTCTGCTCCACACTTAATCATGCAAGGCTACAGATTTCACTTCCTAAACAATTCTTACTCCATCCCACCTTTTCACTCATATTTACGCCATTGCAATCCAGGTCCTCATCCTTACAGTTTTCTGATATGGCCAGTTAAGCAAAACCAAAGACTGCAAAGAAAGATTCTCTCCAAGTATGACAGACAGAAGTAGTGTTCTCGGCAGGTCTTTAAAGTTCCTCCTGATGCAAAGCTAAAGCACGGATGAGTTTGCCTCTTCCTTCTTCTGGCACTGGAGAAATGAAGCTGTAGCTAGTTCCCCCACTGCCTTATCCACAGTTTCACTTTTCTTGGCTTTCATTAACCGCAGTCAACCATAGTCTAAAAACATTAAATGGAAAATTCCAGAGGCAATCTTCAGTAACTTAATACTGTTTTTACAATTATTCTATTTGTAATTTTTGTGTTTCACTGCTTGCCATGCCTATTTTAACAACAAAACTATCATACGTGCATTTGTATAGGACTAAGACAGTGTATGTAAGACACAACACCTATCTACAGTTCCAAGCATCCACTGGGGATCCTTGAAGGAGTCTCCTGTCTATCAGGAGGCGTGAATATATGTGAATATACACCAACTTTTTCTACTGTGGCTCAGTGTATCGCAGTGAAAAGGTCTGCAAAACACACTAACCTTGGGGACTAGCTGGACTAGGTCTAGCCCCTTCTTTCACATGGTTTAGACTGGATTTTTAGACCTGATTTAGCCTCGAGCCACACCATCTACATGTGACTAAGACCGAAGCAATCTGTTAAGGACATTTTAGGCATTTGGTCCTCAGTTTCTGTATTCTGAATTGGATGGCAGTTTTCTTGTCTATAAACATGACCCATGGTCAAAAGTCATAAGAGTGAGCCCTACATACATGCAGTCACCAAGTCTTAGTGAGAACAAGAAGCATTAAGTCACACTTTGATGCCAATTCTTCTGTGCAAAAAGAGAATGGGGGAAGAGGATCCAGCTTGTGTGTTATTTTATTTGTTTAGTTGAATATAAGAAACTCTTAAAATTTGCTTGTTTCTTTGTCTATGTTGTCTAATAAGTGAGGGTTTTGTTTTGTTTTTGTTTTGGTGCTGGGGATTGAACCCAGGATCTTGGCATGAGCTATACTCTCAGATATTATCTAAATTTTAAATTTTGAGACAATGTCTCACTAAGGTGCTGAGTTTCTCAGGCTGAAATTGAATTTGTGATTCTTCTGCCTCGGTCTCCAGAGTCCTGGGATTATAGATGTGTAACATCATGCTCAGTTTGTCAGATTCTAAATAAAGCATCTGTTAGCTTTATTTTGGACAAGATGCTTGTATGTATGTACCTTCACATCTTTTAATTTAAAATTATCTTTTCAGGCTGGGGATATAGCTCAGTGTGTCTGGCAAGTGTGAAGTCCTGAGTTTGATTCCCAGTACCAAACAAATCAATTAAATTAAACAAAATGACCTTTTCTCCTCATTATAAAAGTGAACTATGTCAGTAAAATTGCTCATTATATAACACAAAAATCCTTTCCACAATAAATACCTAGAAATGTAAAATACAAGAGCATCACAAATAGCTATTTCTTATGATCTCCTCTATCCCCAGACCTTGCTGCCTCTCTTCCATCTCAATGTCAACAAATTATCTTCCTGCAAATTTCACTGAAAACATAGGAGTCGGAATAGAATGTTCTCATCCTACCTCTGTGATGTCTATCTCCTGCTTTTCCTAACCATTTCATTCAATCTTATGTCCATGTATATGTTGATGCCCCTCAGTGTTGTGTCTCCAAATCAGATTTCTCTAGCCAAAAAAATCTTAAGTAAAATTGTACAATGGCCTCTTTCCTTGTATATCTCAAATTTAACATGATCAAAATAAGACGTTTAAAATTTGAGACAGGGTTTCACTAAGTTGTACAGGCTGGGCTCCTATGATCCTGTGATCTTCCTGTCTCTGCCTTTCAAATGCTGTGATTAAGGGTGTGCACCATTAAATTCAGTTTAAAACAAGACCATCTTCTTCCTCCAAGACCAATTTTTCCAGGTGTTCCCCATCTCGGTAAATGGCATCACCACTCAGTTGCAAAGCCCAGAAATCTAGGAATCAGACATATCAGTTCTTTCTCACTTTCCTTCTCTCCATCCCACAAAAAACACACACAACTTAATCTAATCCTTTAGTATTTTTGACTGCTACCTAAAAACACACACATCTAATCTTACCCTGTCTAACCACCTTCAAAATTACTATCCCAAACCAAAACATTTTTCAAGTCATACCTTCACAACTATGATAGCCCTTTAACTTATTTTCCTGCATCTGTCCTTTACCAGCTTACGTCCTCCACTCAACAGGTAAAATGACCCTTTGAAAGCATAAGATATATCATGTCACGGTCCTATTGAAATCTTTTAAATGGCTTCTCTTTTTCAAATAAATGAAATAGCCTGTGAAGCCCTGACTGATTTGGGTCGGGTACTCTGCTCCCTCTAGAGAACAGTGAGTATTGCTTTCCTACGTGCCTATTCCACTTCAGCCACACAAGCTGTCTTAGTCACTTGATTGCTCAGAAACAATCCCACCTGACACTCATGATGTAAAGAAAGAGAAATTTACTTTGGCTCATTTCACACCATAGTTACTGGTTTCAAGGCAGGACAGCACAACAGAAAGACATGGTGGAGAAGTGCTTATGGCACGGCAGATGGAAAGGAGGAAAGAGAGAGGGAGAGAGAGAAACAGAGAGAGAGAGAGAGAGAGAGAGAGAGACAGAGAGAGAGACAGAGAGAGAGACAGAGAGACAGAGAGAGACAGAGACAGAGAGACAGAGCAACATAGAAGTAAGTAAACCCCCAGGTCATGCCTCCAGTGACCTGCCACATCCCATTAGACCCTATCTCCTAATAGTAAGTCAGCTATAATGTCCCCATAATCTAATTACCTTTGCAATGCCTGGCCTTTAAGTGCATGAGGCTCTTGGGAAAAATCTAAATACAAAGCGTAATACAGGTCTCCTTGTGTTCCTTCTATACACCATGCTCACTTTCACCTCAGATCATTTGCATGCGCTCTTAGTTCTGCCTGAAATATCCTTGCCCCAAAGTGGTACCATAGCCCTCATTTTGGGCTGCTACTCAGATGTTATTTTATCACAGAGGCCTTCCCAGAAATAATGTCTTCATCCCACTCCAGGACTCTTTATCCTATTAACTTATTGTACTTTTTTCTCCATACTGGTTCATACATTCTGAAATTACAGTGTTTCGTTTCTTGTTTGTGGTCTGTCTTCCTTAAATGAAATATAAGCTCCACAAAAGCAAGAACGTTTTTTTGTTCACTTTTTTATCCTCAGCTCCTAAAATAGTTTCTAGCACAGGATGTTCAATACATATTTTCTTACTGAATGGATGAATGAAAGGTATAGCTGAGAGTATAATAAATTAAAATCCTGGGAAAAGTACTAAAAAGGTGTATGTGTGCTAGTGACATGAAAGTCAAGTCTAGTGTCCAAGAATGTTAGTTATCCTCCAATGTCTATATTACTAGAGTTTCTAATTTTTTACTAGACACATAGCCAACCAGAGTTAAGACTCTGGATTACCATGGCTAACTTCTAACCAAAGCAATATTAAAAAAATGTCATGTGGATGCTACTGAGAATCTTTCTTAAAAGAAATCTGCCATATCACTTCTTCTTGACTCATTATTTTCCCCTGTTGACTGGAATGTGAAATCTGGACCTTGGACTGAGAGATGATCTGAGAAATAAAAGTCACATCCACTGGAATAATAAAACAGGAGGGGCCTGTATGCCTCAGAGAATTGCCAGGACAAACAGTTCCTACCAGACTCAGACTTTTCTCTCTGGACTGTTGTGGGAGACAGGAGTTTTCCTCTCGCTTATGTGACTATTAATTGAGAGTTCTTTTGTACTCAACTGAAACTAATTCTAACCAATAAAATGCATATCAGTAAGAGGATGCAAGGCCTTGGAACCAATATTTCCCATGTAAAGCCTGGATTCCCGGTTAGCTTTTCCTTTAGTTAAACAATGAATTAGGAACAGCACTGTCTGTTAGTTGCCTGCTTAGACCGAGTTTCTGGAAAGGAAAATAGAGTTCATACTCACTAATAAGGAATGCCTTTTAAGAAGTATATAAACAACATAGCACAAAGGTGGAGATGATAAATCTGAGTGCATTAAAGTAAAAATATACTTTGGAATGACAAAAGACAACATAAATGAAGCTAAAGACATCACAGACTATAATAAATAACAAAGGATTAGTTTCAGAAAATATAAGGCATCTTACAAATCAATAAGGAAAAAGACAAAAAGCCTCATAAAGACAAATAAGGAAAAAACACGAAGAGGTACTTATTTCATAGTGGGGTGGGGATCTGAATAACCAGCAAATGAATGGAAAAGTACCCAACTGCTATATCAATCAATGTTAACAATCTACCCTTAATAGAGTCCTTTCTATGTGTCAGGTCACATTGCAAGTGTTAGCCATAAGATACCATGTCACACTCATCAAGTTGGCAAGACTTTAAAAGACAAGAAATCAACTATTTTGGCAAGGATATGAAGCATTTGGAATTTTCAGGCACTGCTGGTGATAGTACAATTGCTTTATAAGGCAATTCGGCAATGTCTAGTAAACATGAATGTATTAATCATTTTTAGAAGGAAACCTAAGAAAGTCTTACATATATGATGTTTTGGGTTATGGGTCCAGAGGTTTCAGCCCATGGTAACTTGTCCCCATCACTGCTTGTAGTGAGGAGGGACGTCATGTAGGGATTACATGGTGGAGCAAAGCTGCTTCCGTTATGACAGCTGGGATGCAAAGAGAGAAGAAGAGGCCAACGTCCTTATGTATCCTTCAAGGGCACTCCTCCAATGACCTACTTCCTCCAAGTAGGTTATAAAATTTCAGTCCCTTCCCAATAATACCACCCAATTGGAGACCAAACTTTCATGACATGGGTCTTTGAGGGAGGGTTACAGATGCAATAGTCTGTAGCAATAGAAAACAGTAAACTATGGCATAGGATTATAGTTTGTTAAAGCTAAGTAGAAAGCATAGTTGTGTCCATGTGTTGGTTCTTACACATTGCTGAATTTTTGAAATGTAATTTTTGAAAAACACAAAAGGAAAGGTAATTTACATACTTTGAAAATTAGAAAACAGGAAAAATATATGATCTCATTATCCAGAAAAGTTATCATTTTGCTCTAATATTTTTCATTAATTTCTAGAACACTTTGAGCCCTGTACTTCATGCCCAAGCACGATACTGGCTATCCAAGACACACTGAGTCATTGACACTGTGAAATTCTTAAATGAAAACCTGCCATATATGCCACTGCCAGAAGGGTTACAGGCCTGTTAAGAAGGATAAATATAAGATTAAAGTTTTTCCTTAGACTAATATTCAAATGTTTCTCACAGTGATTGTCCATTGTCTTCTGGAAATAACAGTGACTAATATTTTATTTAGTATTAAATATTTGCCAAGCCCTGTTCTGAACACTTTACATTTATGAACATATTTAACCCTCGCAACTACATGTAAGGTAGGTTAAATTACTATCATAATCACTGCACTTTCAAAATGAGGAAGCTGAGACAAAGATGGGTAATCTGAGCAAAGTCACACAAATAATAAGGAGAAAGATTCCTACCAGTCATTCTGGCTCCAGAGCCCTTGCTACCATGAAATCCTATTTCCAGTGTCAGTGATTTTATAGTGATAACACTTTTGGTTGGCGCCCTGTGAAATCACTAGTATGAGCTGATATTTGAACTCAGAGATGACATAATCTTAATCTCATTTTATCATATGTATGTACCATGTCCTCTTAATCAGAAAACAAACTTCTGAATAGCAGACAAAGTTTTTTTGTGTATGACTATGTACATTGACTTGTGTTTTCTGTTCACAGAAAATTTTCAGTACTTATGGAATGATTGAAATGAAATACGCATACACAAATGCACATGTGTGTGCGCGCGCACACACACACACACACACACACACACACACACACAACCACACATCAGTTCCACACCAAGACATCAAAAGTTTAATTTCCTAAATCCATCAGGAATAGTACACAAGGAAGTATTCTGTTTTGATATTCATTCACTTTGTTGTTAATAACAGCTTTTCCAGCAACCAGAACAGAGATGTGATCTCTGAAAACTTTTAAAATGTTTTTTGTTATCATTTTAAACTGCAATTCTCTTTAAAGCAGTGAGTAGTACCCATGCTACAACCTGAATGCTCAACTGCCTTGAAATTTCCTCTGCCAGATTAAGTAGTCTACCACTCTTAATCTCCTACAAAGTTCTAGAACATAGACAATGTGTAGACAAACCTTTTTCCAGAGTGTACCATGCATGACTTTGAATCTAATTGCCAGTGGAGTCTTGTTCCCAAATGAAACCGCTTGAGTCTTGTCTTTACCATTTGCACATTTTATCAGAATTCTGGTCTTCTAAACTCTGATCAGAATCTGCTAATAAACTCAGCTTATAGCATTCTAGGGTTTCTTCAGCTGGCATCTTTAAACTTTTCCAAATTCTTCCTGTGAACCAGTTTTAAAGGCCTTTAAATCACATTGTCAAGTAGAGTCACTTTAAGAACCCCATTTCTGATACCAAAATCTGTTTCAGCCACTTTCCTTATCACTGGGACAAAATACTTGACACCCACAACTTAAGAGAGAGGTCCATGTTTGGCAGGTTTAACCCTAAAAATGACATGGTAAAAATGCCTGACTGGAGTAAAGTTATTCATGTTTTTGCATCCAAGAAAGAGATGAGAGAGAGAGAGAGAGAGAGAGAGAGAGAGAGAGAGAGCCAGGGAGGAAGGAGATGTACCCCTCCAGGTCATTCTCCCAGAGTGAATCATCACTTACAGCCAGGCCCCACATTTCAACAGCACTCTCAGATGTCGAAGTCATTAATAGATGATTTCACTAGTGAGTATAGCACCTCCATGATCTGATTACCTTCCATAAGCCTTGATGTGAGCACATGAAATTTTGGAAGACATTCTCCATCTAAACCTTTGAACTCATACAAGAAGTGTAATATAGGTTTTCTTTTTTCTTTTGAGACTGGTTTATTCCATCTAGCATAATGTCTGCAAGGTTCTTCTGGGATGTAGCACATGTCACATATTCCGTTTTTTCAAAGACTAAATAATAGTCCATTGTATGGATATAGCATATTTTTATCCAATTATCCATTGATGGACAATTGGTTCCCATTCTGGCTATTATGAATTATGCTTCTACAAACATGGGTGTACAAATATATATTTGAGTCTTGGCTTTGAATTCTTTGTCGTATATAACAAGGAGTATAATTGCTGGGTCATATGGCAGCTTTGCATCTAACTCATTCTCTTTCTCTCTTTCTCTCTCTTTCTTTCAGTCTATCTTTCAGTCCCTCTCTCCTTTCCTCCCTTCCTCTTCCACACATTGTCCCACACTTTCCTATAACTCTCTACTTTCCTAAGTAAATTTCACTTGGAACTCCTGTATGCTTGTTTTGGGTGCATATTCATTTTAATTTCTACCACTTTTTTAGAGATCATAAGAAATCAATTTGTTCCTGTAATTGCTGTAATATGCTGGCAGTAGCATTGTCCTTGGTGACAAAAGCTATAATAGATTATCTATAGCTTGTTTATTAAGAATTTTTGAATCATAGAGAGACATTTTTGTTATTGTCTACACTTACAGTCAAGAATACACTGCATTTTTTTATACCACAAGGTGAAGCTGTACTTTTATGATAAAGAAATTTCAAAAGAATGTCAACAGTTTCTATCCAAAATTTTTGTGACAAGCAAAAGCATATGTTCAATTGCCATCAAAAATTTAGATTCACATATATAAGTGAGATCCATTTGAAATATGGAAGTCGTTCACCTCTGTTTCTTTCAGCCTAAGTACGGAAACCACCAGACAACGGAAAAGCACCCAAAACTCCACCAAGTTCCAGTGTCCTACAGTGACACAGTATATCTTGAAAGAATGTCATGTTACAAAGACACAGAAAAAGTAAAGATTTAAATTAACCAGAGTCAGGAATCTCCACAGCAATTAAGTACCAAACTAAATGAGGCCTTCTGCTCTAGTTTAGGGGCTTTTTGCTTTTTAGAAAGAAAATATTCAATTATCATGAAAAACAAATATACAGCCTGCTATATTTAGTTGCTGCTTTGTTACAACAATGATGACAAAATTTTCCTCTGACCACAATGTGCTTGAGTACAAATGGTTCCTCTTTCCAGGATCTGTTTGTGCATATACAAATTCCTAGTGAAGTGACACCCAGTCTCCCACAGTAGGACTCCTTGGGCATGGAGAGTAAAAATCAGGCTGTTCCCTACAGTGGAAAATACTAAGCGAGTTAACCATATCCTTACTGCTGAGCTGTATTGCCTTTATACCAGGTCACAGCTGAGGATCCCAGCTGATTTGGTTTCAACATGGCAAGCCTAGAGTGGGACCCGGAGTTGGCTGTGTGTTGGGCAGTGCCTTTGCTATCTTGTGGAGTAGGAATCAGTGGGCAAGTAGCTACAGATTCTCGTCCTGCTTTTGCTGCGGCCCTCCACGTTGACTCTCTTCCCCTAATGGTTTCATCACTGCAGCTTGCTCACGTAGCTGGCCTGGGGATGAAAGGGTAAGAGGAAACAGGAAACTGAGTGGCAGCAAAGGAGAAATGAAAGAAAAAGGACTGAGAACAAATGGGACAATGCAAGCAGAAAGGAGAACAATAGAAGCGGAACCACTGAGTGGTGAGGGAACTATAAAGATGAAAGAGTACTAGAAATTCTAATAATAGTTCCCAGTTTTAGTGCTCACTATGTACTGGGCATTGCATAAATACTTCATGTGAGTTTTTCATCTCACATCTCATCTAATCCTTACAGTAACCCTTGTGATGGTAGGCACTGTTATGCCCATTTTATAAAAGATACTCTAGTAAAGAAAATAAAAAGATAAAAACTTAACCTCACAACATTTAAAAGAAGTTAAGAGTGGAAAGGACAAAAAGGAACCAAAAACTGAAAAAAATAGAAAATACAAAATCAAGCAGGGTCCACTAGTGCAAACCTGTAACCCAGCTGTTTGGAAGCCTGAGGCAGGAAGAATACATGTTCAAAGCTATTTTCCTCTGACCACAATGTGCTTTGGGCAATTTATTGAGACTGTATCTCAAAATGCAAAATATAAAAAGGGCCGGGGCTGTAGCTCACTGCCTCCTGGGTTCATCCCTAGTACTACAAAAGTGAAAAATAAAATAACAATGTGCCCAAGTAACTGGAGAGTATATATTTTCCTCAAATATGCATGAAACATTTGCAAAAATACACTTTATACTGTCATGACACAAATTGCATACATTTGAAAAGTTAGTCCCATTCTAGAAACTGGCTGCAGAAGAGTAAAATGACTGACTCTTGCTTTGGAGCTACATAGTAAGGCTGGTATCTGCCTCTTAGCCCAGGATGCACGTAGCCACAGCATGGCACCCAGAATGCTACTGAGGAAGTCTACTCAATTTGCTCAAGGACCAAGGGGCAGAGAGGGCAATCCTGGTGAAAGGTATGGAGGGATGGAATAATGTGAGGACCATGTTGGGGTGGGTTTTGCTGTTTCCCTTGAAGCCTGATGTTTTCCAACTGAAAATTCAAGACTCCGGTCCATGTTTGCAAAAGGGCCCATCTACAAGCCAGGCTTGCAAAGTGACCTCTGGGAATGCATTTGCTATATGCAAACCAGAGCACTGATTATCAGGGCAGAGTTGCTGGTATGCAAAGAGGTCCCTTCTCAGAGAGAGCTTGTGAGTGAGGCAAGAGGGACTGGAGGTTTCTTTGGTTAAATGCAAATATTAATTACCTTCCACTTTCAAGGCAAACAATGAAGAACTTTGAAAGAAAAGAATGTGTAGGCCACTAATATGAAAATGATACATTTGAATCTTTAAATTGAGGACCCCTTCCCACCCAGGCTGAGATACGATACGAATGCTGAGTGGCCAGACACAAATGTGGCTGTTAAAAGCTTGACAGTGCACAACACTTGGACCAATCCTGCCAGGGATAGGGGAGGTAGGGCCTGAGAAGGATTTTAGGTTCATAGTGGAGAGGGTACAGTGGAAAGGTTGCATGGAATCCTGGCTGAGTTGCTGGGGAGTGGCAGGGATGACAGCACCCCAATCAAAATCAGAAGGAGGTTCCTTTAATGCCTATGCAGAGCCTTCCTTTCCAGGATGAGTGTTCAAAGGCAAAGCAGGGACAGTTCTGGAGAGGAAAGGTTTATATCATGAAAAGTGTAACGCCTGGGAGCATCTGGGAAAACAGTGAATATTTTCATGGGGACAACAGACAATAGGTGGTTCAGGCCCTGGGGCATACTCTTGCAGACAGCAGCAGACCCAAATAATTTTGTTCCTAACTTCCACAACACTCTATCCCTTTGCCTAGACGCTGTCCAGAACGCTGGCTGCCAACACTTCAAATAGTGTTTCCCTGGTCCTCCTGCCTCCAGAAAGAATTAAAGAGGTCTCAGTAATTCATTTTAGAGAGCAAGCCCTCCTAAACATCACTTTTACTATGTCATCACTTTGTTTATAAAAGATTTATGTGTCTCTTTATAGCTTGTGAGATCAAACCACAAGCTGATCTCTTTCTTCCGCTTTCCTTTCTCTCTCCTCTCCTCTCCTCTCCTCTCCTCTCCTCTCCTCTCCTCTCCTCTCCTCTCCTCTCCTCTCCTTTCCTCTCCTCTTCTCTTCTCCCCTACCCTCCCTTCCCTTCCCTTCCCTTCCCTTCCCTTTCCTTCCCTTCCCTTCTCTTTTCCCGTCTCCTCCCCTCTCCTCCCTTCTCTTCCCTTCTCTTCTCTTCTCTACTTTCTTTCCTCCCCTCCCCTTCTCTTTACCCTCCCCTCCCCTCTCATCTTCTTCCTTGTCCTCCCCTTCCCTTTTTCTTTCCCCCTTTCCTCTCTCCTCTCTCATTCTGATTATCCTTTAAGATCTAGTTCAACTCTTATCTACTCAAAGAAGCTTTCAAAAGCAATTCCAACCACAATTATCTGTTTTGCTTTTCTCTAAACCCATACCACAGGTACATGTTTCAGGCTATTTTTGTCTGTTACGCTTTCTCTAATTGTATTTGGTACTTAACTACTAAGCCTGGGAGTTTCCCAAGGGAAGGAAATGTTACCAGAATTGTCATTGGCTATGCCTTCTCATAACATCTAACAAAGTGCAATGTATTTATTCATTAAAATATATTTACTGAGCATGTACTCTGTGCCAGGTGCCACCTCTGGGAACAAATCAGAGGAAAGAATCTCAGCTCTCATCAAGTTTATGAGTTTATGTTGTAAAGAAAACCACCCAGAAAGGGGGAGAAGGGGGCAAATTGATGGGGCTTACTTTTTAATGATACTGGGAATTGAAGCTAGGGGTGCTCTATCATTGAACAACATCCCTAGTCTTTTTTTTTTTTTTTTAATTTTGGGACAGGTTTTCATTAAGTTGTCCAGATTGGCTTCAAACTTGTGATCATCCTGCCCCAGTCTCCCAAGCAGCTGAGATTACAGGTGTGTACCACCATGCACTGCTAGGGGCTTGTCATTTTTTGATGGGGTGGCCAGGGCAAGCCTCAGTGAAATATCTGAATGAGATGAGGGAGCGAGATGTGAACGTCTTGGAGAGAGGCAACAAATATTAAAAGAATTAGGCAGCACAAAATCCCTGAGGTGAAAGTGTACTTGCCTTGTGTGAGAAACAGCCACTTGATGATCAGTGTGGCAGAAAGGAAATAATGGAGCTGAAAGAGAGGCAGATAAAAAGGTAGTGAGCTCAAATAGGGTAAAACCTTGGAGTTTCACTGGGATGACTCTGATGTTGAAGAATTATGAACAGGAGAGTTCAATTAAAATGTTAGTATAGGGCTGCGGAGTGTAGCCAGTAGCAGAACAATTGCCTAACAAGTGGAGGCTGAGCATTTGATCCCAAATAATACAAAAAGAACTATAACAAAGTTAGTTTGATGACCACTGTAGGAGGCCTAGAGTGTTATAGCCACTTTGAGCCAGCCACCCCAGCAGATGCCTACTTCACCTCAGGCTAAGTTGCAGGGGTCCTGTCATTCATTTTAATTTAATGACTGAGACTCTACCAAACTTGGAACTCCACTAACCACTTGCTGAAGAGTGAGGACATTCAATTTAATTAATTACAAACATTGAGGACATGACATGTGCCACTAACCACATCACAGTCATTTTTATATTCTCTGTGGTGCCAGTGAGTACTTTCCCCAAGTTATCCCAAATAAACTTAGAATCAAATCAAAAGCAGGGCACTTACTGTATACATTGGTCTCCAAGACAAGACTCCTGGTGGTTGCCCCTTGCAATCAGACTATTGCCCTTAATCTTCTCCTACCATAGGTAGAAATCCTGGAATCACCTTGGACAGAGTCCTTGGCCTCCAGGAGCTTGAATCTTGCAGCAGAAACACACACACACACACACACACACACACACACACACACACACACACACCTCTATTATTTGATATGACAGAGGAACTTGTCAAGTGCGAGCACATACACAAAGGAAGAAACAAAGAATTTTGTATTTGGAGTTTAAAGGAGCAACCAAAAGTGACATCTGAGGCATAGAAAAGCATTCTAGGCAGAGAACTGCAAGAGAAAAGGTTTGTAGTAATAAAACAAACAGAAGCCAGGCAAATAATGAATGAGGAAAGTAGACCAAGCCAAGGTACAATGCAACAGACAGCCATCTAGCCTGTGCAAACAGGGAACACATGTTCTGTCACCAAGGTGGAGGCCCTGCCTGGTATCCTCTGCCTGTTAGCACACAGGAATGTTGAACAAATAAAATTACAGAACATTTGGTTTCTTTAGAGAAGCTGGGTGTTATTTTTGGCATCTAGAGCCAAATAAATTTAACTTTGATATTGAGCAAACGAATGTGCCCATAAGAAGGCTGAGGTATAGCTCAATGGTAGAGCAATTGTTTAGCATGTTCAAGGCCCTGGGTTTCATCCCCAGCAACACACACACACTCTACAGAGGCATTGAACCTGAAGGTGGCCAGTCAGCTACTAGTGTTACATCTCTGAGTAACCTAGGAGCCTGGCTGGAGAGTGGCTGTGAAGTCTTGAGAATCAGTCTGTCCTGAAGAAGCAAGCTTGCAGGCAAAGGAGTTGGAAATTTTCTTTATGACATTTGAGGAAGGGGATGTCACTTACAGAGCTTAAATTGGGGTGTGAAATGATCAGATTTGTGTATTGCAAAAGATCTGTTTCATGGAAGGTGGATCTTTATGGCCAACTTGAAAAGACATTGCAGTAAACAATGTCAGGGAGTTGAAATAGGACCCTGGAGGTGCTGGGGGTGTTAGAGCTAAGAGATGGCTTACAATACGTTAAGGGACTGCATGGCTAGACAGTGTGATGGAGGAACTAAGGGTGCTAAATACAGGAAAGAGAGTTGTCAAGACTAAGTACTTTTAGCACCCTTCTCCCACTATTTTTTGACAGACATGGGGGCAATAGGTAGGTGGGACCAAGTATGAGAGGAGAAAAGAGTATTCTAGCTCAGGTTTTTTAAATTTGTGACAATACTGTCATTTTGAGCAGTATAAGCCTTTGTCGTGTGGGCTGTTCCAGTGCTTTGGAGGATGTTTAACAGCACCCCTGGCCTCTACTGGCTAGATGCCAGGAGCATCTCTCCCCTGTTAGTCAACCTAAAATATCCCCAGACATTGCCAAATGTCCCCTGAGAAGCAAAATTGCCCCTGGTTGGGAGCCATTGTTCTAGTGTCAGAAAGAGGGAAATTCCCCTCTTGGTAACTTCCCCTTTTTCATTGCATTGCAGAGGTATGAGGATCTGCTTGGATTTTGCTTAATAAACAGTAGAGGGCCCTTTGTGAGATGTTCATGTAAGCCTCAATCTGTGCTAGTGTCCTCGTCCATTTGAACTCATGAGGATGTTTCTCACTGGCTAGGGGGAGAACTGACCATTCTTTTCTGTTGGACATTATTTTGTTCCTGCTTCTTTCCACTTGCAAAAAGGGGTAAGCCTAGTGAGCAAGAAAAAGGGAGCAAGACGGCCCAGAACCCCCACTGTGCGGGGGCCAAATCAGGTGAGGTGACCCGTAGTCTCACACTCAAGTCATCAGGGGGCTAAGGGTTAAAGATAAAACTTGATGTTGCCTCATCATGATTTTGATTACGCAAAGCCAGAGAGTTTTGTGTTTATTGCGGTTCCTGGAAAGCCTTCCATTTATCTTCATTTTCCCTGCATACCAGAACAGTGGCTTGATTCAATCCTCCATGCCCCTCAAATAATAGTACACAGGGATTACAAATAATGGTTTCATGTTGAAGAAACAGCATCCCAAACCTTCTCCAACCCCTTCAGAAAAATTTAAAAATTGTTGGATATTTAGGTTGGAAACAAAGGAGACTAACTCTGCAATCTTACTGACAACAGGCCAGAATTCCCTTGGTGAAAGGAAATTAGGTCCCCTCATGCCCCTCACAGTCCTTTGTTTTTTCCTCACAGTGCTCAAATTCTGCAACCCTTTTCTGGAGGTTAATGACAAGTCACAATCCTTGTTTTCCTAATCATGTGCTACCATTACTGTTCATTTTACTAAGTACTTGCTGTCTGTGCCAGCCAGTGCTCACGATGGCACTCAGCCAGTCCCTAGCAGCTCTTTTTCCAACTGGAGACTCCTTAAAAGGCACATGGTATGATCATTTTGGAAATGTTATTATAAACTTATTGTATAATGTTTACAGCAAACCTCAACAAGTGCATATGTCTGTGGAGATGGGCGGGGAGGGAGGCTTTGGGTTTGAGAGCCACTGATCTATTTACAGAGCAAATGAAAAATAATAGTAATACCTCTCATTTCTATCACTGATAGTTTCCAAAGTGTTTTTACAAATCTTATATATATATATATATATATATATATATATATATATGAATTTATGCTGAACTTTCAACTACCAAGATCAACATCCTAAGATTCAGTGCTGGTAGGCCGTCTTCCTAGACTAGAAGCCTTCCTGCCCATAAGGACCCTCTTTGCACCCCATAATTTTATGTTCTTGCCCTTATGATAGCCCCTCAAATTGTTCATAGTTCTTTGTTAGCAAGTATGCTTTGCTTTGCTCTTTTGTTTCTTTTCCTTTTTGTTTTGTGTAACGCAGGGCTTTGCACAAACTAAGCACATGCTTTACCACTGAGCAACACTCTCAGAAAGGTCTACTTTTAATGATTGTCATTCATAATTCCTTGAAGGTTTTCATAAATGTTTATTAAAACTCAGGATCTTTATCCTCGGAGTGGTGCCTTTGTTTTGGGAAGGTCAGTGGTGGCAAACCTATGGTACATATGCAACCGTCGGGCTGTCTGTTTCATTGAAAGCTCTAAACAGTTTGCTATCACTGGGCTAGGTCAAACATCCTGATGCCTTTTGGGTGAGTCTGAGATTTGGTATATTACCAATTTTGTATTATACATTTTTTCAACTGCTTTCAGGTATATTAATTGGTGGTTAGATTTGATCAAAATGCGCTGCTATTCATGGGTCTCATCATCCATTCAGATGTAAGTCTTTTCTAGAGAAAGAGTGATGGAGTAATGTTTCCTTCAATGATGTCTGTGCCCTAATTCTCAGCACTTGTGGATGTGCTACCTTACCCAAACAAAATGACCGTACATGTGATCAAATCCAAGCATCTGAGATGGGGTGATTATTATGGATTATGTGGGAAGGCCAAGTGTAAGCATAAGCATCTTTATAAAGAAAACTGGAATCAGGAAGAGCAGAGCCAAAGAGATAGGACAAGGGAAACAAGTATTGTAGAGTGGTACAGCAACACACCAAAGAATGCAGGTGGTCTCTAGAAACAAGAGAATTCAGGAAACAAGTTCTCTCCTAGAATATCCAGGAGGGATGCAGCTCTGCCCTCACCTTGATTTTAGTTATGTGAAACTTCCAACCTCTGGAACAGTGGTATCACTGTATTTTACATCACTAAACTTGTGGTAATTTGCTACAGCAGTAGTAGGAAACTCATAAGGGTTCTCATTTTCCCTCTCCTCAACCTCACTAGCTCTCACAGGCTCCCAGTTTCATGTATTCAGTGTGTAGTCTTCCCACTCATTCTATCTTTCAATATATGTTCTGAAAAATATATAGGAAGTTGGTTATGTGATTTTAAAATTTCAAGTACATAGTGCAGTATTGTCCCTCATAGTGGGAATGTTGCTTTTACATCCGACTCAATATGCTTATCAGCTTTCACACATACCAGTCGCCCTTTTCACAAATCATAGTGTCACCAAGCCCCATGGGAGTTTCCAGTCCACCCAGTGAAGTAGGGCTGGTATTACTAACCCTGGAGTCTGAATTTAGGAAACAAAGTCTCAAGAGGCCAAAGGCTGGCAGCCAGGTTTCCAGGCTCCCAAACACAGGTTCTTTCCCTAGGATCCTGCCCTACAGTTCAACGGGGCACAACCCCTGCCATGTGCAAGGCCTCTCGAGTGTGCACCTTAGCAGCGACAAGGGCGGGCGCTGACTCCACCGCGCAGAGGGCGGGGGCCGGCAGGCGCTCGAGCTGGCCTGGACGTGGTCAAGGAAGTCACGGGTGGGTCCGAGACGGAGGGCCTCGGGAGTGCAGGCGGCGAGGCCAAGTGTGGGCGCCTGGGAGCGGAGCCCCCGGGGGCGCCCGAGCTCCGCGGCTCAGGTTACCTGCGGCGGTGGGCGGGGCGGGCTTCCCGTCTGCGCCGGCCCCTAGCCTCCCGGGCAGCAGAGCCGGGAAGTGGGACAGGGAGCGAAGTAGGCGGAGACTGCCCAGGCTCCAGCCCGGCCGGGCTCCGTGGCGAGGGGCTGTATGGAGCTGCCGGCGCGGGTCTGTGGGCTGTGGGCGCTGCTGCTGGGCGCCGGCGTCGGCGCCGCGCCCCCAGGTGAGTGAGCTCGGAGCCGGGCGATGGCCAAAGGGCTGGGGTCGCGGCGAAAGGCCAGCGAGAGAGGACACCGCGGGGCCAAGGGGCACAAAGAGGGTGGGCGTTGCGGGCTGTCCTCGCCACCCTCTACGCTCGGCCACCAGAGCCTTTAGGGCTGGGTCTCTGAGCCTGGCGCTCGCGCCCTACTCAAGAGAGGGGACCCAGGAGTGGCGGGGTTTTCCCGGGCGCGACGAGGGTGGTGGAGTGGGAGGAAGAAGGCATAGTGTCCCACTTCCCTTGCACGGTCGGGAAGAGCCTAGAAGCTGGGGCCCGAGAGCGGACCGAAATAGGCCGATGGCTTTGACTGTGAACCCAAGAGACGAGGGACTAGCTGGGCTGGCGACCCAGGGTTGAGAGAACCCAAAACTTCCCGGGCACTTTGCCCAGAGCCCTGCTGCTCAACACTGTCCAAGTGTAATTCTTGGTGTGGGCATGAAGGGAAGCTCTGGAAGATCTAAGTCTCTATATTAAAAGGACTTGAGGACCACGGCCTTCTCTAGTGTACACCAAATCCATTAGGAAACACGGAGCAGCATCCGGGCAGATGTCCCTCTTTAGTAAACTTTATATTTTGGAATAATCATAGAGGTATAGAAAGGTTGCAAAGATTAATCAGAAAGTTCCTCTATCCCCTTCACCCTTACGTGGCCGCTTTTAATTAATCAACCCTACAGGATTGCTGCAAAAATTGAGGGTGAATGATTTCCTCACGGGTTGTTCTTGGCATGGGTGACCCATTAAACATTTTGGGTAACAATGGTATCTCCAAATTTTATAGGTTTTATTATCACATTGAAACGGACACCAACAAGTTGCTTATTGCATTTTTATCAGTATGTTTTAAAACCAGAGTTGAACTGTTAATTAGGAAATCTTAATGTCATCTGTTGATTTAGTCAACAAAATATATGTCATTTGTTCTGTGCCAGGCAGGATTCTAGGGGCTAAGAATGCTACAGTGAGCAAACAGACTAAGTCCCCTTACTGTGGAGCTAATATGCTCCTGGCAGAGTCAGAGACAGGGGAAAAATACTAAGATGTGAGACGGAGACGGTACCGAGTTCTACAGAGAGAAACCGATGGAACAAGTTTGCCATTATAAATGGGATGGAATGGAAATACTTCACTGAGTGTTGCTGTTGTTTTTTTTTTTTTTAGTCTGGGGATGGAATCCAGGGCCTCAAACATGCTAGGCAAATGATCTTCCACTGAGTTACACCCCCAGCCTTCAAGTGTCTGCGTTGAACCAGGCTCTGAAGGTTGCTTTAGGAATATGCTATATATTTAGGTCTCCAAAGTCCCTCTATTGAATTAGGGACACCTGATTTCCATAAGCATATAGGGAAACTGCAGTCCAGAGAAGGGAAGGGAGTTGTCTAAGGTCACCCACCTCATTAGTCTCCTGATATTCACAGTGTGACTCCCACACTCCCCTCCTACAGATTCCCTCTCTTACACACCTGAATCAACAGCAGGCCTTCTAGGCGATCCTGGCAGTCCCCACTTAGTTTTGTCACAATGGCTTGATGATAACTTGGTTACTTAGGATATAGAAACTTTCTTTCCATTATATATTTTGATAGAATAGCACTGAAGTATGATAGGAAGGAATTTAATAACTCCAGTCACCAGTCTTGGGTTTTAGTGGTTTCGATATTTACCAGCTGTGAGCTCCTGGGTTAGTCATCTCCCTCCCTTATACTACAATTTTCTCATCAGTGAAATTAGCTTGAAATCCCTAAATTCTAATCCGGCTATGACCCTCTGAGTGTTTGAAAATGATTAGGTTACCGGCTTTGTTTATAGTCTGTTTGCTCAATAGTCCACATTGTGACATTTCTTAATAACAGCTAACATTTATATAGTGTTTACTTTATGCCAGCAGTTTTCTAAAGGCTTCACTTCTATTTTATTTAATCTTTTCTGTTGTTTGGGTTAGGTTTTTGGATTGAAACAGCATCTTAGTATATAGACTAGGCTGGCTTGAATTTGCAGTATAGTCCAGGGTGGCCTTGAACTTTTCATCCTCTTGCCTTAGCCTGCCAAGTGCTGGGATTACAGGAGTGTGCCACATCCTGCTCTTTCATTTAATCTTACAAACAGCATAAACCAGTGGTGGCAAACCTATGACAGGCATACTGCAGCGGGCTGTCTCTATCATTGAAAGCTCTAGAAGGTTTGCCATCACTGGCCTAAGCTGCAGGTGCTGTCATTGGTTACATTTTGGATAGGAGAAAGCTGAGGCACTGTGAGGCTAAGATCCTGGCTTGGATAAAGTGGGAGAGCAAGGCTTCCAACTTCAGCAGCTTGATTTCAGAGGCCATGCCTTTAACCAAAGTGAAGGAAGTCCTTGGTGACAGAGCAGTTGGGTGGCTCCCAGGATAGCAGGGCAGGACTGGTTGGAACCCATGAAAGTGTATGCACTCTATTTGTTAAACAAATGATCGCATATTGGAGACTGGCTTTATAATGGCCGGACTGTATAGTCCAAACAGTAAATACTACAGGTGTTCAGGAGAGAGGGAACCCAGGATAGGTTGTTTCACAAAAGAGGTATGACTTGAGCTTGACCTTCAAGACGGGTGGAATTTGAGTAGGTAGAGAAGTTATTCCTAGTAGGGGGAGGACAGCAGGAGCAGAGACCCAGATGTAAGGGTGAGAGTGCTCCTTTGTGGTCAGTAAGGAGCTTGACTTGGCAGAAAAGCCTTGTTTACCCTTGAAGGCCCCCAGCAGGCTGTAGCTGAAGGGAAATGATGCTGGAGGAGAAGCAAGCTGGAGGACCTGACTGGGAAGAAGAACCATTGGTGGGCAAAGCACCACAAGAATTGGAGCTGCAGGTCTCCAGCATCATGATGTGCTTTCTATGCCTCCTGTCCAGGTTCATGTCTTAGTGGCATCTGCCCTCCTTGTGGGGCTCCACACTGCACATCAGTGAGAGGGAGGTGATTAGAAAAGACGTTGCAAAACTGCAGAGACAGGAGTTGATGACTGAGTGAATGTGGGGAAAGGAGATGGATGACTCATATATGACTCTGAGTATTTTCTCAACTTTTCCCGAAATGTGTATGCCTCTGCCAGCTCCTGTGAATATAAGAGAGAACAAAAGCTACAAGCTAGCAGATGCCTTGTACGTCTTCCATATAACTATCAACATTCACAATTCCTCTCTTGAACACCCATAGTATGTTTGGACTACACAGTCTGGCCAAAAATAGTGATTGTATTACTCCTCATTCGTGTAGGATGCAGTGCTAGATGGCTACGCAAGCTCATTTAGTCATTTAGGGTTTGCAGTTTAGCTAGGGGAGACCCATGGGTCCCTTCCTCCTTCTTACTTCCCTTTCTGAAATCAGTGATAAGCCCTTAAGAAATTCTTGAAAACAAATGCCTGAGGGAGGCAGAGGGATACTTGTCTATCTCAAAGGCAAGGGGTGCGTAACAGTTTCATAGAAAACCAAAGCAACAGCAACAGTTTACAACCGTTTTGTTTCAGAAAAAGAAAACAATTGACACACAGCGTTTGCTCTGTGCACACACTGTTCTAAGCACTTTGCCTTTATTAATTCGTTTAATGCTCGTAATAACCTTTTGCAACAGGTTACTTATCCTCATATTATAGGTGAGAAAACTAAGGAATAGAGTGGTTAAATAACTTGCTAGCTAGTAAATAACACAGCTGAGATATAAACTCATACTCTGGCTCCAGTCTGTTCTAAATACTGCACTATCCTGAAATTAAACATGAAGGGCTGTTAGAGACATTTACAGGAAGTATAGTCACCACTTGTTTACATGTATTTCTGTGCATACACACAATTCACAACTCTTCATATATATTTAAACATATGGAGATTATATTTTAAGGGGTTTTTTTTGTACCAGGTATCAAACTCACGACCTTGTGCTTGCTAGGCAGGCATTGTGCTGTTGAGCTATATTCTCAGACTATATTTTAAGTTTTAGAGTATATATTTTTTACTTGTAGCAAAGTACAGACGGTTCTCAACTTAATTATGATCTTAATTACAATTTTTCAGCTTTACTACGGTGTCAAAAACAATACACATTAACAGAAACTATAGTTTAAATTTTGAATTTTGATCTTTTCAATAAATTATATGAACTAGTCAACATTTTGGCTGTGGAAGTTAATGTAAGTTTTTTATTGAGCATGTTCAAGCTATAACGTTCAGCAGGTTGGGTATCGTACACATACTTCTTTTTTCTTTTTCTTTTTAAAGGTTGGAGTCCCAGTATGTTGCCAAGGCTGGCATTAAACTCCTGGGCTCAAGTGATCCTCC
The DNA here is from genome assembly GCF_034190915.1 of Cavia porcellus. Classification (NCBI taxonomy): domain Eukaryota; kingdom Metazoa; phylum Chordata; class Mammalia; order Rodentia; family Caviidae; genus Cavia; species Cavia porcellus. The sequence continues at coordinate 79,900,308 of NW_026947486.1, forward strand.
TGCCCCAATCTTTTGAGTTAGCTGGCACTGTAGGTGTGAACCAACATGCCCACCTAAAAATATAGTTTTGACTTTAAAATTTTTCAAATTATGATGAATTTATTGAGACATAACCCCATTGTTAATTGAGGAATAGCTAACAACACAAAATTTATCAATCCAAATATTTATAAGTATACAGTTCAGTGCTGCATTTATAATGTTTGCCAATCATCACCACCATCCATTTCCATAACTCTTTTCATCTCATCAAAACTGTGGGTCTATATTCATTAAATACTAATTTCTCATCCTCAATTCCCCTGTTAACTACCAGTTTACTTTCTGTTTCTGTAATTGGACTATTCTAAGTATTTCATATAAGTGGAATTATGCAGCATTTGTCTTTTTTACAATTGGCTTATTTCACTTAACGAAGGCAAACGCCCCCTAATTTATTCTGTTTTGTAGTATGTTAGAATTTCCTTTTTTGTTACAATACTGAAGAATATGCCATTGCGCATATATATATATATATATATATATATATATATATATATCCTTATCCTTTTATCTGCCACTGGACACTTGGGTTTGAGCACCTAGCTTATTTTATTTTTTGACAGTTGGTATCTCATAATTTTGATTGGCATTTTCCCTAAGTATTAGTGATATGAAGCATTTTCATGTACTTTCTGGCCATTTACATATCTTCATTGACAAAATGTTCATTGAAGTTCTATGTCTATTTTTGAGTTGGGCTGTTTCTTTGTTGTTGAGTTTTAAGAGCTCTCTATATATCCTAGATGTTAATACCTTAGCAGATACATAATTGAAAAATGTTTTCTCCCATTTTATAGTTGCCTTTTTACTATGTTGACATTGTCACTTGATAAACAGATTTAATGTTTTTCACAAATTTCCTCTTGGCAATTTTTTCTTTTGTTGACTGTGCCTTTAGTGTCATATTAAGAGATCAATGCTGAATCCATTGATATGAAGTTTTGTCTTATGTTTCTAGAGTTTTAGACCTTACATTTACGTTTTTGTTCCACTGTGAGTTCACTTTTGTACTTGATGTTAGGTGAATATCCACCTTCCTTCTTTTTTTTTTTTGCCCCACCTTCCTTCTTTTACATATTGAGATACAGTTTTCCCAGAACCATTTGTTGAGAAGACCATACTTTCTCCATTGAAAGTCTTGGCATCTTAATCATCATTACCTCCTATATGTGATTATTTTTGTCGAAAGTTCTTTATTGTGTTGCAAGGATTTTTTTTTGCCTGTCTGCCTTCATGCTAATGCCACACTGCTTTGATTATTGTAGCTTTGTAGGAATTGTTGAAATTAGGAACTGTGAGTTCTCCAGATTTGTTCTTCCTTTTCAAAGTTGTTTTGTCTTTTCAGGATCTCTTGAGAGTCCATGTGCCTTTTAATATTGTTTTTTATATTTCTAAAAAAATGTCATTGGAAGCTTGATAAGGATTGCACTGAAACTGTACATAAATTTGCACAAAATTAACATCTTAACCACTTATTTGTCTGATTGAAATGACACCTGCCAGAGTGATGGTTAGAATAGTTAGTACAAAAACAAATGAACAGCCTAAGTAACATGCAAGGTAATCTATTAAGTGATTAATAATATTAAGTCTTCTTATACAGGAACATGAGCGATATTTCCATTTATTGATGTCTTTAATTTCTTTCATGAATATTTTTTAGTTTTCATTTTACATGTGTTTGACCTCGGTTAAATTAACTATTAAATATTTTATTCATTCTGATGTGATTGAAAATTGAATTGTTTTTGCAATTTCCTTTATGGAGTGATCAGAAATAGGACTGATTTTCATGTTGATTTTATATCCAGACACATTATAAAATTCATTTATTTTTTTCTAACAGTTTTTGTGGAACTTTTAAGCTTTTATACATAAAATCGTATCATCTTCAAACAAAAATAACTTTGCTACTTTTCCAACAAGATGCCTTTTATTTTTCCTTCTTGTCTAATTGCCATGGTTAGAAGTTCCAGTAATATGCTGAACAGAAAAACGGGTGTTTGTTAGGTAAATGGTGAGGGCCAGTAAAGAACACAATGAGCCTGAAATTGGAGGTTCTGGATGGGACCTCCTAGAATAACTCCAAAGGAAGTCTGAGCTATTTATTGAGCTGGATCTTTTATGGATAGAGTTGAGGAATTAGTGGGACAGGTTTAGCAGGGTAACACGAAGGGAGATCATGAGATTAGGGGAGCAAGAGTGGCTGAGTATGTGGCTGTGGCAGTGGGTGGGCATTGTGACCTAGCAGAACGAACATTGTTCCCCAGCATGGGTTGGGGTTGGAAGGGGTTGAGAGTGAAGGGACTACAGCATGTAGGAATGGTTTTTGGAGTTCAGGAACTCAGATGTGATAATGGGAGAGGAGGACAGACCTATCAAAGTCCTTGTCGTGTTCCTAATTTCAGACAGAAAGTTTTCTGTTATAGTTTAGATCTAAAATTTCCTTCCAGGTCTCCTGTGTGTAGAAGGTGATTGGATTATGGGGTTGCTATACTCATCAGTGGATTCATCTATTGATGAGTTTATAGCTGAATATGCTGTTAGGAGGCGGGGCATGGCTGAAGGTGGGTCACTGGGAGGATGACCTGGAAGAGTATACAGTATTATTGTCCCTGGCTCCTCTATTTCTCTATTTGCTTCCTGTTATGGATTGAAAAGCTTTGCTGTACCCAGGCCTTCCATCATGCCATTTCTGGCTTGGAGCCTGCCAGCCATGGACTGAACACACTGGAAATGGTGAGAAAAGCCTTTCCTCTTTTAAGTCATTCCAGTGACAGGAAAGTAACATACACTTTCAGTTTTTCAACATTGAGTGTAATGTTTTCCATGAGTAAAAATTTCATCTACAACTCTTATTATTTTAAAGTAGTTTCCTTATATTCCTAGTTTGTTGAGTATTTTTTGGTCATGAATGGTCACTGAATTTTTATTTTTAGTTTATTTTACAGTGCTGGAGGTCAAGCTCAGAATCTCTTTTATGCCACACATGTACCTTATCACTGAGCTACACACTCAGCCCCTGTTGTTGAATCTTGTCAAATGTTTCCTCTGCATCAGTTAAGATGGTTGCGTGGGTTTTCTACCTTCATTCTGTTTATGTGGTCTGTTACACTGATTAATTTTGCATGTCAAATTATCCTTCTAGGAATAAATATCACTTGATCATGGTGCATAATCCTTTTGCTATATTCCAAAATTTACCTTGCCAGTATTTTGTTGAGAATTTGTGTTTTGCTTCATAAAAGATATAGATCTATAGGGGTTTTTTGTAATTGTCTTTGTCTGACTTTGGCATCAAGCAGTGATGGTCTCATAGTTAGGAAGTGTTCTTTCTTCTTCATGTTTTTTTGAAATATTTGAGAAGTTATGCTATTCCTTGAATATATGATAGTATTTACTTATGATACCATCAGGTGCAAGGCTTTTTTTTTGTGGGGAGGTTTTGTTACTGATTCAATCCTTACTATGTATAGATATTCAGATTTTATACTTCTTTGTATTTAGTTTGTGTTTTAGAAGTTGGTTCATCTCATCTAGATTATCTGGACTGTTAATGTGCAGTTGATCATAGTACTTTCTTATAATTTGTATATATTATTGACTTTTGAAACTTGCATTGAGCTACATTCCCAGACATTTTCATTTTTATTTTTTTAAATTTTGAGGTAGGGTATTGTTAAGTCACTAAATTTTCCAGGCTAAGTTTAAGGCTACAGTCTTCTGCCTTAACCCTCCTTGATTACTGGGATTATAGGTATATGCCATTACACCCAGCTCCTTTATTTGTTATAATCAGTAGCAAATACTCATTTTATTTTATGACTTTAGTAATTTCCATCTTCTCTTTTTCCCTTAGTCCATCTGGCTAAGGGTTTGTCAGTTTTGTTGACCTTTTAAAAAGCCCTTTCATTTTCATTGAGTTTTCTATATTTATCTGCTCATTTTGTCTCTGTTCTAATCTTCATTTCCTTCCCTCTCATAACTTTGGATTTGATTTGATAGAATACTGCAACTGTACTACTTAAGCAATTGGTAATGATTTAATTTACTACTTTGGAAAATTTGGGAGATGATGATGATGATGATGATGATAATGATGATGATGATGATGATGACTGTACTGAGAATCAAACTCAGGACCTTGGGCTTGCAAAACAGCCACTGAGCTATATCCTTGGCCTGGGGGGATTTTTTAAGAAATGGATTCATTCAACTGTTTATTCACTATAATACTAGAGAGTGAACCCAGGGCCTTCAAACTGAGCTACATATCCTGTGCCGGTTTTTACTTTTTTATTTTTAGGGTTTTGCAAAGTCATTAAATTCATCACTATTGGCTCAAACTCACTAATCTTTTGCTTCAGCCTCTTGGATTGCTGGACATACAGGCATACATTGACTTACAGAAAAGTTACAAAGATAGAGCAGAGTGCCTTTATACTCCCACCCAGTTTCTGGAGTATGATGACTTTCATAGTCCTGGTCTTAGATGTTCTCAGGAACATGTAGTTTATCATCTTTGCCTTTCTTCTTGAGATTAACCAAAGCTCCAGCTCCAACTGCTTGCTGTCAGGCCTCAGGGGAACAACAAGGACTGCTAAATCTCTTTTGTGGTGCTTCTTTGGAGAAGCTCTATTTTAAAAATTACCAGATCATGTTAGCACAATTAAAGATGAATTTCTTGGCATCAGGTACCTACTGTTGTGCCATAAGGCTTCCCCCAAAATGAGTTTCTTAAACTCACTCACAGAATTACTGAGATTGCACTGTCTGTATTGAGATGTGGATTCGAAGGGTAGGGATCCCCAAATTCCTGGAGAATACCAAATAGGCTATGCTATATTTAATAATATGCACTATTCGATGTTCATAGCATAGTAAGGATAGTTGGCCCTCCTCGTCTATAGGTTTGTCATCCCAGAGTCCTGCATCTGGGAGCCAATCTACAGCAGATGAAAAATATTTGCAGAAACATGTACTGAACATGTGCAGATTCTCTTTTTCTAATACAGTATATACATTGTATTATATATTATAAATAATCCAGAGATGGTTTAAAGCGTCTGGGAGGCTATGTGTATGTTATGGGCAAGTGCTACACCATGGAAGGGACTTGAGTGTCCACAGAGTTTGGTATCCATAGTGTTCTGTAGTGATCACCCATGGATCCTAAGGGAAGACATAGCCAAAAATATGACTTTGAAGCCACATTTTCCAGGTTACAGTCCTAGCTCTGTCACTTACCAACTATGCGATATCGGAAAAGGAACTTAACATCCGTGTCTTAGTTACCTCATCTTTCACATAAGCTCATAGTACTTTCTAATTCAAAGGATGTAAGGAGAATTAAATGGATTAATATGTTTATTTGCAACAGTTCCTGCCTCAGTAAACTTTAGATATTGTTAATATAGCTATTATGTATTCCTAGAATGTGTGAGAATAGAATAACTGAACCATTAAAAATACTAGATATTATTGATAAATGTATTACTTGTGCTTGATTTGAACAGAAACTCAGCCACCAGTGACGAATTTGAGTGTCTCTGTTGAAAACCTTTGCACAGTAATATGGACATGGAATCCTCCTGAGGGAGCCAGCCCAAATTGTAGCCTAAGATATTTTAGTCATTTTGATGACCAGCAGGAGAAGGTAAGTTTTCATGGACATATTGTATGGATGGAGTAAAGTGAACAACAGTATAAATTGGAGCCAGGAATGAGCCAAGTTTAATCATACTTCAGATTGTAGATTTTATTTCGAGTTGTATTCACATTTCAGTTGGGAAAAAATTGTAGAAACAGCTATGGACAAAATGGATCATTTAACAATATTTTCTAATTATTTAATGATTAATATAATTGAGATTGCTCTAATAGGAAATACTAGATATCTTTAGCTATTAGACATTCAGGAAATAATTACTTTTGCTTTTGTTAACATTTGTTCCTGTGTTCTTTTCTGTAGCTATATCTTGTATCTATAGAATTTCCAATTTTATAGGGAATTTCCACATTTACCATCTTGCTGATCACATAGATACTTAAGCAATACTATGTGGTCCAAAAGTAAATGGCTATATGAAAAATGAAAAAGTCAGGAGTTGGTGGCAAGCGAGTTCCTGACACCTAAAGAAAAATAAAGGAAACTTTAAACTTTAAACTTTTCCAGGCAGATGTAATCAACTGATTTAAGTAAACTTTTGTTAACAAGATTGGCTAATTTGAGGTTCTCGATGATGTTATTTAACTGTCTCATATATTTTTAGCACATTTCAGTGTATGAGTGCATGGGGAGCGCTGGTGGAGGAGTGTTTGGGATTGATCCATGATTTTAAGGAGGCAGCTGAGGAGTTGTTACTGATAACAGTAGTTTGGATAAGTCAATTGTGAAATCACTTTCAAGCAGCTTTGGTGGCAGGAAAAATCAAAAGTAGGTTTCACTTAGTACACTGTTTTTAACTGGCTTAGTGGCTAGAGTAAGTGATGTTGCTTCTCTGAGCCCTAAGTGTATTCATGTGCAAAATGTGGGTCCCTCACTTCCCTGGCTTGCTGGCATAGAAAATAATGAATGTGAATAATGAATGTGAAAGTTTAGTCCTAAGGATAGAACTGGGATCTTCCTCTGGAAGGAAATTTGCTGCTCTGCTTTCCTCTCTTCTTCCCGCTTCAGAGTTAATTATGGCTTAAGTATTAAGTGATAAAAAATTGAAACTTATTTGAAGTATTTGAATTTTAAAGTAAGTCGTCTGGTAGGCTAGAAGCTTGTGATACTTTTGTCAGTGACACTGAACTTCCCCTTCACGTACTGTTGGAATCATTTTGTTCTTAAAGAAGGACCTGAGTCATTTGGTCTTACTGCTGACATTTGGTAGTTTAGCCTTGAAATATTTGTAAAAAATCTTGTAAGTCTCTTTGACTGTAAGCTGCATAGTCACTTAAGTATTGGGCAAGTCACTTAACCTCTCTTAGTCTTGATTTCCTTGTTTTGAAATTCTGTGTGTGGGGGGGGTGGTACCTACTACAGAGAACTGGTATGTGCATTAAAGGAGAAGAGGCTTGTCATGCATGTGACACAAGCTATTATCATGGGTTGAAATGCATCAGATTGGGAGTATTTTAGGACAAAATGATTGTAGAAGGTTCCTGTCAATACTACTGTTGTGATAAATACAGAACACTTCTTTCGATCCTGTCTGAACATTTTTAAATTTTCTATTTGGCCAGTAAAAATTAGTGACAAGAGTAATTTTACTCTCCTCTTACTGTCCTTTAGGTATAACACAGGCAGAATTTGGAGTGTGTATATAGCCCTGAAATCTATTGAAGCAGTAGTTATATACTTTAGGAAGCTTATGCAAGTAAGATAAGGTTTGAGTTGCTGAATTATCCAGGCTGGGCTTGAACTTTTAATCCTCCTGCCTCAGTCTCTCAGTCTGGGGTTATAGGCAATGTACACCATCCTTGGATATAGACGATTTTTTTTTTTATTTTGTAGGTAGTGAAATACAACAGGACAAGACAGAACAAAGCCAATTGAGACAGTGTAGTGAAATTGGTACAGAACTTCAGCAGGTTACCAGGATAACAGCAATAGGTATCACAGTACATCTCGTTATCATCACATTAGTTGTTCTTTCAATCACATATAGCAAAATAAACTTAGAACTTATCAAAACAGAATATTGAATAGAACAGTACCATTAATCAGAATAAAGCAAAACAGTAGTAAAATTATTTGCCTTCAAAAAGATGTAGAAGAAATCGTCCTTATTTGCTATATTGCATATGGTCAACCTCCCAAGTGATGATCAAGTCTCTGGTTCCCATTTGCTAAAGTGGGGAGGGGAAGTGGGATGTTTGACTCTCAAGCCATGCACCAGTAGGCTCACTATTGCTTAGCAAGGCAGGCTGATTGCTTGTTCTGCTAGCGCCCTAAGTTCCAATATGGTGTGGATCTCAGGAGATGCTTGTGGTTCTCCCCCTGGGGCTTGCGCAGCCTATATAGATGATTTTTAAAATGGAAAGGATTATTATTTTTGGCTTCCCTCTACCACTGTTTTATTAATGTCTAATAGTTCCCTGGTACGGAAAGTAGAAGGATCTGGCATCACATTTTAGCTATCTTTCATCACCAGGAGATAGGCATGTTCCATTGAGTAAATTAATCAGAAAGTCCTTCAGGCCAGTCATCCAGAGAGGCAGAAGCTGAAGCTATCAAGGAATTCTGGATTTGAGAAAAGTGCTAGCCAAGTGAACATTGGTCCCGGCAGGGAGAGGTAAGTTCAGGATGTTGGCCTTGTTTTTCAATGAAATTTCAAAGAAGGCCAGATTCCCTAAGGGGTGGAGCAAATGTCATACATCTGCTTGTTGTAGAATGATTCACCAAAGCAGAAAATCATGTGGGAGCCATCACACATATATCTCATCAAGATCTCATAGGAAGAGTTCAGTTCCCTGTCTGATAGAGAAAGGCTTGGTGATCATTGATAATCAGAGTTCCTACTTTATTCATTCCAATTCAATATTATTTACTTCTAAGTTTAAAAACGTTTTAAAATTACTATTTTAAAAATCTTTTCTCCTAGTGTTTGTTTGCTTTCTGTTATTTTATTATTCATTTACGTAAAAAATAAAGTTCAGATTTACGTTCTTAAGTGTTTTTTAATTTAAAATTTTCATTACAATATTTGGGTAATAAAATCCCACAGCATATAATAGAAAGATTTTCCCGTGATATTTATATGGTTGTTGGTTCTTTCTTTCTTTGTCCCTTTCTCCACTCTCCCTCTTTCCTTCCTTCCCTCTCTTTCTTTAATGGATGTTGAATCGTGGACATTTGTACTGAGCTACATCCCCAGCCCCTTTTTTATTTTTTATTTTGAGACAGGGTCTTGCTAAGTCACTTAATTGCCCAGTATGAGCCTCCCAGTGCTGGGATTATAAGCTAGTTTGTGGTGTTTTGAAAAAAATTTAATTGTGTATGTGTGTGTGTAGCTGGCAATGGAACCCAAGGCCTCACATGTGCCATTCCAGTGAGTCTACCACTGAATACATCCCTAATCCTAATTTTGATTTTTGATGGTATATTTCTCACTAGTGTCCTCAAAGGACAAACACAGTTTCCAGATGAGAATTATCAAGGTTTCTTAGATCAGTGTGGCTAATACAAAGATATATAGGACTTATATGTAGTAAAATTGTAAATTTGATGAAATTTTCATTTGCAGTCTTCCTGACACCGTTACCAGTACCCTAGAACTGATCTGTAACTTCATGGGCTTAGAAACCTCGTTTCTTCCGCATACATTCATCTCTCAGGGCTAAACCCTTCCTTTATTGTGAAACTAAAATGGTGAAGCATTCTAGAAGAATTTGATCAACATAATTGGTCCGTTCCATTCCAGTAAGCAAAGCCTATATGAGAAGCCAAATGATAAGTAGGTACTTTGGTGAGGAATCAGGAATTTGTTGTGAAAATTTTCTTGGCTAAGACCAGCTGGAGGCCTCCAATGAGGGTAAAATAAATGTAGTTGAGCAGGGTACTCAGTCTTCCTGTGGCTAACTCACCCTGTCTTTTATTTCTGCCAGGATTTTGCTTGAACGGTTTTCTAGGCTAACCCAAACCTCCTTCCCATGGTAATGTCACATGGACTTAAGAAATATCCCGTCTCTATAAAAATGATTTTCATGTCTTTGCTATGGTTTATTCGTTGTCCATTTGTCACTTACTTCTCAGATTGTATCCTAGATTCAGAGCTGTCTCTCCGTTACCCTCATGCTCAGTCAACAGCAGGCATGTGAAGTACCAAATAGCTGTTGGGGTGTAGTAGACAGAGCTAACTGTATCAAATGTTTCCTCTCATGGAAAGGAAAAATCAGCACATTATAAAAAGAAATAGAATCTGAGATTTGAATCAGAGTCTCTTGCAAAACAGGAAGCACTCTTCTTGGAGTGCTGATTAAAAGCAACTCCATTCTTAATTATTCCAACTCAGTCACCATTGGAAATGTTAATTTCCTAGAGAGAACTTTAATCATATTATTCTAAATCATAATAACCAGATTTGTGATCTGTGTCTGCATGATGTAAATAGCTTGACTTTCTGTAGTTTCACATATCTTTTCAGAATGAGATTATATACTTAGTGTACATAGCGGTCTTTGACATTTATGCAGGTATGTGAGTAAAAAATAGAGAAACATTACAGAAAAAGTAAATGAAAAGTGTCTCTTTGACCATCAGTTCCTAGAAGTAACCTGCATTCTTAAAGTACTCTTTTTTATCTTGATTTTGATGTCATATTTTATCTGCTTGGAATTCTATTTTGTGTTCCCTTTAAAATTACTTTTAGATAGTTGATATATTAATTTAGTTAATTTATATGTAAACTTCATAATGCTTGTACACTTAAAATGTGAGAAATTATCTTAAATGTACACTAAGGTTTCTCAGTGATGGCACTACTGACATTTCCGAGTTGTGATGACTAAAAGTATTTCCAGACGTTACTGAATGTCTTCAGGGATGGCAGTAGAGCAAGCTCTGCCTACCCTGAGGGAATCACTAATCATTTGAGAGCTTGCCTTTTTTACACATTTAGGAATGCTAATATTTTACTTAAGTGTACTTTTCTGTTTGCTACACTGATGCCTTTTTAAATTTTCTAACTTCAGAAAATTGCTCCAGAAACTCATCGTTCAAAAGAAGTCCCCCTAAACGAGAAGATCTGTCTTCAGGTGGGGTCCCAGTGTAGCACCAATGAAAGTGAGAAGCGTAGCATTTTGCTGGAAAAGTGTATCTCACCCCTGGAAGGTAATATCCAAAAGCACTCTCTAGGTATTTAGTGAATAAATCCAGATGCTCCATGTTCATTATTCATGAATTCTTTGAATTTGCAAACTTTTGCTGTGTATTAGGGGCTGGCCACATGATGATAACTCTGGTGTATGCCTCTGTCTTCAAGGACCTCACAGACGACACAAGTAACAATGTCTAATAGATAACAGTACTTTTAACTTAAGAAATGAATATAGCACACACACACACACACACACCTCTGCTACATTGTTCTCTACACGTTTATCTTGTGGGCCAAAGCATGTATTATTGTCATCACCCATTTATGAGGAAGAAAAGAGCTGAAAGACTTGTTCTAAGTTTTCAGATTCCAGGTCCAGTACATTTAAGAAAACCAAAATGCTATCTTATTTGTGATATGTGGAAATTAATTGGGGATATAAGGCATATTTAGGAAAAGATGTTAAAAAGAAAAAAAAAGCATGCTAGTCTAAGTCAATATATGTGAGGTACTAAGGATGATGTCTGGCAAAGTATAAAAGCTATACACATATCATCTGTTAATACATGTCCCTTGATTGAGCAGGTCGTCTTCCAGCTCTAAACCTTAGCACTGTGGCCTTTACCTGTTCTGCACTGACTGAAAACATATAAAATGCTATTTATAAAATTATAAAATTTAAAATTTCTAGGAGGGTGGGATCATAGTTTAAGCACATTACCTACTCTATTCTCATTTAAAAACAATTCGATTATGATACAAAATTGATGATGGCACTCCTTAAAGGGCCATGAGGGATAAAAGTTTATATTTTAAATGGAGGCATTTAAATTACAGACATGATTCCTTAACTAAAACTGCTTATAGAGATTTCAGATCACAAAGATTTTAGAGCTCCTAAAAGTCACAAAATAAGCATTTATTCAGGACTAACCTATGCTTCCTTTTCTCCAGAATTGCTTCAGAAGGTATGCTGTTTACTTTTTTTGCACAGTATTGATCAAAAGACCTGAAGGTATATTGTACCTCCATAAAGTTTTTCTAAATACGAGAGTTGGAGCTGAGGTTGTAATTTAAGTGTTTGAGCGTATGCTTAGCCTGTGGTAGATCTCGAATTCTGTCCCAGCACCAAAATAAATAAAAAACAGTGATTATTTGTATTTCTACTTTTATTTAGGATTCTATAGTCATTGCCTGATTGAAATACTATAACCTCTCTGCAGTTAGAGGTACAAGAGTTAGGATCCTTCAGAAATAGCAAAGATGTTTTTCTTGAATCAGGAAATGAGAGAGAAGGTTGTAAACAAATTTGATTTTGGTTTTTGCCATCTGGGTGACTTCTGGGTAAAATGGGATAATTAGAGATTAGTTTTCTGGGAAATCAGTCTGAAACACCCTCCCATCTCCCATGCCAGAGAGCCAAGTTTGCATTCCAAGTCAAGACATGCCCTAAACTCTTGCCTGGATATTCTAGGTGACCCTGAGTCTGCTGTGACCGAGCTTCAGTGCATCTGGCACAACCTGAGGTTAATGAACTGTTCTTGGCTCCCTGGAAAGAATTCAAGTCCCGACACTAATTATACTCTCTTTTATTGGTGAGTAGGCGTGTATAGTAGAATTACTGAGATTTCAATGTGATTATTTGGGGGAGCTCTTGGATCCAACTGAGCTGAAAAAAAGAACAGCTTATTCTCTTCCATAAGGGCAAGATGGTAGGCAGTGTGCTTCAGTAGAAAATGTGTCTGTTTCAGGTGTCTACTTAAAAATTTTTCTATTTTTAATTGTAGAGCCATAAAATATTATTGCAAAAAATATATAAGGACACTCCATGTACCTTTCACCTAATTTCTCTTGGTGGTAGTATCTTACGTAACTACTTGTAGACTGCAATTGTGCTATTGCTCTGTAGAACACTGGACCTGAACCCCACCCCAACCCCTGCCCCATGTTTTGGTGCACAAGATGCACTCTCTTACTGCAACCTTCCCTTCAAAAATAGGGATACTGAGTCAGTGTGAAAGCAGCTTGGAGAAGGGATGACCTAACCTCAGTAATCTGCCCTCCACTTGGCGCTGTCTCTGCAATATTGTTTGCTAAAACAGCTCTGAGAGAATAGGGTGTGGAGCGCTGTGTCTAGGACTTCTGAGACTACAGACAAACATGACCTTTCATCCTGGAGTGTTGGGCTAGGTGTGGCTCCGTGGTAAAGCACTTGCCTAGCATTTGTGAGGCCCTAGATTCTTGCTCTAGCATTGTCAAAAGAAGGAAAAATGATCCTGGAGTGTCCATTTTGCATGAGGACTTGATGAAAGGTAATTTTGGTATATGAGAACACTCATGGCTATATCATGGAACAGAATGCAAAAACCTCACATTTCATTTAAATTATATTTCTTTTTAACATAAACTATATTTATTTTTAAACAGATTTATGTATTCATATTTAGGAGTTATCATGTGATATTTCAATACATGTATAAAATATATAGTGTTAAAATAATGTTTAAATCAGGTTCATCAGTTGTATCTCCTCAAATCAAAACATAAAGTTTTGAATGAAAGCCTCTGAAGTGGCCTAAGAATTAGCATTCCTTCTCTTCCTCAGGGGAAGGGTCCTTCTAGAAAAGTTGAAAAATACTTCAGGTGGAGCCAGACTGCACTGAGATTGTACGGTTCTTTTTGGAGGTTTTGGTTTTTCCCCCTTGACATAAATAATTCTCACTCTAGGTTTTATAGTTTCATTTGCCAACTTTTGGTACTATCATTTCTCATTTTCTTAAAGTCCTTCCGGCATCCCTGATGGCTTTGGGATAAAGTCAAAAGTCTTCAACAAGACAGAAAAGGCTCTTCACAGTCTGGCTCCTGTCAGTCTTTCCAGCCCTGATCTCATCTCCTTCCTTCCACTCCTGCCCCTCTGAACTCCTTTCAGTTTCACAAAGTCACTGTCAAATACTTAGGCAGCAGTGTGAAATCCAAGCAGACTATTCCTCAGAGGTGTGGACATATTCTGTCTAGCATGGAACATCCCCTTGTAACCGTGCTTTGCCCTTTTACCTAAAGCCTTTTATTGGTATCAGCTCAGCCCAGACCCTATTTCCTCACCAGAAAGCCTTTCTAGACCTCTCAAGTCTAGATCTATGCCCTTTTATCGTGTCCCACGACACCTTGTACTTTTGTATGTCACAGTGTTCAGTACATTGTATTGTCATTTCCTGTTTACTTAGCCCTGGGCTGCAATGTCCTTTGAGAGCATTAACTGGGTCTTGTTTCCCCTGGTGCTTGACACATGCTAGGTTTTCCATAAATCACTTGTGGATGTTTGGTAAGATACAAAGCTAGAGAACATTCAGATTTGGGGTGAGAACTTAAGAAGTACAGACAACTCATGAGCAGTATAGTTCAGGAATCAAAAGAGAACATGATTGAATAGATCTGGCTATAGAGAAGCTGCACAAAAAAGTAAGCCTTAGAAGGAATACTCTTGCTCTGTTGATGTTTCATTGAAGTCTAGAAAATCTGTTATTACAAACTTTTCAGTTGTCTTAAGACTAAGTAGCATCCCTGTGTTATTATGCTATTTTTTGGTTATACTGTTAACTCCAGGATCATTCCCCAACTAGAAGAGAATATAAAGAATCTGTGTCTACATATGGGGAAGAAAGACTAGGAAAGAAGTCTTAAAATATATCTTATCACATGGCAGTCTATGCAGGAGTGTAACCTAGCTATTACATTAGGGTTACAACGGAGGTATGTGGTGGCCTAGTCGTTGAGATTCTAGGACAAAAATAATAAAATGTCTAGGGATACACTAGCACAAACCAAATCTCCACACAAACTGCACCGAGTGCCTCCTTGGGATGAATGAATTAGAAAAAAATTCACTGGCCAATTTGAAAAAGCATTGTTTTTCCCATGCGTTGAAGTGTTCCTCTTCCTCTGGGCTGAGGTAGGAATTTGCAAAAGCTGGTCTGGCTTTTAGCTCTCCATTAATGGCTTTTTGCAAGGTGCTATCTGTAACAATTGGAAGTGGCTCAGGAAGCAATCTGAAGAGAATAGTACTTCACTGGAATCCAAGGCAACAGGTATCAAAGATCCTACTTCTTTCCATACACATTGCCAGAGCTTGTTACCAGCAGGAGCTCTTTCTAAAATGCATACTTATGCTGTTCAACACAGGAGCTACTAGCTACATGCAGCTATTAACATTGTAACTTAAAGTCATTAAAAGTAAATTAAAACTTTTGTTATTCACTGTCACTATCCATTTTGCAGTGGCTCTTGTATGCATAGAAAGGAAACATTTCCAACATCTCAGACAACTCTGCTGGACAGGTTTGGTATATTCTGTATCTTCTGCCTTCACCACATCACACTGCTTTGGGTTCAAATCCTGGCTGTCTTCTTTAGTAGAAATATGGTTTGGCGCTTTCTCTGTGATCTTCAGTTGTATAATCTATAGAATGGAGATAGTGAAATTAGTGCCTACTTTGCAAGACTGTTCTGAGGGCTGTTACTGTACCAAAAGTGTTTGGAGCTGTGACTAACTGCTAGCATATATAGAGTGAGCATTCAGTAAATGATAGCTGTTGCTCTGATGTTTATGATTCATCCCCACTCCCTTGCAGATATCATCAGCACACAGTGCCAGTCTCTTCTCCACCTCATAGAATTGGCATCGAGCTCATAACTCATCTCTTTTTTTGCTTTTCCCTAAGTAGATCCTTTCTAGTTGAAACCACAAAGCAAGGTAGTGAGAACATGGTGCTCATTAGCAAGCACCTATAATGCTTTAGATACTGGTGTAAATCTTATCATACAAACAACCAAAGACCATTTTCACAGCAACTGGAAAATGTGGAGTCATTTTTTAAATTCTTTAACTCCCCAGGGCAATGACTTGTATCTGCAGGGATAGTTTGGCATTGTAGAGTCTGATTTGAATAGCTACCAACTATCCAGGGCAATGAATTTTAGGGAATTTCTTAGCACATTAATCATCTTGGGAAAATAGTCTTTAATTTGTCCATTTCCTTTCTACAGCATGGTTCTCGAGAGAAATTCAGTGTGTATATTTTAACAGGCTCATCTGCTTTTCTTAGATTGTTATCTGATTTTTCACAAGGAATCCAAAGAAATTGTCTGTTGAAAGCTATTTTCCCCTTATTACTGTTATTTCTAAATTATAATAAAATTGTTATAAAAATTCCACATGTGGCTGGGTGTGGTGGCACAAGCCTATAATCTTAATACTTGGAAGAGTGAAGCAAGATGATTGCTGTGAGTTCAGCACCAACCTGGGCTATGTCGTGAGTTCGAAGCTAGCCTGAATGACAGTGAGAACTTGTCTTGAAAAAAGAAAAAAAAATAGTTTCACATCTGAGTCCATGAGTAAATATGAAATATTCATGGTACAAAAACAAAAAAGTTACTAAAGATTGCCCATTACAGGAGTTCCTTCTCTTATTGAAATAAACTAATTTTATATATACTTTTATTTAGTTATAAAAAATTTCATTGGTTTCTTTAGTTTCTGTTTCTGACTGAGTAGGAAACATGCCAGGACTATGTGATCCAAAAACCAGCTATGATAGTAAGTTGATGTTTAAAAAACTGTTTTCTCACATAAATTCCAGGGACCTATAACTAGGAGAAAAACTTTTGTGTTATCTCTTGAAGAACAAGAAGATTTTTATTAAAGACAAGGGCATTTTCTCTGGAAGGACAGGAACATTTCTATGCTGAAGCATCCTTTGCAAATGCTTTGCAGGGATAGGTGCTTTAGATCTGAACTTCTTAAAAGTCTGCCTGTCTGTTTTATTTAACTAACTTATTCATTTATTTTTGTGGTACTGAAGAGGGAAGACAAGGCCTCAGACCATTAGGCAAGCACTTTAGCATTCCCAGTTTTTTTAAAAACCTGATTTGCAGCAGAATCTCTTGGGGAAGATTTCTTTGGAATACTGATTCCTAGGTCCAGGCAAACCCTTCTAAGTTGAATTCTCTGTGGAAGGGTTTGAGGAATCAGTACCTTAAATTACTACAGTTGATTTTGAGGTAATAATACAAGAGTTTGGAACTCTACTCCTTTTTCATTTCTTAGAAATTGTCTTTCTTTTCTGAAGAACCTTTGCACAACTCCCATTGTGGCTGATGATGTAAAACCTGGCCATGTCTTCTATCACTCACTAAAAAAAAAAGAGTACTCTGACAACCTAGATTAAAACGTATCGTGAACACATTCTGTCTATTTGCACTGTGTTAGATCCAATAGTCA
Source organism: Cavia porcellus (assembly GCF_034190915.1). NCBI lineage: Eukaryota > Metazoa > Chordata > Mammalia > Rodentia > Caviidae > Cavia > Cavia porcellus. The sequence continues at coordinate 79,917,432 of NW_026947486.1, forward strand.
TTGGTGAAAGAAAGCATTGAATGCACATGGTGGAAGAGGACACATAGAAAGCTGTTGTGTTCTGGACCCATGGGGCAGCAATCAAAGGCCAAGGGCGTTATTAATGAAAATCAGAGAGGTCACTCTGGAGCAGGCGTGAAGCCTAAAACAATGAGATCATGAGTCAGGGTGTGGGCAATGGGAATATCACAGTAATTCAGAATCCAAGAAGCTCTGCATGAAAACTTGGTGGTAGAATATAGGGAAAGGAAAAAAAGTGATTTCAAAATCTAAAGAGCCTAGAGAAAATGCACTCTGAGTAATAAAAATAGGAAGGTTGGAAGAAAAGGCAGTTTTGTGGGGAAAAGGATGTATGGTATGTTTTAGACACTGACGGTGAAGCACAAGTGGAACACTAGCATGGAACCAGTAGAAGGCTGGGACTAGCACTGAAGTGAGTGGTTCAAACAAGGAATCGCCAGAATAGAAATTACTGTATAGTGGGAACAGGAGTGATAAAATTGGGAGTAGTTGGATGAGTGAGAAATACAGAAGATTGTACTATCCTCTGAGGAGAGGGAAGGAGGAGAGAAACAAGCCAAAAAAAACCAAGAAGCAGGCAGTGAGACAAAAAGAAAACCATGGATTCAGAACATCAGCATTTTTGAGAAGCATAAAACTTCTCATCCTGGCTTTAGAACATTTTCTTCAAATTTCTTCTAAGTGGAAGGTCAGGACTCCTATAATTTTTATAGCTATTGACAATATTGATATCCATCATCAAAGACGAGCTTTTCTTCCTAAACAATGGAGTGAGCCATATTTTAAGATAGGAGTTTTAAAAAGCTGTCTTGCCTTTTTGCAAATATTGCTTTCAGTGTACATTTCTAGTCATTAAAAAATTCTGCTCCTGTATCTTCAATACCGCATTCAAAATAATACAGAGGGTTGTGTTATTTTATCTTGTAGGCATAGCAGCCTGGGAAAAATTCTTCAATGTGAAAACATCTATAAAGATGGTCAATACATTGGTTGTTCCTTTGATCTGAGTAAAGTGAAGACTTCCAGTTTTGAACAACACAGTGTCCAAATAATGGTCAAGGATAATGCAGGAAAAATTAGGCCATCCTTCCATATAGTGCCTTTAACATCCCGTGGTAAGTTTTAAAAGTCCTCTGTAACAATGCGGATAAAAGTGGCATATGTCCTCTGAACAATCAATATAAATGATAAGAAAATGATGTTTGGTCTTCAAATTTTCCTAAAACAAGAGACTATGTATCTAATCTTTCTTCAATAGACACTTTTTAAAGTAGCAAGCTTGGGAATTCTGCTTCTTGAGCACATGTGCCAAGTGCTTTATCTTTGTACTTAGGAGCCTCCCCAGACTTGGAACAATTAGTTGTAGGACCAGTATTGGAATTTGGGTTGTATGACTGTAAGATCTATTCTCCTTTCACTTATGATATATGAGAGGATGATGCTTATGTGATGCTTCATATTGTTCCTGAAATCCCTTTAGAAAAAGCTTAAAATGAACATGATATAATAAGGGATAATATTTTTTTTTGATGCTGGATATGTGATCCTATAGCTTCAAAACCACTAAACAGATTCTCTACCACTGAGCTACACCTACAATTCCATATTCAAAATATTTAACATTCTTTATGGCACAGGCACCCATTGGTCAGAACAATGAAGACAGCCATATTTGGGTGTATGAACTGAGTTGGCGTGTTAGAAAGAGGCTTCAACTTTAGGATAGACTGTCTGGTTGAGGTCCTAGCTCCCCTTTGGACAAGGCATATAAATCCTCTCCAAGTGTTTCTGTATAAAGTGGAATATATAGTCCCTTTTGACCTCAAAGAATTAATAAGGTCCAGATGATATAAGGTATATAAAAGCATTTTGTAAATCTCTAAAGAAATTTCCAGGCCGGGGATACAGCTCAGCGGCATAAGTGCCAATCTGGCACAAAGTCCTGAGTTCAATTCCTGGTACAAAAAAAAGAAAATAACATATTGGTTTCGTTGTTGTATTATCCTAGTAAGGGGGTCAGATTCTGGCTTAGTGGTATACAGATGATTTATAGGCAAAGAGCCATCCTTTGGCCAAAGATCTCAAGTCTGTAAGTAAAACATTACTTATAACCTCTTTAGATAGTTGTGAAAGTAAATTCTAACAAGGGACCAAAGGCAGCCTAGTTTGTAGGCGAAGGGAGGAGGATGAGGACAGTTTTCAAAGTAGGATATGGTGAAGCAAAACTTTCTCTTTCTACTTTCTTTGGGGCAGATTATCCTAGATATACTTTTTAGACTTATGTATTTTGATGCTCTTCCTCTTGGAATTAATGATGACATAAAGGACAATTCTCAGCCAGAAGATGGAACCTTCAAGTTGCTTTCTGTCAATTATCCATTTTTTTTCTGTTGGTTGATATTAAGTATAACTGACTCCAACCAAGGTAAATTGATCTGGCTAATGGTTTTTAAAAAATATTTATTCTTAATTGTGGTTACAGTTACATAATATTGAATTTACCATCATAATCATGTTTAACTGTAAAGTTCACTAGTATTAATCATATTGACATTGTTGTGCAACGGAGAGCTAGAACTTTTCATCCTGCCAAACTGAAACTCTATATCCACTAAGCACAAATTCTCCCGCCTCTAGCCTTTGCCTTTAATTTTTTGAACCTTTCTGCTTTGTTTCTGTAAACTTGACTACTTTATTTACAGCACACAAGTGGAGTTATGTAGTATTTATCTCTTTTGTGACTGGCTTATTTTAGTTAATGTCATGTTTTTAAGATTTATCCATGATTGTAGCATATGATGAAGACTAGGCTAATGTGTTCATTTTGTGGTCTCTGATTGGAATGAGTGACTCACAGCTGGGTCTGCCCCCTGTAAATAATGCTTTGTTACCCATCAAATAGGGGCACATCTGGATGTAGGCACTTCTTTTCTTTATTCTTTATGTTGCAGTTAAAAGTCCTGATTATACCCTGGCCATTTTCATAACCACATAGCAGGTCAGAATTCATGTCATTCTTGAATTCATTTTACTAAACAGTTTTTAAAATCTTCTAAAAAGTTGTTTTGAGACAAAGTCTTGTTATGTAGTCTGAGTTGGCCTTAAACTTGCTGTGTAACTCAGGCTGCCTCAAACTTCTGAATGCTGAGGTTATAGGCATTTACTACCATGCCGGGCTACTAGGAAGTTTTAAATAAGTTTCTTTCACTAATTGTGGCTAGCCAATATTGTGATTTAACTTTGTAAACCTTCATTATCCATTTTATATGTGTATAATCAAATTGTGGAAGCTAAATTTATTTCTTCTATCTTTCAGTGAAACCTGACCCTCCACATATTAAAAATCTGTTATTCAAAGAAGGTACCTTATATGTGCAATGGAAGAATCCACCAAATTTTGAAAGCAGATGCTTATCTTATGAAGTAGAAGTCAATAAGAGCCAAACTGAGATACATCGTCTTTTCTCCGTACGTTTTTTAGATTGTTATTTTTCCTTAGATATTTTCTTTTACTTGAATTTCTTACATCAAGTATGAAGGAAATATACTTTTTACATTTGTTACCAGATAATGATGATAAAGAAGCTTGTTGTCTGAATAGGGCAACATGGAAAGATTGAGAGTTTGTGTTAGTATTAACTGCAAGTTTCAACACATTACTAATTCATTTGTTCAATATAAGTTTTATTTCATTTTTTTCTTTGGCCCTGGAATTGAACCCAGGGCCACACATCTTTAATGCTTTAGATATTTTTGAGAAAGAGTATCACAAAGTTACCTAGGTAGGTGTCAAACCTGGCAATTCTTCTGCCTCCACCTTCTGAGTAGCTGGGATTATGAGCATGTACTCTGACTGGCTAAAATACTTAGTAAATCAACATTTTGGGACCATTAGAAAAAATATATATATAGTTGTTTTTCAGTGATTGGGATCACACGTGGGGCCTGGGGCATGTCAGGTAAATACTCTACCATTGAAGTACACCTCTACCCCTTGCTCAGTAAATTTTATTAGGTATCTACCATTTGCCAGGTTCTTTTTACATGCTGGGAATAAAGCAGCAAATGTGACACTTGATGAACAAGTTGGTTTTTTTTTTTCATGAAGCTTACTTGTTAGAAAATAAATATGTTTCAAGGAGCAGACTACTTCCATAGCATGAGTAATGTGAAAACAATAAAATGGGGTTATTATTAGAGAGACTGAGAGGGTCCTGTGAAGATCTGAAGTATAGTGACTGAGGCAAAAATGAGCTTGACATGTGAGAAAACAAAAACAAAACTGGAGTGAGCAGCATATAGTAGGAAAAAAAGGCTTAAGCAGAATGCAGAGATCAGGTCATCTAGATTCTTGCAGCATTTCATTTTCTTGGAGTTTGTGTCAAGGAAGGTAGTCAGTTCCAAGTCCAATAGTCAGTATTTTTTGGATTATGTACACTTCCACTATTTAGAATATAATACAAGATATTCTAATTAGAGATTCCTATGAGGCCTTGAATAGAATGTGGTATGACCTCAGGGCACCATTCCATCCTTAGGTTTATAGAAAGGGTCACAAATTAAGGCCTTCTATTCTTTTGTTTGAATCAAAAACAAAGGAGGGGTGTTTTACTCTTCATTTAATGAAATTAATTTTTTTGCCCAGATTTAAAATCATACATCTTTGGATGCATATTTCCATAAGATGGTGACTCAAGACTTCAGGGACTGTGCCACTCACTTTTTTGCTTCCTGCCTGTGCCTCTTGTATGGTTTCTTTAAGTTTTAGAGGTTAGATACAAGATGTCCTATATTGGCTTTTAAAAGCCCAGCAAATTGCATGTGGGCAAATTCCTTGGTCCAGTTGTTTTAGCTTATCACAAAATTTTTCAAAATGATAACTAAAATAAGTCAGTGTTGACAGGCTACCACTCCTGAGGGAGTGCCTGGACATTGACAGATGACTCTGCTGAAGTATAATTATGATTACTACCAGAAGTCACAGTGTTCCCATGAAAGAGTACAGCGTGCAGAAGCAAAGGCTCCCACATAGGGAAGGATGTAATGCTTACATTTATAAGACAGTAAATAATTAGAAACCTGAAATATTTTGATTTGTGTAGCCTTTAGTGATCCCCTGTGCATAATATTCTGGGACACATGCTACTTGTATTAACTTACTTCACTCCTCAGTTATGTCCTGCCTTTTAAAACCTGACCACATATGACTTTCTTTCCACTAAAAATATAAACTCCTATAGAAAGGAGTTGGATGGTGTCTATTTTATGCTGTTCTTGCAAGTAATAGCAGCTAATATGTACTGAATGCTCACTGTGTACTGAGTGTGTTAGTAAATACTGTATCTGAACTGTCTCATTTAGAGCTTATAGTACTACTAAAGATCTTCGTCCTATTATTTGATCCCCATTTTACTCATCAGAAAACTTTAGTTATGCCTAAGATCACATTTCTAGTAAGAGAATCATGATTTAAGCAAATTTAACTATAAAGCTTGTAATTCTTAGTGATAGACCACTTCAATACTTTTCCCTTTTAATACTAATAGCCATCATTTATTTATTGTTCAGAATCTGCCACAAAGATACTCCTCTATGAACGTCTTATATAGTAGCCTATAATAACCCCCACGAAGTACTATTGTAAACTACATATTCTAAGGAACTAAAATTAAGAGAGTTTAAGTAACTTTCAGCAATCCATAACAAATAATAAGTTAATATGACTTCAGAGATTTCAAAGGTTTATTGTTTGGTCTCTGTGTATTGAAGTTTCAACAGTAATACTTGGTATAACACCATACTCATGATCATCACTTAATAAAGTCATCAAGTTATTTTTGTTTTTATAAATTTACAAACTAAAGAGAATACATAAACTATAGAAATTATCTAAGTAAATCAGAAATATGGTCTCTTTGGAATTAATTCTGTTGATGCACTTGAATATTCTTTTTCTAGCCAGCTATTTCCTCTAGAATGTCATCAGTTCTTTGTTTGAGACAGGGTTTTGCTATGTAGTTCAGGCTGGCCTTGAACTCACTGTGAAGCCCAGAATGGACTCAAACTCTCAGCAATCCTGCTGCCTCAGCCTCCCATGTGCTTGGGTTACAGGCATGAGTCACCATGCCTGGCTTTAGAGTTTCATCAGTTCTTTGTGTCTTTACTGATTTCGAACTCTATTAGTTAGGCTATTTTTTAAAATTTTTGTAATACTATCTGAGGATTTATTTTTGCCTGGTGTTAACAATTAAGAAAGGGAAATAAGACAAAACACGAACTGTACCATCACAAGGGGACTGTACTCAGAGTTAACTCATGACAGAATCATGAAATATGGAATGACTTGTTTTGTTACTACCATCCATCCTTAAAAACTATCTACTTGATGCTCTGTGTTCCTGTTTTCCTTCTCTCAGAAATACCTGAGTAGCTGATAAGCTAGACAAAGGAATTTTCATTTGAGTAAGAGACTAGAGACCTAAATCTGCTCAATAATTTTCTGACTTTGGACTTTATGTATTTGGCAGATGGTTCAAGGAAAGAGGGACCTCAGTCTCTCAATTGACACGAGGGATTCCCCAATAGGTCTATAACCCCAAATAGCTAGCAGTAGTATACTGAGTGGTTCCTTCTCTGTCCTTGGATGAAATATTGAAAACATGATCCTTTGTCATTCCATTGGTCTTTCAGCTTTTCACATCTACTAGTAGAAACCATTTAGTAAGTCACATTAAATGTCAAGAATTAATGGATATGCGTGCTATCCATGTCCATGTTTAAATGTCTTTAATAAAAGTTGACTAAGCAACAGATTTTTCATTCCATTCTTTAAAAATTTGCATCTAAGGAACTGATTATTCTTTTTACATCAGATAGCAAGTGACTTACATTGTGTGGAGAATTCTAAATTATGCTCTCTTTTCTCCACTTTATATCTTATACTTTTGACAATGAAGACTAGTATCTGGCTCTCTTGATCTCTCGTCTCAAAACTTTGTGTTCATGCATAATACACGATATAAAAATTACACAAATCATAATATAGTGGTGCCTTAGTTCATGAACACTTTGTTTGCAAACAGAGTGTTTGACAAAATTTTGTTTTTGTTTGCAAACTGCATTGGATGACAAACACAAATGTAGCCATTTTTTCCAGTTGTAGAATAAATTGAGTTCATGAACCAAGGTAAAACTTTTTACAGCTCAGTGATGTTTTTCATAAACAATTTTTGTAAATGACTTTCCGCTTATGTTACCAGCACCCCAACACCCTGCTCAGGACCTCCTTAAATTGCTACTCTCCCAGAGAACAACTACATCTTGAATTCTAATCCTATAGATTTGTTTTTTACTACTTTTAAAATTTCTTATAAATAGAATTATACAGAATGTACTTTTATGTTTGTTGTCTTTCATTCAACATTATAAGATTTTCCAATAATGTTTCCTACAGTTGTAGATAGTTCATTCCCATTATCTATTCCATTATGTTAATGTACCCCTTTTTTATTTATCCATTCTCTCACAAATTTGGGTAAGTTCCAATTTAGGGTAGTCAAAATAGAGTTTTATGAACATTTGCATACTTATCTCTGGGTGCACATGTTCATACCTTTCTGTTGGACATATATAAGTGTATGTGGTTCATAAGATTACATACAATTTCATCTAGTCAATAACAGTTTTCCCAATTGGTTGTGCCAGCTTATACTATTGAGCAGAAATTGAGAATTCTAGATGGTACATGTTCATCACTTGATATTCTATAGGTATATGTATCATTATCTTGTAGATTTAATTTGCATTTCCCTGGTGATCAGTGAAATTGTGTTTTTCCATGTTTATTGGAAGTTTGTATTTTTTCTGGTGAAGTGTCTGTTGTCTTTTGACATTTTTTCTAATGAATTATCTTTCTTATTAATTTGCAGAGAAAAAATATATGCAAGACCTTTGTTAAAAATTAAAAATATGTTCTTCCCATGTATATTTCCTGTTATTTACCTATTAGATTATCATTTATTAAACAGAATTTTTACATTTTAATACAGACCCCCCTTTATAAACACTTTATATTTATTGTTAATGTGAGATTTATGGGTGCTATTTAAGAAATCTTTTTTCAAGGTCACAATGAAGTTCTATGCATTCATTTAAAAGATTGTTACATGTACGTGTTTATTTGTTCATTTAATTTACTTTCCTTATTTAGATCTGAAATATATTTGGAATTGAGCTTGTTAATAGTGTGAGGTAGCAAGTCAAGATTCTGTTTTTCCCATATAGATATGTAATTGATTCAGCACCACTTATTAATAAGGCCAATCCTTTTTTCACTGTATTTGGTTCTCTTTTCATGGGCTATAAGGGAAACTTTTTAGAAATAGACAAATGATATAAAATGTGTTTTTAAAAATTTGGAATTCATTCATTTATTTTTTAATTTTCAAGACTGACGAGGATGGATGTCAGAATGCAGTGTTTGAGAGAAACATGAACGTGAGTAAATTTAACTTTAGTTATTTGGGGTTAGACTTCAAATAATAGGGGTAAGATCAGGGCTGACAAGATAAATTTGAACTGCTTGGAGAAAAATAAAGTACTTCATTCTGTGGCTTATTGCCAACTTGGAGTCAGAGTCAAATCATTTGAATTGTAATCCAAGTCTTAATCATATACAGAATCTGGCAGATAATTATATTATGATTCAATAGAAGAGAAAGAATAAACTGGTAATAGTGTTTGTGTGTTTTTATATCTAAGGATACAACTTGTTTCATGGTCCCTGGTGTTCTTCCTGATACTTTTTACACAGTTAGAATAAGAGTCAAGACAAATAAATTATGCTATGAGGATGACAAACTCTGGAGTAATTGGAGTCAAGTGATGGGTATAGGTAAGAAAACAGAATTTCATTAAAATTTTAAACATTAATGCATGGAAACTGAACTGAAGTAGAAAATTGACTAGAGAAGGACTTTCATGCTTTCTTGATGTTAGCCAAATAGTCCTAATTTAAATGTATTTTCTGTTTAATTGTATCAAGTTACCCAGGGTTAATTGACAGTACATAAGTATTTGGAAAAACCAGAATCCAGGTAGTCAAAAGTGTTATTTTCACTTCTGACCCACCTCCATCTTTAGTAACAGCATGAACAAAGACATAGAAGGCAGGCACAATCAAATATGTGGGTTTTACCATGCTAGAGGACTATCCTAAAGGCTGGTTGACAGAATCTAGGAGGAAGCACTGATCTTGGTGGCATTTCTGTGTCTAGTTTTGAAGAAAAAACACTTGTTAATGGAGACACTGAGTCATCCCTGCTCAGGTACAGGATTGGAAAGACCTGAGCTTTATACACATGTGTTATGGAATGGGGTACAGGGCTTCACTTGACTGTGAACTCAATGGGACTCAACATTGAAACCTAAAACCTCCCTGAAAGACATGTTCAGTCTTGGGCAGCAATGCAGACCAAGGGCTGTGGTCCTAATACATGGGTGGGCACAGTGATCTGGCCACATCAGAAGTGTGTAGCATCCCATTCTGAGCACCACATTGTAGGGAATGCATTGACAGATCAGAATCTCTCCTTGAAAGGGTGATCAGGATATTGAAGAACCTCAGTTTTAGTGAGGAACAATTGAAGTAATCTTGAAGACTCATAATTGCTGAATTCTAATATCTGTGGTATGTCAAGTTGAAATGGGAATAGGCTTGCTTTCTTTTTTTGTGATTCCAGAGGGCACAAAGAATCATTTTAAAAACTTTGAAATAGGTGTCTAAGACTCAGAGAGATGGGTTGTTGAAATCAGTTCTTTATTAATTGACAGGTCAAACAAAGTTACCTGCCAGGCATGGTTATATTAGTTATCTATTGTTGCAAAGGAAATAATCCCAAAGTATAGTGACTCTGAGCAACACACATTTAGCATCTTATAGTTTCTGTGGATCAAAAATCTAGGCATAGATTATTCAATGGCCTCATAAAGTTGTAGTCCAGATCTAAGTAGGATTATAGTCTTGGGTGGGGCTGGAGAATCCATGTCTTAGTTCACTCATGTAGTTGTTAGAAAGCCTCAGTTCCTCACTGGTTGCTGGATGTAGGCTATGGCAAGTTGAATCACGTTCCCTCAAAATGATATGTTCAAGTCTCAAACCCCAAAACCGGTGAGTGTGACCTTATTTGGAAATAGAATTTGTGCAGATATAATCAAGTTAAGATGAGGTTGTACTGTATTAGAATGAGCTCTGAATCTAATAACTAAGTGTCCTTATCGGAGGAGAGGAAACACAGAGATAGAGATACATAGACACACAAAAAGGCAGCCATGTGAAGACAGAGGCAGACGTTGCAGTGATGCAGTTACAGCCATGGATTCCCAGGAGCCATCAGAACCTGGGCAGAAGTCAGGAGAGGTTCTTACCAGAGCCTTCAGAGAGATCATGGCCTTGCTGACACCTTGATGTTGAACTTCTAGCCCCCCAACTGTGAGGGAATAAATCTCTGTGTTTTTAGCGCCTACTTTGTGACAATTTATTACAGCAGCCTCCAGAAACTAGTACAGAGGCTTCCCTTAGCCCCTGAGCACTTGGACCTCCCCACAGGATTACCTCCTGCCAGAGAAGCTGCTCTCTCCAAGTGAGTGATGCAAGCAAGAAAGAATGTGTGAGAAAACATCCAAACTGGATACTGTGGTCTTTTCTCACCTAATTTTCGAAATGACGCCCCATCACTCCTGCCTGAGGCTGCCTAAAAGAATGACATTTGGCCTTGATGATGCTTCTTTGATATCGTGCCATTGTGTGAAAGAGGACCACATAAAAGACAAGTGGTATTCTGTGTGTTATGTGCAGCAAGGCAGGTTTTGGAATGTGTGATGCTATGTGTTAGACCTCCCTGCATCATGTAGTTAACCTTCTGATGAATTGCTGATCCTTCTGAGCCTTATCCTTCGTATCTGTATAAGTGAAAGATAATACTGTCTATCTTTCTAGCATACATAGGAGGTAAGCATGTTGAAGTACTTAGTATGATGCCTGACATGTATTGGAGCTCATTAAGAACAGCAATAGTGGTAGGTATTCTAGTAGTGGTAAGCAAGTAGTAAGAAAAGATAGTTACTGTTAATGAGATGCCATCCTTAATGGACAGTCATATCTTTTATATCTTTGTAATAGTGTCTATTAGTTGTTAAGATGTCCTGATTGTAGATCACTCTTAAAGTATTTACTCATCCTGGAAATTTCAGGCACTATAACAGGACATTTTTTAATTATTAAGGTAACAGAAATTATCTTTGAAAAATAGTTTGGGCTAGGGAACAGAAATAACAATGGCTAATGAAATTTTTCCCTGATTCATTTTTAAAAGGGTTCTAGTTTTCATATCTTTCTGTTTGCTTTTCATTCTCTAGGTAAGAAGCCCAATTCCACATTCTACATGACCATGTTACTCATCATTCCAGTCATCATTGCGGGTGCAATCATTGTCCTTCTGCTTTACCTGAAAAGGTAAGGAACCTGCCCAGACATAATTTATACTTTCTGCTAGCCTGGTTACTATGGTTACTACTCTTGGAGCTGGTTTTTATATTTTCCCAGTGTATTAGTATTTTTACCATAAATGGTAGTTGATGGCATGAAATGACAAAAAAAGTACTATTGTGCTCATTTTCTGGCAAGATTAGGGCTCTGCTCAAACACTGTTTCTTTTGCATGTAGTCAGCATTATTGAATAGGCTCTGTGTTCATTTATTCCTTCAAACGCCTAATTTGTCAATGGTTACTTGAAAGTTCCTGGAATGAAGTTTTAAAGTAGAGGCTGGGAGTGTATCTCAGGGGTAAAGCAAATGCTTTGCATGTGTGAAGCCCTGGGTTCAAACCCCAGCACCAATAAAGAAAAACAAAATTAATCATTGCCAGCAAAATGACTTACTCAGTATTAATGCAAGCAGAGTGCTACCTAGTACTACAGAAATGAACACTTCACAGATTGTCACTAATACATGGCTCATTCCTAAAGAATGTTGTTTTCCTATCTCCCTATAGACAGTGTTACTTGTTCTTGCAGTAATTACCTAAGCTTGGAATAAGTCTATTAATCCAGATCCAGAATCAACATTTTATATTTGAACAATCTTTCATTATGCATATTGTACACAGAATGCCTATTTATGTGCCACACACTGCTCTAAGTGCTAGTGTTACATCAGTGAAAAGGACAAAGTCCCTATCAGTGTACTAATATGGGACGCACACACACACTGATTTCACAGTGAATAGTTGCCAGTTGGCAGGGGATGGAGCTATTAGTAGCTGGAATTGTATTTTATGTAGATTAGCCAGGGAGATCTCTCTGGAAAAGTGACATTTGAGAAGAGAAATAGGATAAAGAAGTAAACCACTAAAATATTTGAGTAAAGAGCAACCCGGCCCAGCTGAACAGCAAGAGCAAAAGCCTCAGGGCTGGAATAAGATTAGTGTATCTGGCTGAGGTAGACTGTGCAAGAGGGAGAGTGGCTGGAGAGGAGGGGGAGAAGTTGTCAGACCAGACCATGCAGGCCCCGGCAAGGAATTGAGTTTTTTCCTTAGCGCAATAGGAGATACTGCAGCATGGTAAGACTGTGATCTGATGAAAGGATCACTTCCATTGCTGAGTGAAAAATTGACTTGTGCAAGAATAGAAGCAGGTAGACTACTTAGCAGGCATTGCAGTATTTGGAGGAAAGATGAGGGCAGCCTATTCCAGAGGGTTAGCAGTGAAGGTAGGAAGAAGTGGTCAGGCTATGCAATACATTTTTAAAATACAATTAATAAGGCTTGGTGATAGCTGCATCTCTGTGAAAATGTGAGGGAAACTAAGGATTCTAGGACACCCAGTAAGAGTTTTGTACTTAAATAACTGAGTAAGTGTTGGTGCCATTTTTGAGACAAAGACTGAAGAGGGCTGCATTTAGAGAAAGATGAGGACTTCAGTTCTGAATATGCTCTGATGCTCGCTAGTATCCAAGTAGACATGGTAAATAGGCAATTGTGTCTATGAATCTCGAATTTAAGGGACAGCTCTGGAATGGAGATATGATTTGAGGGGTCATTGCTATGTAAATGTGTTTGAAAAACTTGAAGAAAATGTTTCGCAAGTAAGATATAGAGAAGTAAAAAGGATAAAAAACTGAACCTTCAACACCAATTGGTTCTCCCTGAAAAGTAAGTCAGGTTCAGACTATAAGATTCAAAAATGGGAAGGAAAGAAGTAAAAAGAAAAGAAAAATTAAAGAGAAATATACCCTGCCATCAGATTATCAAAATTATAAAAAGCAAGCTTCTTTTTGGTCTACTAAAAGTACACCAATATTATTTAAATGATAGAATATAAATAATTGCTTATCCTGGAAGCTTATTTGCTTCCCTCAAACTTAGTGCTTTTAAGATATAGATTTTTATGTAGCCTTTTAAAGAACTGTTTTCACAACTGTCTTATCACTAAAGGAACTTGTGTACCATGACTTTTACTTAGTTATGACTTTTGTGTACCTTCCATTACCAAGGTTGTCTTTAAGTTGGGTACTCTTATCCAGTGAAAGGTTTGATCCAAATTATATCTGTTTCCTTAAAGGCTCAAGATCATTATATTCCCTCCAATTCCTGATCCTGGCAAGATTTTTAAAGAAATGTTTGGAGACCAGAATGATGATACCCTGGTAAGCACTGACTCCATGGGAGTTTGAAATTGGTTATAGAATTTTTAAAAATAATGGTAAAATAGCATAATGTAAAAATCACAATTTCAACAGTTTTAAATGTACAATTTAGTGCCATTAAATACATTAATAATGTTGGGCAACCATCATGACTGTCTATTTCGAGACCTTGTTCAATTAGCCCAAACAGAAACCATGCTCAGTAAACAATAGCTCTCCATTCCCCCATTTCCCTATCTCTGATAAGTACTGTGTCCTTCCTGTCTCTGAGGATTTGCCTATTCCAGATACCTCATAGACATAGAATCAACAATATTTTTATGTCTATTCATTTCAGTTTGCATCATGATTTCAAGGTATATCATGTTGTAGCATGCACCAGAATTTAATTTCAAAACTGGTTATTTTAAACTACAGCTTTATCTAAAAAGATCACAGAAGAGCTGATTTAAGGTATATCTCAAGCCAAGCATACAAGAAGTCCTCAGAACATTTTGCCTATTTTAGATCTTGGGGCTACGCCTTTTTTAAGATAAGGGGCATGTTTTATCCAAACATCTGGGAGGAAGAGCCTCCTCTATGAAGGTAGCCTAATAGCTAGGCCTTCTGACTCTAAGATGATTTTTAAAACTCAATACAGGAAAGTATACAGTGCAATAAAAATGCACTTTGACTGTGCCATTGTGTGGAAAATTGGATTCCAAGTACAAGAGAAAATAGGCCCACTCCATCTGTAAAAGTTGGTTTTCAGCAGACTGCAAAGCTAGAATTGTGGTTAGAATCCTAAGGCATTATTGAAACAAAATAGTTTGAGGTTTCTGTGATAAATACATGCACTCTGATGAAATAATAAAAACACTAAATGAAATAAATACCAATATGACTATATATTTTAAATTAGTACTAATAGGCATAAGGCAGCTAATTTAAGGAAGTAACACAGCATACTAGATAATAACCCAGGCTCTGGAGTCAGATTGTCTGGATTCAAATGTCTGCTGGGTCATTGGCCATCTTTTTAACTTCCCTAGCCTCCCTGAGACTCAGTTTTCCTGTTTGTAAAGTGGAGGTAACAACAGCACCTACCTCATAGTATTGTGTGGATTCAGTTAATTTAATACACAATAATTAACTCACTACAAACTATTTTGCATACCTGGCACATTGTAAGTGCATAATAAGTATTAGTGATGAATCTTAACCATTGGTAATCATTTCCATCTGTCTTGCATGCCAAAATGGTTCTTGTAATAATGGTTGATTCACAATGGCAGCAGTGTTATTTGGCTAGAGAAGGAAGGCAGAGAAGCTGGTAGACTACCAGAGAATTCTTTTGGATCACTTTTTCACCAGTTCTACTTCACAGGCAGTGGGTAACTGCAGACTCTGGGGATAGGGCACCACTAGGCAGATAGATCCAGAAGTCTGGTGCGTGATTGCACACTGTAAGTGGGATAAGTGTGGCAACCAGTGGTTCTTCAACTTTGAATTGCAATCAGATGGTATGATTGTAAGATTCCTGGGATCCTGCTCCACAAATTCTGATTCATTCAGTCAAGAGTGAGTCCCAGGTACCTGCATATTTAACAGCAGCCCACAGATGATTTCTATCATGCTGTAGTAGTCTGTAGCAGGAGTAGGATCTGCATAAAGAGTGGCACATATCTTGTATAGATGTGAAGGTGGCAAGAAGCCCCTAACACAGCCCAAGAAGTACACCAAGGAGATGGATGAAGGAGAAAAGGCTTTCAAGCAGAAGCAAAATGAGGAGCAAAAGAAACTCAAGGAGCTAGATAAGAAAGTTGTTGAGAAGGACCACCTGGTCAGAGGTGGAACTTAAAAATCTGGCAAAAAGTAAATTTTTATTTTTGTTTGACAGAACTCCTTGATTCTACTCCTGTTTAAACATCTTGATTCCTACCATAACATCTTTTGCCACCCATAGCTAGAATGAAGTATTATCTTACAGTTTGTTGTATATTTAGGAATAAACTTTAACGGTGATGATGATGATGACTAAAAACATAGTCTGGTCTACACTTTGAAATCACAGAGATATTTTCCCTTGCTACTATTTCTTCCTTCACTTCAATAGCTACCATGATAGATGCTGGAAGTTGAGAACTATGTAAGTACTATAACATAGTCTAAACAATTTTTGAAAGTCTACTCTGTTCCAAACTGTGTAACAAGTGCCTTGCTTGCTTTACTGAATCTTCCTACCTACCCTATGGAGTAGAGTCTGTCAGTATCACTTTACAGTTGAGGAAATGGAGCATCAATGGGGCTAACTTAGCTGTAGTCACACAGCTAGCTAGGCTAGTTGGTGATAAGGTAGGATTTGACCCCAAGACTGTCGAACTCCAGAGTTCATTTGCTCTTTCTGATATGCTGCATTGTCTCATAAGACAGAGTGCTTGTTCCCAAAGATATCACTGCCTTCTAAGAGTTTTGTGTGATGAAAGTAGAGAGTTTAGATAGGGGAATTCTCAGAAACATATTTAGAGTCACATTTGAATAGTGTGCAGAGCAAAGGTATTGGGAATATTCTATCAACAGTTCAGACACGATAGATTAGAGAAAGGAAGCACTAACATGCTAGAAAACTGAATTGCCCCTTAGATGTTTTGTTTGGCCAATGTGATATATTTAAATTTTTCCATTTGTAATCTTAGGCAGGACATGTGCTCTCTGATTCATCTCAGCTCCTACCATTTCCAGTTCAACAACCTAAATGTCAGACCTCTGAAGGACATTTGAGTTTGCTACTCTTAGCAGGATGGAGACTAGTTGAAGTACTATAACACAAATGCCCAATATCTGTACAAGCATGTGTGGATTTATCAATTTATACAAGACATCCAAACCAAAGCCTTGATGAGATACATATTTCTCCCCTAATGAGTTCCTAAAAAGAGGCAATATTTGCAACAGGTGGATAGGGAAGTAGCACTGTTTATGCTTTGCTGATGGGCCTGGAATAAGGTATACTGATCGAGTATAATATATTAGTCAGCTTTCCCACTGCAGGGACACAATATCCAACACTCACACAACTTAAACGAGAAATTAGCTGAGCATTTCAGAGGACTCAGTACATGTTTGGCAGGCTCCAAGACAGAAACATCATGACAGAAAGGCATGACGGAGCAAAGCTGTATGGGAAGCAGAATAGAGGAACAGCACTGGAGAGGAAGAGACAAGGGACCAGACATAGTACACAGCATCATGGCTCTATGACTCACTCAGACACACATCAAGAAGTGTGTTCTACCAATCTTGTAGCCAATCAAGTTGCCACAGTTAAACTTAACTGTCAAACTATGCCTTATTCAGAATATTTATGGCCTGAAATATTTCAGATCTTGGAGTAACTCACTGTATGTTTGCAAAGACTTTGCTAGCTAGACATTTCTAATCCAAAAATCTGGAATGCTGCATGATAAAAAGCTTTTGAAATAGTATGTCAGTGGTCAAAGATTCAGGTATCTGCTGGGCATGATAATGCATACTTGAAATCTTACCTACTCAGGAGGCTGAGGCAGAAGTATTGCAAGTTTGAGGATAGTATGGGTGACTTAGAAAGATGCTGTCTCAAAAAAAAATGGGATGTAGCTCGGTGCTCTCTGGATTTAACCCGCAGTAGCAGAAAAAGAAGTTTCAGATTTCTGACCATTTCAGATTAAGAGTACAATTTGATTAGGAGGGCAGTTTGATAAAATGTAATAAAAATCTTGGATCCTGTAATTAGACTTTTAGGAATAGATTT
The DNA here is from genome assembly GCF_034190915.1 of Cavia porcellus. Lineage (NCBI taxonomy): Eukaryota > Metazoa > Chordata > Mammalia > Rodentia > Caviidae > Cavia > Cavia porcellus. The sequence goes on from NW_026947486.1 coordinate 79,934,923, forward strand.
TAAGGAAATAGCACAACAATAGCTCAAGGATGGTCAATACATCATTTGTTTTCTAACTGAAAAATTAGAAACCAGCAAATCATCAACAATCTAAAATTAGTTTAAGAAAGATTAAATTTTCAAAGAATTTAATGTTTTAACACAATACTCATGAGAATAAGAAACATTATAAATGTGTAGAATGCTGTAATCCTAATTGTTATACAAGTGCCCTAAAATGTTGAATGAGAGGAAATGAGTGAGTCAGAATGAATCATCATCTATGCAGAGGGATTGTGCCTAATTAATATTTTCTATCTGACATGACATAATTGTCAATGAGATGTATTACTTTTATAATAAAAGAAGCCCTATGCAAGTCATTCACAAAGGGACTCTAATAGTCATCCAGGACTGAGAGGTAATATGGATTTGAATTTAGGTGGTACCAGAGAAGACTGATGTAAGAGACATTATTAAAGGAAACTCATTATGACTTGGTGACTCAGTGTGGGTCATAAAAGGTGGGGAAAGTAAAACATAATTTCAATTTTGCAGGTCTGAGTGATAGAATGAATAATGGCAACATTGACAGCAAAATCACATCAATTATCTTTCTCAGAGATGTGAAAATTGATTTTTTTTTTCAATTTGCTGTCTGGAGGATAACATGTTGTTTTTGCCCCGATGAGTCAGATAATTCTGTAATTTAGTGAGGTGGATATAATGACAAGATGGAGCACTGAAAGCATAAGGTGTTTTTGTTCATAGTGGCTGCAGATCAGTAACACAATCAGTTCTTTAGTGTGGAAAATATAATAAAATTATCAGATATGGGAAAGGGTAAGAAAATAATTTTTCATGTCTGCTTTTAAATAAGCATATAATCCACTTTGTTTATATAGCTGCAGCCCTCACAAATTGAAGTGCATATGCAAGAAGTCTAACCTTTTATTTCTTGAATCATAGAGTTATGAATGAACATACCCCTCAAGATCATCTAATGAGATGAATATTTACACTTTTAATTACTTTCCTTTAGTTGCTAATTTTCAAAACTCTAGATTTTCTTCTAACTTTCTTACTTTAGAGGTAGGAGCTTTTTAGGGATCTCTGAGAAATTTCTGAAAGATTCTACTATAGAGAGGTGACTGCAGAGCTAGGACTCGAACCAGGTAGCCCATTAGTTATCAAGTCCATTTTAAATGTTCTTTTCTTTGGCACTACACCCTCAATAGTGCTTCTTAAAAGAAGTTTAGAGGTGGCCATGAATAAATTAAATCTTTATTATATTTTTTCTTAAGGTTTCTAGCATTTTAATGACGTTTTGTTCATCTGTAATAACATTCTGGCCAACAACCGTTTTTCCAGTTGCTTTGCGCTTTGTCCCACCCTTGTGACTAACTGGGCTGCTGGCCATATTTGAGGTGAGGGAGTGGGTAGCAGAAGAAACTGCTTCTCTCTTTATCTGCATTTATTTCCTCCATAAAAATATGTATTCTACAACTTCTTGGGAAACAGTTACATTCTCAGTACTGGGTCAGTTTTACATTCCTGATAGAAAAGTAGCTTAGTCTGCCAAATATTTTTTTAAAAAAATTTTTTACTTTATCAAATATGCTTAAAAATTAATAATGTTTTTCCACATAGCACAAATAGCATTATTACTCTTTAAAACTTATTAATTCCCTGATATTATTAATACTCAGGTATATTTAGATCTTTTCACTTATCCCAATTGCCTGGGGGCAGATATCACCCAGTTGTCCAACTATTAGAGACACTAATATTAACCACTGTATTTTAGGTAATAACAGTATGTCCCCTCCTGCCATCTATATTTAATCCTTGCTACATGAAGATTCTTTGTGTGGTGTCGTGTAATTACCCTGTCAACCGTTCCACAAATACTTTTATGTCACTGGATACCCTTGCTTTAGTCAGTCATTTCTTTAGAGGTTATAAAATGATGATTTTATCATTCTTTCATTTCAGCTACATTTATAAGCTGGCATTTTTCTATATAGCATTGCTTTCTGTCATCAAATGAACTCTTCGGTTGTTCAAAAATTCACTTCCTGCTAAAAAATAACAGGGCAAGTGTTTAATTTTTGCTTTTCTTTTTTTCAGTTTTTAAAATGAGTTCATTAACAGCCACCTCAAATGGTACCAAATCATTCGCCTGGGTAAAACATTCAACTTGTTATATTTAAAGCTGCAGTACTCTTAAGGTGTGAGGATCTCCAGTTTGTATTGTTCAACTTTGTATTGTTCAACAGTTACACTGTTGATTGAAGAGAACTGGAGTATGAAATAGGTTGACTTGTGTTTAAAAAAAACAGTTATTTTGCATGATGCTTAGATGCATGAAACCCACTTGACTCTGACAGACAATTCACTGTGAGAAATATCCTAATCAAATCTTTAAAATAATGTTAAATTAAGGCTTGATATTTTATTATACTACTGAATTTGTTCATTTCTTTACAGTGTGAAAAACCCTATATAACGCATTGTTTTGCTAGGCTAAATGAGTAACAACTGAAAGTCAGTTATGTTAGTCTCATTAACACTGATTGCTTTTCCTCTTTGGCCATTATTCTATTGTTGATGACTTTCTTTCTTTCTTTCTTTCTTTCTTTCTTTCTTTCTTTCTTTCTTTCTTTCTTTCTTTCTTTGTTGAAAAACATAAAGAGGTTTATTAGGCAAAATTTTAAGAATACACTCAAAGAAAATAGTGTGTAGGCCCTCAAGAGAGACACACTATAGTCTAGAGCTAGAGATATTTAGAGTGTGTTGGGGAGTATTAATCTGGGAAGTTTGTGAATCTATAGAAAGCCTAGATTTGGGTAAAGGAAAAAAGTGCCAGCTCCACACCCCACAGGTTGATTGCCTTATTTTTTTAAATTATCAATATAAGGACTGAATTATGGACTTGTGATTGTATGAATTTGTTTTCTTCTCCCACAAGTGTTTTTTTTTCCTTTCCTTTTCCTCCTCCTCCTTTTTTATTTGACACAGGGTCTTGATATACAGTTCAGGCTGGCCTTCAGCTCACTGTGTAACCCAGGCTAGCCTCAAACTCATGGCAGTCCTCCTGTCTCAGTCTCCCAAGTGCTCGGAATTCAGGTGTGCACCACCGTTCCCAGCAGTGATTCTAAAATTTAACTGTCATATAATTAATAAAATTAAGTAGGCCAGAGCCTTCATATTAGTTCCTTTTACCTTACATGGATATATTCCATGCAGTGTGAAGGAAAAGGCTACAGTACTAATGAAGGATAAAAATGAGACTAATCTAAATTTTAGGGATAAAACAACCAATTCAAAAGACTGATATTTTCTTAGAGGCCATTTCTGCTTCAATATTCACCTTATTGGTACACATTGCTTTTTTTCTTGTCCCCAGTGCTAATCATTGGATCTGGTAACCAGAAACAAATGAAAGTATTATTTTAAGTGTACATTTAAAATTTTTTCTTTACAAATATATATTTATTGTAGAAAATTGAATGGCAAGAAATCAAGAAACAAATCACACATAGTCCTATCACCTAGACATAACTGTCTTTAACATTATATGAACACAAATAAACAGAAATGTTCTTACTGATTGAAGGAATAATAGCAACAAAGTTCATACTTTCTGAACCTTTAGTATGTGCCAGATACTTTTCTAAGCAATCTCCCATTTAATTTGTCTCCATCTTAAGGTCAGTATATATTATCATCATTATTCAGCTGAAGAAACTGAGCCAGCAGAATGACATGGATAGCTAGCAGGTTACACTACTAGTATTTAGTGGAACTGAGATCCAAACAACTAGCAAGTACAGACAGAGCTGGGATCTGAATCCCAGGCATCCTAAGTCTCCAGTCCACACTTTTAACCAGCAATTTTATATCATACATTTTAATAAAATTATCATACTGAACTTTTTTAAATTGGACAATTGAGAAAGAAACAGATGGAACTAAAGAAATTTATAAACTTCTGATAAAGTATAATATATATATAGTTTTGAGGTGGTCTTGCTATGTTGCACAGGGTGGCCTCAAACCTCTGGGTTGGAGTAATCTTCCTGCCTCAGCCTCCCAAGTAGCTGAGACTGCAGATGCATACCACACTCCTAGCTTAAAATAGTGTTTAATGATTGTAGAGAAGATCAATTTTTCCATATGCTCTCCCCATTTGTTCCCTACTTTTAATAGAGAGCTTTCATTTAGTCTTCTATGTATGGATATATATTTGATGCTCACTGCTGGATTTTATGCCAATGTGTCCCTGCCATTTTGGTTATTTGAAGGTCTTAAAGTTTTCTCAGAAAGGTGTCATGGGACTAACATTTTCTGAATGATTTACATGTTGATGGAGTTTGCTGCATTTATAGTAAAAAATCATTTTACCAAGCTATCAAAATCATATGTCCTGTCATCCATTTTCTTTTGGCATAAAATATCATCAAAGAAAACTGAAAATATGATTTTCTTTATTAAAACACTTCATCTTTTTGTCTGCTTGTTAAATGGTTTTTCTTTCTGTAAAATATAATAAGTTTCCAAAATACATCTTGGTGGTATTGGTCATTCTACTTGACTTTCTGAAGTACAGGTTGAGCACTTCTAATCTGAAAATGCCGAACCCATGCTATTCCAAAATTGGAAACATTCTAAGCACCAACATGATGCTACAAATGGAAAATTCCACACAATAAAACTTCGTTTTATGCACAAAATTATTTAGTGTGTTGTATAAAATTACTCACAGGATATGGGTATAAGCAAAATAAGTTAATTTTGTGTTTAGACTTTGATCCCAGAGATAGTGCATCAATGATATGTATGCAAATACTCCAAAATCTCAAAAAAAAAAAAAACAAACTTCTGAATCCCCCAAACTGTGGCCTTAATAATTTTGGATAAGGGATACTCAACTAATTGTATTCCCTTTTTTCTTTTTTTGTCTTCTATATTTGTCATGGCTTTTTGATTTAAAAATCCTACCTTTCATCTTCTGTTCCTCTTAAGGTACTGTCTGATTACCTGGTGTGTTTGCCTTATGCTCCTTCTAGCTTAGTCTTCATTTTGGAAATAAAATAATTATTTTCTTTTACTTTTAATTCTTTCCTACGATTTGTTATTTCATTTGTTATTCTGGCTTTTTATATTTCTTCCATACGGTTTGCAATTTTTCATATCATGTAACTTTTTAAAGTAGTTGAGCTAGTTTTGAAATGTTAGATTGTAATATTCATTGATTTTTTTCTTGGACGTCTGTTTCAGGCATGTTTTAATTCTGCAAGGGTATTATTCTGTTGCTCAGTTTTACATGAAATTATCTTCCTAAAGTTTTAGAAGGAAGCTTGATTTGGATTAGATATTTTTCTAATACTTTCGAGGATAGTTGAAAGTTAGAGTAATTCCTCTCTGAAATATACTTGCCCTGCCTGTCTGCCTCCTCTACTTTTTCTGTTTCTTTTTAATAATGTTTAATTATTTTGTTGGTTTTGATTTTCTCCTTCCTTCTTTCCTTCCTTCCTTCCTTCCTTCCACCCATCTTTCTTCTACATTTATCTGTACTTCCTTTTTTTTGGTTTGTTTTTCTTATCTCTCATTCCTGGACAATTTGAAGTCCATTTCTACTAGTTTCTCCTGAGTGCAGTTTTGCCCTGCAAAGAAGCTCAGGATGATTCACCGTGAGTGTTCATGGGAGCTTAAGTTATTCCCAGTGTAGACCATGGACTCTTCACTCAACCACTGTTTGAAGCAGCAAATCCCTCCCATTTGCTGCTCTTATTCACAAATTACTTCACTTTCATTTGAGAAAATTACTTTAACATTCCCGGATCTCTCAAATGCTATGTTGATGCCTTCTGTGTACTCTTCCCCAGCTGAAACCATTTTGAGTCTGTAAGTATCTCTGGTTTGTTCTTACCTACTGTTATTTTGGGATTCATGGGGGGATCATTTTCATACAGTTTAGTTTACATTGTGTCAGGGAATTTTGGTTTTGCTTTTCTACTTGTTCTACTTATCTTTTCTATTCACATTTTTTAAAATAGTGACATTTGGAGAGATTCAAAATCTATTCTGTCTCCATTAACTTCCTTCCAGAATTTCTCTGCAAACAACATAGCATGGATAAAATCCTGTCACCTGTTTTTATACAGTCTCTGACTCATTTCACAGTTTTTGTATCTGCTTTTTCTTCATTCATTTTTTTGCATGATGCTGAGGGCCTTTATTTCCATGGTGAACTCAGAGCCTTACTCACAAAAGACAAGTGCTCTACCACTGAGCTATGCTTTAAACTCAGCCTTGTTTTAAACTATTTGATTGGTATTGAAAAATTGTCATTGCAAGAGATTGTGCAAGTTAAATTTCAATGAAGATACTGGCTAAATAAGTTACGGCACAGTCATGCAATGAAATATTATGTAGCGGATAAAGAAAATGGGGTCAACCTATTTTAATGATGTGTAAATATATATATATATATATATATATATATAATGTATGCAGTAAATGGAATACCAGGTTACCTATGTAGAGGATGATTTTTTCATGCTAAGAAAATAGGAGCATTAGAATATACAAAATCACATTTTTTAATAAGAAGGATAGATGAGAATTAGGTTGTATGAGTTTATACAGTTGCCAATAGTACATCCAAATGGTTGGCCACACTTTAACCAACTTTGAATTATCTAATTTAAACAAACTTGCCAAATTGATAGATGAGAAAAGGGCATCTTAATTTCATATATCAGGTTTAATGTTTTTTAAGGAATATTGACTTAAAAATTATTTTGTGAAATTCTTGTATTCTGTTTCCTCCCATAATATTCATTTTGTTCTTTGTGGTTTGTATAGTTTTTTGTATGTCATATATTAATCCTTTGGTTTATCCATTTTTGCCTTTTTGTTGTATTTAGAGTGACTAATGATGTACAAAATGTTTCACGTTTTCTATACTAAAAATTCCTTTATTTTTATGTATAGAAAGCCTTTTCCATTTCATATATATATATATATATATATATATATATGTATATATATATAATTATTAGCCATATATATATTTTACTTACTTAATTGCATTTTTTACATTTAGGTCTTTAATTCATCAGGGATTTATTTGTGTAACATATGAGGTAGGAGTTAAATTTGTTTTTCAAACAGTTGGCCGGTTTTCTTAGTGCCATTTATTGAATAAGCCGTTACTTTGAGGTCATAGAATTTTTCAGATTGTTTTCATTAGAAGTCACTGCATTTCATATTTTTAAACAGTTAAATTTGCTGAAATGTAATTTACATACAACAAAATTTGCCCTTTTTAAGTATCGAAGTAGAAGTATTTTAGCAGATGTTTGCAATTTTGTAGCCACTACTCCAGTTGTTATATAGAATATTAGCTAAGTGTGCTGATACACTCCTTTAATCACAGTATTTTGAGAGGCTGAAGCAGGAAGAGTTCAAGTTCAATTTAGGTGATTTAGCAAGAGCCAGTCTCAAACAACAAACAAAATGGCTGGTGATATAACTCAGTTCCGAGTGCTTGGCTTAAATCTCTAGTACTGCAAGACCAAAAGAAGGAAGAAAGAAAAAGGAGAAGGAGGAAGAAGAGAAGGGAAAGGGGAACAGGAAGAGGAAGAAGAAGAGGGAGAGAGGGAGAAAGGAAGAAGAAACAGTATTTTTTTAGTATGCCCCAAAAGTTCCCTTATGCCTCTTTACAATCAGTTCCCTTCCTGATCCTGGACCTTGGCAACCACCGATTTGTATTCTGTCCCTAAAGTTTTACCTTTTCTAGCACGTCATTTATATAAATGAAATCATAAAATACATAGCTTTTTGAATCTGACTTCTTTCATTTAGCGTAATACATGCATGAGACATCTATGTTTTTGCATATTTCAGCAGTTCATTGCTTTTTATTGCTAAGCAGTATTCCTTGGTATGGTTGTGCCATAGTTTATTTAACCATTCACTTTTCCAAGAATATAGGAGCTATGTCCAGTTTGGACATGTTATGAAGTCAAACTGTATAAACGCTCCTGTAGAAATATTTGTGGACATGTTTTCATTACTTCTGGGTAAAGATCTAGGAGTGGAACTTCTGGGTCATGTGGTAAGCACGTGATTAGCTTTATAAGAATCTATCAAGCTGTTTGCCATTGTGACATTACTGTACATTTTTACCAACAGTATGTGAGAGATCTAGTTACTGTGCATCCTCATCAGCACTAGGAATTGTCAGTATTTTTAACTTTAGCTATTCTACTAGGCATGTCAGGGTTAAAGAGTTTTGTTAGAATATTTGGGTATTTTAAGTATCATTTTCCAACTTTTCTCTCATAAATTCTCTAAGACAGAATGCTCTTAACATATCAGGTCCACTTCTAGTTGTACAACCTACAATAGCTGAATAGTCATAGTTAATCTTGCTTCTTGTTTCCTTATTTCTGTTTATTTCTCTACACTTAAAGAATCTAGAATATCAAAACAAAATAGGAGCTAAGGCATAACCTAGTGCAGGGGTTGGCAGACTTTTTCTGTAAAGGGCCTCGTAGTAAACATTTTTGGTTTTGCAAGCCATTCAGTCTCTGTTACAGTTCAACTCTGCTATTATAGCATGAAAACAGCTGTAGGCAGTGCAGAAACAAATAGAGCATCCCAATAAAACTTTACTTATTGCAATAGGCACCTAGCAATATTGGCCTGTGGACAGTAGTTTGCCCATCTCTGGCTTAGTCTAACTTTATTTTTATAGGTCAGAGAATAGAGCTCAGAGTTCACCCTTTCCCCAGATATACAAGTAAAGAAAGCAAGTTCCAGGATACTTTTTAAGAGACATGCTTGATTTGGGTTCAGAATGAACTTGCCTTATGTGTAATGTCTAGCAATTGATGTTAGATAAATCCAATGCAAAACCTTTCAAAGGTTTTAATTGCACTAAGACTTTTAGGGATTCCTACATATTCCCATTATTATAGATGTTAATTGACTTTTATGCTTGTTATATCACTGGAGCAATGGTCGAATTTGAGTAAGAAAACAAAAGAAATAAATGTTCAAGTGAAAAAAGTTAAAATAAGAAATGCATGCTACTCTTTCTTTTCATCTTGAAAGGCTGCTTACAATTCTGAAAATGTCCAAATTTATGTTATCTCCTGAGACCATTAAACATCATGCAACATTCCCATGCTTTTCCAACCTTTAATGTTGATTTTGATTGTTATGTCGTATTAGTTGTTAAAATAAATGAATATTCTTAGATCATGAAACAAAAACCAGGAAAATATACTCATGATCCAACACATGCAAACCTAAAAATAAGCACTGGCTGTGAGTACTCAGGAAAAGAACATTGCTGAGAAAAATTATCATGTGTGCTTTTTCCTCTCTTGCAGCACTGGAAGAAGTATGACATCTGTGAGAAACAATCCAAAGAAGACACTGACTCCGTAGTGCTGATAGAAAACCTGAAAAAAGCCTCTCAGTGATTGGGATAATTTATTTTTGTTTCCAGTGTAACCTTGTGAAGATTTGTCATATTCTCCATTTGTTATCTGGGGACTCATCAAATGGAAACTGAAACTAATGGACCCTTTAAAAACAGGCAGCTCATAAGAGCCACAAGTTTTCGTGTGAATCATACACCAAAAATCTAAAAATAATGGGCCTTTTGGAGATGAGAAAAGAGTCATTCTTACTGAATTATAAAAGCAGACATCCTTTGCAAACTCTTCAAACTAAGGGAGAAAACAAAAGTGATGATATCAGTAGAGTTTAATCTCGTTGAGAGCTGTGACAGCTTCCTAAGGGATCTGTGCTTCATGCATATTCTTTGTGTCAAATAACACCAAGAAATTGTATTTGTAAGGGAACTTAATTTTGGATGTAAATGCTAACATTGGACATGACTCACAGAGAATATCTAGCAACTAAAATTGATAGCGCCTGGTACCTATTGTTTGCGATCCCAGTGAACAATGTTTGTGGCTACTGAAACTCGGAAACATCTGCTGTGATAGTATTTCCCACTTCTTTGAAAGTCCCAGAAATCACTGTTGGCCATGACAATTAAATCTAATTTTAAAAAGTAGAGGCAGCTTCTTTACCAAGACCATTCCATGCCATCGCACGCTTTTAAATGCAATGGAGCAGAATGACTCACTGGCCATTAGAAATTGAGCGAAGGTATCTCTAGTGATGTGTTTTTCATTATTTCTGTTACTCAGATCAAGTGTTGGCTATATGTTTGGCTTGTGTGTGATTTCCAAGTGTGAGGGACACACCTCATACTGGGTTTACAGTCTAGTTGGGACTGCTCAGTTCTTATCACTTCCTTTATTTCCAACCCGTCATTTCTCAGAATTTTCCACTTCTCTGCTTCCATATCCATATTCCTTTATTTCCTTTTCCTCATTCCTTTCGCTGTGATCTTTTGAATTTCATTGGAAATTAGGAAATAAATCTGCTCAGAACACCAAAGGGAGCAGAGTAGAATTTGCATCTCAGGTACAGTGTGAATAGACTGAGAAACAGTGACTAATTCTTAAATATTTTATAACTTCCATGTGAGTCTGCAATTGTTGAGGGTTTTCAGTATTCAATGTTTATGCATTTTCTAAAGTGCAATGAGATATTATCTTCACTTAGAACTTAGCTATTTACTTGAAAAAATGTATAATTGTGTTCATTTCTCTGTCTATAAAATGGGCCCAGGTTCCTCTTTTCCCTGCCACAAATGGTTAGTAGATTTTATGTGTTATAATATTGATAGTCAGGGCTCCAGCATATATACTCACATTCTCCCTCATTCCCACAATGTATGCATATATATTCCTTCTATTTCCTCCAAATTTAAAGTAGTAAATGAGAGGGATCTCCCCTTCTCTTTCGCACACACACTCAGATTGCTAGTAGAAATTTAAGAACATTGTATCACAAGTTCTTCAAAGCATTTACCAGTTCATATTAATAAAATGTTGCTACTTGCCATTCCTGTTCTTAGGTCAGGGGCGATAAAAGGCCCCTGCTCTCCACAGGTTTAGACAAACATGGCTGCCTGCTTCTATAGTGGCAGAGCAGCACTGTGCCATGGCATTGTTGAGGAAATTGGAATGGGTGGTGCTTCCCCACTGTGCTTTTAGTTTACAAGTCAGATTTTGGTGAGATACAGGTGTAATAAGTATTCATTTTGTTCTACTCTTTACTAGACAGAATACTTGGCTTTCTTGTGTAGAAATGATATTGCTTCCTTCTTTATAATTCTAAAAAGCAAAACACTGAGATGTTTCTACCAAAGCCATTTCTACTCTTAGCCTATTTTGATGGCAATGGGGAGGAGGCTTAGAAATTCCCAAGGAACTACTGATGGTGACAGTCATACAGCCTATGAGTGGGGAAACTGTATTTCATTTCCATCCTCCTCTTCTGGCAGTAAGACAGCTAAGAGAGAAGGGGGCAATAAATTATGAGAGTACCTACAATTGTTAAGTTGCTAAAAAGTGATGCCCAGGTCATAGGAACTCATGGAGGCATTAATACATCACCTATAGGAGAACAGTAGGGTCATTTTTTACTGTTTTATCTGACCTGTATGGTGCCCCCCATATACCTAAGAAAACCCATTATAAGAATTGTCATTCTTACTCTTCTATTCAGAAAGATTTTCTGCATCTGGGCATTCAAGGTATATATGAAATGATGTTAACATTTTGGTAATGTCTTGAACTAGGGTCAGTTTTGCTTCTTATAGGAATGCTTGAGTAAAATAAATATAAATTGTCTTTTTGTATGTAACCAAAATGTTTTCCTTTGTTCTTATTTGGGGGAAAGTGTTGTAAGGAGTGGGTGGTGGAGAAAATTGGACTTAATAAATGTTGTTAAAAATATTTCAAGGTAGGTGTTTTATAATCATTTATTAGAAGATGCCCTGCTGTTCTGCTATGCTTGTGTTTTCTAATAATGCATGGACTTTGTTTAATATTAGTACAATCTTTACAGTAGCACATAAAAGTACTTGCATATTTGATAAATTTTGGCTATAATAAATAATGGCAATGAAGAACTGATCCTCTTTAAATTAAGCTCAACACAGAATTCAGTATGCTTGCTGCCCTGGTTTGCATGACATATGTATGATATACACAGTGTACTTGACTGTCCTGGTGTGTGTGATGGGGACCTTTAGTTACAAATTAATCGTATTAGGTTAGATTTGAGACTAGGTATCGGTTTTCAATAGCTGTCCTCTTAAATGGTGATATAATTTGTATTTTCTATAATTTCTATGTGATTTGAATATCACAGAGTTTTTTCTCACTTGTATTAATTTCTACAAGCATATCTATAGCCAAACCACATTTGTTAATTACTCTGAGTCTCTACTCAATCCAAACCCTAGAGTATGGCAGGTGCTGATCAAGCTATTTTGGTCACTATTTGGAGTTATCTGGAAAGATACTGGAGACCCATATCCAGGTAATTTTAGTTGTTTGTTTAAATAAGAAACCTCTTTCCAGCCAAGCATGGTGACATACACCTCTGGTTCCCCACTTAGGAGGCTGAAACAAGAGGATCATCATGAGTTTGAGCCTAGCCTGGGCTACAAAGTGAGTTCAAGGCCAGCTTGAATTGCATAGTGAGACCCTGTCTCAAAAAGACTGAAAAGAAACCTCTTTCTAATTCTTAACATGTCGCCGCCACAGAAATCTTTTAACTGGGGATCCTTATGGTCATATATCTGAAGTCTATCGAAACCAAATTTCTGTAGCTATAAACATGCTCACCTAGTCTTAGGGTAGAGGCCAGGAGTTAAATTATCTAAGCACTTTTGCGTTCCAGAGTAGTTTACCATTTTATCATTATCCTAAACACTGACTTTTAAAAAAAAGTATAACTTTCTGATCATAGGAATAACAAACATATTATGCTACTAAGATATTAATAATTGTAGAGGAAAGTGAGGAAATAAAAGCACTTTATTAGTTTTCTTTCAACCTTAATGATTAGGTCAAGCAATAACTTTTTTATAAATACTGTAACTAAATCTTGGTATGCTTTTACTGTACAAAGAGAGGAGTTTTACTGACATCAGGATGCTGTAGATATTTTTGACATCAAGTCCCAAGACGATTTCTTTCTGAAGGTTCTTGGGCCTTTAACTGTCTTTCCCAATGGTCACATTTTTGGTTTACCATTAGCAACAAGAGAATATTTCACTGTGAATTTCGAACATGCATTGGGTACACTATGATATAAAAAGACAAAATTGTTGTGTGTGGCTACAATGTACCAAATTACATGCATTATTTCACTTATTCCCTGTGTCAGTCCCATGGGGTAGTTTGTATTATCCTCATTTTGCACATAAAGAAACTAAGATATAAAATGATTGCGTTCCATTGCAAAATCACACAGCTAGTAAATAACTGAGACAGAAATGGAATACAAGTCAGCTTGATATTAAAGCTGTATAATATAGCTGGTGATGTATTTATTCTTTTATCCAATGACACAGCTGTCTAAAATAGAAACACCTTATTACACTTTATTTTCAAATTGCTTATCAACTGGAAGGCCAAGAATTTAAATCATTAAATTTTAAAATAAGCTTTTAATAATATTTTAAGATTTGTGTATTCATTCATCTATGTGCCAGGCAAGATGGTAGATAATGGGAATTTAGAAGTAAATAAAGTTTGGATTAATATCAGGTGGCTTACATTGTAAAGGAGAAAGAAATCTGGATGTGAATTTAGATATTACTGAAGAACTTGGGCAGGTATTCCTGTCTGGCTGTATTTCTCCATCTGTAAAATAAATGTTAGTGGTCACTTATTGTCCCATACATAACTCAACAGTGGCTATGAATTGTTTTTATGGCTTACATCCGGATGTCCCCACAAAGCCTCATGTGCTCATAGGAGGGGTTTGGGGGAGGTGGCTGGGTCATGGATGGGTTAAGGATCCACTATTTGGTTAGCATAGTTCTAGGTGTGGATAATGGGAAGGCCACACTGAATGTGGGCAGCTCAAGCCAATAGGCCTGGACCCTAAATAGAATAAAAGAGAAGCAAAGGGGATCCTTATAGCTTCCTGCTCTCTGCCTGCTCTACTATAGACTGTTTCTCCTCTGCCGTGCTACCATGCCTTGCAGCCAGCTGACTAGGGACTGAACCCTCTATGACCTATAAGCTTTAAATTTTGATGTAAGGTATTTTGCTTCAGCAATGAGAAAAGTAACTAAGACCATCATGGAACTTATTTGGAAACAAATCTTTTTTATGAACAGTAGCTCTTTGAGCATGGTCAGGTCCTTTGTCCCTTTCTGAATGTCAGTGTTCTCGTACAATGATGAGGTTGGTCTAAATTAACTATTCATTCTGACATACATCAGTAAGACTAAAATGATGATTTATGTTTTAAAAATCAAGAAAATATGTTTCAATAGCTTTTAGCAGTAGCTGCCACGAGTAACCAAAAGAGTAGGACCTTTAATCGAATGAGAAGAACAAAGGAATAGATAACATTGGATGAACCCTGTGATTCACCCAAATCAATATTTGCACAAGTGGCGAGTACAGTTGTGCTTAAAAAATATCTAATATGTTCAGGAGATCTTAGGTCATTTTTCCCTTTTCTCAGGATGGGAGTGCAGTTACACACATAATGTGATGATTGCCATAAGTTCTGCTATGTACCCTAAAATAAGACAAGCCAGTAAAGGGAGCAGCAAAGAGGCTAATGGACAGCTAGCAAGCCTCAAGCCAAGAGGAGACCTAGATAAGCTGTGAAATTCACAGGCAAGTGGGACACTGCCTGCACTTAGGGTGCCCATGGAGACTAGAATTAAAATTACAGAAAAGATCCATAAATTGGGAGTCATCTAATTTTGCTATACATTTGTTCAAGCAGGGGTGACATTAAAACTATATGACATGGGCACCAGCCAATCAGCTGAGATGGAAGCTCCAGTTAGTTGGTATATATGTGTCAGTCCTGAATTTAGCAGTTACTGAGCGGTATTGAATACTATGTGCCAGTATTGTGCTAGGCATTGTGTGATGCTGAGCAAGTTTTTTTTTTCTTTTTCTGAACTTTAGTTTTCTTACCTACGGGGGGAAAAAGAGTGAATGATCTATAAGGGCCCCTTTGAATCTGAAACCCAACATCAATAAAGTGGTACCTTTGCTTATTGTTTTGGAAATAATAGAAACAGATATAGAGAAACAGCAGCTGACCCAACACATGTAGTTTACAAAATGTAGGGAAAAAAACTCAAAATAAACCTATGAGTTGTTTGACTTGAGAACTTAACTAAGAATGAATTCTACACATCTTATCTCCATTATGCTTCTAAAGATACTATATAAGAGACAAAGATAGCTCTAATCAAAATATGAGTTTGTTTTATAGTCTTACCCTCAAAGCCACAACCCACTGACCCCTACTAGTGTCTTAACATGTGGCTTAAGTCCCTTGAGAGTCAACTACTTTTTTTAAATATTCTCTCTCCAGCTGCTACCATACTCAAAACTTTTCTATCAGTGGCCACAAATGGATTTCTCATTCTGGCAGGAGTCCATGTTCCAAGCCTTAACATTCTCTTTTCAGATATGTCCTGCTTCATTTCCTGTTTCTTTTGGCCTCGGCCTCTTCAATAAACTTTTGATTAATTCTTTCTTGCGAATGTATTCAAGAGGGCCAAAATGTTTGTGAGTCACCATTCCTAGATAAGATTCATCTTACAAGGAGCTTCTGTCACTTTCATGAACAATTTAAAAAGATGTATCGTTATGGGAGAGTTGAGAGACTGTTCCCGTGAATCAATGAATGAATGTGCACCATGAAGCCATCATCCAGCCTCTACAATTATCCACGGTTTTTTTGGTACTGGGCATTGAACCTACGAGCACTCAACACAGCTATATCTCAAGACATTTTTATTTTGTTTATTTTGAGACAGGGTCTTACTAAGTTGCCTAGCTTATCCCCAAACTTCAGCTCCTCCTGCCTGAGCCTTCTGAGCAACTGGGATTACAGATGTGTGCCCCTATATTCTATTAATGTAGCTAATCTTGTTTGATCTATACCTTCATTCATTCTTTACTCCCCACAAAATGAAACAATTAGAAGCGAATCCCAGACATCATATAATTTCATCTTTTACAGATTTCATCTTTCAGTATATATACCTACAAACTAAAGACTACTTTTACTTTTTAAAAAAAGCTAGGAAGGGGGCTAGGGATTTAGCTCAGCGGCATAAGCGCCTGCCTTGGAAGCAGGTGGTCGTGAGTTCGATCCCTGATACCGATAAAAAAAAGGAAAAAGACAAAAAAAAAAAAAAAGCTAGGAATAATGGTGCACACTTATGTTCATCAACTCAGGAGGCTGAGGCAGGTGAATCTGTTGGGCCCAGGAGATTGGTACCAGGCTTGGTAACATAATAAGTCTCTGTCTTAAGATACAGACATACAGAAAACAAGACTGCAATTCTATTATTACACTTTAAAAATTAACAATAATTGCTTAACATTATTAAATATCTAGTAAATGTTAACATTTTCCCCATTGTCTCATGTGGGGTTTTTGCACAATTTGCTCTAATTAGGATCAAATAAGGCTAATGATCACATTTTTTCCTGTACTAGAGATTGAACGTAGGCCCTATACATGGAGCTACATCCCCAGCCCTTTTAAAAAGTCTTTACTCTGGGTGTTCCCCAAACAATATCAGAATACACATTCTTCTCAGATGTACATTGGATGCTTTCTAAAATAGACATTATACTAGTCCATAGAACATGCTTTAGTACATGCAAAGAAATTGAAACTATCCCATGAATATTATCTGGCTATAGTGCAATAAAATTGGAAATTAATGACAAAACAAACCACAAGAACTCCATAAACACAGAGAAATTAAGTAACACCCTTATGAACAACTAATGGATCACAGATTAAATTAAAGAAATTAAACAATATCTACAATCAAATGAAAATGCAAATACAACATACCAGAATCCATGGGGCACCATGAAAGTAGTCCTAACAGGGAGATTTATAGTGATGAAGTATCACATCAAGAAAACAGAATGAACAAATAAACAATTTAATGCTACACCTCAATCTTTTGGAAAAAAGACAGGCAAATCAAGTCCAAAACCCATACAAGGGGGGAAATTATAAAGATCAGAGCAGAAATTAACACAATTGAGACTAAGGAAACAATACAAAGAATTAATGAAACAAAGAATTGGTTCTTTGAAAGAATAACTAAAATTGATAAACTCCTAGCCATCGTTATCAACAGGAAAGAAAAAATTCAAATCCATGCAATAAGGAATGAGAAGGGTGAAATCACTATAGATCCTGGAGAAATTCAGAAGATCATCAATACCTTCTTTGAAGAGCTTTACTTGTAGAGGTTAAAAAGCACAGAAGAAAAGAACAGATTGCTACAAATGTATGAGCTGCCAAAGCTGAATCAAGAAGATATAAAAATTCTGAATAACCCAATATCAGTTAATGAAATTGAAAATGTAATTAAAAACTTACCAACAAAGAAAAATCCCAGGTCTTGATGGATTCACTGCTGAATTCTATAAGAAATTTAGAGAAGATGTAATGCCAATATTCCTCAAAACCTATAATGAAAGTGAAAGGGAAGCAATTCCCCCTAATTCATTTTGGGAGGCAAGTATTATTCTGATACCAAAACCAGAAAAAGTCCAAATCAAAAAAGAAGTACAGACCAATCCCCCTAATGTTCATAGATGCAAAAATCCTCAATAAAATACTAGCAAACAGAATGCAGCAAATCATTAAGAAGATTATACATCATGACCAAGTGGGATTCATTCCAGGAATGCATGAATAGTTCAACAGACACAAATCAATAAATGTAATACACCATAAAAACAGAGCCAAAGACAAAAACCACATGATCATCTCAATATATGCAGAAAAAATTTTGATAAAGTCCAGCACTCATTCATGATAAAAAAAAAACCCTACAGAAAATTGGAATAGATGGTCTTTACCTCATTCTGATAAAAGTCATCTAGGACAAACCAACAGCCAACATCATTTAAATGAACAAAAACTGAAAGCTTTCACTTTAAAGTCAGGAACAAGATAAGGATGTCCACTATCACCACTTCTGTTCAATATAGTTCTAGAAACATTAGCCAGAACAATTGAACAAGAAAGAGAAATCAAAGTAATAAGGATAGGAAAGAGAGAAGTTAAGCTATCATTATTTGCAGATGACATGATACTCTGTTTGAAAAGCCCAAAACCTCCACCAAAAGACTCTAGAATTAGGAACCAAATTCAGTAGTATAGCAGGATATCTAATCAACACTCAAAATCAATAGCTTTCTTGTACACAAACAATAAACTCACTGGGAGAAAAATTAGAGAAACTACATGCTTCATAATAGCATCAAAAAATAAAATAAGAATCAATATAACAAAGGAAATAGAAGATCTATAGATTAAAATTACATCACTCTGAAAAAAGAGATCAAATAGGATACCAGAAAATGGAAAGATATCCCTTGCTAATGGATAGAAACAACCAACATTGTGGAAATGGCCTTACTTCCAAAACTGTCACACAGATTTAATGCAATCCCAATAAAAATATCATTAGCATGCCTCACAGATCTAGAGAAAACATTCCTTAAATTCATTTGGAAACAGAAGAGATGTAGAATAGCAGAGGTAATCTTGGGTAACAAAGGAAAGGTAGGAGGCATCACAATCCCTGACTTGAAAATATACTACAAAGCTACTGTGATAAAATCAGCATGATACTTGCAAAAAACAAAACAAAACAAAAAATAACAAAAATACAGACCCGAGGGTTAATGAAATAGATTAGAAGATGCAGACACAACTAAAAACACATTCAGCCACCTTATCTTTGACAAAGGAGCCAAACTTGTTCACTGGAAGAAAACCTCTTTAATAAATAGTGCTGCAAAAACTGGTATTCCACATGCCAAAGACTAAAACAAGACCCATGTCTACCACCATGCACTAAATTAAAGTCAACATGAATCAAAGATCTACATATTAAAACAGAAACAATAAATCTAGTGGAAGACAAAGTAGGTAGAAATCTTGAAGACATATGAGTAGGCAGAGACTTCATGAACAAAACCCAAACTGTACAGGAAATATTTTAAAGAATCAACAGCTGGGATATCATCTTATTAAAAAGTTTTTGCACATCAAGAGAAATCACCTATCAGGGCCTGACCTAGATCCCCAATCTCCCAAATCAGTGTATGGCAAAGGCGTAAATAACATGAGACAAGTGGTATGATTTTAGGGCTCCAGGAGAAGTTCAAAGCCCTTTAGCTGACTTCAAGACTCTGAGGGCTAAGACAAAGACTTCTCTGGATCTCCCATTTTTATTAGGTCCAAAACAAGAGGTAGGGAAAGCTGAGAAAAGTGCAGTCACAGAGCAGGACCTTGGGAATCATTTCAAGGATGCCTTCAAGCAATGACTCGTGTCATTTTAGGAGAACCATGTTAT
This sequence comes from Cavia porcellus, assembly GCF_034190915.1. Taxonomy (NCBI): domain Eukaryota; kingdom Metazoa; phylum Chordata; class Mammalia; order Rodentia; family Caviidae; genus Cavia; species Cavia porcellus. The sequence goes on from NW_026947486.1 coordinate 79,954,463, forward strand.
CATGAAGACATGGTAGAAGTGACATTATAGGAGTAATTTCTGCAGCCTCGATCTCCTATCTTGTTAATTGGGGTTGGCCAAATGTCCGCAGCTGTGGCCTTATCTTGCCCTTTGAGGTATCTCTGGCCTCAGAGGCCACTACAGGCCTCAGCGAGGACCAGTGATTCATAGAGGTTCACTTACTATGAATCAGCTCCCATTGCCAGGCAGGGGCCGAGGCCTAGTACAGACTCACAGATAAACAAAGAAAGCCAATTAGTTAATTTTAAATCCTGCTCAGAGCCACTTCGTAGTAGTCTCCAACATCTACCAACAGAGTGAAAAGAAAACCTATGAGTTGGGAAAAAATTTAGCCAACTGTCCCTCAGACAAAGGACTTTCATCTAGAGCATATAAAGAATTGAAAAAATCAGACTTCCCAAAGCCAAAGACCCAATTCCAAAATTGGCATCTGAGATAAATACATGCTTCTCAGAGAAAAAAAAATACAAATGACAAATAAATACATAAAAAAGTTGACTGTCATTGGTCATCCAAGAAATGAAAATTAAAACAGCACTGAGATTCTATCTCTCCCCAGAAAGAATTGCCCATATCAAGAAATCAATCAATAACCAATGATAGAAGGACTGTGGGGGAAAAGGAGCCCTTCTGCATTGTTGGTGGGAGTATAGACTGGTACAACCATGGTAGAAATCAGTGTGGAGATTTCTCAGAAAACTAGAATAAAAGGTCCAATTCAACCCAGCCATTTCCCTGCTGGTTATTTTCCCAGAATAATTAAAAACATCATACCACAGTGATATATGTGCACTCATGTTTATAGCAGCACAACTTGCAATAGCTAAATCTTGGAAACAACCAAAATGCCCATCAACTGAGGAATGGATAAAAAATGTATTTTTATATAATGCACTACTAAGCTATAAAAAAGGACAAAGTTGAGGTTTTTATAGGTGAGTGGATGTAGCTAGAGACCATACTCATAAATGAAATAAATGCACATGTGTAAGCATCATCTTGTCTCCCTAAGTGTAAGAAACTAAAAGATTCAGTAAGATACAAAATCTGTAATAGATATTGAGAAGGGAAAGAAACTGCTCATAGAGAAAGAACAATTAGGACGAGAGAAAGGAGAAATGAAGGGGTGGGGGAAGAAAAAAATATATAAACATATATATACAAGACAGCTAACCTAATTATACTACTAATCTCTTTTAGTTTCATTGAAGAGATAGGCTGGTGCTTATATTGGTTGATTAATTTTTTCATGCCTATATCTTGTAATCTGAACAACTACTATGAAGACAATATACAATATATTAACCATTGTTAATTTCTGATTATCCTGTTTTGAGGCTGTGTGTTGTTTTTATTTGCATTTACTTTTCTCTCTTTAAAATAAAATTATTTACTCTGAGACAGAGTCTTGCTAAGTTACTAGATTATTCAGACTGGTCTTGATTTTGCAATTCTCCTGTCCCAACATCCCAGAGTGCTGAGATTTTGACGATGTGCCACCATAACTGGTTTGGCGGCTTTTTAATTACCTAATGCTTTGCTATACATAGGGCAAAGGACTTGGGAACAAACAACAGTTTGGCCTTTAAAACCATATTATGGCAGCATCTAGTACCTCCTTTTGTCTCCTTCCTGGTTGTTGTGTCTAAACATTTAGTATCCTGTTAGATTCCAAAATTCTTTTATAAGCACATAAGACATCTGTGAAAGTGTTAAAGAAGTGAAGCTTCAAGTATGGGCTTGAAATTTTAAAATTTCTACACAGCCAAGCATGGCCTTCTTTTAAAACAAAAACTTGGTTGAGGAGTGTATCTCGGTGGTGAGCATATGTTAGGCCCTGGGTTCCATATCCAGTGCCAAAAATAACCCCTCCTATGAGTGACCACACATACACACAAATCCCGACTTCTAATATGTCTAGGGAATGTTTTTGCTACTACAGAGCACATCTGTCTTACATCATTTTCCTTTCACAGAATAAGGATCAATATAAGCATGTTGGAAATGTGCTATTCACGTTAGGTTTTATTCTCTCCAAAAAAAAATAATAAGAATTGTGGGAGTAAAAAAAAAACCCCAAAAAGTGTAATTGTTATTAAAAAGAGAGGAAAGGAAGGTGATCTAAGGGATATAACTGCATGTATGTTTGAATGGGTAGGATGGAAAACCATATTAGTGAACTTTTGTTGGATCATTGATCTGCACTGTCTGCAATCTCATTGTATGAATGTTCACTTTACATGCTTTAATTTTATAATTTGGACAACTATTTCAAAGATGACAATATGTAACCTATTAACTAGTGATATCTTACTGTATTTTTTCCTTGAAATTCTGTATTATTTGTACCCTTTTACTGCTTTTTAAAATTTTATTTCCTTTATTTTTTTCTCTTTAAATAAAAAAAGGTGAACACTTCCACATGGATTAAGATTGAAATGCCATAACCCTTTTTGATATGTTTAAATGCCCTGAAAATTTGAAATAAGGATGGAAAAATAGGACTCTAAGTCTGAATTTTAGGATGAGAAAAAGTATTTGTATTTAAGTGTGTGCTACTTAAATCTTCTGAGTCTACACTTGATCATGAAGTTTTCAATAAATTGCTGCCTTAAATGCCATTAGGAAATATTGACACAAGCCATGTGGCTATCACCAGCATGCAGATACATGGGAATGTGAAAGCTGATTAAATTGAATCACAAAGTTGGAAAAATTATTCTTGCCATCAGAGGCTACTTTACATTTTTACTGATTCGCTCATTTATTTTTATTTATTTTTGTCACACTATGGATTGAAACCATGGTTTTTGCACTGAGTTCCAACTCTAGACCTTTTTACTTTTCATTTTGAGGTAGAGTTAAAGTAAGTCACAAAGCCCTCAACTTTGTGATCCTCCTGCTTCAGCCTCCTAGAGTGCTAGGATTACAAATAAGCCTTTCAGTAAGTGTAGATTATATGCAAGATATTGTGGTGGATTCAGAAAGAATATAGTATATTTTCTCTTCTATTGTGGCCTACAGGCCTGGTCAATGATGGTAGATTTGTTTCATTTTGGAACCTGTATCTACCTAGAGTACTGTTTTGAAGATTTGGAGATTAGGTTTAGCCTTAGTGGGAAGACATCCAAGATCTGTTAGTGATATCTTACGGGTGGAAGGGAGTGAGTTGAAGCATTTGGACCACCCAGTTACCCTGGGCTAAGAGCTCAATGGAATATATATATATTCTACAAGGCAGAATGTTAAAAACTAAAGCTACAAGAAGAAGTTCAAGTGAAGTGCTGTGTAGGGGCAATAGAAAGGACAATGGGAATGTGGGGGCCGGGAGAATACCTAGAAAATCTTCTTAAAGGAGAGGTAGTTGATATATGAATAAATCTGAGTAGATTAACAAAAGGGCATTTCTGATTTGGGGAGAACTTTGAGTACAGGCACAAATTGTGATGGCAGGATGGAGTGTGAGGAGGGATGATGGAAATGAGCAGATGAACTAGGAAATTAGCTAAGAAGTAGGGAGGTCTGTCTTGTGCCTTGTGCCTTGTGCCTGGAAAATTAGAGAGGAGAGGAGAGCTCTGGAAGAGTCCCGGGGTGGATTCAACAGGACTTGGAGAGGAGGGAGGAGACGTTAATAGGATAGAAGAGCAGGACTGAGTGAGAAGAAGGTGGAAAAAATATGAACTGTTTTGGACATGTGATTACCGAGTGCTGGAGGGAGCCATTCATTCTCAAACAAGGCTGGGGCACTCAGGGCTGGGAATGAGAGGACAACAACTTGAAGAATCAGGGTCATGGGAACCAGCCAGCAAAGACCATAGGGTCAAGCCCATAAGACAGACTACAAGCCTTCTCAGCATAAAATGAGGAAACCCCAAATCTAAGCTTGCTAGGAAAGCACATGAGATGTTATCAGCGCGCTTTTCAGGCACTTGCAAGATTAACACACTACTGCCACCTGGGGACCATGTGTAGGAACTGTACTAGCAGCTTTGGGAAAACCATTTGTAGACACTATTTCAGAGCCAGCAAAACAACTCTAAAATTCTTTTCTAGTTCTTTCTTGAACTCTTCTCAGCCTAGCTCTACTTGTCTGTCCTCAATGAAGAAAACCTTGGAGGCACTTGTTCTGCAGCAGTCTCCTTTCCCGAAAGGCTTTAATCGTGAGAGCAGACCATTCCAGTTAGTTACAGCCAAGCATGAATGGAGATGCTTCACGCTACCAGTGCTGTCCTGTAGCTGTTAACCAAAGTTATGCCTGGGCCACAAATCCCTGCTGGACCCACCAAATCCCTCATTTTGACTGAGTCACTGGCTCTAACATTCGATGCTAAAATACTGAATATTTTTCCATATTTATGTTTTCTTGTATATATTAAATTTAAATAAATATTAGGTTTTATTATAGCATTTGCTTTTTAAATTTGTATTAGTACACGTTTTCTGTGCATACTAATTACATTCATCACAGGGAGTTGGTACGTATACATACCACATCTTAATTATTTTTACTTCCCCTTCTCTCCTCACATCCTCCAACCTCCTTTTCTTGGGCCCCTTCCCATTTGCAATCTATATCCCTGTGTTCTATTATCTAGATTTCCTTTTGCTCTTTAAATTATTTATGCTTTGGGTTTCTCATATAAAAGGAACTATGCAATATTTAAGCTTGTATGTCTGATTTATTTCACTTAACATTATTGTATCAAGGTGCATCCATTATCCTACGCATGACTCAAATTTATTCTTCTTTATGGCAGAGTAGTACTCATTGTGTATAGGTTTTCTTTCTCTGTTGATGGGCCTGTGGGCTGCTTCCAAAGTTTAGCTATTACAAATTATGCTGCTATAAACATGGGAGTAGCAGGCAAAAAAAAAAATTTCCCATTCTGTAGATTGTTCCTTTGTTGGTTGTTGGTCATAGAGAGCAGGTAAGAGGGGAATCATACCTAGTCTTGGAGATTAGCAACAGTGCTTCTAAGGATGTGATATTTAAGGCAAAATGTTAAGATTTGGTAGAAACTAGAAGATGGACTGTTCTGAAAAACAAGAAACTCATAAGGCCAAGGAAAGGAGAGGCCAATTTTCTAATTCCTCTGTCTTCTAAGATGATATTGTAGTAAGAAGTTTCAGTGGCTACACACAGGACAATTCCTAAGAGAATCTTTAATTCTGAATTGAAATGTTAGCCAGGGTTAAGGACATATAACTAAAATAAAGATAATAGTTACAACAATGGGAACCCAAATAATAAGAAATGAAGAATAGAAGAACCACACCAAAAGTCTCTGTCTGAAAAAGAATAGTTGTAAGGAAATAAAGAACGCTAATGCTATTGAAGTCTTTAAATATCGTGCTTTAGTTTCTTTATTTTACTTTTATTTTTGAGACTTGAATCATTGTTTTTTTTTTTTTTTTTGGTGGGGGGGTACCAGGCATTGAACTCATGATCTTGTGCTTGCCAGGCAAGCGCTTGAGCCACTGAGCTAAATCCCCAGCCCCAAGACTTGAACCATTGTTTAAAAATATCTGTATGGAATCTCTTGAACAACTCAACCAAAATGCCTGGACCTGGACCAAATAACAATAAAATAGGGAATCTTTTGTAAGCTTGAGATTGTTTCAAATTTAAAAATGAATAAAAATACTCTTCCATATGATATCTCTTTAAAGGCTGAGAGCAATTTGCCAGCTGTTCTATTTTTCTCTGTCACTCGTTTGTTCATTCTTCATTCTTCACTTTTTCATTCATTTTAAACAAATATTGACTGATATATACTTTGAGCCTGTTCCAGAGCTGGACACTGTGGATACAGCAGAGAAAAAAGATGATTCTACTGGCTCTCATGAACTTGGAGCAACTTGTAGATGATCAAAGGAAATAAAATTTTTCAACAAGTATTTCTAACTGTGATAGGACCATGAAGTTAGAATCAGGATGGAGGGAGAGAGCCCGCAGAAAGTTCCAAATCTGGCAAATAGCCCTAGCATCTAAGGTTGTAGAGCTGCAAAGGCAGTGAACCAGAGAAATTAGCACTCTCCCATGAAAAATGTATTGGATGAGAGAAAGTATGTAGGAGCTCAGATGAGTGGCTTTATGCAAATAGTCAACAAGTTGTTCTGTCTGCTTCCTAAAATACCAGAATATTGAAAAGAGATTTCCTGAATTTAAAAGACACCCACTGTGTCCCGGTGATATAATATTGAAAACAAATAAAATAGCTTTAGTACCTTGGCAAAGTTAAGAGCAGCCAACAGTAGAAGTCTAGCCTACTTCTCTGAATGCTGAGGTCTATCTCAGTAACCAGAGCCCCTATTTCTGCCTTGTTATTGCCTTTGCACCCTGTCACTTGCTTTAATACTACAGTTCCAACAGCTACACAATTCCAAGCTTGAATATGAGTTGGGTTGTGGAGAGTCCTAAGAACAGAAACTCCAATAGATGTCATGCCAGTCTCAAGAGTAGATTTGCCTTGCAGCCTAAATCAGGAAAGTTGAATGGTTAGAGTCATCGAAATATTTTTTCTAAGAAAATTAGCTATTAAATATGGAGACTGAGCTATGGATGTGCTTGTGAAGCCTGGTGCCAAGAATCTAAAACGCCTTCAGTGAATGGCAGCTGTTGCTCCTCTCATTGTTGATAAGGAATTAACTGGATGAGGAAAAATGTGGTAGCATGAGGACACTGGATATTTAATATACATCCAGGACACTGTCACGGGACAAGTGACAGGGTTCTAAATGGAAGGGTGCAAGAACAAACTTTTGCCTGTCTCATATTACTGCTTATCCAACCACCTAGTATTCTAGTTAATACATCATTCATTCATTCAACAAGTGTTTATTAAGCACTTACTATATACTGGACACTGTCCATGATTCTAAGGATATGTAAGAAAATAAAGCAAATAAACAGATCATCCTTATAATTCCATAAATCATGCGTTTTCCTAGGGCTTTTATCTCCATGACTTCATGTGATTCTCATGGCAATCCAATGAGATGAGCATATTGTTAGTGTCTGAATTTATAAATGTGGGAACTAACATATCCAGAGATTTATTAATTTGTCTGTGATCTCAGCTGAGCTGGCATTTGAGCCCAGACCTTCAGGCTGTAGTTTAATATGCTCTTCATTGCAAATTTTCAGACTGGCCCCCAGCCTAATCTACTTGCCACCAGTCTCCCTTTCACCTGCGGGTACCAAAAGTGTTCCACCCTGCCTTCTACCTCTCATCTCTTCCCTTCTTTCTCCTTTGTTCTACAAGTTCAATCAGTCTGTCAGTGGGCAGTTTTTAAATGCTTACCTCTAAGACTTCATAGGAAGTAGGTCCTAAAGGGCCACTTAGGTCTCAGTTGTCTCAGTCAATCCAGAGCAGCAGTAAGAGGACTGGTATACATTTTCCAAGATGTTAACTATGAAGATTTGGTTAGACATTAAACTGGACCGTTTTAGAGGCCAGCTCTGGGCAGGCACTCTCCTGTGTTCAGAGACCTGGAGAAGAAGAACACACCTGGTGAAATAATTTTAGAAGCTAGGTCCCCATCAGGAGTTTGACATTACGCTCCCTCAGGTTTGGTGGCTTGTGCTCTCTAATGGGTAATACACTTTCTCTGACTTAGAAACCTTACCACTGTATTTATGGAATTTGATCATCTTTAAACACCTGCTAGATTATTACAATTTAAGCAATGTCTAGGAATACATATTTAGCAGGAAACAGAGTACAAAAGATTTGAGTCTGCTATTCAACTATACATAATTTCACTCTACTCTTTCCAAGCGTACAAAGCACTCAGGATTTTGGGCATGCTTTCTCCACATTAATACATGTAAACATGTCATGGTTTGGACCTTTAATGTCCTCCGAAGCCTTAGGTGTTGAAATTTGGGTTCCCATGGCACAATTTGGAGGTGGTGGAATGTTCAGGAAGTGAGGCCTGGTAGAAGGAAGTCAGGTCCCTGGAAGCCTGCCCTTAAAGCGATAATGGTGTCCCTGAACCTTGCTGTTTATCTCTTTGATTTCCTAGATACTTTAAGGTGAGGAACTTATTCCACTGTGTGCTCTTGCCATGGCACACAGCCTTGCCACAGGCCCAAAGCAACAGAACAAGTTGATATTGAGCTGAAACCTCTGAAACAATAAGTGAGAAAGAATTCTTTTAAATTGATTCTCTCAGGTATTTTATCACAGTGACACACAGCTGACTAATACAAAGTTATTTAAATAGTCTTAGTGTAGAAAATCATTTGAATTCCCTAATTATCAATGGTTATTTTGAACTCCAAAAAAAAAAAAAAAAAACAATGCAATGGAGGTTGAGAAGGATTTGGAGTTAGATGGACTTGTTTTCAAAACATGACTTCTTACAAACTGTGTAACCTTAGGCTTCCTATTTAAGCTTCTAAATGTCAGTTTCTATTGAGTGTACCAATCCACAAAATCAGTTTGAGGAACAAAGCAGTTGACATACAAGAAGCACAAGATATCATCTGCCACATTGAAATATTCAATAAATATCATCCTTGTTAAACTCATTTGGGCTAACTGGAGAGGCAGAAACACTCTTATGGGATGAAGCTTTAGAAATGTAAATATTTAGGCCCAGGGTTTACCTCATGGTAGACGGAATGTTTAGCATGTGCAACGCCCTCGGTTTGATTACGAAGGACCACCAGTGACAAAAAGAAAGTGAAAGAAGTGTAAATGTGTTAAGTGAAATTTTAATATTTTCATATATCTCAAATAAATAGAATATAGGACAATGGCATTCATGCAAAAGGGACTTGAAATTAACTTAATGAAACTATGAAGAGCTTCAAAAAGTAGTAAGAGATGCCAGTTAGAGAGCATTTATGCATCAAAAACCTTTCTCAAGGACTTACAAGGTTTATCATCTTTAATCCTCACAATAACATTAGAGACAGATGTAATTATAATTTCCATTTGCAGATGTGGAAACTGAGGCACAGGAGGATCATAAAACTAAAAATTAAGTGGTTAATGCAGAAATTGAACCTACTTGATTTGGTTGTAGAGCCTATATACCTCAACCCTGTTACCCTATCTGAGTCATTTGCTCAAGAACAAAAGAAGTACTTCTTTAAACCTTTCTTCTCCTTCTACCTAAATTCTCTTCTAGCTCTACTCCATCTTTTAATCTTAGAGATATTTATCTTAGCAACTCTTTTTTTATAAATAGACTGGCTTTGTTCACCTTTGTTTTCAGTGCTGGGAATGGAACTCACGGCCTTGCACATGCTAGGCAGGCGCTCTACCAGTGAACTATATGCTCAGTCCCACTTTCCTGACTTGTATGGTAATAATTCTTGCCTTCTTTAAGTTTTAACATCTTTATATTCATGTATAAGCAATACAGTGTAGCTTTATCTGTTTATGTGTGTGTGTGTGTGTGTGTGTGTGTGTGTGTGTGTGGATTCATACTATAAGTCTTCTTTTTAAAGACAGTTTTACTGTGATATAAATGCATTCTTTTAAGTGTATAATTCAATGGTCCTATGTCTGTTCCAAGTTGTATGACCATCACACAATAATTTTAAAATAGTTTCATCTCTCATGGTCAGTTGCTCTCTTTTCCTTCTCCCTCAGCCCTAAGAGGCACAAGTCTACTTTCTGTCTGTATAGATTTTTTCTTCTGAACATTCCATGTAAACAGAATCACACAATGGCTAGCTTTTTGTGTCTGTTCTCTTTCATTTAGCATAGTTGCAAGGTTCATCTATGTGGTGGATGAATCAGCATTTCCTTATTTTTCTATTCATCAATTGATTTGATAAGTGAGTTGTTTCTACTTTGGACTACTATCAATATCTGTCATGAATGATAGTATACAAATTTTTGCAAACATATGTTTTCAGTTCCTTTGGCTATTCATCTAAGAGTGGAATTGCAGGGTCATGTGGTAATTCTATATTTAACTTTTTGAGGAAATTCCAGGCTATTTCCTAAAGCAGCTACACCATTTTGTATTCTTTCAGCAACAGTTGAGGATTCTAATTTCTCCATATCTTTTCAAAAACTTGACATTATATTTCATTATAGCCATTCTAGAAGGTATAAAAGGCTATCTCCTTTTGATATTCATTTACATTTCCCTGATGGCTAATGATGCAGATCATCCTTTCATGTGCTTATTGCCTAGATATATAGATATATAGATTTCCCCCCTGGGGAAATGACTTCAGATCCTTGCCCATTTTTAAATTGGCCTGTCTTTTTATTATTACTGAGTTATAAAAAAAACCCTTTACATATTTTAGATGAAAGTACCTTATATATGATGTGTACACATCTTCTCTCACTCTGTGAATTGTCTTACTTTTCTTGACAGCATATTTTGATACATAAAACATTTAAATGTTGAAGAAGCTCAATTTATGTGTGCTTTCTTTTGTTGCTTATGCTTTTGTGTCATAGCTAGAAACATCATTCCTGACTCAAGAACACAAAGATTTACTTTTATGATTTACTTCTATGATTTCTTCTAAGAGTTTTGTAATTTTAGCACTGATATTTAGGTCTATGCTCCATTTTGAGTTGATATTTGTACATAAGTTAAAGTAGTGGTTCAAATTCATTTTTGCACATGGATATTCAGTTGTCCCTGCATCATTTGTTGAATAGATTATTTCTCTATTGAATGGTCATGTTACTCTCATCAAAAACCAACCGACTATAAATGTTGTCGTAAGTTGTGGTACTGAAAACTGTGAATGCTCCAACTTTGGTTTTTTTTTTTTTTTGCCACTGTTAGTTTTCTTTGTTTCTTTTTAATTTAAAGAGAAAAAAGAAAGGAAATTAAAAAAACAAAGCAGTAAAAGGGTACAAGTAATACAGAATTTCAAGAAAAAATATACAGTAAGAAATCACTAGTTAATAGGTTACATATTGTCATCTTAGAAACAGTTGTCCAAATTATAAAATTAAAGCATATAAAGTAGACATTCATACAGTGAGATTGCAGATAGTTCCGTTCAATGATCCAACAAAAGCTCAGTAATATGGTTTTCCATTCTACACACTCATACATGCAGTTATAACCCTTAGACCACCTTCCTTTCCTCTCTTTTTTACAATAACAATTACACTTATTGGGTTTTTTTACTCCCACAGTTCTTATTAATTTTTTTGAAGAGAATAAAACCAAACGTGACTAAACAAAACAGAGTCGATTAGAACAGAAGGGTGGGCATAGTACATGATGTAAAAATAGAATATCAGGTGATCAAAAATGGTTACCATTGTGAATGCTCCAACTTTGTTCTTTTTCAAGATTGTTTTGGCAGTTCTCAGTCCCCTATGCTTCCATATAAATTTAGTATCATCTTGTAAATTTATACAAAGAAGTCAACTGACATTATGCTAGGAATTACACTGAATCTATAGATCGTTCTCTAGAGTCTTTATCTTAACAATATTAAGCCTCTTACCACATGAACATGAAACGTCTTTCATTTTGTTTAAACCTTTAATTTCTTTCAGCAGTGATTTGTGATTTTCAGTTTAAGAGTTTTGCACTTCTATTGTTGGATTTTTTCATAAATATTTGAAGGACATTCATTCTTGACACGTTATTTTCATTGTTTCTATTTCAGCAATTTCCAATCTTATGTTAATCATAACATTTTAAAATTTTTTACTGAGCTTTTTTGGCTTTCTTTCACATTTTCTTACATCTGAAGGTGAATGCTTAACTAATTAACTTTTGGCACTTCATTTTTGCTAAGAGTTTTTCTTTTAAGCACTGCTTTAGCCGCTTCCCACAGATTTTGGCAAGTGTATTTTCATTATTACCGTACAGCTAAATTTTCTGAAATAGGGTCTTACTGTGTGGTCCAGGCTGGTTCCAAACTCCTGTGATCAAATGTTCCTCCTATCCCAGTCTCCTGAATAACTGAAAATAAAGGTGTGCCACTGCACATGCTAGGCACTGCAGCCAGCTCAGCTAAAAATATATTTAAATTCCATGATCACTCTGTTTTGACCCATCACTTATTTCTGAATGTGTGTCTTAGTTTCTATACATGCTGAAATTTTCCTACTGATTTGTAACTTATTTACATTGTGATCAGGCTTTAATTCTTCAAAATGTTTTGAATTCTCTTTCTAGCCTAATATATAGTCAAAGTTTGTAGCTCTCCTATATGCATATACTGTAGTTGTAGGGTTGCAGTGTTCTTTACATTAGCTATTAACTCAACATACTAATTTTGTTTTATGAGACTGACGCGCTACCTATTGCGCTAACTGGGCACCTACTAATATTGTTTTAAAAATCCTATATCTTTAGAGACATTTTTGTATTCTTGATCAAATACTGATAAAAGTGTGGTAAGACCTTCCACTCTGTTTGTACATTTGCCTATTTCTCCTTTTAGTAAGATAATTTTGCATTTGTGTAAGGCTTAGCTTTGTAAATACAAAATCATGTGAATTTGTTAAAATTCCTGGAAAAGTGAACCCTTTGTCATTATAAAATAGCATATTTCTAATAATGCTCTTTGCTTTAAAATATATTCTTTGATGTGAATACAGGGATAAAGTATTTTATATCCTTTATACATTAATTGAATAATTTCTCTTCCTCAATATTTTACTATAAGTCTATCTTTTGTATTTGCCTCTTAAACAGCATGCAGTTATGTTTGCTGGTATTTGTTTTTAATGTTTTGTTTTGTTCATTTTTTGAGGCAGAGTCTAGCTATGTAGTTCAGACTGGCCTTGAACTCTCTCTGTACAGCCTAGGCTGGCTTCGAACTCATGGTGATCACCCTCCTTGGATTCCCAAATTCTGGGATTAAACCTGTGTGCCAACACACTCAGCTTATTTTTTTAAAAAACATTTTCAGACAAGTTTTATTAATGCAAAAATTTTCATGGTTTATTTTTCACCATTCTGTTCTGGCATACTTGTAATGGTATCAGAATCACCTGGATCAATGATTTTGTGTGTGTGCACTTTTTGTAGTATTTTCCACATGTTGTACTCAGTTCAATATTATTGCCACTGTAGTGATGAGCACCAGTTTTGGCATAGCACTGTATGTCAGATTTCCTCAAAACTGCGCAGTTGTTGGTAAAGATGACCAATTTCACTTTGCATTGCCTGATCATCTGCCAAGTGTGCTTATACCCCAGCATGTGTTTCCACGGTTCATAACAATTTGGGTCATAGAATTGATGAACTCCAGAGACTTTCATCTTCTTTGTGGCCACCATCTCTCTGCCTTAGGTGCAGGATGGCACCTAACCAAGAGCAGCCAGTAAGATGACTAAGGACTGAAAAATGGATACTTGTCTTTTAACGTGAATATTTATCTCAAAACACTTAAGAAAATTGTTATACTTAGGTTAAAACTATCATTTTATTTTGTGTTTTTATTTGTCTCACCTATGTCTCTTTAATTTCTTTTTTCTGACTTACAAAACAATTAAGCAAGGGTGGGGGTCGTAGCTTGTGGTAGAGTGCAAGCTTAGTAGGCATAAAGCCTTGGGTTCAATCTCCAGTAAAACATAAGCAAAGAAAGAAAGAAAGAAAGAAAGAAAGAAAGAAAACTGAGTTTTTGTTAACCGTTCAACTGTTTCCTCCCTAGGAATTTGGAATTTTATATCCTGTTGCTATTAACAGTCATGTCCTATTAATTACCACAATACAATTACATAAATACCTAAATTACTTCTGATATGATACACAATATTCTTAGAAAAGTTGAATTCTCTTTATGCCCCTCTTGATGTCTTTTCTTATTGTACAGTACTTTATTTTTTTAAATCTAACACAGATTTTTATGATTTTTTCCCATCAACGTTCACTTATGTTGCCCATCTACTTCCATCCTTCATTCCTTCCTGTATTCAGTTCTGATATTGTTTTCTTTCTGAAGTAGATCCTCAATTTCCAGTAATTCAATCTGCTGGTGATAAACTCTCTTAGTTCTCGTCAGTCTACAAATATATCCGCTCTGCTTTTGACTATTTCTATGCACAATCCTGCCCTTGGGCTATCAGATAACATAGGTAAGGTGGGGGCTATGTGTACCCCCATCCAGGCTTTGACTTCAGAAGGGTCAAAATCCTAGTATAATAAGCCAGTTTGCACTCACTTCACTAGCATAAGAATGCTTATCTCAATAGGGTTGCTGAGGTCCCTAAATAAGATAAGTGGTGGAAAACTCCTGGCGCAGAGGAAGAAGGCAGCCAAAGGTAGTTACTGTTTCAACTGAGATCTTTGGCTCTTAACTTATAGGCTTTTAAGGTTTAATTTTTATAATCAGAAAATAAAATGGGACCTCCTTACCAGAGCAACAATTCTCACAACTGGAAAGCCCAAATCCCTGTCTTGCAACATAAGACCAGGAATAAGGCATCCTCTGTATCCTGCTTGAGCTAGTTTAGCAAATGCTTCTCCAAACATTACATGAAGGCCTTGGTTTTGTTCTGATGACCCAACCAAGGCACCATTACACAGTCAACACGTGTTGCCAGGCTTCTGAGACCTAGTCTCTGTTTTTGTAATGCTATCAGTCCCCACAACACAGGACTGGATTTGGTGATGGAGCCAATTAAATGCAGAACAAGATTCTGCTTAGAAACCAGGGTGTGGATTTAGGGCTCATAAGGATAATTTCTTTAAGTCAACAGCCTTCATTTCATCACATCTGTGAAGACCTTTTGAATATTGGAGTGACCAATAATAAACCTTCTATAGAGTCCAAAATCATACCACACAGTCTCAGGCAGATTATGGCCCTAGCTAAGTACAGCTCCTTAGGAGTGGCATTTCACCACTGATGTGTGTTGTAGCTTGGCATAATTGATGCCATGTTAAGCCCTGCATTTAACTAGCACCCTGTATTTGACTCAGGAAAATAAAAAATTACTCAGGGTCTAAGTCCCATGAAAACAGCAGAATGAGCTCTACTCACAAGAGAAAAATTAACTTGCTCAACAAAAGAAGCAGGATACAGGTGTCAACCAAAAATTAATGAAAGATTCAAGCTAAATTGTTTCCAACAGGATATGTTTTGTGATTCTCTGTTTTAAAAGCTCTGTAACTTTCCAGTTCTGTGCCACTTGTTTGGACCCTGAAGCTGGGGGAGGGGTCGATATAAGAGTGGTCCTGAGCTCAGTTAATTAAATTTCAAATTTATCAGTTTGGCTGCTTGGATTCCTATATCATTGCTCACGCACCCACCTCAATGTGTACAGATATAATGGAATCAGGCCCATCTACCCTTCACTAATCTCTCTACACCTCAGAGAAAGTTTCCTAGCAATAGGGCCCAGGAATCTGAATTTCTAACTAGCTCTCACAAATAACCCTGAGGCAACCAGTTTTGCACTCTTAGTTGAGTGATTACTGGATAAATTACGGTGCTCTAAATCTTCTCTCTGTTAATTTTACACACTGCCCCTTCCGTCACAATAGCAGAGATGTCCATGGAAGCCTATTTGCACAAAGATAGTACTAAGGCTCTCTCTTTCCCCTTATGCAAAGCTGAAGAACTTCCACTGTTTCACTTGTTTTTGGTCCCAGCTCTTGATCAATGCACCTGGCCTCCAGTCACTGGGTTGAACCAAAGGGAAAAGGGAGAAGAAAAAGAGGCGAGAGGGAAAGAGGGAGAATGAAACAACGGAGGGAAGGAGAGACAGTTGCAAACTCTAGGGTGAATTGCAAACCAGCTCCTTCCTCCAGACCGAGCTGCTTTTGATGCCCCATCTACCAGCCGCACGTTCTGGCTCCTCCAGCTTCAGCTGGCTCCTTGGCAGCGACGGGAGCCCGCCCCCCGGCTCCGCTGATTGGCCGTCTTGACCCGCTCGTCATGCTTTTTTGTTAAGGGGAAGAAGGCAGCAGATAAAAGCAGCTTTCACTGCCTAAGGAGCCTTGCTGCCACCCCTTTGCTGCGCTGTACTAGGCGGCCTTGATCTGCGGCTCCACCTGGCAACCTTGGGTAGCTAGCGGCCGAGTCTGCGCCCGTCCTCTTCCTCTGTAGGGCTGCAGCGACCAGAAGGAGCAATCCATAGCTGTCGACGCCAGAGCATCCACTGCCCACCAGCCTAGGTAAAGAAAAGGAATGTGATTCCCTGGTGCGCAAAGGGAAAGGGATAAACCCGGACAGTGCAGGGTGGCTCTGGCTTGGAAAATCTGATTTCGAGGCTGGGGAAAGAGCATTTCCTTGGCCCAGCTGGGCCGAAGAGGTTAGGGTTCACCTGAACTTTGCCTGTTGGTAGGATTTGCCTGGATTGGAGAGGGGGAGGGGGCTACTTGAGGCGAAGGGAGAAGGAATCGCGCCCGCTTGAACTCCTTTGGAGTAGGTGGGTGTGTCTAAATGCTGTCCCTTTTCTGGGCGGCAGTCCCTCAAAGCCGAATGTGAACTTGAATTCCGTGCAGCTGTTCGCAGAGCTGGGTAGGCTGATGGCCTCCTGGGGAGAACTGAACGCATGGGTGTGGGGGTCATTTTGGCTTTTTATTCACCAGGTGGGAGAGGGCAATTTCCTCTTGGTGAGAGGGGAGGCGGTGGGAGGAAGAAGAGTAGCGGGATTATGCTTGAGGCTGCTTTGGAACCTTCTTTTCTCTGCCCTCTTCTCCTATGGCGCAGTTTTGATGCCCTGAGTACCCGGATCTGCGTGCGACCCTCTGTGGACCCAGTCCGACGATAGCACTGAGACAAGCTTTCTCACTGAGGGCACCGGTTGCAGAGGCTGGAAATAAAATAAAGGTGTGCTTCTATTTCTGAGCTTGTATAAGAATCGGAGAAATAAGGGGGGGTCAGGGAGAGGGAAGGCGCAGGTATTGAGAAGGGGGTATGCCTGAGACCACAGATAAAGGGAATGAGATCTTATTTTACATTCATAAATCTGTGATCCTGTGCCCTATTTTGATAGCCCCATTATAAACTCCACACACTGTTAAGCCTAGAATTCAAAGCAACAGTTGCTGTCCCTCTTGGAGGACCAGCTGCAAAAAACACCCTGCTAGCAAGAGAACCTTGGCTAGCTCCAGGATGCTGTAATTGCTAGTCTCCTGCGTATTAAGGCAGTGGGCAGATATACAATCTAATGAAGGCACTCTTGGGGTAGGGAGAGAATGTGGCTACAACCTGCTCCCTTATTAATTACCCCCTTTTTTCCCTTTTTTTTTTTTTTACAGTCTCTACTGAAATAGGAAGAAGGTTGAGCCTGCTGCACACCTGTTGATTACGCTTTTCCCCCCTAAAAAACCTGAGCATCTTCCTGTTTTCAGATATCCTATCGTTCTCAGGCATGGCTAGCATCCTTGCCTGTGTGAGTAATAGCCGGAGGCAAAACACATCCTTGCCACCTTGGGCCCATTCCATGCTGAGGTCCCTGGGGAGGAGTCTTGGTCCTTTGATGGCAAACATAGTAGAGAGAAACATGAAACTCTTCTCTGGGAGGGCAGTGCCAGCCTATGGGGAAGAAACCTTTGAAAACTGGCTGATCCAAGTCAATGGGGTCCTGCCAGATTGGAATATGTCTGAGGAGGAGAAGCTTAAACGGTTGATGAAAACTCTTAGGGGCCCTGCCCGGGAGGTCATGCGTTTGCTGCAGGCTGCCAACCCCAACCTAAGTGTGGCAGATTTTTTACGGGCAATGAAACTGGTGTTTGGGGAGTCTGAGAGCCGTGTGACTGCGCATGGTAAATTTTTTAACACCCTGCAGGCACAAGGGGAGAAAGCTTCCCTTTATGTGATCCGCTTAGAGGTGCAGCTCCAGAATGCTATTCAGGCAGGCGTCCTAGCTGAGAAAGATGCAAACCAGACTCGCCTGCACCAGCTCCTGGTAGGGGCTGAACTAAATAGAGACCTGCACTTCAGGCTTAAGCATCTTCTGAGAATATATGCAAATGAGCAGGAGAGGCTTCCCAATTTCCTGGAATTAATCAGGATGATAAGGGAGGAAGAGGATTGGGATGACACTTTTATTAAGCGGAAGCGCCCCAAAAGATCTGAATCCATAATGGAGAGAGCAACCAGCCCTGTGGAATTTCAGAGCTCCCTGCCAATGGCTACTGACAGTGTGGACTGCAACGTGATAGAGATAGATGATACCCTTGATGACTCAGACGAGGATGTGATCCTGGTGGAGCCTGAGGACCCTCCACTGTCATTCTCTGATGCCTTACCACTGAGAGACAGGGCCAGATCTCAGGATCAAGTGCTAGTCATTGATTCTCCCAACAGTGCCGAGGGTCAGTTTCTTTCTGCCAGTGGTGATTTTGGGTATAAGAATAATGGTTCGGGGGATATGTGTAGAGGCAAGAAACGAAAACATCCAATGTACTGTTCTTATTGTGGGGAGGAGGGCCACTCAAAAGAAACCTGTGACAACGAGAGCAACAAAGCCCAGGTTTTTGAGAATCTCATCATCACTCTGCAGGAGCTGACACATACAGAGGAGGAAGAGGAGGGGTCAAGAGAGGCCCCTTATGCATTGAATGACCCCTTTGAGCTACAGTAAGGTGCTAGCCCCCAGCCTTCAATGAACCCCCTTACTTATACCCAGAGTTCAATGATGATAAAACTGGGGAAAGGGGACTTTTAATTGCATGAATTAATCTGCAAAACAGCTTTCTTTGGGGGTGGAGGGATCAAAGAAGGGATCTGGCATTCCAGTATGGTGGAAGGGGAAGGATGGACCTCTGTCTTTTGTCTCAACACTGCTGAAGAGTCTATTTTCTGTGTGTGCCCATTTCTTCAGTGGCTTTATTCTCTTTGTGAAAGTGTTATATAATGCATTGTTAAATCTTCAAATAATACAGAAAATATGAAAAGTAAAGTACAAGTTACTCAAAACTTTCTACCCTTATATAACCATTGTCAGCCCTTTGGTGAATGTTCCAGAGTTTTCCCTAAATCTGTGTGCCAGATAGATATATGTACAGATAAAAAAGATCAATATAAGTGATGTTGTATATGCTGTATTTTTTCACTAAACAAAAAATGTTGTGAGCTTCTATGTCAATAAATATATATCTATATATCAACATCTAATTAATGTTTCATGATAGTATTTTAGGAATAAGTAAAAGAAATAAATAAGAAAAATATAATGAAAAACTATAAAATGGAATCATACTCTGAGGTGGAGTTTTTTGTCAACCTCATTTTGCAGATGAGGAAAAGAAGAAAGAAATGGGTTGAAATATTCCCCAAAGGTAAAGGGTCCTTTTCCTACAACTGACTTGTCCCCTACATCATTAATCCAAATCGTGACCTGTACTAATTGCTACTAGCCCATGCTTTCTTCTCAAAGTATCCAGAAGAGTCTGATGGAGAAGAAGTCACTCCGGTGCTGGCATAATAGCTCAGCATGGAGATTCCAGGGTTTTCCATTCCTGTTCACACTGGAGAGGGGAAGCTGGCCCCCTTCTGTGTGGATTCCTTAGATTGGTGCTGCTCCTTCTGATCAGCAACCTGGCGACAATAAGTGTTCTCTTCCTCTTCCCTGATTAAAAAAAGAGTCTATCCTTGGTATTGACTGACAGCTTTGTTTTGCCATATTTGACTGTATTCTCACCCCCCCAAAAAAAAGTAATAAGCACTAAGGAGTAATAAAATCCAAAATGTGTAAATTTTGTTGTAAAAAAGAGAGGGGAAAAAAAAAAGAAAAAGAGCTCTAACGGATATAACAGCAAGTGTGTTTAGGGGTGTTAAATAGCTGACTATATCAATGTTTTTGGATCATTGAACACAGCTGTTTGCAGTCTCCCTGTTTGAATGTCCACCTTGTATTCTTTGATACTGTGATTTGAGCAACTATTTTCAAGATGATAATATGTAATCTACTAACAGGTGATTTCTTACTGTTATGTTTTTTTTTTTGTTTTGTTTTGTTTTGTTTTTTTGTAGTTCTGTATTACGTGTACCCTTACACCACTTTGTTTTGTTTTGTGTTTTTCTCTTTTTCCTCTTAAATAAAAAAAAAAAAAAAAGAGAGACAGAGAGCAGCTATTCCTGGAGCTCGGCATCAGTGGGCCCAGGGCCTGAAAATGCTCAAGCCTTGTCCTGTAAATTCTGATGCTACATGCTACTATACATGCCAAACTAACCTCATTCCAACCCAATCTCACCTCCACTCGAATCCCTTCATAGGGAGGGAGGAAATCCGATCTAGTTGCCAGGACACAGGAAAGAACGTGGGAATCAGAAAGCCAGGAAGCCCTATGAGGCTTGATCAAAATATGTTCTATATGGTTAATGTTTTTAAAAATGTTGTTACAGTAAAAGATGAATTGCCATTAATCTTCCTCAAAATACATGCCTTCAATTTGAACACGCTTATCCCATTGTGCTTGCCACTTTGTGAAGCACCTTCTGGAAGCTTTCTTTCATGTGTTTAGTAGCATTATCCCAACTGCCTCAATGTCTTGAATCAATTCAAAATGTTTACCTTTCACAGTCATTTTGATGTTGGGAAAGAGTCAAAAGTTGCACAGTGCCATATTTAGTGAATAAGGCAGTGGAGGACACACCTTTCACAAGCCTGTCTTTCTTTCTTATGGATGACTGTTGGCAGCAGTATTCACAGTGTTTTTAAGATCACAGCTTGTAAAGACACTCACAAAAGAAAACTTCCAAGACTATTTCAAAAAGTGGCAAAAATTATTGGATAAATGTGTTGAAATCAAGATGATGTATTTTGAGGGGGATTAATGGTAATGTATCTTTTACTATAATACAGTTTTTAGAAAGTTAAACATTCATTTTAGTTTTTGATTATACCACATACCATTTTTGGAGAATGGAGAGCATTCAAAGAGGAGGGAAAGGAGAGTGAGCTTCCCTGAAACCTGCCCTTTGTTCCATTTTCTGGTGTCAAACTGAAGGGGGATAAAATATGCATGTGACTTTAGGCCTTTAGGGTCCCTATGTCTCCTGTAGGTGCATGCGTTCCTATTTTTGCAAGTGGGACATGGGTGTGGTGTGATTGATGTAAGGCGGAAGGGCAGAGAATGTGTCCATCTGAGTTTGTCAAGCAGGAAATAAGGGTTCCATACAGCTGGAAGGATAGAGTTTGCAGCAGTGGGAGCTGGTATGTTAGAAGCGTACAGTCGTATGGGTCAGGGGACAGGACTGAGGACACTATTGCCAGGGAGAGTCACATGAAGATCAGCTGGGACAGGAGGCCTGGTAAGAATCACAGATACCAGGGATTTACAGAGAACCCAGGGCTGTGTTGTACCAACCATGGCCCAGACTGGGGTTCCCAGAGAAGATTTCAGGGTTCTAGTTATGCTAGTAGTTGATAGCCTATTCAGTAGGAACAAAGGGAGCCCAGGCTGTGTGCTTGGCCTTGAGGCAGGGATGGTAACCAAGTGCTAATGGAAGCCTTGCCCAGAACCTGGCTTGAACTGCTTCTCTTTTCAGAAGTACCCCTTCAGCTCCTCCTTGGCCTCCTGCTCCTGTTCCATTCATGATTCTACAGTCTGACCCAGTCTGACCGTGGGATTGCCCTCCTGCACCTACCTGGAGCTGCACTGTCTTGGTGGCAAATGTGGAGGCTCAGCCTCCTGGGCTCTGCCCTCATCTCTCCCCTCCTCCAGCATTCCATGCTCCCTTTAATCCTCAGCCTCCTTAACTCTCATCACCAGGAGGGTGGCCTCTCTGCCTCTGACCTTTTACCCAGGGAAAAAATGTCAAGAGGCCACCTCTACACCCCTGGCAGTTCCCTCAATCTCTCTAGAGCCAAAGGGGATACCTCCTGAACCCCCAGGAAGGAGGCAACTCAAGTCAGCTCCCAAAAGCTACAGCAGCTCCCAACATCTCCCAACTTGCATAGATTTTATCACTTAATTTATCCCTCCTCCTCCCTAAATCTATGCTTAGGGAGTTTCTGACCCCAACATCTAGTCCAGTTTAGAAAATGGTTTTATGTGTAACTGTTTTAATTTGTGAACACTTGCTGAATGATTTTCCCAAAGATGCAGAATATGCTGTCATCATTCCTCTCTGGTACCAAGTAGAGTAGAAAAATAAATACATTCTGTCCACTCTCCTTTTCACTAGAGTTGGCTGGAAAACTTGTTTTTGATCCATCCCACCTTTCTTCCCTCTCTCTATCCTCCTCTCTATTGTGTATACTGGAAGTTGCTGAAAATTATATTTCCCTAACCTGGTGTAACATTCCTTTTTACATCATTTTGTGTGACATTTGCTTTTCCTTTACTCAAGAAATGTCTTTTTTTCTAATTGAGTGTCTGTGTGATCGGATCAGACCAGTGGGATTAACTAAAAGGAGACTTTTAGAGCGTTTTGCAACTGAGAGCCTTCATTTCGAGCTGTAGTCTTATTTTCTTTCTTCTGTTTTTTAGTCTCATTGGTCACTAAGGAATGAAAATCATTCTTTCGCCAGAAGAAACCAGCCTTTGGGTGCCCTTTGGCATTATCTCCCTCCTTCCTGGCATCTTTTTCCTTGGTTTCTATGACACTCTTCTCTCAGTTCCCTCCTCCTGGCTTTTTTGATATTCAGTGCTCAGTCTCTTTTGCTCTTCTGTCATATCCTGATCTTTTAATAATTGTAATAAATAAAAAAACATAACAAGTGTTATTTTTATGATTTTTGTGTGCCAGTCATGATATACCAAGTCCATTAAATGCATTAGCTGCTTTACTTCTCATCTCTACCTTGTAAAGTAGGCATTATGACTATCACATATTTCAGGTGAAGAAAGTGGCTGAAAAATAATGAAATTTACCCAGGATTATACAGCTAGTTAGTGGTAGAACCTAAAGTCTCACTCTGGGTGAGTGACTCCAAAGCTTTCATTCCTCCATGACTTTGCTCTACTAAGTGTTCATTGCATCTGTAGTGTTACTTACTGCCCAAGGCTTGTAATCCAGGAAAAGGCCAGCCTTTTGCATACATGCCTGTGTATGAGTGAGTCATACAGGACCAGTCTATTGCAGACACTAAAGAAATGACAACTCTGAGGCTGAATGCATTGCTGTGCTACAGAAGGAAGGACAGGAGAAGGTAAATGGTGTCTTGACCACGCAAACAGCACTTATTTAGTGTTAATCTGAGGAAGTGCTCATCTGATTCTGGGTACTACACGGAGCCTGACTCCTGGCAAGCATAAGAATTGTTTTGGAAATGCCTGAGAGAATTTAATGATGATGATGGTGGGATGTTAAGGGAATGGTTACTGAATGCTTAAGGATATCATGGGTAGGACCAACACTGCCCATCTCCCACCCCTATGTATGGTTTGTAGATTCTCAGGAAATTTCTTTTTTTTTTTTTTTTTTCTTTTTGTCTTTTTCGTGTTTATCGGTACCAGGGATCAAACTCACGACTGCCTGCTTGCAAGGCAGGCGCTTATGCCGCTGAGCTAAATCCCCAGCCCCAGGAAATTTCTCTTTCTTATACATGTTCAAGGTATCTTTATCCCTTCAAATAGCTCAAAACCAGCCAAATTATTCTCCTTAGCAACAGACAGGAGTGACATGTGAGGGAGACTGATGTCAGTGTGACACGACACCAATGCATCGTGGGAAGATGACTCATATGATTGAGTCTGAGGAGTTCTTTACAATCTAGGGATCCCTGTGATCCTGCCACTACCACGGGTTTCAAGGGCAGGATAAAAGGCACAGAATCCTAGCTAGCATAGGCACAGCACGGACTCAAATATTTTGGAGGACGACATGGCTTGATATGGTACAGAAAAGGTACTCCATGTTTAAGCATTAACTAAAGAAGCAAGGAGAAATAAAAGTAAGAAACTAATTTCCCAAACGTCATGAAAGGAATGTGAGCACCTGAATCAGTAAACTTATGCCTAAAGTCTGGCCTAATATCTGTTTGGGAAAGATGGTGCCAATTAAAATGCCATTGTTGTTTAAGGGATACAAGGTGCTTATAGTATGTTTCTGTTCTTATTTTCTATTTTGGTGAAAATTTCTGTGATTTCTACAATGCTATAGAACACATAAAACTAATTTATATGTCATCAGTGATGGGGAGCAGAGGGCAGTGCTTAGCCTCCTGACCTCATCCTGATGGGGGTATAGGGACCCCCAGCTGCAGCACAGTTCGTCTCAGACCAGAGTTAACACCAGAGTGTGGCCTCACAACTGCTCCCTCACTCATGTACCATTTTCACCCTCCTCATTTTATAGAGGAATGTGGTAAGGCACACACAGAGTGATTTCCCTAAGATCACACAGCTAGTGTGGGGTGGAGCTGGAATTGAACTTCAGATGCTGCTCCTCAGAGCCAGAAGTTGTTACTATTATGCAGTATAATTGTACCTAATTAATGCGTACAAATACCTGATCATTCTACTGGCTGCACCCTGGTAAGAATTTCTGATTGCCAAGTCAGAACAGTAGCATGGCTCCTATCTCATTTCTTATATTAAGACACAAAAGATGATCAGTATAGGAAAGTTTCTTCCCAGAGTTTGACAATATCTTATCCTCATATTCATTTTTATATTTAGTTTCTGGAATAATATAATAAAAATGATAAATTATTGATGGCAATGTTGGCCAATTGTCTCTCTCCCATTCTGCTGGTAAAGCATGCTTTCTGGTAGGCTGGCAAAAAAACCATCAAATATTAAAATATGAAAATCCTTAGATCGGGAAGTTTGAGTTCTTGAAACTGATGCTGAGAAAATAGCTGCACAAATGTAAAAGTTTTTATGAACAAAGATATTTACTCTAGGTTTCTTTTTGTAATAATGAGAAAGTGGAAAACAGATGAAACACTGTGTTGTTTACATTGTTCTGTTCTGATCTGCTTTGTTATGTCCCCTTTTGTCTTAATCTCTTTAAAATAAAAAAAATTAAAAAGAAAGTGGAAAACAAAAACCATAAATAAGATTTGCCGGAATAAATTAAACTCTGTACTTACACTTAAATGTTACACATTTAAAACTCTGGCTGTGCCATCAGATCATTGGTCTCACTGGAAAAATGATGTGTGTCCTCTCTAAAAAACAGCTTAGAAGGCCACTGCTCTGCCAAACCATCTGTGTTATCTTTATTCCCAATATGCTGCTCAATCAATTTGGATCTCTCCCCTTCACCTGGCAAAATACCTGATCAGAGTCCCGTTTATCAATCAAGAGTAAAATAGTTTGAAGAATTTAAATTTTACTAGTGGGAACACGATGGAGGTTGATTTTAAATATCGTGGATGAACTAAAATCTAATTTCACCTTGTGAAAACTGAAGCATCATCTCTTCAGTTTTCCTTCAGTCTGACTTTCCACGGCTCCATTGAAGTTTGGTACCTATCTATCCTAGGTAGTATTTATTATTTTGTTATAATTGCTTTTATAAGGATGTATTCCATGCTTGGATTATAGCGCCAGTACAGCCCAGTGTTGTTGGGGAATCTAGACACATATTCCAGGCACAATTTTACCTCATATGTTTGTGTTGGCTGGTGACACTTTGCCTTCAGATAGCCCTATCACTTGATTCCTCATGATGTTGTAATATATGCTGAAATATCACCTTCTTACTCAGGATAATTCGAAATGGCCCATTTAAAAATGCACATCTGGCCACCAGCTCTCATTCCCCTTTTATTGCCTTTTTTCCCCATCACATGCCTTCTTTCCACTGTACTATTTCACAAAATATACTCACTTATTGTATTATATAATGCTGTCTCTTCCCATTAGAATACAAACTCAATAAGAGCACACATCTCAGTCTGCTTAGTTCAAACACGTCCTCAGCTCTTAGAACATTGCCTAGAACATAGCTGGTCATAAATTTTTGGGGCTAGAATAAATGATTTGCCTGAAGCACAGTAGGCACTTGATAAATGGAAGCCTTTGTTACTGCTGCTCATCTGGAAAAGGTGCTACTGGAGAAAAGATGGGCAATAAGATAGTGCAAACCACTGAATACCATTGACTTATTTTATGAAATCAGAAACTTGAGAGAAAAAGAAAAGGAATGCTCATTGCCTGCTTCTTCCTGCCAACCCTGCATGGACTATTCTCTTCTGCCATGCCCCTCTACCATACCACCCTGCCTTGGAGACAGCCGACTACAGACCGAGACCTCTACAAACTGTAAGCTACAATAAACTTTTCCTCCTTAACCTGAGTGTGTTGGTTATTTTGTCTCAACAATGAGAAAAGTAACTAAGACTACAATAGAAGATCAGTGATTGATTGAGGTTTGAGCAATAGGTACTAGGTAGAGACAAATACCTGATCAGAGTCCTGTTTATCAATCACAGAGTAAAGTTGCTTGAAGAATTTAAATTTTACTAGTGGGAACACAATGGAGGTTGATTTTTAAATATGTTGGATGAACTAAAATCTAATTTTACCCCAGGAAAATATAATTGAAACTGAACTCAGTTGAGTTTTATTAATATCTGACACTTAAGAGATGATACATAAACTTTTTCCTTCTTTATTACCAGAATATTATGTAAAACTGTTTTACTTATTAAATAATTTTAGGGTAGTATACAAGTACTATATTTAGAATAAACAGTTAATATTTAAATACTCAGAAAGAGAAAAAAATGAACCATAGGTGAACACTGAACATTTTTTTTTGGTCTTTTTCATTTTTATTGGTACCAGGGATCGAACTCACGACTGCCTGCTTGCAAGGCAGGCACTTATGCCGCTGAGCTAAATCCCCAGCCCCGAACACTGAACATTTTAACATACTTCTTTTAAAATTTTTTTTCTAACTCTGTGATTGTTGATTGTTTAGATTTAATATGTCTCCAAATTTACTTTGTTGAAATTGTACATTCCAAAGGGTTTTCCAAATTAAAAACTAAAAAACTTGTTCCTCTTTCTAATAATGTGTATAATGTCAAGAGTAAAAATTAAAGATTATTTTGGCAAAAAAGGAGGAGTAAGGTGGTAAAAACTCAACAATTATAAAAACATACCAATAAAAGCCATAAGAGATAATCATTGTGTTGTCATTAGCTGACAAATACCAATAAGAGTATGATTGTTTTCTTTTTTCTTTTTTTTTTTTCATTTTCCTTTTTATTGGTACCGGGTATCGAACTCATGACTGCCTACTTGCAAGGCAGGTGCTTATGCCGCTGAGCTAAATCCCTTGCCCCCAAGAGTATGACTGTTTTCTTAGAAAGAGAAAAGGAATATGTAAGTTAATAAGTGTAATACATCACATAAACAGGAGCAAGGTCAAAAGTCATGTTCTAATTTATAGAAACAGAAAAGGATTTTGACAAAATCTAACACCATTTCATGATTAACAACTCTGAAGACAACAGGTATAGATGAGCCATACTTGAATATGATGAAATCTCTATAGGACAAACCAATATCCAGCATCATACTAAATGGAGAAAACTAAAAGCATTTCCTCTAAAATCAGGAACATGAAAAGATGTCCATTATCACCTCTTTTTAGTCAACATAGTACTTAAAACATTAGCATAGAAGAATTATTGCAAAAGAAATAAGAGATACATATAGTAAAAGAACTCATTATTATTTGAAGGTGATGAGATATTCTACATAGAAGACCCACATAACTGCACCAAAAGATTCTTAGAATTAGTAACAGACTTCATCAACACAAGATCAATACATAAAAATCAGCATTTGTGTACAAAAACAATGAACAGGATAAGAAAGAAATTATGAAAATAATACCATCCACTGTAGGGAGCGGCATGACCCACCCATTGCTGCCTCCCCACCTCTCTCCTATGGGCATATGATGCATCTGCCTACATTAACCATAATCCTCTCCTGCTTACATCACATACTTGAACGTGATGATGACCCTGTTGTATTCATCCCTGTAACCTCTTCCTGTCCCACCAGCCCGCCCTTGGCCTATAAAAGATGTGATCACTTCCTGAATAAATGAGACTTGATTGGAC
Source organism: Cavia porcellus (assembly GCF_034190915.1). Lineage (NCBI taxonomy): Eukaryota > Metazoa > Chordata > Mammalia > Rodentia > Caviidae > Cavia > Cavia porcellus. Next base: position 79,982,377 of record NW_026947486.1, read on the forward strand.
TCCTCATCTTGTCTCAATCTCTCTTTGTCTCCCCCTGTCTCTATTTCAACCCCGTTCCCCCTCCAGGTACACCCCACCGATTGATCTTTGGGCCAGATCAAGTGGCGCCCAGCGTGGGGGCTCCTGGCACGGGGGAGTTAACGAGGGAGCTGTTCGAGAACGCTGGCAAGAAGTAAAAACAAATTGAATCAAGGATTGAAGCTAAGAGTGAAAACAAACTGAATTAAGGATAGAAGCTAAGAGTGAAAGCACATTGAATCAAGGACCGAGGCCTGCATGGACAACCACCTGTTGTGCCGCCTGAGTCTCGGTGAGTGAATGGCAACCCCATTCCCTTTCCCGGATATGGGTCAAGCATTGAGCGAACATGAATTGTTCATGGGAGGCCTCAACAAGGCATTAAAGCCAAGAGAGTTAAGGGTTAGGATAAAAGAATTATTGCAGTATTTTCAGTTTATCCATAAGGTTTGCCCTAGAGGGCTCTATAGATACCAAGAGGTAGAAAAGAGTAAGAAATGCTCTAAAAGATTATTATAGGGTTTTCAGTCTGGAAAAGGTTCCTGTGACCACCTTTGCATATTGGAATTTAATTTCTAAGGTGCTTGCCCAGCAGCATGCAGATCCTCAGATTGAGGAGATGGTCACACAAGGCCCTCCAAGCTATACAGCATTATAGTGCTCCTAAGATGGCGCCTGCCTCCAGCAAGCCTTGTGGCACTCTTAATATGGCACTTGCCTCACTTCCACCACATCAGGGTGGGTCCCTCCTCCGAAATTGCGTTTCCGGTGATGGAAACAAACGTACCTCCCCAAGATGGCACCGCACAGCTGCAAGACAGCATGGGCACTGCGCAGCTAGCTCCACAAGTCATTAGGGCACATACGCCATTCACAGTGGCAGCTTTAAAAGCATTAAAGATAGCAGTCGCCCAATATGGCCTAACAGCTGCATTCACTCTTGCTGTTTTAAATTCTCTGGCTGACGGCTGGCTCACACCTACAGATAGACAAAAATTGGCCCAAGTGACTTTATCAGGTGGGGATAATCTTTTGTAAAAATCAGAATATACAAAAAAATTGCAAAGAGACCACCAGGCACAATACACAAGCTGGAAATGGGTGGGACCTTAATATGTTAATAGTGAAGGATGCCTATGCCGGCAGAGAGGCCCAACAGCAATTTAAGGGCGATATGAGTTCCTTGGGGCTGGAGATTTAGCTCAGTGGCATGAGCACCTGCCTTACAAGTGTGTGGTTGTGAGTTCAGTCCCCAGGGCTGGAGATTTAACTCAGTGGCACAGGTGCCTGCCTGACAAATAAAAGGCTGAGTTTCATCCCTGGTACCATTGACATTAAAACTGCTTGTAAGCAAGGCCTTGCTATGGCTGCCACCTTGCAAGGGTTTACAGTTAAACAGTTCTTATCTCAAAAGCATAAACAAAACTGTTTTACCTGTAGAGAGACTGGTCATTTTACAAAAAAGACTCCAGAGATAAAAATTCCAATGTCAATTACTTTGACTCATTTAACTGATCAAAGTGATATTGGTCTGGTCTCTTAAGTTTAATTTCAGCATATGTGAGGATGGGGACAACTGCTGAGAGGAGAATGAGAGACACTATGGTAGTTATTATTGTCTTCCCCAATGTCAGATCTTAAAGACCTGAGGAGCCTTTATCATCCTGTAATGATTTGATTAGTTCTATAATATGCAGTGTGTATTTAATGTGCATAAAGATGGAGACAACTGTTTGGAGAAAACTAGAGACAACTAGATAAACAGTAAAGATCTTCAGTGGACTTGCTTTAAAATCTATATTTCTTTAAATCTTTTTTAAAAACTGTTTTGTTCTGTTTGGTCTGCCCTCTTTGAGATAAAAAACAAGTGTGTAGGACTGATAACCATGTTACTAAGTTTTTGTTGGATCGTTGAGCGGAGCTGTTGGCAGTGTCACTATTTGAATGTCACTTTGCATGCTTTGGTTTTGTGACCTGAGCGACTATTTCTAAGATGACAATATGTAACTTATTAACTGTTGATTTCTTACCATTTATTTTTCTGTAATTCTGTATTAAGATCACTAGAAAACAAGCCAGACAGATAGTAAAAAATTGCCTTTCTTGTGCCATGTACCTTCCAGTTCCACACTTTGAGGTTAATCCTGGAGGACTTATCCCCAATGCATTATGGCAAATAGATGTCACCCACATTCCTGAGTTTGGCAATCTTAAATATGTTCGTATAACTATAGATATCTTTAGTGGTTTCATTTATACCTCTCCCCAGGCTATGCTAGTTCTGCCTTTGCTCATTTCTGTCAACATCTTAAAATTGATCATATAAAAGGCATACCTTATAACCCTCAAGGTCAAGGATTAGTTAAAAGGGCACATCTCTCCCTAAAACTCGCTGTTGGTAAAATAAAGAAGGGGGAATGGTACTCCACAAGAAGGACACCTAAAAATATTCTATCTCATGCCTTATTCATCCTTAATTTTTTAAATTTGGATGCTTCTGGACAGTCAGCAGCCATGCGTTTTTGGCATTCTGAAACACAAAAGCAATTTGCTTCTATACTATGGAGAGACCCCCTGACTAATTCATGGCATGGCCCTGACCCCGTTCTCATATGGAGACGCAACTCAGTGTGTGTTTACTCTCAAGACAGAGAGGCTAGATGGCTACCTGAGCGCCTTGTAAAACAAGTAGACAGTTCTTCAAAGACCCCATGCGATGCCGAGGAATAATATCATTTCCTGAGGCACAACCCCCTGTGCTCTTTTACAGATGACACAACTCCTTGGAGCCTTATGCTGCCTACTCAGCCTTCTCCTCAGACCGTACCACACCCATGGTGGATTTAGACCCCTGCCAAACAGACTACAACTGTTGACAGCCATGCACAGAACCCCCTGTGACTGCAGAAGAGGCTCTTTTCAGTCTAGAGGAACACAAACCAGCCAAATAGATTGCAGAAAAATGTTGCTTCTATGTCAATCAGTCCGGTGTTATGCGAGGCAAGCTCCAAGAAATAAAAAAATGGCTTCAACAGCGACGACAACAAATGGCTGCTAACCCCCTCTTCTCGATGTAGGGGGGACTTTTCCCTTACCTAGCACCCCTTTTGGGTCCCTTAGCTGCCCTGTTGCTTCTCCTTTCTGTAGATCCTTATATTTGTCAGAGGATTATGATGCTCATTAATAACCAGATTGACGTGTTTATGACAAAGCCCATTCAGGTACACTATCACCAGTGGGAGATGGCACATCAACAAACCTACCGGGAAACAATTCCCACAGTGGCCCGTATGACAATGCGGCCTAACTGCCCTGGGGCAATGGACAGGCAGCCAGAGACAGGCAACTAGGACATGCATGATTACACCACTGGCCGCCTAAGACAGGTACAGGACCAACTGCTGTCCTGCAAGCCCATGACGGGTAAGGCCTGGTTGGGTTCATGTAATGAGGTTCCTTGACCTAAGACAGGCTCTGTCCTCACAGGGCCTGCCATACTCCTGATTAAATAATATAAAAAGGGAAGAGGTGTAGGGAGCGGCACGACCGCCCCATTGCTGCCTCGCCGCCTCTCTCCTATGGGCATATGATGCAGCTGCCTACATTAACCATAATCCTCTCCTGCTTACGTCACATATCCGGATGTGGCGATGACCCTGTTGTATTCATCCCTGTAGCCTCTTCCTGTCCCACCAGCCCACCCTTGGCCTATAAAAGATGTTATCACTTCCTGAATAAATGAGACTTGATTGGACTCCTCATCTTGTCTCAGTCTCTCTTTGTCTCCCCCCTGTCTCTATTTCATCCCTGTTCCCCCTCCAGTTAACCCCACGGATTGATCCGTGGGCCAGATCAGTCCACAATGGCTTCAAGAAAAATGAAATACCTAGGAATTAATATAACCAAGGATGTGAAAAACTTTTACAAATAAAAGTACATTACTCTACAAAAGGGTATTGAAGAGGACATCAGAAAAAGGAAAGATGTCCCCTGCTGCTGGATAGGCAGAATCAATATTGTCAATACGGCCATAGTCCCCAAAACTGTTATACAGATTCAATGCAGTCCCAATCAAAATATTCACAGCATACTTTATCAATCTTAAAAAAAAATTCTAAAATTCATACAGGATCAGAAGAGACCCCGAATACAAAAGTCAATTTGGGTCAATAAGAGCAAGACCAGAGGATAGCAATACCTGAATTCAAACTATATTTTATCACGACAAAGCAGTAGTGATAAAAATTGTGTGGTACTGAAACAAAAATATACATAGATTGATGGAACAGAATTGGAGAAGTAGAAACTTCTCCTAACACATTGAACTATTTGATCTTCAACAAAGGGACTAAAAGCATATGTTGCTGTTAAGTACAGTGGCTCACTGGGGACAACACAGGTGTGGTGAGAGCCACATAAGATGTGAGACAGATGATAGCTGAAATGCAGAAAAGAGCTCAACAGACCAAGGAGTCAAGAATGGCTTCTCATAGGAGATGTTGTGTGGGGCAGTAGGTCTATTAGACTTAGCAACAGAGAAGTCATTGAAAGAGATCAGAGCTCCAACCAATGTGAAATCTACATTTCCTACTATTATGGATAAAGGTATAGGAGGTCTGAGGGAACATACAATTTCCAAGTCGAAGGTCTTGAGCTGTGGTAGAGCAGTCTCAGCTTTCAGTGAATCTCCATGGGGTGCTCTGAACTATCAAACACTGACTGACTCCTGGCTATCACCAGTGCACCTGCTGATATAACAAAGCTATTTATTGCTTGTTTCAGTAAGGGTGAGCACCACCTGGAAAAGCTGTAACAGTACCTCAGGGAGAACTGGAGAGACAGAAGTGTGAGATAACTTTGAAGTAAGATGTGAGGGAGTCTTTCAGTGTTGGGCTTTGATTGGGATTAGCCAAAAATCTTAATGGTAACAGTATAGCAATGGTGGTGTAAGGAAAATTAAAATTTTAGATAAAAGCCTGCCAAGAAAGCCTGCCAAGTATGCCCACCAAGACTAGGAGGACACATAACAGAACCTTCCTTCCTTTGTGTAACCAATGCTTGTTTAACTGATGGCTTGCAAATAACTTGAGATGCTAAAACTCCCTCCACAACCCATGTTGTCAACCAACCTTCCAGTCATAATGTGCTAAATCTGTCTGTACCTCCTGTTTGGTCTCCCTATAGGGAGACCCAAAACCTTACCACATGGGCCTGACTCTTTGGGTGACATCTCAGTCAAGCCCACCAGTGTAATAAACTGCCTCCTAAACCTCCTTGGTGCATTTCTTCCCATGTTTGGTCTGTTTTCTGTTAACAGTGGAATCAGCAAAGGGAGGATTTTTAAAAAAATATTTAAACTATACAGCATGGTTTTTTGCTTTTTAAATTAGTACAAGTTGTAATGCGTAATAATTGTATAAGGGAGGATTTTAAGAGGAGGCATTCCAAGAATTTTAGGGTGCAAGCCTTTGGTGCCTTTCACTGAAGAGTTGATAGGTTTTGAGGGAAAATCCTATTATGAAAAACTTCTGGCCTTCAGAGTCCCAAAAAGGCAATGCAAACATGGATTAGTAAAGTCCTGCTTATGTAGATACTGAGGTTGTGGTTTTGTTTCTCCCTGTCCAGGCTCAGTGTGGGGAGAGAGGGCTGTGATTCTTGTATACATACACTTTTTATGAGTAATTTATTGAAGTATACACTTAGCTTATAATGTCAAAATCCTCTCATTTACCTGAATCATGAGGAAAAAAGACACCTACTCTAATTTGTAAGCCCTAAGAAACAAATTAAATAACTGACTAGTTTGCTAAAATCCTTTAGGTGGATTATTTGATTTATTCCTCACAAACACCCTGTCAAGTAGGCACTATTAATATCACTAAATTAGGAGACGGAAGCTCAGATAACTAATTATTAGCTCACAGTATTTTGGCTACAAATATATGTTTTAAGGAACACCAGCAAAAAAAACTCCTTAAACTTTCTTGTTTTGTTTGCATAAGGGAGCTGTGACCCACCTTCGAAATAATCTGGCCTTTCAGTCACTCTGGGGGTCCTCTTTTCTCTGGGTAGAAAGAAGAAAAGGGTGGAAACCTAAGGCCTCCACCCTCTGTGGTTCGGACTGGCGCCATCCACGCAGGAATTTCTACCAGAGATACAGGAGCTTGTGGACTCTGCCTAGGTTTGGGCGGGTCGGCTCCAGTCGGCTCGGGTAGACTCGGGTCAGCTCGGTTTGACTCGGGTGGGCTCGGCTCAATTCGGGCGAGCTCGGCTCTACTCGGGTGGACTCGGGTAGGCTCAGCTAAACTCGGGAAATCTCGGTTAAACTCGGATGGGCTCGGCTCGAATCGGGTCGGCTCAGATCAACTCGGGTCTGCTAGGCTCGACTCTGTAATATATAAGGAGCTCACCAGTAATGGTAGCACATGCTTATAATCCCAACACTCAGGAGGCTGAGGCAGGAGGATTACAAGTTCAAGGCCTGCTTGAACTACATAGCAGCAGCCTATCTCAAAATACTAAAACCAACCAAACAAAAAATATATGTTCTGACTAGGGCTCGACTAGGGGCTCAAGTAGTGCCTACTGTACCGGTGCTTCCAGAGTCTGACCACAAGGGGGCAGTACGACACAGTGGCATATTCCACGAGGGGCGGCAGCCTACTGGATGTCTACGCAGGCAGGGTCGTGGGTCAGGCCTGCGACCAGAGCCTGGGGACCCCAGGCCGCTGCGAGGAGGAAGCGCCGAGGCGCCTGCCCATTCCTGTTCGGGCCGCTTTCCTTCCTCCACTGCCGGCCCTTGTAGCTCCGCAGGGACTGGAGGGTGAGGCCGGCGCCGCTAAAGCGACTGAAATCTGAGCTGAGCCGTGTGAGTTTTCTGGGCACCAGGAGGCCCCGGGAGGGGACGCCTCACCACGGCGCTGCGGCAGGTTTTGTCCTCCCCGCAATACAAGGCAGGAGGGCCTTCGTCCCAGCCTTTCTTGTCCGGCGGACCGGTGTCCTGCGGAGCGGGCACGGGCTTTGCTTAGCTGCTTGACATCCTTGCCCAATAAGCATTAAGTGCCCAATAAGCCCCCACTTTAAATCAGTCATTCAGTTGGTCAGCAGTTTCACGGATGTGCCATAATAGGAAAATTCCACTGGCTCTGAACAGGGTTCGAAGAGGTGACTTTGATATCTGACTGCAGTTCTTGCTTGGCATAGGGGCTTTAGGCACACAAAATGGCAGAGAGGCGAGGGAGCAGACCGCAGGCCGAGCGCGCACATGGAAAGTTTGTGGATCTCAAGACATCTTTGAGTTTCATAGAGAGATGTTACCTTCCATGTTTCTAGCAGCACAACCCCAAGCCTCACCCAACAAAAGTGTCTTAGAAACTTCGTTCGCTAAAGTTCTTAACAGGGTTAGTTTCTCTGGTGTGTGTGTGTGAGTTAGAGACAAACTGAATAATGTAATAGATCGCCGGGGCATGGTGGTGCACGTCTGGAATCCCAGCACTCAGGAGGCTGAGGCAGGAGGATTGCTGTGAGTTTGAGACCAGGCTGAACTGCATAGTGAAACGCTGTAGCAAAAAAAAAAAAAAAAAAAAAAAAAAAACCCAAACCAAACCAAACAACAACAAAAGAAAACAAGCCAAAACAAAAATAGTGATAGAGGGATTTTTTTTAGCTTTATGCTTTCTTTGCATACCTTAAAATCTTAATGCTTAAAATTTAAGCATATTTTAATACATTTATAGAGCTATGTAACCATAACTCCAATCCAGTTTTAGAACATTTCTGACATTCCCAACCCTAGATTCTCTTAAGCCTATTTACAGTTAATTGCTCTTCTCATCTTTTTCCTTGAGTACCTGCTTAGCTGCCTCCTTCCCTATTTATTGCTTTTCCTGGACATTGTTTAAGAAACAAATGCATCAAGCATATGCCTGGCTTATATCATGACACAGTTTTCGAGATTCACCCATTATCAGTACCCCAGTCATTTTGTGAGCTGAATAGTATGACATTATATGGATATACTGAATTTGTTATTCCATTCATCAATTGAATTTTTTCTATTTTTGGTTATGAATGATCCTACTGTGAACATTCTGTACAGGTTTTTGAGTGAACATGTTTTTAGTTCTCTACGTAAGGGTAGAATTGCTAGATCAAATGATAACTGTATATTTAACATTTTTTGAGACAAGGTCTCACTATGCAGTTCAAGTTGACTTTGAACTTGCTCATGTAGCCTAGGTTGGCCTTGAACTCATGGTGATTGTCCTGCCTCAGCTTCCCAAGTGCTGGAATTATAGCTGTGTGCCACCACACCCAGCTATATTTACCTTTTTAAAGAGCTTTCAAACTTTTTACAAAGGGGCTGAACTGTGTGAGGTTTTTAATTTCTTTTTGTCCTCACCAACAGATTTTTATACTGTGTGTGTGTGGGGGGGGGGGAATCTGGGATTTAACACAAGGTCTTCTCCCTGAACTACATCAACCCCTTCACCATGAATTTTATTTTTATGTGAGACATGACTAAGGCACAAAGTTACCGATGCGGGGTTCAAACTTGTGATCCTCCTGGTTCAGCTAACTCCGAGTGCTGGGATTATAGGCATGCAACACCATGCCTGGGTTTTGTCTGTATTTTTGATTGGCGTTTTATTGTGATATTAATTTGCCTAGAGTTTGATTTTTGGTCCTATTTGATTTATGTAGTTTCACTCACTTTGAAAGAGTGCTTTTTGAATGTTATGGAAATTAGTATTGAAATGAATAGCAGATGGTTCCTCCTTAGAGAGCACAGAGAAACAGATCCTTATGGTTGAGCAGATAAGGTAAGTGCTCTGATGGGGTGTAGCCAGTGGACGAGGAGCAGAGCAGGGGGAGTAGGGGAGCAGGGCAGAGCCAGCTGGGGAGTGGGGAATGGGGAAAGTATCAGAGAAGCCTTTTCTAGAAAGTCTCCATGTGCCCTTTTTATTTCATTTTATCAGAATTATCTTTGCCCATAGTTTTAAAAGTCAAATATGCAAGATTTGCTTTTAAGTTAAAGGAATCTCTTTTTTCCTCCCCATTCCTTGTACCTGCTAAGCAACTACTTTCTATTTTTTGAACTCTTTGGATATTTACTTTTATATCTGTAGTGTATTTTTGAGAGAGAAAAGCTCAGTCCTGACATAGGGCAATCCCTAGTCTCACATTCACTGGTGCTTAAATATTAATATGGTTAATTATAAAAGCCACTGTTCCCATGCAGCTACCTTCTTGTCAGTCTGCATGAAAGAAGCCAGGCTTGCTCAGCATTTAGATGCTGAGAGAAGTAACATGATAGATACCTTTCAAAGGAGCAGCTAGAGAATTATTTCCTCACCGTTTTTTTAGGTTCACACAGCTTTGATAAACCAGCACACAAATGCAACTATTAATTAAGAGGAATTTTATTTTCATTCACATTTTTAAGGTACAGAACATAGTTACAAATGAGGAGCATGGCGTAGTACTGGGATTGGCATGCTATGATGTGTGAACTAAGAGGCTTTTTTTTTTTCAGATAAGCGCTTAAAATCATTTTGTTAACAGGACACAGTAACCTTCAGGCTCAATAAGCAAAGTGTTATCCTTGTTTTCTTTGGTAGACTCGTTTTATAAAACTTTATGGTCAATAATTATTATATAGTAAACTTTATTGATAAAACTTTTTGGAAATAGTTTTTTCTCATTATGTAAATACCTACATATATCCTCAGTTTTATTTTTGGCCCATGATTTCTAGGATATTAGTTATCTGGCCTTCACAGAAAAGTTTGCTGATTCCTGGTTTAATAGAACAATAAGAGGAAGAGAAAGTATTTGACAGATACTGCTGTGTGTGACCTTGGAAGATGCTTCACTTCTCATGGTTATTTTCATTATTGATAAAATGGGGATAATAGGTCATGCATCTGTATGATAAACTCTAAATGAATGCCATAGTTTTCTGGTTTTTATTGAGTATCCAACTTTATTTGAATTGTTATTGTGTACCAAGAACTAGTAAAGGTATTAGGGATACAGCAGGAAATGAAATACCTGTTCTGGGGCTGGGGATTTAGCTCAGTGGCATAAGCACCTGCCTTGCAAGCAGGCGGTCATGAGTTCGATCCCCAGTACCGATTAAAAAAAAAGGAAATACCTGTTCTGGAAAAGAATACTAGTGCAAATGAAAAGAGACTTAAAATGGAACGTGCTCTGAGATTGGATCCTGATTTGAACAAACTGAAGAACATTTTTGAAATTGGAATACGGGTGGGTATTAGAGGAGCTGAAAATTTATGTGACATAGAGAAGTTTGTGTACTGTGGCGCCCTTGTGAAATGTCTCATTGTGGTATAAATGCATACATGTATTATGATATTTTAAAAAATCCAAAAGGATATATAGACTAACCTGTTAATAGTGATGATCTATGTGTGGTGGGAATATGCTTATGTTGACTGTTTTCAAATTTTTGACCATGAGCATATACTACTTTTGTAAAAAAAGAAGAATTATAATTAGAAAATCTCTACTCGTGGATCTTACATGCCAGTGCCTCTTGTAATCATTCATATTATTTTTTTTTTTTTTTCGTTTTTTTTATCGGTACCGGGGATCGAACTCACGACTGCCTGCTTCCAAGGCAGGTGCTTATGCCGCTGAGCTAAACCTCCAGCCCCAATCATTCATATTATTAAATCTGTCACTTTTTTGGAGGAACAGCTGTAAGAATGGAGAGTGATCTGTCCTTCGCCGACCGCTGCAGGTGATGATGTTGCAGGGAGCCCTGGGAAGTAACTGCAGTGTGTGGAGGAGCTTTGCTGCCCATCTCCTTGCAGCGTTGCTGGTAAGGGGAGTTTCCTTATACTGAAGACTTCTAACTGGTGTGGGATCTTGTAGGGTGGTTAGCTGTGAAAAAGAAGGACGTTAGAGGTAATGGTTAACCACATCCATCTAGACACTGCTCAAGAAAGAGAGACCCCTGCCTGAGAACTGTCTGAGCTGATGTTGGAGATACCTGGGTTTGTTGTTGTTGTTTTTGTTGCATGAGTGGACATCAGACTACTAAAACCCAAAGCCATTAAGCATTTGCAACATGTAACTACCCCTCTTATTCTAGGCCAGAGGTGGACCAACTACATATAGCCTGTGGGCCAAATCTAATCTACCACCTATTTTCGTTAATTGTTTTATTGGGACACAGACCCACTTAGCTTGTTTGCATATTTTCTGTCATTGCTTTTGTTCCACAATGACAACATTTAGTAGGTGTGACAGAAATGGTGTAAAACTCACAAAGCCTGTAATATTTATTGTGATCTTTTAAGGAAAATGTTTGTAGACCCTTGTTCTAGGCTCAGCAGAAAGTTCTCAGTAGGCATTGCTATGGGGAAAGGCCACTTATGATTATATTAGCAAATTGATACTTTTATTTATAAACTTCATTCTTTCCTGAGCTGTATTAACATGTGTCAGGATTTGTAATTTAAGATGACTACATTGGCTTTCTTATCCTGGAAAGCTAAAGTGAAGGCTAGACCATGAGAAATCAGAGAAATCAAGGTAAATGCTACCCTGTAAACCTCATCAGTAGATAGCTAGTTGGAGTTACATTCATGTAGCTAAGATGTGCTTATGCTTCCAATTTGGTTCAAGAGTCACCTCCACTGGGAAGTCTTCTCTGACTGTTTACTCTGATTTCACTGCGGGTACCTGTGCTTCCATTACGCCCTTTGCAAACCTCTGTCATACCTTAAAGGTGCTTTATGGTAAATCTTGGGTTCATTCCTTTCTTTCCTCCAGAGACGGCAGGACCGCAGTTGGTATTTTGACTATGACTAATGTATAGCAGCTTACTAGCTTTGTACCATTGGCCATGCCAGTTCTCTGAACCTGAGTTTTCTCATCTGTCAATCAGGGATAGTAAAAAATGTTAGCTACATAATATGGTTTTTTGTTAAGATTCAAACGAGTGTCTTAGTTGTTTTTCTTGTTGCTGGGACAAAATACCAAACATCCAAAGTTAAAGGAGAAAAGGTTTATTTAGTTCAAAGTTTGTAGTGGTTTCAGTTCATAGTTTGCTGGCCCCAAGGCAGGGTGGCATGGCAGAGGAGCAATGCAGAGGAGATACAGTCCATGACAAAGCAGGGCAGGCAAAAAGCAGCAAGCAGCAAACAAGCAAAGTAGCAGCAAGTTACAAGCAACCAGTAATGAATACAGTAGCTCTTTCTGTCCCTTATATTTTATTCAGGCTACCTTTAGTGCAGGTAGCCCTTACACCCTAATCCTAGGACTGGTGAATCAATTCCAGAAGCACAGAATGTAGATCCAGCCATCTCCAGAAAGTCCCACCTAGATTGCATGAAGCTTTGGGGGGGCATCTAGATGCAAGCCTTAACAATGAGATCATATTAGGTATTTGGTAAATACTTGTGGTATGAATGAATAAATTACAAATAGGAAGTTGTTTGAATTCTATTGGGAATTAGGAAAGTCTGCATGAGCAGTGCCTAAAGTAATGTTGGGTAGTTTTCTTTGCTTTATTTAAATCAGTAATACACTTTTTTTTACTTTGCCCACTCAAACTGGAGCATCATTCGTTTATTCTTCTTTTCTTCTATTTGCACTGGGTACTGAACCCAGGGTCACACTCATTCTAAGCACACAATCTACCACCAAGCTACACCCCCAAACCTTCATTTGTGTATTTTATCACCACTTATTATGAGCTGAATGTACATCAGTACTATGCTTAGCATATGTTATAGCAGGATATGTGCAATCTCTGCCTTCATGGGGTTTTTCATTCTAGTGAAAAAAATGGATAAATAAACAAGTACACTGGTGTGCAAGAATGTATTACAGACCCTGATAAATAATAAAATAAATAGGCTCAGTTGGAGTAATTGAAAGCTATTATATAACTAGCAATCAGGGATAGAGTGTCTGAAGAGGTAACTTCTGTGATGAGATTGGAAGAGTCAGTTAACCATGAAAAGAGTTAGGGAAAGAATATTCTAGACAGATTATAATAAGTATAAAGATCCTGAAGTCAGGAAGGATTTGGATGTTCAAAGGATGAAACCAGGGGAAGCTAGGAGGGCAAAGAGGTTAGATTCATTCTAAGAATAGAGGTTAACTATTTAGTGATTTTAAGAGGGAGAGTGAGGTGATCTGTCACTCTATATTTTTTAAAAACACAATTTCTAATTAAAAAATCTGAGTGATAAACAGAATACAGGCCCCCAAAGGTGTCCATGTCCCAGTCTTTAAGAACTTTTGAATATGTTATGTTGTATATCAAAATGGATGTGATTAGGGGCCTCAAAACCTGAAGATTATCTTGGATTATCCATGTGGACGTACTATACAAGGGGGAGGCAGGATGACCAGTGTCAGAGGAAGCAGGTGTGATGCCAGAAGCAGGGGTTGTGGCTAGATAGAGATTTGAGATGCTGTGCGACTCCCTAGAAGGTGGAGGAGGACGCCAGAAGCCAAGAAACACAGGCGCCTTGATCTTGGGCTTCTAGCCCCCAGAACTGTGAGAAATAAGTTTCTGTGGTTTACGCCAGTGTGTATGCAATTTTGTTATGGCAGCCCTAGCTGCCTAATATACTAAATAACTCGGGAAAACAATATTTTGACTATATACTGTAAGATAGTTGTCCTTAAGCTAAAGTGTGTGTCATAGTTGCTTAGAAAGCCCCTTAGAACTCAGAATTTCTCATTCAGTAGGTCTGCATTGGGACCTAATAATTTGCATTTCTAACAAATTAACAAGTGGTGGTGCTGCTGCTGCATTAGGGCCCAAACCTTAGAATTAAAGGCTGCCTATCATAATTCATAGATTTGTTTCCCATAGGGCTATGGGTTAGTAACTGTGAATTTATATGTGTCCTAATATTGTGTAAATAAGTGACTCCATGGTGAATGATTAGACGTATTTTACCTCATCAGAGGAAAAAGTTACATGAGGAAAGAAGGAAGACTAGAATGAGCCTTGCGGTGATCAGAGGTATTGTGTGGACACACTTCTTTACATGTGCACACAGGCATACCACTCTGTTCCACCATCCCATAGAGAGAGCGAAGGAATGGAAATAGATGTATATTATTTCCTGTCTCTCTCTGCAGAGGCCGAGAAGCAGTGATAATTCAGTGCCAATGAATCCACCCAGTACTCAGATCTTGGGTTATTCAAAAATTCATTTATTCATTTTTGGTACTAGGGATTGAACTCTGGACTTTTTTGGACGTTGCATGTGCCAGATCTTGGTATTAAAAATTCCATTATCTGAATAAAAGGAATTGAGGCTCCTTGGAGAAATTATTTATTCGAGGGCTAGGCCAGGGAGAGTATAATATAAGCCTGGAATATCTTCTTTTGTCAGAAAGTAAGAATGCTCATGGATAATGGAGACATGTTAAGAAGACATGGAGTCAAATTTGAAAGGGTCCCTAATGATAATATCTGGGACAATTTAAGCAACAAAATAAATAATGATAGTAATGGGTTATTCCCCAAAGAATAAAACAAGAATCCATGCTAATATAAAGAAATGACTGAATAAAAGAACAGGGAAGACAGGAAGGCACTTTTCACTATAGAATTCTAGTTAATGTAGAAAGAATAATGGAAATAAAAACTTACCATTTGACAGTTACCATGGTAATAATTGTTTCAGGCAAGAATCATCAATGGATGCTAAAATTGATGGACAAAAGCATGAAGGAAATATCTATATAAATTCATAGTATCTGCCCATAAAATGCAAAAAGAGTAACTTTACTCTGGTGACACCTAGCAGACTACCTTAATCGAGTGATCATAGAAAGAAGCATCACTCCTAATGGAACAGAATGACATCATGTGCCTCTTGATACACTGCATTGAGGACACACCATCACATGTCTGTAGTATTCTTTTCAGAACACATAATCTAAACTCAATCATGATGAAATGCCAAATCCCACATTGAAACTAGTCAGTATATTTAAAAATTTTAGGGTAATGAAAAACAATGTGACAAGAAAGACTGAGAACTGTTCTAGTGCCTAAGAGTCAGATAAAAGAGCCTAAGAAGTCAGATGTGACCTTGGACTTACAAAAGAATATTTCTGTGGCAACTAGAGAAAACTGTGCAATCTATAGAGTTGATTATATTTCTTGAAAATTAATTTATCGACATAACACTGTGCTATGGTTTATAGGATGTTAACATTTAGAGAATCTGGATGAAAGATGTATAGGGATTCTCGGGACTATTTTCATAACCTTTTGGGTAAGTCTATAATTACTTCAAAATTAACAATTCAAAACAAAACAATTTAAATTTAACAATTTAAAACAAAACTTTTACCTCCCACTCCAAGAATTCCCGGTGATCTGATTGCTCTGTGTAGTGTGGGCCATGGAAGGGGAAGAGTAGGGAGACCAATCAGGAGGATGTTGTACTGCACCAAGGGACTGATGATGGCAGCTTGACCTAGAAGGGTGATGGCAATGGAGATGAAGAGGGGTAGATGGATACAGAATGCATGTGGACATTTCCATGTGAAGACATTGAAGGCAAAATAGAATGGAAAAAAACTTGTGTGAAAAGTTGTTCTTCCTTCCCTTCCTTTTCCTTCTCGGACTTGTTCTTCTTTTGTCTGGAGCCTAAGGCCCTGTGATGCCAGGCAAGTGCCCTCTCTACACCACCAGTCCTTTTGGTTTTGAGACCCGGTCTCACTAAATTGCCCAGTCTGTCCTCAAACTTGTGAGCCTTCCAGCTCAGCCTCCTGAAGAGGGATTGTAATTTTCTGTATGTTCCCCCCCCCCCCGAGTTTTTAGTCATGTTCTTTTCCAAAGGGAAAAAGTAGTATTCCTTTCCAAAGGGGAAAAAGAAAATGTGTTTTCTTTGGTTTCCTCCTGTGATTACCTCGGCCAAGGAACTTCTTCTTGGTAAACACTCTCTTCTCTTTTTCAGGAGGGGTTTCTATTCTTTCACCTAAATTGTGAACTTTACAAAACCTCCTTGGTCTACTTAGAATTCCACATGGTACACCCTTTTAAATATTAGGTCTTTGCCTAAGATACTGTCTTATTAAAATTTTGTCTTTTAAGGCTCATCTGAAGATCCACCCTTCCCTCAGAAGTCTTGCAGGATCTACTCAAGCTTGAAATAATTACTCTCTTTCCTTGGTAAGTAATACCTCTTAAGCTTTCCCTTTTATTTGGTCCACATACACAGATTTACAGGTGCATTCATTACTTGGTACTGATTTTGTGTTCATGGATTGTATTCTGTACCAGATTATATTTTATTTTTTTAAATTTTATTTAAAAGGAAAAAGAGAAAAAAAAACAAAACAAAACATAGTGGTGTAAGGGTACAAGTAATACAGAACTACAAAAAAAAAAACAGTAAGAAATCACCAGTTAATAGATTACATATTATCGCCTTAGAGATGATTGCTCAAATCACAGTATCAAAGCATACAAAGTGGACATTCAAACAGAGAGACTGCAAACAGGTGTGTTCAGTGATCCAACCAAAAACATTAATATGGTCAGCTATTTAACACCACTAAACACACTTGCTGTCGTATCCTTTAGAGCTCTTTTTTTCCCTCTCTTTTTTACAAAAAAATTTACACATTTTGGGTTTTCTTACTCCTTAGTTCTTATTACTTTTTTGGGGAAGAGAATAAATCAAATATGGCAAAACAATGCTGTCAGTCAAAACCAAGGATAGACATAGCACATGATGTAAAACAGAGTACAAGGTTATCAACTATGTCTCTTGTTTCCTTAAAAAGAATTGTCTATCTCATTAGATATTATAAAGTTGAAGAAAACAGTAGAGAAAAAGACCGATAAAATTTAAGCATTGTAAACATTACAGGACTTCCAAAGGAGACAATAGTCAAACCAGAATGGGCATCTTAGTGAATCTGATTGCCTTTAAAGTAGTTGCCTATACCCTCAAACTTGATACTATCATACAGAATGGAACAGAGTCTAATCAGTCAAAACAAGATAGTGGGAGTATTACAGGACTTCAAAACAAGTTAATAGGAAATCAAAAGAAGTTACTATTATATATCCTGCTAATTTTTTAATTTTTCCCCTTAATTAAAAAATAACAATAATTTTTAAATTAATAAGGGAGAGATTGAGATAAAACAGGACATAACAATATAACAATACAGGTCAAAGCATGACTGCTTCAGAAACCTAGTGCTTCACCACCAAATAACCCGACCCAATAGTAGTTACCATACTGTCTGTCTTTTTCTTTGAAATATTTGAATAAAACTTCATATACTATAGCTTCAAATATTTCCATATCAAGAAGCCCAGAATAAAGCCTTTCCAATTAATAAGTGAAAACTTTATAAGGCTTCAAGGCCACCTAATGGGGAATCATGATTACCACATATTTTTATATATTTGAATCATTACTTACATTAGGGAAACTATTCGGTATTCACACATGCGAGATTGATTTATTTCACTTATGAGTATGGTCTCAAGCTGTGCCCATTTATTGATAAATATCTCAATGTGATCCTTCTTTATAGCTGAATAATACTCCATTGTATAGAAATACCACAACTTTTTTATCCATTCCTCAGTTGATGGACACGTGGGTTGTTTCCAAGATCTGGCGATTACAAATTGTGCTGCTATAAACATAGGTGCACATATATCACTGTGGTATGATACTTTCAGTTCTTCTGGGAATATGCCTAGAAGGGGAATAGCTGGAATAAATGGGACTTCCAATCCCAGCTTTTTGAGAAATCTCCAGACTGACCTCCACAAAGGCTGCACCAGTCTACACTCCCACCAACAGTGTAGGAGAGTTCCTTTTTCCCCACAGCCTCTCCAGCATCTGTTGTTGTTGGTTTTCTTGATCCTGGCCATTCTTTCAGGAGTGAGATGGTATCTCAGTGTGGTTTTAATTTGCATTTCTCTAATGACCAATGATGATGAGCATTTTTTCATGTATTTATTTGCCATTTGCATTTCTTCATCTGAGAAGTGCGTATTCATCTCAGATACCCATTTTTGGATTGGATCCTTGAATTTTGGGGGTCTGAGTTTTTTTAATTATGTATATGTTTTAGACAAGAGTCCCTTGTCTGAGAGAGAGTTCACTAAAATCTTTTCCCACTTTATGGGTTTTCTTTTCACTATGCTGGAGATTTCTTTTGACATGCAGAAACTTTTTAATAAGAAGTGGTCCCAGTTATTGATTCTGGGAAGTATTTCCCGTGCAGTTTGAGTCCTGTTCATGAATTCTCTACCTACACCTATGTCTTCAAGGTTTCTACCCAATTTGTCTTCCAATAGATGTAGTGTTTCTGTTTTAATATTCAGATCTTTGACCCATTTAGATTTTAATTTAGTACATGGTGATAGACATGGGTCTAGCTTTAGTTGTCGGCAAATGGAGAGCCAGTTTTTCCAGCACCATTTATTAGAGAGACTGTCGTTCTTCCAGTGAACCTGCTTGGCTCCTTTATCAAAGATAAGGTGGTTGAGTGTGTTTGTAGTTGTATCTTCTAATCTATTCCATTGATCTTCGGCTCTGTTTTGATTCCAATACCATGTTGATTTTACTACTGTTGCTTTGTAGTGTAATTTCAAGTCAGGGATTGTGATGCCTCCTGCTTTGTCTTTGCTGCTTAGAATTGCCTTTGCTATTCTAGGTCTCTTATGGTTCCAGATGAAATATAGGAGTGATTTCTCTAGATCTATAAGGTATGTTGATGGTATTTTTATTGGGATTGCATTGAATCTGTATAACAGTTTTGGGAGAATGCCCATTTTCACAGTGTTTGTTCTTCCTATCCATGAGCAAGGGATGTCTTTCCGTTTTCTGAGATCATCTTCAGTTTCTTTTTTCAGTGTATTATAATTTTCACTGTATAAGTCTTTCATGTCTTTCATAAGAGTAATTCCTAAATATTTCATTTTTTTGTTTGCTAATGTGAAGAGTGTAGTTTCTCTTATTTCCCTCTCTGTGATTTTGTTGTTCGTGTATAGGAATGCTATTGATTTCTTAGTATTGATTTTGTATCCAGCCACATTACTGAATTCATTTATTGTATCTAAGAGTCTTTCAATGGAGTTTAGGGGGTCTTCTATGTAGAGTATCATGTCATCTGCAAACAATGATAATTTAAGTTCTTCTTTTCCTATCTTTACCACTTTTATTTCTCTCTCTTGCCTAATTGCTCTGGCTAGTACTTCCAGTACTATATTAAATAGGAGAGGTGATAAAGGACATCCTTGTCTTGTGCCTGATTTTAAGGTAAAGGCTTTCAATTTTTGGCCATTTAGTATGATGCTGGCTGTTAGTTTGTGATAAATGGCCTTTATTATATTGAGGTAAAGACCATCTATTCCAATTTTCTGTAAAGTTCTAATCATGAATGAATGTTGGACCTTATCAAAGGCTTTTTCTGCATCTATAGAAATGATCATGTGATTCTTACTTTTGGCTTTATTGATATGGTGGATTACATTTATTGATTTACGTATGTTGAATCATCCTTGCATTCCTGGGATGAATCCCACTTGGTCATGGTGTATAATCTTCTTGATGATTTTCTGCGTCCGATTTGCCAATATTTTATTGAGGATTTTTGCGTCTGTGTTCATTACGGAGATCGGTCTGTAGTTCTCTTTTTTAGTTGGGTCTTTCTCAGGTTTTGGTACTAGAGTAATATTTGCTTCCAGGAATGACTTAGGAAGGATTGCTTCCCTTTCAATTTCATTGAATAGTTTGAGGAGGGTCAGGATTAGGTCTTCTTTGTATTTCTTGTAGAATTCTGCAGTGAATCCATCTGGGCCTGGGCTCTTCTTTGTAGGTAAGGACTTAATTACATTTTCAATTTCATTAACAGAGATTGGGTTATTCAGCAGTTTTACATCCTCTTGATCCAGCTTTGGTACTTCATATGTTTCTAAGAATCTGTCTATTTCTTCTGTGTTATCAAACTTTTGAGAGTAGAGGTTTTCGAAATAGGTGTTGATGATCTTCTGTATTTCTATTGAGTCTGTAGTGATTTCACCTTTTTCATTTCTTATTGCATGATTTTGAGCTTTTTCTTCCCTTTTTTAAATAAGGTTGGCTAGGGGCTTATCGATTTTATTTATTCTTTCAAAGAACCAACTCTTTGATTCGTTGATTCTTTGGATTGTTGTCTTAGTCTCTATTGCATTGATTTCTGCTCTGATTTTTATAATTTCCTCACTTCTTTTGGCTTTGGGCTTGACTTGCTCTTCTTTTTCTAGCTGTCTGAGGTGTAGCATCAAGTTATTTATTTGTATTCGTTCTGTTTTCCTGATGTGGGAACTCAGTGCAATAAATTTTCCTCTGAGGACGGCTTTCATTGTATCCCACAAATTCCGGTAATTTGTATCTGCATTTTCATTTTCTTTTAGGTATTGTTTAATTTCTTCTTTAATTTCTTCTGTGACCCACTGATTACTCAAGAGTGTGTTATTCAGTTTCCATGTGTTTGCGGGATTTTTGCAGTATCTTTTATCATTAATTTCTAATTTCAGAGTGCTATGATTCGATAACATGCAAAGGATGATTTCAACTCTTTTGCATTTGTTTAAATATGTTCTGTGAGCTAATATATTGTCTATTTTAGAGAATGATCCATATGCTGCTGAGAAGAATGTGTATTCTGATGTTGTTGGGTGGAACATTCTGTATATGTCTATCAAATCCATTTGTTCGCAGGTGTGATTCAGTTCTGTTATTTCTTTGCTCATTTTCTGTCTGGTTGATCTGTCCCTTGGTGTCAATGGCATATTAAGGTCTCCTGTTACAATTGTGTTACTGATAATTTGAGTTTTCATTTCTGTTAATAGTTGTTTTATATAACTGGGTGCTCTGGAGTTTGGTGCATATATATTTAAGATAGTTATCTCTTCCTCTTGGAGTTTTCCCCTTACGAGTATGTAGTGACCTTCTTTGTCCTTTATGGTCATTGTTGGTTTAAAGTTCATGTTGTATGCAAATAGAATGGCTACTCCTGCCTTTTTTTTGAATTCCTGCTGCATGAAGTATTGTTTTCCATCTTTTGAATTTCAGTCTGTGAGTATCCTTCTGGGTTAGATGGGTTTCCTGTAAACAGCATATGGTTGGATTTTGTTTCTTGATCCATTCTGCTAGTCTGTTTCTTTTGATTGGTGCATTGAGACCATTTACATTAATGGTTATTACTGTTAAATGCTGGTTTATTTGTTGACATGTTATCTCTCTGCTGTTGCATCTTTATCTTTCTGTTCTGTTTAATTATCTGCTTTGCTTAGTGGTTTTTTCCTTTGTGTATCTAAACTGTCTTTCAATATTTTTTGCAGGGTTTGTTTGTTGTTCATGAAGTTCTTCAGCTGTTCTTGTCATGGAAGTGTCGTATTTCACCATCAAATTTGAATGATAGTTTTGCCGGATACATCAGTCTAGGTTGCAAATCATTTTGATTTAGGATCTGGAATACTTCACTCCATGCTCTTCTTGACTTTATTGTTTGTGCTGAGAAGTCTGCTGTGATTCTGATAGGTTTTCCTTTATAAGTGATCTGTCTTTTCTCTCTGACAGCTTTTAATAATCTATTCTTGTGTTGGATTTCTGGGATGGTGATTATTATATGTCTGGGTGTCGTTTTATTTTGGTTATCACTATTTGGAGTTCTATATGCTTCACTGATCCTGATGTCAGTTTCTGATCTCATGCTTGGGAAATTTTCTGCTATTACTTCTCTAAATATCCTCTTGACATCTTTTATGTTATCTCCTTCTTTTTCATTAATCCCTATCATTCTTATGTTATTTTTCTTTGCATCGTCTTGCAGTTATTGAACTGTTGTTTCCTGATTCCTTGTTATTTTTAAAAGATCTTTCCTTTTCTGTTCACTAGCTGCAATCCTGTCTTCAAGGTTTGAAATTCTATCTTCACTTTCAGTAAGGCAGTTTTTACAACTTTCAGTGGAGTTTCTTATTTCCTGTATATCTCTGTGCATCTGCATTATGTATTCTGTTTGTTTCTTATATTGCTCGTCTAGGGATTCTATCTTTTTGTTTAGTTCCTCCAATTTTTTATCTTTGTTTTCTTTAGATATATTCAGAATCTCTTTCATTTCTTTTATCATTTCTTCTTTTACCTGGGAGATTATTTCGAGTTTGAATTTCTTTAAAGCTTCCTGGAGTTTCTTGTTAATTTCAGTAGCTATTGTGTCTGATATTTGAGGTGAATGGCATATATTTTCTTTTATATACATTGCTCCTAGGGTTTGTTGAGAAGGGCTGGAGGTTTGAGGTTGTAATTTGGTCTTTCGTTTTGTCATTTTCCTATATTTCTGTGTTTTAAGTATTATTTGAAAGCTTCCTCAGGGTCTGTTGGAAATCCCCTTCTATGTTCCCAGCTCCTGAGACTCTGGCACCCCATTACCCCAAGCCACTGGGCTTGCAGAACCAATGGCCCTCCTCTGCCTGTTCAGAACTCTGCAGTTCCAGATAAGCTGGGCCGCAGGGATACTGTGCACCCACCTGACCGTTGGAAGCTCCACAGCTCTCCAAGCGCAGCCGGGATGTGGAGGAAGATGTAGACACCTCAAACCCACCTCTCCACTTCACTGCACCCAGAAGCCTGGAGGGACCTGAACGGTCTGGGCTTTGGGCAGAGTGCGCTGAGTACTCACCACAGGCTGCAGGCCTCTGGAACCTGCGATGCTCTACTGCCCGCTGAGACATCCACAGTCCTCCAGACACATGGGGAGACTGATGCAGGTGCCCCAGATCCACCCAGCCCCTCCTCTGCACACCAATGGTGAGGTGCGGGTGTCCCAAACAGGCTTGGCTCAGGGGATAGCGTGCGCCCACCAACTTGTTGGAACCTCCATAGTTCTCCAAGTGCAGCCAGGATGGGGAGGCGGATGTAGAGGCCTCAAACCCACTTCTCCACTTCACTGCACCCAGAAACCTGGAGGGTCCCGAACAGTCTGGGCTTTGGGCAGAGCGTGCTTAGCACTCACTACAGGCCACAGGGCCTCCGGAACCTGTGATGCTCCACTGTCCGCTGAGACATCCACAGTCCTCCAAACACACGGGGTGACTGATGCAGGCGCCCCAGATCCGCCCAGCCCCTCCTCTGCACACTGATGGGGAGGTGCGGGAGTCTCTGTACCAGATTTTAAATTCTTTGAGAGAAGCTACATGTGTTCAACTTCAAATGAAGTTTTTCTGTTATCAGATGCAAAAGAGGATCAACGGTAAAATAAATGGATAATTATCTTCACGTTGTTGAAATCTATTGCCTACTTCTCCTTGTTTCTACTGAGGGTTTTTCCTGTGAAATGAATGTACAAACTACCTTTGTCCCTGGTGCTTTACATCCTAACTTGTAGCAATTTCTGTTCGGTTGCTTTAGCAGTTCCTTCCACCAGGGGGAGCTCCTTACTGCAGATGTTCAAACCCACCCCCACCACCACCACCGTTGAGAGATAAAAGACTTTCTCAGATAAAATGTCAAGTAGCAGAAAAATATGTCAAACAGTAGGAAAATAAATAGTAGGAAACAGGAACTGTATCTCTTGAGACTGGAATTTATCCCCGCACAGGCTGGCTACTCAAATGCCACTTCACTTTTCATACTCTTTTTGTATGATTCTGGCCCATATGTCAAAATTTTACCACTTCTTCATTAATTTACTCATTCTATCTACAGCTGTACACTGAGCACATACTTTGTGTCAGGTAGTTTGGTAAATGTTGAGGCTTCATCTTTGAATAAAACAGCTAGGTCCCTGATCTCATGGAATTTATATTCATGTATGGGCAGCAGTCAGTAAGTCTATTAGATAGGGATAAATATGAAAGAGAAATAATGCATTATAAGAACTTTCCTTACTTAGAGAGAGATGGGAAGTATTGAGGACTTTTGAGTATAAAGGAGTGGTGTGAGCTGACTTACATTTTATAAAAGATTTGCTTTGGAAGAGAGACCATTAGAAAACAGGAAGGGGATTGAGGAAGGTGAAAGAAATGGGGGATAATTGAAGAGGATAATCAAAGTTATGCTATGTATGTATATGAAAATGCTAAAATGAAACTCATTAGCCTCTGTCACTATTATACATTAAAAAATTAAAGAGCTACTGAATTTTTTTAAAAGGATCACTTTGATTTTTTTATGGAAAGTAAATACTGGCTTGGGCCAGGATGGTTGAGATTGAATTGAGGAAAAGATACGGGTCTTAGGGGTATATTTTGAAGACGGATTCAATTGGATACACTAATAGATCAGATAGAGAAAAGGAGGGAAATCAAGGAACACAGAGCCACCATATTGCATAACACCAGTAACATTGATAACAATGCAACTGGTGCCCCCTGCAGTTGTATAAGGCAGCATCTCTGTCCAAGATAATGCCACCAGTTCTAGTCTGGGACTAGAAGGATGAAGTTGCCATTAACTACTCAGAGTAGAATGCCTGTCTAGTGTGTGTGAGGGCCTGGATTCCATCCATCCCCAGTACCACAAAAACAACAAACAAACAAACAATCTTCTGCTTGACCAAGAAGCTGAGGGTTGCAAATTCTTAATAGAATTTAGCAACTTAGAGTTCACTAGTGCCTTTAAAAAAACACTGTTTCAGTGGACAAAAGCATGATTAGAATGTTTTAGGAGGGAAAGAGAGGAAAAAATTATGGACAGGGTGCACAGACAAGCTTTGAAGAGTTTTGTTGCACAGAGAAGTGAAGAAATAAGGCAGTAATTGAATGGTGTGAAAGGTGAAGAGGGGCCTTGAGAATGGGGGAAGCAGGAAGAAGTTCACTCCAGGAGCGCTCACTGGGAGTTGGAGTTCACTTGGCCTTTTCCACATGAAGTTCTTAAGGTGGTACTGAGTCATCAGAAGGGATGCTGAGTGTCACAGCAACAGATCTGAGTGGCATGGACTGTAAGGAACCCTCTTTAATAAAACTGAACCCAGACCCGCTGCAAGAGACAGAGTATCTTCTTATGTGGAAGAAACTGGAACAGTGAGGCCCAGCTGTCTTGCTTGCCCATAGGATGACTCCAGTCCCTTTAGTAACTTTGGAGGGTCTGGCCTCTGTCACACGATGGAGAGACTGTCTCCTTTGAGAAACAGTATTTATTGTATGGAAGGAGAGAAAAAGAAATTCTTAGAGTATGACTATATGTATGACTAAACCTCAGCTAGAGTTTGAACCAAGTAGGCAAACTGGCATTAAAATTTAGGCTATGGCTCGACTAATAATTTCCCTGGTTGAAGAGAGTATAGAGCTAGACTTGCTTCTTAGCTTTATGTTCAGTAGTTATGGCTTTAAAACACAGAAAAGTTTTCATGCTCTCCAGGTAGTGATTTTTTTTGTTTTTGTTTTTTGAGACAATTTTTCACTCTGCAGTTCAGGCTGGCCAGGAACTCACTTTGTAGCCCAGGCTGCCCTTGAACTCAAAGTGATTCTCTCCCTCAGCCTCCCAAGTGCTAGGATTACAGGCATGCACCACCATGCCTGGCAATGTAGTGTGTTTATGTGACTTTCTTTCCTGTTCTCACGTCTTCAAAGCCCAGGTCATGTGTCATCTGCTCTGTGAGCTGTCTTTAAGTCCTCTCTCAGACAAAATGAATCATTTCCTCACCATATCTCACTGTGTTTTCCCTTGCTCCTTCCTGGAATGTATCCCATTATGCTAGAATGCTGTGTGGTTGGGAAGTAAAGAGGCAGTAGAGTGGAGAAGAATATGGGCTTCAGGAGTAGCCTGCTTTTATGGCTTGGATCCTGACTGTCCCCAAAGTTACACACGCTAAAGGCATGGTGCCAGCCTATAGCAGTGTTGGATGGTGGTAGACATTTAAGTGAATGGGGACTGGTTACAAAAAGTTAGATTACTGGAGGCCCTTGAAGTGTGTAGTGGAACCTTGGCCATTTCTTTCTCTGTCTTTGAGGTAACTGCTCCACCACATGCTCCCTACCATGATGTACTGTCTCACTGTGAAACCTCTGCAACTGTAAGATGAAAGAAATCATTTTCTCCTTATAAGTTGATTAGCTCAGGTATTTGGTCAGAGTAATGGAAAGCTGATTAACACAGCTGCTGTGTTCAAATGATGGCCCTTGAAATTTCTTAATCTCCCTATTCCTTGATTTTTGATTTGTCTTGTGTCAGTTTAATAACAACATTACTGGGGTTTTGTAATGGAGATTATGTGAATATGATAGAAATTAATACATGTAAATTACTTGTAATAGTGCTCAAAACATAGTAAACACTAAGCTTTTATTGTTTGTCTCTCTTTTCATTGGGGAATAAGACCATATCTTTATCATTGTACCATTAATGCTTGGCAGTGGGCCTGGTATAGGCTACTAGTTGCTTGATTAATTTGTGTGAGAGTAAACCAGGTTCTAAATTAAACCAAGGTTAGTCCTTGTTTAACAGTTATATATGCATGTAAGCCCTCCACTGGATCATGCATTCATTCCTGTGTACCACGCTGTATTGGTTAAGAATGAAGGTTATAGAGCCTATTTGCCTAGGTTACAGCCATGTTTTGTCACGTATTAGTTGGATGGGATAAGGTATGATATTTAACCTCTGTGCTCTCATCTTCTTCACTTGGAAAATGAGGAAAAAATAGGACATTAGGCACAGAGTTACCAGTCACTTAAATGTTAGCAACAAGTGTTGTTAATGTTATCGGTAATTAAATGATTTAATGATCACCTGCAATGTTCCAGGGACTGTGCAAGCCAATAGGGACAAGAAATGAATGAGTCTTGGTCTGTGCTTTCAGAAACTCATCAGCTAGTGAATGGAGCAGTGTCAGTGTGTGTTAAGTCTAGCAGAGCAAGGGACCAGTGTATAGGAGGAACCTGGGAGGGGAAAAAGCAGAGTGTTAACGTTTTATAGAGGACGGAAATCCTGAGTCTTGCATTTGAGGATTGCCAGTTCTGGGATATTAATACTAAATAAATATCCAAAGACCATTTGTGATTCATTAGAAATGAATTTTAGAATAGATTTCTCACATCACTTTCCCTTAAAAAGACCATTTAACAAAAGGGCCCTTCCTGTATTTTGAAACTCACAGAAGTTGTTTGGGGTAACAGTATGCTGTCAGGCTTTCCTAAGGGCAGCAAACATGGTTTTGAATAGCTTTCCTTGGGCCAAGCTACTTTTTTCCTTTTGCAATTAAGTGAGAGGCCTCTCACAAGCAGAAAATTACACTTCAGATGCCTCTGTACTGCCCACGCCTTCCCTCCCGGTAAATTTTCTAAAAAGCTTGACATTTAGACTCTTCCCATCCTCACCGCAGCAATCAGACAGGAGGGAGGCTGAGAGTGGCTTATTTTCCAAGAAAAATCTTGTGTCCTTTTCTAGGTCACGCTTTTAATAGGGGCCTCTCAGAGATGGTGGGACTGTAGTTATCCTTAAATTATTGCCATTAAGTGCATGGTTGGGGTAGAAGGAAACCTTTGCCTTTTTGTTTCTTAGAAAACCAATAAAGCTATTGAAGCTTGTATAGTTCCCCCAAGTAGTTAATGAGAACAATAGAATTTAAGAGTTCCTGGTGTTCCTCTAGAGCTGATTTTGGCAGATGATAAGCAGCTTGTAAAAGGGCTTATTATTTGAGTAGAGCTTTGGCTGCCTGACTTTTAAGGTTGATTATTTATTTTGCCTGTTGTATAACAGGAGCATTGGGCAATGCTCAAAAGAGAGGCCTTCTGGGTCAGAGATGTGAGAGCTTCTCACATTGTCCCTTCCCAGCATAACTGGACTCCAACTGCGAAGTAAGGGGTGAGCTTTTACACAGGGCCCAGGCCCTGGCCCGTGTAGAGCCCCTAACCACCACGCAGGCTTCCTCATTGGTTTCTTTAGAGGTTGAAAAAGTCAAAATTTCCATCAAGTCTACCCCAAGAAAAATATTTCTGTGTGTATGTAAGTTCTCAAACCTTCACTGGTAATGTGACTGGCCTTTGAAAGAAATGTTTTTAAAGACATAGTTTAGTCATTTGCAATGGGCAGTCGTTATGGGGCCCAGTCATCTCAGGAAGTAAATGCTCTGAATGTAGGGCTTTCAACTGGTTGTATTGAAAACTACCCAGGAAGTCTTCCCCCTCTCCACAGGTTGTTAAGCCAAAATTGTCCTGGGCCCTTTTGTCTCAGGGTTTAAAGTGTTGTACTTCCTGCCTTATGTTGGCCTTGCATGCTTCCTGAGAGAGATTCCGAGGCTAACTTAAGACATTTTAGAAAGAGTGAGTGAGCGAGGGAAGTTCTTCTTCTTCCTATGCTAAACTTCAAAAGTGAATTTAGCCAGGGCCCACAAGAAAGTGAGATGGTTAGGGTAGAGCGAACTTAGTTGTGTCTCTGTTGTTTGGTTTTTACAGGGCCCTGAATTTATGAGGAAGTTCTGTTTATGGACGCTATAAGCCTGCATTTGTGTCAAGTGCTGTCAGTAAAATGGATGGTATCCATGGGAGGTGGTGGGTGCCTGAGAAGAGATTTCAATGAATTTTGGATATTTACAAGGTGTATGTCCTTGGGAGAAGTGGCTTTGATACCTGGACTACCATTTCAGGAAAAACCAGCTAATTTAAGCTTATTTATTTATATACTTTAATGTCATTGGGTTTTTCTTCGAGTCTGCCTAGACTCAAGACGTCGGCTTTATAGGTCCTCTCAGAGCAGCTTGAAGACGCTCCTCTGTCAGAAATCAGAGCAAATTCCTCAAGCTGTGGTCACCTCTGCTTTGTCAGTGCTTGCTTCATTTTCTGAAAGATGAATGTCACCTGGCCTCCTGTTGATTATTATTTTTTTTTCAGTACTGGGCTTTGAACCCAGGGCCTTATACATTCTAGGTGAGCACTCTACCACTGAATTACATCTTCAACCCTTTTATCTTGTTCTTTAGTACCAGGAATTAAATTCAAGTCCTTTGCACTGGACTATATTCCTAGCTCTATAAATTTTTTCATTTTGAGACAGGTTCTCACTGTTATGGCTTATTTCTAGATGTTCCCCCCGGAGCCTCATTTTCTTATAGGTGGTGCATTTGAGAGTGATGGAATCATAGGTGTGTGATAGTGGATTAGTGCATTGATTGGTTAAGCATAGTTGTGGGTGTGGATGGTGGATTTACTGAAGAGGGAAGGCCCTCACCTGGCTGTGGGTGGTACCACCTGGATGGAAAATAAAAGGGAAGAAAAGAAAGACTGGCTGTTTCCTGTCTACCTCGTTTCTCTCTGCCGTGCCTCTGTGCCATGCCACCCTGCCTTGGAACCAGCATACTGTGGACTTTTAACCTCTACAAAATATGAGCTAAAATAAACCTCTCCTCTTTAACTTTTGAATTTTGGATATTCTGTTCCAGCAATGAGAAAGTAACTAATATACTAAATATCTAAGTTGCCTAGGCTAGGCTAGGATTTATGATCCAGCTGCTTTAACCTCTCAGAGTGCTGGAATTATAGGTGTGCACCACCATGCCCAGCTTACCATACCTTTTTAAAAATTTTATTTTGAGACAGGCTCTTGCAGAGTTGCACAGGCTGGCCTTAAACTTGTGATCCTCCTGCCTTAGCCTCCTGGGTAACAGGGATTTTAGGCCTGTGCCACCATGCCTGGCTCTTTCTTAATTATTCTTTCCAATTTTCTGTTATTCAGAGCTATTGGAGGCTGAGTTATGTGGGGAAGGGGGCTGGAGGTGGGACCTGCTCCTGGGCAGATACTCAATAGCATGGGCGCTTATACCCAGGCTGTTTCCTGCACACTTTGTTCTCTGAAACGTGCCTCAAACCTGAAAAGAAACATTCAAAAACTACCCCAAACCACACAAAAATAGCAGTAGAGCTGCAAACTTTTTTTAGCATTTTGTTTGTAACATATCTCTAAAGACTTGTGATCCAGGTTCCTGTACAAACTAGTACCAACAGGAAGAGGTCACAGTGGGGCACGGAGGGAAGAAGTTTAGACAGATTGACGGGGGAGTATCCACGGAAGGCTTGATGTCCTGGGAAGAGAACGAAAAATAGAATAATGTAACATAATGAAGGATGTGACTGTGACCTCCTGGAGCGGAAAAACTTTTGAGTGGGTTAAGAAATCGGAGAAGCAAGGAATATCATTATGTGCATTTTTTATGTCATCAAAATAGTGTTTAAACATATTAGTGCCTACAGGGTGAGTCCTGTATCTGTCCAAGTGTAAATGTTTCTAACTTCACCATAGCTCACCTAAACCAGAATTATGAGTAGTACTTAATGGGACACAATGACAATGTAATGCTTTTTTACTGTATGGGTTTGAAGCCTTGGTTTTGTAAGAGTGATTCAGGTATTATGTAAGAATGTGATTTGAATGCACAATTCATTCCCTGGTTTAGTACCCATAGAGATGCTCATTTTAGACTTCATCAGAGGCTTCTTCAAGTGCCCATGGGCTTTTCTTTACATTTCTACTGTTGGCCAAGGAGCTACCTGTGATCCTTCGTGGATACCCTAGGTATGAAAGAGTACCACTCAGGGTTGGGGGCCTCAAACAGGAAGCAAATTTGATCCTCAGACAAGTCCTTGCCAGGTTGTTACCCGTGTTCATGTTCACTGTGCTGAATGAACTAGCTTAGCCCACTCATCAGCACCTTTGTGTCAGAAGCCTGGACAGGGTACAGAGGTTGGGCTTCAGGTCCGCCTCTTGTGGCCTGTCCTGTTCCTGAGCTTTCTGAGCAGTTGCTGTGTACTGGAAGCACTGGGTGCAAGTCAGTGCTGATTGGGCCAGAGCTTTCTGCTGCCATCACATGCATCTACAATTATCTCTCTCCTTTTGCTTGCCAGTAAATAGTCTGGCCACGAACCACCACCAGCAAGAAGGTCTACTTTATTTATGCTCTCCCTGACCCTTACCCCCACCCTGTGACAGAGTACAATTCACTTGGCTTAAAGCAGAGAAGCAAAGTTTGCCCATAAAGCAGTCAGAAACATGTCTCACTTAGCCACTGTAATTGTAATGTTTTGGCTCAGCCTTTTGTCACCATTGCCTGCTCTGGCCCTTACCATGCTCCACCAAGGGATGTCTGCTAATTAGGAAATTTCTGTATCACCTTTCTCTGGAAATAATTCTTATAGCTATAGAACTACTAAATAGGGCAATACATGTGGTAGAACACTGGATTGTGAGTCAGGAAACCTGGGTTTTGGTCTTGGATCAGCTGTGGACTGCCATGTGATCTTAAACAAAACTCTTACTCTCCTGCTGAGGGGTGGTGGGCATGATGATTGCATTATATGATCTCTGAAGTCCAAGTACTGAACCTTCCATTCTCTCTCCTGCTCATGAGAACTGAATGTTTTAGTCTGCTTCCTAAAGTGTGTTCTCTTTTCCTCTGTATTCATGTCTCCCTCCATCTGAACCTCTTTGGTGAAGTAGTTCTTCATCTATTTTGTTTGAAAGCTGTGCTGGGAATATGAACAGATCGCAATGATAGAGACGCATAAGTTCTAGTTTTTATTTTGGATCTGACATATGGAATTCAAGGCTAATAGAGTTATTATAGTCTCATTTGAAATTTCGATCATTGAATGACATGGAGAGCAGCCAAGCTAACCATTCACAATGTGTGGAGTTTTAGGATTAGACAGCCTCAAGAGAGCCTTTCCTCTCTTGGAAATGACTTGGGTAGGAACACAGGAAATACGCTTTCCTGTCATCTCTCATCATTAGCATTACATTGGCAAAGCAAGGAGAGACTGAAAAGGGTGCAGCAGCAATCTTGGGCAGGGGTACTAGTGGTGGACTGTTAAATGCCCACTGTTTGGCAAATGAGTCAGGTATTGTGGAACAGGCAGACTAAGAGGACTCCTTTCTGCAAACCAGCCCTGCCTGTTCTTACTTTTGGTCCTACATCAAGTTATTTTCTCCAGTTGACATGTCCTCTTTCTCCTTCAAAATCTTTGCCCTCCAACAAGATCCACCTGTTCTGTTAAGTTCAGCAAACATTTATGGAGAAATTCCCAGTCCGAGGCCTCTTTTGGGGAAAGAAAGACAAAGGTTTAGTTCCTCTCCTCAGGCTCATTGTACTATATTGACCTATTTGGATTACTGTTGATTCACATATATTCTAGTCTCCACTTCAGCTAAAAGTAAAAGTTCTTAGAGATCAGTGGGTGTGTCTTGGGGGTCCCACAGCCATCTTGAGTTAGGTGACTCATTAGAAGGAATCATAAGTCTTAGTTGTACCTTTTATTCAGAGCTAAGTTTTGTTAGAGCAATGGATATAGAGAAAAGGCAGCATGAAAAATACATGCATTGGTTAGGCACAGGCTTTTTAATTTCTTCTTTATGTAGGACCATACAGGAACTAACAGCAGACTACAAGAATACTGTGAAATGTCACTGCCTAGGAAAGTTGACCCAACTTCACATTCTCTAAGGCTTTCACAGAATTAAACTCAGGACCCCAACATTAAAGCCAGGTACACCAGGAATCTTACTATACAATCCTGGGAAGTCCTGTCAAACTGGTTAGCATACTCCATTCCTCTGGACATACAAAATGATATCAGAACATCAATTGGTGACATAAAGAATGGGAGAACATGGCGGACAGATAACAGCAACTACCGGAGGCTCTCTGAAAACTAGGCTCAGAAGCCAGGTATGGTGCGGACTAAAGAGACATAAGCAGGTGGAGTTATGCTCTGCTGACTCAGGAACGAACTCGGCTGAGAGAAACCAACTTGGAATGCAGTCCTGGTGCTAAAACACGAACAGAAAAGCCTCGCTGCTGAGGCTGGACCCCGCGCCATTGGAAGCCGCGATTTGGGTTTCCCGCCGCGCGGTGGCTGGCTGCCTCCACAGCGGCTCGGCAAGGAGAGACGCACAGAAGCTCTGGGAATGGGAGTCTGCGAACAGAGTCGAAAACAGGACGGACAAGGAGGCGTACACTGACTGGTGGCGAGGTGAGTGAGAGAAACTGACACTCCACCACAGTTTGACTCCAGTGGACTTTCTGGGCCCGGGCAGTCCTGCGGGAGCAGGGCGCAGTGGCGACTCCAGCCACACATTCCCCTCTCGGGCGGGATTGGTGAAAAGTGCCTGGCCTGCGTGACGCTGCCGGCGGACCCAGTAGGCTGGCCCAACCCAGATCCCAGATCCCGATGGAGGCCGGGAGGGGCGGGCCCCACGTAGGCTGCCTGGTGTGCAGCGGTGAGTGGGAACACCTAACTGGCGCAATTCGATCAGGCTGTGGCTGACAGGAAGAGAAGCTGGGCCTCTCATATAAGCTTGCATATATAAGGAACAGAGAATATGGGAAGAGGCAGCAACAAGAAAGGCTCCTCGGCCCCCAATTCTGAGAAACAGGCAATAGCAGACACCGCACCATTACACATAAGGCGCCATATAGAGAGCCTCATAGACCAATTCAGGAATGAAGTTATCAACGACCTGAAGCTAGAAGTATGCAAAATAGTTAGAGAAATGCTAAGCACCACCCAAGAAAAAACAGATGGTGGAATGGAAGAACAGAAAAAGAGGGGAGAATTGTTTGATGGAGAAAACAGGGAAAGCATAGAATATGTGAAGCAGGTTCAAAGGGACTACCAAGATACTAAGAAGTCTATCGAAGACTGGCATAACAGCTTGAAAGAAACTAAGGACAGACTATCTGAACTGGAGGGCAGACTTGTAATATGGGAGAATGAAATGAAAAACTTCTTAAAAATAACAAAGAAACAAACAGCAATAATACAAAGACAAGAAGATGATAAGAGGAGACATAACTTAAGGATTAAGAACATAAAAGAAGAAGTAGGGACACAAACAAGTGAACTACAAAAGCTACTCACAGAAATAATCCAGGAGAATTTTCCTAATTTAGCAAAAGGTAAAGATACTCAGATGTATGAGGCATACAGGGCCCCAGCTACCTACAACCCAAACAGAGCAACACCCAGGCATATAATAATCAAAATTCCAGAAATTCAATACAAGAACAGAATATTAAAAGCTGTAAGAGACAAGAAACAGACCACTTACAAGGGAGCACCCATCAGAATTACAGCAGATTTCTCTGCACAAACCATCAAATCACGAAGAGCATGGGGGGAAATAATTCAAGCTTTGAAAGATAATAATCTCCAGCCAAGATTGAGATATCCTGCACAACTGTCCCTGGAAATTGATGGAAAAACAAGGTGCTTCCAGGATAAAGAGGAACTGGGGGAATTTGCAACCACCAATTCAACTCTACAGAGAGTATTGTAGGATATTCTAAAAAAAGAAAAATACAAAGAATCCAGAAATAATGGAGGCCACAACGAATGGAGCAGAGAACAAAGTGAAGAAGACAAACTGACAGCTACTGACAGAATAAGAGCTCAACAGAAATGAGGCAGAGAAGATTGGATGATAGGAACAGCTATTGTGGAGAAAATGACATCTTAATAGGTAATACTGATTTAGTATCATCTTGTTTTGAAGTCTCATCTAGCTTTTGTCCTTCTGTCTCCAATGGTCCAAATAGGTTGTATCTTACTGGATTTTATTATGTACGATAGTATAAGCAAAAACCTTTTAAAGACAATGAGATTATACAGAAACCATTGTTCATTTTCTGTTAGTCGATTCTAAATACTCTGTAATGCTGTCATTCTCTTAAATGGTTTTACATTGCTTTGATATACTTAATGCTACAGTATACGAAGTTGTACTCAAGGATTTCAAGGAAAGAGATAATATGGTAACTACTTTTAGGTCAGGATTATCTGGTGGTGAAACACTATTCTGCTTAAATGGTTATGTTTTGATCTGTGCTGTTTCGTTGTTGTGCCCTCTTTTATCTCAATCTCCACTCCATTATTTACTTTTTTATTTTTAATCCTTTTAATTAAAGGGAAAAAATAGCAGGATATATTATAGTAACCCACTTTGACTTTCCATTACCTCGATTTAAAGCCCTGTATTACTCTCACCATCTGGTTTTTAACTGATGTTCCTCTATTCTGTTTTGCTGGATAGTATCAGGTTCGAAAATTTAGGCATCAGCTGTGAAGATAATGAGATTCATTATAACGCCCATTCTCGTTGACTTTTATCTATTTTTGAAGACCTACAATGTCTCCAATGTTTTGGTTTTGTCGGTCTTATTCTTTACTGTTTTGTTCAATTGTATTGTAACTAACGATATAGGCAATTCTATTAGAGATAGCGGGAGGCATTATGGTAACCATTGTTGATCACCTTGTATTATGTTTTCACATTATCTATTATGTCCACCCTTTTGACTTGACCGATTCTGTTCTGTTATGTCACATTTGGTTTTACTCTCTTCCAAAAAAGTAATAAGAACCGTGGGAGCAATGAAACCCAAAATGTGTAATAGTCATTGTACAAAAGAGAGGAAAAGAAAGTGCTCTATACTATATAACTGCATGTATATTTAAGTGTATAAGATAGAAAATGATATCACAGAGTTTTATTGGATCATTGAACAGAACTGTTTGCAGTATCATTGATGGAATGTCCACTTTACAAGCTTTAATTTTATGACTTGAACAATTATTTCTAAGATGACAATATGTAATCCATTAACTAGTGATTTCCTACTGTTCATTTTTTTTCTGCAAATCTGTATAACTTGTACCCTTTCTCTGCTTTTTTTCTTTTCTCCTTAAATAAAATTAAAAAAAAAAAAAGAATATTTAGAGAGCTATACTCGGCTGCTTGTCTTCTAAAATGTGTTTCTCTCCCTTACAACCCATTCTTCACTCACCACCCAGAGTTGTCTTTTAAAATATGAATCAGATTATGTCATTCTCAGCTATTCACTACCTCAAATGACTTCTCAACCCTTTTGAAATAAAACTGAAAAATGTTATTCTGCTCATTCATCATGCTTTTGCCTCAGACTTCATGAATGGGAGCTTTTCCTCTTCACATGATATTCTTTCTTCCAGAACAGTTCTGCTAACTCTTAAATGCCTTGGTCCTTCTCCTCTTTAAGTGTCACTATCACTGTCAGCCCCCCATGGACACTTTCTCTAATCATCCTATTAAGGTAGGCTTGCCCTTCTCATCTGAGATCCTGATGGTTTGCTAACATATTTGTAGTCATTCTACACTGACAGGAAGGTAAGCTCATGAAGAAGACCTTTGTCTGTCTTACTTGCAGTGATATCCCCAGCAGCTAGCACTATGCCTGATTCAGCACAGACATTCAATTAGTATTTGCTGATTAATGTAGTTAATTACATTGATTACTTAAAAGTGACGAACTAGTGTCTGCCCTAAGAGGTTTGTATTTTGCTGAAGACTTGAGTAGGACAAAAACCCAAAATATACAGAAAACATTTCTATGCTTGCTGGCAGCCAGCAAAGGACATGTCTAAGTTCTGAACAGCAGACACCAGCAAACAACTGAAAGGCCACACAGAGATAATAGAATCTATCCAGTTCAGTGTTCATGCTGGAAGAGGTCTTGGGGAGGGGTGTGCTGTTTAATGGAGATACCAGCAGCTTGGAAATTCCCAGTGGAACACAAGGATTCTGGGGTGTTCATGTCTTTTCTAGAGGGACACTAGTGATGTTTTTGCCAAAGAAGCCCCCACAGTATGTTTGCGCCTTGCTTCTGGCTTCTTCAGGACTTGTCCTGTGAGTCTCTAGAAAGCTGTGACCTATCTAGTGTTGTTTAGTAAATTTCATTTCTGATTAAACTAATCAGAATAGATTCTGTAGTTTTGAACAGAGAGTTTTGATAGTGTAAAGATAAAAAGATTGAAATTCTAAATCCTGATTTGAAACTGACATTTAGCTGTCAGTGACAAGTGTTAAAATTATACTGATTATAGGTAAATGGAAGCAACTTGAGACTATCCTCATAAGTGAAATAAAGCAGATACATATTTGTAAATATCATATTGTGTCTGTAGTATAAAAATAATAAAAATTGAAAGAGTAATAAGATCCAAAATGTATAATATATATTGTGATAATGAAAGGGAAAGAAAGTGCTCTAAAGGATATGACTGCATGTATATTTAAGTGTGCAAGACAGATATCCATACTACTAAGTTTTTGTTAGTCTATCAAACAGAATAGTTTGTACTGTCATTGTTTGTCTGTCTACTTTTTATGCTCTGATTTTGTAACTTGAACAACTACTTCTAAGGTAACAATATGTAATTTATCAACTAGTGATTTCTTACTGTTATGTTTTTAATTCTGTATTTTTTCTATCCTTTTTCTGTTTTGCTTTTTTTCTCTAAATAAAAAATTATACTGATATTGGAGACATTACTTTTAAACTGAACCAACATGTAACTATATGAAAATGACATGCTGAGTTTTAGGCAGGGTTATTTATTTACTCAAAGATATGGGAAATTGTATAAATGTATATTTCCATGCGTCCATAATCACTATTTTGTTTTAAAAATTTCTATTTTGAGCATATACCACTTTAAGTAGCTCAGTGAAATTTTTTCACAAGTATAACAGTTATTAAGTGAAAGAAATATTTTTAAAAAGAAAAGCTGAACTACAGTGTTTCAGTTATAACTTGGGTAATAAAATTATGATGGAAACCAAGGAAGAGAATACCATAAAAGTGAGCGTAGTGATTAATTTTAGAATTGATGTGGAACGTGCACCAAACTTCTGAGGTAACTGGCAAAATTCTGTTTTTCAAATTAGTATATGTTTGCAATACATAATGATTACATTTGTTTTGGTTATTTGGTGTACATATGTACATATCTTTTTTTTTTTTTTTTTTTTTTTTTTTTTGGTACTGGGGCTCAAACTCATGACCTTGAGCTTGCCAGGCAGGCTCTTATGCCACTGAGCTAAATCCCAGTCCTGCCATCTTTTATAGTATTTTGATACTCAAATTGTTTATATTTTGAGAATCTCATTATTGTGTATCTATTATTTATATCAAGATATCCCCTAAAACTTTCTGTTCTCATAGGTGGAGCTTCAGGGAGGTGATTGGATTATGCAGGCTTGACACTTTCTAGTGAATTTGTCCATTGATGAGTTCATAGCTAATATGATTTGGGGTGAAGCCTGGTTGGAGAAGGTGGGTTACTGGGGAAGGAAAAGGATCTGTCTTCTGCCTCCTTCCCTCGATCCCTGTCTCTGCATCTGACTGCCATGACATGGCAGAAAGTAAGTGAGAAAGAAAAAAATCATGAGCTATTTAGCATTCTATGTCTGATTTATTTTACTTATCACTATAGTCTCAAGGTATATCTATTTTCCTATAAATGACTCAAATAATGTGTGTGTGTGCGTGTGTGTGTATCCCACATTTTCTTTATCCATTCATCTATTTATGGGTTTATAGGACACTTTAAGATTTAACTATTATGAGTTATGCTGCATATATATCACTGTAATGAGATGTGTTCAACTCTTTGGAGAAACACCTGGAAGAGGTGTAGCTGGGTCAAATGAAATTTCTAATTGTAAGTTTTCTAAATTCCATAGTAATTGTGTTACTTTATATTTCCACTAACAATTTAGAAGGACTCATTTTCCCCCACATCCCCAGCAGCATTTATTATTGGTTGATTTCTTGATAATAACCATTCTTTCTCTAGATGGAATCTCAGTGTTGTTTTAATTTGCATTTCTCTAGTAACCAGTGATGTTGAAAGTTTTTCATGTGTTTAGTGACCATTTGTATTTCTTCTGATATGTCTATTTCAGTTGCCCATTCTTTGGCTGTGTGTTATTTTGGGGAGTGTTTAGCTTCTTTTCAGTTTATATATTCTAGATATTAGTCCCTTGTCCATTGAGTAACTGGCAAACTTTTTTTCTCGTTCTGAAGCCTGTCTCGTTATTTTGCAGATTGTTTCCTTTGCTGTGAAGAAGGTTTTAAATTTGATATAATTCTATTTGTTGATTTAGTGCTATTTCTTATACAGTGGGATCCCATTCACAAAGTCTTTACCTGTATCTATATCTTCAAGAGTATTACCAATTTTATCTTCCAGCAGATACAGTGTTTCTGTCTTAATATGTATGTAGGTCTTTGATGCATTTTGACTTAAGTACAGGTAAAACCAGTTTTCCCAGAAACATTTGTTAAAGAGGCTATCTTTTCTCCTGTATATGTTTTTGGCCATTTTGTTGAAGATAGATGGGGTTGTTTCTGCAACCACATTTCTGTTCTGTTGATCCACATGTCTGTTTTTGTGTCAGTACCATGCTGTTTATATCACTGTAGTTTTGTAATATAACTTGAAATCAGGGATTATGATGCCTGTTGCTTTGCTCTTGTTATTTAGGATTGCTTTGTAATCCTTGGTCTCTTTTGGTTCCATATAGTTTTTAGGATTTTTTCTAGTTCTGTGAATAATGCTGTCGATATTTTGTTTGGAATTGATTTAAATTTATATCATTTTAGTTGAATGTCCATTTAGACAGTATTTAGGAATAGGGGATGTCTTTCCATCTTCTGATGTCTTCTTTAATCTCTTTTTTCAGAGTACTGTAGTTTTCATTATAGAGGTCTTTCACTTGGTTAGATTAATACCTAGCTATGTAATTTTTTTGAAGTTACCATGACTTGGATTGTTTTACTCCCCTTTCTTTCTCATTGGGTTCTTTGTTGATATGTAGGAATGGTTTTGATTTTGTATATTGATTTTATATCATGCTACTTTGCTGAATTCTAATAAATAGTTTATTTGGAGGTCTTCTATGTAAAGGATCATGTCATTTGCAAAAAGGGAAGGAAAATTTAAAAATCAAATTATAATATGTATACACACCAATTCCCCACAAGAAATATATTTATAATGTATCATAAACATTAGTTAAAAATTTTAAAAGACTACTTTGAGCTCTTCCTTTCCTATATGTATTCCTTTTATTTCATCATCTTGTCTGATTGCTCTAACTGAAGTTTTGAGTACTATATTGAAAAGAAATGGTTAGGGACCTCTGTCTTGTTCCTGATTTTAGAGGAAATGTTTTCAGCTTTCCCCATTTTGTATGGTGTTGGCAATGGTTTTGTCATATGTGGCTTTTATCAGTTTGAGATAAGTTCCCTTTGTACCTGTTTTCATCTAAGCAGTATCTAGAAGGGTGTATACTTTAAGATATCATCTGTATTTTTAAGTCTTCTATTTTTTTAAGTAAAATGGTTAAAATAGGCATATCAGCTATTCAAATATAAATTATTTTTATAAAAATGTCTCTATTTTCATTGAAACTCCTTGATAATTTCTTTATGGATTTAGTCTATGGAAGTATGTGAGTTCTTACAAGCTTAAAAGGTCAGCTTAATGTTTTTAATCATCCCTTATAATCAAAGGCCTAAAAACAAAGAAAAACAGGACTGTATTTTTCCCCACAAGCAAAGACATTTTAAAAAGCATTATTGTTCACTTTTAATGAAAGCATGGAAGAATTAG
This sequence comes from Cavia porcellus, assembly GCF_034190915.1. Lineage (NCBI taxonomy): Eukaryota > Metazoa > Chordata > Mammalia > Rodentia > Caviidae > Cavia > Cavia porcellus. Next base: position 80,022,845 of record NW_026947486.1, read on the forward strand.
TTCTTAATGCCCTGTGAGCAGATATTTGAATGAGTACATCCTTTTTAGAAAACCATTTTGCAATCCATATCAAGAACCTAAAAATGTTTATACTCTTTTATCTGGCAAACTCAATTTTGGAAAGTTAATGTTAAAGAAATGATCACATGGATACAGGAAGATAGATGCAGCATTTAATAATAGTGAAATTATGGAAATCATGTAAATGTTTTAACTTTAGGGAAGTAGTACAGTCACATGCTTAACTATTCTGTTGCCATTAATGTGGAAGCTTTTGAATATATGGGTATAGAACAGTGATAATGATGGCAAGAGCCAACATTTATTGATCACTTCTGAGACCTCTTTCCATGAATTCTCTTATCCTTGAATAATATTTGGAGCTGAAAACTCTGATTATTTTTATGTTGCATATAAGGACATGCTGGGAGGTTCAGTAACTTCCCTGAGGTTATACTGCAAATAAGCAATAGAGCTAAGGCTGAATACTCTGAATTTATATTCACCCTGTTAAGCTCAGTAATGTTTAAATGATAGGATTATAGTGATTTTTATGTGTTACTCTATTTTCCTTTATGCTCTTAATTTTATTCAATAGCCACTTTGTAGTTTTATAGTAAAAAAATTATAGCTCCTCCCACATGTTCTTGGTGCACAAAAATGCAGCAACTTCCAAAGGAAGTAGGCAAGGATGAGGGGAAGGCCAAGGGTCTTGATGCCGGAAATACAACATAGTTTCCTTGGGCTTGGCTTCCCCTGCACTATGCAGAATTCCATTTCCCCCTGAGAATCTGCCTCCTAACTACAAACCTGAAAAGCACTGCCTTTGCTTTGGCTTCTTTGCTTCTGAGAAAGTAGAATCTTGCTGGTAAAGGAATGGCAAGTAAGGTGGAGGCAGAAAGGCCAGGACTATCTGCTTTCTGAGTTTTCTACTTAAATTTCCTACTTTAATTCTTGGGTTTCACCTGTCTGGCTCAGCCATGTGTTAAGCAGCAGTTCTGACTTGGTGCCTCTTGCGTGCCTGGCACCTCTGCTGACAGACCAGAGGCGAGGTAGCCCCCTTTTGGCTTTGCACGGGCAGTCACTGGGGTTAGTCTAGGAGAACTCATGGCTCCCCATGGGCGCACATGGCTTTGTACTAATCCATAGATGTATCAGCTACTCGACTTGTCATCTGAACATAACTGGTTTTCTTCCCAACTTGGATTTTTTTAGGAAAGTTGAGACAAGGAAATGCAGTACCCTCTCTACCTTACTAAAAGTAAATCAGTGTGTGATAGAAAGACACACAGGGAGTTTGGCTGAAGGTGAACTCAGAGACCTGGGAATAAAACCTAGCTATTCTGCTTCCTAGCCCCGCGCTGTGCTGTCTATATTTAGCAAAGCTCCATGAGCCTTGCCCACTTTGTGTAAAAGCCAAAGTAGGCACAGTTTGCTCATAAATATTCCCGTTTGTCAGCTCATGCTAACCACCCAGTCAGATGGTCATTTTAAAATCTTGCATCTCTCTTGTACTCAGCTCCTGGGGCCTGCAGGGAATACACACCAGGGGATCAGCAGCCTGAGTTTTCCCCAAAGCCAAGTGACCTCAGCCAAATGCCCTGAAATTAGAGGCGTGTCTCTTACTGCTCCATCTTGGCAGGGCTCGGTGAGTGACTCCCTCTCAAACCCTCTGTTCCTGGTCACAGTTCTTTGAGTGTGCTGACCTACTTTCTCTCCTTTAGAAGAAAAACAGAAACCAACAAATGTCTCCAGCAAGACTCTTGTTTTCAGGAGCTTTGACTCTGTATCTGACCCTTTGTCCTTTCCTTGCTCCACTGTCATTGTACTACAACCTCTTCACGCATGACTGAACCAGAACTGCCTGATGTTTGCTGTCCCCATTTTGTAACTGTGTTTTCAGAATGAGTGTGGCCATACATCACAGGAATGGGGCAAAGTTATCCCCAGCCTTCCTTTCCCTGTTACATCTCATTGCTCAGTGGCCAAGGTAGACTCAGGTTTCTTCTTTAGGAGAATCAACAGGGTGTCTCTGATTTGGGCCACAGTTTTACTCTGTGATTGGCAGCATTGTGGGCTCAGAAACACTTACCTTGAGACACCTGATTCAATACACACTTTTGATATGGACTTCTAAGAAGAGTCTTAGGTGGTTTAGATCTTTGCTGCCATGACAGGTAGAGTCCCTCTTTGCAGTATGTGTCCAGGTGACTCAAATACCTGTATTAAGAATCCCTAGGACAAATTGATTATTTTTAGTCTGTTACCTGGCCTTCATTTAGTCATCAGATTGAATTAGTTTGGAAAGTATATGCCAGTCTGAGAAAAATTCATTAGGTGGAAAAAGTTTCTGGAGTTCAGAGGTCAGGTGTGGATGTTATAGTCCTTTTGGATTATACACTGCTTTCAATAACCTGTTATATCAGATCGTCATACCCATGGGTAAGTGATTGTTTTTTGTAGATCTCTTGTCCTTGGCAGCTTTGTATCTTTCTGCCCTGCTCTTCCCTGTGCGTAGAGCAAATTATAACCAGCCTGCCTTCTAGAATCCTATAAAATTTCACTTACATTGGAAATGCTAGTGTGGACTCTTAAAAGGTTCTTTTCACCAGTTCCAGAACCCTATTGGAGTTGCAGTGACCACAAGAAGCTACATCTCAGCAGCCACCTGCTCTCAAAGCATGTGAGTCAGGATCAGGGTGAACTCAGCGTCTGCAGAGCTGAGCAAGGAGGTTGTGAGACAGGATATGACTGCAGCCAACAGTAAGAAATCTCTATTTTTGTGGGACTTTTGTGCCTGTGACAATAAGGTATTTGTCCAACCCATCATTTGGCTTGGAGGCAGGTTAAGCATGAGTGACAGCGAGACCTCTGCATTCACAGAGCTGGAGCTGGGGGCACCTGGAACGAATTGCAAGAAGTAACAAAATTGAGGACAAGAGTAGGGGAATAGAAACAGTGATATTGTTGAGATAGTGAGTTCTGAAGGCAACAAGGATGAAAGTTACTACCTTGTGTGTGCCTCAAAGTTTAATTGGGCCTGAAGTGAAAAGGGCCAGGCTGGCAGAGAAGGGAGGAGGGTACAACACCTGTATTAAGGTGTGTGCTTTTATGCAACAAAGTTATGTAAGACTTCCTATGATGATGGAAATGTTCTGTGCTCCCTATTGTGATAGCCACCAGCCACCTGTGGCCCTTGAGCTCTTGAAATATATTCAAATTTACCTAGTTACACATCACTATTATAGATAGGGGATTACCGAGTATAGCTCTAGAGTCACAGTTGATACTGGTAAAGTGAAGGTAGTCCTCCACAGTAGTTTAAAGCATAGATTCAAGGAAGCTCTAGGATAAATTCTATTTTCATACTTACTAATTCTGAAACTTGGACAAGATACCTAGTCTCTGAGATAATTTTTCCCTCCAAGAAATGGAGATCAGAATAATGCCTATATTAAAGAAGATTGTTTTAAGGATTCAGTTAAATGATCCATGTAAAACTCTTTAACAAATTGCAAATTGTCTGCTTTCATTAAGCTTATAGACTAGTGATGGCAAGAGAAAAAGATACATGAACTTGTAAACACAAAAATATTATAGACAAAAAAGATGGAAGTATGCACAGGGAACTGAGGAGACATCAACACAAAAGCTAGAAGGTTATTGTAGTAAGCCAGGAACAAGATAATGATAGTCATAAAGTAAATGATGATGATCATCAACAGATGATGAGATAAACTAAATCTCAAGGGCAGTGAGCAGTGAAAAATGCTCCCAATGATTTGATGTTATTCAGCCCACTGATGAATAGGTGATAGACAATACAGAAGGAGGACCAGTATTGGAGAGAAATCATTTTGAAACATGTTAGGCTTATGTACAGCAGGTTGAAAGGTTAGGACCCTGTGTTAGGCCCCCTTCTTTTTCTCCACCTTCATCTTAACTCATCTGTCCCTAGAGCTTCAAATACCTTTAATTCCCAAACTTCCATCTCTGGCCCTGATCACCCCACGGAGGACTGAATACGCTATAGCCCATGCTGAAATTCCTGAACTTTATACTACAGTCCTTGTTCATCATGCTCCTGGCTGTAAATTATTCTCTTCAGGATCTTTGTACTCTGCCTCGGATGTTCTTTGCTCACCTTCTTTCTCATCATCTAGATCTCAGTTCCGGAGTCAGCTCCTAAAGCTTTGCTTGATCACCCTAACAGAGAAGCCCCTGCCTTAACCAGTGTCGCATCATGTCACTCTGTTTTATTTTCTCCCCGGCATTTAATGTTATCTAAAATAGTCAGTTTCATTAATCAGATTACTTACTTATTACATATCTTCCCCACCAGAGAATGTAGGCTCCCTAAGATTGGTGACCTCATTTGCTTTGTTTCTGCTGAGTGTCTGGCATCTAGCATAGTACCTAGATGGTGCTCCACGGATATGTGTTGAATGAGTGAATTAAGAAATGAATCCTTGGGAAATGTATGATGGTATCATTATTTCAAGGAAAGCCTAAGAGTGACGTGGATACTAAAGGAATGAGCAAAGGAAGGAATGCCTACAAAGAGACTTGGAGGAACAAGCAGAGTTGTAGGAGGAGAAACTGGAAAGTGTGATGTTACAGAAGGCAGTCCCACTTCCCTTTCTAGAAGTAACCAGTGCTAACAGATGGGGTGGTTTTCCTTCCAAATCATGCTCTATATATTTACATATATTCACAAATGTTTATATTACATGCATATGTAGTTTTGGTTTTTACATAAATGAGCTCACAGTACATATATTGTTCTATCACTTGCTTTCAAAAGTAACTATTGAGCTATAATTTACAAGCCATAAATTCTCACCTTAAAATGTGCAAATCAGTGGCTTTTCAGTATATTTGTGGGTATATGCAAATATCACTATAATCAAGTTTTATATTTTCATCACTTCAAAAAATTTTTAGCTATTACCACCATGCTCCCACCCTACCCCCATTCCTAACAAACTACTAATCTACTCTCTTTCTCTACAAATATCCCTATTCTAGACTTTCATACAAATGGAAACATATACTGTGTGATTTTTGTGACTGTCTTATTTTCATTTAGCACAATACTATCAAGATTCATCTATGTTGTAGCATGAGCCATAATTTCATTTTTATGGCTGAGTAATATTCTGTTGTATTTATATACCACATTTGGTGTACACATTCATCAGTTAGTGGGCAACTGAGTTGTTTCCACTTTGGGATAATTATGAATAATGTTACGCTGGCATTCATGTTCAGGCTTCTATATGAGTATATATTTTCATGTTTCTTGGTTATATAGGAATGAGATTACTAGGTCATGTGACAGTCCACTATTTAACATTTTTAGGAGCTATTGGAATTACAGACATGTGTTCCTACACTTGTCTTAGCATTGCACATCTTGATGAACACATTTGTATTCACTTTGTCTGTACTTTTTTAATGATAGAGACCTTCTTTGTCCAATATAGTAGCTACTAGATATATGTGGCTTTTTAAATTTAAATTATGAAAAAATGAAATTAAAAATTTATTTTATACATTGTACTATCTACATTTCAAATACTCAGTAGTCACATGTTTGGGGCTACTATATTGGGAAGTAGAGATATAGAACATTTCCATCGTCACAGCAGTTCTATTGGACAGCAGTGGTATAGACATTGGGCTAGACTGAGACACTTTCTTCTGAGACTTCATGTTTTCGGACTAGTTTCATGTTCTTAGCATCTTTGCACAGCAGTCTTGATCCTCCAAGTACTGCACAATACCCCTTGACTTCTAACCTCTGATTGTCATTTGCCTTCTGTCAGTATCTTTATTTCCTATTGCTGCTATAATAAATCACTGCAAACCTAGTGGTTTAAAAGAATACAAATATATTATCAAAATCTGAAACTAGCCATTTTCTGGATTTCTGTAGACTGCTTATTTCTTTTTAGCTCAAAGCTCCTCTTTCCATTCTCCAAGGTAGCAGCATAGCATCTTTTAATTTATCTCTGACTCGGCCTTCTGCTTCCATAGTCACATAGTATTTCTTGAGTCTGACCTTCCTGCCTCTCTCTTACAATGAGTCTATAATTAGATTAGGCCCCCTTGGGTAATCCAGGGTAATCTCATTTTAATGTCCTTAATTTAATCACACTTGTAAAGTTCATGTAAATTAACATCCTAAGGATTAGGATATGGGCATCATAGGGGAATATTTTCAACCTGCCACAGGCAGTCCTCTCTAGTGCCATCTCATTTTCTTTGAAGATCAGTCCTACACATAGCATGTAATACACTATATTGCAAGATTTTATACAAAAGGAGGAGAATATCTAAAAATCATTTTATCTACCTCTAGTGTGTCTGAAATTACTAAAATTTATTATTCTTATTGCTCAAAATATGATCATTCTGTGAATAGTGGCATAGGAATATCTTATAGGTAAGATAGATGCTCAGCTAGCTCAGTGCCCTATAAGAGTGTTTGCCTATTGTAAAGTAGTTATTTCAGGGGTGATTTCTATCAACAATTCTTCTCAAACACACACACACACACACACACACACACACACACACAAACACTCACTCACACCTTTAGGGGTTTGATATATTAACCAAATCAAATCCTCTTTGCCCAAGAAAGGGTGATATGTGAAAGCCTGTGTCATTCCTAGGAGAAGCAGCAGCAGAAACCAAAACAAAATTAGTCCTCTCTTGTAATCCGGTTGAAGGTAACATGCTCATACTTCCCTGTTTCTCCTAGCTAAGTACTATAACCATAAATCCAGTCAATAATGCAAGGGATGACTAAAGGAGAGTTCTGAAAGTTATGAAGGACAGGGCAGAATGATTAGGAACCCCAGGATTAGAGGAACACCATAATAGTAGGGTTCATTACTCTTCTCAGCTCAAAAGATGGAGGCAACCCAGGCCCAGCATTTCCAGCCTCCAACCTAGCAAAAATGGTAGCTCAACGAGGTTCCTTTCTCTGCTGAATTGAATGGGAGACCTTCCAACAATACCAGGTAAAGCTGGCTACTCCAGCAAAGTGGATCTAGCTGGGAACCCCACTGATAATAAGCAGCTAGAAGAAATGCTGTCCTATGCTACCTTGCCAGAGACTCCTTTACTCCAACTAAAGATACTGTAAAACCAGGGACACCATCAAGGGGGGATCTCACCTCAACAGGTAACCTATCTCAGGAAACCTTTTGGTACCCATGGCCTTCAGGATCCCTTCTCCCACTGAGAGATACTGTACCAGAAAGATAGACATTGCTGGCAGAGAGAATTCCACTAGAACAAGCAGACATAAGAAAAATCCTTTGTTCTCACAGAACAGAACCACACCCCAACCCCCTCACTTCCCCAGGCAACCTTGTCTGGGGAAGGCCCTGTTTTGGATCATTGGACCCATCAATATCACATTCATCAAGCAAATCAAAATAGTACCATACAGTCTCTGAAGCATCACTTGTCACTGGAATCACAGCCTACAGAAGCAGGCTAGGAACTATGTGCTAAACCTAAACAGTGACTACCTGCTAAAATGAAATTTAAATAGGAATCAGAATCTCCTGACATAATAGTCAAAATATCCAGATTACAATAAAAATCACACTAAGATAATCAACTGATACCAACACCAAGGTGAGTCAGATGTTAGAATTATCTGGCAGGTATTTTACTGTAGCTATCACAAAAATTCTTAATAAGTAATTTCATTATCTCTTGAAGCAAGTAGAAAATCTCAACAAGGAAAAAGAAGTTATAAAAAAGAAATACACCACCTGGCATCTACATGGGCAGGGAGAGATGGCAGATAGATATGTTGTTCTGTGATGGAAGTTTGAGCTGAATTATTTCATTGCAAGGTGCTTTAATGTTATTAGAGGACATAGACCTCAACGTTAATGGAGTGAGTGGTTTTTGAAGGGGCAAGGAATATTTCCTGAGGAGTCGGTAGTTGAGAAATATGCTTTTAAGTGTCATGCATGCTTATGACTACATCTGATCCACCTTCCTCTGGGGATAGGCATTACTTTATATCCAGGGATGGAGACTAGTCAAATACAAATAACAACCTAACAACTATCTTTCCTTATAGTCAGTGCTTAGCATGTGTTCCTTTTTGTGAGTGTGCATTCATGGAATCCTCACCATAGCCCTCTGGAGAGGGTGGTTTTGAGAACTCAGTTTTAGTTGGATTAAAGTTCCCTGTGTCTGGACTACCAGCAGACATCTGTGGTTGGCTACTACCCTGTAAGATCCTGCTAGAAGTAAGTGCAAGTGGCAACCATGATGGCATCCTTTATAGACACACCTGAATAGAACTTACACAGGAAGGCACAGCATGATGGAAGGACAGAATGACGTGAGCATCCTAAATAACGAGTGATCACATTCTGGGGGTGTTCAGGAAGACCTCACTTTGAAAGGATAATACTATTTTAGATCTCAAAAACTCCCAGAATTCTCATGTGTGTGGAAGATGATTGGATCATGGGGGTGCTATACTCATCAGTAGATTACTGCTTTGATGAGTTCATAGCTGAATGTGCTATTAGGAGGTGATGCCAGGTTGAAGATGGGTCACTGGAGATGAGACCTGGAAAGGTATATTATTCTCCATGTCTTCCCTTATCTATTTCTTAGCTGCCATTCATTGGGTACTTTCTCTCTGCTGTCTGCCTTGGCCATCTTGTTTCTGCCTTGGAGCCAATCAACTAAGGACTGAAACCATAAGTGAAGATAAAGCTTTCCTCTTGTAAGTTGTGGATGTCAAGTATTTTGTTCCAGTGATGGAAAGGTGTCTAGCACATGGATATATGAACTGAGCTTCTGGATGTGAGTGAGTATATGGATTTAGCTCTAGGGAGACCTGGATTCCTGTTCTGTCTTCTTGGCTTCCTATCTATGAGATCTTAGTAAATAACTTTCCCTGTGCAGGCCTCAATTTCTTCATCTGTAAAATGGATTTAATCATTGATATATTTGTTGTGAAGTGTTGTAAGGATGAAATGAAAAGATACTCTGAGAAACCAGAGGCAGGGCTCGAATGCATCATTTTATTTGAAGGTCTCTTCTGACATTCTTTCCTCCAGGAAGCTTTGCTTGATCTCTTTTTTTCTCCAAAATGACCAATTAGTCAGACATTGTATACCTAAATATCACATTTTACAAAATGGGAATTTCAGAGCTGAAAAACTGTAATAGAACATTTTAAAAAATTACTGGACAAGATTAATAATAGACAAACATGTTCCTTTTTACCTTTCTAGACAACATTGTTCTGGAAGGTCTACCAAATACACTGCAAGAAAAAAAATTTCTAACAAACAGTAAGACAAGAACAAGAAAATTCTATATAGATTACAAAAAATCAAGGGAAACACTGTATTATTTGTATCCTTTAGCTGCATTGTTTTTTATGTCCTTTCATTTTTTTCTTCTCTCTTTAAATAAAAAAAGAGAAAGGAAAGTAAGGTGGACTAAGGGTATAACCGCAGGTATGTTAGAGAGTGAAGGACGGAAAATCATATAACTGAGCTTTTGTTGGATCATTGAACGGAACTGTCTCCAATTCCACTGTATGAATGTTCACTTTGTATGCTTTAACTTAGTGATATGGACAACTGTTTCTGGGAAGATAATGTATAGCCTGTTAACTGGTGATTTCGTACTGTATATATTTTTTTCTAGAACTACTGTATTTGTACCCTTTTACTGCATTGTTTTTTTTTATGTCCTTTCTTTTTTTTTTCTTCTCTCTTTAAATAAAAAAAATCAAGGGAAACTGTCTGTTCTTAGAGTTGATCATTCACAAGGAAGTTCCCAGTGAATCTTAAAAAAATAAATCTCTTGAGAACTAATAATTGAACTCAGTAGGCTGCATGGTACAAGTTCAACACAAAAAAGCAATCACATTTCTTTATATGAATAATGTGAAATATAACCAACACAATATCATTCATAATTGATCCAAACAAAATTAAATACCTAGGCACAGACTTAACAAAACACACAGGATATATATACTGAAAATCACAAAACACTGACAAAAGAATATAAGGCCTTAATAATTAGATTTAACTGTGTTGATGTATTAGAAGACTCAACATCATATTCTCTCCAAACTGTTGTATAAATTAATAAAATGTTAGCAAGGGTTTATGTAGATATAGGTAAGTTTATTCTAAAATTTATATGGAAAGGCAAATAATCTAAGGTAGCCAAGTAATTTTGATAAAGAACAATGTAGGGTGAATCCCAACATTAAGGCCTACTATATAACTATAATAATCAAGACAATTTGGCAATAACAATGGATAGACCACATAAATCAGTGGGAAGGAGCAAAGAACCCAGAAATAAACCCACACAAAATTTCTCACTGGTTTTTGGCAAATATTTAAAAGCATTTAAATTATAGAAGGATAAACATTTTCAACAGTGTGGGAACCATTGTTATCCATAGGTAAAAAAAGTCAACTTTGATGCTCCAGCTTATATAGAGCTAACTCAAAATGTATCAGAGACTTAAATATAAAGCATGAAACTTTAAAAAAATAGTAATAGATTCTATCTCAATGATTTAGAATTCACAAAGAGCTCTTAGGCTTGATGCCATAAGCATGATCCATAAATGGAAAAATCATTTAAATGTGACTTCACCAAAATTTAAGAATTTTTCTTTATGAAGTCCTATTAAGATGATGAAAATACAAGCTTCAGGCTGAGGGAATATTTGCAAACCATATATCCAACAAAAGACTTATCCAGAATATATAAAAAGATACTTAAAGCTTAAACAGTCCAATTAGAAAATGGCCAAAAGCTGTGAACAGACATTTTATCAAAGAGTATGTAAAGATGTACAGATGGCAAACAGTACATGAAAGATGGGCAACAACATTAGTTATCAAGGAAATGCAAAGGAAAACTACTTTGCGATATTATGTGCCTATCCAAATGACTAAAATGAAAAATAATGACAGCACCAATGTTAGTAACAATACAGAGAAACCAGAGCATTCATACATTGCTGGTATTCTAACAGATTAATTAATAGTTAAACAAACTGTGATGTACTTATGCCATGGAGTGCTACCCAGTAATATAAAAGAAATAGGGAATTGGTTCATCTTAACCAAATCTCCTAGGCATTTACTATATGAAAAAAACAGACAGTCTTTTTTTTTTTTTTTTGTCTTTTCGTTTTTATCAGTACCAGGGATCGAACTCACGACTGCCTGCTTGCAAGGCAGGCACTTATTCCGCTGAGCTAAATCCCCAGCCCCTAAAACAGACAGTCTTAAAAGACACATTCCATAAAGACTTTTGAAATGACAGACATAGAAAACAGATTAGTGGGTAAGGAGTGGTTAGAAAATAGGGATGATAGGAGGTTGGGCATGGGTTCAAAAGGTAGCAGGAAGGATTCTTGTGGTGACACCATACTTCTGCATTGTGTTAGTGGATATATGGACCTACACATGTAATAAAGTTTTATCAAACTAAATGTACATATACATAAACGATTGTAAGTAAAACGTTGGGGTGTGGTAATGTTCTGGTTATAACATTGTAGTATGTTTTTCATAAGAGGTTACCAGGGAGGGAAACTGGGTTAAGGATATATGCTGTGTATGTATTATTTCTTACAATTCATATGAATATAAAATTATCTCAAAATGAAAACAAAATAATTGGAAAGTAAAGACAGACAAAAAATTTGCCCTTGAACATTTTGCCAGAAGTTGGATTAAGGAATCTGGTTCATTGTGCTAATTGGCCATCTGGCTACCAGACTGGATAGTTATAAAGAACACTGACTCCCCAGGCCTGGATATATAGCAATTTAGGAGACCTCTGATGATGCAAAGGATCATCGTTCACCTTCTGGAGAGCCTCAGTAACCAAAGTTAAAATCACTTCAATGAAAAAATAAGCATTCTCTATATAAATCTTCATTCTAGAGGGCATTACTTGGAAATCAAAATAGGGTGCCTTAATCTCTCCCACCCCTGCCTCTTTACAACAGAAATGACTGGCTCACTTATTCCTGAGGGCAAGGCATTAGGGCTTCACAGGCTTGTTACCTCTGTGTAGGGAAAAGTAGTCACCCCATGTCTAAGAAGTCAGTCAGTGACCACAATAGAAACTATGAGGGGAGTTGAGACTGCGGGTGATTGGCTACGAACTCTATCCTGCTGCTAAGCCAAGGCCACCAAACATATTGGTCTTCTTCATCAGTTTGACTTCTTTAATAGGAAGGCCTTCAAAGCCCTTTTTATACCTGTTTATTTTAGATCATTTTATTTTGGAGAGGACTAAACAATGAGAAAAGTATATTTTTCCTTTTTTCTAAATTTTATTTTTCAAAATATATAGAGAAATTGGGCACATTGCTATTTGAATTTTAGCACTTAGAATATATATATTTGTGCAATCAACACTACAATCAGAATCCATAACAGTTCCTTTATCCCCAGAACTCCCTAATGCTACTCCATTTTACTTGTACCTCCCCTCCATCCCCAAATTCTGGCAGTCTCTGATGTGTTCTCCATCACTATAGCTTTGTCTTCTTAGTGTCATACATGGCATCATGCAGTTAGGTAACAGTGGAGCCGCCTTTCACCCAGTAAGTGTTTTTTTATATATCACATTGTTGCACCTTTCAGTAGATTACTCAGAATATTTTTAATTTAAAAAGTATTTCCCATTTTTTAGAGTAATTCTCATGAGCAGCAATAGTACAGTTACATGCATTTAAATACATGTGGTCAAACAACTGATAATAATTTGCATATTTCTTTCATCTATTTCTTAATCTCTAGTGGTAAAAAATATAGTGAAGCAAGAAGTACATGGTGATTCCCAAAAATGTATTACAGATTTCTAAAGCTGGAAAGATGCATCATTGACTACCTGAACTGTACTTGGATCACTTCTTTGACCAACTAAGGAGCCTACAGGACAGCAGCAGTCAGCAGACATCTATACATACATATGATTCTTACTGGAAGCCTGCATGTAATTCTAAGTATTCATAGCCAAGCTAACAACAACAACAAAAAAAGATCTGGTACAATTGTCTCAAGAAATGAGGCCTTAAATTGCCTGCCTCCTGAAACATTCCCAAAAATGTTTCTTTCTGAGATTTAATCATGTCTGAAATTTCCACTATTAGAATCACCCACTGAGCTCAAGAATTCCAAAAAAATGTCTTTAAAAAATGTCAGCTGTGGCACTTAAGAAGCTTTTCCAGTAATAAGTCGGGCCCTGAAGTATTAGACCAGTATCTTTAGATTTGAGGCATAGAAAACATCTAGATTGGTGCTTGGTGCTAAATAATAGGCACCCTAGCTTAAATTAACTGTTGGGATAGGAAACTATCGTATCTGGAAATACTGGGTCTCAAGGAAACAGTCTGTATATGTGCATGGTGGGGAGGTGACAAAGAAGGACTTGGGGGCAGGCTGAGGACAAATTTTGACTGTTTGGTAAGTTTGATTATTCCCTGGTGAACTACACCATTGAGTTGGATAGCTAGATGCCTTGCTTGCTTTGGTTCATCTCTGTGCCAAATAAACACTGAGAGCCTTGAAACATAGTTCAATAAAAAGTATTCATGAATCCAGTGTGCTCAGCCACAATTAGAGATGAGATACATTCTGATTATAAGAGAGCTTTCTTGTCATTGTCCTTTTGTGTTTATAGTCTTTTCTCTATCTCCCCAAAGCCAAGTCCCCTTAAAGCTCTACCTGTAAAAAGGAACACAACTGCAAAGTATTGAAGAGTTTCAGGCTCTGTAAGGGAAATGTAAGGGATTTGATCTCAGGTGGCAACATTTATCCTGGAATTGAGGGCAGTAGGACAATCATTGCATGTTACATGCAGGAATTGAATGCTTTTGTCTAGGATTAACCAGGACCTTAGTCCTGATGTGTGTGTGTATGTGTGTGTGTTACTGGGGATTTGAACCCAGGGCCTTCACACTGATCTGCATCTCTAGCCCCACCCCTTGTAAATTTTAAGATAGAGTCTTTTTTTTTTTTTTTGGTCTTTTTCCTTTTTATCGGTACTCGGGATCGAACTCACGACTGCCTGCTTGCAAGGCAGGCGCTTATGCCGCTGAGCTAAATCCCCAGCCCCCAAGATAGAGTCTTAACACGCAAGTTGTCCAGGCTGAGCTCAAACTTTGGAAAGCCCTGCCTCAGCTTTCCAGGTATGCGACACCATGCCCAGCTGGCCTTCCTCTTTTTCTCTGCTGTTGTTTTACCATAGTTTCCCCTGCCCTCTTCAGGCCCATGTAACTACATTTCTGTCAAGTAGCTAATGTCTAACAATTGGTAAATCAGTAGATTGTGCTCCATTTGACGCTCCTGCAATCTAGGTTTATAAAGCAGATGGCTGCTTGTTTTATTCCTATTGTTTTTTTGCCTATTAGTGCTTCAGATGTATGTTTAAAACAACAAAAGAATTATCAGAAGCACAGTTTATCACAGTTGGTTCTTACCAGCCTCAAACCACAGACTGAGAGCAGCCCTTGGTTATATAAGCAAAGAAGCACATTGACAGCAAGGCAGTAAGCAAAAAAAGCGCATTGCAAAGAAGCACATTGACAGCAAGGCAGGCACAGTCTCATTGCTGAAGGGTTTTGGTCATAACACCTGTACGGTATGCAGGCATCCTTAGGTGAGGCTCAGCGAGCAGGATGGCTGAGAATGAAGATATTCTAACTCTTATTGAATTAATAGACGTGAAGTGCTATTTGAGATACACCAATAATAAAATACAACCGGGAAGCTAGTAAGTCCTTTTTGAGACACAAATGAGAGTAGGAAAGAAAAGTGTATTTAGAGCTAGTGCATTCAGGACCCTTTCATGTTGAGGTATAGACATTTTCAACTAGGACAGTAGGCCCTCTATCTTTGTTGATCTAATTTTCCATGTGGTTGCTTTTTCTCTGTACCAAAGCCCCGACCCCTCTGTAAGGCTGTATGATAATTATCTCACATTGGTGATAACATCTGCAGATAAAGCCAGCAGCTGAGCAATCTTCAGCCTCCGAAATTGCAGCTTGCTTCTCCCTAGCCTGCTAGAAGAAGCAGAGGGCAAGGTGTTGACCCCTGTACTCTGCTCAGGGGACTGAATCAGTTTCACAAGTTGAAGCACAAACTTTATATATAATTACTGGTGGTTCTTCAAGCTGAAGCCTCTGCCTGTGATGTTTAGAACTAAAATTTTGGTACTATGACTACATATTGCTTGAGTGGTAAACTAGATGACATGATCATTTTAGTCAGAGTAGTTGATAAGGGTTCCAGGCATATAAGGAGCATGGTCCTGGTTCTGATATAAAGGAACTAGTTAGTTACTGGCTACTATTTTACCTTGTATCACTGGCCACACAGACACACATAAAAGCTGTCTGATCTCTAGAGGATGAGGCAGTATAGATGATTCAGAATAATCCTGTTCTCAACTCTGGAAAAAGAACTGAAAGGACAATGGCTTACTCATAGATCAGTTGTACTTTCTTTTCTTAGAAGGACAGCATGATTTTGTTCACAGTCTCTCTCCCAAAGTATTTTTAACCTTCAGAACACAAGTGAGGAACACAGAACTTACACTGGTAAATTGTTTCTTATTGGCAGTATAGAAGAAGGTGCGGAGGATATGCGGTTCATAGGGTGACTCCTCCAGTAAAATTTTTAAGGTTTGATAAGAGAACTTGGCAAGCTGAGAGTATGTAAATACTGTTTTACATATATTAAGATATTAATGCTTATGACAACTCTGAGGGAAGTTATAAAGAGAGAACAATTTCACTATCTCCTCTTCACTGTTTGATCAGGAAAAAAAGGTAGTTTGGGTTTTTTCCTTCTGAGCCATTAATTTGACTTCAAAATGACACAGTATTGCTGTTACACAGCCGAGTATGGTCATGAGGAGCAAGAGATCAATCACGTTTTCTCCTTTGACTCTCACTTTCTTTTACTTAATCATATTGTCCCTGGGTTTGGGGAATTTTCTTCTCATGAGCTTAAAGAAAATATTCTCAACTTCTCGTTTGTATTAATGTAAGGAAGCAGTGATACAGTTATAAAACATGAAGATAAACCAGAAGCTGAAGAATCAGACTGTTCTAGCCAAAGAGACCATAGAAAAAACTGAGGCCAGTTCTTTCTATGGTCACCTATAGAACGTCAGAAAGCCAGAAGAGGGAAGGTAGCAAATCTCATGATTCCCATTCTTTCTTCAGAATATGATGTATGACTTAGTTGCTACATACTTTTCTTTATTGTTATGGTTTATCACAGCAATTCATTGATATTTCTGGGACCAATTAAGTATAAAGGGGAGTAGATCCAGATATATACAAGTGATAGAGCAGGCTAGACCCAAACAAAAAATTCATCCTGGGTGATCACACTAGGGTTGGCTCTAGCTTTCACAATTAGAATGTGTTGTACTTTCCTCAGTTCTGTTCTTTTAAGGGTCGTTCTTTACTCAGGGTTGGTGTTGCCTGGGAAATGCAAGATTGACTTTGAATTGGACAATTATCTCTACGGTTCTTATGATTTTCTGGTTGTCTGAGAAGATATGTTCCTTCTCCACTTCTATACCAACCTTTTCACCTGCCCAGCTCTTATAATCTTCGCTCTTTTGTTAGACTGCCTGCGGTATTTGTAAACTTGATAAAACCCCTGTGTTGTTTTAATAAATAAAAACAAACATTTTACCTGGTGCTCCGCTCAGCTATTACATTGTCAGCCAAGTTCCTTGAAAAAATAGCTTGTATGTGACATTCTAACTTTTTTCATTCACTCCAATGCCATCTCCAGTGGATATACTTTAGTCTTTGTTTTTAGTGATCTTGCTTTGCAGGATTTAGTACCATTTAACCACTCACTTGCTTGGAACTCTCTTCCTTGAGCTTTATTAAAGTACTCTCCAGATTCTCCTACTTTCCTGATTATTCCTTAAGGAACTTATTTGACAGCAGATATTTTGGGGTTGATCTATTTTATAATATTTTTCATCCTGTGCTCTCCTGTGAGGAGTGTCAAAGCCCTGGCACACAGCCAGTTGGATAGGGATGGCTATCTAACAAAAAGAGGTGGACGCTTGGCCTGTAAGAGTTCATTCTCTCTTCCAAGAATATAGTGAGATGAGGCAGTTGACTTTAGGGAACAGGGCTGAGAGGTCACAGAGACTCAGGGAGAAGCTTCCATTTTGGTTATGTAAGAATAGATGAATGAATAGAAGGTACTGCTTGGCAGAGAGTGGACTGGGGCAAATGAACTCAGCACTCACAGAGAATGAGAAAAAGACATCATGAGCCAGAGAGGTGTGTAGAGCAGGAAAAGGAAGGAGGGAGGGGAGTGACGAGAAAGAGTATAGGAGGGGCACTCAGAAACTCTCATTGCAATGGGTGCCTCTGTTTGTTGTATTAAATTGCTGTGTGAGTCCTCCTGGTCCTTATAACTATTTTTATTACTTTATCATAAAGGTTATTGTTTTTTGTAACCTTTTCCCTAAGAAAAGGTTTCCCTCACAAACTGAAATTCTCCCTGAGTGGTTTCATTTTTTAAAATATATTTTTAAAATATTTTTTATTTCTATCAATGTCATACAGGCTCAAAGTTTAAAAAAATAAGACTATGAAACACTTACAATAACTAGAAGTCCTTATGCCAATCCCTTTTCTGCTTCTCAAAAGCCATCACTCTTTAAGATGTTCCTTATGTATCTCACTCTTTTAACACATTTTTCTGCAATTTTGTTGTTGTGGTATGGTATGTGTAGCATACAATTTACCCATCTAACCATTTTAAATGTACATTTCAGTGACATTGAGTACATTTACATTGTATCATTATCACTATGATCCATTTCTAGAACTTTTTCATCATCTCAAACTGAAACTATATGCATTAAATAATAACTTCCCATTATCTTCTTCAATATCCTCTTGTCACCAATGTTTTGCTTTCTTTATAAGTTTGACTATTCTAGGTACCTCATATAAATAGAATCATATTTGTCCTTTGGTGTCTGGCTTACTTCAATTAGCATGACATCTTCAAGGTTTATCCATGATGTACTATGTGTCATAAATTCCTTTCTTTTTAATGCTGAATAATATTCTTTTTTATTTTATGTAAAGGAGAAAAAAACCCAAAACAAGTAATACAGAATTTCAAAAAAAAAAAACAGTAAGAAATCACTAGTTAATAAATTACATATTGTCATCTTACAAATAGTTGTTCAGGTTACAGGATTAAAGCATACAATGTGGACATTCAAACAGTGAGACTGCAAACAGTTGTGTTCAGTGATCCAACAAAAAATTAGTAATATGGTCATCTATCTTAACACCCCTAAACACACTTGCAGTTGTATCCTTTAGAGCACTTTTTTCCCTCTCTTTTTTACAAAAAAAATTTACACATTTTGGGTTTTATTACTCCCATAGTTCTTATTACTTTTTTGGGGGAAGAGAATACTACCAAATATGACAAAACAAAGCAGTCAGTCAAAACAAAGGATGGATGTAGTACATGATGTAAAAACAATACAAGGTAATCAACAATGGTTACCATAATGCCTCTTGCTATCTTAAAAAGAATTACCTATATCATTAGGTATAATAAAATTGAACAAAACAGTACAGAACAAGACCAATGAAACCTAAACATTGGAGACATTACAGGACTTCAAAAGAAGATAATAGTCAACCCAGAATGGGCGTCATAGTGAATCTTATTGCCTTCAAAGTAGTTGCCTATACCCTCAAACTTGATACTATCAAACAGAACAGAACAGAGTAAAGTCAGTCAAAACAAGATGGTGGGAGCAATACAAGGCTTCAAATCAAGTTAATAAGAAATCAAAAAAGTTACTATAATATATCCTGCTAATTTTTTTGATTTTTTCCCTTAATTAAAATAATAACAATAAAAATTATTTTTTTAAAAAGGGAGAGATTGAGATAAAAGAGGGCATAACAACATAACAATACAGGTCAAAGCATAACAATTTCAGCAACCTAGTGCTTCACAAGATAATCCAACTTAATAGTAGTTACCAGAGTGTCTCTTTCCTTGAAATATTTGAGTATAACTTCATATACTATGGCATCAAACATATCAAGGCAGTGTGAAACCATTTAAGAGGCTGAAAGTATTACAGGGTATTTAGAACCAGCTAACGGAAAACAAACAATGGTTTCTATATTATTTCTTTGCCTATAAAAATTTTGTTTATGCTATCACATATAATAAAATCCAGTAAGATACAACGTGATAAAACCAATGAAGACAGAACAACAGTTTGGTGGGACTTCAAAACAAGATGATATTAAATCAGTACTAGCTATTATGATGTCTTGTTTTCTTCAAAATAGCTGTTCATATCATCACAGGCGATAATATCAAACTGCCCAGAATAAAACCATTCCAATTAATGAGTGAAAACTTTATAAGGCTTCAAAGCCACATAATGGGGAATCATGATTACCACATACTTTTATATATTTGAATAATTTCTTACAATAGAGAAACTGTTCGGTATTCATACATGTGAGTTTGATTTATGTCACTTATGAGTATGGTCTCAAGCTGCATCCATTTATTTATAAATATCTCAATGTGATCCTTCTTTATAGCTGAGTAGTACTCCATTGTAGAAAATACCACTACTTTTTTTATCCGTTCCTCAGTTGATGGCACTTAGGTTGTTCCCAAGATCTGGCAATTGCAAATTGTGCTGCTATAAATATGGGTGCACAATGCTGAATAATATTCTATTGTATGTATATACCACATTTTTGTCTGTGTATGCATTGGTGGAGGGATATTTGGGTTGTTTCAACCTGTTGTCTATTATGAACATGCTGCTATGAACACAGTTATACAAATATGTCTTCAAGTGTTAAGTTTTTATTTCTTTTAAATATGTACTTAGGATAGCCTTAGAAGAACTGTGTTTCCATACCTTGGCTATTGTGAGTAATGCTGTGAATCATATGACAGATCTTGTGTGTGTGTGTGTTTTTAACACTTTAGAGATAAGGGTTTTTTTTAAGATAAGGTCTCATTTTATAGTCCAAGCTGGCTTGGTCTATAAACTCACAATCCTCCGGCCTCAGCCTTCTGAGTCCTGGGATTACAAATGTATGCCTCCGTGCCCTGTGAGGTATACACTTTTTAAACATTATCTCCTAACTTTGTGTTACTTAGCTCCTGAGTGTTTATTCAGGCCTGACCTTGGCCCTGTGTTTCAAGCTTCAGTGCTTGCTGGACATCTCCATGTAGAGGTTAAGCCAAGTGTATGTAAAACACAGTTAAAACAATTACTTCTACTCCAGCCTCTATACATCTTCTTTCTTTGGTTGTTACACTGTTCTCTACCCAGTGAGTTTTACTACTATTTATTTAGTCAACCAAATGAGAAACCTAGAAGTTATCAGTAAACTGCTCCTGGGCCTTACCATCTTCTAGATCACCAAGACTTCAACTAAGTAGTTCTTGACATTTTTTCTCTTTTGTTCGTACTGTCTTGCCCCTAGTTCGTATCCTCATCATCTCTGTTTTGCTGTTGTGCATCTTATATTTTAATTACATTTTAAGCAGCTTTATTGGCATATAAAATTATATATATTTAAGGTACATATTTTGATGTTTTGATATATGTGTATTTTATAAAATGATCTCTACCATCAAGCTAATTAGCATATCTAGCTATATATAATAATCAGTGCGTGTATATGGTGAGAAAATTTAATTTTAAGATCTATCCTCTTAGTAAATTACAGGTATACAAAAGAGAACTGTTAACTTTTGACACCATGTTGTACAATAGATTTCCAGAATTTATTCATCTTGTATAATGGAAACTTTGTACCCTTTGATCAACCTCAACTTATTCTCCCCTTCCCCTGAGTTCCAGTAACTTCCATACTACTGTTTGCTTCTATAAACTTGACTTTTAAATTCTATATATAAATATGATCATATAGTTTGTCCTGTTTCTATATCTTGCTTATTTTACTCATTATACTGTTATTTAGCTCCTTCCACATTGTTACAAATGGAAGGATTTCTTTTCTGAGGCTTAATAATATTTCACTGTGTTTATTTTATATTTCCTTTATACATTTATCCATCAAAGGACACATAAGTTGCTTCTGTGTCTTGGCTAATTTGAATAATGCTACAGTGAAAAGGGAAGTCAAATGTCTCTTTGCAATCCTGATTGCTTTTCTTTTTGATATATACCCAGAAGGATGATTGCTGGATCTTGCAGTAGCTCTATTTTTAATTTCTTCAGGAATTTCTGTCCTGTGTTCTGTGATGAATGTATTGACATCCCCACCAACAGTAAGCCAGAGTCCTCCTTTCTTCACATCCTTGTCAACACTCGTTGTTAGCCTTTTTGATAATAACCCTCCTAACGTGTGTGAGGTAAAATCTCATTGTAGTTTGACTTACATTTACCTAATGATTAAGCATAGTGGACATCATTTCATACACTTGTTACCAATGAGTTTCTTCTCTGGAGAAGTGTACATTTGCCTGATTTTTAATTGAGTTATTTTTGGTACTGAGTTTTATGAGTTCCTTATATATTTTCTGTATTAATATATTACTAGGTATATTTACAAATATTTTCTTCCATTCCTTAGCATGTCATCTTTTGTTTCCTTTTCCTATGCAGAAGCTTTTCAGTTTGATATAGTCCGTCTTATTAAGTTTTATTTTGTTGCCTCTGCTTTTGGTATTATTGCCAAGACCAAAAGTCTTTCTCTATGTTTTATTCTAGGAGTTTAAGTGTTATGCGTAAGTAATTTATTTTGGATTGTTTTTTGTGTATGATGTGAACTAGTGACCCAATTTCATTCTTCTGCATGTGGATATCCAGTTTTCCCAATTCTATTTGTTAAAGAGACTATCCTTTCCCTATTGGGTATTCTTGGCACCCTTGTTGATCATAAAATGATGGTGAATTCTGTTTCACTGGTCCATTTGTCTATTTTTATGTCAAATCTGTTATGCTTTGTGTCTAGATGTTCCCCCAAAGCCTCATGTGGTCATAGGGTTTTTTCAGAGGCAGCTGAATCTATACTTTGGGATAGATTCATAGTGCAATACTGGAATTAAGAGTGCAAGGATTAAGAGTGAGTGATTGTTGGACTAGTCCACTAACTAGATTGGCAGTGCCTTAATCCCAGCAGCCTAGATAGAGTATAAAAGGGACAGAAAGTTGCCAATAAGGATTGGTTGTTGCAGAAACTGTTGCTCCTCTACTGTGTACCACCCTGCTTCCCTTCTGCTTCCCTTCTTTTTCTTCTTTTTTTTTTTTTGGTGCAGGTATCAAACTCATGACCTTGTGCTTACCAGGCAAGCGCTTAAGCCACTGAGCTAAATCCCCAGCCCAAGCCTTCCTTCTTTAACTTTGGGTGTTGGGTATTTTGTCTCAGCGATAAGAGAACAGTAACAAAGATAGTATCATACTGTTTTGATTACTGTAGCTTTATTATTATATACTTGCAATTTGAAATCAGAGTTTGCCATCTCCAGCATTGTTCTTGCTCAAGAGTGCTTTGACTGTTTTTGGTCTTTTGTAGTTCCATGTGAGTTTTAGGATTCTTTTCTATTTCTATACAATGCCTCTGGGATTTTGGTAGATAGTACATTAAACCTTTAGATTGTTTTGGGTAGTGTACACATGTTAGCAATATCAATACAAGGGATTGGTAACTGGTCGTCAACTTGTTATACCAGCTGAACTGAATCAGCGTGGTGCTGAACATATATGGCCCACCTGAGGACTGTTGCCAGCATGAAGAGGAGAGGAAGAAGTAGTGTTGCAGTTTCTCCTAATTGGTGTTGTTGTTTGGAGCTGTTGGTGCCTTTGTCATGCTGGCTTCCCTGATGTGAACTCCACTATTACCATCTGAGGAGCTCAGGACCTTGTCACTGAGAATGGCTGTGGTTCACTTTGTGGGAGCATTGGTTCTTACTTTGAGCATCACTTCCTGGCTCTGAAGGGGAAGATGTGTGCTGTTCAATCTCCAGGAGAAGTTTGTCATGCTGACTTCCTGATATGAACTTGGCTGTTCTCATCCTCAGAGTTGGGACCTCATTATTCCTGAGGATGGCTTTTTAGGGGAGCCCTGATTCTTATTTTGAGTATCACTTCTTGGCTCCAGTGCAGAATTCTCAACTTACTGGGACATACCCATCACCCTATTGGCATAGATTTTCTGGGTTCCTCTGCTGATGAAGAAACTGCTCAAAGGAAAGTTATATTGTTTGCTCAATCTTGCATGCCTATATTTGGTTGCTGAGCAGTTACTTTGTGGATAACAATATGCAGTATAATAACCATGTTAAATTCCTATCATCTTGTTTTGAAATCCTATATTGCCATTGTTTGTTGTTGTTGTCATTTTGCCTTTGTTATTTTTGTTTGTTTTCTTCTTGATTTTTCTGTTTAAAAGAAAAAAAGAATTAACATGTTTAATTTTTGAGGAAATTCCATACTGGTTTCCACAGAAGCTCTACTAATTTATATTTCTACCAGCAATGTAGAGGAATTCATATTTCTTTGTATCCTTGCTAGCACTTACTATTGTTTTTTTATTGATGATAGTCGTTCTGACTAGGTTAAAATAGAATCTCAGTGTAGTTTTTATTTGCATTTCCCAAATAGTTAAAGGTGTTGAACATTTTTAGTACACTTACTGACCTTTTGTACTTCTCTTGAGAGCTGTCTTTTCTTTTGCCCTATTTATTGATTGGGTTATTTGATTTTTATTTTGTAGATTTTAATTCTTTGTTGAAACCATAGCTGACAAAGACATTGTCCCATTCTGTAGGTTGTCTCCTTTCTCAGTTGATTGTTTCCATTGTTGTACAGACACTTTTAACTTTGATATAACCCCATTTGTTGATTCTTAGTATCATTTCCTTGTGCTGTTAGAGACCTATTAAAGTCTTTGCTTATGCTCATGGCTTCAGCTGTCCCCCCCCACCTTGTTTTCTTTCTTTTTTTTTTAGCAGTTTAATCTTTTCAGATTTTTTTGATACCATGGATTGAACTCAAAACTTTGTGCTCACCAGGCAGGTGCTTATGCCACTGAGCTAAATCCCCAGCCCAACATTTCATATATTATACCTTGATCTTTGATCCAATTTTAAATTCTTGCACAAGATGAGAGATAGATGACCATACTTGAATGAATTCATTTCTGTGTTTTCTGTTCTGTTCCATTGGTCTGTGTCTCTTTTTGTACCAATCCCATGCTTTTTTATTACCATGGCTTTGTAGTATAATTTGAAATATGGTATTGTGATGCCTGCAGCCTTGCTCTTGTTGATTACAATTGCTTAGCTATTCTGGGTCTTTTGTGTTTCCATATGAATTTTAGGGTTAGTTTTTCTAGTTATGTAGAGAATGTCATTGGTAATTTTATGGCGGTTGCTTGAATTTTTAGAATTATCAAACCTTTTACATGGTGAGCCTCCATTATACAATCCAGTTCTGTTTTGGTTCATGCTGTACCCTTGCCAGGGACATCTTTTCTGCCTTTCTACATCTGACTCACTGTTAGATATGCTCTATGACTCAACTCACGCACCAGCATTTACAAAATACATTTCTTATAACCCATTCAGAGTTAAGCTTATCTATTTAATATTTATATAGCACTTATTTTGTGCCAAGAAATATTCTAACCATGTTTCATCCTCATAACAACTCTTTGAACCAGATTCCATTATTTTCCCACTTTATAGATGAGGAAGTAGAGCCACACAGAAGTTTAACTTGCCCAAGTACACATAATTTGTAAATGGTAAATTCACACATAAAATGTAGGCCACCTGTCTTTGGTGTCTATATCCATATGTTCTTTTTAGTTTTTTATTTGCTTTGCATTTTGAGAATCTTGCAGTGTTGCTCAGGATGGTCTGAGACTCATAACCTCAACCCATCCTCCTACTTTAGCCTTCTGATTCATATAGCCTTTAAAATTTTTTATGTATTTTTATTAGTATATGTTTATAGTACATAATGATCACAATTAGCATAGGAGATTTGTACATGTATGTAACACATTTTAATTCTTCTTTGTTCCCTTCTCCACTCTCTCCAATTCTTCTTCTTCCTCCCATTTACAAAAGTTCTACTTCCATTTTTCCTTCATTTCTTTTTCTTTAAATTTCCTTTTCTTTCCTTCCTACTGTCCTGTTTCCATCTGTTGTTTCCCTTCCTATTTGAACAAGTTCTTTCTATTTCCCAATATCTATCCTTGTTTTGCTCCTTATTTATACTTTGAGTTTCTCACAGGAGAGAAGAAATACAGTATTTAAATTTGTGTGTCTTATTTATGTCACTAAAGATTGTGGTCCCAAGTTGCCTCTATTTACCTAAAAATGGCTCGTTTATCCTTCTTTATGGCAGAGTATTGTTCTATTCTATATAAACACCAACTTTTCTTTATTCGTTCATCTATTGATGGATATATTATCTGTTTCCAAGATTTAGCTATTATAAATTTTACTGCTATAAACATGGATATACGTATATCATTATGATATAACTTTTACTCTTTCCAGAAGACACAAGATATCTGAGTCAAATGGAACCTCTAGTTTTGGGTGTTTTTTATTTTAAAGAGGGAAAAAAGATAAAAATAACAATGAAACAGTTTCAAAACAGGTTAGTAGGACAGTTACTATCTTGTCTTTGTAGTAGTTATTCAGAGTACAAGCAATATGATAGAGGAAAGGAGAAAGGAAGAAAGGGAAAAAGAAAAATATATGTATGCACAAGTTAGTTAAGATAGTTCTATAACTAGTTTCTCTTAGTCAATTGAGAAGAAAGGTTTGTGCTAATTCTATTTGGGCAAGATATCATGCCTATATCTAGTTGTAATTTTTTGAGGAATCTCCATACTGCTTTCAATGATGGTTGTACTAGTTTACACTCCCACCAACAATGGGCATCTGAAATGAATAGACACGTCTCAGATGAAGAAGAACAAACAAACATAACTAAACAAAAATGTTGAACATCACTGACCATTCAAGAAATGCAAATTAAAACATTGAGATTCCATCTCACACCAGAAAAAATGGCTATCATCAACAAATCAATCATAAATGCTGGAGAGACTAGGTAAAAAGGGACCTTGATCCATATATTCTTAATTCATATGCTATGCTGGTTAGCAAGAGCTCTCCTATGTTCTCTCCAAGTTCGTTAAGTATGTCTCTGTCTTAGCATTTAGCATAATACTTTGAAAATTTGTCTTTGTATATGTGTGTTACTATACCATGCGGCTTTTAAACTTATTTTTGTCTGAAGGAATGTAGCATAGTGATTAAGATTATGGAATTTGGAATTAGGCAGAACCGTGAACTACCACCTCTGCTATGTACCAGCTGTGTAACCTTTGGCATATTATTTGGACTTTCTATGACTTTTTTTCTTCTGTGTAAAGAGGGGCTAAAAATATACCTCATTGCGCATTGAAAAAACTAAATGGGATAATGTATCTAAAGCACCTCATAGAATGTCTTATATGTTTAGAAATTCTTGGTAGTGTTGACCAAATGCAAATAATTATTATCTCTGTATTTGTAGTAACCAGCATGATATGGTGCCTAGGAAATGAGCTATTTGTTGAATTGAAGTGTTACAGAAAACTTTAGGCTGACACAGGTATCTGAAGTATGTCTTAGTATGTCTGACTTCTGAAATGGTCACCTGTACTTAAGCAGGATGTGCTATCTTACTTTGCCAAGACACCTGTACAAGTTTTACACCAAATGTTAGATAGCCCTATACCTTTCCAGTTATGTAACTAATAAGCTTATCACTCTAGTTCTTACAACCATCAGTTGCAATGCAATTAATCTTAGATGGGGTCGCTGATCACTTTGAAGTAAGCCTTGTTATCATAAGTCGTTATCATCTTTCAAAATGAAAGAGAACCCCATTTCTACTATTTCCTTTTCTTAGAGCAAGGTCTTCAGATTGCCCCAGGGCTATGCATTTTCATGGTATCACTGACCTTTTCAGCTCTAAAAATGCAAATTTCCTTCCTAGTGTCTCAAGGCTTTGATCCTTTTTGCTATAAATTTCACTTGTCAAATGTATAAAAGATACAGTTATCAGATATGGCCAGGTCACCTTTGGGGAGTGTTGTGATAAAAATGCTTCAAATATGAATTAAAATCCCAATCTTCTTGCACCCAAGAACAACAGAATAAACGTATAAGCCATTTTTAGAGATTGATACCCCCTTACTCCCTTTTACTATGGGAATGGAATCTCCTAAGGCAGAAGTTTTGGGGTAACATGAGTCTAAGGAGAAGCCCCCTTTAGGTTCAGCTGGCAATTTTTTCTGCAGTGTCTGAACTTTTCCCTCATTAAGATAAGCTAGTGACCATTGATCTTCTGTTTCTTGAGGATCTTGCAGGGCCTTTAGGTCAGTGCTCACTACTCAGAATTTTTGGTGGAGTATTAAAGTTTTAGAAATTGAACTGAACATGTAGGAATTCAGGTCATAGTCTAAAATCTTAAAGCTCTGGTAGGTTATGTTATCATTTCTCTCTTTTTTTCTGTAAAAATAGTATATAGAACCCCTCCACTATCACCAAAAATATATGCAATTAGTTGAAGATTTGGGATTCTCAGGTGCTGAAGGAATTTGATATGACAAAATGCTCACTGTCGTATGGATTTGGTCAAGAAAGGCTATCTCGAGAAAGTCTCCAGCCAGACCATGAAGCACTGAGAAAGATGAGATGAGCATGATCAAAGCATATAGTACAGTACATATAATAAACTGGTATTGATGCTTTTGATTTTATGTTTAGAGCAAGGCTGAGATTGTTCTCTCTTTTTTGCCTAGTAATTAGAAACAAACCATGGAGGTTCCAGAAACAGAGAAGTTAAAAAATGTTCACCCCTAGGAAGTAGCATTGCCTAGCAGTGAGAAGATATGGTTTCTGATTCTGGTGCTACCACTGGCTTGTATAACAGTGAACAGGTCCCACTGAGACCAATTCTTTGTCAGTAAGATAGAAAGATATGATTGGACTATCACACAGAGCTGGCAGGAGGATTTGGTGAAAGCTTACAAATATCAGTCAGATGTAAGTTACTGAGATAACATTAAAATGTAGGTAACTATAGGAAGAAAGGCTACTTACATATTCATCAGGTTGTATATTATCAAATTTAAAAAAATAAAGGACAGTGGTTCAGAGATTCTAAGAAACAGGTATCAGGTACAGATAAGATAAAAGAATTTTTAAAGGAATTTTTTACTGGTATATGTTTGTAGCATATAATGATTATATTCATCATGGGAAGTTGGTACATAATAATCATGGATAATGGATGTTTAACAAATGAAGTAACCAAAGCTCAGAGCACTTTAATCATTTCCCAGTAATTGAGCAGGGTTTATGCCAAAACTAAATGTGAATTACTTCACTGTTTACACCAAGACCCTAGAAACCTATTTGTATCTCTTTGGAAGGTCATTTGTGAGTAATTCTTGTTATGGTTTATATCTAGATGTCCCCCCAAAGCCTCATGAGCTCATAGGTGAGACTTTTGGGAGGCGGTTAGATCATAAGGGCATGATAGTCATCAGAGATCTATCCTCTGAGGAGTATATGTGAATGTGATGTTGGGAGGTGGAGCTTGGTCAAAAGAGGCAGATCATTGGAGGCATGGTCTGGAAGATTCCTCTCTTTGCTCTTTGCTTCCTACCATGCTGTAAGCAACTGTCCTCTACCATGTCCTCTGATCTATCCTCCTGCCTTGGAGGCAACCAACTAAGGACTGCAATCTCTACAAACTATGAGCCAAAATAAACCTCTCCTCCTTTAAATGTGGGTGTTGGGTATTTTGTCCCAGCAATGAGAAAAGTGACTAAGACAATTTATTAGTGAGAACTTCAAGGACAGTGGAAAGCTACTGAGGGGAATGTTTTGGAGGTTGGCAGCTGATCTCATATACACATAGTTTAATCTCTTTGTTTGCCTTAATCCACATTGATCTCTGCCTGACTTGATAGCCCCTTAAACTTCAAGGAGGTAAAGATTTCATTTTACTTCCAGTAGATAAGCCTTTTCATTTTCCTACTTGTAGTGATACAAAATTCTAACAAAAATAAATTTATGTGCTTTTGCAAAACCTTGTAAGTTTTGATTCTGTTCTGTGTGATATTATTCCTTTGAGCCTAACTTGGAAGAGGGAACTGGGACTTGGTAACATGAAAATGGAGATAATGTCATAGGCAAACAAGTAGTAAATATTTCTGTGGTGAAATCTTAGGAGAGAGAAAGCAAGGGAAAGCAAAGTGATCACATCAAAGTACTGCACTTGTTAGGATCACTCCTCATGGATTTCAGGATTATATAAGGGGCCTGTGGGCCTGTGCCTAGAGAGTGAGAAGGGAGTAGGCAAGAGGAAAAGAGCGGGAGGGAGTGCATATACGCATGTGCAATCACACAACTTTCTCACACTCTCAGAGCTGACTCCTTCCTGGTGTTTGTACTTGGTCATCAAATCCACTCTCATCATATTCCTAGTCTTTTGTTAGTCACCATCCTTCTCAGCTACCAGAGAAATGATGTAGAGGAAGAGAAATACTAAAGGAAGCATCCAAATTCCTCTGTGAGAGATCTTAGCTAGTCTTCCAAATATTTCCACCTTTGGAAAGCAGGATTCTGAAGTCCCTGAAGATGTTGTGGCCACTCCACCAAGACAATTTCCTGCCCTTTCCTTTGCTTTCATTGTTCGCCTTAACCAGCCCTTGACATGATCTCTATGAGATGTTGCTGGGGATCTTTCTAGAAATGTGTTTGATCAGTTTCTCCAAGAGTTTTCAAAATATAGCTGTTAAAATTAGAATTTTTAAATAAATTGACATTTAAATGAACTAAAAATGAATTTAAATAAACCTTATGACTTTGGTACAGAAGTTCTGGGCTTTTTCTTGTCAGGAATGGGAGTTTTAAGACAAATGTTCTTTGAATAATACAGAAAAAGTTCCTTTCTGCATTTCCTTGAATGTAGCCTATATTTACGTAAATTTGTACCTAAGGGCCATTCTCTTAGCAAAATTCACCTTTTGCACTTTTTGCTGAATGAGGGAGCCAATAGAATTTCAAGTCTGTGTGTTGACTTAGAACTAAGAGTCTGGAGATGGCCTCTTGATATTTTCACACTGAATCACTAAGTAAAAAAACACTTTTGTTCTAGTGAGAGGAGAGGCTCTAGAATACATTCCTATCTTCTACTTTTCACGTAGTGTTTTTACATAAAATTACATAAAAAATTATATTTTTTAACCTTAATAGTGTGCCATTATAACATACTGGCAATAGTGTACCAATGTTACATTTTCAGAACTAACTAGTCTTCTAATTCGATGCATTAATAAATTCTCTAAAACTACATTTTTCTTAGCTAAATATTGTGTAAATTCAAAAGGTAAAAGTTTTTTTATATGAAAGGTGGCATGTATTTGGAAGTAGAGTTTTGATAAGCATTTGTGAGCTCCCTGCTGGTGGTTTTAAAAACATCTTTAAAAAAAATCTTTGGAAACTTCATGGCAACTATGAATATTATCCCCACCTTCCACCCAGAGGCCAAATATAGTGTGTAGAGAATTAAGTATATAAGTCACTACTATTTTTGTCACTTTTAACATATAACATCCAAGGTCACTCTAGATGCTGATGGCTAGTCAACAGATGGGGAAAAAAGTGTAGAAGACACGTGGCCTCTTAGATTGCCCTGAATAGCCTACATATCCCTTTCACTGCTTCCATTGGTGAAGACTTGTCATGAGCCATAAAACCATTCTTTAGTATGATAAAAGGTAGTATAGATAACTGAGAGGTAACTAAGCATTTTTACCACAGTTGCATTTTGCCAATTAAGTTATTGTCTCCATTCCAAACCCAGTCCTGTATACCCTGCTTTATAATGCTAGCCACAATACCTTTCTCTTAGTTTGGTGATTCCATGTTGGGTTCACCCACTGGGGACCAGTAGAGGGAGACTACAAAACTGGAGGAGACTTTCTCCTGTCTGTTTGCTGGCTATGGATTTCCTATCTGTCTGTGATTCTTTACCCTAGAAACAAGTCCTTCCTATAGCACAAGCTGGTCCAGTTTGGAGTTTTTCTGTTTCTTTCTTTTTTTGGGGAGCGGGTACTGCGTATCAGACTTACAATCTCACCCTTGCCAGGGGCTTATGCTACTGAGCTAAATCTCTGGCCCAGTTTTTCTATTTCTAAGAAGAATCAGCCTCATCACCATCTACTCAGAGATGGTACTAAGAATCTGTGTCTCTCCTCCTCAGAATCTGGGTGCCAGCATCACAGGGATCTTCCTCAAGCAGCACTAAGCTGGCAAGTGCCTCCTTTTGAAAAATCTAAGTTTTCATGGATACCTTTATCTAAATTTAGATAATTATAAAGAGAAAGTCCTTTTTTCCTTAACCTAGGGATGATACTTTCTATAGTTTTTAGTTTTGTGCTACCTTGGAATAGCATGATCCAAATGAAATATAATGTATGCCACATATTAAGTTCTAGTTTTGTAGTAGCCACATTTAGAAAGTAAAAATAAACCAACAAATTAATTTGAATAATGTATTGCTTAACCCAATGTATCTGTTATTCTTTCCTTTGAATATATAATTACTATAAATACTACTATCATGATATTTTTATATTTTTATATGAGATCCTGGAAATCAGGTGTGTACTTATAGCATTTAAGTTAGAAAATAAATTTTCACCACAAATACTAGATCTTTATTGAGATTTCATAAAACTTGCAGTTGAAAATATAGATTCACATGTTTGTTGTTCCAGATATACTTAAATTTTTTCAAAAATTGAATTATCAATTTTTAAGTCTTTATTTTGAAATAATTAGGCCATCACAAGAAATTTTAAAACCAAAGGTTCCATATATCCATTACCCAGATGTTTCCATTCATGACATTTTCCATTACTATAGTACACTGGCAAAACCAGAAAATAATTGGCACAATACAAGATTTGTATAACCACTGCTGCCACCATGAGCAAGAGACAGAATGATTCCATCACTACAGTGGAAGTTCTTCCTGATGTCCTTTTATTTCACTTTCTCTTTTCCCTATACCTAATCCCTGGCAGCTACTTATTTGTTCTTCATTTTTATAACTTTGTTATTTGGAGGATAAGCATAGAGTCAAATACAGTGATACCTCGTTTCATGAACTTAATTTGTGCTATGACTTTGGAAAATATGGCCAAGGTTGTGTTTGTGTAGGAGAGATGATCTTGATCATGTTTGTGTGGGAAGATGTTTGTATGGTCATGAAATCCATAGTCAGCAAACATGCAAGAGTAAGTATCCTCCAGAGTTTGCACACAAAAGCAAAATTTTGCCAAACACTTCTTTTTGCAAACCAAATTGTTTACAAACAAGTGTCCTTGAATCAAGGTATCATTGTAATATGTAATTTTCTTTTGGTGATGGTACTGGGATATGTCTTATTTTCCTGCTGCTGAGACACAATACTTGACAGCCATAGTTCAAAGGAAGGGAGGCTTATTTTGGCTTATGGTATGTAGAGGATTCAGTCAATACTTGGCTGGTTCCAAGTCAGAAAAGGCGTGGTAGAAGGGTCTGGCAGAGGAAAACTGCTCATGTCATGGCAGCCAGGAAGCAGGGAGTGAAAAGAGGTGTTGAAGACAAGAATACACCCTTCCAGGTCACACCCACAGTGAACCATCTTCAGCCAGGTCCCCCCTAACAGCTCATTCAGCTATGAACTCATCCATGGATGAATCCACTGTTGAGTGTAGTACTCCATGATCCAGTCACCCTTCAAACACATGAGGCTTCTGGGCAATTTTTTAAATGTAAAATGTAATAGGATGGAACCCAGGGCCTCATTAAATTATAGGTCATGTAGATTTTCTCATATTTTATTCTAAAAGTTTTATATGTTTACATTCAAATCACTGCTCCTATTTGAATTATTTTTTACTTCTTATTTTTGTGGTATTGAGGATGTTCTGAACCTAGCAGTACACTACTACCAGGCTGCATTCTTTTTCACATTATTTTTGAGACAGAGTCTCACTATATTGCCCAGGCTGGCCTCAGCCACCTGAGTAGCTAGGATGATAGCAGGTGGATGCCAATGCACCTGCCTTGAATTAATTTTTATATAAGGGGTTATGATTATTTTGTCCATAAATGTCCAGTGTTTCTGTACCACGTGTTGAAAAAACATATTTTGGGGATCTCACAGCTACTCCAGATTCAGAATTCTCTAGAAGGAATTACATGACTCAGTGGCAAGCTTTACTCACAGCTAAGCTTTAAAACAGCAAAAGATACAGAACAAATACAACATGAAAAGTATATGCATTGGGCAGAGTCCAGAGGGATAGGCATAGATTTCCCCATATGAAATCACAGGTTGTTCTTTCTCTATAGCAGTTAAGAATAATTGTCCAGGGAAGCCTGTTCAAGTTCCAACATGTGAGGCTTTATGTATAGAACAGCAGCTCTATCGTGGAAACCTGGTAACATAGGCCACACAGGCAGATTTGATCTTCAGTTGATCTAAGTCTTGGCAAAACTACTTGTGATCTTCTCAACACATGAGAGAATTGGGTGACCCTTTTGTTTTGATGTCATATTTTTGATGTGTGAGACAAGGACCACAATAAGATAAGGACTTTGGGTATTCTTTAATTTTCTATGTAAATCATAAACTGAGTCTTAAAAAAGATCATTGTGTGCTTTTTTTTAAATTTCCAGACCAGTTGGGTCTTACTCAGACTTTTCACACATTCTACCAAACTGCTTTTGTGTCTTTATCAAAAATCAGTTGACCATATTTTTGTGGGTCTATTCTTTAATAGCCTTATTGAGACATAATTGATATCCAGCAGACACATAAATTTAAAGTGTATAATTTGATAACTTTTGACATATGCTTCCACCTGTGAAACCATTACTTCCCTTCCTTTGCCCTCCCCTGCCACCCCCTCCCTTTCTTCTTTTTTTTGGAGGTACTGGAGATTGAACCCAAGGCATTTTCACTGGTCTACATTGCCAGCCCTTTTAAATATTTATTTTAAGAAAGACTTTTGCTGTGTCACTAAGTTGCCCAGCTCAAATGTGTAATGCCTCAGCCTCTCTGTGTGCTGGGATTATAGGCATCCACTACCATGTCTCACTTAATATCTTGTCTTTGAAAGAGCAAACATTTTTAACCTTTATGAAGTTTAATTTATCAATTTGTTTGTAGTGTATTTTGCTTTTGTTTTCATACCTTAGAAATCATAGCCTAACCCAATGTCATAAATTTTTTCTCTTACATTTTTCCAAGGACTTTTATAGTTTTAGTTTTTATATTTAGGGATATGATCCATTTTGAGTTATTTTTGCTATATGGTGCACATTAAAAATCCAATATTCTTTGCATTTATATATCTACTAATTGCAGCACCATTTATTGAAAAGGTTACTATTTTTCCAGTAACCTTTGTATCATGGTAAAAAAATAAAACCAGTTGCTTATACTTTTGTGAGTGTGTTCTTAGACTCTTCTGTTACAATAATATTTTTGTTTGTTCTGATACCAGTATCATACTGTGTTAATTGTATTGTTGCTTTATAATAAGTATTAAAACCAAGAATTTTGTAATAAGTATTAAAATAAGATAGCACTAGCCCTCCAGATGTGTTCTTTTTTCAAAGTTCTTTTGCATCTTCTAGGTTATTTATATTTCCATTTGAATTTTAGAATCAGCTTGTCAATTTGTACAAAAATAATCCTGCTGGGAATCTGAAAGAGATTGTATTGATTCTATGAATCAATTTGGAAGGAAGCATCACCTGAACAGTATTGATTCTTCTGACCCATGAATAAGACATGCATCTCTTTATGTAGATTTTCTTTTAGTTTCTGTCAGCAGTGATTTATTATTTTTAGTGTAATGATCTTGCACATCTTTGATTTATCTGTAAATATTAATGTTTTAGATGATGTCAGAAATGGTATTTTAAAATTTTAGTTTCGGCTATTCACTATAGTATAGAGAAGTAAAAATAATTGTTCATAAATTAATATAGTCTGGAACTTTGCTAAACTCATTTATTAGATCTAGAGCATTTTCTAGATTTCAACAACTTTTCTGCATATGAGTTATCTGCAAGTAAAGGGAACTGTATTTCTTTACAGTTTGAGTACTTTTATTGCCTTTTCTTATCTAATTATTCTGGTAGTTTGTATTTTTCAAGCAATTAACCCATTTCATCTAAGTCCTTAAGTTTATTGACATAAATTCACTTACAATATTCACTTATTCTCTCAGTATTTGTAGAATCTGAGTTTGTCATTGTTGTGCATACTTTCAGTCCAAGCACTCTGGGGGACTGAGGCAGGAGGATTACAAGTTTGAGCTTAGCCTACACAATTTAGTGACTTAGCAAGACTCTGTCTCAAAAAAAAGGGGGGCTACAGATGTAGGCAGTACAAAGGCCCTGTACTGCAAAAAGAAAAAAAAGAAATATAGATTCTACAGGTAGTATTATTTTTTCTTCCATGCTGACATTGAAAAAATTTGTCTGTCTCTTCATGATACATGTATCTGGAGTTCTATCAATCTTGCTGATTATGTGAAAAACCAGCCTTTGATTTCTTTCAATTTTTCTACTGATTTTTTGTTTTATATTACATTGAGTTCTGCTTGTGGCTGTTATTCCTGATATGTCAAATTCGTTGGATTAAGGATCACCTAGCTGATCAGCAGAGCATGCTCTTGGTTGTGTCTGGGTGAGTCTTAGAGGTGTTGCACCCGATAATATATATAGCCTCTCCTGTTCCTCCAGTTCTGTTCTCCACCTCTATGTCCTGACCATCATTAACTAGCAGCTGTACTTTCATTTTTCTTCAATTAGGAATTATCCTTCTGATATTTTTTTTCTGTGACCCATGTAGTATTCAAAGTGTATCATTTAACTTCCAAATATTCAGACATCTTTGTCATTAGAGTTCAATTCCATTGACATTGAAATACATACTTTATGTGACTTGAATGTGACTTTTTGCTTTAGGAGTTTTAAAGCTTTGTTATTGGGTATGTAAATATTAAGATTTTTATGACTTGATGAACTGACCCTTTTATTATATTATATATTTATTATAGGTAATATTAATTGCTTTGAAATCTACTGTCTGTTATTAGCGTTGGCATCTGTCTTTTCTGTGTCTGGTATTAACATTAATTAGCTAGATCTATTAGGTTCTTGTGGATATTGTAACAGATTACTAAAGTATTTAAAAACCATGAATTTCTTTTCCTACAGCACTGGAGGCAACAAGAGTGAAATCTAGGTATAAGCAAGGCCACATTTCTTTTTGTGGCCTCTTGGAAAATATGTTCTCTGCCTCTTTTAGCCTCTGGTGTCTATGTATCTCCCTATCTCTGTTTCTATCTCTATCTCTATCTCTATCTCTATCTCTATCTCTATCTCTATCTCTCTCTCTCTCTCTCTCTCTCTATCTCTATCTCTCTATCTCTATCTCTATCTCTATCTCTATCTCTATCTCTATCTCTATCTCTATCTCTATCTCTCTGTTCCATGTTAACATTGCCATCTCCTCTATGTGACTCTATCCAAATTTCCTCTGTCTCGTTCTTAGGAGAATACATGTGATTGTATTGAAGGCTTGCTTGGCTAAGCTCCTGCTCTCAAAAATCCTTAAATTAATCACATCTTCCACTATATATGGCAATAGTCACAGGTTCCTGGTATTAGGAATGGGCGTATCTTTGGGATTATCACTCAGTCTTCTGTGTATGGTATGTTTATCCATCCTTTTCATTTTAATGTCTGTGTATTTATATTTAATGTGTTTTATTACAAATGACATATACTTGAGTTTTGCTTTGTTTAAAACACAATATAATAGGATTTTTCTGTTTCTTTTTACAGTACTGAAGATTAAACCTACAACCTTTGTACTGAGCCACATCCCCATCCCTTATTTTTTTAAGTCTCTCTAAGTCACAGAATTGCCCAGGCTGGGTACAAATTTGTAACCTCCTGTTTTAGCCTCCAAGAGAACTAAAATTATAGGCTTTGCCACAACATCCAACTACTCTTTGCCTTTTAAGTGTGATATGGGGTAGAATGGATAATGGACCCTTGAGTATATCTACTTCCTAATTCCATGAACCTGTAAATGTGTTACCTTAGAGGGCAAAAGATACATTGCAGATATGACCAAGTTTAAAATCTTGAGAAAGAAAGACTCTCCTGGGTTATCAGGCTGGTCACAATGTAATCCCGAAAGGTCTCCCACTCAGAAAGCAAGAGAGGCAGAGAAGAAAGAAGTAATGATAGTACACATAGTTGAGTGATGTGTTTTGAAGATGATGAAAGAACAGTGTACCAAGGAACATAGGTGCCCTCTAGAAGCTGGAAAAATCAAAGAACCAGATTCTCTGTAGAGGTTTTAGAAGGAATATAGCCCTGACAATGCCTTGACTTGTTTTTACTTACATAATAAACTTGCAGGTTTTTAAAAAATTTTATTTAATGAAAAAAAAAGAAGAAAGGTAGAAATAATACATAACTTAAAAAAATAAACAGTAAGAAATCACTAATTGATAAATTACATATTGTCCTCTTAGAAATAGTTGTTCAAGTTACAAAAGTAAAGCATACAAAGTGGACATTCAAACAGCGAGACTGCAAACAGTTCTGTTCAATGATCCAACAAAAGCTTAGTAATATGGTTATCAATCCTACACACTTAAACATACATGCAGTTCTATCCTTTAGAGCACTTTTTCCCCTCTCTTTTTTACAATAGCAGTTACACATTTTGGGGTTTATTACTCCTACTGTTTTTATGTCTTTTTATACTATAGGCACAATGTGATATTTGTAAATATGATTCCTATTTATTTCACTTATGAGGATAGTTTCAAGTTGTCTCCATTTACCTATGAAGTCCTCAAGACCATCCTGTTTTATAGCTGAGCAATATTGCATTGTATAAAAATGCCACATCTTTTTCATCCACTCTGAGGTTGATGGGCATCTTGATTGTTTCCAAGATTTAGCTATTACAAACTGTGCTGCCGTGAACATGGGTGCACATTTATTACTGTGATATGACCTTTTCAGTTCTTCTGGGAAAATACCCAGGAGGAGAATAGCCAGATTGAATTGAACTTCTGATCCTAATCTTCTGAGAATTCTGCATACTGATTTCCATAGTGGCTGCACCAGTCTACACTCCCACCAACAGTGGAGAAGTGTTCCTTTTTTCCTGCAGCCTCGCCAACGTTTGTTATCGGTTGATTTCTTGATGGCAGCTATTCTTTCCAGAGTGAGATGAAATCTAAATGCTGTTTTAATTTGCATTTCTTGAATGACTAGTGATGGTGAACATTTCTTCCTGTATTTATTTGCCATTTGTATATCTTCATCTGAGAACTGTGTATTCATCTCAGATGCCCATTTTTGGAGAGGGTCTTTGAATTTGGGGGCTTAATGTTTTTCAATTCTTTGTACAATTGGGATATGAGTCCTTTGTCTGAGGAGTTGCTGGCTAAAATTCTTTCCCATTCTGTGGGTTTTCTTTTCATTCTGTTGGTGATTTGTTTTGAAATGCAAAAGCTTTTCAATAATATGAGATCCCAGTTGTTCATTCTTTGAAGTGTTTCCCGTGCAGTTTGCATTTTCTTCATGAATTCTCTGCCTATCCCTATATCTCCAAGACTTCTACCTACTTTTTCTTCCAGTAAATTTAGTGTTTCTGTTTTAATATTTAGGTCTTTGATCCATTTAGACTTTAGTTTGTGCATGTTGATAGGCATGGGTCTAGTTTCAGTCTTTGGCATGTGGAGAGCCAATTTTTCCAGCTCTCCTTCCAGTGAACGTGTTTAGTCCCTTTGTCACGTATCAGGTGGCTGTGTCTTTGTAGTTGTGCTTGTATCTTCTAATCTGTTCCATTGACCCTCAGGTCTATTTCTTTGCCAGTACCATGCTGACTATCACTGTGGTTTTGTAGTATATTTTCAAATCAGAAATTGAGATGCCTCCTGCCTTGCCTTTGTTGCCCAGAATTGTGTTTGCTATTCTAGGTTTCTTCTGTTTCCAAATGAATTTTAGGAGTGTTTAGAGATCCATGAGATATGTTAATGGTATTTTGATTGGCATTGAATTAAATCTGTATAACAGTTTTGGCAGTATGGTCATTTTCACAGTGTTGGTTCTTCCTAGCCAAGAGCAGGAATATCCTTCCATTTTCTAATATCCTCTTCAATTTCCTTGTTTGGCGTAGCATAATTTTCAGTATATAGGTCTTTTACATTCTTAGGTTGATTCGTAAGTATTTCACTTTTTGGATGCTATTAGGAAAGGCAATATTTCCATAATTTTTCTTTTGGTGATTTTTCTGTTTGTGTACAGGGATGCTGTTGATTTTTGAGCATTGACTTTGTATCCAGCTACACTGCTGAATCTGTTACCTCTAATAGTCTTTTATTGGAGTTTTTTGGATCTTCTATATAGAGTATCATGACATCTGCAAATAGTGATAAGTTAACTTTTTCTTTCCTATTTTTATTCCTTTTATTTCTCTCTCTCTGACTGCCCTGGCTAGTATTTCCAGAATTATATTGAATAGGAGTGGTGATAGTGGACATCCTTGTCTTCTTCCCGATTTTAATGAAAGCTTTCAGTTTTTGTCTGTTTAGTATAATGTTGGCTGTTGTTTTGTCATAGATGGCCTTTATAAGATTGAGGTAGACACCATGTCTTCCGAGTTTCTGTAGGTTTTTTATCATGAATATGTATTGGACTTTATCAAAAGCTTTCTCTGCGTCTATTGAGACGACCGTGTGGGTTTTGTTTTTGGCTCTGTTGATGTGGTATATTACATTTATTGATTTGCATATGTTAAACCATCCCTGCATTCCTGGAATGAATTCCACTTAGTCGTGATGTATAATCTTCTTGATGATTTGCTGCATTCTATTTGCCAGAATTTTATTGAGAACTTGTAGGTTTTAAGTGATAACTCATTACAGGGGTACAGTATGCCGACAGAAATTATTTATACTATTTTCATTTAACATGATTATTGATATGTTAAGTTTAAGTCTTTTTTCTTTCTGTGTCATCTGTTCCCTTTTCCTTCTTTTTCTTCCTTCATTTGGATTAACTGAATGTGTTTTAGTCTTTGTTTTATCTCTTTTGCTGGCTTTTAGCTATAATTCTGTTTTTGTTCTGTTTGTGCTACTAGGGATTGAACTCACGGCCTTTACATTAAACTGCATCCCAGGCCCTTTTTAAGAGTGTCACTATGTAATTCATACTAACCTTGAGCTCACTTTTTAGTCCAGGTTGACTTGGAATTCATAAAATCCTCCTGCCTCAGCCACCTAAGTACTAAAATTACATGTGTGTGCCACCATATCACGCTCATATTTAATTTTTTTGTATTTGAGACAGAGTCTCCCTAAGTCTCTAAGTTGCTCAGTTTGGGCTTGAACTTGGAATCCTCCTGTCTCTGCCTCCTAGAGTATTAGGATTACAGCAGTGCTCCACTATGCCTGGCTTTGTGGTAGGGCTTATTTTAGGATTTATAATATAGATCTTCAGCTTACTGTAATCTACCAACAAGTGATAGTAAGTTCACAAATCATGTAAGATTATTCAGTAGTATACTTCCACTCTCCTGGCCTTTATGCTGTTATTTTTATATATAATATTTTATTTGTGTATAAATTAGAGAGTCCACAATACATTGTAGTTATTTTTGTTTAAATAGTAAGTTATGTTGTAAACAGATTTTAAAAATGAGGCGATAGATATTTTAGCCTTGAATTTCCTCTTTCCAGTATTCTCTGTTGCTTTCATATGGATCAGTATTTCCATCAATGGTCATTTTACTCCTAAATGAAGGATATCCTTTAACCTTATTATAATTCAGATCTGGTGATAACATTTTTAAGCTTTTATATGTCTGAAATGTCTGTGTTTCACTTGTGCTTTTTAAAAACTGGTAAAACGCATACAATAACACCTCGGTTCATAAACACTTCTGTTTGTAAGCAATTTAGTTTGTGAACAGGAGCATTCAGCAAAGTTTTGCTTCCATTTATGAACTCTGCATTGGGTGAGGAACACAACTGTGGCCATCTTCACCACACAAACACAAACTGGTAATTTTCCCTAGAATCATGGAACAAAATTAAGTCCATGAACTGAGATAATGCTGTACCACATAAAATTCATGACCTTTACCATTTTATGTATATGGTTCAGTGATTAATTCACAGTCATATGGTCATGCCACCATCATCCCTGTACATCTCCAGAACTCTTTTCTTCTTTTGGAGCTGAAAGTATGTATGAAACAACCACCCTGCATTCTCCTCTCTCTCTAGATCTAGCAATCATCATTATATTTTTTATCTCTATGAATGTGGCTATTCTAACACGTCATATATTGTGGAATCATACAATATTTGTGTTTTTGTAACTACCTTACTTTACTTAGGACACCATAGTAAGAGTACTTAGTACACCTAGAACATTTAGGTTCCTTCATATTATAACATATGTCAGAATTTCCTTGTTTTGTAAAGCTAAAATGTATTTTATGTATCAGATCATCTGTCAGTGGACACTTGAGTTGCCTCCACATTTAAGGTATTGTAAGTAATAATGCAATGAACATGAGTATACAAATATCTCTTCAATATCCTGCCTGGCATTCTTTCAAATATAAACTTGGGAGTAAAATTTCTGGAGTATATGGTAGTTCTACTTTTAATTCTTTGAGAAACTTCCATACTCTTTTCCATAATAGCTGTACCATTTTACATTTCTACCAATACAAAGGTTTAATTTCTCCACAGCCTCACCAACACTTATTCTGATTTTTTATTTTATTAGTACCTATTTATGATACATCATGAATGCATTCATTGTCCATAGTTGGTACATATACATGGCACATCTTATTTCTTTTCATGTCCCCTTCCCCTCACCCCACTCTCTTCTCCATTTGTTATTCACTTTCCTATTTGCCAAATATCAATGTTCCTATTGCCTTTTATTTTGCTCTTTCATTTATTTGTACTTTGTGTTTCTCATATAAGAGAAACTGTATAATTTTAAGCTTGTGTTTCTGATTTCTTTCACTTAACATGATGATCTCAAGGTGTACCCACGTTCCTACAAATGGCTCAAATGTATCCTTCTTCATGGTAAAATATTGTATATAAATACCATATTTTATTTATCCATTCATCTGTTGATGGATATAAAAACCTCTTCCATGACTTATCTATTATGAATTGTGCTGCTATAAACATGTGCAATGAAGTCTTTAACTCTTTTGGGAAGATACCAAGAAGGGGACTAGTTAGGTAGAATAGAATTTCTGTCTTAAGTTTGTTGAGGAATAATCATACTGATTTCAACAGTGGATGTATTAATTCACATTCATACCTACACTGTAAAAGGGCTTGTTTAGCCACACAGCCTCAACAGTATTTGTTATTGTTTAATATTTTGCCATTCTTTCTATAATACGATGGAATCTCAGTAGTGTTTTAGTTTGTATTTCTCTAATGACCAGTGATGTTGAACATTTTTTCATAATTTATTGACCATTTGTACTTCTTATGAGAAGTATATATTTATTTCAATTGCCCATTTTTATTGTCTTTTTAGTTTAGGAGGTCTAATTTTTTTGAGTTCTTTGTATATTCTAAATATTAATCCTCTATCTGAATATGACTGGTAA
This sequence comes from Cavia porcellus, assembly GCF_034190915.1. NCBI lineage: Eukaryota > Metazoa > Chordata > Mammalia > Rodentia > Caviidae > Cavia > Cavia porcellus. Next base: position 80,065,757 of record NW_026947486.1, read on the forward strand.
AAGTTTTTCCATTTTGTTGGCTGTCTCATCACTCTTTTGATTGTTTCTTTTGCTATACACAAGCTTTTTAATTTCATATATTTACATGTATTGATCCTTGATGCTATTTTTTGTGAAATTGGAGTTCGGTTCAGAAATTCCTTGCCTATGCCTAAGACTTCAAGAGTTCTAGCTACCTTATCTCAGCAGTTAAGTGTTTCTATTTTAATGTATAGATCCTTGATCTATTTTGATTTTAGGTTAGCATATATGATTTTGATTTTAGTTTAGTGAGAGATATATGTCGACATTTAATTTTCTGCCTGTGGATAGCCAGTTTTCCCAGTATCATTTGCTAAAGAGGCTCTCTTTCCTCCATTATACATTTTTGGCCAAAGATCAAGTGAATGTATCTGTGGTTGTTTCTCTATGCTCTATTCTATTCTGTTGAAGGAAGAACAGAACAAATATCACATAATCATCCTAGACACAGACATCTTAGACACAGAAAAAGCCTTTGACAAAATTCAACATCTGTTCAAACCCTGAAGCAAATAGATATGAAGGACCCTATCTCAATCTTATAAAAGCCATTTACAACCAACCTACTGGCAACATGTCAAATGGGGAAAAATTTTAGAGCTTTCCCTCTAAAATCAGCAACAAGAAAATAATGTCCATTGTCACCACTCCAGTTCAAAATAGTACTCAAATTTAGCCAGAGCAATCAGGCACAGAAATAAATAAAGGGATACATGTAAGAAAGGAAGAAATAAAATTATTACTGTTTACAGATAACATGATCCTTTACATAGAAGACCCAAAAAATTCCATCAAAAGACTTCTGCATTAGTAACCAAAATCAGTAATGTAGCAGTATACAAAATCACCCACAAACATCAATAGTGTACCTGTACACCAATAATGAACCCACTAAGAGAGAAATTGGGAAAACAGTACTATTCACAGTAACAAGAAAACTTAAGCACTTAGGAGTTAACCTAATCAAGGAAGTGAACGAACGTCAGTTAAAACTGCAATACTCTTAAAAAGGAGATTGAGGAAGGCACAAGAAAATGGAAAGAAATTTCCCGCTGCCTGGATAAGAGAAGCAGCATTGTCAAAATGGCCATTCTCCCAAAACTGATACATAGATTTAATGCAATCCCAATTAAAGTAACCACAGCATTCTTCACAGAACTGGAGAAAATAATGCTGGAATTCATATTGAACCAGACAAGACCCATACAATTTTGGATAATAATAGCAAAGCAGAAGGTATCACAATCCCAGATTTGAAGTTATATTACAAAGCTACTGTGATAAAAACACCATGGTACTGGCAAAAAAACCAAGATGTCTGTTTTTTTTTTAATAGTAACTATTAAGATGAGTCTGAAGTGATACTTATTTTTGAAAGATATTTTTGCTTGGTCTGCTAGTTTCTCCTTTCTTCAAGTTTTAAAATATATTTCTCCACTATTCATTGTATTGTTTCTTACAGGAAGTCTCCGGTCATTCTTACCTTTGTTCTCTTGTGCATAACATACCTTTTTCCTTTGGCTGCTTTTTTTCTTTCTATAACTTGTTAGGAGCAATGTAATTATGGCTTGCTTTGTTGTTCTCTACTCAGTTTTCTTAGGACTGGAGTTCATTGTACTGATATAATATGTGGGTTTATCTATGAAGTTTGTAGAACTTAGGTAAATATTTCCTCAAATACTATTTTGTTTCCCCAGCCTTTTCCCTTCTCCCTCATGAATTAACATTACACATACATTAAACTGCTTGAAGTTGTCCTATAGCTTATTGAATATCTTTTCATTTGTATACCTATTTTATCATTGTTTCACTTTTTAGTCTATTAACATTTCTTCAAGTTTATTAATATTTCCTTCTGAAACATCAGGTTTACTATTAATCTTATCCAGTATATTTTTATCTCAGATATTCTGGTGTTCACGTTGGAATATCAGCTTTCATCTTTTTAATATTTTGCACAATTCTACATAATTTTTGACCATTTATAATATAATTATAGCAAGTACTTTGCTATTCTGGTCTGCTAATTCTAACATGAATGTTAGTTATAATGCATCTTTGATTACTGATTTTTATCCTTTTTAGAATTTTTGCAGTGCTGGGCATTTAACCCAGAATCTCATATATGGTAGGCAAGTATTGTACCATAGGTCTACTTTCCCAGCATCAGTTGATTCATTTTTAAAATATTTGCACACGGTTTTGTCCTTTCCATTCTTGCTTTTAGGATCTGTTAGGTTGGAGCAAAACATTCTAGGACTGATTATTCCTCACTACTGAGTCAAGACCCTTCTGAACAATCTATCCAATTCATCATGAACAATGCTGTTTCACAGTATTCCTATAGGGACAGAAACTATTCTAAGTTCTGTGTATATGCTAGGTATTATTCCTTTTAATTATCTTGCATGGTTCTCTTCCTGGCCTCTAGTAGTATCTTCACCTATCCATACTCTGTTAAAACTCAGAGATGACCCACTGTAGCTTGCTTTATGTGTAGTTCTCTCATTTATGGTATTCTTCCCTGTCAATTCTAGCTGCTTTGCAATCTGAAACTCCCAGATCTACCCTCTTAACTCAGGGACTCTACCTCCTCTTCCCTGCACCAGAGCCAGGAAACTCCAGGCTTAAATGAATAAACTGGGATAATCCTCGAGCTTATTTACTTCTCTTAAAAATCATTCTCAGAGATCTCCTCTCAAAGACATTCTCAGAGATCTCTGTTCCTCTGTCTGATTTTTAGTGCCTTGAAAAACCATTTTACATATTTGGTCTGAAATGTAATTATTTTAAGTAGGAAGATAAATTCAGTTTCTGTTATTCTATATCGTCCAGAATTAGAAGTACCAATTGTCAGTTTTTAAAGTTGAATCAATTAAAATTAATTTAAAATTAAGTTCAGTTACACTAATCATGTTTAAAATACTCAAATACCACATATAGCTGGTGGCTATTATATTTAGTATAGATAGCTTTGATACACTACAAAAAAGGCAGAGGTCATTGTTAATAGTGTATCAGGATTTAAAAGTCACAGTAGTCTTATTGCCCTGTTTAGTTTGAATTTAATTTGTTCTGGTCTGTCCACTCATATTGGATTTGAGGTCACAGACATCTGACCCAAACATAGCAGGGTTATACCATGGTAACTATCCTTAATTTCCTATTAACTTGAGCTGAAATCCTGTACTACTTATATTGTCTTACTATGATTGATCTTATTTGAATCCGATTCATAAGACCGCAGTTTTGCCTTGGCTGATTTTATTTGAATTTTATATGCTTGATAGTATCAACCCTAAAAGTAGAGGCAACTACTCTGAAGATGACATGATGTAAAAGATATCCATACCGGTATTAATTATTAACAGCTCTCAAGTCCTACAATGTTTTCAAAGTTGTGTTATTATAAAAATAGCTAGGTAATACTATGTTCAACTATATTAAGCCTGATGATGTGGACAAGACTATGGAAAATAACAAGAGAAAGCATAGTAACTACGGTAGATCACCTAATACTATGGTCTTATGTGTCTTTTTCACTGCATGTTTTTCTAGGAATTTGTTTTGCTGTCTTGTTATGATTTGTTTTCCCCTATAATACAGAGAGGATAGATATACATTTAGAAATTCACGCATGAGAAGATTCTTTTAAAAAACTGTTTACGGGAACAGATTATATAATGCAAGATGTAATGAACAGATACTCTGAAGAAGAAGAGACACTAAGAAACCCAATGCTAATTTTGTAGCATTATGATATAAAATCTAGCAATACTATTATTCACTGATCAGAGTGATATTAGTCTAGTCTCTTAGGTTCAATATCAGCATATGTAAAGATGGGGACAGCTACTACAAAGAAAATGAGAGATGCGATGGTAGTTATTATTGTCTTCCCCAATGTCAGATCTTGAAGACCTAAAAAGCCTTCATCATCCTGAAATGATTTGGTTAGTTCTATAATATGCAGTATGTATTTAATGTGTGTGAAGATGGAGACAACTATTTGGAGGAAACTAGAGACAATTAGATAGACAGTGAAGGTCTCCAGTGGACTTGCTTTGAAATCTGTATTTCTTTAAATTGCTTTTTTTTAAACTGCTTTGTTCTGTTTTGATATGTTTAATCTTGCCCTCTTTGGGGTATAGAACAAGTGTGTAGGACTGATAACCATATCACTAAGTTTTTGTTGGATCATTGAGCAGAACTGATGGCAGTGTCACTATTTGAATGTCATTTTACATACTTTAGTTTTGTGACCTGAATGGCTGTTTCTGGGATAACAATGTGTAGCTTGTCAACTGGCGATTTCTTACAGTTTGTTTTTCTGTAGTTCTGCATTATTTCTACCCTTTTTTATCTCCATGTATTTTTTTTTTGTTTCTTTCTGTTTAAATAAAAAAAAAAGAGTCTATGCCAGAAAACTGAAGAGTCTACACTGGAAGCCAGGAGACAATACCCAAACCTAAGGCAAAAACTGGATCTCCTCCAAAGAATGGAATTCATTCTTCCTTCCTCCTTCCCTTTTATTCTGTCCAGGTGATAAGCCACCCTAGGGTGTCTTTTCTACACCCTAGGATGTAGAGTTACTAAGCCTGTGTAGTTAAGCTTCTAAATGTCTCAAGTTGACACAATCAATCACACTATACAACCCTACTACTAGTACAAAGTCTTTCTTAATAACTTTCCTTGTTGCTGAGACAAAATACCTAACATCTACAACTTAAAGGAGGAAAGATTTATTTTAGCTCACAGTTTTTAGAGGTTTCTGTCCATAGTCAGCTGGCTCCAAGGCAGGACACTGATGCAGATGGGTATGCCAAAGGAGGGTTGCTTATGACCTAGCAGAGAGAGGTCAAGGAGTAAGTCGGAGATATATCCTTCTAGGCCACACTTCCAGGAGCCCACCTCCTCTGACCAGGTTTCATTTTCCAAAGTCACATTCAAACTCATCAGTGGACTAATCTGTTGAAGATTATCACATCCCTGTGATCCAGTCTTCTCCCAAAAATCCACCTATTATCACATGGGCTTTGGAGGGACATCCAGATACAAACTATAATACCCATGTTCATAGCATTATGGTTCAAAATAGCAAAAATGTGAGGCAACCCAAATTCCCCTGAATGGATAAGCAAAATATATACACAGTAGAATGTTAGTAAGCCTTAGAAATAAAGGAAATTCTTACATATATTACAACAGGAATGAACTTAAGTACATTATGCTTGGCAGTCTCTCATAAGAGACAAATACTGTGTGATTGATTCCACTTCTATGAAACATGTAGATTAGTCAAAATCACAGAGTGGATGAAGGTGTAACTCTGATAACATACGTGTTTATCATATTTGAGGCTCTGATCCCACCCCCATTACCTCCAAAGAATTATAGAGAAGAAAGTAGAATGGTAGGTTTCAATGGGCTGAAACGAGGGTAATGGAGTTGAATTTTAATGGGTATATAGTTTTAGTTTTACAAAAAGCAAAATGTTTCTGGAGATGCATGCTAGTGATGGTTGGACATTACTGAATGTAATTAATGCCATTGAACTGTACACTTAAAATGACAAGATAATAAATTTTTCTTATGTGTATTTTATGACACAGTTTAAAAATTGAAAAAAGGTATCAGAATTCATTGTTCATGAATTACGGTAATATAATGTGTTTATTTTATAACAGAGTCAGTAAAGGGGTATCAGTGGTAAAAAAAAAAATGTCTGATTGCCTTAACCTAGCCCACAGAGTGACCTTTGCATGGAACCAAGCTGAAAAGTGTCAGGATTGACTTGCATGATGTCATGAAACCATTATCAGATCTTACACAAGTTAATGTTAACATTTACTCCTTCAGTATAAATTAACCTTATCATCATTTAAATGCCACTATATATGCCAAATAAAATACTAGAAACTTTCGGTACATGGACATGTTTTTATTAAGTTGTTCTCATATAGGGGCACTTTTACCTCCTAAAAGACTTTTGTAAGTATCTGGAGACATTTTCAGTTATCATAATTGGGAGAAGAGTTTATCACATCTAGAGGGTAGAGGTCAGAAATTCTGCTGCTAACCATCTATACTATGTATAGGACAACTCCCACAATGGAATTATCAGGACTTAAATGTTAATATTATTAAGATTGAGAAGCACTGGCCTAATCTGAGCTCAGAGGGAAATGCAAATGTTCTGTATTACCCCAGAATATAATATTCTGCTTTCCAGGACACAATACTATTGATTTTTGGATTTTATATGCTCTTTTTTAGACAGAAAATTGAAGTCTCACTATGGGATGTAAATATTCTTAAACATTACTCGGGATAATAGGATATTTTTTAAAAAGGTTCCTATTCTATTTTTCACTGACCTGATAGATCAGTGATTTTTTTAAAATTTTAGTTAAAAGGAAAAAGAGAAAAAACAAAACAAAACAAAGCAGTGTAAGGGTACAAGTAATACAGAACTACAAAAAAAAAACAGTAAGAAGTCCCCAGTTAATAGATTACATATTATCATCTTAGAGATAGTTGCTGAAGTCACAGTATCAAAGCATAGAAAGTGGACATTCAAACAGTGAGACTGCAAACAGTTGTGTTCAATGATCCAACCAAAAACATTAATATGGTCAGCTATTTAACACCCCTAAACACACTTGCTGTTGTATCCTTTAGAGCACTTTTTTCCCTCTCTTTTTTACAACAAAATTTACACATTTTGGGTTTTATTACTCCTTAGTTCTTATTACTTTTTGGAGGGAGAGAATAAAGTCAAATATGGCAAAACAAAGCTGTCAGTCAAAACCAAGGATAGACATAGCACATGATGTAAAACAGAGTACAAGGTTATCAACAATGGTTACCATAATGTCTCTTGTTTCCTTAAAAAGAATTGTCTATCTCATTAGGTATTATAAAGTTGAACAAAAAAAATAGATAACAAGACCAATAAAACTTAAGCATTGTAAACATTACAGGACTTCCAAAGGAGACAATTGTCAAACCAGAATGGGCATCTTAGTGAATCTTATTGCCTTCAAAGTAGTTGCCTATACCCTCAAACTTGATACTATCATACAGAATGGAACAGAGTCTAATCAGTCAAAACAAGATAGTGGGAGTATTACAGGACTTCAAAACAAGTTAATAGGAAATCAAAATGTTACTATTATATATCCTGCTAATTTTTAAAATTTTTCCCCTTAATTAAAAAAACATAAAAAATAACTAAATAATTTTTCTAATGAATAAGGGAGAGATTGAGATAAAAGAGAACATAACAATATAGGTCAAAGCATGACTGTTTCAGCAACCTAGTGCTTCATCACCAAATAATCCGACTTAATAGCAGTTACCATAGTGTCTGTCTTTTTCCTTGAAATATTTGAATAAAACTTCATATTCTATAGCTTCAAATATTTCCATATCAAGAAGCCCAGAATAAAGCCTTTCCAATTAATAAGTGAAAACTTTATAAGGCTTCAAGGCCACATAATGGGGAATCATGATTACCACATATTTTTATATATTTGAATCATTACTTACATTAGGGAAACTATTTGGTATTCACACATGCGAGATTGATTTATTTCACTTATGAGTATGGTCTCAAGCTGTGCCCATTTATTGATAAATATCTCAATGTGATCCTTCTGTATAGCTGAGTAATACTCCATTGTATAGATATACCACAACTTTTTTATCCATTCCTCAGTTGAGGACACTTGGGTTGTTTCCAAGATCTGGCGATTACAAATTGTGCTGCTATAAACATAGGTGCACATATATCACTGTGGTATGATGCTTTCAGTTCTTCTGGGAATAGGCCTAGAAGTGGAATAGCTGGAATAAATGGGACTTCCAATCCCAGCTTTTTGAGAAATCTCCAGACTGACCTCCACAAAGGTGTACCAGTCTACACTCCCACCAACAGTTTAAGAGAGTTCCTTTTTTTCCCCACAGCCTCTCCAGCATTTGTTGTTGTTGGTTTTCTTGATCCTGGCCATTCTTTCAGGAGTGAGATGGTATCTCAGTGTGGTTTTAATTTGCATTTCTCTAATGACCAATGATGATGAGCATTTTTTCATGTATTTATTTGCCATTTGCATTTCTTCATCTGAGAATTGCATATTCATCTCAGATGCCCATTTTTGGATTGGATCTTTGAATTTCGGAGGTCTGAGTTTTTTTAATTCTTTATATGTTTTAGACAAGAGTCCCTTGTCTGAGAGAGAGTTCACTAAAATCTTTTCCCAGTTTGTGGGTTTTCTTTTCACTATGCTGGAGATTTCTTTTGACATGCAGAAACTTTTTAATAAGAAGTGGTCCCAGTTATTGATTCTGGGAAGTATTTCCCGTGCGGTTTGAGTCCTGTTCATGAATTCTCTACCTACTCCTATGTCTTCAAGGTTTCTACCCAATTTGTCTTCCAATAGATTTAGTGTTTCTGTTTTAATATTCAGATCTTTGACCCATTTAGATTTTAATTTAGTACATGGTGATAGACATGGGTCTAGCTTTAGTTGTCGGCAAATGGAGAGCCAGTTTTTCCAGCACCAATTATTAAAGAGACTGTCGGTGTTCCAGTGAACCTGCTTGGCTCCTTTATCAAAGAAAAGGTGGTTGAGTGTGTTTGTAGTTGTGGTTGTTATCTTCTAATCTATTCCATTGATCTCAGGCTCTGTTTTGATTCCAATACCATGTTGACTTTACTACTGTTGCTTTGTAGTATAACTTCAAGTCAGGGATTGTGATGCCTCCTGCCTTGCCTTTGCTGCTCAGAATTGCCTTTGCTATTCTAGGTCTCTTCTGGTTCCAGATGAATTTTAGGAGTGATTTCTCTAGATCTATAAGGTATGTTGATGGTATTTTTATTGGGATTGCATTGAATCTGTATTACAGTTTTGGGAGAATGGCCATTTTCACAATGATTGCTCTTCCTATCCATGAGCAAGGGATGTCTTTCCATTTTCTGAGATCATCTTCAATTTCTTTTTTCAGTGAATTATAATTTTCCTTGTATAGGTCTTTCACTTCTTTCATAAGAGTAATTCCTAAATATTTCATTTTTGGCTTGCTAATTTGAAGAGTGTGGTTTCTCTTATTTCCCTCTCTGTGATTTTGTTGTTCGTGTATAGGAATGCTATTGATTTCTGAGTATTGATTTTGTATCCAGCTACATTACTGAATTAATTTATTTATTGTATCTAAGAGTCTTTCAATGGAGTTTAGGGGGTCTTCTATGTAGAGTATCATGTCATCTGCAAACAATGATAATTGAACTTCTTCTTTTCCTATTTTTACCCCTATTATTTCTCTCTCTTGCCTGATTGCTCTGGCTAGCACTTCCAGTACTATATTAAATAGGAGTAGTGATAAAGGACATCCTTGTCTTGAGCCTGATTTTAAAGTAAAGGCTTTCAATTTTTGGCCATTTAGTATGATGCTGGCTGTTGGTTTGTCATAAATGGCCTTTATTATATTGTGGTAAAGACCATGTATTCCAATTTTCTGTAAAGTTCTCATCATGAATGAATGTTGGACCTTATCAAAGGCTTTTTCTGCATCTATAGAAATGATCATGTGATTCTTACTTTTGGCTTTATTGATATGGTGGATTACATTTATTGATTTATGTATGTTGAACCACCCTTGCATTCCTGGGATGAATCCTACTTGGTCATGGTGTATAATCTTCTTGATGATTTGCTGCATCCTATTTGCCAATATTTTATTGAGGAGTTTTGCATCTGTGTTCATTAGGGAGATCAGTCTATAGTTCTCTTTTTTAGTTGCGTCTTTCTCAGGTTTTGGTACTAGAGTAATATTTGCTTCCAGGAAGCAAGTATTCTAGGAAGGATTGCTTCCCTTTCAATTTCATTGAATAGTTTGAGGAGGGTCAGGATTAGGTCTTCTTTGTATTTCTTGTAGAATTCTGCAGTGAATCCATCTGGGCCTGGGCTCTTCTTTGTAGGTAAGGACTTAATTACATTTTCAATTTCATTAACAGAGATTGGGTTATTCAACAGTTTTACATCCTCTTGATCTGGCTTTGGTACTTCATATATTCTTTCAAAGAACCAACTCTTTGATTCGTTGATTCTTTGGATTGTTTTTTAGTCTCTATTGCATTGATTTCTGCTCTGATTTTTATAATTTCCTCTCTTCTTTTGGCTTTGGGCTTGACTTGCTCTTCTTTTTCTAGCTGTTTGAGGTTTAGCATCAAGTTATTTATTTGTATTCGTTCTGTTTTCCTGATGTGGGAACTCAGTGCAATAAATTTTCCTCTGAGGACGGCTTTCATTGTATCCCACAAATTCCAGTAAGTTGTATCTGCATTTTCATTTTCTTTTAGGTATTCTTTAATTTCTTCTTTAATTTCTTCTGTGACCCACTGATTACTCAAGAGTGTGTTACTCAGTTTCCATGTGTTTGCGGGAATTTTGCAGTATCTTTTATCATTAATTTCTAATTTCAGTGTGCTATGATCCGATAACATGCAAGGGATGATTTCAACTCTTTTGCATTTGTTTAAATATGTTCTGTGAGATAATGTATGGTCTATTTTAGAGAATGATCCATGTACTGCTGAGAAGAATGTGTATTCTGATGTTGTTGGGTGGAACATTCTGTATATGTCTGTCAAATCCAATTGTTCACAGGTGTGATTCAGTTCTGTTATTTCTTTGCTCATTTTCTGTCTGTTTGATCTTTCCCTTGGCGTCAATGGTGTATTAAGGTCTCCTGTTACAATTGTGTTACTGATAATTTGAGTTTTCATTTCTGTTAATAGTTGTTTTATATAACTGGGTGCTCTGGAGTTTGGTGCATATATATTTAAGATAGTTATCTCTTCCTCTTGGAGTTTTCCCAGAACGAGTATATAGTGACCTTCTTTGTCCTTTATGGTCATTGTTGGTTTAAAGTTCATGTTGTCTGCAAACAGAATGGCTACTCCTGCCTTTTTTTGGATTCCTCCTGCATGAAGTATTGTTTTCCATCTTTTGACTTTCAGTCTGTGAGTATCCTTCTGGGTTAGATGGGTTTCCTGTAAACAGCATATGGTTGGATTTTGTTTCTTGATCCATTGTGCTAGTCTGTTTCTTTTGATTGGTGCATTGAGACCATTTACATTAATGGTTATTACTGTTAAATTCTGGTTTATTGTTTACATGTTATCACTCTGCTGTTGCATCTTTATCTTTCTGTTCTGTTTAATTATCTGCTTTGCTTAGTGGTTTTTTCCTTTGTGTATCTAAACTGTCTTTCAATATTTTTTGCAGGGTTGGTTTGGTGTTCATGAAGTTCTTCAGCTGTTCTTTGTCATGGAAGTATCGTATTTCACCATCAATTTTGAATGATAGTTTTGCAGGATACATCAGTCTAGGTTGCAAATCATTTTGATTTAGGATCTGGAATACTTCACTCCATGCTCTTCTTGACTTTATTGTTTGTGCTGAGAAGTATGCTGTGATTCTGATAGGTTTTCCATTATAAGTGATCTGTCTTTTCTCTCTGACAGCTTATAATAATCCATTCTTGTGTCGGATTTCTGGGATGGTGATTATTATATGTCTGGGTGTAGTTTTATTTTGCTTATGACTATTTGGAGTTCTATATGCTTCACTGATCCTGATGTCGGTTTCTGATCTCATGCTTGGGAAATTTTCAGCTATTACTTCTCTAAATATCCTCTTGACATCCTTTATGTTGTCTCCTTCTTTTACATTAATCCCTATCATTCTTATGTTATTTTTCTTTGCATCATCTTGCAGTTGTTGAATTGTTGTTTCCTGATTCTTTGTTATTTGTAAAAGATCTTTCCTTTCCTGTTCACTAGCTGCAGTCCTGTCTTCAAGGTCTGAAATTCTATCTTCACTTTCATTGAGGTGGTTTTTACAACTTTCGATGGAGTTTTTTATTTCCTGTATATCTCTGTGCATCTGCATTATGTATTCTGTTTGTTTCTTATATTGCTCGTCTAGGGATTCTATCTTTTTGTTTAGTTCCTCCAATTTTTTATCTGTGTTTTCTTTAGATATATTTAGAATCTCTTTCATTTCTTTTATCATTTCTTCTTTTATCTGGGAGATTATTTCGAGTTTGAATTTCTTTAAAGCTTCCTGGAGTTGCTTGTCAACTTCAGTAGCTATTGTGTCTGATATCTGAGGAGGATGGGATATATTTTCTTCTAAATACATTCCTCCTAGGGTTTCCTGAGATGGGCTGGAGGTTTGAGGTTGTAATTTGGTCTTTCGTTTTGTCATTTTCCTATATTTCTGTGTTTCAAGTGTTATTTGAAAGCTTCCTCAGGGTCTGTTGGAAATCCCCTTCTATGTTCGCAGCTCCTGAGACTCTGGCACCCCGTTACCCCAAGCCACTGGGCCTGTAGAACCAGTGGCCCTCTTCTGCCTGTTTAGAACTCCATAATTGCAGATAAGCTGGGCTTCAGGGACACTGTGCGCCCACCTGCTTGTTGGAATCTCCACAGTTCTCCAAGCACAGCCGGGATGGGGAGGTGGATGTAGATGCCTCAAACCCACTTATCCACTTCACTGCATCCGGAAGCCTGTAGGGTCCCGAACAGTCTGGGCTTTGGGCAGAGTGCACTGAGCACTTTCCACAGGCCGCAGGGCCTCTAGAACCTGCGATGCTCCCCTGCTTGCTGAGATATCCACAGTCCTCCAGACACACAGGGAGGCGGATGCAGGTGCCCCAGATCCGCCCCGCCCCTCCTCTGCACACCGATGGTGAGGTGCAGGAGTCCCAAATAGGCTGGGCTCCGAGGATAGCATGCGTCCGCCAACTTGTTGGAAGCTCCACAGTTCTCCAAGCGCAGCCGGGATCTAGATCAATGTTTTTACATTAGAACATGTACACTGGAGATTGAACTAAGGACCATATGCATCCTAAGCACATGTTCTACTAGTGAGCTATACTCCTACACTACACAAAATATTTTTATTACATTATTATTGTTTAAAACTGCATTCTGAAGAATGAGGTTCCTGTGTTCTGAATATTTATGCCCTGCCCAATTCATATGTTAAAATTCTAACCCCAACATGATGGTATTAGAAAGTGAGGCTTTGGATTAACTCTACCCTTATGAATGGTATTAGGGCCCTTATATAAACGTGGCTCTAGATAGGCCTCTTACCCTTTTTGGCAAGCAAGGTTCCAGTGAAACGACAAATATTATTGGAAGTGACTCCTCTCACACTGAATCTGCTAGCATCTTAATCTTCAACTTTTCTGCTTTCAGAGCTCTGTGAAATTAAGTTCTGTTATTTTTAAACCACTGAATCTATGGTATTTTGTTTTATTGCATACTATTTTGTTATACCATAAATAGACAAGGACTGAAGTATTTCATGAGTTTAATTAGAAAATATACAGGAAGAGAACTGAGAAGTCAAAATTGTCATCATACCTTTGTCAGAGTTGTTCCAATTGTTTATGTTTAGCATATTCTCTGGAATTTGTTTGATAAAAAAATTCAGTTGCTAAGAAGAAAAAATATATTTGAATCATGCTGTTTTATATAATATGTAAGTTATTGAAAATTTGAATAAACATGTAATTTTTGTTTCCCTGTATACTGGGAGCAGATAGGTAAGTATTTTGAAAGACTATTCCTGCATTTTTAAAAAATATTCATACCTATGGATCTTCATGAGTCTAGGAAAATTAAGAGTGTGAAAGATGAATAGTCTATTAGGACCTAAAGATATCAAGATTTGGTGGGGTAGCTAAGTGGTAAAACACTCAGTGAGTATGAATATGACCTGGGTTCCATCCTCAGCACCACAGAAAAATAAAAAATTGGGAAAATGCTCCTCAAATGTCCCCAGTCCTTAGAATAGATTCTAATATCAAAAGTTTTCAAGAAAGGTATTGGAAAATTAGGATTCTTCCGATTTTCAAATGTAAACTTACAACATTGAAAAGGAACTTTCCAGAGAAAAATGATCTTCTGTTCCCAGGGATGACTGACACTAGTGTTGGGGAATGGGTATGATAAAACGGGGAAGGACATTCTACCAGTTTGGTCAGTGTTCTGCCTTAGCACCAAGATATAACTTCTGCACTGCATCAGAATCCCTTGAAATTGCAAAGCACTTTAGGGAAGAAACTATATTACCTTCTTTCTGAGGTTCCTTCAGCTCCCTATTGTGGTTAGTTAAATATTTTATGGGTTAAATGAGTAAATAAATGGCAGGGAGGTAAATAGAGCAGGAAGATTATCTTTTTTGAACTCACTGAGCCTAGCTGTAGACAGAATTATGAAGTAGTTCATTTATATTTAGTGCCCTTTATTTATCAGGTATTCCTCTTTCCCAAGTGGCCAGTGTACATTCTTCTGTAGGGTCATGTCACTGTCAAATCCTAGAAAGGGCTTTCTTTCCCAGGTAGCATCTCATACCTGGGATCTCTCCTGATCTTCATCTAGGCTTTCTTGTTGTGCTTCTTCCTTCTTGCTCTCTGTAATAGTTCTAAAGAATTACAGTCAGGCCACTTACAGGTTGAGGATTATAAGAAAGAGCTTTTAAATTATTTCCTCTACATGCAACTAGGGTAGAACACTCTCCGTCAATTTTCATCATATCTAAGCACTTAGTTCCACCAGTGTCCGGTGACATTTATCCTTCTCTTGAGACTTTTCAATCTCTCCAGGGACAGTTTTGTGTAACGCTAGGGTTGTTTGATTGTTTATGGACAGGCAAGCTACCAAAACATAAGGCAGCCCTGTCTTAGATGGCCTATCTTCCACCTCTCATGGTCCAAAATTACCTCTTTTCAGATTGATACAGTGAGAAAAGGAGAAGCTTCTTCCAGAGTAGTCCTTTATCTCTATGAATGGTTATTCTGCCCTATTTGACTAACAGGAAGTAAGATATAAATGTTTTATTTAAATATGAAAAATCATAATTATGGATTTATTCCTTTATCCAAAACATGGTCATCATGTGCCCACTGTATATAAAGTGTATTCACTCACAGTGGTGAATTCTGACAATATCTTAGGATATTGGTTTTTCTGTTTACTTCATCAACAAAATTCTTTGGAGAAATGCTGTAAATGTTTTAGTAACAAAAGCAAACAATTCTCAAACATACTTAAAACTAAGGCAGTTTTCATGCTGACATCAACAACTTTTTCCCAGGGTTTATTTAAAAGCAGAAATAAAGTATCTTGTTTGATTTTTGTGTTTCAAGCATGTATAGAACTACTTGCTTGGTAAATGTTTACTAGCTGACTAAAACCTATTTGTATCACATTTTGGACCATCTTCAGTAATAACAAATCTTTATTATTTTAATGAAGAATGTTTTCAGAAAACATATGAAGAAATATGGGCAAATAAGGCATTTATCAAGCTGAATAGCATTGTGTTTATTTTTAAATGAGCTATGACCATAATATATTGACTGCTTTTCTTCTGTTATTCATAAACTGGGTCCAAAAACAGCTCCAAAGAAGGAATTACAAAAGATTTTGCACAATAGTAGCATCCCCAGGCAACTTCTTTGAAAGTCTTTACTTTTATAGTCCAGTACATTTTTAGAGAAAATTCAAGCAAACATTTGCCTTGAAAATTATTGAGCATAAAGCCCACGCAGCAGAACATACTTTTAAAGATTAAACTCCTTGGGGCTGGGGAT
Organism: Cavia porcellus; assembly: GCF_034190915.1. NCBI lineage: Eukaryota > Metazoa > Chordata > Mammalia > Rodentia > Caviidae > Cavia > Cavia porcellus. The sequence goes on from NW_026947486.1 coordinate 80,081,450, forward strand.
TTAGCTCAGCGGCATAAGCGCCTGCTTTGCAAGCAGGCAGTAGTGAGTTCGATCCCTGGTACCGATAAAAACGAAAAAGACCAAAAAAAAAAAAAAAAAAAGATTAAACTCCTTACTCTGGAGCTGGGCTTCTTGGGTTTTATTCCTGGTTCTGTAGCTCACTTAGTGTATTGAGCTTGGACATGCTACTCATTCTATAGGTACCTCAGTTGCCTTGTTTGTAAATGTGTATAAATCGTACCTCCCTCACAGGGTTGTTGTAAGGATTGAGTTAATCATGTAGTGTGCTTAGGATATAGGGTATAGTACATAGTAAGTGTTCAATAAAGATTAATATTATCATTATCTTTCTCATTGTTATTATGTACAAGGCCCTGTGTTATATAATAGCAGAGATCTTTAGAAAAGTGTTTCTGTGCCTTCAGGAAGTTCACTAATAGGAAACATAGACGTGTGATTTATGTTATAGTACACTTGAGAGGTGCCCTTAGAAATATCAACTTTTGTGGGTGGAACATCTATTGCGCGGAGGGCTGTCATAATTGTAACTTCTCAGTGATAGTTGTTAAGCTCTGAATGCCCTCCAACTCATCTGTGCTGAGAATATGTCAGCATAACCAGATGTTTGATGTTTGTGGTAATGCTAAGAACGAAAGGACATGAGTAGAGACAACATTCTTTTTATAAAATACTTGCAGTAGTTATTTAACTCATAGTTATTTAGCAAAGGAAGCATGTGGTGTTGATGCATGTGGAAGTAGTCAGTTACTTGCTTCACTTTTAGTAAAAGTCGTTCTGGACAGAGAATCAACTCCATCATCAATATCTGCTCAAAAGAATTGATTTCAGTTTCATGAACTAAGATAATTTGCTGATTTGATTTTAAAGGAATTTAATAATCTATGAGGGCCTGCTATATTACCAAGTTAATTTGGAGCTTTGCTATGAATAAAAATTAAGTCAAGATTTAATAACAGCATTATTTAATAATGATGTAATTTGCATTTGGAAAGTACATTGTTTCTTCCATTGCTGTATCATTGCTTTTACTGTGAAAAAGTAATCTTCAATTAAAATATTGGTTTTCTTTTTTTAACTCGTTTCCCTCTCTCAGACGTAGTTATGAAGATGACAGTTTGTTTTGCAATTGCTTATTTTGTATGATTCATGAAGAAACACTTTAAAAATAACCTTGTAATAAAGACAGAAAACTATTTCTTCACAATTGTGATTCATCATAATTATTTCTGAACATTTGGTAAATCCTATTTTTACAAACTTTTAAGAAGAACTTTAAAATCCTTTCAGAGCCTGTTTAAAACCCTCCTTTATGGATTCTACAAAGGCTTCAGTTTGTGAAGAAAATGAGTTTGCGGTAATAAACATAGCATGAGACAATGTAGCTACGTATATTTTCCTACCTGCTCATCTTTTCTGCTTCTCTTCTGAGAAGTTCAAATAAGTCAAGGGATTATTTTGGGTAATTAAAGTAATTGTAAAGAGAAGTAACATGGACTGTAACCCTTCCAAATAGCATGTTCTGTAATTCTGGGCCTAAACAGTAACCAGGAAGTAAAATATATCTTGGAGTCTTTCTCTCTCACAAGACAAGAAGATAAGGTTAGCATGACAGTGTTTGTTTTGTTTTGTTTTTAATTTTTAAAGATAAATATAATAATGAAAAGAAGTTTCAAAACAGGTTAGTAGGACAGCTACAATAGTTGATACAGTGCATATTGTCTTCATAGTAGTTATACACAGTACAAGATATAGGCATGATATCATGTCCAAAAAATATTATCACAAAACTTTCTTTTCAATGAACTAAGAGAAACTACCTGTATAACTATCTTAACTATCTAACATGCCGGTTTTTAAGAGACCTGCAGTAGAGCCATAGACATGTTTTCTTAAGAAAGGAAATAAGACTACCGTAGTGGTAACAGGGGTCATGTACTATATTTGGCATTTATTCCAAGTTTACCTCATCAAACAGAATCTTTTGCGTCAAGTTAACAATTACTATTTTTGGACAAAGGAAGATATCATTCTGAGTTGTACAGAAGGAGCACACAGCTGTCATACCCACCCAAATCTATTAACAGTTTGTCCTAAAGTGATGGATTTTATTCTGCTGCATGGATCATGAATAGAGCAGTCATAAACCATGCCAATATTATGAGGGAAATCTTCACTCTGAGCACATATATTAATTACCACCCTTTTTGGACATAAATATTAATACCTAAGGTTTCTAGACTCACCTAGAACTTCCTAAAGGTTCTGAAAATGAAATTTTCACTAACTACAACTACTGCATTTCCTATATCATGATTAAAAAGGAAAATCCAAACATAATACTTAAGTGAGAGTTTAGATTATGTTGTTCTTTCATAAATTCCCAAGACATCCTGATTCTCTCTACTCTGTGAGCCTCTCGGCTCCCAATTCTCCTTGGGTCCAATTGACCCACATGCCTTCACTCATGACGCTACTGCAGGGCTGCTCAGGGCCTTTTTGTATCCAAATACTCCAGCTACTTAATTTTCTGCTCTCCAGGAAGTATTCCCACTTTCAAGTCACTGTTCCTCCTCTGTGATCTCTCAACCTGAAAATATACAAGATTAGTGATTTGTTTCCTCAAGTCCTAATTCAGTCTTTCATGGAAAAAGTAAAGTTTCTTTCTAAAGAGTTCTTGAATCATGGTTTGAAATTGTAAAATGTTATGTATTTGGAGATAGGATAACAACAGGTTTCTTGGAACTTCCAAAGAGGTCAGTATCCCCGCAAAAATTTAATAAATAGGCCACTAAGGACAACTGTGCTGAAGTTAACATACTTATATTTGAACATTATTTTATCAGAGAGAACTCTTAGAAATAATGCCTCAACAAAAGGGTAATTTTTGTAACAGAAGAAAATCACACTTTAGTGAGGACTGTTGTTATGATTTATGTCTAGATGTTTCTGCAAAGCCTCATGTACTTGTATAGTTGGAGCTTTGGGGTGGTGATTGGATCATGGGGACTTACAGGTGTTACTGTTAGGAATGGGATCTGGAAGGAAGAGAGGTGAGTCACTAGGGGTGCAGCGTAGAAGGGTTTATCTCTTTATCTCTTCTCCACTCCTCCTTTGACCCTCTCTCTCTGACACTCTGTCTCTCTCTGCCTTTGCAGCCTTCCCATGAGCAGCTCTTCTTGACCATTTCCTTCTGCCGTGCCATCCTACTTTGGAAACAGCTGACTATGGACTGAAAACTACATACTGGTATCCCCTCAATGATCTCTGTCTCCTGGTATCCAAGCCCTTGTGTAATACCATCCCCTTGAGTGTAGACTAGATTTCGTCACTGGGTTCTGGTGGAATAGAATATGACCAAAGTAATTGTATGTCATTTCTCTTACCAGGTTACAAAAGATTGTGACTTCCATTCTGCTAATACTCTCACACGCTCCCTCTGATGAATCCTACTGACAAGTTGTGAGGGGCTCTATAGGAAGGCCCACATGGCAAAGAATCAAAAGAAGACCACCAGCTGCTGAGGAACTGAGACCTTAGTCCAATACACATAAAGACCTGAATCCTGACAGCCACTATGTGCATGAACTCGGAAGCAGATCCTCCATGATAGTCTTCAGATGAGACTACATCCCCAACTAACAACTTGATTGTGGCCTAGTGACAAACTCTGAGCAGAAGATAGCTAAGCCATGTCCAAATTCCTGAAAATATATGTTTTAAGCTGCTGAATTTAGAAGGGTGTAATTTGTTAATTTGTTATGCACCTTGATAGCTAATTCATCTTCCAAGACATTATTATTTATCTTCATAAATGTATTATTCTTACATATATCTGTGTCTTAGTTACTTTTCTTGTTGCTAGGGCAAAATACCCAACACCCAAATTAGGGGAGGAAATATTTCTTTAGCTCACAGTTTGTGGAGGTTTCAGTTCATAATTTGCTGGCTCCAAGGCAGGGTGGCTTATTGCAGAGGAGCAGCTGTTCATGGCCACAGAAGACACCAAAAGCAATAAGAGCAAAAGAGTAAAACAAGGCTTTTTCTTCCCTTTTTATCTTATCCAGACTTCTGGGATTAGGGGAGTACTAATCCAGTCAGTGGATTGATCAGCAACCACCAACCCTTAATCCCAGCTCCCTTAATCCTAGCACTGAACCATAATCAGTCACACACTCTAGATTCAGCTATTGCTGAAGAAAACCCACCCCACAGTGGATGCAGTGAGGTTTTGGGGGGCATCTAGACACAAACCATAGCAATCTTTATAAAGACTTTACATGTATGTATATTGGTGGGGGTAATTTGTGAATTTGTTACGTACCATGATAACTAATTCACCTATGAGGTAACCATTATCTTAAATGTGTTATCATTCTTATACATGTCTTGTACATGTCTTTGTATATACATTCACATACACACATTTGTATGAATAATCTTCATGCATGTGTGTATATAAAAATATATGGAATGTTTTTAAAATTCATATGGTGCTATGATAATATTTATATCCTGAAACTAGCTTTTCTGTTATTCATTTTCCTGAAACTAGCTTTTCTGTCATTCATTTTCCTGTTACCTCCACTCAGTCTTTTGCCTTCCAAGAGGTCTTTCTCTGTTTCAGCCACTATGAGTTTTAGTCTCTTTCTCAGCTCAGACCTTGATGTTCTGTTAAGTTTCCTGGCAAAAGTCCCAAGCTAGTGAATTAAGCCCACTCTTAGACTAAGCTTAGCTTCTACAAAAATCACACAGTATCATCTCAATCAAACTATAGTTGTAAGTTCTTCAATATTTCATAGATCCATATGCATGGGTCATCACTTTGATTTCCTTCAACAGTAGTGCTTCTATGTCAGTGTGTATCTCAAAGTTTAATGTTTATAGTAATTACATGTACACTTTGTTAAAATGTGATTTTGATTCACTTGGTCCACAAATGGCCTACATTTCTACAACACTTTTAGATATCACTGATGCTCAATGGGCCATATGATTTAAAGTAAGATTTCAGAAGTTAAAAATCTATTTATTCACCAAAAATTGCTTTAATTTGACAATATATATTGGGCAGGAATACAAGAACTTACAGCTATCCAGTGGTGGAATATGATACCTTTCTAAGAAAGTAAGGTAGGTTAAGAAACAAAACCAACACAAATAATATAAGGAAATATTTTATTCAGTGATTTTTTACCTACAGCAAGCCAAAGGAAGACAATAATAAGAGTGGAAATTAATGGAATAAGTAATAGACAAAACAATAGAGAAAAATCAGTGAAGCCTAAATCTAGTTCTTTGAAAAGGTCCACAAAATTGTCAAATCTTTAGCAAGATGGAATAAGAAAAATATCTGGGATACTTAATATTAGAGTCAAAAATGAAAGAGGAAACATTACTACCAACATTATAGAAATAAAACATTTTAAAGGAATACTATGAACAACTGTAAGCCAATAAGTAGACAGATGAAATGGAAAAATTCCTAGAAAGATACAAACTACTAAAATGGATTCAAAGAGAAATGGCAAATATTGAAGTGGGTTATATAGGTTGAGCATCTGTAACCCCAAAATCTAACATCTGAATGCTCTAAAATCTAAAACATTTTTAGCACTGACATAACACCACAAAGTGGAAGCTGCATACTATGAAATTTTGTTTCATAGTATACACAAAATTGCTAAAAATATAAAATCTCTTCAGTGTATGTGTGTAAGATATATAAAAAATATAAATGGACTCATGTTTATCTTGGGTCACTTCTTCTAGACATCTCATTAAGTACATGCAGATATTACAAAATCAAAAAAAAATCTGAAATCAAATTTTGGATAAGGAATGCTGAACCTATAATTAAAAATCATTAACTGCCCATAATCAAAAGTCCAGGCCCAGATGATTTACTACTGAGTACTAACAAACATGAAGGAATTAACACTAATTCTTTATACACTTCATCTAAAATAGAAAAGGAAAAAGATGGAATACTTCTCAATGCGTGCTAGGAGGACAGGATTTCCTTGGTACCAAAAGCAAAGGCATCACTAGAAAACTACAGACTAATATACTTTATAAATATGAATGCAAATAACCCAGGCATATAGGTTGGTTAAGCATCTGAAAATCAATATAATGTACCACTGCTGTAGAGTAAAAACAAAATCACACAGTATCATCTCAATAGGTATAGAAAAAAAGCATTTATAAAGTGCAACACACACCTCCAACACACACACATACACAGTTAAAATGTGGAATGAACTAGGAATAAAAAGGAACTTCCTGAACTCATTAAATGGTGAAAGAATGGATGCTTTACCGTTAAGATTGGAAAGAAAACAAAGATGCCAGTGTCTCAACATTGTACTGGAATTCTACCCAGGGCAATTAGGCAGGAAAAAGTCATCTGGACTCGGAATGAAAAAAAGAAAATCATTTCAATTTGCAGAGGAGATGATCATGTATGTAGAAAACCTTAAGGAATCCACATCAAATTTGTATCTAATAAAACAAATTGATCACAATATAGGAGAATATAAGATCACTTTACAAGAGTCAATTGTATATATACTTGCAATGAAAAATCCAAAATGACTTTTCAAGAAACAATTCGATTAACAATAACTTCAAAATAATAAAACACTTAGGAATAAATTTAAGGAAAGGTATAAAAATTTATACTTTGAAAAGGAAAAGACACTGTTGAAAGAAATTTAAAAGTTCTAAATAAATGCAGCACCCTGTGCTCATGGGTCAGAAAATTTAATATTGTTAAGCCAGGAATACCTCCTAAAATGACTTACAGATTCAATGCAATGTCTACAGGCTATCAAGCTAGATTTTCTTTAGAAATTGACAAGCTGATTCTAAGATCGATATAGAATTGCAAGTGATCCAGAATAGCTGAAATAATCTTGAGAAGAAAGAACAAAGTAGGAGGATTCACATTTCCTAAATTCAATTTGTAATACAAAGCAATGGTAATCATGACAGTGTTGTACTGGCATAAGGATAGTCATACACACCAACGGGCTAGAATAACACCATATGTCTATGGTCAATTGCTTCATTTTATTATGAGATCAGATATTTCTAAGTTTCCTGGGCTGTCCCCAAACTTGTTTTCCTCCTGTGTCAGTCTCATGAATAGCTAAGATTACAAACATACAACAATGCCCACCATCGACTGATTTTTGACAGGAGTATCAAGACCATTCAGTGGGGGAAAGAACAGATAGTTCCAGGACAACTGTAGAGCCACATGTAAAAGGACTAAATTGAACCATTCTCTACACTATGTTTAAAATTAACTCAAAATGGATCATAGACCTAAATAGAGTTGCTACAGCTATAAAATTCTTACAAAAAGCAGAGGAGTAAATGTTTATGACTTCAGATTCAGCAAAGAATTTTCTTTATACCACTAAAAGACTAAACACACATACACACACACAAAACTTGGTTTCATCAAAATTAAAAGTTTTTGTGTTTCAAAAGAACCATCTGCTTTAGTGATTTTTCTGTCACTGGTACAAAATCCTCAACACCTGCTACTTAAAGGAGAGGTTTATTTTGCTGGTTTCTACTGGTCTCTGTCCATGGCTCCAAGGAAGAAACAGCATGATTGAAGGGCATCATGGAGGACACCTGATCACCCCATGGCAACGAGGAAGCAGAGAAAGAGAAGGAACAAAAATCCACCCACATCACATGAACAATTTCTGAACACAAGACTTTTAGGGTACATTTTAGATTCAAGCCATAACCGTGCCATAGCTGGACATGGCTAAACATGTCTGTAATCCCAGCATGTTGGGAGGTGTGTTTATAGCAGCATTATTCATAACAACCAAAATGTGGAAACAATCCAAATGTCCATCTACTGATGAATGTATGAACAAAATGTGGCATATTCATACCATGGAATATTATTTTGCCATAAAATGAATAAATTACTGATACATGCCAAAACATAGATGACTATTATGTTTCCAGATGTCAATTATAAAGACCTCATCTTATATGATTATATTTATTTGAAATTTCCAGAATAGGGATAGCTAAAATTACAGAAAGTAGATGAGTAATTGCTGAGGGGAATTGAGAGGTGATGGCTAAAAGGCAGGTAATTTCCTTTTGAGATGACGAAAATGTTACAATCTTTTTGATAGCTACATCATGCGAATATGCTAATGTATTTGTGAATTGTATACTTAAATGAGTGAGTTGTGTATGAATTATAGCTCAATAAAGCTGTTTAAAAACTAAGCTGGAGCATTCATAGAACTCATCTTGTTTCCAATCTCTCCGGAGTCACCGCCATTTGTTGTCTGTATTTTAGAGTCTTCAATACTCTTGCTTCAAGTTGTCTATATTTTATTTTATTTTGTTTATTCCTTAGCCTTCCCCATTGGGGAAGTAAGCTTCCCCATTTTTTTCAGTTGAGACTGAGGGAGGCTTGAGTCCAAATGTAGTTAACTGATTTGCCAAACTTCTCAGTAGTTAGTGACAGAGTTAGGACTATAACCAAAATTTCCTTATTTCTAATCCAAAGTTGAAATAAAATGACTTCTTGTCTGTCCAGCTTCTAGAGCAACATGATAGCAGGTTAATTTATCAGTCTTAAACAAAGAAAATGTGTTTGAGAATCCCCAAAAAGATCAGAACAATTTTCTGTCTTCCTCTCAATCAGCAAATATTTACGGCATGCCAATATGCAGTGCCTTTTTGGCAGTCATTCTTGGGGAGAGAAAAGAGTGCCACTGTCTCTAACAACAAGGGGCTCATCATCTTTTGAGGAGGAAAAAACCATGAAATATCTCTGACTCAAGCATGTTTACCTGTAATAGAACAACTTGCTCGAAGGGCTGGGGTTATGGCTCAGCAGCACAGTGCCAGCCTGGCAAGAGCAAAACAAAACAAAAACAACCATGACTTGCTCAGCTTTGCAGCAAAGAGTCAGGAGCAGTCAGAGTGGGCTTTGCTCACAAAAGCTCCTCTTATGTTTTGGATCCAGAATATCCACCCAAAAGCCTCATGTGCTCAGAGGTACAACTTTTGGAAAGTGATTGGGTCATGGGACATTACGTGCATCAGTAGACTCACCCAGTAATGAGTTCAGTAGTCAGAATGTGCTGTTAGGAGTGGGGCCTGGTTGGAAGAGGTAGGTCATTGGGGACACAACCTGGATGGGTATATTCTTGTCCCTAGTTCTTGCCTTGCTTTCTGCTTCCTAACCACCATGATATAAGCAGCTCTCTCCCACCATGCTGTTCCTCCCTTGGAGCCCACCAACCATGCGACAAGAAAGTAACAGATTTCTGAACAGGGAGGTGGTAGGGCTTCACAATTTAAGCAGCACCTTGCAGAGATGGGAGTATTTGCTTGCAGGCTATTCATTAGACACTAGGTAGAATGGAAGATGAGAGTGACTTGAAGCTCCAGCGTTCGAAGTCATAATATGTGGATGCCAAAAACTCAGATAAAGTACTTCTGGAATGACTGCTGCTTAATAGTCAATGGGAAAATAGGACATGAGTTCCTTAAAGGGAATTTACACATAGAGATCTAAAAACGTACTGTATTTTCTAGAGAAGTGAACAGGGGTTGTCGAGGTGGAAAGTCAGAATTCTGATTGGATATTTCCCATCTGTGAGACTTTGTATAAATCACTTAGCGTTCCTCAACCTGCATTACTCAACTTGAATGAAATGAAAACACTCAAGTTATTTTCACAGAGTGAACTGAGATCATCCATTCAGATCAACATCTGATCCATGTTATCGCAAGTGTCTCTTGAACCCAACATATCTTCATTATTTTTTTTCTCAGTTACATCCTCTTTATTTCACTCTTCACATTGCAGCCATAGAAACCTTTCTCAAAGACAAGCTCAGTCAAGGAATAATAAATATAAAATAGCAGGATACATTATAGTAACCTACTTTGATTTCCTATTAACTTGATTTGAAGCCCTGTATTGCTCTCACCATCTTGCTTTGACTGATTTTCCCCTATTCTGCTTTGCTTGATAGTACCAAGTTCGAAAGTATAGGCATAACTGTGAAAACAATAACAATCATTATGGCGCCCATTCCAGTTGACTATTATCTTCTTTTAAAGTCCTGTAATGTCTCCAATGCTTTGATTTCATTCTTTACTGTTTTGTTTAATTTTATTATAACTGGCAAATCTTCTTAAAATAGCAAGAGGACGTATGGTAACCATTGTTGATCACTTTGTATTTTGTTTTTACACTATCTATTATGTGCATCCTTTTGATTTGACTGACTCTGTTCTGATATGTCGCATTTGATTTTACTCTCTTCAAAAAAAGTAATAATAACTGTGGGAGTAATAAAACCCAAAAATGTGTAATTGTCATTGTACAAAAGAAAAGAAAAGAAAGTGCTCTAAAGGTTATAACTGCATATATGTTTAAGTGTATAAGATAGATAATCATATTACTGAGTTTTTTTGGATCATTGAACAAAAGTGTTTGCACTCTCACTGTTTGAAAGTCCACTTTATATGCTTCAATTTTGTAACTTGAACAACTATTTCTAAGATGAGAATATGTAATCTATTAACTAGTGATTTCTTGCTGTTTATTTTTAAAATTTTGTATTACTTGTACCCTTTTTCTGTTTTTTTCTTTTTCTCCGTAAATAAAAATAAAACAAGCTCAGTCACATTGCTCATCTATTGTAAACCCTTAAGTATCTCATTATTTCAGAGCAAAAAATTTTAACTCCTTATCCTTGTTCACAAGCTCTTCATGATCTGAAAGCTGCTAGACTCTCTAGGCTCATTCTATATCATTCTTCCTTCTGAAATTTTAGTTTCCAGCCATAATAAACTAATAGGTGTTTCCCAACAAGACAGCCTCTCTCACCTCCTTCGTACTAGTTTCTTGCTCTACTGAGAATGCTCAGGCCTTCTGAGCTCTCTTTTTGCTGCCACTAACTTGTAATTCTGCAGTGTTCTGTGATTATTCACCTGCTAGGTCCTCCCCCGGTGTCAACTGCTCTTTCTTCATGTCTCCACCCTGGCCAGCTCCCTGTGCTTCTGTCTTCTTTGTACTTATCAGCCTGATTGAAACTGCCTTTTTCCTTTTTCCTTCCTCCTACTCAGTTCTGCAGGACTTTGTCTTACTCATCCTTATGGCCTCAGTGGAGCCTGCTGAATTAATGATGAATGTCTAAATGCTTTGTAAACTGCAATTTGCTATGCAAGTGTTAAGTATTATGTAATATTATTGTGTTAGGATTGGTTACTTAGTAATGGCTGGCCTACTCACCCATTTGATAATAAATAATATCATATTTCAGTTACATCATTCTGGTTCCTTCCTAAGCAGATACTAAATAAAGGTTTCTACTCATGAGCTCTTAAACTGGACTACACTCTGAGGTAACATTTTACATGATGATCTCATTAACTCATGATCATAGCAATCTTATAAACTCAGAACTCTTATAAAATAATCTCTATTTTTCAGATGAGAAAACTATGGTGGACTAGAAGTTAAGCAGCTTTCCCAGTGTCACATAGCCAGATATTCAATCCAGGTATTTTGAGTTTAAAACCAAAGTGCTGCTAAAGTCTTCAGATAAGGACACAGTCAAGAAGGTGAGAGGGCAATCCACAAAATGGGAGAAAAAAATCTGCCGATTACATATCCAATAAGGAAATAAATAGATGGTGGATAGTACATATATAGATGATAGATAAGATGATAGATAGATAGATAGATAGATAGGTAGATAATGAGAGAGAGACACACAGAGAGAGACAGAGCACCAAAAATGTGTTTACACTACAGGAAAAAAATACTACTATGTTTTTTGAATGGATGATGTTACCCTTGCATGGAGCCCCTAGAGGATGTTATATATCACAGAAAACCCACTACACTGTGGGCCCGTGGAGAAGAAACTGATAATGCATGTGCAGCAATCTTAGTGGCTAGGGTTACCTAAGCAGGTCACTGTGCTAATAATAAATGTCTGGTAGCTAATGGCTACCTTTTGAGCATCTCTTGTGAGTAGAGACCAAAGGTAACTTGTGTTAATCTCATGATGTCGCAATACATTTAGTATTAAAATATTTATACAAGTTTTTCTTTTCCTAAAGTGTGTGTACATTTTGCGTTTTATATATGTATATATATATATATATATATTTCAGAATTACATTACACAGAACATATAGTGAACTCTTAAAATTTAACATTGAAAAACCTATGATTTTAAAATGGACACCAGACTTGAATAGCTATTTTTCCAAATATGATATACAAATGGCCAAAACAACATGAAAATATGCTCAATATACTGATCACTAGGAAAATGCAAATCAAATCCACAATGAAATAATCACTTCAAAAGAATTAGCGTGGCCGCTATCAACAGAAAGGAACAGAAGATAACAAGTGTTGGCAAGGATATGAGAAACTGGAATGCTTTGTGCATTGCAGGTGGGAATGTAAAATGGTGCAGCTGCTGTAAATCCTATAGAGATTTCTTCAAAAAGCAGAATTACTGTTAAATTGTAATTGGCAGGGCAAAATAAAACTTTAAAAGCTAGATTTTTTTAAAGACAAGTGGTTTCTCTAAACTTCCTCAGGCCTAGGAGGAAAACCTTCACCCCTCCTCAGGGCAGAGGAAGGGACACAAGGTGCAGATCCTGGTCCCAGGAGGTCAAAGTTCAGTTTTCTTTCCACAGAGAAGGGAGGGAGGGAGGAAAAAAAAGGATGGGAGGAATGAAGAATCCTGGAGCTGTCCACTGTCTCCTTGTAGTCTTTCTTGCCTCTCTTCCTTACTGTAAAAGGTCCTTGCACAGATTTGTGACTATGTTAGGCCCCTCTTTCTCCTTGTAATTATCTTTTAATAAAATTTTTTCCTTTATATGGTTTTTGTGGTTTGTTTGGAGGGTAACAAGCAAACATATGAGTAGCTAGTAATAGTAACACATGATCCAGCAATTTTGCTTCTGGGTATATATCTCAATTGAAATAGGGCCTCTAAGAAACTTTTGTGTATACTCATGTTTATAGTGGCACTATTCACAACAGACAAATGGTAAAACAACTGAAGCATTCATTAATGGATGAATAGATAAAAAACAAATGTGGGATAGCTATACAATAGAATAACACTAAGTCTTAAAAAGTAAAGGAAATTCTGACATAACAGAACATGAATGACTCTTGAGGACTATGCTAAAAGAAATAAGCCAGTTATCAGAGTGGTAGTTGCCAGGGACTTGGGGAAAAGGGAAATTGGGAAGTGCATATAGTATTTTGGTTTTGCAAGGTGAAAAAAGTTCTAGAGATGGATGGGGTGATGGTTGTACAACAATGTGAATGTACTTAATGCCACTGAGTCAGGTACCTAAAAGGGGTTAAAATGAAAAATTTAATAATGTACATCTTAACACAATTTAAAATACCCAAGCCCTGACTCTAACCATTTCCTAGTACTGCCTAAGTCTTAGAAGATTCACTCCCGATGAATATTTGAACCTGGATTTTATTTCTTTTTTCCTCCTAATACCAGACAGAGTCTGTCAGGGTCTGTAGAACTTTCACTTCGGGCAGTGCCCCTGAAGAGGAGAGTGCTCAGCCTCACACCCCCAGCTCACTCTCCTCCTGGGAAAAAAATGCTTATTCTGAGGCAGTCAGCACATAGTTCACTTATAACAATTGGCAGAGGGCTTTGGATCCCTTCTGTTCCCAGGAATCACATCAGGAATAACTACACTGTGCTGTTTCCATCACTGGTAACTAATCTGAACAGTGATGCTGGGCATGCTTATTAGTAGGAGAACAGACATAAAGAGAGAGGGAAGTATCTTGGGCTGAGTCACACAGCAAAGTTAGAGCTAACCTCGCCCTGGGCTCTGTCCCACTGGCAACTCTGGAGTTGCTCCTTTCTGTACTTTGGGCAACAGACTCCCTGGCTAACCAAGCAAGTCTAACTTGTCTTGCAGAGAAATGAAGCAAATCTTCCTTGGGATGATATTTTGTGATCTTTTTGTTTCTAATGGTTGCCAGAAGCCCAGTTTCCTCTAGTTGCTGAATGATCTTGATTGTATCATTGAAAGACTCTGGACCCTCCATTTGCCCATTAGCAAAATGTGAAGAGGGCTTATTGATATCCCTTTCCTCAGGGAAACTGAGGATGAGGTAGGGAGAGAAGGACTGGGGTTTAGTGCTTGTTGTAGTCAGGGATTGCAAGGAGAACAAGACTCTACAGGACACATAATTTAGAATGTTATTTATAGTGGTCACCTAAGAAGTCAAATACAAAGAGTTCAGGAAATCTGTTCACACACTGAAGACTCCAAAATATCCAGCCGAGCGCCTGGATCCCACAGCAATAACCTGCATGAGTTCAGCTGAAAACCTAGAGCCCATGACAGTGCCTCCCATGAGCCCAACTGGAGGCCTATAGTCCATAACAATGACTCATGCAAGTCTGTTTTATGGATCTACACTGCAAAGGCCCAAAAGTCAGCAGTGGAAGCTAGAAAGTCTGTGCCAGCAGGACGAAGGATCTGTGCCAGTAGGTTGAGGGTTTTGCACTGGAGCAATGCTCAAAGTAAGGACCAAGGCTTCCCTGAAAAGTACTACAGCCATCCTGTACTACAGTACAACAAGGTCCTGAGCTCCTCGGATGATAACAGCCAAGTTTGTGTCAGGAAGCCAGTGTGACAAGCTTCTCCTGGAGATTGACCAGCACACATCTTCCCCTGCAGAGCCAGGAAGCGATGCTCAATGTAAGGACCAGGGGTCCCCCAAAGTGAACTGCAGCCATTTTCAGTGACAAGGTCCCGAGGTCCTCTGATGATAACAACTGAGTTCATATCAGGGGAGCCAGCATGACAAGCTCCTCCAGGAGAATCAGTGGCTCCAAAAGAACTAACAGCTCCAAATATCAACACTTAGGAGAAACCACAACACTACTTTTTCCTCTCTAGATCTCCTTTTTTAGGCTGGCAACAGTCCTCAGGTGAGTCATCCAAGCTCAGCACCATGCTGATATAATTCAGTTAGTGTTACAAGTTGACCACCAGTTACCAATCCACTATAGTGCTCTAGTCTACCCTGCAGCATTCATTGTATAGATGAACTCCCATCCTTGCTAAGCATAACAATTACAAGAGTAGCTTTTAAAAACACAATTGCTGGGACTGAGGAGATGGCTGACAGTGCTTGCCTGATATTCCTGAACCCTTGGTTCCATTCCTAGCACAAGTTAAAATATTTCCTGGGCTTTGACCAGCCCAGGTTACTAGAGGAATTCTCCCTTCCTCACCAGGGCCCCAGTGCGCTGGAGCCTCTTTGACTTGAGCAGCAGCTATTTACATCCTCTCCCACCTAAAGGCACCTTCTCTGTGCAAGGGGAAACGCTTCAGTCTGTCCTGTTTGGGCACTTCTGTGGACATACTCCCAAGTTTGATGCTTTTCATGGTATTTGAGAAATATTTGTTGAATAGATGGAAATCCCGTACATAAGAAATCTGAAATAATACCTATTTATTCAGAGAGGTGTTCTGTGTGCTTAGGAAACTTTCTGATCTCATGGGAAGAAACTCTAAACAAAAGGACAAGAGCCCAAGCTTCCAATTCTAGCTGTGTTACAAACTTCAATTATGACCAGCAGCAGCAAGTCACTAGTGTTCTCTGGCACTCAGTCTCTTCATTTGTGGAAACAGAGTTGCTGAGTAAACTTTGTTTCATTGCTGGGTTTTGGCTACTCTATAAAGCAATAGATAGTCTTTTTTCCTCATCTGAATGTCCGTAAAGAGTATGGAAACTTTTTTTTTGCTTTGTAAGGATTATAAATTGACCCCAGTTTAAGAAATAAGAAACTCAGTGAGTCAGTTCATGATTTGGCCAATCTTCCATGGAGAGAGACAGAGACAGACAGAGATAAATAGAGGGGGGATGAGAGGGAGAGAGAGAGAGATATCACTCCTCATCTCATCCCCAGATCTCTGGCTTCAACTGAACCCTATCTCAGAGCTACTTAGTGATCCTAAGGACTGCTAGCCCTCACTATCTGTGCTATCTGTATGGCCGGTTAATTCTGTCCTCTGTGAAGAAGCTAGGGCAAAGGGTGTTTCTTCTGGTCCCTCTGCATACTGGCAGCCAGAAACAAAATGTCCATTATCATGTTTAGTAAACTCTTTTTAGGAAGTGGAAGACACAAGACCTAGTCCTTGCCCTCATGGTCTATATACATGGAAAGTCAATACAAGAGCACAATGGGCACAGTGGCATACACCTATAGGCCATCTCTCTGGGAGGCTAAACAGGAAGATCACAAGTTCAAGCCCACCCTGGGCAACTTTGGTGAGATCCTGTCTCCAAAATAAATAAAAAGATAAAAAGGGTGGGAGTGTAGCTCAGTGAGAAAGGGCTGACCCTGGCTTCAGCTTCCAGAACCAAAATTTTTTAAACTGCGTGGCAAAGATGTGCTACTATGTGTGGGAGGCCCTGGGTGCTAAGTGCTGTTTTGCTATATGTTCAGTAGGTAGAACAGTGGCCAGCAGAAGGTGCTCAACATATATAATGAAAATGGGCAAAAATTGTCATGGCTTTCAAACTTTTAATTTGAAAGTGTAATCTTTAATGACTTCATGGCTGGAAGCTCACTACGTAACACACTGCCCTGGTTGAGTGGAGCTAGGGTTGAGTCTGCCTGCTTTGTCCTCTGGGCCTCAGAGAGGCCTTTTGGAGCCCGGATGGAAAACCATTGCTATGGTCTATTGAAAGGACAGGTAACTCAACTCTTTCTCCTGCTCCCCAGTTTACCTCAGCCATCTGTGAATCTAGCCAAATGAAAAGAAGTTTAAGAACCTAGGTCTTCCAAAGGGAATATTTGAATCTGAAAAAAAAAAAAAAAAAAAAAAAGGATGATGTCAGTCTTCCCTCTGGCTTCCCCCAGGGAGCGCCAATTAGTTAGCATAGAGAAGTGGACATTTTGAGTAGGGGACTTCTGAGTTGATTCACAGGTATATAGTGAAGTAATGTCTGTTAAATAAAGAAGAAAGAAAACCACTGTGGCCAATTTTTCTTCACTGACTAGAAATTCATTTGGTGGTATCCTACTGGCAGCTCTGATTCTAATTGTCCAACATAAAGCTCCCTGTGGAGCCTGGTCAGTGTGTAGGTGGTGTTGCCTTTTGCACCTGCACATCTTGCGTCACACTGACAGCTAGTAACATGCCTGAGTCAGCCTTGGTGCTTGCAGCTGCCACGAGGGGCTGCCTGGAGAGGGCATCTTTCCACCATGCTGCAGCAATGTGACCTTCTGCCTGACTTGATCTCCTTGCTTCCCCATGGCCAATAGTTCAAGGGAGGGGATCAATCTAGGGGGTGCTCCCTTGTCGAAGTGGTTCAGGGAGCAAGGCACATCTCAGCTCTGCATCTGGAAAATAATTTTGGGCAACAGGCATTTATTTTTTAGAGAAAGGATAAAGCTCTTGAATTAAGAAGCTTTCGTCACCATCTCATGGCCTTTTCAAATAAATATCTCTACGTACTCTATGCACTGTCCCTCCTCACGGGTGCCAGAAGGGGTAGTGCTAGGGACCCCATTTGATAGCAAGGGTAACTGAGGGGTGAATCCAGCTCATCAATCAGACAGCAAGTCACCAAACCTCACCAGCTCCTCCCTACTACCTAGCCTGGCCACCTCCATCTCTTGCCCAGTCCCTGGACTGACATCAAAATCTGGCTCAGGCCTGACTGTCAGAGGACAGTCACCCATGCCCTTCCTACTACTGCCATCAATTTCAACTCCAGTCTCAACCACCGCTCTGCACTGAGTTAGTATTTTGAAGTTTGGCTGTGAGATTAAGGGCGACTGAAGCTTAGGGCTGGAGAGAACCTTGGAGACACGAGAAATTAAGACCTGGAATATTTGCCCCACATGTCTTGGAATACCAAGCCAAGCTTTTCTGTGTGTCCCTCACATTTCTTGGCTATATCCTGAGCTTCTGTTCCTTTTTTCGGTGGCTCCTTTTGCCTATGTGCTGCTAACTTTTCCCTCCTGTCCTTCCTTCCTTGTCGTACCAGACAGACGCTCTAGGCTTAATGCACAGAACCTGTTTTCTGGGACCTTGGTTTGCATTAACTGGATTAGTGAGCAAAACGTGGAATCATTGTCTCCTAGGGATTGTGAGCTAGGCACCAAGGCACGCAGCGAACCCCCCACCATCACCCGGCCAACAGCCCCTCACTGTGATGGGCAGTGTGAGAAACTGACCCGCAGAAGCAGTGGTCCTGGAGGCCAGTTGACAGCAGAGCTGTGCCAGCACTGGGGGACTTTCTCCAGAGCAACGCTGTCAGATCGCGTCTTTGTCATCCTCCCACGCCCCCAGAGTACCACCAAGCCCAGCAGGCCCAGCTCTGGAGGCCGCACCCATCCAGCCAGTGGATCCCGGGTCTGGATGCGTCTCTAACTGGCGGCCGCAGCCCGCTCTAGAGTAGGGAGAGATGTAGAGGAGGGCAGGAGGGGCGTCCCACTTCCCGTGCAAGCCACAGCCGGCTAACACTTCTCCGCGAGTCCCTCACTGCTTGGCGAGTTTACCCAACTTCTGCGCTGCTCGCCAGACCCACTGCTCAGAGGCGCTCCTGGTCGGAGGACCAAGAGTCTTTGGGAAACTGCACGCACTACTTTTGAGGGGTTCGCAGGGAAGACAGGAACCTGCGGAGGGGGTTTCTAGGGGATAGGGCAGAGGCACCTCCCTGGGACCCAGCAGAGCCGCCTCGTTCGGCAGTCAGCCCCGCTCTCTAACAGAAGCGGCAGTCTGTCCCAGAGGACTCCGCGGACCGCGCCTGGGGTACCGGCCTCTCCGGGCCAGGCTGCAGCCGCTGGAGGCGAGCGGCTGGCAGAGGGGACCTGTTTGCTGGCCAGTTTGGAGGTGCGATGGGGTGGGATTTGGAAACGCAGAAGACTGAGAGGAGAGGACGGTTTCCTTTCCTTCCAAAAAGGAGCCAAATTGCAGGCGCGGGTGGTGGTAGTGGGGAGTAAGTCAGAGAGTAAATACAAACAACCTCCGAAAGAAGCCAAGAAAAACGAAGCCAAAAGAAGCAAGCGCAACACTGTTACAAAACTGTCTGGTTTTGTAACAATTTCTCTGCTACTGGCCAATGAGCAGCGTGGTGGCAGGTCACGTGGGGACGTTTTATATAACACTTTGCTGAGACAAGACAGTTATTAGGCGGCGCGAGGTGGCCAGTATGGAGCTCGCGGAGGCGCGGCAGAGCCGGGTGCGTGGCAGCACCGCGGCCGTGGAAGCCCTGACTCCTTCCAGCCGTCACTCCTGGATCCCTGTCCCCGGTCCCTAGACGCCTTTCCCGGCGACGCGGGTCGCTCTTTCAATGGATTCATTTCAGACTGAACAGATGTTGAGCTTGCCCGGCGAGCAGGGCAGCAACAACTTAGAGCCGGCAGAGTCGGCGGAGCGGGAGGCAAGTGCTGCTGGAGTAGACACGGGCTCCCATCCGGGAGGGGCTACAGAGGGTCCCGAACCGCCACAGACGCGAGAGCAGGAGCAAGAGCAGCCTCCGAGAACCTCGACGCCCCCGGAGTGCAAAGTCCTGCTCTCGCAGGCCGACGCCTTGGCGTGCGGGGGGCGCCTCCGGGAAGCTCTCGAGGTATACAGAAAGCTCTCTGAGCGACAGCAGCTGGTGGCCGAGCAGCTGGAGCAGCTGGTGCGCTGCCTGGCAGAGAACGTCCCGCAAGACGAGGCACAGGCGCACAGGCCAGCTCTGTCGGACAGGAGCAGCGCGACAGTCTGCACCGGGGCAGCGGAAGAGGCAGGGGTGACGGCTGCTGCGGCCACTGAAGTGTGGGATGGCTTTAAGTGCCGGAAGTGTCATGGATTTTTATCAGACCCGGTGTCCTTGTCTTGCGGCCACACCTTTTGTAAACTGTGCCTAGAACGTGGGCGGGCAGCTGACCGGCGCTGTGCGCTGTGCGGGGTCAAGCTCTCCGCGTTGATGGTGGCCACTGGGAGGACGCGCGGTGCCCGGCGGGCTGGGCAGCAGACGCCGCCGCCGCTGCGGGTCAACGTGGTGCTCAGTGGCCTCCTCGGCAAGTTGTTCCCGGGCCCGGCGCGGGCGTCACAACTCCGGCACGAGGGCAACCGGCTGTACCGAGAGCGCCAGGTGGAGGCGGCGCTGCTCAAGTACAACGAGGCGGTTAGGCTAGGTGAGCCCCGGGCGCCGCGGGCTGGGCTCGGTCACGACGCTGCGGGCGGGCGCCTGCCCCAGGCAGGGCGGCGCGGGGGGCCGTGGGATGGGGGCTGCCGGAGTGACACGGGCAGGTTCCGGAGACTTCACCTCCCCGGTTCGAGCCTTTTTCACAGTGCCCGATCACTGCTGGCAGTTTGCTTTTGTCTCCTGTCAACTATTGTTCCCGTGTCTGTCAACCTGTGTTTCTGTGTGTCACCGTGCCTCCTTTTCGCTGGCCCTTCTCATCTTTGTCAGTCACTCGCTGTGTGGCCTGATGTCACCCCCCGTGTCTGGCCGTGTCCCCTCCCTCCTCCTCTGCACTCCGGGATCTTTTAGGCTGCCCGCCCCGCCCCCGGCAGGGGAACTTCGCACCCTTCCCACAGTCGCGCCGCGTCCTCTGCTGTCCTGCCAGCCCCAGATGTCTGGTGGCGCCTGCGTCTGTCGCTCTCGCCTCTGGGAGTTGTCCCTTCCGGGGCTGCGGCTCCCCGTGGGGTGAGTCCGGCCTGGAATTAGGTCAGGAGAGCACTGGTTGCATAAGGGCCGCGAGCGGCCCGGGCCAGGCGGCCCCTCCTCCGCGCGGGCGGGCGGCTGGATTGTGTAACGGCTGAGGTAACCGAAGTGGGCCACGCTCGCCTCGGAAGCCATCCCTCGAGCGTGTGCGGGGCGGGGTGGGGGGGGGGGCGCTCGCGCCCCGCTGCCCTGTGACTCATTGTCACCGCTTCCTATCACACGATCCTTGGCTAAAATAGATCCCCCCCCCCCGCTGCCAGCCAGCAGCCCGCGCCTGCCTCCAATCCCTGAACCTCGCCGCCAGCCCAGCAACGGACCGAGCGGGAGCCGGGGATCCCCGAGAAACGCGGGCTGCCGGCGAGGCGGTCACGCCTCTGTGCTGCTGTCCACTGCCGCCTGCAGACGATCGGGTGGGCCCCGCAGCTTCAAGGGCAAAGTGAGCAGCCCACACCGCAGGCTGCTCGTGCGTGCGCACCCGACTTCTTTTAGAGACCCCGTTTACTCCTCCGATCCCCAACGCCCGGACCCAGGAAGTGGCCACCAAACCGCCAGCTGGGCATGAGTTGCCGTCTCTGGCTGCGTGCCAGCAGCTCTGCCAGCCGGGCGCCGGGTCTGACGAAGCATGCCGGGAGGAGACGGCAGGCAGGGTTGGGCAGACAGGACTCTAGGTTCCTGACTGAAGGCGAAGTGGACCTGAGTCTCCACCTGTTGACTGTCCACTGAAACTTGCAACAGGTAATGGGGTAGGGAAAGGAACAGGGCTGACTGGGGAAGGCTGCAGACTGAACGACCCCACCAACCTGTGCGTGCCTAGGAAAACAGGCTGGGATCTGCCACTGGGCTCGTATGTCCTGCAGAAGAGAAGGAGCAGAAAAGTCTGTAAATGCTTTGCTAATGTCTTAAGAGCAATTAATGGAGCTCCTAAGCAAGCCCTGAGCCTGCTCCTGGAAAAAGTCCAAACTTGTTGCCAGCACTAGCTGAGCCCAGAGCTGGGAGAGGAACAGAGCAATATAAATGAAAGTACAGGCAGCTAGAGTACAGATCTCCAAGGGAGCCATTACTTTTAGCCACCCTCCCCACCAGTTAGCCAAAAATCCCTCACCCCCATTCTGAGCTGACCCCCCACCCCCCGCCTCCCAGCATCTTGCAGAGGGGGTTAACCACCCCCTCCAGGCAGTCAGGACAAAACTTTCAAGACCAGTTTCCCTCTTCCAAGACAAAAAAAGAGTATCTTTGTTCTAGAAAATGGCCCATGTCTCATTTTTCTAAATACTATACCCATCTTCAGGAAAAAGGACCCTCCGCAAGCTTCAGAGGTGCAATGTAGGCATTGACTTCAGTAGGCAATGACTCTGACTAGCTACTGTGAGATCATGAGCAGATCTCACCCCTCTATGGCTTTCATTTTTCTTATCTGAAGGATGGGTCTGTTGAGCCAGATGACCTCTAGAAGCCTATCCAGCCTTAGAGTGTTGGTGAAAATCAGGCTCATTTTATTTGCAGAAGCCTTGTTCAGGTTCATTCACTCTTGACCATTTGTAATGTGAGTACAAGTCCTTGTAAATAGCCTTCAGGGAAGCGTCACATGTGCTGGGGTTTGCAGACCAAGATGTTAATGTTACCAGTCATCTTGCCCACAAGAGAACCATTCTCTTGACTTGCTGTGGATCAGGCTAGGGTTCACATCTGGCTACCTGCCTCTCTTCCCTGACTGGCCTGTTCTCCTGTTGGTGATATGTCACTCAGAAGCCAGGCTGCCAGCCAGCACCTACGTGTAGCCAAGAAGCAGGGTGCTAGGGTTACCTCTAAGTCAAAGTTTGTAATACACCACAGACACCACAATGTCTCTGAAGAACTGTTTGAAAGGGGGAGGAAGTATTTGCTTCTTTAATATTGGGGGAACTGACCTGGTGTAGAAGGCAGGACTATATTAGGACTGGATATAGAACCTAACTCTTTGGATCCCTGGTAGAAAAAATCCTAGATATCTTGTCACTTGCTCAAGACCCATCCTCATACCAGACTTACCATGTGCTTGTACTGGGAACCATTAATGACAGTTTTTTTTTCCTCTCTCTCTCTCATTTCGGCAGCTCCAAATGACCACTTGCTTTATAGCAACAGGTCTCAAATTTATTTCACCCTGGAATCTCATGAAGATGCATTACATGATGCAGAAATAGCATGTAAACTCCGCCCAATGGGTTTTAAGGTGAGTGTGGAATAGGAGGGATGGGAAGGGACTGTATTGTAGATAAGAGGTGTCAAGAAAGGCCACCTCCCTGGGAGATAGGGGGACTACAACTCAAGTAGAACAGAGAGAGGACTTTCAAGGGAACCAGGGTGTGGGCCACCCCTTGGTAAAAGGTGAGTCAAATTGGCAAGAGAACTAGATTGTTGCCTAATTTTGTCTTCAAGTGACAAACTGCACAACAGCCTGGGCTTTAAGAATATGGAATTGTGATGCAGACTGCCTGGGTTTATGTCTCAGTCTTGGTACTTTTATAAGCTGAGTGGCTTTGGGTAAATTACTTAAACTTTCTGTGATTCATCTCATCTACAAAATGCAGATATTCAAAGCACCTACTGTTGTGGTGAGTATAGTATGAGCTTATTGAGGAAGATGCTTAGAACAGTACCTGACATGTAGCATTATATAAGTATTTCCTATCACCATCATTTTTCAAGGACAATACAAAAATGTGAGAGAAGGATTCCTGGACTGGCCCTACTGAATTAGAAGCATCTGGCTTCTTAGGAGCTTTGCCAGCTTTCTTTGCAGAAATCCCCACATGCACACAATGGTTGTGTCACTCTGAGTCCTTACTATAGTCAGTCGACCTGCTGGTGTCCCCAGACATCTAGATCACATGAGAGGAGTGGAAAAAAACAGACTAGATATCTCTCAGAATGTCAGGATACAAGTGTCAATTTTAGCATCTCTGCCTGGCCTCAGGACACATATCAATATTTTGTTTAGAGTATGTTTGAGTCTGGGTTGTGCAACTTGCAGCCAAGGTGACTATGAGGGAAGTGGCTTTACTTTCTGAAACTCAAGTGTTATTAGTTATAAAACAAAGCTGTTGCTATCCACCCTGATTTCCTCACACAGATATGTTAGGATCAAAGGTGAGTGTGGCTGGAGCTACAAAGTGGATTCTGCAAGCTACAAAGCTCTCTGGGTTTTATATAGTGCTTTCTCTGCACAATCCCAGGACTGTAAAGCTACCATATGCAAGTCCAAAGCCTTAATGCATTATCTGAACCTCATGGGAACAGGTGCATTCAAAATCCATCATGTTTCTGATTGTAAAGAAGGCCATATATATGGCAATACCCTCTGTGAACTCTAGACAGTGTTCCACTCACACTAATTGAGCACACTATCTCTGCAGTAATTATGTAAAATTCATACTAAGTGGGACAAATACTTTAAATTACTTTATCAGTGTAGGTCAGGTTTTGTCACCTAATGAATTTTGAGGTCAAGCTTTAAAAATATTGAGTATTGGAACTTTTTTGTGGGGAGGAGGGGGAGAATATAGGAACTTCAGATAAAATATTGCGGACCAGTATATTCTGCAGTAATTTCAGGGTAAATCTGCTGTGTTCCTTTTTGAGAGTTTTCAAAAATGATGACGAAACAATGTCTTTCTCAAGGAGCACTTTTACAGTTCAATGCAAATGACCAGTGTCTTATCTGAAAGGAGGTTGGTAGCGGTGGTGTTAGGGGCTGAGCCTGTCTACCTGTGCAACTCAGGGAACTTCCTGTATATAAGTGGACTTCTGGAGCTTTTTCCTCTCTCATCCTAAGCCTTGGGATGAAAATCTTGGTATCATGGTTGGAAGCAGAACTGAGACACAGATTTTGGATTAAATGGGAAAGGTGACTCCCATGATGAAGGAACATTTGGTTCAAGAATTAGGCAGGAGCTTCACTTCCTCATAATTGTGGGAGGGCAGAGATGAGGGTAGTCTATTATCTTGAGGATTGAAACAACTGACACATGTAATTCAAAAGCATTTTGCATTCAGTTTACATGTATCCTCCCCTTTGAATGTGAAATGCCTCAGAGGAGGGGTTTACCTGGGAACCCTACTCCAGCCATCCAACTAGGGCCCAAGGTATTCAACACACCATTCAGGTGGTATATATCTCAGTGGGTTACGCTGGCTGCAGGTGGAGGATATGAGTTGTCACTTGGTTGATTAATGAAATACCAGAAGCCTTTCCAGTCTCCCAATATCTATACCTTTAACCCTGCAATGGCACAGTAACCCTTCTCTGGAAGGTCCCTGTTAAACACTGCTGGGATTAGCAACAAAAGAGGACATCAGCATCCACTTGTCAACCAAGATTAGGCTCCAGAATGAGGTGAAAGCATGTGGAGGGGCCCTCCAATAGGCTTTCTCAGGGACCACTGCTCACCAAGACAGTTCCCAGGCATCTCCAGGAAAGTGACACTGTGCAAATAGAAGCCAAAGCTCCTCTATATCTTGTCTTCTTCCTCCCTCTTCCCTAGGATGCTACTCTGCTGTCTAGCCTCTTCCAGGGCACTTGGGTTTGGACCCTGACTAGCCCCAAATTTGCTTTTAAAAGATGTGGCAAAGCAGCAGAAGTGAGTAAAAGCATTGTGTCAGGCAGTGAGTAGCCCTCTGAGGGGCACTATACTTTGTGAGGAAGAGAAATGTGGGAGTCTTGAGACTACAGTTCTAGTGCCAGCATTGCCACTAGCAACCTCTGATGTCTTAGAGAGGTCATGCTAATTCTCTTGTGTCTCTTCTGTGAAAGGATTAGCAAGTCTAGGTACTTAAGCAAGTCACTCTGTTGACTAGGTCTCTTCTCCATAGACTAGTTCAGAGGAAAACTATCCAGATGGGCCTTAGCGTGCTGGTTAAAAATATGGGCTTTGGTAAAGTTGGTTCCAGGTTCAAAATCTGATACCATAACTTACTAGCTGTGTTTCTCTGTATGAGTTCTTTTTGATGGTCTCAGTTTTGTCTTCTTTAAAACGGTTTAAAGCAGGATTCAGAACAGTTACTTCCATTAGAGAGCTGTAGATGAAAGCGTGCTTTAAAACATTTCACAGAACAGTGATTGCTCGGGAAGTACTTAGCAATTTCATGAATAGTAGCAGCATTAATAATGTGAATAAGATGGGATTAAAAGCTAGTGTTTTCTTTCAGGCACACTTCAGAAAAGCGCAAGCCTTAGCCACCCTAGGCAAGGTGGAGGAAGCCCTGAGAGAGTTTCTTTACTGTGTATCCCTTGATGGAAAGAACAAGAGAGCAAGATCAGAAGCCCAGAGGGTGAGTAGGAATCACATTAGGTCCAGCTGCCTAGTGGACCCCCACAACTGTGTCTTCTCTAGGGAAAGGAATGAGGGTGCCACCCTCCCTCATATTTGGGGTTCTCAGTGGGTGGTTCTTGAGGATAGGGAGTAGAAGGGAGAGAGGCGTGTCTATTGATTTCCTAGAAGGGCTGCCCTCCTGCTGTGTTCCCACTGGGCAACTGCAGCATTTTGGTAAGAGCCTGAGAGAGATGTTTCTTCGACTCATGATTTGGATTATTAATAGGTCATAAAACCAAACTATGCTAAATAAATCAATCTGGAGAATCAGACTTGCTGGTCAGGTTCTGGCCATTGATGAGAGATATAGGGTGTGGGGCTGTCTAAATTTGTACAACTTTTCTTTGGCTGAGTGGCAGTTTCACCAGCCACATGAGGTGACTAGCTCTTGGAAAGGGACATTGACAGCCCCCACTTCCCCTGTCATACACAGATTTCTAACCTTCTGCTCCTTTGCTAGAAATTAAACTCAGTGTCTCACAAATGCAAGTCAGAGACCTTTAACATAATCTAAATAGTCATTCCAACTCTTGGGTCCCACGACAATATGCTTGTCACACACACACACACACACACACACACACACACACACACACACAAATTGCCTGCGGTACTGAGCACATGATTGAAGGGTTGAGCATCTTCGATTCATGGAGCTTGCTGTTTATTGTTTTGCAACTTACTCTCCTGTTATCTCCAGGCTAATTGGCCTGGAAGTTGGATGTTGACCATCAGTTGTTGTCTCTGTTTTCCTGTGTCCAGCCATCTACTCTCCACCAAGTCACAGCTATTTTCATTCTTGTGTGTTTTGACTGGACAGTGGATGAAGAAAGTGAGCAAAGATGGACTAGTTTCTGAAGGTTCCTTGAAGGAATCTTTTGCAGAATTGATAAGCTTTGTAAAAGATAGGCTTTGGGTTTTCTGACTGCAGTGGACAATTTTCTCTCTGGGAAGTTGCTTTGACCTGGTTTGGGTATGTGGGCAGGGTTTTTTGAAAGAAACTTGGGTCATGGAGAACTGCTCCATGCTGTAGACCAGTTACCAAATGTTAAGTGTTGTCGGTGTTGTGAGCAGTAACATTTCATGAGTATTTTCCTAGCACCATGCTAGGTGCTTTAAGTGGAAGATGTAATTTAACCCCATAACTTCCCTTTGAGAGTAGGTATTATTTATCCCCGTGTTTTGGATGAGATGGTTGAGGAAGCTGCAGCTTGGTGATTTTCCTAAGCTAGTGATTGGTGGGAAAATATTAAAATTCAACATGATCTACCAGCAAAGCCTACCCTCTTAGCTACTCCAGGATGTTGGAGTCCCTGGAGGACATATCTGGAGTCCTGGCACTGACTGCTGAGGCCGGGTCAAGAGTACCAGTGGAACTAATCAATTCTGGGTTGGACAGAGGCAGTTAGAAGGGATTTTTCTTTGGGAATGAAGCATGCGAAGCCTCAAAGAGGCAGATCTTAGCTCAAAAGGAATGGTTTCTTTTCCTTTGTCCATTCCCCAGTTGACCTGAGGGGTTTTGGTATCATCAGTTAGTCTGATCCCTCTCCCTCCAGTTTGCTTTTATAGATTGGCTATTTTTATTTCCATGTCTGCCTAATGGTGTAAAAGGCAGGATGTGGAAAAGCTCTGGAGACCCAATAAGGCGTAAGCCACAGCCTCGGTCCTCAAGGAACTTCAATTTTGTGTTTGTTAATATGAATGCCAGATAATGCTAGTGAGCATATCCCTGTGGTAAGCATTACAGAGTTCTGAAGCTAGCAGAGAATTTAGAAACAATTTTCCTGTGAGTGTGATAAGGCTGTGGCAGCCATTTAAGAACACTGAAGGGCTTCGCTGTGCTTGTTTCCCGGATTGTTTCAGTTTCAGGGTTCCATTTTGATGAAAATGGTCCAAATTCTCTTGGCATTAGTTAGCTGGCTTAGAACTCACAGCCCTGTATTTCTTTTCCTTATTTGTTTATAACCTCCAATTTTTTTCTTTCCTTCTCAACTCAGGCCTTTCTAAGGCTGGAAATGAAGTGAAATTGACTTTCATTCATTTGGAATGACTCCCCTCACCGAAGGTTGATCCTGATTTTTGTTTTCCAAAACCTCTGAGAGAGAGAGAGAGAGAGAGAGAGAGAGAGAGAGAGAGAGAGATTTAGGTAGCAGAGTTAAGAAAGGAGCTGCTGGTGGTTGTTTCTGCTTTCTTTCCTTTCCTTTTGCCCTGGACTACCTTTGCCTTCCCGTGTCCCGCTGCCCTTTCATCCTTGTTGCTTGGGAGGCTGTGTGGGTGCCACTGAAGAATGTCAGGCTACGTGGCTGAGAATTCTAAGGAGACTGCCTCAGAAGTGTTACTCATTAGACCTCC
The DNA here is from genome assembly GCF_034190915.1 of Cavia porcellus. NCBI lineage: Eukaryota > Metazoa > Chordata > Mammalia > Rodentia > Caviidae > Cavia > Cavia porcellus. The sequence continues at coordinate 80,109,935 of NW_026947486.1, forward strand.
TGGGGGCCAACTTGATTCCTTTGGAGGAGGGGCTTCTCAAAGGGAGCCTTTATGGGTCTGGACACTTAGAATAACTCCCAGCTGAATCCTTTGCCAACTGATATCTGGAGAGTGGGTTGTCAAGAGCAAGAGGAAAACATAGGGACCCATTTGAAAACTGTCAGCCTGAAAGCTAGGCTTCTCCTTGGGCCCTGAGATGGATAAGTGTCTTAATTCAGTCCCATCCAGTGTGATGAATATTGAGCAATTGTTTTGGGCATTCCAGAAGCTGTGCATCTGGCTGGAGAAAAAGACATATTTGTGATACAATGCCAGGATGACAGAAGACAGTGTAATTTAAACTGCTCTCAAATGGTGCAGTAGAGAACATGACATGACAGGAGAGATTAGAGAGATGAGACTAGTAAGGAAAGGTGGGACTGGGGGTGAGCTTTGAAAGCTCAGCAGGGTTCAAGTTCATGGTATGTGCTGGCATCTGAAGAAACTACTGGTGGCCAGAAAGAGAATAAATTAAACTGTGGTTTTTGCTTCTAACAAGTTCTCTTGATCAGTGAATGCCTGATCAAGAATGTGGGGCTCCAAATTCTGTAGGGCCTACTCGGTAGTAAACACTTGAGTAAGTTTTAGAGATTCAGTGTCTTGGTCTCTTTGTGTTATGAAAGAGATACAAAGATAGATAGACAGATAGATAAACAGATAGATAGATAGATAGAGTCCTTGCTGGTACAAGGGAGAATTGAAGCAAGAATGTGACAGCTAATGGTACTGCCTGTACTCCAAAGCATATTTTGGCTCCCATTCTCTTCTGTTTCTTCCCACTCTACTCTCCCAATGTTTCTGATTACAAGGAAAACCAGAAATAGACTGGTATCTGCCTGCCCTGGGTGCTTGAATTTAACCCAAAATTTTTCTAGGAAGTGCCATAATTGGGAAGAGACTAGAAGAAGAGGGGAGAAGTTTGGATTCTACTTTCCTAATACTTTGTGGCCCAGGTCTTCAGCTCTGAAGAGATGAAAGGGAGCAAACCATATTTGGTAGTACATACCTGTAATCCCAGCACTATTGGTGACTGAGGCAGGAGAATCACAAGTTTGAGCCCTGCCAGGGTAACTTAGTGACTTAGCCAGATCCTAGCTCAAAATTTAAAAGAAAGGGACTGGGAATGTAGCTCAGTGTGAAGGCCATGAGTTCAATCCCCAGTACTGCTAAAAAAAATTCAAGGGTGATTGTAAGTAGGTGGAGGAAGAAGCAAAATGGGTAGGCATAGAAAAGGAGCTGTGAAGAACATAGGAAACATATGTAGACTGCAGCGTGCTGAGTTGTTACTGATGTGACTCCAAGTTTCCCAACTGACGTTTATCTCCTGGCTTTACCAATCTGTCCCTTTCCTTCCGGATGGGTTTTGAGATCCTACTGGAAATATTTCTGTAAAACGGTAGCACCAAGGGATGGCTCTGAACCTTGGATGAGTGACAGAGGCATCAGTAGTGCCTTCTTAAAGTCGAGATTCATGGACCATGCTTCAGACCTGGGGGAGTTAGAAGTGGGAACTAGGAACCTAGCTTTTTCATAAACTTCTCAGATAATACTGATGTGTGCTGAAGTGTTCTGGGAGCTGGTATGTCCAGGGCATCTTCCCTGCAGTTTTGCCTTGCAAGCTGTGCCCCTGTCCCCTGTCCCTACCCCCTTCACCTGAGCATCTGTAGAAACTTAAGTAGTGAAGTCTTCTGTTTTATGTCACAGCTTCTCCTTAGTTTCTTTTCACCATCAGTCCCGGGGGATTCTCAGGAACATTCTCCCGATATCCTGAAGCTGTTGGCACCTCACCCTAGATTAAAGGAACACGTAGAGTCAATGGCTACTGAAGGCACCAGCCATAATCTACTAAAGTTGTCACAGGTAAAACTCAACTCACCTAGCTCTTTGTGACGCTTCGTTTGGCTGTTTTGTGGGCAAACATGGGGAGTGAGCCCTACCTCTCCTGCTTTGGTTCCTGAGAAAGAAGAAATGGAGTTCATAGTGGCTGTGTTCTTTGCCAAGAAGGTTACTTCTTAAAGATACCAATTCTGAATTTCAGGGATGGACCAACATACATACATTGATTGATTGATTGATTGATTGATTGATTGCATTTACTTTAGTTCTTGATCAGATCTAGACAAGAGAGAAATTAGATACAACTATAAAAGGATTAGCCCACTTCCTCTGGAGCCATACATTTGGGGTGGGCTTACTAGCCACAGCTTTGGAGCAGAGCCTGGGAAGACAGCCTGCCTGCCACTCTTTTCCTGCTTTTTGTATGTTCAAGCTACTAGCCTTTGAGCTCCAGCTGAGATCCCTGTGCAAGGACAGCTCAGTTTGATCCCCCAAATGGAGATAATTTCATAGTCCTGCACTGTAACTTGTAGATAAGTAGGCTTCCAATACATGTTTGTGCCAGAAGAAAGGAACAAGATACGAGAACACTTTTGAGTTGAAGTACTTGAGAGGAAGACTATTTGTGCTTTTCTTTGGGCATAAGAGAACAGAACATAGAAAGATGGGCTCCAGGTGTTGGCTTTCCTAGCAAAGTGTAAGAGGACAGAGCTGGGGCGCAGAAGTCCAGACTCTAAGGCAGAATTTAGCACTAAATTCCAAAATATCTTTGGGGGGTACTTTCCCTCATTTTGTGCCAAAAGTTCTTAACGTATGTGTAAGCCCAGTATGTAAGCCCTGGACATTCAAATATCCTGTTTCTGTTCTTGTTTTGGAGAAGGAATTAAATATAGATATGCATGAAGTTTTTTAAAAGGCAGATCTTATAGTATCCCCTGAAATATTAGAGTCCTCGGTGGTCATTTTTACATGATTGTGAAGGTTAATACTGAACCCAACTGCCTGGAGTCACTTCTCCTTGTGGTTTACTCTGAAATGAAGAAAAATAGCACCCCTAGGTCTCCAAATTGAACCAGATGAGTAACAGAGGTTGGATTTCCATCCCAACTGCCCTTTGTTAGGCAGTGGACTCCTGTGCGGAAAATGTCTTGGGCTCATGGAAAGTCAAGGCTTTGCTGTAGTTCTGGGAGAACCCTGAACTGCCCAGGTTAGACTGAGAAAAGTCGCATCCTATCTCTCTTTCTTTACTGTTTTCTCCAGCTGTATGCCCCACCCCTTTTCATGTGTGTATGGTAGCATTATTTTTTTTTTTTTTTTGGTAATAGTTGGAGGGGAAGCAACAATATGAGCATTCTGACCTGTGGACTATGGATTTATATTACAGTAAGTCCCCAATTTACAAATGAGTTCCCTTTGGGGAGAATTGGATTCCTTCATAAGTTGGATTCATTCCTTTGCCTACCATCAGTCTTATACAGTGTACCTGTGAATGTTTGCAATTTGAATGTTTCTAAGTCAGGGTCTTACATGGTTTTCCAGGTAAATCTGGATAAACACATCATCAGATTTATTTCTGCATCCATTTTCAAATATCCTTCTCCTGAACAAAAATTCTTTAACAGACAAGACACAGATTGTTTTGCTAAATGATTTTTGTCTCCTTTTGAGACTATTCACCCAAAATCTAGTAAAAGGAATAGGTTGACCCTCGTTTATTTGGTCAGTATAACATATAGCTCTGGGCATGAGGTCCCTTTGGCAAGCCTGTAAATAGATTAGTGCCACAGCCTTAGCAAAAATCCTTTAGGAGGTGGGGTTTGAAAATTTCAGATGGTCATGAATGGCCTTGAGAGTGAGAAGCACTGAATGACAGTATCTACCATCACTGCATGCCTTGGTTTCCCTAAAGGTGTTGCTGGGGAGTGATTTCCCTTGCATTTCCTCCCTGCCCAGGGAGTGTCTCCTGCTATGTGCCTTTCATTGTTGCCTAGGGAATTTCCCTGACTGCCCAAGCTGGGCAGGCCTTTTTTGCAGATGCTGTGTGGAGTGGAAGTGGAAATAAACCTTATGACTGCTCCCAAGTTGAGCTATGTGTCCACTAAATGACTGGTAGTGAGGACCAGGGTTATGTATTTTTCTTTTTGTCCTTTCTAAGAATATTGATCCTAAGTAGAGTCTGATATTGTTTTTCTCTGTCTAGGAAAATCCTGAGCTCCCACATTGCTTGAGTCAGAAGCAGGCAGAAGCCAACCGAGATGGCTGCAGTCTGATGAACACAGCTAACATACAGGTGGATGGGAGGCGAGACAACATGAAAGAACAGGAAGAAAAAGAGGGGGAAAAGCAAGATGCTGCTTCTCCAGATACTGCTTCTGTCAAGATTGGCAAATGTCAGGAAAAGAAAAGGAAACATTGCCAAATTGAAATCCAAGAAGACACAGAGGTGTTTAATAAAGCCTATAAACAAGGTAATGACTATCCAGGGAGCAAATAGGTTGGAGGAGATGCCTGAGTCCAAATAGAAGGTACCCTCTATTTGGGGACGCTTCTGGCTCTGAGTGTGTGGCCCAGCTTTGGGCATTACCAGCTGTGCCATATCAGGGATTTCTATGAGGTCATACATGGTGCCTTATCACTGTAAGCACTCAGTGTTAATTATCATAGAAAGCCAAGGCATAAGGTCCAGCACAGTATCAAGTAATGACATCCCTTGCGTTTGACAGTCTTGCTTCCTTCTAGGCCAACCCACTCTACTCTCATCCTGGTCCAGAAATATAGGATAGGGTCATGTGGTCAAGCCTTACCCAGTTCTGTTTCCTTAGGTAGGTATCTGAGAAGCAGTAGCTGTCACTTGATATCTTTTAAAGAGATACTATCAGTGCCAAGATTTAATCCTGGCTTTGAAGGCCTGGCTCAGTCCTTCAGACTGCTGGAATTGCTGCTGCTGCTGGTATTCCTGCTGTTGAGTGAGGTGCCTTTCATATTCCAAAGAAGTCCTCAGGGATCAATAAACTATTGGGGAGGTGGCAAGTGTGGCAAATTGGAAAGTGTCTTTTTTTTAATCTCAGAACTACTATCTTTGAAACCAAAGTTTGCTGAACTCTGATTTATTGCTTTCTAAATTACAGATCTTCCCACTGATCAGGGGGCCAAAACTGCTCTCAGTATTCCACTTGCATCTTTTGATGCCTCTGACCTTGAATGCTCCCTATGTATGAGGTATGTGATGCCTGGTAGTTCTTCCTCTCTGATGCCTGGATCTTTCTACTGCTGACCTACTGTTTGGTTGGTTACTGCATAAAATCATGGTTCTCGTGAAATGGAAATCATAGCATTGTCACAAGGCACAGTTTGTATCCTCTGCTTATAGACTACATTCCCTGCATCCTGGATTCCTGCCTTGGTAGTACCTAGAGAGTACAAAGGAATGGTCTTTTCACGGGTTGCATGCAGAATGTCTTTTGTTTGGCCTTTATAGGATTTGTTTTTGTTCAATATGAATGTCTTGAGAAAAGATATTCACTTGCTGTTTGCTCATGGTCACCCCTACACACACACACACACACACACACACACACACACACACACACACTGTGTTATACCAGCCTATCTCACATCTTCACAATTTTACTTGACCCTGATAAGTATTTATGTTTGTAAATATGGAACTAATTTTACTGGATCAAGAATTAAAAGCTCAAGGGTTAATATCAGTGCCAAGGGCCTATTCTTTGGAAGCCAAGTAGACAACCTAACTAGCTTGTCTGTTAAACTGTGCCATGAACAATAGTTACTAGCAAGTGTGATATACTTAGCCAAGCATTTCCCTTCCAAACAATACCATATCATTTCTGCTTTCTCAGATTTGTAGAGAGGCAAATTATCTACATCTCCACTATAAGAGCTAGAGAAATAGAGAGGGAGGGAGGGAAGGAGAGAGGGGAAGAGAGACAGAGAGAGAGAGAGAGAGAGAGAGAGAGAGAGAGAGAGAGAGAGAGAGATTGGGATCATGGTCTGTGTAGCCACATTCAGCTTTCATTTGTCATTATTTCACATCTGTGAACTTAGTGGTCAAGAGAAGAGACTTCCAGAATCATAGTACTAGCTGTGTTCCTTTACAGGCTATTTGTCTGAGAGTAAGTGATATTCTCTACCGCTGTTTTCTTGCCAGTAAAACAAAGAACAGTAGCACCTACTCCGTGGGGTTGTTATGGTTAATTGAAAAAATTTAAATTGCTGGGGAAGTAGCTCAGTAGTACAATGCTTACCAAGCATGTGCAAGGCTATGGGTGCAATCGCCATCACTGACAGAGAGAGGTGGGGGAAGAGGGGCAAAGAGAGAGAGAGGGATAAAAAAGAGGAAGAAAAAGGAGGAGGAGAAAGTAAAGAAGAAAAAATTTTATTTAACACTTAGAATAGTGCTTGGTATATAATGACTATTCCATAAATGTTAACTAGTATTTCCTCCTAGGCCAATTTTCTTAACAATAGGTCTATAGACTCTGAAGGGTTCTATTATGGATTCTAACAAATCTAGGAATTCACTGAAGTTCAATTTAAGTGTGTGCGTGTGTGTGTGTCCAGGACAAATGTCTGTAACTTTGAGTAGATTCTGTATGTTTTTCAAAAGAGCATTAAAAGGAGGCTGAGACAATTACACAAAAGATGTTTCACCTGGAAGAAAAAGTGTCAAGAAGAGACTCTTAGTTCATTGCACATTGGATCCAGTTGGCAGACTCCTCAAAAGTCTTCTTGCCCTTTAAAGCACCTATGTCTTACTAACAATCACCGTGTGTGTTCTGAATGACTCTTCTTATCCATGAATAAGAGTAAGGCAGTCATCACCCAAAACATGGGCTTTTTTAAAAAGATTATACTTGGGGCTAAGGATGTGGCTCAGTGGTAAAATGGTTGTGTACCATAAATGGTACATGGGTGTTCCATCCCCAGCACCACTCCCCCAAAATATAGTCATAATTAAAAATAAAAAGCCAAGGTACTCCTGTCTGCTCATAAGCTTGTGAAGATCTGATAAAGAGCAGTTCAGCAGGTCAAACATCATACACTGTCAGGAGTTTGTTTAGATGGAATGGGCAAAGATGGTATGGGCGTATAGGTAGCTCTTTCATTACTTCCTTTATCCCCACACAAGAGTGGCAGGTAGATTGCGCTAAATATGTACCGCTTCTAAGAAGAGAAATGGTCCCCAAAGCTATCACCACTGTGGCTCAAAGCCCACGATGTGAGCTGTGTAGTAGATATGACTTAACCCATCCAAAGGGAGCAGGTCTTTGTTATACTTAGCCTCCTAATGCATCCAGGCAACACAAAATCAAACATATAGACTCATCCTGTTTATGTTTTCTCTGTGGACCAGAATCCTGTAGTTGAAGTTTTTTTGTTCTTCTTCCTCTGTTTTCTCCCTTTCTTCTTGATTGTCCCTGATCTCAACAGGAGGCTTTGGAGATGGCTTAGAAATTTGTTCCAAGAAGGAAATATCAAAAGCGTAAGAACTCTTTCTAGTTTGCATGGTCTTAAGTCTAAAGCCATTATTTCCCTTATCTTGACCCCCTGTTCTAAGTAAAATTTCAATTCCAGAGCCCATCTTTCCCTGGAGTGGCTGTTATATAAGTTGCTAAATTATAGCTAGAGTCCCACCTTTTTATGATAATAAGAAACCTGCCCAATCTGTAGAGCATTTTTGATCTGGAGGCTTCTAAAACTTTAGCTCTTGGTCAGAAACATGTACAGTATTTCCTCTTCCAAAAGGATCTATCTGTAAATTAGATTTCAGAATTGACAGAAGCTATTTCATACACGTGTTTCAGCTTGAATTTTTCTAATCTTGAAAAAGTTAAGGTTTCCACCTCAATGGATGCTTATATTGTTGCTTTGACAATTATTATTAGATTCTGTTAATACTATCATGTGTCTTTGAGCGAGAGGATCTAACAGTAGAGATAGTCTCAAGCAACCTGCTGGGTCATGAAACTAGCCATTTCTATCACCTGTGCAAGTTTCTAGAGTGAAATCCAGTCCCACAGTGTTTCACTGGTAAAAGCACAAGTTAGACCATAAATTTATATATTTTAATTCTAGAGAGAAATTCAGGAGCAGGTTTAAGTTTTGCAAAGAGTGGATAAAATGAGAGTAAATGGAATAGTTCCTGGAGGTGCGCTAATGAGGCCCTTTCCAATCTCCAAGCCTCCTTTGCTGAACTGAGAGAACTCTGTTAAAGGAAATCGCCCCCTAACTCCAGAACTCTGCCCAGAAATCTTTATTAGCTAAAAATCCTTCTTTCAGTTTTACTTCGTAAAGCTACAATAGCTAGTGGGGCCCACCTCCAGGGCTGCTGTGAAGCAGCACCTTTAGGGTGATAAGAATATTTTGACATATAAAGTGAGAATGTTTGATGTGTGAGCCATTTACCTAATGACCCAGTGATGTCTTCATCAATTGAAAGAAGCTTTGTATTTAACCTAGTTTTAGCTACTTAAGTCTCTGGGTGCTGAGTCGGTTCATTTTCTTTTGTCTCTCCTTCTGCCTCCTTCTCCTTCCTTGTTCTGGTTTGATAGCAAAAGAACACAATATAAGAATGAAACTGGTGGGGAAACATAGCTGTTTATCTGGGTTGACATCTAACTGAAAGAATTTATTATTACTATTATTCATTCTGTCACTGGGGTAATTTAAAATGCTTTCTTGTGAGAAAATCTGGCCCTGTTCTGATTCACAAGTGCTTCCCTGAAGTGTTTTGTGCAATCACTATCCGAGCTGATAAATGAAGGGGAGAGGAATTCTGGTACACATCTCTATATAATAAGGATCTCTGTTTCTGTCTGTATTTCTAGAGAGTGTAACAAGGAGGGAGAGAGAAAGAGAGGGACACATAAAAGTGTTTGTACGAACGTGCGCATCCCCGTGTCAGTGGATGATGTCCATGTGAGATAGTCATCACTGTGTCATATAGTGGAGAAGGAACATTCACAGTGGCATCAAGTTTGACTCCATATCCTAACTTTTTTTAACCAATTACTTAACCTGAATGTGTTTTAATTTAATCAGTAGTAAAATTACCATCTATTAATGTATAGTTAATTTAAATGAAATCAATATTTACATACATCCAGAAATACAGCAAGACAAATATATTTTACTAACTCAGCCCATGCAGATTAATATCCCTGCAAATAGAAGTGAACTGAGTACTGAAAAGTGACTTATTTCAAAGCAATAATTATGCAGTGTCTGTGGCTGCATTTTAGCTTACTACATCTCATTAAGGGGCATTTTAATCATCAAACTTGCTGAGAAATAGCTGTGTCCTTTTGTGTATGTTTTACTCATCTGCTCATGAAATATCAATATTTTGCTATGAATTAACAAGTCCTATGTTTGTTAATGTATATGGAATATATTAAATGAATAATAAACCTAACTAAAAATCTCAGAAAACAATAGTTTTGTGTATCGGTAGTAAACACATGTTTACTAGTCATCTTCGTCATTAACATCACCACATAATGTCTAAAGCTGTCTAAATGCACAGAATCAGGTTACTAAGGAGACAGACTATTCTGGTTTGGCTCTCCTGGTAGTGTGATCACAACAGTGATTTCCGAATAAGCCTGGAGGTCACACTTTTGGAACACATTTTGAATTATGAAGTATATAAAAGGTGTAAAATATATATGTTCTTGTAATAAAATACTGTAAAGACAATGCACATATAACCCATCAATTAAATAAATAACATATCGAAGGACCCCAGAAGCTACCCATGGTGTCCTTTCACAATCAGGACTACACTCACGCACCCCCCCCACCCCAACCACTATCTGACCTTCTCCTGTGTTGTCTTATAGTTTTAACACCCATGTGTGCAACTCTGCCTAGTGCAATTTAGTTTTGACTAACTTTAGGAATTAATATAAATTATCTAAAATGTATTCTTTTAGTCTGGCTTCTTTTATCCATTATTAAGATTTGTTCATGTAAGTGCATTGTATGACACTACCACAATTCTTTATGAATTCTATTATAGATGGGTGCTTAGGCTCATACTAGTTTGCAGATAATATGGACAATATTGCTACGAACAGTATTTTTGTATTTCTTCTTTTATTTCTGTAGTGGGGATTGAATCCAGGTCCTTCACATTGAGCTACATCCCCAGGCCTTATTTTTTAGAGTCACAATCTTATTAAATTGCTAAGTTGCGCGAGGAGGACTCAAAATTGTGATCATCCTGCTACAGTCTCCCAGAGTGCGGGATTATAGGCTTGCACCACCATGCCTGGATGAGCACTGTTTTGTATACCTCAGTGTTTGTTTATCTTTTATTTGGTTCTCTCCCTTTCATACAGACTTGCAGGAGCTTTACATGTGTTCTAGACACATCTTTTTTTAGTCCTATGTATTACGAATACTTTCTCCTATGTGGCTTACCTGTTTACTCCCTCAGTGATATATTTTGATGAATCTAAAAGTTCTTAATATCAGTACAGTCAAAATTATCAATCTTTTCATTTATAGGTAGTGTTTCTTTGTGTCTTGTTTAACATGTTTTTTACCTTGAAGTCATGAAGATGTTTTCTTATTCTGCTTTCTGAAAGCTGTATTGCTTTACCTTTCACAATTAATATTTGATTTTTTTGAGACAGGATCCCACTGTGTAGTTCAGGCTGGCCTGGACTCACTACATAACTCAGGCTGGGCTTGAACTTGTGTCAATCTTTCTACCTCAGTTTCTTGAATGTTGGGATTGCAGACATTCACAATTTTTTTTCCTTTTTCTTTTTTATGGGTACCGGGCATCAAACTCACGATTACCTGCTTGCAAGGCAGGCACTTATGCCGCTGAGCTAAATCCCCAGCCCCCACAATTATTTTTATAGTCTAATGCAACTCATTTTTGTGTACAATGTGACAAATGGATAAATTTCATCTCTCCTTATAGATAACCAGTGTAGCATTTACTGAGAATGCTACTTATGTGATTAAAAATATTTCTTGCCACCGCTACCCCTATTCCCTGCTTTAAAGTGCCTTATTTGTCATAAGTCAAAAGTCTATGTTTGAGTCTTTTCTTAGACCTTCTAGTCTATTCCACACTGCTATAATAAGTTTTAATAAGTTCTGTTGTCTGGTGGATGGTTAACTCCTTCCACATTGTTGCTCTTCAGATGTGTCTTGGTCCTTTGCATTAACATTTAACATTTACATTTAACATTAACATTTTGTTAATATGTTTATAAAGCACTTATGAAGTACCATAAAAATAAAGAAATAATCATTCAAATTTTTGTTGGAACTTGTTAGGTCTTCTTTACTTTCTTTCAGTGAGGTGTTTATATTTCCTAATAGAGATCTCACACCATTTTTATTAGATTTATTAGATTTCTGGGTACTTGCTTTTGGAAAGGAGTTGTAAATGTCATGGTAAAACTGTATTTTAAACATTATATTGTTGGCACTACATAGAACTACAACTGTGGTATGTGTATTTACCTAACAATCTTATTGACTCTGTTCTTACTTGTAACAGTCAATCGGTACATTCTTTTGTTTTCTAAACTCAGTATGCATCGTTACAACATTGTTAAATAATGACAGATTTGTCTCCTTCCTTTCCATTTCTCATATTTGTCTTCTTGCTTTAGTACACTGGTTAGGGCATCTAACATATGAAGGATTTTCTTTTTGAAAACTTACTTTTGGCCAATTTATTTGTTTATTTATTTATTTCGGTACAAGGATTGAACTCATGACCTTGCATTCGCAAGACAGGTGCTTATGCCACTGAGTTAAATCCCTAGCCTATTTCTTTGCCAATTCATTATTTTATTTGGTACCAGGGATCTAATTCACAACCTTGAGCTTGCCAAATAGATGCTTGTACTGCTGACCTAAACCATTGCCTTTTTAGCCAATTTAATAGGTAAAATTTATTAGTTCTGTTTGAAAAATTAACTAATTTTAAATAAATTGCAAAATTCAAAAAATACAAAGAGGTAGTTATATATAAGCTCTTTCTTTTATTCTGGAATTTCAAGGACATGATAAAACAAATGTCTCTTCCCTTGACTTTCTGAATCTGGGTTTACTGTGCAAATGTTTCAAAGATCCATGGGTGCCTGAAGACTAATACAGGAGGTTTGCCTATGCAGTTTGATTGGATTGTGTAATACAGTGATTCTCAAATTTGGATGCACATTAAAACAGAACAGGAGCTTTAAAAATCCTGATGCCTGTCCTGGACCCTAACCCTACTGATCTGGATCTCTGTAGGTGCATTCTTGTGCATCTGCAGTTTAAGAGACCCCCTCAGGTAATAAATAATGATGTGGTAAGAGGCAAGAGGAAACAATTGGGAGTGATAGGTGTGTATGTTCACTATCTTGATTGTGGTGATAGTTTCATGGGTGTGTGCATATATCAAAACTTATCAAATTGTATGCTTTAAGTCTAGCAGCATTCCTTAAGTATATAGTAAAGGTGTTAAAGAAATGCCCTCTGGTGTTTCTGATGCACACTAATAGTTGCAAATCATTGTGTAATACAAAGGCACATGAGTGGAGGTGAAAACTGGAGAGACTTTAATCTGTTAATGGTTGCATATACTTAGATAAGCACCTTCACCACCTCTGAATGTCAGTTTTATTCTAGTTGATAGATTCACATTTTTTCAAGAACTTTTGAACTCTGACATGTTGATTCTTATGCTCAGGACGGCAGTGTGGGCTAGGCCAGTGGTGCACCTCCTAGCCATATGAGGAGCTGTGTAGTTGCCCATTTCTTTTTCTCAATTGAACATTCTTTTTGTCTTTTTCCTTTTTATCGGTACCAGGGATCGAACTCACGACCGCCTGCTTACAAGGCAGGTGCTTATGCCGCTGAGCTAAATCCCCAGCCCCTCAACTGAACATTCTTGAGAGGTCAAAATAGATTGATGAGGTGTCTCTTCTTTCTGTGCTAGTCCTCTTAGTGACTGCTAGTCTCACTTCTTAATCATCACCATTAGTCTCACCCACTAGTCTTGCTCCAAGTGAACATTTCTTTCAGACAGGGTATTGCTGTCTAGTTCTGGGTGGCCTTGAACTCACTTTGTAGCCATGGCTAGCCTCGAACTTGCTGTGATCCTTATGCCTCAGCCTCCCGAGTGCTGGGATTACAGGCATCCTCCACTGTGCCCAGCTGAACCTTTCTTTATGCAAAGTAAACTCGTATATCTCTAAAGGTGCAGAACTGCTTTAATAAAGGGTCCTAAGACAGTTTTGAAAATATCCTACTCTTCCAAAGCAATTAAACTAGGGTCTAATTGAACTACAGTACGTGTATATATAAATACATAGTATATAAGTATGTATATCAACATTTATCTCTATGTACCTGCCACCTACCTATTTATCATCTATCTACCTATCTCAGTAAATGCATTAACAATATTACCCTGTGACCTCTAGGGAAATTATCTATCCATATAAAAGTTATTAGAGATGCAGTTTCAAGATTTTTCAGGTAATAAATGTTGCTTAAGTGAAAAAAGAAATGAAGGTTAGTCAAAAAGTCAAGCTTTTCTCATTTCCCATTATAATATGATGTAGGGGGTGTGTATTGTGTGTGTGTTTACATATACTCAGGTGAGCTAAATGTTTTTATATGGAATTGATTCACTCTGGGATTAACCTCTGTTTTTCTGGGATTAGAAAGGGAAAAATTTTGGGGTGCTCCAGAAGAAATAAACTAGAGCTAATATTGAAAAATTATCTACCTATAGCTTAAAGTTTAACAAATACATTACTTTTAATCTGGCTCAGAAATTAAAAGCAAGTGATTTTCTGACATGTAGAAATATCAGTGATTAAAAATTAAAAGAATCATTTACACATAGATTTTTCCAAATAGTTCTATGAAACTTTACTCATTAGTACTTCTGTTTTACTATTGGTCTTATTACAATTTTCTTTCATTCTGATTCCTGAATTTCAGATTATTCTATGAGCCAGTCACAACGCCTTGTGGGCACACCTTTTGCTTAAAATGCCTTGAAAGATGCCTGGATCACAATGCAAAATGTCCATTGTGCAAGGATGGTCTTTCCCAGGTAAACCAATATTTCTTTTTTAAGTTACTTTTTCTTGTTGAGACAGAATACCCAGCATCCAAAATTAGGGAAGAAAGGGTTTATTTACCTCACAGTTTGTGGTGGTTTCAGCCCATAATCAGCTACTCCAATGAAGGCAGAGGGACAGCAGTTCATGGCAGTGAAAGACAGCAAAAGCAACAAAACCAAAAAAGGAGGACCTCTTTCCCTGCCTTATATTGTATGCAGGCTACCTGCCCCAGGGTGGGTGTCATACCCATAATTCCAGCATTGGACCATGAATCAATTACAAACTCTAGAAGTCTGCCCTTATGACAACACGAGGCTTTGGGGAGACATGTAGACACAAACCGTAATAGTTGGTTTAACTGTAGAATTATATACTAAAGTTTAGGCTGGGGATATAGCGCAGTGATACAGTGTCTGCCTGGCAAGCACAGGGTCCTGAGTTGAATTCCTGGTACAAAAAAATTAAAGAGGATACTAAGTATTTAACTGATTCATAAACACTTCTGCAAAACAGTCCCTCAGGCCAACTGTCTATTTCCCCTGTCTTCTAACTAGCCCTCCCTTCAGAAAAATGAGGTAATATCTAGCTTTTCGTGAACTGTCAGTAATGAAATTGATTTGTTTTGGAAATATAAGTATTAAATAGATGATAAACATAGATTCTCATTTAGTAGCACCAGATACACTGTAATTCTGGGTGAATATTCATTCTTTTATTCTATGCTTTGAAGAAAGCAGCTCCCAGGACCCCTAAAAACCTTGCAGACCTTCCATGTGGTCCATATCTGTCTCAGTTACTTTTCTTGTTGCTGAGACAAAATATCTGGCATCTAAAGTTAAAGGAGGAAAAGTTTATTGTAGGTCACTTTGTAAAAGTTTCAGTTTATGATTGGCTGGCTCAAAGGCAGATGTGGCATGACAGAGGAGAAGCAGTTCATGGTAGGAAGAAGGCAGGAAGGCAGAAAAGTAACCAAGAAGCAGCAAATGGCAATGCCTGCCCTCTTTCTGTCCCTTATATTATATCCAGGCTACACACCCTTAGGGTGTATAGCACTCAAAACTCAAGGCTTTCATTATCCACACCCAGAATGATGCCAAACCAATCATTGGACTAATTTAATAATTACATACACTTTACCCCAGCATCACACACTCTGGATCTAGCCGCCTCTGAAAAGCCATACCTATGACTACAGGAAGCTTTAGGGGGACATCTAGACATAAATCATAACATTTTTCTGGTGGCCATCCCCAAAGATTCATGCACATCCCTTTATGCAAAAACGTGTAAGAATTGTCAAAATTTTAACAGTTTCAGCACTGTTGAAGTCCAAGTCTGAAGTCTCCTCTGAGAGTTAGGGCAAACTTAGCTGTGAGCCATTGTACAAATGAAAAGAAAGTTAAACACTTCCAAAATAAAATGGCACAAGATAAACATTCTCATTCCAAATAGGGGGATACAAAGGAATGGGACCAAAGCAAGTCTGAAATCCAGCAGGAGGAACATTAATTCTTGTAGTTCCATGTCCAGCATGTAAGGCAGTCTTTGTTAAGATGTAATGTCAAAGAGCTTGTGTGGCTCCATGCTTATGGCACTGCAGAAGGTTGTAGCTCCCAAAGTTTCTTTCTTGGGCTGTCTTTGCTTGCTCCTTGAAGCTCTTATCAGACAGTCTATGTTCCTGGCTTCTCTAACTGTCTGGGAACTCCACTGAGCCTTCAGCTTTACACTTACACCTTCACACACTGCCCCCTCAGGGGCACACTGCCTGGCCTCCCAGGTCCTCCTCTAAAATCTGGGTGGAAGCCTTCCTGACCCTATAACACTTACATTTTGCATGCATCTAAAACCAGTATCACATAGATAACACCAAGGTCTGTTGCCATCTTGAGCAGTAAGCAGGGTTCCCTTTCTCTTGACTGCAGGGGTCTAATACTTAGATTTCTGAGTACTCTGAACCCCAATTCCAAGGAATGAATTTTCTGGACCACAGCCATTCTGGATCATGGAGCTCTTATTTCAAAGCAAATTCTTTCACCTTTGCAATTTCTTGAGGCTGAAAATGCCATAGTCCTTCTCTTTCTTGGCAACCATGTTATCTCTGATTTATCTTTGCAGTCTGAAGCTTTATGAGAGCTTCTTTTATGGACAAATGCACAAATCTTTAAATAATTCTTCTGGGCTCTTTGCTCTTGATTCTTAAAATAAATCTGGCCAAAAGCCCCCAACAATAGCTATACCACCACCTCAATATTAGACTGCCTTGGAAGTTCTACAAGATTAATTAGTTCTCTAACTTTATTCTCAGTCTTAAGCAAAGTCTCTGGACATGAGTAAAATGCAGACAAATTTTCTACCAAAGTATAACACACATGATCTGGAGTCTAACAGCCAATGTAGTCCTTCACTTCTTTGCAACAGAAACCTCCTGAGCCTGATCGTTACAGGCAATATTTCTATCAGTCTTATGGTTTGAGCTCTGACCAGAATCTCTCAATAAGTAAGTTTAAGGCATTCAGGGTTTCTTCAGTCAACCTCTCCTAACGTTTCCAAACTCTTCCTGCGAGCCAGTTCCAAAGCCTTCTGAAGCATATGGTGAAGTACAATCACAGCAGTGACCCCACTTCTTGGTACCAAAATGTGTCCCACAAGCCAGTTCCCTATCTAACTACTCAGGAACCACTGTACTAGTTGGAAGACACTTGGTGGCTTGAAAAGCTCTGAGGGTCTAGATTCTCTAAAATTAATCATAGAGACTTCTACTTTCATTTTTCAAGTGAGCCTGATATAATTTCCTGTGGTAAAAGAAAGCCCAGGAATCTGTCTTGTTTTCCATCCTTTAGGGACTTGTGCACCATATTTACAATCAGTATTAATGTTCTGTGACTCTTATTATTCCTGAGCAGAAGTTAGAGGCTCAGGACTGTCTCTGTATTGCCCAGAGAAGTCACAGGTTAAGCTTTTCCTAAACTCTAACTTTCTCACTAAGGGAAATGAAATAAAATACAACTTTGAGCATATGTGTTTGGAGAAGGTCAAAGCCATCCCTTTCTCTAGAAAAATGAGTGATATTTGCTGACTTTGTTGCAGATGAGAAGCTCATGGCCCTTATATTTAAGTAATGTATCTGTTGTGATAACTGTATGAAGTTGAGATAAGCAGAAAGAAGGAAAGTCTACCCATATGTTCAGAAACTAAATGAAACCACTATTGACATTTTAGGATGTATTCTTCTTAGAGTTTTATTATTGCACCACCTTCTTCCCCAACACACACACACACACACACTGCAGGAACTGAGTAACACGGTTGTTTCTCCTGTAGCTACTAGTGGTGGCTTCTAAGATATGCAGAACACATATACTGTGTAGCCTAGTCTCAGGAGCTAGAAGATACTTTAATCTGTCTATTCACACAGGGTCACATTTACACCAATGTACACAAAGGTAAGTATTTCAATCATGTCCATTGCAGAATAGAGACTCCCTGTGCTGGGAAAGACAAAATTATCTGAAGTCAGCAGTTTTGTGTTCAGGAGCTCCCCCTGGTGGGTCTGTAGGGGTAGTTTTCACAGCAGTTCTCTAAAGTCAGTGATTTGATTGACACCTTCAAATTCTTCTACTTGCACATCCCTAAATATGCATGGGGTAGGGATGTTTGAGCAGAGAGTAATAGTCTGATTCTGCAGTTATGGTTTATGATATAATTTTGCTTGTACAGATGGCATATGAAAAATGTAAGTAGACAAAAACAGTCACCAGTATTTAGGTGTTCATGTGTTTTTAAACTAAAGTTAGAGTAAAATATACAGACTTGGGAATATCCATAATCCAAACATTGGGTGGAACGGGGTCAAGGAAGAGCAGGAAAGTCTCAGTGAATCTTGGCTTTTAGTTTCCCGAATCTTTTGACTTTAACATATTCCAAATAGAGACCGAAGAGCCAGGAAACAAAATAATCAGATAAAATAAAAAGGAGGATAATCTCTTTCTTGAACAACAAAATGGTACCAATTTCAGTGTTTTAGAAAAGCTGTGTGACTTTTAAAAATTCAACTCAGAATCTTTCTGTTAAAATATTGTTTTAATTATTAAGGTAATCAGTTACATTTTTAAAATTTAAAAACTAAGCCTTAACATTCAGAGATTTCATATGATATTATCACTGCTAAATTATGTGTCCAAATTGCTCCAACATGTAAGTCATTCGACTGCTTTACTGATTATATTAGAAGTCCTTTGTGTTTTTCTGATGACCGCATAGTATCTAATTGCCTTGTTCCCTACATAGTGCTTGGCATCAAGAAAATACAGCAAAAATGTAATAATGGAAGAGCTAATAGCTAAATTCCTTCCAGAAGAACTCAAGGAACGAAGGAGGCTTTACGAAGAGGAAATGGAAGAACTCTCTAAGTACGTATATGTATATTTCTGTTTTTGTTTTCATTCATACCAGCTCAAGGCAGATGAATGGACACAGTTCTTCCCAGCTCCTCATTCAGTGATACTGCATTGGTAGCTTGAAATTGGCTATAGTGAGAGTATTTACACCATGGAAATCAGCAAGAGCTACAAACTAGGGTTTACCTCTCCCCCAGAAAACAATTAACCATTTACCAGCGCACCACCGCACAAGCAAAGGTCAAACCACTGACCAAGATGCTTGTTGGCATGAATGACAGGATATTTCTGGCTCCTGAAAATTGGAATGGCTTGACCAGGAGAATTTATGACACGTCCAAATTGTCTGCAAATATATAGAAGGTTCTACAAGATTAAGAACTTAGATGTTAGGCCTGGGTTTGAGATACATATTGCAATCTGAGAACACTTCATGACCCGCCAGATCATTACACCTTTCTGAGTCTCAGTTTCCTCACCTGTAACTGGGAGATAACAACAGTTCTTACCCCGATGGACTTATGAAAAACCAGTGAGCTGGTACATGGTTAGCATTTCATAAATGGTAATGGTAATACTTGTATTGGTAATGGTAATACCTGTATGCGTGCACACATGAAAGGTGATGGCAGGGATTGTAACAGACCTGAGGCTCCAAGCTCTCTGCTTGCTCACCTGGCAGAACAAGCAGAAGCTGATCATCAGTTTCCGTCCCTCTGGCTGCTATCCCTCCCTCTCCTGCCCTCAGAGGAATTCTCACAGCATTACAAAGGTGCAGTCTTGATGGCAAATAGCTGTTCTGGTTTTATGCTTACCTTGTAGAGAAAAGTTCTAAACTGCCGCTAGTTTGTTCGAATGTGTCTCTCATTTTGAATAATGTTTTCTCCAAAAACTAGAAGTCTTTATTTTCTCATTGACTTATATTGGAACTACTCAATGCATCTTTATATTTCATTCTTATTCTCAAGTTACCATTGATCTAATTGAAATATCACTTAAGTAGCTCAAGTATCACTTAAAGTTTATTAATACATACTGGACTATACTAGGAGAATTTTTATTTAAAGAAATCCTGACCTTTTTGAGATTTGGGAAAACGATCTTATATCTCTTCATACACTTAGATGAAGATGTTTCTGCGTTTGATTTACTAGACAAATAAGGAGACAGGGACTCACAAGGACCTAGCACAAATAGGGGGTTCCTGGTGGGCTATGTGTCCAAGTCTGGGGGTACTTTTTGAAAGACAAATTCCTGTTTCCTAATTCAAGGGCTGACGTCATTATATTTGGGGCTGTGGTGGCCCAGGCATCAGGATTTAAGGGTCTCTGGTGACTGTGATGTACAGGAGCATTTGAGTATCACTTGTCTGGATTACTCTTGCCTGTTTCATGCTTGTGTCTCCTTCTGCCTGGGCTTGCTGTGCACATTTTCTGGGGGACTTTGAAAATTTGAAAAAGTTGTGAAGACCTTGTAGGGAATTTCTCACCACAACTCTGGAGAGCTGTGTGCATTTATACCATCAATATCCTTCCTTCTTCAATGAAGAAGTCATTTTGAGTGGAGAGGCGAAAGATATAAAAGAAAACATACAGCACAGCTATTGGCCACAATGCTAATGTACTAGAAAACTTTAGTCAGAGGACAGTGTCAGTCTCTGAGACCTCTGAGGCCTCAGGACCGATAATGAGACTCAGCCAGCAACATCAGTCGCATGACAGTTTTTTTCTTTCTAAGAGCTCCCTCCCTTTACTTGAGGGGACTACATGGTGATGTTTATTCAGCCTTTCTGTGCTTTGCTCCATTGCTTTTAGAGCCATCTCATTTGCTCTTCTTGACAGCTTAAATAAGAATGTGCCTATTTTTGTGTGTACCATGGCCTATCCAACGGTTCCTTGCCCCCTGCACATCTTTGAGCCTTGTTACCGCCTGATGATTCGGAGATGCATTGAGACAGGCACGAGACAGTTTGGCATGTGCCTTGGAGATCCTGTCAAAGGGTAAGCAAAGAGCCATGGGAATAAAGGGGCCTTGGGTAGAGAAGGCTTTTTGTCTTACTTTGAGGTACTCACAGAGATGGGGAGTTTACAAGGTTTAGCCAGCTCAAGAAAAAGACCACTTGTAAGGATCATAGGCCCTGTGGTGCCAAATTTACTGTGTGAGAGGCTGGCTATCTATGTAAAAGAAAGAGACAAATAATCTTTTGTTAAGCAGGTGGTGTATATTATAAAACTTGTTTTCTAGCAGTGTGGGCCCTGGTGTCAAACTGCTAAGCTCATATTCCAGCTCTAACTTTGTAATAAATTTGACTCTGGCAAAGTTACCTAACCTTCCTGCATCTATTTTCTTGTCTGATAAGAGAGTATAGGGATAGTGCTGACCACATTGTGTTTGCTTGTTGGGGGGGGGTTGATAAGTTAAGAATGCAAATAAAGCACTAAATGCAATTTCTGGCTGTCCAAGTCTATTTTGGGATACTGTAACGGAATACCATAGACTGAGTGATTTATAAATGATAGAAATTTATTTGTCCTCATTCTGGAAAGTTAGCAAGTCCAAGATCAAGGTGCTATGCATCTGATAGGAAGACTTCCAGTTGTTTTATAACATGGCAGAAGGGGAAACAGCAGAGGTAGAGAAAGGAGGACCAACCTCTCCTTTTATAATACATGCATATCTGCAAAACAGCATCAGTTCATTTTGAGGACAGCGTCCTCATGACCTAATCATTGCTTAATGGTTCCACCTCTTAACACTGTTACAATGGCAGTTACATTTCAGAATGGGTTTTGAGGGGGACAAACATTCAAACCATAGCCCTGACACAAACTATGTGCTCAATTAATGGTATCAGGTATACTACTACATTGAGATTTTTTTCATACACTGTGTAGGCACTTCCTTTTCTCAATAGTAGCTATAAACCCTGGGACAGGCAAATAGGCAGAAGTCCTTTGAGCTGTGCCACAGGGTTACATAAATGGCTGGGGTTCTGGCCTTGAGAAAACTTATAAAAGATCTACATTCTTGACTTTATTCTCAATAAACAGGTTTGCAGAATATGGCTGCATCCTAGAGATCAGAAATGTTCAGTTCTTTGCTGATGGTCGCTCAGTGGTTGATAGCATAGGCAAGAGACGCTTCAAGGTTCTCCATCAGGGCCAGCGGGATGGCTACAACACAGCCGACATTGAATACATTGAAGATCAAAAGGTGAGAGGGACCAGTGCCAAGAATCCCAAAGCCAGCCTCTCACTGTAACTTGCCTTAGAAAGATCATTGCAGGAAGATTTGTCAGAACTATTTGGGGTCTTGGGATTTCTCACCAAATTTCTGCAGCTGAATGCTGCTGGTCTGCTGTCTTGTTGCACAATGGCAGTGAAAACATCCATTGTCCTGGATCTTCCTGCTTAACTGCTGAGTGGCGGTCATGCTTTAGAAATGCTACCCTAGACCAACCCTGGGACCTGGGAAACTTAAGAGTTTTACCTCTACTCAGGAAACCAAGGGGTGTATCTGGAGTGGGGTCTACATGTGTGTATTTTATTCATCGATTATTTTGATTATATTTTCAAACATAGGTCTTTTGATATCATTGTAGATGCATACATGCATTTGTATTTTTAAATGCACAACTTGACTAGGAGTCCTTTCTCTAAAGTATAATCATCCATCACCTCCCAAAACAGAAAGACATGTCCAGTTAATCCTTGGTTTTCTGAGATGATGGATAGAATAAGAGGTCAATAATCCCATGTTCATTTATATTTACATTCACTGAGTCATATATTAATAAATATTTGATTAACCCCCAAATCTGTTTGACTTTGAAGATAGTTACACACTGAGACCTAGATACATTCATGTATCTCTTTCCAGTGAACAATGGGAAAATAGATATAAACATGAATATGACAGTGGCATAAATCATCATCACCTGCTTTAACACATGCCTTCTCCCAGGCCTGTTTGAGTCTCTGGCTTTCTGTGTATCTTCCTGTTTCAGCTACTCTAGCCAGTCAAACTCTTCACCTTCCTCGCCCTCAACCATGTTTATACAGAGCCCAGCACCTAGCTGTGGAGTGTTTGATAGCTCACCTATGAGGCAACTAGGATGCTGAAAGGGAGTCAGGTGTTAAAAGTAGCACTGCCAGGCATGAGAATATGCAGAATATTTCAATTCCTCTGTGATACTTTCAGGTTCAGGGAGAAGACTGTGCCGAGCTCATGGGATTACATAACTGTGTCTATGAGCAAGCATCATCATGGTTTCACTCGCTCAAATCATCTCTGAAGACTCGAATTCTCAATCACTTTGGTCCAATGCCAGAGAAAGATGCTGATCCTCAGGTATATAAAATGTCTCTTTATTTTGGGTTGCTTCACCAGATAGGAGTCCTAAAATTTGTGAGTATATGGGTGTGTGGTTTTTATTTAGTAAAGAAATGCAGAGAGGAAGGTGGAGCCAAAGAGGTATTGTTCAACTGGTCAATGAGCATCATAGGTAAAAACAAAAGGATCCTTAATTAGAACTGGTGTAACTGAAGGAAGGTGGGAACTTGGATCCAAGGCAGATGTTGAGAAAGAAGCAAGATGAGGGAGTGGAACATAGGCATCATAAGCAGAAGAATCTTCAATAGGAGTCCACATTCACACCATAGTAACATTAGGGTTATAAGATGTGTGCAGGAGCTAATCGGAAGGCCCAGGTATGCTACAACTGCAAGGTTGGCCACAGAAACTTGTCATGCTTATACTCATCCAGCTCAGCCTTCGAAGTCTAGATCCTCGCTGTTGTCTGCATCAGGACTGAACAGGTCCTGAGAAAACTGATCCCATCTTTAAATTTACCGTTGGCCGAACTGTCTCAGACAATAGTTCACTGGGTTTCACTGGATAGATCTTCTTCCTTGAGGAATAGGTCCATATGTGAGATCAAGCTGCAGTCACAAGATTTCTAAGAAAGTGGAGAGAGTTACATGTTGTCAATCTTTACTTGATTGGTATACTTTCAGAGAACGCCAGCTTTGGAAAGAATTCCTCCCTAGGATAAGGCTGGAAATATCCTGAAACTTCCTTGCTGCTGCCATTTCCCATACTCTGAGCTGGCTCTCCCACAGTATCACTCCTGTGCCCTCTTTGATTCTTAGGCTCATTCCTGACTGTCAAAATAGATAAATATGAATCTGTTATATTCTGGCTTTTCTGCTAATAGATTGGTTTTGCTTACCTTTCTAATAACATGACCTTGGGCAAATCCCTTCCCTCTTCTCACCTTTTCCTTAAAATGAGAGAAGTAGATAAAGAAATCTGTAAAGTCCCCTCTTTTTCTTGTATCTTGAGTCTTCAGATCACCTAACTCACCCCTAAAGTGCAGAAATGTCTTGCTCTTCTGTAGGCCACGGATGTGGCCCCTCTCTTCCTATGCAAAAGCATTACGACATTTGAAGGGAGAAAGACCAGCGAGCACTTCCCACTGACCAAGCTCCTGGCTCTGGGCCATGGTGACTCAGGACTACATCATAGCTCTGAGCAAGCTCATGATCAAGCTTAATGTTCCTCTTTACCTGCTGGCAAGTATTCTCCCCATGAGGCAAGACAGAGATCAGCAATGCTAACCGCATCTTCCACAGGAGAAAACACAGATGTCTCACTGTGATTCATAAGGGCTTAGTGATAGGGCAAGCCAAAATCTTGGGTTTCATTTCCTTTCTTGTTAGTTTGTTATCATGTAGTTCTGGTGATGGCTGCACCAGAAAAAAAAATACAGAAACAAAAATTGAAACCAATATGATCTGCTATGGCCAAAGCTACAGCCCCAGCAGGTCCATGAATAAAAGTATTCCCCCCTGCTTGCCTCAGGGGGAAATTTATTAGAAACCACTACATATATTAAGTATCTTTGTTGATGATCCTGGAAAAGTTCAGAATGTCAATCTGTATCCAGAAATGATCGAGGTGTCAGAATGTGTTACAGATTGCAGTGAAAGACAAAAAGGAATCAGATGAAGCTAAGAGACACAAAAAACAAAGAAAGCAATGAGATTTGAGGGGAATCAGTGGAACCAGTTTGGAGCCAAATAATCCTAAATATAGGGGGTTCGGGTACAGCATGGTTGTCTCCTTAAGTCAGCTTTCTGAAAGTTGTGGGAAGCAAACTCATTTCAGTTTTAGTAAGAAATAAATCATCAATGTCTAAAATGTATGCTCAGGAAGTTAATTTCAAATAGAATCTTGGCAAAGGATTTATATGGGATGAGAAGCCTCTTTAAGGGAAACCTGGGTGCTAGAACATGTTTTCTAATTGGAAATTCTACAATGTGAGGCTGCCGTTCTTTGAGACTGTAAATCACAGCTCATGGATGCAGAGAAGAAGGTAGCAGAGGGTCTGCCATAGTGCTCTGGTATATCTGGACTATTGCTTTCAGCCAGAATAAGGCAATGAAGGGAGGGGAGGTAGGAAGTATGCAAAGCCCGAGGAGTCATGGCAATTAAAGGCCTGCAGAAGCAAAGGATACACACTGCTCTCCTAGAGCAGACCCAAAAATTACACAGATCTCAAATTCCCTTTACATCTCAGTCAAAACTTTGTGTTATGGCCTCACCTTGCTGCAAGGAGGCTGAGAAATAAAGTGCCCTTCCCCACCTCCTATGGCAATATGCTCGCTAAAATAAAGGAGAAATAGGTATAGAGGCAATTATCAGTCTATACCACAAATCGGAGCAGTTACATCTGGGATATTTACTTCAAGCATTTGGAAATCTGCAGACTGCTATGCCTTGCATGGGAATAGGATGAACTCATTGTGTTTCTCTGTTGCAGATTAACCCGAATGGCCCAGCCTGGTGCTGGTGGACATTAGCTGTTCTTCCCTTGGAAAGTCGAGCTCAGCTCCCGTTTCTTGCAATGAGGTCCTTAAAGGATAGACTGAATGGTATTCGGCGAGTCCTGGCTTTTATATCCCGAAACCAGAACTAGTGAAAGTGGATTGCTGAAGAGAAGCGCTCACCCTCCCTGCTCTTTGGGGAGGAGACCTGCTTGTAAATATATCTAATTGCAATAACATCTTAACAGAAGAGGTTATCAAACAGAGGTGTGTTTCCCTACTCTTGATCACACAGAGAAATCAAGTAGAAAGACCAAATGAATGTGACCTGTTTGAAACTTTCTGTCTTAAGATGCTTTTTGAGATGCTGCACAACTACATAAACTGCAGAGGTGTTTAAGAGCCCAGGAAAAAATGATTTTACCATAATATTTTATGGAAGTTTAACATGATTTTGCTTTAGTTTTTCTTTCTTCCATAGGTGAATGACCGTATGGCTGAAATGTGAAGCAAAGATACTAATAATGTTGCTGCATTATTTAACTGACTTGAGTTGTCATTCCAAATGGTTCAGGTTTTATAGAGCATTGTGTAAAATAATGTTCATACTTCTGTTTAATAATTTATTTTTTGCACTACTGTATCCTTTTTTCTACATGTATGTTTGTAACTATTTAAGTGCACATTGCTGAAAAGTCCATTGTTTTATTTATTGATGTGGTTTACCATGTACCTAGGGGGAATTACTGTACTAGAAATGTACAATTTTTGCTTCCAAAACTTTACTATTTTGATCCCAGTTCTTGAACCGTTTCCCCATCTATCCTAGTAGAAGTTTAAAAAGGACTTCAGAATGATGCTAAGATCATCCATCTTAACAGATTCTACCTTTCCAGTTTTAATTAAATAACATGAAATACTTTAATGATTTGGCATAGATTGTGGTACATGCCAAGGTAAAGTAAAAGAATCCAATTGAATGTCTTTAATACAACATATTATGGGCATTTGGGGTAGAAGGGATGGCTTTCAAAAGTATAGCAGCTCACAGCTATTCCTAGCTTGCCTGTACACCCCACCTCTTCTCAGTGTTCTGAGAATGAAGACCTCTGCTGAAACACTCTATGAAGGACTATTTGTTATTAAAAGTGTAAAGAAGCCAGATAGGTGGAAGCCTTTAAAAATACAGTATTTTAAAACAACCAGACAATCTATGGTTTTATCAAAACACTGCCTTTCATTCTAATTTCCAAGAGGCCAAAGATTTCAATATGGGGGAAGAAAAAAGAAGTAAAACTAAGCATTACTTTGCTTGCCTAGTGGTAGCTGACTCCTTTCATGTCCAAAAAATCTGAAAAATACTACGAGTATAGAAGAGTCATAATGTCAGAGTGGAAAGACAGGTGCAGGAAGAAGTGAGTTGTTGTGTTTGTATCTTCATGTAGATTGCCCTCCCCTGTGTGATTCTGGACAGGTGCGCTATTCACTGGAAGCCAGCATACTCCGTTAAAGTGAGAGAGTCATGCTTCAAGTAATTATCATTAGTCCTTGACTTATGAATGAGTTCTGCTCCAGGAGAATTTTTCAGAAGTTGGATTCATTGAAGTGATGAGGTCAATGAAGTGAGTCTTATACAGCATACCTGTCAAAGTTCACAACTTAAATATTTGTAAGCTTCTGTACTATCACCAGTGGTTAGAAACAGGATGGGCAAATGAGATGATCCAGATAATATTTAAGAGACTTGTGTAAGCAGAAACCAAACTATCTTCTCACTTATTAGTGGATGCTGTGTTGGCAGAGCATTATATTAACAGGTTTGATGCTTGTAGTAGACTGGGCTGGAGAAGAATGCAAGTATGGTACAGGGAGTGGAAGGACCTGTTTGTCCGGGAAAACTCTACAAGGCTCACAGTACAGGAAATTAGTGCACATTCTCTCGTGCCAACCATGTGTGCATCTTCTTGGTGCAGCAGTTTCTTATTCTGTAGTGTAAAAACAACAAAGAAAATGTTACAATCTTCTCTATTGACTAAATGTGTTGCTTTGATAAGTGGTTTAATTTTGGCTGAGCCAGTTTCCTCAATGAAATGGCAGTGCTAAATATTGCATATGGGATTGTCATGAAAATTGAATGAAATATAGTTGAAATCACTTAACATGGCAGCCTGACTAGAGGAGATAGTCAACAAATCAGAACTATTATTTCATTGGCCCTAGTTACAGAATATACTCAAAATTCATATTTGCATAAAACGTTGACTGAACATGCAGTAAACACTTGCAACCCCTTTAATTTGGTTGAGGGAATCTGCACCACTAATTTTTGACCATAACTTAATGGTTTATAGGTGATTCCTTTTGGGATGAATTCTGTTTGGGAAAATGTAGAGACTGGAGAACAAATGAGGGTCAGAGGTAGGGACTACTATGCCAACAAATATTGTCCTAGTTTAATAACTGCTAAAAAGCAGTGTTGCTTGGAAATATAACATCTCTGATAGAATAGAACCCTTAAGTTCTAGCTATATTAGGATAACAAATTCATCACTCTCAGTTCTCCAAAATATATTGATAATCTCACCTATACCAGGATGATTGAATTTCATGATCTATGACTTTTGTGTTTAGTTCATAAATGGTGAACTGTATCTCTTTATGCTTCCCAAAGTAGCAGACTAAAAACATGTATTGGGAGCCTACCATGTACAAGATATGAAGCCACATTATCTCTCATACCTGAGTTTATTAAATCATTTCTTTTTTAGAGTGTAGTTATTCCTATATAATAGATGAGAAAACGGAGGCTCAGCATTAATGAATAATTTTCCCGGGTAACATGGTCATGTAATAAATAGCCAAGCTTGATTTTAAATGCATTACTTTGCAGGTTTTAAAAAGTATAAAATAGTTTGTGTTACACATAGTTTTATTTAACAGACATGGCAGTTGAATCACAAAAGAGGCCTAAGCTCCCAATGGGAAGATGCAGATAAATAAAATTCACTTATCCAGCACATCTCTACTAAGTCAAAAAGGAAGTTTTATTTCTTAGTAAATTTTTGTATCATAGAATTCCCCCTGATAGGGGAGCAGTCCACTCCAGAACATGTAGGTCTCTGTTAAGCAGAACTGCACTTTACTCTCAGTGGTCTAGAGACATAGTCTGGTTGTTTTACCGTAAGTTTCTATAATGGTGGGAGGCATGCTAAACCTTGACTATCTTTGGGTTGTACTTGAACAGAATCTTCGATTGGACTTGACTATTTTTACCACTTGTAATGGTTTTGCTGCCCAGCTTGAAAATGAAAGAAGAGTATAGAGAGAAAAGACCTAAGTCTAAATCTAGGCTAGAATGACAAGACTTCCCCCTTGGTAGATAGTGCCACTTATTGGATTGGTTTCCCTGTTTGTTGTGACTGACTCAGTATTTTCCTGGTAGATTATTCTCTCTCTCTCTCTCTCTCTCTCTCTCTCTCTCTCTCTCTCTCTCTCTCCCTCTCTCTCTTTGTGTGTGTGTGTGCATGCATGTATACCCACATACATATACCAAGTTGCAAACAACATCATGCCTTTCTACTTTGTATCACACTACTGCTGCTAGCTAATAACCAGCAAAATGTAGTAAATAAAAAAATGAAGAAGATTAATTTTCTATAGACAACTTGGAGACATTAGGGCATGCCCCTGATTTAGGGGAGCACAGAAATGACTATTTCAGCAGCTAGCCTGTTTTGAAGGCCAACTGCTTCTAGCCCAGTGCTGCCTCAGCACCAGGGTCAAATCAAGTCATTGCACGCATGGCGCTTCCAGCTCTGCCTGTGGAGCTGAGCCGGGCTCAGAAAAATCCCCTGTGACTGGCCATGGGAGCAGCAGAGCTCCTGAAGTCGATTCACAGCACCCAGAGGTCTCTTACTATCAACAGATTGCATACTGTTGATGGACTGCAATCCATTGGGGACTGTGTCGCCCCTGCCAACTCCATTACCAACGTGAACATTTTGTTCAGAACCTCCTTGAGTTCCCAGCTTGTTGACTTTGCATCCATTTCTGCTCACCAAGGCAGAATCATAGTAGAAACATATAACAAATATGGCAGTGAAAGACAACCCAAGTATTGGTAAAGGGCCATTCTTAGCCTACTCTTGGGCCTGATGACAGAGATTTTAGTTCATGAGTAAAGGCAGTTCTGAAAAGCAGCCAGCTATATGGACTCCACTTTGTCCCCCTTCCTAAGTGCTAAGAGAAGGAAGGTATAGGAATCATGTAAAATGTACACATTTAATCCATTTTAGAGTGATAACTCCACTTATCAGTTTAACTATTTAATAATCTGGGTTATGTGCATCCAGATGTGAGATGAAGAGATTTTCACTTAAAAGTGGATATTTTTCAAACATGTTAAATTAACCTCCAGAGAGAAGTGCCTGTAATTTCTGTTCCTGGTGTCACTTTAAAGCTTTGCTATTCATGACTCTGTAGCTATTTTAAAAACTTTTCGCAGCAAATGTGATTAAATGAAGTTTACAAAGCAACACTGTAGCTTATGCATCATTTTAAAAGTTGATTAACATTCATTTATTGTTAAAGCAATGACAATAAACAACAATGAAATAAAAAGAGCAAATAGCTTAACATGGCTTATTTTAGGTAAACTAGTTTTGTCATTGTATGCAATTCTAAGTAATGCCAGAATTAAAATGTCAAACAAGCTACTTAAACAGTGGCAGCTGTGGACGTGTGCTTGTTTTCCATTTGTTTGTCAAGTAGTAATTTGACTCTTGCACTGTAATGAAGGGAAATTAAGATATTGCTCCCCTATATTGCTATTCAACTACCTCTACATGCTTTATTTCTTTTTAGGGGTTCCCTTCCAAGTCTGTATAAAAAAAGTTTCAGCTCATCTATGTTGTAATAGCAATGTAATATAGACACAGTCTTTGTGAAAGTTGTTTGTTCATTAATAAAAGTTTCCTATTGTCTCACTTTGTATACAGCAAAACTGTAATCATACCTTAGGAAAAGAACTACCTAGATTTATTATCACTTTGTTGGAAGCCAAATAGAAAGGAGAGATATGTGAGAATGTATTTTGTTCTTGTTGCTACTGGTTATAATACATTTGATTTGAAGATCCATTTAGAATCTGGAGGTGTAACTTAGTGGTAGAGTGTTTGCATAACATGTGCAAGAATATGGGTTCTATCCAGGCTCAGTGGCTCATGCCTGTAACCCCATCACTCACGAGGCTGAGGCAGGAGGATCATTGTGAGTTTGAGACCAGACTAGGCGCAAAGTGAATTCAATGCCAGCTCAAACTGCACAGCAAGATCCTGACTTAACAAAACACACACACACACACACACACACACACACACCACAAAACAAACAAGCAAAAAAAAAAACCCTTGTGTTCCATGCACAGCACTGCAAAAAAAAAAAAAAAGAAAAATTCCTTTAAGGAAATAGACCTATGCTGACAGCAAATTCATATGCGTGTGGCAGTGACGCAGGTTTGAATGCATTCACATGACTGGTGTGTTCTGAAACACTGGTCCTAAGTTAGGGGTTTTTTCCTTTAAAAACACTAGAAAAGTTTGCTTTTTAAAAATTTTGTTGAAGTTTTTTGTTCACTAATGTACCCCTAGTTTATTTGTAAATCCAAGCATCACTACATGATATTTCCTTAAAGCAGAGTACACTACCTATGGTTTTCTTTAGCATTATAAAATGTTCAAAAAAGCAACATACATGTTTTTATTTTAATTAGATAATTTACCAACACCAGCCTAACGCTAAGGCCCAGAGCATGTATGTTTTTCTTGCACTGCTGGAGACTAAGCCTGGGGCCTTGTGTGTTCCAGACTAGCAAGCTATTGTCCCCATCCCACCATGATCCCTTTTGGCAGAAAATTTATTAAACTGATTGGGACAATTAGTGATACTGACCAAACAAGAGAACTTAAGAAGCATCTTCTGTTCTCTACCATACCAATTTTTGGGCTGTGCCATTGATGATTTTATACATGCTCTATTTTTAACACTGTCTTGGTTACTTTTCTCTCATTGTTGAAACAAAATACCTCATGCCCAAAATGAAGGAAAGAAAGGTTTATTTAGCTTACAGTTTTTGGAGGTTTCAGTCCATACTTAGCTGGCTCCAAAGCAGGTTGGCATGGCTGAGGGGCAGCCATTCATGCCAGCCACAGAGTGAAAGGGCAAAAGGGGAAAGCATACCTCTTCCCTTTCCCTATATTGTATGTTGACTCCCTGCCTCTGGGTGGGTGCAGCCCTCATACCACCAATCACAGCACTAGACAAGGAACCATTCACAAATGTTAGACTCGACCTCAGCCATGATTTCATGAGGCTTGGCGGACCAC
Organism: Cavia porcellus; assembly: GCF_034190915.1. NCBI lineage: Eukaryota > Metazoa > Chordata > Mammalia > Rodentia > Caviidae > Cavia > Cavia porcellus. The sequence goes on from NW_026947486.1 coordinate 80,141,533, forward strand.
TCAAATATAAACCATAACAAATGTATGTAAAAATAGAGGGGAAAGACATGAAAATGAGGTAATTTAAAAATGAAATAGGGGCTGGGGATTTAGCTCTGTGGTGTAAGTGCTTTCCTGGCAAGTGCAAGGTCATGAGTTTGATCCCTAGTACCAAAAATAAAGTGATAGCCTAGGTATAGTACCACATTCCTGTAATTTTAGGTATTTGAGGATGAGGAAGGAGGATCCCAAGTTTAAGTTGCCCTGGGCAACTTAGTGAATCACTTGGAGGTAAAAAGCATTGAAAATAAAAATGAAGATAGAGCTTTTCGGCCATAGCTCAGTGGTATAGCACTGCCTGGAAAATTTGATTCCTGGTATCAAAAAAGAAAAATGCCCCCCCAAAAGATCCGTAAAATAGTTTTTACAAATGAGAAGGGAATTGAGAGTTGGAAAGAGCAGGAAGGGATGGGAAAGGTAGGGGATGAAAAAAGAATTACGGTGTGTTACGTACATGTTACCAACTCCCCATCAGAAATATAATCATTATGTACTAGCATGTATGTGTACTAATAAAAATATCCTAGTTAAAGCAGAAAGAAATGAGAGGAGAGGAAAAAGAGAATGAATGAAAAAGAAGGAAGAAGAAAAAGAGAAAGAAAAAAAAGAAGAAAAGGAAAAAAAAGTCCACTTGGAGCTGACCTAGATCTGTATAGCAGAATCTTTGGGGTAACTAAGAAGAATCAGAATTCTAGGCCAGCCAACCCCTAGAAAGAATGCTTGGTTTGGCTTAATGTTGCTCACTTGTACCCAATCTACCACTTTCTGGTTTTCATGAGACAGAAAACACTTAAGCCAAAGGCACATGTTTCCTTCCAAACAATCTTCTAGCTGGAATGTGTGCATAGCTAGCTGTCTGGAGAAGTGTACCGGACCATATAAAAAGGATGATGCTATTCACAGTTGTTCCCTAGGCTTGAGTAAAACCAAAGCCATCACCTTATTAGTGTCTTCTCTCAGCTCCTCTCTGGCTCCTTTGAGTTCCCCAGGGCCAAACATGCCTCCCTGTGGCGGTACTTATAATCACAAAATGAAACTGGAGCAAGAAGAGACAAAACATACCCTGAGTCCACAGGCTCCCAAAAGTCTAACTTTCTCCTTCTTGTCTTTTGTTTTATGATTTCTTCACTCCCAGGAAGGACTGAGGTAGGACTGGTAGGGGCTGGTGTCTGTACTCATATTGATTTCTTATCGCTGAAACTTCCATGACTCTGAGCCCACTTCTCTCACCCTTTCCAGTTTCAATTCTTCAGTTAGCTCACTCTTTCTTCTGTCAAAGCTCTTTGTATGTATTATATATTTTACTATAGGTGTATATAGTGTTCCTCCTCCAAGCGCAAAGGACCAGTGATTAGTGTTTGCAGAGCATTATTTCCAGAAGTGCAGATAAACAGTTCTACTAAATTCGAGATAAACACTTCATTACAGTAATGAATTCCTACTGGAGGGAGGGGTGAGTGAGGCAGGAAAGAAGGAAAGGAAGAAACAAGTATGGAGCAATAGAGTGGCAGGCATCATAGGTGGCAGGGCTTTGGAAAGGGCTAATTGTGCCAACTGAATGGCTACCTTTTCATCTTCTGAGCAGAACTTCATGCATGCCTTTCCTATACTGACTGTAGACTTGATCTTTTGTACCCATTGGAGGTGCAACTTGAGCCCAAACAAAGACTACAGTTATGTCTTCAGGATATACAAGATTTAATTGAATAATACAGTGAATGGTAAAAAAAAAAACAACGTTTTAACAGTAAAGGACACATTGGTATTAAGCCACCTCAAACACTTTCACTTTGAACATACTTATCTGAATATTTTTGCCATTTTCATGAGTGGCTTTAGTTGCACTGTTGCAGCTGCCTCAATGTCCTGCAGCAGTCAAAAACATTTACACTTGATGGTCATTTTCACATTGCAGAAGGCCCAGAAGTCACACAGTACCAGATCCAGTGAATAAAACGGGCAAGGACATTCCATAATGATTTTACAAGCCTGGATTTCCATTAGATGGCAGTTGAAAGCAGCATTCATTGAATTTTTGAACACAGCTAATGAACATACTCCTAAAAGAGGACTTCCAGAAGTGCTTCAGAAAGTGGCAAAAAGCATACAGGTATTGGAAGCAAGGGAGAATATTTTGAGGAGGATTGGTAATATGTCTTCTATCATAATAAATTTTTTCTTCACTTTTTTTATTAGTATGTGCTTATAGTACATGATGATTAGATGCCTCATAAGGTGTTGGTACATGTACATAACTCATCCTAATTATTTTTCATTCCCTTTCCCCCTCCCTCTTCTCTTTCTCAATCTTAAGGTCCCATTGGCTTTTGCTAAAAATCTGTCTGCTCATTTCTTTTTATATATTTTTATTTTGTTCTTTATTTATATTTGGTTTTCTCATATAAGCAAAACCATGCAATATTTAAGCTTGGGTGTCTAATTTATTTTATTTAATATTATGTTCTCAAACTGCATGCATTGTTCTGAAAATGCCTCGTTTATCCTTCCTCATGGCAGAGTGTGTATAAATACATATATCTCATATACTCATTGTGTATAAATATGACACTTTCTTTATTCATTGGTTGATGGGCAAATAGGCTGTTTCTAAGATTTAATTATTCTGATTTGTGTGACTATAAACATGGATATTCGTGCATCACTGTAATATATTGGCTTTAACTCTTTCTAGAAAATACCTAGAAGGGGAATAGCCGGATCTAACGAAATTTCTAGTTTTAGCATTTTGACAAATATTCATATTGATTTCCTTATTGTTTATAGAGGTATACGTCTTCTCGGGAACTTAATTCTTTTCACAATTATGGTCACAAACCAAATTCAACAAAAACTGAATCAAATGTCCTCATGAGGTTAACATTGAACCTAAATGCCGAATTTGATTCAGTTTGCAACCAGAATCATGGAAAGAATTAAGTTTGTAAAACAAGGTACCACTGTACTAATTTACACTCCCACCAACAATGTACAAGGTTTCCACTTTCTCTGCAGCTTGCCAGGATTTGTTATTAGCTGATGTTGCCAGTCTTTCTTTCTGGAGTAAAGTGGAATATTGGTATCATTTTAATTTGCATTTCTCTAGTGACCAGTCATGCTAAATTTTGTAAAATGTATTGATTCAACATTAGTACTTTGTTTTCTCAGAGGTGTTCTATTCATTTCAGTTACTCACTTTTTCATTCGATCTTTTATTTTGGGGGTTAAATTTTTGAGTTCTATATATAGATGCTGGAGGCTGAAGGGTCTGTGCCAAAGGCCAGAAGATGACGTCCAAGGTGAAAATGAAGACTGGAGTCCAGGAAGAGCATGCTCTTCATGATGAGACTCCAAAGTTCCCCTACCAGTAACTTCCCATAAATAGCAATTGAGACAAAAGTGGCAGTGTCCCTACTATGTGCAGGGAGATTGTATCCCATCACCCCAAACTGGGCAAGTGCCTGAGGGAGCAAACATCTGTGTTTTCTAGGTAGGTAAAAAAGAGATCATCCTTAGAAGTTGGCTCGGCCCATAGGGAGTTTCTGTTCATGTCAAGATGTCATGCCAAGATATTCTACATTTAATTTTTAGAACAAAGCCATGGCACTATTATGAACAAGGAAGAGTTTTCCATACTTAATTTTAACCCTTTAGGGTATCACTAGAAAATGTGAAGTGAAATTTTATAGTAGTTCTGTGGCTCAATTTTAAACAATCTCTTCCCCCAAATGGCTCCTGACTAAACTCTTTCAAATATGGCTGGCATTGCACTGGATTTCTTCTCCAAATCTGGTCTGCTGTGTGGAATATCACTTTCAGAGAAAAAAACCTCTGCACTGTTTGTGCAGTTTATAATAACTGTGGGCTTTTCTTGGATATAGTGTTGCTGCCTTGGTCTTTTATCTCTCCTTGAAGCTGCCAACCATCTGGGCTTACCTTCTCTCTTAGGGCACTAGATTTTTCTATCTTTGGTTTGGTCAGTTGGTGCCTCTGCTGCCCTGTGCCAAGGAGAAACAAAATTCAGAATGGGCTTAGAGCTGGTCAGAGGCTGAATAAAGGGCAAAAAATGGGTGTGATGCTAGCTAAGAGTAAGTGGGGCTCAGCATAGTGGCTGTGGCCTGTGAGTCCGCAGCATGTAGTAGGACGGTACATTGGCTTCAGGAAGGCAGACGGCCCAGAATTCATTGTCTAAATTTTTAAATTTAAACATTCACTGTAAATTTTGATCACCTAAAAATCTCATATGAGTTGTGTTCTTGCACTGTCCCAAAGAGGACCGTGTACTGGGAAATCCTTATTGAGCAGATCACCCAGCCAAAGGGCAAGCCAGCATCTATTGAGTGCTCACTATGTGCAAGGATTTTGCCTGTTTTTTTTTTAACTTAGATCCTCATTAGGAGTTCACTATTTTCTATGAAGTAGAGCTGTATTCCATATCATAGGTGAGTAATTTGAAGTGTGGCATGATTATGTAACTTGCTTTTGTAAGACTGATTAATGCCTGAGTTGATTCCCACACAGATTTTGGAGCCCACACTCTTCACCACTATTACAAGCTACCTGCCCATCATGCAGTACTACAGGCCCAGGAGAAAAACTCAGCTCATACATACATGGTGGAGAACTTTCAGGACTTAGAATGGAACGCCAGCCACTCTTTACTGAATGTTAACTACATGTGGGGAACTGTGCTAAGCATTGCCTTATTTAAGAAGCTGTTATTATTATCTGTATTTTACAAAGGAGGATACTGCAGCTCAGAAGATAGGAACTTGTTCAAGGTTGCAGCTGGGAGGTAGGGAAGCTGGCATAGAATCAGGCTGTCTGCCTGCACAGTTATTGCTTCACTCTGCAAGTCAGGCTGCGTCTCCTGCAGCCTGCCACTCTCTTCACTTCTCAGGTGGATTCTAGCATACTGAGTTTTAAAATTCTAATTTCTCAAAGACTTATCCCCTTTTCTGGCTCTGGGGCCTTTTTTCATCAGGGATTCTCTCCCTAATGAGTACAAAATCAGGGCTCAACGATGGCCAAAACAGCTTTCCCAGCTTCCATTTCCCTCATACTTCTGTGGCTGCTTATGAATATTCTTCCATCACAGACAAAATACAAATCTATCTATCTCTCTATAGATGTATTTGGAGATTTAACATTAATATTGGAGGTGATAAATTTGCTAATTATCCTGATTCAATCATTATGCAACATGCACATGTACTGAAATGTCACACTATACCCCATAAATATGTGTGACAAGAATGTACCAATTTCAAAATGCCTCATTATAAAGGCAAAATAAGGGAGGAAAGTCAAATGCAGCAACCTCATAATTCTACAGTTTTATACCCTAGAGTTAGCAGAAGTATTAAGAAATCATTTAGCTCAGTTCCTTGCTTTCAAGCAGTATTTTCCCTATTTTGTAGATAAACAATTTTGTAGATGGAAGAATTCTATAGCAGTGTTCAAGGCCATTTCATGCTTAGTGGCCAAAATTAAATAAGATCTTACTACTTTTTTGTGATGGGGGTTTTGGTGTGTTGCCAAGGCTGGCCGTAAAGTAATTATCCACCAGCCTCAGCCTCCCAAGTAGCTGGAATTACAGTCAGGCACCACCATGCCCTGCTTATGAAGCTAAAATTTGACATTCATTCAACAGTTAAGGGGAATCTCACAGGCGGGTCTTCTCACCCTGTGTGTTCTAATAGCCTGTGGTCCTGAGGATTGAACTCAGGCCCTTGTCCATGCTAAGCAAGTCTCAGTGCCTAAAAAATTTCCTTGAAGCAGGTATAGCTGGTCTTGAAATCTCAGTGGAGGACTTCCGGGAGAACATGGTGGACAGATAGCAGCAGCTACAGAGGCTCTCTGAAAGACTCAGCTTAGAATTCAGGAATGGTGCGGAGTAAGGAATCATAAGCAAGTGGAGATATGCCCTGCTGACCTAAGAATGAACTGGGCTGAGAGAAACCAACTTGGAATGCAATCCTGGTGCTATAACAGGAACAGAAAAGCCTCAGTGTGGAAGCTGGAGCCCCCAGCATTGGAAGCCGTGATTTGGGTTTCCCATTGCATGGCGGCTGCGTCTACATCGGCTCGGCAGGGAGAGAGACGCGCAGAAGCTCTGAGAACGGGAATCAGCGAACGGAGTTGAAAACAGAACGGGCGGGGAGCTGTGCATTGAACAGCTATTTTGGAGAAAATAGCTCCAGTAATACTGATTTAGTATCATCTTGTTTTGAAGTCTCATCAAGCTTTTGTTCTTCTGTCTCCATTGGTCTAAACAGGTTGTATCTTATTGGATTTTATTATGTATGATAGTATAAGCAAAACCTTTTAAAGACAAGGAGATTATACAGAAACCATTGTTCATTTTCTGTTAGTTGATTCTAAATACCCTGTAATGCTGTCATTCTCTTAAATGGTTTTACATTGTTTTAATATATTTGATGCTACAGTATACAAAGTTACACTCAAGGATTTCAAGGAAAGAGACAATATGGTAACTACTTTTATGTCAGGATTATCTTGTGGTGAAACACTATTCTGCTTAAATGGTTATGTTTTGATCTGCGCTGTTTTGCTGTTATGCCCTCTTTTATCTCAATCTCCACTTCATTATTTACTTTTTTACTTTTATCTTTTTAATTAAGGGAAAAATAAATAAAAAATAGCAGGATATATTATAGTAACCCACTTTGACTTTCCATTATCTTGATTTAAAGCCCTGTATTACTCTCACCATCTTGTTTTTGACTGATGTCCCCCTATTCTGTTTTGCTTGATAGTACCAGGTTCGAAAGTTTAGGCAACAGCTGTGAAGATAGTGGGATTCATTATGACACCCATTCTGGTTGACTATTATCTACTTTTGAAGACCTATAATGTCTCCAATGTTTTGGTTTTGTTGGTTTTGTTCTTTACTGTTTGTTCAATTTTATTATAACTGATGATATAGGCAATTCTATTAGAGATAGCGGGAGTCATTATGGTAACCATTGTTGATCACCTTGTATTATGCTTTTACATTATCTATTATGTCCACCCTTTTGATTTGATTGACTCTGTTCTGTTATGTCACATTTGGTTCTACTCCCTTCCAAAAAAGTAATAAGAACTGTGGGAGCAACAAAACCCAAAATGTGTAATTGTCATTGTACAAAAGAGAGGAAAAGAAAGTGATCTAAATGATATAACTGCATGTATATTTAAGTGTATAAGATAGATAATGATATCACTGAGTTTTGTTGGATCATTGAACAGAACTGTTTGCAGTCTCACTGTTGGAATGTCCACTTTACAAGCTTTAATTTTGTGACTTGAACAATTATTTCTAAGATGACAATATGTAATCCATTAACTAGTGATTTCCTACTGTTTATTTTTTCTGTAAATCTGTATAACTTGTACCCTTTCTCTGCTTTTTTTTTCTCCTTAAATAAAATTAAAAAAAAAAAAAGAAATCTCAGTGGAGACTGTCCTCTCTCTGATACTTCTTCTCTCTTTAGATTTCCTCTCTGTTTTAGGTGCTTTTATCCCATACAACATGCTGCTTCAGATAAGCATCTATGTTCACTCAAAGAAGTTTGAGTTCAATGAGTCTGAAGCAGGCTGCTTCAGCTAGGCAAGAGTTAAATTGCATCTCTGAAATCTGACCCTCCTCTGATCCCAGTCATTCAGACAAGCACAGAGTAAGTTAGGATTCATATTTCAATTAGTAATAAAATCAGATTTAGAGATCCTGATCCAGGACAGACAGTCCTGCAACCCATGTATCCATCCATCTATCCATTCACCAAATTTCAGTCAGAAAATTGTTGTAGTGTTGTTTTTAGAGCACGAACTCCTAGAGTCAGCCTGTTTGGCTGCTCCCACCGCTTGTTACCTAACTGATCTCAGTGAAATCACATCTTTGTCTTACTTTCCACATCTATAAAATGATAGTAATAGTAGTGTCTACCTCACAGGCTTGTTGCAAGGATTAATTGAGCTGGTGCTTGTCAAGCTCTGGCTCACAGCTTAGCTATAATCATTAATTATCAGGTAGATAGATCTCAAGCTTCCTGTCCTAATGTTGATTTGACTAACTAAGGACCTTTGTGGAAGGCCAGTAAAACATTCAGCCTTGATCCACAAAGGATAAAACATCTAAGTACTGTTGTTTTCATTGTAGAGTTTCTTCACTTCGTTGGTCAGGTTAATTCCTATGTATTTCATTTTTCTCAAAGCTACTGTGAATGCTATTATTTTTCTAATTTTATTCTCACTGAGTGCAATATTTCTGGATATCCAAGACTGTTTTTTCCCACCACTTTATCCCACAGATAGAGAAATACCTTTGGAGAAAGATATCCCATTCAATGTTCTTTTGTGGCTTGACAGTGCACAATGTCCCCCCAAGACATGGATGACTTTCATCCCAACATCAAAATAGTGCACGTGCCACCAAATAGCAAGGAGATATTGGGGCTTTCAGAAAATACTATTTGTGTCACACTTTTCTTCAAGCAATAAAGGCAACTGATGAAACAGAAACAACCTTGTGACAATTTTGGGAGGACTATAATATCTACAAGGCCATGAAAAAACTCAATTTAGCTTAACATAAAGTTTTGGTTGTCACCATGAATGGGGTTTGGAACAGCCTCTGCCTGAAGTTTGTTCATGAGGCTCATGGACTTGACAAGATGAGTAAGGATTCTAAAGAGGTCTTGAACAACTTAGTGGCCTTTAGCAAGAAGCTGGAGCTATATCTGAAAGATGACGACTTCACTTAACTCCTTGCTGTGTTTACTACAGAGGACCTGATGGAATTAGAGGCCCAGCGAAAAGAAGAAGAGAGCCAAGAGGAAGATGTAACTGAAGAAGCAAAGACAACACAAGAAATGGCAAGGGAATTTTCTTTATGGTTAGTTTTTGAGGCACAGGATCCCAATTTAGAATGATATGCAAAGATTGTAACAGATATCCACGATGTCATCCATTGCTACTGAGTCATGTGTCATGAGAAAGAAAGAGTTACTACTCAGAAATCACTGAATCATTTTTTCAAGAGAGTAAACAATTGCATCCTTCAGAAAAACCTGTGTCATCAATAGCAGGTGTGAGGAAGTTCCATCTTGCCCCTCCTCTCTTGTTGCTAATGATCCTTGAGTTCTACCACTTCCCACCTACCCACTCTTCCCAGTTAGTAACTGTCTTCTTGTCAGTTCACTTCACGCAATCCTGGTTGTACTGTACTGTACCACCCTTTTAAAGTAACTGTAAACTTAAAACTAGTGTCTTTTTGCGTGTTTGGTTTTTCATGCTTTACATTGTATATTTGTGTCAAAGGTGTATAACACTCACTATATTGAACTTATAAACAAATCCAGCTTAAGAATATTCTTCCAAAAGGGACTGTTTCATAAAGTGGGAACTTATTATACACTCGATTTAGACAGATGGAATACTTTGTAGATATCTATGAAGTTCCTATGTTCAAAGGTGTGCTTGAGCTATGATATTTCTTTATTGATTGTTTTTGCTTTGATATATTTGTGAAATTTTTTGCTTAATTGATCTATTTGTGAAAGTGGGGTATTAAGATTCCTTATTGTGATTGTGTTAGTGTTTATTTGATCTTTTAAGTTCAGCAGTTTTTGTTTTATGAAGATAAGGGCTCCAGTATTTGATGCATATGTTTAGCAGTGTTCTCTCTTCTTTTTTGTGTGTGTTCTCTCTTCTTGTTGGATTGTTCCCATAAGTAGTATGTAGTGACTCTCTTTGTCTCTTTTAATCAGTTTTATCTTGAAGTTTACCGTGTCTGAGATTAAAACTGCTACCCTGCTTGTATTGGGGGTCCTGGTGCATGAAATATTGTTTTCATCTTTTAATTTTTAGTCTGTGAATACCTTTTTGGACTATATGCATTTCTTGCTTGCAACAGGCTGTTAGATTCTGTTTTTCTGATTCAATCTGTCAATCTTTGTCTTTTAATTAGAGGTTGGGGCTGGTAACATTGAGAGATACTACTGAGATGTGTTGATTATTTATTACCATTTATTTTTTTCTCTGTTGGTGGTTTCTTTGTTTTTCTTTTCCTAACATTTTTATCATTGTTTATCCATTGATTTTAATTGCAATTTTCATTTTCTCTAGGTTTTTAGCTATATTGATTTTATTGCTTCTGTCAAGAATATTGTTCTTTTATTTTAAAGGAAAAAAGCAGAGAAAAATCAAAATTCAATCAAACAAAACAGAAAACAACAACAAAAGCCAAAGGACAACAACATCAACCATAAGAACAACAACAACAAAACAATAATGATACGGATTCAAAACAGGATGATAAGAATTTAATATTGATTGTTATATTGCATAATATTATCTTCAAAATAGTTGCTTTGGTTACCAGATACAGGCATTAAAATGGATCAAACAATATAATTTCCCTTTCAGCAGTTTCTTTCTCTTTCACTATATTTATTGTAACTTTTGAATCTTATTTACTTTCAGTTTCTTATACCAAAGACAATACAATGTTTACAAATGTGAATCTGATTTGTTTCATTTATGTGGATGGTCTCTGGTTGCATCCATTTACCTATAAAAGACCCTAGCTTATCCTTCTTTATAGCTGAATAGTACTCCATTGTATAAAAATACCACATCTTTTTTTATCTGTTCCCCAGTTGATGGGCATGTGGGTTGTTTCCAAGATCTGGATATTACAAATTGTGTAGCTACAAACATGAGTGCATATATCACGGTGCTATGATGTTTTCATGAACAATATTTTTAAGAATTTTCTCAAGTGGTTTAGCACTTATATATCTTTTTGAGCTGTGCTTTTTCATGGAAATATCTTGTTTCTCCATTAATTTTGAAGAGTAGCTTTACTAGGTAAGTTAATTTGCATTGGAAGTTATTTGTTGTAATGCCTTCAAATACTTCACTCCCAGCTCTTCTGCCCTTTTCTTTATTTTACAGAAAAAAAGATAAAACAAAATTTCATAACAAGATAATAGGAGAATAATAATAGTTAATACACTGCATATTTTTGTCTTTAAAATAGTTACTCAGAGTACAAGATAAGGGCATGAAAAGTCTCCAATTGATATTAATTCACACTTTCCTTTTCTATGAACAAAAAGATACTAATAGTATAACTAATCTGCATTTTTTTCTCCCTTTTCCCTTTCTTTCTTTCACCTTTTCCTCATCCTAGTTCCTTTTTCCTTTCATTTCTTCCCATGTCACAATAGCTATTGTACATTTTAGGCCTTATTTACTCTTTCAATTTCTCATATCAAGGAGACAATATGATGTTTAAAGATGTGAGTCTGATTTATTTCACTTAGGAGTATGGTTTGAAGTCACATCTATTTACATATAAAAGTCTCAAGTTTATCTTTTTGTATGTCTGAGTAGTATTCCATTGTATAAAAATACCACATCTACTTTGCCTTCTAGTATATTTAGTGTTTCTGTTTTAATATTTAGATCTTTGATCCACTTTGAATTTAGTTTAGTGCATGGTATTCCATTGTATAAAATACCTTCCCCAGTTGATGGGCATTTTGGTTGTTTCCAAAATATAGCTATTACAAATTGTGCTGCTATAAATATAGGTAAACATACATCACTGTGCTATGATGTTTTTAATTCTTCTGAGAAGATACCCAGAAGGGAAACAGCTGGGTTTAATGGGACCTCTAATCTTAACTTTCTGATGAATATTCACACTGATTTCCTTACAGGTTGCACCAGTCTGCACTCCAACCAAGAGTGGAGAATGGTTCCTTTTCCCCCACATCCCTGCCAGAATTTGTTATTGTTTGATTTCTTTATGATAGCCATTCTTTCTGGAGTAAAATGGAATCTGTGTTGTTTTAATCTGCATCTCTTGAATGACCAATGATGTTAAACATTTTTTCATATATTTATTTGCTATTTGTCTTTCTTGATCTGAGAAGTGCATATTCATCTCAGATGCCCATTTTTAGATTGGGTGTTTGAATTTTGGGAGGGGGTTTGAGTTTTTCAATTCTTTATATATAGTAGATATATGTCCTTGTTTAAGGAACAATGTGCTAAAATTTGCTCTAACATTGTGAAAATGGCCATTCTCCCAAAATTATTATACAGATTCAGTGCAATTCCAATCAAAATATTATTTGTATACCTCACAGATCTAGAGAAATTGTCCCAAAAATTCATCTGGAAGCAGAAGAGACCTAGAATAGCAAAGGCAATGCTGGGCAACAAAGATAAGGCCAGACGCATCATAATCTCTGACTTGAAATTATATTACAAAGCTACTGTGATAAAATCAGCATGGTATTGGAATAAAAACAGACCTGAAAATCAATGGCGTAGATTAGAAGATGCAGCCACAACTTCAAACACCCTCAGCCACCTCATCTTTGACAAAGGGGCCAAACATGTACACTGGAAGAACGACAGCCTCTTTGATAAGTGGTGCTGTAAAAACTGGCTCTCCATATGCTGAAAACTAAAACTAGATCCATGTCTATCACCATGAACTAAACTAAATTCAAAGTGGATCAAAGATCTAAATATTGAAACAGAAACACTATACTAGAAGGCAAAGTAGATAGAAATCTTGAGGTCATAGGAGTAGGCAGAGTTCATGAACAAAAATCAAACTGCCCAGGAAACACTTCGCAGAATCAACAACTGGGATCTTGTCTCATGAAAAAGTTTTTGTATGTCAAAGGAAATCTCCAACAGAGTGAAAAGAAAACCCATGAATTAGGAAAAAAATCTTAGTCAACTGTCCCTTAGACAAAGGACTTCTATCTAGAACTTACAAAGAATTTTAAAAAATCAGGCTCCTGAAATTCAAGGATCCAATCCAAAACTAGGCATCTGAGATGAATACATACTTCTCAGATGAAGAAATACAAATGGAAAATAAATATAGGAAAAAATGTTCAACATCTTTGGAGCCTTGCTGGATTGAATAATATTGTACAGTACTGTACATGCTAAAAAGCATACAAAAAAGCTTCACTGTGACCATGTTCTTAACAAGAAGTCATGACCATATGTCAGAGCAGATAAGATGGCCACATTTGTGTTTGTTATTCAAGGCAGTTTGGTAACAGAAAGAAATTTCACCAAATGCTTCTGTTCATGAACCAAATTGCTTATGAACAGAAGCATTTGTGAACTGAGGTATTGCTATAGTTGGTTTTGTCTCATTTTGTGACCCATTGCTATGCCTTAGGACAGTTGAGAGACCTTGGAGATCTTCTATTGCATTGCTTTCCAATGCTCTTGTGTGTATATATATATCCATTTGTGTGTGTGTGTGTATATATATACATGTATATGTACATATGTAATTTTTATGTACCCCCCTTTTTCCTCTTTCTTTTGTAGTGCTGTGGGTTGAGGGCTGGTAGAGAGAGGAGAGCTTGTGGTTTATATGAAGAGTTTTAGTAAGATGCTGCTTCCCCATGAAGTCTTTTTTAGCTTTGTATGCTTACATTGATAATATTTACTCCTGTTTTTTCCTTTAAGTGAATTTGGTCTCTGTGCCTATGTTTTGTAGAGAGAGTTACTTCTGGTTACAATAGCATCAAATTTTCAGAGATATCCTCTTGGTTTAAGTAGCTATTGGTCTTTGAGTCTTTCCCAAAATCGATTTCCTTCATTTGTTAGGTGAGATATGATGCAGCCTATTTGACCTATGTAATGATTTGTTTCTAGATGTCCTCCCAAAGCCTAATGCAGTCATAGAGCTTTTTCAGAAGTGGCTGAACCTAGAGTGTGTGATTCTGGGATTAAGAATGTGTGATTAGTAAAGCAGTCCACTGATTGGTTTGGCATAGTTCTGGCTAGGATTAAGGGTGTGAGTACTACACTCACCCTAGGGTAGGTAGGTAGCTTGCATACAATACAAAGGACAGAAAGAGTTGTGTTTTTGTTATGGTTTGAGAACTGGTAGTCAACTTAATGCCAGCTGGATTACGTCAGTATGCATTGAGAGAAGATGCTCCACCTGAGGAGGGTTGCCAGGATAAATAGGTGGAGAAGAAGGGAGGTGTTGAGGGTTGAGGCATTAAGGAGGCATTGTGGGTTCTCCTACGAGTTGCTGTCTGAGCTGTTAGTTCTCCTGGAGAAGCTCTGTTCTTCATATTGAGCATTGCTTCCTGGCTCTGGAGGGGAAGACATGTGCTGCTTGGTCTCCAGGATGAACTCGTCACGCTGTTTCCTGGCATGTACCCGACTGTGCTTGCTGTCGGAGGAGCTCGGGGCCTCCGTGTCGCTGAGGACAGCTGTGGTGCCTTTCAGGATAGCCCTGGTCTTCGTTGTGAGTGTGACTTCTCGGCTCCAGAGTAGAACCCTCATTCCAGTAGCACAGCTCATTCATCCTGCTGGCATAGACTTTCTGGCTTCCACCACTGACCATTGGGTCTTCCCGGCATGGATCCATAAAAGAGACTGGCGTGAGTCCTTCTTGTGGGCTCTGGACCTCCAGTTGGACTTGTGGGGGGCATTGTCCTGAGCTCTGGATTTTTATCTGGACTCATGTGGGACATGTGCTGTGGGGTTTAGACCCTTGACTAAATAATCTGTGTCTTTGATGTTGTGGATAAATTTCCTGCATTTTCCGGTGTTAACTCCCGGTGACCATTATAAAAATATTATAAACTCCATGTCCTGATCTGAATTGTTCTCTGTGTACAACCCCTGACTACAACAGTCTTCCCCTAGCTTGCTTGGTTTTGCTCCTCTCTGCCAAGTCAATTATGGACTGAAACCTCTACAAACTACGAACTAAATAAGCTTTTCCCTTTAACATGGGGTGTCAGGTATTTGGTCTCTGTGATGAAAGAAAAATACCTAAGACAGCCTAGTACCCAGTTCTTTGGTAATGGACTGCAGTATTGTTTATGATCCCTAGACAATCTGGAGAGTGGCATATATGGAACACCATTGATCACAATATCTATGTCCCCTGGCTAAAATATTACAATCAACAATAACAAGATTATCAAGCACGAAATGGATAATGACAAACTCTAAAGGCTAACACTGTACCACCTTTAACCATAGACACAATCCGTAGTTATAGAGCAAACTCAAAGACAACTTAAGTATTTACATGCAGGAAATATCTACTTGGTAGAGCAATTTTACTTCCCTTTAAAATAGAACAGTACTCCGCTGTAGTATGATATAGTTAACTACCTACAGATTCATAAGGGTAAATGGTGTGGGTATGGAAACATGAAGAAAAAAGAAAAAGGTTATGAAAAATTAAACAATGGAAGATGGGAGGAAAGTTACATAAAATGTCCTATTAAGAAGTAAAGGAAAATTAGTAGTATTAGGTAACAGTAACAGAGAAACCAGCTAGGATAAGAATAAATTAATAGAGAATGGAGATTAAACTAGTGGAAAAGAAAATAAGAAGAAACACTCAGGAAACAGGTTGAAAGAGAGAAAACAAGAAAAGAAGACAGAAAAAAGGAAGATCTATTCAAACAAATAGAACAAAGTTATATTTCAAACAAGGGGAACAAAAAATGAGTGATACATCTCCAAATTCCATCAAAGGTGCCCTTGTGACATTGTGTATAGCTTGGTCAAGGCTTAGCAACTGCTGTCTCTGGCCAGTCAGATCCATCTCCCTATCTACTGCAGGGTGATCTGCCTGGCTTCTTACATGAATGGTCAAGCTTGGCCTGTCGACTTAGTTGCAGAAGCTGAGAGTCTTAGATTATTTGGTCCTTCCAATATATTAAAATAAATGACAAAAAGGATAATATCAAAGATAAGGTGAAAAAACTTGTGGTAACACATCCACACGTTTACTGCAGAACAGTTTATTGCAGTATAATTGCCATCTGCAAGACTCGTGGGTGCTGTGCAGCGGGGGTAGTTTCAGTTTTGCCAGATGAAATATTTCTAGAGAATTGTTGCACAGCAGTATGAAAATAGTTAATGCTCCTGCACTGTAAGCTCAAAGATGACCCTGATGGAAAATGTGATAGTACATACTCTTCATGCAATATTTTTAAACCTTATTGTGAATATAATAGAAAAAAACATGAAGAAATGCTGAAGATTACAAAATTTGTGGCAACACTTTTAATTACATAGTAGTTTAACATTATAATGTTGCTATTTTCAAGATAAACCCAGAATTTACAAAAAGCTAATTTGTACTACAATCTAGGCAGCTTGGTCTAGAAATAGAATATGAGCTTAAAGTTGTATGGTGGATGCTTTTATTTGTCTAGTTGCATTCAGGAATCCTTGGGAATACATGAAAAATAGTCGTTTGTGAGATAATCTCAACCATCAGGCCCTTCCTGAACATAAAGCCTTGATCAAACAGCTTTCCTAGCGCTCCTCTCCATGATTCACTCTGACACAGGGCTTCCCCTAACAGATGACTTCTCACATGTACTGTCTACTCCATTCCGTTTCTCAGATCTGTCACTGAAGCTTGCAGAGGGCCAACACGATCCTGCAAGTTCACCAAAAAAGAAGAGGGAGCCTGGGATGTAGTTCAAGGGTAGAACACTTGCCCAGCATGCCAAAGCCCTAGGTTTGATCACCGGCACTGCAGCAAACAAACAAACAAAGCTAACAAGCAAAAAATAGTCTTACCAGGCAACGGCAGTCATTACCCTTTAAGTCTTTTCCTTAGTCTTTTTCAAGGCTGCCTTCCAACCAGCTAGTTTAACTTTCTTTTATCACCTTTTTTATTACTATGTCTAAGAAGATATCACCACACAGATATGGACCAGTAAAAGGCATGCATGTGAAGAAACACCCAATTTTGCATGTGCTTTGTGTGCAGTTTACAGAGATCCTCTGAATTAATGAGCCCATCCATGTACTCTCTCTCTATATATAAGATTTTTTGTACACTAAAGTCCACAATTCATGATAGAAAGTTCTAAGCCATGATAGTTTGAGATCACCAAGGTCGTATTAATGTAAGAGTCTCATACTATTTCAGGATTTGCTGGTGGTTCACCATATTAAATTTGACCTTGATTCAAACTCCCAATCTTCCCAAGTTTGAAAGTTTGAGGATGAGCTCCCATACTCTTTCTGACTTAATCTCTCACATATTCTATCTATTTGAGGACACTGTATAATTTACTCAGCCCATAAGCAAATGTGATTACTCACAGAATACTTCTGGGAACATTGTGTATGAACAATAAAACATATAAGTACCTCTGCCTTTGAGAAACTACTAAAAGTTACACATGGGAAAATTCATTGAGGGTTCTTAGACACCTCCCTGTCATGTATATCCATGGAATATCCTGACTCATTTGCTTTCTGGATTCTGATTTGGGATTTTATTTGGAATATTTTGCCTGACTTTAACGTCTAAAATAAGGCTGGATATTTACTTCTTGTCTTTTTCTCCTTTTTTTGACTTGTTTGATATTTTCTGTCCTTGACTCTCCATTCTTGGGTTCTCCCATTATATCATGTTTCTATCTTGTTTCTCTACTTTACCCCTTTGTCATGTATTTTCATGTGCCTTGTATAATACTGTTCTATACTCTCAAATCTTTTCTGCACCCACCCACCCACCCACAATCTCTAGGCATTATATGCCCACTCACCCCCTATTTGGTCCAGCTAATGATTCCCAGCATCTCCTCAAATTGGCTTTGTTTTATCCTTCTAGGTTTCATGTGGCTTCACAATATACATTTGCATTTTGATCATGATCCCCAGGCTGCTGCTTCGCAAAAAACAAAACCAAAAATGTCTCACAACTCAAGAGGCCACATTGACATATTTGTTAAGTCTAGTTCTGATTATTCCTCTAGCCTTTATTGGCTCCCACCAGTTACAGCCCTCCATTTTAATTCTCTTCTTAGCTGTCCCATCCTCTAGCTGCAGAGTTAAATGATAGGACATTCTATCTATTTGGAAAAGAGGTCACCAGATTGAGCATGGCAATGTATATGTATGGGCTCATAAACAAAACAACCTCATTTGACTCTTCAAGTAGATTTTTAGCTAGGTCACTCTTAACAGCCACCCAATGAGGGAAATGAAAAACTATCAATTTACAAAACAAGATTATGGAAATTTGCAAGATGAGAACTAGATAGAGAAACTCTTGGATTAATTTTCTTCAGTGACCTAGAAGTATATTGATAAAGAAGAAAATAATGCATTTTTAATAATGAACACACGGTATTTCTACCTAGTCATGTTAGCTTAACAATAGAGCATATGTACTTTTCAAGGGCAGTACATTCTGAATCATTCTCCCCAAAGCTTATTTTGTGGAACATGATAGTCCAATATTCCTGGTTATTTCCACCTATCTAATCTCTAGGTCACAAATTGGTACTTACACGGAAATGAATTGCTACTAGATGGAACAATTTAAAGTCCAGTAGGTTATCTAGAAAAATATTAGATCAAGAGATTTATGAACTCTGGATGTTTTAATTTGGGTAAATTTAATTTGGGTAAGTGCAGATACAAATTATGCCAAGACATTAATAGAGTAGGAAAGATAACTACTATTAGATAAGATTGTGGGAGAGGCAGTCGCCTGGTTTGCCCTTTGAGGGAATAGAGGAACTAGGGTAGTGAGGCAGTAGTGCTCAAGGTAGGGTGACAAACTCAGGGAACTAAATATTTCTTCTTGTTATGGACCAAATTGTGGCCCTATCCCCAAATTCATATGTTGAAACCCTGAATCCTCAATACTTTAGAATTGACTGTATTTGGAAATAAATATTTTAAAGAACTAATAACCTCTTTAACCTTAACCTTAAATTAAAATGAAGCTATCAGGGTCAGTCTTAATCCAATCTGGCTGATGCCCTTATTAAAAAAGAATGGGTTGTGTGAGGACACAGCAAGAAAGCAGCCTTTTGCAAGCCAGAGAGAGGCCTCAGGAATAAGCAGACCACCTGACATCTTGATCTTGGACTTCTAGTTTCTAGAACTGTAATAAAAATAAAATTTTTGTTGTTGAAACTATCCAGTCTGTGATTTTTTTAAAATAGAGCCACAAAATGTAGTCCAGGCTGGCCTGGAACTCATGATTCACCTGCCTTAGCTTCCTAAGTGCTGGGAGTACAGATGTCTGCCACCACACTGGGCCAGTCTGTGATATTTTGATATGACAAGCCTTCTACACTATATGCGGTCCCTTTTTTGGCTTCCTAAACTGTAATGCCTCATCCATCATTTCGGGAAGTCTCTATGATTGTGGCTGGGAGGCAGAGGCTCTCCAACAGTAGCAAAGGTTGCATCAAGATGGGCTTTCCCTGCTCAGGGCTGACATTGCTAATGGGACAAGCTGCCATGTCTAATGCCTATTGCTAAGCAAGGACCTGAATGAACTAGCTCTGGTCATTGTCTTTGCACACGCTAGTCACAACTCTCTATGTCTCCCATGAACACTATGAGCTACTAGGAGCCTTTAAATAAATTCATTTTTCCCTGGTCCGTTAATGATGGTTTCTGTGGTTTACAGTGAAAACTCCTGACGGCTATGCTACAAGTTTAAATATATGTCTTATAAGTAACTCAACTGCAGTTATTCCTGGGTGTCAGGTATTCATCGTTAGATGAGCAGTGACCTCAGGATGCTCAGTAATCAAGTAATTCTGAGCAATACTTTAGCTATCAGAGATGTGCAAAGGGCACCTAAACGATTCTGAGGTGTTTATCTTTTTCCTTCCCTATTTTATTTTTGTTCTCTTTTTGTTGTTTTTCCTTTTGGCTAATGCTTCACCTATGCCAGTAGGTACCACAAATGTTGTTCAGTCTTACATGGGTCTCATGGAAGTAAAACAAGCTGTTGGCCCTGCTCTGTTTAGGCTCTGTTGGAATGAAAAATTGTCTTAGAATGGGTTTCCTCTTGATGCCCAGACCTTCTTGTACTCAGCTATGAAGAATAGAAGATAGTAATAAAATCACATAATTTCTGTGTAAGCTGATTACCTATTACTTGGAAATGAAAGGTCAGCCACGGATACAGTGGTGGTTGTAGAATAGATATATAGAAAGAAGATAGATGTGCCTCTTAAGGGCAGCAGTGAAAGGCAGAGGAGTGTGCCAAGGAGAGGGGGACACTAGTGATCAGGAGACTGTCTTGAAGTGGAGTTTCTATAGTAAATACACTACTTCTACTTCTAGAGTATGTAGTAGAGGGGTAGAGATAGTGAAAATCTCATATACTTTTTTCTAACAATTTATTTAATATTTAAAAAAACATGTTATCCTCATCAAGATATTTTTTCTTACTTTTATTTGAGTGTGACATTGGGAGGCTGACAGAAACGAAAGGGTTTATATGCTTTTCCTAGAAAACTCTTTAGGGACTACATCTAGGGTTCTCAACTTTACTTCACAAGCAGTTATTCAACCTCAAGCTAAATGTTTGCTGTTAGGCACTTAAATTGTTCTTCAGCCTTCTGCCGGGGCCTGACTCTCTAAAACATTCCTCACTATTCGCTCTAGCACAGGACTCTTGGCTTTTGTGGTCTCATCTCTTGGCCCTTGAACATAGTCCTTAGCAGTTCTTTTTAAATGTGACCTCAGGGTTGCCCAGCTTCAGGCACTTCTTTGCCTCCCCTGCCATGCATGGTCACTTGTCTTTGCCCACTCTGTTCCTGCCAGGAGATTGCAGGCCTTACAATGAAAATAGTCCTCTAGCAACAGAATATCCAACTAAGGGATAATTCAAAGTTATTATTTCTCCTTTCTGAGAACTCAGTAGGACTATTTAGTTGGAAATGTAAAAATACAGAACAAAATGAACCTGGGAGACAAATTGAATTTGGAGTAGAACGCTTTCAAGTATTAAAGAGCACATTATACTTAAAATATATCCAATTCCTTGCTGAATAGTTGGCTTACCTTTTCTTTTAATTTAACTTTTTATTAGGGGGAAAAATTCAGTAGAGCATGTTTCTATAGCAACCTGGTAGCCATACCTCTTGTAACCTATGAAGTCATTTAATTGAGAGGCACAAGTAGGTCAGAGTAGAGTTTTATGGGAACCAGCTGACCAAAGGTTATATAATTGGGTAGCTGAAGGTCACAGACCGCTTGCCCAGGAGGAGACAAGCAGTACTGACAAAAGCCTGAGAGTATGTAGTACTCTCAGAAGGTGGCCACATGCATGGGGAGTGGAAAGATAAAAACCGAGCAGACAGAAGGCCTCAGGCTTGTGTTGGCAAAGTTTTACACTTTCAGACTATGTAATCACAGCTGCTCTGCTACCTTGGCAAGGCCTCTTTTGAAGGGAAAGGAAGAGAGGAAGATCCATTGCTATTCTCCTATAGTGAGTTGTATTGGGTTTAAAGCAACCTGTGAACTAAAACACCAAACCCAAACCCAAACAAAACAAAACAGCAAGACCAGCATACACATGGGGGTAATAAAAAGAATCCTAGGCTTGAGAACCTGGAAGTTGACTCAGGTTAAGAGATTAAACTGTTCAGGAGACACATGTCTTCCAGTTTTCATTCCCCATGCCACAAGCTATTCAGCAGCCACAAATTCCCATTTTGCCAACCAGTGGCTACTTACGAATCGATGATTAATACGAACAGTGCTGGCAATGAATACCCATGATTGGTTTCTTTTATCTCAGTGACACCTCTGCAAAACCAGATGTAATAATCAACCCAGTTCCATCCACTGTGGTAATTGCAGATCATTATATAAAACAGCTACTTTATTTTGCACTTGCTGATGAAAATTGGGGTTGACTTAGAAACAGTTTTCTTCCAGCCTGGGTCACACAAGGAAGGAGAGAGAGGGAGATGCATTCTACTTTTCTCAGAATCTTATAGGAAGAAAGTCTATTATCTGATCAATATCAGCCCATCACAGGGGCCAGAGTCCTGAGCCTCGCCAATCATTCAAATGTGGGGAGGCTGGTCTGGGGTGCCACTCAATTATTGGACCCTAGAAGGGATTTCTTTGGCAAATCTCTCTAGTGTTTCAGAACCCACCTACCTCTGCCGGCCCATTCTCCAAATAGCTCACCCACCCACTTTGTCACCTTTCATCACATTTGTCAGAGAGAAGGTAGGTGTGGAAGACTGAAGAATGTATAACATTGAGGGAGTGGTGGTGAGAGAGGTCAGTTGGTGGCAGCAACCAGAGGTACAGCAATCACACACTGGCTCTAGGGTCATTTACAGCTTGCTGAGTGACCTTCAGTCCTCTATGAGTCATACTTTCAGCTGAGTCATAGATAACAGGAGAGAGGTTTTATTCTCTGTGCATCGGACTACTTCCTTATGCCCTCCTCGTGTTCTTTCTAGTTAACTGAGGAAGGAGCTGAGTCTTCTATTGTTGTTTTTCTGACATTTTTTGAAGTCATATATTTTTATCGTTTACCATCGGGAAGTTACTTCATCTGTCTGAGGCTTAATTTCCTAATTTACACTTTGGCAATAAAATAGTACTTCATTGTATATCATAGTAATATTTTCAGGTTTAAATGAAATAAGTCATGTAAAGAATTTCTCAGTCTCCACCATACAGTAAGGGTTTGAAGAGTGTGACTTACTATTAAATTGTTCACAAAATATAATTGATTAATGAAATCCCAACATCTGGAAGCCAGTACTGTATAGAGGTCAATAGAATGTTATTCCCCTGTAAATTGCTAAACTTCAGTTTTAAAATCAATTTGTTATGAAACTTGATTAGTGAGGATTATTTCTCTTGAATACTATCACCCTGGAAGAGAAGGCAGTCTAATTTCTGCATTCTGAAAGCTAAGGACCAATCCTTAACACATGTTGGTCCATCAAAGGGCAGGAACCAAACAAGCTCTGCATGTAGGCTTCTCTCTGAGCGCCTCTAGCACTTCCTGGGAATGAATGAATGCATGAATTGCCTTCCACTTGGAAGGCTTCTACTAGAGGCTGGACGTACCTCTCTCTACATTAGGGATAATGGAATGGTTTGTCCCACCTTTATGGAAAGTTCATATTGTTTCTCACTGCCAGTAAAACCTCATCTTTGGCCACCTAAGTGACCTCTGAGTTCCCTGCAGGGTTGATCTTACAGCCCTCAGAGTGGAAGCTATTTTGCTAGTTTCTTTGTTTGGAAACAGCACGTTGATGAAGATCTTTATTTCCTTATGCTTAATAAATCTATTTTTTTCTTCCAGAGAACAAAAACACTGTAAACAAGCTTCTGTGAAGCATGACTAATTCTTTCCCATAATAGATTCAGAGAACTAGAGACGAGTGTGCTTTTAATAGCCCCCCAAATCAATAAGAACTGATTTGCCACATAGGCTTTGAATCACAGGCATAGGAGATCAACAGGCTTCCAGTCTCCACAGGCAGCCTGTCTTCAGGAGTGATGCTTTGTTAATGTTGCATACACACAATGACAAAAGCAGGATCTGAGTGTTGTGTGCGTTGTTCCAGACAGTCCTCAAAGAGCTGTTGTGTGGGTGTGCCTGAGGCACGCTCATGTGCCCCACTTGCAAAAACTGGAGAGGTACACAAATAACCAATAATAAGGTGGCCCTAGGTGTCCCCATTGGACATGCTAATGACAAAATCACTGCCGTCTGCCTTCCCCAAGGGGTAAGTGCAGAGTGCCTCTGTGCTTGGCCTCTCATAACAGATAAGAGACCTGGGGAGAAGTGTACTGTATCACGGGTGAGGAGCCTTCATGGCCACTGAAAACCTCAGGGACATGTTTTAAAATTCAGTGACTTAGAGCACATTTCCACTTTCTCACCTTGGAAGTGGTAAGAGGCAGAAAATTTAGACTTTCTTGTAAGAAAAGAGCTCTAGAATTGTGGGATAAAGTTTGGGAGTCCCTTAGAAATTATTTAGTCCAATTCTTTCATTTTTTTTTACCAGTGAATAAAACTAAGGTCCAAAGAGATTTTCTTACTCATTAGAGACTATTATGGTTTTTTAGTGAAAGAATCAGAATTAAGGGCTCCTGACACCCAATTCAGTGTGTCTCCCAAAACATCATACTACTTGCCACAGTAATTGCGTTTGTTTTAACCTTAAATAATAACAGCCAGCACTTACTCATCATTCTTTATACGCCAGGACTTGCACTATGAATTTAAGCATGTTATGAAAAAGGGTAACATTTTTTATTTTCTTCACTTTATAGAAAAGGAGGTGATTACTTAGAGAGGACAAGTAACTAAACCAAGTTTACACATTGTGCAGTACAATTCCTTTACTATTTAATTTACTAGGCTAGCCAATTTAGTCCAAGAAGAGTGGCCAGAGTAGAGGAGATATTTACATTGACCAGGAACTATGAAGCTGAATGTCAAAATTCTGCATACTTTTGTTTATTTTTATCCTGAGAAGATAATTGCATCAATATTTTCAAGACTAATTCTGGAATATTGTTCTCCTGTCTGAATATGCTCACTGACATTCATCACTACACTTATAAATGACAACAGGATGAACCTTTACAAATGTGCACAAGTTGAAATTGCAAATAGATTGGTAGCAAATGGATATTAAAATATTGATTAACTAAAATACTTGCTCTTTCTTTATGGCAGAATAGTACTCCATTGTTTATCAATACCACATTTTCTTTATTGATTTCTCTGTTGATGGGCATCTAGACTGCTTCTGAGATTTAGCTATTATGAATTCTGCTGTTATAAATATGCATGCATTACTAGAATGCAATTTCCTTAACCTTTTTGAGAAGATACCTAGCAGGGGAGTAGTTGGGTCAAGTAAAATTTCTAGTTTTAGTTTTTTGAAGAATCTCCATACTGATTTCCCTAGTGGTTGTACTAGCTTACATTCCCACCAGTGATGTGGAACCAACCACTATCACCCTACAGCTTCAACAGCATTTGTTATTTGATGTGTTGATCACAGCCATTCTTACACAAGCTAGGATATCACATAGCATTCCTTATATGAGAAACCCAAAATAAAAATAAAGACAAAATAGAAGATAGACAATAGGAAGTAGGGAGATGGATGTTTCTCAAATGGAAAGAGGAGAAAGAGACAAAGGGAGTGGAGAAGGAGGGGAGGGAAAGGGGGTAAAAAAAGAATTGGGCTGTGTGTGTGTGTGTGTGTGTGTACATGTGTCAAATCCCCACCGGAAATGTAAACATTATGTATTGCAAACATGTATTAATAAAATTAAAAAGTTTAAAAGTTGATCTCATAGGGGCTGGGGGTTTAGCTCAGCGGCATAAGCGCCTGCCTTGCAAGCAGAGAGTCATGAGTTCGATCCCTGGTACCGGTAAAAACGAAAAAGACAAAAAAAAAAAAAAAAAGTTGATCTCATAGAAGTTGAAAATAGAATCATGGCTACCAGAGGCCAGGGAGAGTAGGAGGGAGGGGAAATGGAAAGCGATTGGTCAATGCATACCAAGGTACATTAGAAGAGAGAAAGTCGTTCTCCATTCTTGTGTGCTATTACACAGTAGGGTGCCTATAGATAACCATAATGTACTTATTCTCATTAGTATATATGTCTCTGTTGTTTTTCTTGGTTATCTATTAACTTGATTTTAAGTAGATTAATTTTGTTTATTGATCTGTTTTACACTTTCTGTGGTCCCTTTCTAAACTTGGAAAATTAATATGCCGAAGTTTGTGATTTCTTGATTTAGAAGACAATATCCTCAGCCATTTTATCAAGTGACACCACATTTAATCAACAAAGCTGCATCACATGTAATCAATAATTTGCAGAAAAATGTATTATCACTGACTTTATCTGACAAAGCTAAAGAATATTTTCACAATTTGAGATTGAAAGTTATAACTGAATCTAGGCCACAGATGTGGGAACAAAGAGATAAAAACAGACATTTCCTGATTTGGGAGTTACTTTACACATATTTCTAATAGATTCACATTTAATTATACACCTAAAGTTACCATTAATGAAAATAAAAACACCAAAATTGTTTTTTTGGTAACCATATCTTTCCTTATATTCGTGCAATTGCTATTTTAATGTTTAATTTTTGTACTTTACTTGGTGCCAACACAATGACCTGGGAAAAAGATTCATATGAGAAAAAAACTGCTGCCAGGAATTTCAGTCAAAAGACACACACCCAGTCTTTGCACGGTTCTGGGAAACTAATCAATGAAGTGCCTCAAAGATCGGTCTTCTGACTAGTAGATGGTTCAATAGACTGTATATGTTATTTTATTGCTGTTACTGTTTTGTTGTAGTACTAGGAGTTGAATTCAGGGCCTTTGTCCAGGACAATATCCCCAGACTTTTTATTTTGAGACAGGATTTTGCCAACTCACTTTTCCAAGCTGTGCTTGAACTTGAAATCCTCTTGCCTCAGCTTCCCATAATGTTGGGATTACAGACATGTAGCAAAATGTCCAGCTTCCTTTATTATGCTTTGTTCCCTAAAAATTTCCCCCTAAAATGTGTGAGTTGACTTTCCTGCCTGAGTTTTAATCTGAAGCTCTGCAATGCTTTGAGAGGAGCTGGTCCACAGGGTCATCAGCGTGAACATCCTGACATTACCATCCAGAGCTGAAAATGGGCATAGCACCTCCTGAGATTGGACTCACTGTCTCATGAGTTTGAGAGCCCTAGAATAACCTTCAAAGAGCCCCAGAAGCCTCTTGACATTGTACTCAGCCTTGCTTTGTTTTTTTATATTTCCTTAATAATGTCTTCTTAGTGCAGTTTTTAATTTTAAAGCATTAATATTTTTTCTTTCAAGAATTAGGCACTTGGTGTTATATGCAAAACAATGCCAAACCCAATCTTATATAATTTTCTCTAACATTTCTTTTAGACATTACATAGTTTTGCATTTTATATTTAGCCCTATGATGTATTTTGAATTAGGTTTTGTGTAAAGTATGAGGTATATATTGAGATTCTCTCCTTTTTGGCATGGGTGTCTAATTGTACCTGTCATGTCTACTGAAACATTCAACTAATTTTTGTAGAATAGGTGAGCTAGTTTTAAAATTGTGTGTCTTACTATAAATTTTGTTCTTGTTTCCTTCACATGGAATGTAAAGAGTTTTTGAAAATTTTGCTTATTGGAAGTTGGCCTTAGAAGGTATCCTGGTTATCTGGCCAATTCAGCTTGATCCATTACCTCTTATTATATAAAATAAAGGCTGACATTTACATATTGTGTTATATGTTGCATTTATATTTGTTGGATATTAATCTTGCTTCTCAATAAACTGAAATAACAAGAGAAAATAAGGTGAAATTTTATGACATATTTAAAGCCGAGTAACTGGAAAACTTTTGTAGTTAGTATAATTTCTAGGAATATCATTTTTTAAGTGTCACTTCTTCAAACTTTACAGTCAGATGAATTTTAAATGTATCCAAGATTTTAACATTAAAACCATGAAGGACTAGAAGAAAACATGAGAAATATTTATACGTAATTTTTCAGGTCAGAGTTCTTTTGAAAGAATGACAAAAGTCTAAAATCCATTTAAAAATTGCTAAATTTGATCTCGTATAAGTAAAATAATTTCTGCATGTCAACCATAAAGAAAGACAAAATCAAGACATGTATAGCTAAATGAGTGGACTCTGGGAACATAATCACAAGTGAAATAAATCAAGCACACGTGTGCAAATATCTCTCTGGTGTGAGAAACTGAAAATGTAAATAAGAACAAAAATGTACAATAGATATTGTGAAATAGGAAGAAATTATTCAAAAGGAAAATGAAATGGGGGAGAGGAAGGAAGGGAAAGAAAAAACCAAGAAAAAAAGATAAAACGAAAAGCGAGCTTTGTGAATGGGGAGGGGATGGAATGGGAATGGGAAAAAAAGAGGAATCAAGTATATCATATACAGGTACAAAGTATACTAGTGAATGTGGTCATTATGTGTACCTATGTTGTACCAATAAGCTTAAATTAAAAAATTCAAAGTACAAAATGTACCATTAACTGAGAATAAAGTAACAAATAAAAGAAATAGACTGTTAGTCTGATTTTCTTATCACATATAAAGAACTACAAACCAGTAAAAACCCCATCAATTAAATAGTTGTAAAAGTAAATCAACAACTCATAAAGAATAAAAGAGATTCTTCAACTTATAAAAGATGCACATTGATGGTAGTAACAAAAATACAAAATAAAGCAACAGTCAGATATCATTTTTACTCATTGTGTTAACAAAGACTAAAAGCTTAATTACGCACATTGTACGCTACAGGGTGTGGGAAAATACTCACATGCATTGCTGGTGAGACTGTACATTTTCAAGTCTAGAGACTAATTTGGCAATATCTATTAAAACTAAAATGTGCTTGTTCTTTCACCCATACACACACATTAATATTCATTTCATCACTGGGCATAATAGTAAAAATTAGAAACTATGTCCATCAATAGGGGCTGGTAAAATGGGACATTTTGTGAAATATTATGTAACCTTTAAGATAAGGGAGCTCTCTGTGGGTTGAAATGGAAAAATCTCCAAGATACTAAGAGTTAAGCAAAAGACAGAGCAGAATGTCAGGTATGCAACATTTTTGCTAAAAGTATATTAAGATTTGTGTAAGTGTGGAACATTTCCTGAAGCAAACACAAGAAACCAGTACCTCTACTTGCCTTATGAAGACAGTTTAAGGGAGAGGCCAGAGGAAGTCTTTTCACTAATTATTCCTTTATGCAAGCATTAATACTTTTAAAATAAATAATTTAAAATCTAGGTGACAGTTTTCAATATGATACTTTAAACGCTCTTTAGGTTTTTACTCTCAAGATGTCAAGGTTAAGGATCTGGCTCCTCAAATAGTGCCCTACAGTGAGGTCTAAAGTTGTGCAGAAAGAGATTTTAAAACCCAGTGTGCCTTTTTTTGTCTTTTTGAGATAGAGTCTCACTGTTTAGTTCAGGCTGGCCTTCAACTCACTTTGTAGTATACGCTGGTTTCAAACTTGCAGAAATCCTCCTGTCTCAGCCTCCCAAGTGCCGAGATTACAGGCATGTGTCACCAGACCCGGCTTCAGTCTCCTTTTCAACACACATATTCAGTCTTTGACAGCTACTTAAATGGTAAGACACTAGTTGTTTCCATTGGCTCATATTAGCTTAGACTTAGTGTGCTACAATATGATAATGGAAAAAAGCATTCGTAATGGAATAGAAACTTCAAATGAACTTTTGAGATCTGCATGAGAAATTTCTTAATATGAAAACCTTTTTATAATAAGTGTTGCATGTGTTTATAAATTTATCTATATATAAAAACAAACCCAAAACCAGGCATGGTGGTTCATTACTGCAATTCCAGCACTGTAAGAAGCCTAGGCAGGAGGATTGCAAGTTCAAGCCCAGCCTGAGCAACTAAGTGCTTTAACAAGATCCTGTTTCTAAATAAAAATAAGTAAATTAAAATGGGTTGGACATGTAACTCAGTGTGAAGGATCTGGGTTTAATATCCAGTACTAGGTGGTTGAAAGAGATGAAGACACTGAAAGAAAACACATAAAATAGTTAATAATAGCAGTCTCAGGTGATTGAAGAATAAGAGATGTTTCCCTTTGAAGTGTTTAAAAATCTACATTTTCTAATTTTCTACATTGAAAAAATCCTCATTTTGGCCATTAATGTTCATGAAACATTTTCTTGTCTGATTAATTTACTGTTTGCAATAAAAACAAGAAATAAAGAAACCATCATTTTGTCAATGGTATAGTTTCAACATTCCCACCAAACTCATGCTAGAATTTATTCCTCATTGTGACATATTAAGAGATGGGACCAGCTGGGCATGGTGGTATATGCTTATAATCGCAGTATTCCAGAAGCCTAAATAAAGAGAATCCCAAGTTTGACACCAGCCAGAGCAACATAGTGACTTAGTGATAACCTGTCTCAAAAATAAATAAATAGGCTGGAGACGTAGTTAAGTGCAAGGCCCTGAGGTCAGACCCTAGTGGGGTGGAAAAAGTGGGACAAGGTAAGGTCTTTCAACGGTGATTAGGATATGAGAGTGGTTATTAGGTTAGTGAGTTCTCTCAAGCTGGGTCTGTTATAAAAGCCAGCTTGTCTTTGTCTCATCATATGATGTCCTGTGTGCTATGTCATAATGCTGAAAGCCAGCACTATGTTTGGACTTCCCCGTTGTCTTAGTTACTTTTTCTTTGCTGGGACAAAATACCTGACACCCACAAGTAAAGGAAGAAATATTTATTTTCATTTATAATTTGCAGAGATTTCAGATCTTGGAGTTGGCTGGCTTTAAGGTAGGACAGCATGACAGAGGAAAAAAGTTCATGGCATGGAAGGCAAGAGGCAATGAGAAACAAAAGCTTTCCTTCTTCTTTCCCTTTTATTCCATCCAGGCTATAAGACTATTGGTTGGGGCCACCCACACTCAGGTGTATTTTCCCTCTCTAATCCATCCAGTCATACCCAGAACTATGCTAAACCGATCACTGGACTAATCCAGCACATGATCCAGTATCACACATCCATAATCCAGTATCACACACTCACATCCAGTAATAAACATCCATAATCTAGTCACTTCCAAAAGCCCCAACTATGACCACATGAGGCTTTAGGGGGACATCTAGATACAAGTCATAACATTCCATCCCTGGACCCCAAAAGACATGTGCATAACCCTCTATGCAAAATATATTTAGCCCATCTATAAAATTGCTAAAATTTTAAAAGTTTCAGCATTGCTAAAAAGCCTAAATCCAAATTTTTTTCTGAGATGTAAGGTAAACTCTTCACTTCAAGCCAAATGAAAAGAAAGTTAAACACTTTCAACATAGTGTGTCGTAAGATAAGCATTTCCATCCCAAATGGTACAAATCGGAGAATAAAAAGGAATGAGACCAAAGAAGAACAAAATCCAGCAGGGAAAACATTAAATCCCACAGTTCCATGTCCAACACCCAGTGCAATCTGTGGCAAGATGTGAATTCCAAAGGGCTTAAGTGACCTTTGCCCTATGGCACTCTGGGTGTTATAGCCCTCTTAGCTTCTCTCCTGGTTCAATTTTGCTCAATTTTTGCAGCTTTCCACAGATGATTGAAGTTTCTGGCTTGTCAAACCTTCTGGGGTCTCCAATGCACTTTGAGCTTTACACTCAGTTTCACAAACTGACCTCTTAGTGGCATACGCCTGGCCTTCCAGCCTTCTTCTGAAATCTGAGTGAAAGATTTCCTGACTCCACAACTCTTACATTCTGCGTATACCTAACACCAACAATGAATGATACCAAGGTGTCCCACTGCTGGCTAGAGCAGTAGCAAGGCTTCTTTCTCTCTTGGATGTAGGAGTCAAGTATCTAAATTGTTGAGTGTTATGAACTCAGTCCCACTGAACAAATTCCTTAAGTTGCAGCCTTTCCAGAACATGGTGTCCTTGGGTGCGTTTCTCAAAGCAAAGTCTTTCACTTTTGCAAAATGGAGGCTGCAAAGTGATGCACTCAGGTCATATCCTTTGTTTTCCAGTTCTTAAGTATTTGGCTTTTTCTTTCTAATATTTTCAGCAACCAAGTTCTTCTGCTCCATCTTTGTAGTCCACAACTTTCCCAGAGCTTCCTTTTTGGCCAAACTCAGAATATTTTACTATTTAACTGGGCCATTTTTTAGAAAGAGGAGGGGGGAGGGGAGAGAAGGGAAGGGGAGGTAAGAAGGATGAGGAATAGGAGGGAAGAATGAAGAAAAAATAAGGAGGAGGAGAAAAAGTAAAAGACAGGGAAAAGGGAAAGGAAAGGAAAGGGAAAGGGAAAGGAAGGGAAGGGAAGGGAAGGGAAGGGAAGGGAAGGGAAGGGAAGGGAAGGGAAGGGAAGGGAAGGAAATGGAAGGGAAGGGAAGGGAAGGGAAGGGAAGGGAAGGGAAGGGAAGGGAAGGGAAGGAACTGGGCCATTTGCTCTTGATTCTCAAGGTAGAGTTGGCTAATAGCCCCCAGTAGTAGCTGTACCACTGCCTCAGTATTAGACTGCCTTAAGATTACTTCCATCAGATTAATCCACTGTCCTTAATTTTAGTTTCTTGCAATGTCTCTGGACATGGGGAAAATGTAGACAAATTTTCGTCAGAAAATAGCAAACAGCCAGGTGAACTGGTGCAGATCTCTTAACCCAGCACTTGGGAGGCTGATATAGGAAGATTGCCATGAGTTCAAGGCCAACCTGGGATATATACTGAGTTCAAGACTAGTCTGGACTACACAGTGAGACCCTGCCTCAAAAAAACTAAAGCAAACAACAGATAAACAAGAACCACATAGCCTGAATAAAAGTGGGTAAATGGATTCAAAATGATCAAGATATGTTGCGTGTATATGCCAACACCCAAAAGGAACACCACTATTCTGCATTAGAAACAAACACTTAAAGACAAGAAAGAGAATTGAATATTTAGCATGTAAGTATGCACCTTCACTGTAGTGCTAGCTCATAAAATAATACTAAATTACTTCTATGCAGGAACACTTTTTCAATTTACACCCACTTCTGATTTTGTTGTACATGTAATATTTTGATGCTAGTTATATTTTGGAGAAGTGACTGTGATAAACATGGGCAAAACAGATGACAAAATATCAAAAACTAAAGAAACAAGCCAAAACACTACCAGCATTATATTGGAAATGAATCCTATATAATATGATAAAATAAAGTTAAAATCTACATGCATAAAAAGTGAAATTAACACTTTATACAACAAAAGCCAAGCTATAAAATATTCAAATTGCTTTATCTATTAGAATCAATAAGCATTTCTTTATATTTGCTATATAGTATGGTTTCCCACATACATTATATTGGGCTTATTTTCATAAAATCTGTACCAAACATAAGAAGTAATACATTTGTGTGGGAGCCAAGACTTATATTGGAACGCTTTGTACTTTCTGCTCAATTTTGCCATGAATCTAAAATTTCCCTAAAAAACAAACTCTAATTTTAAAAAAGTAATCTATAATCATTGCAGAAAACTAAATTTACAAAGCAATAAAGAAGAAACAAATTTATCCACAATCCTACAACTCAGAATCTTTCATTGTTTTTTCTAGCTATTTTATTTGGATATATTTTTAATCATTTAAAAAATGAAGTAGTAGTCATCTTTCATATGCAAAGGAACCTATTCTATATTTACAAGAAAACCAAAATGTTAACAACAAGAATTAATGTGCCTTTTAGAAATTAATTTAAAATACAATAGATCTAAACTTTTGGGTCAAATATAAATTTATTTTTACAATTGGTGAACATGCAAAGCAGTTGACATATTCTGAAAAAGAATGGAGTATATATATATATATATAATTGAAGTGACAAATACACTTTTTTTCTTTTATCTCTCAACAGGATTGTAAGCTGAGGAACTAAAAATAAAAATACACATCAAGAATGATCTTAGAAGCCATGTTGGAAATAAAATATTTCACTAAAGATATAGTATTAGTGTAATGAAAGAAAATTATACTAACAAGAAACATAACATATAAAAATTATACTGTATGGAATTCTGTGTGTATTTGAAAATGAAACCATAGAGAAATTCAAAGGTGAAAATCATACGAGATATGTATAGATGTTTAAAACACAATGAAAACTATATTTATGAAAGAAATTGAAAAAACATGCATCAGTCAGCACTTACAAGAGAAACGGATTTAATACATGATATACAAACACAGTATATAAGAATTTTTAAGATTGATATACAATGGTCACGCACAGAGTCAGGTGTTGAAGAATGCAGAAGGGTTGTTTGCGAGGTGAGGATCCAAAGAATCCAGTTGAAGGCCTGGAATGCACTGTAATGCTCTGTGCAAGTCCATGTTAGGAGGCCAAAGGCTCTGCAGTGGGAGGCTGAAGGGTCTGTGCTGGAAGCTGAAAAGTCTGCAATGGAACACAGCCTCAAGGTGAAGGTGGAGACTGGAGCACCTTCAAAGAAACAGAAGGAAGCCTTCCTTCTTTGTTTCTCTCTTACTACATTCAGGAGATAAACCTATGATTGCTCAGTGCTACTCACATCCAGGGTGAGTTTTCTGTTTTCAGTAAATCCCTTCAGCCACACTCAGAACCATACTCATCCAGGTCAGTTAGGTGTTTCTTAAACTGACACAGTTAACCATCACAAAACACAAATAAATGGATTTAAATTCTGTATTCATGGGATGGAAGAATTAATACTATTAAAATACTCATATTTCCCAAACTAGTCTATATATTCAGTGCAATATTTGTCAAAATTCCAATAACATTTTCATGGAAATAGAAAAAACAATTCTAAAATTCATATGAAACTACAAAAAACACTAAATAGCCAAACAAATTTTGAGAAACAAAACGAAGTTGCAACTATCACACTGCCTGATTTCAAACTATACACAATACCTTGACACCGGCATTAAAAAAACAGATACTTCACTAATGCAACAGAATAAATAGCACAGAAAGAAATCCAAACATTTACAGATAATTAATCTTGGAAAACAGTACCAGGAGCACACATGGGGGAATAAATGATCTTGGGGAAACTGAAAATTCACATACAGAAAAATAAAAGAGGATCTCTATCTCATAGCAACATAAAAAATAAGTTGAATTGGATTAAAGACACAAATTTAAAACCTGAAAATGTAAAATTATGTACTAGAAGTAACTATATGGAAAAAATTTCTTGACATTAGTCAGAACAATGGTTATTGTACTACAACCTTAAAAGCAGAGATAATAAAATAAAAAATAGATAAATTGGATTTAAATCAAACTAAAAATTTTGTTGCAGGAACAGGGCGGCTAGAGGTGAGTGTCCACACACCATCCTGAGCCCTGGGAGTTTTGAATCATCACTCCCACCAATCAAGGAACTTCCCAGCTTACTGGCACAGTTGACTGGTTCCATACGCCTTGGGCCTGCCTGCAACAACTTCCCAGCTTCCTGCTGTGCGGACTGGCTCTATGGGTCTGCCTGCACCCTCAATCCCCCAAACTGGGCAGCTGGAGGTAAGTGTCCCTGCACCATCCCAAGCCCTGGGAGTTTAAGATCAGCACTGGGACCAGCCAAGGAACTTCCAAGGTTCCTGCCACACTAGATTGGCACCGCAGGCCTTGGGCCTGCCTGCACCACCCCCAGTGACCTTCTCCCAATCCAAGAACTGGGCAGCCAGAGTAACAGGAGCTGAGGGCATAGAAGATGATTTCCAACAGGCCCAGGGGAACCTTGGAACAACACTTGAAAATGGGAAATATAGGAAAATGACAAAACGAAAGACAAAAGTACAATTTCAAAACTCCAGCCCATCCCAAGAAATTTTAGGAGGTATGTACATAGAAGAATATACATGCCGTACATCTGAAATACCTGAAATAATAGCAACTGATGTAAAGAAGCTACTCCAGGAAGCTTTAAAGGAATTCAAACTACAAAAAATCTCCCAGATAAAAGAAGAAATGATAAAAGTAATGAAAGAGATGTTGAACATATCTAAAGAAGACACAGTTAAAAACATAGAGGAACAAAACAAACAGATAGAATCCCTGGATGAACAATATAAAAAGCAAACAGAATACATGAAGTAGATTCAGAGATATACAAGAAATCAAAAATTCTACTGAAAGTTGTCAAAACTGCCTCAAAGAAAGTGAAGATAGAATTTCAGACCTTGAAGACAAGATTGCAGCTAGTGATCAGGAAAGGAAAGATCTTTGAAAAATAACAAGGAATCAGGAAATAATTCAATAACTGCAAGATGACCCCCAAAAAACAACAAAAGATTAATAGGGATTAATGAAAAAGAAGGGGATGACATAAAGGACATCAAGAGGATATTTAGAAAAGTAATAGCTGAATATTTCCCAAACATGAGATCAGAAACCAACATCAGGATCAGTGAAGCATATAGAACTCAAAATAGTCATAACCAAAATAAAACTACACCCAGATAAAAATCACCATCCCAGAAATCCAACATAAGAATACAATATTAAAAGCTGTCAGAGAAAAGACAGATCAATTATAAAGGAAAACCTATCAAAAGCACAGCAGACTTCACAGCACAAACAATAAAGTCAAAAAGATCATGGAGTGAAGTATTCCAGATCCTAAGGAAAATGATTTCCAACCTAGACTGATGTACCCTGAAAAACTGTCCTTCAAAATTGATGGTGAAATAAGATACTTCCAAGACAAAGAATAGCTGAAGAACTACATGATCACCAAGCCAGCCCTACAAAGAATACTGAAAGAAAATTTAGGGACACTTAGGAAAAAAACACTAAGCAAAGCAGACAATTAAACAGAAAAGAAATAAAAAGATGCAACAGCAGAAAGATAACATGTCAACAATAAACCAACATATAACACTTATAACCATTAACGTAAATGGTCTCAATGCACCAATTAAAAGAAACAGACTGGCAGAATGGATTAAGAAATAATATCCAACCATATGCTGTCTACAAAAAACCCATATAACCCAAAATGATACACACAGACTGAAAGTCAAAGAATAGAAAATAATACTTCATGCAACAGGAACACAAGAAAAAGCGGAGGTAGCTATTCTGTTTCCAGACAATGTGAACTTCAAACCAAGAATGATCAGAAGAGATAAAGAAAATCATTACATACTGGTTAGGGGAAAACTTCAAGAGGAATTGATAACAATCTTAAATATATATGCACCAAATTCCAGAGCAACCAAGTTATACAAAGCAAGTACGAATAGAAATGAAAAATCAAATCAGCAATAACACAGTAATAACAGGAGACCTTAACACACCATTGACACCAAGGGACAGATAAACCAGACAGAAAATCAGCAAGGAAATAACAGATATTAATCACACTTGTGAACAAATGGACTTGATAGACATACACACAGTGTTCCATCCAACAACATCAGAATACACATTCTTCTGAGCAGTACATGGGACATTCTCTAAAATAGACCAAATACTACCCACAGAACATATTTAAATAAAAGCAAAAAAGAGTTGAAATTATCCCATGTATGTTATCAAACCATAGTGTCATAAAACCAGAAATTAATGAAAAAAGAATCTGTAACAATCCCACAAACACATGGAAATTGTATAACACACTCTTGAGCAATCAGTGGGTCTCAGGGGAAAATAAAGAAGAAATTAAAAAATACCTAAAGGCAAACTAAAATACAAATACAACATACTGGAATCTGTGTGATGCAATAAAAGCAGTCCTCAGAGGAAAATTTATTGCACTGAGTTCCCACATCAGGAAAACAGAATGAATACATATAAATAACCTGATGCTACACCTCAAACATCTAGAAAAAGAAGAGCAAGTCAAGTCCAAAGCCAAAAGAAAGGAGGAAATTACAAAAATAGGGGCAGAAATAAATGCAATAGGGACTAAGAAAACAATCCAAAGAATCAATGAATCAAAGAGTTGGTTCTTTGAAAGAAAAAATAAAATTGATAAGCCCCTAACCAACCTTATTAAAAAAGGGAAGGGGAAGAAAAAGCTCAAATTCATGCAAAAAGGAATGAAAAAGGTGAAATCACTACAGAGTCTGTAGAAATAGAGAAGATCATCAACACCTATTTTGAAAACATCTACTCTCATACGTTTGATAACACAGAAGAAATGTACAGATTCCTAGAAACATATGAAGTACCAAAGCTAGGTCAAGAAGATGTAAAATGGCTGAATAACCCAATTTCTATTATTGAAATTGAAAATGTAATTAAGTCCTTAACTACAAAGAAGAGCTCAGGCCCAGATGGATTCACTGTGGAATTCTACAATGAATATAAAGAAGACTCACTATTGATACTCCTCAAATTCTTCAATGAAATTGAAAGGGAAGCAATCCTTCCTAAGTCATTCCTGGAAGCAAATATTACTCTAGTACCAAAACCTGAGAAAGGCCCAACTAAAAAAGAGAAGTACAGACACTTAAGTAGAGGGAGTAGCAAAGATGGCAGATAGATAACAACTATCTGTAGACGCTCCCTGAGATAGTCAACTTAGAATTCAACATAATACAGAGTGGGGAGCCCCAAACAGAGGGAGGTGAATTCTCTCATCCCAAGAAGAAATTAACATAACTTGCCAACTATTCGAAGTCCTCCCGCAACTTGCCAGGGTCCCGCTGTGACTTGCCAAGCCCTCTGAGGTCCTGCCACTTTGATTCACTGGAGGCACATTTACATTGAGTTAGGGGGTGAGCAAGCCTAACAGAAGGCTGAGTTGGCAGGGTGCCTACGTAAACCTGTGGTGAGTGCTGGGAGTGGAGCCATTGCATAAATAGGGGGGATCTGGCAGACAACATTGTGGGATTGGGCAGGACTGACATGTACAAGGGGCAGCAGTGACTTCAGTCTATTGTTCCCTTCCCAAATGGCATTGGAGGAGTGAGCTAGGCCTGGGTCACATGACCCGGCTGAGACCCAATAGGTTATCCAAGGTCATGTCCCTGCAGCAGTGGTGCACACTAACCACACTGGCCAGTGGGGCCTCGGAGGTTTGGCTGGTCCAGAGGGGAGGCAGAGCAAAGTAATACTAGTAAAGGCCATAGCACCTTGACTGATCCAGAGGGGAGGGGCCAGCATAAGCTGTCCCTGTGTGCAACTCACTAGCACATGGCAGTGGGAAGGGTCATCTAGCCAGCATGCTTCAGAAGAATTGTAACCAACAAAGAAAGAAACTGGGGCCTCCTGGAAGAAGCAAAAAAGATGGGAAGAGGAAGCAACAACAAAAAGTGCTCAGGACCCAACCCTGAGAACATTGACCCAGGACAGGTAAATACAAAGGAGAATGAGAACAGCAAACATGCAATATCAGATACAGTGCCAGTGGACATAAAGAGATATATTTGGAACCTCATAGATGAACTCAAAAGTGAAATATTTAGCCAAATAAAGCAAGATATAAGAAGATTAATAAAAGAGATACTAAGCACCCCTCAAGCAGACACAGGGGGACGAAGGGAGGAACTCAAACAAAGGAGAGAACCATTTGGTGAAGAATATTTTAAAAAAATGGGGCTGGGGATTTAGCTCAGTGGCATAAGCACCTGCTTTGCAAGCGCATGGTCATGAGTTCGATCCCCGGTACCAATAAAAAAAAGAATATTAAAAAAATATAGAATACATGAAGCAGATTCAAAGAGATCACCAGCAAATTAAAAACTCTATGGAAAGATGACAGATTAGCTTGAAAGAAACTAAGGATAGATTATCCAAACTGGAAGACAATTTTGCTATGTGGGAGTATGAAAGGAAAAACTTTTTAAAAATAACAAGGAAACAAGCAATAACAATACAAAGGCTAGAAGATGGCAAAAGGATCTATAACTTGAGAATAAAGAATGTAAATGAAGAAGCTGGGATTCAAACAGAGGCTATTCACAGAAATAATTAAGGAAAACTTCCCAAACATAGGAAAAGAAAATGATATTCAGATGTATGAGGCATACAGAACTCCAGCCACCTACAACCAAAACAGAGCTACATCCAGGAATATAATAATCAAGATTCCAGAAATTCAATATAAGAACAGAATATGAAAAGCTGTTAGAGACAAGAAATACATCACCTATAAAGGAAGGCCCATCAGAATAATGGCAGACTTCTCAACACAAACTATCAAGTCAAGAAGAGCCTGGAGCAAAATATTCCAAGCCCTGAAAGAAAATAACCTCCATTCCAGATGGATATACCCTGCTAAACTGTGTCTAGAAATTAATGGAGAAACAAGATGCTTCCAAGACAAAGAGGAACTTGAAAATTTGCAACCACCATTCCAACTCTACAGAGAATACTGCAGGGCATTCTAGAGAGAGAGAAAAGTACTAGGATTCCAGGAGCAGTGGCAGAGAGGCCTCAATGAATGGAGCAGAAAATAGAATGAAGAAGATAAGCAGACAACTGGTGGCCAAAAAGAGCATAACAGAAATGAGACAGAGAAGGTTGGTTATAATCTCTAATATAGATGGCCTTGATACACTAAATTTAAAAAAAGAAAAATAAAGAACCATACATGGAGTAGTCGAGAGGTAAGTTCCACTGAGATGCTATTTATAGGAAATATAATTAACATGAAAAAAAGTACATGGGCAGAAAATCAAATATGAAAAAACAATGCTCTATGTGACAGAGAACCAGAGAGTAATAGGGGCAACTAGACTAGTATTTGTGGATAGGTTGGAAGGACAGGCTTCAATAGCTAAAGGAATACAATTAGAGATTAAGTCCAGGAGAGAAAAGGTTCAGAACCACTTAAGTAAATAGCAGGTTGCTTCCCCCCAATTTAAAATCAGGGGTCTATGAGATAGACAATTCTTTTTAAGGAAACAAGAGACATTATGGTAACCATTGTTGATAACCTTGTACTCTGTTTTTACATCGTGTGCTATGTCTATCCTTGGTTTTGACTGACAGCTGTGTTTTGCCATATTTGACTTTATTCTCTCCCAAAAAAAATAGTCATAAGAACTAAGGAGTAATAAAACCCAAAATGTGTAAATTTTGTTGTAAAAAAGAGAGGGGGGAAAAAGTGCTCTAAAGGATACAACAGCAAGTATGTTTAGGGGTGTTAAATAGATGACCATATTAACGTTTTTGGTTGGATCATTGAACACAACTGTTTGCAGTCTCACTGTTTGAATGTCCACTTTGTATGCTTTGATACTATGACTTGAGCAACTATCTCTAAGATGATAATATGTAATCTATTAACTGGTGATTTCTTACTGGGTTTTTTTTTTTTTTTTTGGTAGTTCTGTATTACTTGTACCCTTACACTGCTTTGTTTCGTTTTGTTTTTTCTCTTTTTCCTTTTAAATAAAATTTTGAAAAAAGAGAAAAAATAAAATAAAATAAAATCAGGGGTCTTCGTCAGACCCAAAAATGCACAGTGTACCCTGGGGAAGTGAAAGGGTAGGGAGAGTCTTCAAAACCATGGCAGAAGATATTGTTAATAGTGTATCAGGATTTAAAACCCACATTACTTGCACCATTCCGCTTAGATTTTATTTTGTCCCAGTTTGTCTACTTGCATTAGATTTGAGGGCACAGACAGCTATCCTAAAAACATCAGGATATAGCACAGTAATCATCTTTAATTTCCTGTTAACTTAATCTGGAGCCCTGTTTGACTTATACTGTTTTACCATGACTTAGTTAAATCTGTTTGTTTGATTGCTGTTTGGTATCAACAGATTTTATTCAAAAATGATATGATTGATATTTTCAAGTCTGAGAGTATAGACAACTACACTGAAGATGACAAGACTACAATACACATTCTGGTTTGATAACTGCCTGTTTTCGAAGTTTTATACTATATACAAATTTGTATCTTTATTAATACTGTTATGTACTGATATAGTCAATTATACTATGTCTGATGATATAGCCAATTCTATTGAAGATAACAAGAGACAACGCAGGAACTATGGTAGAACTCCTTGTACAATGGTCTTATATGCCTTTTTATTTCATGCGTTTATAGGAATACGTTTTGTTTTGCTTTGTTTTGTTTCTCCCTCTAATCTAAAGGATAGAAATACATGTTAAGACTCAAGCATGTGTAGGTTCTATAAACAGTTTATGAGAACTGATCTTATGACACATGATGAAGTGAACAAATACTTTGAAGAAAAAGAGACACTAAAGTACCCAATGATGATCCTGCAGTATCATAATGTGAAACCCAGAAACAGTATTATTTTTTGTTCCGAGTGACATTAGCCTGCTTGAGTTTGTTCAATCTCAACATAATTGAAGATATGTATAACTGCAT
This sequence comes from Cavia porcellus, assembly GCF_034190915.1. Taxonomy (NCBI): domain Eukaryota; kingdom Metazoa; phylum Chordata; class Mammalia; order Rodentia; family Caviidae; genus Cavia; species Cavia porcellus. The sequence continues at coordinate 80,183,308 of NW_026947486.1, forward strand.
GTATGTTTAAGTGTATAGGATTGATAACCATATTTCTAAGTTTTTGTTGGATAGTTGAACAGAACTGGTTACAATCTCACTGTTTGAATCCCCAGTTTATAAGCTCCACTCTAGTATCTTGAATAACCAGTTGTTAGAGAACAATTTGTAATCATCAACTAGGATTTCTTAGTGTTTATTTTTTCTTTTAATGTATGTATGATTTCTACCCATTTTCTGTTTTGTTTAGTCTTTCTTTAAATAAAATTTTTTAAAAATCCCCCCCAAAAGAAGCTATACATCAGGGAACTGTTCCTGAACTCCTGAGATTCCAGTTGGTCTCAGATACAGATCTTATCATTAAAGATTTTTGGAAATAACATTAAAATATCCTTCCCTGTGTGGGATTCACTGAAAAATCATGGGTTAAAGTTTCTCTAAGGACACTGAAATCTGCCTAGGATAAAGTGTGGCCTAAAATTATACAGGAGAGAGATTTTGAAGGCTGTGTAGAGGAGACAGCTTGACCCTGTGGTTGATGATACTTCACTATAGCAGAGTCCATAGGCTTGTAGGTAGATGTAGGTAGATAGTGGTGATGTTAAGGAACTGTTGGATGAACACTCAGAGGAGTTATCTACAGAGGAATTCAAGCAACTTATGGCTGAGCAACAGAGAATAGCAGCTGAAGAGAAGGGGGAGTATAAACAATCAGCACAGTAAAGTTCTTCTAAAGTAAAGGAAATCCTGAGAAAATGGACAGAGTGATAAACATTTGACAGAGAAAACGCCAATCATTGCATTCACTTGGTTAATTGCAATGTCATATCACACTACAGAACAGTGTTAAAGAATCTTAGACAATATTTTATGTCTGAAAGATTCAGAATTGGTGAATCAGAAGCAGGTCCTAGTGGGCTACAGGGTCTCTCAAGGAGAGAAAAGATACCAGACAGTCAGATTCCTGATGTTCTTATGGAAGGGGACTCTCTTTCCAAACAATAACCATCTTTCATTTCATACTCCCTTCCTGGAAGTCAAATTTGTCAACTTGAATGGTAAGTACAGTATGAAATTGTAGTTTACAGTAAACTAGGCACATTTTATAACTTTTTGGTGAATACACTAGGAAAATTAATGATGTTTCTGGTAAATTCTGTATGTAATGGTACATGTTGCTAGGAAAAGCATAGTTAAGGCATGCTTTTCGGGGTGCATTATGGGTATTTCCATTATTTCTTATGGGAAAAATAGGCTTGACTTACAACCAACTCATGTTATAACCAGCCCTCTGAACAAATTGAAATCATATGTCAAGGATCCACTGTAAGCAAAATGTTATCCTCCCAAAACAATTCCATTAATCTCATTAGTGGACTTGTATTATTTTTAAAGGTATGCAGTCAAAATTGTAGTTTTCGGACTTCCGGGAGAACATGGCGGACAGATAGCAGCAGCTACAGAGGCTCTCTGAAACACCCAGTTTAGAATTCAGGAATGGTGCTGAGTAAGGTATCATAAGCAGGAGGAGATATGCCGCGGTGACCCAGGAACGAACTGGGCTGAGAGAAACCAACTGGGAATGCAATCCTGGTGCTATAACAGGAACAGATAAAGCCTGGAAGCTGGAGCCCGCGCCATTGGAAGCCGCGATTTTGGTTTCCCGCTGCTGCGGCTGCGTCTGGATCAGCTCGGCAGGGAGAGAGACGCATGGAAGCTCTGAGAAGGGGAATCGGTGAACGGAGTTGAGAGTGGGACAGGCGGGGAGCCGTGCATCCACCTCCAGTGAGTGAGGGAAAACTGGGACTCTGCCACGGTCCAGGAGACTCCAACAGAGGACATTCTGGGACCGGGAAGACTTGTGGGAAAGGGCGCTGCAGTGACTTCAGTCACGTATCCCCCTCTCAAGCAGGATTGGTGAGCAGTGCCTAGCCCACGTGACGCTGCTGGCTGAGATCCAGTAGGCTAGCACAGCCCAAGTCCCAGCTCCTAAAGGTAGATTGACCTGGAGTGGCGGGCCCCGCATAGGCTGCCCGGTCTACAACTTCCTGGTGCCCTGCGGTGGGTGGGAACACCTAGCCAGTGCAATTCAATCAGACTGTGGCTGACAGGGAAGGAAACTGGGCCTCCTATATACACTTGCATATATAAGTAACAAAGAATATGGGAAGAGGCAGCAACAAGAAAGGCTCCTCGGCCCCTAATCCTGAGAAAGAGACAACAGCAGACACAGCACCAATAGACATAAAGCGCTATCTCGAGAGCCTCATAGACAAGTTCAGGAATGAAGTTATTAATGACCTGAAGCTAGAAATAAGCAGAATAGTTAGAGAAATGCTAAGCACCACCCAAGAAAAAACAGATGGTGGAATGGAAGAACAGAAAAAGAGGGGAGAATTGTTTAATGGAGAAAATAGAGAAAGCATAGAATATGTGAAGCAGGTTCAAAGAGACTACCAGGAAACTAAAAACTCTATTGAAAACTGGCATAACAGCTTGAAAGAAACTAAGGACAGATTATCTGAACTGGAGGGCAGAGTTGTAATATGGGAGCATGAAATGAAAAACTTCTTAAAAATAACAAAGAAACAAACAGCAATAATAAAAAGACTAGAAGATGATAAGAGGGTCTATAACTTAAGAATTAAGAACATAAAAGAAGAAGTAGGGACACAAACAAATGAACTACAAAAGCTACTCACAGAAATAATCCAGGAGAATTTTCCTAATTTAGCAAAAGGTAAAGATACTCAGTTGTATGAAGCATGCAGGACCCCAGCCACCTACAACCCAAACAGAGCAACACCCAGGCATATAATAATTAAAATTCCAGAAATCCAATACAAGAACAGAATACTAAAAGCCGTCAGAGACAAGAAACAGATCACTTACAAGGGAACACCCATCAGAATTACAGCAAACAATCAAATCACGAAGAGCGTGGGGGGAAATAATTCAAGCTTTGAAAGATAATAATCTCCAGCCAAGATTGATATATCCTGCACAACTATCCCTGGAATTTGATGGAAAAACAAGGTGCTTCCAGGATAAAGAGGAACTAGGGGAATATGCAATCACCAATTCAACTCTACAGAGAATACTGCAAGATATTCTAAAAAAGAAAAATACGAAAAATCCAGAAGTAGCAACAGAGAGGCCACAATGAATGGAGCAGAAAACAAAATGAAGAAGACAAACTGACAACTAATGACAGAAAAAGAGCTCAACAGAAATGAGGCAGAGAAGATTGGATGATAGGAACAGCTATATTGGAGAAAATGATGTCTTAAGAGGTAATACTGATTTAGTATCATCTTGTTTTGAAGTCTCATCAAGCTTTTGTTCTTCAGTCTCCATTGGTCTGAACAGGTGGTATCTTATTGGATTTTATTATATATGATTATATAAGCAAAATCTTTTATAGACAAGGAGATTATACAGAAACCATTGTTCATTTTCTGTTAGTTGATTCTAAATACCCTGTAATACTGTCATTCTCTTAAATGGTTTTACATTGTTTTGATATATTTGATGCTACAGTATACAAAGTTATACTCAAAGATTTCAAGGAAAGAGACAATATGGTAACTTTTATGTCGGGATAATCTTGTGGTGAAACACTATTTTGCTTAAATGGTTATGTTTTGATCTGCGCTGTTTTGCTGTTATGCCCTCTTTTATCTCAATCTCCATTTTATTATTTACTTTTTTATCCTTTTAATTAAGGGAAAAATAAATTAAAAGATAGCAGGATATATTATGGTAACCCATTCTGACTTTCCATTATCTTGATTTAAAGCCCTTTATTGCTCTCACCATCTTGTTTTGACTGATGTTCCTCTATTCTGTTTTGCTTGATAGTACCAGGTTCGCAAGTTTCGGCAACAGCTGTGAAGATAGTGGGATTCATTATGATGCCCATTCTGGTTGACTATTATCTACTTTTGAAGACCTATAATGTCTCCAATATTTTGGTTTTGTTGGTTTTATTCTTTACTGTTTTGTTCAAATTTTATTATAACTAATGATATAGGCAATTCTATTAGAGATAGCAGGAGGCATTATGGTAACCATTGTTGATCACCTAGTATTATGCTTTTACATTATCTATTACATCCACCCCTTTGATTTGACTGACTGTTCTGTTATGTCACTTTTGGTTCTACTCTCTTCCAAAAAAGAACTGTGGGAGCAACAAAACCCAAAATGGGTAATTGTCATTGTACAAAAGAGAGGAAAAGATAGTGCTCTAAACGATATAACTGCATGTATATTTAAGTGTATAAGATAGATAATGATATTACTGAGTTTTATTGGATCATTGAACAGAACTGTTCGCAGTCTCACTGTTGGAATGTCCACTTTATAAGCTTTAACTTTGTAACTTGAACAATTATTTCTAAGATTAAAAACTGTAATCCATTAACTAGTGATTTCCTACTGTTTATTTTTTTCTGTAAATCTGTATAACTTGTACCCTTTCTCTGCTTTTTTTTCTTTTTCTCCTTAAATAAAAAACAAATTGTAGTTTTCATTTCAACAATAAAATATTTGAGGAAATTTTTTTCCTTTTATAGAAGTACTTATAACGTGTTTTGCCTCTGAACCTATTGTTTATTGTCTGCCCTTTACAGACCTTTACCCAACTCAAGGTGGCTTCACTTTGTACCACTTTACTTTTGCCAATAATTGTAAAAGCAAAAGGGGGAGACTAGTTAGACCTAAAGAGTAGTACTGGTTATTAAAATATTAAAAAAAAAAACCACAAAACCCCCGAAAATGGGTTATTCCCGTTAGTCTTAGAATTTAAGAGCCTTGATCATTCATTGGGTGAAGGGTGTGCCAATCTTAACTTTTCAGCAAATGAGCGTAGACCTTGTCATGAACGTCATGACCCCCAACCTCTGCCTCGTGGCGTGTGGCCATTTTGTCTCTCAGTCGGAGTCGTTAGAGGCACGGGTCGGACGTGTCCGTTGGTCTCCTGCCCTTCTCATTTCGGGGTGTCTCCAAGAACCAAGGTAGACTCTTGTTTGGTTAACAGTGGGTTTCCCCCAACACCCCAACCTCGCGGCGGGCCTCTCCTCTCCTCCCCTCCCGACCACTGTCTGGCCTCTCCTCAACAGGCCAACCGCCAACGGTCTACACCTTGTGGGCGCCATCTTTGCTGCCGTTGGTGAAGGCTCTTTGAGGCACCAGTTAGTGTCATGTCTGCCACGGGGGGTGAAGACCCAACCCCAAAAGAGCCAGAAAGCCCGGTGAGCCCCATGGCCGAGCGGTCTGAGGCAACTGGAGTTGTTGAAGGGTTGGGGCCTGATGCCAGCGCGGCCCAGGCGAGTTGCGAAGCCCAGGTGTCCTCTGAAATCCAGGTCCTAGGAGCCGGGGCGGCAGAGGAGGGCATGGGGCCTGAGGTAGCGCAGCCCGAACACGGGGCCGGGGCCGCTTTGTCCTCCTCATCTTCCTCCTCCTCCATTGGGCCAGCGGAGGAGCTGGAGAGGGGCGCAGACCGGGGGCCGAACCGGCTGGTCAACCCCCGGCAGTTCCCTTTGATCAACTTTCGAGTCACGTTCGTGGAGCTGGTCAGCTCGCTGCTGCGCCGCGTGCACCACAACGACCACCTCCTGATCCGCCCCTACGAGAATGTGCAGGTGCTGCGCCGTCGGCCCCCGCACGCCGCCACGGCCTCCCGCCAGCGCCCCCGCCATGGCCGCAGCTCTGGCCCGCTGCCGGTGCCCCAAGCGCCCTTGTGTTCCAGTGCCGGGGTGCCGCTGCAGGGCGAGGGCGAGGGCCGGGCCGCCGCGGCCATCTTGGCGGCGGCCGTCGAGGAGCAGGCAGCCTGCGGCGGCGGCGCTGCCGGTAAGCTGGCCGAGGCCCAGGAGGCCATAAAGGAGACAGCGCAGAGCGGAGAGCAGAAGGATGAGGACGACATGGACGACGAACAGGCAGAAGGTGCGACGGGACGGGGATGCCCGCCAGCGGCAGGGCCGGGGAGGCGGGCTGCGGCGCCTTCGCTGAGGGGAGGCAGCGGGCCCTGCTCCGCGCGGCCGTGGTCGGGACGCAGAGGGTCGGCCTACCGCCACCTGCAGGCCAGGCGCTGCGGTGCCCTTCCTGCTCCCCCCCCAGGGTAAAGCACGGTGCTGCCATTGGCCGCAAATGGGGCTATGTTGTCTGTGGGTGTCTGCTCCAAAAGTCTGTTCCCTTTCACTAAAGCAGCAACTCAAACTCTGTGTGAAAACCCGAGTGATGCACAAGGTCTTGGAGGTGAGGAACAGAAAGAAGCAGAGGAAGAAAGTAAGAAAGACAACGAAAATCAACAAGAATGGGAAAAGGACACAGACCTGGCAGGCGGCAGCCTTGAAAAACCCAGGTATCTGTCTGTACATTGCAGTATCATTCAAAATTCCTGGTATTTACCTGCAACAGCTTGTTTTTTAAATTGTAGGAAACTAAGAATGCTTATTTAAAATTAATTAAAAACACAGTTTTACCTACTTAGAACATTACTGGTAAATTAGTATACCTAGTAATATAAAATACAGTGCATTCTGAAATAGTGTTTCATGAATACTCATCTGAGGTCATTTGTCCTCTAACTGTAAGACTCCTAACAAGGGGTACATACATCAGACCTAGGACCTGAAACCCTGGGCTGGGCTTTTATTTCATTAGTTGATCACAGAAATGCAGGCTCCTTTACTAACCAAGAACCAGTGTCTTTTAGGATGTGACAACTACTAATTAGCAAAAAGTTAGCAACTTCAAATAGGACCACATTCAATAGTTAATACCTAAATATTTGTACACTTGTACATTTTTATGTGAGAAGAATATTGTGATTCTTTTCATTCAATGATATTAAGTATATCTTGTCTTTGAGTTTATTTATTTATTTTATTTATTTGGGTTTTTTGAGATGAGGTTTCATTATGTAGTTCAGCCTGGCTTTGAACTCATGTAGCCCTGGGTGGCCTTGAACTCATAGCAATCCTCCTGCCTCAGCCTCCCAAGTGCTGAGATGAGAGGCATGCACCACCATATTCAGCATTTCTGAGTATATTTAAATAATCAGGGTTTTTTTCCTTTTTCATAGCTGTTCATTTCATAAAAGGGTCTTTTTCATATAGGACAAATGGAAATCAAGCATTTGAGAAGGAAAGGGAGTAGTATTTTTTTTGTAACCAGCACAGACTTTTAAAGCCAGAGAGATGCATTTAAATACCAGAATGGCCTTTCCAGACAACTGACAGAGTACCCCAAGCATTTCTGGCACTAGACAAAAGGGAGATAAGGTTGGTGAGATCACATGATTTGTGAAGTGTTTGGTTGCATGAGCACCCTAACAACCAAGGGTTTGAGGTATAAGAGGAAAATGGGTTGTTTTGACCTGAGATGCAGCACAAATGCGTAGAGGTTATATCCTTAGATGTAGAAAATAGTTAATATTTCACAATTAATAATTTTCTCTCATTTTTATCTGTAGCTCAGAAGACTAGAAAGAAAAGGATGGAGAAAAAAGAAAAGAAAGAATTCAACACGTCATTCTTTTTTGGTTTTTCAGTGTTTGTAATAAGAGAATCTTATTTACGTTAACTTCATTCTAAAGTTTGTCACCTCAAATATATTATTATACCTTTTTCCTTTGTGTGTTACATATATAGTGAAAGCATTTGTTCATGTTAAAAATAAGTTTGTTTTAGGCAACTAAGTGGAATTATAGGCAGATTGTTTTCAAAACAACACTAAAATCTGTTTTACTTCTGTCATTTGAAATGAGTAACTTTCCAACACTTGATAAACTTAAATTCATTTATTGCAGCACAGTTAATTAAAATGTGAAGTTTCAAACTTTTTCCAAGGAAAGAAATGAATATCAAAACTTCTTTAAAACTAAATTGTATCAGTCATTTAGACATCTGTGGCTATTGACATGTAAAATGTGACTAATCTGACTTGAAATGTGCTGTGCAAAAAATAGTGTAAGCTATCTTAGTAACTAATTGCATATCAATATTGTATTAGGTTAAGCAAAGTGCAGTATTAAAATTACTTTCAACTTTTTCAGTTTTTTTTAATGTGACTGCCAAAACATGTAAGTTACACATTTAGGTCAAGTTACATGTCTGTTGGACAATATTGCTGTACAACAGAATTTTGAAGGAAACCTTATGAGATGGCCAGGTTGCCTGGAGGCCACAAGGTGTTGGTGATCCCGTGCCCAGACTTTGATTTGGGGTGGTAGCACTCCAAGTATAGTCTCTGGACTAGCAGCATAAGCATCACTTGAGTACTTGGTAGAAATGCAAAAATTCTCAGACAACATCAGTTACTTCTGAATTAGTGCTGTGAAGTAGGCCCAGTGATGTACCTATGATTTTTTAACCAGCCCTCCGAGGGATTGTGAGACCCACTAAAGTTTTAGAACTACTGGTTTAGAACAATAGGGAAGTAGCTGACACTCACCTGAAGTAGGACTAGCCTTAGTTCACTGGATTGGAATTGTAGATAAACTGAACAAGAAGTGACATGGGCCAAAGATTGGGTGATAACAGAAAATGCATAAAGGAGAAGGCTAGATCCCAAGGGATATAAAAAGACCATATATGCATGTAAATGAAGTGTAAAAACAATGCAAAGTGAACACCATGTAGTGACTGTGCACACGTATCTGGAGTAACAAGCATGAATGTGAGAGATGCACATGAAGGTAGCATGTGTGGGTGTGGCTGGAAAGATAAACACTTCAGGATGGGGAAAGAAGACAGTGCACACATGGATGCATATGATAGTATTATCCACACATTTCTATAGGTTTGAAGTATTTCTTAAAAAATGATACAGAAAAAGGAGAAAATAGGTTTAACCTTTAAACTATTTAAGGGGAGGAAAGGTAGTGATAGTTGATCTGAGTAGAGGATCAGAGGAGGGAAGGGCACCAGTATTTGAGGCTAGACTACCTGGTTATAAAGATTTTGTAGGTTGCTCACTGTAACACTAATACTTTCGCTCATATACTGTGGGAGCATGTTTTATATTCCAGTTTATACTAGCATGATTTTTGAGGTTGAAATTCACTTAACAAGATCAATCATTGTAAACATTTCATTGATGATTAGTGCATTTGCAATTTTATGTGTCTTCCAATCCAAACCATATACTCATTAAGAAGCCATTCTCCCTTTCTGCCTCCCCCAAGCCCCTGGCAACCACCAATATGCTTTCTGTCTTTATTGATTTACCTGTTCAGGGTATTTCATATAAATAGAAATCGGATTTACCCATTTAGCATAATGATTTCATGATCCATTCACATTGTATCAGTACTTCATTCCTTTTTAAGACAATAATATTCTACTATATTTACATAAGGCAGTTTGTTTATCCATCCTTCTGTCGATGGATATTTCAGTTATTTCCATCTTTTAGCTATAGTGAATAGTGTTGGCATGAACATGCAAACACTTGTACATTATTTATATGTACATCTACTCCCTTTACTCTGCCACTTCTAGATTATGAACTTCTGAATGGTTGGGAGCTAAAAGGGTTTTTCTTATTTTCCTTTCCCAAAGGCCGAGGCACTGAGTTTTCTCCTTACTAGGTGCTCACTTGGGGTCCATTAAAGTAAACAAAGCACTTTCACAACTCCTTTTATAGTGACTACTGTTGATATTTTAAAATGTACCATCCTAACTGGGCATGGTGGTGCACGCCTGTAATCCCAGTACTCAGGAGGCTGAGGCAGGAAGATCACCACAAGTTCGAGACCAGCCTGGGCTACAAAGTGAGCTCGAGGTCAGCCTGAACTGCATGTGAGACCCTGTCTCAAAAAGAAAAAAAAAAGTAACATCACTACAGTACTCCTTATGGCTAGACTTACATAGTAAGACAAACGGGGCCAATTGTCACCATTACATAAACTGAAAGGGCTGGCGAACATACAATTCCCATATAGTGTGATTTGAGGGTTTCCAAAATTGTTCATGTTTATGTTGTATAAGTAGTTCATATAGTATTGTTCTCAGAACTAAGCAAGAAAGTTGTATTTTCTAAGCTTCAAGCTTTAGAGGTTCCACTTTGGCTCTCTTCCATCCATGCTCCTCTTTATAGGGCTAAGAACCTATGGAAACAAGGGTTACTGCCCTGCTAGACCACCCTCCTGAAGAGTTCCAGGGACCCATGAAGAGTTCCAAGCTTGATGCCAGGACCTGCATACTCCTCTCAGAACTTTCCTTGGGAAAGCTGACTATCCTAGTAGGATTTGTATCCTACACCTAAGAGGTTGCTTTATGGCCAGACTATGGCATGGCCTGTCCAGAAGCCAGGCCAGAACCAGAGGAGAGGAATCAGGAGGTTTAGAGGAGAACCATATCATTGTGATTAAGACTTTAAGGAGTCTAAAAATTCTTAAAATCTAGCTTGGCCTTTAAAGCCATCATAAAAGCACATCTGTCATGGAAAGAGATAAATCATTAGATAAAGCATGTTGTGTTAGTTGGTTTACATATGAATCCCCAACTGAACTCCTGCGCTGTACCTGGGTAAAACTCTGGCTGGCCAGGCTAAGTATCTGGTCTGGAGCCTTTTCCCTCCCTCACTACATGCCACACTGGGCACAGCGGTCCCCTGCTTTTGAAAATGGCCCGTTCCAGGAATCCAGTCAGATTTAGATTTAGTTCTGGAGCCAGGCTGGGTTACAGCCGCCACCATCAAGTCCAGTCTTCTCACCCATCTGCACCCCCTCACAGCTCACTTTGTTCCCCAGGTGTTCAGACGAAAAACCTCAGCAGCAGCAGCAGCACTTCTCCCCATAGCTGTGTGCACCTAGAAGCCATCCGCCCTGCCAGGCACACGTGCATGCAGACCCCCCCTGTGCAGCACAGCCTCCGAAGGACTTCTGCTCCTCCAGCAACCCTCAGGTCCCCCGAGTCGTTACTGTCCTGTTAAATGTCTCCCCTCATGCCACAGACAGACCATGACAGACTACAGACAGACTTTACTGAATTTATTTGCTTTGCGTATACTAATTGTCTATATCAAAAAAATGAGAAAATTAAAAGAAGCTAAAAATTTACCAGAATGTGCCCTTAGATATCTAAAAAACTCATCATTTAAAACAATAACCTTAACAATGGAAAAGAAATCATTAATCATTAAAAGAATTCTCAGTAATAATAATGTTAAAAAAAGTCCACTCCTAAGAAAGTATCATGATATATGAGTAAAGAAAATCTATATAAATGAACTATTCACTATAGAAATATAAAGGGAATAAAATCCAGTTATTCAAAAACATAAAGATACAATATCAGGAAAATAGATGTTTCATAGAGAAAATGCAAAATCTCACATTTGGTTGTACAGTGTCATATTATACCATCAGCAGCAGAAACCAAAGTTAATTCTGAGATCTCACTGTCTCCCTATACTTTTTTTGCACTGGATAGTATCCTACTCAAAATGCACAGGCACAATTACAAAGGCAAGCCCGAACTTTTGTTTAAACAAAGTAGCCCCAAAGTGACAGGCCAACAGGGTGATACCTATCCTAAGAAATCACTTCTGTGCTAGGGACGTGAGCTAGGTTTGCTGCCCATGTGTCTAAAGGGAGCGCTCCCTTAGTGCTTGGTGGACTTGGGGTGCAATAAAGGGAAGCACATGAAAGGAAGGTTTATCTAACTTCCAGAGAGGCTGGATGTGCCACTACAGGGTGTGCACCTTGGAATTCAAACCAGTTGAGGAACAGATTCTGGAGGTAAAAGAGACCCTCGTCTTTCGTTCTCGCTCTGGGAGTTTTTAGTGGAGCTGTGCCACCAAGAAAAAGACTGTGGCAGGATGGGGCAGGAAGAATCAAACTGTGCTCAGTTATCACCCCCCCCTTATAAAGCCAGCCTTCTCATCCTGACGTTTCCTCCCCCTCTCTGACCTTTGGGTTTCCCTCTTCCTGGTGGATGGAGTGCCACAGCAGGATATGTATGTTTGGAGGCATGTTTACCTTTCTGAGAAACTGGAGAGGGTCCCAGTGGCGTTGGGACAAAGGGCACTGATAGACTAATCATCCAGGTGAGTACAATAATCTTCAAAAAATGTTCTGCCTGGTAGGAGGCACATTGTCTAAAGTTAAAATATTTCAAAGTTCTACAGTAGTGCAAATATTTCTACAGTTTTTCTAAAGAAAATGGTAGCTCTCTGGATGCTGGCAGTGACTATATTGAAAGTTAAGCATTAATAGTATTTATTTCACTCAAATAATTAAAAGTTTTAGTTCTCATCTATAAAACTCTTCTGCTTAATGTAATCATTGCGTAGAATTACTATAGCTATCAGCAATTATCATTTAAAATGTTGGTGCTACTGCACCTAGGAGCTATTTAGTGCATGACCCCTGCGATGCGGCTCCATGCTTTGGCTTTCTTCTTGGCAATGGAGAACCAGACAGGCTCAGCGGCTTCATCTGACTTAACCAGCTCATCAGAGCGTTGGAGCCCAGACGGAAGGCTTAAAGATCTTTTCATTTCTTTTCCCGTGGCAGATGTGTTACGCATCTTCTGATCTGCAAATACAACTGGAACTACAGCAAATAACACACAAATAGTAAGATGTCCCAGAAATATTGGGCTATGTTTATAGGGTGAAATAAAATGTTTTACCCTTTCAGGTTTCCTCTGAACCCCTTCTCTTACTACTCTCCAATTCCTGCTCCCATGGATGCCGGGCTTCTAAAAGACAGTTCAGAGGCAATGCCATGAGTGGCATGTCAAAGGGGCAATATCAGCATGGCTGTCAACCCCCAGGGGCCAGGACATGGAAAAGGCAGAGAGGTAATTCTTAAAGCTGTAACTGCTAGGCTTTGGTCATTATTATTAGATTGTCCTGAAGTTTTGCACTGAGACTGGAAGGGAAACATTGTGTCTGTTTAGTTTTTAAAATTTCCATTAGGTAATATTATCATTTGTTTTGCCAGTCTGTGGCACTGTATGAAATGAAATGCCTGATGACTCAATAGATCTACCTAACGAAAGTCCATGCTAAACTATGTAGCAACCAGTCTGCCTCTGAAGACTACTTCCCTGATTTCTCAGTTCCTTTCCTTCCCTCCCTCCCTCCTTCATCTTGCTCTGTGGCCAACTGACTCAGTAGTTTAGACTCGACAGCCAATAGTTCTCAGTCCCAATGTTCATGCCATTTCCTGAACCAACTGAATTAGAATCACAAGGGATGGGACCAGGGTGACCATTAAGTTTTTTTTTAAAAAAATGCTTTACTAGGTGATTCTAATGCTCAGAGTTGAGAACCACTTGACAGGAATACAAAACCCATGAGGCATTTAGCAGGTCAATTATTGCTATTTCGTGGCCAATGGATTCCTGAATTCCTAGTCTGATTTCTTCACGAAAGGGATTAAGAGGAAGGACAAGTTTATATAAATCAATTCTCTCCTCCTGCTGAAAAAAATCCCTCTGGAGCACAACTCTTATTGATCATATCACATTCTTTTATATCCCATCACAGTGTTTTTTTTTCTTTTCCCCATGTCTCACATTCCTGTTCAGAATGCAGAGAACTGAGCCAGGTGTGACGATACATGCATGCCTTTAATCTCAGAACTTGGGAGGTTGAGGCACAATGATTGTCATTAGTTCAAGGCCAGCCTGGGTTACTCAGTAAGTTTAAGCCTGGCCTGAAGTACTGAGGAAGAACCTGTGGATTATTTTCAACAGTTTCATTGGAAGCAAAGCAGGTGAAAAAATTCTACTTTACTATGAGCTGCAAAGTGACATGGGACACTCCTCTTGCATATTGAACCAATCACAAGAATGGGTTAGTGAGTGATCACAGTTTTATGCTTCAACAGCTTCTTTGGTGAGATGAAATATGGGAGACCCTCTGAAACTTATATGAGGGCATACATTAGCTACGATAATTGGATTTTCCTAAAGCAAGCTAGCATCTGTTATCGTCTCATGAAAGTCATGAGATAATAATGAAGGAACTGTATTAATTGAGGTTGAAATTGCAAATGTTTCACAACATTCCTCTGAGCTATCTTTTGGGGTAGTCAGGGTATGATCTTTTACCTGATTTGGTAGGCATAGAGGACTTTGTCTGTTCCTTCCCCTGTCCGTGGATACTGGATGTGAGAATCTTTTTTGGTTGATTTTCATTTGCAGAGTCAGTTCCCTTTAATACAAAAATGAAAACAGAAGGCTTGGAAGTCTGAACATAAAAACCAGCAAGTTACTTACTCAGAACATCATATGGTACAAGCCCTGTCCCAGGTACTATTAGTTCAAGACTAATCAAGAGAAAAGAGATAGATGGTGTAGATACGGATATGGATATGGACAAGAATATGAGTACAGAAGAAAAGAAATAGCACTAAGACCCTTGGTTTTGACTTTATGTTCACAAAACCTAAATTGGCTTAAGTTTATCACCTTTCAGACCTGGAACCAAAAGCTGTCTAATTCACCAAGTAGTAGAAACAGAATAATATGAGAATTATGTAAGAACAATTGTTTCCGTAGCACTTTGCCAGCAACCTAACAGAACTGATGACTACCAACAGATCTGCTCAATTCACTGAAATGAGTTCATAGGATTTCTAGTTTGCAAAAACTTACTGACGTACAACTAGAAGCATTTCTTTCACTGGAAAGTTATCTAACGGTAGGTCTTTTCAAAATTTTACAGTTTAGGATATGCAAATGAACCCCTCCAAAAGTGGTCTGGATTAATAACTTTATATGCACTGAAAAAAATGTGTTTATCCTTGAAAAAAAAAACTTTAATCAAGATGGACTTTACAGCTGTATGGTCCTTTTCCCACATAAATGCTAATTGTGAAAAACATTTTTTATATTGGGGATTAAACCCAGGATCTTTGCAATGAGCTACATCCCCAACCCTAACTTTTTTACTTTTGACACAGCATCTTGCTAAGTTGCTAAATTGTCCAGGGTTACTTGAACTTGTGGGTCTCCTACCTCCTGGATCACTAGGAAAAGATCTTAAAAGCAAAAGTTTAAATAGATTTTCACATGATCCATCAACAAATTTAGTAACCACTTAAAAGTTGAGGATCTTCCATGTATTTCTTTTTTTTTTTTTTGTCTTTTTCCTTTTTTTTTTTATCGGTACTGGGGATCGAACTCACAACTGCCTGCTTGCAAGGCAGGTGCTTATGCCGCTAAGCTAAATCCCCAGCCCCAAGCTAAATCCCCAGCCCCTGTATTTCTAATATGTAAATTTAGTCAGCTCTTGCATCAGTTTTCATAAGAAGGGAACAAGGCATCATCCCATCAACCCTGAAGCCTTTAGCCTGCTTCATCACATTTTTAACATACAAGTAGGTGCCACACCAAACCAAATCTATGTACAGAAATCCAAACATCAAACACAAACTGTTGTGTACTGATATGGGAAGCTAATCAGAAATAAAATGTTCAGTGAAAAAGTAATGCAATAATTCTTTATCTGTGTAGTTTCACTTTCCATAGTTGTACTTACATACAGTTAAGCATGGTCCAAAAATACTAAGTAGAAAATTTCAGAAATAAAAGAAAAGGTTAAGTTTTAAATTGCATCCTATTTTCAGTGGTATAATAAAATCTCAGGCCATACTACTCCTAGTGGGACAAGCATCACTCCTTGCCCAAGCACATACTGCCATGTACTGCCTACTTGGTAGTCAGTGAGTAGTCTGTCAGTTACGTGTCAGATTGACTGTAGTGAAATCACAATGTTCATGTTCAAGTAACCGTTATTTTACTTAATAATGGCCACAGAGTTAAGACAATGATGTTGGCAATTCAGATATGGCAAAGAGAAGCCATAAAGTGCTTCCTTTAAGTGAACAGGCAAGAAGAAAGAAAGGTACAGCAAGAAGAAAATCATATACTGAGTTTGCTAAGAAAAGATGAATCTTCTATCTGTGAAATTGTGATGGAGGAAAAAGAAATTTATACTAATTTTGCTTTTTTACTTCAAACTTAAAGTTATAGTCACATAAGTGCTTAGTTAAGATGGAAGAGGAATTAAATTATAAGGCTCAGTGCTATCTGTAGTTTCAGGCATTCCCCAAGGGTCTTGTCATGCATCGCCTGTGGTTAAGGGGTACTACTATATTTATAGTATAGGGATGCTACTTATATAATACATTTATATAATATATATAGAGCATCTGTTGGACACTCAACTCTTAGCCCAGTGGTTACTTTTGTTATTTTTTAATTGCTTTTTTCTTTTAAAACTTTATTTATCAACCAAGTTCATGGAATCCTACTCTAGAATATTTAGGACAGGATTTGATTAATAGACTCTATCCCCATAATAATTACTTTTAATAAACTCTTTAAATGCATAGAGCATTTTATATAAGTACAAAACCAAATCTTGCCCCCTGAAGTCTCCTTGACTTGATTAATACTCCCAAATGATATGGGGGTTGCTGTACATCTGGAAAATTCACAATGGAAGCTTAATCAGTGGCTTCAGAACCTTTTGGGGTGTTTTCTGGGTGGCCTCAGGTCTTGTCCCATATCTAGGCTCCTTGGTATCAGTTTTGGCTCCAGCTCTGCTCCTGGTTTTGGTCTCTTTCGCAGGAATGTTGACCTCGGAGCCCCTTTGTTTCTGTCTTGCCATAGTAAACCACGCTGGATCTGAGATGTAACAATCTGATTGCTGACCAGATTTTCCTAAGAAAGGAATAAAAAGTTAGAATGAAAGCAATGCAGGCAGGGGTTTATCTGGTGGGGAGTTACTCACAATGATGTCCCAAATAGAATCCTTGTTAATTGTCAGATTAAAATAAACAGGTATCAAGTAAAAAAGGATCCCCTTCTCTTGGGTCCTTTCTACACTTGGCAAGACAGGAGCCCCTTGGGTATTTAAGCTGCGCCTCGCCAGCATGGTGGCATACACCTGTCATCCCAGCACTTGGGAGGTTGAGGCAGAAGGTTCACTGTGAGTTTGAGGTCAACCTGGGCTACATAGTGAGTTCAAGACCCTGAACTACACAGCAAGACCCTGTCCCAAGGCAACAACACCACTCCCAAAACAATCAAACAAAAAACCTGGGCTTAAAAGTGAGCACAATGACCCTTTACTGGACCCTTCCTTTTCTTTGCCTCTCCAACTTTAAATCAGGGCATGACAACTGTTTCTGGGGCATTGAGACAGGTCCTAAGCAGTCAGAGACTTAAGTCATTAAAGTCATGCCTTTAACTCCAAGGCAAATCTTACGGACTCTGTTACTACATAGTTCCTCACGCAAGTGTGTGGTTACACAGGTGTGGCTAAAGTATGGACCAAATTACGTGGGTGAGAGTGAAGGTACAAAGCTTTGGGAGAGAATCATGCTCAAAAGGTCACCTAGCTCTGAATTCTTAAGACATTCATGTGAGGAAAGAAACTGGAGGTGCATTTACAATACATTAAGATTTTAGGTCAAAAGTCTGAATATAGCACTTTTAATGAATTGTCCTCTAAAAATCCCTGTTCGTTAGGAGAGGTATAATACATATAAAAGCAGTTTGTGAAAGCTTACTATTCCACTACAAAGTATGAAGTATAGAGGGTGGGGCAGAGAAAATGGGAAGATGGGCACCTTTTTATTACAGAATGTGGAGGGATGGCCAGCACAGCACTTCCTTGGCAAAAGGAAGATTTGAGATTACCTCCAAATCTATGAATTGAGAATGGGGCACTATTCTGCCTCCAAATCCCCAGGCCCGCCCAATCAAAGGAACAACATGGTCGACAAGGCTAGAATATGCTCTGAGAACCATTCAAGGCTTTCCTCTCCAGTTCTTTCATCTACTTAGAACCTACTCACCCTGCAAAGTTAAAACTCTTACCTAGGGTCCTGTAGTTTGGCTGCTTCTTGGGCATGCCTTCATATTTAGCCTTGTTCTGATGCTTCTCCCCAAAAGTAGATGGCATGGTGAAGCTGTCTGAGGTGTTTGGCAATCCCTGGGAAGTACCTCTTTTAATTTGCTGTTCTCTGTATGACATTGGTCCCAAGGGCACTGAAAAAACCTGGGTGAAGTTACCTGGTTTCTCATTCTTACGCCTGCGTAGAGAAGACATTCTTTTCAGGTCAACTCCAGAAAGATTTTCAGTATGACCTTCTTGGGCAGGTAAGTATAAATGACCATCATTGTTTCTATCACCACTCTGAAATATTTCCTCCGTATAGTAAGTATCTTCAGAAATGGGCACATTCCAAGTAGAAGCAGTGGTAATCTTCCCCAGCTTAACTGCTGAGGTTGGGATGCTCTTATTGAAGTCTTCAAATCCTTTGTTGTGTTTCCTGTTTTTCTTTGGAGTAACCTGGCGTTTTGTTAGGGGCCAGGCTCCGGGATTGTTCTCAAAAATGCTTCCCTCAGCAGCAGCATTTATGGAACTTGAATAAACCTGTTGCTGATATTCACCATTTCCAAAAGCTTGCGAATGATGAGTTGGGTGCTCCTTAGCAGTGCTCCACCCTGCATGGACATTCACCACGCCTGCTGGTGGCAGGAATTCAGACCCATGCAAGGTTTTGGGAAGGTGTCTGGAAGGCCGCTGCCTTTCAGAACTCCTCCGCTCTTCAGGAGAGTTGTCAAGAAATGAGACTTCTTGCTTGTACTTAACCTTCTTGCAGGCTTTCCTGGGAGGTAGTTGCCATTTAGAATGACTCCATTTCTTAGCAGCCCCCTCTGAAAATGACTGATCTCCTTGTGGGTCTGCAGGCTTCCCTGTGGACTTTAAAGCAGGCTTCAGCGAAATGCTTTCCTCAGTATCAGCATTCTCCCAATCTGAGAAAACTTGGTGCTTAATTTTAGGGCCCAGACAAGATTTGGAAGGAAAATCTGGAGACAAAGGATCCATAGAAATTTCCCTGTAAGTATCCGGGTTTTCTGCAAAGACTTGCTGTGCCATGAACTTCACAAATGAGGGAGAAGAACTGTTGGGAAGGAGAAATTTCTTAGAATTGCTTTCTTCAGCAGGAGCATTCCCTACGGTTGAGGGTATTTCCTGAACTTTAGACTTCACTGAAAAATAGGTGGAATTTTTGGGAGACAGTGATATCTCAGAATTGCCTCCCCCCACAGTAGCACTCTCAAACCTTGAGGACAGTTTCTGTAATTTTTGTCCGCTAGCAGTCTGGAAAGGACGTCTGGGAAGCTCCTTATGAATGTCTCTTTCGGGGGCAACACTTTCTGGGCCTGCAGAAACTTGTTGCTGCACTTTAGGAGTCATCCATGGCTGGAACGAGTGTCTGGATGAGAATGCACCCATAGGAGTAGTCCATTCTTCAGATGCACTCATTGAATCTGAGATTCTTTGCTTGGTTTTTGGTCTTGTCACAGGCTGAGAATTGTATGTAGAAGGCTCTGAGTCCATAGGAACATTCCCCTCAGTTGTAGAGCTCCCCAGACCTACAGAGACTTGTTGCTCAGGTGGAGAGCTCATCCATGGCTGGAAAGGCTTTCTAGGAGGCATTTGCTCCAGATTACTGCCCCACTCTCTAGAAGTGCTCACTGATCCTGTAGAGACTGGTTGCTTGACTGCTGACCTTCTCAGGGACTGAGAAGGCAGTCTGGGAGGCTGTGGACCCATAGAAACGCTCCAGTCAACAGCAGCATTCTCTGGGCCTGAGGAGGCTTGCTCAAGTGTAGGTTTCAGCCACGGCTGCACAACGTGTCTGTGAGACTCTGACTTCTTAGAAATGTCCCACTCATCCTCAGTGCTGTTCAGACTTACAGGAGCTTGTTGCTTACAATCGGGGCACAGCCAAACCTTGCAGGTGTGCTTAGCAGGTGCTGGCTCCACAGCACCGCACCATTGTGCAGAAGAGCTCGCTGAGTTGAGGCTCGTCTGTGGCTGGAATTTGGGTTTCGTCGAAGGGTGAAAATTGCTTTCACGTGGCAGCTGTTCCACAAAACTGTCCTGTTCGACAGCAGTGCTTCTTGAGTAGGTTGGTTGGATTTGAGGATTTGGGCAAAAATGTCTGCTGTATTGTGGCTCCACAGAAATGACTTCAGCAGCAACGCTCTCTGAACCTAATGACGTGCTTTGTTGGACTATAGGATTCATCAAGGGCTGAGAAGAATGTCCAGGAAGCAGTGCATCCACAAAAACTCTCCCTTCTTCCATAGCTGGGCTCTCTAGGGAAGAGAAAACTTGTTCTCTTTGAGGGTTCAACCATTGCTGGAAAGGGAGTGAAGGATTCCTTAGGGCCGCACAAATCTGCCGCTCGTTAGGAGTACTCTCAGGATATGCAGAGGCTTCTTGCTCATCTACTGCTCTTGTCAGGGACTGAGAATATCTGGGAGGCAACACTTCCAAGGAAATTTCATTCATAGATGTAATTATTGGAGCTGAAGAGGATTTTTGCTCAGTTTTAGGATTCATCAGGTAGTTTGAAGTCATTCTGTGAGACAGTGGTTCCACAAAACTGCCCCACTCCATGGTGCTCTCTTGATTTGCAGAAAACAAACGCACAAATTTAGAATTTACCCATGGCTGGAAAAGGCGGCTGGGAGTCACTGGATCCACAGAGCCACGCTGTGCTGCACAAACACTCATTGAACTGTAGGAGATATGTTGCTGAACAACAGGCGTCATGACCGACGGAGTAAGGCATTTGGAAGGCTCTTGCTTTTTCAAAGTATTCTCTGGATCTGAGAGCTCTTCTGGCTGGTCTGCAGGTTTTTCCAAGGCCTGGTTACGGCAGCTGAGAGTTAGAGCATTCCCTGAGCTGTGCCAGTCCTCGGCATTGTACTTTTCAACAGAACTATTTGATTCTGTAGAGATTTCTTTATCCTTGGACTCCAGTACTGCTTCGGAAGGACATCTGGGAGCCAACTGCTCCACAACAAAACTTCTTGATTCTGAGAGGATTCCTTCATCCTTCCCCGAGGACTGTGAGGAGTGAGCAGGATCCACTTCCTGTGAACCACTCTCCCTGTCAGAGGCGCTCTCTGATTCTGAAGAGTCTTTTTCAGCTTCAGGCTGGGAAGAATCTCCAAGAGCCAGCTGCTGTTCCACACTGCTCAGATTCACAACTAAATTCTCAGATCTTTGGAAGACTTTTTGTTTGTCATTAGGTTTGGCCGGCTGCTTCTCAGAATCACTCTCTTTCTCTAACATACTCTTTGAATCTGAATCTGGGGAGACGTTTGCAGTTTCAGGATTCTCCATAGAAATGCCTCCCTCCTCTGTTATGATATTTGTCATATCTGAAACCCTCACTATGCAGGCCTGGAGAACATTTCCTAGAGGTTCTTCTTTGCACACAGTTGGGATATTCTCTGTTTCAGACTGGGCATTTTGCAAACCAAGGCTTGGAGAAGCTTCTTCCTCTTCTGACTGGTTAGGAGAAGGATCCCTGAACACCTGAACTTCTGTGGTCACTGAAAGTACACCATCTTTTGGGGTTATACAAGGTCTTCCCACTATTGTCAAAGGAGTTACAGATTCTGTCTTATTTGCCACAGTAGCTCCATCTTCATGGTATAGCTGAGGACCACTAACCAGAGACTCCTGTATGTCCTCAGGTATGAGTTGTGGTACTGATGCTTTTTTCCCTTCAAAATCTACACCAGCATCTCTCCTTGTCATGTCACTTTCATCTGAAAGCATCTCCAGAGGGGTAGTGATTTCTGCTTGTGAAACTGCCAGCTGCTCTACCACTTGCTTCTCTGAGAGCAGGTGCCAGGAAGAAGGATTTCTGGAAGTCTGACTGGTAGATAAAGACATGCCTCTGATGCTTGGGCTTTGCATTTTACCAGACTGTAACAAGCTTCTTCCTTTGGATCCATATTCATTTATCAATGAAACACACATTCCTGTTGTTTTATGACTTTTGCTATATGCAGTTGACGCTAGGTTTTTAGTCTTATCTGTTGTGTTTTGATTATGAATTTCAGCATTGTTGCTCTGTTCCTGGTCTGAGTATTCTGTACCAAATAAAAATGAAACAATAAGAAATACATGTGCTTTAGATTTCCTAAAACAAAGATACTCTTCCCTAGCCCAGTGAGTACCTATTTGCTACTCACTTCTCTTGTATGAAGAAGCAGCTGCTCAAGAGAGAGGAGAGAGAGAGACAGACAGACAGACAGACAGACAGACAGAGACACAAACACAGACACAGACACAGAGACACAGAGACAGAGAGACAGAGAAAGACAGTGAGCGCATCTTGGTCACTATTTAAACTTTCAACAGTTGGGAAAAATTAAACCAAAGGTAAATTTAAATTCTGTAAACTGTTCCGTAGGTTGACTCATTTAACCACTAGTCTGGTTCACCATTAGTTATGAGACACATCAGGAGACAAATTTTGAGCTGGGCATGGTGGTGCATGCCTGTAATTCCAGTGTTCTGGGAAGCTGGGAAAGGAAGCTAGTAGGTTGAAGTCCAGCTTAGGCAATTTAAATATTCAGTGAGACTTTGTGTAAAAAGTAAAAAATAAAAAAGGGTTGGAGATATAGTTCAGTGTGAAGGCTGTGAGTTCAATTCCCAGGGCCAGGAGTTGGGGGGCAGGCACAAATTTTAAACTCATAACAATACTTATCTGATGAAACTGACTGGGGCAGTCAGAAGGGTTATTTTTACTTTCTGATTAGGGTTTGTATATTCTACTTGATATTTATCTGAACTGCTTGAAATTCCATACCATGTGTTTTTTTCAGAAGTGTCAATAGGAATTGTCTGGGAGGTAGGATTATGGCCTCCTTTTGTTTTCTACTCTTGTGAATTATAACAATCCTATGTAACATACATTTCAAGCAATACTTGATCACCTTAACAATTGCATCAGTCCACAGGCTTTAAGGCAAACACACAAGATAGCAGCTATCCAGGTTGAGGCCCAGGTGAAAGGGCCCCTCCTTGCTCTTTCTGTCACCACCCACTGTATCCCTGGCTCCATCTAGTGGTTTCATATGGGGATACAACTTTGAGAAGAGCTGGCTGTGCTCCAAACCATTCATTCCCTTAGGTGATGCCAACCAAACATCTGCCTCTACTAAGTATTGATTTAGTTCTACACAATATCAAAGATATGTATTAAAAATAAATCCAACAAAATATTAATCACTTAAGCTTCCTTTCTTCCTCTTTCTTTCCTTCCTTTCTTTCCAGAACAATTTTGTGGTTCTTTCATGGGGACGTGTGTTCCAGAATATTCTATGTATGAACTGACATGTGAAATCTTTTGTGGCAAAAACTTGAAATAACTATTCAACTTAATTTGTGGAATTTGACTTTTGTTTTATCAAACATTGCTTGAAATTAGCTTGCAATTAGGTGGAGCCAACATGCACACACGCATGCATGCGAGCACACACACACGCGCGCGCACAAATACATGCACACATACAAATACACAGAAAGATTATCCTGCTGATGTCATCTGTTGTTTGGGAATTGGATAGGTATTGGCTACTGAGGATATCTGCCCGCAGCTGCACAAGCCCTCTTTGCCCATGAAGGTAAGAGTGGCACTCACTGTTGACATGGCTTTTCTCTACTGGGAGAGAAAGGCAATTTTTAAAAAATCATATGTTTGCAAATTCTGCTACTCTTCTCTGATTCAGCTGTTGAGGAAGAACATTGAAGGGAAAATCACTAACTACATTCTGACACCTTGCCTTATTGAGGAACTCAACATGTACATTGACCTCAAAGAAGAGTAAACAAATTTACAAAAAAAACTAAGGACCTCTCTGGGTGGAATTCAATGAGATAAAATAGGTACCCAGGCATTGTCCTTCACCCAACTCTCATACAAACAGTACTTGTATTTAATTTGGTGGTTTGAATGAGAAGTCTTCACCTCACTGAATGCATCTTAAATTGAAAGTTCTCTGAAAACAAAGGGTAACGGTCCTGGGTAACTCTTGTCCTGTCACATTGTACTGTGCAACGAAGCCTGTGACACGTTTCTGGGTGAGAGTGAAGATGTACCAACCTGTATTTTCTATTTTCACCTTCTTTAGGTCAGTTTCTTTAGCTTTGGTTGGACTCTCTTCTCCTTCACAAGCCACTGGAAGGTTTGGCTCCTCTTCCTTGGATTCCACCTAAAACACGAAAAGAGCTTGAATCTTGCTGATGCATTCTCCATCCACTCATCCATGGTTGCTTTCCCAAAATAGGTTCATACAAATACCATAAAGATGGAAGTTATTTCTAATGGCATGCATCTAGAGGTCTCTTTGAATCATTATACCCTTTGGAAGTGGTTCTTCCAGATCTAGAGTTCCTAATATCTCAATAATATGCTGCAGTCATCATTCTAAAACTCCTTGGAAACTACCAAATCCCGCTAGAAGGCCGTAAATATGAAAATGGGGTTACCGGATCTGACAAAAATCACGCCTTTGGCAGCACTGAAATGCTCAGATTTGCCTCACTGGACCATAATCCAAACTCAAATCCTGCTGGTTTTCTTGCAGGGAATTTATTGAAAATATGAATTGGCTTGCCAATTCAAAAGAAAAAAGAAGTTTGGGGTTTTGTTGGAAGAAAAGACAGAAGATGAAGGATTTAGCCTTCACACTGAATATGCTGAAATTCGTTTAGTATAAACAAGGTTTTAGTGCAGCTCTGGAATTATCAAAGTATCACTGTCCTGAGCAGTGTCTGGAATTTGCTTAATGTAAGTACTTTATGGCAAACATTTAAAGATAAACGCATAACTCTTTTCAGTCCCATTCACAGTGCCTATACAAACCCATAGCAAAATCACTTATTTTTTAGTAAATGAGGTACACTAAACCTGAACTTAAATCTCTTCTCCATCATTTACTAGCCGTGTGACCTTGAGCAAGTTACTCCCTGAATTTCTGTGTCCATATCTAATTAAAGATCAAGAGTCCCACAGGACTTGCAGATCTAAGAGATTCCAGAGCAGCAGGAAGTGGTAGCAACCTCTGCATCATAAATGATCCTGGACCTTTTAATATTTTTCCCTATGTGAAGAAAAGAATCACAGGGATGCAGTAGATGTCCCTTCTCTCTCAGAAGATGCTCCCCAGACCTTTTCTCAGTTAGGTTACACAGAGAAAGAATGGCAGAAGGGACACACTATGTGGCCTTTAGCCAACATTCCCTGCCTCCCAGGTTTGTAGCAAGGTGTCTAGCAGGGATAGTGCATGTATAGTTTAGTGCCTAGTAACTAATCACCTCCTTACATGACACCAAATCAAGGAGATTGTCTTAAGGTCACTAGAAGTTCTCATAAACTCCCCTGTTCCTCCAACTGTTCTTTCAACTTACATTTTGTCCATTTTCTAAAGCAAAATTTCAATGTCAAAGCTAGGAGCAACGTGATGTGGTAAAAAGTGTACTGGGCTGGAAGTCAGAAGACTGGACTCTAGCCTTAGCCCTGCAACCACCTCAGTGTTTGACGTTGGGTAAGTACCTGGGCTACTTGTGGTTGCATATTCTTCCTTGTAAAATGCATGTACTACACAATCCTTCAGTCTCTTCCTGCTCTGATTCATAGACTTTTACTTTCAGCCCAGAATCACTGAGGAAGTAAATGTTTCAGGTTACTGCATCCTTTTGAATTCCAAAATCTTTAAAGTCTTAACTTTTAGTGAAAATCTTTTGCAAAAAGCATTAGTTCCCTATCTTCTTAAACAGGGATCAAGAAATATAATTGAATGGTCTTTGATGATTTGGATAAAGAGTGAGCACAATTTGCCATTCTGAGCTACGGATCTATCAAGGTAGCCAAGGTGTTTTTGGTTTTGCTTTTTATTTTTTAACTTTTTTTTGGAGACAGGGTCTCACCATGTAGCCCAAACTAACCTGGAACTTGTAATTGTTCTACCTCCACCTCCTGCATATCTGGGATTATAGGCATGTACCACACACTCAGATTGGGCAGTGTTCCTGATTTCTTATACCAAATAACCTTTGATTGTTCCCATCACCTCTCCTGTGAACTGTCACTTCACTGATCTGTGGCCATGGCTTCATTTCATTTTTATTTTCTTTTTTCTCTTTTCTCTTCTCTTGCTTTCTCTCTTCCTTCTCCCCTCCCCTCTTTGCTCCTCCCCCTCCCTCTCCTCTCCTCCTCATTTCTCTCTTTGGTACTTCTTCAGATTAAACTCAGGCAAATGCCCTGCCACTGACCTATACCCCTAGCCCATTTTTTGTGTGGTCATATTTGTAACACAGTAGGTTTGTTTAAACACAGCTCTGCTTGTTAGAAAGTCAGGTGGCAGAACCCTATGGTAGCTATGTGAAAGTCTGGAGAGCTTAACAGCTGAGTTCTGAAAGCCTGGAGTTGCTGAAGGCTTGATCTGTGAATGAGTGAGCCTGTGCTGCAGTTTGTAACTCCAGGGTCTCACCTGAATAATAACTAAAAGAATCCTTATCTGAGTTAGGGTTGAATCTCCTCCACAAAGAAGGCTGAATGATTTCCCAGATGCTAAGCTGATAAGCAGGTTCTGCAGGCATTAAATCACTGTTTTTGCTTCTTGAGTCCCTTTTATATAAGTTCTAAATGGGTAAGACATCCCATCCAATGTACATGAATTTGCCCATCCTTTTGAGTATGATAAGGCCAAAAGCATGCCCTTCACTTTGCCAAGCCATATGGATTTCCCAAGCCATATCATCTTCTAGGATTGCAAAGGTTGGAACTCATCTTTTCTTATACAGGAGATTATTCTGTGATTTCTGAAAGAACTTACAGTTTCTTCAAGACTTTTCTTTTGTTGTTTCCAGAGTTTTAAAGCCATCTTGGGTTGAGCAGCTGAAGAATCCAAACAGCTCTGGCTGATATCTGGATTGCTGAAAGCAGCCAGCTGCTGGGCACTACTGAGAAGGGCACATGCAGTTGAAGACTGTGAGTGATCGGGTCCAGATGATGGTTCAGAGAAACTCTGGAAAAAGTGGAAGAAAATAAATGAGCCAACCATATGCCATCACTGGTTTTAAAGCTGGAAATGCTTCTGGAAGAAGAATTTCTAAAAAAAATAAAATGCTTCATGAATCACCACCCCTTCTAACTCTCCTCCGGATTAGTAGGCTCATTAGAGGCAAACTGCTCTATACCTATAGATAAAAGCAAGAAACAGGAAGAACTTTGGGGTGCTCCCTTTCTTCCAAAGTATTCAAGTTTAAGCCTTATAACTTAGTAAGGACCTGCATCAAAATAAAAAATGGCTAGAGATATATCTCAGTCAAAGGCCTTGTATTCAATCTCCAGCATGCCAACAGAGAGAGAGGGAGAGGAGAGGAGAGGAGAGGAGAGGAGAGGAGAGGAGAGGAGAGGAGAGGAGAGGAGAGGAGAGGAGAGGAGAGGAGAAAAAAGAAGGAAAGGAAAGGAAAGGAAAGGAAAGGAAAGGAAAGGAAAGGAAAGGAAAGGAAAGGAAAGGAAAGGAAAGGAAAAAGGGAAGGGAAGGGAAGGGAAGGAAAGGAAAGGAAAGGAAAGGACTTCATTCAGGGGTGCTGCATGAGATAGGAACACAGCACTTAGAGGAGTTTCTCAGATTAGAGGGTTAGAAGGGCATCTGGCTGGCTGATAGGCACAACTTACGTCAGTGAAACCCAGCAAAGGTCTGGGATGTCTGCATTGGAAAAGAGATACAGGCTGTGTGGAGGGAAGAAAATCAGGGTGGAAGAGAGCCTTCACTTTCCCTTCAGGGGACTGGGAGGAGAGAAAAGCCTAACCTAAATGAAAGTTCTGGTGGTGCCCTAAGGGATAACACTTGTTGCCCCATCCCCAATCTCCACCTTCTGCCAGTAGGGGCCAGCATCTCATAAAAAAATATAAGGCCAATTTTAGTCTTCTCTACTTGGATGCTTGGGTCCCCTGATTAGCTCCCTAGTTGCTGTGCTGAGTGAACAAGCAGT
Source organism: Cavia porcellus (assembly GCF_034190915.1). Taxonomy (NCBI): domain Eukaryota; kingdom Metazoa; phylum Chordata; class Mammalia; order Rodentia; family Caviidae; genus Cavia; species Cavia porcellus. The sequence continues at coordinate 80,211,145 of NW_026947486.1, forward strand.
AGGGACCAGGCTTGCAGGGAAGCATTTAGGGATATGAGGTACAAATCATAATTTGTAAGCACTTTGAAGAAACATCCATCAAAGCCAGCACATCTGTCTGGGATGATTAGAGACACTTCTTTGGATTTTGTTGTTGCTGCTACATGGGTTTACTACTATGGATGCTAAGACTGAAACCATAACAAAGATGATAAAGCCTCAGGCCTATAGGTGGTTGGGATTTGACTGTAGCATCACAGACTCAACTTTCTGCCTGCAAGCCCACATCTATCCTATGTTAATTCAACTCTTGAATTTATTAATATAGAATTTATGCTTCAGAAAGAAAAATTTTTAGACCTGTGCTCCAGAGAAGTGGGATTTGATCCAGGGCTTTTGCACTTCTTTTTATTTTTTATTTTGAGATCGTGCCATAGCAAGTCACTAAACTGACCAGACAGGGCTTGAACCTGTGATCCTTTACACTCAGCCTCCCAGGGGTTGGGATTATAGGCACATGCCATAGACAAGGGTTTGAAATATTGGCTATAAATAATTTAACTTTGTGAGCCTACTCAAATCTATATAGAGAGGAAACTACATGTCTTAAAATGTGATCTAATTTTATTAGAGATCACAAGGTAATCTCTAAGAAGACTATATTAAAATACATAGAAAAGGAAATGAGAAGGCCATTAAGAGTATGCAAAAAAATTGATTAAACTCCAAACATGCTAGCCACGGATGAAATAAGGAACAAAACAGACACAGTATGTAGAGACAAAAAAAGCAAACAGCAGAGTTTTTACTTGTTAGTAAATTAGTAATGTTGCAACAAATACTCCAATTAACAGGCAGAAATTGGCAGGGAGGATTTAAAAATTGGCCCATCTGTATGTTCTTTCAAGAGATGCCCTTTTTCTCTTTTTGAGACAATGTCTCAGTATGCAGTTTAGGCTGGCCTTGAACTCACTTTGTAGCCTGGGCTGGCCTCAAATTCACAGCAATTCTCCTGCCTCAGCCTCCTGAGTGTCAGGATTATGGGTATGTCCCAATACTCCCAGCAAGAGATGCACTTTAGGTCCAAAGACATAAACAGAATGAAAGTGAAAACGATGATAGAAAGATACTTCAAGAAAATAGAACTGGGGTGGCTATGTTAACAAGTACTACTGGACAAAAATGATCAGATAAGCAAAATACAATTATAGTGGGAGCCCTCAATATCCCACTGTCACAAATAGGCAAGTCAACTAGATAATAATCAACAAAACAATCAGAAATAAACAAAACCTTTAAACAAATGAATTTAATAGGTAAACACTTTACAGAGTGCTCTATATAACAATAGAATACACATTCTTCTGAGTAATACATGGAACTTTCTCCAAAATAAACAACACACTAGCCAATAAAGCATGCTTTAGTAACTACAAAAAAATTGTAATTATGCCATACATATGACTAAATTATAGCATAATGAAAATAGAACTCAGTGGCAAAAGAAACCAAATGCATGGAAATTAAACAATACATTCCTGAATGATCAATGGATCACAGAAGAAATTAAGGAAGAAGTAAAACAGTTTTAAATGATAATGCCCGTAAAACATACCAGATTTATAGGACACAACGAAAGCAGTCCTAAGAGGGAAGTTTCTAAATGTGAATGTCTCATCACGAAAACAAAGCAAGCCCAAATAAGTAACCTAATGATGCACCTCAATGTCTTTCAGAAACAAGAAAGATCCAAATTAAAGCAAGTACAAGAAAGCAAATTTTGTTATTCTCTTACAAAAAAAGTAATAAGATCAAAGGGAGCAATAAAACCCAAAATGTGTAAATTTTGTTGTAATAGAGGGAAAAAAAAAGTGCCCTAAGGGATACAACAGCAAGGGTGTTTAGGTGTGTTAAATAGATGACCATATTAATTTTTTTGATTGGATTATTGAACACAACTATTTGTAGTCTCACTGTTTGAATGTTCACTTTGTATGCTTTGATCCTGTGACCTGAAACACCGTTTCTAAGATGATAGCGTGTAATCTATTAACTGGTGATAGCTCACTGTTTTTTTTTTGGTTTTTTTTTTTGTTTTTTTGTAGTTCTTTATTACTTGTACCCTTACACTGTTTGGTTTTGTTCTGCTTTTTTTTTCTTTTTCCTTTTAAATTAAAAAAAAGAAAGCAAATTTTAAAAATTGAAGCAGGAATCAACGAAACAGATAAAAAGGTGAAGAATCAACAAAACAAAGAGTTGGTTCTTCAAAAGAAAAAATGAAATAAACAAACCCTTAATCTCATAAGAGAAAGGAAAGATGTAAATCAATGCAATGAAAAAAGTGAAATCAAAATGAACACAGCCAAAATTCAAAAGATTATTAGCAACTATTTCTTAAAACTGTATACCAGGGGCTGGGGATTTAGCTCAGTGGCATAAGCGCCTGCCTTGCAAATGTGCGGTCGTGAGTTCGACCCTTGGTACTGGTAAAAATGAAAAAGACAAAAAAAAAAAAAACTGTATACCAATAAACTGGAGAATTTATAAGAAATGGATACATACTTAAACATACATGAATTACCAAAACGAAACCAAGAAGATATAAAAACCATAAATAACTTGATAACAGGCAATAAAATTGAAGCAGTAATTTTTAAAAATCCTACTAAGAAATTCTCAGGTTCTAATGAATGATTGCTGAATTCTACAAGAACGTTAGTGAAGATTCATTCCATGTGTATACTCCCCAAAATTTCTGATGAAATCTAAAAGGAAGTAATATTCCCAGAGCCATTCCTGGAAGCTGGCATTACCCTAATTCCAAAGTCAGACAGGGATCCAACCAAAAAAACAGAACTACAGGCCAGTGTCTTTAATGAACATAGACACAAAATCCTGAATAAAATTCTGGAAGAGGAATGCAACAAATAATTGGAAAGATCATACATTATGACCAAGTAGGATACATCCTAGGGATGAAAGAATGGTTCAACATATATAAATCAATACATGGAAGATATCACATAAACAGAAGCAAGAATGAAAATCACATGGTCATATTAGTAGACAAAGATAAAGCTTTTGACAAAATCTAACATCCAAATATTATAAAAATTTGAAGAAAACAGGTATAGAAGAATCTTATGTTGATCTGATTAATGTAGTTTATGAGAAATCTATTGCCAACATCATATTAAATGAGGAAAAGCTGAAAGTTTTCCCTGTGGAATCATAAAGAAGGCAAAGTGATGTCCACTATCAACACTCCTGTTCAATATGGTACTCAAAACATTAGCCAGAACAATCAGGGATCAGAAAAAAATAAAAGTGATGTGTATAAGAAAGAAAGAACTTAAATGATCATTTTTGCAGACAGCATGATCGTCCTCATAGAAGATAAAAAAACTTCACCAAAAGACTCCTAAAATTAACAACCAAATTCAGCAATGTAGCAGTACATAAATTAACACAGGAGAGTAAACAGCATTCCTATATACCAATTATGAACTCACTGAGAAAGAAATTAGGAAGCGTATCATTCACAATACCATTTTAAAAATTACTTAGTAATTACCCTAACCAAGGAAATTAAAGAGCTCTACAATGAAAACTACAGTGCTGTGAAAAAGGAGTTCAAAGGGGACATTGGAAAATGGAAGGCCATCCCTGTTCCTGAGTACAGAGAACCAGTGTAGTAAAAAAATGACCATATTTCTAAAACTGATATACAGATTTGTTGGGGATCGGGTTGTGTAAGGGTTAAGTTGCTGAGCACGGTGTTCCGAAGACAAGTTAACCCCACAGTTGTGGCAGTTGAGGACACTAGGCTCTCACTCCCTATTCCAAATCAATCTTTGCCAACTTAAGCGATAAGAGGGTTCTCTCAATTCGCAAAATTTACTTCTTAGAATGTCTTCGATCCTTTGTTTCACAAGGCCTGCTCATTTTTGTGGGCTTTTGTTTCAGACGTGCCTTCCATTTTCTGCACCCCCTTGAATTGTTAAGGACTCAATAAATATGGTCAGTTCAGAGAAGTCTTTGTCTTAGCTCCAAGAGAGTTCTGGCCTTCCTGGACCCCCAAACCATATTACTTGTCTCTTTTATTTAAGCCTTCACTATACACTTGTCATGGGAGATCAAGAGCGCAGCCACATCCCCTAATACAGATTTAACCCAATCCAATTCGAAATACCAACAGCATTCCCCACAGAATTACAGAAAGCAATTGTAAAATTCTCAAGGAAGCAGAAGCAACCCAGAATAGCAAAAACAATCTTGGTTACCAGGAGCAAAGCAGCAGCATCACAATCCCAGATTTGAAGTTATATTAAAAGCATTAATTATAAAAGCAGCATGATAATGACACAAAAACAGACCTGCAGATCAGTGAAACAGAGAAGAGAACACAAAAACACACTCAGTCATATTCAGTTATTTGATCTTTAACAAAGGAACCAAAATTATATATTGGAGGAACGATAGCCTCTTTAGTAAATGGTGCTTGTAAAACTATCTACTTACAGAAGATAAAATGTATCTCACTGTGTACTTAATCAAAATCAAAATAAGTCAAAGGTCTAAATTTTAAAATAGAAACAATCTGCTGGAATATAAAATAGGTAAATATATAGGTAAATATAAAATAGGCCTTGGGAAGTAATATTTTGGTGTGATAGAGAAACAAAGAAAGGAAAAGGGAGGCCTTTATTGTGCAAGTACCCTCAGAGGAGAACAAAGAAGTGGAAGTATTTTTAGCAGATCTGGCTGGGGAAGAAGTTTGGGAGGTGGGCAAAATAGCATATCAATAGCTGATTTGAAGGAGCAGCTGCATGGGCAAAACAGGAAACAGAATGATTTACTGGGGCTGGGGTGGAGAGCTTGCGTGGTTGTGGAGTCTTGGGATTGAGAGAGCTCAGCACATGCACCAAAGGAGAGATTTATTTCTGGAACTAGAAGGAAAACATAGAAGTTACTCTTGGAGAGAAGCTGCTTCTCTGGGCCCAGTACTAACTTAGGTGGATGTCATGTTAGAGATAGCTAAGCCCCAGGCTGGCAGAATCTATTAGCAAGGGCTTTCTGAACCCTAATACTTCAAGAATGTACCCAGAGTCAACAACTGGGATCATACCATATGTAAGGGCTTCCTAACAGCAAAAGAAACAAATAAGGATGAAGAGACAACCTACAGAAAGGGAAAACATTTTTGCCAGCTATTCTCTAGACAGTGGACTACATCTAGAATATATAAAGAACTAAAGCAAACAATAACAAAACAAAATATGGGAGATGAATAGATGAAGAGGTACAAATAGCTAATAAATACATCTAAAATGTTCAACATGGCTGGCCAATGCAAATTAAAACAACACTGAACTTCCATCTCACTCCAGAAAGAATGGCCATCATCAAGAAATCAAGTAACAACAAATGCTGGCAAGGCTGCAGGGAAAAAGGAACACTTCTACATTGTTGATGGGAATGTAAACTGGTTAAACTGCTATCGAAATTCCTCAAGAACTAAAAATAGAAATTCCTTTTGTGTCAGATATTTGCTTTCTAGTTATCTAGCTGGGAGAGTTACAGGTATCATGTTACAGTGCTACATGCATACCCATGCTTACAGAAGCACAATTTACAATAGTTAAACCTTGGAAGCAGCCTATATGCCCATCAAAAGATGGTATATAAAGCAAATATGGTAGTTATACACAATGGAGTATTACTCTGCTATAAAAAGGAAGGATAAACTTCAGTTATTTGTAGAACAATGGATATACATTTGGCCAGTAATTTTAAGTGAAATAAATCAGACACACAGGCTTAAATACCATATGGTTTCCCTTATATAAAAACCCTAAAATATTAACAAAGACAAAATAAAAGATAGATAATAGGAAATAGGGTTATAGATTTTGTTCAAATAGTAAGGGGCTAAAGAGACAGATGGTGGGGGGTGGAAAAAAGGGAATTAAAAAGTGTCTTAGTTAACTTTACTCATTGCTGAGACGAAATATCTGATGCTCAACATGCAGGAAGGAAAGGTTATTTCTTACAGTTCTTAGAGGTTTCAGTCCATACTCAACTGGCTCCAAGGCAGCGTGGTGTGGCGCTGCTGCAGTTCATGGCCGCTGCAACCGCAAAAGTGAAAGCAAAAAAGCGAAACGCACCTTCTTCCCGCCATTACATCATGCAGTAGCTCCACCACTAGGCAGGTGGAACACTCACACTGCCAATCCCAGCGCTAGACAGCAAACCAATCACAAATGCTAGATTCAGCCGCTACCATATTACACGAAGCCTGGGGGAGCCAAAGGAATAATCTATAACAAAAAGTAAACTAAGATGCATTATTTATATATACCAAATCCCACAAGAAATGTAATCATTTATTTAAATGTACACTAATAAAAATTTTTAAAAACTGAAAAGAAAAAATAAAAAGCATAAAGAAGAAAACAAACGGAAAATCATGACTATCCTGAATAAATATTAAAAACATAACAAATCTTGGGGGATTCAGTAAAACCAGTCTTCAAAATTAAATCAGTTTATCTATCTATCTGTCCAATCTATGTTTAAAAAGGTGAAAGACCTCAAATCAATAAATGAATTCTAGGGGCTGGGGATTTAGCTCAGTGGCATAAGTGCCTGCTTGCAAGCATGCGTGAGTTCATCCTCCGTACCAAAAAAAAAAAAAGAAGAAGAAAAGAAAAAAAAAATGAATTCTCTACTTTAACGAACTGGAAAAACAAGACCAAATCAAAGCCCAAACTAGTGGAAGGGAGGAAACAATACAGATTAAAGCCGAAATAAGTGAAATAGAAAACAAGATATAGAAAATCAACAAAACCAAAAGTTTTTTCTTTGAAAAAAATTGATAATTTTCCCCTAGATTGACAAAGGAAAATGATAGAAAACACAAATTAGTATAATCACACTGTGAGAATATTACTGTCCACCTCAGAAATAAAAAGCTTTATAAGACAGCAGTATTAACATTTGTATGCCAACGCATTAGATAACCCAGATAAAATGAATAAATTTTGAGAAATATCCAAATTGCCAAAACCAATTCAAGAAGAAATGAAAAATCTTAATAAACCAAAACCAGTAAAAAGATTTAATCTGTGCCAAGGATTTAGCTCAGAGGCTCAAGTGCTTGCTTGGTAAGCGCAAGGCGGTGAGTTTGATCCCTGGTACCAAAAAAAAAAAAAAAAAAAGATTTAATCTGTAATCAAAATCTCACAACACATGGCTTCACTGGTGAATTATACCACGTTCTGAAGAAGAATTAGTAGCAATCTCTCACAAAATTTTCCAAGAAAACAAGAGGAATACCTGTATTTCCTAACTGATTCCGAGTCCTGTATTTCCATGATATCGAAGTCAGATAAAAGGGACAAGAATAGAATGCTATAGGCCAAATGCCCTTATGTAAACACATGCAAACATACTAGTAAGCCACAACCAACAGCACAATAAGATGATTACAGGTTATGACCAACTGGTATTTATCTGAAGGTTTCAAGGATATATAAAAACTATCCCATGTAATACAGTGCGTTAATAAAATGAATGAAAACATGATCTTCGCAACTGATGTAGAAAAAATATTTAACAAAATCCAACATCTTTTCATGGTAAAAAAAATAATCCCTTAATAAACTAGATCTAGAGGGTATACATGAAAAAAAATCTACTACTGACATACTTAACTGTGAAAGACTAGATGCTTTCCCTCATGAGCAGGAATAAGACAAGGATATCTGTTTTTTGTCTCTTCCTTTCAACATTCTACTGGAAGGGCTAGCCAGAGTAATTAGCAATAAAAAGAAACAAAAGCCATCCAAATCAGAGAATAGCATAAAACTACTCACAAGTGGCAGAATCTTATACACAGAAAGTCCCAAGAAATCCCTATAAATTTACTGGAGCTAACAAATGAATTCATCAAAGTTGAAGGATACATGATCAACATACACAAATGAGTTGTATTTATAAAGTCTAGAGATGGTACATCTAAAAAGGGAATTAGTAAAACACTTCCACTTACAATATCATCAAAACAATAAAATAGTAGGCAGGCAGGTGCTTATGACACTGAGCTAAACCTGAGTCTGTACTGTCATTGTTTGATTGTCCACTTTTTATGCTTTGATGTTGTGACTTGAGCAACTACTTATAAGATAACAATATGTAATTTATCAACTAGTGGTTTCTTATTGTTTTTTAAATTCTGTATTATTTCTACCTTTTTTTCTGTTTTGCTTTCTTTCTCTAAGTAAAAAAAAGTAAAATATTTAAGAATAAATTTAACCAAGGGAAGGCAAGACTTATACATTATAACTTCAAAATATAACTGAAAGAAATTTTAAAAGACTTAAATAAAACCATACATTCAATGTTTCATACTTCCTAAAGAGAACTACAAATTCCATGTAATTCTTACCAAAATTCCAATAGTCCTTTTTGAAGACATGGAAAAGTGAATTATTAAATAGGTAGGGACTCTGAATAGCCAAAACAATCTCTTTTTTTTTTTGGTACCAGGGATAGAACTAACGACCTAGCCTAGCAGGTGCCTATGCCGCTAAGATAAATCCTTAGCCCCAGCCAAAACAATCTTGAAAAAGAACAAAATTGGAGAATTTACATTTTAAAGTTTCAAACCTTACTACAAAACTATAGTAAACTATACTACACAATACTGTGTGAACAGATTTTTAGATAAATGATGGAATTAAGAATCCAGAATTAAACCTAATTGATTTTCAACAAGGATAATAAGAAATTTCAATTGAAAATAAACACCTTTTTAACATTGGTGCTGGGACAACTGTATCCACATGAAAAAGAATAAAACTGCATCCTTACCTCACATTGCATACAAAATTAACTTGAAATGAACCAAAGACCTACACATAAGAACTAAACCATCAAAATTCTAGAAGTAAACAGGGATAAACATCATGATCTTAGATCTGGCAAGTAGATATGGTACCAAAAGCACCAATAGCAAAAGAAAAAATAGAAAAGTTGGACTTCGTCAAAAAATTTTTAAAAGTTGTTAGTCAACAATAATCAAGAAAGAAAGTTAACAGACAACTCACAAAATGGGGAAACCATAGTATCCACAAATTATATATTGGATAAAGGTCTAATGTTCACATTGTATGAAGGAGTCTTACAACTCAACAACCAATGACAACAGTCGCAGTTAATTAATGGTCAAAGGACTTGAATAGATATTTGTATATCTCAAAGAAGATCTACAAATGGCCAACAAGCACATGTAAATAACGATGCTCAACATCATCAGTCATTAGTCACTAGAGACATGCAAGTCAAAACCACAAGGAAATACTACCTCATACTAACTGTCATGAATATAATTTCTTAAAAGGAAAATAACAAGTACTGGCTATGATGTAAAGAGACTTGAACCCTTCTACATTGCCAAAGGGAAAGCAATATAAAGTTATACAGCTACTTGGGAAACACTTTGGTAGTTCCTCAAAAAATTAAACATATAATTACCTCATGACCTACCAATTACACCCCTAGGTATATACCCCCCAAAATTGTGAACCGGTGTTCAAATAAAAACTCACATGTGAATGTTCACCATGCCATCATAGCACTATTCACAATTGCCAAAAAGTAGATGGGACACAAATGTCCATCATTGGACAGATAAAACATGATAAGAGCTGAGTGTGCTAGCGCATGCCTGCAATCCCAGCACTCAAGACTCAGCAGGAGGACCGTTGGAAGTTCAAGACCAATGTGGGCTACAAAGTGAGCTCAAGGCCACTCAAGGCCAGCCTGAACTACATAGTGAGACCCTGTCTCAAAAAGACAGAAAAATGGTAATACATACAATGGAGTATTATGCAACAATAAATAAGAATAAAGTTCTGATACATGCTACAATGTGAATGAACCTCAAAAAATATTATGCTACAAGAAAGAACCCAGACACAAAGGCCACATATTGAATGATTCCGCTTATATTGAATGAATACAAAAGGAAAATATAGAGACAGAAAGCAAAGTAGTTGTCAGCGGCTGATGAGAAGATAAAAATGGCACATCACTGCTTGATAGGTACTAGGTTTCTACTTGAGAGAGCTACACTGATTGTGGACCTACGTACAGGTAATGGTTGTATGACACTACGAATGCATGTAATGCCACTGAATTATATACTTTAAAGTGGTTTAAATGGTAAATTTAAACCATTATGTCATCTGATTTTGCCACAATAAAAATATTACTTAATTTAATCCTTTCACCAGTTCAAGTTGTCCATCCAAAATCACCTGATTTAGAGGTATTTTGCATAAAATATATATAATTATGGCCCAAATCCATAAATCAGTGAATGTCCACCCACCTATTACCAATCTGTTTTAAATCCTAACCTATTTTTTACATGTATAATCAAAGGTTTTTTCCATTCATAGGATCCTTTAACAACAAAATAGAGTCTTATTCTGACTGGCTGTACCAGTCAATTTCCTGTTGCTGGGATGAAATACCTGGCATGTGCAACTCAAAGTAGGAGAGGTTTATTTTGAAGTATAGTTTTAGTGGGTTCAGTCCATAGCCAGCTGGCTCCAAGGCAGAAACAGAATGGTAGACAAGCATGGTAAAGAGAAATTGTACATCTCATGAGGCCAAGAAGCAAAAAAAGAAGGGAGGTTCTGGGGACAAGAAGATACCCTCCCAGGTCATGTCCCCAATGATCCACCTTTGCTGACTAGGCCCCATCTCTGGACAGATGAAACTTTTGGGGGATGTTTTAGATCTAATCCACAATATTAACCAGTAGTTTTCATTATAAATTATTTCTGTTTACTGTTAGCTCTCAAGGTAAATTATTCTAAAATCTGTATTAGTCTAAAAGTCTTTCCAAGTATAACCCAATGAATTAAATTAAATTTGAAAATGAGAGTGTTGATATGAGTAAAATTTACTAATTTTCCAATTGTTGATCGACATTCTATGGTTAGCAGAGCTGAAGATGAACATTCACACATATTCACTCATGTGTCAACTGTCTATCAAATACTACTACATGCCTGAACATCTGAGATTTCAAAATTTGAAAGTAAAGAATCTTTGAGCAAAAAATATCTCGTTCTTTTTAATTGATGTTAGTGGCACACTTCTGAAATGCCACAATCTGGTAGGCTCAGGTGAAAGAATTGCAAAGTTTGAGCCCAGCCTAGGCAATTTAGCAACTTAATGAAACCCTGTCTCACAATAAAATTTAAAAACTCAGTATGAATCCCTAGTACTTCAAAAAAATCACTATTTTTGTTTTGACAAAATAACTGAAAACATTTTCAAACTACTACTATTTCTGAAAAACTGTCCTCCATTGTTCATAAATTAAAATGGCGATTATTTGGTTTGTAGAATTGGATGGAAAATGTAAAACACAGTACAAAACAAAAGCCAAGAATTGCAGTTCCTCTCCCAAACAAATAATCACTCTAATTTCCCCCTTATTTAGAGTTGTAGCAGTAGAAAAGAGAATACAAAAAGAAATTATGTATGGGATGGGGGACTCTCCCTCAGCTCATCTCTTAGAAAGTAGCTAATACCTTCTTTGCTGTCAAGATCATTTGTGATGAAGTGTTAGTTTGTGGGCTTTTAGGTAGATTATCATCAATAGACATGTTTTCAATGTCCTTAGAAATTTCTTCAGCTCGGATAAGAGGTGGGCTGAGGCTGGGTTGGCGTGGACGCAGTGGTGGGATCTGTCAAAGGAGAAAAGAAAAGGAAAAAGTCAAAACTTGAATGATTTTCCCCAGTTTGCTGCTCTCTCATTCCTTAATTGTTGGAGAAATAAAAACTTCATAAGAAAACAATAGGTCCAGGAAGGAACCACTTGGCTCCCTCCCTTCACTCCTAGTACCTATCTACACCTAACAGCCTTGGTTAAACTTCTGAGTTGCTGCACACATTTGCCAATTTCCAAAGGCAGAAGCTTCAGTTTGCTCGTGTAATCAAAACCAGAATCCCAATGTTATCTTCTTACTGGTGTTAAATACACCTCTTGCTTGACTTTGATCTTTAATTTTGTGTCTTGTCTGCAGTCCTATTCTTGGAGAGGTGAGTCTGCGAGGAGAATCTGAGCCTGGGATTTCATCCAAGTGACACTCCTCACGCTTATTATTCCAGAAACTGTCTGAACTGGAAGCTGACCATGCTGATTGCTTATTTTAAGCATGTTAAGATTTATTTTTCTAAGATTTTAAAGAAAATTTAAAGATGTATGACTAAGGTATAGCTCAGAGGCAGAGTGCTTGCCTAGTATGTGTGAAGTCCTGGGTTTGAAACCTGGAAAGAAGTAAAGAAGGAAGGAAGAGCAATAAAATGAAAGGGAAAGAAAAGGAAGGGAAGGAAGGGAAAGGGAAGTGAGGGGAAGGGAAGGGAAAGGAAGGGAAGGGAATGGAAAGGAGGGGAGGGGAAGGGAAGGGAAGGGAAGGGAAGGGAAGGCAAGGGAGGGGAGGGGAGAGGAGGGGAAGGGAGGGGAAGGGAAGGGAAGGGAAGGGAAGGGAAGGGAAGGGAAGGGAGGGGAGGGGAGGGGAGGGGAAGGGAAGGGAAGGGAAAGGAAGGGAAGGGAAGGGAAGGGAGGGGAAGGGAGGGGAAGGGAGGGGAAGGGAGGCGAAGGGAAGGGAAGGGGAAGGGAAGGGAAGAGAAGGGAAGGGAAGGGAGGGAAGGGAAAGGAAGGGAAGGGAAGGGAAGGGAAGGGAAGGGAAGGGAAGGGAAGGGAGGGGAGGGAAGGGAAAGGAAGGGAAGGGAAGGGAAGGGAAGGGAAGGGAAGGGAGGGGAGGGGAAGGGAGGAGAAGAGAAGGGAAGGGAAGGGAAGTGAAGGGAAGGGAGGGGAGGGGAAGGGAGGAGAAGGGAAGGGAAGGGAAGGGAGGGGAAGGGAAGGGAAGGGAAGGGAAGGGAGGGGAGGGGAGGGAAGGGAGGGGAGGGGAGGGGAAGGGAGGCGAAGAAAAGGGAAGGGAAGGGGAAGGGAAGGCGAGGGAGGGGAGGGGAAGGGAGGGGAAGGGAAGGGAAGGGAAGGGAGGGGAAGGGAAGGGAAGGGAAGGGAGGGAAGGAAAGCAAAGAGAAGGGAAGGGAAGGGAAGGGAAATGAGGGAAGGGGAAGGGAAGGGAGGGGAAGGGAAGGGAAGGGAAGGGAGGGGAAGGGAAGGGAGGGAAGGGAGAGGAAGGGAAGGGAAGGGAGGGGAATGGAGGGGAAGGGAAGGGAAGGGGAAGGGAAGGCGAGGGAGGGGAGGGGAAGGGAGGGGAAGGGAAGGGAAGGGAAGGGAGGGAAGGAAAGCAAAGAGAAGGGAAGGGAAGGGAAGGGAAATGAGGGAAGGGGAAGGGAAGGGAAGGGAAGGGAGGGGAGGGGAAGGGAGGGGAAGGGAAGGGAAGGGAAGGGAAGGGAGAGGAAGGGAAGGGAAGGGAAGGGAAGGGAGGGGAAGGGAGGGGAAGGGAGGGGAAGGGAGGGAAGGGGAAGGAAAGGGAAGGGAGGGAAGGGAGGGAAGGGAAGGGAAGGGAAGGGAAGGGAAGGGAAGGAAAGGGAAGGGAGGGAAGGAAAGGGAAGGGAGGGAAGGGAAGGGAAGGGAAGGGAGGGGAAGGGAGGGAAGGGAAGGGAAGGGAAGGGAAGGGAAGGGAAGGGAAGGAAAGGGAAGGGAGGGAAGGGAGGGAAGGGAGGGAAGGGAAGGGAAGGGAAGGGAAGGGAAGGGAAGGGAGGGAAGGGAAGGGAAGGGAAGGGAGAGGAAGGGAAGGGAAGGGAAGGGAGGGGAAGGGAGGGGAAGGGAGGCGAAGGGAAGGGAAGGGAAGGGAGGGGAGGGGAAGGGAGGGGAAGGGAAGGGAAGGGAAGGGAAGAGAGGGAAGGGGAAGGGCAGGGAAGGGACAGGAGAGGAGGGGAAGGGAGGAGAAGGAAGGGAAGAGAAGGGAAGGAATGGGAAGAGAGGGAAGGGGAAGGGAAATGAAGGGAAGGGAAGGGAAAGCGGGAAGGGAAGGGAAGGGAACAGAGGGAAGGGAAGGGAAGGAAAGGGAAGGGAAGGGAGGGGAAGGGAGGGGAAGGGAAGGGACGGGAGGGGAAGGGAAGGGAAGGGAAGGGAAGGGAAGGAAGGGAAGGGAAGGGAAGGGAAGGAAATGGAAGGGAAGGGAAGGGAAGGGAAGGGAAGGGAAGGAAGGGAAGGGAAGGGAAGGGAAGGGAATGGAAGGGAGGGAAAGGGAAAGGGCAAGGAGGGGAGGCTAGGAGAGGGGAGGGAGGGAAGGGAAAGGAAGGGGAGGGATGGAAAGGAAAGGTAAAGAGTGACCAGTTCAGTCCTAGTTTCCTAAGGGTATGAAACTTGGTCATTAGGGTTCTTTTGGGGATTTATCAGGTTAACTTAGGAGGAGAGGAAGAAATGAAAGAAGAAAGGAAAAAAGGAAGGATAGAGGGAGTAAAGGAAGAGAGAGAAGAAAGGAAGGAGGGAAGAAAGACAGGTCACTACAGATGTAATTTTAATTTCCTAAGAATGTAAAAATTCATTATCTGTGGTTTTTTTGCAACTCTAAACTAGTTTAGTTAATTCTAAATTTAAATATCATGATACAGGGGCAGTAAGTTACAAATGCCTGCCTGGCGAGCTCAAGGTCCTGAGTTCGATTCCTGGTACCAAAAAAAAGAAAAAGAAAACACAGTAAAAAAGAAATTACTGCCTAATCCAAAGTCATGAATATTTTCCCCTGTGTTTTCTAAGCATTATATAACTTTAGCTCTTTTGTTTTTGTATTTCATTCATACTGAGTTCATTTTTGTATATGCTGTAAAATAAGAGTGCAATTTATTATTTTACATGTGGGTATTCATTTTCCCCAGCACTATGTGCTGAAATAACTGTTCTTTTGTCATTGAAAATATTTAGTACATTTATCAAAAATCATTTAACCTATGTGTGTTCATTTATAGCCCTTTCTTATATTCCAGTGGTCTATATGCCTTCACAAATAATTTTAATATTGAATATATTTTGAAATACTATTTTGGACATATTAGGTTAAATACATTCTTAAAATAAAGATTGCCTATTTTAAAAAAGGAACATGGTACACTTCACTTGGAGACATTGATCCGTGCCATGGTCCTCTTGATGTGGATCAGAATTCTTGATTTTATCCTTAACAAATATCAGATAAGCCTCTATAATGTGTTATACCTGATTCCAAAAGCATGGATTTACAACAGTGACCAGATTCCATCAGAAGCCCAGGGGAAGTGGCCAGATCAAACCATCCTGAAACGCATTTCCAATAACCAATACAACTGGTGCTAGTTCTCTTAAGGCCACAGCAACCATTGTAAAGGTCTGGCCAGCTTGAAAGGAAGGATTCCTAACTACTGTGTACTTTTGTCTCCTAACTATAAGGGCCAAGAAGGGGAGGTCCCATACTAGAGGCTAAGTTCAGGAAGTTTAGAAGCAACAGTCAGAACAGATGTATGCCTACTTTCTTAAGACGGCTGCAGAGAGTGTTGGGCCTGAAAGCTATACGAAAAAAACTGCCTTGTAGTTTTATTTTCCTAAACGACTCTATTTAATTTAATAGCAGGAAAATGGTAATAATTAAGAAGATGTAGGTCACATCTTCTTAATTATAAGTGGTCAAGTAAATAGAATATAAAGTTTCAGTAATCTAGGCACTCAATTCCTAATGCTTCAAAGGTGACTGCCTGGCAGGGAGTAAAACTGGCTTACTCCCAGTAATTCTTAGTTTTATTTTGTTTTGTAATACATAACTGAATCCAGTATCTTCATAATGAGCTACATCTTCAGCCTTTATTAAATTTTATTTTTTACTATGAGACAGACAGAGTCTTAATACAATGAGTCATTAAATTGCCCAAACTGAGCTCGAACTTGCAATTTCCCTGCCTCAGCTTTTCAGAGTGCTGGGACTACAGCCATGTGCCACCATGCCTGGCTTAACAGAGGTTGTTGTGCAGAAACTAGAGCAACTATGTGGGGGCATTTAGCAGACACATGAGATATAAGCCCCACTTGCAGTTACTTTTTTGTGGTTTTTGAGGTACTGGAGATTGAATCTAGGGTCTCCTGAATGTTAAACAAGCGCTCTACACTGACCTAAACCCCCAGCCCTGTCACTTACATTTTGCCAGATGCAAAATAATCAGCTCTCCAGTGGAGAAGGTCTCCTCCTCATATAGCCTCCCCAGTTACACAGGGCTTAGGGCTTAGTCTCATGCGCATGTTAAGAGAAGGAAGAGGCAGCTGGCAAAGGTCGACTTCCTGGTAACGTCTCCAGCTCTATCTGGAGCATTTCTGGTTCAGAGTTCCAGAGGAGTCTGAGTGAGCAACAGCTGTCTTCTACAGTTTATAATTAGCTGGAGATAAGACATTATCTCATATATGTACATTTTACTGGGGCTGAAAATGTGTCTTGTCCAGACAAATACAAAGGGTTCAAGCATCTCAGAAAATGGACCAGTGAAAAGATCATGAATTTTGAGGTTAACTTATCTGTGTCAGATTATTACCTGGGTGAGTTTGAATGATTTCGCAAGCCTTCATTCAATTCTCACAAGCAACGCTTTGAGATAAATGTTAATACCAGATTCATTAGAGATAAGGAAAGGGATTCTCAGGGAGGTTAAACAACTAACCCAGCATGACGCATCAATAAGTGGCAGAAAGTTCAAGCACAGATTTGTCTGACTTAGTCTAATCTTATTACCTCACTGATCTTGGAACCTGCAACCCAGATTCCACTTCTGGGCACAAACCCAATCATAGATCTAGATGAAGGTCCAGTTCTAGGCAGAGTTCTGAAAGCCTGAGATCTCTGTGGAAGAAGAAGAAAAACTCAAAGGTTGGAATACTAAAACATAAACGATGTATGTCACTGTCAAAATAATATTTCAGCAGTATATTGGGATACAAGACAAGTAAACATGGTAATACCGGCCAATACTGTGTGCTGGGCAACAGGTAAGCTATACATTTATACATTCAATGCTAAAAATAGTCTTGAAGAATGGAATCAGCTAAGAAGTTGGATCAATCCACCCCAACACACACTTTTGAGGGGGCATGGTAATAGCAGGGAATAGAAGAGGAGAGGTATGCTAATTAGACCCTGATATTCAATTTCACTGTTACCCGCAGAGTTTTTCTTCCCTGGAACTCTGTAAGAAACATTTCACTTGCTGATTCAGACTCAGTGTTGAACATGAAGATGCTGTCATGGGACAGGGATTTGCTTCCCATGCTGCTCTTACTCCTGGAGAAAAAAAGAAAAGGTCTTATAAAAGCAGACTATGAGCCCCAGGAAATGAAGACAAATGTATATGCACAACATAGCCTGCCAGATATACCTCAGAAAGAATGTAGGAAGGCATATGTACTGACACAGAACACTGTCCTTAAGATATGAAGTGAAAACATAAAAAGTAGCATGCACCCATTTAACACTTACACATATGCTACATGTAAGTTTTGGTCCAAGAAAAGCATCTGGAAGGATATCCACCAAAATGTAAATGCTATTTCCCTCTGCAGAATGGTACTAGGAGGAGAAGGATTTCTATTTTCTACTTATGTACTTCTGTGTAATTTTAATTCTTTATATTGTGAACATCTCTTTTCTATAAAACAGTTTCACTGCAATATAATTTACATACTATACAGTTCACCCATTTAAAATACATAATTTTGTAGTGGCAATCCTGGGGAATGGGTGGAGTTATGAAAGATCTCTCACACCCACTTTTATCTTCAGTGTCTTTGTTTTGGTTTGTTTTAGTGCTCACTTGAGCAGCACATACACTAAAATTGATTTGCTTTAAAATATCAAAGATCCCCCCAGATACACAAGATTTTCATTCAGCAGGCTTTTTTTTTTCCTGGTTCACACAACAGATCTGTGCTATGGCTGTCCCATTTTCAAATTCATGTCATATACCATCCAAGTCGCTCTTGCATCCAAATTTGTGAACCAATTTGGAAATCCCTTCTGATTATGAAAGGAACCAATTTAGTTTGATCACAATTATATGTTAAAGAAAATGAGGGGAAAGTTAGAAACAAAAGGGCTAACGGCACAAAAGGCTCCCACTGGAACGTGGTGATCCATTTTACATTTTAAAATTTAAAGCAAAAGAATCACAATAAAAGAAAACTAAAGACCAGTATGTTATAAATACAGTTACAAAACTCAATAAAATACTAGCAAAGTGAACCCAGTAACATGTAAAAAGAAGTATATACTGTTACAAAGTAAAATCTGCAAGAAATGCAAAGTTAAACATGAAACATACAACATGCTATGCCAACAGAATAAAAACAAAAATCACTGATAATTTGAACAGCTGCAGAAAAAACAGCTAACACTGTTTCCATCAAGTGCACTTTGTCTTGATAGAGATTATTTATAAAAAATCACAGCAAAGGAGAGGTCTGGTGGAGGACAGCTTGGGTGGGCAGAGACCGCCGCCATGGTGACATCATTCAGCCATCCCTGGCACAGAGAGAACTGGAAGGGTCTCCTGGGGCTGAACTATGCCTCTGGTTGGGACCCAATAAGCAAATACAAAATAGTCGCGATTCTGTGATGCCCACAAGGTACAGCCTAACTTGTGCATTAACTGGCACAGAGGCTGGAGGCTGTCCCTGCATCCCTGCATGTACGTCAGATAACAGTAAATTGGGGAGGGCATCAAAAACTCCAGTCAGCACACTTCAGAAAGACCCTAAGCAATACGGAGAGGGCAAGAGATCCCCAGGACACACCAATCTGAAAGGAACCAGAAACATGACAAGACATAGAAATTTTTAAAAAAATCTCCAGCTGCCCAACATGAGAAAATAAGGCCAGGAGAAGTAAATACAGAAGAGAACCAGCACAGTAACCATCCAGTACTAGACACAGCATCACCAGATATTAAGAAATACCTTCATGACCTCATAGACGAATTTAAAACTGTACTTCTGATCCAAGTGAGGCAAGATATAAAGAGATTAATTAAAGAAATTACAAGCCCCTCCCAAGAGAAGACAGATAAAAGAATGGAGGAACTCAGAAAAGAAAGAGAAACCTCTGATAAAGAATTTAAACATAACCTAGAATACATGAAACATATCCAAAGAAATTACCAGGAAACTAAAAACTCCATTGAAAGCCGGCAAAATGCCTTGACAGAAACTAAACTTAGGCTTTTGAAACTTGAAGGGAGATTTATGATATATGATCATGAAATAAAACACCTCTTACAAATAAAGAGGAACCAGAAAAAACCAATTCAAAGGCTAGAAGACAACAAAAGGAAACACAACTTAAGAATAGAACATCTGAGTGAGGAATCAAAAGTAACCAAATATGAACTACAAAGAATATTCACAGATATATTAAAGGAAAACTTCCCAAGCATAGGAAAAAGAAATGATATCCAGATAAATGAGGCATGCAGAACTCCAGCCAACTACAACCAAAACAGATCTACACCCAAACATATAATAATCAAGATTCCAGAAATCCACCAAAAGAACAGAATACTAAAAGCAGCCAGGGAAAAGAAGCAGATTACCTACAATGGGAAAATTATCAACACAAACTCTCAAACTGAGAAGAGCCTAGGGGGAAATTATCCAAACCCTGAAAGAAAATAATTTGCAACCAAGACTGATATACTCAGAAAAACTCTCTCTCTCAAAATTAATGGAGAAATAAGATGTTTACAAGACAAGGAGAAACTGTAGGAGTTCATGGCCACCAACACAACCCTACAGAGAGTTCTGAAGGACATTCCAGAGAAAGAGAGGAAAGGATACCAGGATTCCAGCAACAGTGGCAGAGAGGCCTCAAGGAATGGGGCAGACATTAGAATGAGGGAGTAAGGTGGACAAATTATAGCAGTAAAGTGGAGTAGCAGACATGAGGCAGAGATGGTAAGCAATAATCTTTAATATAGATAGCATTGATACACTAAAATAAAACAAACAGGCAGAGTAGATTAGGAGGCAGGCTCTATCGAGATGCTCTGAATGGGAAATACACTCATCCTGAAGGAGGGTTAATAAACTGAAAGTCAAAGATGAGAAATCGAAGCTATATGCGACAGGAAACCAGAGAGAAATCGGGACAACTCATCCAGCAGCCTCAGACAGATTGGAAAGCTATGACACTTTTGGGCAGTGTAGAACTACACAGCTGGAAGGAAGGAAAATCCTATGACTTTAGTGAGTAAAGGACTATAGCTCAAGATCAAGCTCAGGGGTAGAAAGGTTCAGCAACACTCAGATAGACAACATCCTGGCCCCCTAATCTAAAAACTACAGGGGCTAGTGAGACCCAAAACATACAAAGCATCCTGAAAAGGGGAAAGGTGAAAATAGCCTAAAAAGGGAAGGCAGAGGACAATGTTAATAGTGCATCAGGATTTAAAAGTCACCGTAGTCTTATCACTCTGTTTAGTTTGAATTTATTTTATTCCAGTCTGTCCACTCATATCAGATTTGAGGGCACAGACATCTGACCCAAAATAGCAGGTTATACCATGGTAATTATCCTTAATTTCCTATTAACTTAAACTGAAACTCTGTATTACTTACATTGTCTTACTATGACTGAGCTTATTTGAATCTGGTTTGTTAGACTGCGGTTTTGCCTTGGCTGATTTTATTTGAATTTGGTATGCTTGATATTATCAAGTCTAAAAGTGGAGGCAACTGCTCTGAAAATGACAAAATGTAAAAGATATCCATACCAGTTTTGATTATTAACTGCTCTCAAATCCTACAGTGTTTTCAAAGTTGTATTTTTATAAAAATAGCTATGTAATACTATGCTTAACTATATTAAGTCTGATGATGTGGACAAATCTATTGAAAATAACAAGAGAATGTGTAGTAACTATGGTAGATCACCTAATGTGGTCTTACGTGTCTTTTTCATTGCACGCTTTTCTAGGAATTTGTTTTGCTGTCTTGTTATGATTTGTTTTTTCCCTATAATAGAGAGAGGATAGATATACATGTAGAAATTCACACATGGGAAAATTTTTTCAAACTATTTATGGGAACAGATTATATAATGCAAGATGTAATGAACAGATATTCTGAAGAAGAAGAGACACTAAGAAACCCAGTGCTAATTCTGTAGCATTATGATATAAAATCTAGCAATACTATTACTCACTGTTCAGAGTGATATTAGTGTAGTCTCTTAAGTTCAATTTCAGCATATGTAAAGATAAGGACAGCTACTACGAAGAGAATGAGGGACACTATTGTAGTCAATATTGTCCTCTCCAATGTCAGATCTTGAAGACCTAAAAAGCCTTCATCATCCTGTAATGATTTGATTAGTTCTATAACATGCAGTATGTATTCAATGTGTGTGAAGATGGGGACAACTCTTTGGAAGAAAACTAGAGACAACAAGATAGACACTGAAGATCTCCAGTGGACTTGCTTTGAAACTTGTATTTCTTTAAACTGTTTCTTTTTGAACTGTTTTGTTCTGTTTTGATATCTTTAATCTTTAAAAAACAAGAGTGTAGGACTGATAACCATATTACTAAGTTTTTGTTGGATCATTGAGCAGAACTGTCGGCAGTGTCACTATTTGAATTTCACTTTACATACTTTAATTTTTTAACCTGAACAACTATTTCTAAGATGACAATATATAACTTATCAACTGGTGATTTCTTACTGTTTATTTTTCTGTAATTCTGTATTGTTTCTACCCTGTTATTTTCTCTCCATTTTTTCTTTCTCTTTAAATAAAAAAATTTGTTTTTCAAAAATAATCACAGCAAATATCATACTTGATAATGAAAGACTGGATGATTTTTCACTAAGATCAAGAACAACACAAAGAATGCTTTTACCTCTTTAGTTCAATATTGTATTAGGTGGTATAGCCAGGAAAATTTGGTAAGAAAATGAAATTCATCCAGAGTATACAAGAAGAAGAAAATTATCTCTATACACAGATGACATGATTGTGCATATAAAATCTTTTAAGGAATCTACTAAAAGCACTAATGAATGAATTGAGCTAGATTAAAAGGTATAAGATCAATACCTCCAAATTATATTTCTATATGCTTGCAATGAAAAATCTGAAAAAGAAACTAACAAATACTTCTATTTGCAATAGCATAAAAGGAATAAAATAGAAATAAGTTTTTAAAAAGTTGTACACAACTCATGCTCTACAAAATACTGCTTAAAAATTATAAAAGTCACAAAATAAATTAAAAGTTATTCCATATTCATGGGTTGGAAGATTTAATCTTGTCAAGATGATAATATTCCACAAATTGATGTACAAATTCAATGCCATTTTTACTGAAATTCTAATTCCAAGACAACAAAGTACTGGTATAAAGATAGAAATATAGATCAATGGAATGGAGTTGAGAGTTTAGAAATAAACACATACATCCATATTTAATTGATTTGCAACAAGGGTATCAAGACCAATCAGTAGAACTAATAGTCTTTTTTATTTTTTAATTAGTACATGTTTGCAGTATATGCAGTTTACAGCCATCTTGGGAAGGGGTATATGTATATAATGCAACTTGATACTTTTTTGTAATCCTCTTCCCCTTCCCTTATACCTCCCTCCCACATCCTCTAAATCCTCATTCCTAATTTCTTTCTTGTTGATATTATTAATTTTATCTCATGTGGTACCTATACATAATGGAATACTACTCAGCTATAAATAAGGCCAAATTTGGGGCATCTGTAGGAAAATGGATCTGCCTGGAAAATATAACGCTGAGTGAAATAAGTCAGACACATAAGCTTAAAATGCCATACAATATTTCTTATATAAGTAGGAGAAAGAATAATTTTTACAACAAATTACACTAGAACAATTGGATATCTACGTGCAAAGAAATCTATGTTTGTCTCATACCATACAGAAAAATTAATTCAAAATGAGGCAAAGACCCAATATAAGAGCTAGAACTATAAAATTCTTAGACGAAAATATCATGATAAATCTTCCTAGATTTGGCAATGGATTCTTAGATAGGAAATGAAAAGCTCACGCAACAACAACAAAAAGATAGTTAGATTTTAACACATTAAAAAATATCTGAGGGTTGGCTATGTAGCTCAATGGTAGAGCACCTGTCTAGCACATGTGAGGCCTCAGGTTCAACTTTTAGTAGCAAATAGTTGCTCTTCAAAGGCTACAAGCAAGAAAATGAAAAGCTAAATAATGGGAAAATATATTTGTAAATCATGTATGTGACAAGGGATTTCTATTTATAATATATGAAGACTTATCAGTCAGCAAGGATACAAGCTAGAATCATAGTGAGATGCTATTTCAAACCTACTGAAGTGGCTGAAATAATCCAGTTAATTAAATGCTAACAAGGCTGGGGAGAAATTAGAAATCCCGCATACAATGCATTTACATTTAGTGGTAATGTAAAATGATAAACCACTTGGAGAATAGTCTGGTGGCCTCTCAAAAGTTTAAGTACATACTTATTATTTGACTCAGTAATTCCACTCCTATACACACAACCAGGAGGGATAAAAACATATATCCATCCCAAAAGTTGTACACAATATTGATAGCAACATTATTTGTAACAGTTCAAAAGTGAAAACAAACCAATAACCATCAACTGATGAATGCATAAAATGTGTTATATTTGAACAATGCTATTAGTAGTAAAAGGGAATAAAGTTCTGATGCATGCTACAACATCACCAAACCTAGAAAACTTTAGGCTAAGTGAATAAGTTAGATACAAATGCTGTTTATTTGAAATGCTCAGAATAAGTAAATGCATATAGAGCTAGAAATCAGATTAGTAGTTTCCAGGGCCTGAGAGAGAGGCTAACAAAGAAAACTGCTAAATGGGTAGTAGAGTTTCTTTTTTCCCCTGAGCCTAGTTTATTTTATTTAATATCATGATCTCTAGATCCATCCATCTTCCTGCAAATGACATGATTTTATTCCATTTTTGAACAGAAAACTGGCTTTCTTTCATTGGAAAATTATTTTTTTAATTCGTGTGTGCTTGCAATATATAATGGTTACAATTTTTAGGGGGAATTGTGTATGCGTGTGTGTGTGTGTATACGTGTGTGTGTATGTGTGTAAAGCATTTTAATTATTTTCAATTCCTTTATTTTCCTCCCTAATCTACCCCCAGCTTCCTTCCCCACCTCCAAAAAGTACACCTTTTTGTTTTCTACCATCTCTCTTTTATTTTAATCTTTATTTACATTTTAACTTTCTCATATAAGACAAACCATGCAATATTTGACTTTCTTTGTCTGTTTTATTTTACTTAGTATTATGGTCTCAAGTTCCATCAATTTTCCTGCAAATGACATGATTTTATTTTTCTTGATGACTCAGTAATATCCCATTATGTAACACATTTCTTCATCCATTCATGTATTAATGGGCATCTGGCCTATGAGGCCTGTAACTTTCAGGAATATTCTATTTGACTCAGTTCTAATATACTCTCCTGAGTATATTACAAAAAGACTTGAGTTTCTGAGGTGATAAAAATGTTCTAAAATTGATTATCACAATGATCTCACAGCTTTGCAAATATACTAACCAACCAATGAATTTTGCAATTTGAAAAGGTAAATGATATGGTACGTGGATTATATACAACAGCAATGTTAACCAAAACAAATGAATTATTTGCACGTAATTCACATGGATGACCTTTGAAAACATTATGCTAAGTGAAAGAAGCCAGTAAAAAGAAAGGCCACATGTTATATCGTTCCATTTATGAGAAATGTCCACAAAAGGCAAAACTATAGAAACAGAAAGCATCTTAGTGGTTGACAAGAGAAGAGGGAAAATGCAGAATGACTGTTAATGGGTACAGACTTTGTTCGCGGGGGCAGTAAAATGTTGCCCATTTAGAGTGTGGTGGATGCATACCAGAGAAGCTAGAGCTGTGTAGCATGTAAATTACATTTCAATAAAACTTTTATATAAAATACACAATTATGGGGGCTGGGGATTTAGTTCAGCAGCATAAGTGCCTTCCTTGCAAGTGTGCGATCGTGAGTCCGATCCCCGGTACCGATAAAAATGAAAAAGACAAAAAAGAAAAAGATACACAATTATGTAATGTTCCAATTTGGGGAAATTGTGTATATGTATATGGAAGATGAGACTAAATATGAAAAGAAGGAACAAAGGGAAAGAAAAAGGACACAGGATGAAAGAAAGGAAAGAAGGAAGGGATGGAAAAAGGAAGTAAAAAGGAGGGAAAAGAAAGCAGGCAGGTTACATGATAGAACATGGACAACCCTCGAAAACCTTCTAAGAACCATTTTGGATGTTATTAAATTTGCTCCACACTTGTGGAAGACTGTGTTTAACTTTTGGACACCGTTGCTAACAAGAACGGTTGAAAAGGTCATAAGACTGCAATTCAGAAGAAAGAAACCAAAATAAGCAATCCAGAAAGTGCCTCCTCTTGTAAGGGATATGATTGATCTCCATAGAAGAGAGAAAGTGTTAAACATCCCATGACAGAGGGCACTAGAGACATGTGCTCAGTGATAAAGCAGATAGTGTTGGAAGATTTCTCTGATTTAAGTTAATGGAAATGGGTAGGCAAGACTGGCCACAAAATCGAGTTATTGAAGTAAATAGAAAACAAGAGAAATTCTCACAAAATGCACAGAAAAGGGACAAATAAATCAAGATTTTAAAACAGAGAAAAAATTAAATGCAGAGGGCCAACCCAGGAGATGCAGGCTATTCATAATAGGAATACCTGAAACAGGGGACAAAGCAAGTGAAGCTGACATAATAAGTAAGGAATTAACTGAAGAGAATTTTCCAGAGGCAAAGAACAGCGTAGGGCTACATATGGAAAAGGCTCAGAGGGTACCTTCAAAACTTAATGAAAAAAAATCACCTACACATATGCCATTGACTTTTTTTTTAATTTCAAGGATGAAGAAACTCTTTTGAAAGTATCCAGAAAGAAAAAAGGGAAAAATGTCAGTCTGACCTCAGATTTTTCTCTTGCAATTCTCAATGATAGAAGATAATGAAACAGTATCTACAGAGTTCTAAAGGAAGATAATTTTGAATCAAAAATCATACACCTTAGTAAGTTACTATTTCTGTATAAAGGCAAATGGAAGACATTCTCAAATATCCAGGAGTTAAGAAAGTATTTCAACTTAGAGCCTTCTTTGAAATTTTTGCTGAATGATTTACTGCACCTTACAGAGAACAAAAATTAAAAACAACTAGATAATAGAAAGGCACTTGTATGAAAGATTTGATGGTAAACATTAAAACTATTTAAGAAGTATATAGAGTAGTAAAACTAAATTTGTAAGCTAGATCCAAAAATTTTCAGTTTATGTAGTTTTAAATTACCAGAGAGCATGCCAAATATTCAGTGTGTTGTACAAATAAATGTTTTATTTTTACCATGTAGAATTACAGATAAAGATACACGTTGTTAAACCAAATATATGTAAGATAAAAGTGTTCTGTCACTGTGGACAAGTAAAGGCATTCTAAATGTTAATCTGACAAAATTGGAAAATGGTGCAATTTTATTTCCTTTATGTTTAATTACAGAGAAAAAAACTAGCAGGCTTGTCTATAATGTTAATGCCGATAGTGTGAGAAATTTCCAAAGCACTGGTTGGAGAGGAATGACTAAAACATTGTCTGATATACCAAATTGGGAAAAAACAGTAGTTATTGCATCAGATGGTAGTTCATGTAAGTTGATTTGTCATTGAGTCATGAATAAAAAGTAAAATATATGCATTCTAAGGTTTCGGAATTGAAAAGAATTTTAAAAAACAGGAAAAAGTAGCAAAAGAAAAACAGCAAAGAAACGCTAAAATTATCTAGATTGATAGATAGAGGTTAATTATCTCATAAACTAGTTAAATTCCCAATTAATTAGATCTATATTAAGTCAAATATCAATCTCTGTGGCCGCGAATATAGCTCAGTGGCATAAGCGCCTTCCTGGGAAGCACAAGGTCCTGAGTTTGATTCCCAGTACCAAAATAATAATAATAATAAAACTACCCATCTCTGATCCTAGATACCAACATTTGTGTAAAGCAATCCTCAAAGGGTTTTAAAGGTAATAGAAACTCTTTAGGTCAGTGATGGCGAACCTTGTAGAGACTGAGTGCCCAAACTACAACCCAAAATCCACCTATTTATCACAAAGCATCAATTCTGAAGTTAAACCTGAATATTTTAGTTTGGAAAAAACAACTCTTATCCGGTGCTCAACTGAATGGAGGACTTGGCTCGCATGTCAACAGAGAGGCCTCTGTGTGCCTGCTGCAGCACACATACCATAGGTTCACCACCACTGACTTAGGTCATAGAAATAAAAACATTCTTACTTGGCAGAAATAAGACTAATACAAGACAGCTCACATTTAAAAGACTTTATGTGGTAAATAACGTGGCATTTATATATTAGATCAGTTTTCAATATCTTGATGTGGGTGGTAGTTTTCTCTGTAAACTGGTACATATTTTTTAAATGCACATTTAAAATAGTGCAATTTATGCACTGAAAGTTCACTGAGTAATCTTTCAATTAAAGAGAATACATGTAGCAATAAAAGAAAGAAAATGTGTTAAGTGAAGTAAAGGTGACTTTGTATGATACTACTTATGTGAAATGTCAGGAATAAGCAAAACTTGTAGGCGTAGGATGTAGGTAAATGATTGATTGCTTGGAGCTAGGATGGCAGTAAAGGGGAACAGGGGATTGACTAAGAGGTGTCTGTCAAAGGAGCGGAGATGTTCTAAAAATAGTTAAAATAAAATTTTAATTTAGTACCTTTTTTGCACTTACTACTTCTTTTACAAAATGATACTTATAGATTGGCACTTTTTTTTTTTGGTACCGAAGATGAAACTCATGACCTCGTGCTTGCCAGGCAGGTGCTTACGCTACTGAGCTAAAAACCTGGGCCTAGGTTGGCACTTGTAATAAAAACAATTTTTAAATGGAAACTAGAGAAGCGGCCTGCGAATTGTGGGTCATTGTGAGCCTGTCTGCAGGCGGAGCCTGTACTTGGTGCACGTGATCATGAAGATCTCATGCTATGAACATTAAAATGGAACTCACTCTCAGGGGCTCATGTACCAGCACAAAAGGTGAGGAGGCAGATGTGTGCTACTTTGTATAAATTCCTACCTACTTTTTCCTTGTAAAACCCATGCCCGGGTCACCCTGTGAAAGAAACACTCTCTGTTCTACTAAAATAAGACTCCAGAAGAAAACTAATGTGACTCTTTATGATAAACTCTTAGTAGAAATATATGGGTGGTTGGACCTCAGGAAAGTAATGTTTCAAGACACCACTTTGCACACATGTCTGCTCATTAAGCACACTTTCATTCACCACTGCTATGACCTGTTGGCTTATATCAGCCTCAACATCAGTGTAGCATCTGTAAGTACTATACTTCGTTACCTGTTTTATGCCAAAAGAAAAAGAAAAAAGAAAGAAAGAAAGAGAATAAATGAGAGGAGATCTCAGGCTAGGGTGGGCTTAGAAATCTGCCATTTCCATGCTGTACATTGCCGGAGCACAGCTGTTGAATTGGCTCTATAGTGCTAAGCCCTATCTGAGCAAAATATTATGCTACTATTAGGTGTGGCCAAGTTTGTCAGAAACCTAAAACCCATTGAACATATCCAGTGCACATTGATCTGCTACCTGCTGGCAAAAATAAAAAAGTCTAAAACTCCAAACAAAATCTCAGCTTTAACTAAGGTTCATAAACATATTACAGTAGCATCCATTAAAGAATGAAATGAAGGAATGGAATTTTTCCATTCCTTTAGGTATATCAAGACAGTTTTAGAAATAGATGCTGGAGTGTTGGGGATTTAGCTCAGCGGCACAAGCATCTGCCTTGCAAGCGTGCAGTCATGAGTTCGATCCTCAGTACAAAAAAAGAAAGAAAGAAAGAAATAGGTGCTGGTTCTATTGTACAGACCAGGGGAAGCCTGGATATACATTTTGTTATGAACAATTGTTTCAGTGAATGAACAAAGCTGATCTGCCTTTCTAAGTCCTGAGTGACATTATCTAGGGTTTATACTGTAGTACATTGAGCAAGAGACTGGGGTCAGGGATTGTATTCAGATCCCTAAACTATATTTTATAGTTAATTTATGCCTGTAACCTCTCCTCTCCTCTCCTCTCCTCACCCTGCCCTCCTCCCCTCTTCCCTCTTCCCCTCTAACCTTCCCTCCCCTCCCTTCCCCCATACATGCCAACATACTTCTTAATGTGCAGAACATAACAGAATAAACAGACCACTGTTGGAGGGGAAGGTACAAGTAAAAGGAGAAAATGTGGAACTTCAGTAGCAACAGTCCTTATCAAATTTCAGAGACAATACAGAATAGCTCTGAATATCTTTCTCTCCTTGCCCTTTAGTGTTTAACAGGATCTTAGTTTAGTCTTAGAGCTGCAAGCAACATTTTATGATGGTATTATTTGTGAGACATGAAATAGCTCCTCTGTATAAAACTATCTTCCTCACTGGGAAGGCTTTCTAAAAATTCTCACACTTGATGAACTCATGAGATCCTTCTTAAAGAACTATATGTGCTGTCAGACCATTATGTCACAGGAAGTATTGGAGACGGTTACAGAGCAGTGTAACGTGGTAGGTAGTTGTCCCATTACCACTGAGCAAAGCCTTGTGAGGGTGGCTAACAGAACTGGTGAATTCTAGGAGGAGTTCAGAGAAGTCTGCATATGAGGCCAGGAGAACAGACCCAAGTGACATCCCATGGGGGAGACCAATCGATCCAGATA
The DNA here is from genome assembly GCF_034190915.1 of Cavia porcellus. Lineage (NCBI taxonomy): Eukaryota > Metazoa > Chordata > Mammalia > Rodentia > Caviidae > Cavia > Cavia porcellus. The sequence continues at coordinate 80,240,999 of NW_026947486.1, forward strand.
TGGGGGGTACTGTGTATCGAGGTGAAGGCACATGATAGGATGTTGAAATGGGGGCATCACAGATAAAACTTTGCATAGGGGTGTCAATGATGGCTGAGAAGTGTTCTTCCCCATACTCTTTGGGATCAGTTACAACATTTTTCAAAGTATCCTGGGTAAAGAGTGAATGCTCTTACAGCATCATAAAGATTTCATACTTAAGTCCCTCTGCTGTTGCCCCTCCAACTACGTGACCTTGCTGTCTGAGACTGCAACCATTCATTATGAGAGCTGGACTCCCTCAGCCGTATCTGCAATCTAGGCAAGACTAAACTTTTTGAATGACATTGGTCATCCTACTACATGAAACAGGCTTTTATTTCCTCATTCACAGTAAGCTGTACATCATGTCATTGTAGCGGTGACAGGAACAGTTTCCCTAATGTATCTGTACCTCTCACCTAGGGAGGAAGGGGGTGTGTATTCACCATGGTCTACCCCACTGAGCAGTGAGGTCCATATAACAAGCATACGCATGCACACAAAGAGGCCCCCCTGGACACAGCTCCATTGACAAAGGCTGCAAGGGTGTACCCAGAAGAAGAGAAGTCAAAAGTCCATGAGACCAAAAGTTTATTGGTGATTTGGGTACCAAAATGGATCCTAGATCTAGCTGTCCTACCTACCTTGGTCACAGTCGCAATCCCTGCACTCCATTTCAGCTTACCTAGGGTCAGTTAGTTCATCTTCCAGGCATAGTTCCAGAACAGAGATGTTGATACTGCTGCTGGACAAACTTGACTTTAACAACCTCGGGTCCTGAGGCTCTTCAGACTCTTTTTTCTTCTTCTTGATAAAAAAGCTCTTGAAGGCTTTAAATTTGGATTTCTTCTTTCCTGAAAGTGAGAAATGGAAGTGAGGCAGAATATGACGGAACAAGGGAAGCCATGAGAAGAGATGGGCTGCATGTCAAGAGTGAGGACTATGACCCCAGGAACTTAGAGATCGCGCCCCCAGTTCCCACAACAACATTCATTGATTTTATACCCCTGTTAAGAACTTAGTAAGCAAGTACATGAGTTGTTTGTGAAAGAAGCAGCCCAGGTCACAGTTTTAGTAAGCCTCTATCCATCTCAAACTCACAAGGTATTCTCTTGCCTTCCAATTTCAATGGTGAACACATACTCTTCTCTTTCCTCATTCTAGAAGTTCATTAGTGTGAAGACATGATTGAGCCAGTGTAAGCACTTGGCAAGCCCTGATGGCACACCATTTCTAAAATCTGTGAAATTTTGAAGTCTCTATGTTTTACTATACTCACAATTTCATACTTTGATGCTAGAAAATGTACAACAACTGGCTCTCTGGAAGAAATGCCTTGATCTGCATTATTTGTCCATTTGTGTGATCTAAATACTCCCACCATGGGTAATTTGAAGCTACTAATACCCTTACCAACATTGGAAGAGTCATAATCAGTCTCCCAAGCCAAACTCAGCCTGTTTCACTCTGCCACTAAATAATTCATACCAGGGAGGTTGAGCTGAGCAGAGATACTCTCACAAACAGGAAGGAAAACACTATAATTCTATTGTCATTTTCCCAAAACAGAAGAAAAAAAGATTTATTGATTCTAATAAGTGGGTTTCTTCTTTATAGTCTTCTCAAAGTGAAGCAGCTTTATATTCAGAGCATAGTACAAAGAATATTATGAACATTCACTATGCTTAGAAACATAGTGACTGTTGAGGTGTGGTGGAGGACAGCTTGGATTTGGGCAGAGCCCTGCACCACGGTGACATCAGTCAGCCGCCCTTGGTACAGAGAGAACTGGCAGGATCTTCTGGGGCTGAACCACACCTCTGGTTGGGACCCAATAAGCAGATACAAAATAGTCGCGACTCTGTGATGCCCACAAGGTACAGTTAACTTGCGATTGATGAACAGAGGCTGAAGGCTCACCTGCACTGTCCCTGCATCCGTGCATGTACATCAGATTACAACAAATTGGGGAGGGCAGCAAAAACTTCAGTCAGCATGCTTCAGAAAGACCCCAAGCAATACGGAGAGGGCCAGAGACCCCCCCAGGACACACCAGTATGAAAGAAATCAGAAACATGAAAAGAGAGAGAAATAAAAAAAAAAAATCTCCAGCTGCCGAACCTGAGAAAATAAGCCCAAGAGAAGTAAATACAGAAGAAAACCAGCACAGTAACCATCCATTACTAGATACAGCATCAGCTGATATAAAGAAATACATTCATGGCCTCATAGATGAATTTAAAGCTGTACTTCTGATCCAAGTGAGGCAAGATATAAAGAGATTAATTAAAGAAATGATAAGCCCCTCCCAAGAGAACACAGATGGAGGAACAGAGGAACTCAGAAAAGAAAGAGAAACTTCTGAAGAAGAATTTAAACATAACCTAGAATACATGAAACAGATCCAAAGAAATTACCAGGAAACTAAAATTCCATTGAAAGCTGGCAAAATGCCTTGACAAAAACTAAAGTTAGCCTTTTGAAACTTGAAGGGAGATTTATGATATATGATCACGAAAGAAAACACCTCTTACAAATAATGAGGAACCAGAAATAAACAATTCAAAGGCTAGAAGACAACAAAAGGAAACACAGCTTAAGAATAGAACACCTGAGTGAGGAATCAAGAGTAACCAAAAATGAACTACAAAGAATATTCACAGATATATTAAAAGAAAACTTCCCAAGCATAGGAAAAAGAAATGATATCCAGATAAATGAGGCATGCAGAACTCCAGCCAACTACAACCAAAACAGATCTACACCCAAACATATAATAATCAAGATTCCAGAAATCCACCAAAAGAACAGAATACTAAAAGCAGCCAGGGAAAAGAAGCAGATTACCTACAATAGGAAAATTATCAAAATAACAACTGACTTATCAACACAAACTCTTAAGTCAAGAAGGGAATGGGGAGAAATATTCCAAGTCCTAAAAGAAAATAATGTGCAACCAAGTCTCATACACCCGTCAAAACTCTCTCTCAAAATTAATGGAGAAATAAGATGCTTCCAAGACAAGGAGGAACTGTGGGAGTTCATGGTCACCAACACAACCCTACATAGAGTGTTGAAGGACATTCCAGAGAAAGAGAGGAAAGGATACCTGGATTCCAGCAACAGTGGCAGAGAGGCCTCAAGGAATGGGGCAGACAGTAGAATGAGGGATTAAGGTGGACAAATTATAGCAGTAAAGTGGAGTAGCAGATATGAGGCAGAGATGGTAAGCTATAATCTTTAATATAGATCGCCTTGATACACTAAAATAAAAAAAAAACAGGCAGAGTAGATTAGGAGGCAGGCTCCATCGAGATGCTCTGAATGGGAAATACACTCAACCCGAAGGAGGGTTAATAAACTGAAAGTCAAAGATGAGAAAGCAAAGCTATATGCGACAGGAAACTTTAAGTTTATAACCTGAACAACTATTTCTAAGATGGCAATATGTAACTTATCAACTGGTGATTTCTTACTGTTTATTTTTCTGTAATTCTGTATTATTTCTACCTTTTTTTCTCTCCATTTTTTGTTTCTTTCTCTTTAAATAAAAAAAGAAACACAGTGACTGCATAGAAAAAATGCAGAGCTACAGAATTGAGAGTTGCAAATTCTCTGTGTGTGTCTCTCTCCTCCTCCTCCTCCTCCTTCTCCTCCTTCTTCTCCTCCTCCTGCTCCCCCCTTCCTCCTCCTCCCCCCTTCCTCCTCCTCCCCCCTTCCTCCTCCTCCTCCTTCTCCTCCTTCTTCTCCTCCTCTCTCTAACCTTCCTTTTATTTTTCAGTGCTGAACATTGAACTCAGGACTTTCTCACTGAATTGCATGCCCATCCTTTTTTTTTTAATTTTGAGACAGGGTCTTCCTAAGTCACTAAGTTTCCAAGACTGAACTAGAACTTGTGATCCTCCTGCTTCTGCCTCCCAGAATGCTGAGATTACAAATGTGTGCCACTGCACCATTATAAACCAGCAAAGACAAAGAGAAGAGAGTCACAAACTAATGACTCTCTTCTGAATAAAAACACTCTAACTCTTCAGATTGCAAAACCAAATTTACAAAACATAACTATTATATGAGAGACAAAATTATGTGCTAACACATTTTGTGGTCCTATAGTAATAAAATGACTAGTGACCCTAGAACTGTAACAGGTGTTAAAATTAAGAATGCATATATTCCAACTCTCCCCTCTGCATTTTCTTTCTTTGCTGAAAAGGAGCAAATTATTTTCCCACAAGGATTCAAAATATCTTAAGTAACTTGTGTCTCCTATAAACACAACAACTAGAAATTCTTTTCATCTGACTTGCGGGTAGCTCTGAGAATAGTAGTCATACATAAGCAGTTTTGTTAGCAGAGAGTTGAGGCAACACCTGAAGAAGGTAACCGCTCAGTGTGGTGGGTTGGATTTTTGTTGATCCAGAGGAGTGCCTCAGAACATAATCATAGCCTTAATGAGCAAGCCATTGCCACAGATATGTCAAATGTCAGGGTCTAAATCTTCAGTCTACTCTGTGTGCACACACGTGTGTGTATATGTGTGTTTAGTATTAGGGATGGAACCCAGGGCCTCACATTTGCTAGGTAAGTGTTCTGCCATTGAGCTACATCCCCAATCTCTTCAACCTGCTTTTGATTAGAAGACCTTCCTACCTCCAAATGCAACATTCCCTCATATGTGAACATGAGCCCTGGTCTCATCCCTGGGAGTGAGATAAAGCCAGGTATCATTCACAAGCTATGCTACTTTTGAAACCCTAGTGGAATCCAAGATAGTTGCCATATGTTCAAGTGTACCAACTGGCCTGTTATCATACTTTGCTTTTTAAAAAGATGCCTTTAAATTTCCCGCAGCTGAGTCCTTTCCAGGATGATTTTTCAAAAGCTACTTAAAGCAAAAAGGGTAGATAATACCCTAAACAGTACGCAGAGATCAACATCCTTTTGTGCCCAGCAATATTTATGTGGTCTCCTGTACATTGAATAACTTATGCCATGACAAGTTAATAACACTTGTGGTCAGTGGGCAGAGATTTACCTACCCTTTGATTTTGCTGGCCAAGCCAAAACTATATATGTATTTCCTAATGGCAAGTAGCTTTCAAGACCATCATCCCATGGGGGCTTGCAGTGTGTCACATGCCACAGAACAGCCCACAGAAGAATGTTTTACTCCAGAGAAGAAATCACAGAGAACCCCCATGAGAAGTTGTTGCTTCCAGGTTGTACATCTGCTTAATCCCCATGCACACAGGTAGCCCACCTGGAGTGAACTTATTATCTCTTTGCCTATAAAAATTTTTGTTTATACTATCACATATAATAAAATCCAGTAAGATACAACATGATAAAACCAAGGGAGACAAAAGAACAACAGTTTGGTGGAACTTCAAAACAAGATGATATTAAATCAGCACTAGCTATTTTGATGTCTTGTTTTCTTCAAAATAGCTGTTCATATCATCACAGACAATAATAACAAACAGCCCAGAATAAAACCATTCCAATTAATAAGTGAAAACTTTATAAGGCTTCAAAGCCACATAATGGTGAATCATGATTACCACATACTTTTATATATTTGAATCATTTCTTATACTAGGGAAATGATTCAAATACATATAAACATATCCAAATATTTGTTGTTAAAATGAAATTTTGAGAATGGAGAAAAGGCATTTTCTGACCTCCACTCTTCATCAAGAGGCATTGCTTTGCTGCTTCTGTTTTAGGCATCTGTCTAGCTCATACCAAAAGGATGGGTCAGTGGTTTGGGAGCTAGGTCTGCCTTGGTGAGGGACCTTTCAGTCATGATTAAATATAGTAGAGTGCCTGACCACTCTCTCTGAGACACAACGCTAGGGGACGCTAATACAGAGGTGAAAACCCAAGCTTTGCCCTCAAGGCAAGCAGCCCAGGCATCCCTTGCCCCAGATAAGCCTTGAGGTCAGGCCTTTAGGAGGTCACAACAAGGTTCCCTTCTGCCATAACAGGCAAGTCTTTTGCACCATGCCCTACTAAAGAAAACTCAGCAAAAAACAACAAAAAAACAATTAACTGTTTAATTCAGTTCTATCTTTAAATTTGATATTTTGCTTTGTGTTTTATGATTCCTTTTTTTACTATATGTATGCATCAAAAATCTCAGATGGACATAGTGGGTGCCCAGTTGTAATCTCAGTGCTCTGGGAGGCTGAGGCAGGAGGAACACAATTTTGAGCCCATCCTGGGCAACTTAGTGACATAATGAGAAAGAGCTGGTGATGTAGCTCAGTGTGCAGGCCCTGGGTTTGATCTCTAGTATTGCAAAAAAAATCTTATTATCGTGATTTGTGCCTTACTTTATATTATTCCTTTCATGGTAACCTATCACTCGTAAATGGCACTATGGTTTAAAGCAACACATCTGAGTGTTTCAAAAGAGAAGTTTTGTAAATTGAATCTTACTTATCAGAAACCTATGGTGGCATCTTTTGTTTCTATCCCTCCATTTATTACTCAAACTACAAATTCCTCCATTGGTTACATCTACATTACTATCTACAGTAAAGCCTCAGTTGAATCTGTCAGATTATGGGCTGTTCTGATTGTTTTTGTGATTAAACAGAAATACTTCTGCCTGAGTAAGTAGCGCCTGTTTATTACCTCCAAAGAAGTTTGTGGGGACTTGAACAAATCTTTAGACTATCAAAGTTGGAGATGACAGAGATTAAAAGAATGAAAAGCAAATATTTGGTGAGCCTAATGTTACCATAAATTTGATATAAACTTGCTTTCATGTGACTTAGTTCTTTTTCCTAAGAGTAATCACAATAAATGCAGTTCTAGTTATCAAAGATTAATTGGGTTTCTTACCCTCATCGCTGACCTCCAGAGTGTCTAGATTGACAGATACTTCACTTGCTGAGTCAGTCATGATAGGATGACTAAAATAAAATACAAAGAGAAAAAGAAGAGAATCATTTTAAATCCAGCACATAACACAGTGATTTCATCATATCCCTTCTTTAGTTAGACTCTTAAACTACCTAAGAAAACATGTACAAATGAAATTGCCATTAGGAAGAATTACTCTTTTTCAAACGACAGTGATTTCATTAACATGAAATGTCCAAAAGAGGCAAATGCTTATTACACAGGGAGAATTTCTTGCTTAGAGATAGGAGGATGGGGTTTCTTGGGGTAATAGATGAAGAATCGCTGAGCTGTGCTTGGCCAGCTTGATAAACATGGTGGAAGCCTTAGGATCTGCCACTAAGGAAGACATTGGGGGGAAAATTACCTCTTCACTTTAGAGAAGTCCATAGAAAAGGAGCCTGTTCCCAAAATGCCATGCCACCATAGCTTACCATTGCTCTTGGGCCATCACTGCCACAGGTAGAAGAAAAAGAAATAACCGCTGAGAAAAATATTAAATTAAAAGGGAGAGCAAAGAACTAGGGCATCTTGCCAGCATCTAAACACCGGAAGCATTAATACAATAGTTCAATTTAATCCTTGAGTTCAGATGATGTGGTAAAACCATATACGCCACATGTAACATACTTTCAGACATACTTGCCTTACCAAATCCTAACAGCTTTGAGGACAAAACTGTCAACCAGCCACATATTTGGGGTACCCAGCATCATCTTCCCTCCTAAAAAACTGGAAATTACAACAAAACACACAACCCTCCAAACCCTTTTCCTGTTACCACCTCATTGTTGCATCTCTTGAAAGCAAAACTAAAGAGTTACCTGTACTCACTACGTTTATGTCTTCGATTCTTATTCTTGTGAGCCCTGTCCAACCAGGCTTCCAAACTCAACTTCTTCCAACCGCAACACTAAAGTTCTCTTCCCAAATGCAACAGGGGTCATCTGACGGCATCTGACTCCCTTTTTGACCACTCCCTCTTTTTGGATAATTGTATCACTTGTCTTTCAGAACATCACATTCCTCTGCTTTTCTCCCTACCTCACTGGCTGTTCCTTCTCAGTGTTCTTTGTTGTATCTTCCTCCTCTTCCAGATCTTGAAATGTAGCACCCAAACTTCTGTCCTTGGCCCCTTCTTTATCAACAACCATTTCCTAGACCAGCAACAACAAATGGCAATGTTAACATGAACAAAATTACAAGCTGCATGTGTGATTTTAAGTTTTCTAATAGCCATATTTTTAAATAATGATGAAAACAACTCCCCAAACAGGTGAAAGTATTTTTAATGATGCATTTTATTTAACCTAATATAATGAAATATTATTTCCATATGTTCATAGCATATTTTACAGTCTTCTTTTCACACTAAGCTGCCACATCAGTTGCATCAGCCCGTTTCTCAAAAGTGCCCCAAGTGGTCTGCCTTCTAGCTCAGAGTAAAATTCCAGCCCCTCATCTTGGGTCTTATATGATCAGACCTCACTTCCATGCTGTGCTGATCATCAGCCCTGCTACCCTGCCATTTCACCTCTCTGCTCAGGCCTCACTGAGTGTCATGGTATCTCCAGCACACCAAGCCCCTTTCAGTCTCAAGGTCTGTATTAGCTGCTTCTCCTGCCAGGAGTACTCTTTCTAAATAGCTGCACATCTGGCTCCTCGGTAGCATTTAAGTATATTGAAGCATTCAGTATTACTTCCCCTAGAGAGCATTTCCATGATCATTCTAGTTAGAGCACTTCCCATGTCTCCATCACATTATCCTTTATCAACATCTTCATAGTGCTTATAACTGCCTGAAATCATATTCTTTTCTGTTTTTTAACATTCTATTTTTATTGGTATATTTTTGCAGTATATAATGGTTATATTCCTCATGGGGAATTGTTACAAAATCATGTTCTATGTAACTAATTTAGTTATTGGTTTCTTATCCAGCTCTGCTGCTGGAATATAAATGCCATAAGAACAGAAGCTTTATGTATTTTGTTCATCTCAGGTGCTTCCAGCACCGAGAATGGTACCTAGAACAGAAGAGCCACAGAATTTACTGGTGGATTAAATGTGGCAGGTGAAAAGAATAGTAGACATTCAATAGTAATATATTTGTTAAATGAACGCGTAAGTTCAATGAAAAAATAGAAATAATCTAGGAACCATCTTTTGGTGAGCAATAGAATTAGTGGCTGTACAGAAAATGTGGTATTTATGCACAATGGAATGTTGCTCTGCCATAAAGAAGGATAAACTGAGTCACTGGTAGGAAAGTAGAGGCACCTGGAAACCATAGTGTTAGGTGAAATAAATCAGACACACAAACTTAAATGTCACATAGTTTCCCTTATATGAGAAATTTAAAGCATAAGCAAACTAAAGAGAAAAATAAACAATAAGAAAAAATAAAGATACAGATCTTTTGCAAACAGACAGGGAACAAAGTTGGAGGGTGGAGGAGGAAGGGGAGGGGAACGGGATAAAAAAAGAATCGAGCTTCATTACGTCCATGTTCCAACGTCCTGCAGTGAATGCAATCATTATGTACTGCAAATTGGTACAGTATGAATATCTTTTTTAAAAAGAAGCAGTGGCTAGACCCTTCTGGATGTGGAAGAGGTTTATCTTCCTACTTAACAGCCACCTCCAGTAAAAGAAATTCTTTTCTTTCATCCTCAGGTGGACTTTATAAAAGAGAAATTTGTTTCCTGTTATGGTTTGGATCTTAAGTGTCCCCAAAGACTCATATGTCCAAGGCTTGATCCACAGTGCAACTGTATTCAGAGGTAGGACCTTTGGAAGGTGATTGGATAATTAGGGTTCTGACTTCTTCAGTGGATTCATCCATTTATAGGTTGGTAGCTTAGTGGATTGGGGAAAGGGGCTTATTATAAAAGCGAGTTCTTTCTGCTTTCTGGCTTTCATGAGCTAAGCGACTTTCCTCCAACCACATCCTTCCACCATGAGGTTCTGCCTAGCAATAGCCTAAGTAACCAGGCCAAATGACCATGAACTTAAATATCTGAAACCATGGGCCAAAATAGTTGTTTCCTCCTGTTGGTTGATGTCTCCCACAATGACACAATGCTGACTAGCACACTTCCCAAGTCACCCCTCATAGAGGTGTCACTGTGTTTCTCTCATGTATCTCATTATCCCTGATATAAATTTAAAATGAATTTATTTTTTGTATGTTTGGTTTTTTGTCAGTACTGGGACTCAAACTAGCAACAGCAGGCTTGCAAGGCAGGCGCTTATTCTGCTGAGCTAAATCCCCAGCCCAATGAATTTATCCTTGAATCATACCAGGACAATTAATGGGTATCTGGCCTATACTTTTATTTATATTCAGGCAAAACTGTTATTTCACTGAAGTCTCAAAAAAGTAACAATGTCATCAGCCTCCCATGCTAAAGGTTATTCAACCACTTTCTGCTGCTCACAGGACAAAAGCCAAGCTCATAATACTTAAGGGTCTCTGAAATCTTGGGCCCTGTGCCCCCTGATCTCCCAATAGCCCACTCCCACTCACAGGTCTCCCAGAATCACCATTCTGTAAGCACACTACATTCTCTTATTTCTTGTGTGTTTTACACACCCTGCCCACTTGGCCGGAAACACAATCCTCCTAATCTTCATATCCTTGAAATCTGACACATTTTTCAAGGTACTGCTCAAAGGTAACAAGCTCTGCCCTGGTAGTGGCCCTATGTTTACACCTTTGCTATAGCTGATGTCACCTAAAGTACAGGAACATCATCTCCACGGAGCACAATACTAAGCAACACAGAAAGTGTTACTGTGTGTGTAAGCAAGGATGAATTCAGGAGTAGGTAAGCAAGTATATCAGAGTGGCAAGTAGCAATCAATGGGGAAACTGGGCCCCTTGTTGAAACATATGGGACAATCTGAGACACACTTTATAAGTGAAGGACCTCTCTGCATGAAATCATATGGAAAAACTGGTGAACCTAGTAAAGAAAGAGGAAAGGTAAGTTTTTGTTCAGTGTGTGATGACAGGCCTACAGAGCTACATCCAAAGAGCATTAAATCATGCAATAATGGTCATCAGGAACTCTGGCCCAGCCAGGATATAAAGTTGCATTATCAAGTCGTTATTAACATGCATGTCTGCTTCTCACTTAGGCCTGAGAGCTGCTCTTTTCTTCACCGCCTTCCCAGTTAAGGGCCAAATAAGAGCTCTTGGGGAAAAAGAGGAAAAACAAGGAATAAAGGCCTATCTGCCAAGGGTGTTGAAATTGTTTAACCATACTCTGATTTAGGTTCATAGATTCAGAAAACTTTTTTTGGCAGCTTTGCTGCCTTCCCAGAATGCAGAATGCTAATGGAAAGCAGCTGGCCTCTTGTTTTTCTTTAAAAAACAAAAGGAAACGATGTAATTATAAAATTTTTTTTAAGATTCTATTGTAAACAGACTTCTAAAATGGCCCCCAGGATTTTCATTGGTGGTATAGTGAATGTGAGGGGCCCTAATCTAATTAGGTGAAACTTTTAAAAAGGAATCTCCAGGTCAGTCACAAAAGTCAGATTTGATGGTGCAGTAGATACTTCCTTGATGACCTTAAAGGAACAAACTGCCATGTGGTGGAAAGTCACCTGGCAGGCGATGGCAGGGGGCCTCTAGTAGCTGTGAGCAAACTTAAATTACCAGTTACCAAGAAACCAAGCACCTTAGCCCTGTGGCCTCAAAAACCAAATTCTGCCAACAATCAGTTTGGAGGATGACCTTAAACCTCAGACAAGACCTCGGCCCTGGCTGACACATTGATTACTGTCTGGTCAGATCCTAAATGGATGATCCAGTTAAACCATACCTCAACTCTTAGCTCATGGAAGCTGAGACATAGTAAATTTATGTTGACTAAATTCTTTGTTATTTGTTAAACGGCAATAGAAAAGTAACAGAGTCCTAGAGGCCCCAGCTCCAGTTAAGAAAAAAGCCCAAAATGGGGTAGGTTTGGAGCCATGTAAGCTGCAACACAGAACTATGCCCAGAATCCCATAAGAGCATCATCAGTACCCTACAACAAACTCTTCTTTAGGTAGAAGCTACTTTACCACTTTCTCAACTGAGTTGTGAGCTGCAGACCTTGCCAAAATGTTATAACATGCAAAACTCCCTCAAAAGTTCATCTTGTTTGAAATAACTTTTCCTATCCCCAAGACAATGTCTTCAACCCCTTTAAAACTAGAGCTATATTTTGTGCGTTCAACTAAGGATGCATCTGTCTGCCAAACAGTGGATGGAAGTCCTGGAGTTGCTCTTTCGGAGGTATGGCATAGGCAGAGAATGGAGGTGATTAACTTTTTCTTTGAAACTGCTCATCCAGCTCTACAGGAATTTTCTGAGGCCAGGTTACTAATTTATTCAGGATCCTGGGGTCCTACTGACATGAAAGTATCATGAGTGTTCTATATTCCTTATTAATTGTAAAATAAACTACTCTGTAGTGGAGAAGAAGCTATAATTACCCTTCCTTCCTCTTTTCCTTGCATAGGTTGGCAGACAAGTCAGCCCTTGGAGTGCAGCCCTTGAATACTCCCTGATGAGGACAGCTGCTCCTCAGATGGCACAGTGGGCTCCATGAGCCTACCAGTAGTCAGTATGGCTCTATTTTGGGCAGTCATCGCACCATTTGGCAGAATTCATTTTGTTGAGTAGAGGTTTGATACCAAGTTTTACCAAGGTACAACTACTTCCATGCAGAAATCAGGGCTTTCCAAGGTAGTTGGCATGATTGGCATTTCCCCAACAGGGACTAAGAGCAGCAGCAGCTCTCAGCAGGCTAAAGGTCAACAAGTTAGCCTTCAAATTTGTTTGCTTGTGCTCCTGACAGCAAGTGTGTGTACCCTCATAGGAACCTAGATAGAGATGATAACCTTGATGATCATTTATTCAGACTCCGAGAGCCCTGAATGAGTATCTACTCAAAGCATAGACACTGCATGGCTTCTGTGGCACATTATTTGACATGATATCTGTGGCAACTTCTCCTAAGCCAGCCCACAAAATGCTTGTGTCAACGACAAGACATACCTGGGAGACAGCATCACCCTGTACATTCCAAACCCTTACAGATGAGCATTTGACCATTTGGACCATGAACAGATGTCCATCTATGGTCTAGGAGCCTCCTGCTTTGGATGGATGCCTGCTTTAGAGTAATTTTCACTGAGTCCTTTCTTGTACTCTAGGAGTTAGTGGGAAAACTACACTCTTCACTTCTCCACCATGGAGAAGCCCTTTACAGGAATGCCTCTGAGCACCCGGATCATCATCCAAGGAGCGTGTCTTTGTTCTGGAGACTAGAGGCAGCCCCCAAAAGATAGGTTGTCTTGGCTGGAAGACTGCTCAGAATTTCTCTGGAGGTAGCATCCAACCATTAGGAAAATAGAACAAAAGGAAAAATTCAGGAGGGAAACATAACTTCTTAGCCCTCAGAAATCTGCAACTGGGACAGACTTTTGAACAAAAGAGATTAACAAGAGCAGGGCAAACAAATTTATTTTCATGTGCAATCACACCGTGGGAAAAACCCCAGTGAAAGCAGCTCAAAGCACTGGGTCAGAACTCTGAGTTCTGCAGTATCTTCAGTAAACAATAAATTTCTAAGTAACAAGACAAAGCAGGGCAAGAACAAAGTGCAGATAAACTTTAGTTACTAAGGCTTGCTAATATCAGCTCCTCCGGCCTAATCTCATAATGGATGAGAGTCTAAGGGTGTCATTGGTGATGAACTTTTGTTGTCCTGATGGGAGTAAGGGGTAGGAAGGTACATTTTGTCCTTGCTTTTATGCAAATAAAGGGCAGAGAGACTGGACCCAGCACCTCCACACTAGGCTACATCCCCAGCCCTTTGTTATTTTTTATTTTGAGACATGGTCTCGCTAAGTATCTGAGTTGCCCAGGATGGCCTCAGCTTCCCAGAATACTAGGATTACAAGTACACATCATTATGCCTGGAAAAGCCCTTCATACTGGGAGGAGGTATACTCTGGACTCCCACTGTGCCCCCTTTGAAAAGTCTATCTTTGGAAAGTTTCATATGCTAAATTACGATCAGTATCTGTGGAGAAATTTGGGTTAGAAGTTTTGAGATACGAGGCTGGCAAAGGAGGAAAGAAGCGTAAGTTAGACTATGCTGAAAAGAATAACCTCAAAATATATTGTCCCACGTCTTACTGAACCAGTCTCAGTCCTGAGAGAAATCAGTTCAGTCAAACAGTGTCTCATGTCTGGAGAAGGTGCGTGGATGAGCTCCTGTCAAAGTTAGGCCTCCATATGGTGCAAGTAAACAGGTGTATAGTAAGAGGCATTCCTATGGTAACAAAAGGAATAAACTCAGCTCCCTGTCCCACAGACACAACTGCGGGTACCACACCAGCTGCAGCCTTCCCTTCACCCCCTCTTGCGCCTCCTTTTCTTCCTTTGTTTCCTTTGTTTGTTTCAGACAAGATCTCCCTATGTAGTCTAGACTGCCCTTGAATTCACTAGGTAGCCCAGCCTGACCTCAAATTCACAGTGATCCTCCTGCCTCAGCCTCCCGAGTGTTGGGGTCACAGGCATGTGCCACCACCATTCCTCTTCCTTTATTTGTGCTTTTTCTTCTTCCATTGCTTTTGTTTGAAAGGTCTCAGCTTCTTCTCTAGCTCTGCCTTTCCTACTTCTCCATTATGCCTCATCACTGAGAATAATCCAGTAGAAGCTCAGCAAGACCCATCTCATGCCACCCCTAACACCTTAGATGCTGGGCAGGAGCTAAAAAGGGTCTTCCTGCCATCTCTTTAGTGACCTTGAGCACAGCTGACAGACAATCTTATCCTGTCTTTTGATCCACACTGTGATTAAAAGGTATGTTCTTGCCTTCAATCAGAAACAATCAGTATTATGCAATTAGGCTTAGGGTATAGCTCACTGATAATGAAGTTGCTGAACCCTCACTCTGCAAGGCAGGCACTGTGAAAAATGATTTTGCATGCATTCATCAAATCCTCTCAAGAGCTTTATGAGGTAGGCATTGTGATTTTGTTCTTATTATTTCCATCACCATTTCCCAGAAGAGGAAACCAAGTCTTGCTGAAATTAGATAACATGTGCAAGGCCATACAAATTGTACATGATAGAGCTGGGTCTGCAACCGAGTTCTGGCTGACTTCAAAGCCCATCAGTTGCCCACTAAACTCCCATCCTGCCCACATGGCAAAATCTGGTCATGTAGGAAATTCCCACTCACTCCTGCTTCCAAAGAACCTCCTGTGCCAGAGATAGGGTAACTCACCAGGCCATTATCTGTCCCCAACATCTTGCAGAGATCTGTTGGTCATTTTAAAAACGAAGAGGCCTGCTAGATATAGTTATAGGAATCTTAAAGTGGATGGACCCATAGCAAGGGAGTCTTGAAGATTAAGTGGTATACCAGCAAGTGGGTGGGGCACAAAGACACTGCCAGGGAGTGCATAGAATCAGGTAGGCCTGGAGGTGCACCCCTGTTCTCCCAGCTACTCAGGTGACTGAAGCAGGAGGTTCACTATAGTGGAGCAGTTTGAGTTTGAGGACTGCCGGGGCAGCATAGCAAGAGTCTATCTCAAAACCAAACAGACATAAAGCAGCCACAGTAGAAGAAAAGGAGGGATGCAGGTACAGGGTAAGAAGTGCACATAGCTCATTGTTGTCTGTGGGTTTCACAGATGTTTCCCAGCCTTAGAATTCCAAAAGCACCAAGGCAAAGAGATGGCCGTAGTCACTCCCTGGACAGTAGAGGCAGTGGAGCTAAAGGAGGATAAAAAACCAGACCTCCAGAATGTGCTCCCATCCTAAACTGACCTATTTGTGCTCTTTGTGAAGGCAGCCTATAAAGGTTTGTTTCCTCTGAGCCCACAGGATGGGACCCTGGGGAAACAAGTTCAGCATTAATCCATGATTATGATAAATAGCCTTGTTCTCTCAGCTCTGGATTGAAATAGAGGCCCCCAGTGATCTTCATACTAACAGAGAGGGAATGGTCATAAGGGGGTCATGCTGTGTCCCCATAGGACAAATGTCCACAGGCATAAAAATGCCTCCAAGAGTCTGAGATCCCCAGACATTCTCAGTCAAGGCGATACTTGCAAGCCTTTAGGATCTCTGATTTCCTTACCTCAGAACCCCATGGGCAGCCTACAGCTTGGCAAAAAGGAACGTGAGGAGAGTAACCCCAGAGTTTGCTAGGTCACAAGCTCTCTTTCACCCTAGCCATGGCTTCATGGCCTCTCTCTCTACCTGTCCTAAAATATCCAGCATTAGACTCATTCTCCTTGAACCAGACCATGCAATCAAAACATTATTCCCCCTTGGCCCCTCTCTTTAATACCTGGAGTCTAGGCAGAGCCACTTTGTGCTCAAATCTATTTCAGGGGGTTTGGAGGTAATGACAGAACAAAATAGCTAACATGTACTAGACACGAGTACATGCAGTCAATGAAGTGCTTCTGCATATATCACCTCTTTAGTCCTCAGAGCATTGCTACGAAGCAGATACAATTTCTCACTCCTCATTTTGTAGGCAACAAAGCTGCTAGGCTAAGTACCTGTCTGCTGTCACATGGGAAGTACATGACACGTTCCAATTCTAAAGGTACAATTCGAATCGAGTTAATCTGACTTCAGAGCCCAATAGTGCTACAAAAAATGACCCACTTATTGATGACAAAGAAAAATAATATGCAAGAAAAATTTGGGAATAGTGCATTAGAAATCAGAAGGCTTAGATTCTGCTTCTGCCCTCCCAGCAAATTCTCCTTGCTGCCTTGCCCAGGCCATGGTCCCTCTGTGGACCTCAGTTTCTACACTTGTAAACAAGGAGGCAAAACAACATTGCCATCCATTCTTTTATGATATTTTACAACAAGGATTCTTAGGACAAAGCTCTAGGATATTGAATACATATGTGAATATTTCATACATATACATGAACATAATATACATGTGAGGTCTGTAGTCACCAAATTTGTGAAAGAGGAAGCTAGAGGTTATGTGGCTTGCATGTATGTGTATGTGGATCAAGAAGGCAAAAATGAGCCTGAGAGCTAAGGTTAAGCCAGAGAAGCATGTCCAAAATACATCTCAAAACTGGGCTTGGCAAAGCCCAGACTGGATGCTGAGATTTAGACATAAATGAGTCCAAAAAACAAGAGAAGATAAGAATAAAGGGGATATCAAAGAGGAGAATTGGAGAAAGAGGAGGCAGATGCTTTTGTGGATAGCTTTGTGTGAAGTGGCAGAGAGGAATAAAAAGAATCTCTGAGTGTAGGCCGGGGTAATCATGAAAGCCCCACTAAGGAGGCTGACTTCCAGATAGGTCAATCGCCAGGCAGCCAAGTTCGTAGACAGCTTGAGCACAGAGGCACAGAGACTCAGCACAGGTGAACTGGGGATGGGGACAGAGTGGGCAGGTGACAGCCCTAAACCGTGAGTGACCAGGAAGAACCTGAGGACTTTGGCCTGGAATGTTGTGCTTTGGGCAATAAGGCACTGGGAACATCTGCCTCACTTGTATCCCTTTTGCTCAGAGTCAAGTCTGCTCTCACACTGCACTTTTGCACTCGGGTCTGGAGCAGAAAGCAGAAATCTCTGGAGCAGGGGCTGGGGATTGAGCTCAGTGGCTTAAGTACTTGCTTGGGAAGTGCGAGGTCATGAGTTTGATCCCCGGTACCAAAAAAAAAAGAAAGAAAGAAAAGGAAAGGAAAGGAAAGGAAAGGAAAGGAAAGGAAAGGAAAGGAAAGGAAAGGAAAGGAAAGGAAAGGAAAGGAAAGGAAAAGAAAAGAAAAGAAAAAGAGAAGAAACTTCTGCAGCAACACCAGCAGGTCAAAGATGGAGGCTTCAGGTTAGTGCAAGGGACCAAATAGCAATGGAGTAGAAAATGCAGAACCCCAGTAGCTGGGGCTAAACAGTATATCAAGAAGGCAGAGAAAGAGCTTATAAGAAGGCCAGGATCTGGGGATAGAATAGAGGGCAGCCACTTGGGGAAGAGAGAAAGGCCCAGAAATGTAAGTACCCAAAAGACACTCCTGGCTCTTCCTGCTTGACAGAAGCAGAGTATTCTAAGCATTTTCACATTCATTAGCTCATTCAGTTCACACTATTTCTAGGCAGGGAAAAAGATCAGTCTGCCACTTTTAAGAAATACACTATGTGTTCAAAGCTCTTCTCAATAGGGCGGCAGTGAGAAGCAGGAGGACCATAATTCTTTTAAGTACCCTTAAATGTTAGACACAACAATTCCTAGTTAGAAGGGCTTAGGAAAAGCAAAAGCCATCCCGAGAGCAGTGTCCTCACTGTCCTCACGGTGCCTGAGACGAACACTTAAGCAAGGGTGGGAAGTGGCTAACCACTGCCCACTGGACACTGCTCTATTGTCTACTTGAGAGTGAGAGAAAGTGCACAGCCAGGACCTGAGAAATAAAAGAGATAATGCATAACACGTAGCACTCTGTATCATGTGCCTGCTACAAAGGAGGAGGTCAATAAATGGCAAGATGTTTTGCAACTATTGTAGATAGTGCAATGGTACAAGGGAAGGTTCAAGGCGAAAGGCTGTGAGCCAACAGAGAGACAAAGGCTGTGCTGAGAATGACTGAGTCTTCAGACTCTGGCAACCCGGATTCCTCAGTGGGGGGGCTGGCCCAGGTGTTTCCAGGAGCTCCCAGCTGAGTCTGAGGCAGGGGTCTTAAGGGTCACGCTTTAAGGAAATCCCGCTGTAAACCACACTGTCTGTACACTGGGCAGGGTTTAAAAAGAAAATGTGAACTGGGTTGCCATAAGAAATAGATGGCAACTCTCTATCATTGTTTTTATTGTTTTTTCTCTTTAAAATAAATTCTAAAAAAGAAATCGATGGTAAGACGAGGGTGGCAACAAAAATGCACTTAGAATGATACCTAGAGAGAACTGTGACTACAAACAAAGGTATTTTTCTATTAAACAACTCTAAAACTTGAGCCTCCATTGAGAGAGCAACAACCCTAGCTCTTATAGCAGTGAGGCCTTGGATACATCAAATCCTCTCTCTGGGCCTCCATTTCCTTGCCTATGAACTACAGGGGTGAGCTAGACTTGGAGCCTTGCCCTCCTTTTAGCTCAGGCCTCTCAGGATTCTACATCTGCTGAGGTTCTCCTTCAAAGCCCCCAGTTCACCCTAGAGAGGGCTACTTTGCAGAAGCCCAGCCTGGGTTAGTCACTAGGGGCCCAGCCTTCAGATAAACCCTTCAGAAGCCTTTCAATCTCCCACTTTCCTGGGTTCAGGGACCTAAGCTATTTTTTTTCTACTTAAAAATGCACCGAGTGGCAGATTTGATTCAAATTCCCCATTCATTCTTTCCTCCACTCCTAAAGAGATATTTTAAGTTCTTTTCAGGGCTGGAGATTTAGCTCAGTGGCATAAGCACCTGCCTTGCAAGCAGGCAGTTGTGAGTTCGATCCCTGGTACCGATGAAAATGGAAATTCTTTTAAAACTAGGAGTTCAATCCTGTTAGAGAACTAACTACCACATGTCAGAGTTTCTTCCTTCCTGCAACTCTGAATAAGCAAACATAAACCATTTCTCCATGAAATAAGGTTTGTGGATCATGGATATTTGGCCTCTGGAGCCACAGGAATGGAAGAGACAGACCATGTGGAAGTAAAGTTATACTGTTCAAAAACACAAGATGGAAGCCAGACACATACCTATATCCTCAAACCTGAGAAAAGTTGAGGCCAGCCTGAGCTTCATACATAGTGAGTTCAAGGCCAGGTTGACCTATACAGAGAGACCCTGCTCAAAAAACAAAAAACAGACAAAAAAAAAAAAAAAAAACACAGAATAGAGATTTAATAGGGATTTCCCGCTCTTGTTTCCCTTCAAGGATTTCTGAAGTCACTTCTAGCCATCGCAAATGAGCAGTTATCATGTTACCCCAGAAAGAATGGCTGTCATCAGGAACTTAAAACACAACAAATGTTAGCAAGGTTGTGGGAGAAAAGGAACACTTTTCCATTGTTTATGGGGATATAAACTAGTGTAACTGTACTAGTATGGAGATGCCTCGGAAAACTAAAACTAGAGATTCCATTTCATAGAGCTATTCTCCTCATGGGTAAAGGCATTATGCCACAGTGATACATGCATAGCCATGTTTATAGCAGCACAACTTGCATAGTTAAATCGTGGCAACAGCCTATATGTCCATTAACAGATGAATGGATAAAGAAAATGTGATATTGACTTCTGGGAGAACATGGCAGATAGACAATAGCAGCTACAAGAGGCTCTCTGAGAGAGCCGGCTTACAATCCAGGAATGGTGCAGTGTGAGGAGTCCTAAGCAAGGGGAGATATACCCTGCCGACCCAGGAACGAACTAAGCTGAGAGAAACCAACTGGAAATGCAATCCCAGTGCTATAACCAGAACAGATAAAATCTCAGCACCAAAGCTGGAACCCGCATCACTGGAAGCTGGAACCCGCATCACTGGAAGCCACGATTCGAATTTCCTGCCTCTGCTGCTGCATCTGAATTGGCACAGCAGGGAGAGAGACACATGAAAGCTCTGAGAACGGGACTGGCTGGGAGCCCTGTATTGACCTGCAGTGAGTGAGAGGAACGGGGACCCTTCCATAGACTAGGAGGCTCCAACAGAGGTCATTCTGGGACTGGGCAGACTAGCCAGAACAGGGAACTGCAGTGATTTTAGTCGCATATTCCCCTCTCAAGAAGGATTGGTGGGGAGCGCTTAGCCTGGGTGACACCACGGCCTAAGACCCAGTAGGTCTAGGCTAGACCAAACCAGATCCCAGCACCTGGCGGTGCACCCTAGCAGTGAAGCATTCAGTAGGTTGACCTGGAGGGGTGGGCCTAGCAGAAGCTACCCAGGTCTGTGTCTCCCTAGTACACTGCAGTGGGCAGGAACACCTAGCTGGCGCAATTCAAACAAACTGTAACCTAAAAAGAGAAAAAAATTGGGCCTCCTACATTCGCTTGTATGGAAGGAACAAAAAGTATGGGAAGAGGGAGCAACAAGAAAGGGTCCTCAGTTCCCAATCCTGAGAACACTGATCCAGGAAAGGGAAATGCAAAGGAGAATGAGGACAGAAAATAAGCAATATCAGGCATGGCACCAATAGACATAAAGGAATATCTTCGGAGACTCATAGACAAGTTCAAAAGTGAAGTATTTAATGATGTAAAGCAAGATATAAGTAGAATAGTTAGACAAATGCTAAGCACCACCCAAGAAAAAAACAGATGGTGGAATGGAAGAACAGAAAAAAAGGGGAGAATTGTTTGATAGAGAAAACATAGAATACATGAAGCAGGTTCAAAGAGATTACCAGGAAACTAAAAACTCTATTGAAAGCTGGCATAACAGCTTGAAAGAAACTAAGGATAGATTATCAGAACTGGAGGACAGATTTGTAATGTGGGAGCATTAAATGAAAAACTTCTTATGGAAACAAACAGCAATAATACAAAGGCTAGAAGATGATAAGAAGATCTATAACTTTAGAATTAAGAACATAAAAGAAGTAGGGACACAAACAAAAGAACTATAAAGGCTATTCACAGAAATAATCCAGGAGAATTTCCCTAATTTAGCAAAAGGTAAAGATACTCAGATGTATGAGGCATACAGGACCCCAACCACCTACAACCCAAACAGAACTACACTCAGAAATACAATATAAGAACAGAATATTAAAAGCCATCAGAGACAAGAAACAGATCACTTACAAGGGAACACCCATCAGAATTACAGCAGACTTCTCGGCACAAACCATCAAATCACCAAGAGCATGGGGGGAAATAATTCAAGCTTTGAAAGATAATAACCTCCAGCCAAGATTGATATATCCTGTACAACTGTCCCTATAAATTGATGAAAAAACAAGGTGCTTCAAGGATAAAGAGGAACTAGGGGAATTTGCAATCAATCACCAATTCAACTCTACAGAGAATACTGCAGGATATTCTAAAAATGAAAAATACCAAGATTCCAGAAACAGTGGCAGAGAGGCCACAATGAATGGAGCAGAAAGTGAAATGAAGAGGACAAACTGACAACTAATGACAGAAAAAGAGCTCAACAGAAATGAGGCAGAGAAGGTTGGATGGTAGGAACTGCTATTTTAGAGAAAACAAGACATCGTAATAGCTAGTGCTGATTTAATATCCTCTTGTTTTGAAGTCCCATCAAGCTTTTGTTCTTCTGTCTCCATTGTTCTTAACATATTGTATCTTATTGGATTTTATTATATGTGATAATATAAACAAAAACTTTTATAGACTAGGAGATTATACAGAAACCATTGTTCATTTTCTGTTAGTTGATTCTAAATACCCTGTAATACTGTCATTCTCTTGAATGGTTTTACATTGTCTTGATATGTTTGATGCTACAGTATACGAAGTCATACTCAAAGATTTCAAGGAAAGAGACACTATGATAACTACTTTTATGTTGGGATATCTTGTGGTGAAACACTATTTTGCTTAAATGGTTATATTTTAACCTGTGCTGTTTGTTGTTATGCCCTCTTTTATCTCAATCTCCTTTTTTAAATTATTTACTTTTTTATTTTTATCTTTTTAATTAAGGGAAAAATAAATAAACAATAGTAGGATATATTATAGTAACCCAGTTTGATTTCCTATTAACTTGATTTGAACCCCTGTATTGCTCTCACCATCTTGTTTAGACTGATTTTACTCTATTCTGTTTTGCTTGATAGTACCATTTCGAGAGTATAGGCAACAACTGTGAAGACAATAAGATTCATTATGACGCCCATTCTGGTTGACCATTATCTTCTTTTGAAGTCCTGTAATGTCTCCAATGTTTTGGTTTTATTGGTTTTGTTCTTTACTGTTTTGTTCAATTTTATTATAACTGATGTTACAGACAATTCTTTTTAAGATAACAAGAGGCATTATGGTAACCATTGTTGATCACCTTGTATTTTGTTTTTACATTATGTATTATGTCCATCCTTTTGATTTGACTGACTCTGTTTTGTTATGGCACATTTGGTTTTATTCTCTTCAAAAAAAGTAATAAGAACTGTGGGAGTAATAAAACCCTAAAAGTATAATTGTTACTGTAAAAAAGAGAGGAAAAGTAATTTCCCTAAAGGATATAACTGCATGTATATTTAAGTGTATAAGATAGATAACCATATTACTGAGTTTTGTTGGATCATTGAACAGAACTGTTTGCAGTCTCATTGTTTGAATGTCCACTTTATATGCTTTAATTTTGTAACTTGAACAACTTTCTAAGATGACAATATGTAATCTATTAGCTAGTGATTTCCTACTGTTTATTTTTTCTGAAATTCTGTATAATTTGTACCTTTTTTCTGTTTTTTTTTCTTTTTCTACTTAAGTAAAATTAAAAAAAAGAAAAATTGGTATTTATACATAATGGAGTACTAGTCTGCAATGAAGATAACTTTGGGTCATTTGTAGGAAAATAGATACACCCTGAGACCATAATGCTAAGCAACAATAAATCAGACACAGATGGTTAAACATCACAGAGCTGCTTCTCTTATATGAGAAAGCCAAAGTATACATAATTTAAAGAGCAAAACAAAAGATGGATGATAGGAAACAAGGAGCTAGTCCTTTGGCAGTTGGGAAGGGGAACTAGGGATGGAGGGAGAGGAGAAAAAGAGAACTAAAAAGGAATCAAACATGACATATATGTGTATCAAATCCCCATGATAAATGCATTTATTATGTATCCCACAAATATATTAATAAAAAATTTAAGAACAGTGCCACAATGGTGGCACACATCTGTAATCCTATCCCTTGGGAGGCTGAATCAGGAGGATTGGTGCGAGTTCAAGACTAGCCTGGGCTACACAGTGATTTCAAAACCAGCCTAAACTACATAGCAAGACCCTGCCTCAAAAATTAAACAAAAAATAAAAATAAAAATAAAAAACAAACAACCCAAATGAATGACAAACTGCTAGAGTGGCCTCTGTTCAGAAGGCAGGCTCAACAAATTATCCTTTTCTCCCTAATCTACTGGACTGCACTCAGAATATGAGTGAAAGATGTACCTGGCTCCTTTCCTTTCGCCAAGTCCCAGCGGTCTTAGACAAGTCCCTTTGACTTACCTTCCTCTCCATTTTACCAGGACAACTAATTTAACAGAAAAAAGAAATTTAAATGTGTTAAGGACTGGGAAAAAGCATGACCTTTGGCTCGTAGAATGATAACCACAGGACAAGAAGACCTTGTTGATGCAAAAATGCAACACGACTTTATCAGTCTTCAGCAACAATATTTGTCTGCAATACAATGCCTACTGTGTTGTTGCTGGTTTTTTATCCATATCTAGGTCTCACCCTGTCCGTATGGCCTCTTTTTCTTGTTTCTATCCCTCATTTCGAGAATCTCCCTTTGTATATTATAGTTCATAACTGAATTTTATTGTTACTATTTATTGTTTCTAACAAAGAATTCAGGCCTAAATGTTCAAGCAAAATGAGGATAATGTTTCATGCTTATTTGATTTAAAAATTCTTCAACAATATGAAGCCCTTTACTGTTTTTCCCACTGATCCTTAGTTCCATTAGATGAAACTCTTCCTCTCCCTATCAGACACAGAATGTTAAATGGCACATGGCTACTCTTATATGTGAAACCCAAAATATAAACAATTTAAGAGCAAACCAAAGATAGACGATTGGGAATAGGGAGATAGACATTTTGTAGATGGGATGGGGATCTAGGGATGGGGAGAACGGAGAGGGAAAGAGAAAATAAAAAAGACTAGGATGTGATATATATATGCAGCAACTCCCTACAATGAATGTGCTCCTTATCCCAAAACGTGTACTAATAAATAAAATGCTGTGCATGGTGGCATTTTTTGAGGATTGAAACCTCAAATTAATGCAGTTCCAGACAAGCTGTGTAAACTTAAATCTGTCATATAATCTCTTTAGGCCTCAATTTCCTGTTCTATAAAACAATTATAATGTGACATGTCTGGGGACAGAATCGGGGAGATGGGAGGAAATGGGTAGGCCATGTATTTTTGAAGTGCACTTCATTTTCTGTTCTAGTAGCTTTTGAGCAGATGTGACTTTGACAGAAAGAGGAATGGGGCAACTTGATTTTTTGACAAAAAATGGTAAAATAGTTGCACAAGGTGTATACTATGAAGCTGGACAAATCTAGGTCAGAATTCTGACTCAATCACTCTTGTCGATGATCTTGTGAAAGTTTAGTTTTCTGTTGGAAAACTAAATGTTCTGATCTGTTAAGTGGCACCTGTATCATGGGCTAACTATAAGGACTCATTAATTTAGTAACTCTTTACTGAGCACCTACTATGTATTGAGAAAAACTCAGAAGAGCAGTCAAAAACAAGAAGGGCCCTTCCATCACAGTTTGTTGAAATCACTCACACAAAATTCTTAGCTTGGGGTGTTACATAGTGATACTCTATCCAAAATGAGCTATTATTATTACTGTCCGTTCTCCATGGGAAGACTGCCCTTCCCATAGATTTAATATTCCGGCTCCCATGCTCTTCACTGGTTTCCTAAAAGTAGACAGGAGACTTCTTGCAGTCATCCATACTCTATTCAGCAACCCCTTTGTGACCAGCAGGTTTATGAAGTGGTTATGAGCATTGAGGACAGTGGCCATGGTTGCATGAGGGCAAAGCTAACTGGATCCAACCCGTGACCCTAGCTTATTAGTCACAACAAATGGCAGATCAACTAGCCACATATGGCTTCAGTTTAAATTCCAAACCCCTGGGAAACCCACTGTCTCCAAGAAAGCCTCCTTCTGGGCACACAAAGTGAGGTGAGTTCTTTGGGAGACCTCCCAAGCTCAGGCGAGCCTGCTCACGCTGCCCATTTACTGCATTTGTGACCACCTCAGAGTCTTGTGCTTTGTGATTCACCTTAGCCTCTTCCTAAATAATTCACACTGCTCTTTTGGACATGGCATTGCAAGGAGAATCCTCCCACTCTGCTCACTGTGAGGAACACCTGTGGTCCCAGGTACTTGGGAGGCTGAGGCAGGAGGATCATAAGTTCAAAGCCTGCCTGGGCAACTTAGTGAGATTCTGTCTCAAAATAAAAGATAAAAAGGTTTGGGAGGGTAACTTACTGGTAGAGTATCCCGGGATACTATTCTTAATACCTCAAGAGGGGGAAAAAAAAAACAAGAAACAGGTTTAAACAGTGTTTCTATGCCAACAGCAGAAACATGCTTTGTTGTTTTCCATCTCAAAAGAACAGAAATGGAATCATCACTATTTAATGGGCTAGTGATTGCTCTATGTAGTATCAACAGTAGGTAACAAGGTTAACTCGCTTGTGCTTACTGAGGACATCCTCTGTGTGTCTGCCAGTTACCTGAGTTAGTCTTTACGATAATTCTGCAAGGTAGAAAACCACTTCATTTCACAAATGAGAAAAGTAAGGCTCAAAAAGGTTAAGGCATTCACCTATGGCCAAACAGCTAGTAAATAGCATTGTGGGGCTTCAAACCCAAGCCTGAGCCCAAAGCCTCACACTGTTTATACTACATGGTGCCCGAGTATGTTCAGCCTGTGTGTATCTCTTGTTCCAGGCACTCTGGTGGGCTGGCTGAGCCTTGGGCAGTCTGGCCTCTGATCGCACCCTGGAAGCAGCTGTGAAGGCCCCTCTTCTTACCCTTCAGGCCAAATGCCTTGTTGTTTCATGGGAAACCTGGTTTCCAAACCCCAAATGCCAACGAAGCTTTCATGCATCCTTAAAGTGGTGCCTGGCCACTACTAGCTAGTGACCAGCAGAGCAGGGCCTGACCGCCCTCTTCCCCGGCCCCCTGGCTTCCCGCTGCTCTCCAGCACAAGCTCCCCAATTCAGACACTGTCATTCAGAAGTGAAGACAGTGCTGCCTCAGCAGCACCTTGGCACTGAATCTGGCTGAAAGCACTGCTGCTGCCCTAACACAGACTCTAAAGTGAGAGAAGGCTCTGTACTCGGCCAAGCACTTCCACATCCCCAAAGCTCCACGCTATGGACATCTAGGGAAACAGTAATGCTGTGAGTATCATTTTTATTATTCCTACTTTATGAATGAAAAAACCCAACTCAAAACAGGCATGGGGACATGCCTATACTAATGTTGTAATGGTTGACAGGGCTGTGCCTATGAAGTGGCCTTTAATGTAATATCCCAGGGAAATCGTGTTTTTAAGCCCATCAGAAGTCCCGTTCACATGACAACAATTAGTACTATGTTAATCAGAAATCTGGCCATAACTGCTAAACCTCTCTCAGATGCTTTCCGCACTAGCCATTGCTACACATTTTATTTCTCATACATTATTACATTTGATACCTGAAATCCTAAAAGAGTGGGTCTCATTATTGCTTCCTGTTTTACATATGAGGAACCAAGACTCAAAAGTTTAGGGGACAGACTTAAAGCTATCAAGCTAGGGAGAGGAAGACTATGGACACAAACTGAGGGCTAGATTATATGTCTCTATGGTTGAGTCAAAAATGGAAACTACCAGCCACATGTAACTCTTGAAATTTAAATTAAATTCAATGAAATAAAATTAAATACCCAGTTCCTCACTCACACTGGTCAGTGCATGCACTCTTCCTGTGCATGGCTGGGATATGTTTAGCAGCATCCCCTGGCTCTACCCACTAGATGTCAGTATTTGAAGTAAACAAATAGAAAATCTTCACTAATATAACTTAACTTTCATTGGTGATCATTCAAGTTGTAAAGTTTATAGCAATATGTATTAAAGTGGCTTTAATAGCTATTAAGAATGTCATGAAAGTAAAACCAAGTTAAGCTGTCAAAGTGAAGATGCCATGCAGGGAATAGTACAATGTATTTTATGGTTAGTTTCTAAAATTTACTATCTGTAACCATAACTGAAATTGTAAAGCAAGGATAAGAAACTGGTTGACAAAAGCTATACGGCTTTCAGGGTGGTAATATTCTGTGAGCACTCTGTGTAGTCTGGGGTTTAATACTTCAGATACCAACTGCGTGCACTATCTCTGTAATGTTTTTTCTTGCTTTTGAGGCAGTGAATCTGTAGTGCCTTGCATCTTTGTTGGGAATGAATGACTTGTACTGTGTCTTTCTTACATTACACGGAGGAATTGGTTTTCAATCTCATCTTTACCAACACAAGTTTCCCTCTGAATATGGAGTATGGTATTAGCACAACTATATTAGTCCAAGAATTTATTGATGATGTTCTTAATCCTGGGGATCTTTCAAGGGTGGATTAGGATTCAGTAGTGTAAGAAAGTTAGATAATGCCCTCTAAAGTGAAAAAAAATGGATTCTAAAGCTTGGGGATTTTATTGTTTAGAATACAGTGTGTATTAGAAGGAGGCCTGAACGGGACTTGAAGATTAATGAGACATATAGGCAAGAGTCTCCTAGTGGACTTAGTCTCCTACAAGTTGTCATAGACAAAACAAAGAGATACTTCCACTTCTGGACTTCAGCAGCTGAGGCAGCTGAAGAGTTAGAGGAGATTTATATAGAGAGAAGAGGAGTAACAATTTGACTTTTGAATTCCAGGCTTTTGACCTCCCTAGGATAGTTAGTTCTGAACCCACTTACATAAGCCTTAGAATAAGAGTTTTAGTAAAAGTTGTTTTGAAAGAATTCCAAAGATAGAATTATATGAAGTTTCAATATTTTTTTAGTATGAAATTTACAATCTAGAGGTGCTCTTAACCATGTAACACTTCCAAATGCAGAGCAGACTGAAACATGAAGAAGATAATAGGGGTATCCATGACAGAAGATCTTGGGTAGAATCTATCACTTTCCTGTGAAAGGAAATTCTGGAAAACATGAATAGATGTATACTACCTATATGTTATATTGTTACTTGAAATAAAAGACAAAGATTCAAAAAAAGCTAAACAAATGTTAAAATAGAACATCCAAAAGTAAATAACAGGAGCAACCATTTCACATACTACATCTCCAAAAATAACCAACAAGAAATTGTGCAATTTAAGAATTGATGAAATAATCTCCAAAATATTAAAATTAAAACAATAGAAAATGTAATTTCAAAGGATTCAAGAAAGTAACATACTTATTGATACATTAACTGATTCAACGTGTACATATATATTTTTCCATATACATTATATATTCCATGTGTACATATATATTAAAATATCACACTGTACATCCTAAACCTATAAAAATATTCATTTGTTGATTTAATTATAATAATCTAAAAAGAAACTAGTTTGTATATTTCTACACGATATACTAAACTTTTGATTCCTGACTAAATACACTTTTCCATACTTTTAAATGTTTTCCAAAGGAAATTAAGCCTCACAACAAATGGAACACTCCATGGACCAAATGAAACCTGTCAATTGTATCTTCAGAGAAATTTCCAAAAGCTTTTATTTTTATATGCACATATCTGTAGTACATAATGAGTATGTGCATTGTGTGGAGTTGTTACTTGTATATAATGCATTTAATTTTTTTTGTATTCCTTCCTTCCCTCCCCCTTAAAACCATTCTCTCCTACCTGAACTTTTACAAAGACAAATACTTCATGCTATAAAAAGCCAAACTAAAAAACTGCCCAACAGCCAGCCTTCCCATAGGGTAAGGTTATTGGTCTGGGGATAACACCCCTCACCCCACGTGTACCTGTCACTTCTTCAGCACTCAACAATTCCCCTATTGCTGCATTGAATGCAAAGTATGATGGGCCAATGCCATAGAGTAAACACAGGTTAGCCAAATGCATGGGGACTGCGCCCCTCTCCAAGGAACTGGAGTTAACAGCCTCTCGCCTAAAGTTAGGGAATGAATGAGGCTATTACACAGCAGTACAGCGTATAACACACACAAGGCCCTGTGTTCCAACTCCAGCACCAGTTAATTAAATTTTTAATTGTAGAAAAAAATCAAGGGATAAGGGAAAGAAAGAACTGGAGTGCCACCCGGATCTTAATTACCACATTTAACATTTTAAATTACCGTGAGGGGTGGAAGTTGGTTCTGAGCTGGCAGAATCTGCAACTCCACATTTCTGGTGCTTTCTGACAGCCAAAATATACCTTTCCCAACTGGAAGCTCACCTAGAACAATTCGGTTTATCATTGCTCCATGGGTGCAGCTACACCAGCAGCAGGCCTCAGGTTCAGGAGAAAGGCTTATAGATGGAATGGGAAAATGGCCACAGACTGTGGGCCACGGGACAGACCTGCAGGGCCTAGCATCTGAGTCCCAGGGCCAAAAAACCCTCAGGTCTCACCCTGAATACCAGAATCTGAAGCTCATTGAAAAGTAAATATTTGCTGTCTCTAATCTCAAATATTCACATTGGTTCTGGAGCATCAGGGTGGTTTTGCAGCCGAGGGGAGCAAGCTAGAACATAACACATATTAGTTATTCCCTGCACCGCCGTCAGGTGTCTGTAACACAGCTCTCAGCCTCATCTTCCTGAATCTGCTTTCTGGACTAACATGAAATGAGGGGCCCAACGACTTGGCCAGTATCCCTAAATGACTCCCAGTACTATTAGAGTGACACAAAAGCATCTAGATCTACTGGAATATATATTGTCAGGAGTTAACCACCGATGCCTATGAATCTATCATCACAAGCTTGCATTGTCAAGAGTAGCCTCTGAGCCACGGGATGGCAATGTGTTAGCCAATAGTGAGTCAGTGCACTTAGCCTCCAGAGGCTTGGAGAAGAGGGGCCTGGCGAGAAGGGCAAGATCAGGCCTGGAAAGCTGGAGTGGAAGAGCTGCAGAAATGGGAAACGGGCTGTCACAGGAGACACTGAATTTTCCAAAACCAAAGTTGCCCTAGCTCACTGTTTCGTTATCCTTGGGCTGAATAAGTTCTGCCACAGCTAGGTGACCTGTACCTTTGAAGTGTGCTTTTACTCCACTGCTCAAAAATTGCTCTTCTCTCTGTTCCCTGTGGTACTGCCCTAGGCTGGGAAACAGAGTACTCAGGATTCTAATCTTTGAATTGTCATTGACTGAGTGATATGAAAAGAATCATTTACCACTTCTGGGCACTGTCCTCATCTTAAAAATGAAGACATTGTCACCCCCTCCACCATTACAGGACCCTGCCAGTTTAAATTGGTTTTTGTTTTGCTTTGTTTTTCCTTCATCTTTTTTATACTTATGCAAAATGGTATCACATAATTCAAGACTACTGCTATTTTCTCCCTTCTTCCAAAAGCATAGTCACTACTCTCTTGATAATTGTCCTGTTGCCTACTGTCATTCTGTGTCTATGAAAATAATGACAACCTAATAATTACCTATCTTGAGCAAAAGCTATATCTACCATAACCAATTCAAAATCTAGACACCAAAACTAGTATCCTAGCAACTCATTTGATTAGAGCCAAGTGCCAACATGGCTGTTGGCATGGATTTAAGACCCCCAAGGATCTGAGTGGCTCTGAATATACCCATTTTGACCACTGGCCAAATCTCTCCAACTTATGTAATAAACATATGTATCTATATACAAACTCTAGAATGCAACTGTGAGCTAGAGAGGAGTCTGTGAATCAAACCTTGGTTTCTGAGCAGCTCTCACTTACAAGGCCAGCTGCTCTTGCCCTCCCTTCATCCTCTTCTGCTGTGCTGTGCCTGCATACTCCACCTCTTGCAAACTTCCATTTCCCAGGCTGGCTACCCCCTAAGGAGGGAAGCTCCTCTAGTGCATCGCAATTCAAAAAACATCCTATCAGTTAATATTTGTACCAGGCACTGTGCTTACTTGGCTCCAGGAGGGGAAAAAAGTTTCTCCCAGAGGACTCTGCACAAAGCTAGCTATAGAATAGGATCTACTTTTTTTCGTTTACTGAAACTCTGATAACTTTTAGGTGCTGCAAGAGACTCCAGGCCACTTTTCTGTTGAGGCTCTGGCTCCTTAATCTTGTCAAGCATTCTTTTATATTTTATTTCTTTTACTCCTTCATCTCAGATTCAATAAACCATCATTTGAACTTAGGTCAAGACTTCCTCACCTGTATCCATGAGAATAGGTCCTTTGGTTCACTGAGTTTTCCTTTTCCACCCCAAAGACCTCAGGCTGCCCTGGATCCTTTCCATGAAAAGCAGACATTAAGATGAAGGTGCTCTGAGAAAGGTCTCCTGTGACTTTATAAGTAGGGGACTCTAGCACTGAGATCCAGGGAAGAAGGGTTTATTGCTCACCAGGAGCAATAACAAGGACATTCTCTCCCTGATCACCCTTGTCATCTCAAAACATTCGCTGTCAACCTCTTCATCATGTGGTCTATCATGAGTTACATGAAGAAAGTCTTGTATTTTCCACAGCAGCCATCTAAGGTCATAGGCTGTGAGCACAGCAGTTTAATGGGCTTTGAAAACAGGTGCAAGGAGCAAGGAGTGCCAAGGAGCGGCAGTGTCAGGAGCCCAGGTGGTCTCACTGCCAGGAGAGTGGAAGCATCCTATAGTACTGATCTTGAGAAAGATGTGGAAAAGAGCAGGAGCCACACAACTCCATGCCCAAACCACCTCTCGAGCACCTCCAAATGGAGGGCTACTCAAAATCCCATGAAACGCACTTCGGTCCTGCAGGTTAGAGACTGCCAGTCCTTATCCACAGGATGATTTCCTAGAGGGGACAGAATTGCAAATCCAGGTTTATAGGGTGCTTTAAATCTATGCAAGCTAGGATTTTTGACCCATGCAAGTTACAACTAGTAGCTCTGTCCCAGTCTCTCTCTCTGCTCTTCTGTTACATGAGCATCCTCATTATGCAGCTCTCCTTTCTCAGACTCTTGAGCTGTTTCTCACGAATGCTGCCAAGACAAAGCTACGAGAATGCCACAAAGTGACTGCAGCAAGAAGTCTAGAACTACTATGCACACAACAGTAAATCCCACAAATCACTAGGAGTTTCTTTCCAGTGAAATCATTGCTGCTGGGTCGTTTCCTCTTTAGTGCTTCCTCTTCTTGCCTTTCCAAATCAATTAATCAATAGTTGCAGCAGCTTTGAGAAAAATACCTGCCTTTTTGGTCTAGGGTCTTCACTCCCTAGTATTCAAGTGATACAAGTAGAGGCTGCAGTGGAAAGAGAAGGAACATGAAAGGCAGAGAAGTTTTGCTGTGTCCAAGCACTGTGCTAAGAGGTTGACCTGTCTCTGCCTCCGCCGGTGAAGCAGCAAGTTCTGCCAACCCTGCAAAGGACACCGCTGCATATTCTCTTACACCTGCATTTGCACTAGAGCCCTGGTTCACACAACTGCGCGAGCTCTCCCGGGACCTCACTGCCACACCCAGAGGCTGCACCATGTCCCAAGTTCGAGCCCCAGAGACCGCGTGCTGTCTGCCTCCCGCACCTTCCTCACTGCCCTTCTTCACCACAAAAGCCAGGCTACTGTGAGTACATGTCCCTGCTCCGCCAACTCGCAGGCTCTCTGCCACCCTGTACGCTAGTGGAAGCCGGCCAGCTGCGCCCACCACTTACTCCAGTCCTTCGCGAGCCACAGCAGCCAGCAGCAGTGCTTCTGAGCGAGCTGCTGTCTGATTATACACTGCGCCCCCGGGGATGCAGAGGCGGCAGCACAGTGGGTGAGGGCGACTTTGTACTTCAAGCTACCACACGCACAGTTCCAGCCCCCGGGAACAGACTAGGCAAGCCAAGTTGTTCCTGGAGTCCTCCGAACTAGTTCTGGAATGAGTTGGGCTTGTTCCTCACAGTGTTGGGGACTGTCAACGACCCCTTCCCCTTGATCTTCAAACCCCTGAACTCCCACAGCATGCTCTTCTTGGCTTCTCTATATCCCTTCAGGACCAATGAGCATTAGTAGTTGAGAATGAAGGTCCTAAGGAAAAAGTATATATAATCTTTTATCCTTCAGGAAAGGACACTCCAAGGCTTTGGGAAGGAAATGTAAATAGGCAGCTTTCTGGCATTTTTAAACCTTTTAAATTGCAGTGGAGTTGTGGTAATGATCTTGAAGAAGATTGGGAGGGTGAGGGCAGAAAGCAAATATAAATAGAAAGGATATAAGAATCTTCTTCTTTATCTGAATGCTGTTTTTGACCCGTCTAAACTGTTCTTGTTCAAACCTAAGGAAAACTACTGCCAAAAGCATTCTAGATCTACAAACCAAAATATCAAGAATTTGCTTGAATTTGTGAAATCTTTCCTGCCCTTCAGATGAAAGTCCCTACCAAAGATGACAGGTAGATAATAGGATTCCTGACTCATGCAAGTTACTATTCACAGCTTTGCCCTAGTCTCTCTCCGTGCCTGTTGGTTACATGTATATATGTACTATGACTTACATTACATAGATTCAGAGGTACAGCTGATCAGAATGTGACTACAGAAAACCAAAAGTGAGAGAGACAGACAGAGAGAGAGAGAGAGAGAGAGAGAGCACAAAAATGTGACCTAGCAATTGACTGGAAGACCCAGGAAAGGTGTTGTTCCCAATCCTAGTTCAGTAAGGGAGTGTCCCTAGCATGGCATCTAAGATATACAGATTTGCAATATTTTGGCTTTGAAGTATCTAGCGAAAGTACAAGAAGCCAAGCAAATGTAGATGCAGAGTTTTTGTTTTTAAAAACGACTTTGAAGAGTTAAGAATTTTAAAATTCAAGACTTCTCCTGTGCATGCATTTGTAAGGTAAACACTGACTGGCTAGGTCTATTATGACAACTTTCTAAAGCCAGCTTCCCCATATTAAGAAGAAAGAAGAGCGGGGGAGATGAGGAAAAGAAAGAAGAACAGGAACAGAAACAGAAGAGGAAGGAGAGAGCGGAAGAGGAGGAGGAGAAAAAGGCAAAAGAAAAAAATTCAGACTGGGAAACTTCAGGAGATCTTGGCCAGTCTGGTAACAGATGGCTTATTTTTTCCTTCAGACATAAATAGGCAGCACCCTATTTCTGGAATTTCACTGTGTGAGTAGACTCTGGATCTGGACAGTGCCTAGGATCTCCCTCATACGTCAGAGAGGGGAGACGTAAGTGCAAGGGCTGGATTCACATTACAGATTCTGAATTTTCACCTGTGACCAGAATTTCAAGCTAGAATTCCCTTCTAGCTGAGCTTCATGGCTAATCCTCCATTCTTTATATATGGCTGTGACTTAACCACTTAGTGGGATTTCTATAATTGTGTTTTTGATCATGATATAATTTCTGGAGAAACTACCCCAGTTGAAATGTCAGTGGGAAGTTAGGAAACACCAGTTTTAATGCTGACCAGGGAAGGAGCCCATTAGGAAAACATCTGTATTATTCCCCTCTCATTCAAATAGAATATACTCCAAAAACCAGGGGTTTGAGGTTTTTGCTTATACACACTTTGTGATTGTGTGCCAAATTCCTTCCTTTCATTGCTATGAATAAGCAGGAGCAGAGGGGCCACAGAAAGCTTAGCCTGTAATTCCCAGGCTCATTGACAGCTTTCTTCTGGACTCTTTGTAACACTTGTGGCTAGGACTCTGGAGCCACAGCTAAGTTCAAATTCTGACTCTGGTTAAGTTTCTGAGATGTGATAATTGCATTGTGACTTTGTAGGAAAAATGTTTTGTTCTTAGGAGACATGCTGAAATATCTAGAAGGAAGATGTGCTGTTTGCCATTTATGTAAGATAGGTCAGACAAATGTATGCTGTGTGGGTGGAGAGAGAGACAGAGATAGACAGACAGAGAAGAAACACAAAACAATAATAGTAAGTGAATTTTGGTGTCGTGTATATGGGTCCTCATTATGAGAATCTTTAAAATTGCCTGCAGTTTCAGACAGTCATCTAAACAAAAAGTTGCAGGTAAACTTTTATCTCTGCCTACCCTTATCAATTGTGTGGTAGCAAATGACTTAGTCTTTGCAAACCTGAGTTTCCTTGGCTGCAAAATGAAAACATTAACAGACCTCACCCAAGCGGGTTATTATGAGGATTAAAATGTGAAATACAGTGTGACCCCTTAGTGTTGTGCCTATCCCTTAGGAAGACTCAATTACTGATAAGACTTAACATTATCATACCATTTTATTGGACATTGGACTATATACTATACTGTCATATTGTTTCAAGGTGTTTCACATGCGTATATTGTGTCTCCTTATCTTAGATTTTAAGCCTACAAAGGACAAGGCGCATTTCTTACATCTGCTATAATGTGGACTGAATCACAGACAGTGACTAGAATGTAATGGTACTGCATTTCATGAACTTAATTAGTTTCATAATTCTGGAAAAACTAGTCATGTTCGTGTCCATGTGAGAAAGATATCCACATGGTCCTGCTTGTCACTCAACGAAGATTCGTAAACAAAAAACAAAATGTTGTCAAACACTTTTGTTTGTAAACCAAATTACTCAAAAACAAAAGCATTTGTGAACTGAGGCAACACTATGCCTTGCTGAGTGACTTCCAGATTATTGTTCTGTGGGATCTGTGGCCATAGCGTTGACTTGAAAATGATCACATACTCCAAGATCATTAATTATTTATGTTAGCCTAACATAGTGGGGGAAACATGAACAATGATAGAAAGAGAACAAATCTAAAAATATACTACAATAAAATTTATACAAAGGTGGTTCCCCCAACCCTCTTTCATTCCCCCAGTCTCCCTCTCATAGTATGTTATTGCATTGTACTGTATTTTAGGGCTGCAGCTGATCACGGGTAATAGAAACTGCAGAAAAAAATAAACCATGGATAAGCGATGATTACTCTATAAGCATTTGCTAATGGTAGTTACAAACCCAGACAATTTGTTCCCCACCCTCTTCTCCTCCTCTGTTTCCATCA
This sequence comes from Cavia porcellus, assembly GCF_034190915.1. Taxonomy (NCBI): domain Eukaryota; kingdom Metazoa; phylum Chordata; class Mammalia; order Rodentia; family Caviidae; genus Cavia; species Cavia porcellus. The sequence continues at coordinate 80,277,784 of NW_026947486.1, forward strand.
GGTAATCTTCAAAGAGATTGGTGTCTCCTGCTGCCTGGCACCTTAGCAGGGGAGGGAGGCAGAACAGCCAACCAGGAAAGTCACTAGCATGTGTGACAATGATACTTGTTCTTGTGGAGGAGAACAACCAGATTTGGAGAAAGTCTCTATTACATAGAATGTTTAAAACCTAGTTTTATTATTTTCAGGTTATATATCCAGTAACACAAACTTGGCTCCAGGTGGGTAATAGGAGACTCTCTTAACTGAGCAAAAAATGAGAAGAGTTTGTAAACAGATAATGTGAAGTGGTTCTAAACACACCAATTCATCCAACTTCCTGTGTGATTTGCCTGTATTTTGGATTTTGCCTTTCCTAAATGGAAACTTGTACTCATATTGAGTCAGGAATGTTGGGTGCAAGGGTGTTCAAGGCCCTTGACAAGTTCTTGTTTTTGATTTCTTCCTTTCTTTTCTCCTGACCATGTGAAAATTCTGAAATAAGTCCCTCCTCTCACTTTAGATCCCTGACCTTCAAACTCCCAGAGATATATCAGTACTCAGGAAGAAAGAAGAATCCAATTTTCTTTTCTCTTAACTCTAGCCATGGCCAAAGTAATGATTTCCAATCTGAAAATCACCAGGTAAGAGAAAGTACACACAATGATCACTCACCCTGCACTCAGGCTAGAGCCTAAAGTAGTGAGGCTCCTGCAGACCACAGCTGCACCTTGGAGTTCGGAACACAGGCAAAGCTGCGCTTTCCCCCACAGGCGGATCTATTCTCCACTCCACCATTAGCCCATGGAGCAAAGGCCCACCCAGAGATGCCACTCCACTGGCAGAAGGTGTCTTTTTTGGCACAGCAAATGGAATTTTTACCACTTGGTCAAGCAAAGAACTCTTCTGGTTTCCTTGTCCATGTAACTGAGTGGAAAGCAACCTCTGGGTCCAGAATCAGTGATTCCTGCTGGCCTACCCAAAGAGCCTCTTACTGTTAATTTATTTCCTTCCTCTCTTAACATACTAGAGAAGGAGTTCCAATCCTTTCTCTAGGCTCCTGGAACCCTAAGTGGAATGAGTGACGGGTCAGTGGGACAAAAAGAAACTTCTAGCCAGGGGAGCTGGCTTCCAAAAACCTCCCCCAAAAGAAAGAAAAAAAATATTAGAAAATTCTAACAGTATACAAAAGTATAAAATTTTGAAACTTGAAAGCCCATCATTCCCCTTTACCTCCACCAAGTCTTCATCTTTCTTATTATGTTCCTTCCAGAAACAAAACACTTGGGCTAGGTGTGTACGTCCATGATAGAACACTTGCCTAGAATTTATGAGACCCTGGATTCAGTTCCTACCACTGCACAAAGAAAAAAAAAGACTTCCATGCACATATGTGTATGCATATGTGTGTATACATATATTTATTTTGCACACACATATGCATCATTTTATGCTATCTTGTCGGTCTCCCCTTTGCATGCCAAGTGTCCCTCATAAGACATGCATCACTTAATGATGGGGAAGCTTTCTCAGAAATGCATCATTAGGCTACTTTGTAATTGTGAAAACATCACAGAGCTTGTTTACACAAATTAAGATGGATATGATGGTATTGGGTGAGATACAATCATAAGTATATGATTGTAATCCTATTACATATATTCCACTGCTGACCAAAATATTTTTATGTGATGCATGACTACACTTTAAGAACTCATACCAGAAGGTTTTCAAATGATCAAGTGATCTTTGGGAATGAAACTTTGAGAACTAATGCACTGGCCTCTCTCTTATACTCAATCTCAAAATTTCTGTCCTGTTTTCTTGGTACCTCAGAGCCAGGCAACAACACCTGGGAATAATAATCAAGCCAACAAATCAATACATTACCTGTCTCAAGCCACTAAGAGCCTAGGCTTGGCAAAAGAGGGTCTCAACAAGAGGTGATAATGTTGCAAAGTTCCAGCATCATGGTAAAGCCAATGTAGAGGCTACTTGAGTTGATGTAGAGGGAGGAAAAGTATAGGTCTTCAGGCTACCACTTATAAGTGTCACCCTTTCAGTTACGAAATTACCACTCTGCTGAATCACTGCCAGCCTCGTAATGACTTTTATGTCTCAGTGTCCACCCACACCATGGCCTGAGAGAAAAGGATAAATAAAGTGATGGCTTTTTTACATTGAACTTTTTTTGAGATGACGTTTGTAACTCCTGGGCTCAGGTGGTCCTCTTGCCTCAGCACCCTGAGTAGCTAGGCCTACAGGCATGTGTCCCTGTACTTTGCTCTAATTTAACTTTTAATTTGAGATAGGCTCATGTGTGGTTATAAGAAATCAAGTGGAGAGCTCTTCTGTGCATCTTACACAGTTTCCCCCATAGAAATAGCTTACAAAAATATAGTGCAAGGTCAAAAGTAGGATATTGATATTAAAACAATCAAGATGCAGAACATCACCACTACAGAGATCCTTCATATTGTCCTTTTATAGTGACACCAATTTCCCTCTCACCCTAACCCCCTCCTTAACCCCAGAAAACCACTAATGTGTTTTCTTTTCATAATTTTGTGATTTTGAAATGTTATATATTAGAATCACACAGTATATAACCTTTGGGGATTTTTTAATTAGCATAATTTTCTGGAGATTCATCCAAGTCATTGCATATATCAATATTCCACTCTTCTGTCACTGAACATTCACCTATCGAACCATAGATGGGATCTTTCCATCCAGCCTCCATTTGGATGGGAGGTAAATTTCCTTGAAAATAATGTCAAGGCTCCCATTCTCCAAGATAGAAACAGAGTCTAAAAACACACATACCAGCTACATCTGCACAGGCTACTGGGATTCAGAATCTAACAATTCACAGAAAGCTCTGGGGCTTGCCTTGGCCTGGCAAGGTGCTAAGGCTAATTGATACCTTTATAGGGGGTTATGGAAAGGAGGTAGGGAGACTTTTCAGAAACTTGCCCCCAGATTCCAAAGCAACCAAAGAAATAAATTAGCAACAATGTCCCAGAGTAGAAGGGCTTCTGAACCTACCCCACTCCCATTTTTTTTTAGCCTTCTGGGCAAGACAGGGGACGAAGACTCACTTATAAGTGACTTCTCAGTTGAAGATGGTTGGTTATCTCTTAGTGAGGAAGGGAGTGGGTTGCATCTTTCCTTCCAAATCAATATACTTCTGGATCAAATACTTTTCCCCCCAGTGGGACACGGCGCTGGAGAATAAAAACAGCTGATTGGCTGCAGAGGTGCTCTAAATGGAGGGTACCTGTTGAAAAATGTCTTGGATGCTCTTCACTCTCATCTGATGCAATTTTGGGAGTAACCCCTCTTGAATGCCCCCCTCCAATCCCCAACTTATTCTCACTAGCTTGAGCATATGTCCAGGACCCCAGACACTGCTCCCCTGGCCCTCCACACGACTTTTTATCTTCGCTCTCTTCTCCCACACTCAGGAAACTGCTTTCTGGTATGTGATAATTAGAGACACATTTAGATCAACAAAAATTCTGTTGATGTTTATGTTAAAAATTTTCAGAATCACAATATCATGAACCTGTGGGAAAAGACATAAGAATTTCAGGAAATCTTTTTATTCTTTTTAATGCTAATAATGGACATTTAGCCACTGTAGCAGATTTTTCAGCCAGGACAACTGTGTCAATCCTTGTACTGAGAGACCGACCATACAAATGGACAATAGCCAAACCATAGATGACAGCAGAACTCTGACCCACAACCTCTACAGCAAATGCCCCTGAGCAATCAAGACATGATCAGTCTCACATATCAGAGTCCCTATTTTTTCAGCTCTCTTGTCCTCCCCACAGGAAAAATCAGAGAAAGCAAAATATCTCCTGCAATCCAAACACCCAGAAAGCCACACTTATAAATATATGTGAAGGTATGGACAGCTATTTTGAAGAAAACAAGAGACATTATGGTATCCATTGTTGACTTTCCTATTGTCTGGTTTTGAAGTCCTACAATGCTTTCATTCTTTTGTTTTGATTGGTTTTATACTATTTGTGTCTTGTTTGAATTCATTGTGTGTGAAGATACGAACAACTATTTCAAAGAAAACAAGAAACATGGTAACCAGTGTTGATTTCCTGTTGTCTTGTTCAGAAATCCTGTGTTGACTGCATTGTTTTGTTTCGATCTGCTTTGTTTTATTCTCTTTAAAGTAAAAAAGAAAGCCACACTTACAGTTAACTTGTCTCCAGCTTCCCAAAGCCAGTAGCCTCCAATTAGGGCAGATCTGTAGCCTTCTCAGATTTTCACTGTAAAGCTGTGTTCTCCCCTGCTTATGTTTGAGTTTCTCCTAGTGCAAGTGATGGTGGGTGACTCATTTGCTACAGTGTGTTCTGAATAAACTGTCTCAGTTGGTTCTCATGTGGGTAGTTTTCATTTATTCCACAATGTCATACCATATAGCTAGCTGCCTGCTCCATCCTGCTCACTACCGATGGCCAGGGCTGCCCACAGTGACAACAGTGACACGCTTCAATTGTCTCAGTCACATTGTAATATAGTATTTTCATTATTAAGCACCCTTCTCCACCCCAATTTCTGGTATCTTGGTAGCTTGAAGTTGTGATAAAAAAATAAATATTGCTATCAATGTCAGAAGCCTTGATACTTGGTTTCATAACCTCAGGCATGTTATTTACTCTTAGTTTCTATTCATGTCAATAGAGGGAATAATGTCCTCTGGTCCTTTATCATACAGAAAAGAAATTTGATCAAGAGACCAATTTAAACGTTTGGGGTCTTGGCCTTCAGAGCAGTGGACCTAGCCAAACACCCACTGCTGAGCAGTAGACTGAGAAGGGAACAGTCAGTGACCCACAAAGCTTTCATGTGGGAGCCGTGGGTCAGGCTCTGGCTTTTCCTACCCATCTGGCCCATGGCCAGAAGAAAAGATACTTATTCCTTTGATAGGTACACACACAAAAATATCTGAAGAGCAAATGAAATGGGTCAAGGGTGTTTGTTTTTGCTGTCTTCTGACTTCACTATGTAAGTCCATGGAGTCTCAGTTTTCCTATTTGCAAAATACTGACAAAATCTCCACTCTTCTTGGATAATCAGGTATTATGAGGATCTGATGAAACAGTATGTGTGAAGCCAGGTTTAATTTTCTAAGTGTGACACAGTGGCAAGGAACTCTTCCTGGGGATGTACATTTACACTGGGAGTCCCCGCAGAAAGAGACCAAAGGATATGGAGAATATTTATTTGTGTCTTAAGGCTAGATTCCACAGTTCACAGTCCACTCCAAGGTCCCTGCCCTTTGGGAAGGTCTCCCTCTGACTCCTCAGGAGCCTACTGGACTCAGAAGTGGCGTTTCCACATGGACAAACTTTTGTTAGTCTCTTACTGTGGTCATAAATGAAGGCCATCTCTCATCTCTCTACAGCACTTAACAACTGATGAGCCTTAATTGGTACCTTGGCTTTTAACAAGAGCAGAGTAAAGGACATACCACAGTCGAATGGTTGAGTACATAGATTTTAAAGCTGGGCTGTTTGGTAACATCTGAACTCAAGCACTTAGTGGTTGTTTGGCCTTAGGCAAATCACATATTCTCTACAACTCACTTTCTTCACTTGAAAAATAAGTATAAAAAGTTAATACCCACTTTATAACATTGTTGGGAAGATAAAATGAATGAATTTAAGTAAGCATTTATAGCATTTATAACAGTACTTATGATTTAGTAAGTGCTTGATAAATCTTTATTACTGTTTTCTGGGGCGTGCATGGCAGGATATGTTTCCCCCATTTTAGTCAATTGCAGAACCAAGGTTAGAACTGGGATTCTTATTCTAAGAAGTCAATCTATTAAAATAAGGGCATCAGTGGGACAGAAGAAAATATTTGCAGACATATACCCGATAAAATATTAATGTCCAGAATATATAAAACACTCCTACAACTCAACAACAAAACAAATAACTTGATTTAAAAATGAGCGAAAGCCAGGCATGGTGGTACTCCTGTAATCCCAGCGCTTAGGAGGTTGAGGCTGGAGGATTGTTGCAATTTCAAGACCAGCCTGGGATACAAAGTAAGTGCATGGCCATTCTGAACTGCATAATGAGACCTTGTATCAAAAAGGGAAAAAAAAAAGAATGAGTGAAAAACATGAATAGGCCTTTCTCCAAAGAATATACAAATGGTGTACAGACACATGGAGTCATGTTCATCACTGATCATTAAACAGCAAGATAGTACTTCACATCCATTAGGATGGCTATTGTTTTTTTAAAAAAATAAGAAATAAATGTTGGCAATTATGTGAAAAAATTGAAACTTCTGTGCAATGTTGATGGAAATGTAAATCGGAAATCCAATATGGAAAACAATATGATGGCCCCTCAAGAAATTAAAATTGGAATTAGGTTATGATCTGGTATTCCATTTCTGAATATACATACAAAAACTGGGACTTGCAGGAATATTTGTACACTCAATATTCATAGTGTTATTCATAATAGCAACACAAATGTCCATTGATGAATGAATGGATAAATAAAACATAGTATATACATATGATAGAATATCCTTTCTTTAAAGGGATGGAAATTCTTTTCTTTGCTATTATTCTTTTAAATTTTGTTTTTATTGGTACATGTTTGCAGTACATAATTATATTCCTTGGGGCAAAATGATACATGCACATAACACATCTCAGTTCATCCCCTTCCTTCATCCCCCTATCTCTTTATTCATCTCTTGGTTCCCTTCCAAAAGTATGAAAATTACCTTGAATAAAATATGGATAAACCTTGAGGACATTATGCTAAGGGAGATAAGCTAAGCACAGAGAGACAAATATTATATGAATACGTTTCTCTGAGATATATAAAGTGGTCAGATTCATAAAGATGGAAAGTAAAATGGCTATTTATAGGGGTTGGCAGGAGAAAGTATGAGGAGATGCTGTCTAATGAGTTCTTTAATCAATTCTATTGATGGTATCCCAATAATATGAATGTAGTTAATATTGCTTATTTGGGGGCTGGGGATTTAGCTCAGCAGCATAAGCGCCTGCCTTGCAAGCAGGCGGTCATGAGTTCGATCCTTGGTACCGATAAAAACTAAAAAAGACAAAAAAATATTGCTTACTTGCACACTTAATAATTCTTGAGGTGGTAAACATTATGGTAACATGTATTTTCCTAAAATTTCTAATTTTTTAAAAATTAGTATCATGGCTACAGGGAAGACAGAAACATGGGCCAGAGTATAAAAGGAGGATCAGAAATGAGAAAATGCTACTAAAAGAACAGGGACAGACCCACATTTCCCAGCATGCCATATGTCTCATCATCTTCTTAGGTTCTTCCCAATCTAAAGATCTCTGCTCAGTTTCAGAAGGACTTTCCTCTCTTGGAACCCAAAGCAGCAATAAATGACAGGTATCTACTTATTACTTTAGCCACGTATATCCATAAAAGAAAACTTTTCCTTTCATAAGTAATAAATTGCCTGTTCAGCCGCCTGATGTTTTCAAAAAGAACTCTACCAACACTGCCCAGTAGGGTTTTTTTCTTTTCAGTTTTTATTAGTACATGTATGTAGTACATAATAATTACATTTCTTGTGGGAAACTAGTACATGTACAGAGCACATCTTAATTCTCTGCTCATCCCTTTCTCCTCCTCCCCTTTCCTCCTTCCTCCATCTCTTGGTCCCCTTCCAGTTTCCAAAAGATCTAAATTTGAGACCTAAGTCCCTAGCAAAAACGTCAAAGCCCTTCATGATCTGGCCTTGGAGCTTTGCTAACTTTGCCAGTCTCATGCACCACCCTGCTTTTCTTTGATTCTCTATTCTTCCAAACTGACCTTCTGGTGGGCTCTCACACATACTGTTCTGTAGGCCTGAGCTACCTTCTGTCCACCGTTTACCTACTTCAAATCAACTCATTCTTCAGGTCTCATCAAAATCTTCACTGCCTTAAAGTAGCCCTTTTTGATGTCCTCAGAAGCCATAATCCCCATATTAAATGTTTTATAGCATGTATCTGTCTTTTCTGATACTTTCACAATCTATTTTTCTCCAAATACTGGAGACTGAATCAGGGCCTTCACACTGAGCTGCATCCTCAGTCCTTCTGTGTTTTTGTTTTTGTTTTTCAATTTTGAGACAAGCTCCTGCTAGTTCACAAAGTTGCACAGGCTGGACTCAGATCTGTGATCCTCTTGCCTCAGCCTCTGAGAGTGCTTGGGTTATAGGTGTATACTACCAAATTAGCTATACAATCATGTTTGAACATTAGCCTCTGTGATTACATGATTAATACCTGACTTGCCAACTAGACTAGAAGTTTCATGAAGGCTGAGGCCATCTATGGTTTTGCTTATCACCATTGCCAGAATAGTAGAGAATTAAATATTTATTTAATAAATGAAAGATTGAGTGACAAACAAAATGAAGCATTTCCAGAAAGTTAAAATAACTGCCAGGTTTCTGAAGAACAGATTTCTGACCTTAACAGTTAAGATTAACCCTATTTCAGATTTTGACTGGGATGATATCGTAGACAAAAAAGGAAAGTTTAAAAGAATTGGAAAAGGAGGCAGAAGAGGAGAAACAATGATTCCTTGAGCAGCCCATGGCAAAATCAAATGAAGCTGTGTAAAGCTAGAAGAGCTGGAGGCTAATGAAGATTAAATAATGAGGAGGAATATTCTATTCAGGCAGAAAGACTGAATGCGTGAAAGGCAACTCAACAGAAGAATAATTTTGGAGATGTTTTGGAGATCCCAGAAAAAGGTCATGTTCAAGAAGTTACCAAAGCTGTGAGTAGTCTTGCACATTTACAAACAAGGGGTTCTAATCTAAGCCCTGACAACTCCATGCTTCAGGGGGCAAGCTAGAGAGTTTCTGATGTCACATTTACCAAAGCTGTTCAATAACTTGCATACCCAATTATCCTGACGGGAGTCTGTACCATATTTGGCTACCATAAAGTTGATAGCAAGGCTCAATTCATTGGTCCTCCAATATCTGGCAGCATGCACCTGGCAAGGGATGAATTGTAGTGGAAACTGAGTCCAGAGCAATCAAGACAGCTGGAGAGGAGCCCTGAGAAATCCACTGAAGACATATTGTTGCTCTCCACACAGCCCTGTCCCCATGAGAAGTCACAGTGACTTCAAGGGTAACTAAGGCTGCAGCTTACATAATTTGCTGAATTTTTTTGATGTGACAAATTGTCTTGTCTTTTTAAAAGGAAAAAGTAAAATGGAATTCTTTTGGCTTTTAGCCTTTTAGAATTATGTTTCAAGGAAATCCTTTCAAAATCACAGCAGACTTCTACATACAAACCTTCAAGTCAAGAAAAGCTTGGAGTGAAGTATTTCAAGTCCTGAAAGAAATAACTTCCAGCTCAGATCGATGTACCCTACAAAATTATCTTTCAAAATTGATGGAGAAATAAGATACTTCCATAGCAATGAATAACTGAAGAAATTCATGACCGCCAAACCAATACTACAAAGAGTACTGAAAGATACTCTAGAAAGAGATAAAGATAACTACAATTCTCTAGAAATTATCTCTAGAAATTTATCTTTATCTCTAGAAAGATAACTACAAAAAGAATAACAGCAGAAGGAAACTATCAAGCAGGGCAAACATTTAAACAGAGAGGAAAAAGTAGAGGACACACAACAGAAATATAATGTGACAAGGATAAATCAGCAGATATCAGTTATATCCATCAATGTAAATGGCTTGCATGCACCAATAAAAAGAAACAGACTGGCAGAATAGATTAAGAAACAAAATCTAACAACATGCTATATACAAGAAACACATTTAACTCAAAAGGAAATTAATAGTCTAAAAGTCAAAGATTGGAAAACAATACTCCATGTGACAGGAACCCAGAGAAAAGCGAGGTAGATATTCTGTTTGTAGACAATCTGAACTTGAAGAACGATCAAAAGAGATAAAGAAGGTCACTATATACTTGTGAGGGGTTAACTACAAGAGAAAGAGATTACAATCATAAACATATATGCACCAAATATGGGAGCACCCAACTATGTAAGACAAAACTTAATAAACAAGAAAAATCAAGTAAGCAATAATACAGTTGTAATGGGGGACCTTAACATACCATTGTCACAAAGACAGATCAACCAAACAAAAATCAGCAAAGAAATAGCAGAACTGAATCAAACTTGTGAATAAATGAACCTAGTAGATAGGTACAATCTGTTCCACCTAGCAATGTCAGAATACACATTCTTATAGCTGCACGTGGGCATTCTCTAAGATAGACCACAGAATATGCTTAAGTAAATGCAAAGCAAATGAAATAATCCTATACATATTATCGGAACATAGCACAACAACATTGGAGATTAATGACAAAAAAAAACCCACAAGAGCCCCATAAACACATTGAAATTAACACTTTCCTAAATTGCCAATGGGTCACAGAAGAAATTAAACAATATCTACAATTGAGTGAAAATGCAAATTACAATTTATCAGAATTTATGAGACACAATTGAGGGAAATTTATAGTGGTAAATTCCCACATCAGGAAAGTGGAATGAAGACAAACAACCTAATGCTTCAGCTCCAACTTCTGGAAAAAAAGAGCAAGTCAAGCTCAAAGCCCAAAGAAGGGAGGAAATTATAAAGATCAGAGTAGAAATTAACGCAATAGAAACTAAGGAAACAATATGAAGAATTAATGAATCACGAAGTGGGTTCTATGAAAGAATAAATAAAATTGATAAGCCCTTAGCCAATCTTATTTTTTTTTGTTTAAAGGAAAGAAAGAAAAAAAACAAAATAGAAAAAAATAGAATAACACAGAATTCAAAAAAAAAGAAAAATTAACACTAAGAAATCGCTAGTTGATACATTACATATTGTCATCTTAGAAACAGTTTTCAAGTTACAAAATCAAAGCATAAAAAGTGGCTCGATACTCAAACATTGACAGTGCAAATTATTCTGTTCAATGATCCAACAAAAATTTAGTAATATGGTCACCTATCTGACACACTCATACATACCGTTATGTCCTTTAGAGCAATTTCTTTCCCTTAATCTTATTTTTAAAAGGAAAGAAAAAACTCAAATCCACATGATAAATGAAAAGAGTGAAATCACTAAAGACCCTGTGGAAATACAGAAAATCATCAATGCCTAGTTTGAAAATCTTTACTCTCTTAGGTTTGATAACACAGAAGAAAAGGACATATTCCTAGAAATATATGAAATATCAAAGCTGGATCAAGGAGATTTAAAACTGATGAATAACTCATTTTCACTTAGTGAAATTGAAAATGTAATTAGAACCTTACCAACAAAGAAAATTCCAGGTCCTGATGGATTCACAGCTGAATTCTACAAAAAATTTAAGGAACACTTAATTCCAACACTTCTTAAACTCTTCAATTGAATTGAAATGGAAGCAAGTCTCTCTAACTCATTCCTGAAAGCAACTATTACCCTAATACCAAAACCAGAGAAAAACCTAACCAAAAAAGAGAGAGAGAAAGAGAATTATAGACCAATCTCCCTAAAGAACATAGATGCAAAAATTCTCGATAAAATACTAGCAAACAGACTGCAGAAAATCATCAAGAAGATTATACACTATGATCAAGTTGGGATTCATCCCAGGAATGCAGGGGTGGTTCAACATATGCAAACCAATACATGTAATGCACCATATCAACAGAGCCAAAGACAAAAATCACATGATCATCTCAACAGATACAGAAAAAGCATTTGATAAAACCCAGCACTCATTCATGTGGTTTTTCTGGAAAATTGGAATGGATGGTCTTTACTTCCATCTGATAAAATCATATATGACAAACCAACAGCCAATATCATACTAAATGATTAAAAATGTAAAGCTTTCACTCTAAAATTAAGAACAAGACCAGGATGTCCACTATCACCACTCTTATTCAATACAGTTCTGGAAACATTACCCAAGAGCAATTAGACAAGAGAGAAATAAAAGGAATAAGAACAGGAAAGGAAGAAGTTAAATTATCATTATTTGCAAATGACATGATACTCTACGTAGAAGGCCCCCAAAACTCCATTGTAAGACTTTAAGATACAATAACCAAATTAGGTAATTTAGCTGGATATGAAGTCAACAATCAAAAATCAATAGCATTTCTGTAAACAAACAACAAATTGGCTGAGAGAGAAATAAGGGAAATCACACCCTTCACAGTAGCATCCAAAAACTGAAATACTTAGGAATCAATCTGATGAAGTACATAAAAGATGTATACATTGAAAATTACAGTACTCTGAAAAAAGAAATCAAAGAAGATTTCAGAAAATGGGAAGACATTCCCTGCTCATGGATAGAAGAATGAACATTGTGAAAATGGTCATTCTCCCAAAATTGTTATACAGATTTAATACAATTCTAATCAAAATATCATTAGTATACCTCATAGATCTAGAGAAATCATTCCTAAAATTCATTGGAACCAGAAGAGACCTAGAATAGCAAAGGCAGTTCCGGGCAACCAAGGTAAGTCAGGAAACATCACAATCCCCAACTTGAAATTATAATAAAAGCTACTGTGATAAAAATCAGAATGATACTGAAATAAAAAGAGACCTTGAATTATACTAAAAGCAATAGTGATAAAATCAGAATGAAATTGGAATAAAAACAGACCTAAAGATTAATGGAGCAGATTAGAAGATGCAGACACAACCACAAACACACTCAGCCACCTCAGCTTTGACAAAGGGGCCAAACATGTTCACTGGACCAAAGGTAGTCTCTTTCATAAGTGACACTGGAAAAACTGGCTCTTCATATGCTGAAAACTAAAACTAGACCCATGTCTATCACTATGCACTAAGCTAAAGTCAAAATGGATCAAACATCTAAATATTAAAACAGAAACACTAAGTCTACTGGAAGACAAAGTAGGTAGAAATCTTGAGGTCATAGGGCTAGACAGAAAATTCATGAACAAAAGTGAAACAGTACAAGAAAATGCTTCCCAGAATCAACAACTGGGATCTTGTCTTATTAAAAAGTTTTTGCATGCCAAAAGAAATCTCCATCAGAGTGAAAAGAAACCCTATTAATTGGGCAAATATCATAGCCAACTGTTCCTCAGACAAAGGACTTTCATCTAGAACATACAAAGCATTGAAAAAAAAGTCAGGTCTCCCAAAATTTAAAGGCCCAATCCACAAATGGGCATATGAGATGAATACATACTTAATCAGATGAAGAAATACAAATATATGAAAAATGTTCACCATCATTAGTCATTAGAAAAATGCAAATTAAAATAACACTGAGATTCTATCCCACTCCAGAAAGAATGGCCAAGATCAAGTAATCAACCAATAACAAATTCTGGAAGGGATATGGAGAAAAAGGAACTGTTCTCCACTGTTGGTGGGAGTGTAGACTGGTGCAACCACTGTGAAAATCATTCTGGAGATTCCTCAAAAATCTAGGATTAGAGGCTCCATTTGACCCAGCTATTTCCCTTCTGGGTATTTTCTGAGAAAAACCGAAAACATCATATCACAGTGTTATATGTGCACCCATGTTTATAGCAGCACAATTTGTAATAGCCAAATATTGGGAAAAAACCCAAATGCCCATCAACTGAGAAATTGATAAAAAAAAAAAAGATGTGATATTTTTATACAATAGAGTACTACTGAGCCATAAAGATGGATAAACTCGAGGTTTTTATAGGTAAATGGATGTGACTTGAGATCATCCTTATAAGTGAAATAAATCAAATTCACATGTGTAAATGGCATATTCCCTCCCTAGTGTAAGAAACTGAATGAGCAAATAAGATCCAAAATCTTGCAAAACTGCTCCAAGGGGAAAAATAACTGGGATAGGGGAAAGGAGGAAAGAGGAAAGAAAGGGAAAAGGAAAAAGATATAAATTTGTATATATGTACATAAGATAACTAAGATGACTATATTACTAATTCTATTAGTTCTTGGAAAAGAACAGTTAATACTCATATGATCACATCAATTTTGCATGTCTATATCTGATAATATAAGCAACTCTATTGAAGATCATACGCAATATAACAACCATTGTTAAATTCCTATCATCTTATTGTTTTGCATTTGTTGCTGTTTGTCTCTTTTGCTTCATTTTTCTTTTCTATGATTTTTCTATTTTAAATAAAAAAAAGTATGTTTCAAATCTTATACATTTCATAAATAATCATTGCTGGGAATTCTATTAAATTTCTTGGAATTTTGTTTCTAAATTAATAGCATTTCTTTATTTTAAAATTAAAAACAAACAAAAACAAAAGAATCGTTAACATAAGCAGTGAGGTGCCTCCCTGGGTCTTAATGCTCTTCAAAGACCTTCTCCTAAGGTGACTGTGTTCTGATTAGGTGAGACAGGTGAGACATATCTTAACTTGCCTCTCAGTTCTACAGCTCTTGAGTGTCCCTCCCCGTGCAACCTGGGTGCATTGTGCTGTGCTTCCCCAGAGGTAGGCCACCCTTTACCCCAGTGAGCATAACACATGATTCAGAATTAGTGTAGTTACACCCTGAGGGACAGATGCTTTGAGCTCCACACTCAAGGTTAAGAGGCTAAAGGCCAGGGATGGATGGCAAAGGCCTTGGTAATGAATCCAGAATCCCAGAATGGCGAATCAAAACCTTGGGGAAGTGACACACCAGATATCTACTCCAGAGCAGGCACTCCAGACACCTACAGCACCCAAGCCTTAGCTCATTGGACTCAAGAAGCAACTGTCAGCAGATTCTAGAATTAGTAAAAGACGGATCTATTCATCTACAAAAATTAACACAGACCTAGCAGAATGGATGGCCTTCTGATTTATGAGGTCTCCAAGATAAACTAGACTGGCAGCCAACTGAGATGGCGCTTTTGCCCCCACATCTTTACATCTACAGAGCAATATTTTGTGGGAGGAGATGGAAGTTGATTAATTCTTGACACCTTCTAAAAACCTGCTATCTCTTGACCTAAGATTAGAGCAGCCAAGAGTTTATAAATGAAGACTATGTTTTGTTTGTTTGAAAATATGTTAGCTGCTGTTCAAATAAAGCAACTTTTGTTCTTGATTGGAAATATTCTGTGCTGGGTAAACAGGACTCAGAAATATGTTCTGCTCACAGTGTGACTTCCACATGGATAGACACGATAGGCCTGGCCTGCAGAGGCACATGGCAAGAGCAAGACCCACACTTTTGCCTGGGTCGAAGGAAGTCCATGGAGTTGACAGAAATCAAAACAAACTTCCCAAGGTTTGCCAAAGTGTGTTCTGAACAAGGTGACCTTGTGGTTGTGCCTGGCCTGATCCTACCCTGCTCTTCACCTCTTAGTCAGCAATGCTAGGACTTTGTTCGCTCTGGTCTGCGACCTCTCCTGCCCTGGAAAGAGCACACTGGCCAGCATGCCAGGAGCCCTACCGCAAGCCACTCCCCATCCCCTACTCAGTTTTTAGTATATTTTTTTCAAGCAGAACATGAAATTTTTCTTCACACCTAGTAACTAGATGCTCTTTCTGGCCCTTCCAAACTATGATGATTTCTAAATACTCCTAACAGCTGCCTGAACAACACCTCACCTCATTTGTCTCTCTTCTAGAGGAAACAGCTAGCACTCATCTCCTCCAGGAAGCCTTTTCTACCGATCAGTTGTACCCAGTCCTAGCCCCAGACTGCAAAATGCTAGTCAAGTCATTTCATGGGTCCATTTTGACAGGTAGGTCTTTGAGTACACGAATCATGCTTTCTTTTTCATTTATTTATTTATTTATTTATTGTCTTTTTGAGACGGGACCTTACTACGTAGTTCAGGCTGGCCTTGGGCTCACTTTGTAGCCCAGGCTGGTCTCAAACTTGCATCTACTCTCCTTCCTCAGCCTCCCAAGTGCTGGGATTACAAGGGTGCGCCACCACACTCGACTCAGCCATGCTTTCTTTTCTCCCCTCCCACCCTCAACATGTATCAGAGCTTTCCCTGTAAAACAATATGCAAGTCCAACATTGTGGGGCACATGCCTGTAGTCCCAGCACTCTGGGAGGCTAAAGCATGAGAATCAAAACTTCAAGCCTAGCCTTGTCAACTTAGCAAAAGTCAGTCTCAAAATTAAAAAACTAAAAAGGCCTGTGGATATAACACAGTATAAAGGCCTTGAGTTTAATCCTCAGTACCACAAAAATTCATTACTTAGCATTTAATTTAAAAAATTTTATGTACTTCATAAAGTTGATTGACTAGCAGACTGATTGGGCCATTACTTACTGAAGAGAAACTGCCGGAAAGTCTGGAAGAAAAGCAACAGAAATTACCATTAAATTACCTTCCTAAGTAGGCCAAATACAATTAAGAACAAGTAGCCTAGAGTCCAACAGCTGGCAAGTTTGAAACATGGCTCTACAAACTACTAAACGTGGGTTCTTGAGCAAGTCTTTCACAGTCCATGCACCTCAGTTTTCTCATCTATAAAACTGGGGACACTAGTAGCCCTGGCTTGCAAAGCTGTAGCCTAGTTCTAGTGAAATCCTGCTTTAGAAGTCTCCAGTATAAGGCCTAGCAGTTAGGAAATGCTCCAAGCTGTCAACTTTGATGGTGGTGATGATGATGGCACTTATCTCAGGAGGGAAAGCATCAAGGACAATGTCTACAGGCTTGGGCCACTCTCACTTTCTTCTCATTCCTAAAGATATAAAGGTAACTACTAGAATCTCACACAAATGTCTGGTTGCCTTCTGGAATATCCACACTTGATTGCAAGGAGTCAAGAAGTGGTGATCTGGGGTTCCTTTTTAGTCACTGTCATGATTTAGAGAAATGCATTTTAAAAATCTGTGAATTCAAAAGTCTATATGTGACATGTTATCAATAACGGACATGACAGTGAGAAAGAGAAAATACAGATCCTTTAGTATCATCAAACTATGTTCTCAGAAGTATAGTAAGACTGCAAAGGGGTACATAAGGAAAAAATGCCTCATTCACCTAGGATCCAGAAATCATTTCTCCCCCACAATACTTCTCAGGCGCTCTCTTCTCCCTCCTCTCCTTTCTCTGTTTTTGCAGTGCTGAGTGGGGCTGGAGTTCATAAGTATTCTACCACTGAGCTACACAGCCTTGGACTTCTAGCTGCCTATTCATCTCCACTTGGAGTTCTACAGTTTAACCTGTCTGAAATAGAACTCTGCTTCTCCATCAATCCACGATTCCTTCAGCCTTCCCTTGCCGCTCACTTTTGCAAGTCAAGGTCTGGAAAGTTAACCTCAGCTTTACCTTCTTCTCAGCATTGCACTGCCACATAATCAAACAACTCTGTGCATTTTAATTGCAAAATAACTCTTGAATCCACCCACAGCTTGTCCTCTCTGCTGTACTGGCCTAATCCAACACTCCTTGAACCAGAGCAATATTCTTTTCATTAGTTCCTTTGCTATTACTCAATTCATTCCAACCTCATCAACTATAAAACTAAACTGTAAATGACAAATATGCCCAAGTTGATTCCCTGCTTTCAAAATATCTCCCTGTCTTTTCAGAGACTTTTGGGTAAAAACACTTGGTAAGACACAAGCCATGGCCCCAACTAATTGTGTCCAACATGCTTTCTTCTTTTGGGGGACCTCAGATAACTTACCTTAACAAGAGGAAAGAGATTACAGGCCTACGAATGATCTTAATTCATTATCAGACTAACATTTTACACTTTTATGCCACATCCATCTCAGAGGAACTACCCTTCTCTGTCCTCACTTGGTAAATCTTACCCACTTTTCAAGATTTACTGTAACTTCATCTCCTGTGAGGTCTTCACTGTTGTCTCCCTGCTATAGCTTCTTTGCACACTAATGTTCTCTGAGCATAACTATTGCACTATAACTGTCTGTTCAAATTGAGGCTCCTCCACAGGGCAAGGACTGTACTTTATCCATTTCTATTTTTAACACTGAACACATGACTGAGCTCAAGTATGCAATAAAAGTTTGTCAAATGAGTTAAGAGCCTCACTAAGTCCCTATCCCCAAAAAGAACAGGTAAGAACACTTCAATGAGTGTTCCTTGACTTGTAAGGGACAGAATGTGAGGACTCTTAAGTGACATGCGGTCCAGCCTTGACAGTGCACAATGTTACAAGTCTCCCTCTAAACTCTTTCATCTCCACTCCTCAGATAAGAAGCAGAAAGAGAATCAGCACTGGTATTGCCCTGATCTTTTGGTCACATAATTCATCCTCCCTCTCCAAGTCCTCCTACCTCCAACCCTTGAGGCCTTGTTCATTAGGAGGAGGTTCTCCCAAAAAGAGAATATCTTCACCTTAGGCCAGCAAAGAGAATTCTTTTCCTCTAAACTTCTGGAAGTCTCATTGCCTGGCCAAGTCTGACACCCAAGATAGATCACCTCTTGGATTTTTTTGATTTTCCAGGGAATCTGAGGTTGTCAGAGCAGACAAAGCCTCAGGAAATCAGATCTGTTTCACTGACCCTGAGTTTGAGAGAAGTGACTTGCTTGAAGGCCCCTGAGAAGTGTGATCAAAGTAGATTTCTAGGCTGTACCCACAAAATCATAATACTGATCTGGGGGATACCATTTCAGAACTCTATATCCTGTGCTAGATCTATGTTGTGTCTTCTCAAGTAGCACACCAGAGGCTGACAGCAGGCTCTTTCTCCCTAGCACTGTTTCCCTCACAGTATGCAACACAGCAGTGTGCTGTAAGGTTTCTTCAGTGATTAGCCCTGTGTTATTTCTCCATGAGAAAGTGAAATAAGGCTGGATGTGGTGGTGCACACCTGTAATCCCAGCACTCAGGAGACTGAGATAGGAGGATGGCTATGAGTTCAAGGCCATCCTGGGCTACCCCAAGTGAGTTCAAGGCCAACTTGAACTGCACAGTGAAACTCAAAAAGATAGGCAGAGAGAAAGAAAGAAAAGTAAATGAAACAAAGAAACATGAAGTTAGTCTAGCTGAGAGTGCCAAAGGAGACTCAGCCTTGGCAGCCCTCCCCAAATACTGTTTTCTGCCTAATTATTTTTTAAAGTGCTGAGGTCATAATTTTAAAAAATTGAGTTAAACTTGAAAGATTGGTTTTTATGATGACTAGAGACTTCTAACATCTTTTTAAAATCTCATCTGGGCAGAAAGATAAATCTTCCAAAACAAATACACACATGCACATGCACACACACACACACACACACACACACACACACACACAGGATTGCCTAGACATATACTGGGATCACAATCTTACACTTTTTAGGTGTCTATTCCTAGCATGGGCAGTGAACCCAAATAATCAGGAAGATTAACTGTCACACAAAAGTTCATTGCAGCATCTAGGCTGAGATCATTGTCAGGAAGATAGCCTCAGACATTTTGATAATTCTTCCTTACAAGGGGGATGACAGAATGGTCTTTCTTCTTGAGTCTTGGTTTCTCAAAAATTCCCACTAAGTCTTTTCCCCAAGATTCTGACCAGTTAAGGCTCTGTTGTGCTGAGAAGACCACAAACACTATACCTCAGGCCTAGCTCCCCATTGATTCTACTGTCCCTATAGACGTAGGCTTCTGGGAAGAAAAATGATCTACACGCTTGTCACCAACCAGAGGACACTCAGAGGACCAGCCCCAGGCTGGCATTCAAAATTCCTTCTATTAGTGCACTGCTGTCCTAATCATGGGTTTGATGACAGTTGACAAGCAAAACCCCTGATTAGAGGAAGGGTGATCGGTCAGTCACTCATTCCTGGCATTAGGTGCCCACTTGCAGCAACCTGGACAGCATGTGCTCTGTACAGCCCATTAATTCTCATTTGCATCATCCCTTTGAGGGTAGAGGCAATCAGAAAAGATTCTCTGAGCAAGATGCCTGAAGACTGAATATATTCAGAATGGCAAGTACGTGAAAAGTACAAGATGTAATCTGGAAAGCCAGGGGGTCCATGGGAGGAAGGTCCTGCTAGGTGGTTGATTTCCAAGGGCAAGTGAAAAGTCAGAAACAAGAGACAAAGCCTGAAAAAGTCAGACACTCCACAAATTCTGGAATGGAGACAAAACTAGAAAGCAGGGCTGGGGATTTATCTCAGTGGCACAAACACCTGCCTTGCAAGCGTGCCTACATACATTTTCAAAGGAACATTTCTTAAAGCTAGCAAGTGGCCATGCAGTTCATTAGTAAGACAGATGCTGGAATTATCACCAGCAGGTTTTCTATACAGAAAGATATGAGTGTGAGGATGAAAAGTCGTATCCCTGCTTGTTTGCAAACATCTGCAGGGAGCCTACCTCCTCTTTCTTGCCCTGGGGTCCAAAAGTGCCCTGCCCTACTCATAACCTCCCCCTGTCCCGCAAAAGACATCATGAGCTTTTTGTGGTACTCAGGATAGAACCCAGGGATTTTGTACTGAGCTAGTTGCCCAAACATTTTTTAAAACTTTATTTTGACACAGAATCTCGTCAAGTCACTAAGTTGCCCAGGTTGGGCTCAAACTTGTGATTCTCCTGCTCCAGCCTCCCAGTATGCTGGGATTATAGGCACGTACCATGCCCAGCTGAAATCTTCACTTTTTTCCCATCAAATATCTCTCTGCCACTGCAATTGCTTTGTTACAAGGCATCGACAATGGTCTTTGTCCCAAAGTGTTGATATAAGGTGTTTTTGTTTTGTTTCTTGCTGTGCTGGGGATTGAATTCAGGATATCAGAGATGCTAGGCAAGCATGCTAGCACTGAGCTGCAATCCAGCCTTTGACATGAGGTTGAGATGAGATTTTCTCATCTCAAACAGGGCCTGGTCACATAACAAGCTCTCACCAAATGTTAGACATTAATATACTTTTCTTTAGATCACTATAATACAGATTGAAATATCCTTGGATATGGTGGAGTGATAGTCAAAGGCACCCATGTGACCCCTTCCTCCACCAATGATTTACACGGGACCAGGCTGCTAAAGTGATCAAAGGGCAGCAGTTTGGAAAGATGAATTAGGAAGGATGAGAGAATAAAAAAGCAGTAAATGTAGCAGAGCTTAAAAATGACTAGACGTCTGCTCTATTCAATCACACATACTGACGCGAATTGTCCATTTTCTTTCCATTCCTTGGAATCCACTAGTGTTATCACTGTGCCTTTTTTGTTGTTGTTTTGATGTACATTTTCCCAAAAATGTTATCTGAATATTCATAAGAGCAGAAGGAAAATGCCCACAGTCTGATGCTCACTTTCCGTCTTCAGTGATGGATGGCCACCAATTAGTCAACATTCCAAATTTCACGATTTAAACCCTAATGAATTACCCCCTGGAATCAGCCCTTCACCATTCATGTGATCAAAGTCTCCAAATGGAGCTCCTAGCTGGGTGTGGTGGCACACGCCTGTAATCCCTGCACTCAGGAGGCTGAGGCAGGAGGATCTTTGCAAGTCGAGACCAGCCTGGGCTGCAAAGTGAGCTCAAAGCCTGCCTAAACTGCATAGTGAGATCCTGTCTCAAACAGCCCCCCACACACACACACACAAAATGAAGCTCCTACTTTATCATCATGTTAAAGGCTAATGGAATTGTGGTTACTCTTTTCAAAACTTACCCTTTTATTGTCTTGCTTTAATTAGTTTTGTTTATAATGATTTTCATTATTTTTTTCTCTCTTTTTTGTGGAATTAAAGATGGAACCCAAGGGGGCTTAGCTACATCCCTAGCCTTTTAAACTTGTATGTATGTGTGTATGTATGTATGTGTGTGTGTATGTGTGTGGTGTTGGGGCTTGAACCCAGTGTCTTCTGGCTGAGCTATATTGTTAATCTTTTTTAATATTTTTTTTTGAGATGAAAAGTTACTGAGTTGCCCAGCCTGGATTCAGATTGATCTTCAGTCCTCCTGCTCCCAAGAAGCTGACATTATAGACATGTGGTGTCACTACCAGCTCAGTTATTTCTTTAAATATTTTTTCTACCAAGAAGGGCATGAAGGAATTATTAACAATTCCAGCTCTCTAAAGGATGCACTCTGTAGTCCAGCTAGTGTACAACACTATAAGGAGAGTCCTATTTTCTTCCCCACTCTAAGAGCTACTTAATAAGGATGGCAGCTGAGTGGTACCTAAACAAATTCTAAAAGAAATCTCCAGAATTCTGAGTGACTAAGCAACACGGAATATTTTGTTTTCTCTAAGTAGAACCTTGGTTGAATTTTTAACATAGAAACAAATCTTTCTTTAGTAAATACAACAAAAACTATAAAGAGAGAGTAGCTAACATGCTCAAGGTAATTGGCTTCATAACAAAACAGGCCCCACTGCCACTGACCACAGCTACGGTCCTTTGAGACTACATTTGCAAAGAGCCACAGGTTTTCGCAGCCTGGTGAGCAGGGGTCAGTAGATTACAAATTGTGTGAGCCCTGGAATGCAAAGAGATCATTAATTTCTCCCTATCAGTGGCCCTTCTGGCTGACAGTGGCCTTTTGTTCTGTCTAGAACCTAGGGTTCCACAGGCAAACCCTGGCTGTCTTTATGACAGGATTCAGCTGTGAGAAAGCATAAATGGGAAATGGAAGCCTATGCACTCTGGGCCTCACTTGCAGAGGCCATCACAGTGAAAGCATGCAATACCCAGCCATTTGACCATAGGAGCAGAGCAGAGTCCTGCCTTTTTGTGTCACTCTCTACCCCTAACCTGATGCAAGATGTCAAAGTAATAGCCACACTTGTGGGGCAGAAACAGGAAGTCACGTGTTAGCAAAGCATCTGCTTCCTCTAGGCAATCTGATTCCAACTATCAATGAGAGGGTCATGAGGTAGAGTGCAGAGCTATGCAAGAATTGCACCAATGATCATTGCTCCTTAGGCCTGAAGGAACCACACATTTTGATGATGGATATGAATAATTTAAAAACAATTCTAGTTTGGGTTTATTCTGCTTCCTAAATCTCTATTACTAATTGCAGGGCAAATGGGAAAATCACACAGGTTTTTCATTAAGAGGGTAATTCAGGAATGTTATGATACCTAAAATGATGCCTGGCACACAGTAATATCTGACCAATATATGAATGAATGGTGGCCAGCACCAAGAAGCTCCTCATGCTGAATGAATTTTTAATGAACTAGAATTTTTCCTCAAAGGAACCTCCATAAAAAGTGAAATGAAAAGCTGCTTTTTCCTGTCGAAGAAAGGTTTATTAGAATTTTCCATCTTTTGAGCAGCCATATAGAGAGTCATCACTGCATTCTGAGGAAGAGTCTCAATGCCACCAAGAGGCACTGTGGGCGGAGAGGAATAAGCACTGACTGAATCAGCAGAACTCACAGTCACTGGGCTTCCTGGAATGCTCACATCTGAATTTGTTGAAATCAGCTGCCACCTACAGGCTGCTGAAAGTCTAGCCTGTTTGCTTGGGAATCTTGGCCAATGCTGCTGCAGGGTCCACCAAGACTCCTGAACCTCAATATATCTGATTGGACAACCAAAGTCTGGGCCAAGTTTTGGAGCTTCTCACACGTCCCTTTATGCATCCTTTTCAACATTTCTTACTTCAGGCAACCAGGCCCGAGGGATGACTTTACCCTGAATCAGTAGGGGACCTGGTCCAGAAGCAGGCCAGCGATATCTAGGCAGGCATACAGGCTTGTAAAATCAGAACTCCATTCCCCTTTCTTCTGCCTCCTATCCCCTTAACGAAACCTTCCTGTGGGGGTTTTCACTTCTGGGGCAATGAAATAGGTGCAATTTTCCCCATTCCTCTCACTAAGTGGAAATAAAATTGCTAGGTAGCTATATATCGCATATATTATACATTCAAAGAAAAATGAAAATTCAAATGTGATGAGAATACAGACTAGAGAGCTTAGGACAAAAGGAACAGCGGTAGTGGTGAGTTCTGTTCTTTTTGTCTCATATATCTCTGCCTTTGTATTCCAGCAGCTGAGAAAGGACAAGAGATGCAGTCTCCAAAGGCCCTACCCTAAAAAAAGCTTGCTTTCTCTAGCCAAAGGACTGAACCAGAAAAAGGGAGGGCCTATAAGGACAAAAAATTTCTTTACATAACTGCTGTACTCCAGCCACACACACACACACACACACACACACACACACACACAGAGCCCTGTGACCCCCCATATGTTCCAGCAGAACCTAGAGGGGAGCCTATACTTTTGTGTCTTTTTGAGACAAGGTTTCTATGCAGTTCAGGCTGGCCTTGAACTCACTTTATAGCCCAGGCTGGTCTGGAACTCGCAACAATCCTCCTGCCTCAGCCTCCCGAGTGCTGGGATTACAGGTGTGAGCCACCACACCCGAGGAGCCTATACTTTCAAACTCGACAAGGTGAAAGAGATGTTCCTACCCCCATGAGGGTATTGTCAGAGAAGGCAAATTGGAAAATGAGGAACTGCATTGTCACCCAGCAGGAATGAGCCCCCTACCCCTGCCCTGGTGTCAATGAAGGCCAGATGGAAAGGCACACAGACACAGAAGAAAGAGATAAAACTTGTACTAATCAGAATCCCCAAAGAAACAATCCCAAATTCCATAATTCCAAATGTTAAAATCCTGAAAACCAACATCTCTAAAGTCTTAATCCTGAAAGATCAAAATCCAGAGAAGATACTTCTGAAAAACTAGTTCTGTAAAAGACATTTGTTTCTCTTCTTAAAAGAGGACTCAGCTGGGCGTGGTGACACAGCCCTTGGGAAGTTGAGAAAGGAAGATTGCAAGTTTAAGGCCAGCCTTTCATACTAAATGTGTTCCTCTAGTGAACCCCAACTAATACAGGAGATCTGTTTGGAAAACATAAAACTGTGACAAAACATAGGGCACTTTATATAAGATAAGCAATAACAGCATATATACTTTTTCAAGAATGTGTATCTCTCAGATGACAATGAGATATATCAATTATAAGCAGAGATATCATACTTATAAAGAAATAGGTCAAAAAGCAAAATGAATAAAGGTACATCATTGTGGTTGGTAAATTTGTGTACTCAGATTGATAGCTGCAGTTATCTCAAATACTGTTAAGGACAATCTAAGTCTTTTGACAGACAGATCATAGACCACAGTGGGTCACTGCCATGCATTTAGTTGTACAAAGAACTGAAATTTGGAGAAACTTTCACAATGCACATGTACAAAAACGACATCTCTTCATTTCTTGAGGCAGCCAACTTTGTGATGATGTGCTTCTGTAGTCAAACTTGCAAAAATATGCATAAAACCAATTAGAACTCTAAAAGATTATATAATTTGTACCTCTATTATTAAAAATGATGTGAACTTGAAATACATAGCACAATGAATTTCAAAATAATGATAGTAATTTAAGATAGTGGAAAGAAAAACTAAAAACCACCAAAAAACTAAAGGGCAAATTCGATATACGAAAAGATGTATTGCAGGGCTAGATTGTGGCCATTTGCACAGAGATAGTCTATAAGAAGTGGTTAACATTTTTGATCATTGGCTGTATTTTTAAGTCTTGCATCAAGATTAATGAATTTTTTCTTTTAGGGCATGGCTTTTCTTGGAGAATATATTGATATTTATTTGCTAAGCAACAATATTCTTCTTGAAATTTTCCTATGATTTGATGTATACCTACATGAGCATTCTCCATTAAATTTTCCCATCTTCTATGCCATGCTTCCAAGTTGTTTGGGGTATGTAGAAATGTATTCCATATTCACTCATATGCAGACTACAAATTTGGCAGAAGCAATATTGGCAAGCAACTCTATTATGTCTCTTTGTATTCTTCCATGTTCATAATAATTTTCCAATTATAGTTCTCAAGATTTCAGCTTTCAAGATTCCAACATTAGGAATTTTAACCTTTTAGGCATGTAACTTGGTGGGGGGAGGGTCTTAGACCTTAGCAACTTTAAATTTTGGATTTTCATTATTTGGAGTGTGAGGTTCAACCCTATAAAGCTATCCCTGTTTGCAGATAGCGTGATTGTTTGAACAAAAAAGAAAAATCAAATAAGCTACAAAAAACTAGAATTAAGAAGGGAGTTCAGCAGAGTCTCAAGATATAAGATGCATACAAAAATCCATTCTATTTCTTTGTAATGGCAATGAATACATGGACACAAAACTTCAAAAATACAATACTACTTACAGTCTTACAAAAATGAAGACACTTAAGCGCGTATAGAACTTGCTTGCTGAAAACTATAATACACTGATGAAAGAAATTGAAGATCTAAATGAGTGGAAAGACATTTGAGTTTTATGTGTTGGAAGATTGCATATAAAAGAGGTATCAATTCTCTCCAAGATAATATATATGTTTGATACTAGATTCTAGCAAGTCCACTCTAAACTTTTATGAAAAGTAGAGGAAGTAGAACAGATAAAATGATTCTGACTGCAGGATTTACTACATAGTCACAGTAGTCAGGATAGTGTGGTATTAGAAGAAGAATAAGTACCATAGATAAATGAATAAAACAGAATTTAGAACTAGTTTCACAGAACTATTGCATAGGGGTTTGGTTTTGTAGTTTGCTTGTTTTGTGGTATGAAGGGTTGAACTTAGGACCTTTGCACTGAACTGTTTTCGCAGCCCTCTTATTTATTTATTTATTTTTAGAAAGAATATTGCTAAATTGGAAAGTTGCCTAGACCAGGCTCAAACTTAGGATACTTCTGTCTCAGCCTTCCAGAATGCTGGGATCACAGGTAGCACCACGAGCCCTAGCCCATCTGATTTTTGACACAGATACAAAAGCAGTTCAATGAAAGAAAAGAGAATTTTTTCAACCAAGAGTGTCAGAATAAGTAAGCACTGTAGGACCATAAAGAAAAAAAGAAACAAAGTAACTCAAAGTGGATGACAGATTTAAATGTAAAATTAGAAGACTCTTAGAAATAAAAAGCATATGAGAAAGATCTTCTTCAAGATCTAGGGTTAAACAAACATTTCTTAGACCTTGCTACCAAAAATACAATTCATAAAAGGAAAAATTGATAAACTGCACTTCACCAAAGTATAAACTTTTGTTCTGTAACAAGCCCCTTAAGAGATGGTAGTGACAAGCTACAGACTGGAAAAATTTGCATACCATGTATCCAATAAAAAACTACTATCTAGAACACATAAAGACCTCAGATTTACGCCAGATCTTGGAAACAACCCAAGTGCCCATCAACTGAGGAATGGATAAAAAAGTTGTGGTATTTCTATACAATGGAGTATTATTCAGCTATAAAGAAGGATCACATTGAGATATTTATCAATAAATGGGCACAGCTTGAGACCATACTCATAAGTGAAATAAATCAATCTCGCATGTGTGAATACCGAATAGTTTCCCTAATGTAAGTAATGATTCAAATATATAAAAATATGTGGTAATCATGATTCCCCATTAGGTGGCCTTGAAGCCTTATAAAGTTTTCACTCATTAATTAGAAAGGCTTTATTCTGGGCTTCTTGATATGAAAATATTTGAAGCTAGAGTATATGAAGTTTTACCCAAATATTTCAAGGAAAAAGACACTATGGTAACTACTATTAAGTCAGGTTATAAGGTGGTGAAGTACTAGGTTATTGAAACAGTCATGCTGTGACCTCTATTGTTATATTGTTATGTCCTGTTTTATCTCAATCTCCCCCTTATTGTTTCAAAAAAAAAATTATTTAGTCATTTCTTATGTTTGTCTTAATTAAAGAAAAAAATCAAAAAAATTAGGATATATAAATAGTAACTCTTTTCGATTTCCTATTAACTTGTTTTGAAGTCCTGTAGTACTCCCACGATCTTGTTTTGACTGATTAGACTCTGTTCCATTCTATATGATAGTATCAAGTTTGAAGACATAGGCAACTACTTTGAAGACAATAAGATTCACTAAGATACCCATTCTGGTTTGACTATTGTCTTCTTTGGAAGTCCTGTAATGTTTACAATGCCTAAGTTTTATTGGTCTTGTTCTCTACTGTTTTGTCCAACTTTATAATATCTAATAAGATAGACAATTCTTTTTAAGGAAACAAGGGACAACGTTGATAACCATTGTTGATAAACTTGTACTCTGTTCTACACCATGTGCTACGTCTATCCTTGGTATTGACTGACAGCTTTGTTTTGCCATATTTGACTGTATTCTTCCCCCCCCCCAAAGAAAGTAATAAGCACTAAGGAGTAATAAAATCCAAGATGTGTAAATTTTGTTGTAAAAAAGAGAGGGAAAAAAAAAAAAGAAAAGGAGCTCTAACGGATATAACAGCAAGTGTGTTTGGGGGTGTTAAATAGCTGACTTTATCAATGTTTTTGGAACATTGAACACAGCTGTTTGCAGTCTCCCTGTTTGAATGACCACCTTGTGTTCTTTGATACTGTGATTTGAGGAACTATTTTCAAGAAAATAGTGTGTAATCTACTAGCAGGTAATTTCTTACTGTTATGGTTTTTTGTTTTGTTTTGTTTTGTTTTGTTTTGTTTTGTAGTTCTGTATTGCGTGTACCCTTACGCCGCTTTGGTTTGTTTTGTGTTTTTCTCTTTTTCCTCTTAAATAAAAGAAAAAAAGAAAAAAAAAAAAGACCTCAGATTTAACAAAAGAAAAACAATCAATCTGCTATCATTTGGAGCTGAAGTGTCCCCCAATGGTCTATGTAGTAAAGGCTTGCCCTTGAAAGGTGGTGGACGTTTGGGAGAGGGCCACTGGGAAATCTTTAGGTCACTGGGTACACACTTGAGGGGATCGTGGGACTCCGAACACCTCCTCTGTTTTCTGCCTCTTATCCATGAAGGGAATGGTTTTACTCTGCCATGCACTTCCATCATGATGTCACCACAGCACTGAGGCAACTGGTCATGAACTGACACCTGCAAAATGATGAACCAAAATAAACCTTTCTTCTTTATAAATTGATCCTCTCAAGTATTTGTCATAAAGATGAAAATATGACCAATTCACAGTTCAATTAGATAATGGTCAAATGACACAAACAGATATTTCACCAAAGAGAATGTACAAGTGCCGAATGAGTACACAAAAATATGCTCAATGTCACTAGTCACTTGAAAAATGAAAGTTAAACCTATGAGATACCTATCAAAAGATGGAAATGAAAACAGATAGTGAAAATGCCAAATGCTCATGAGGATTCAAAGCAATTGGTTCATTCATGTTACTGGTGCAGACATAAAATGATATGGCTGTGTTGGAAAATGGCCATATTGTTTGACTAACATTTGACCATTTGGCCATTTCATATGACTAATATTTGACTTAGTAATTACCATCTTGGATATCTACTCCAGAGATATGAAAAAAGTATATGCACACACAAAAACTTGTGAAAGAATGTTCATAACAGCTTTATTCTTAATAATCAAAAACAGGAATCAACCCAGTGATCCTCAAATTGGACAGTGGTTAACCAAACTGATACACTCTTACCATGGAATACTATTCAGCTATAAAAAAGAATGAAATATTGATACATGCAACAATGTGGAAGAATCTCCAGGGAATTATACTGAGCAGAAAAAGTCAACCTCAAGCTTCCGGGAGAACATGGCGGACAGATAACAGCAACTACCGGCGGCTCTCTGAAAGACTCGGCTCAGAAGCCAGGAATGGTGCGGACTAAGGAGACATAAGCAGGTGGAGATATGCTCTGCTGACTCAGGAATGAACTGGGCTGAGAGAAGCCAACTTGGAATGCAGTCCTGGTGCTAAAACAGGAACAGAAAAGACTCGGTGTGGAGGCTGGAACCGCGCCATTGTAAGCCGCGATTTGGGTTTCCCGCCGCGCAGCGGCTGGCTGCCTCTACGGCGGCTCGGCAAGGAGAGAGACGCGCAGAAGCTCTGAGAACGGCAATCTGCGAACGGCAGGGAGGCGTGCACTGACTTATGGTGAGGTGAGTGAGAGAAACTGACACTCTACCACAGTTTGACTCCAGCAGAGGACTTTCTGGGCCCGAGCAGTCCTGCGGGAGCAGGGCGCGGTGGCGACTCCAGCCACACATCCCCCTCTTGGGCGGGATTGGTGAAAAGTGCCTGGCCTGCGTGACGCTGCCGGCGGACCTGGTAGACTGTCCCAACCCAGATCCCAGAGCCTGACGGTGGCCGGGAGGGGAGACGCTTAGGCTGCCTGGTCCGTAACTCCCTGGTGCGCAGCGGTGAGCGGGAACACCTAACTGGCGCAATTCGATCAGGCTGTGGCTGACTGGGAGAGAAGATGGGCCTCTTATATAAGCTTGCATATATAAGGAACAGAGAAGAAGAGGCAGCATGGGAAGAGGCAGCAACAAGAAAGGCTCCTCGGCCCCCAATTCTGAGAAACAGACAATAGCAGACACCGCACCAATACACATAAGGCACCATATAGAGAGCCTCATAGACCAATTCAGGAATGAAGTTATCAACGACCTGAAGCTAGAAGTATGCAGAATAGTTAGAGAAATGCTAAGCACCACCCAAGAAAAAACAGGTGGTGGAATGGAAGAACAGAAAAAAAGGGGAGAATTGTTTGATGGAGAAAACAGAGAAAGCATAGAATACGTGAAGCAGGTTCAAAGGGACTACCAAGATACTAAGAAGTCTATCGAAGACTGGCATAACAGCTTGAAAGAAACTAAGGACAGACTATCTGAACTGGAGGGCAGACTTGTAATATGGGAGAATGAAATGAAAAACTTCTTAAAAATAACAAAGAAACAAACAGCAATAATACAAAGACAAGAAGATGATAAGAGGATCCATAACTTAAGGATTAAGAACATAAAAGAAGAAGTAGGGACACAAACAAGTGAACTACAAAAGCTACTCACAGAAATAATCCAGGAGAATTTTCCTAATTTAGCAAAAGGTAAAGATACTCAGATGTATGAGGCATACAGGACCCCAGCTACCTACAACCCAAACAGAGCAACACCCAGGCATATAATAATAAAAATTCCAGAAATTCAATACAAGAACAGAATATTAAAAGCTGTAAGAGACAAGAAACAGACCACTTACAAGGGAACACCCATCAGAATTACAGCAGATTTCTCTGCACAAACCATCAAATCACGAAGAGCGTGGGGGGAAATAATTCAAGCATTGAAAGATAATAATCTCCAGCCAAGATTGAGATATCCTGCACAACTGTCCCTGGAAATTGATGGAAAAACAAGGTGCTTCCAGGATAAAGAGGAACTGGGGGAATTTGCAACCACCAATTCAACTCTACAGAAAGTATTGCAGGATATTCTAAAAAAAGAAAAATACAAAGAACCCAGAAATAGTGGCGGGGAGGCCACAACAAATGGAGCAGAGAACAAAATGAAGAAGACAAACTGACAGCTACTGACAGAAAAAGAGCTTAACAGAAATGAGGCAGAGAAGATTGGATGATAGGAACAGCTATTTTGGAGAAAATGACATCTTAATAGGTAATACTGATTTAGTATCATCTTGTTTTGAAGTCTCATCTAGCTTTTGTCCTTCTGTCTCCAATGGTCTAAATAGGCTGTATCTTATTGGATTTTATTATGTACGATAGTATAAGCAAAAACCTTTTAAAGACAAGGAGATTATACAGAAACCATTGTTCATTTTCTGTTAGTCGATTCTAAATACTCTGTAATGCTGTCATTCTCTTGAATGGTTTTACATTGTTTTGATATACTTAATGCTACAGTATACGAAGTTGTACTCAAGGATTTCAAGGAAAGAGATAATATGGTAACTACTTTTAGGTTAGGATTATCTGGTGGTGAAACACTATTCTGCTTAAATGGTTATGTTTTGATCTGCGCTGTTTCGTTGTTATGCCCTCTTTTATCTCAATCTCCACTCCATTATTTACTTTTTTATCTTTATCCTTTTAATTAAAGGAAAAAAATAGCAGGATATATTATAGTAACCCATTTTGACTTTTCATTACCTTGATTTAAAGCCCTGTATTACTCTCACCATCTGGTTTTTAACTGATGTTCCCCTATTCTGTTTTGCTGGATAGTATCAGGTTCAAAAGTTTAGGCATCAGCTGTGAAGATAATGAGATTCATTATGACGCCCATTCTTGTTGACTTTTAGCTACTTTTGAAGAACTACAATGTCTCCAATGTTTTGGTTTTGTCGGTTTTATTCTTTACTGTTTTGTTCAATTGTATTATAACTAATGATATAGGCAATTCTATTAGAGATAGCGGGAGACATTATGGTAACCATTGTTGATCACCTGTATTATGTTTTTACATTATCTATTATGTCCACCCTTTTGACTTGACCGATTCTGTTCTGTTATGTCACATTTGGTTTTACTCTCTTCCAAAAAAGTAATAAGAACCGTGGGAGCAATGAAACCCAAAATGTGTAATAGTCATGGTACAAAAGAGAGGAAAAGAAAGTGCTCTAAACTATATAACTGCATGTATATTTAAGTGTATAAGATAGAAAATGATATCACAGAGTTTTATTGGATCAATGAACAGAACTGTTTGCAGTATCATTGATGGAATGTCCACTTTACAAGCTTTAATTTTGTGACTTGAACAATTATTTCTAAGATGACAATATGTAATCCATTAACTAGTGATTTCCTACTGTTCATTTTTTTTCTGTAAATCTGTATAACTTGTACCCTTTCCCTGCTTTTTTTTTCTTTTCTCCTTAAATAAAATTAAAAAAAAAAGTCAACCTCAAAAACTTGTATACTATATGACTATATTTATTCAACGTTCTTGAAAAGACAAAATTACAGAACTGAAGTTATTGTTAGTGACTTACCGGGTTTAAGAAAGTAGTTGGAGAGGAAGACAAGTGGGGTTGACTGTAAAAGGGAAACATGTGAGAATCTCGCAGTGAGGGAATGTTCTACATCTTGATCATAGTCACATCTGTATCCTGGGTTTGATATCATACTATCATTTTGTAAGATGTCACCACTGGGGGAAACTGGGTAAAGGGTACATGCGACCCCTTTTTATTATTTCTTACAAGTCCATGGGATCCTATCTCAAAATTCAAAAAGAAGTTTAATTAAAAACAAGGGCTTTTCTGTTTCTGTTTATCCCCTTCTCTTAAACCTGCTAGAATAATCCTTTCCCAGGTGCTAATGGACAGTAAAGGTGGTGGCATTATTCCAACTCCCATTTATGTCTCAATCTGGGCTTCCTGGGAATTGTGGAAGGGTAATTTGTAGAAAAAATCACTCTGAATTTAAAATCAGAATATTTTCAGTCCTAGCCTAAATATGCCTTGTGGCCTTGGACAAATTGCTTAGCCTCCCTGTCAGCTGTAGAAAAACTCTATAGGGTAAAAAAAAAATACTTGTGTTGCAAAAACAAACAAATCCCCAAATCAAACTCTGTTTACCTACTGTAGTCTCACAACACAAATCACTGCTATGTCTTCAAAAGATCTGAGCATTTAACCCCACCAGTAACCAGCCATCGATTCTGTAGCAGACAGCATCTGGATTTCCTCTAATGTAATTCACTAACCATGTCAGTTCTCACCGGTTGAGGGCTCAGTCCTCCCACTGTAGGTGTCAGTCACAGGCGCCAGATTGATTTTACCTGTGCTTCGGAAGAGCTATAAACAGGGATTTCTGCAGTCTCCTCCTAGCGTTTAATTAATTTGCTCTAGAGATTCTCAGAAGACAGGGAAACACACTGACTAGTTTATTATATGGATATTAATGTACAGATAACATGCTCATGGTGCGGTGGGGAACGAGAGGCACAGAGCTTTCATGGCTCTTGGAGCACACTTACCTGGAAGGTCTCTGAACTCTTGAGTTTTCGTGGAAACTTCGTTCTGTAGTCACAATTGCTAATAGACTGGGTGAGGTAAGGCAGCAAGTCCTGTCAATTTAGAGTCTTCTTGGCCTCTATGTGTAGCATCTCTTCCTCCAGAGCAATACGAAGGATCCCTTCTGGGTGAGGAGAGGTGCTATAATTTGCATCTGAATTGTCCCCCAAAAGTCCATGTGTTAAAAGTTTGGTTCCCAGCCCATGAGGCTATTGGAAGCTGGTGGAATCTTTAAGACGTGGGACCTCGTGGGAAAAAGGCAGATCACCGGGGTATTGCCCTTGAAGGAAATATTGGGACTCCAAACTTTCCCCCTTGTAGTTTGCCCCACCATATTTTTCCCACTATGATGTGCTGCCTCATCACAAGCCGAAGATAATAGGGCCAAAACCATGAATCAAAGAAAACCTTTCCTCTTTTTAATTTGATTGTCTTGAGTATTATTTTATAGTAATGGAAAGTCTACTAACACAAGGGTCTTATGAACTGGTATTGAACAAATTCCTCTTTGGCCAGCTCCAATACAGAAAGGCAGGGGTAGATCAGAATTTCAGTGACCTGCCTTGGGAAACAGAAATTGTAGTTTCTGTGCCTGCCTTGGGGAGGAGGTTTTGAGCCAAGAATCATGTGTAAAAACCAAAATATCAACACTCTGGGAGGTTGAGGCAGGAGGATCCTGAGTTTAAGACCAGCCTGGGTAACTGGGCAAGACTTCATCTCAAGAGAAAAAAAAATTAAAAAGGGATATACCTTAGTGTGAAGGCCCTAGTTCAGTCCTCTCCAACATATACATTGCAGTACTACAGTTTCATAAATTATAAAGCAGTACACAAAAAGAAGATTCTCTTTCCTCCTTTCCTGTTCTTATTAACTCAAGTGGAGGAAGGGACTATGCCTTAGCATTTCCTGTATGCCTAGGCTTAACCCATGTCTCAGGAAGTGCTTGTTAGTGTCCATCATGGTGAAGTATTTAAGCAAGGTCTTGCCTGTAATGTATGAGGAGGAAGGCCCTACCCCTAGAGAGATAGCTTAGCATGACTTTTGAGAGCCTCTCACAGCAATCTGTGTTGACAGATCCTTGTCCTGGACATAACTCCACTCAGAGATGGCCCTTCTCACCTATGTCCTGGAACTCATCTTGAACTCCACTCGGGATAAGAAAGCCAGGATGTGCAAAGAAAGTCAGCTGCCAGTTAGGGAACCAGAAATGCTTGGTGAAAAGGAAAAGTGTTTATATCCTGAACTTTCATATGCACAATCTCCTTCGCTCTTCTCCTCTTCTGAAACAGGCAGCATGGATCATTCCTGTTCATTTGCAAATGCTGAAGCTAGAAGCTGAGACCTGTCCAAAATTCACTCAGTAAATGAGTCAGCAACCCAATCGGGGCCAATCTCAGCCACACATTTTCCACAACACAAATGGTGTCCAAAGGGAATAGCTATGACACGGAAAATGCGGCCCTCCTCTTCTGCTACCCAGCGCTCCCCAGGGAGTTGAAGCCTGGCCTGCCTTTACAACCTCTTGTCTGAAGGAGCTGTTTCACAGAGGCTCTGGTTTTTCGGGATGCTGCTTGAAGTATCTCCCCTCAACTCCCAACTTAAAGCATTCATTGATCCATTTAAAGGGAGAACGGCCAGTCTGTGGTCTTGGTTATCTCCCCAAGCAGGCGGTATCTCTCACAGGTGCCCCTCCAGGGCCTTCCCAGCGCCTCTTCCAGTGTTTCCTCAGTTGTGGCAGAATGTTCTAGAAGTCTCCCCAGAGACAGAAGAGAATAAAATCAGGACTCATTTCCCCCCAAGGTAGGCTGAGGAAATGGTAGCCCCTGCCATGCCCCAAGGCCTACCAGGGTCTGAATGTTTGCCACAAACACCCTATCTCTCCACTGATGCCTCTGTTCGGACAAAACTGGATTATAAAAATAAACGCAAACGCTGGAATAAGTTCATCATTTTCAGCTTGCCAACTTGGAATATGGAGAGGAGTGCTGAGGCCAGGAATGTTTGAATTGGGGAGGATGGGGCTGGGATGTGGTAGGTGTGGAGGTTGCAGTTCAGGCTCCCTCCACAACCTAACTTTCCAGGGTCTTCACATTGAGCTACATGTCTCCCTAACCCTAGTTTTTTTGTTTGTTTGTTTTTGTTTTAAGATCAGGTCTCACTGAGTTACTAATTTGCCCAGGCTAGACTCGAACTCCTGATCCTCCTGCCTCAGCTTCCCAGAGTGCTGGAATTATAGTTGTGTGCCAGCACACTGTAGCTGCAGCAAGGGATCTTGAACTATGTAGCCTTTCAGTCAGCAAGTCATTCAGCAATTCTTTATTCTCTGTATCTGGCTCCAACTTGTATCCCAGTGCCCCCTGCGCCTGCCTTCTAATTGTTGTCAGTCACTCAAGGATGAGAGAGCAGAGCTCCGGGGGGAGACAGGAGGCAAGAGCCATGAGGACAAAGGCATAAGCTTAGGCCAGCCAGTGTTGGCTACCAGCCAGTTTATGGGATTTTAAGCACTCATTTCTTCATTCATTCATTCTCTCCCTCATTAGCCATTCTTTTATTTAATAAATATTTATGGAGTGTCTATTTTGCACTAGGCACTGGAGACACTGTGCTAAAAGAAGCCTCTCATTACCATGATGTCACACTTTAGGAGTTACCCCTTAAAAATCCACAGATGCTTTCCAGTCAGTGCTGCCAAACCCAAGATGGAACAATCCCGAAGAAATGTATGCCAAAATTTTTCAGACATACAAGATTCAAAAACGGGTCCCTAGCACCTCATAAAACCTTCCCCTTTCCAGGGCCTCTCTGCAACATCTGTGAGGGTTTGACTAGGGAAGGAAAAGAGGGGCTGTAGGGAGAGCTCTGAAAGTCCGGCTGTCAGCCAGTGGCCCTCCCCTAATCTTACTCCCTGGAGCTCCTCCAAGCTCCTGGCTGCCTTAAAGGCACAGCAACTTCTGACTACTCAGTTGCATTTGTTTGCTCAAAAAGAATCTACTGAGCAGTTACAAAGCCCTGACACTTCTCTGGGAGCTGGAAATCCAAGCATGAGCTAGAAAGCCATGACCTATTTGGTTTACAGTCCAGTCAATGGGGAAGACAGAGCTTAATTAATTCTAGGAGTAACTAATTAACTGCAATTGTGCTAATTACTTGGAGAAAGACTACATGATAAGGACAGCCTCATGCAACAGACCAAGCAAATAAGGTTTCCCAGAGAGGTGACATTTAATGTTGATAACTAAAGAATGAGGGGGTTTTGGCCAGGCAAGGAGGTGGGAGAAAAGACAGTATACATAATCTCAGTTTTCAAAGAACAGCGAAAAGCTCAAGATTTAGGGCTGAAGGAGGTAGAAATAGAAGTTCAAGATAAGTTCTAGGACATAGGTGAGAAGGGCCACACAGGGAGGGCCTCTCATGCCATGGTAGGGATTTGGACTGCATCCTAAGAACACTAAGGAGCACCGAAGGGCTTTGGGCAGAAGGCCAGATCAGGCTTGCATTGGCTTTGGACGCAGCCCAGACTGGAAAAGGAGAGACTGCTGGAAAACTGTCACAGTCATTCAGGTGGGAGACGATGACAGGAGCGTTGCTTATGTGGTGTGAGGCGGACGGGGAGCCGTGGACAGAGGCCATCATGTTTAGGAATGGAATGAAATCAACAGATATTGTGGTAGTTCGTCTGTGTGGCTTCAGAGAACAAGGGTTCATTCATCTTCTCTACAGTGGCTTCAGAGCATATATGGGAGAAATTCTTCAGAATTAAGTGTTTGGTAAATTTGAATGGATGTCAAGGTCATCATGCTGAGTCAAACAAGTAAACTGCCAAAAGTTACATATTGTATGATTCCATGTATTATAACATTCTTGAAATGACAAGGTTGTACATTAGTGGTTTAAGGGATTAGGGATACGGAGTTGGGCAGGGTAATGGATGTGACTATATTGGGAGAGCTCGAGGGAGATCTTTGTGGTGATGGAGTAGTTCTGTATCTGGATTGTGGTGGTGGTGGTAAAATGGCACAGAACTATATATACACATTAGACCAGTGTTGATTTCCTTGCTTTCATGTTGTACTACAGGTACATTAAACAATTGGGGCAAACTGAATGAAAGGTACATGGAAACCATGTTTTGTTGTCCCAGCTTCCTATGAATCTATACTTACATGAAAAAAGTTTAATTTGAAAAAGTGAACAAAACACAGTTCCTGCTATGGAGCGAGCATTCCACAAGATGAACTGTGATTAAAAGCAGGTACTGCTCCCTTTTCAGGGAGCCTCTGCCACAACCCTGTGGGCAGAGAGATAAAGGGAACTGTTCTAAATGTGACATTCACTATGAGTCTGTGACCACGTTTTTAAATTTATAGTACAGGAAATTAAACCCAGGACCTTTACGTTGCCATTCCTTTTTATTTTTTTTATTTTTTTATTTTTTTTGAGTTGGGGTTTCACTAATTTGCCCAACCTGGACTCAAACTTGTGGTCCTCCTGCCTCAGCCTCCCAGAGTTCTGGAATTACAGGTGTGAGTAACCATGCCTGGTTTGGGACACATATGTGTATTAAGCAGTGGGGATGGAATTCCATAGAGATGATGGGAATTTAAGGAGGATATTTTTTAGAAAAAATTAGGAGTACAAGTTAGGCAAATTAGAAACTGGGGTTACAGAAAGAATACCCTCAAAGTTCTTTGAAGCATCAGCTTTCACTTAGGAATTTGTTTACAAGTTGTTGACTCCTTGAAAGTCTGAAGTATGAATGTCAGGGAGACTTTGACACTGTAAGCCCCTTAGTCGCATGTCAGTGGAAAAGATTATATTCAGTTAGGACCCTGCTACTTCTTAGTAACTCTCTCCACACCAAAACTAACTTTTCTTTGTTGATATACTGTTTTTTAGAACAGTTTTAGGTTCATAGCAAAATTGAGCAGAAGGTACAGAAATCTATCATAATCCCCTGCTCCACATCTACACAGCTTCCCTTAAAATTGATATCCTCTACCAGACAGATCCATTGGTTACAATTGATGAACCTGTATCGACTTATGACTAAAGTCCAGTTTACACTGGGTTCACTCTTAATGGGTGTCATGCTTTAGATCTAGAAAGTTCCCTAAAAGCCTCACGTATTCAGAGGTGAGGATTTTGGAAGATGACTGTATCATGGAGGTGCTATACTGATCAGTGGATTAATCCCTAGCTGAATGCGGTTAGGAGGCTGGGCCTGCTTAGAGGCAGGTCAGTGGAAATGTGACCTGGAAGGGTCTATCTCCCTCTCACCCCCTCCCCCACTTTGCTATCTACTTCCTGCTCACAGACATGAGCAGCTTTCCTCGGCTATGTTCCTCTGTTGTGCCATCTCCGCCTTGGAGCCAGGCAACTATGCAATGAAATCTCTAAAAAAAACTTGAGTGCAGATAAACCCCTCCTCCTGTAAGTTGTGGTGTTGACTATTTTGTTCCAGCAGCAGACACCTGTCTAAGACAGTATGTACATTGTATGGCTTTGGACATACGTATAATGGCACGTATCCATCACTGTGTCATACAAAGTAGTTTCACAGAACTAAAAATCCCTAATGCTCCACCTATCCATCCCTCCTTCCCCTCTAACCCCTGGAAACCACTGATATTTTTACTATCTCCATAGTTTTGCCTTTTCCATAATGTCATGTCATTGGAGTAGTATTGCTTCTTCTGATTGGCTCCTTTCATTTAATTATATGCACGTAAATTTTCTCTATATATTTTTCATAGCTTGATATCTAATTTTTTCAACACTAATTATTCCATTACTTGGATGCACCATGGCTTACTTGCCTCCTTATTTAATAGAACACTTTGGTTGCGTCGAAATTTTGGTAATTGTGACAATAAAGCTGCTATAAACATCACATGCATGTTTCTGTGTGCACACACATTTTCAATTCATTTGTTCAAATACTAAGATGTGAAATTTCTGGATCAGATGGTAAGAATGTATTTAACTTTGTAAGAAACTGACAAACTATCTTCCAAAGTGGCTGAGTCATTTCGCACTCCGACCAGCAAGGGATGAGAGTTTCTGATTGTATGGAAAGTTAAAGGACCTCAGTGAGGTTTCTGGCAAATAAACAGTTAAACCCCTGCAGAGAGAGAAGCTAAAAAAAAAAACAGAGAGCTGATAAGGCCTAATCTGTCCTGGCTCACTTCAGGCCAGGACCCCAGTTCCCTCCTCACTCCACATCCAATTAAGCATAAAAAAGAAATTAGGGAGGGGACTACATTGTAAAAAAAAAACTCAGTATATAAAATATACACTAACACTTGTACATACACACACACACACACACATGTATATATATATATATATATATATATATATATATATATTTCATTATTTTTTCACCATAACAACACACTAAAATGCACATATAGCCTTTTTACAAGTTCAGGCTTGAGGGTAATTCTGCTGTGAATCTCACAAGACAAGCATCTGGACAGCACAAAAACCACAGAAGTGCCTATCCAAGAATGCACACGAGGAATTTCATGGCCCCACAGATCTCGGGCACGCTTCTGGATCTTCTCATGAATCCCACCCTCTCTTGCCTGATAGGAGATAGCAGTGGATATGAAGAATTTGCTAGAATTTGGAATCGAGTGAGTTTTCTGACATACTGGAACACAATACCCAAGGGTGTCTGTAGAGAAACCTAGTCTCAGAGGAGCTCTATGGACCATAAAAATGAGTCCTGAGGATGCACTTGATGATGAAAATACATTTGAAATCTTAGTTGCAACCCATATTCATCTTGGATTTATGGAGAAAGATACAGTGAGAGGAAATGACACATTTGTCACACTTGATGAAATTTTTAAGACTTGCCCAGGAAAATGTAGTAGATTTATTTTGTTAGGTGGTGATATTTTTCATGAAAATAAGCCCTCAAGAAAAACATTACACATTTTCCTACTGTTAAATAAAAAATACAGTATGGGTGATTGTCTAGTACAGTTTGAAATCATTAGGGATCAGTCAGTCAGCTTTGGTTTTAGTAAGTTTCCATGAGTGAACTACCAAGATATCAATCTCATCATTTCAATTCCAGCATACAGTATTCATGGCAATCTTGACCACCCCATTGGGGCAGATGCACTCTGTGCCTTGGATATTTTAAGTTGTGCTGGATTTATAAATCACTTTGGACATTCAATGTATGTTGGGAAGATAGATATTAGTCCAATTTTAATTTAAAAAGAAAGCGCAAAAATTCCTCTCTATGGTTAAGGAAACATTCTAGATGAAAGGCTCTATCGAGTGCTTGTCAATAAAAAAGTAACAATGTTGAGACCAAAAGAAGATGAGAACTGTTGATTTAACTTGTTTGTGATTCATCAGAACAAGGGTAAACATGGA
Organism: Cavia porcellus; assembly: GCF_034190915.1. Classification (NCBI taxonomy): domain Eukaryota; kingdom Metazoa; phylum Chordata; class Mammalia; order Rodentia; family Caviidae; genus Cavia; species Cavia porcellus. The sequence continues at coordinate 80,318,957 of NW_026947486.1, forward strand.
AGTACTAACTTCATTCCAGAACAGTTTTCGGACGACTTCATTTCTCTTGTTATCTCGGCCATGAGCATTTGGTTGCAGTGTAAAACAGCTCCAACCAAAAATGAACAACAACTCTTTTACATTTCACAGCCTAGAAGCTCAGTGATTGCTTCTTCACCCAGGAGAAGCTGTGATGAAACATGCTGGCATGCTGCGCATTGAAGGGAAGAAAATAAATATGCACAGAATTCTTCTTCAAACAGTGAGATAATTTTTTGTGGAAGATTTGTTTTGGCTAGTCATTTGAACATTTTTAACCCAGATAATCCCAAAGTAACCCAAGTAACACAGTAACACAGAGCTTCTGTGTGGAGAAGACTGAAGAAATGCTTGAAACTGCTGAAACGTTTAGAAAATTCTCGACAGAGAAGCCTCTTATACAATTGTGAGTAGACTATAGTGGAGGCTTTGAACCTTTCAACATTCATCGTTTTAGCCAGAAATTTGTAAATCAGGTAGCTAATCCAAAAGACATCCATATATTCAGGCACAGAGAACAAAAGAAAAAAAAAGAGGACAAGAGATTAACTTTGGGAAGCTTATCACAAACCCTTTAGAAGGAACAACTCTCGGGGTAGAGGACCTTGTAAAACAGTATTTTCAAACTCCAGAGAAGATTGTTCAGCTCTCACTGCTAGCAGAAAGATGGATGAGTAGAGCCTGATTTACTCAGATCCCAGTCAGAAGACTCTGCTTCTGCCATCAGTGCTGATGCCCTCTTGAGTATGGCTCTTGTTGAACAGGTGTCAAATGACTCTGATGCCAGCATCTGCAGCAGAGGGAGCTGAGTCCCAGGTCCGGGGCAAAGAGGAGGCCAAGGACAGAACTCCACCCAATGAGGAGGGTCTCATAGAGGCAGAGCAGGCACTGATTTGAATGCTTCTCATCGCAGCAGGAGCTGAAGGAACACTGTGTCAACATGCAGAAATATTTATAGACATATGATGCTTTTAAATCTTCAAGATAGCAGCCCCCCTGCAATGTTACTAAGAATTATGCAGAGCCAATTGAGGTAGATGTGTCAGATAAGGAAGAAGACCTTTTCCCTATCACTTCCAAGACAGATCAAAGGTGGTCAAGACATCATCCAGCAAGCACATGTCCCAAAGCCAACTAGTTAAGGGGATTGATTTTGAATCAGAAGAGGATGATGATGATGATCCTTTCATGAGCACTAATCCTTTAAGAAGAAACGGAAGATAATGTATTTAACGAGACTTTCAAATTTCCAAAATACAGGAAAAACTGAAACATTTTTACAAGTTGGGATGACAGTTGAGGATTTTTTTTTTATTTAAGAGGAAAAAGAGAAAAAAACAAAACAAACCAAAGCGGTGTAAGGGTACACGTAATACAGAACTACAACAAAACAAAACAAAACAAAACAAAATAACAGTAAGAAATCACCTGTTAGTAGATTACATATTATCATCTTGAAAATAGTTCCTCAAATCACAGTATCAAAGAATACAAGGTGGACATTCAAACAGGGAGACTGCAAACAGCTGTGTTCAATGATCCAAAAACATTGATATAGTCAGCTATTTAACACCCCTAAACACACTTGCTGTTATATCCGTTAGAGCTCTTTTTCTTTTTTTTTCCCTCTCTTTTTTACAACAAAATTTACACATTTTGGATTTTATTACTCCTTAGTGCTTATTACTTTTTGGGGGGGGGGAAGAATACAGTCAAATATGGCAAAACAAAGCTGTCAGTCAATACCAAGGATAGACATAGCACATGGTATAGAACAGAGTACAAGTTTCTCAACAATGGTTATCAACGTTGTCCCTTGTTTCCTTAAAAAGAATTGTCTATCTCATTAGATATTATAAAGTTGGACAAAACAGTAGAGAACAAGACCAATAAAACTTAGGCATTGTAAACATTACAGGACTTCCAAAGAAGACAATAATCAAACCAGAATGGGTATCTTAGTGAATCTTATTGTCTTCAAAGTAGTTGCCTATGTCTTCAAACTTGATACTATCATATAGAATGGAACAAAGTCTAATCAGTCAAAACAAGATCGTGGGAGTACTACAGGACTTCAAAACAAGTTAATAGGAAATCAAAAAGAGTTACTATTTATATATCCTAATTTTTTGAATTTTTTCTTTAATTAAGACAAACATAAGAAATGACTAAATAAAGTTTTTAAAACAATAAGGGGGAGATTGAGATAAAACAGGACATAACAATATAACAATAGAGGTCACAGCATGACTGTTTCAACAACCTAGTACTTCACCACCATATAACCTGACTTAATAGTAGTTACCATAGTGTCTTTTTCCTTGAAATATTTGGATAAAACTTCATATACTCTAGCTTCAAATATTTTCATATCAAGAAGCCCAGAATAAAGCCTTTCTAATTAATGAGTGAAAACTTTATAAGGCTCCAAGGCCACCTAATGGGGAATCATGATTACCACATATTTTTATATATTTGAATCATTACTTACATTAGGGAAACTATTCGGTATTCACACATGCGAGATTGATTTATTTCACTTATGAGTATGGTCTCAAGCTGTGCCCATTTATTGATAAATATCTCAATGTGATCCTTCTTTATAGCTGAATAATACTCCATTGTATAGAAATACCACAACTTTTTTATCCATTCCTCAGTTGATGGACACTTGGGTTGTTTCCAAGATCTGGCGATTACAAATTGTGCTGCTATAAACATAGGTGCACATATATCACTGTGGTATGATGCTTTCAGTTCTTCTGGGAATATGCCTAGAAGTGGAATAGCTGGAATAAATGGGATTTCCAGTCCCAACTTTTTGAGAAATCTCCAGACAGATCTCCACAAAGGCTGTACCAGTCTACACTCCCACCAGCAGTGCAGGAGAGTTCCTTTTTCCCCACAGCCTCTCCAGCATTTGTTGTCGGTTTTCTTGATCCTGGCCATTCTTTCAGGAGTGAGATGATATCTCAGTGTGGTTTTAATTTGCATTTCTCTAATGACCAATGATGATGAGCATTTTTTCATGTATTTATTTGCCATTTGCATTTCTTCATCTGAGAATTGCGTATTCATCTCAGATGCCCATTTTTGGATTGGATCTTTCAATTTTGGAGGTCTGAGTTTCTTTAATTCTTTATATGTTTTAGACAAGAGGCCCTTGTCTGAGAGAGAGTCCACTAAAATCTTTTCCTAGTTTGTGGGTTTTCTTTTCACTATGCTGGAGATTTGTTTTGACATGCAGAAACTTTTTAATAAGAAGTGGTCCCAGTTATTGATTCTGGGAAGTATTTCCCGTGCGGTTTGAGTCCTGTTCATGAATTCTTTACCTACTCCTATGTCTCCAAGGTTTCTACCTAATTTGTCTTCCAATAGATTTAGTGTTTCTGTTTTAATATTCAGATCTTTGACCCATTTAGATTTTAATTTAGTACATGGTGATAGATATGGGTCTAGCTTTAGTTTTCGGCAAATGGAGAGCCAGTTTTTCCAGCACCATTTATTAAAGAGACTGTCGTTCTTCCAGTGAACCTGCTTGGCTCCTTTATCAAAGATAAGGTGGTTGAGTGTGTTCGTAGTTGTGGTTGTATCTTCTAATCTATTCCACTGATCTTCGGCTCTGTTTTGATTCCAATACCATGTTGATTTTACTACTGTTGCTTTGTAGTATAACTTCAAGTCAGGGATTGTGATGCCTCCTGCTTTGTCTTTGCTGCTTAGAATTGCCTTTGCGATTCTAGGTCTCTTCCTGTTCCAGATGAAATTTAGGAGTGATTTCTCTAGATCTATAAGGTATGTTGATGGTATTTCTATTGGGATTGCATTGAATCTGTATAACAGTTTTGGGAGAATGGCCATTTTCACAATGTTTGTTCTTCCTATCCATGAGCAAGGGATGTCTTTCCATTTTCTGAGATCATCTTCAATTTCCTTTTTCAGTGTATTATAATTTTCACTGTATAAGTCTTTCACTTCTTTCGTAAGAGTAATTCCTAAATATTTCATTTTTTGCTTGCTAATGTGAATAGTCCAGTTTCTCTTATTTCCCTCTCTGTAATTTTGTTGTTCGTGTATAGGAATGCTATTGATTTCTGAGTATTGATTTTGTATCCAGCCACATTACTGAATTTGTTTATTGTATCTAAGAGTGTTTCAATGGAGTTTAGGGGGTCTTCTATGTAGAGTATCATGTCATCTGCAAACAATGATAATTTAACTTCTTCTTTTCCTATCTTTACCCCTTTTATTTCTCTTTCTTGCCTAATTGCTCTGGCTAGTACTTCCAGTACTATATTAAATAGGAGTGGTGATAAAGGACATCCTTGTCTTGTGCCCGATTTTAAAGTAAAGGCTTTCAATTTTTGGCCATTTAGTATGATGCTGGCTGTTGGTTTGTCATAAATGGCCTTTATTATATTGAGGTAAAGACCATTTATTCCAATTTTCTGTAAAGTTCTTATCATGAATAAGTGTTGGACCTTATCGAAGGCTTTTCCTGCATCTATAGAAATGATCATGAGATTCTTATTTTTGGCTTTATTGATATGGTGGATTACATTTATTGATTTGCGTATGTTGAACCACCCTTGCATTCCTGGGATGAATCCCACTTGGTCATGGTGTATAATCTTCTTGATGATTTGCCGGATCCTATTTGCCAATATTTTATTGAGGATTTTTGCATCTGTGTTCATTAGGGAGATCGGTCTATAGTTCTCTTTTATAGTTGGGTCTTTCTCAGGTTTTGGTACTAGAGTAATATTTGCTTCCAGGAATGACTTAGGAAGGATTGCTTCCCTTTCAATTTCATTGAATAGTTTGGGGAGTGTCAGCATTAGGTCTTCTTTATATTTCTTGTAGAATTCTGCAGTGAATCCATCTGGGCCTGGGCTCTTCTTGGTGGGTAAGGCCTTAATTACATTTTCAAGTTCATTAGCAGAGATTGGGTTATTCAACAGTTTTATATCCTCTTGATCTAGCTTTGGTACTTCATATGCTTCTAAGAATCTGTCTATTTCTTCTGTGTTATCAAACTTTTGAGAGCAGAGGTTTTCGAAATAGGTGTTGATGATCCTCTGTATTTCTATTGGGTCTGTAGTGATTTCTCCTTTTTCATTTCTTATTGCATGAATTTGAGCTTTTTATTCCCTTTTTTTAATAAGGTTGGCTACGGGCTTATCGATTTTATTTATTCTTTCAAAGAACCAACTCTTTGATTCGTTGATTCTTTGGATTGTTTTCTTAGTCTCTATTGCATTGATTTCTGCTCTGATTTTTATAATTTCCTCTCTTCTTTTGGCTTTGGGCTTGACTTGCTCTTCTTTTTCTAGCTGTTTGAGGTGTAGCATCAAGTTATTTATTTGTATTCGTTCTGTTTTCCTGATGTGGGAACTCAGTGCAATAAATTTTCCTCTCAGAACGGCTTTCATTGCATCCCACAGATTCCGGTAAATTGTATCTGCATTTTCATTTTCTTTTAGGTATTGTTTAATTTCTTCTTTAATTTCTTCTGTGACCCACTGATTACTCAAGAGTGTGTTATTTAGTTTCCATGTGTTTGCGGAATTTTTGCAGTATCTTTTGTCATTAATTTCTAATTTCAGAGCGCTATGATCCGATAATATGCAAGGGATGATTTCAACTCTTTTGCATTTGCTTAAATATGTTCTGTGAGCTAATATATGGTCTATTTTAGAAAATGATCCATGTACTGCTGAGAAGAATGTGTATTCTGATGTTGTTGGGTGGAACATTCTGTATATGTCTATCAAACCCATTTGTTCACAGGTGTGATTCAGTTCTGTTATTTCTTTGCTCATTTTCTGTCTGGTTGATCTGTCCCTTGGTGTCAGTGGTGTATTAAGGTCTCCTGTTACAATTGTGTTACTGATAATTTGAGTTTTCATTTCTGTTAATAATTGTTTTATATAACTGGGTGCCCTGGAGTTTAGTGCGTATATATTTAAGATAGTTATCTCTTCCTCTTGGAGTTTTCCCCTTACGAGTATGTAGTGACCTTCTTAGTCCTTTATGGTCATTGTTGGTTTAAAGTTCACGTTGTCTGCAAACAGAATGGCTACTCCTGCCTTTTTTTGGATTCCTGCTGCATGAAGAATTGTTTTCCATCCTTTGACTTTCAGTCTGTGAGTATCCTTCTGGGTTAGATGGGTTTCCTGTAAACAGCATACGGTTGGATTTTGTTTCTTGACCCATTCTGCTAGTCTGTTTCTTTTGATTGGTGCATTGAGACCATTTACATTAATGGTTATTACTGTTAAATGCTGGTTAATTGTAGGAATGTTATCTCTCTGCTGTTGCATCTTTATCTTTCTGTTCTGTTTAATTATTTGCTTTGCTTAGTGGTTTTTTCCTTTGTGTATCTAAACTGTCTTTCAATATTTTTTGCAGGGTTGGTTTGGTGTTCATGAAGTTCTTCAGCTGTTCTTTGTCATGGAAGCATCATATTGCACCATCTATTTTGAATGATAGTTTTGCAGGATATATCAGTCTTGGTTGGAAATCATTTTGCTTTAGGATCTGGAATACTTCACTCCATGCTCTTCTTGACTTTATCGTTTGTGCTGAGAAGTCTGCTGTGATTCTGATAAGTTTTCCTTTATAAGTGATCTGTCTTTTCTCTCTGACAGCTTTTAATAATCTATTCTTGTGTTGGATTTCTGGGATGGTGATTATTATATGTCTGGGTGTAGTTTTATTTTGGTTATGAGTGTTTGGAGTTCTATATGCTTCACTGATCCTGATGTCAGTTTCTGATCTCATGCTTGGGAAATTTTCAGCTATTACTTCTCTAAATATCCTCCTGACATCCTTCATGTTGTCTCCCTCTCTTTCATTAATCCCTATCATTCTTATGTTATTCTTCTTTGCATCGTCTTGCAGTTGTTGAATTGTTGTTTCCTGATTCCTTGTTATTTTCAAAAGATCTTTCCTTTCCTGTTCACTAGCTGCAATCCTGTCTTCAAGGTCTGAAATTCTATCTTCACTTTCATTAAGGCGGTTTTTACAACTTTCAGTGGAGTTTTTTATTTCCTGTATATCTCTGTGCATCTGCATTATGTATTCTGTTTGTTTCTTATATTGCTCGTCTAGGGATTCTATCTTTTGGTTTAGTTCCTCCAATTTTTTATCTGTGTTTTCTTTAGATATATTTAGAATCTCTTTCGTTTCTTTTATCATTTCTTCTTTTATCTGGGAGATTATTTCGAGTTTGAATTTCTTTAAAGCTTCCTGGAGTTGCTTGTCAATTTCAGTGGCTATTGTGTCCGATATATGAGGTGGATGGGATATATTTTCTTCTATATACATCGCTCCTAGGGTTTCTTGAGATGGGCTGGAGGTTTGAGGTTGTAATTTGGTCTTTCGTTTTGTCATTTTCCTATATTTCTGTGTTTCAAGTGTTATTTGAAAGCTTCCTCAGGATCTGTTGAAAATCCCCTTCTATGTTTGGAGTTGCTGAGACTCTGGCGCCGCGCTACCCCAAGCCATTGGGCCTACAGAACCAGTGGCCCTCCTCTGCCTGCTCAGAACTCCGCAGTTCCAGACAAGCTGGGCCTCAGGGACACTGTGCGCCCACCTGCCCCTTGGAAGCTCCACAGTTCTTCAATCGCAGCCGGGTTAGGGTACTCACCACAGGCCGCAGTGCTTCAGGAACCTGTGGACCCTCCCTGGTTGCAGAGATATCCACAGTCCTCCAGACACATGGAGAGGCCGATGCAGGCACCCCAAATCTGCCCAGCTCCTCCTCTGCAGACCAATGGCCAGGCGCGGCAGCTAAACAGGCTGGGCTAGGCTGATAGTGTGGGCCAGCCCACCTATCGGGAGCTCAGCAGGTCTCCAAATGAAGCCGGGAATGGGGAGGCTGATGTGGAAGCCTCAAACCCACCTCTCCCCTTCACTGCACCTGGAAGCCTGGGGGAACTCCAGCAATCTGGGCGGAGATATCCAGAGTCCTCCAGACACGCAGAGAGGCCAGTGAGGGCACCCCAGATCTGCCCAGCTCCTCCTCTGCAGACCTATGGCCAGGCGCGGCAGCTAAACAGGCTGGGCTAGGCTGGTAGTGTGGGCCAGCCCACCTATCGGGAGCTCAGCAGGTCTCCAAATGAAGCCGGAATGGGGAGGCTGATGTGGAAGCCTCAAACCCACCTCTCTCCTTCACTGCACCTGGAAGCCTGAGGGAACTCCAGCAGTCTGGGCGCAGAAATCCAGAGTCCTCCAGACACGCAGAGAGGCCGGTGAGGGCACCCCAGATCTGCCCAGCTCCTCCTCTGCAGACCTATGGCCAGGCGCGGCTGCTAAACAGGCTGGGCTAGGCTGGTTGTGTGGGCCAGCCCACCTATCGGGAGCTCAGCAGGTCTCCAAATGAAGCCGGAATGGGGAGGCTGATGTGGAAGCCTCAAACCCACCTCTCCCCTTCACTGCACCTGGAAGCCTGAGGGAACTCCAGCAGTCTGGGTGCAGATATCCAGAGTCCTCCAGACACGCAGAGAGGCCAGTGAGGGCACCCCAGATCTGCCCAGCTCCTCCTCTGCAGACCTGTGGCCAGGCGCGGCAGCTAAATAGGCTGGGCTAGGCTGGTAGTGTGGGCCAGCCCACCTATCGGGAGCTCAGCAGGTCTCCAAATGAAGCCGGGAATGGGGAGGCTGATGTGGAAGCCTTAAACCCACCTCTCTCCTTCACTGCACCTGGAAGCCTGAGGGAACTCCAGCAGTCTGGGCGCAGATATCCAGAGTCCTCCAGACACACAGAGAGGCCAGTGAGGGCACCCCAGATCTGCCCAGCTCTTCCTCTGCAGACCTATGCCAGTTGAGGATTTTTTAACTATTGCTCTTAACTGAGGAATCTGAAGAAGACTTACATAACAAAAACTAATGTATAAGGGTTTATGTTTTAAGTATTATTTCCTGAATTTGACTCACATGAATCTATTAAGATGTTTTAGTGACATATAGTATTGGTTCTCCTTAGTTTTCAATTTGATTATTATTATCTGAGGATGTTCTATAAAATTTAAACTATTTTTCTGACAAATATATTTCACTTAATAAGATGGAAAGGAATGCACAAGGGGTCAGTGGAAGGGGCAATGGCCACATCAGAAGTCTCAGAACCCAGAATAGCCAGTAAAGTTAAAACAACTCTCAAGGGGAATAGTCCTTTTCTTACCATATAATAAAAGAGGCTGAGAACAACTCCCCCCCCCATTCTGGCTCTGGACTTCCTAACTTAATCCAACAAAGTAGCCATCTACCTCCTTATTTCTTTCTCATGACTTTGCTCCTTATTTCTCTTCCTTTTCCAATAAAGTGATTGTTGTTTCTTCATTTTTTTTGTTTTTGTTTTTGTTTTTATGGACCCCAGATAAAAATCTACCCTCACAAGATATAATATGTCATTCCATGTCCTCACTAGCCTTTGGTATTGTTAGTCTTTTTGGATTTGGGCCATTCTGTTAAGTAGGCAGTGTTATCTCATTATTATTTTAAATTGTTTTGTTTTGTTTTTACAATACTGAGAACAGAATCCAGAGCCACCAACATGTTACATCAATCTATATTCTCATGTTACTACTACTAATCTGTATCCCCAGACCATCATTGTTATTTTTTAATTTTTTTTAATTTAAAAATTTTTAAATTTTCAAATGAAAGCAGAATAAAAATGATACAGAATTTCAAAACAAAACAATAGGAGATTATTAATGGTTAATATATTGCATATATAAAGTAGTTGCTCAGATTACAAGATAAAGGCATGAAAAAATGATCAAACTATGAAAGCACAAACTGTTCTTTTTGATGACCTAACAGAGAATAATAATATAATATTATATATAATTATATATGATAGATAATCTTTTCTCTTCTTTTATGTTTTTGTTCCTTTACTCCATCCCAGTTGTTCTTTCTTTCTTTTTATTTTTTTTGTCTTTTTCATTTTTATCGGTACCAGGGATCAAACTCAAGACTGCCTGCTTGCAAGGCAGGTGCTTATGCCGCTGAGCTAAATCCCCAGCTCCTTGTTCTTTCCTTTTAAGGAGAAGGACCCCTTTCACTTAAACAATATCTATTGTGCATCCCCATTTATTCTTTCAGTTTTTACATTAGAGACAAAATACAATGTTTCTACTATGACTATTTATTTCGCTTTTCAGTATGGTTTCAAGTTGCATTCATTTACCTATAAAAGCCTCCAGTTTATCCTTCTTTATAGCTGAGTGGCACTCCATTGAATAAAAATGTTACATCCTTTTTATCCATTCTACAGTTGAATGACATTTGGGTTGCTTCCAAAATTTAGCTATTACGAATTGTGCTACTATGAACAAGGTTGCACATATATTGCTATAGTATGATGCTTTCAATTCTTCTGGAAAATACACAGAAGAGGAATAGCTGGTCCGAATGAGACCTCCAATCCTAGTTTTTTGAGAAATCTCCACACTGATTTCCACCATGGTTGTACTGGTCTACACTTCCACCAACAGTGGAAAAGAGTTCCTTTTTCCCCCACATCCCCTCCAGCATTTGTTATTGGCTGATTTCTTGATGATAGCCATTCTTTCTAGAGTGAGATGGAATCTCAGTGTTGTTTTAATTTGCATTTCTTGAATGACCAGTGATGGTGAACATTTTTTCTATATTAATTTGCCATTTCTATTTCTTTGATAAATGTGTATTCATTTCAGGTGCCCATATTTGGATGGTTTCTTTGAATTTGGGAGGCCTGATTTTTTCAGTTCTTTTATGTTCTAGATGAAAGTCCTTTGTGGGACAGTTGACTAAGTTTTTTCCCAGTTCATGGGATTTCTTTTTGCTCTGTTGTTGTGTAAAAACTTTTTAATAAGATGAGATCCCAGCTGTTAATTCTTTGAAGTACTCCCTATGCTATTTGGATTTTGTTCATGAACTCTCTGCCTTCCCCTATATCCTCAAGATTTCTACCTACTTTGTCTTCTAGTAGATTTGGTGTTTCTATTTTAATATTTAGATCTTTGATCCATTTTGATTTTAGTTTGGTGCATGCCGATAGACATGGGTCTAGTTTTAGTCTTCCACGTGGAAAGCCAGTTTTTCCAGAACCACTTATTAAAGTAAACATTTTTGGCTCTTTTTTTTCAAAGATAAGGTGGGTGAGTGTGTTTGTGGCTGTGTCTGCATCTTCTAATCTATTCCACTGATCCTCAGGTCAGTTTTTTGTTTTGTTTTGTTTGCCAGTACCATTCTGATTTATCACAATAGATTTGTAGTATAATTTCAAATCAGAGATTGTGATACCTTCTGCTTTGCCTACGTTTCCCAAAATTGTTGTAGTGGTTGATTGATTGTGTCAGATTGAGACATTTAGAAGTTTAAATAAATTGGTTTAGCAATTCTACACCCTAGGGTGTAGAAGACCCATCCCACGGTAGCTCATCACCTAGACAGCATAAAAGGGAAGGAAGAAGGATGAATGAGTTCCATTCTTTGGAGGAACTCCAGTTTTTGCCTTTGGCTTGGATGTCATCTACTGGCTTCCAGTGTAGGCTCTTTAGCTTTTTGGCATAGACTCTTCAGCCTTCCAACGTAGACCCCTTGGCCTTCTGTCACAGACCCATTATCCTGCTGATACAGACTTGCACAGGACACTGGCTCCAGACCTTGGATTGAATCCTTTGGCCTCCAGGGACACTCTTTGCACACTTCCTTATCCAACTCTTTGGCTGACCATCATATGCCAATCTTATAATTTCTTATACATTTGGATATCTCATGTTGCATCTGTGTTCTGTAGTAAAACCTTAATACAATTACCTTTGCTATTCTAGGTCTTCTAGTTCCAAGTGAATTTTAGGAATGTTTTCTCTAGATCTGTGAGATATGCTTCTTGTTTCTCTTTCAGTCCCCTCATGGCTGCCATTGGTTCACAGGAAGGGTGAAGTGGTATCTTGTGTCTCTTCCCAGCCCTACGTGGCTGCTTGCTGGCTCATGGGAAGGGAAAATTGGCCTCTTGTTTTTCTTCTTGGCCCCACATGGCTATGTGGTCTATTTTAAAGAATGTCCCATGTGGCAGCTGAAAAGAATGCATGTTCTGATGTTGTTTGATGGAACACTCTATAAAAAATCTATTAAGATCATTTGTTCACAAGTTTGGTTCACTTTTGTTGTTTTTTTTTTGTGTATTTGATCTCTTTGTGGCAATGGGGTTCTTTAGGTCCCCCATTATAGTTGTGTTATTGTTTATTTGTTTTTCCACATCTATTAATATTTGTCTTTATAGTCAGGAGCGCCTATATTTGGTGCATACATATTTGTGATTATAATTTCTTCCTCTCGAAGTTTTCCCCTAACAAGTATGTAGTGACCTTCTTTATTTCTTTTGATAATTCTTGGTTTGGAGTTTACATGGTTTGCAAAAAGAATAGCTACTCTTGCTTTTTTCTAAGTTCCTGCTGCATGGAGTGTTGTTTTCCATCCTTTGACTTTCAGTCTATGATTTACCTCTTGAGTTAAATGTGTTTCTTGTATATGGCATATGATCAGATTTTGTTTCTTGATCACCTCTGTCAATGTTTCTTTTGATTGGTGAATTGAGGCCAGTTACCTTTCCAATTAATTAAGAGTGAGATGTTGGTGTCTCTTTGGCTCAGTCCCCAGTGTTTTGGTGATGGGGTGTGGTGAGGTTATTATCCCAGAACTTCCCAGTATTGTTACAGAAGTGAGAACAACTGATAAAGACAGATATGACTAGCTAAAGTAGTATAATTAGCACTGAAAATATCATCAAGCAGTTTTGAAATTGACAAACTGAAGTAACTATTAATTTTGCACCTGTAACAAGAGAAGCAAAATCTATAGTTATATAACAGATCATAAATTGGGAGCTTGTATGCAAAGTGTTCCTTCTTGGCAGAGTGGTTTTACCCCATGGCAGGGAAATTTAAGGACAGTGGATGGAACAGAGATAACTGAAAACAAATAAAGTCGAAGCCAGGCTGCAGGACAAAATATGATCACACAAACTTCAAGAAACTAGAGAAGGGGGCTGGAGATTTAGCTCAGCGGCATAAGCACCTGCCTTGCAAGCAGGCAGTTGTGAGTTTGATTCCTGGTACCAATAAAAAGGAAAAAGACAAAAAAAAAAAAAAGAAAAAAGAAACTAGAGAAGAGGGTAGAAGAGAAAATAAAGGAATAAGCAAAATATTATTGAAGTTGACCAGAAAAACTAGAGATAATTCATTCATATGCAAATATGATTAAGTCTAGAGTGGTAAATTGGGGAAAGGGAGAAAGAAGACAAATAGATTAGAACAAAAAGATAGATAAAGACAAAAAAGGAAAGTGAAAAGGAAAGAAACCACAAACCAGCTAAAATAAATAAATAAATTCCTGTGGTGTCCACCAAGAATCCAAAACTACTAGATAACACTGCCGAAACTGCAGTAGAGTTTGTGCTGGCTTTGAGGCTGATCTTGGCCTCCATATGTGGGGACCTGGGAGCAGAGTCTTCAGTCAGTGCTTTCTATATGTCCCTTAGCAGCCACCCGCTCCTTACCTGTTTCTCTTGGTGGCATCTCTCTCCCAGTTGCTGTGTTATTTTCAGACAGATACAGGGTGCTATTCCCAGTCCCACGCACCTTTGGCTCCTCCTGGTCCTTGCTCAGCCTTCTGTGTTCCTCTTGCACTGGCAAGCCTGTCCTCTCAGGTCATTTGTTACAGGGTACATGGGACGCTGTGATAATGGTCTGGTCCTCTGCTCCTGCTGTTGCAGTACAAGGCTGCTCTGTCCCAATTCTTACTCCTCTCCCAGGTGAGCTGCTGACTTCCCACGTGTGGCTTTACAAGTTCCAATGCCACGGTGACTCACCTCTGCTGTGGTGTATAACATGGTCAGGTGAGGTAAGGGGTGCTAGGGGGTGTCTTTCTGCTCCTGCCACTAGTGGTGGGAGGACAGCCTGGACCTGCACAGTCCTGAGGTGCGAGGCTGTTTAATTCCTCATGACTTTCTAACTACAGGTCATGGGGAGGGGTTAGCTGTTCAGTTTAGTACATAACCCTATAGTTTTTCATCTTTTTCCTGGTGATTCCAGTTAGTGCTCTGGTGAACAAAAGGAAAGGGAAGAAAAGAAAAGGGAAGGGGCTGGGGATTTAGCGCAGCGGCATAAGCTGCCTTGCAAGCAGGTGGTTGTGAGTTCAATCCCCAGTACCGATAAAAAAAAGTTAAAAAAAAAAAAAAAGAAAGAAAAGGGAAAGAAAACAAAAAAGGACAGGAAAAAAGGGAAGAAAAATTATAATGTGCCAATCATGAAGGCGGGAGCAGTTCGTGTCAGCAGAATTTACTGCTAGAGTATATAGCACCTTCTGTTTGGAGGAAAACAGAAGAGGCATCTTATATCCCAAGTCTACCCAATATGACTTGATTTAGCCATATTACTTTAGCATATCTCCTCTCTCTCTCTCTCTCTCTCTCTCTCTCTCTCTCTCTCTCTCTCTCTCTCTCTCTCAGATTCTAAGTAAGGCAAGCAGTCATTCAGATCTGGTGATCTACCACAGCCAGGAAGGCTGGCTGGCCATATTATTAAGTTCTTTGTCTATATGTGGCTTGATCTATTAGTCTTCATATCAGGTTGATTTTACTTTCAGTCCCTCCCATTTCTTCCGATTACCTGTATTTTACTTGAATTTCTCTGAGTAGCTCTGAACAAGATTCAGCCATGTTGAATGAAATAATTTTTTTTATTTCAAATTCTACTTATGTGTTGTTTTTATACATGAAAGCAATTGATTTTTGTGTATTAAACTTACACACTTTAACCTTTCTTTTTTAATTTTATTTAAAGAAAAACTAAACAAAAGAGAAAATGGGTAGAAATAATACATATGTTCAAAGAAAAAAATAAACACTAACACATCACTAGTTGATGTTCATATACTGTGCTCTTACAAATAGTTGTTCAAGATACAAAAGAGGAACATATAAAGTAGAAATTCAAACAGCAAGACTGCAAACAGCTCTGTTCAACTGTCTAACAAAAACTTAGCAATATGGTTGTCAATCCTAAACACTTACACATACATGCAGTTATCCATATCTTCAATTATGTTGAGATTAAACAAACTAAAGCGGGTTAAAATCATTCTGAACAAGGAATAATAGTATTGCTGGATTTCACATCATGACACTCCGGGATCAGCACGGGGTACTGTAGTGTCTTTTTAAAAAATTTCATTTAAAGAAAGACTAAACAAAACAGAAAATGTGTAGAAATAACGCATAATTTGAAATAAAAAGTAAACAAATCACTAGTAGATGATTACAGATTGTTCTCTTACAAATAGTTGTTCAAGACAGTAAAGTGGAGCATATAAAGTGGGGACTCAAACAGTGAGATTGCAACCAGTTCTGTCAACTATCCAACAAAAACTTAGAAATATAGTTATCAATCCTATACCCTTAAACATACATGCAGTTACCCATATCTTCAATTATGATGAGATTGAACAAACCCAAGTAGGCTAATATCACTCTAAACAAAGAATAATACTATTTCTGGGTGTCACATTATGACACTCCAGGATCAGCACTGGGAACTTTAGTATCTCTTTTTCTTCAAAGTATTTGTTCATTTCATCATGTGTCATAAGATCAGTTCTCATAAACTGTTTATAGATTCTACACATGCATGAGTCTTAACATGTATTTCTATCCTTTCTATATTATAGGGAGAAATAAAACAAAGCAAGACAAAACAAAACATATTCCTATAAACACATGAAATGAAAAAGACATATAAGACCATTGTACAAGGAGTTCTACCATACTTCCTGTGTTGTCTCTTGTTATCTTCAATAGAATTGGCTATATCACCAGACATAGTATAATTGAATATATCAGTACATGACAGTATTAATAAAAACACAATTTTGTATATAGTATAAACTTCAAAAACAGGCAATAATCAAACCAGAGTATGTATCACAGTGAGTCTTGTCCTCTTCAGTGTAGTTGCCTATACTCTCAGACTTGATACTATCAATCATATCAGTTTTGAATAAAATCTGTCGATACCAAACAGCTATCAAACAAACCAGATTTAACTAAGATCAGTCATAATAAAACAGTATAAGTCATACAAGGCTCCAGATTAAGTTAATAGGAAATTAAAGATGATTACTGTGCTATATCCTGATGTTTTTGGAATAGATGTCTGTGCCCTCAAATCTAATGCAAGTAGACAAAATGGGACAGAATAAAATCTATCTAAGCACAGTGGTGCGAGTAATATAGGTTTTAATTCTTATACACTATTAAAAATATTTTCTGTCATCTTTTTTAAGACTCTCCCTTCCCTTTCACTTCCCCAGGGTACACTGTGCATTTTTGGGTCTGATCAAGACCCTTGGTTTTAAATTGGGGGGAAGGAACCTATTTACCTAAGTGACTCTGAACCTTCTCTCTCCTGGACTTGATCTCTAATTTGTATTCCTTTACCTATTAAAGCCTGTCTTTCCAACCTATCCACAAATACTGGCCTAGTTGTCCCTATTACTCTCTGGTTCTCTGTCACATAGAGCATTGTTTTCTCATATTTGATTTTCAGTCCATGTACTCTTTTTCATGTTAATTATATTTCCTGTAAATAGAATCTTGGTGGACCCTACCTCCTGATCTACTTTACGTGTGGTTTTTTTTTTTTAATTTAGTGTATCAAGGCCATGTATATTAGAGCCTATAACCAACCTTCTTTGCCTCATTTCTGTTATGCTCTTTGCCATCAGTTGCCTGCTTGTCTTCTTCATTCTGTTTTCTGTTCCATTCAATGAGGCCTCTCTTGCCACTGTTCCTGGAATCCTAGTAGTTTTCTCTCTCTCTAGAATGCCCTGCAATATTCTCTGTAGAGTTGGATTGGTGGTTGCGAATTTCCCAAGTTCCTCTTTGTCTTGGAAGCATCTTGTTTCTCCATTAATTTCTAGAGATAGCTTTTCAGGATATATCAATCTGGGTTAGAAGTTATTTTCTTTCAGGGCTTGGAATATTTCATTCCAAGCTCTTCATGACTTGATGGTTTGTGTTGAGCAGTCTGCTGTTATTCTGATGGGCCTTCCTTTATAGGTGATCTGTTTCTTGTCTCTAACAGCTTTTAATATTCTGTTCTTATATTGAATTTCTGAGATCTTGATTATTATATGCCTGGGTGTAGCTCTGTTTTGGTTGTCGGTAGCTGGAATTCTGTAAGACTCTTGCATCAGAATATCATTTCCTTTTCCTATGTTTGGTAAGTTTTTCTTAATTATTTCTATGAATAGCCTTTGTAGTTCCTTTGTTTGTATCCCTGCTTCTTCATTCACATTCTTTATTCTCACGTTATAGATCCTCTTGTCATCTTCTAGCCTTTGTATTGTTACTGCCTGTTTCCTTGTTATTTTTAAAAAATTTTTCCTTTCATAATTCCACATTGCAAACCTTTCCTCCAGTTTGGATAATGTATCCTTAGTTTCTTTCAATCAATTTTGCCATCTTTCCATAGAGTTTTTAATTTCCTGGTAATCTCTTTGAATTTGCTTCATGTATTCTATGTTTTGTTTGTATTCTTCATCAAATGGTTCTCTCCTTTGTTTGAGTTTCTCCATTCTTCCATCTGTGTCTTCTTGAGGGGTGCTTAGCATCTCTTTTATTAATCTTCTTAAATCTTGTTTTACTAGGTTAAATATTTCCCTTTTGAACTCGTCTATGAAGTACCGAATATATCTCTTTATGTCCACTGGTGCTGTGTCTGATATTGCATGTTGCTGTTCTCATTCTCCTTTGTATTTACCTGTCCTGGGTCAATGTTCTCAGGGTTGGGACCTGGGGACTTTTTCTTGTTGCTCCCTCTTCCCAACATTTTTGTTTCTTCTAGGAGGCCCAGTTTCTTTCTTTGTTGGTTACAATTCTTCTGAAGCACGCTGGCTAGGTGACCCTTCCCACCGCAGTGTGCTAATGAGTTGCAAACAGGGACAGCGCATGCTGGCCCCTCCCCTCCAGATCAGTCAAGCTGCTGAGGCCTTCACTGTGTTAGTGTGCACCGCCTCCCCTCCAGGTCAGTCAAATTTCTGAGGCTTCACTGCATTAGTGTGTGCTGCTGCCACAGGGAATTGATTTCAGATTATCTATTGGGTCTCAGCCATGTTGCATGACCCAGACCAAGCTCACTCCACCAATCCCATTTGGGAAGGGAACAACTGACTGAAGTCACTGCTGCCCCTTATTCTTTCCAGTCCTGCCCGGTCCCAGAATGTCATCTGTTGGAGCCCCTCTTTCCACTCCCATCACTCACCACAGGTCGATGCAGTTTCCCCGCTAGCTTAGCTCTCCGTTCAGCTCACCGACTCCCGATCTCAGCATGACTGCACCTCTAGTGACTCTAAGCGGCGGGATTTCGGATGGCTCGCTATGTTGCCTGCTTAATTTCTTCTTGGGATGAGAGAATTCATCTCCCTCTGGGACTCCCCATGCTGTATTATGTTGAATTCTAAGTTCACTATCTCAGACAGCCTCTGTAGCCTGCTGTTATCTATCCTCCATCTTTGTTTGAATCTCCACTTTAACCTTTCTTAATCACTTATTGGGTTCTAGGGGTTTTGGGCAAATTATTTGCATTATTTTCTACAGATAACTGGGTCATCTAAAAACAAAGTCACCTGTTTTTCCTGCTCAATTTTATATTGCACTAGCTAGGACTTTCTGGAATAATGATGGTAAGCAATGATGAGCAGGAACATTCTTGCCTTTTAAGGAAAAATTTTCTAAACATTAGAATATTTTCATAGATTTCCTTTATTAAATTGAGGCAAGTTCCCTCCAAATTCACATCTCCTTATGTGTACAGTGGGCTGAGATTTCATGGGGACCTAGGTGAATATTCTCCCATCTGGTTCTCTCTCTTCCTCTTAGTCAATGCTTGGCATTCCTCCTTAGGTTTTCTGTCCTTCAGCTTAATGCTATCAAAACCCTTATCTTATTTAAGATTAGTTTTTGATAGGTATAGACTGTAATAGCTCTCAGATGAGGGAAGAAGTAAATGAAATATAGATAAGAAAAGAGAGAAATATACCTTTCCTGGGTAAGTCTGTCAAGGCCTGTGTGAACAACATATCTTGTCAAATATTATGGTTTATATCTAGAATGCTCCAAAAAAAGTCTCATGTATTCTAAGATGAGGATTTTGTAAGGTGACTGGATTACCAGACTCTATCTTCATTGAAAGACTATTTCATTGATGAGACTGTAATTTGATGGTATTAATGGCAAGTAATGGAAACTCAGAAGGCAGTGCCTAGTCAAAAGAAGTAGGTTATGGGAGTATGACTTGGGGGCTATATCTGGTGCCAAGCCCCTACTTCTCTGGCTCTTTCACAACTTCTTACTCTCTCTGCCTCCAGTCTACCATAAGGTAGATAGCTTTCCCCTACCACATCCATTTGCCTTGCCACAGGCCTACAGCCATGGACCAGCTGACTATAAATTGAAACCTCTAAAACTGTGAGCCAAAATAAACCTTTCCTTCTCTTAAATTATTTATCGCAGAGATCTGTTACAGCTATGAAAAGCTACCACAAGGCATATCCCTCAGCCTTTTGGGTGCTCAGTTCAACAGGCCAGAGCTAGCAGCTCCATAACAAGGGTAATGTTAGTGAAAGTGATGGTGATGGCGATGATGATCCCAGGAGGAGAAAGGGGATACAAGCAACTATGTTTTAGGTACCCATTATGCACACATCTCTAATTTTCACAACAAATCTTATAGAGAAGGAAATATATTTAACACCCTTTTTAAAAGGTAGAAATAGCTTCAGAAAGACAAAAGTTTAGCAGAACCAAGTTAAGGACCAAGGTGTAATCTAGGTCTATAATCCAGTTTGGAAAGTTCAAGCAAAGCTTTTCTGAAGAGCCCAAAAATTGCTTCTCTGGGAAACTCTCCTTCCTCAGGAGTCAGCCAGCATTTGCTCACTTGTGGTTAATAGGTCTCCATTTCCCTGGTGACAGGCAGTGTGATGGAGATCAGCTCTAAAGAGACAGAGAATGGTCACAATCCCAATTTGGTCATATGTTTGGATTCAAATCTCCTCTTTCCCTAAGTTTGGGTGTCTCTATTTCTTATCTGGAATCTGAACAGAAGCCTGGAATTTGATCAGTATAATTTCTCCCCATTTGCCATACCTGAACTCCTTTCCTTCCTTTTGCTTAGGGCCCCTTTGTATCTGTGTGAGGTGTGTATCTGCTAGCTCACATGCATGTAATCTAACCACTTGGGAGCACTTGAGGCAGGAGCATTGCTGTGAGTTCAAGGCTAGCCTGGGCTACATAGTGTATTCCAGCCCAGCCTGGACTACATAGTAAGATGTTGTCTCAAAAAAAAAAAAAAAAAAAAAAAAAACAAGAAAAACAAAGGGAAAAGCATTCCCTAAGGTAACTAAACAACAAGCTTATAGAATTTATGCAAAGAAGACTGATAAATGAAAATGTAATCTCTAAAGGAGGATATTGCTATTTATAATTGGCTCTGGTTCTGACATGGATACACAAACATATATATGTGTATATGTATGTATACATACCATTGTATAGATATATATTACATATATAAAGAAAGATCTAGGTATTCCCTGACATCCAGCAGCTGGGCTAGAATGGTCACCCAGGCCTTGGGGTTGCTACCAGGGACCCTATGCTCACAGCTGAGCCATGGTGATCACTTGTTAAATATAAATAATCTCACAAAGCAGTATATCAGACAAAGACACACTGTGACACCGACAAGCCAAGACATAAACAGGGCCATACTGAAATCATGTCTTAACACAGATTGGGTAAACATGAACATTGGGCAAACCATAGACACTATAAAACATACCCCTCTCCTGGCTAACAGCAAGGACTGCTGCTTTGTTCCTTATAGCTTTGGCCTCGCTAACTCACTCTTTCTCTACATAAAATTTAGTGAAATACACAATCATATAATTGGTCCCATTTCTGGACAGAATTCAATTTAACAGCACACTCCAGCTCCTTTAGACCCTCCGCAAATCACAGAACTCAAGCCTAATCCTATAAGTGATGTCAAGGCCCCATTTCTTGAGATTGTCACATTTCCCCACATTGTATATTGCTCCTCCCTGTGGAGAGTATTGGAAACGTGTATCAGAAAGACATAGAACAAATGTGTATTGAACACAGGAAAGGAGACAAAGATCACATACATTTTTTTAGACTTTTAATTTTTTTTCCTGAGGATCAAACCCAGGGTCTCCTGCTTGCTAGGCAAGTGTTTTACCACTGAGCAAAATCCCCAGTCCCTATTTTTTTCTACATGCTTTTGTCATTTTATTCACTCCACGACATTAAAATGGAGCTCTTTCCAGATATTTGGGAAGTTTAGGCAGGAGAATCATCAGCCTGGGCAACATAGCAAGACTCTTTCTATATCAAAAGTAAACAGATAGATAGATGATAGACAGATAGATAGATAATTTTTAAAGGAACATTAAAATGAAGTCTTGATTGGACTTCTGAAAAACAAAGTAGTCTCCTTAATTGAAAAAGCCATAATTCACCATACTTAACAAGTACTACTACAGGCAGCTCAAGTGTGCCTTTACCCCAGCTATAAAAAAGAGCAAAATAAAAAAATTAATCATCTAAACCAGGCATGGTATGTAGTTCAGTATGAAAAGTGTAAAGGCTTTGGGTTCAATGAAAGGGAGAGAGAGAGACAGAGAGACAGAGATACAGAGAGACAGACAGAGAGAATATCATTTAAATGAAAGTAACTGGGGGACAATTAACTTGTTCAGAAGTAGCATCAATTTGCTTGATAATTAAGTGTTAATCACTGTGCTTTGTCTATTCATTAACAAAGGTCAAGGGAACCTCTACTTATTTAAACTCTGTTAGGTATTAGCTGAAGTTATTGTTTTACTTAAAAATAACTTTTAAAAAGAGTTTATAAATCAAATTTCTTGCTTTTGTAAAGAGTCTTTACGTTGCCTGGCATGATAGTGCATTCATGCCTGTAATCCAGCACTCAGGAGGCTGAAGCAGGAAGATAATTGGTGAGTTCAAGGCCATTTTGGACCCTGTCTCAATCCCCCACCAACAGAGTCTTTACCTACTAATTAATTATTCAGAAAAAATGAGACTAAATCCTCATCACATATCATCAAGTGTCTCCAGCTGATTCAGCACCAAGCAGAGGAGAGGGCTAAGGCACACAAGTAACGCATCATTCCTGTAGTGTTTGAGGAGGAATCTGGGAGAGAAGAACCCAAGGAAACAGCAGAATCTTCAAGAAGGGCACCTGATTCGGCCTGGGAGATTAAGGAAGGGGCCCCAGAGGAGATGATACTTGTCCTGAGTTATAAAAGCCGAACACGAACTAACAAGGCAAAGGCTGTATTGGCTGGGCTGCGCTAGGGCCAAGAAGGTTTCCTGTGTGGTGGGCAGTGGTAACTCCAAGTAGTTAAGTACTTCCCGGCTTCAGGAGAGGATCAGTAAGATTTGGCAGCCCGACCCCCAGGTAGGCCAGGGTCTTCTAATGAGGTGCCTGATATGCAGAGGTAAAGATGGCATTCTTTATCCTGAAGGGCTTTGGGTCTTGAAACACCCCCAAAACTCCTAGGAGACTTCTGCTTCTGCTCCAAGATGCTGATTGATCTGGCCTGTGGGCTAGGTACCTACATTTCCTTCTTTAGATGGTCGATTACATTCATTGACTTTCACATACAGAATCTGCCTTATATTACCATATTATGTAATATGGTTTGGTTGTGGTGTATTATTCTTTTTATATTTTACTGAATTCTATTTGACAGTATAACATCAAAAAATTTTAACTATAATTGATCGATTTTTATAGCAGTCTGATATCAGAGTTTCTTCATCTTCCATTTTTCTGCAGGAAATTTAAGTAGAACTGGCATTTTCTTTTTTAAATTGTTTGGTAGAATTCATAAATGAAGCCATTTGGGCTGGGATAGTTCATTGTGGTGTTTTAAATTGCTAATTCAATTTCTTTAATGATAATATGATCCCACAGCATAAGCGCCTGCCTGGCAAGTGCGAGGTCATGAGTTTGATTCCTGGTACCAAATAAATACATAAATTAATAATAATAATAATAATAATAATAATAATAGTATGATTATTCGGGTTTTCTAATTCATCTTGGGTGAATTTTAGTGGTTTGTAGTTTTCAAAGAATTGGTCAATTTCATTTAAATTGTCAAATTTATCTGTAGAGTTGTCAGAAATATTCACTCATTATTCCTTTGATATGTATAGTAGCCATGTGGAAAGCATCTGTTTCCTTTCTCATATTGACTATTTGTATCTCCTCTCTGTTTTCTTTGTTAATCTTGCAGAGGTCTTAACATTTTCATTGTTCTTTTAAAAGAATCTGCTCTTAGTTTCATTGTTGTTGGTTTTATTATTTTTCTGTTTTCAGTGTGATTGATTCCTACTCTATTATTTTCTTCTTTTTGCTTTGGGTTTATTTTATTCTTTCTGTTTTATGAAGTACAGACTTAGATTATTAATTTGAGGCCTTATTTCTTATGTAAGTATCTAATATTTTAAAGTTCCATCTGAGATCTGCTTAGCTGCAGCCCACCAATCTCATACATTGGATTTTTGTTTCCATTCAAAACTATTTCACTTCCTTTGATACATGTCTTACTTTACAATGTCTTGTTTACTTTCCAAGTACAGTAATTCGAGATTTTCTTCTTACCTTTCTGTTTCTGATTTCTAGCTTTATTTCATAACAGTCAGAGAACACATTCTATGATTTTAGTTCTTTTAAATGTGTTGAGACATTTTTGACACAGTATACTGCCACTCTTATGAATGTCCCATGTGTACTTGAAAAGAGTGTGAATTTTGCTGTAATGGGTGAATGTCCTTCAAACATCAAATAGCTCTACCTGTTTGATGATGTTGAGTTCAGCTATAAACTTTGGTGAGTTTGCCTCAGGTACTTCATATTTGACCAGATCTAGGAAAATGAAGTTTAGTCCCCACAGTTGTGGGGACTGAGTGGAAGAAGATGAAAATCTGATTTAAGGAGCACAAGGAAAGAAACCTCTCTGACTATCTCACACACAAGTTTAGAACTTAAGGGATTTCACTGACCCAAAACTCCATGTCCTCCAAGAGGAGCCACCTGGAATTGCAACTGGCTGCTTAAGTCTTTTTCTACTCCTATAGCAGGATGTTGAGATAAGTTGTTGACCTGCAGGAGTTTTGCTAGACAAGAGAGGAGGAAGGCAAAAGCAGTGTACATTGGAGTACTCTGGACCCATACGTTGTAGTTTCTACCCAATTGTTTTGATTACAGTTTTGCTAAGGACCAGCCCTACTCTTGGGGCCTGTGCCAACTTGATATAAGTACAGATCCTCAGATTGCTGGCAGTTGCCACACGACACATAGGAATGGAAGAAACCTTGATGTTCCTCCACTGGCAGAGTCCCACCCAGCCTTTTCCCTGGGTTGGTCCTGCACAGTCTCAAACTGATAGGCATCTGGACACAGTTTCTCCAGGGCAGGCAGCCCTGAAGACAACCAATCTTAAGGATAACACCTTTGGGGCTGGGGATTTAGCTCAGCGGCATAAGCACCTGCCTTGCAAGTGTGTGGTCGTGAGTTTGATCCCCAGTACCGATAAAAAAGAAAAAGACCAAAAAAAAAAAAAAGAATAGCATCTTTATCTCCTGGGGCAGCAACAGTAAGGGTCATGATTTTTCACTTAACATTTTTTTGGCCCCAACTCCAAGAAGCACATTGCCTTCTCTCTTGCCTGTACCTGCACAGGGCCCTGTATTTTCCCCAACCCCATACTCAAATGAAGTTTCCCCCTTGGAACAGGGGTGGAAACAAAAGTGAGAGTAACTGTAGAAAGATCCATTGAGAACCTCAGGTTCCCTGAGCCCAGTCTCCCTGTTCTCCCTCCCACCTCTCTCCTCTCATTTATTGTTGGGCGCAGGCGCTCAACATACCATACCCCACCCGGGACTAAGGACCATGCCAGCTTCCGCAATGAGCTACGTCCCTCTTTAAATTAGCCAACCCGTGTGCACTTCGTGCTCACTCCGTACTCTGTGGCAACTCCTGATTGGCCACAGCTGGATATACTAGCCGGAGTCTGCGTCCCATTCCCGCCCTGCTTCCTCGTGGCAGCCTGTGATTGGTCACGGCCAAATATATAAACCAGAGCCCGCGTAAATAAACCAGCAGTTAACTGTCGTCCACAGGAGCGTCTCCTGTCTCCTGTTTCATTGGGGCTGCGCCGGTCAATTTATGACTGGAACATAAGAGATGATGCAAAGTAGACCAGGTGGTGGTAGCAGTACAATGAAAAACAATGGAGCTGAAGGAGTCACTCTCTTCCCTACATTTAATTCTAAAAAGTACCCTATGGATATTCCTACTTCCATTGTCTTAAGAGGAGTAGAAAATAAAAACCCAGGAGATCTGTTTCTCCAGGAAAGACCATGTGTGTGTACTGGATCTCCTAGACTGACTTTCTGGTCACCTTTACTGTACTCCTATCTCATTACAGGTTCATAAAAACGTACTACATTTCACTTATATAATTAAGGTCATAGTATATTCTGGGACATGGGACACGCATGCCTATTGAGAACTTCTAAGAAGTCTCTGCACCCTGTCAAGTGTTCCTGTCAATCATATCTAGAGATTCAGGAGAGGTCTCAAGGTAGAGGTGTCTGGGCTTTAAATACTGAAAGTCTGATTTACCCATGCTCTGTTGCTATTGCTACTTTTGTGTGCTTTGACCTGTTTATGGTGCTGTTCTGTCTCTCAGTCACCTTTTTCCATCTGTGACTTATCTTTGTTGGCCATAAACTTTCCCTGAGCACAACTTCCCTTGATCTTCAATAAATGTAGCTGCTTGCTACTTGCTACTAGGTGTATACTTGGCAGTTCTTTCTTTGTCACACACAAGAGCCTGGACTATTACTGACCTGTTCCACAGAAACAGAGTGTTGGGACTGAACCCAGAGTCCTTTTTTTTTATTTTGAAAGTAGTATAATACAACAGAACAAGACAGAATAAAGCCAACTGAGACTGTGTAGTGAAACTGGTACAGAACTTCACAGCAGGCTACCGAGATAACAGTAATAAGTATCACAGTTTATTTTGTGACCTTCACAATACTTGTTCTTACAATCACGTATATCAAAATAAAATGAAATACAGAACATTATATAACTTATCAAAACAGAATATTGAATAAAGCAGTACCATTAATCAGAATAAAGCAAAACAGTAATAAAAATAGTTGCCTTCAAAGAGACGGTAGAAGGAAATCTCCCTTACTTGCTATGGTCAATCTCCCAAGAGATGTTCAGATTTCTGGTTCCCATTTGCTAATGGAGGGACACAGAAAGGTGGGTAGGGGAAGTGGGATGTTTGACTCTAGGCCGTGCACCAGTAGGTTCACTATTGCTTAGCAGGGAGGCGAGCTGCTTGCTTGGTTTCCCAGTGTCCTAAGTTCCAACATGGCGTGGATCTCAGGAGCTGCTGGTGGGGCCACAGTCTGCGACACCGTGAACCCAGAGTCTTTACACTGAGCCACATCCCCAGTCTTATACTGTGATGCCTTTGGGATGTTTGAGGCACATGTCCTAAACTTTCAGGTCCTGGAGCCAAAGGAAGCACAAGCTATGTTTCACAGAGTAATGGTAAATGAAATCATTTCAGAAAAAGAGCTGAAACCATATGATCTTACATACACTTTATTCAACTATGCAGTTTTTCTTTTACATTTTTAAAATTCACCTTTAAGTTGTTTAGGATATTTCTGTGGTTCAAATCTCAAAAAATACAAAAAGGCATTCAAGAGTAAACCTCCTCCTTTAATCCGTCCCCACCCAGATGCTCCCACTGTAAGCAAGCAGTAGTGCTAGTTTGTTCCATGTCCTTCCACATACAGTCTTTGTCATTTTGTTTTATTACCTTCTCAAAGTTTGGATTGAGATTTTTGCAGTGTTTCTCATTTGTTAGTGTACACACTGAAGTATTTGCTCTCTACTTGAAATCTGAGGCTACAGAATAGGTTTTTCCTTCCCAAACACAACTCTGTGAGCCATCCCAGCTCTTAGCATTTTTAAAGTATTTTTATTTTATCCCTCAAGAACTAAAGCTCTGCATCCAGCTCTAAGCCCTAAGAGGGACCAAAAGATGAGTAAAACCATTGTCATTGCCATGAAGGGACTTCTTTGTTAGTAGAGGAAATAAGACTACCAATCTGAAAAAGATGACTAGAGAAGATGGTGTGCCCTGGGGGTGTGTGGGACTGGTTTATGCAAAATTTCAAATGCCAGGAAAGGTTTGACCTCAGTACTGTTGATCGTCAGGAGTCCAGTGGTTAAATGTCTTGTGGCATCAGCATAGACCTTGATTTCAATAGCAACTCTGGTCCTTGATCTTTTCTGTTAATTTCTCTGAGCCTCATTTCTTTCTCTGTAATATAAGAAAAATAATTTACTACCACGGATTGGAAAAGATGATGAAGATGCCACGCTTGGCATAAAATGAGTACTCAACAAGTAGCTTGACTGAATTCTTTTAGAAGAAACTACATGAAACTCAGAGCCACAAGTGTGTGTGTGTGTGTGTGTGTGTGTGTGTGTGTGTGTGTGTAGGAGTTTTGACAGGATCATGAGCTCGAGGAGTGTGAACTTAGAGAGGGCAAGGACAGGAAACAGAGGGAGGCTTCACGAATACATGGAAGTTGATGCTGAATCCACGAGGTCAAGCTTTCCAGTTAACTGCTAACGTAGAATAGGGGTGGAGAATCTCTGACAGCTAATGAGCATGCTTGTGGTATGTTAAAAATAATGTCTGACAGGATTTGCATGTGTGTGGAGTAGAAGCTGTTGTGGAAAGGGACAGGACTACAGGCCAGGGATCTAGTATGAACTGTCATCAAGATGACAGATTTTGAGATCTGGTATGTTGCCGGGCATGGAAGAAAAGGATGAGTTAAAGGTGATCATAGAGTTTACAGCCAGAGGAACTGGAGCCATACTGTCTTTAAAAATGAACAAAAGAGAGGATTTATTTTGGAGGGGGGTGACAGGGTGATACATGCCAGCTACTCCTTATGGGCAGCAAGACACCTCAGTGATACAAAACACAGAGTAGGTAGACTGAAGGTGATTGCTGTATATAGAAGGGGACAACTGGATAGGTGGCATATCTTTAGAGAATCCTGAGGAGGGAAAGTCACATTGGGCCAGCTCCCCCATTTTTCTCATCCATTAGCATTTGCAACAGAAAAAAAAAATTGTCTTAGAGGACAAAGGAGGAAGGAGAGTGTGACTTTAGATGTTGACTTGAGATTAGAGACTGTCAAGATTGTCATGGTGAACAGGACAATGACCATGATGATTTTTCCATCTACCATATTTTCCAGTTATGTGCCTTCATACAGCCTTGTTTAAAAAAAAAGTTTCTGAGTAGCTCCCTTTGCCCAATAATCAGAACTCAGTGAGGAAAAGGCCTGGGGTTACACCCTGATCGGTTTTGGAGATAGATTTGGGAGGCCTCAGCTATCACACTGCTTGATAAGCACTAGCACTGGGGTCTGAGGCCACCAGTCCAGAACTTGCTAAATAGTGAGGACTGAATTGGAGTTAGGGTGAAGCCTTTTGTGATACCAACTTTTCACATCCTCATTATTCTGGTACATTCCAAACTCTCCTGTCATGATGGTCTATCTTTCTGTGCTTGTTGCTTAGAAAACAACATGGGAAAAAGTACTCAAAGGATAACAAAGAGGACACATTAGTGGAACATCACGTAGAGACCAGAGAACTACATAATGTATGACTGCACTAATATAGAATGGTCAAAATGACAGAACTCATAGAAATGAAAAGCAGATTAGTGGTGGTCAGGGATGGGAAGGTGAAAATGGAGAAGAATTGTTAATGGGCACAAGGTTTTCTTGAAGAGAACTAAAAATGTTCTAAAATTAGAAAGTGGTGATGGTTGCATGACTCTGAGTTCACTAAAACAATACAAGGCTATACATTTTAAAGGAATGATTTTTATGGTATGTAAATTATATTTCAATAAAGCTGTTACTTTAAAAGAGGTCAGTTATGTTTTTGCATTCATGTCTCCTACAAAGCTTACATATATGTATGCACAGCAGAGAGTTGCTACACTCTCACTGTCAAATTGCTTTTAAGAGTCAGTATCACTAGCTGGGAGTTTAGCTCAGTAGCCTAAGTGCCTGCTTGGCAAGCATGAGGTTGCAAGTTTGATCCCTGGTACCAAAAAAGAGTTGATATCACTATGTGAATATTTAGCAATAGCTTCTGTTTTCTAAATCCCTCTTTGTAGAATTAGGAAACTTTGGGAATGAGATAGAAGTGAGTAAACAAAGGCCTATTTCTCGTATAAGGAGGCTAACAGGTAAAAATGTCTTAAGTGAAATCTATTAAAACAAAACCAAAAGCCCAACCAACTCCATAAAAGTTATTAATGAGTGCATGTTTTAGATAACCCAGGGTTTCATTGATCTGACATTAGGATGAACTGTGCTCACTTCATTGTTCTGGAATTCTAGGCATGTGCAAAGTTTTCCTCAACATCTACTACTGAATTGAACTTCCCATTTTGAATGAGGTACCAAAGATGTTTTCAATGCATGGCCCTACACATATTTTCATTCAAACCACAGTGAAATGATTCCCCCTCAGAACTATATGAATTTAAGCACCTACCAATCACATGGCACCATAAAAGAACAAGACAGCTTCTCAGACTGCCTTTCCTCTCCGTAACTGCTCACGCAGGCATTATTTGTTAAAAGTCCTGTGAAAAGGAAAAGACCGGATGAGAATGTGCCAGAGTCAAGCTTCCCTCCTATCCAAATCTGACTCTGCCACTGGGGCAGGATGAGAGTCCTAAACAGCTTTCAGGATTAGTCTTAGTGGAATCGTTTCTAGTCATGCTTAGTCACTCTCATGTCATTTGAATTTCTACCCAAGAGACATGCCTGGCCAATATTTTTAACAGTGCTATCCACGCCAATGGCTGTCTGCTTTATGATCCTGGAGAACTAATAACAGGGTTCTATTTACAAAGCCTTCAGGCCTTGTGCATGGCTCTGCCACAAATTCAATGCCCTTCCCACTTTCTGGTGCATTTTCTTTTGTAAAAGGAGGGAGAGAAGTGTGCGTAATTGTTCTCTAAAGCTCCTCTTTCCAGTTTGACTGACCATGTTACAGTATAAAGAACCATACCTAATGGGAGCATCAACTTAGAAAACGAAATGCAGGAGGAGGTTAACGCTGAGATCAGGAATGAGAATCAGTGGGACACCAAAAGGGGCAAGAAGCAAGAAGGCAGGGGTGACTTAGTTTTAAATTTATTTTGGCTCCTGGGCTTAATGGTGCATGCCTATAATCCCAGCACTTAGGAAGCCGAGATGGGAGATTGCCATGAGTTCAAAAGGGAGCCTGAGGTACCTAGTGAGCTCAAGGCCACCCTGAACTACATAATAAAACCCTGTCTCTCTTTCTCTCTCTGTCTCTGTCTCTGTCTCTGTCTCTGTCTCTGTCTCTGTCTCTGTTTCTGTCTGTCTGTCTGTCTGTCTCTCTCTCTCTCTCTCTCTCTCTCTCACACACACACACACACACACACACACACACACACAAACACACATTTATAATAGTGAATTTACACCAAAAAATATGTAACTAATTTTGAGGGTATTTGTGCTTACATAGGGCAGATGAAGGTGTTTTAGTGACTGGTTAGAAACATTTGCTAAATTCATAACGATTAAAACAACCCTAGTGGGATTGAGCTCAGAGTTTGTTTAAGGTCATTGAGAGTAGGAATGTTGCGTTGGGCCCTGTCAAATCCCTCCTTTCCAACCTTACTATTGCAGAACCAAACCAAACCAAAAAACTTCATTTGCACTCCACAAGTCTCGATGATACTCTATTAATAGGGGCAGGTTTACCGTGGGCCACGCTCTGTGCTAAAACCCTTGTTTCCATTGAATATGTCCTTCGGCCTTCCCAGCATTTCTAGAAGATAATGACTACATTGCTGTGCCTTTCCTGCAGAGGAGGAAATTGACTCACCTAGTTGGGGCTCAGCACATTTGTGGAATCTATGAGAGATACCACAAGTTAGAGACATGAGACAGTGAATTCCCTAAAATCTAGACCAGTTTTGTTAACAAAAGTTATATTAATTATCTAGAATAAAGTCCCTGAAAGGATTGGCAGGAGCTAAGGAAGGCCAAAGACTACTTAATTTTCAAGCTTGAGGATAACTTTTTCTTTCTTTCTTTTCCTTCTTTCTCTTTTTTCTTTCTTTCATTCTCTCTCCTTTTGCTTCTTTTCTCTGTCTTTCTCTTCCTCTTTCTTTCTATCTTTCTTTCTTTTTCTTTCAAACGGGTTGCATTATGTTGTCCAATTGATCTCAACTCATGGGCTCCAGTCATCCTCTCACCCCAGCTGGGACTAAAGACATACACCACTACATGAAGATAAATTTTTTATTTTTATACTGTTGTACAACAAAGAAAGCAATGACTTGTGTTTCACAATTTGTGTAAGAGAATAAAGGAACCTTTAACAGTTTTGTCACGCTTCCCACAATTACCATCTTTCACTCTCGAAAGCAGGAGTGCCATGTGACTCTTGCCATGCCTCCTCAGTGCTTTGTGTGCAACATCAAGAAATGGACACCTGCCCTGGAGTAAGGGGATATCTATTTCCAGAACTGAAAGGAAGAAAACAAGTCATTGTAGCCCGGCCTCCCGGCTGCTGCCCCAGCCCTACCTCCAAGCAAGCCCATAGTAAGAGAAACTACAAAGGAAATCACAGAAATTATGCAAATGTGTGGAAACTTTATAATACACTCTTAAATAAACAATAGGTTACAGAAGAAATCAAGGAAGAAATAAAATGTTTTCTAGAAGTAAATAATATTGGTACAATATAACAGAATTTATAGGACACTATGAAAGCAGTGCGAAGAATTAAATTTATAACTGTGAATGGTTACATCACAAAAACAGAGAAAACTCAAATAAATAATCTAACAATGCTCTTGAAGGTCCTAGAAAAACAAGAAAAATACAAATCCAGTGTTACCACAGGAAGGAAATTATAAAGATCAGAGGAAAATCAAAAAAATTCAGATCAAAAAGCTACACAAAGAATCAGTGAATCAAAGAGTTGGTGCTTCAAAAGAATAAACAAAATAAACAAACCCTTAGCCAATATAACCAAAAAAAGGAGGAGAAAAAAACCAAATCAATGCAATTAAAATGAAAAAGGTGAAATCATAACACTGTCAAAATTTTTAAAAAGATTATTAATAACTACTTCACAAACCTGTATATCAAAAAATTGAACAATTCAAAGAAATTGGATGAATTACTAAATAGATACAAATCATCAAAAGAGATCTAAGAAGATTTTGAAGTCTTGAATAATCCAGTAATAGGCATTGAAATTGAAACTATAATTTGAAAAATACCAACTAAGGAAAGCCCATGTGTAGATGGATTTACTGCTGAATTCTTCAGAACCTTCAGAGAAGATCTAACACCAGTGGTCCTCAAGCACTTTAATGAAAATTGAAAGATAAGGAGTACTCCAGTGTCATTCCTAGAAGCTAACATTACCCTGATTCCAAAGCCAGACAAGTATCCAACAAAAAAGAGAACTATAGATTAATGGCTTTAATTAATATAGATACAAAAATCAGCAACAAGATACTTACAAACAGAATGCATTGAATCAGGAGAAAGGTCATATATCATAACCAAATAAGCTTCATCCCAGGGATGCAAGAAAAGTTGAACATATGCAAATCAGTAAGTTACTGCATCACATAAACAAAAGCAAGGACAAATATCACATGATCATCTCAATAGATGCAGAAAAGTCCTCTGGAAAAAATCAATATCTTTTCAAGATAAAAGAAAATGCTGAAGAAAATAGGTATCAAAAAACCTTATCTCAATCTGATAAAAAAAACCAAGTAAGGTAAACTTACTGCCAACATTATATTAAATGGAGAAAAATTGCAACTGTTCTCTCTAAAATCAGGAAAGATGAACAAGACATGGATATCCCCTATAGCCATTCCTGTTCAACATAATACTCAAAACACTAGCTACAGCAATTAGGCAAGAGAAAGAATTAAAAGAGATATGGATAGGAAAGGAAGAAATCAAATTATCATTATTTGAGAATGTCATGGTCCCCTACATAGAAGACCAAAAAAATCCACTAAAAAACTCTTAGAAATAATAACAAATTTAATAATGAGTCAGGGTGCAAAATCAATACACAAAAATAAATAGCATTCCTGTACACTAATGATGAACCCACTCAGAAAGAAATCAGGAAAAAAATACCATTCACAATAGCATTAAGAAAAATTACATAACTACTTATGAATTAACTTAATTAAAGAAATGAAAGATGACTATAGTAAAAATTAAAATACCTGAGAAAGGAAATCATAGAGAACATCACAAACTGAAAAGATAGCTCCTGTCCTAGAGACGTAGAACCAATATAGTCAAAATGGTCATACAGTATCTCCCAAATTGATACATACGAGTTTAATGCACAGAAAGTCAAAATACAAACAATATTCTTCACAGAACTTGGGAAAACAATCCTAAAATTCATATAGAACCAGAAGAGACTCAATAGCAAATGCAGCCCTACGTAACAAGAGCAAAGCAGGAGGCATCGCAATCCAAGACTTGATGTTACAAATCTACAGTGATAAAAAGAGTTTGGTACTGGCACAAAACCGGATATGAGGGTCAATAGAACAGATCAGACGGTACAGAAACAACCTCAAGTACATTCAACTGAACATTGATAAATGCTCCAAAAGCACACACTAGAGGAAGGTTAACCTCTTTAACAAATGGTATTGTGAAAACCAGCTATCCACATGTATGAGACTAAATCTAGGCTGGTATCTCTCACCATGTATTAAACTACAACCAAAATAGGTCAAGGAACTAAATGTTAAAACAGAAACACTTGACAGGAAGATAAAATAGGTAAAACTCTTGAAATTATAGGTTTTCTGAAGAACTTTCTAAACAAAACTTCAGTGGTGCAAGAAATAATACCAAGTGTCAACAAATGGAATCATATCAGATTTTTAAAAAGAAACCATCCTCAGAGTGAAAAGACAACCTATAAAATGGGGGGAAAATTGGTAGCTTTCCAGGGCCAGGGATTTAGCTCAGCAGCTCAAGCACTTGCCTGGTTAAGCGTGGGGTTGTGAGTTAGATCCCTGGTACCAAAATAAATCAATAAATAAAAATAAAGACAGGTATTTCTACCACAGACTCCCCCAAATAAATTACCCAATCAAACAAGAGGCATAAAATTAACAGATACTTCACAGAAGAAGTACAAAAGGTCAATAAATACATGAAGCAATGATCAATATAACTGGACACTGGAGAAATAGAAATCTAAACAACACTGAGATTATTCTTACCCCCAAAAAAGTGGCCTTCATCAAGAAATCAAATTAATAACAAATTCTGGTGCAGTTGTGAGAAAAAAGATACTCTTCTACATCACTGGCAGACATTTAAATTGGCACAACCATTATACAAATCGCTATAGAGATTTCTCAGAAAACTAAAACCAAATATTCCATTTGTCCCAGTTTAGGGAAGGAGTCCATAGTGAGACACTCTCATGAGTTACTGGTAGAGACACCCATTAACATACTTAAGTTACTTAAGTGTATTAAAAATATTAGCAATTTTCAAGTCAAAAATTCTGTTTTAAGACATCATCATAGGAAAAATCTCAGTATTTATTCATTACAAGGACAATGTAATGAAACAGCGATGGCGCATACAGTTGGGCTAGGAAGAACGACAAGGAGGACAAGGAGGTGACGGGGCAGGAGGGGGGAGAAGAGAGGAAATTGTACTTTCCCCAAATGACTTATTTTCTCCAATAGATCTTATCTTGCCCTGTGAGTGCCACAGCAGTCATTTGATCTAAGGCCTCCGGCTATGTCCAAAAAAGTGTGGGAAGATTCTGCTTTCCAGTCTGGCTCAAGGACAGGACAAGAACTAGTGTGGTCATGACTTAGACTCAATTTATAATTTGTGGTTCCTAACAAATAGACCAGGTTGAATATTCTAGAAATTTATATAGGTAGAATCACACAATATATCTATATTTTTTGTCCCCAAGTACTTCATATTTTGATGCTACCACAGAGTATATTTTTTATTTTTCTGATTGTTCATTGCTATTACTTAGAAATAAAATTGATATTCATATCAGTCTTATATATTTCCATCTTTCTAACTCATTAATTCTAGTCACTTATTTGGAGAATCACTGGATTTTCTACACAGGCCATCATGTCACCTGTATATAAAAATAGATTTCTAGGCTGGAGGTGTAGCTCAATGGTAGAGTATTTGCCTAGAATGTACAAGGCTCTGGGTTCAATTCCTGGCATGGAGAAATAGTTTTTACTTTTCCCTTTCAAAATGTTGTTTCAAAAGAGACCAACAATACTGTCTTCTTACTGTTTATGTGCAGTTAAAGAATAGACAATAGGATTTAACCAGAGTTACACTTTTGAAAAAATGTTTCTGCTGGTAGAAATGTAAATTCATATAGCCACTATGGAAATCGGTATACAGGGTCCTAAAAAAAAAATAGAACAATTATTTGATCCAGCTGAAGCAATCATTTGATCCACCTGAAGCAATAAATTCAGTGTACCTTACAGATAAATGAACCCCCATGTTTATTACAGCACAATTCACAATAGCCAAGATATGGAACTATCCTAGATTCCAATCAGCAGATGAATAGGTAAAAGAAATGCAGCATATACATACAATGGAGTATTATTCAGCTGCAAAGAAGAATGAGGGGGGACAGCCAGACCCCAGCCTTTCCTTGTGAGTCAGTGCCATTCCTGGACTGTGGGGAAGAGAAAAAGGATTCACCAAGAAGCAAGCCCTCCCTGCAAACCAGCGCCATATGCAGGCCACCATCAGCGGATAGACAGCCAGACCACAGCCCTTTCCAGTGCACAGGCTGGGAAACAAGAGCCACCCTCCCAGTCTCTGTAAGCAACTGGCTGATCCTGAGAAAACACAGGCTGCGATGATACCTATTGAGGTGAAATGCAGTTTGATGTTTGTGGTGTTTTGGTGTTTCACTGACCTTGCAAGTCTAGGGCCAGTGGTCTGATCATCTATTCAGAGGATAGAGGTACACAGTGTGGCATCTAGGGGTATCGTCTTCTGAAGGTGATGGCCATTGTTAATTCCTCATTATCTTCTTTTGAAGTCCTGTGTCATTTTCATTGTTTTGGTGAGTTGGGTTTTATTCTGCTTTTTTATTTTCTTATACCTGATGGCATGGGAAGCTACTTCAAAAATAGCAAGATATATTATGGTAGCCATTTTCGATTTACTATTGTCTTGTATTGAAGTCCTTTATTGCATTCATTGTTTTTATTGGTTCTATTCTGTCCTTGATTTTTACTATGTCTGAAGGTATCTGCAACTATGTTGAAGACAAGAGGTATTAAGGTAATTATAGCTGATTTCATATTATTTTGAAGTTCTGTGTCACTTGCACTGGTTTGTTTTAATTGGTTTTATTCTGTTTTATTTTGCTTGATTTATCCTCTTTAAAATAAAATAAAATAGAAGAATGAAGTCATTTCATCAATAGATCTGGGAAGTTTCACATTGAACAAAATAAGCCAGACTCAAAAGGAGAAATATGTAATCTTTTCCTTAACATATGGACTCCAAAACTGATAACAAAGTGATAGAAGAAACAGTATTATTAGACAAGAGGAAGGGGATAAAAGAAAAGGGAGGGCATACAAGAGTGGGTAGTGGGAATACAGACTTGAGCAACATATGTTATTATATATTGATACTGCTTAAAAATGTACAACTCAGGAAAATGGTGAATGAAGTGCACAGAGGTATAAAAATGACAAAAGCATGTTATTTGTTTAAAAAGAGCTCTTATAATACCGTAGACACGGTTTATTTCATAAGAAAATCAGAAATAAAAAAAAAGAAAAGTTTTCCTCTGATTTGACCTTATTTAGGCATAGGATGCATGGGAAAAAAGTCATCATATTATGACTAACATAAGAAATAAGCTGTAAAATGAGAATTATTTTTAAAATATATACCAGAAGGTGGTTATCCAATGTAATGGTATGTGTCTCCAAATACCTTTGTTTTGTATTTGTTTGTTTGTTTTGGTACCAGGGATTAAACTCACAACCTCGAACTTACCAGGCAGGTGTTTGGGCAGCTGAGCTAAATCTATGGACTCAAATACTTTTGTAATATTATCATTTTTCAGGACATTTTGGATCACTTATTTTAGAATTTGTTATACAGTGTTTTTTAAGATCATAATCCTGGAGGGCCAGGGATTTAGCTCAGTGGTGTAAGCACCTACCTGGCAAGTGTGAGGTCATAAGTTCCATCCCCTATACCAAAAGAAGAAGAAGGAGAAGAAAGAAAAGAAGAAGAAGAAGAAGAAGAAGAAGAAGAAGAAGAAGAAGAAATAGACAAATATGGTGGCACACATCTGTAATGCCAACACTCAGGAGGCTGAGACAGAAGGATTGTTGTGAGTTCAAAATCAGCCTGGGCTACAAAGTGAGTTTAAGGCCAGTCCAAACTCCATAGTGAGACCCTGTCTCAAAAAGACAAAAAAATCATAATTGGAAAACCCTGTACCTTGAATATGAATTTGATTTTTAAAAACCATAGGTCATCTGATGACAAAGTTATTCATTCCTGGCTATCCATTAATTATGGATTGATTTCTGCACTAGAGTACTCTACAGCCATGAAAAATAAACTTGGAAACAATGTAAATCCCTCCAAGATTTTTAAGAAAAGAACCCAAATTGGGGGAACGATCAAGTAGGTTGTAGGCGACAAAAAGAGAGGGTGGCTGGTTAGGGTAAAAGAAAAGGTGGTCAGAGGTGAAGAAGTCAAGGAAGTGGAAGCCCAGCATATGAGGCACTTAATCCACATGGCGTTTAAGTCACCAGGAATGATGAAGCCATGCCATCTTGGAAAGGGCAACTAAGCCTGGAGGTGAGACTTCATCGGTGTAAGCCCTGCTCTTAGTGTCTGAGGGGGGAAGGACCAGGGCGTTTATCTTGGACATCCTGGGACTCTGCCTCCCACATACATGCCCAGGATTGGTGGATCGAGCATTTGCTGAGATGGATCTAGTCTGCCTATCCCGCCTACAGGACTATTTTCAGACAGTCCCCCTCCCAGCCCTCCATATGCTGAAATTTATAAAACAAATTCCCATGTATTCTTCTGCCACAAGTAAAATGTGAATGTCACAGGGCCCTGGCTACCCTTAGTGGAAAGACTGAGTGAGAGAGAGAGGAAGATATTTTATTTAGTGATGAACCCACAGCCAAGAAAACAGGAAACATTTACTTTCTCAGTTTGGTTATCTTGCTACACAAAAAATGAAAGAAAGAATAACTCACTCATATTAACCTGGTTGGTGGGTACATTCGTTCGTGTTGTTGTTGTTGTTATAGCAAAATGCTTGATACCAGTAAACTTTATAAATAAAAAAGTTTATTTATGTCATACACAGTTTGGGGGGTTCAAGAGCACAGCCCTCGCATCAACTCAGTTCTGGCAAGGCCCCTCTTGGCCGCATGGCTCATGTCAGGAGTGTGACATCCATCTGGAATTTCTCTCTCTTCTTAATAAGCAAAGAGTTTAATATGGAGGTTCTAGGTAAAGTAGACCAGGGCAAGAATTTAAAATTGTACTTATTTAATGAAACAAAACAAAACTACGGCTTCAAGAGAAGTTCTTTACCTGCTTCTAGAGGCCACCTTAGCCTGTGATCCCCTCCTTCCTTCCTTACAGAGAACAGTGTTAAATTCCTAAAGACCCTTTACTATAGCCTGTATGTTCCTGAGCACTTAGATTCTCTTCACCTACAAACTGCTTTTTCTTCCAGCTCAGAAAGCAGCTGCATTAGAAACAGCATGTCTTAACACGCATCTTCACATCAGACCCATTTCAGTGACTTGCATTGGAACCAGGCACACAGTGAGAATACACATTCGAGATCAGCCACATTAAAAACAGGCTTGAAATGGGCCCGAGCCTGGCTTGTGACTCGAGCCTTATTTTTTGAGCACCTGCACTCTCCTCTTGAGTGTGTCCTATATCAATTTCTAATACAGTTTTTCATGCCTTGTTTTACTGACTCATCTTAGAAATTCTTTTTCTGTGACCCAAGTCAACGAACCGACATACTTAAAGGAGCAAGTTAAATTCCTTATTTCAGCTTGGAGAACCCTCAGACCCAGCCTGTGACATTCAACCCTAATTACTGCCTTATTCTGGTCATTTCCCTTAAACCTCACCTCTAAACACTATAGTCAGATTGTTTCCATCCTCCAAAACCTTACAGTGAGGATTATATGTCAACGTACAGAGCCTGGAGGGGTACTCATACTATAGTCAAATAATTGCAGAGGAATATTGAGAGCCCATCTACAAGCGTGCAGAGTAGCCAGGCACGGTGGCGCACTCCTGTAATCCCAACTCTCAAGAG
Organism: Cavia porcellus; assembly: GCF_034190915.1. Taxonomy (NCBI): domain Eukaryota; kingdom Metazoa; phylum Chordata; class Mammalia; order Rodentia; family Caviidae; genus Cavia; species Cavia porcellus. The sequence goes on from NW_026947486.1 coordinate 80,358,681, forward strand.
ATTGAGGCCGGAGCAACTCTTGCAAGTTCAAGACCAGCCTGCCTGAACTACATAGTGACACCCTTTCTCAAAACACAAAACAAAAACATTCAGAGTTATGGGGTGTGTGTGTGTGTGTGTGTGTGTGTGTGTGTGTGTGTGTGTGCACGCGCACGCGCACAAGCTGTAGGAATCAAGGGAAGTTGTTCTTTAATACCTCACTGCTTGCCACTACTTTAATGGTCTCTCTCATGTTATTTAAGTCTCCTGTACTAGAGTTTTTCATCCAGTCTTTCCCCAGGCTACTGAGGATGCCTATAGTGTGCCCCATGGAGTAGAGTTCTCTCTACTTTCATCCCTACTCACCAGCTCTTTGGAGGATGACACTGAATATAAATGGGTTAACAAGATTCTAAACAACCTATTTCTTTAGCAAACCACTGTGTTGCTTAGGAAACATCTAAAAGCCCCTATGGATGGAATGATGAAAATGTTAACATTGGCCAACACTCACACCCTCACTCTTCCCCTCCCTCTCCCCACTCTGCTCCTCCAGTGACCTTACCTCTTACTTCATGGAAAATGTCGAGGCTGTCAGGTGAGAATTCCCTCAACTTCTGGGTCTCCATCATCCTCTCCCTCTTCTTTTAAAGGATATGCCATGATCCTTCCATCCATGCTTTTGATTTCATTCTCTCCTCTCTCACTTCATGCTACAGGGTGGAATAATGCCACCTCTGCCCTGTATTTTCAGTCTCTAAGCATCTACCAGTTATGGTGTTGCAGCTGGTATCAATTACAGCTTTCAGAAAAACAAAACTCAAACCAAAAAATCCATTTTCCTTGTCTTCCACAGCCCTCTTAGTCAAGTATCTTGGTCCATGTGTTCTGCTTTAACAGAATATCGCAGACTAGGTAATATAGAAATGTACAGAAATGTATTGGCTCTGGAAGCTGAGAAGTACAAATGGAAGGGTTGCAACAGACAAGGACCTTCTTGATGAGTCATCCCACTACAGAAGGGAAAAGGGAGCAGGGCAAACTAATCTCCCTAAGCCATGCACTCATGCCACAATGGCATTAATCCATTCATGACTGTGGAACCCTCGTTCATAGCCTAATTACCTTCCATTAGACTCTTCTTCCCAACATTGCTACACTGGGAATCACTTGTCCAAAGTATGCATTTTGGGAGACCCATTCACACTCAAACTGTTTGAGGGATAGACCCCAGCCCTCCCATTCCACCCACTTTCCAGGCCACTAGACCCAAGCTTTTCAGCCTTCTCCTTGTGTCACAATAAAGGACTCTGGCAACAAGTAACCTGATACTTCTTAACCACCCAGTCCAACTTGCTCTGAGATACTATCTTTCTGGATCAATCTACCGTAGCCTTGGGAATTTTCTCGTGGAAACTAGCTCTCTCCTGTTGCTTCTGTTCAAACCATCTTCTCCTGTCAAGCTTATTGTCAATTTTGTCTACCAATGTCTGCCATGATAATCTTCCCTAAGATTCTATGTTGGTCTTTTTCTCTCTACAGCTGGCTAACAAGCTTGCATAACAATATGCATGTATGGCGGATGTGTGAACAATGTTTCAGTATACGCTGTGACTCACAAAAAAATATGTTCTTGCCCTCACACGCACTGTTTTCAAATGGTAGCCCTGTTCGTAATGATTCATTTTCCATTTTTGACAGTCATGTGTACAAAAAAATACTTAAATACCCACTTAACTTTGCTATTGAGAGAAACAGAGGAAATATAAATAATAGACAGCTGATACTTGATCTCAGAATTGGGGATACAGTAGGGAATAGCAGAGTTTCTCTGGCTGTACACTCTAATCGTTACCACATAGACCTCCACTCCTGTTTCCTCTTTCATTTGTAGTACTTCGTACTGAACCCAGGGACTCCCCCATTGACATACATTCCTAGCCCTTTTAAAACTTTATTTCAAAGCAAAGTGTTACGGTTTAGATCAGAGGGGAATCCCCAAAGCCTCGTGTGTTTGAAAGCTGATTAGGTCATGGGGAAGCAATAGCTGAAAGTGTTGTTAGGAGGTAGGGCCTGGCTGGAAGAGGCTGGTTACTGGGGGTGCGACCCAATGGGTCCTATCTCTCTCCCCGATCCTGCCTTTGCTCTCTCTCTTTCTGGCTTCCGGGATGTGAACTGCTGTCCTCCTCACCAGTCTCTCCGCCATCCTGTTTCTGCCTGAGAGCCAGCCAACCATGGACTATAACAGAAAGCCAAAATAACCCTTTCCCCCTTTAAATTAAGGGTGTTTGTATTCTGTCCCATCAACAAAAAAAGTGACTAAGATACAAGATCTCCCTGAGTTGCCCAGGTTGGCCTTGAACTTTTGGTCCTTTGCCTCAGCCTCCCAAGTAGCTGAGATTAAAGGCATAAACCATGATCTCTAAATTCTAGATATTTGAATTTTTAAGAGAAATCAAATATACAGGTTTTGTATGTAAGAAATCTTTTGGTTATATGCTTATGAAGCTGCCAAAGACGTGCCATCTCTAAATGTGCCAAATTGGTATATTGATTATTTGAAGCTGAAACCACTTGAGGAAGTATAACTTCAGAAAGGGACATCTGGACTATTTTCCTACATGTGGCAAGCCATATAGTCTTTTGGGAGGGATGTCCTTCACATACTGAAAATAGCCTTGATCGCCACAGACTTGTCATTAGGGCTGCAATAAATCTGCATAAACAAACTTCCTGAAGTAATCCATGTCTTCCTCTAATACCCCACATATCTCTTAGTAATACCTCTAAAAGTTACTGCCCTAGTGCAGCTATCCATCTGCCCTGTCATTCCTTCACAAATTTATTGTTCTTTGTTTGAAAAGTATAAAAATATCATGTTTCAGTCATCTCTTTTGGGCTTTGCTCTCTTTTGAACATCTCCATGTACCTGTAAAATTAATAAAATTTTTAAGTTTTTCCTTCGTTAGTCAGCTGTTGATGTAACTGGGTTTCTAGATCCTGCCAAAGAACTCATATAAAAACCAAGGACACAGTAGAGAGGATCTTTCTTCCCAATATTTACTTCTAATTTTTTTTCTCTTTTTGAGACAAGGTCTCTCTATACAGTTCAGGCTGGACTTGAGCTCACTTTGTAACCCAGGATGGTTTGAAATTGGCAAGATCCTCCTGCCCCAGCCTCCTAAGTGCTGGGATTACAGGCATTCACTACCACGCCTGGCTCATCTAGTCTTATAAAAATTAAAATAATTTGAGGAATAAGTAACCATGTGTTCAAACCAGCTGTAGTCACCAAGGCCAACAATTTTAATCCTTGGCTTGCTGCACTGCTCTCTGAGCCTTGGAGAGATTTCTGCCCTATGTTCTGTGATATTTCAATGTCAGTGATTTCAACTACCACCCACAGGCAGTACCGCCTGTCTTTGCTTCTCAAGATCAGTTTGGATCTCAAACTGAAATATCTGACTGGACACATTACTGGATATCTCCACCAGAATGTTCCTTATGAGTGTGCTTTTCAAAACTAATGTTCTGTTGAATCATCTCTCGATCTTTTTTTTGCTCATCTCTAGATCTTGATAAAATGGAGGCTGTGACTCAGTAGGTCTGGGATACTGCCCAAGATCGTGCATTTCCAACAGGCTCCCAGCTAAAGCCAAAACCACTGCTGAGCCACAAAACTGCTTTTAAGACTCAACCGCCATCTGAACACAGAGTCCCTCCTGCACGTTTGCTCTCCCCGTTGTGTGCTTCCTCTTGGTGAATGGTCCTTCACTAACCCACATAATAAATGTTCGAGGCAAAGTTGAGTGTGAAAGGGTTGGGAGAGGTAGAGAAGGGATTCTAAGCACAGTCTCTCAAACTCCTTGCCATAAATCTTATCTATTTCTGCATTTACGTTACTGACTGCTGGGTTTGTGCTGTTCACTGCTCCCCAAACACAGAGTTATAGTGAAGAGAGGAAGGCTTTAATCAAAGATAGCTCTGAGCAGATGGGGAGGAGGGTGGGTCTCATGTTGCTACAAATCACCAAAGGCCTTCATGGTAAGAAAGAGAAGGGACAGGGAATACAATGAAACAATAGACAACCCCAGGCTTGCTCCATCCCTGCCAGCCATCTTTCCCTCTCTCCTTTCCCTGTGGGAGGGAAACTGAAATTTAACCTCTGGGACCAGCATCTGCACGCTCTGCCCAAGCATCTGGGATGGAGAAAGGAGGAAAGAATTCTATGCATTAGGCCTGAGAAAGTTTTCCCTGATGGTTACATTATCGAAATCTTGACTTAGGCCCTCGTTTTTTTCCTGGTGTAAAAGGCTCTTACTGATGGTAACTTTCCACTATCCAGCCTTCTGCCTGCAACCTCATTGCTCCTGCCAGCATGGTACTTCCAAAAAGCAAAATGACCCCATGTAAAGCCTGGGATTTACGACCAGACTGCATACATTTGATTGTTTGTTTGCAGTGCTGAAGATTGAACCAAGTCCTGTTTCATTTTGACACAGGGTCTCATTAAGTTCCTAAATTAGTTACCCAGGTTGGGTTTGAACTTGGGATCCTCCTGCTTCAGCTTCTCAAAGTGCTGGGATTACTGATCCTTCAGTACCTGAATGCTGCATTGAGGAGGAGGTATGACTGGGTAGGAAGTTTGGCCAACCCAGTGCAGTTTTGGGAGGAGGATTTGGTGCAGGCTGTTCACAGAAACTTGCAGGAATTGGCAAACTTGGGAGTGAGGGCTTGGATCCTGAAGCGTGGGGAAGGTGAAATCCGAGTAGTGTACCATAGATAGGTAAATCGTTCTTAGATTTTTGGACTTGGTTTCACAGACAATAGGAGGTTTCTTACAGTGGGGCAAACTGTTTCACACCTATATGCCCTTGATCAGATTGCTTCTTCTACGTTAGTGTTTCTTACATAGACTGGAATCACCTGGGGGCACTGGTTCACACTTTGGAATAAAGATATTGTTGCTTACTACAATAGGCCAACAACAATACTTAGAGCCAGCCTGGCTATATTTGAGTTCTGACTTGTCAATTTACTAGCTGTGTAACAAGTTTTTTCTTTTTAAATTTTTCTGTGCCTCAATTTCCTCGTATAACCAAAAGCCTCGTAGTGTTTTATGTGAGTTAGTCCACAGAAGCATTTAGATCATTGGCTGGCTTGAAATGAGTGCTCAGATAATGGTCGGTGTCATGAAAAATGAAAATTCTTGGGGTTTACCTTAGACCCTCTGGATCAAAGTCTTGAGAAGGAGGCTGATCCTAGGAACAGGAATTTTAATAAGTTCCTTCCTCCTCTCCAGATTATTCTGATCCTCATTAAAGTTTGAGAATCACTGGTTCCATAGGAAATCCATTCCCTTCCTTATTCATTGTTGCTGAAAATTATTACTACTCCACCCAAATATCCTTTCCTTTACGAAGCTCTGCTAAATCACACCTTCAGGAACCTTTGCCTACTTTCCTCTTACCATGAAGAAACTCAACCTCAGTGTGCATAACCTTTGAACTCTGTCTGAACTATGAATTCCTTCCTTGAGAAGCAAACATTTCATTTCCCCAGCTTTACCATGGAGCCTCGCCCAACAGAGTCTGAGGCCAACAGAGGCTGGCCAAGTGACCACAGATGGGCCTGTAGGTCTCTAGTATCAAAGCACTGAGTGCTGCCGACTCTAGAGTCTGTAATGGAAAATGCGAAACCAACCGTATCATTCCAGACCTAGTTGGTGACAGTGGAATTTTGTGGAAACACTTTAGCTTTCTTTTTAGTAATAAAAATAAGCTGGGCATGATGGCACACACCTGTAATCCTAGTACTCTGAGAGGCTGAGGCAGAAGAATCTCAAATTGAAGCCCAGTCTGGACAACTTAGCAAATTAGCAAAGCCCCAATTTGAAATAAGAAAAAATAAAAAAGACTAAAGATATAGCTCAGTGCAAATGCCCTGAGTTTAATCCCCAGTACTGCAAATAATAATAATAAATAGTTTGTGCTCTCAATATAAAGAAGAAAATAAAAATTACCCATAATCTCATAACTCAGAAATAATTATTAACTTTTAGGCATGTCTTCTTCAGATCTTTTTCTGTTTATGTGTATTTAATTAACATGATGAGTTTCCAAATTCAGATAAATTCAATTCAATTTATTCTTTTATAGATTTATTTAGCAGTGGTAAGAATTAACTAAGGGCCTTCATGCTGAGCCACATCTCCCAATCTTTTAAAATTTTTTATTTTGAGACATGGTCTCTAAATTGCTAAGTTCCCTTGGCTGGTTTTGAATTCATGATCCTCCAACTTCAGCTATCCAGAGTGCTGGGATTACAGAGGTTCACCACAATTGATGTGCAGCATCAATTCTACAAATTCATATTGAGCACCGACTATTCACCCAGTACTATTGTAAGTATAGGGAAAACAACAGTGAAAAAAGTAGACGACCTTTCTGTTCTCAAATATCTTATATTCAAATAAGAGGAAAGAATATAAAAATGAGAAATAATATCATATATTGGGAAATATTAAATGCATTGCGGAAAAATAATGCAGGGAAAAGGGATGAGTAGTGGGAATATGTTTCACGATTAGAAAAACTGAGAGTAAAACCTGTGCAGACAGCTAGGAAGAGCATTCCAGGCAAAAGGAATCACAAGGACAAGGGTCACTGAACTGGAATATGCCTACTCATCCAAGGGACAGCAAGGAGGGTGCTGCAGCTGGAGCACAGTGACAAGGGGAAAAATGCTAGTGCAGTGCTAAAGATAAGAGCTGGTGAGGTAGTACAGATTCTGTAGCACCCTGCAGGATACTGTAACAACTTTGGTTCTTACTCAAATAAATAAAGAACCTTGGGATACTTGGGTTTCCAGATTTTTGCTATGTTTCTTTTGCTATCATGTTTCATACTTTGTAATCTTCTCTACGAATCTCTGTCCATGGCTCTGAATGGTTCCCTGGGAAAAATTCCTAAAAATTAAATTTCTTCCTGGCTACAAGCTAGGAAAAATTTGAGGTGTTTCTTGCATATTGTTAAATGACTTTCTAAAGATTCTGTGCCCACTTCAAGAATAATTTAAAGTCCAGAAAATATTATTTGAGTGCTTACAATTTGCCAGCTATGATCTAGGTGCTTGAAATAAATCAGTGAAAAAAATGAATTTTGCATTCTAGCAATTTAACATTTACCAGCATGCGTCAGAATGCTTATCTTACTGTATGCTTGCCAACTCCAAGCATTGCCAAGAAAAGAACACTCTGGTACTTTGAATGATGAAAACTAGTATGCTGTTATTATGTTATGATTCATTTGATTTCTAATGAGATTGAATTATTTCCCATATTTTCTAGCTAATCAGCAAATTGATCTCTGTTTCTTTAAAAGGTCTTTAGAACCCTTCAACATAATTTGAAGGAGGCAGAAAGTCTGGAAATATTAAAAGATTTACCCTGTATCTTGGGGCATAAGTAGTCTTCAGGTCAAGTACATAGGTTGTAGGAATTGATTTGAAGCCAAAGAGCACACACGGTGCAACTCTTATGTTCTGAGAAGGATTTTTCAATCAGGAGCATCCTTGGTTACTTCCAGACACAGTAATTTGGAAACTGCCACCCTGATGTGACTTGTGCACCCAGCATGGATTCTAGCATGAGCACAGACTTTTCAGCAGTTTTACTTTCCCAGGATTCCAGGAGCCTCCTTTATTTTACATTGAATCTGGCTTGAAAGCTGCTATACTTTCAAATGGTGTCCCTTCTTGAAGTGTTATATTTTACAAAGTTTTACTCTTCACATGAAACCAGGCCTATCTTTGAGAAAAGAGAATCAGGAGTAAGGAGAGGGTCTTTAATTACCTTCTGTATCTTTCCAAAGTTTGAGTTTTCTAACCTCTAACAAATACTTCAAAAGAATCCCAGAAGAGGTTATCTGGGCATCAAGTTAATGACTTTTTCCATTGTGCCTCCCTTTATGATAAAAAAGAATAGATATTTTATCATTTAAAATTTCTCCCAGTTTTGTAAAACAAAATCCATGTGTTTGTGTGTATATGTTGCATATATCTGCAAGAATTGAAATCAAACTGTAAACATGAGCTTGATTTAACAATTGTCTAGAGATCTACAAGGAAAAAAATGAGTGTCCTTTTTTATTTTTACTTTATACATTTAGGTACTGTTTAAGTTTATTAATGAACATTTATTATCATTCTACATTTTTTTTCTGAACTGGGGACTGATCCTCGTGTCTTTGCACTGATATATCTGTAGCCTTCTTATTTTGAGGCAGGATCTCACTAAGTTGCTAAATTGTTCAGCCTGGGCTCAAAATTGAGATCCTTCTGACTCAGCATCCTGGAATGCTAGGATTACAGGCATACACCATCATGCCCTGGTTCATTCTACATTCTTTTCAGAAAAGAAATAATAAACCATTCCCCCCAAGCTTAAAGTGGCATACACTCATTGTTGAAAATAGGGAAAAGCATGAAGAAACTAATAGTCACAAGTATGAACATTTTAGCATATTTCATGTTTACTTTTATGCATTTTCAGACATAACTGACTTCACACTAAATATAGCTTTGTATCCTGTTTTCACCTCCTAAGATTAAAACAAGCATTTTCCCATGTCATTACAATGTTTGAATGCCCAGCATATGGTTTTAGATAATTAAAGTGGGCTAATAAGTCATTTTATTTGAAGTTGAACATTTGAGATGTTTTCTTTTTTTGTGCATTAAAAATGAATCTATAATGAATATCATAATAGTGAAATATTTGTGTGCATTCAGAGAGTTCCTTAGGAGGGATTCTTAAAAGTGGAATTACGGGGTCAAAATGTAGATGTCCGGAAGTGGGGTTAGTAGGTGGAAATTTTATGGATAGCAAAAGTTGATATAATATCTACTCCCCTCAAAAGGATATGAAACGCTTGGCACACTCTTACTTCTTTCTTTCCTGTGGCACTTTGATAGATAACCGTGGTGTCTCCATGTTTGTCTTTTATACTAGCAAGACTGAACTTATTCATGTACTTATGCATCATAAGTATGCCCATGTGTGAACTACTTGCTCTTGTTTTGTCCATTTGGAGTAGAATCTTTAGGATTTTTTACCAAGTAAAATGAACTCTTAAAAGATATTTTGTCTTATAAAGGGAAAATATTTTCCCAAGTTTGTTGGTTTTTACAAACATCTGTACATTTTTTACAAACACATAATGAAAATCTGACTACAGTCAAATGCCCTCAATTTGAACCTGTTTCCCCAGGATTAAATTGAGGTTTCATAACCTATTGGGAAGGGACTTGTCAGCTAATTGTAAATTTAGCTCTGAAAAAATGCGTGGGCTTGATAAAAAGATTGTTTGGATCATTACACTTTAAAATGATTTGTGAAGACGGGGAAGGGCAGGCATAAAAGCAGTTCAGGCCAGAAATTTTTAGAATTTTGAAATAAGAAGCCAATTGCTTCCTCAAGTATCTTGCATGTTGAGGAGGAGAGTAAATTATGTGCAAGTGAACAGAACCCTTAATGGAAAAGTACTGCTCTGGGCTGCAGATGTGTGCAAGGCTTTATTTTAATTATTTTTCCCTCTGTCTATCCTTTCTTCCGCTTCCCTTCCTGTGCCACAATAAAAGGGGAAGCCAGATTTGGCCTCTGAACGCTACAGAAAATCCTTCCATAGAGACCGCTCCAGTGCCGACTATTTGCACATCAAAGGCCAGACGAAGTACCTAGGAAAGAGGGGTCCGACCTCCAAGCTCCGCTGTGTCCAGACTCTCGCCTTTGTCTGGGCTCCAGCTAAGGGTAATTGCGACTGTCAAGGGTAGGTTGATAGGCTTCAAAGAGAAGAATGCTGCCAAAGAAACTCTGGACATAATTCTGCGGAGCATTAAAAAGCTTAACAAGAGAATGTCACTTGCTGATGACTTGTGACCAAGCAAACCAGTGATTGCAAAAAGGTTTATCTCTTTTTTTTTTGAGACCCTAAAGTGACTTGTGTGATTTAATCCCTAAATACTGAGCCAGTTGATAGGCCTGTTCCACTGACTTTAGCGGCTCTGTGGGTGTCTGCCCCACAGCCTGTGCAAGAGAGTAGGGGATAGGTCGGTAGATGGGAGTTCCCAAGGTGAAAATGGATCTCTAAGGTGGAAAATGAGTTTCCTACAAAGGGGATCGAGGCACGGGGGAACGAAGAGGGGTTCTCACAGGGAGCGGAAGAGAAGAGTGAAGCAAGAGAAATGTAGTTGTCTTGAGGGCTTAACAGGTGGCCTGGAGCCTCAGAGGCCGGCTAAGCCAGGGCTTGCCCATCGAGTTGGGGTGCGGGGAGCAAACGAGGGATGTAGTGCCTAAGAGGGACTTGTACAGCGTTGCTGGTGCGAGAGTGGCGTGAGAATGCGGCAAAGGCCTTGCAGGTAGAGTGGAGAGATGGGTTCAGTTCGGTGGCGACGAAGGCCAAAGCAGCCAGGGGAAGGACAAGCGGGACCCAGAGGGTGGGGGTCGGCGGGGCGGGACTGAGCGGGGCAGGGCATTTAGGCGGCCGCAGGAGGCGGGGCCTCGGAGGCTCCGCCCTCCGCACGCTTTGGTCGGTTGCTGAACCCAGCGCGCCTGTCGCTGGCTGAGAGGGAGGGGAAAGCAGCGAGTTCCGGAGCTCAGCCTAGCCCCGCCAAACCTTCGCTCCGGAGATCATGGCTGCCGAGGATGTGGTGGCGACCGGCGCCGAGTTGAACGAGCTGGAGAGCGGCGGGCTGCTGCACGAGATTTTCACGTCACCGCTCAACCTGCTGCTGCTTAGCCTCTGCATCTTCCTGCTGTACAAGATCGTGCGCGGGGATCAGCCGGGGTCCAGCGGCGACAGCGACGACGATGAGCCGCCCCCACTGCCCCGCCTCAAGCGGCGTGACTTCACCCCAGCCGAGCTGCGGCGTTTCGACGGCGTCCAGGACCCTCGCATACTCATGGCCATCAACGGCAAGGTGTTCGACGTGACCAAAGGCCGCAAGTTCTACGGGCCCGGTAGGGCGACCGGCGAGGGGGGCACTGAGACAAAAGAAGGGGCCCCAGCGTGGGGCTGGGCCCGAGAGAAGAGCGGGGCGCCCCCGGGGGAGGCAAGGCGGGCGCCAAGGCCTAGAGTCAGGGGGTCGTGGCCGGGCGGAGAGGGCCAGAGGAACTGTAGAGGGGCTGTGGGACAGTGGGGGACACAGGCTCCCCAGCCTACGCTGCCAGGACTGCGGTGGGGCTGGAGAAAGAAGCTGAGGCGCTGAAGCTGGGGGAGGTGGAGTGGGACTTGGAGGCTCGAGGAGGGAACACACCGGAGCGCAGGGTATGTGGGGGACTTGAAGAAGGTAAGGACTTTGCGGGGTCCGGAAAGGAGATGATGGTGTCTGGTGCGAGAAAGGAAATGAAGATGGCTCCAGGGGAAAGCATGGCAAGGGGTGATCCAGACTTGGAGGAGACACGAAGGCCCCTAACACCCGGACTAGCTTTGGCAGAATGTAAAGGTGAGAGCGAAAGAGGAGATGGGGATTAGCTGCAGGTAAAAAAAAACATTGTGCGTGGTGGAGAGGGGTGGGGGGGTTCCCCTGTGTGCATGCGCAGTGTGCGTGTTGAGTGAATGTGGTTTGGGGCGTGTGCGCGCTCTCGCTTGGAATGTGTCAAGTATGTGTGTGGCCTGTACTTGGTATGTGTGTGTGCGCGTTCTGTGGGATAAAGTGACGGGAGAAAGGCTGCAAGGTGAACCAGGGAGGCCCAGAAGGGGGACGTGAGTTACCTGAGAAAGGAATAAGGGCTGGGTGTTGTAGACAGTGGTACCATGGCAAGGTAATAGCCATTAATACCATATTTAATCTGTAACAGGAGAGCAAGAACCAGAAACAAACAAACAAAAAGATTAAAAATGGAGAATGGGAGAATCAGGAAACAAAAGGAATAGGACGACGAAGGCAGCTGGGGAGGGGATTTCAGGAAAAGCCAACCAGAGGGAAAATGAAGGATGGATGGATGGATGACAGCTGAGCTATTGGAGGGAGCTGTTGCAGGGAGAGATCCTTAAAGATGAGATTTTTCCAAAAGTAGTTGCTTATCGGAATCCCCTGATGCACTTGAGGAAAAATACAGATTCCTGGCCTCAGCAGCCAGAACCACAGGTGAGCGTCTTGAGGAGGATCAGGGCTTCCTGGCGAATCTGAGAAGCAGGCTGATTTGGAAAGTCCTGCTTTATGAAAAGAGGAAGAAGATTTGAATTTGTCCAATATGGAGTCCTCTAAACACGGGGAGCTCAGAGGATGTGTTCACATCCTCACTGGTCTGTGAGAGGAAAGAGAATCCTGCACTGAACAGGTCCTATCCACTCCTTATTTTACTTTTCTAGTTCAGCTAATCAAAATCAGATGTGGGATGATTCCTTCAGAGCTCTTCCGCGTAGTGTTTCCTTGTGGACATTTTAGAATACCAGCTTTCTGTAGGCATGTAACTGCACAATAATTTGAATACCACACTTGTCATCATAGTAGCACATTATCAGTAAACATAATCACGTGAATATCTTTTTTTACTGCGCTAAACCATAAGTAGTCAAAACATATGCCTGGGGCATCATCTTATGGCTCTAGTTTGCAGAGTCATTGGATACAGTATCAGTCTGTGCATAGAGCACAAAACTGGAGTCAGGGAATTTGCATTCTAGTTCTGTTTGGGTCACTAACCAATTGTGATCTGCTACAAATCATTGTTCTCTCTGGGCCTTAATTTCCCCTGCAGAAAATGGCAAGACTGGCCCATTGTGAAATTTCTAAGTCTCTATCCTCCCTACCACTGAGTGGGCCTATGAATACATGCCAGTGTCACATGGGAATACTTCATGTTACAAAGGATTTCTAAAAATTATTTAGTGCCTACTTACTCTATGCAAGGCACTATTGTAGGTGTGGGGGATGTAGCAATTAGTGACACAGATGAAAGGTCTCTGTTTATATAGCTTCTTGGAAATATACATGCAGTTAAAGACTTAATGCTGTCCCTAGACCTTAATTATTCTGTGAGGATTGCTAAATAAAATTCACTCTACTGATCCAATGACCATAATTTCTGAAATGGTAGAGTCCAAATCAGTACAATTTGCCTATTTTCAAACACTAGGTGCTACTATCTCTAAGGAGTACATTTGTAGAAAATGTAATTTTTTATCCTTAATGGAAATGGAAGCATATAATGATAATTAAAAACAGCTACTTATCTTAATTGCATTTACAAGTTGATAAATCTTAATTGCATTTGAAAGTTAACCATAAGGGCTGGTGATATAACTCAGCAGTGTGGCTTGGCAAGCATGAGGTCCTTTATTCGATTCCCAGTACCCACAAAAAACAAAAACAAACAAACTCATCTTTTAAAACATACATAAACTACTCAAACAGACAAGGCACAAGGACAAAATACCACTATTCAATGCTTCCACAAATCTTTAAAAAAAACTGACTGTGGGGGCCAGGGGTTTAGTTCAATGGCTCAAGCAAGCACTTGGCTGTTAAGAGCAAAGTCGTAAGTTTGATCCCTGGTACCAAGAAAAAAAATAACAAAAAAAAGACCATAAAACTTATTTAACTTATAAAAAATTCCTTAGTGGGTTGAGGTTTCTGGACCATGCTATTTTGAAACTTGATTCCTTGTCATACTTGGCATATTGATTACCTACGAACTTTTTTAATGTCAAGGTTGCTTTTCAGTGTACTTGTTTGAAAACAAGACATTGTTTAAAGAACAGTGGAGTTTTTTCATTTACTTGTGCAATATTTAAATAAGTCTAATCATCTACTTTTAAGTGCCTAGAGCATGATTCACTGTTCTCTTAGATAAAAGCTCAGGTTAATATATCTAACAGTATTTTGAGTTTTATAGAACTATTTTTAGGTATTCATTCAGCCCTTTTCCCTGAAAATTTTAGTATTTTCACAGTTTCTCTTTAAGCCCACTGAAAACAGAGTGACGGAGCTATCTTGTCTGTACTCTGTTTATTGACAATGAAAGTTTTGCAACGTGGATAGGTTTTTGAACTACTGATAACTTATACAATGATTTCTCCTGCAGATATCATGAGTTAATGTTTAATTGAGCTTCACAATCAAAGATCTCTGTAAGACACCTTTTTTTTTTGCCTTTTTTCATTTTTTATCGGTACCAGGGATCGAACTCACTACCGCCTGCTTGCAAGGCAGGCGCTTATGCCGCTGAGCTAAATCCCCAGCCCCTGTAAGACACCTTTGACTCATTAAAATATATCAGAATATATTTATAAGGAAATATTTTCCTTTACATATTACTAATTATTATCTTAAGAAATCATAACTCTCACTGGCTTAGCCCGAATGCCTAGAACAGAGCAGGCTTGAGGTTCAAAGTCCTTAAGTTGAATCCTGACTCATGGGTTATATTATCTTGGATCAGTTCTTACTACCTCCCCTGAAATAACCAGTTATGACTTTTGTATATTAGTTACTTAAAAATCATAGGAAATTAAAACTCTGTGGCATTTTTACTAATTTTGGTTATTTAATAGTTTAATGACAGTGTTCTATGTGATGATTGACATGAGTATCAATATCACTTTATGGTTTAAAAATGAAATTTGATATGGGAAAAAAGGGCCATTCTGTGTTAATGGGTAAAGAAAGCATGTTTCTATGCGTAAACCACTGAGAAATGTATTATCTAATAAAAAACTGGTCTTTGGTTTCTATTGTTTTTAAAGAGGGACCATATGGAATCTTTGCTGGAAGAGACGCATCCAGGGGCCTTGCCACGTTTTGCCTGGATAAGGAAGCACTGAAGGATGAATATGATGATCTTTCTGACCTTACTCCTGCCCAGCAGGAGACTCTGAGTGACTGGGACTCTCAATTCACTTGTAAGTATTTTTTTAATTATGTCTATATCAAATTTCTACCAGTCGTGGATATTCATGGCAGGGTAATAGTTACTACCAAGCAGCCTAAAACTTGGGTGTGTTTTGACAGAGTCCTGAATCTTGGACAGATCAAGTTCATGGCTTGAAGGAATTGTGGCAGTGCTGAGTCACTTGCTATGACTGCATACCGATTTTTAGCTTGTTCTCTGTAGAAATTTGGGTCTCTGGTTTTGATACTTAAATATTTATACAGAAATTTGTGTAGATTCCATACTAGGATTTGGGTATATAGAGAAAAGGACATTGGCCTTCTTGGCTAGAAAAAGAGGGATTTTCATAAGCCTTCTCTTGCAGAGTTTGTGGTTTAAAAGCAGCCCACATCTCTCTTGAAGAATGGGAGACTTGTATTCTGCAGAACAGCTTCTCTTTGAATCTAATTAAGCCTTGCTATAGGCCTTCTCCACAAATGATGCTTATAATCTGCCCAGCAACAATGGTGTCTGCATTGAAAAGAAAAGAAAAGAAAAGAAAAAAAAGAGAAAAAAAAGAAAAGATGCTTGTTCTGGCTTGTGTTATGGGCTATTTGGGGGAAGGGGTACAAATGAAGGGTTAAATTCAAATCTTGAAAATTCAGGAATTAGCTTCTGTTAAACCTAAGTCATTTGGTCAGTTCAGCAATATTTCACTGCTATGAATTTGAATAATTTTCCTATATTTTATGAAAAGTGTGTGAAGACCATGTCTATTTCTTTGAAGATTTCTCATTTAAAATGGAACTTTCTATTTACTGTTCTTTATAATTAGTTAATATTACATGCTCTTTTGGCTATATCCAACCATTTTCATTGAAAATACTGCTGACCTCAGAGGTCTGGGTTAATAATTAGCCAGAGATTGCTCTCTCTTTTGAGTTTGGATCTCAAGTGGAACAAGGATAGGAGCAAGTCTTCTTACTTTGAAAACATAATTCAGCTACCAAACATGGTTGCTAATTTTTACATAATAAGGATGCCTTTGTCATGATAGAGATTAATGAGTTGTATAAAATTAGTAACACACAAAGCTCTAATTTCTGGGGCTTGCCTTCATCAGTAAGGAAAAAAAGTGTATTTTTCCCCCACTTAAACTAAAGCGTAGCCCTGCAAACTTTTTTTTTTTTTTTTTTTTTTATCGGTACCGGGGATCAAACTAAGGACCATGCACTTGCAAAGCAGGCACTTATGCCACTGAGCTAAATTGCACTTGCAAAGCAGGCAGTTATGCCGCTGAGCTAAATCCCCAGCCCCTCAAACTATTGTGACACCTCGGCTACCCGCAAAGCTGGCGTGGATTTGATTCCCCTTAAGACAGGCTTCCAAGGCTCCTTCCAGCTTTTATTTGTCTTGCACCATCCTGAGCAACTCAGAGACCTTTATGCTATGTTTAAACAGGGAAGTTCGGATTGGTCCCAATGATTATTTCACACAAAACAGCTCTTGCTTACCTGGTTGGACAGGTTGGTTGCTCATTACTACCTATGATGAGGAAAAAAAAGATTGGTGTTCTTTCGTTTAGCTATAACGGTGTAGTTTATTGGTCTTGTTCACACACTTTTTTTTTTTGTCTTTTTGAGACAGGGTCTCGCTGTGCAATTCAGGCTGGCCTTGAGCTCACTTTGTAGCCCAGGCTGGTCTCGAACTCGCAACAATCCTCCTGCCTCAGCCTCCCGAGTGCTGGGATTACAGGCATGAGCCACCACACCCGGCCTTGTTTATACTCTTAAACCTGTTATTTCCAACATCTCCGGCCCTCTCCTGGCTGCATTACCACATTCTTTACCCATAGTGTTTTAATCATGCCAGGAAAAAAAATCTGTCTCCCACTACTCTCTCCATTTACTAAACCATTTTCTTCCCTTTCACTATCTACCTAACCACTGCTTCATTTCCTGTCTGTATCTCCTTCTCCACGATGTGATAGAAGCCCATACAATGTGGCTTCCATCCCTAAAATTGAACTCTTAAAAATTTCCACGGACCTCCAGAATGGCTCTCTCTACAGAGTCCCCATTTTGGTCCATGAGATATCTAGTTCTCATTAACTTATGTTTTGAGTTTTCTTTCAAAGTATCTCATATTTTTCTCATCCCATTCTTATAGATGCTGCCCTACTCCTGGCCCTTGTTCCTTCACATCTGTCTACATGCTAGCCCCAGCGTCACCCTGCTCCTAGGCTCTCCTTACTGAAATCGCTGTATATCATAGTAATAATATCCTTGTCACAGCATTATTTTGCTGTGTCATTCTTTTACTGATAACACTTTCAACGCCCTTTGCTACCTATAAGTTCAGTTCAAATTCCTCAGGCTGGCTTTCAGGTCTTTCATAATGTTTCCCACACTGGGAAACCTTATCTCCTACTATTTCCACCTGACTGACAACTTGATCTCTTAATTGCTTCTCAGATATGTTCAGTCTTGTCTATATGCCTTTGTACATAATATTCTTGTTTTCAGGAAATATATCTCTTACCAAATCCTTCTACACTTTCTCCAAATCATATCCTCCTTCCATGAAATGTTCTGCAGCCCTTCTAACACATAATGAGACCCCATTCTTCTACATATTCTCTACATGCAGACACAGTTCGTGTTAACATTACCTTGCAAGCCTATTACCAGACACTACAACCTGTTTTATATTTTCTGTCTTCTAAACAGAAATGCAATTCCCTTTTGGCAAGGATAGTAGTATAAACCACTTTCAGATCCTTCAAGAAACCTACCATCTTGCCAGGTGTATCACAGGCTCCTTTTTTAAATGAAACAGAGTAATGGTTTTTGATAAAGCACGAGACTGACCATTTGTCTTTTCTTGTCTACCTCCAGTCAAGTACCATCACGTGGGCAAGCTGCTGAAAGCGGGGGAGGAACCCACTGTGTACTCAGATGAAGATGAACCAAAAGATGAGAATGCTCGGAAAAATGATTAAAGCATTCAGTGGAAGCATATCTATTTTTGTATTTTTCAGAATCATTTGTAACATACCAGTCTGTCTTTGAAACATGGTGATTTCAATATTAGAAACATTTGAACTTGCTGTAAATTTTTTAATTAACATCACTAGTGACACTGATAAAATTAACTTCTCTGTCTTAGAGTGCATGAGATGTTTATATGTCACAAATCCAGAAAGTAAACTGCAGTGCTATAATGCAAATGTTAATACTGTCTTTCTTCTATATATAGTAACTATCTACTGAATTTAAATTTGTTTTTCTACAGTGACAGGTAAGACTCGGGTATTTCCACAAACAGGTAAAAATGTTAAGTGTGCACCAAGGACAAAGGATCAACTTGCAGTTATGATATTCTCTAAATAAATTCCTTTTATTCAATTGACTTAACTGCATGATTTCTGTTTTATCTACCTCTAAAGCAAACCTGCAGTATTCCAGAGGCTTTGGTATAAAAACATCCATCTAGTAACAAAAGAAAATCTCAATGCAGGTTTCAATTAGGGGAAATAATTACTGTGTTTCTCAATCACTGTCCTTATCATCCTATAGATGTATAAACACAGTAATATACAGTTAGGATTAAAACAAGATCTGCATATTTAAAAGACAGCTTTGGGAAAAAAAAATTCCCTAAATCCATGAAGAAGGTTGTAGGACTGGTTTCCCAGTCTCCCATGTTCATAGCAGGGGGATGGTTATTTGACAATGTGTTAAGTACAAGAGAGGTACACAGGACAGGACCAGGGGTGTGCTTTCCTCAAAGCCTGTGTTCATATCCCTGAAGAATGAGGAAAGAGTACATGTCACTAGTCAAGTGGTTTTTGAACTATTCACAAGATAACATTTTCCTTCTGTTGTTATAAAACTACAGTCACTATGAAAATAGTAATCAAGTGTCTAGGTCTTGGATAGTACTCTTGGTTAACGCTAACCCTAGTCTAAGTAGACTTTACAGTTGTATGACTTTGTAAAAGTATTCAATGAACAAGTGAGGTTGCAAACTCTTATAATTGTAGTTAAATAGTTACTGTATTTTCTTGTGAGATGTGTTTAATGGTTTTACCTCGAATCAGAAAAAAATTGAAATGCTTTGGTCAGTGAATAAAATGATTTTACTCCAAATAGTTTGGTGGTTTAATTTTTAAAACTTTATTCAACTTTAGCTTAAAATTCAATTTCACTTTTTTTAATGTATATTGGAAAGTAGTTTTTTTTTTAAATTTGTTACTACGTTTGCAGTTCATGTAAATTTATAATCAACTTGGAGAGTAGTTACATGTATATTAAGTATGAATTCTTTGTATTTCCAAAAGAAACAAGTTTAAAAGGGCAGATCTTCACAGACCTCTCACAATAAACCAGAAATCACCTTGTCCTAACAAATAGTTGATTTTTTAAATTAGAATGCTTTATAAACTGAAGTATATAGCAAGGTTTTAAAGAGTAATGTTACTGAAGGTGTTATCATTACAGATTGCTGAGAAAAGGTTTTTGTTTTGATGTGTTGTCTGATTAGAAATGTTTACACTGATATTAATTCACTTCAGGTCAAAAGAGTAACAGTTGCATATGCAGTCAGTTGTATAAACACGGACAATCTATTCATGTGTGAATATTAGTGTTTTGACACTTTAATATTGAAATTGGCAGTGTTCTCAGGAAAAATGTACTCCCTTAACCAAAGAAATCTGTTTTTCATTTTTCATGTATTATAAAAGCACATTGAACTTTTTTTAAACACATATACTCCTTGTCCTGCTAGGTTTCATTCAATGAATATTCAACTGCTTATTTGGTGCCAGGCATTCTTATTATGCCTAACCTTTTGGAAAAATGGTTGGGGAAAGAACTTGGACCACCTTTGCAGCTAAAGTCTCATTTAGATGGGAATGTTAAACTACTTTTACACAGACAGGGTTAGCTGGTGTCATGAGGATGACAGCCAGTGTTGTTCAAGCTTTGGTCCCAATAGCTTGATTGTCCTCCATATCACACTGTGTCAGCTGTATAAAGAATTATTACTAGAAGGCATGACTTTGAGCCAAAAACAGCCAGCTAGATACAGGTCAGCCATATGAAGGTAAAGGTGCCATTCAAGGATTAGTTGCTTACCACCACCTGGAGGCGAGCTGGGGAGGTGTCAGCTTTGCTCCCAACCTGCTGCAGACTGTTCTCAGTACCAGCATCCACAAGCAACACCAGCTACAGGTTTATTGGATCTGCCTATCTGTAGCTTCTCAAAATAGTGTAGTATTCAACGTACCTCAGAGGCCCAAATTTATATATAAATCTTTAATCCAGAACCAGCCTTCATACATGCCTGTTTCAGAAAGAACTCTTTGAATCCAGCAAGTGCCATTTCAGCTCTAAAGTTCAAGGTACAGTCAGCCTTTGTTATATAATACTTAAAATCAGTTTGGTGTGTGTTTCATGTACAAATATGGTTAATACTTGACTTATCAAAGAATGATTACTGATAGCCATTGTCTTCTCTGGACTCCCTATCTTGCACTTGTAATTAACTACCAGTCAGTGCTTACGGGATGAGATGAAATTCCACAGTCTACTTTGCTATCTTTTAATAGCACTGATAAAATATACTGAAAAATAATCTTAAATCTAGATATGATTTCAGTTTGTCTAAAATAAAAACAAAATTTTGTTCTTGGGTTTTATGAACTCTGAGAGTTCCAACAAACTGATAACAAAGGAAAAAATTACTTAAACATAATACTAAAACTAGTTAATTTCCACAAAATTATTGGGTATGCAGCATACTAACCAATACTTGTGGCAAATGAACATAGTTTAATGGTCACCACAGCAATTTTAATATGCATGAAAAGTATATTATTTCTATAACAATTCAAACTTAAAAAAGAGCAACATTAGTGAAATGCAGCATACTGTACTACAGGTAGAAACTGCCCCTCCATGGAAGTATCAGCCAAAAAAATGAACATTTTAAGCAGCTTTGCAACAAATAAAAATATATTTATTTGGTTCTGTTTTCGGTATTACCAGGTTACAGCACCTTCTACCTGAGAAATTTAAATGAACTGATTAAAAACATTGACAAATTTTTAGCTTTCTTACAACACTTAGCAGCAGCACATACAATGAAAAACATGGGGACACCTATTTTAAAAGCCAGTTTAAAATTCAGGCCCTTACTTAATAAAGTACAAAAAAGATACGAGAAAATACATTCATTCCACTTAACAGCACAACAAAGAGTGTATTAAGAGAAAACGATTATAATGTTTTCAATTCTGTTTCATTCGTTACTAAACCATTCGATTGAGAAGTACGGTGAACTTTTGAAGGCCCACATGAAAAAAAGGCTGACCCAAATCTAGAATTCTTTACTGCAAGATGGATATAAAAATCCAGAGTTGTTCATAATGTCAACATAAAACCAGTATTTTTATTTCTTCTAACTCCGAGGATGGTTTTTAGCAAATGAATCAAACAAGACTGTTACATAAAAATGACTTAGCACCAATTCTATTATACAAAAAAAAATACACATACTGTGTTCTGTAATTTATTTTTATTTTTTTACTGAGCAACAAATTATTTCATGCCAAAAGAACTTATAAAAGAAAATTATGGAAGGACAGAAGAAGGGCTTGTGGATGCAGCTCAGTAGTAGGGGTTCCATCCCAAGCACCATTTTAAAAAATTCAGAAGCATAAATTGCTTTTCAAAACAAATCCATAATGTTATTTCACTGGCATAAAACATGAAAAAATAAGGAGACAGGTTTTCACTGGTGAATAATACCTAGTTAACA
The DNA here is from genome assembly GCF_034190915.1 of Cavia porcellus. NCBI lineage: Eukaryota > Metazoa > Chordata > Mammalia > Rodentia > Caviidae > Cavia > Cavia porcellus. Next base: position 80,380,357 of record NW_026947486.1, read on the forward strand.
GACAATTTTCTGATAAAATACCAGCAGTTAGTAGTTTAAAAGGCTATTGTGGATGATGGTACTTTGAACACGAATGGTCACTGCCAGTCCTCAGAGTAGACAAGGCACTCGCCCCATGAGAAATTTTTCATATCTCAGAAGTCAAACCTAGTTTTGACTGCACAGTCACTGGCTTGAAAGTGGAATGGAACACAAGAGGGCTAATAATAGGTTCTTATCTTACTAGTAAGAACCACGATCTTCGATGATACAATCATTTCTGTGGTTTTCCGTGTTCTGACTACCTCTATTAAAATGTGACTAGAAAGATCAATGAAACAATTTGTGGTTTGTACTTTAGGTAAATGAGGTTCTGTAACTGCTTCAGATTCCAGGTTGCTCAAGAGATGGGTTATGGGCAAACATCGTGTGGCATTATTCTGGACAGCCACACTGACTGGCATCCTACCTGGTTCTATTAGCTAGTGTGTTTCTACAGAATATCAAATTAAGTCTGTGAAATGAATTGTGTCACATGAAAATGTTGTTCTCCACTGCTTCTGTGGATTAAAATCACTTTTTCCTGTTGCAGGCAATTTTGAATCTCAACTGATATCTTCAAATGCTAGGTCAGGTATAGCTTTGTTGGGAAAATAAAGACATTTACTGCCCCTGAGGCCCTAAATCCAATATAAGGCAGAATAAATCAGCCAAGCTTTTTATACAACATGCACTGCACTAAGAGGTAAATCTTTAAGAATCTATAAAATATCTCAATTTAAAAACATATTTAAGAAATTCAAAATGAGTAAGTAAAAAGATAAATCGCTTATGTTAGAGTTTACAAATCCTGCATACATACAATTTTTCCACAGCTAGAAAACTATGGCCTTTTCTCTTAAATCTGCCTAACTCTGTGGCACTACTGAGGATTTAGGAGGCACTTGTTACTATTTTATAAAAGTCATTTTGGGGCTATTCAGTGACTTTATACAAACTGATGTCACCCAACCCTGAGTGAAAGGATTACATAACTTGAAATGGAATACCTGTCATATCCTCTCTTCCCAAGTGCCGTTACTGGTGCCTCAGGACCTTTCAAAATTTCTTTGGGAAACATCCCTGGTTATATCACTTCAATCCTGTTACTTTTCTAGGATGGAAAGACATGGGGATCATGTTTTAAAACTCCTCTAATGAGCCCCTGACCTCAAAGGACAAGCCTAGCCCCTTTCAGATACTTCCAAAACATTGTCTCTAAAAGGACAATTCTTTGACTACCATGAACACATCAAAAAGATTAATTTACTTATGGTGAGTGCTCATGAAATTCTTTAATGTCATAAAGATGTCTGTTACATGTTCTAGCTGTTACCTCTTTTTATCTACAATTATTAAATAAAAGTCAATAAAGTATTACATGCAAAAGGAGCCTTATTCATTCACTACTGTCATTTTTAAAGATGAATTATGATGATGATGTGACAGCTAAAGAACCACAGAGGGCTACCTCAATGTTAATCTGCTCCTTCACTGGCACCAAATTAAAGCTGTTAAAAAAAAAGTTTATTCTTGAAGTTTTGCAAGTACATTGTTTGGCTAAGCTTCAGAATCTAGAGGTTTTATGTTTCCAAAGCTTGCCAAAACACCTGCAGTCATTTTGATCTATGCTTTAAACTTTGGCAAGGTTTTGCATTTGACCCTGCACGAGCTTTTGCTCGGTTGTAGCTAACTACATAGCTATATTTGATTTTAAATTTTTTGTTTATGAGTTGTTGATTGTAAATATGGGTGTTCCTGATCAAATTGGCATCAAAACATTTGAAAAGATAAAGAGCTAGTATCGTTGTTTCCTAAAGAGCTTCCACAATGAATATGCTTGTGACCGTTAGGTCTACTGTAATAGCTGTCAGATCTGGGCATGAAATCTTTAGAATTCTCACGTTTTTTAAGCCTTCTTGCACCCTGACTATATTCTGACTTCCAAGAACTTGTTCTTCTTTCGGGAAAATATCCCAAGTAGAAATCATTATCACTTTTTGATGATGTTACTGGCACATGAGAGGGTCTATCGTTCACTCTGTGGTCCAATATGCTACCACTATCCCTCCTCTTCTTCCTTGTGATTTCTGCTAATTGATCATTGGACTTGGATTTATCGTAGCCGCTTTCGTCAAAAAAGTAGCTCGATGGTTTTTTTCCCCTCTTTTTGCTGTTGTTCTTCTCATCTTTAATAGAATTGCTTTCATCCTCAAGCCATGAACAACTCGGTTCATACTTGGACCTCTTGCCTGATGTCCTAAGTATGTATTTAGAGTATTTTCCTTCACCATTATGTTTCCACTCTGAATGCAAGGAATGCTGACTTGACTCAGATTTTTGCTCACAAATGATGATTTCTTCACTGGCAAGAGTTTCTTCTTTAGGGGAGCTATGATATATAGCCACAGATTCTTCTTTCTCCTCTTCATTTAAGTTAAAAGTCTCGCTGAAGCACTCAGAATCACTACTTATTTCCTCTAAGAAATCTGTCAACTGTAAATGTACTTCTACTGACCTGCAAGGTGAAGAAATTTCAGGGCTCACTGTGGAATCACTGGCCTGGTGAGCATGAGTCTTTTCCAAAAGATCCCACTTTGCATCATTTGGGGACAGTTGACCACCAGCTTCACTGGCTGTATCCTTGCAATCATTTTTAAATATCTTAGTATAGTCTTTGGTATAATCCACTTTTTCTATCTTTTGTGATTTGTGCTCAGGATCCTGCATGCATACCATTGACCAGCAATCATCTTCCTGGACATGTCCTTCCCTTTCCAGGTTTTCCATTTGGCTCAAATTGGTTGAAGGTTCCTTATGTTTTCTCAAACTGATCTGAAATCCATTCCCTTTAACACAGACATCCCTCTGCCACTGACATGTACTTTCTATGTGACTTGCTTCATCAGGGCAGATGCGAGCATATTTTGGAGTCTGATAATAATTTAATAAGTAGTCAATAAACTCATCAGTTTCATAGATCTTCTGTTTCCTGTCATGGTCTCTCTCAGGTAATCTGGAAGAAGAGGATTTAGGAGAACTGGGCTGCTCCTCCTTTTTAAGAGACTGACCTGGAATCATTGTGGTCTGCAAGGAATTCTGGTCAGAGACCAAACTGTAATTGTGACTATCTGTTAATAATTTTCTGGTTCTCTCTTTCTGAGTTGAGTATCTTAACTTTTTTCTCCGAAGACAACGGGAAGATTTACTTAAGCTATCCCTAGTTCTTTTCCTCACTTTTTGTTTTTGTTTATTGTTGGACTTGGCAACCTGATATACTGGCATTTCTTCTTGATTTGGAAGAAGCTGAGCATTTGACTCTTTTTCCTTCCAAATTTTCATTGTGTTCCCTGGAGCACGATTAGCTTCAGGGTCTGTAACATCAGTCTCCTTTAGCCCAATCTGTTTGGATCCCTTCAAAAAAAAGTTGAAAATCTCACATAAAAAGCTGAACAGATTAAAAACTTCTAAAGAAAACTTGGCTTTCCCACATTGTTCTGAAGAGACTCTAATACCCAGTATAGATTCAAATTAGAACAATATTGCACTTAGAAATAAGAAGGAATAAATTAAATGTCTTTAATATGATCTGCTTTTACTAGGTCTGTGCCCATTCTTATATGTCAGAAAGCACCATACTTTACATAGACGTCAAAGTATACAAACCGTCTTTTCCTGTATTTAAAAATTGATAATGCTACTGTTGTAGAAATTATAATAGGAGCAAAAGAGACAAAGAAGAATAAGACATGCTCTACAGACCTCCCAGAAAATCCTAGCATAAGAAAAGGCTGATGTGTCTAAAAAGGTTAAGTGGCTTAAAAGATAAACTGTCTCTTGGCTGTGAATTTCAGTTTGCAGGTAAATGTATCTCTTAAATTTTCCTACCTTACCTGCATCATTTGGAAGCAAGCCACTAGGAATAGGGGTGTAGCTCAGTGTCAGAGCACTTGTCTATAATTTAAGACAATCAGGGTACAATACCCAGCACCAAAAGATAAAAATAAACAAGACATCAAGTAGTAAACATACCCATGACCACGGTTCTACCTGCAGCCGCATCTGCGATGCAGTTTACTCTAAAGCAACTGCAGTGCAGGTTAAGGTGCTGCCCACACTGTCTACCACCGTGGAAGGGTTTGTACTGTGCTTCCACTAACACCTGTCACACATCACAGCACACAGCCTACCCACTGGCTGAGATTAGAATTTTTATTGAACATAATGAATCTAACTATTAAGGGGGCCTGGAATTAGACACTACACCCATTTAAAGAGATAAATTCTTTATGAGTGCTCCCCCTTGGCAGTCATTAAGGTAAACTAAAAAAAAAAAAATCCAGCTAGCTTTATTATAAATGTAAATGTAAGATTTTTGAGTTCTGATTTTGCTAGGTTGATAGTCCATACTAATGAAAAGCTCCCAAATACACGTGAAATTAGGGTATCTGCTCTTCACGTTTAAAAACACTGAATATGGGTTTTTAAATTAATATTTTGAGAGCCTTTTTGGCGTTTTTACCCAGGACGTCTGCTGGGTTTGTCTCTAGGAGCTCAGGAAGGAAAAGAAACATTTTCCCAAATCTAAACTCTCCAAACAATGCAATGGCTCTGTGAGAAAAGACATTCTCTACGAAACAGCTTGAAAAGTAGACTAACGTGAGCTTGCACAAGGCTCACGGCTTTCCTTTCTCTAAACCTGTTACAGATGAATGCCCAAGTAAAGTTTGCAGAAGACTAAAAATCTGGCACCCACACCTATTTACTAACACCACACTGGCATTTCTTGTTACAACTGTTTTAGGAACTCAGAAAAGTAAATTAACTAGCTGAGTGGCTCTAGTAATACAGCCCTGATGTTTAGAAATGCACAGTGCAAGGGGGGCCAGGGCTGAGACACGACTTTGTTACAGAATGTGGATACTATTTTTGGAAATCCACAGTTGGGGTTATAGGGATCACTGGATTTCAAAGAAACTCTACTGCACACCCTGAGTCTCCTGTGGAGCTGATTTTCAACATACCCTGCTTAAACGCAAAGATTGGGGCTCTGAAAAGCTAGTATATACCCAAATTGAAGAACAAATGGGAAAAGGCCTTACTGAAATTTTCCTTAGGAGAACACGGAGCAACCGAAGGGCTTCCACCCGTCTCCGAGCCAGCAGCCGTTTCCTCTCCTCCCACTCCTCTGAAGAATCCAGCTTCTGAAGCTTTTCAGCTTTGGTTTTCACCCTCTGTTTCCTCTGCTGGTGGCTTCCCCTTTCCTTCAGAGCTCTCCTCCTGACCCTGGCCTTCTTCCTTTTTTCCTGGGCTTTCCTCTCCTCTTTTCTTTTTCTGCATAATGATTAAGATGAAACCAATTGAAAGAATTATTTTTAGCCATTTGCTCCCCACACACATATAGTAGGGAAGGACAAATCATTTAGGTTTCTAGGAATCTCCCACTGCTAAGCCCAGGACCTGGCATAGACAATTTATGATAACAATAGCAAAACAAAAGAACACTTTTAAACATCTGTCAAGAGACAAAGACACATACTTTTGTTAACCAAATACAAACAATAAAGAAGACATGCAAAGATGGGGGAAGAAGGAAGGAAAGAAAGGAGGAAGGAAGGGAATTCACAGGAATGGCCTCTAGCCTCTGTTTTCAGACCACAAACAGGGACCACAGGACCCAGTTTTCAAGGTGATTTCTTTTTTCTTGAGATTAAAACTTTATGTGGGTTGGTTTCACATAGGCAAATAAAGAGGAGTCAAGGCAGCTCTCAAAATCTTCAGAGTGAGAACTGACCCTTAGCATATATTACTTAACAAAGAATACTATCATACCTCTGATTTGGAAAATGAGGGGTTTTTTAAACTACTGTTTTCTGAAAATTAAAACTAATGAAGTTAGACCTTTATGGGAATGTGGGAAGGGGAAAGGGGGGCAATTACTTGACTCAGGACCTGACCAAATCCTAGAGGAATCCAAATGGAATGTTCATTCTGCAATTTGGAGATGAATAGGACCTTGACTGGGCTCAAATTTCAGTTAAGATTCCTAGATGTGACCACATTAACTCTTATAACCCTGCCAGCCAAAAGTGTGGAGCATGTGGAATTGAGCCCAGGGCCTTTTCACTGAGCTGCATCCCTAGAACTGTTTTATTTCTTTTATTTTGAGACAAGGCCTTATTGAGTCACCAAGTTATCCAAGCTGGGCTTGAATTTCTGACCTTTAGGCCTCAGCCTTCCACAGTACTGGGACTATAGGCATGTAACACACCCAGCTTGAATGTTGCAGTTTATATGCAAGAGGAAGAGCCAGGAAATCGAACTAGTCTTCAGAGTCCTATAGTGCTAAGCCATCTGTTCCTCCTGGACAAACTTGACAACCCAATAGCTCCTTTAGGCTCTAGCTCTTAAGTTTGGAAATGACAATAATTTCAGAAAAAATAAGCATGGAAGCATCTTTACTTGACAGAAAGTGCTCGGGCCAACAATGAGAACTGTCCCACAAATCTATCATACATATTCTTGCCTCTTGGTTCCTTTGATTACTGACCATTATATAGAAGAAAATGTTTTCTAGACCTATTTTTTATTCTAAATTGGAAAGCTAGGTGATATTGGTAAATTATAGATAAACTGGTAAAATTTCTAAATGTCTAGGTTAGGATTTTCATATAAAAGTTCCTGGTTCTTTTTTTAAAATCATGTCTTCATAGATCTTAATCTTACTAATGTCATTACTACTCATTACTTGTTCTCCCTTATAAAAATATTTTTCAGTCTCTTGTATTCAACTGCTTTATCACTTTGGTTTTATAAGAGCACAACTGAAAGACTGTAGCCTTCTGCAGAGTTTTCCAGTCTGCACCAACACCTGCCCCAACCCCAATGTTATCTAGGAAGTCTAGGTATTCACCTAAAAGGATTAACTCATAAAACAAAAGAAAAAGCTTCTTCATGAAATTCAGTCTCCTCACCTTTCAGCTACTTCCTCTTCTCTTCTCTTCTCTTTTCTTTTTTCTTCCTCCAGCTGTTGTAATTTTAGCCTTTCTTGGTTTCTCCTCCTTATAGCTCCTTCACTGAAGTGTTTGGTTGTATCGAACATTACCTGTCCCCAAACAGTTTAGTGTTTGATTAAAAATATTTTCATTTTATTTGTATGTTTCAGGCCAGAGAACTAAAAACAATATGGTACATGGTAATTCTAAACCAAATAAATTCAGAATGCCTTCTCTCTGCATTCCAGTACCCATCCTGTTCCACTGCTTCTTGGACACCAGCTGAATGGTACGTGTGGACACCAAGATTTTCTTGGTAGAATCCTTAAACAAGTTTATCAAATTATTACTTTAACTTTATACAATTTAATGTGCCTGTCATTTCTTAATAAAGATGTTTTAGAAACTTTCAGGAGCCTACATTACACAGGGGCCACAGTCAAATCACAGTGTTAGCACACATACAGGCTAGAAATGTATAGTACCTCTGGTTTGCTGTTAAGAATCAACTGAGTAGAGCCGGGCATGGTGGCACACTCCTGTAATCCCAGCACTCGGGAGGCTGAGGCAGATAGCTGCAAGTTTCAGACCAGCCTGGCCTGCAAAGTAAGCCCAAGACCAGCCTGAACTGCATAGTGAGACCCGTTCTCAAAAAGACAAAAAAAAAAAAAAATCAACTGAGTTAATCCAGATGCAGTGGTGCAAAACTGTAAACTCAGCACTTTGGGAGATAGGAGATCCCAAGTACAAATCCAGCCTAGGGAATTTAGCAACACTCTCTCAAAATGAAAAGTAAAAAGGGTTGAGGACCAGCATGAAGTTCCTAGGCTCAATCCCCAGTACCACACACACACACACACACACACACACACACACACACTGATTGAGTTAATGTATTTTTAAATTATCAAAGATAAACTAATCAACAAGTATGGTAGGGAATGGTAACAGGAATCAAAGATGCATGAAAAGTGACTTAATAAGTGAGAAGATCTGACCATCATCATTACTGAACTATTTTTCATAGCTTGTAATTTTTTTTTGTACCACAGATTGAACTCATGCCCTCACACTTGCCAGGCAGGCGCTTATGCCACTGAGCTAAATCCCTGGCTATTTTTCCTATCTTGAAATAAAGTGATTGAGATAGTTTGCTTCAAAAATAAAAAGGGGCAGGAGAACCTATTTAAATATGTATGAGAAAGATAAACAACAAATTCATAACCATGGTTACTTTTGAGGGGAGGGACCAGAACATGACTGGGGATGATACCTGGTGGGGAGTACTCAGTTCATCTTACTGGTAATGCTTTGTTTTTGAAGCTGGGAGTCATAGTATTTCTTATATCTTTTGTCTGATTGAATATCTCATAATTTAAAAATAAACACTTTAACTTAAGTGGCCCCACACATACTCATACACCAGTAGCTGTAAATTCAAATGAAAACTAAAGGCAGATTCAGACAAACAACAGAACTTGGTCACATCTTTCCCACGGCAGTGCTAAGACTTCAAGAAAGGGGCTGGGGGTTTAGCTCAGTGGCATAAGCACCTGCCTTGCAAGCAGGCGGTCCCCGGTACCAATAAAAATGAAAAAGACAAAAAAAAAAAAAAAGACTTCAAGAAGGACATGATCAAAGCCTGTATACATCAATGAGGGATAGACAGGCATACTTTAAAAGTGAGGGATCCATAATTGTTAAGATTATGTTTTAGTAATTTCTCTGACACACATCCTGAAAACATAAAGTGTGTCTCCAGGAGTCATGAGGGAATAAACTGCTGTCCCTGTGCTTTTAGATTGCATCTTTCCCTTTCTCCCAGCAACTTGTCAAATATAGTAAGTATATGAGATAGTTCCATAAGGGACACAAATAATCTTTTAAAGCCAATAAGAAGTTGAAGCAGAGTCCCAAAATACAGCAACCATTACTTCAAAATTACAGTTGGTGGAATGTCTGAGAGCAGAAGACTGAGTGTTCAAATCAAGGTGAGTTTTCTTCTTAAACATCCATTTATGAATCATAAATGTAAAGGCACAAGTCTTTACCCTTGCTATTGATCACAGAACCTGATGAAATCTAAGGAAATTTATTTTAGATGCTTCCATTCAACTTTCATTCAGGGTAACCTGAGCAGTGAAAAATAAAGTTTGGCTACTTCTTACCTTGATATTACATGCCAGAGCTTTTCCATCATCTCCTTTAAGCATCAGCTTCATTCCTCGAAGTGACTCCATGGCTTTTATGAAGTCTGTTGACTCTTGGTACTGGATAAAGGCCTCGAATGTTTGTAGACCAAAGCTAAAACTCCCAAAGCTCCCACCAGTCATCACTTCTCTGTAGGGGTCAAGCATAGGTATATCCACATTCTTGATTTTCCCAAAACTTTCAAAGACTACCCGAAGGATCTCCTCACATGGCTTCTCCCCACTGGAACCTTTAGCTGCAAACCATTTACAGGGCAAGCCTTCAAAATATATGGAATCTGGGCTCTTATCATGGTCCTGCTCTTCAGCTCCATCACTTAATAAGGCCTCTTTTTCCTTAGGGAAGTGATCCCACTCTCCCTGGGCATCTGTAGCCACTACTTTTAAGTCTGTTTTCAAACCATTTAGCTTGATGATCTTCCCATGTAACTTTGCCTTCAGGATTTGAACCAAACTTCGGGTTTCAGCCTCACCCTCAAATCGAATGAAGTCCTTTGTACTTTTAGAGAGCCGAACTGTGGTAAACTGGTCAGGGCAAATGAGACTCTTTAGTTGGTCAAGAACTTCCCAGTTGGAGACGGGTCTCACAGGTTCTATACTTTCTGGGAGCAGTACATTGATCATCAGTTTTGCTATGGGCTTGAGGTAGAGGTGCTGAGCAGCACAGAGCTCTGTTGCCTCAGAGTTATCATATACCACTGTGACCGTCATGGTGTCCTCTGACCACCTGGGAGAGCAAAAGAGAAAATATTGATACAAACGGAGGTGTGGATTTTGAAATGGTGCTAGCATTTATGGTCTTAGTTCAAACTAATAGAGGAGAGTACAGTGTATTTCTGGTAGAATTAAAATCATTATTTTATAACTCCTGAAACTAATAAGCAATTGCAGCAAAATTGTGGGATACAAGTTTAATACAAAAAAGTAAATAGCTTCTTTAAAAGTTAGCAAATAGAGACTTCCGGGAGAACATGGCGGACAAATAACAGCAGCCATGGAGGCTCTCTGAGATTACCAGCTTAGAATCCAGGAGCGGTGCCGTGTGAGGAGTCCCACAGGAGGCAAGATGTACCTTGCTGGCCCAGGAACAAAGTAAGCTGAGAGAAACCAACTGGAAATGCAATCCTGATGCTATAACAGGAACAGATAAAAACTCAGTGCGGAAGCTGGATCCCGTGCCATTGGAAGCCGTGATTTGAATTTCCTGCTGCCAATACTGCGTCCCAATCCGCACGGCAGGGCGAGAGGCTCGCCAAAACTCTGAGCTCGGGAATCAGCGAATCAAACGGCACTGAGAACGGGACTGGCTCGACCTGTAGTGAGTGAAATGAGGACACTTTCATACACCCTAGCAGTGAAACATTCAATAGGTTGACCTGGAGGGGCAGGCCCAGCAGAGGCTGCCCAGGTCTGTGTCTCCCTAGTACACTGCAGTGGGCGGGAACACCTAGCCAGCGGATCCAAACAAACTGTAACAGACAAAGAGGAAAAAAAAAAAAACTGAGCCTCCTACATACGCTTGTATGGAAGGAACAAAAAGTATGGGAAAAGGGAGCAACAAGAAAGGCTCCTCAGTCCCCAATCCTGAGAACACTGATCCAGGAAAGGTAAAAGCAAAAGAGAATGAAGACAGAAAACATGCAATATCAGACACGGCACCTATAGATATAAAACAGTATCTCCGGAGCCTCATAGACGAGTTCAAAAATGAAGTATTTAATGAAATAAAGCAAGAAATAAGTAGAATAGTTAGAGAAATGCTAAGCACCGCCCAAGAAAAAACAGATGGTGGAATGGAAGAACAGAAAAAAAGGGGAGAATTGTTTGATGGAGAAAATAGAGAAAACATAGAAAACGTGAAGCAGGTTCACAGAGATTACCAGGCAACTAAAAACTCTATTGAAAGCTGGCATAAGAGCTTGAAAGAAACTAAGGATAGATTATCAGAGCTGGAGGACCGATTTGTAAGGTGGGAGCATGAAATGAAAAACTTCTTAAAAATAACAAGAAAATAAACAGCAATAATACAAAGACTAGAAGATGACAAGAGGATTTATAACTTAAGAATTAAGAACATAAAAGAAGAAGTAGTGACTCAAACAAATGAACTACAAAAGATATTCACAGAAATAATCCAGGAGAATTTCCCTAATTTAGCAAAAGGTAAAGATACTCAGAGGTATGAGGCATATAGACCCCAGCCACCTACAACCCAAACAGAGCTACACCCAGGCATATAATAATCAAAATTCCAGAAATCCAATATAAGAACAGGATATTAAAAGCCGTCAGAGACAAGAAACAGATCACTTACAAGGGAACACCCATCAGAATTACAGCAGACTTCTCAGCACAAACCATCAAATCATGAAGAGCGTGGGGGGAAATAATTTAAGCTTTGAAAGATAATAACCTCCAGCCAAGATTGATATATCCTGCACAACTGTCCCTAGAAATTGATGGAAAAACAAGGTGCTTCCAGGATAAAGAGGAACTAGGGGAATATGCAACCACCAATTCAACTCTACAGAGAATACTGCAAGATATTCTAAAAAAGAAAAATACAAAGAATCCAGAAGTAGCGGCAGAGAGGCCACAATGAATGGAGCAGAAAACAAAATGAAGAAGACAAACTGACAACTAATGACAGTAAAAGAGCTCAACAGAAATGAGGCAGAGAAGATTGGATGATAGGAACAGCTATTTTGGAGAAAATGACGTCTTAAGAGGTAATACTGATTTAGTATCATCTTGTTTTGAAGTCTCATCAAGCTTTTGTTCTTCTGTCTCCATTGGTCTAAACAGGTGGTATCTTATTGGATTTTATTATATGTGATAATATAAACAAAAACTTTTACAGACAAGGAGATTATACAGAAACCATTGTTCATTTTCTGTTAGTTGATTCTAAATACCCTGGAATACTGTCATTCTCTTTAATGGTTTTACATTGTCTTGATATGTTTGATGCTACAGTATACAAAGTTTTTAAGGGAAGATTTTAAGGGAAGATACAAAGATTTTAAGGGAAGAGACACTATGGTAACTACTATTATGTCGAGATTATCTTGTGGTGAAACACTATTTTGCTTAAATGGCTATGTTTTGACCTGCACTGTTTTGTTGTTATACCCTCTTTTTATCTCCATCTCCTTTTTATTATCTACTTTTTCATTTTTATCCTTTTAATTAAGGGAAAAATAAATAAAAATAGCAGGATATATTATAGTAACCCACTTTGATTTCCTATTAACTTGATTTGAAACTCTGTATTGTTCTCACCATCTTGTTTTGACTGATTTTCCTCTATTCTGTTATGCTTGATAGTACCAAGTTTGAAAGTCTAGGCAACAACTATGAAGACAATAAGATCCATTGTGATGCCCATTCTGGTTGACTATTATCTTCTTTTGAAGTCCTCAAATGTCTCCAATGTTTTGTTTTTATTGGTCTTATTCTTTACTGCTTTGTTCAATTTTATTATAACTGATGATATAAGAAATTATTTTTAAGATAACAAGAGGCATTATGGTAACCATTGTTGATCACCTTGTATTTTGTTTTTACATTATGTATTATGTCCATTATTTTGATTTGACTGACTCTGTCCAGGTATGTCATATTTGGTTTTACTTTCTTCAAAAAAAAGTAATAAGAACTGTGGGAGTAATAAAACCCAAAATATGTAATTGTCATTGTACAAAAGAAAGGAAAAGAAAGTTCTCTAAAAGATACAACTGCATATATATTTAAGTGTATAAGATAGATAACCATATTACTGAGTTTTGTTGGATTATTGAATAAAACTGTTTGCAGTCTCACTGTTTGAAAGTCCCCTCTTTATGCTTTAATTTTGTAACTTCAACAACTATTTCTAAGATGACAATATGTAATTAACTAGTGATTTCCTACTGTTGATTTTTTCTGAAATTCTGTATAGCTTGTACCCTTTTTCTGTTTTTTTTTCTCCTTAAATAAAATTTAAAAAATAAATAAATAAATAAATAAATAAAAGTTAGCAAATAGAATTTGAGATTTAAAACATGATGCCATTTGGGTTAGCATAAAATTACTTAAGTAACCTAACAAAATCTAACAAAGTATGCACAAGATCTATATGAGGAAAACAAAAAAACAAATAAAAACCTCTGATAAGAAGTATCAAAAACTAAATACATGGGCCATACATATGAAGACTCAAGATGCTGGTTCTCTCTAATTTAATCTACAGAATCAATACAATCCAAATAAAAATCTTAGTAAGTTATTTGATCAATAACAAATTGATCTTAAAATTTATATGGAGAAGCAAAACAGTCAGAATATCAAATTTAACATTGAAGGAGAGAAAAATGTTGGCATACTTACAATAACTGACATTAAGGCTTGCTATAATACTACAGTAATCAAGATACTGTGGTTTTGCGTAAAGTATAAGCAAATACATTGATGAAACAGAATAGGGAACTCCTGAATAGACCTATTATAAATAAAGTCAACTCATTTGCAAAAAGGAGCAAAGGCAATACAATGGAAAAAAGTCTTTTCAACCAATGGCTCTAGAACAACTGGACATCCACATGACCTTCAGTATGATGGATGACCTTTTGGATGATAACTAATGGTATGAATCATGAAAGAAATAACTGAAGAGCTGGATTTCATTAAAATTTAAAACTTATGCTCTGTAAAAGACACTGTCAATGTATAAGATTGACAATCATATTACTAAGTTTTTGTTAGATAGTTAACAGAACTGTTTACAGTCTCTCTGTTTCAATTCCCACTTTATATGTTCCACTTTTGTATCTTGAACAACTATTTGTAAGAGGACAGTATGTACACATCAACTAGTGATTTCTTACTGTTTATTTTTTTCTTTGAACATATGTATTAATTCTACCCATTTTCTGTTTTGTTTAGTCTTTCTTTAAATAAAATTTAAAAAAAATTTTTTTTAAAGTAGACTTACAAAAAGACACTGTCAAGAGGATGAAAAACAAAAGCTGCAGAAAAATTATTTGTAAAATATATGTCAGATTGTTACGGTTTAGATCTAGATATAAAGCCTGATGTGTTCATAGGGAGGTTTTTGGATGATGAGGAACCATGTGGCAGCGGGTACTAGACTGATCCACTGATGAGTTCACAGTTGAATGTGCTGTTAGAAGGTAGAGACTGGTCAAAAGAGGCAAGGTCAATGGGAATGTGACCGGGGGAGGGTGTATCTGCTTCCTGGCTACCATGGGATGAGCAGCAATTGTCTGCTCTGGCCCTTCCACTGTGCCCTTTCTGCTTTGGAGCCCACTGACTGTAGACTGAGTTCTCTAAAGAGCGTAAACCAAAACAAACCTCCTCTCCTGTAAGTGATAGGTGTTGTGTATTTTGTTCCAATGATAAGAAAGTGACTAAGACACACATAAAGGACTGTTATCCAAAACATAAAAAAGAATGCTTAAAATTCAACAATATGAGTACAAAGGATCAGACTTAAAAATTGGGCCAAAGACTTTAACACATACCTCCCCAAAGATACACAGATGTCAAACTATTATGAAAAGATGCTCCACATCATAAAGTCATCAAGAAAATGCAAATTAAAACAAAAATGAATGACCACTAACAACTCTTAGAATGGCCAAAATCCAGAATACAGACCACACCAAATGCTGAAGAGGATGTGGAATAACTGAATCTTATTCTTTGCTAGTAGAAATACACAATGGTACAGATACTTTAGAAAACATTTTTTTACAAAACTAAACAAACTCTTGCAATAAAATCTAGCAATTTGGTATTTACCCAAAGAAGGTAAACACTTATGTCCATGCAAAACCGATACACAATGCACATATGGGCATCATTCATAATCATCAAAACACAGAAGCAATAAACATGTTCTTCAGTAGGTTAGTGAATACAAAATCTTTGCTACATCCAAATAGTGAATACAGTATCATACAGCACTAAGATGAAATGTGCAATCAAGCCATGAAGAGTCAGAGGAAATTTACTAACTTATAATTAAGTGAAAGAGGTCAATCTGAAGAAACAATAAAATGTATGATCCTAACTATATAACATTATGTAAGAGAGTAACTGTGAAACCAGTGAAAAAGATCAGTAGTTCATAGGGGTTAGAGGAGGGAGAGGGATAAACAGAGAGAGCACAAGGCATTTTTAAAGCAGTGAAACTACTATGTAAGATACTATAATGGTAAAAACATGTTATTGCACACTTGTCCAAACCCATAGATTATACAACAGCAATAGTGAATCTTCATGTAAATTATGGATTTGGGATAATAATAATAATGTGTCAATGTGTTAATCAGCTGTAACACATGTATTACTCTGGTAGGGGATATTGATAACAGCGAAAGCTATGTATGTGTGGGGACTGAGGGGATATAGGCATTCTTTATATTAGTGTTAGCAAATGTTTTTGAGATGAGCACCCAAACTGCAACCCAAAACCCACTTATTGCAAAGTAGCAACACTGCAATTAAAGCTGAATACTGAGGTTTTATGTGGGGAGCCGCCTGACCGGTCCCCTAAGATGGCGCCCATTTCCTGCTTCCGGGTTCTTCCCGGCCCGAACAAGCCCGCCAAATTGCCACGTCTGCCCAGCTACCGATGACGCTAGCCTATTAGCTTGCTGGGCTTGCTTTGCTATGATTGGATGCTGTTTTCCCTTATAAGAGACTGTCCCTGCCCCTAACGGGCAGAAGAGGAACCAACGTTGAGGGTGGTGGACCTTGTTAGGTCCGGTTCGCTGTACGCAATAAACTTTGAGAGCTGATCCTGCTCGAGTCTGGCCTCCTGTCTCCCGCGGCTCCGGTCATCTGGTGGCCCGTACGGGGACAAAAGGCTCAGCGACGTGCCTCTTCGGCCAGGAGGTGCGATTGCTGTCGCCTGCGGTACGATGGAGGACCTGGCCCAATAACAACGGAAGGCCCTGAGCGCCTCTTCTCTTCACCCTGATCAGCTACGTGAGATACAGCGGTTCCCGGGACAGGAACCAGGTCGCGAGCCGCTGTGGGTCCCGGAAAGATTGACGCGAGCAGTAAACTCCCCACCAGTTCCTGATAAAGCACAGGAGGATAAGCCCGCGGACA
This sequence comes from Cavia porcellus, assembly GCF_034190915.1. Lineage (NCBI taxonomy): Eukaryota > Metazoa > Chordata > Mammalia > Rodentia > Caviidae > Cavia > Cavia porcellus. The sequence goes on from NW_026947486.1 coordinate 80,396,699, forward strand.
CAAGTCAACTCGACCCTTCTGGGACCGACGCTCAGCGCCCGAGACCATCTACAAACTAAAATGTCTGGTTTGGAGTTTTTTCTATTCTGTGGGTTCCTATTAATCACCCCTGTGATATGCTCAGATTCCACAGAACCACCACAATATCTTTGGGGTCCTTGGCACCACCCGCCCACATTGGCACCTTTTTCGGCGGCCTCGTCCGCCTCACCCAGGGTTTACACCATCAATCAAACAGTCCTTGATTATGACCCACCCGCTTAACTCCGGTCGACCCTCCATTTCTCTTCCTTCTGTCCCACGATTACCTCTTTTTGGATCCTAATTGCCATGGCTATCCTAGTAGGGCTTCAAATGCTTGTTAGACCGCCTTATGCAAACCCAGCAACAGGTCAAGGTCACGGCTATGGCAGCCATGCAAATGGCAGCGGGCGGCCCATCGGGTCGACAGGCCGCCGCATATCTCCTTCATGTCGCAGAACATCAGTTATAAAAGCTGAGTGGGCAAGCCAATGACGGGTAAGACGGGAGACGTCCTCCCGGTCAACCTAAGATAGGCTCCACTCAGATATATATGGCCTTTAAGGCCAGGGGTCCCTCCTGGAGCCAAATTATTGGCATTGAGATGCGAGACCAAGGGTACTGCAGTGCCATCTGCCTCAAAGGTTGGGGGGAAGGCATGAATGAATGTCTATATGCATCCAGGTTCGGTTCACATATGCCTGGCCCTGCAAAAAAATGAACCACTCACCCTGAGCATGGTCCTACCGGGGGGATATGCACAAAACGAGGTGATGCACAGCAGGGTATAGACCTCTACATTCTCTCATGCCTCGGCCTACAAAGTAGACCCGCTCCAAGGTGTCCAACAATAACAAGATTATAAACACCCTAGAGGGACCCACATGACATCACATTTTCAAATAAATAAAAAAGGGGGAGAGGGGATGACCGGAGCCGCGGGAGACAGGAGGCCAGACTCGAGCAGGATCAGCTCTCAAAGTTTATTGCGTACAGCGAACCGGACCTAACAAGGTCCGCCACCCTCAACGTTGGTTCCTCTTCTGCCCGTTAGGGGCAGGGACAGTCTCTTATAAGGGAAAACAGCATCCAATCATAGCAAAGCAAGCCCAGCAAGCTAATAGGCTAGCGTCATCGGTAGCTGGGCAGACGTGGCAATTTGGCGGGCTTGTTCGGGCCGGGAAGAACCCGGAAGCAGGAAATGGGCGCCATCTTAGGGGACCGGTCAGGCGGCTCGCCACAGTTTTAGTTTAGAAAAAAATAATTCATACACTAACAACTTTTGCCTTAAAAGAAAAATAACATGAATGTGATAGGTTCACCACCACAGCTCTATACTTTCTGCCCTATGAATCTAAAAGTTATCTAAAATATAGAAGTCTATTAATAACAAAATATATTTATTTTAAAACATTTGTTTAATATGTTTGAGAGTTTTCAAATAATTCCTATATACTGTATCCTAGTTTCCATAACCATAAAATAAACGTAACAGGATTTGTAGGAAAAGCAAGTGAATGAGTACAGGTGACATACTTAGGACGCTCCAATAAATGTAAGCTATGATTGTTATTTTTAGTAATAATAGCCTTGTTTTATCTCATTTATTTAAAAAGTATCCTGTGAGTAGAAATTTTAGGATCGATTTAGTAAAATCAAATGAATTTCCATATATTGAAATGCCAAGATTCTAGATCTTCAATCTATTGCACAATAGATCTCAAATGTTATTTAAAACAGCCTGATGAAGATTATATAGAGTCAGGGAAAGGGTAACACACATGTATCACATTAATGAATGGGCACACAAATAATACTTCTAACACATATGCTAGATTTGGTGTCCTGTGTCCAGGGTAATTTCCGAGTCTTCAATGGAAATATTTACTCTTGTTCCTCCTTTCTCTTAACTTCAACTAATTTTTCTGCTAAAATTAAGAGGAAACAACCAATTCTAATGAGTGACAAAGTGAATTTACTCTCTACTTCTGGACTGGAAAAAAAATCCCAATACATGAACGCTTGTTAGCACTCCCTTTTAATGATCTCTTTTATGCTGTCCCAAGGTAAGATCACTAAAGCTGGCAAAGAGAGATTTCATCTATTTGTTTCTTTTAAATAGTACTTATTAGGCCAGGGATTTAGCTGAGTGGCTCAAGCGCTTGCCTGGTAAGCATGAGGTTGTGGGTTTGATCTCCAGTCCCAAATAAATAAACAAACAAACAAATAAAATGGTATGTATCAATAAAGATTTTTATAAAGAATGGATATATTTGGAATCTATGTAACCCAAATCTCTCATTTAATGCCAGCTTAATGGAGATTTAGATTCAAACTGTATATGGCCAGATGATGAAAATGCAAACACAAATTTACTGCTAAATCTTGCTTTAAAAATATACCCAAAATACAGTCACTGTAAGGTAATCAGGCTTGCCAAGCTTTCCAGTGATACAGCCTTTGTTTTAAACATTGCTTTTCTTAGATTGATTTCAAAGATTTGATTATATTCTTCTAAACAGCCTTGATGGAGGTCAATTTCAAAAGTCTTTTATTATGGATTTCATATTTAGAAATCATCAAATATTATCTAGAATCAAGACTGCTGGATAAAATAGATGACTATAAAGAATAAACTGATTTCCCTAAGAAGACTTAATTGCTAAACATCCAACAATCACCTCAAAAAGTCCTAGGCAAAGCAATTAATCATGGGAAAGAAATAAAGGGTATTCACATAGGAAAAGAAGAAATCAAATTATCCCTATTTGTAGAATATATAGGAAAACCCAGACTCTACCAGAAAAACTGAATTGAAATTTATTCAGTAAAGTTGCACGATACAAAGTCAACATGCAAAATTCAGTAGCATTTCTATACAACAATAATGGATTAGCTGAAAAAGAAATCAAGAAAGCATTCCCATTTACAATAGCTACAAAACGTATCTATGAATAAATCTAAGCAGAGAAAAATAAAAGAATTCTGCAATGACAACTATAAAACAGTGGTGAAAGAAAATGAAGATACCAAAGAAATATCTTATATTCATACATTGGAAGAATTGGTGTTATTAAGATATCCATACTTTGGGCCGGGGGTTTAGCTCAATGGTGTAAGTGCCTGCTTGGCAAACACAAGGTTGTGAGTTTGATCCCTGGTATCAAAAAAAAAAAAAAAAAGATATTCATACTATTCAAAGTGATCTATAGATTCAATGCAATATCTATCAAAATACTAAAACATTCTTCATAGAAACAGAAAAGAAAAACTAAAATTTGTATGGAATCGCAAAAGATCCTGAATAACCAAAGCAATACTGAACAAACTAATAATGTGGAGGCATCATACTACTTGGTTTTATGCCACAAAACTATAGTAACCAAAATATGATACTTGCATAAAAATGGACATATAGACCAATGGAATAGAATAAAAACCACAAGAATAAATACTGGTAAAGGAACCAAGAGCATGTATCAGAGAAAGGTCAGTCTCTTCAATGAATGGTGATGGGAAAAGTAGGTATGTAAATGCAGAAGAACAAAACTAGACTGCTGGACTTCCGGGAGAACATGGTGGACAGATAGCAGCAGCTATGGAGGCTCTCTGAAACACCCAGCTTAGAATTCAGGAATGGTGCGGAGTAAGGAATCATAAGCAAGAGGAGATATGCCCCGGTGACCCAAGAATGAGCTGGGCTGAAAGAAACCAACTGGGAATGCAATCCTGGTGCTATAACAGGAACAGATAAAGCCTCAGCATGGAAGCTGGAGCCCGCACCATTGGAAGCCGCGATTTGGGTTTCCCGCCACCACCACTGCGTCTGCATCGGCTCCGCAGTGAGACAGACGCATGAAAGCTCTGAGAACGGGAATCGGTGAACCGAGTTGAGAGTGGGACGGACGGGGAGCCGTGCATCCACCTCCAGTGAGTGAGGGAAAACTGGGACTCTTCCACAGTCTAGGAGACTCCAACAGAGGACATTCTGGGACCGGGCAGACTTGCGGGAACAGGGCGCTGCAGTGACTTCAGTCACCAATCCCCCTCTCAAGCGAGATTGGTGAGCAGTGCCTAGCCCACGTGACGCTGCTGGCTGACACCCAGTAGGCTAGCACAGCCCAGGTCCCAGCTCCTGAAGGTAGATTGACCTGGAGGGGTGGGCCCCACATAGGCTGCCTGGTCTGCAACTTCCTGGTGTGCTGCGGTGGGTGGGAACACCTAGCCGGCGCAATTCAATCAGACTGTGGCTGACAGGGAAGGAAGCTGGGCCTCCTATATATGCTTGCATATATAAGGAAAAAAGAATATGGGAAGAGGCAGCAACAAGAAAGTGTCCTCGGCCCCCAATCCTGAGAAAGAGGCAACAGCAGACCCAGCACCAAAAGATATAAAGCGCTATCTCGAGAGCCTCATAGACAAGTTCAGGAATGAAGTTATTAACGACCTGAAGCTAGACATAAGCAGAATAGTTAGAGAAATGCTAAGCACCACCCAAGAAAAATCAGATGGTGGAATGGAAGAACAGAAAAAGAGGGGAGAATTGTTTAATGGAGAAAATAGAGAAAGCATAGAATTCGTGAAGCAGGTTCAAAGAGAATACCAAGAAACTAAAAAGTCTATCGAAAACTGGCATAACAGCTTGAAAGAAACTAAGGGCAGATTATCTGAACTGGAGGGCAGATTTGTAATATGGGAGCATGAAATGAAAAACTTCTTAAAAATAACAAAGAAACAAACAGCAATAATACAAAGACTAGAAGATGATAAGAGGGTCTATAACTTAAGAATTAAGAACATAAAAGAAGTAGGTACACAAACAAATGAACTATAAAAGCTGCTCACAGAAATAATCCAGGAGAATTTTCCTAATTTAGCAAAAGGTAAAGATACTCAGTTGTATGAAGCATACAGGACCCCAGCCACCTACAACCCAAACAGAGCAACACCCAGGCATATAATAATCAAAATTCCAGAAATCCAATACAAGAACAGAATACTAAAAGCCATCAGAGACAAGAAACAGATCACTTACAAGGGAACACCCATCAGAATTACAGCAGATTTCTCTGCACAAACCATCAAATCACGAAGAGTGTGGGGGGAAATAATTCAAGCTTTGAAAGATAATAATCTCCAGCCAAGATTGATATATCCTGCACAACTATCCCTGGAAATTGATGGAAAAACAAGGTGCTTCCAGGATAAAGAGGAACTAGGGGAATATGCAACCACCAATTCAACTCTACAGAGAATACTGCAAGATATTCTAAAAAAGAAAAATACAAAGAATCCGGAAGTAGCGGCAGAGAGGCCACAATGAATGGAGCAGAAAACAAAATGAAGAAGACAAACTGACAACTAATGACAGTAAAAGAGCTCAACAGAAATGAGGCAGAGAAGATTGGATGATAGGAACAGCTATTTTGGAGAAAATGACGTCTTAACAGGTAATACTGATTTAGTATCATCTTGTTTTGAAGTCTCATCAAGCTTTTGTTCTTCTGTCTCCATTGGTCTAAACAGGTGGTATCTTATTGGATTTTATTATATATGATAGTATAAGCAAAACCTTTTATAGACAAGGAGATTATACAGAAACTATTGTTTATTTTTTGTTAGTTGATTCTAAATACCCTGTAATACTGTCATTTTCTTAAATGGTTTTACATTGTTTTGATATATTTGATGCTACAGTATATGAAGTTATATTCAAAGATTTCAAGGAAAGAGACAATATGGTAACTACTTTTATGTCGGGATAATCTTGTGGTGAAACACTATTTTGCTTAAATGGTTATGTTTTGATCTGCGTTGATTTGCTGTTATGCCCTCTTTTATCTCAATCTCCATTTTATTATTTACTTTTTTATCCTTTTAATTAAAGGAAAATAAATTAAACAATAGCAGGATATATTATACTAGCCCACTTTGACTTTCCATTATCTTGATTTAAAGCCCTTGTATTGCTCTCACCATCTTGTTTTGACTGATGTTCCTCTATTCTGTTTTGCTTGATAGTACCAGGTTCAAAAGTTTAGGCAACAGCTGTGAAGATAGTGGGATTCATTATGACGCCCATTCTGGTTGACTATTATCTACTTTTGAAGACCTATACTGTCTCCAATGTTTTGGTTTTGTTGGTTTTGTTCTTTACTGTTTTGTTCAATTTTATTATAACTAATGATATAGGCAATTCTACTAGAGATAGCGGGAGGCATTATGGTAACCATTGTTGATCACCTAGTATTATGCTTTTACATTATCTATTACGTCCACCCTTTTGATTTGATTGACTGTTCTGTTATGTCACATTTGGTTCTACTCTCTTCCAGAAAAGTAATAAGAACTGTGGGAACAACAAAACCCAAAATGTGTAATTGTCATTGTACAAAAGAGAGGAAAAGAAAGTGCTGTAAACGATATAACTGCATGTATATTTAAGTGTATTAGATAGATAATGATATTATTGAGTTTTGTTGGATCATTGAACAGAACTGTTTGCAGTCTCACTGTTGGAATGTCCACTTTATAAGCTTTAATTTTGTAACTTGAACAATTGTTTCTGAGATGACAAAATGTAATCCATTAACTAGTGATTTCCTACTGTTTATTTTTTTCTGTAAATCTGTATAACTTGTACCCTTTCTCTGCTTTTTTTTCTTTTTCTCCTTAAATAAAATTTTTAAAAATATATTAAAAAAAGAAACTAGACTGCTACATCTCATCATATGCAAAACTCAACACAAAGTGAACCAGGAGTTTAAAAATAAGACCTGAAACTACGAAGCTACTGGAAGAAAACACTTTTAGGCATTAGTCTAGGTAAAACAGTATAGGAGGCTATTCTAAAAACTAAAAATAGAAAAACCGTATGATACAGAAAATCCATACTAAGTGTGAATCCAAAGGAAATAAAATCAGTATATATAAAGAGACATCTAAATCTCTATATTTACTGCAGCACTATTCACAATAACCAATATATAGTGTCAACGTAGGTCCTTACTGACAGACAAATGAGTAAAGAAAATGTAGCACATAAACATAGTTTTCAGACTTAAAAATTAAATTCTGTCATTCGTGACAACATGGATGCAACTGGAAATCATTATTAAGTGAAATAAATCAAGCACAGAAAGACAAGTATTGCATGGCCTCACTCATACGTGGGACCTAAAATAGCTGAGCTTATAGAAGTAAACAATAAAATAGTGGTGACCAAAGACTGAAGGAAAAGAGGTGGCAGAGGGGATGCAAGGAGTGATCCAACTGGGCAGGAGAAGTAACTTCTAATGTTCTATAGTACAGTACAGTCACTACGGTTAAGAGTAATTAATTGTATATTTCAAAATAGCTGGTAGAAAGGGTTTTGAATATTCCCAACACTAAGAAACAATAAATGTTTGAGCCAATGGAAATGCCAAGTACCCTGATATGATCAATATACATTGTATTCAGGTATTGAAATGTCACAACACACCCCATAAATATGTACAATTACTGTCATTCAAAAAAATTTTTGAGACAGGGTCTTGCTGTGTAGCCCAGGCTGGCCCAAACTTGCAGCAATCCTGCTGCCTCAGCCTCCTGAGTGCTGAGATTACAGGTGTGCACCATTGAACACAAGTATTTTTTAAATTGTAACATGGCCTCCTTTAAAGTCTTCAGAACTCAAATTATTGTATTCCAATGACAACAGCAACACACTGAAACATATATTCTCTATGGTGTCCAATTACAAACTTTTGATTTTCTTTTCTTGGTGGTACTGGGGATTGAACTCAGGTCCTTAGTACTGAGCTACATCTCCGGATCTTTCTTATCTTTTTAGTTTGAGAGAGTTTTACAGAGTTGTTAAATTGCCCAGCCTAGGCTTGAAATTATGAGTCTCCTATCTCAGTCTCCCAGAGTGCTGGGATCATAAGCATGCAACATCATGTGCAGCGACAAGCTTAAATCTTATAATTGTCTATGACTATTTCATCTTAATTTAATTTCCAGGAATAAAGGGTCATATTTTCAAATCCTACTGCAAAAGTATACTGAGGGCCTAGTATGTACCAAGTAGAAGGGTTTTACATGTCATGGCTTTAATCTCACAGGAATGACAATGGCAACAGTACAGTACCTTGCACATAGCTCTGTACTTGTTGACAAGGAAGGATACCTATCATACTTCTTAGAGGAAAAACTAAAAAGCCAGTTGCATAATAATATTGTGTAATGTGCTACAGCCTTGCAAAATCAATATAAAAAGTTATAAAAATAATATAAAAACATGTATGGCTACACAAAGACACAGCTTCGAAAGCTGGTTCAAAAAAATGGAATCCAACAGTTTGTTCCATTCAAGAAATTCATCTAATGCAAAAAGATACTCAGGGTTAAAAATCGAAGGATAGAAAACAGCATTTCATGCACCAGAACCCCTAAAACAAGCAAAGGTAGCAATTTAAATTTCAAACTTGGTAAACTTTTAACTAACACAAACAAAGAAGGTCACTACATACTACTTAAGAGAACAATCCAACAAGAGGTAATGCTTATAAATATATATGCACCAAATACTCTACTGGAACACCTATCTTTATAAAATAAATACTTCTTAAAATAAACGATCAAATAAACACTAAAACAACCATAATGGGGGTCCTAACGCCTCACCTTTGCAAAGAGATAGATCAACTAAACAAAAAAATCAGTCAAGAAATATCAGAGCTGCATCACACCCTCAAACACTAGGACTTAATTGGTATCTGCAGAGTATTCCCTCCTACTACAACAGAATATGCATTCTTCTCTTCAGCACATGGTACTTTCTCCAAAACAGAAGACACACTAGTCTATGAAATAAACACAAAAGAGGGCCGGGGATTTAGCTCAGCAATGTAAGCACCTGCATGGCTGACGTGAGGTTGTGAGTTTGATCCCTGGTACCAAAATAAATAAATAAATACAAAAGAATCAAAATCACCCCACATGTAATCCATGACAGAAGAACCTATGGAAAAAGTAGAAAAATTTGGAAATTAACACACTCCTAAACAACCAATGGATCACAGATGAAATTAAGGAAGAAATTTAAAAATTAAAAAAAATTTTAGAAGTTAATGACAATGTCTATACAACTCACCAGAACTTATGGGACATTATGAGAGCAGTCCTGAGAAGGCAGTTCATTGCAAGCAAAGCTTATATTAAGAAAACAGAGCAAGTGAAAGAAATAACCTTATGAGGAACCTTAAGACACTTGAGAAAACAATAATCTAGGTGCAAACCAAAATTAAGAAGAGAAATCTAAAAGATTAGAATAGAAATCAATGAAATCAAGACAAAAAAAAAACACAAAGAATCAGTGCATCAAAAGGTGGTTCTTCAAAAGAATAAACAAAATAGATAAAACCATTACCCAAATTTACCACGAGGAAGAGAGGAAAGACTCACATTAATGCAATTAGACATCAAAAAGGTGAAATTACAACAGATATCATCTAAATCCAGAAGGTAATTTATGAAAAATTATATTTCAATAAATTAGAAAATTTTGAAGAGATGGACAAATTTCTAGACTCATACAAATTACCAAAGCTGACCCAAGAAGATACAAAACTACTGAACAACCCAGTAACAAGCAATAAAATTTGGACAATAATTAAGACTATACCAACTAAAAAAAAACTCAGGACCTGATGGATTCACTATTGAATTCTACAAAACATTTAAAAATGTTATACCAGCTATAATGCTCAAGCTCTTCAAAGAAACTGAAAGTGACAGACTGCTTCCAACTTCACTTATGGAAGCCAGCATCTTAACTCTGATTCAGAAACTGAGTAAAGAGCCAGCTAAAAAAGCAAACTATAGTACAATATCCTTAATGAACATAGATGCAAAAATTCTCAATAAGATATTAGCTAACAGAATGCAGCTCATCAGCAAAAAAATTATAAAACATAACCGAGTAAGTTTCATCTAAAAGATGGAAGGATGGCTAGACATACTAAAATCAATAAATGTATTACATAATATAAACAAAAGCAAGGTCAAAAACCACATGATCTTATCAATAGATGCAGAAAAGGCTTTCGAGAAAAATCCAACATCTTTTTCATGATAAGAACCCTAAAGAAAATAGTTGTAGAAGGACCATACCTGAACTTCATGAAAAATATTTATGACAAACCAACAGTCAACATCATGTTAAATGGGGAAAATTTGAAAGTATATTCACTAAAAGCAGGAAGAAGACAAGGGTGCCTTCTATCACCACTTCTATTCATCAATGGACTTGAAATATTAGGCTGAGCAATCAAGCAAGAGAAAGAAATAAACAAGATATATATAAGTAAGAAAGAACACAAATATTCATTATTTGCATAATATATGATACTCTACATAGAAGGCCCAAAGAATTCCATCAAAAAAAAACCTCTTGGAATTAACAACCAACTTCAGCAATGTAGTAGGATACAAAATCAACATATAATAATCAATAGCATTTGTGTACATGAATACTGAGGAAGGAAATTATGAAAGCAATACTATTCACGGTAGCATCAAGAAAAATGTTACTACCTAGATTTTAACCTAACGAATGAAGTAAAAGAGCTCTATAAAAACAAACAAAAAATTACAGTACTCTGAAAAAAGATATTGAAGAAGACATCAGAAAATGGAAAGATGTCCCCTGTTCCTAGATAGGCAGAATACCTATTGCCAAAATGACCATACTCCCCAAACTGTTACACGATTCAATGCAATTCCAAAATACCAACAGCATACTTACAAACAAACAATCCTAAAATACATATGGGATTCAAAGAGACCTAGAATAGCAAAAGCAATTCTGGGCAACAAGAGCAAAGCAGCAGGCATCACATTATTTAACCTCAAGGTACACTACAAAGCAATAGTAATAAAAATGGCATGGTACTGGGACAGAAACAGATGTGCACACTGATGGAATAGAATAGAGGATGCAGAAACATTCTCAGACACATTCAGCTATTTGGTCTTTGACAAAGGGGCCAAAAGCATACGTTAGAGGAAAGACAGTCTATTCAACAAATGGTGCTGGGAAAACAGAGTATCTTCTTGCAGAAGACTGAAACTGGACCCTATCTGTCACCATGTACCAAACTAAAATCAAAATTGATCAAAGATCTAAACATTAAAACAAAAACACTGAATCTATTAGAAGATAAAATAAGTAAAACACTTGACACAAATGTAGGAAAGGATTTCCTACACAGAACCACAACTGCACAGACATAATAGCAAGAATCAACAAATGGGAATATATCAAATGAAAAAGCTTCTGCATAGCAAAGGAATCAATTAGTCGAATGAAGATACAACTTACAGAATGGAAAATGATTCTTCCAGCTCTTCCTCAGACAGAGGACTAATATTTATAATACATAAGGAACTCAAAATAATAATCAGAATACCTAAAATAAGAGACTGGGCAAGTGAAATAAACAGACATTTCTCAGGGGTAGAAATGCAAGTCGCCAAAAACTATCTGAAAAAATGTTCAGCACTGCTGACCATTGAAAACTGCAAATCAAATGATTCTCATCTTACACCAGAGTGTGGCAATTATTACAAAATCAAACAATAACAAATTCTGGCATGTGTACGTGAAAAAAGAATCCCCCTACACTGTTGGTAAGAAGGTAAACTACTATAAGCATTATGGAAATTCCTCAAGAAGTAAAATTATAAATTCCATATGACCCAGCTATCCCCCTGCTAGGTGTCTTCCCCAAAAAGCTAAGGACATCATAGTATAGCAACACACAGAAACAGTCTCACACACACACACACACACACACACACACACACAGAACTACATCAGCACAATTCCTAATAGCTAAATCCTGGAAAAAAAAAACCCTTATAGTCATCAATGGATGATTGGATAAAGAAAACGTGGTATCTATATATCATGGAATATTGTTTGGCTATAAAAGGAGCAAATTTGGGGTATTTATAGGAAAAGGAATGCACTTAAAAATTTGATGTTGAGTGAAATCAATCAGACACACAAGTTTAAATACAGTGTAGCATCTCTTATTTGAATAAGGAAAATTACAAAGAGCACAAGAAAGGATGGGTAGAAAGAGACACCAGGGGATAGATTCCTTGCAAATGGGAAGGGGTCCAAGAGAATGTGGATGAGAGGGAAGGGGAGAAGAACAGGAAATAAGCAGAGCAAAGGTATGCCATGTACAAGAAGCTAATGACCTCAATGAATGTAAACATTATATGTTATAAACATGAGATAGGGTTAACAGTATCAACAAGAATGAAAATCAGGAAAGGAGATTTAAAAGAGGAGGAAGGAAGGGGAAGGGGATTTAAGAAAAAGAATCAAGCTGTATTATATACATGTACCTACTTCCCAAGATGATGGTCAACTGCATGTACTGCAAACATGTACTAATAAGAATGATAAAAATAATACAAACAAATATATGACTACATTCATACACATTTATATGCCATCTGAAAAGATATGCATCAGATTTTTAACAATATTTCCCTAAGAAGTAGATTGGAAGCATAAAAAGAGGACTTTCCTTTTTCACTTTGTCTGCTTTTTTTTTTTTTTTTTTCTCTTTGGTTGAGACAGTCTCACTGAGTAGTTCAGAATAGCCTTGAACTCACTATGTATCCCAAGTTTGCCTTGAACTTGTGGTGATCCTCCTGCCTTAGATTCCTGAATGCCAGGATTACAGGAGTGTCCCACCACGCACAAAATGTGCACCCCTTATTGCTTCGAGTTTTGAAGGTTTACAATAAGCATGCACTAATTTTATATCAATTTTCAAATTAAAACTAACATAGAAACAAGCTATTAAAAGGAAGCAGTTGCAAGTCCTGTAACAAATTTGTCAAGAGAAAGAGTTTAATACAATAGCCGCCCTCTTCCCACACCAAAGGTGTCCTCTGTCTTCTGTCACTGTAAATGCCAAAAGGCATCTGACACCATAATGAATCATGACTGAAGTCTGGGAGATTGGGACTTTGAATAACAAAAGATCACTTGGCAACTGCAGTATTAGCTGCATCACAGGTTGCAGAGCTTACTTTTAAACTGTTTTACTGAAACATACCATTATTTATCAACAATAAATGACATTTCTTAAACTGCACATGTATCGAAAGTATGCTGCACAACCATGATTACAGCATTCACGAAGGCAGAAGCAGGACTGCAAGTTCAAGCCTAGCCTGGGAAATCTAATGATTTAGGTAGAGAGGGATGAGATGTAGTTCAGTGTGAGGCCTTGAATTCAATCCCTAGTATCGCTAGAAAAAAAGCATAAATTTGATAGGTGTGTATACACACCTATGAAGCCATCACCATGATCAAGATCGTGAAAACATCCATCATCCTCCTAAATTTCCTTTTGCACCCTGACTTCAGCAACTACTGATCTGAATGCTTGGTTTAAGTCATAACTGACTTAGTTTATAACATAATAAAGATAGATACTTGTGGAAACATTTATACAACACTAAATATTAATAAATACTTTCTTCTACATCAGAATATGTTCTCCATTGCAAGTTTAGTGTGCCAATCCTCATCTAGGTAAAGTTATACAGGCTCAGGGGCTGGGGATTTAGCTCAGCGGCATAAGCGCCTGCCTTGCAAGCAGGCAGTCGTGAGTTCGATCCCGGGTACCGATAAAAAGGAAAAAGACAAAAAAAAAAAAAAAAAAAAAAAAGTTATACAGGCTCCTACTTTGCTCCTGAAAATAGGTTTTAAAAGGTTTATATTTTCCCCATACACAATGCTTAAACCAAATAATCATATTAAAGCATGCAATCTATTCTAAATTACATACTCTACAATAGATTATACATTAATCAAAATAAATCTACCAAAACAGATAGAATCATACTAAGTGAGATCAAGTTATTAGGCTATAGCTTAAAAGAAATTCTTTAGAATAATCTAATTTGGCCTCAAATTTTCCCTTTTTTCCCTGCAGTCCTGAGGATCCATCCCAGGGCCTCCCTCATGATAGGAAAGTACCCAACTCAGAGCTACACCTCCAAACTCCGACCCCTCCAATTTTCTTTTTAAAAAGCCTTACTGCTTCAGTTGATAATAATGGTAAATTTCATTTACAGTATTTGTATTATTTTCAATAATCATTGTCATAGGAATAATTTATTCAACAAAGGTTTAAGAGTCTAGCAAAGACCAAACTCTGATCTCAAAGGAAGCAATAATTATGACCTCCATAAATTATCAAAAAGTCAAATTTTAATAGATTTTCAACTATTCTCATATTCAGTTATGTTCTACCATGAACATCTCAATCTCTCCATCCACATGCACACATCGTTCCTCCAGCCTTATGACTAAAAGCAACACTACTGAAATGACTTATGCTTTAACACCTTTACATAGACCAATGGGAGTTCCTTTAACCTTAAAAATTATAGTTGTTCAATAATGTTTGCACAATACATTCTCACTGCATCTTGTATACATAGGTTTACTAAACTATTTCATTTAACATGCTCCCAATGCCAGGAGATTCTCAAAAGACACAGATGCTTTCTCTAGTTTTCTGCCTCCTTAACTTCCTTGTCTCTATGCCTAGTGGCACACCTAGCCAAATAACAGTAGAATAATAGACTAAAGAAAAATAAAAACAGTGCAGATGTTCCTGCAAGCCTAAAACTGGTGCTTTAACCTGCAGTGAAAACTTAATAAATTTTGCACTATGTTCGTTTAAAGTCACTCCAATACTTACTTTCATTCAGAATGCATTAGAGATATTCCTCCGATACATCTCAAGATTTTAAAAATCAAATTCTCTTTGAAAGGTAAAAAGTATGTGAATCAAAGTATCCATCAATTCATTCTCACTTGTTCTTTTTCATTATCAAATATTACTGTCTGGATGTTAGCAAGTCTATTTGAATGAGGCATGTTTCAAAAACAGCAGTGGAAAGAAACAGGACAATATGCACGACTCGATATCCTCTTTTGAGGTAGCTCTTTGTCATCTTTCTTTTTTCTCCAGACTCTTAAGCCTTAAAGTTAGTCATTTAAAGAGCATCTTAGATATTTAAAGTTAATATCAACATATTTATAAAAGACAGCAGGGTAGTTAACATTCGTTTGGGTCAAATCAACTTACCCAACTGCCAATTTTCTGACTAATGCAGAACCCCAGTGAGTCTTGACCAAACAGAAATATTTCATGGCTCTCCAGTCAAGATGCCACTGATCAATGTTCAAGCATTCTGACACATCATTAAGCCAAACAACATTTTAAAAATTGAGGCTGACCAAATGCTCTGATATTTGAATAATTTCAAAATCATATCATTAAAACTGAGAGACACTCAGTTTTGTAATCATAGGAATATAGCCTAAATTTTCAAATTAAGAGGGTCAGAAATGGCTTATCAGGAGTACTGGGGCTTTCTGGACAGAAAAGACAAGACATTTGAATACCCACAAATACTCAGTAATAAAAAATTGTAATAGTGAAGCATTAGGGCCCTATGAGGGAGAATCTCTTCTATCATCACTCAAGAAAACTCAGCTATACAAGAGAGTTTGGGGAATTCTAATCTTCAAATGAATAAACTGGATTCATGCTAATTCAGCTCTTTGGGCAACTTAATTTCCTGAGTTCTTTTCCCTTTGTCAAAATGTTATCCTGAGGCTTCCTTTATGTGACAGTGTTGTGAAAGCAAAGTATTTTGAGTGTTTCTGAGACTAAGAGAAAATAAATTAAAGCAAGCCTTGTGTTAGGTCTTTCAATGTAAATGCATTTACATAAGTCCATGTTAGTGTGCACAGGCATCATCCTATGATTGTAAGGCAGGGGTGATTTTAAAACTGTATGTCTGTAATCCCAGGCTGAGGCTGGAGGATTCCAATTTCGAGCCAAGCCTGATCAATTCAATGTCTTAGCAAGGCTCTATCTCAAAACAAAGCAAACATAAAAGTAAATAAAAGAAGGATTTTCATTTCCGGTACCAAAAAAAAAAAAAAAAAAGAAGAAGAAGGATGAGAGACTGTAGCTTAGAGTGAAGGCTTTGGGTTCAATCCTCAGTACCTCAAAAACAAGACAAAGAAACCACAAAAAATTATAAGCACAAAGCAGTTGGTAGACCTGTTTGACCAGTCTTTTGTCCTTTCTTCTGCATTTTGTTGAAAAACACCTCTCTCCAGACATCTCCAACCTACCTACTATAATAGACTCATGGCTTTCTCTTCCTCACATGGAAAAATGCAGGTATCTTCCAAACTTTTGCCTCACTCATCAAATAATTAGTGTATTATTTGTGAGTAACGCGTATCATGGAGTTACCAGCTCTCCCTCCAAACTGAAAATATCAGCGAAATTCCAACCTACCTGTCGCCACCTACAGGGAAAAGCAGTCCTCACATTGAACCGTGCTTGCACAACTAAAAAATTTTTGAAAACAGCAGTATTTCCCAGTCTCTTAAAAATCTCAAGGTGAACTTATTTGATTAAAAGTCCCAGAGCATGGGCTATTACCTGATATCTTGTGCCAAAAATTCGATCAAGGGAGAAAGATCAAAGAGGTCACAATTCATAGGAATCCTTCATCAAGACCACTGTGTTTTGACATTCTAAGCAGAAAACACTGCCAGAGAGAAACAGTTACAAAGTCAAAACTGGATGAAATGATTTAAAAATACATAAAACAACAATATATTTACTTTTTTCAGTATGAGAAGCATGACAGATTTACCCAGTTGTACCTATATGCCATCACAATCTGGTTTTTATAACTGTTTTCTTAATATTTTTATTTCTTAATTGGTATACTCAGCACATTTCTAACTTTGCATGCCTACAGAAAGCTCCCATAGAAATTTTGTAGACAGAAATTTTATAGAAACTCTATAGAAAGTAACCACAGTTTTGGTTAGATATTTCCTCTCCATTGGGATTTGTTTTCCAATTTTTTTTTTCTGAAAGAGTACTACTCTTCCCAAAAGAGTACTAGTACTATTCTAGATTACTACTACAAGAACATTATAAGAAATATATACACATATATGTGTGTAAATATATACATATATGTGTGTGTGTATCTATCTTTTACAAAACTATTTCCTCCTGCTCCCTGGACAGGATGACAACTCTGTTCTCGTGGAGACTGCAAACCACTGTTCTGAGTCTTCCTTGCAGCAGGGCCAGGAGCTCTAACTCAGAGTGATGGGAACCCCCATTGAGCTTTAGGCTTGCAACAGTGTGGTACTGTATACCCCATGTTTCCCCATCACCTGATGATGGCAGAGACTGGACTGCACCTTGGGCAAATCTGCAAAGGTGTTGCTGAAACAGACGTATTTCTAGTTGTATGAAATGCCCTGGACACTATTCTCAGGCTCCTTACTTATATTTCAGTAATAGGCATTTATTCACTAAGTTGAAAACCACTTTGTTTGAGTCTAGAACTATTTCCAAATTGTAATTAGACACATCCATGACCCAGAAATCCTCAATCCATATCTCTAGTTACATCATGAAGTCTGAGAGACATGAGCCTTCATCAAAACAAAGAAAACATGAAGGCTATGATAAAAAGGAATTGGGAATATATACATAATGATAATAAAGAAAATGCCAAGATTCTGAGAAACAAAACTGTTGAACCCAAATGGGAAGACAGCAAGAACATATTTGACTTTTCAGAGATATCCTATAAAATACTTTCATAAGATTTCTTGGAAGATAATTAGTACCTTTACAGATATTGCCAATGACCAGTATTATCTTGGGAGTTTTAGGTTTCTCAATATTCAGAAAGAAATTAAACACTTTGACACAGATGTACTTTGTCTATAAGAAGTTCATAAGATCATTATAGACTAGAAATTAAGCCAAGTTTTGGATCACTGGGTTATCACTGTGAATATAAGACGTGAATGGGAAGGACGCATGATTGCTGTGCCATTTGCTTCAAACATTACAAATTTTCACTTTTATCAGTGAACCCAGTAGAATTCCACCACTCTGATATTCCTGTCTTAGACAGAGAGAATGTTAGATTAGTTTTATTCTTGCAGCCCAAAATTCCCTACACTGCCTCTCCTGCAATCTGTGCTGCTAGCACATCTGTTGTATAATCCGAGGTGAGGTGATATTAAGTGGATCTAATTGGCAATGTTACTGGCAGAGATTTCCAGTGTTGCTCGTCAGAAAAATGGTAGTTTCTGCCCTATTATTATGTGTGGTGACTTTAATTGTGTTCCTGGTCTCCACTTTATAGTTTCATAAAGGAAGGAGAGTTGAATTTTTAAGGACTTGCTATAGGAAAGGTATCTGGCCAAAAATAGTCTTTACAAAGACAAAGAATTTTACCTATTCCAATTTGACTCCCAAACTTAGGTATCCCATAGCACTATGTGAATCAGGTACAGCAGGTTCCAAAAGTAGAAAATAAAGATGGTGATGTGACACACAAAGACAGCTTGATAAAAGAGGACCTAGTACCAGCTGAAATGTTATCTTTGAATTTATGACACCATTTCAGCTTGTCATTTGTTTATTCATATTACTTTCCTGACCCTGGAATTCTAGAAGTGACCACTCGTCATTTGCAAAGTGTCATAACTGTGGATTATATTTTCTACTCTGCAGAAAAGGAAAATGTTGCTGGGCACCCAGGAACTGAAGTTGCTTTGATTGGTGGCTTGAAACTTCTAGCTAGAGATAATATGAATGTTTGAAATCTTTTCCTTTTTAACTTAGCTACCACCTGCTTTTAACTCTTTGTTTTACTAGAAAAAGAGAACCAGAGAATTCAAGGGTTGGGAAAACAGAAGCATCAAGTCATTTGCGCTTTCTATCAGTAAATTATGAAATCAATTATTGTACTTAGAAATTATTGCCTCTGAAGATATTGTCATATCAATGGTCAAGAATAAACTTATATGGCTCACTAATACTATTAAATTAGTCTTGAAACATTAAGTCAGTTAATCAGGCCATCAGCAGGATTAACATGTTTGATTCCCTTGTGGCCCTGCTCACATTGGATCGTTATCATTTTATGTCTGCTACCTTTATTAGTATATAATGGCAGTTCAAAGCAGCTATAATTTACATTAAATTTAAATGGGCTGAGCTCCAGCCAATCTTTTATTCACATTCAACTGCCTCTTCAATGTGTCCAGTTGAATATTTCACCAGCATCTCAGCCTAAGAAGGGCACCAAAGCTCTTAATTTCCATCCTCAAACCTGTCCCCCAGCTCTGACTGGCTCCTTTCCACTCAGTGAGTCTCATCTCCATAAATAGGACCACCATTTATCCCAGTATGCAGGCCCAAAACCTAGCGTTGAATTCTTCTCTTCCTCTGTGATTCTAATCTTTGGGCAAGTCCTTTTTTGTCAGATTAATCATTTTATTTTACCTGTTTTAGTTTCTGTTTTGACTGGTACATGTTTGCAGTACATAATGATTATATTCACCATGGGGAGTATACGTACATAACGCATCTTAATTCTTTTTTTCATCCCCTTTTCCTTCACTTCCTCCATCCCTCGATCCAATTCCCTTTTGCAAAAGATCTATCTCCCTGTTTCCCATTGTCTTTTACTTTGCTCTTTATTTATTATTTGGTTTCTCATGTAAGATAAACTGTGTGATATTTAAGCTCGCATGTTTGATTTATTTCACTTAATATTACTTTCTCAAGGTGCATCCATTCTCCCACAGATAACTCAAGTTTATCTTTATGGCAAAGTAGTACTCCACTGTGTACAAATACCACATTTTTTATCCATTCATCTGTTGATGGACTTATGGGCCACTTCTATAATTTAGCTATTATGAATTGTGCTACTATAAATATGGATATGCATGGATCACGGTAATATGATGACTTTTAACTCTTTTAGAAGATACCTAGAAGGTGAACAGCTGAGCCAAATGGAATTTATAGTTTTACTTTTTGGATTTGTGACTCTACCTTCACCTCACATTCCAAATCCATCTTCATCTGCTGCTGTCTTCCAGGTCCAAGCCGTCATCATGTCTCACCTGAACTACTGCAAGGGCCTCATACACTATTCCTCTATCCTTGTCCCTAGAGAGTTCTACTCTATACAGTAGCCAAAATGGTATTTCAAAGAAATCTTCAGGGGCTGGAGGTATACCTTAGTGGTAGAGCACTTCCGTAACATGCCTGAGGCCCTGAGGTCCATCCACAGAACAATCAAAAATATGTTTAAATAAATAAACTTAGACATTCTTTTTTCAAAACCCTCCAATGGCTTCCCAACATACTTTCAACGAAGTTCAAACTGCTTGCCTTCGAAATACAAACCCTGCTTACCTCTTTCAACTCAGTCACCCTGTCTCAGTCCTGCCTTTGTTCTCTCTGCTCAGCCCCACTGGCCTTTTTGCTGCCCCACAAATACATCTGGATCACCCCTAAGGGCCTTTGCACTTGTGGTTCTGTCTGCCTGCAGGGTGCTCCCCAAGATTAGTTATGCCTGGCTCCTTTTCATAGCTTCAGATTTGACTTGAATGTCAATGAGATTCCTCAGAGAATTTTTCCTCCCCTCCTCAATTTATAAATTCCAGTACAGGAACTGCATCTGTCTGCTGCACCAGTAATGCATATAGATTGCCATAGCCTAAAACAGTATGTGGGACATAGTAAAACTTAAGTAGAATAAATCTTACCTAAAACAGAAACTTTGCTTAACAATTACATTTTAAAAGTATCACTTCCATATTTAAAAATACTAATACTGGCACCTAGAGACCAGTAGGGAAATGATAATGCAGACTTGAATGTTCCTTTGGACTCTTAGAGCTACTAAAATTAAAAACTGAACACTCAGGTAAGTTCAAGTATACCTACCAAGCTCCTGCTCTGTTAGACACTTTGGGGGTCACAGTGATGAATCACCCTCAAAAAACTGAGTCTAGACGGAGAAAAAAATAGAGACAATTAACCAGAATCTGAGGAAGAAAATTGTAAATACCATGAAAGACACAGGATGCTTTGGGTCACAGATAAAGTCATGGCCTTAACATATTTTCACATCAAATGAATGTTAGGATTCCTGGGAATATGCTTTGTGGGTTTTAAATGCTCTAGTATCGTTTTCCTCAAGAGTGTTGGCACATACATAGGAACAGTTGCAGTTGTCACAATAACTGGCATAGAGAGGGGTGCCACTGCCATCTGGTAAGCAGAGTCCAGAGATGCTAAATGCCCATCAGTTCCCAGACAGACTTGTACACTGAAGATTTCCCTGCCCAGATGCCAACACAGAAGTGGTTTGTACTCATCTAACTAGAATATTCGGAGTTCTTTCAGAGATTTCCAAATTAATATTTTTAACATGCTATGTTTTAGGTTGTCCCTATCAAACTCATTTTATCATTTTGAACTAGATCTTGTATTCATAAAATATCCAATAAAAAAAAAGCCTGAGCCCACGTACAAGATGAAGCAGAACAACAAGCCCCACCAAAATGTTCTCTGGGGCCCCAGGATAGCAGGTTTTCAGTCCCAGGCCAGATGAATCTGGGAAATGCCAATCCCTGGCAGTGAGCTCTTCCACAATGATGTCGCAGCATCTCTGTGTGATATGGTTATTCTCATTGCACAGAGACAGTGAGCCTGACAATTCCCCAATTACATAGTAAGGCGAGAAGCTGATCTTCAATTAGAATTTTCCTGCACAGGAGGATTAGAATCCTCCTTAAGCAGGAGTCCAGAGTGCACACAACCAGGTCCTAGGAATGGGGTGCTGAGGACTGGGTAAAGGGATGCAGAACGTTTGGCCACCAGCTAAAGAAGTCTATTCTGCAAGGAAACATAGCCCAGGCCTTCTAGCACTTCAACATAAGCTGGAAATCCTGGTTTTTGAGATCTTGTTTTTTCAATGCTGTCCCTCTAATTCAATTTACATTTACAAACAGTGTACAGGCTGAAGCATATCCATCTAGGACTAAATGTAGCCCACAGTCTCTAGTTTGCTCTTTTTGAACACTGGACCTAGGACTCTGTTTATTTGCATGCATCTGATTCAGTGTCAAGAAGGGTTCAGAAAATTTTTAAAAAGTTAAATATACAGACATCTAGGCAAGACTATCAAGAGAGGAGGACAAAGGCACAGGCTCAGGGACCTGGGTAGGTCATATCAGGTGAGTGGTGCCACTTTTGTCATGTTTTTGCTCAAAACTTCACAACATCCCCTATTTGGTCTTGCTTTTCTTTTTTCTTTATAGCAGTGAAATCCAGGGCCTCATGCATGCTAGGCAAGCACATTACCACGGAGATACACCCCCAGCCCAAACATCCCCTATTTCTCATTGCATCAAATCACAAGTTCCCCTTAGGGTTCTCCAAAATACACTCCTCTCCCACTTCTCCAGCCCTGTATTTCATTAAACCCCTGTGTCCATCTCTCTTCCTAGTTGGGTCAGTTCTCCTTGAGTGGATCTCTTCAGCAGACTATCCCCTCCCTACCCTTCAAAATCTTGCCCACATCTCACTTTTTTTATATGAAACTTTTCTGTGACAGTAAAAAGCAAAAAACTTTTAAACTCAAGGTCTGAGGTCACTCAGATATAAATTCAAATTCCACCTCTGCCACTGACCAGGAAAGGGGGATGTCACTGGATTGTTAGTGAATTCTTTGAACTTCAGAAGTTGAGAACTGTGAGTATCCCTTCTCTCAAATATTTGAAAATAGAAGTGTTTCAGACCTTGGATTTATGAAATATTTATACAATACATACAAAGACATATTGGGGATGGGACTGAAGTCTAAATTCAAAATTAATTCATGTTTCATAGATACGCCACACTGATTAGACTAGAGGAAATTATATATGGTATTTTTGATGCAACCGTTTGACTGCAACCTGGTGCATGGGAGTAGGTGTGGAATTTTCTATGGGTGGTCTCACAACAGTGTTCAAAAAGTTTTAAATTCTGGATCTCAGAGTTCTGGATTAGAGATGTCTAACCCCTAATAGTGCCTACTTTACAGAATTTTTTCTTTTCTTTTCTTGCATGATTGTGATGCATTACATGAAATAATGGTAAACTATCAGACCCCATACGTACTAAATTAATGTGAACGCTTATTATTATTATGGCTACTTGATGTTCACTGAATTTTCTTCTCTTCTATCAAGAGCTGCAGCTTTTATGCTACCTCTTCCAAAGCTCTGGTAGATTCCATGCAGCCCATGTTTGCTCTGTGCCCCCGGTTATCAGGCCTGCCTCAGCCCTCATCTTGGCTGTAAAGCTTTTTAAAGTATCTGGAGTAGGTTGGATATAACATAAAATCCATAGTCTCAAGAGGGTAATGAATCAGAGTTGAGTAACTCACACCCCACTTCTGAGACAAGTTAACTTACCCTCTCTGGCAAAGGCAAGAGTGCACACTGGGAAGATAAATATGCAGTTAGTCTCAGTGGTAGAGAGCTGCTGCGATGTTTACAATATCCCCACCACCACCACCACCACCATATTGTAGCCTACATGTTCCTCACCTCCACCTTCCCAGATCCCAAGCCTCACTTTTCCTTCTGATGCTGGAGAGGACACATAAAGCCAGATAAAGGCCACTATCCTTTCTTGAGTATGTGATGAGGAACCTGGATAAACAGCCACACTGAAAGTGGGATCTTTTGCTAGGACTAAAGAAAAAGCGTGTAGTCCACTACAGAAACCAAGGTGGCCTCTGCAGCCCCTGGCCGCACAATGTTAAGTCCACCACAAGCCAGCCTCATTCATCTTTTGATGTGTGTAGTAGCTGATGTGTGTAGCCCCTGGGCACCAGTGCCCACAGGCTTAATCCACTTCTCACTTTTCTCTTTTCTAAACAAGAACTGAAAGAACAACACCTTCGTGGAAGTTACTCTATGCTTCAAGTTACTCCATACTTTGAGAAGCCACCATCCCGCACAAAGACCATAAGAAATGTGACTGTCACAATGCTATACTCTTTAAAAAGCAAATTTTAGGGAGCTGGGATATAGCTCAACGGCACAATGCCTGCCTGACTAGCACAAGGCTCTGAGTTTGATTCCCAGTACAAAAAAATAAATTTTAAAAAATGTATTTTAAGGGGCTTCAACTATATTATGCCCAAGAACTGTTTCCTGAGAATGGAAATCGAGCCCTTTCAATTGTGCCGCCTAAGTTTCAACAACATGAAGTTAGATCAGAGGTGAGAGGGACCTAGGGCAAAATGGGCATGATCTCTGAGAATAAAAATGCCAAAAGAAGTGAGTGTTCTATCACGTCACTCTGGAATTAGCAGCATTCAAAAGTTCTCCAGTGATGACTGCAAAATCCGGCTGATCAAAAGAAAATAAGGTATGGGTCCCAAAGACCAAGACTATGATTCCAAGTAGAGGGACGGCAGTTTCCCTTGCTGTATAGGTTTCCCCATCTCATTTCCTTCCCTTACACCTCTGCCCACCAACCCACACTCTGGACCAAACACTCAGAAAGCCTTTGGGTGACCCTGCTCTCTTGGTCAAACTGGAAACAAATTTTATCTACTCGCACAAGAAACCTCACATCTTGAAGTCCCTGAGGTCAAGGGCCTGGTCAACAGGAGGGGATGAGGTGGGGGTGGGGCGCGGAACCGTGATTAATTGGATGAGTGCTGCAAGAGCGAGGGGGGCAGTTTGAGCCTGAGCCCTTGGCTTGCTGATCAAGCAACACAGGGCATCTTCTGCTCTCATTAGCCGCAAGTCACTACCAACCTACCCTAGGGGAATGCCTCCCAGTGACCTCCATCTGAGCAGTGGTTAGAGCTCCCCCTACAGCGGCGTCAGGGCCGGAGGAAGCGCCGCAGGGTCTAGGGTAAAGGGAGAGGACACTGGCAAGAGCCTAGAGGCATCTCTGGAAAACCTAACTCTGCTGACGTAGCCGGGAGAGCCAGGTCCTCTGCGCAGCCTGTCCCCTGTCCCCTGTCCCCACAGAGGGTCCAGCGTGGCCCTGTCTGAGAGGCACCCGCAGCTCTGCTAGGCCGGGGCTGCCAGCCAACCAAGATGCAGCGGGCTGTGGCTACCTTTTCTAGGAGCAGAGCGAAGGACATTTACCGGGAGCCTCAGGAGCCGTTGCGTCTCCACTCTGGGCTCTGCTGGGATAGCGAGACTGTCACCACCATCGCCACTGACTCTGTCGCCTCCCTCCAGCCGCCGCCGTAGCTCCCCGTGACTCTTGCCCGCGAGGCCAGCTGTTGAATGGTTCGCATCCAGCGCACAGAACGCAGGAGCGTTCTCGCCGCATCCAAGTCAGCGACGCAGGCGCGCTCCCCGTTGCCAACGCCCTGTATACCTCTCGCCCCGCTGCGGCCCTGGCGAGCTCGCGGCTGCTGCCTCCCAACTCCGGGCAGCGGGCTGCAGACTCTGGGCTGCGGGCAGCGGGCTGCGGGCTCGCCTGCCCGCCCGCTCACTCCCTCGGTGGACTCTAGCCAAACCAATTGCCTCCCCTCCCGGACTCCGCCCCCCTCGCTGCCATCTCTCAACTGGCCCGCAGGACCAATGGCAACAATGGACTAGTCCCGCCCCCTCGATTTCCCCAGGGCCAATCACTTCCTCCAGGGGAACCATTCAAGAAACCCCGCCCCTCTTGTGCAGCATAGCTGGAGCCAAAGCTTATCCTGTTTCACTGTTGCTCCTGAGGATTCCGAGGCCCTACACAGGCTAGCCCCTCTTCTTACCCACAAAATTATACCGATTCAGAGACTGCAACAAAGTGGTCTGCCGACCTACACACAACCTGTTTCCTCGGAAGAAACTTGTATTTTAAAAGCTAACGAGAGAGGTACTGATGCCCACCTCATCTCTGAGGCAAGACTGCTGAGAAATGGCCACCCACTTAGTCAGATCCTACACATTACAAAGTCAGCAAAAACATCGAGGGTCATCGACTGATTTCTTCACACTGACGTTGGTCATCATTTGTTTCTGTTGCTGTTGTTGCCTCTTATGTACAGGAGCCCTGCCCTCATAAGCTAGACAGTTGCCAAGGTCAGGGGTTCACTGGCTCTGCAGGATGCTACTTGGGTCCCTGGCCTCTTGGTTTGAGGCCAAGTGACACTGAGTCCTTGATAATTTCTGTCCCTTTGAAGCCAAACAAAACCAGCCTTGACCTTCCTCCCCCATGATGTCCAAGAATTTGAAGACAGTTTTTCTGATCCAGTATTCCTTCTGATCCACTATTCCTCCAAAGACATAAATTCAAGGACCTTCCTGGAATTGAAGCTATTTCCTATATATCCGTTCAAAGTAGATGCTGAGAATTGTATCTCTTTTTTACTCCCACCCCAGGGTGCAGTCCCTTCTGTACAGAGCAGACCAAAGTAGACACATCACTTGTCTGGGTGACTTTTGAACTTGAGCTCCCTCCCCAGTGTAGCATTTGCTTTCTTGATGGCCACCTCATAGAACTGATACTTATTAGACTTGCTCTCAGCTCACTCTGGGATACTTCTCACTGTGGCTGCTCTGACAGAGCTGTTTTATCCTGAGTTGTCTGCCATGGGGTGTTAATTTCACTCTCTTCTATCAAGATCTCTTTGCTGTTCATTTTGTCCTAAAAAGATGTTCACCTCTGTTTGCTATCACTAGCTTTGCTCAGATCCTCTTTTTGTTTGCACCCCAACTGCTCCTAAATGGTCACCTTGCCTGCAGGTTTTCACCCCCTTGACTGCCTTCCCAACACTCCTCTCATCCATTTCACACCAGAAGTCAGAGCTGGATCTCAAACACTAATATAACCATGACACCACACCCTGATTTAAAAGCTCACTCCAGCTTCCAATCCTTGTTGGCTCCCTCTCCTTATCCCCATTGCTTTCGAGGTAAGATCAAACCTGTGGCACAGAATATAAAACCCTTGGTGACCTGGTCTTCTCTAACTAGCATCATTTTTAGCTATTCTACCTCCATCACAGAGCACCCTTAATGTCAGGTAAACTGAGCTTCCTATTGTTTCTTAAATGAGCCATCTCAAATGAGACACTTCCATGCTCTTTTTACAGCCTCCAACAACTTTCTCCCTACCCACCTATATATGACTTGCAATACACTGATATCTCTTATTTACTCCTTGAACAGATGTCGTGCACATCTTCTCTCTGTGAAGTGCTGGGGACATAAAATGGATAAGATTTAGAGTCTTCTATTCCCAGGCCTTAAGTACGCAATGCATTTTTGTGTGGTTTTTTTTTTTTCTGCTAGGAGTGAACAGAAATGTGAAGATTTGATACCTCCATCAGGTGCTTCCAAATAGAGTGGAATAATCCCATTTCCTATTACATTGCCACATAAATGTCAAAGCAGCTAAGTGGAGAATTTTAAGGGAGCTGAGAATCAAGCCATGGCTTTGTACATGCCCCATAGGTATGTATTTTACCACTGACATACACCCCAACTCAAGGCAGCCCATTAGAATGATTGCTTTGGACTTCAGATTCATCTAAATAAACTAAAAAGTTGAAGAAATTGAAACAGATTTTCTTCCTTGCTGAATATCATTAAATGATATTTAAACTCATCCCATTAAGGTTGGTAATTTGAAGGCTATAGGTCATGGCCTTTTTCTTTCATATTCATCTTGAATTAAAACAAAACCAAACCTGTTAAATTGCCTTGTGTGTGACTGTGCGTATGTGTGTTAGTTTCTTTTTCTTTTTGTTTTTAATTTTTGCACAATGTATGTATCATTGTTAGCCCCTGATTGATGTTTTGAAATTTTGTTGTTTTTTTTTTTCTTTCTTTTTATCCTTGAATAAAATGGATTTGAAAAACATTTAAGATCACTTAAGCAATTTATAATACATTAAGTTTCCAGGTCTGAAGAGAAAGCATGAAAAGGAGTGTGTATGTTGTAAAAATCAACTAGTTGCAATTACACAATCACAGAATTTCTGTGTCAAAGTAATTTTTAAGTTAATTTTGTCCAACTCTACCCTAGATGCTTGAACTATTGTGTGGGCAGTTTTTCTCTCTTTACAAAGTTCTTGCCTCCTCTAAAAGTATGCTTTACTGTTACTGTGAAAATATGCCTGTCTACTGCTGTTTGATACATCTTGAGTAATTTGAGAGGCAGCTGGGATACTTCTTAAGCCATTTTGTGTGAGTTTTTTCCCCTTTCTCCAGTGCTCAATGGATCTTGAAGACCTCTTCTTTCCAAGTGCAAATCCCACATGGAAGAATAGCCTGTTAACATTTCCTAGTTAATTAGCATCTAGCATAAGGAAAGCAGATGGCTTCAGGGGGAAAAAAAAGAAAATGTAAAGGTACTTGTTTCAAACTGTAGTTTTTTTAAAACATTTTCATTTATTTCTCATATTTCAGCTTCATCATAACCTGAGTAAATATCTTGATTTCTATGTTATAGGGGAGGAAGTGAAAACTCATAGGTTAAACCATTCCTCAGAGTACTTAAATTTTAGTTCTGCCAATAACCTTGGGCAAGTGACCATGCCACTCTAGGATTCAGTTTTCGCATCAATAAAATAAGACGAGATGCTTTGCAAAGATCCTTTCAGCTCTGTCTGTAATTCTATCACTCCTGCTTGCTGACATTGGGGTTTGGAGGCAGAAATTGTTTTACTGATAGTAAGAAATCATTTGGGCACTAGCGATACTTTTTGGGAAGGACAAGCTCTTGTGGGATGCCAAAGTAGACAGCACGAGAGCAGTGAACACTCGAAGGAAGAAAGTACAAGAACCCCAGAAAAGAAGCTCTGAACTTCAAACTCATTACTCTGGTCTATAATACAACAACTTCAATTCAAATTTTGAACTAAAAATTCCAAGTCGCTTAATGATTAAAGAGTCTTCTATGCAAAGAGTGATTAAAGGCTGTTTTGGGAAACTATTTGATCATATTCAGAAAATGATTATCACAATCTATATTATTTAAAATGTATTTTACACCTCCTGCTTATTCCATATAGTAAAGAAGGGAGATAAGAAAGCACAGCCTGGTGAGGTCATTTGGAAGGAACACAACAGGGGTGGTGATGCCTTCTAATAATTTATAGAAGGCCCTGGCAATATACTCTTCTCCCCCACTCATTTACTAGGAGAACTGCAGGCGGACTGAGACATGGCCAATCTAACGACTCTGTATTTGCTTAAATTTACTAAGAAAAAGCAGACTTTATGCCTGACACAAAAGGAATTTACAATGACAGGTAAGACAGTGATGATCTTTAAACTGGTTGTACAAGAAACTGAAAGCTAATCCCTAAATGGATAAGCCTGCTTAATAATCTGTTCTTTTTAGAGTAATTGAAATATATTTAATCTTGATAATCAGTTAGTATCATACATGTTTAATCACTTTTTTAGTAAGTGGCACTAAGTTAATAAATAACACTAACCTACTTCACCAAGTTCTTACAAGGATTAACTGATTTTGGGAGGCGGTGCTTCAAGATGTAATATCACACTCTAATTTAGGCTGGCCTTGAACTCAGTTTGTAGCCCAGGCTGACCTGGAACTCATTCAATCCTCCTGCCTCAGTCTCTGACTGCTGAGATTACAGGTATGTACCACCACACCCAGATAATTAACTGATTTTAAAGGGTTTCAGAAGTTTTCTAAAACAGTGGCCTAGGAATCTGGACACTTCAGTCCAAGCTCTGTCTTTAGTAGGTATGTGACCTGTTTGTTTAACTTCTCTGGGCTCAGTTACTCCACCTGTAAAATGGGAGAGAACTGGGCTAAAAAATCTCCACATTTTGAGTCTGACATTCTAAAACTTTAAACTCACCATCATTGTATATACTTTTAATATCTTAAAACTGAAGCAATTTGCCTTCAGTTTTTCTGAAATCAGATTGCAGAAAAATTTTCCCAATGTCCTGCTGTTCCCAGACACAGCCACTTACTCATACTGACCCCAACAAAACTGCCCAAATAGAAATATAGCACATAGCCAGGAATGGCTATACATGCATGTGATCCAGCACTCTGGGAAGCTAAAGGATCACAAGTTCAAGCCCTGTCTCAGCAACTAATTGACTCAATGAGACCCTACCTCAAAATAAAAACATTTTCAAAGGGCCAGAGATGTAGCTCAGGGAAAAGGCCCTGAGTTCAACCCTCAAGGCCAGAATAAAAAAGAGCAACAGAGAATAATATAATGAAAATATAGAACAAAGGAAAGAATGGACTCTAGATTTCCACATTTTCAAGTTAACAAACCAGAAGTTATGTCTTAGTAACCATGGCTTCTTTCCCTTCCCATCATTTTTTCCTCATGTTTCTCTTTCTCAAGAATTGAATTTTTTCCACCTCTTGTCTAAAATGAATCAGGTGCCTTATTAGCAGCTCTAGAAATAACTGACCATTTACAAAAGAATTTAAACACAAATCTTTTAAAAAGAAAATGACATTATACAAATAAAAAGAGAAGCGGAAAACATTCTAGACTAAAGAAGTAGCCAAAAGCTGGGCATGGTGACACACACCTGTAATCCCAGCCCTTGGAAGGGGAAGGGGAAAGGAAAAGAAGAGGAGGAGAAGGAGGAGAAGGAGGAAGGGGAAGGGGAAATGGGAAAGGGAAGGGGAAAGAGAGGAAGAGGAGAAAAAGAAGGAGGAGGAGAGTAAGCCAATACCCTAAAGATTGGATAAGTACATACCAAAAAGTGAACTGTGTCTCTGATTGCCTGGCAGTTTCCTCATCACTTTAGCTTTAAAAATAGACTTAAGTCAGACCTGGAAGTATATACTGGTAGTCCCAGCTACTGGTGAGGCTGAGGCAAGAGGAATGCTTGAGCCCAGGAGTTTAGAGAGTCAGTCTGCACAAGACACCAAGACTTTGTCTCAAAAACTAGTAAGTGAAAATATGCTTAATGAGTATGTATGTTTTTAATCAGAATATTCACCTGAATTGTTTATAACTATATATTTATATATATTCTAATTAGAAACAATATAACTGTATTTGTCTTTAACAAAAGAAGAATAACTTTTTCAGAGAGTAGCAGTTAAAATGTCTGAATCTGGAATCAGATTGCCTGAGTTTACTCAGTTTCTCATTTATAAAATGGTAACCATAATAAAGGCTCTAACTCAGAATTATTATAGGATATAAGGCCTTCAAACAGTGGCTGACACACTGTAAGCACAAAATTAATACCAGCCATTACTTAAAGCATTAAATACTTATTGTAAATGCAATGTGTGTGTGTCAAAATATCAAACAGTACAGAAGACTTTAAAATGAAAATAGACTTTCCCTCTCTTTAACTTCCAGCCTCACTCCCCAAAATAACCACTGTTAACAGCTTCTTATATATCCTGAAAGAATTTGTGAGGGCAAACACAACATCTATCCTCTTTTTAACACACACACACACACACACACACACACACACCCACATACACACACGCACGTGGTCATATGATATGCTCAATGCACAGTGCTGCTGATTCACGTAATGATCTCTCCTGTATTTCTTTTCACAGTAGAACATCCAGATTTTTGACAAACTGGGCATGGTGGTGCACAATTAAAATCCCAGCACTCTGGAAGGCTGAGGCAAGAGAACTGCAAGTTTGAGCCCAGCCTGGGTACCTCAGCAATTTAATGAGATCTTGTCTCAAAATAAAAAAGGATCTGGGAAGATATCTCAGTGTAAAGATCCAAAAAATTACAGTACATCTTCAAATATTTCAGTTGCAAACTTTCGCAAATACAGTGGACCTCACATTACAAACACCAATAGACGGACAAATCACAGAAGTAGTTCAGGTGTCCACTGTAACATTTTAAGGTAACTATGAAAGTTAAAATAGTTTATTTACAGTATTTGTGTGTGAATATGTGTGTGTTGGGCTATTTTATACTTTACATTGTATATGTATGTCAAAGGTATATAAACTCACTTTGCGTGACTTTGTATATGTATGTCAAAGGTATATATGACCCACTTTGTATGAATGAATCCAACTAACATTCCACCCGAACTTGTAACTCAGGATCTTACTGTATAATAAAAAGCATAACTTTTACTATCTTAGCTATTTTCATGTGTATAGTAGTGTTAAGTCTATTTATATTGTAGAGGGGCCAATCTGTAGAACTGACATGCTGTAATCATTTTTAAACAACGGAATATGTAATTTAGGGAAGTATTTGAACTTTCTACATCATATTTATCTCTCTTCTATTTTGGTCTTTATTTACATATATATGAAGAACACATTCACACACACACACATATATATATATATATATATATATATATATATTCCTCATATAAAACAAACCACATGATATTTGAGCTTCTGTCTTACTTACTTCACGTAATAGTATGTTCTTAAATTGCTTCCATCTAACCATGAGCCTCATTTATCTTTTTATGGCAGCACAGAATGCCATTGTGTACAAATAACCACATTTGCCTTATCCATTCATCTGCTGATGGACATGTACATTGTTTCCAAGGTCAAGCTTATAACTTGTGCTACTATAAACATGGGTATTCCTGGCTCCCTAAAATATGATAGTTTTGACTCTTTTGGGAAGAAAGATAGCTGAGACAAATGGAATTTCTATTTTTAGTCTTTTTGAAGAGTCTCTACATTGATTTTGATAGTGGTTGTTATAGTTACTGCACTGCCTACACTGTATAAGCATTCCATTTACCCCCACATTCTTGATAGCATTTATCATTGGATTTTTTATGACAACCATTCTTTATGGGTAAGGTATCTCAGTACAGATTTAATATACATTTCTCTGATTGCCAGTGATTATGAGCATCTTTTTATGTATTTGTTGGCCGTTTGTACTTCTTCTGAGAAGTATCTTCATTTAAAGTGTCCATTTTTTTATTAGGTCTTATATTTTGGGCATCTAAATTCTTTTTCAGTGTGATGTAATTTTCATTGTAGAGGTCTTTCACTTCCTCAGTAAGGTTAATACCTAAGTATTAAAAATTTTTTATACTGTTGCGAATGGTACTGTTTTCTTAATTGTTTTTCAGTGAGTATTTAGTTTTGCTTTTGAGATAGGGTCTCACTACGCAGTCTGGGCTGGCCTTGAACTCAAGGCAATCCTCCAGTCTCAGCCTCCCAAGTGATGGGATAATATACGTGTGCCACTACATCGCATTTCACGTTTTTTAAAATTTTAATTCCCCATTATATTGCTTTGAAGTCTTATAATGTTTTCATTCATTAATTAGAGTGGTTCTATTCTGGGTTGTTTGATTTTATTGTCTATGATTGTATGAACAGTTATTTTGAAAAAAACAAGACAATGTAATAGCTAGTGCTGATTTAATATCATCTTGTTTTGAAGTCCCACCAAGCTTTTGTTCTTCTGTCTCCATTGGTTTTATCATGTTGTATCTTATTGGATTTTATTATATGTGATAGTATAAACAAAAATTTTTATAGACAAGGAGCTAATATAGAAACCACTTTTTATTTTCTGTTAATTGGTTCTAAATACCCTGTAATACTTTCATTCTCTTGAATGGATTTACACTGTCATGTTGTGTCTGATGTTCTAGTATACAAAGTTATACTCAAATATTTCAAGGAAAGATACACTATGGTAGCTACTGTTATGTCGGGTTATCTTGTGGTGAAACACTATTTGCTTAAATTGTTCTGTTCTGACCTGTGTTGTTATGTCTTTTATCTTAATCTCCTTCTTTTTTATTTTTTTAATAAAAATA
This sequence comes from Cavia porcellus, assembly GCF_034190915.1. Classification (NCBI taxonomy): domain Eukaryota; kingdom Metazoa; phylum Chordata; class Mammalia; order Rodentia; family Caviidae; genus Cavia; species Cavia porcellus. The sequence continues at coordinate 80,430,447 of NW_026947486.1, forward strand.
TTTCTGAGACAAGAGCTGGCTAAATTGCCTGGGTCAGACTTACACTTTTGTCCTTTCTACCTCAGCCTCCTAGAGTGCTTGGGACTATAGGCAAGTGCCATCATATTCAGCACCTATCACTCTCTAAGTGCCTCTTATGCGGCACAAGATACCCTAGGCTCATCTTGTAATTTCTCTTTCCCAGTGCCCAAATCAGGCATTTTCCTGAGAATCCCGAGTTCTTTTCAGTAGAGATCATATTTAGAAGCCAAACTTGAGCACTAAGCATGTATATTATTATTGGTGTGTTGCTGCTCCCTGGCTCTCATTTACTTACACACGTTTATCTTGCTATCCCTCTACCTGTAAACTACTAATCATTGATCTAACCATGAATTCACTCTGATATAGCCAATCCAACAACACAGGGTTCATTCTAATTTTCTCTTTCTGCATTTGTACAGTTTATGTCAATGAGAAAACCAGCTTCCATCAGTCTTAATATATTTGCCAATCTTATTGATACCCCTATACATAACTATGTTTACAGCTTTAAAGATGATTCCCTCAGTGATGTTTGCCTCCTAGTATTCATCCACTGTGTAATCACCTCCCCTGAATGCAGCAAAAGGTCCAGGCTCTCACTCCAGAATTAGGTGATAAAAAGATTAGCCTCTGCATAATTCACTCTTTAGTTCTGTCTCTCACTCTGTCTCACTATCTCTCTCTCTCTGTGTCATTACATACCCGTCCCCAGGCCCCGGAAGAATCCCATGGCAAGGAGCTAAGGAAGGCATCTGGCTAAAGGTCATTAAGGGACTAAAGCATTCAGCTATCAGCCTATGAAAAAGTAAGTGCTGATAACAACAACAGGAACATGCTTGGAGTCAGAACCTCCCTCAGCTGAACTTTTAAGTTGTAGCTTTGCAAGAGACTTAAACTACAGCGCCCAGTTTAGCCATGTCTAAATTCTTACTCATACAAAATATACTACTACTACTAATAATAATAATAAATGAATGTTGTTTTAAACCACTGAGTTTTGAGATAAATCATTACACAGGAAAACACAACTAACACAACCAATCTCTCACTGCCATTCCTACCTCTTCCTGATTCTAATGTCTGTTCTCTGGGGCCTCTCATTCCCCATAACAGCTGCGTGGACTCACTTCTTATCCTGCTCAATCTGTGAGTCCCCATAGCACGGTCCTCCACACTGATGTCCCCTTCATTCCACTCAGGTTCTGACAGCCCAGGCCATGCTACTCTAGCACAGAGAGATCCTTGTCAGTCCTCTCAGGCTCTGGCTTTCCACACAAAGCTGCCTTTCTGCCTTAGTTACTTTCTTGTTGATGGTTTAAAACACCCAGCACCCCAAAGAAGGAGAGGTTTATTTTGGCTTACGATTTCAGCTCATGGTTGCTGTCTCCAAGGCACAAATGGCATGGTGAAAGAGCATGGTTGAAGAAACAGCACTCACCCTATGGTAGCCAGAAAGCAGAAATAGAAGGAGGAATCAGGGAGGGAGATGTACCTTTCCAGGTCACGCCTCCAGTGAGGCACCTCTTCCTATTAGACCCCATCTCCTAACAGCACATGCAGTTATGAACACATCAATGGATTAATCCACCAGTGAGTATAGCACCCTCATGACCCAACCAGCTTCCAAACACATAGGACTTTGGGGGTACACTTTAGATTTAAACTATAATACCTTCCATGGTAATGCCTTGCCAAACCTGCAGGGATACTCTCCTCACGCTATTTGGTTTCTGATGTTCTGATCTGGACTCCACCAGTTCTCCACCATGGATGATTACCTTGCACTTCCTCTCCTAATAGATTCAGAACTGACTTGTTGAGGAAAAAGAGGCAAAAAGGTTAGGCGTGGGATGTGGGGAGAGTGCATGCATTTATGTTTGTGTTTTGACATATATGCAAATATTTATATATTTGCCAAATTGCCCCCCAAATATCTTGCATCACTTAGCAATCTAGTCCTTTTCCTCTCCCTTTCCTTGTCTATTAGGGTGCAGGTTGTTCTTTCCTCCTAGTACTGTTTCTCAGTCTCCTCCTAATGAAATGTCAAATGATCTAATTCTTTTGTAAAATATCTGCTAGATTTCTGGCAAATCTAAGGGACATTTCTTCCCTAAAAATGTAAAGCTTCTTCTTCACTCCCACTGACACTCATGGATTTATGACTTTGGTGGGTAAATTGTAATCTGGAGAAATGCAAAGAGGACAAAAGAAGCTATTTACAAAGAATATCATCATGTTTTCCAAAGGTTTGTGACAAGAATGGAAATTTTCAGCTGTAGACATGTTGGAACCTTTTCAAAAAGTTACCTTGCTCTTTGTTAAATTCTGGTTTAGTGAGGCTTCCAGTAAAGATGGCGGATAGATAAGAGCAGATTACAGAGGCTCCCTGAAACAGATAACTCAGTTGCCTAAATAACACAACATGGGGAGTCCCAGACAGAGGGAGATGGATCCTCTCGACCCAGCAAGAAACTAAAGCAAAAGAACCAGTCAAACATGCAGTCCTGGGGCTACTATTGAGACAGCTAAGATTCTATGGTCTTGCGTACCCAAATTCCTGCCACTTCGACTCCCTGGAAGCACAGTCCCACTGAAGTGCAGTCGCACTGAAGTTGGAGGTCAGCAAGCCCAAAGGAGAATAGAGCTGGCAAGGGACCTGCATTGACCTGTGGTGAGTGCAGGGAATAAAACCCTTCACAGGAAACGGGCATCAATGGGATGACATTTTGGAATCGAGCAGGACTGGAAAAACCAAGAAACAGAAGTGACTGCAGTCTGTTGTTCCTGTCCCATACCAGATTGGTGGGGTATGCTTTGCATGGGTCACATCCCTGGATGAGACCTAATAAGTTGCCCCAAACCAACTCCCTATGCATGGGGCACACTAATGCAGTGAAGGCCTCAGCAGGTTGACTGACCCACAGGGGTGGAGCCAGTATATGCCATCCGTTTGATCCTCAATAACACACTGGAGTGGGCAGTATCACCTAGCCAGCATGGTTTAGAAGAACTGTAACCAACAAGGAAAGGAACTGGGACCTCTTCTATATGCCTGTATGTAAAAAACAAAAAATATGAGAAGAGGAAGCAACCAGATAAAGTCCCAGCATCCAATCCTGAGAACATTGATACAGGAGAGGTAAATACAAAAGAGACGGAGGACAGCAAACATGCAATATCAGACATGACATCACTGGACATAAAGAGATATCTTCGAGACCTCATAGATGAGTTTAAAAGTGAAATATTTAACCAAGTAAAGCAATAAAATAAAAGAAATGCTAAGCACCTCTCAAGAAGACACAGATGGAAGAATGGAGGAGCACAAAATAGGAGAGAAACCTTTGATCAAGAATATAAAGAAAACACAGCATATACAAAGCAAGTTCAAAGAGATTACCAGGAAATAGAAAACTCCAATGAAAGCTGGCAACACTGCTTGAAAGAAACTAAGGAAAGATTATCCAAACTGGAGGACAGTTTTGCAAGGTGGGATTATGAAAGGAAAATTTCTTAAAAATAACAAGGAAACACGTAGTAACAAAACAAAAGCTAGAAGACAACAAGAGGATTTATAACATAAGAATGTGAATGAAGAAGCAGGGGTGCACACAAAGGAACTACAAAGGCTATTCACTGAAATAATTAATGAAAACTTCCCAAACATAGGAAAAGAAAATGATATTCACATGTATGAGGCATACAGAACTAGCCACCTACAACCAAAACAGAGCTCCACCCAGGCATATAATAATCAAGATTCCAGAAATTCAATATAAGAACAAAAAATTAAAAGCTGTCAGAGGAAAGAAATAGATTATCTATTAAGGAAAAACCCATCAAAATCACGGCAGACTTCTGGACACAGACCATCAAATCAAGAAGAGCTTGGAGCAAAGTATTCTAAGCCCTGAAAGAAAATAACCTGCAGCCCAGATTGATGTACCCTGAAAAACTGACTCTAGAAATTAATGGAAAAACAAGATGCTTCCAAGATGAAGAGGAACTGGGGGAATTTGTGACCACCAATCCAACTCTACAGAGAATACTGAAGGGCATTCTAGAAATAGAGAAAAGTACCAGGATTCCAGGAACAGTGGCTGAGAGCCTTAATGAATGGAGCTGAAAGTGGAAGGAAGAAGAAAAGCAGACAACTAATGGCAGAAAAAGAGCACAGCAGAAATGAGGCAGATAAGGTAGGCTATAATCTCTACATAGATGGTCTTGATACATTTAAAAAAAGAGAGAAACACAGTCAGAGTAGACAAGGTAGGGTCTACCAAGATGCCCTATGGGAAATATAATTAACCTGAAAAAGGGTTTATCGACCAAAAATCAAATATGAGAAAACAATGCTCTATGTGACAGGGAACCAGAGAGTAATAAGCGCAACTAAATCAGTATTTGTGGATAGGTTGGAAAGACAGGCTTTAATAGGCTAAAGAATACAACTAGAGATCAAGTCCAGGAGGGAGAAGGTGTGGAACCACTTAGCTAAATAGCAGGTTCCCCCCAATTTGAAAACTGAGGATGTTGGTGAGACCCAAAAATGCACAGTGCACCCCGGGGGAGTGAAAGGGGAGGAATAGTCTTTAAAAAGATGGCAGAAGATATTATTAATAATGAATCAGGATTTAAAACCTATATTACTCACACCACTCTGCTTAGATAGATTTTATTCTGTTCCATTTTATCTACTTACACTAGATCTGAGGGCACAGACAGCTATCCCAAAAATAACAGCATATAGTACAGTAATCATCTTTAATTTCCTATTAATTTAATCTGGGGCCCTGTATAACTTATACTGTTTTATCATGACCGATCTTAGTTAAATCTGGTTTGTTTGATTGCTGTTTGGTATTGACAGATTTTATTTAAAACTTGTATGATTGATCAAGTCTGAGAGTATAGGCAACTACACTGAAGATGACAAGATTCACTACTATACCCATTCTGGTTTGATTACTACCAGTTTTTGAAGTTTTACACTATCCACAAAGTTGTGTTTTTATTAATATTGTTATATATTGCTATGTTCAATTATACTATATCTGATGAGCTAGCCAATTCTATTGAAGGTAACAACAGACAACACAGTAACCATTGTAGAACTCCTTGTACAGTAGTTTTATATGTATTTTTGTTTCATGTGTCTATAGGAATATGTTTTGTTTTGTCTTGCTTAGTTTTGTTTCTCCCTCTAACATAGAAAGGATAGAAATACATGTTAAGACTCATGCATGCGTAGAACCTATAAATAGTTTACAAAAACTGATCTTATGATACATGATGAAATGAACAAATACTTTGAAAAAAAGAGACACTACAGTACCTAGTACTGATCCTGTCGTGTCATGATGTGAAATCCATAAATACTATTATTCTTTGTTCAGAGTGATTTTAGCCTGCTTTGATTTGTTTAATCTTAACATAAATGAAGGTATGGATAACTGCATGTATGTTTAAGTGTATAAGATAGAAAACCATATTACTAAGTTTTTGTTGGATAGTTGAACAAAACTGTTACCAGTCTGGCTATTTGTATCCCTACTTTGTATGTTTCACTTTTGTATCCTGAACAACTATTTGTAAGAGGACACTATATAATCATCAACTAGTGATTTCTTACTGTTCATTTTTTCTTTGAAACTATGTATTATTTCTACCTGTTTTCTGTTTTGTTTAGTCTTTATTTAAATAAATTTTTTTAAAATTCTGGTTTAGTAAACATCTAGCTGAGAAGGGATCATTTCTTTCTCAGCCCATCTTTTAATATTCTAGCTATGGTCTGTGTTCATATGTGTATTTACCCCACCTGGAGCTCCAGCCATTCTTGATTTATGTCTATGTTCCTTAGGGTAACACTTACAATTAACAGTTACCAAGAACTTCATGAAATGCTCTGAACTCACCCGGTCCTCATAAAAGCATTACAATGTGTTGGACATTTATGCCCCTATTTAATATATGTGGAAAAACTGAACCTCTAAGGGTACAACTTACCCAAGGTAAATTAGTTATAAAATGTGCGAGTCAAGTCTTCTGAACAGGTGCCCTGAAATCTTTCTCCTCTATTTTATTGCATCATTTAAGTTCTTTTCTTTCAAAGGAAGTATTCTTGAAGGCTTAAGTTTCCCTTACATACTGGAGACTGAATATGTAGAAACCTCTGTCTAGCTTGTCTGGCACAGTGTATTTTGGCCAGGCCAAATCAGCTGTTTAGAAGTGGTCTATACTCAAATTTCCCTGCAGCTCTTTATGATATTATAAAAAATGTTTTTTAAAAAATGTCTTGAGAGCTGGGGATTTAGCTCAACAGGCATAAGCGCCTGCCTTGCAAGCAGGCAGTCGTGAGTTCAATCCCCGGTACCGATAAAAAGGAAAAAGACAAAAAAAAAAATGTCTTGAGGATATTAAGCATCCTGGAAAGATTACAATAAAAATAAGTTAGTCTATTTAGCAAAAAAATCCAAAACCTTCATCACACTATGCTGAGGAATGATTTTCCTGTTTATTGGTAAAATTTAATTTAAGATGATAAACCAAAATCTTAGTTATTTTTTACTCCTTGTTGAGACAAAATACCTGACACCCAAAATTCGGGAAGGAAAAGAGTGTTTCTTAAAGTTCTTGGAGGTTTCAGTCCCTATTCAGCTGGCTTCAAGGCAGCATGTCATGACAGGGATGCCATTCATGGCCACGGCAAAAAGCAAGGCACAAACCGGCAAAAGAGAAAGGACAACTCCTTCCCAAAATTAGAGAAAGAAAGGTGTATTTCTTACGGTTCTGGGAGGCATCGGTCCATATTTAGTTAGCTCCAATGCAGTGTAGTATGGTGTGGAAGCAAATCATGGCCGCCAACTTGTAAAAGGGAAAGACACACCTCTTTTCCTCAGTATGATAGCTCCACCCCTAGGTGGGCGTGGCACTCATAGCCACCAATCTGAGTGCTAGACAACAAACCAATCACAATAGCTAGATGTGGTCGAGTCCATAATTGCCTGAGGCTTGGGGGCCACTGGTTTAAACCATGACATCAGATGTTGCTGAAATAAATTAAATGTGCCTCAAAGAGGACCAGTTAAATAAATTTCAGTGCAAGGAAATGTTACACAAATTTTAACAAAGAATGGGACTGATCAATGTTTGTTGATAAAGAATGTTTTCCAAACTATGTTACTGAGAGATTTAAAAAAAAAAACTGTATCATTCCCTATCAGGTGTGAAAACCTGTGTGCATATGTGTGGATGTGAGTGTGTGTGTATTTGTGTATGTATAGGATGAGAGAACATCTCTGGAGGGATAGAAAAACATAGAAATAGTGTAAACTTTCGAAGATGAAGACTGTAAATGGGTGCCAAGGCGGAGAGGAGATTTTCTTTTCACTCTGTGCTTTTTTTTTTTAAACATTTTCTTCTACCATTTGGATTTGTGCCATGTACTGAGAGTAGGTCTTATGCCGTTGTCATAAAAACCTTCAAACTGGTTGCAACCTCCAACCTATTTTTCAGCTTTCCCTTTCCACTCGTAGTGTGTTCAGCCACACCTTAAAGAGGATTGATCTCCACTTTCCCTCTCTCCTGCCAGCAGGGCCCCCAGCTCTACTCTCTCACTCCCTTCTAATTAATGTAACTAGGCATTGTGTTCCATAATTACAGGGTTCCTCAGTGAAATCAATAGTTGCCTCCCTAGTGACAATGACATTTTAGCTCCATCAATCTCCCTGGAGTCCGGCAGCTTCTCTGAGCCAACAAAACTCCCAAGCTTATTAACGTGTCTTCTTGTTCTCACTCATTTTCATGCATGTATATAAACCAGCAGGTTCACATAATTTCATACACCACATCTATGATGATTTGGTGATAAATATCAGGTAAATGTATATTTGTGCTACTTTTAATCAAGGTATAATTTACATATCACTCCTTTACATAAACTCCTCTAATGTATATGTATGGATCTATGATTTTTAGTAAATTTAATGATGTGTTCAAACTCAAATGTATATTATTTATGATGATCTTAAGAATATATTTTAACATATGCCAGATCATAATAGGTTTTTGATGTAACTCAGTTTCTGTGCTCTGACCTTGACTTCCAAACTTATTCTTAATGAAGGGCTTCTAATCTATTGTTTCTTAAGAACCATAGCGTGTGACACTGTTGGCCCTCAGAAATCAGCTAAAGCCAGGCTTGGTGGCACACACCTGTAATCCCAGAACTCAGGAGGTTGCAGCAGGAGGATTGCTGTGAGTTCGAGGCCAGTTTGGGCTATATGGTGAATCCAAGGAAAGCCTGAACTATAGTGAGATCCTGTCTCAAAACAAACGAATCATCAGCTAGAGAACAGAAAGTGAGATTCAGATAGGACATATGAATGCCCAACACCATATAACAGGTCCTTTCTCAAAACCCAATGGACTCCCCGTGACTACAACAGAGCCTCTTCTCTCAAGCATTGATAATATACTAGAAATCAATTAATCAGTACCAATCAATTTGCTTAGCTAAATTTGGAGATTTAATAATTGTGGAAGGACTTAATAATTTGAGGATGGGTTTAAAGACTAGCTGGTAAATACAAGCTCTTTTCTTTACATTCCTTCAGGGAGAATTTCTTCTTTAGTATGTAGTACAATTAACCAAGAAGGTAGATTATTTTCTGTTCAAAGAAGTTTATGGTTGCCAGTCAATAGTATCTATTATTATTCCCAGCCTTATTATATATTTTTCTAGCATATGTTAGTAAGATGGGAAGGCAGTATAGCATTGTAACAGATGAATCCACATAAGCACAGCTTAATGCTTTTGACAAAAATTGTGCTAAAATTAGCCCCTAATCCCTACAGATTTGAGCCAGGGAAGGCAATTTAGCCTCTCATCTTGTTTTTCTAGTAATCAGTCTGTAACAATTAAACAACTGGTGACAAAGAGAGAGGTACACTTTATATATTTGTGTGATAAAAAATGAAAATGTTCTCTTCCATCAACTAGAGTGGCACTTGGTGTCACCATAGTATACAGGAACAAGTCAACAAGTTTTGAGGTGTTAAGCATGGTATTCTGAATCTAATGTGAAAAGAAAATACCAAAATATTCAGATTGACATAGAATTGTCATCAACTGTTTTCATTTTATTAGAAATTATGCCTCTTCCTTTAAAAATTGTCTGGCCATATTCATAAGTTAAATAAATCAGACTCACATGTGTAAATATTGTATTACGACCCTAGTGTAAAAAACTGAAAAAGTAAATAAGACCCAAGATATACAAGAGATAATGTGAAAGAGAAAGGGAAAAAATTACTCAAAAGGAAAGAACAACTGAAATAGGGAAAAGAAAAAAGGAAAAAGGAGATTATATATATATTTTTCTCTTCTACAGAGAGATAGATAGATAGATGATAGATAACTATACTACTAATCTCTGTTAGTTCATCAAAAAGAACAGTTTGTGCTTTCATTGTTGAACTGTTTGATCATTTTTTTCATGCCTATATCTTGTAATCTGAACAACTACCTTGAGGATAAAAATATGTAATATATTAACCAGTGTTGATCTATGATTTTGTTTTCAAATTCTGTATCATCGTTTTTATTCTTTTTTTGTTTCTGAAATAAAAAAAAATCTTCTCCATCAGCAATGTCCATTCTTAGAATGTATCCTTTGAAGAAAACAGAGATTCATATACAAATATGTCCACCACAGTTTTTAGAAGAGCAAAACTTTAGAAATAATAGGAAGCAATTGGGAGTAATTAAATAAAATGTGATAATTCTATAAAAATAATTTTATCATTCATTAAAATAACAAATTTTTTTTCAATTTTAAGTTTTCTGAAATGTAGCATATATCCTATAAAATTTACATCCCATAAAGTTTCATTTGAGGTGTAAAATCCAAAGATTTTTAATATGGTTTTAGAGTTGCAGAGTGGTCATTATGTGTTAGTCTATTTTATAGTACTAAATGAAATACCTGCCAATTTTGAAGGAAAAAATATTTATTTAGCTCATGGTTTAAGAGGCTGAGTATCCAAGACTGGAAACCCCTATTAATTTGTTCTCTGATGAGGGTCTAACAGAGGATGGTGACACAATGGTGGAATGTGCGTGTGAGAAAGAGATCACATCTTGAAACAGGAATCTGGTTGGGATAGATTTATTCTTTTTATAACAAACCACTAGTGAGAACCAGCTCATAATATCAGAGGACTACCTTAATGCTTTGTAAGGACAGAGCCCCCAGTGAACCAAGGACATAGCATTGGTGCCCACATCTTACAGGTAACACCGTCTCTCTCATCATCACACTGAGGACCAACGCTCCAACACATTTCTTCTTTGGGGCACACTCAAATCACATCCAAACCACAGCACATCAAAATCTAATATTAGAACATTTTCATTACCCAAAAGAGAAGTGTAACTGTTAGCAATCATTCCTCATACTCCAACCTATAAATTGATAAGAAAAATACAAATGAACTCCCAAAAATATTCTTTCATGTTGCCTGAAGTGTCAGCATGAGATTACTTCCAGGTGTTTCCTAAACAAGATACTTGTACTACTTGTACCACTTTGAAAGATTTTCTTAGCATTTTTTAGTTTATTTTAACATCTATTAGGGTAAACAGTAAGCAATACACTTAACCCATAGTTTTTCAAATATAATCCAAGTTTAAAATGGGTACAATTTAAAAGGAAGTTGTTAGCTGAGTTACAGAAGAAATAAGGGGATATGGTAATGCCTTTACAAAAATGATAAAGGCACTGATTCTGTTGGAGTCTCTCTTTAAGACTGAAGTCTCCGAGGTAACACATGTAGCAGGCTTCATCCCTGAAATTCTTCTATGAATTAGTCCCAGATAATTCAGCACTGAAAGGACCCCACATCCCACCCTGGATCTGCCAGTTCATACTCAGGGATAGAGAACAGTCTACTACTGAAGACTCAAACAGTTGCTGTCATCCAGGGTAGGCCTATGACTAAAAGCAAAACAGAAAAACAACAAATTGAAAAGTCAAGTTTCTTATATCTTATATATATCTTATATATATGTATATATATCACATATATATCTTATATATCTAAACAGTGATTATAAACAAAAAACGGGAGATGTCACAGTGAAAGAAATTCTGTAAATGACTTAGGAAAAGATCTCTCCCGGGTAGAGAGATTGAAAAGTGCGGTAGGTGTAATAATGGATCCTCCAAGATGTGTACACATTGATCTCTCAGAATTTGTGAATATATTATTTTACAGAGTAAGAAGAATTTGCAGATGTGATTAAGAATCCTGTGATAGGGCTGGGGATTTAGCTCAGTAGCATAAGCACCTGCCTAGCAAGTGCAAGGTTGTGAGTTTGATCCCCAGCACCAAAAGAAAAAAAAAAAAAAGAATCCTGTGACAGGAAGATTATCCAAGATTATCCAAGTGGGCCCCACAAAATCATTATAGAGGGAGGTGAGAAGATCAGATTCAGAGAAGATGCTATGGCAGAAGAACAGTTGCAGTGATGTACTCTGAAGCTAGAGGAGTCACAATCGAGGAATTCAAGTGCCTCTTGAAGCTAGAAAAGGGAAAAAAATAGATTCCCCTAGGCCTCCAGAAAGAACATGGTCATGGTAACACCTTGACTCTATGATTGTTGACCTCTAGAACTGTAGATGATATATCTAGGTTGCCTTAGGTCATTACATTTGTTGTAATTTATTAGAACAGCAATGATGCTCTAATAATTACAGAAATGATGACAACTTTGAGTACAATGTTGGAAAAAGATCTCTGGCAAAGTTTTTGACTCCTGTCTGGTCTGTTGATTGCTGGGAGATGAAGTAAAACACACCTGAATTCACTGCATATTTTCTGTATCATTCTTTTGGCTCTTAACATGTCTTTCTCTAGATTAACAGTCACTGTATCCCTCTTAGCTGTATGGTACTTGAGGGTAGATTGGGTCAGTACAAAGTACAAAACCAGGCCTGCCTAATAGGCAAGCAGTAATGATGCTTTGTAGTGCATAATGTATTTGTTTCTAAAAGGTTTTCAAATATGACACAAGCATCAACAAAAATTGAAGACAGAAGTGCAGGAATCATAAAATGTGTCACAGGTTATGAAAAGAAGGCCCCCAGAAGAGACTCTAAAAGTGATCCCTGAGTGAGGAAGAAAAGCAAAGGAACAAGTGCCAGGAGAAAGAAATGCACTCTCCTTCCCTGGGAAACACTGGTGGTAGGTTTATTTTGAGTCTTCCTTGAGAGCAATCCAGGAAGCCTATTCGGTGCAGTGGAGAGTCACAAATCACCATGTGGCCAGAGAAGCAGTGCAGGTCGGATCTTAGCTGAAAGTCTCATCCAACATCCCAAACCCCTTTCCTACCAGGTAGTATGACTGGCTGGATTGAAAAAGGGTGTCTCCTACCTGTCTCAAGGTCTTGGTGGCTCCTGCATTAGGTAGCTGGCTAGGCCTGGGAAGGGAGAAAGCTGCATAATCTACTGGGGCTTTTGGAGAAGGACACAGTCAACTTCTTCAGCACAATGAGATACGGCCTGGTAAGCAGGTGAGAGCAGAGAAAGTGTCACCTCCTCAATTCAAAGCCTACCCAAGAAGAGATACTGTGTTTGTCCATGTTGGTCAACAAGGGAATCAGGGCAGTGCCATAATTCTCAAGCCATCTGGTCATTCTTGACTCCATGTACAGTCCATTCATGGGCCTTAATGTTCATGGCCAATATTTTGCACTTATTTATGCTTTATAAGTCAATTCAGGAAGAATGACTATTCTATAAAATTGCTGGGCCTTATAGTAATTGTATGTTCAGGGTTTTTCTTTTCTTTTTTTTAACAAACTCAATTTATTTTTTTAATTTTAAAGAAGGTAAGAATAAACATAACAAAACATCATAAGGAAACAACTTTAAGAAACACAGATTTCAAAGCAAGTCCACTGGAGATCTTCACTGTCTATCATATTGTGTCTTGTTTTCTTCCAAATAGTTGTCCCCATCTTCACACACACTGAATACATACTGAACATTATAGCACTAATCTAATCAGAACAGGATGATGAAGGCTTTTTAGGTCTTCAAGATCTGACATTAGGGAAGTCAACAATGGCTGCTATAATGTCTCTCATTCTCTTTGAAGTAGCTGTCCATATCTTTGTGTATGCTGAAGTTAAACATAAGAGACTAGACTAATATCACTCTGAACAGTGAATAATAAGTATTGCTAGATTTTATATCCTGATGCTACAGAATTAGCACTGGGTTTCTTAGTGTCTCTTCTTCAGAGTATCTGTTCATTACATCATGCATTATATACTCTGTTCCTGTAAACTGTTTAGAAATTCTCCACATGTGTGAATCTCTACATGTATGTCTATCCTTTCTGTATAATAATGAAAAAAAATCAACACAAGACAACAAAACAAATTCCTAGAAAAACATGAAATGAAAAAGACTTTAAAACCACAATATTCAGCCAGGCGTGGTGGCTCACGCCTGTAATTCCCAGCACTTAGGAGGCTGAGATGGGAGGATCCTTGTGAGTTCGAGAGCAGCCGGGGCTACAAAGTGAGCTCAAGGCCAGCCTGAACTGCATAGCAAGACCCCATCTCAAAAAAACCCATAATATTAGATGATCTACAGTAGTTACTATGCTGTCTCTTGTTATTTTCAGTAGAATTGTCCACATCATCAGACATAATATAATTGAACATAGCATTACATAGCAATTTTAATAAAAGCACAACATTGGAGACATTGTAGGACTTCAAAAGCAGTTAATAATCAGACCAAAATGGGTATCTTATTACATCTTGTCATCTTCAGAGTAGTTGCCTCTACTCTTAGACTTGATCCTATCAAGCATACCAAATTCAAATAAAATCAGTTGAGACAAAACAGCGATCTAACAAACCAATTCCTTTACAGGTGATCTGCTTCTTTTCTCTGACCACTTTTAAAATTCTAATCTTGTGGTGAATTTCTGGGATCTTGATTATTATATGTCTGGGTGTAGATCTGTTTTGGTTGTAATTGGTTGGAGTTCTGTATGCCTTCAAATAAGATCGGTCATAGTAAGACAGTGTAAGTAATACAGGTCTTCACTTTAAGTTAATAGGAAATTAAGGATAGTTACTGTGGTATATCCTGCTATTTGGGGATAGCTGTCTGTGCTCTCAAATCTAGTATGAGTAGACAGACCGGAACAAAATAAAATCAAACTAAACAGAGCGATAAGACTAATGTGGCTTTTAAATCCTGCTACACTATTAACAATGTCCTCTGCCTTCCTTTTTTAGGCAATTCCTCCCCTTTCCCTTTCTCAGGGTGCTTTGTATATTTTTGTCCCACTAACTCCTTTAGTTTTTAGATTAGGGGGTCAACCCGTTATCTATCTAAGTGGTGTTGAACCTTTTTACCCCTGAGCTTGATCTTGAGCTGTATTCCTTTACTTACTAAAGCCACAAGGTTTTCCTTCCTTATAGCTGAGTAGTTCTCCACTGCACAAAAGTGTCATGACTTTCCAACCTATCTGCAGCTGCTGGACGAGTTGTCCCTATTTCTCTCTGGTTCCCTGTCACATAGAACATCGTTTTCTCATCTTTGACTTTCAGTTTATTAATCCTCTTTCAGGTTGAGTAAATTTCCTATTCAGAGCATCTCGATGGATCCTGCCTCCTAATCTACTCTGCCTGTGTTTCTTTTTGTTAGTGTATCAAGGCCCTCTATATATGAGATTATAGCCCACCTTCTCTTCCTCATCTCTGCCATTCTACTTTTCTGATATTATTTGTCCACTTTTCTCCTTCATTCCACTATCTGCCCCGTTCAATGAGGCCTCTCTGCTGCTGTTGCTGGAATCCTGGTATTTTTTTTATCTCTCTCTAGAATGTCCTTCAGTATTTTTTGTAGGGTTGGATTGGTGGCCACGAACTCCCACAGTTCCTCCTTGTCTTGGAAACACCTTGTTTCTCCATTAATTTTGAGAGAGAGTTTTTCAGAGTACATCAATCTGGGTTGGAGATTATTTTCTTTCAGGGCTTGGACTACTTCACTCGAGGCTCTTCTTGATTTGGTAGTTTTTGTTGAGAAGTATGTCATTATTTTTATGGATTTTCCTTTATAGGTGATCTGCTTCTTTTCTCTGACCACTTTTAAAATTCTATTCTTGTGGTGAATTTCTGGGATCTTGATTATTATATGTCTGGGTGTAGATCTGTTTTGGTTGTAATTGGTTGGAGTTCTGTATGCCTCATTTATCTGGATATCATTTCTTTTTCCTATGCTTGGAAAGTTTTCTTAACTACTTCTGTGAATAGCCTTTGTAATTCATTTGTGGTTACTCCTGCTTCTTTGCTCACATTTTTTATTCTTAAGTTATAGATCCTCTTGTCATCTTCTAGCCTTTGAATTGTTACTTCCTGGTTTCTTGTTATTTTTAAGAAGTCTTTTTCTTTTCACGATCCACATTGTAAATCTATCTTCAAGTTTTGAAAAGCTAACTTTAGTTTTTGTCAAGGCATTTTGCCAACTTTCAATGGAGTTTTTAATTTCCTGGTAATCTCTTTGGATCTGTTTCATGTATTCTCGATTTTGTTTATATTCTTCACCAAAGGTTTCTCTTCCTTTTCTGGGTTCCTCCATTCTTCCATCTGTGTCTTCTTCAGAGGGGCTTAGCATTTGTTTTATTAATCTTTTTATATCTTGCCTCATTTGGATTAGAATTTCAGTTTTAAGTTCATCTATGAGGTCACGAAGGTATTTCTTTATGTCTGCTGATGTTGTGGTCAATATTGTATGATTGCTGCCCTGGATCTCTTTTGTAGTTACCTCTCCTGGACTTATTTTCCCAGGGTCAGTGGCTGGAGGTTTTCTCTTATTTCTTTCTCTTGTCATGTTTCTGGTTTCTTTCAGACAAGTGTATGATGGAGATCTCAGGCCCTCTCCGTATTGCTTATGGCTTTTTTGAACTGTGCTGCCTAGGGGCTTGCTGCCTTCTCCAGTTTACTGTTATCTAAGGTGCATGCAGGAACTGTGGGCTGGCCACACTTCTCTGAGCCAGTCAACTGGCAAGTGCCTTCAGCAAATTAGGGTTTAGGACATCACAGGTTCTGGACAGTTCCGTACCTGCTATTGGGTCCCAACCAGGGGTGTGGCTCAGCCCACGCAGGTCCCACCAGTCCTCTCTGGGCCAGGGGAGGCTGACTGATGCCACCACGGTGCTGGACTCAGGTCTATCCTGCCCAGCTCCAATATGTCTTCCAGCCTGCCACACCCACCAAGGGACCCAATTTCCAGCACTCACTGCAAATTAATGCAGGTCTCCCCCTTGGTTCCACCCCACACCTATGCCGTATCCTCCTGCCAAGGGCCTGGGACTCAACAACTCCTGTTATCAGCAGCCATGGCTTAAGCACAACCGTGAATCATCTGGCTCCACAGTGTACCCGGCCCAGTGCTGGACTGGTCTCAATGAGCGTGTCCAGCTCCAGCCCTCCACCTGTATTTTTCGTTCCTCTTCTCCTTTTTCTTTTTTCTCAGTTTCCTCCTGGGTCACGAGAATCCCTCTCCCTTTGTCTGGCCCTCTCCATGTTGTCCAGTTTCAGCATCTGAGCTGTTTTTTCCCAGAGAAGCTCTCCACCCAGCTAACTATCATGCCACTATTATCTTCTTGTTTCTCCATTCAGGATTTTTCTTAAGAGATGGAAATGGTTAACATGATTTCAAACTTGTACAATGTATACATGTATCTAAATAAAACATTACCCCACTAACATGTACAATGTTTATGTTTTTGTGTATCAGTTAAAGTAAATTTAATTAAAAGTGCTATAAAAGAGATCAGTTAGAAAATGAATAGATGGGGAATATATTCTAAAACCATATCGCTGATAAAAGAATTATACCTATGTTATTTCTTTTTCACATATAAATATATATATGAACATAATTGTACAGATTATAAATTATAACTTACAGTTTTCTGTATTGTGTGATGTCTTCCATGGTTTGGGTATCAGGTTAAAACCAGTTTCATAAAATGAGTTGAGATGTGTCCCTTCTCTTCCATATTCTGGGAGACATTGGTAGAATTGGTATAAATTCTTCCTTACATGTTAAGTATTATTCTCTCTCTAAGCCTGAAGGTGTATTATTATTACTATTATTATTATTATTATTATTATTATCAGTAACAGGGATCGAACTCACGACCGCCTGCATGCAAGGCAGGTACTTATGCTGCTGAGCTAAATGCCCAGCCCCCTGGAGGTTTATTATTTTAATCTTGTTTTAAAATTATGAATTGAATGTCTTTAATAGTCAAAAGGTTATTAAAATAATCTGCCCTCTATTGGCTATATTATGGTAGTTAGTGTTTTTAAAGGGAATTGGTCTATTTCAGTTAGGCTGTCAAATGTACTTGTGTAGAGTTTATCAGTGTCTGCCTTTATTATCCTTTTGGTTATCTGCAGGATCTATAGTGTTATTCCTTATTTCATTATGGCTACAGGCAACTTGTACCATTTGTCCTATTATTATTATTATTATTATTATTAAACTTTTTCAGTCAGCAATTTATTTCATTGCCTTTCTCCATTACTTTTCTATTTCCAACTTCATTGATTTCAACTTTTACTGTTATTGTTTTCTTCCTTCTAATTGCTTTGGGTTTATTTTGCTCTCCCTGACCTCCCTACCCCCAGTTTCTTGAGCTGGGAGTTTAAATTATTGATTTGAGACTCTCTCTCTTCTCTAATGTACACATTTAAATTGTAAATTTCCCTCAAAAGTTGTTTTTCACAACTTTTGTTATGCTGTATTTTCATTTTTGTTCAGTTTAAAGTCATTTTTATTTCTCTTCAGACTTTTGACACATGGATAATTTAGAAGTGTATTTTTTTAGTTTTCACATGTTTGGAGATTTTCCTGTTATAATTCTGTTACTGGTCTTAACTTTGATTCCATTGTAATAAAAAAAACCAACACTTTTAAATGTGCTCAGGTTTGGTTTATGGCCCCAAATATAGCCTCTTTTGGCATATATTTTGTGGACACTTGAAAGAAACTGTTCTGCTGTTGCTGGGTGAAGTGTCTCAGAAATATCAATTAGATCTTGTAGTTGAGTTGGGGCTTTTGTTCTGCTATATGCTCACTTATTTTCTGTCTAGTTGTTCTAGTAATTTGTTGAGAAAGGATTGTTGAAGTCTCCAACTACAGTTGTGGACTTATCTATTTGTTCTTTTCATTTTATCATTTTTGCTTCTCATATTTTGTGACTCTCTTTTTTGATGTTTACACATGAGGACTGTTACATCATTTTGGCAGAAAGAATCTTTCATCACTAGATAATGTCCTTCACTATGACTAGTAATTTTCTCTCTTCTGAAGACTGATTTATCTGATATTAATATAACAACTCTTGCTTTTACTTTTATAATATTTTCATGATATGTCTCTTTCCTTATGCCTTCAACATGGCTTATCATTGCATTTTAGTTGTATTTAAATTTTTTTATTTTTAAAAATTTTAACTAACAAAATGTCTGTATCTATCACATACAATATTGTGTTTTAACAATATGTATATGTTGTACCCCAAAAACAAGCCCCGAGATGTTGTCAAGAAGTGGGGGGGGGGGTGGCAAGATGTGTTTTAAAAAGAAGCGCTTTTATTTAAGCTGGCACCAGTGGCACAGTGCAGCTGGAGTTTGCAAAGCTGTGTGACTGTTAGAATTTTGACGGATTTTTATAGCCCATTTATGACTAGCTCATTGACCATTAAGTACTTAGCAATGAGAAATGGAAACAAGGTGGGCCTTTGTTCTCCTTTGCTTGAAGTTGGAGGCATTTTATAGTGGGTGGTTAGCCCACTATATTCACAGCCCTTGGTCTGCCAATTCCAGGAACATTTGTCTCTCACAAAGGGAACAATGGTTGACACATAAAACAGGTTACTAGGGGGATGGCGCATATAGAACATCATGACAATGCAGTCAGTTAATCCATAACTATGTGGTTGGTGCTTCAATTATGTAGTTACTAGGGTAATAAGTACAGCACAGAATGACAATTCTGCTAATAACTATCTTTTTAACTAACTATTTTTGCTAATAACTATCTTTTTAACTTTGCATTTTAGTTTGTTAGCATTTTAGTACCACAGTATACATTGTGGAATAGCTTACTTGAGAGAATTAACATGCATGCATTAATTACTTCATACATTTACCAATTTATGTAGTAAGAACACATAAAATCTACCATCTTGGTGACTTGCAAGAATATAATACATTGCCATTAGCTATAATCACGTTGCTGAAAACTGATCTCTTGAATTTGTTCTTCTTCTCAAATTAAACTTTTGTATCCTTTGACCAACATTCCCCTACCTCCATCCCCACAGACATAGTTAATCACCTGACTTCTCTTGAATTTGATAAGATTGACCTTTTAGATTCCACCTATAAGTGACGTCATGCAGTATTTGTCATTCTGTACCTGGCTTATTTCATTTAACACAACGTTTTCCAGTTTCATCGATACCATATTATTGTAATGACCAAATTTCCTTCTTTTTGAAGCTTCATTAGTATTCCACTGTGTGTATGTACCACCTTTTATTTTTAGCAGTACTAGGGATCAAACCCAGGAGCAATCTACCACTGAGCTTCATCACCCATCTTTGTTTTTTTTTGTTTGTTTGGTTTTTTTTTGTTTTATTGTTGTTTGTTTTCGTTGAGACAGGGTCTTGTTAAATCATCCAGTTGGGATTCAGACTTGTGATCCTCTTGCTTCAGCCTCAGAAGTACTGAGACCATGGGCCTGTGCCATTGTGCCTGCCTTTTCCTTTATCCATTCATCATTTGATAAACATTCTATGTGTTGGCCATTGTGAGTAATGATGTAATGGGTATGGCCAAGCAGACATATTGTCAACATACTAATCTCATTTCTTTGGATATGTATCCAGTAATAAGATTTCTGGATTATGTGATAGACCCTTTTTTAACTTTTTGAGGAATCTTCATAGTGTTCTCTGCAATGGCTATACTAATTTACATTTCCTCATAGTGTGTAAGTCTCTTTTATTCACATTCCCACTAGCACTCATTTTCTTTCATCTTTTTGATAATACCATTCTACCTGGGCTTATTTCTAGATGTGCTCCCCAAAATCTGATGCACTCATAGATTGGAGGGTTTGGGGATGTGACGGGATCATGAGTGTGTGATACTGGATCACTGCATCATGAATGTGTGATACTGGATTAGTCCACTGGTTGGTTTAGCATAGTTCTGGGTGTGGATAATGGATTTAATGAAGAGAGCTGACCCACCATGGGTGTGGCTAGCACCAAACAATAGATTTGTAGCCTGTACAGAGTAAAAAGAGGAAGAAGGAAGGTTTCCTGCCTACCTTTCTATGAACTATTTCTCCTCTACAGTGCCCTTCTACCTTGATACACTTCCCTGGAACCAGACAACTATGGGCTAAAACCTCCACAAACTGTGAGCTAAAATAAGCCTTTTTTTCTTCAATTTGTGAGTGTCAGGTATTTTATCCTAGCAACAAAAAGTAATTAAGAGAGGTGAGGTGACAGCTTATTGTGCTTTTAAGTTGAATTTTCCTGGTAATTAGTTATACTGAATATTTTTTCATATACTTGTTGGTAATCTGCGTGTTTTCTTCTGAGAAAAGTCTGTTGAGGTCTTTTACCCATTTTGCACCCAGGTTTGTTGTTGTTGTTGTTGAGCTGACTGAGTTGTTTACATATATTTGACACTAACCCTTTACTGATATACGCCTTGCAAATATTTTCTTTCATTCCATACATTATTTCTTCACTTTTTTAATTATTTAAATTGTTGCGTAAAAGCTTTTTAATTTGATGTTATCCCACTCTTCTATTCTGTTTTTTCAATGGCTAGTTTAAATTTTTCTTTCACATTTGTTATTGGTTATACATATTAATGAGTTTCATTCTAGCAGATTCACACATGTACATAACATACTTTTGTCATTTTCACCCCCATCATCCCCTTTGCCCCACCTCCCCCCTGAGTTTCACAATTTTCAAGTTTTTGCTTTTGATGCATGATCAGATCCAAAAACATTCTTGTTCAGCTTAATATCATGAAGCTTTTCATTAGGTTTTCTTCCAGTAGTTTCATACTTTTAAGTCTTACATTTAGGTCTTTGATCCCTTCACAAGTAATTTTGTATAGAATGTGAAATAAGGGTATAATTTCTTTCTTCTGAGAAAGAATATGGATATCTAGTTTTTCCAACACATTTAGTGAAGAGACTATTCTTTCTTTATTGAGTCTTACTGATTATAAATGTATGGATTTATTTCTGGGCTTTCTAGTAGGTTCCATTTGTCTAGATGTCCATTATATGCCAATACCTGCTGTTTAAATTACTATCACTTTTATAGTATGTTTTGAAGTCAAGTAGTATACAATGTTTTATTTTTTTCCTTAAGGTTTGGCTGTTTGAGATCTTCTGTGGTTCCACATGATTTTGTGGTTGTTGTTTTTTTTCTATTTTTTGTGAAAAATATCACTAGAATTTCAATAAGGATTTCACTGAATCTTTATATGATTGTAAATAACAATATTAACTCATCTTCCATTTATTTCTAGCTTCTTTGATATCTTTTATCAATGATCTTATAGTTTTCGGTGTGTATTTCATCTGCTTGGCAAAATTTTTTCCAAAATATTTTTAGTAACTATTATGAAAGGTATTAGTTTCTTGATATCTTTCTCAGATAGTTTTTTAAAGTACAGAAACACTATTGATTTTTGTATGTTAATTTTGTGCCCTACAACTTTATTGAATTTACTTCTTTATTCTCATAATCTTGAGGTAGAATCTTTAGGGGTTTTGTTATAGCTTGGATATTGGAAAATGTTCTCCAAATCCCTATTTGTCAAAAATTTGGTCACCATCCCATGGTGCTATTGGGTGGTGTGGGATCCTTTGAGAGTGAGGGTTAGAGGGAGGCTTTTGGTTTATTGAAAGAGATTGTGAGATCCTGGTCCCTTCCTCACTCTTTTTTCTTTAGCCATGAGGTAAGAAAGTTTACTCTGCCAATGCTCTTCACCATTGCCACCCAGGACCTCCACCAGATGCTTCAAAGCCATGAGTTTAGCCAATAATTGACCAGAACGTCTAAAATCATAAACTAAACTGACCTTTTAATTTTTACACGTTAATTATCTGACATATTTTACTGTCATAATAGAAAGCTGATGAACATACTAATACAACATATTTTCATTGTGTTTTTCAATTAGTTTGAATTTGCCTGGTTTTTGGCATAATAAATGACTTTCAGTTGAAATCTGGACATTTAGTGTATTATATCATACTCCAGATCTTATTTATCTTCTGATTTGGCTAGCTTCCTAGGAACACTGTTATGTAAGAGGAAAAAGTAAATGTCGCTATGTTGCTGCCAGGAGGTTGTAAAGGGCTTGGTTAACCACTTGGCTTCTTTTCACACCTGAGGAGGAGCTGCTGAGTAGGAGAAAAGATTCTAACTCCCCTCACAGGGTTCACTGGTACCTTTTGTCTGAGAAGTATAGAAAGGTTTGCTCCTATGCTTTGCGTGACTTCCACTGACACAATAGAAAAGTCCCCTCTTTACTCCTAGGCAATATTCTAAGTCCTGACTCTTCCAGGCCTCTTCTGATACCACCTAGCAAAAAGGTTAGAGTGCCTTGTTACAATTTCGAGTTGACAATCCAGATGCTCTCCTAGACCTTTTCTGTAGAATTTGCCTGGAGTAGAGCAATTACTGTCTAAAACTATGTCTTGCTAGGCTGTCTTTTTCTGGTCTTTTGATGAGAGAGAGCAGCTTTCCTTGGTACTTTTTTCTGTCTGCACTGATTGGCTGTTCTGGGCCTTGCTGCTTGTACTGTTCTGTGTTTCTGCCTTCTTTAGGTCCATATCTAGGATATTGAGGCAAAAAGAAAGCTCAGGTTACTCACCACTATAGCATTTCTTAGGGCCCAAGATCCGTAGATATTCTACTTTCTCCCCATTTATCAGAGTCTTCTTATGTTTGCTTTACATACAATCTCAAAGTTTTTTATTTGTACTTTGTGGGAGACACAGTAAAACTCTGTGTGCTTCATTTTCTCAAAAGCAGAAGTCCTGAACATTTATTAGTTTTTTTGTTAGTACATGGTTGCATTATATAATGATTACATTCCTTGTGGAGTGTTTTTAAACGTACATCTCAATTATTATCTCAACACTTTCTCTCGCCACTCTCTTCTCTCCCTCAATCTTTTGATCTTCTTCCCATTTGCAAAAGATCTATTTCCATACTTCTTATTATCTATCTTTTATTTTGCTTTTTAACTTATTTCTTTTTTGAGTTTCTAATACAAGAAAAACCATGCAATATTTAAGTTGATTATCTGATTTATTTTACTTAGTATTATGGTCTTAAAGTGCATACATTTTCCTACAGTTGATTGAAGTGTATCTTTTTATGGCAGAATAATACTCTATTGTGTATAAATATCACATTTCCTTTATCCATTCATCTGTTGATGGACATATTTGCCCCTTCCACAATTTAGCTATTCTACATTGTGTTGCTATAAACATGAGTTTGCATGTATCACTGTAATATAATGTCTGTAACTGATCCAGGAAAATACCTAGAAGGGAAATATCTAGATGAAATGGAATTTCTAGTTACAGCTTTTTTAAGGAAACTCCATGCTGAATTCCATACTGGTTGTACTAGTGTACATTCTCACCAATAATGTAGAAGGTTTTCTTTTACCTTGTAACCTCACCAGTATTTGTTATTATTTGATTTGTTTGATGATAGCCATTATTTCTGGAGTAAGATGGAATCTCGGTGTTGTTTTAATTTCCATTCCTCTAATGGCCAGTGATGTTGAACATGTTTTCATTTGTTTATTGGTTATTTGTACTTCTGAGAAGTATCTATTTATTTCAGTTGCCCATTTATTGGTTGGATCTTTTATTTCATGTGGTGTCTATTTTTTGAGTTCTTTATATCTAGATACTAGCCCTCTGTCTGAGAAAGTGCTGGCAAAGTTTTTTCCTATTCCATAGGTCACCTCTTCACTCTGTTGGTTGTTTTTTTGCTGTGCAGAAGTTTTAAAATTTGACATGATCCCATTTGTTGATTCTTGGTACTATTTCTTGTGCCATTGAAGTTCTATTCAGAAAGTCCTTGTTACACTTATGTCATCAAGAGTTGTACCCATTTTATCTTCCAGCATATTAAGTGTTCTGACTCATTTTGATTTAGTTTAGTACTCTGAGAGGCAAGAGGATGTCAATCTCAAGCCCAGCCTGGGAAATTTAGTCACATAACATGACACTGTCTCAAAGTTTAAAAAAAATTAAGGGTTAGGAATGTAGGTCAGTGTGAAGGCACAGGCTTGATCCCAAATGCTGAAAAAAATTGTTCTTCTTAAAAATTGACTTTTTTATTTAAAAAGAATAAAACCTAACAAAATAAAACATAGTAAAGCCAATCAAAACAAAACAGTGAAAGTGATACAGGACTTCAAAACAGGATAGTAGGAAATCAACAGTGGCTACTATAATGTATCTTGTTATTGTCAAAATAGTTGTCCATCCCATCAGACATAGTAAAGCAAATAAAACAAGACAGAATAAAACCAATCCAAACAGAAAACTTAATGCAATATAACAATAAATCAGAACAAAACAAAACAGTGAGAATAATACTGGATTTCAAAAACAAGACAGAAGGAAATCCCCCATATTTGCTATACTGCATACTATTATCCTCCTAATAGATGCTAAGACTACCAGCTTTAGGCCTGCAAAGTCAATACAACAATAGAAGCATTAAGTTGTTTTTGTACCTCAGTTGCTATCAACTCAGCCTGTCCTCTGAATCAGCCAGTTGCTTGTTGGGGGGGGGGGGGTGTTCAAACCACACCCCAGTCAGCTCAGGGGAAGGGCAAATTAGCTTGTCTCTCTTCATGGGTCCTGCATGGTTTGCCAAAGAATTTACTTTTATTGATGTGAAATATTCCTCTGTATTGCTAGTAATTTTTTGTGGTTTAAACTTTACTTTGTTGGTGTTAATACTGTCACTAGAACCACTATATTTCTTAAGATTCGTGTATTTTTCATATTTTTATTCCAACTTAAGTTTTTATATGACAGTTGGGTTTCTCATAGACAGTCTGAACAACTTTTATCTTTTATTTAGAGTATTTACCACATGCATTATTGTTTGCTTATAAGTAAGTCTCCCATTTTGGTATCTTTTTTATTTGTTTTTGTGTTTTTTTCTTCTTTTCTTCATATGACTGGAGTACTTTCACTATTACACTTTGGTTTCTAAGCCTTATTTCTTATTTTAGTTTTGATAGTTGATCTTGGAATTAAAGTATGCATCCACAATTTATCACAGTGTATTTTGAATTAATATTGTACCAACTCACATACACAGTTAGGCCTCTGTATCCATAGGATCTGTATTCCTAGATTCAACAAACCACAGATTTGTACTATTTTTTAAAAATTCATCTGTACTGGTATAGAATTGTTCTTGTCATAATTCCATAAATAGCATATTATATCAACTATTTATATGTCATAGGTCTTGTGTTAAGCATTATAGGTAATCTTATAATGACTTTCAAGTCATGACTTAAAGTATACAGGAGGATGTGTGTAGATTATATGTGAATACTAAGCCAATTAACCCAAGGAACTTGAACAACTCAGATTTTGGTATTCTCAAAGGGGAATGTTTCTGGATTCAATCTCCTGTGAATACCTATGGGTGATTATAATGTAAAAAATCATATAACACTGTATTGCCTTTTACTTCTCTCCTTCTAATTATATTATTATTTTATCATTTTCATTCTATAATAAGTTGTAGACCCTGTGGTACATTATTACTCATTTTGCTTTTAAAACTCCATTGTTTGTTCAGTATATTAGTAAATGAATAACACGTCTTCTTTGTTTACTCAGATACTTAATATTTTCATTCCTGCATGTATCTCTGAATTTTCAGCTAATATAAATTCTCTTTTCTTTTTTTCCTAAAGTAAATCTGCCAGGGATGAATTACAATTGATTCTCATTATCTGCAATAGCTATGTCTTATAAAGTCACTACATGGACACTGAGTTAAAGAATCCTGCACCAGTGCTCCTAGAAGGAATACAGAATTAAGTTCCTATAAGACACTGGTCACATTTTCATCAACTGATGAATGTGTAAGTTTTTGTGTGTGCTTCTGTTTAAAGATGTGTTACTTCTTATATATTTTTAATTCATTAACATTGAACTCACAGTCAGTAATGCCACAACTCATACCTAAACAAAGGCTAGCTAACGTGTTTCCTTTCTCCGTATGGCATATCACAGCCTTCTTGCATTTACAAATACTAGGATCACTGCAGCACTATATTTGGGGGCCATTTTAAGTAACAAAATGACCAACAAAAATGTAAACAAATGTGACATTAAATAGAACTGGGAATGATACCTGTTTACAGTATGAAAGTTGCA
Source organism: Cavia porcellus (assembly GCF_034190915.1). Classification (NCBI taxonomy): domain Eukaryota; kingdom Metazoa; phylum Chordata; class Mammalia; order Rodentia; family Caviidae; genus Cavia; species Cavia porcellus. The sequence goes on from NW_026947486.1 coordinate 80,457,056, forward strand.
ATAAGACCCCTTTGACCTCAGTTAGAAATGCTCATTTCAGAAAATCCAAAGTTTTGCTGATCCCTGAACAATGGCAAAAGCACCTTGGGTATGGGTTTCAGATTACAGATAAGTAAGTGAATTTGCAAGTATGTAATCTGTCAACTAATAAGAATTGACTATATTTTATCTTCCTAGAATTGTCTTCTTTTAAAAAGTGTTAAACTTTTTGACTGGGGATTTAGCTCAATGGCATAAGCTCCTGCCTTGCAAGCGCGTGGTCGTGAGTTCGATCCCTGATACCGATAAAAAAAAAAAATTAAAACTAAAAAAGAAAAAACTTCTAAATAAAAAGTGTTAAACTTTTTGGGGGGTTGTCGAAATATTTCTGGTAGGCTGTCACTAGTCAAAATGCCTGAAAATAATTGAACATGCTAAGTAAGTGCTTTACCGTTACCATTGAGCTGTCTCTCACCCTTCACTGTTTTTAATCTACAGATTCCTTCACCATTTCATTTTTCCATTTGAATTTATGAATGAAGAAACTAGTTTCAGTTTTACCTGTACAGTTTCCCACTGTTCTGTGAATTGTGTTATTGTATCCCTTTAGCATCTTTCAAGTAAAGTGGTAAGGGTTTGTTTATATTCGGGTTCAATTTCTGACAATATAATTTCATACAAGGCACTGTGTATTTTCTTCAAGGGCACCTAATATCTGTTTGTCTCTCTTCTTGTGGTGCTATCGGTGACTGATAATCACAGCCTACATTTGTTATTTCATTAGAGATTTGTGGGGTGGAAATATTCTATCATTCCTTCATCATTCATTAACTGAAATATTTCTGTAAAAAGAATTTTTAAGGAATTTTTAGTTATCCTCAGGTACAATTTCTATCAAAAAATATAGTGACAATTTTCCTGGTGTTGATCTCCATATGCACCTCAGGAATGGACTCTAAGTGTTTAAAATCACACTTCCAGCTTTTCTTTCCAAAGCAGATCTTCTATGATAGTATATTTGAGTCCAAACTTAGCCACAGGGAAATCACAGAGAAAAGTATAAAAATATGTAAAAAACCCACCCCGGAGGTTCAATGTGCATTTATATAGAATTTCAGAGGAAAAAAAGAGAGGAGAAGAAGTAATAAAAAACAGAAGTAATGTTCTCAAAAGAAAAAAGATTTCTATTTGCAAGAGTGGTAAATAGATTGAAGAAAAAAACTTAAATGTATGCTCGTGAAATTGTTAAATTTCAATAATGAACGACCTTTAAAGCTTCTAGAGACAGAAGAATAGGTTTATCTACAAAGAAGTGAAAAATTCCCATTAGCAGCACTTAGATGCCAGCAAAACAAAAACACTAGAATACTTACTTGCAAAGTTTGAGGGAAAACGACTTTATTTTTTTTTTAATTTTTATTTAAGGAGAAAAAGAAAAAAAAAGCAGAGAAAGGGTACAAGTTATACAGAATTTCAGAAAAATAATAAACAGTAGGAAATCACTAGTTAATGGATTACATATTGTCATCTTAGAAATATTTGTTCAAGTTATAAAATTCAAGCTTATATAGTGGACATTCAAACAGTGAGACCAAACAGTTCTGTTCAATGATCCAACAAAACTCAGTAAAATCATTGTCTATCTTATACACTTAAATATACATGCAGTTATATCATTTAGAGCACTTTCTTTTCCTCTCTTTTGTACAATGACTATTACATATTTTGGGTTTTATTGCTCCCAGAGTTCTTATTACTTTTTTGGAAGAGAGTAAAACCAAATGTGACATAACAGAACAGAGTCGGTCAAAAGGGTGGACATAATAGATAATGTAAAAACATAATACAAGGTGATCAACAATGGTTACCATAATGCCTCCTGCTATCTCTAATAGAATTGCCTATATCATCAGTTACAATAAAATTGAACAAAACAGTAAAGAACGAAACCAACAAAACCAAAACATTGGAGACATTACAGGTCTTCAAAAGTAGATAATAGTCAACCAGAATGGGTGTCATAATGAATCCCACTATCTTCACAGCTGTTGCCTATACTTTCAAACCTGGTACTATCAAGCAAAACAGAATAGAGGAACATCAGTCAAAACAAGATGGTGAGAGCAATACAAGGCTTCAAATCAAGTTAATAGTAAATCAAAGTGGGTTACTATAATATATCTTGCTATTGTTTTTATTTATGAGGGAAAATGACTTTAAACTTGGAATTCTATATTAGTAAAGTTTAAGAACAAAACTAAAATATATTCATAGGCATGAAAGAGCTCAGGAATTTTATCTCTCAGCTATCATCTCTGGAAAAAATTACTTGTGGATGTGTCTAAAATCATAAAAACAGATCCAAAAAAGAGGACTACATGGGATGTGGGAATCATGGACACTAACCCAGAAATGTTGTGGGAAAAAAATCCTAAAATGACAGTAATGCAGGGAGAGGCTTAGACAGAGTCAGTATGTGTCAAAACATTTAATAAGCAGTCTATGCAAATGGCTCAGAGATATTAGTAATGTGGTGACAAAGGCACATATATTTTCTGCAAAAAAAGATAGCTAGAAATGCTAAGAGAGGCAGACTTCCTCAAAAAGTCATGGTTCACATGCAAAATGATTTAAGACATGACATGAGTATTTGAGGATATACCTAGCATACATGAGACCCTGGGGTCAATCCATAAATAAATAAATACAGTAAAATAAAATATAACATGAATAAGCAATCAGTGGAATGTAAGAAAAGAGATACCAATTGAGCTGCAAAGTTGTACCATTCCCTTTCAAGTGAACCAGATATAGGGAGATATAAGATTACATCTTCTCCAGTGATCAAATGACACATTCACTGTACTGAATAACATTTATAAATTGTGATATATACACAGAATGAAACGTAAATGTAATATAAAATGTATTTAAAGTTTAACAATGTAAAATTGATCAAATAACTGGTAGACATTAGAAGTCATTTCCTCGTTTGACACAGTAGAGCCTCAATAGATAAGTATAAATGTAAATTTAACTATATAGCATTATGCAAAGAATTAGAGATAAGGCACTAACAAAGAAGAGAAACAGGAGAACTATTTCGTTTTCTGACATAGTGTTGAGTCAATACTGTTCGAAGAAAATGAATCCAGATTTTAAAGTAAAAGCATCTTATGAAGAATTACAGAAGTAATCAATAGAAGAACAACAATCCAAAAACCTAGAAAAGGTCAAAAGAGGTGCAAGAATATCAAATAATACTCTGATTAGTAGGACTGAAATTAAGAAGAGTAAAATTCCTTGTATTTTTAATTTTATTGCCTTCAGCAGTAGTCAAGATAATATTGATCTTCAACTTGAATGAGTTGAAAAATGCCTAGGAAATTAAACACACTTCCAGGTGTGACTGTGAGAGTGTTTCCAGAGATGGCTGGCCTGCAGGACAAAACACTGAGGAGGGACACCTGTCAGAATGTGGGGGCACCACTACAAAAGCTAGCACAACAATAGTATTCCCATTTTCTCCCCTCCCTCTCCCTCTCTCCCTCTCTCCCTCTGTCTCTCCCACTCTCTCTCTCTCCTTCTCTTTTGTGCTCTCTCTCCCTCTCTATCTCTCTCCCTCTCTTTTCTCTCTCTCTCTTTCTCCTCCTCCTTCTCTCCCCTCCTCTGCCCCTACTTTTTGCCATGATGCTTTTGCCTTCTATAGGCCTGAAAACAATGGTCTGGGTGACCATAGACTGAAACCTCTAAAACTGAGAGCTAAGATAAACCTTTCCTTCTTTGAGTTGTTATTTTTAGGTATTTTGCTACAGCAACAGAAAATTGGCTAGCACACCAGTTATATGGCTGTTCCATTCAGTCATTCATTCCTTTAACAACAACTTAGAAAGCATCTACTATTGCATCAGACATAATTAGGGATAGAAAAGGCAGAGAATGTTACTGCCCTTAAGAACCACACATTTTATTGGAGAAGGGTAGATTTAAAAAAAGAAGAAGTAAATCTCTTCTAAAAAGGTGCAATGACAATTACAAGACAAGATGAAATGAATGATAAGAACTTGAGTGATTTGGAAAGCCATTAAAGAAGTAAAATTTGAGCTGAAACACTTTTCATACAACAAAAGATACAGAGTCTTGATCCCTTTCTTCTCAGGAGACTCCATGACCTTTATGAAACTCTATTTCTTCACCAGCATCTACTATACAAAACAAGGAATTTGGAAAAGACAGCTTTGTCAAATCACAAAACATCTTGCCACAGCCTTAGCTCATGGCAATGAGTGGCTCCCAGCCTGACATTTACCAAGGGGTCTTTGCAAGATATTGTTCCCAGAATAAGGAAGACCTACTTCTAAGAGATTTGTTGGGAAACATTTAAATGGCACTTTCTTTCCATAATATTTCCCTAACCTGTGTCCACCAACACTGAGATCAACTCAAATGGGCTTTCAGAGAAGGACACCGAAAGGAAGCATTCTGTATAAGCACAGCTGTCTGTTTGTCCCTGAAAACAAAGCCCACATGAATGTAGGTCCTACATCTGCTATGATGCTACTGTAGCTGATTACCAGTACTTTTTTGAAACATACAACACAAATACTTTAATTTCTGGAGATCTGTGATCTCCTCAACATCCTACACTGTACAGAGGCGTGTTTTGGAATACGGTTGGGGGGAGGACCAAAAAAGCTTCTGTAGAGCTATTACACTGATCTCCAATCACCAAGTGTGCTTAGGAGACATTCCTTACATTTCTTACATTCCCCACCAACTCTCCCAATGTTGTCTTAGCATACTAATTATTGAAGTCAACACTTTCCTGTGAATGCCCACTTTCTGCTCTCTATCCTTACCTCATTCCACAGACACATATTTGCAACACCTCCACAGGGAATCTGACCCTGCCACATCTGACTGAGGATCCCAATTTGTGTCACAATTCTGGAAAGTATATACTTTCAATCTTCTATGTTCAAATTCACATGTCCCTGGCCCATGACAAGCTAACTGAACAAAATCCACATAGAACATGTAAACTAGATTTTGGAGGAGGAAATTTTGGTTGTCATCTGTCTTCCACTAATAACATAAATGGAACACACACCCCTAAATGCCCACTACACTCTATCCATCCTCTACAGCACCCCTTTTCATAGCAATTGCAGCTTTATCCTTCATACTAACCAGATGAATCATATACCTCTCGTGTTGGCAACAAATGCCAAGTATCCACCATGTGGATACCAAATGTGATACCAAATGTGAGGGCCATGGCTGCCCACAGGCCACAAGATGCCTTTGTATAAATTTGAAAAAGTCATTCCTTCTCCAGATGAGCACTTCTGCACCAGGGTACATGACTTGGGAATTACAGTGAAGACTGGGTTTTAGTCTGGTTATGGTTTAAATTTGAAGTGTCTTCCGAAGGATCATGTATAGATGGGCCAGATCAACCCCATCCTGTGAGCCAGCAGTGGCCATGCATCATGGCAAGAGAACCAAGAAGAAGCTAAAATCTTCCTGTGAACCAGTAGCAGTCATGGGCTAGGCCAACCCCTTCCTGTTTGCCAGAAGCAGTTGTGAATCCCAGGAAGAGAACCAAGAAGAAGCCAATCCCTCCCTGTGAGCCAGCGGTGGTCATGGGCTAGGCCAATTCCTTCCTGTGAGCCAGCTAGTGCATAAACTGGGATAAGTGCCATGCTCCTCTGGCCTGCACCCCGTAAGCAACAGGCTGATTCAGAGAAACACAGGCTGAAATGATAGCCCCTGAAGTAAAAAAAAAAAAAACAACTTAATGCCTGTATTGTTTGATTGACTTTGCAGGCTTAAAGCAGGTAATCTTAGCATCTACTTAAAGGATAACAATATGCAGTATAGCAACTATGGGGGATCTCCTTTTGAAGGTGGTAATTCCTGTTAATTCCCTTTTATCTTGTATTGAAGTCCTGTATCACTTTCATTGGTTTGTTTTGATTGGTTTTATTCTGTTATATTTTGTTTGATTTTATTATGTCTAATGGTATGGGCAGCCATTTTGATGATAACAAGAGGTACTATGGTAGTCATTGTTGATTTCTTATTACCTTATTTTGAAGTCCTGTATCACTTTCACTGTTTTGTTTTGGTTGGCTTTATTCTGTTTTATTTTGTTTGGTTTTATTCTCTTTAAAATAAAATTTAAAAAAAGATCATGTGTTGAGCACATGGTCCCCAGTCTTTGATGCTATAGGCAAATAATAGGACATTTAGGAGGTGGGGTCTATTGAGAGGAAGTTAGACCACTGCACACATGCCCTTAAGAAAACACATTGTCGCCGGGCGTGGTGGCTCATGCCTGTAATCCCAGCACTCGGGAGGCTGAGGCAGGAGGATTGTTGCAAGTTCGAGACCAGCCTGAGCTACAAAGTGAGCTCAAGGCCAGCCTGAACTGCATGGCACAAGACCCTGTTTCAAAAAAGACAAAAAAAAAAAAAGAAAGAAAGAAAGAAAGAAAAGAAAACACATGCCCTACCCCTTCTGTTTCATGAGTTCTTCATCATGTGTTCCCACCATGATGTGCTGCCACAGGCCCAAAGCAATAGCTCCAGGAGATAATGAACTGAAACTTCTGAAACATGAGTTAAAATAAAAAATTTTTATAAGTTGATTTTATCAGATATTTTGTTACTGTGGTAGAAAGCTGATTAATATAATCCTCACCAGCCCTATTATCCAGATTCCCTTGTTTGTTGAACAACTGTACCCAGATGGCCCAAAGGGATATAACAATATAAAAGAATCTTATTGGGTATGGTTGAACATGCCTGCAATCTCAACATTTAAGAGGCTGAAGCGGGGGGGATTGCCTCATTTGAGGTCATTCTGAACTATAGAGTGAGTTCAGAACAGCCTAGACTACAGAGTGAGACCCTGCTTCGAAAAAACAAAACCAAAAAAAACCACTCTTGCCACTGTCTGAAAGCATTCAAGTTTCCTCCAGTAAGATTCATATGATGTCTATATTTGCCTAAGATGTTATCTAGTTCTCCACCTATAGTATCTTCTCTGCCTGTCCCTGGTAAATATTTAGGGACCAATCCTTGAGCCCAATCACAATCCTTGAGCTTTTAAGCCTCTCACTTTCATCTCCATCTCTCCCCTTTTCATGCATATGTGTTTCACCATTTTTTACTTGACTCAGCTGGTCTCAATCCCACCCAGAACCCCCGCCTGCACCCTACATTCTTAGGGTCCAATATTGCCAAATGAGAAACTCAAAAACAATAAAGGAGATTTCGGAACAAGCCACTACTTCCGACACTGATCCTACCCAACCTCATTTACCAGGCAGTAACTGAAATGCAGGAGGGGCAGGTTCAACCATTCTCTTTTGTAGGTTGATCAGATCATCCCTAAAGAGAAGTTCAACATCTGTTTAGAATGGCCTTAAGCTCCCTCTTCCTTGGACAAAAACTTCTTTTATATTTCGTCCCTTGATCTAACCAGCAAAAACTCAATGAAGACCACCTTCACTTTGATTAAATGGAACCCACTACAGCCCAGTCTGAAGCACTGGCCTTTTCATTTTTCACCAGTATTCAAGGCTTTCCACAAAGAACACTAGCAGGTGAGTAACTAACGAATGTAACAGTAAGGTTTCAATGAAGCAGTCTCTCCCAAAGAAAGGGCAAGTTTGTCCCACATAAATTTCAGATCCTCTGCTTACAGCCACAGAGAACAAAACTAAAATGAACCCAAAACAAACAGTAAAAACCCCAGAGGCCTTTCATTTGCTCTGCATCTAGACAGTTGCAGAGGTCTGTCCATCCGGAGAGGATCCCTGGGGGTTGCTTGTCCTAGCAAAGCATAAATATTTACATTGCCTCTCTTCTGCTGACATAACAGAGATAGGAAGGGGCCTCATCTGGCAATTTAAAGTGATACCCTGCAGTGCCTCTAAGACCAGTTCTTTGTGTAAGTATGTTGCTGCCCTGAGAAGGGCCTTTAAAGTACTGAGAGCTTGGACTCCTAAGTCAAACTGTCTAGGTACAACTGTCTGTCTGTGGTGGAATCTAACTCCACCACATATTTGAACTACAAAACAAAAGCAAAAGCAAGCAATAAAACCTATAGTGTCACAGAAAGTCCGTAGGCTCTGGAAATTGGATGACTCAATTTGAATCTTTGCTTGAACAAGTTTCTATGTCTCAGTTTCCTCATCTTTGAGATTAAAATTATAATCGTCCTCTCAATGCTTTTATGAGCGTTAAACAAAATCATCCATAGCCTTACCTATAGCAAGTGTTCACTAAATCTTAGTCATTATTAATATCCCATGATGAGTCTATTTCTCATCCTTGAAAATGGGAAGGTAAGTAAAGGGGTACTGTTCTGTGCAGAACAGGAGGCACCCTCATATGTGAGCTGAGGAAGTTGGGAATGGAATTCTTTCTTCTACTTGATGATTAGACTGTACTCTATCTCAGGTGAGAAGCCCCGGTGCTGTGTGTCTCTCTGTCTCTGTCTGTCTCTGTCTGTCTCTGTCTGTCTCTGTCTGTCTCTGTCTCTCTCTCTGTCTCTCTCTCTCTCTCTCACTCCCATGCATGCTCTCCTGGCTGGAGGGGCGAGTTAGCTATTAGCTGTTGCACTCCTCCCCAGCACTTCCCTTTGTTTGCTCCCCCTTGCTATCCCCCACCAGTGGACTGAGACAACTTGCTTCAGTGTCCTCCCTGGATATCTAGCCGCCACTTTTCTCCGCTCCACTCCACTATCAGTGCAGCACCCCTCCCAGGCTCCTGCCGCCTCAGTACTGTTGCCTCTCTGAAGAAGGCCAAAGCCTGGTGTGGCTAAGATCAGGGAGGGAGGGGTGTGGGCCCGTTTATTAACATCATCACTCCCCAGAGATGGCCTTTCAGAAAACTTCCTGGTTTCAGCCCTGCCTCTCACTGCATGGTAGCCATGACAACTATACCTGTCCTGGTATCCTGCACCAATCATGGGCCTATGCTTGAACCAATCACAGGCCTGCAGCTACAATATCAGCAGTGCTCCTCATACATTTCTCTGCTTAGTATAGAAGGGCTCCCTCCAGGGTACTGGCCCCACTGTGTTGCAGTATGGATCCATTTATGGTAGTCAGGGATTTCAAGGAAAATAATTATATACAGGACACATAATTTATAGAATTATTTTATAACTGTCACCCAAAGAGTTAAATGCAAAAGAAAGAGTGCAGGAAATCTGTCCACACACTAAGACCCAAAGAATTCAGCGGAGGGCCTGGATCCCATGGCAACATCCTGCATGAGTCCAGCTAAAGAACTAGAGACCAATAAAATGCTCCCTATGAGTCCAGCTGGAGCCCTACAGCCCAAATGACTCATGCAAGTCTGTTTCATGGATCTGTGCTGGGAAGGCTCAAAGGCCAGCGATGGAAGCTAGAAAGTCTGTGCCAGCAGGATGAAGAATCTGCACTGGAGCCAAGAAGTTATGCTCAAAATAAGGACCAGGGCTCCCCTCAAAAGTACCACAGCCATCAGCAACAATGAGGTCCTGAGCTCCTCCAATGATGAGAACAGCCTAGTTTATCCGAGTTTATATCAGGAAGCCAGTGTGACAAGCTTCTCCTGGAGATTGACCAGCACACATCTTCCCTTCTGGAGCCAGGAAGCAATAAAGCCCAGAGCTCCCCCAGAGTGACCTGCAGGCTTTCTGTGAGATAACAAGGTCCTGAGATCCTCTGATAATGAGAACAGCCAAGTTCTTATCAGGAAAGAAGCTCCACAAGCTCCTCCGGGAGAGCCAATGGCAACCAGAGAACCAACAACACCATGGATTACTAACATACTGTTTCTCCAGTTCTCCTTTTTATCTTAGCAACAGTCCTCAGGTGGGCCATCCACTCAGCGCTGCATGATTCAGTTCAGCTGGTATTTCAAGTTGACCACCAGTTATCAATCCACCACACCATTAAAGACTTACTTCAGTGTTCCTGCAAATCTGCTCGTGATTTATTTCTCAGGAAGAGTAGGCTCCAAAAATCCTTGGGGATCTCATTCTGAGCTATGTGGACAGAGCAGTCATTTCAAAAGAAAGAGTAGTAAACACTAAGGGCTGTTAGCACTGAAGAGCTCCAAAGACCAGCAGCAATAACAATCAAGAAATCACAAAAGAGGAATAAAAGAACAATGGGATGACATTAGAACCTCTGTGTATTTTGGGGTGTGACTTTACGTCCCTCTGCCTCAATTTCCACATCTGAAAACCGGGTATAATTATAGTATTTAGCATGTAGCGCTGTTATAAGAACTAAATGAGGCAACGTTTTTAAAACATTTTAAAATATGTCCGACACATGTTAAGCCTAAGTGTTTATTACATAAAAATAAAGTTAGGAAGAAAGGAATGTGGAATGACTGATAAATAACATTGAAAACACAGAGCTGAGCAGTAAAAATTGTTCTCCCTGTTCAGGAAAATGACACATTCCATTTACACCACACAAGCATTCTGGCCACCGGAATGCATCCTCCAGCACAGAGAAGGAGCCAGGCACCCCATTGCCCAGAATACACAGTAAGAAGGTGATTCCAAGCCCAAGTGAGGGAGACGTCATTCTTGAGAAACCTTGCCCATTTGTACAAGGATACCTAGGCAAGGGTGTCTGCTGAGGCACTTCTTGTCACAGTGAAAAACAGGAGCCAAGCTACATGGCAACCAACAGGGTCTGCTGTGCTGACAGAAAAGAGTCAACCAAACAGTGAAAGAAAGGAGGCCCATCTATATACTCATCTAGGCATGCTAATATCTAGCCACAATATACTATTCAATGAAATAAATTAGGAATAAATAGCATGAATAATGTGATCTCATCTGTGTCCATATGTGTGAAATCCATACACACACATGCACACATCCCATGTGCTTCTACATAAAGCAAAAACTTGTAGAAAGATAAAAATGATATCAGTGGTTACCTCTGGAAAATGGAGATGTGAATGACGGTAAAAGTTAAAAAGATTTTACTTACTCCATTTTGGAGATATATTTCTATTTTTGTTTATTTCCACACTAAATAAATAGCTTTATTTTGATTATGTAATACATAAGCTTATTGGTTTTTTTATATTTTAACTCCATTTTGAAATAATCTCAGACTTACAAAAAAATTGCAAAAGCTTCCAAAGATTCCTAAAAACCTGCCTCCAACCCCTTGGCTTCCCCAAATGTTAACATAAAACCACGTACAATGCTCAAACCCAGGAAGTTGATACTGATGTGATACCGCTGACTAATCTACAAACTCGACAAAAAAGTTATCAGTTGCCCCTTTCTGATCTTTTTCTGATCCAAGATTCAATCCAGGATTCCACACTGTTTTTAGCTGCCACTTTTGTTTAGTGGCTTCAAACAGGAGGCTCTTGGGTCTCTTTGTTCTCTATGATCTGAAATTCTGAAAAGTGATAGGTTGTTGGGAGCCGCGTCTGTGATAGCTCGCCTTGCGCGGCGGACGTGCGGCCTGTGGTAAAGAGCAAAGCCTGAGGTAGATTACCCCTCCCATCGAATATGTTAGTTTCCTGCTTACCGCGTAAACAACCCGCTCAACAATATAGTCTGCCTGGCAACTGATGATGTTAGCCAATCAGCTTGCCTTGCTTACTTTAACATGATTGGACACTGTACCCGTATATATACCGGTGCCACCCCTGGGCGGAAGAAGAAGCCAGGTAGAAGCCCGGAAGTAGAAGCCCAGAAGGAGCCGCGGGGAGCGGACCAGAGGAGGCTTCAGCTGGGAGAACCCAGGGCAGGCTGTACGGAGAAGGAAAGTAAAAAGAAAAGGTTGTCCACTACCAGACTTTGTCGTGTGTCCTTCCTGCCGGCCGGGAGCGGACATCGACATTTGGAGGCCCGCCCGGGGACTGATCACCCCCGAGACGTGGAAGTGGACAACGCTCCAGTACAGAGCTGCGAGACAGGTGAGTTGGGGATAAGCCTGGGCTCTGGGTGGCGCGCACCTACAGGGCTTTTAGACTCCCCTCAGGCTCACGCGTAAGTGGCGGATTCCTTGGGCCTCACGCGGTGAGTAACATATTAAAAGATGGGAAACATGTTAGGTAGCAACACTAAGAGCGAGGGTGGTTGTGGAGAAAGCTCTCAAGAGCTTACAAAAGTACGCAGGGTATCTGAGCAGGCCCAGTCAGGGAGCTCCCGAGAGGGGTCCGTCAAGGGGAACAAGGATGCTAAGGAGGAGGACGGGGCTCTAGCCTCGGAGTCGTCTGACTCCGAGGACGAGGGAAAGTTGAATGGCAAGGAGGCCAAAGAGACCAGCTGTCAGGAGCCTAAATCGCTCAATAAGGAGTCGCAGGGTTCTTTTCCAGCGTTGCCCCGCGAATTGCGCTCTGCTCAACCTGGTCTGCGGAGGAGTAGAGAGCTCCTGAGCGCTCCCCGGCGCGAGAGGGAGGCGAAGCCTTCCGCCCCACCTTGGGGGCCATTTCCGGAGGCGATTCCTCGCCACGAGGCGGCCGTCTGGGAGCTCCCTCCCCTTTCGCCAGAACAGGAAGTGATGCACGGGCCCCCATTTTCCGCCCAATCACGGCCGCTGTCTTATGCTCCGCCGCCGGCGGGTCGGTATTTTTACAGGCGGCTTTGGCAGGGGGGACGCTTGTCTCATGAGGTACATCCACCTGGGATAGATAGTGGCCCCTACGGGATATTTCCTGTACAAGTAGCTATGGGCCAGGGACGCAATGTATGGGAGCCTTTTGAGATAAAGCAGATTAGAGAACTTAAAAATGCAGTTACAACCTTTGGGCCGACTGCGCCTTACACCATTGCCATGCTGGAGAACCTGTCTTCTGGGCCCCTCACCCCCGCGGACTGGATTCAGCTGGCAAAGGCGTGTCTGCCCTCGGGCAGTTACCTGGATTGGCGAGCCTGGTACGCAGAGTTCTCTGCAGAGCAGGCTGAGAGAAACGCCAATCGGGGAAACTGGGGGTGGAACAAGGAAATGCTTATGGGAGAAGGTCGGCACGCTGATGACCAGACCCAGTTCCCCGGCGCTGTCTATGAACAAATCAATGCCATAGGGCTCCGCGCCTGGAAACAGGTAAGTGGTGCCGGAACTGCCTCCTTGTGTCTTTCAAAAATAATTCAGGGTACCACAGAGCCATTTGTTGACTTTGTGGCCCGAATGCAAGATGCTGCCGATAAGATATTTCCTGATCCGGGAGTGGCTCAACCGCTGGTAAGACAGCTGATTTTTGAGCAATGTACAAAGGAGTGCAAGGCAGCGATAGCTCCTCATAAGAACAAGGACCTCAACGCCTGGATTAGGATATGCAGAGAGATAGGGGGGCCGCTCTCCAACTCGGGAGTGGCTGCTCTCCTGGCCACGGCTGTACAGCAGAGGGGACCTCGCGGGTTAGAAGGGGAATGTAAAGCTAAAGGGTGTTTTGCCTGCGGGGAGCCAGGACACATTAAACGTCATTGCCCAAACAATGCAGATGCTAGGCCTCGCCCTAGGAATGAAGAACCATATGTTTGTGGGCAATGCAAAAAGGGATCACACAAAGCTGAGGAGTGTAGGTCGGTCTTTGATGCTCAGGGCAACCGTATTTGTGGACAAGATGCTACAGAGCCAAAAAACGGCCAGAGGGGGCCCCCTTCACAGGCGGGCCCCCGCCCCAGAGACAGGACAGCTCAGGATGGCAGCCTTCAACAAGGGCCACCCCTGGGTCAGCAGGTGTGGACCTCAGTGTCGCCTCCAGACTTATACAGAAGGTCACCATTAGGACGGATGGCGTTAGGACCCTAAATGACATACAAAAGCTATTGGGAGACATTAATTGGATTAGGCCATATTTACATATACCAAATTCAGATCTCAAACCCCTGTTCGACCTTCTAAAGGGAGACCCAGATATAGCCTCCCACAGGAGGCTCACTCCTGAGGCAAGAGCTGCCTTACAGAGAGTGGAAAAAAGCCTTAGGTGGGGCTACCTTACACAGAATTAAACCAGGGCGACCCTTTGATGTCTGTTTGCTACAGACTAGTCTACAGCCCACAGCGGTGATTTGGCAGAAAGGACCATTACTGTGGATACACCCTAAGGTCTCACCTGCAAAAGTCATAGAGCATTACCCGGAGGCAGTCGCTTCATTGGCCCTTGAAGCGCATGATAGAGTTGTCCAACATTTTGGCTCAGGACCACAAGCCATCCGAGTACCCTATACCGCCAGCCAGATCAAGACCCTGGCTGCCTGCATAGATACCTGGGCCATTCTGAGATGTGTTTTCCATGGGGATATAAACAATCAATACCCTAAAGACCCTATCTTGTCATTTGTCACTCAGCACCCTATAATTTTTCCAAAGGTTACTGCCTCTGAGCCATTAGTCCTAGCAACTACAATATACACAGATGGCTCCAAGACGGGGATAGGCGCCTATGTGATCCTAGGCAAGCCCCCGGTTACCATACAATTTGAACCTGATCAGCCTCAGGTGGTGAAACTGCAGATCGTTAAAATAATTCTTAAACGGTTCTCAGAAGCCATTAACATTGTCTCCGATTCTAGGTATGTGGTCAATGCTATGCAAGTGCTTGAGACTGCTGGTTTAATTAGATCCACTTCCACAGTGGCTGGACTGTTCCTGTCTATCCAGACATTGCTTCAGAACAGACACCATAAGGTCTTCACCACCCACATAAGAGCACATACATCCCTGCCAGGGCCTATGGCACAGGGGAATGCGGCTGCTGACACTGCCACTCGCCCGTTATGGATTTTTACCTTACTAACACCAATCGAGCGAGCCCGTGCCTTCCATGATAAATTTCATGTCAATGCCAGGACACTAGCAAACCATTTCCATGTTTCTAGAGCAGATGCACGAGATATCGTGCGACTATGTGACTCCTGTGCCACATACAAACCTGCCATACCGATGGGAGTAAACCCTCGAGGTTTGATCCCTGGTGATGTTTGGCAGATGGACATCACACATATACAGGAGTTTGGGACTCTTAAATATGTTCATGTTTCCACAGACACCTGTTCTCACGTCATATTTGCAACAGCAGAAACAGGTAAAAAAGTGTCTAATGTGATCAATCATTGCCTGGCAGCTTGGGCCGCATGGGGCAAACCAAAAATATTAAAAACTGATAATGGACCAGCCTATATAGGCAAAGCCTTCAATGAGTTCTGCAAAATGATGGAGGTTCAATTAAAACATGGTATCCCATACAATCCCCAAGGTCAAGGAATCATTGAGAGGGCTCATAGAAGCCTCAAAGAAATTTTACAAAAACAAAAAGGGGGAGTAGGCCAAGGCCTGGCCCCAAAGGCACGATTATCCATGGCACTATTCACACACAATTTTTTAAATTTAAATAATGATAATCGCTCCCCAGCTGTGGAGCACTGCAACCCTTCCCCCAACCATAAAGGGTGGGTGAAGTGGAAAGATGTCCTGACAGGACAATGGATGGGCCCGGATCCAGTGGTCAGCTGGAACCGAGGCGCGGTTTGTGTTTTCCCACAGGAACCGGGACGAGAACCACTGTGGATACCGGAGAGACTGACACGGGCAACAAAGCCCTCGACTGAAGATCAGACCTGCCCTACTGGAGATCCATCACAGACCAACCAATAAGATGAATAGAAATAGCGGTAGCCCGAAATGGACAAGAAGATCCTCAGGCATATGCATGGCTTGCTCAATTGGCCCACGACCGAGTCTAGATATGGCGGGCATCCCTCATTCTCCTCCATAAGGTGACAATACACAGCAGGGTAGGTGAGTCAATGACGGGTAAGAGCGTGCCTCCCCAGCACGACTCGACCTAAGCCAGGCCCTACCCCATCCTGCACGTAAGCCGCTGGACTGTTAGATGCTGCCCAGGTCTAAATTTCTCTCCGAGGGGATTTCTTTACGGAGAGGAAATGAGTGCAAGCTTGTGTGCATCCAGGTTCCGTCCAGTTTGTGCCTGGCCCTAGAAAAAGGACGAGGGCCTCAGGGCCTTGGCAGACCATGGCATGGCCAACCAGGGTCTAAGCCAAGGACCTACGGTGGACCTACACATAGGGCATAAGCCTCTGCACCCAGTCCAGGAAGGGCTACGATGCGCACATTCATAAAAAATAAAATAGGGGGAGATGTTGGGAGCCGCGTCTGTGATAGCTCGCCTTGCGCGGCGGACGTGCGGCCTGTGGTAAAGAGCAAAGCCTGAGGTAGATTACCCCTCCCATCGAATATGTTAGTTTCCTGCTTACCGCGTAAACAACCCGCTCAACAATATAGTCTGCCTGGCAACTGATGATGTTAGCCAATCAGCTTGCCTTGCTTACTTTAACATGATTGGACACTGTACCCGTATATATACCGGTGCCACCCCTGGGCGGAAGAAGAAGCCAGGTAGAAGCCCGGAAGTAGAAGCCCAGAAGGAGCCGCGGAGAGCGGACCGGTAGAGGCTTTGGGGCAGACTGAAGCACAAAAGGAGCCGCGGGGAGCGGACCAGAGGAGGCTTCAGCTGGGAGAACCCAGGGCAGGCTGTACGGAGAAGGAAAGTAAAAAGAAAAGGTTGTCCACTACCAGACTTTGTCGTGTGTCCTTCCTGCCGGCCGGGAGCGGACATCGACAATAGGTGTTCTGCAGAAGGTTCCTCTATATGGGTTTATTCAATGTTTTCTCAGAATTAAATCTAGGTTATGCATTTGAAGAAAGACAGCTGCAGAAGTGATGCCTGATCCTTTTCATTGCATCATCAGGAAGCATACAAAGTAGATACATCTCCTCACTGCTTCTGTAAACAGCTATCGTATAGCAGAGGGTGTCCACTGGGTTGCTTCCATGTTGTAAAGCTGCTTCTTTTCCTTTGGGAGTAATATTTTTGGGGCGATAGCATGAGACGGTTTAAATATCCTGTTTCTCATCTTTGCCCACTAATCCTTTGATGATTCTCGCCTACCACAGTTGTTTCAGTGACATTTACCAAATGATGACTTTCTATTTCCATCATTTTCTCTACAGTTATTAATTGGCATCCTGCTGTGAAGAAGTACTTCCTTTCTCCTTATTTACTTAACTGTGAACTTGCCAACACAATGAATTGTCATAATTTTTAAAGTTTTGCTGCTTTGGTGGGGAGAAATTATATCCTGACCTTTTAATTTGCATTTCGTTAGTCATACATGAGATTAGAATGTTAAAATGCCACTTGATAGATCATTGTTTATGGATCTCTTTGCTTTTCTATTGGGTTTTTGAAATTTCATCCATCAGTTTTGAAGAGTTCTTTGTATAGTCACAGTTCTAGCATTTTATCTGTAATGCATAGAATATATATTTGCTTTCACTTTGTTTTGTTTTATTTTGTTTGCTTTTTTTGGTGATACTGGGGATTGGACATATGGCCTTTAAACTAAGCTACATCCACAATTCTGCTTTATTTTTTAATTGTGAGATAGGGTCTCACTATGTCACTAACTTACCCAGGCTGGGCTCAAACCTGCAATCTCCCTGCCTTGGCCTCCTAGAGTGCTGCAATTACACACATGGATCACCACACCCAGATATCAACTGTTTTTTTTTTTTTAACTTTGATAATAATGGCACTTTTGCCACGCAATTTTTTATGTTGTTAAATTTATCTGTTTTTTATTCACTCTAGCTTTTGAATCATGGTTTTCTCAAGCTGGGCACGGTGGTGCATGCCTGCAATCCACAAGGAGGCAGAGGCGAAAGGAGCACCAGGAGTTTCAGGCAAGCCTGAGCTACGTACAGAGTTCAATGCGAGCCTGTATTACATAGCAAGACCCTGTTTCAAAAAAAAGTTCTTTCTCTACACCAAAGTTAAAGAGAAATTTATTAATTTGTTCATATTTCCATTTAAAATTAGTTAAGGTTTTATATTTTACATTTGGATCCTCAATTCATTTGGAATTAATTTCTATGTGCAATATGAAGACTGAACTTCATATTTTTCCTGCTAGCTAGGCCATATGCCCAACACCATTTAAAAATTTGTCTTTACTCCAGTAACTAATATCTATTCCTTTGAAATTTTAGTGCTAAGTTAAAGTTTAAGGAAGAAAACAAAAGAAATGAACAACATAAAAATCCCACTAGAGATAATGACAAATTACATTTTGGTGACCATACTTTCCTACCTTTCCCTATGAACTCGCTCACACACACAAACACACACATGCACACACACATACACACAAACACATGCATATTTTTATGAAGATGGGATCTCCTACAGTCTATTTTTATCCTGAACATTTACTTATACATTTTGACCCCATCTCCAAGCATAATAGATTGGTGCATTTTTTAGTTATGTCTCGTTCTTTGTATACAAATCTATTCACACACATATGGGTTGTTTTTGTTACTTGTTTTATAAAAACAGGATCCTGTCAGGCAACTGCTTTGTTTTGTCATATTTGGTTTTATTCTCTCCCAAAAAAAGTAATAAGAACTGTGGGACTAATAAATCCCAAAATGTGTAAATCTTATTGTAAAAAAGAGAGGAAAAGCAAGTGCTCTAAAGGATACAACTGCAAGTGTGTTTAGGTGTGTAAGATAGACAACCATATTACTAAATTTTTGTTGGATCATTGAACACAACTGTTTGCAGTCTCGCTGTTTGAATGTCCACTTTGTATGCTTTAATCCTGTAACTTGAACAACTATTTCTTTCTTTCTTTTTTTTTTTTTTGTACTGGGGATCAAACTCACGACTTCGTTTTTCCAAGGCAGGCGCTTAGCTGCTGAGCTAAATCCCCAGCCCTTGAACAACTATTTCTAAGATGACAATATGTAATCTAGTAACTAGTGATTTCTTACTGTTTTTTTTGAAACTCTGTATTACTTGTACTCTTTTACTGTTTTTTTTTCTTTAAATAAAATTTTAAAAACTAAAAAAAAAAAAACAGGATCATGCTATATAGCCTTTCGATGTTCATTTTTATTTAAAGAGAAAAAAAAACAAAACAAAACAGTAAAAGGGTACAAGTAATACAGAATTTCAAAAAAAATAAATAGTAAGAAATCACTAGTTAATAGATTACATATTGTCATCTTAGAAACAGTTGTTCAAATTACAGAATTAAAGCATACAAAGTGGACATTCAAACAGTGAGACTGCAAACAGTTCTGTTCAATGATCCAACAAAAACCCACTAATATGGTTCTCCATCTTACACACTCAAATATACATGTGGTTATATCCTTTAGAGCACTTTCTTTTCCTCTCCCTTTTACAATAACAATTACACATTTTCGGTTTTATTACTCCCACAGTTCTTATTACTTTTTTTGAAGAGAATAAAACCAAATGTGACAAAACAAAACACAGTCAGTTAGAACAGAAGGATAGACATAGTACATGGTATAAAAACAGAATACCACGTGATCAACAATGGTTACCATGATGCCTCTCGCTATCTTAAAAAGAGTTGCCTATATCATCAGGTATAATAGAATTGAACAAAACAGTACAGAACAAAACCAACAAAACCTAAACATTGGAGACCTTACAAGACTTCCAAAGAAGATAATAGTCAAACCATAATGGGGATCATAGTGAATCTTATTGCTTTCAAAGTAGTTGCTTATACCCTCAAACTTGATACTATCAAACAAAACAGAATAGAGTAAAATCAGTAAAACAAGATGGTGAGAGCAATACAGGGGTTCAAATCAGGTTAATAGGAAAAGAAAAAAGTTACTGTAATATATCCCACTATTTTTTAATTTATTTTTTCCCTTAGTTAAAAAATAATAAAAAAATAAATTATTTTTTAAAAAAGAGAAAAAAGGGGAGATTGAGATAAAAGAGGACATATCAACAAAACAACACAGGTCAGAACAGAACAATTTAAGCAACATAGTGTTTCACCACCAGATAACCTGACATAATAGTAGTTACCATAGTGTCTCTTTCCTTGAAATATTTGAGTATAACTTTGTATACTATAGCATCAAACATATCAAGACAGTGTGAAACCATTCAAGAGAATGGAAGTATTACAGGGAATTTAGAACCAGCTAACAGAAAATGAACAACGGTTTCTATATTATCTCTTTGCCTATGAAAAATTTTGTTTATTCTCTTCCACATATTAAAATCCAATAAGATACAACATGATAAAACCAATAGAGACAGAAGAACAACAGCTTGATAGGACTACAAAACAAGATGATATTAAATCAGCACTAGCTATTATGATGTCTTGTTTTCTTCAAAATAGTTGTTCATACTATCACAGACAATAAAATCAAACAGCCCAGAATAAAACCATTCCAGTTAATGAATGAAAACATCATATGGCTTCAAACCAATACAATGGGGAATCATGATTACCACATACTTTTATATATTCTTATCATTTCTTACACTAGGGAAACTATTAGGTATTTATACATGTGAGTTTGATTTATTTTGTTTATGAGCATGGGCTCAAGCTGTGCTCATTTATTTATAAATATCTCAATGTGATCTTTCTTTATAGCTGAATAGTACTCCATTGTATAAAAATACCACAACTTTTTTATCCATTCCTCAGTTGATGGACATTTGGGTTGTTTCCAAGATCTGGCTATTACAAATTGTGCTGCTATAAACATGGGTGCACATATATCACTGTGGTATGATGTTTTCAGTTCTTCTGGAAATATACCTAGAAGTGGAATAGCTGGGTCAAATGGGACTTCCAAACCCAGCTTTTTGAGAAATCTCCAGACTGACCTCCACAATGGTTGCACCTGTCTACACTCCCACCAATAGTGCAGGAGTGTTCCTTTTCCCCCACAGCCTCTCCAGCATTAGATGTTGGTGGTTTTCTTGATCCTGGCCATTCTTTCAGGAGTGATATGGAATCTCAGTGTGGTTTTAATTTGCATTTCTCTAATGACTAATGATGATGAACATTTTTTCATTTATTTATTTACCATTTATATTTCTTCATCTGAGAATTGTGTATTCATCTCAGATGCCCATTTTTGGATTGGATCTTTGAATTTTGGGGGTCGGATTTCTTTAAATTCTTTATATGTTTTAGACAGAAGTCCTTTGTCTGAGGGACAGTTCACTAAGATTTTTTCCCAGCTTGTGGGTTTTCTTTTCACTATGCTGGAGATTTCTTTTGACGTGCAGAAACATTTTAATAAGAGGTGATCCCAGTGATTGATTCTGGGAAGTATTTCCCATGCGGTTCCCAGGACTCCCATGAGTCCTGGTCATGAATTCTCTACCTACTCCTATGTCTTCAAGGTTTTTACCCAATTTGTCTTCCAATAGATTTAGATTTTTTAATATTCAGATCTTTGATCCATTTAGATTTTAATTTAGTACATGGTGATAGGCATGGGTCTAGTTTTAGTTTTCGGCATATGGAGAGCCAGTTTTTTCCAACACTGTTTATTAAAAAGACTGTCGTTCTTCCAGTGAACCTGTTTGGTCCCTTTATCAAAGATAAGGTGGTTGAGTGTGTTTGTAGTTGTGGTTGTGTCTTCTAATCTATTCCACTGATCTTCGGCTCTGTTTTAGTTCCAGTACCATGTTGATTTTACTACAGTTTGCATTGTAGTATAACTTCAAGTCAGGGATTGTGATGCTTCCTGCCTTGCTTTTGCTGCTTAGAACAGTCTTTGCTATTCCAGGTCTCTTCTGGTTCCAGATGAATTTTAGGAGTGATTTCTCTAGATCTATAAGATATGTTGATGGTATTCTTATCGGGATTGCATTGAATCTGTATAACAGTTTTGGGAGAATGGCCATTTTCACAATATTTATTGTTCCTATCCATAAGCAAGGGATGTCTTTCCATTTTCTGAGATCATCTTCAATTTCATTTTTCAATGTATTATAATTTTCCCTGTATAGGTCTTTCACTTCTTTCATGAGAGTAATTCCTAAATATTTCATTTTTTGGTTGCTAGTGTAAAGGGTGTGTCTTCTCTTATTTCTCTCTCTGTGATTTTCTTGTTAACATAGAGGAATGCTATTGATTTTTGAGTATTGATTTTGTATCCAGCTACATTGCTGAATTTATTATATCTAAAAGTCTTTCAATGGGGTTTTGGGGGTCTTCTATGTAGAGTATCATGTCATCTGCAAATAATGATAATTTAACTTCTGCTTTTCCTATCTTTGCCCCTTTTATTTCTCTTTCTTGTCTAATTACTCTGGCTAGTATTTCCAATACTATATTAAATAGGAGCAGTGATAAAGTGTATCCTTGTCTTGTGCCTGATTTTAAAATAAAGGCTTTCAATTTTTGGTCATTTAGTATGATACTGGCTGTTGGTTTGTCATAGATGGCCCTTATTATATTGAGGTAAAGACCATCCATTCCAATTTTCTGCAAGGTTCTTATCATAAATGAATGTTGGACTTTATCAAAAGCTTTTTCTGCATCTATAGAAATGATCATGTGATTCTTACTTTTGGCTTTATTGATGTGGTGGATTACATTTATTGGTTTATATATGTTGAACCATCCCTGCTTGCTTGGGATGAATCCCACTTGGTCATGGTATAATCTTCTTGATGATTTGCTGCATACTATTTGCCAATATTTTATTGAGGATTTTTGTGTCTGTGTTCATTAGGGAGAATGGCCTGTGGTTCTCTTTTATAGTTGGGTCTTTTTCAGGTTTTGGTACTAGAGCAATATTTGCTTCCAGGAATGACTTAGGAAGGATTGCTTCCCTTTCAATTTCATTGAATAGTTTGAGAAGTGTCGGCATTAGGTCTTCTTTGTATTTCTTGTAGAATTCTGCGATAAATCTGTCTGGACCTGGGCTCTTCTTTGTAGATAAGAACTTAATTATATTTTCAATTTCATTAATAGAAATTGGTTTATTCAGCAGTTTTACATCTTCTTGACCTAGCTTTGGTACTTCATATGCTTCTAGGAATCTGTCTGTTTCTTCTGTGTTATCAAACTTTTGAGAGTAGAGGTTTTCAAAATAGGTGTTAATGATCTTCTGTATTTCTATAGTCTGTTGTGATTTTGCCTTTTTAATTCCTTATTGCATGAATTTGAGCTTTTTCTTCCCTTTTTTTAATAAGGTTGGCTAGGGGCTTATCGATTTTATTTATTCGTTTAAAGAATCAACTCTTTGATTCATTGATTTTTTGGATTTTTTTTAGTCTCTATTGCATTGATTTCTGCTCTGATTTTTATAATTTCTTCTCTTCTTTTGGCTTTGGGCTTGACTTGCTCTTCTTTTTCTAGATGTTTGAAGTGTAATATCAGGTTATTTATTTGTATTCATTCTGTTTCCCTGATGTGGGAACTCAGTGCAATAAATTTTCCTCTGAGGACAGCTTTCATTGCATTCCACAGATTCTGGTAAGTTGTATTTGTGTTTTCATTTTTTGTAGGTATTGCTTAATTTCTTTTTTAATTTCCTCTGTGACCCACTGATTACTCAAGAGTGTGTTATTCAGTTTCCATGTGTTTGTGGGATTTTTGCAGTATCTTTTATCATTAATTTCTAATTTCAAAGCACTATGATCTGATACCATGCAAGGGATAATTACAACTCTTTTTCATTTATTTAAATATGTTCTGTAAATTAATATATGGTCTATTTTAGAGACTGTCCCATGTAGTGCTGAGAAGAACATGTATTCTGATGTTGTTGGATGGAACACTCTGTATATGTCTATTGAGTCCATTTGTTCACAGGTGTCATTCAGTTCTTTTATTTCTTTGCTGATTTTCTGTCTGGTTGATCTGTCCATTGGTGTCAATGGTGTGTTAAGTTCTCCTGTTATAATTATATTACTGCTAATTTGGTTTTTCATTTCCGTTAATACTTGTTTTATATAACTGGGTGCTCTGGAATTTGGTGCATATATATTTAAGATAGTTATCTCTTCCTCTTGAAGTTTTCCCCTAACCACTGTGTAGTGACCTTCTTTATCTCTTCTGATCATTATTGGTTTGAAGTTCACATTGTCTGCAAACAGAATAGCTACACCTGCTTTTTTTGGATTCCTGTTGCATGAAGTACTGTTTTCCATCCTTTGACTTTCAGTCTGTGAGTACCCTTTTGGGTTAGATGGGTTTCTTGTAGATAGCATATGGTTGGATTTTGTTTCTTGATCCATTCTGCTAGGCTGTTTCTTTTAATTGGTGCATTGAGACCATTTACATTAATGGTTATAACTGTTATATGTTGGTTTATTGTTGACATGTTATCTTTCTGCTGTTGCATCTTTTTCTTTCTGTTCTGTTTAATTGTCTGCTTTGCTTAGTGGTTTTTTCCTAAATGTACCTAAATTTTCTTTTAGTATTCTTTGCAGGGTTGGCTTGGTGATCATGAAGTTCTTCAGCTGTTCTTTTTCATGGAAGTATCTTATTTCTCCATCGATTTTGAAGGACAGTTTTTCAGGGTACATCAGTCTAGTTCAGAAAGCATTTTCCTTTAGGATCTGAAATACTTTATTCCATGCTCTTCTTGATTTTATTGTTTGTGCTGAGAAGTCTGCTATGATTCTGATAGGTTTTCCTTTATAGGTGATCTGTCTTTTCTCTCTGACAGCTTTTAACAGTCTATTCTTTTGTTGGATTTCTGGGATGGTGATTATTATATGTCTGGGTGTAGTTTTATTTTGGTTATGGCTATTTGGAGTTTTGTATGCTTCACTGATCCTGATATCAATTTCCA
Source organism: Cavia porcellus (assembly GCF_034190915.1). Classification (NCBI taxonomy): domain Eukaryota; kingdom Metazoa; phylum Chordata; class Mammalia; order Rodentia; family Caviidae; genus Cavia; species Cavia porcellus. The sequence goes on from NW_026947486.1 coordinate 80,481,717, forward strand.
ATCTCGTGTTTGGGAAATTTTCAGCTATCACTTCTCTAAATATCCTCTTGACATTCTTTATGTTGTCCCCTTCTTTTTCATTTATCCCTATCAACCTTATGTTGTTCCTCTTTGCGTCATCTTGCAGGTGTTGAATTGTTATTTCCTGATTTCTCGTTATTTTTAAAAGATCTTTCATTTCCTGTTCACTGGCTGCAATCTTGTCTTCGAGAGAAAGACAAGAATGTGAAGAAATTCTATCTTCACATTCATTGAGGTGGTTTTTACAACTTTCAATGGAGTTTTTGTTTTCCTGTGTATCTCTTTGCCTCTGCTTTATATACTCTGTTTGTTTCTTATATTGTTCATCCAGGGATTCTATCTTTTTGTTTAGTTCCTCCATATTTTAACTGTGTCTTCTTTAGATATGTTCAGCATCTCCTTCATTTCTTTTATCATTTCTTCTTTTACCTGGGAGATTATTTCTAGTTTGAATTTCTTTAAAACTTCCTGGAGTTGCTTCTTTATTTCAGTTACTGTTATTTAGGGTATTTCAGGCATATGGCATGTATTTTCTTCTGTGTACATAGCTGCTAGGCTTTATTGGGATGGGCTGCATGTTTGAGATTGCCTTTTGGTCTTTCATTTTGTCATTTTCCTATATTTCCGTGTTTCAAGTGTTGTTCCAAACCTTCCCCTGGGTGTGTTGGAAATTGTCTCCAATGTCCTGGGCTCCTGGAACTCCTTTGGTAGCGTAGCTCCCTCCTTGTGCAGGGAGGCCCCCAGATTAAAAGAAGGTTGCTAGGTTCCTCTCAGGTAGACCTAAATTCTCCGCAAGCTACACAGCTCCCCCCTCTGGCAGCAAAGCTCCTCTGACGGAAAGAAGGCCACCTTATGAGGTCCAGGCAGGCCCAAATCCTGCTAAACCCAATCTAGTGTGGCTACAAGCCCAGCAGGCCCCCCAACCCCCTAGAATACGGATCTCATACTCTCCTGGGGATTGGATGTTGTGTAAGCATCCACTTCCTTGGATGACAAAGCTCTCCAGGCTGATAGAAGGTCCCCCTATTGCCTAGGTAGGCCTCAAACCTCCTCAGCAGGGCTGTTCCCTCCTCCAGGCGGTGACAGTAGTGCTGGTGCTCTCCAGCCCAAAGAGGTCACAGGCAAGGCTGAGCAGGTTCCCACGGCTCGGCCCAGCTCTCCTCTCGATGTTCTTTCCACTTGACAACATTTTGAGAAATCAGTCTTTGAAGAATCATTCTGCTGCTACAGATGTAATTATTTCTTTTTAATGTCTAATATTCAGTAATATGGAAATACCAGCAAATATTAGTAAATATTTTTCCCCTCTTTTGTAGTAATGGGCATTAAACCCAGCGTCTTTATACTGAGCTACATATACAGCCCCTTTTTAAATTTTATTTTACTATTTCTTTTCAGACAAGGTTTCACTAGGCAGTTCAGGGTGACTTTGAACTCACTGTGTAACCCAAGATGGCCTCAAAATCACAGCAATCCTCCTGTCTCAGTCTCCCACATGCTGGGATTACAAGTGTGTGCCACCACTCCAAACTTTTTTTTAATTTTTTCTTTAAAACAAGGTCTCACTAAGTTGCCCAGTGTCAGCTCAAACTTATGATCCTCCTCACTCAGTCTCCTAGAGTGCTGGGATCATAGTCCTGTGCCACTATGCCTGGCTATTTCCCTTTTTGCCACTCTAGAGCTGCTACTAGCATTCTTATACACTTATACTTATTTGGTAGCATTCCCATTTCAGTGATCTTTCCATTCTAAAGTCTTGTTTGAACTTTTACTGTGTTCGGCTATCAATTTTATTTTAAAGATAAAACAAAATCTATCGTGCATAGAGCTTGAGTTTGTATTAGACACATATAAGACTGAGACTGCTGGTGGGAGCATGAATAATTGCATCCACTCTGAAAAACTGCTTAGCTTAAGTTACCAAACTTGGAACATATATATACCCTATGATTCAGTAACTTTACTCCTAAGCATAGTCAACACAAATGCATGCGTATGTGCAACTCAGTCATGTCCAAATCTTCTCTTGTTATTTTTGTAGTAATTCAAAACACAATGTCTCAAATATCCAACTACACTAAAGATAAGTAAATTTCAGCATATCCTACAAGAATTGCAATATAGCCCTACAAGAAAATACTGTAAGGCAACTCTTCTCAAAAATGTGATCTCACGCCAGGGATATAGCTCAACAGCACAACGCCCGCCTGGCAAAAGCAAGGCTGGGAGTTCGAGTCCCAGCACCAAAAAAAAAAAAAAAGTAATCTCTTCATTTCTGAGTAGTTTCCAACACCCTCACAAAGTGCTCTCAAAGTCAAAACTGTTTTCACAGTGATGTTAAAAGTTCACTTGCCTTGTGGGCTGGGGATTTAGTTCAGCGGCATAAGTGCCTGCTTTGCAAGCCCATGGTCGTGAGTTCAATCCCTGGTACCGGTAAAAAAAAAAAAAAGTTCACTTGCCTTTTTCACTATGTTGCTGTTTGTACTGATGGTATAAAAGCAAAGGAAGATTCAAAAGACTGCCAGAGTCTTTGGATAAATCAAGGCACTGGTACTAACTGCACTGGCTTTCATTCATTCTTCACATGATCACAGTAAACAAATAAAGCCCTTAATGAAGTAGTACAAATCACTTTTATCAAATCCTAATGATTGAGTGTATTGAAAAACATATTTTCCACATGCTGAATTAAGAAGCACACATGCCTAAAGCATGTCTGTTATATACATGTACAATGGCTATATCAATGAAATGGACTGCTTGAGTTGTGAGCTGAACTACAGATTTTTTAAAATCTTTTTCAAATTTTTAATTGATACATAATAATTGTACATGTTAACCAGGGATTTAGCTCAGCAACATAAACGCTTGCCTGGCAAGTGAGGGGTAGTGAGCTCAATCCCAGGTACCAAAAAATAAATAATAAATAATTGTACATGCTAGGCATTTTTTTTCATGGAGCCGTTACTACTTGAAAGATTGACAGGCAAACTATGAATATTGAGATTTAAACTTTTGGCAAACATTTCCTTGAAAATGAACAAAGTGAATCTGTCATTTAGTTAACAGTCTTCATTACTAGTAATAATATTGGAGCTTTCAACAATTCAACTTTTGGAAAATCTATGAGCTTGACAGTTGCTCAGTGCTTAAAAGATTTTCCTCATGAGGTGTATGGTGATATTAACAACTGTGACTTTTTAAGTTATGCATTATAAAATGTGTCAACAGTTGGAAGATCTGCATATTTCAGTGAGACAATATTTTCCAAATGACCAATGCATGAGTTTACACAATCAAGCACAGGTAAATGATCAATTCAAAGGGTAGGCTTAGTAGATTTTTTAACACAAATATATTAAGGAATAATCGACACTATAAGCTATATGTATTTAAGGTGTGTGATCTCATACATTTCATATAGATGCCTGTGAAACTGGTGCCAAGATAGTAAACAAATCTAAAACTTATAGTTAACTCATGCCCCTCAGAAAAAAGTTAAACTAAAGTTAACTCATGCCCCTCAGAAATCTCTCCCACACTTTTTTCTTCTCCCCAAATCATCCCACAAGAAATTATTGCTATGCTTCCTGACACTATAGATCAGTTTGCATTTCCTAGAAACTTATATAAATGGAATTACATAGTATGTACTCTTTTTATCTAGCTTCTTTTACTCAGCATTATTAAGATCCATCCACATTGGTACAAGTGATATTCCATAATACATATACAGCACAATTTTCCATTTATCTATTGATAGATATTTAGCTTTCTTTCAGTTATTGGCTATTACAAATAAAGCTGGGGCTGGAGCTACAGCTCAGTGGTAGAGTTCATGCTTAGCATATACACGAGACTCTAGATTTGATCCAAAGCAATAACTAACTAAATAAATAAATCTGCTATGATAATCATATATATGTCTGTATATAAACATAGGCTTTCATTTCTCTTTGGTAAGTACCTAAGAGTGGGAGCATATGGTGGGTGTTTGCTTATTTGTTTAACATTCTCAGGAATCACCAAAATGGTTTCCAAATGGTTTGAACCATTTTATGTTCTCACTAGCAACATGTGGGAGCTCTTGTTGCTCTAGATCCTCACCAATATTGGGCATAGTCAGTTAAAGTACAAGGAACAGTTTGATCCTTTTGGGCTCTTGCTCTTATGGTTAGGTAAGTGGACCACTAGCAGGACTTAACTTTGGTGACTCTTCCCCATTACTGAGACAAGACCTTCCTGAGATACAGTTCCCTCTAATCATTTCCCTGCCTTGCACAATTTTCTCACATGTGTGCTGATCAGTAAGCTGCTGAACACTAGATCTTCCCTCCAATATTCTGGCCTATGAACTCTACCTTTATTGGTCTTCCTGGATTCTTCTCCATCTCAGCTCAAAGAGGTCCAGCAAGTTCCACATGAATTCCCCTCCCTGTAACACAGTCTAAAATTCTCAACGCTAAAGTGATTACAGAGCTCACCTCACCTGTTTTCCTTCCCTCAGGAATCACTGCTGTTCACTGTCTAATGTCTGATGGTTTCAATACCACTGTTTCATAGACTTTGTGTATTTTTTATTATTTCTTCCAAGAGGGCAAATCTAGACCCTTTTATCCCATCTTGGCTGGTAGTGAAAGTTTTCCATTCTTTTTCAGTAAATAAAACTGAGGCTAGGAACACCTAACTGACTTGCTCAAGTTCATGCTAAATAAGGATCCAGAACAAGAACCAAGATCCACTGACCACTAGTCTGAAGTTGGTATAGAGCTGTTTCTTATCATTCCAACTCCAGAGATGACTCGATGACAGAAAATTAATCAATCACAAAGTAAACAGATATGATTTAGGGTCTCTAAAAATATATACTGGCCTGTTACACTCATTCTTGACCACTCAACAAATATCACTGCACTTCTTCTATATGCAATGCATCATGTGAGATATTGCTGGGGCAGGGAATAGGTATCACTATGTCTAGGGACAAGGGCCAACTCTAGTTGGGAAAAAATCATTAAGTGAAGTAATTCCATCTTTCCATACTCATATATTGGGTCAACCCTGTAGCCAGGATGCATCACAACTGTTGGCTTTTTCTCTGGACAAGTTTCCCAAAAGAGGGGGGACTTGAACTCAAAAGACAGGCAACATGAGCCAGGTGTGGTACACACCTGTAATGCCAGCTTCTTGAGAGGCTGAGGCAGGAGGATTCCAAGTTCAAGCTCACCTTGGACAACTTAGCAAAAGTCTTTCTTGAAATAACTGTCCCTGAGTTCAACCCCTGTATAGATATAGATATAGATATAGATAGAGATAGAGATAGAGATAGAGATAGAGACATAGACATAGATATAGATATAGATGATATAGATAGTAAAGATAGGACCCTATCTCCATATGATCCTTGTTCAAATATGCTCCTAATCTCAGAGGATCATTGGCTGTAAGAAAAGCCTAAGTCTTGGGTTAGGGGAAGAATGGGGATGATGTTGCCACTGGCCAGAGGACCAAGAGAAAGATATGATGGAAGTCCTGAAGCAAGGGAAGCACTTGATAAGGAACCTCTATTTCTTACTGCAAGGTCTGTGAACTGAACTTCTACTCTCCAAAAGTGGATAATCTCAAGTAGATGGGCTTTTTGATAAAATCAGAGTATTCCTGGTCTCTCTGTCTCTGTCTCTCTGTCTCTCTCTCTGTCTCTATCTCTCTGTCTCTGTCTCTGTCTGTCTCTCTCTGTCTCTCTGTCTCTGTCTGTCTCTGTCTGTCTCTCTGTCTCTCTCTGTCTCTCTGTCTCTGTCTCTCTCTCTCTGTCCTCTTTTTATCAACTCTTACCTTGCATCTTTTGACAAAGCCATTGCTATTCACTTAAGAGGACATAGCATGTTACAGAACAACCACATAAGTATCTTTGCAAGTCATGAAAAGTTGAGCTGACCACTTGAAGCTTCAGGACAAATACTCCAGACCCTTGTTATTTATTCACTGAATATGTGTATGTTGAGTACCTACTATATGCTTCAAGTTATATTAGGAGCTGAGAACTCACAAGTACTTCAGATATATGGCTTACCATAATTCATGGATGTTTGTTTCTAGTGAAATCTAGTAAGTTCTGGTTATTTTCTTTTACTAATTTGTGTTTATTTCATTTGTGAAAAATAACCTATAATGTTTTGTTATAGTCTATAAAAATATCCTTCTCATAAGTACATTAGCTGTAATTTCTGGACTTCTCTAGAACTCAGTGATATGCTTTTACAATATAGACAAACTCTTTTACAAAATAGACAAGTTTGGGTCACTGAAACTGAATAGAAAGGAAGATCAAATGATCTGTAGAACAAACAGAAAAAGGGAGAAGTGTTAGCATGTCAGAGAGGAAAAGTCTGTGTCATAAAACAGAAAACTACAAAAGACATCTCCTTATTGTCAGCTTTTGATAGAACTTAAAACAACACTAAAAAAAATTTCACTAAGGGTCAATGATTATAGTATTTCTTTTTTTTTTTTTTTTTTTTTTTGTCTTTTTCCTTTTTATCAGTACCGGGGATCAAACCCATGACTGCCTGCTTGCAAAGCAGGCGCTTATGCCGCTGAGCTAAATCCCCACCCCCCAATTATAGTATTTCTATGGGTAGTGTTGTCCAAGTTGACCCACATCTAACTAGCTATCTTGTAATCAAAAAGTGAAAAAATATTATTATAAAATATGTATGCACCTTCTGGGCCAAACAATATGGAACTCATTTGTTAGTTATTCAAAACAAAGGGGTTCAAAATTATTTTACAATGTAGATTATATTTAATGGAGCAAATAATTGAAAATTATAGGATGGTGAAACATGAACCAGTACATCTATCATTGACATCATCACCATAATGTTTAGTGGGCAACATGCTATTGAAATTATAACACAAAAATAAAGGCCAACACAATGATGGAAAGTGTATTGTCCAGAAAAGGACAATAATGCAAAAAGAATTCAGAAAGGGACTAGATATTACCATCCACATTGTAACATTGCATTGTACAATGAATATTCTAAGTTGTACCATACACAGAAAAATTATTGAATATATTTGTTAAAATTATCATATTTCCTGTTATATTACCTTGTAAATATTAATGAAAATATGCAATTTTTGGTTATTCTGTATTTAAATAATTGGACTGGTAAGTGATTAACCCTTCAGGTGAAGGGCATGGCTGAAATATTAGGCACACTGGCAATAAGACTGAGGCCACAAACACCAAATAAGATTTGCCACTTACCTCAAAGAGCAGGTCTTTGCCTCCCAAACAAATATTTACTTTCTGCCACCATTGTCTTCCCTGCTTGCCTGGTCAGGATACTTTTGTTTTTAGCTCCTACCCAAACTGGTCAACTTGATTCAAGTCATAAATTTACACATTTACCAGATTTATCATTACCTTTCAGTATACCAATGTCCTACCTCCTTGGAATACTCATTTGTACCTGTTGCTTGTTGAAGCATGAAATTCAAAGATAGTGGGTCAGTGTGTGGTTGCCATCCTGGGGCCTCCCCTGTCATAACTCTTGTGCCCTTCTGGGGTTTTGCCAGAACTTCTGAAAGCTGGACCTTTCCCACTGCAGGCAGTATCAGTGTTTGACACATTTGCCAAGAGTCTGGATTCAGTGCCACATTGCTTACTATTTTTTTAAATATAATTTTTTTCAGTAAAATGTTACTCATATTACTGGGGAATAAGCTTTTATTTAATTTACAATTTTCTAAATTTCTCAGTTTTAATTTCTAATATTGTAAATATCAATAGATAGAACGTACATAAGCAAAAGTCCTTTGGATTTCTCAATCATTTAAGTATAAAGGGATCCTCAGGTCAACAAGTTTTAAAACTGCTACAGAGCAATGAAAATGGGCATCACTGTTATTCATGCATTTATAACTTCCACAAACATGGAACAAAAAATGCCAGAAACAAAAACATAAGAACTGTTAAAATTCATTCTATTTATATAAAGTTCAAAAGCCAGAGAAACTAATTTATTGATGTTAGAGTTGAGTTGGCAGTTAGTTTGAGAGAAGAAAGAGGGGCCTGTTTTAGATTGGAAGCCTAATAGGGTTTTTGGGATGCTGCCCAGGTTCTATTCTTTGGGCAGAGTGCTACTTACATGAATGTAGCTATCTGTCAGCGTCTGTGGTGGAATGGTTCTGCAATCCCCCGAGGACACCAAAATCTACAGATGCTCACATCACAAATAAAATGTCATACTATTTTCATATAGTCCTAGGTAGCTCTTCCTATATATTTGAATTACCTCTAAGTTACTTATAATATCTAACACAATGTAAATGCTAGATTAACAGTTGTTCCTTTGCATTGTTCAGCAAATGATGATGAGTGAAAAAAAGCCTGTGCACATTTAGTATAGATGTAATTTTTTCCAATTAGTTTAGAACTGCAGTTAGTTGGACCTGCAGATATTGAATCTATGGATTCAGAAGGGCTGACTGTCTGCTCGCTCTATGACAATTCATTGGCATTATACACACTTTTGTATGAGTTCCATTGCTCTTTAAAATGTGGAAAAAACATGCACCTGAGAATCTTAGTTATGTCATTTTGTGACCATGAGTTGGAAATGTTACTTGACCTCTCAATTTATTCAGCAAACTGTTTTGTGCAGTGCTCAGGGCCTTCTACATTCTAGGTAAACACTCAACCACACCACCAGTCCCCAATAAGCATTTCTTGAGGCTCTATCCAGTTCCAAGCAGTGTTTCACACTAGGAATAGCAGTCCAGCTTTGTACAGGACAAATTGCTATTGAAAACATCATTACAAAGCTATTGAGTGGCACGAAAGGGAGGTATGAGAAATGGTTGAGTGTGTAACGGGATTTAAAGTTGGCCCGTGAAACCCAGTTGAGGAAGCAAGACTTCATTGTGCTGTGAAAAATGAGCAAGAGTAGACTCCAAAAGGAATAGTAAGAAGAGCTATATGACCTGTTTGTTTGGCTATTTAACTGGCATCTTTTATCGAGGTCAAGTTGAACTCGTGATCTTCCTTCTCCCCTTGACCAATCTGCTTTTTTTTTTTTTTTTTTGCATTTCTTGTCATTTTAATCACAGCAAAGCTTTGGAATCATCCTTAATGCCTCTTTACCACAATCCAGATGTAGCTCCAGGTTTACTTGAAGCTCATGACGTTTTAGCGTCAGAGAGCCTCATATTCCAATTCCCTGAAGAAGTCTCTAGGAATGTGTTCACATTTTCACATACTTTTGTATTTGGAATGGTAAGACATTTTTGCTGATGTCATTGAAGACCACTGTATCTTTTCACTCCAAATTTTTTCCATCACATTTTCCCTTGTATTATGTGCTATCAGAGCAACTGTGGACATTTTGAAGATCCTGCTTAGGTGAAGCTGAGTTGGGAATAACTTTGGCACCGCTTTGGTGAAATACATTTATGTGGTTTGCAGATACTTTCTTGTAGCCTGCCTGCTGACTCAGTGAAAAACTGGTTCCGTAGAACAGCTCACCATACTGATTTACCTGATGTTGTGATAACAGTGAAGGACCAGGAGTCATATCATTATATGATTCTATCTGATGGTACCCAGCACTGGAAACATAGGTAGTAGATGCAACATAAGTTCTGAAATATATACAACCAGAAGCTAATCTATGAGAAATTCTTCCAAAGCTAACACTGTACACAGAAGATTTGGTTCTTATTGAGGCCTAGCTAAAAGTACATTTTTCTCTCCTGTTAAGAACATACCAAGAGCTGGGCATGGTGTTGCAAGCCTGGAATCTCAGCACTCAAGAGGCTGAGGCAGTATGGTTTCTGCAAGTCTGACCAGCCTGAGCTACATAGTGAGTCCAAGCCAGCATGAGTTACATAGAAAAACCTGCCTCAAAAGGAAAAAAGAAAAGAATATATTGAGAATTGCAGCATACACAATTCCAAACACAGCATATTCTTTTTTAATGAGAATATCTCTATATAAAATTGATCAGAACCCTATGTTTGTAGGGAACAAAACTATAATTGTACTATGAACAAAGTGTATTGTGTAAAGTTACTCTATCCTAGAGTATGTGACTCACTTTACCCTTACAAAGTCTGCCTGATTTTTCCTCGTTTTAAGCACAAACCCACTTTTGTACTTTATTTGGTTTATTTCTTTTAAAGACCCCACAAATTATATATATTTCAGGTCCTACATATAAGTTTGGCCTCCACTCATAATCTCTAACCAGCAAATTTAGATGATTAGACGGTCAAAACACATCTGTTACCTTTCACTGCTGAAACAAAATACCTGATTCCTAAAATTAGGGGGAAAAAAGGTTTATTTCTTACAGTTTTTAGTGGTTTCAGTCCATACTCAGCTGGCTCCAAAGCATCGTGGCAAGAATGAACAGGGCAAAAGAGCAAAAACCATGCTTCCTTCTCTCCCTTATAATGTATCCCGGCACTGCCCCTGGGCATGCGAAGCACTCACACCACTAATCCCAGCAGTAGACAATGAACCAAACGCTAGATTCAGCCACCTCCATGATTGCATGAGGCTTGGGGAGAGGGCATCGGAACACAAACTATAACAACATCTATAACCCAACACAGCATATTCCCTACGTCAGAGCCACTCTGCTAGCTGTACATATGCACCTGTATCCACCACGGCCACCAATCAGCATTGGTGGAAAGATGGAACCTAGTAGACTGCAAAGTGTTTGAGGACTACATAACAGAATTAGAACTGGGAGTAGCTAAGTGAGAAATAGATGCAGTGTTGAAGCCAGGTTGTATCATTATTGTATCATGGCAGTAGCATCATTGTGAGAACCGAGAGCACTCTGAAAACAGCACAATTTTCTTGTATCTTGGAAGGGAAGTTTGAAGAAACTACAGCTGATAGTAGATATGCTTGGTCTGCAAGTTTACAGATTGTACAATGGCTCAGCACTATGAGTGAGATTTTTAAAAAGCATGATATTAAAAAAATTGAAAAATGTGTCATGAACAACATCACTTGTACTCTAGTCTATGGAAAAGTAGAAAGCGATCCCATCATCACACAGACAGGAATAAGCAGAGAAAATGAATGAGCTCAGTTCAATGAGCAAAACTCCATACTGCTTATTTTTCCTCATTTTGTTCAATTATCTTTATCACAAGCATGTTACATGTAATTATTTCAAAGTGCTGATTTAACCAAGGTCATTGCTTTAACTATGTCTCTCTCTATATATCACATTTGTTTACTTATAAATGCACATTTATTTATCATATGCATATATATATATATATATATATATATATAGCTTTCATAACCAAGTCTTTCACCAACCCTGTCTACCATCACAGCCTCCTGACCAGTCTCCTTGCTCCAACCTCACCCACATCTTCCTTACAGTGTATTCTCAATGCAGCAGAGCAATATTTTTATAAGAATAAATTAATTATATAACTTGTCTGGTCAAAATTCACTAACAGCTTCACATCTCACTTAGAAAAATGCCATATCTCCTTTCACAATACCATCTAAAAAAGTGAGATACTTAGGAATCATCCTAACCAAGAATATAAAAGACCTATATGCTAAAAATTATACTACTCTTAAAAAGGAGATTGAAGAGGATATTAGAAAATGGGAGGCTATTCCTTGCTCTTGGCTAGGAAGAACCAACATTGTGAAAATGACCATACTCCCAAAACGGTTATACAGATTTAATGCAATCCCAATCAAAATACCATTAACATACCTTACAGATCTAGAGAAAACACCCCTAAGATTCATTTGGAAACAGAACAAACCTAGAATAGCAAAGGTAAATCTGGGCAACAAAGGCAATGCAGGCCGCATATCAATTCCTGACTTGAAACTATACTACAGAGCTACAGTGATAAAATCAGCATGGTACTGGCAAAGCAATAGATCAACGGAACAGATTAGAAGATGCAAACACAACTACAAAGACACTTGGCCATCTGATATTTGACAAAGAGGCTAAACATGTTCACTAGAAGAAAAATAGCCTCTTTAATAAATGGTGCTGGAAAAATTGACTCTCCAGATACCAAAGACTGAAACTAGACCCATGCTTATCACCATGCACTAAACTAAAGTCAAAATGGATCAAAGATCTAGATATTAAAACAGAAACACTAAATCTGTTGGAAGACAAGGTAGGTAGAAGTCTTGGAGACACAGGCAGAGAATTCATGAACAAAACGCAAACTGTACAGGAAACACTTCAAAGAATCAACAATTGGGATCTCATGTTATTGAAAATTTTTTGCACTTCAAAACAAATCACCAACAGAGTGAAAAGAAAACCCACAGAATGGGAAAGAATTTTAGCCAGCAACCCCTCAAGGACTTATATCCCGAACCTATAAAGAATTGAAAAACATCAAGCTCCCCAAATTCAAAGACCCTCTCCAAAAATGGGCAACTGAGATGAACACACAGTTCTCAGATGAAGATACACAAATGGCAAAGAAATACATGAGGAAACGTTCACCATCACTCATCATTCGAGAAGTGCAAATTAAAACAGTATTGAGATTTCATCTCACTCTGGAAAGAATGGCTGCCATCAAGAAATCAACTGATAGCAAATGTTGGCAAGGATGCAGGGAAAAAGGAACACTGCTCCCCTGTTGGTGGGAATGCAAACTGGTGCAGCCACTATGGAAATCAGATGGAGATTCCTCAAAATATTAGGATTTGAAGTTCCATTCAATCCAGCTATTCCCCTCCTTGGTAATTTCCCAGAAAAACTGAAAAGGTCATATCATAGTGGTAGATGTGCACCCATGTTTATAGCAGCACAATTTGTAATAGCTAAATGGTGGAAACAACTAATATGCCCATCAACCGCAGAGTGGATGAAAAAGATGTGGCATTTTTATACAATGGAATATTACTCAGCTGTAAAAAAAGGATGACCTTGAAGCTTTTGTAGGTAAATGGAGGCGATATGAGATTATGCTAATAAGTGAAATAAATAAGAATCATATTTGTAAATATTACATTGTCTCTCTAGTGTAAAAATTAATAACTGTAGGAATAGTAAGATCCAAAATGTATAATAGCTATTATAAAAAAAAGGGAAGGAAGGTGTTCTAAAGGATATAACTGTGTGGATGTTTAAGTATGTAAGACAGATGACCATATTATTAAGCTTTTGTTGGATCATTGAACAGAATGGTTTGCATTCTCATTTGATTGTGCACTTTTTGTGCTTTAATTTTGTAACTTGAACAACTGTTTCTAAGATGACAATATGTAATTTATCAGCTAGTGATTTCTTAATGTCATAGTTTGTAGGTGGCCCCCAGGCCTCATGCGCTTGCGTTGTGCATTTGTGATTGGTTTACTGTCTAGCACTTGGATTGATAGTGTCAGTGCTATGCCCACCTAAAGATGGAGCCAGAATACAACATAATGGCAGGAAGAAGGTATGTCTCTCTCTCTCTCTTGCTGATTTCCGTCATGCTGTTTGCAGCCACCATGAACTGCGGCCCCGCCATGCCAGCCTGCCTTGGAGCCAACTGAGTATGGACTGAAACCTCCAAAAACTGTAAGAAATAAACCTTTCCTTTCCCAACTTGGGCATCAGGTATTTTGTCTCAACAACAAATAAAAAGTAACTAAGACACTTACCATTATTTTTTTGAAATTCTGTATTATTTCTACCCTTTTTTTCTGTTTTTTTTTCTTTAAATAAAAAAAGAAAAAAGCCAGATCCCATAGAGTGTCCCACCAGCCTCTTCATGACCTGACCTTCAGCTGCATCTTCAGCAGCCACTTCCTACTATCCTTGTCCTCACTTATTATTACTTATTTCTCTTCTCTTTCTAGAAAGCAAGATCCACAAACAAAAGAACCTTTATTCTGTACACTGCTACAGCCCCAATACTTCTAACAGCTCCTGACATCTGGTAGGCACTTGAAATATTTGTTGATTGAAATAATAAATTAATAAAGAACAGCCCTGGTAGAGGTAAAAGCTCATGTAAAGATTCAGAGATGTAAGACTATGTGGCTTATTCATGGAAACTGGAGAAGTCTATGTAGACATATCTAAAGGAGAGTGACCCAGACTGAATCTGGCAAGACAGGCAGGAACCACAAGGTAAAGGACTCTATAGATCAAAGTAAGAATACTGAATTTGGCAGCACCAGAAGTCCATTGGGGATTTATAATCAAGAGAAAGATGCGACTATAATTTGGAGAGCTCATTGGCAGTAGTGTAGGAAATGGATTAAGGGTGGACAGGATTGGAGGCAAACAGATCAGTTAAGAGGTTATTGAAATATTCCAGGCAACAGGTGATAGTTTCAGACCAGTTTTGTTGGTGACAGAGGAGAGAAGTCGAATGATAATGAAAACATTTAGAAAGTAGAATAAAAAAACTCATTTGAGGAACTAAAGCAAGATGGTTTTTTATAGACACAGTATTTGTAAATATGAGATACAATATGTGAGTTAGAATTTTCTGGTTCATTTTTGTTGTAGCTTGTTTTATTGGAATTGATTTGATTTGTTTTTGGTGTTGGGAACCCAAGGCCTGGCCTGTATTTTCCCAAACTCTACCACTCTAGTATGCTTTCAGCCACCAGTGTGATGTTTTGTTCTACACGTAACTTTGTTAGTAGTCAACTCAGGGTAATTAGTATATTCATTGCCTTCAACTTTTATCATTTATTTATGGTGAGTACATTCAGTTTCCTCTTCTACCTACTTTGAGATATGTAATGCATTATTATTAATTATACTCATCTTGCTGTGTCACAGGATACCAGAATTTATTCATCCTATTAAGCAATCGTATTTTACCGCTTGACTGACGTGTTTTCCCCTCTTACTCTCCCTGGTCTCCAGTAGCCACTATTTGCTCCCAAGTTCCATAAGAATAATTCTTTTGGATTCTACTTATGAGTGAGATCATGCAGTGTTGTCTTAATGTGCCTGAATCATTTCACTTCACAACATGTTCTCCAGGTCCATCCATGTTGTCAAAAACAAGAGGCTCTCATGATTTATATGATTGAATAGTATCCCACTGTGTATATATACCACATTTCCTTTATCAAACTGAAAAGCTTCTGTGTAGCAAAAGAGTCAAGAGAGCAAAGTGGCAATACACAGACTAGGGGAGTATTTACAAACTACACATCTAATAAGAAATCAATAATCAGAATATATAAAGAACTTCAAAAAGTCAATAACAAAAAAAGACAAAACAATACAAACAAATGAACAAAAACTCAGATAAGCCAATTTAAAAAGCCAGCTTAAAAAATGGACCTGAATAGATATGTTTGAAAAGTAGACTTACAAATTAGCAAGTTCATGAATAAATATTGTCACTAATCATCGGGAAATGAAATCCAAACCACAGTGTACTATCACCTCACACCTGTAAAATGGCTACTATCAAAAGGGCAAAAGGTAACAAATGGTTGCAAGGAAAGAGGGGTTTTGGTATGCAGGGAAAGGTCATGTGTACGGATTGCTGCTAAGTCAAGTGAATAAAGACTGAAAAGTGTCTATTAGGATTAGTTGACAGGGAATCTATTGGCGATCTTCTCACGAGCATTTGCTCTAAAGTAGAGACGGCGTGAGTGCATTGCCAAGGGCGTGGGAGCTCAGGAAAGGACGGTCACTTTGTATTTTAGTAAAGCCCAGCCACTGAATGGGCTTCCAATCTATGCTACTTTCTTCTCTCCCTTCTCTGTATTATGATGCTGCATAATCGCAGTAGTGTCACTAATTAAACAAACCCCAAGTGAAGAAAAACTATCAACAAATTAAAATAATACCATAAGTAGTTAAATATTTACTATTCCTTTGGTATTGAATTTCTTATGGTAAAATAGTAAATTCAGATATTAATGAGGAAGACAGCTGGTGCTGAATATTCAAGCTCCCAGAGGAACACATTAATGAATCATTTTTAAAGCTGGGCAGTTTCGCCCTTAATCTATTTAAGGAATAGGAACACAGTCTTTTCTCAATTATTGTTTTATAAAATGAATCCAAATCTCCAATTAGCCTGCTCGCAAAATGGAAATGGCCTATTGACATTATAATAGTAAATGTTTGTTGTATGAAAATCAAGCATTAACCTAGTGTATAAAGAAATGTGGTACAGAGTTGCAATTTTGAAAGATAAAAAATGTTCTGTGTGCTGGATGATAGGGATGGTTGCACAAAATGTAAATATAAATTAAAGCCACTAAACAGTATAGTTAAAATCATTAAAGGGGTAAATCTTATGCTTTTATATTTATCAAACATTTAAAACATAATTTTAAAAGAACAAAGGGAAGATCACCCTCTAATTCTACTGATTATAATAACTTACTGAATTTATCTTTCTTTCATTCAAAAAATATTTACTAAAGACCTGCTATATACCAAGCACATGCCCAGATGCTGAAAATAAATTAGGGAACAGAATAAGATCTTTCTTTTTGCAGAGCTTCCTTCTATTGGGAGAGAAGGAAAATATACAAATAAATAAGGAATTATGTATTATATCAGGTGATAATAACTAATATAGTAAAATAAAGAAAAAAATGGAGATAATGGGTGACGGTTTTGCATGTGCATGTGTGTGTGTTTGTGCATGTGCATGTGTATGTGTTACTGGGACTCAAACCGGATGCTTCATACATGTTAGGCAAATGCTAAGAAAATCAGCTGCATCTTTAGCATGGAGAGATTGCAATTTTACACCACAGGCCTTCAATATCCATGAACTCCATATCTGTAGTTTCAACCAACTATAGATGAAAATATTTTTTAAAAATATTTTGTACTATACACATGTTATGGCTTGAATCTAGTTGGCCTCCCAAAGCCTCATGCAGGCATTGATGGGGCTTTTGAGAGGTGACTGGATCATGAGTATGTGATACTGGGATTAAGAGTGTGTGGTAAATTAGTCCACGGATTGGTTTGTCATAGTTTTGAGTGTAAATAATAGGGAGGTTCACCGTATTTGCAGTGGCACTATCAAAAGGGCTTTTAATTTAAATAGGACAAAAAGGAAAAGGAGCCTTGGTGCTGTTGCTTTACGGCTGCTGCTTTCTGTCTGCTCTGCCAGGCCACCCTGCCTTGGAGCCAGCCAACTGTGGATTGAAACTCCTAAAAATTGTGAGTTAGATTCAGTCTTTCCTCCATTAACTTTTGTATTGGATGTTTTGCCTCAGCAATAAAAAAAAGTAACTTAGACAATGTGTAAAGACTTTTTCTAGTCATTATTGTCATTATTTTCTAAACAATACAGCATAGCAACTACTTACATAGCATTTACAGTGTGTATGTATTGTTAAGTAATCTAAAGATAGTTTAAAGGTATACAAGAGGAGGATATGCACAGGATATATGCAAATATTGTACCATTTTACATGAGGCAACAGAGTATCTGTGGATTTTGGTATCCTTGTGGGTTCTGCACCCAATCCTTGATCCAGGGAAAGGCCTCTCTGATAAAGTGACATTTGAGCTGAGATGTAAAAGAAGCAAGGGAATAATTCATGCAAATATCTGAAAGAAGAGAGTTCTGGGTAGCGTAAATAGCCAATGCCACATTCCCAAGGCAAAAGTATGCTTGGAACACTTCAGGAACCGCAAAGAATCACAATAGATCTGGCTATGGTGATACACACCTGTAATCCCAGTACTCTAGGAGAATGAGGCAGAAGAATTAGAAATTCTAACCCACCCTGGACAGCTTAACGACACAGCAAGACTCTGTCTCAAAATCTAAAAAAAACTAAAAGGACTGGAGACATAGCTCAGTACAAATGCCTTTGGCTCAATCCCCAGTGCCACAAACAAAACAAATAAATGAAAACAACCAGAGTGGCTAGATTGGAGGACATTAGGAGAGCGCTGTGAGAAAGGAAACCCCAGAGGAATGGAGTTTCACAGATCATGTAAATTTCTGTAAAATATAAAAGGACTGTGGGTTTTTCTTTGAGTGAGGAGAGAAACTATTAAAGAGTTTTGAACAAAGGAAGAACACTATATTGCTTGAGTTAAAGGACCTTGCTGCCTGCTGTGTTGTGATTAGACAGAAAAGGGGTAAAACAAGAATCAGGGAGGAAAATTAAGAGGTTATCACAAAAATCAAGGTAGAAAATTATGGTAGAGGTGGCAGTGAAGACAGTATACATATACTAATAGTACAATCCACAGTATTTACCAAAGTACTGGATATAGGTAAGAGCTAACCTAGGCTGGGAGTGGCCTTGTAATTATACATTTTGGGGAGTTTCTCATGAATATGAATACAAAACTGGGTTCAAAAGTGAGTATCTAAAGGAGTAACTCAGTGGTAGAACACATGCCTCTCATGCTCTGGGTTTAGTCCTCAGCAACACGAGAAAAAAAAATGGGTACTTACTTAAATGGAGAAAATAATTCACAATATATTACATACTTTTTTAACCTTACAACTACTACAAATATCATAAAATCTAGAAAAAATAACCAAATAATAACTTTCATCATACTCTTATAATGTAACCTTTTTATATTTTTTTTGCATAACTGTTTACCACCCATATGATTTTATAATATTTTCAATAAAAAGAAATGAACCATAATTTTGTCCTTTCTCTAGTATAATTTACCAAAATTTGTATCAGTAATACTTGTTTTATTTTTATTTTGTTTTGATAGTTTTTAGTTACTGTTGTAATAATGAGACAGGTTTTGGCAAGCTGGTCCTTCAGTTTACATATTTGGCTTCCTTTCTACAATATTCACATTTTGGGTCATCAACAGTTCAGAAAAAATATACACCATTGATCTGAAAATAAGGCATTTACAAGAATAACAGAGAATTTTAAAATTGCTATTTTGTAATGAGTTATATGCAGTAATAGTATAATCATATCACTCTCAATATTCTATACGTTGAGTTGTTGATTAATATGTTTAGATTTCTCTTGTCTGGAACATTTTTCAGGCTATTTGTCTTTATGTATGACAGTTTCATCTGCCATTTCATCTGAAATTTTCAGACTTCATCAGAATAAGTTGAATCAAATACATTAAAACATAACCCAATAAATTCAGATACATAAAGCATGCATAGATAAAACCAGTATTCATAGAATTGATACAGGTTTGGGTCTTCAAACATAAGATCTCTGATTAATTCTATTTCAGAAGATTTCCATTAAAATGGTAGAACCACTACGGAAAACAGTATAGAGTCTGCTCCTCAAAAATTTAAAATAGAACTACCATATGATTCAGCAATCCCACTTTTGGGTATTTATCTAAAAGCAAAGCAATATTTGCACTTTTATGTTCATTTCAGCATTATTCACAGAAGCTAAAATGTGGAAACAATTTAAGTGTCTATGAGTAGATGGAAGGATAAAGGAAATGTTGTACATACATGCAGTGGGATATTTCCTTAAGAAAGAAGGAAATCCTGGAAGATGTGACAACATGGATGAACCCAGGAGACATTATACTAAGTGAAATAAACCAGTCATCAAAGGGCAAATACTCCATGATTCCACTTATATGTGGTTTCCAAAATAGTCAAATTTGGCCACACCGGCATGCAAACCCAGTCTGGGAACCAGTGCCACGTGCAGGCCACTTTTAGACTGGGAATAGCCAGACCCAAGCCTCTCCCTGTGAGTCAGTGCCTTTCGAAGACTTGAGGAAGAGAGAATGAGGACACATCAGCAAGTAAGCCCAGTCTGGGAACCAGCGCCATGCATGGGCAGCCACTGAACTGGTAACAGCCAGATCCCAGCCCCTACCAGTGTGTGGGCAAGCAATTAAGAAGTACTCACTCACCCCACCCTGTGAGCAACAGGCTTATCTAGAGAAACACAGGCTGTGATGATAGTTATCGAAGTGAAATGCAATTGCATGCCTGTGGTGCTTTGGTGTTTCACTGATATTGCAGTTCTAGCGCCAGTGGTCTGATCATAGGTTTAGAAGACAGTGGTACACAGTGTAACATCTAGGAGGCATCTCCTTCTGACAGTCCAGCCATTGTTGACTCCCCATGGTCTTGTTTTGAAGTCCTATATCATTTCCATTGTTTTGCTGGATTGAGTTTTGTTCTCTTTTGTTTTGGTTGATTATGTTAAATCTGATGGCAAAAGTAGCTATTTCAAAGACAGCAAGATATATTATCATAGTCATTTTGAATTTGCTACTGCCTTGTTTTGAAGTCCTTTATTGCATTCATTGTCTTGCTTTTATTGTTTCAATTCTATTCTGTTCTATTTGATTTTTATTATGTCCTAAATTACTTGTGGCTGTTTTTTGAAGACATCAAAAGGCATTATGCTAACTATTGTTTATTTCATAATGTTTTGAAGTCCTGTATCTTTTATAGTGGTTTATTTTTATTGGTTTTATTCTGTTCTATCCTCTTAAAAATAAAATAAGGGCTGTGGATTTAGCTCAGCAGCTCAAATGCTTGCCATGTAAGCATGAAGTTGTGAGTTCAATCTCCAGGACCAGAAAAAAATATATATAGCCCTCTAAAATAAAATAATTTTTTGAAAAATGAGAGAAATAAGGGAATGGAAAGAAATGAGAACAAAATAAAAATAAAACCCACAAAAATATACATTAAATTTTGAAGCTCCATGTCTACCATCCAAAGTAGATTGTACTGAATTGCCTGGGACTTTGCTTAGGTATTCCATGTTTCTGGAATTTTCAACTTCCTGGAGTTTCCACTGTACTTTTGGTTTCACTCTCACAGCTTCATGCCTCTCAGAGCCACATTGCCTGGCTTCCCAGACCTTCTTCTGAAATCTGGGTGGAGATCTCCATGACCCCACAAGTCTTGCACTCTGCACGCCCGAAAAAACAGTGCTATATAGATGACACCAAGGACAGCTCCTAGTGGGAGAAGCAGCTGGACCTCTGCGGACCATGGCTGCAGTTTCCTCTAAATTCTTGGATTTGGAGCTTGGGATATACTCAGTGGCACGGTGCCACGGGCAAGCACAAGGTCATGAGTTCAATCCTTGGTGCCAAAAATAAATAAATAATACAATGAATTCCTGGATGGAGGAACTCCAGAACATACTTTCCTAGGTGGTCCTAAATAAGCTACTCCCTCGTGCTCTTTTTTGAAATTAGAAACATTTTTGCACCTTTGAGCCTATGATGGATGATTCTTGAGAGGCCTTCAAGCCATCTTTCCTGTTGGCTTTTTAATTGTAATCCTTTCAGCAACCATGCCTCCAAGGCTGCAGCTTTCTAGATGTTTCCTTTATGGCCAAGTTGCAAACTTTTCAAACCATTCAAGTTGATCTTTTGCTTCTGCTTCTCATCATAGATCTGGCTAAAATCATCTAGCAGTTCCCATGATACTGCCTTGAAATTACATCTGCCAGATTAATTGGTCTTCCTTTTTTTTCTGGTACCAGGGATCAAACTCATGACCACATGCTTACAAGGCAGGTGCTTATTGCCATCTTTAAATTTACTATTACATAAAATCTTATGACATGATCAAAATGCAAACAAGCTTACTGCTAGAGTGTAACGCACTTGGCATCTAGTCTGGTTTCCACTAGAGTCCTCATTCTCAGCTAAACTTCATGAGCCTGGTGTATACTGTATATTCCTATCCACATTTTAGCCTTCTGAATTCCAACAATAATCCCCATCAAGCTTGGCTTACAGCAGTCTAAGATTTCTCCAACCATCATCTCTGAGCCTTTATAAACTTCTGCAAACCAGTTCCAAAGGCTTCTGAACCACATAGTGAGGTGCAGCCACAGAAACAACCATATTTCTCCAGTATGAAAATCTGTATTAGTCACTTTCCCATCACTGGAATAAAAATAACTCGCATAAATGATAGTGAGCAGTAAGTAGTTTCAATACAAAGTCAGCTAGCTTAAAGGCATGGAGGCTTCAACAGCATGGTGGAAGGACAGATGCTCATCCCATGGCAGCCAAGAAATACAGAGATAAGTGAGGAGCTTAAGACAAAAATACACCTTTCCTGGTCATGTCCCTTATGTCCACCCTCTTCTGACTTAGTCCTACCTCTACACACATGAGACTTTAGGGAAGCATTCATATTCCAAACTATAACATATAGTAAAAGATACATTGTCACTAATCTCCTTCAAAATACTCTCCTTTGCTTCAAACACACCTATCCTAACATTCTTGCCACTATCTGAAGCACTTCTGGAAGTCCTCTTTCATAGTATCTTTAATTGCACTAACTTGGATAGCTTAATTTCCTGAAATGATTCAAAACATTGACCTTTTATGGTTATTTTGACTTTGGAGAAGAGCCAGAAGTATATATGGTGCCAGGTCCAGTAACTAAGATCAAGAGTATGTCATGTTTACAAGCATTCCTCACCATCAGATGACACATGGGAGAATTAATCATATTTTCATCACACCTCATATAAACACTTATGAAAAAGGATTTCCAGAACTGCATCTGAAAGTGTTAAGAAGGAGAGAATGTATGTTTAAAGAGAGGGGAAGTATTTTAAGGGAAATTAATGACAATGTGTCTTTTACTGCAATAAATTGAATAAATATTTTTATTCAAATATTCATTGTATATTTCATCACACCTTGTAATTTTACATATCCAGTAAATACTTTTCCACAGAATACTTTCTGGCTCTACTAGTTCCAAATTTTATTTGTCTCCAACTATACCTGTTTCAGGTAGGCAATTATAGGACTTAATATCAAGATATGACCTTTGGTCCTCCATTAGTCAGCAAAAAATGAGGTACAATTATTCCTGGAAGCTATTTGTATGCTGAAGTGCTATCTATGGCCTACTAGAAATTAGCAACATATCTGATCAAATCCAAAATAAATATAAATCCAATTCAGTTTCTGCTTTGCATGAACCCAAAAAATATCCACAGACACTCCAATACTCAACGCGGTCATGAGAAAAGAATGACATGAAAAGTTAATGTACAGACAGCTGCTTTGACTGTTTTCAAATAAAATATTTTACTTTCTCAAATTTTATGAAAGCATATATCCATGTTATCCCACTGTTTAAGCTTTATAAGGAGCTGTTACAGGTGAGGGGCCTTGATGCTTATGTTTCAATAGCTTCACAGTAAATTTGGTACTTGATGTAGAACATGACAAAAAGAGCAGGGCTAGGTTGTGACTCAGTGGTATAGAGCTTGCCTAGCACATGTGAGGCCTTGAGTTCCATTCCCAGCACAATAAATACATACATACAGATATACACATGCATCCATACACCATAAAAGAAAAAGCAGAAAAAAGAATGCGAAGGTCTCTAGTCTGAGCACATGAGTGAGTACAGCTAGCATGTACTGAGATATAGAAGATTAAGAGTTTTAGGATGAAAATCGTAAGTTTGGGACAGGAAAATTCTAAGATGTTTATCAGACAGCTAAAAGGAGATGTCAAATAGGCAGTTGGATATATGGGTCTCTAATTCAGCAAAGAAGTTAACTAAAGAATTAAGTTTGGGAACAATAGAAGGTAGGCTATATTTGAACTCATGAAATAAGACATGGAGCAAGGAGAAGGAGGAAAAGACGTGGGACAAGGACAGAGCTCTTGGAAAACTCTACTGCTGAAGAAGGTGAGGAATAGAAGAGGGATGGATAAGATCAAGAAAGGAGCTATGAGTTCAAATGCACCCAGGAGAGTGTTAGAGTCCAGAAACTCAAATGAAAAAGAGCTTAGAAGAGGAAGAAGTGATTGAATATTTCAAGTAATGTGAGGAAAGAAAATTGAGTGTTAGATTTAGCATAAATGTGGTCAGTGATAATGGAAAACTTGCTCAGAGTTGGTTGAAATGAGTTAAAAAGAATAGAAAGAAGAGAACTGGAGACAGTGATCATATTTCATGGTTCAGAGCCTGCTTTACTCAGTAATAGCTCTTGGGATTTTTCACTGTCAGAACATACGCATCTACCTCATTATTTTTTAAAATAGATACACAGTACCAAACCCAGTTTCCTTTTGGTGGACATTTAGGGTGTAATCTTCCTGGCAATGAACAGTGTTGCAGTGAATATTGTCTTGGTTACTTTTCTCTCATTGTTGAGACGAAATACCCCACACCTAAAATGAAGGAAGGAAAGGTTTATTTAGCTCACTGTTTGTGGACATTTCAGTCCATAATCAGCTGGCTCCAGGACAGGATGGCATGTGGCAGAGGGGCAGCACTTCAAGCCAGCAGCCCACAATAGTAACCAGAGCAAAAGTGGGGAACAGCAGGCCTCTTTTCCTCCCTTATGATGTACACAGGCCACCTCACCCGTCTAGGGCAGGTGAAGCAGTCACAAAAATCTCCTTGCCCTCCTCTTGCACAGGAGTTGCATAGTTACAAAGTAAAATCTCTGGCTCCCTGTTGAGTCTGTTAGTTAAACTTCTAAATTTCTCAAGTTGACACAATATATCAACATAACAAATATCTTTAAAAATACTTTTTGTATCCATGCAAAATATAGATTTCTGAATTCTGGAATTGCTAAATAAGGAATACACACATTTTCAATTTGATGGATATTTGCAAATTGCCCTCAATTGACTTTCTCATCAGTAATATATAAGAATGCCTTTCTCTATACCCTTTTAAGTACTGGATACTAATAATCTTTTAATCTTTGCCACCCTGATAGGATTTTTAAAACCACAGTGTTATTTTAATTTCCATGTCTTTAATCACTGGTGATACAGACCTTTCATGTTTATTTCTACTTGTATTTCTTCTTTTGTATTACAACTAGGTCTCCTGCTACTTTTTCTACTTGAGCATGTGCCTTCTTTTTATTTTAATCAATTTGTTAGAATTATGTTATGTATGCTGCAAATATTTCTTCTGAGAATATTGTTTGGATTTTAACATTATATATGATGTTTTAATAAGTTTTTTAATATGATCTAAGCTTTCATTTTTTTCTATTAATGGTTTCTGCCTTCAGTTTCACATCTGATGTTTTTAACAAGACCCACAGAAATAGATTTTAAGATTATTAACCCAAAGCCTAGGGAGAACACGTTCCCTTTTCATAGCTAATCAGATATCTTCAAGGGGGACAAAATTGCCTCTCCCCATACCCAGCTTTAATAAAAATGTTTTTCTCTATGTTATTGGCAAAAACCACTACCTAGTTAAGACTTTTGTGCATTCAATGAATGCTTCTGTATATGTGGTCTGACAGTGCCCAGAACCTAATGGAACTATGTACTTTCTCAAACAGAAATGAGGACAAACACGAGCAAGGCAGCTCATTGTGTGATTTTTCAATCTTTTGTAAAATATAATATTTTCATCATGTGAATTACATCAACTGGCAGCAATGCAGCTTTCTGGTTTTGAATCATGAATCCTTTGAAACATCTTTGTACAAAAGATGTTTTTGCCTTGCATGGATTAGAAACCACTTTTAGTCCATTACGTGAGACAGGTTCCACAGTGTTTGTACACTGAAATTTGAACTTTGTTGCTCTGCTTCCTGGTCACTGTGAGCTACACAGCTCTGCTCTACCATGCTCTTCTGCCATAAGGTTTCTGCCTTGGAACCTACTGACCATGTACTGACTTTCCTGAAACCATGAGCTAAATTATATATTCCTTTCTTTAAAAACAAAAGAGAAAGTTGTATTTTCATTAAATCTAGAAGCTAACTTAAGAGAATTTGATATGAACTTAATTGTTTGAGTAATATCATTTTCTTAATGATTAAGAAATTGACTTCAAAAGTGCTGTCAACTACAAACAAAATAAAGTTCTCAATTCTTGTTCTTTTCCCAAAGTAGGCTGCATGTTTGAGAGATATACTTTGAATTCATAAGCATTCAAAGTAAAGAAAATGAAATACAGCATCCAGATTTCAAGTACTGCAAAAGAATTTTCAAAATCTTTCAGAACCCACAAGATACTGAAAATTGTTAAAATATCAATGTGGAAAAGCATACTTCGGGGGGGGGGGCGGTCTGGGAAGATGGTTGAACAGTAAGCAGCAAACTAAAAAGCCTCTCTGAGAGAAACAGACCAGATGCTGGAATATAGTATTCTGGAGAATGAAAAGCAGGAAAGACGTAGGTCCCCTTGACCAAGAAAAAAAACTAAAGTGAGAACTGAAGCCCACAGAAAGAATTTTAAAAAAGAAAAACTTGCACAGAAGAAGGCAGTAGCTGTCAGTGCTCTCACCAGAGTCAGTCCTACAGTGCCAAAAGCACTGTTGGAACCCATAGATGCATGGGCACAGTGAAGCTGGTGGCTGGAAAGCCTGAAGGCCTTGGTGAGGAGATGGAAGGAAGGAAGGGAGCAGTGAATCAGAGAATGCACTGGCTGGTGTGTCCAAACTCAAGTGCCTGTGACTCAGCAAACTGCCCAGGTTCCTGCCGCTTCGACTCCCTGGAGCCATGGTTGTGCTAGGCAGGTGCACTGAGGTTGGGGCTCTGTGAGACCAACAGAAAGCGAAGCCGGTAAGGGACCTGCATTGACCTGCAGTGACTCTCAGGAATAAAACTTTTCCATGGGAAAAGGAACACCATGTTGGAACTGAGCAGGACTGGCAGAAACAAAGTACTGCAGAGACTTCAGTGAGTTGTTCCCTTCCCAGACGAGATTGGTCAGATATGCTGGGCATGGATCACGCCACCGGCTGGGAACCAGTAGGGTGTCCTAGACCAATTCCCTATGGGCTGCGCACACTAAGGCGAGGTAAAGGCCTTGGCGGGCTGACTGACCCAGAGGGGAGGGGCCAGCATATTCCATCCTTATTTGCACTTCAATAGCACACTGGAATAGGCAGGGTCACCTAGCCAGCGCACTTCAGAAGAACCAGAGTCAACAACAAAAAAAAAAAAGGGACTGAGGCCTTCTTTATATGACTGTATGCAAGAAACAAAAACTATGAGAAGAGGAAACAATAAGAAAAAGCCCCTAGGCCCCAACCCTAAGAACATTGATCCAAGAAAGGTAAATACAAAAGAGATTGAGGACAGCAAACATACAATATCAAACACAGCATCAGTGGACACAAAGAGATATACTGGGGACCTCATAGACGAGTTCAAAAGTGAAATATTTAGCCAAGTAAAACAAGGTATGAATAGATTAATAAAAGAAATGCTAAACACCTTTCAAAAAGACACAGATGGAAGAATGGAGGAACACAAACAAAGGTGAGAACCATTTGATGAAGAATATAAAGAAAATATAGAATACATGAAGCAGGTTCAAAGGGATTACCAGGAAATTAAAAACTCCATTGAAAGCTGACAAAACTGCTTGAAAGAAACTAAAGATAGATTATCCAAACTGGAGGACAGGTTTGCAATGTGGGATTATGAAAGGAAAAACTTTTTAAAAATAACAAGGAAACAAGCAGTAACAATACAAAGGCTGGAAGACAACAAAAGGATCTACAACTTGAGAATAAAGAATGTGAATGAAGAAGCATGGGTACAAACAAAGGAACTACAAAGGCTACTCACAGAAATAATTAAGAAAAATTTCCCAAACATAGGAAAAGGAAAAGATATTCAGATGTATGAGGCATACAGAACTCCAGCCACCTACAACCAAAACAGAGTTACACCCAACCATACAATAATCAAGATTCCAGAAATTCAATATAAGAACAGAATATTAAAAGCTGTTAGAGACAAGAAACTGATCACCTATAAAGGAAGACCCATCAGAATTACGGCAGACTTCTCAACACAAACCATCAAGTCAAGAAGAGCCTGGAGCGAAATATTCCAAGCCCTGAAAGAAAATAACTTCCAGCCCAGATTAATATACCCTGCTAAACTGTCTCTAGAAATTAATGGAGAAACAAGATGCTTCCAAGACAAAGAGTAAATAGGGAAATTCACAACCACCAATCCAGTTCTACGGAGTTCTGCAGGGCATTCTAGAGAGAGAGAAAAATACCAGGATTCCAGGAACAGTGGCAGAGAGGCCTCAATGAATGGAGCAGAAAACAGAATGAAGAAGACGAGCAGTCAACTAATGGCAAACAAAGAGCATAACAGAAATGAGGTAGAGAAGATTGATTATAAACTCTAATATAGATGGCCTTGACACACTAAATTTAAAAAGAGAGAGAGAGAATCATAGGTAGCGTAGATCAGAAAGTAGGGTCCACTGAAATGCTCTATTCTAGGAAATATAATTAACCTGAAAAAAGGTATATGGACTGAAAATCAAATATGGGAAAACAATGCTCTATGTGAAAGGGATCCAGAGAGTAATAGGGACAACTAGACCAGTATTTGTGGATAGGTTGGAAAGACAGGCTTTAATAGGTAAAGGAATATAATTAGAGATCAAGTTCAGGAGAGAGAAGGTTTGGAACCACTTAGGTAAATAGCAGCCCCCCCCCCCCAATTTAAAACTGAAAGTCTAGGTGAGACCCAAAAATATGCAGTGCACCCTGGGGAGGTGAAAGGGGAGGAATGGTCTTTAAAAAGCCAGCAGAATATATTGTTAATGGTGTATCAAGAATTAAAACCCATATTACTCACACTACTCTGCTTAGATAGTTTGTCTACTTGCATTAGATTTGAGAGCACAGACAGATATCCCCAAAACACCAGCATAAAGTACAGTAATCATCTTTAATTTCCTATTAACTTAATTTGGAGCCCTGTATGACTTATACTGGTTTATCATGACTGATCTTAGTTAAATCTGGTTTGTTTCATTGCTGTTTGATATTGACAAATTTTATTGAAAACAATATGACTGATAGTATCAAGTCTGAGCGTTTAGGCAATTACACTGAAGATGACAAGACTCACTATGATACCCATTCTGGCTTGATTACTACCTGTTTTTGAAGTTTTATGCTACATACAAAGTTGTGTTTTTATTAATACTGTTATGTACTCATATATTCAATTATAGTATGTCTGATGACATAGCCAATTCTATTGAAGATAACAAGAGACAACACAGTAACCATGGTAGAACCCTTTGTACAGTGGTCTTATATGTCTTTTTCATTTCATGTGTTTATAGGAATATGTTTTGTTCTGTATTGCTTTGTTTTGTTCCTGCCTCTAATATAGAAAGAATAGAAATACATGTTAAGACTCATGCATGCATAAAACCAATAAACAGTTTATAAGAACTGATCTTATGACACATAATGAAATGAACAAATATTTTGAAGAAAAAAGAGACACTACAGTACCCAGTGCTGATCCAGGAGTATCATAATGTGAAACCCAGCAATACTGTTATTCTTTGCTCTGATTTTAGCCTGCTTGGGTTTGTTCAGTCTCAACATAAATGAAGATATGGATAACTGCATGTATAAGTGTATAGGATTGATAACCATATTACTAAGTTTTTGTTGAACAGAACTGGTTGCAGTCTCGCTGTTTGAAACCCCACTTTATATTCTCCACTTTTGTATCTTGAATAACTATTTTTAAGAGGACAATATGTAAATATCAACTAGTGATTTCTTACTGTTTATTCTTTCTTTGAAAGTATGCATTATTTCTACCCATTTTATGTTTTGTTTAGTCTTCCTTTAAATAAATTTTTTTAAAAAGAGCAAAGAGAGGAAAAGGTGGAAACTACTGTCAATTTCTTATTGTTTTATCTTGAATCTCTTGCATTGTTTACATAATTTTATTAGGTTTGGCTTTGTTCTGTCTTTTGTTAGATTTTATGCTTTCAAATGGTAAGGGCAGCTATTTTGAATATAATGGGAAATATTATGGTAATCATGGTTTCCTATTATATTGTTTTGAAGTCTTATAATGCTTTCATGCATTGGTCTGATTTTATTTTGTTTTGTTTGATTTTATGTGAGATGGTATGAATGCTATTTTGAAGGAAACAAAACATTATGGTAGTTAGTGCTGACTTACTATATCATCTTGTTTTGAAGTCCTATCATGCTTTTGTTCTTCTCTCTTGATTGATTCTATCCTGTTGTGTTTTATTTGATTTTATTATGTGTGATGTTATAGAGAAATTTTTTTAGGAAAATGAGGTACTATAGCAGCCATTGTTCATTTTCTGTTATTTAGTTTTGAAGTCCTGTAATGGTTTCATTCTTTTGAATTTTTTTAACTCTTTTTTTTTTTTTTTTTTTTTTTTTTTTTTTTTTTGTCTTTTTGAGACAGGGTCTCACTGTGCAGTTCAGGCTGGTCTTGAACTCAGTTTGTAGCCCAAGTTGGTCTCGAACTCGCAACGATCCTCCCACCTCAGCCTCCCAAGTGCTGGGATTACAGGCATGAGCCACCACGCCCGGCTTTTACTATATTATGTTTGATATTATTGTGTATGAAGGTATGCTCAACTATTTCAAAGAAAAGAGACATTGTGTTAGCTACTGTTGATGTCCAGTTGTTTTGTTGTGAAGTGCTGTGTTGCTTGCATTTTCCTGTTCTGATTTGTTTTGTTAAATTCTGTTTTCTTTTGTTCTCTTTAAAATAAAAAAGTGTACTTCAAGTATTCCCAGAAGGAAAGTAATGCCAGGAAAAAATAATGTGCTCTGTTTAAAATTTTCCCTCATTTTAATTATCTGAAATAGGTGATTATGAAACTATAATATATAAAATTGATAATTAGAACTTAGGAGAAATTATCACATTCAAAATACCAATAAAACCTATGAAATATCTAGACCTAAATAAGAAATGTGCACAAGGATCTTTATAAAGAAAACACAAAACAAGTGTAGAATATAAAATTAGACCTCAATAGTAGGCATCTTGTAAGAAGAAACTTCTTTATTTTTTGTTTTTGTTTTAATTTTGAAATGGTATCCCACTGTGTTGGCCAAGCAGGACTCAAACTCCTGGGCTCCAGGGATCTTTCTGCTTCAACTTGCCCAATGGCTAGATTACAGCTATGTACCACTATACTCAGTAAAGACTTATCTTATTCTTAAATATAAAATCTGAACACTGTAATAATTATCCACAAATTTATCTAGAAATCAACCACAAACCCAACAAAAAGTTCAGAAAGAAATTCTCTTAAATTCTCTGTGCAGAACTTAACATTTATCACAAAAATGTGTCAAATTCCCAAAATAGAGATAATAAGTAGGGAGTGACCCTACCTATTTTCTCAGGGAATTAGGAGGCAAGGAATTAAGGAGTTAGCAGAGTGAAGATGGGAGAGAAGACACGGAGGCTTGAAGAGAAAACAAAAAGTGTATGCTGTGAGATTAATTCTCGTAAATCTGGAATTAGTTCAGGCTATTTTCCTAAAGTTCCTTCATGACACTGGTCTCATATCAAGACATGAAACATACTGATTAACACTATATCTTTGTAACCATGGGCCTTTAGGAAACTCAAGTTGGATCACACCAGCTTCTCAGTTTTTTTGTTTTTTGTTTTATCTTGTTTTTGTACTGGGGATCAAACTCACGACCTTGAGCTTGCCAGGAAGGTGCTTATGCCACTGAACTAAATCCCCCACCCCAGCTTGTCAGTTTTATGTATTGATAACTGTGAGCTGATGATTTGTATCTGGTCTCAGTGTGATACTAGCCACCAGGGGTTCTACTGTTTGCTTAACCAGCAAAATATTTTTAAAAAACAATTGAGACTCCATTTTAGACTTCATAGGTCCAAGACATTACAAGTATATGCCTCTGGTTCTTTGATCAAGTCACAAAAGTATCTCCTGTCACAGCTCTTACAGAGAAGGGCGGTAGGATACTGTGTTCATTGGACTTTGTCTCATCAAATACTGGAGGAAAAACAATGTAAAGGAGAAAAAATTTATTGTGGCTTATAGTTTCAAAGGTTTTGGTCCATGATCATTTGTATCCACTGCTTTTGGCTTATGGTAAGGCAGAAACATCATGGAAGAAGAGCATAACAGAAGAAAACTTCTCATCTCTGATCCTTTGGCATCCAGAGAGCACAGAGAAAAAAAGGAAAAAGCTAGACAGGAAGCAGCAAGAGATAAGATATAGTCCCCAAGGTTATTCCCCTATGACCCATTCTCTTCTCTTCAGGTAAGCCCTACCTTCTAAATTGCCCATACCTGCCAACATGCCTTCAAACTATTACTACATCAATGGATTAATCCACTGAAGATGTTAGAGCCCTCATGATCTAATCAACTCCTGAAATTCCAACCTCTAACCACATGAGACTTTGAAGGGACAGTATAAATATAAACTATGTCAGACACCTTGCCTGGCTTCTCCAGACCCTTTGCTATATCCTTTTCCTTTAATAAACTATATTTGTAAGCATACCCTGTGCACCTGCCATTATTAATGCAGTATGAAAAATGTAATCCAGAAGAGTGAAATAGACCATTAGTGGGAATAAGACACATTGTTTAGCAAGGCAAGACACATACCTATAACCCCAGCACTCTGGAAAGCTGAGGCAGAAGGATCACAAGTTTGAACCCAGCCTGGGATACATAGCAATCTAGGGAGTTCCTGTCTCAAAATAAAAAATAAAAAAGGCTCAGTGTGAAGGCCCTGGGTTTAATCTCCAGTATCACAAATAAAGAATTCTTTGAAAATAGCACTGGGACAAATAGTATAGCAGATGTGTCATGATGACTCCTCCTGGAGAATTACATGTTGTATTTTCTGTATTCCAGTTTTGAGAGTGAATCTATAACAGCTATGCTTATATGCAGTGACTCATGTCACTGAATGCCTTTGCTGATCAAATCACAGGTGAAACCCCGGCCCAAGCACATTAGTCAGTCTCATCTGGTGTGAAGGATTGACATTATTACTATAATACTTGCGTTAGAGATCAAACTGTAGACCCTTTGAATACCAACCAATATAAGACTAAATAAAATTTGATAGACCCATGCATGGAATACTACAAAATCCTTAATAATAATATGGTGGATATACTGATGTGGAAAGATTCTCATAATACATTGCTAAATTTCAAAAAGAAAATTATGAAATAATAAGTATAACAATCCCACTTAAGTGAGAAATCCATAAGTACATATGAATACACAGAAATTACATATATGTAAATAGATAGAAAGTAGATGGAAGTCATGTCCCCTGAACTGATAACAGCGATTATCTATAAGAAAAGGAATGGCGTTCAGGATGTAGGCGGTGAAAGGGAGGGTGATGAGGATTGTGTTCTCTAAACTTCTACAATGCTTGAATCTTTGTGGGGTATGCTTTGAGACAGAGTCTCACTAAGTAGCCCAGGCCTGACCTCAAACTCATATCTTCTTGCCTCAATATCTCAAGTGCTGGGACTATAGCCAATACCACCACAACCAGTTATTTGAGTCTTTTATAATCAGAATGTATCTGTGTATTTCCCATATAATTTAAAAAGTGGCTCATAATTCTTCTATAAGAGCAGTAAACACAGCCTCCTTTCTTGTGTTTGGTCAAACCAGACTACAAGCAGTTTATATTCAATCTCATAACTTACTTCATCATTCAGATGACAAATATTTCTTAAGTTCCATCTATGTGCTGAGTACTTGGGGTCCATTAGTGATTAAGAATAGGGCAGCTCACCCACCTGGGTGACTGTTGAAGCTAGCTGTCAGGCGACGTGACTGATCCTTGGGAGATATTGCTATAGCCTGCTAGAAGCCATATTGATGAATCCACTGTACATGAGTAATGGTTACTAATAATAAGTTAATGTCTAACTTTCAAAACTGAGAAAGAATATGGCAGAGGCAGAAAATATGAATCTAATGGTGCACAAAAAGAAAAGCAAGCAACATTGGAAAATCCAACATGTCTCTTGTAAAACCTGATCCTAAAGCCTCTCTGGCTTTTAGAATCAGCTGCAGAATGAACTCTGCCTCCACTTGTATTTTTTGGTCTGCTAAAGTGGAAACCCAGCTACGAAGCCCTCATTCTCCTTCACTACAGTCACAGACTTGTAGAGTACAAAGTGGCAGGACATTAGCAAAGCAGTGGATAGAGACCTCAAGCCATAGATTTGGATCTAAATACCTGAATGTTCCCTTCCTAGAAAGGACTGAGATTTATGGGGTCAGAGTCAGAGTATGAGACTTCTACCAGAGGCAGAATTTGCTGCCAAAGACATGAAGTTTCAGGTCAAAGCACAGCCCTTAGGAGAATCAGAGATTTGATTAGCAGGATGATTTGGTCCAGGCCCAAAACCCAAAGAGTCAGAGGCAAGATTAAGAGTGAGCAAAGGACACTTCTCAACTTGCAAGTCCCATTTCTCTAAGCTGTGGAATTCTCTTCTCACTTTCCTCTTTTTGCCCTCTGGAACAGCTCTCAGTGTTAGTTTTCTTGCCACAACCCTGGCCTTTCTCCGACAGCATCTGGCTTACTGCCTTGGGCTTCCGAAGGAAAAGCCTGAGGCAACCCAGTCCCTGAAACTACCACCTCATTTTCCTTGATGGCTTTTGCAGGGGGAGGCCAGGACCCAGGTCACAGCTATTAGAATCTCACTCA
Organism: Cavia porcellus; assembly: GCF_034190915.1. Taxonomy (NCBI): domain Eukaryota; kingdom Metazoa; phylum Chordata; class Mammalia; order Rodentia; family Caviidae; genus Cavia; species Cavia porcellus. Next base: position 80,516,182 of record NW_026947486.1, read on the forward strand.
CCAGCCCTGAGCTGCTTTTCTTTCCAATAATGCTGTCTAGTTACAACCCTTAGTGGGCATATTTCTCAGTAAAAATTCCCAAATTAGTATTCTGCATCAGCAATCAACTGCTTGTAAATTTAGATAAGGCAATTCCATCCCTAGAGTGGAACACTCCTAGGGAAGCCAGCAAGACAAAATTTCTGAGTGCTCAAGTTGGAGAAACAGATCCTAGACCCTTTCAGAAATAGGTCCCAGGCACATGGGAAACCCTGATCATGCAGCCAGCAAGTTTCTTTATCATCTCATTACTGTAACAGGCAGAGTCTGAGATGATTCTGAAATATGGGACTCGCTCAGGAAAGGCAGGTTAGTATAAGGGCCTTTGGGGATGGTTCCAGGTAAAGTATAAAAGATATGAAAGCATATAGTGGGGGAGAGTCAATGGCAAAAAGGAAGGTGCAGAGAAGCAGAGTAGTTAATGTGGGCTTTGCCTGTTCTGTGTCACAGCCCATCCTCTTACAAGCCATGAGACTCTAGGAAAGTTCATTAACCTCTCTGAAGCTCAGTTTCTCCATTTGTAGAATGATAACATAATAGCATGTGCCACAGTGTTATGGGAATTAAATGAGACATCATCAAAGACTTAGGCAGTGCCTAGCACATAGGAAGGGAGACTGAAAGAGAGACTGAGGCTAGGAAGTTTTCAGCAGGAAAGAACGGCAAGGAAAAAGAGAAGGACTCAGATAAACCTCTCCTAATTTCCACTTTTTCCTAATGGCAACCTTAAGTATTTAACAAGAAACATGTTTGCATGATTTGTTCATTTTCCGGTCACTTATGGTTTCCAGCCCCAACTCTGTCTGGGTTTTACCATCTAACTATGGGTAAGACTCCTAATACATCTACGATTCCATTTCTTCAAATGTGAAAGTAGGCATTACTGTCAAGGTCATTCCTAGTCTAACATGTTTCTATCTCACTTTATTATCTTTCTTTTGGGGATGCTGCTATGGGTTAAAGTACAATTCCCAAAAAAGATATGTTGAAGTCTTAACCCCCAGTACATGTAAATGTGACCTTATTTGGAGATAACTTCAATGTAATCAAGTTAAAATGAGGCCATTAGGTTGGCCTCTAGACCAATATGACTAGTGTCCTTATAAGAAAAGTAGAAGATACCCAGAGATACACAAGGAGAAGCTTGCCATGTGATGTTAGAAGCAGATATTGGCCTGATACATCCACTGGCCAAGAATTTCATCAATTGCCAAAAACCAATACAAGCTAGGAAGAAAGAAGTCTTCTCTCCTACAGTTTTTATATCATGACTTGAAGACATCTTGACTTTGGACATCTAACCCCCAGAACTATGAGACAATAAATTTCAATTGTCTTAAGCAACCCAATTTGTGATTCTTTGTGATGGCATTACCAGAAGACTAATCCATAAAGTCTCCCTAAAAACATATCTGTCATGTGCTACTGAACTGTTGCTTCCAAGGGTCCATCTGCTTTTATATGTCCATTTCCAACTAAACTCCTGAATTAGCAATATTACTGAATGATAAAAATCAATGTATGATATACCAGATATTTAGAAAAATGTAAACTGCCAGAAGATTATAGCAATATCTATACTAATTAACATGTCTTAAGAAAGGCCATCCATGTTAATCAGCTAACTAGAATGCAACTAAAAGAATAAAGAATACTTCCTGGGGGATATAAAATAAATAAATAAATATATATTTTTTAATTAGAGTTGGCCATGTTCTTTTGAACCTATTTGAGTGCTAGAAATTGATATATAAATTAAGTGGTTGTGTAATTTAGATTTGATATTCAGAAGAGATATAAAACCATTAAATGAAAGTGTTTTAAAATATACTGTGTGGGTTTGGGAGTACAGCTCAGTAGTTGAGCTCATGCTTAGAATGCATGAGGCCCAGGTTCCATCCCCACCACCAAAAAGAAAGAATTGTATATTTAAAAGTGTGATGATACTTACAATGCTATGTGAAGAAAATGAGCTGTAATTCACTTCAAATCTTGAAGAATTTATGTTTTAAAGACTTATTTCCATATTCCTGAGACATGAAAAATTCTCAGATGTTCAAAGGAGGGATGGAGATATAGCTCAGTGGTACAGCACTTGCCAAGAATGCATGAGGACCTGAGTTCCATCACAAGCAGTGCTAAAGCAAAACAAAAAGTTCAAAAGATATCAAAATTCACAATTATGGATAATAATATTGTGTCAACTGGAGAAATTTCAAACTTTAAGCAACTCAGCTAAAGTTGGGGTCTTTACTTTGCAACATCTTGAGTCTGTGAAAGAGGAGGGCAAAAGACAATGTGATTGCTACACCTGCCCTGAGGGTGCTTACAACATATTGTAAGCCTAATAACAATATAAGGGATGAAAAGAGGCTCGGTCTCCCCCACCCCTCACCTTTTGCTCTTGTTGCTTTTGCTGTCTTCTGACACCTGGAAGTGAACTCCCTGTGCCATGCCACCCTGCCTTGGAGCTAGCTTATTATGGACTGAAACTTCCACAAACTGTGAGCTAAATAAACCTTTCCTTCCTTAATTTTGGTTGTTAGCTATTTTGTCTCAGCAATAAGAGAAAAGTAACCAAGGCACTGAGTCCTACATCAGGTTGTTACACTACAACTCACCAACAAAATTTATACCTACAATGTTTCTATATAACCCATAGGCTAGGAATGATTTTTTTATATATTTAAATGATTGGAAAGAAATCGAGAGAATATTTTGTGACACATGAAAATTACAAGAAATACAAATTTTTATGTCTGTAATAAAGTTTTAATAGTCTGTAAGAAAGTTTGTAAGAAAGTTATAAACTTTCTTTACTCATTCACCTGTGTACTATCTATGGATGTTTATATCAATTTCACATTGTCTAACAAATTATAACAACTTTACTAGTTTAATATAATGCAAAATTATTACGTTCCAGTTTCTGTAGGTTAGAAGTCTGGATGATATTTAACCAGGCTCTCAGTTCCTTGTTTTAGCATGCCAAAAGGCTTTGCTGGAGCAGCAAGCATATCTGAGGATCAAAGTCCTCTTTAAGTGTACACAATTTTGCCAGAATTCAGGTCCATGCAGTGATAGGACTAAGACTCTCATCATCCTACTGTCCATCAGCTCAGATCCATGGTCAGATAGTAGAGACTGCCTACATTCACTGCCACTTGACTCTTATCATCAAAGTCAGCAACATTACACTTCGTAACACTGTGAATCTGATTGAGAAAAGCCCCGTTCTTTTTAAATGCTAACTTGATTAGTTGAAATCTATCAAGGATTATCTTTATATTTTTTTAATTTTACTTAAAGAAAGACTAAACAAAACAGAAAACAGGTAGAAATAATATACTTTCAAAGAAAAAATAAACAGTAATAAATCACTAGTTGATGATTACAGATTGTCCTCTTACAAATAGTTATTCAAGATACTAAAGTAGAGCATATAAAGTGGGGATTCAAACATGAGACTGCAACCAGTTCTGTTGAACTATACAACAAAAACTTAGAAATATGGTTATCAACCCTATACACTTAAACATACATGCAGTTACCCATATCTTCAATTATGTTGAGACTGAATAAACCCAAGCAGGATAATATCACTCTGAACAAAGAATAATACTATTGTCGTGTTTCACATTATGACACTCTAGGATCAGCACTGGATGCTTTAGTGTCTCTTTTTCTTCAAAGTATCTGTTCGTTTCATGTGTCATAAGATCAGTTCTCATAAACAGTTTATTGGTTCTATACATGCATGAGTCTTAACCTGTATTTCTATCCTTTCTATATTACAGGGAGAAATAAAACATATTCCTATAAACACATGAAATGAAAAAGACATATAAGACCATTGTAGGCTTCTGGGAGAAAATGGCGGACAAATAACAGCAGCCACGGAGGCTCTCTGAGATTACCAGTTTAGAATTCAGGAGTGGTGCTGTGTGAGGAGTCCTACGCAAGGGGAGATGTACCCTGCCGACCAGGAATGAACTAAGCTGAGAGAAACCAACTGGAAATGCAATCCTGATGCTATAACAGGAATAGATAAAATCTCAGTGCGAAAGCTGGATCCCGTGCCATTGGAAGCCATGACTTGAATTTCCTGCTACCGCTACTGCGTCCCAATCTGCACAGCAGGGGGAGAGACGTGCAAAAGCTCTGAGAGCTGGAATTGGCAAACCAAATGGCATTGAGAACGGGACAGGCAGGGAGTTCTGCATCAACCTGCAGTGAGTGAGAGAAATGGGGACCCCTTCATAGACTAGGAGGCTCCAACAGAGGACATTCTGGGAACGAGCAGACTAGCTGGAACAGGGCCCTGCAGTGTCTTTAGTCGCATATTCCCCCCTCAAACGGGAGTGGTGGGGAGCACTTGGCCTGGTGATGCTGCAGATTAAGATCCAGTAGGCTAGCCCAAATCAGGTCCCTGTGCCTGGCAGTGCACCCTAGCAGTGAAGCATTCAGTAGGTTGACCTGGAGGGGTGGACCCAGCAGAGGCTGCCGAGGTCTGTGTCTCCCTAGTACACTGCAGTGGACGGGAACGCGTAGCCGGCAAATTCAAACAAACTGTAACAAACAAAGAGAAAAAAAAAAAACTGGGCCTCCTATATACGCTTGTATGGAAAAAACAAAAAGTATGGGAACACGGAGCAACAAGAAAGGGTCCTCAGTCCCCAATCCTGAGAACACTGATCCAGGAAAGGTAAATGCAAAAGAGAATGAAGACAGAAAACATGCAATATCTGACATGGCACCTATAGACATAAAGCAGTATCTCCAGAGCCTCATAGACGAGTTCAAAAATGAAGTATTTAATGAAATAAAGCAAGAAATAAGTAGAACAGTTAGAGAAATGCTAAGCACCACCCAAGAAAAAACAGATGGTGGAATGCAAGAACAGAAAACAAGGGGAGAATTGTTTGATGGAGAAAATAGAGAAAACATACAATACGTAAAGCAGGTTCAAAGAGATTACCAGGAAACTAAAAACTCTATCGAAAGCTGGCATAACAGCTTGAAAGAAACTAAGGATAGATTATCAGAACTGGAGGACAGATTTGTAAGGTGGGAGCATGCAATGAAAAACTTCTTAAAAATAACAAGAAGATAAACAGCAATAATACAAAAGCTAGAAGATGATAAGAGGATCTATAACTTAAGAATTAAGAACATAAAAGAAGAAGTAGGGACACAAACAAATGAACTACAAAAGCTATTCACAGAAATAATCCAAGAGAATTTCTCTAATTTAGCGAAAGGTAAAGATACTCAGATGTATGAGACATACAGGACTCTAGCCACCTACAACCCAAACAGAGCTACACCCAGGCATATAATAATCAAAATTCCAGAAATCCAATATAAGAACAGAATATTAAAAGCCATCAGAGACAAGAAACAGATCACTTACAAGGGAACACCCATCAGAATTGCAGCAGACTTCTCAGCACAAACCATCAAATCACCAAGAGCGTGGGGGGAAATAATTCAAGCTTTGAAAGATAATAACCTCCAGCCAAGATTGATATATCCTGCACAACTGTCCCTAGAAATTGATGGAAAAACAAGGTGCTTCCAGGATAAAGAGGAACTAGGGGAATTTGCAACCACCAATTCAACTCTACAGAGAATACTGCAGCATATTCTAAAAATGAAAAATTCCAAGACTCCAGAAACAGTGGCAGAGAGGCCACAATGAATGGAGCAGAAAGCAAAATAAAGAAGACAAACTGACAACTAATGACAGAAAAAGACCTCAACAGAAATGAGGCAGAGAAGGTTGGATGGAAGGAACAGCTATTTTGGAGAAAACAAGACATCATAATAGGTAGTGCTGATTTAATATCCTCTTGTTTTGAAGTCCCATCAAGCTTTTGTTCTTCTGTCTCTATTGGGATTAACCTGTTGTATCTTATTGGATTTTATTATATGTGATAATATAAATAAAAACTTTTATAGACAAGGAGATTATACAGAAACCATTGCTCATATTCTGTTAGTTGATTCTAAATACCTGTAATACTGTCATTCCCTTGAATGGTTTTACATTTTCTTGATATGTTTGATGCTACAGTATATGAAGTTATACCCAAAGGTTTCAAGGAAAGAGACACTATGGTAACTACTTTTATGTCAAGATTATCTTGTGGTGAAACACTATTTTGCTTAAATAGTTATGTTTTGACCTGCACTGTTCTGTTGTTATGCCCTTTTTTTTATCTCAATCTCCTTTTTATTATCTACTTTTTCATTTTTATCCTTTTAATTAAGGGAAAAATAAATAAAAAATAGCAGGATATATAGTAATCCACATTGATTTCCTATTAACTTGATTTGAACCCCTGTATTGTTCTCAGCATCTTGTTTTGACTGATTTTCCTCTATTCTGCTTTGCTTGATAGTACCAAGTTCAAAAGTATAGGCAACAACTATAAAGACAATAAGCTTCATTATGACGCCCATTCTGGTTGACTATTATCTTCCTTTGAAGTCCTCTAATGTCTCCAATGTTATGGTTGTATTGGTCTTGTTCTTTACTGTTTTGTTCAATTTTTTTATAACTGATGATATAGGCAATTCTTTTTAAGATAGCAAGAGGCATTATGGTAACCATTGCTGATCACCTTGTATTCTGTTATTACATTATGTATTATGTCCATCCTTTTGATTTGACTGACTCTGTCCTATTATGTCACATTTGGTTTTACTTTCTTCAAAAAAAAGTAATAAGAACAATGGGAGTAATAAAACCCAAAATGTGTAATTGTCATTGTACAAAAGAGAGGAAAACAAAGTGCTCTAAAGGACATAACTGCATGTGTATTTAAGTGTATAAGATAGGTAACCATATTACTGAGTTTTATTGGATCATTGGACAGAACTGTCTGCAGTCTCACTGTTTGAATGTCCATTGTATATGCTTTAATTTTGTAACTTCAACAACTATTTCTAAGATGATAATATGTAATCTATTAACTAGTGATTTCCTACCATTTATTTTTTCTGAAATTCTGTATAATTTGTACCATTTTTCTGTTTTTTTCTTTTTTCTCCTTAAATAAAATTTTAAAAAAAGAATTAACCTAATCAATAAAGTGAATGCCCTCTACAAAGAAAACTACAGTACCGTGAAAAGGAGATTGAAGAGGACATTTCAGAAAATGGAAAGGTATCCCCATTCCTGCATAGGCAAAACAAATACAGTAAAAATGACCATAATTCTGTAATTACTATGCAGATTTAATGTAATCTCAATCAAAGCACCAGTGGTTTTCCTCACAGCACTAGAGAAAGCAATCCTAAAATTCATAGGAAACCAGAAAAGAACTAGGAATAGGAAAAATCAATTCTTGGCAACAAGATCAAGAAAGGAGGCATCACCATTCTTAACTTCAAGTTAGCTATAGTAATTAAAACAACACAATACTATGGGGCTGGGGATTTAGCTCAGTGGCATAAGCGCCTGCCTTGCAAGCAGGCAGTCGTGAGTTCAATCCCTGGTACCGATAAAAACTAAAAAGACAAAAAAAAAAAAAACACAATACTGGCTCAAAAAGACTTGTGAATCAATGGAACAGAATGGAGTATGCAGATACAACTCTAAGAACACTCAGCTACCTTCTCTTTGACAAAGGAGTCAAATGCTTTTGCTGGAGGAAAGATAGCCTCTTTAACAAATGGTGCTGGGAAACTGACTATCCAGATGCTAAAGTTTGAACCTAGACCAGTATCTCTCACCATATGCTAAATTAAAATCAAAATGGATCAAAGATCTAAGTATTAAAGTAGAACAATTTAACATGCTAGAGTGCAAAATAGATAAAACTCTTGAAGACACAGGTGTAGGCAAAGACTTTCTAAACAGAATCCTATAGCATACAAAAAGGCTTCTACATAACAAAACAAATTGCCAACAGAGTAAATAGAAAAGCTGAAAAATAGGGAAAATAACAGAGAACTACTCTTCAGAGGACTAATATCTAGAATATATAAAGAACTGCCTCAAATTTCAGAACCCAATCCAAAAACTGGGCATCTGAAATGAATATATATTTCTCAAGTAAAGAAGTACAGACAGACAATAAATACATGAAAAATGGTCAACACTGCTGGCATTTCACGAAATGTAAAGTAAAACAATGAGGAGATTCTATCCCACTCCAGAAACAATGACTATTTTCAATAAATCAGATACAAATGATGGCAAGGTTTGGGGTAGGGGGAGGATAATAGAACCCTTCTACATAACTGGTGGGAATGTAAACTACTACCACACTTATTATGGAGATTCTTCAGAAACTAAAAATAGATATTCCTTTTGACCCATTATTCCCTTTCTAGATATTTTGTCAAGAGAATCAAAGACATACCACAGTGATGTATGCATGCCTATGTATAAAAATATAAAGCAACACAATAGTTAACTATCAGAAGCAGCCTACATGTCCATGAAAAGATAAATGGATAAAGAAAATGTAATATTTATACACAAGGAGTATTACTTTTCAATAAATAAGAGTAAATTTGTAGGAAAATGTATATACCTTGATACTACAATGTTAAGTGAAATAAGTCAGACACATAAGCTTAAATATCACATGGTTCTCTTATATGAGAAAATCAATACATAAGTAAAGTTCAAAATAAAAAACAGAAATGGGTATCTGAGATGAATACACAGTTTCAGATGAAGAAACCCAAATGACAAATATTCAACATCATTAGTCATTAGAGAAATGCAAATTGAAATAACACTGAGATATCATCTCACTCCAGAAAGAATGGCCAGGATCAAGAAATCAATCAATAACAAATGCTGACAGCGCTGTGGGGAAAAAAGAACATTTTATATTGTTGGTGGGCACATAGACTGATACAATCACTGTGGAAATCACTGTGGAGATTCCTCAAAAAACTAGGATTAGAGGTTTCATTCAACCCAAAAATTCCCCCTTCTATGTATTTTCCCAGAAAAACTGAAAGCATCATACACAGTAATATATGTGCACCCATGTTTATACTCGCACAATTTGTAACAGATAGATCTTGGAAACAGTCCAAATGCCCATCAATTGAGGAATGGATTAAAAAAGTTTGGTAAGGGGCCGGGGATTTAGCTCAGTTTCATAAGTGCCTGCCTTGCAAGCAGGCAGTCATGAGTTCCATCCCGGGTACCGATAAAAAGGAAAAAGACAAAAAAAATAAAATAAAATAAGTGTGGTATTTTACACGATGGAGTACTACTCAGCTATAAAGAAGGATAAACTAGAGACTTTTATAGTAAGTGGATGAAACTGGAAACCATACTCACAAGTGAAATAAATCAGACTCACATGTGTAAACACTGTATTGTTTCAGTAGTGTAAGAAAAGTGTACGGAGGGGCTGGGAATTTAGCTCAGCGGCATAAGCACCTGACTTGCAAGCAGGCAGTTGTAAGTTCGATCCCTGGTACCGATTAAAAAAAAAAAAAGAAAACTGTACAGAAAGTGCAAGATCTAAAAGTAACAATAGATATAGTAAAAGGGAAAGAAATTGTCAAAAAAGCACATTGTTTGATCAATTTTGCATGCCTGTATCTTGTAACCTGAGCAGCTATTTTGAAGATAACAATATGGAATAAAGCAACCATTTTTAAATTCTTATCAACTTGCTTTGAAAATCTATATCACTATTGATTTGTTGTTGTTGTTACTGTCATTTGTCTTCTATTGTTATTCTTGTTCTGTTTGTTTGATTGCTTTTTGATTTTTCTGTGTTTTTTTTTTTTTTTTCTCTTTAAAATAAAATCTAAGGGCCGAGGGCTTAGCTCAGTGGCATAAACTCCAGCTTGGCAAGTACGAGTCCTGAGTTCGATCCCTGGTACCTAAATAAATAAATAATAAAATCTAAAAAAGATGTTACCACTCTTTCTAAATATATGTGCAAATTCAATAAAATTCTAATTAAAAATCAAAATAAAAGACAGAAAATAGAAAAATGAGACAAGTTATTGTAATCCACATGGACAATGTATCTAAAAGTATACTTTGATTTAGTATAAATATCTTATGTGTTTTATGTGCTTTTTGTTCTGTTAGTCTAACTATTGATCATCACAGATGAAGACTTCTGGGAAAATGGTGGAATGATGAGCAGCAGAGAAAGAACCTCTCCAATATTTGGAATTTACACTGGACTATAGCATTGTGAGAAAGAGAAGGATGGAAGTTGAGTCCCCAGGACCCAGAAACAATCTGAAGTGAGAGTTGAGTCTCTGGGGAAAGCAAAGAGAAGGGCCACAGTGCAGAGGAAGGAGGCAGCAAGTAGCCCTTTTTTCCTAAGCTCTGGCTTATTGTGTGGGAGAAGCAGCTCACACCTCCAGAGGCACAGTGACTACTGCTAACTCCAGAATCCACCATAACTCCAGAGTCCACCATGGAGAAACATACCAGTGGAACAGAGCAGTGGATGCTGAGGACTGTAGTGCCTTCAAGTCAGCAGGAGTCAATCAGAGTGTTGCAGGCTGAAAATCTGGATCCTAACCTCACAACCAAAATCGAGAAGCAGCCTGAACTTCGGTGGAACTAAAGGCTCAGGTTTTCTAGGATTATCTACCACTGCTATAATTTTAGTTCTGGCTTGCTGGCATCAATCAACAAGGACCTGGGTTCTGCCTGTCCACTCTCAATCAGTGACAGCAGAGACACACCCTGAAGTGGACATTTGTATTTCTATTTTCTTCCTTCTTTTGGTTTTTACTGGTTTTATTTTGCTTTTATTTTAATATCTATTTATTTCTTTTGTTCTCAGGTTTGGTACTTTTTGGGTTTTTTTGTTTGTTTGTTTGTTTGTTTGTTTGTTTGTTTGTTCTTGGTACCTGGAATTGAACTCATGACTTGCACTTGCTGGGCAGGCACTTATGCCACTGAACTGAATCCCCGGCCCCTGTTATTGTATTTATAGGAGTGAGAACATTGTTTCTAAATTCCTGGTTTTCATTTGTTGAGTTCTGCTTTGTTTCTGTTTCTTCTTTCTTTCTCTTCTGTCTTCTTCACCAGTGCTCAAAGATGGCATAATCTTCCTTTGTCCTCAAGTCTTGCTTCTAATCCCTTCCTCTTCTATTTCTCTATTTTCCCCCACCTCTTTGGAATTTTCTCCCTTAAGGGTAAAATCACTATATTGAAGGAATATTTACCATACACAATTTTCTGGTTTGTTTTATATTTGGTAAAAAACTGTAAATCCTGTTTATATGGTTAAAGGTGACAAATTAAGAGTTACATGGTTTGTCACTTTCTAAGGTGTGTTTGATGCTATTAATATTACTAATTGTGCTACTTTAGCCAACATGAAATAACTTTTCTGATCAGTTGTTCTTCCCTTGTATGCCAAGACAGATTTCCTGAGAGTCATGAACAGCACTATATACCAGTGCCAAAGAACCAGGGTCTAGGCCAAATATGTGGCAGTTTCTCATCCCCAATAAATTAAAGATGTAGGATCTTGCAACACAGTCAAAACCCAAAAGCCAGCGACACCTGTAAGATATCTCTGAGTAGTGATTTCCTAAGGCAATTTCACTAGCCATAAAGATACCTATCATACACAAATTATAAGCATCAATGCAGGGATTAAACTGAAGAAAAATAGAACATGAGAAGACACAGAAGCAAGACACAATGCCAGACTTCTAGCTCATCAAAGGCAAACCCAAGGAGTAATCAGAAGAAACAATTCAAATGCTACTCACCTTGACTCTCTAAAGTGGTAATAGTGCAAGCAACAAAGCAGGTAAATGAAGTTCTAGAAAAAAAATCAAATCAAAAATAATTGTTTGGGTAACATCAGAGATGATGGCCATAATGAAGGGCACAATTAGTGAATACAGAAAAGGTACAGATAAAACAAGGTGCTTAGGAACATGGTGGAAACTCTGAATGCCCAACATGGGAAAGAAATGGAATCCTGAAACAGATTTAATCAGATATCCAAGACATTAAATTTATATTCAAAGTATACACAGCAGAATGTGAGGGTGGACTATCAGATCTAGAAGACAGCATTGTTCTAAGTGATCATGAAATGAAAGATTTCTTAAAAATATCAAGAGACCACAGAAAAATCAATCCAAAAGGTGCTACATGGCACAAAGAATAACATAAGATTTACTGGAGTCAATGAAAAAGCAGGAGGTAGTGCAAATGACATTTTAAAGAAACTTGTTCACAGAAGTAATGGCAGAAAAATTTCCTAAGCATGGAAAATTTTTGACATACAGATAAGTGAGCCATATAGAATTCCAATTAGCTGTGATCAAAAAGATCTACCCCAAGGCACACAATAGTCAGGCTTCCAGAAACTCGGCATGAGAAAAGAATGTTAAAAGCTGTTAGAGAAAACAAACAAATCACTTATAAAGGAATGTGCATCAGAATTACAGCAGACTTCCCAATATAAACCCTTAAGTCAAGGGCAGCTTTAAGTATTTTAAGCCCTAAAATAAAACAACCTCAAAACCAAATAGCTATACCCAAAAAAACTATCTTCCAAAGTTGATGGGCAAGTAAGGCATTTCCATAACAAAGAGCACCTAAAGAAATTCATGACCAACAAACCAGCACTCCAAAATGTTCCAAAGGACTTTCTAGAGATAACAGATAACAGAGACTTTCTAGAGATAACAGACTTTCTAGAGATAACAAAGGCTACAGCTCCAAAAAATGCAACAGAATGAATCCACCAGGCAAGGTAAGTAATTAAAAAGAGGGGAAGGAAAAGGAACCAACAATAGGAAAATAACGTGACAAGGATAAGTCAATGCATATCAGTTATAACTATCAGTGTAAATGTTCTCAATTCACCAATCAAAAGAAACCAATTATAGACTGAAAGTCAAAGGATGGAAAACAATATTTCATGGGACAGGAACCCAGGAAAAAGCAGAGATAGTTACTCTACTTGGAGACAATGGATTTCAAACCAAAACTTATCAAGAGAGACAAAGAAGGTCATTACATCTGTGTTAAATAACAATCCAAGAGGAATATATAACAATCATACATATATATTCACCAAAACCAGTGTACTCAACTATATAAAATAAATATTAGCAGACATGAAAAATCAAATAAGAACTGATATAATTATAATGGGGGATCTCAATATTCCAGTATCACAAATAGATCAATCAGACAAAAACTCAGCAAAGAAATATCAGAACTGAACCAAATTTAGAACAAATGGACTTTGTAGATGTCTACGGTGTTTCACCCCACAATATCAGAATACACATTCTTCTTAGCTGCACATGGATTATTCTCCAAAATAGACCACATACTATCCCATAGAACATGTTTAAGTAAATTCAAAAGGAATTTCAACTATTCCATGCATATTATCAGACCACAGTGCAATGAAAGTAGAAGTCACTTGCACAAGAAATTACAAAAATTTTGTAAACACATGGAAATTAAATAACATCCTCCTGAAATGCAATGGTTAACAGATTAAATTAAAGAAAAAAACATACAGTTTCTACAACATACCAAAACTTATGGGACACAATGAAAGCAATCCTACAAAGGAAATTTATACCAGAGAAATCCCACATTGAAAAAACAGAATGATCGCAAATAAATAACCTAATGTTTAACCTCAAGCTTCTAGAAAACAAAGGGCAAGTCAAGCTGAAAGCTAGTATGAGGGAGGAAATTATAAAGATTAGAGCAAAAACTAATGCAATTGAAACTAAGAAAACAATACAAAGAACCAATGAATCAGAGTTGGTTCTTTGAAAGATTAAATGAAATTGATAAACCTTCAGCCAACTGAAAGAATGGATGGGAATCTTTGCCCTGGATGGGAAGCTGCAGCGGTGGGAGGCTGGTAGGTGGAACCAAGAGGCTCCATCTTGAGGTCATCTTCCCCACCCCTAAGCAAATTACCTGTGGCTCGAAATGAATTCCAATGGGCTACCTGTGTATCAGTAATGCCCCTTAGGCACCACCCCAAACCTAAGTTATATGTATGCCCGCACACCACGTGTCGGGCAGAGAGAATGCCAGACCCTGGAAGTCATGGAGTCTCTCTCCACACTCTTAAAATAAAGGCCACTTTTATTTCATATTTCTTATCTTATTAGCTGCACCAAAAATTCTATCAGATGGTTCCGACTGGGAAGACAGACTAGAGACTCCCAGAACCTCCCAGTCTAAGTCCCCTGCCGGTTCACAGACCAGACTGCATACTGGATTAATTCCTCACTTCTCATTTAGCTCATTGGCATAAGCACCTGCCTTGCAAGCAGGCAGTCATGAGTTTGATCCCTGATACCGATAAAAAAGAAAAAGACAAAAAAAAACTTGTCACTGCTGGTTTGCAAACAACACAGTCTAACTCATTTACAGCAGGTGAGCCAATCCTGTCCAAAGATTACTCTGTCGTGGAGCCAGGCTCCATGCCAGGTTTTCTTAACCATTCCCTGGACTGGGGTAATGCTCTCACATCCCTTGGGGCAGCCCTGAGACAGAGCCATTGCTAATCCACAGAAAATCCACTAGTGCCTTTTTTGGTGATGACCTAAAACAGAGTTTTGAAGCCAATTACCATCAGTCTAAGAGGTCAGGTGACAGCTTGCCCTGGTTAGATTACAGTCCATAGGCTCACCTGACTGTGACTCCGTGGGCCGTGACCCATGCCCGATTTTCTTATCTTGGGGACCACTTCCTGTCCCCCCAAAAACATACCTATTTATAGCTTATCACACTGACAAGTTTACGAAAACTCTCCATCCTTAGGCCTTTAAGAATGTGTCCTTCTCTCCCTCTGCTTCTCTAGGATCCCTCCCCCTCCCCACACTTAGGAGATAGCATATCTCTTTACAGATTTTCCCCTATATCTCTCACACACCAAATCCCACAGCTTTCTCAGCGTACTCCTTTCCTCCCCACTTCACCCATTTCTCAGTCCCTCCCCAAGCCCCGGGCTGGCCTGCCTTTCTCGCTGAAATGGGGTAGGTGTGCCCTGACAGTGCTGGGGGAGGTGCGAGCGGACAGCGTTGGGCTGCACACTGGCTGCACAGCTGGCGCAGGTGGGGTATACATGGTTTGCACCAACGGCCTGGCCTGCATGGGCTGCTCTGGGCTCTCATGCCACGCCCCAGCTCCATACCCCGCCCTGCATGCTCTGCCCACCCTGCATGCTCAGCTTGTCTCCCAAGCAGTCACAGCCCCCCCCCCCCCCCCCCCCCCCCCCCCCCGCCTCTAAGTGAAAGCACCGGTTCTGATGGTCACTGCGGCTCTGAACGGTAGCACAGAGGAAAAAGCAATGGGGTGCGGCGGGGTAAAAAGAAAAAAAGGGGCCAATTCTTATTTCAAAAGATCTCTTAATTGATTTAGAAAAGGGTTCACACCAGCCTTATTTAATATAGTTCAAATTGGCCAAATATATTTGAGTGCACTCTGAATTTATAAGATACATCTGTTGTTTGTTCAGTCCATTTACAGATTGTCCATTTTGTCCCTTTGCCTGCTCTGTGAACAGCTGTTCCTTCTTGTTTGAGCTCAACATTTTTTTTCCTTTTTTGCATTCTCAAACCATTTAATCAAGGTTTATTTGGGTTATATATTTTTAAAAAACATGTTTCCACCTATTTTGCCAGCTGGTCAAAATGTGCTAAAACTGATTAAATCTCTTGGGATGAGACATTTGACAAGACTTCAACTGATAAATGGGAAGTGGCCACTTGGTAATTTTACCAGCCTTGTTTATCAATTAAAGCCTTAAATAATCTCCATAGCCTTATGGGAGACACCTCAACTAAAGTTCATATGACTAAGACAATTCATTCATTGTTGCTGATCTGCTGGTATATTCATGCTTTCAAATATAAAATTAGGATTGTTTCTGCTGCCTTTTTCTTGTGTTACAGCCAAGAGATACAAATCAGACCAACATGAGTAAACCAGTCAAATAATAATTTTTAAACAAAAATTTATGTAATGTATGATGACAAATGTTTTCTTTCAGATCCAGACATACGCTTAGAGATACTTCACAAATCTCTTCAGCATTCAAATGTTAAAACACTCATGATTGATAGCCATTTAATGTTCTATGTTAAGCTTATTGCCTGTAAGCAGGCAGTACTGTACTGTTATCAATTTCTAGATGTTTAACAACTGAAATTAAGAGATAATTATAAATTCCTTTTGGATTCCTTTTGCTGGGATCCACTAGATCTTTTCCAGATAAAAGGTTATATGATGCATGCAAAACAACAAGACCAACACTGGGGCAGAGGCCAGGCTTGAGCCTTTCCCAGCCCATCCACCTGCCCTGGCTCCGCTCTCCGCTAAGCCATAATTAACTATACTCAACTGGCATTAAATGACACCGTACTGATCTCTCTCCTAAAAAAAAAAGGTAAAATTAATAAAACAGGCAATCTGCCAAAAATTAGATGGCATTAGACATTTTAACAGCATAAAGAGACACTTATATATGGCAAATAAATGACATGTCAGTTCCTAAAATTCCCTGAACCTTACTCACCTTATTGAAAGCCATTACTAAAATCGTTGTTTGTATTATTTGACTCCTGAATACACAATTGATTCTACAGATACCTTCTACTGTGGCCAGATCCCAAGACAAAAGTCTACACTTGGCCCTCAAATTCCACAGGGAGACCTTCTTAATATGGCTTTTCATGTTTCCAACAACAGCGATAAAAAATAACAATCTGATCTATTAGCAGTAACACTTGAATCTCTGAGACAGGTAAACCAACACAAGGTGGAGCTGCCTGAGTTCCTCCTGGACCATGCCTCGAATGTAGCACAAAGACATTGGGCAAGAGAGTGCCCCATTCTGGCATTCCTTTGGGGCCTTACTCCTAGGCTACTGGACTGTCCTAGCCACCAGAGAGTGGGCAAGCCATCCTAACTTCTAGCCCTCACAGGAAATGCCAACACGGTCAGATTCATCACTGACAGATCTGCTTGGACTTGCTGCTGAAGACTGATGGGGCTCAGGATCCACAGCCCTCATTAAGGTGTCTTTCTAAGAGCCCCAAGTCCCATTAGAGGTCTCAGGTAAGACGTTCTCTGTACTTGTGGACATAGAGGCCATGTATGCGGTTCTTCCTGACTTTTCAGGCTGCTATATTAAGTCCTCAGTCTCTGGGTATTGATGGCCAACCTATGCAGCCTGTGCAGACAGGGCCTATTTTGTGCAAGTTCCAGAATGCTTCTTCTCTGGTAAATCCCATAGTTTGAAATACCTCCAATCCCACCTGCACTGCCCATGCCATGCCTATTATTATTCATCTCAGGGATCCTTCAGTTCTTTCTTGTGTTCCCCAATATCCCGTGGCTTCCAAACATTTAGAGGGACTTAAACCTGTAATTAAGCACCTTTTAGACAATGGTTTTCTTAAACCTACCCATTCACTCTATAATACTGCTATTCTCCTGGTACTCAAGCCTAAAGGGTCTTACCCTCTAATACAAGACCTTAAGATACTCAATAGTGCTGTTACCCCAGTCCACCCAGTGGTGCCAAATCCTTATACCATGCTCTCTCATATCCCTCCCTCCACCACCCACTTTACAGTCCTAGCTCTTAAAAATGCCTTTTTATTCCTTTGTGTTTATGCACACTGACCTAGACACTCTGAGGTCTCAACAGCTTATGCCTGTTATCTCTAGTAAAACCTCTCCTCAGGGATATATAGCACCCCCTTCCTTTCCTATTCACCAATTTCTCAGACACAACCCTGGTCAAGACTGACAGATAAATTTTATCTTCTCACCTTTGTTTATACTTTTTCAGGATACATAAAAGCCTTTCCCACAACCAGAGAGACTGCTAATATACTTACTAAAGTCCTGTTACATAAAACCATCACAAGGACTACAACCAAGGTGGAGCAGCCCATACCTGGTCTTCTTGGCAACCTCAACAGTGGTCAAAGTTGTTAGACTGCCATCCTGGTTTCACATCACTCAGGCTAAGTGGTCCCCTTCCAGCCCTAGTTCCAACCATCTTTTGCCCACTCATTTCCACCTCACCAAGGCCCCACAGCCACAACTCTCAGGCTTTCATGTTTTGTTATCCAATTTGGTTCCTAATTTCTTATCCTTTTTATAGCAGGACAATAGTCTTTCCTAAAGACTCCCACATCATGCATACCAGAGACAAGTCTTACCTACCTACGCTCTTAACTTTTACCCTTTCAAATGGGGGAATAATCACCTCTCATAACCTCACACTTATTTTTCAGAATTCTACCTTACCGTGGCAATGATTCTACCTCAACATGGTCCTGATAAAATGACATATCTAAATCAAAGTCACTTTTCCTTCTACCTCACCTGGGTCCTTTAATAAGATAGTGGCATGCCTCCTCATGACATCTTGTCTTTTTGTTTTTCCAGTCTAATGAGCAGGCACTCACCAGTGATAAAATTGTCCTGGTTAAGACACCTGGCACCAGCTTCTACATGGGCATCAACCGTCATCCTGTCAACCCTTCTAAACCCCAGTACAGCGCCCCCTTTCAGCAGGAATCAGTAAAAAAGAAAAATTTTGCCCCTTTTCCTAATATTAAAAAGACAGGAGTGAAAGAATTTTGCCCTGAATGGGAAGCTGCAGCAGTGGGAGGCTGGGAGGTGGAATCAAGGGGCTCTATCTTGAGGTCGGCTCTCTCCACCCCTAAGCAATTTACCTGTGGTGCGAAATGAATTCCAGTGGGCTACCTGTGCATCAGTAATGCGCCTTAGGCACCACCCCAAACCTAAGCTATATGTATGCCCCCACACCACGTGTCGGGCAGAGAGAATGCCAGACCCTGGAGGTCATGGAGTCTCTCTCCGCATTCTTAAAATAAAGGCCACTTTTATTTCATATTTCTTATCTTTTTGGCTGTACCAAAAATTCTATTTCCAACCTTATCAAGAAAAGAAAAAAAGATGCAGACTCATGTAATTAGGAATGAAAAGGATGAAATCACAATGAATCCTGCAGAAATCCAGAAGGTCATTAATACCTGCTGTGAGAACCTGTATTCCAATAAAATGGAAAACACAGAAGGAATGGAAAGATTCCTCGATACATATGAATTACCAAAACTGAATCAAGAAGGTATAAACATTCTGAACACTCCAATATCAGTCAATGAAATCAATTAAAAGTCTAACAACAGAGAAGAGCTTAGGTCCTGACAGATTCACTACTGAATTCTATAAGAAATTTAGAGAAGATCTAATTCCACTACTCCTCAAACTCTTTAATGAAATCAAAAGGGAAGCAATAATCCAAAAATCATTCCTGGGAGCCAACATTACCCTGATGCCAAAACCAGATAAGGATCCATCCAAAAAGAGTGCTACATACAGGCAAACCTTCCTAATTAACATAGAAGCAAAAATCCTCTATAAGATACTGGCAAATACACTGCAGCAAATAATCAAGAAGACTATACACCACAACCAAATAGGACTCATCCCAAGGATTAGACAATGGTTCAACACACACAAATCAATAAATGTAATACTCCATATTAACAGAGCCAAGGACAAAAACCATACAATTATCTCAGTAGCTGCAGTAAAGACATTTGACAAATTCCAGTGCTTATCTGTGACTAAAACCCCACAGAAAATTGGAATAGATGGCCTTTATTTCAATCTGATAAGAGACTTCTATGACAAACCAACAGCCAATATCATACTAAATGTAAAAACTGAAAGCTTTCACTCTAAAATCAGGAACAAGACAAGGTGTCAACTATCACCACTCCTATTCAATATAGGTCTGGAAATATTAGTCAGAGTAATCAGACAAGAAGGAGAAACAAAAGGAATAAAGATAGGAAAGGAAGACGTTAAATTATCACTATTGTGGGTGACATGATACTCTATATAGAAAACCCCAAAAATTCCACCAAAAGACTCCTAGATTTAATAACCAAATCCAGTATTGTACCTGGATACAAACTCAACACTCAAAAGTCAATAATATTCCTATATACAAATAAACTCATCAAGAAAGAAATTAGGGAAACAACAGCTTTTAAAATAGCATCCAGAAAAATGAAATACCTAGGAATCTATCTAGTGAAGGATGTAAATTCTTCTACATTGAAAACTACATACTCTGAAAAAGATCAAAGAGCATATCAGTAAATGGAAAAATATCCCTTACTTGGATTCAAAAAGTCAATATAGTGAAAATGGCGACACTCCCAAAATTGTTATACAGATTTAATGCAATCCCAATCAAAGTACAAATAGTGTATCTCACAGAAGTAGAGAAAACAATCTTAAAATTCATTCGGAACCAGAAGAGACCTAGAATAGGAAAAGCAATCTTGGGAAACAAAGGCAAGGAAGATAGTGTCACAATCGCTGACTTGAAATTATACTACAAGGCTATAATGATAAAACAGCAAAATATTACCAAAAAAACAGATTAGACGATCAATGTAACAATTAGAAGATGCAGAAACAACTGCAAACACACTCAGTTACCTTATCTTTGACAAAGGGGCCAAATATCTTTACTGAAAGAAGAAAGATAGCCTCTTTAATAAATATACTGGCAAAACTGGCTTTCTGCATGCCAAAGACTAAAACTAGATCTGTATCTCTCACCATGCACTAAACTAAAATCCAAATGGATCCAATATATAAATATTAAAACCAAATGATAGCCGGGGGTTCAACTTAGTGACGTAAGCACCTACCCTGGCAAGCATGAGGTCATGAATTTGATCCCAGGTACCAAAAAACAAAAACAAAAACCAAACCCTAAATCTGTTGGAAGATAGAATAGGTAGAACTATTGAAGACATAGGTGTAGGCACAGAATTTATAAACAAACTCCAGTTGCACAGGAAATATCACAAAGAATCAACAGCTAGGTTTTCATCTTATTAAAAAGCTTTTCCACTGCAAAGGAAACCACCAAAAAAGTCAAGGGAAAACTCACAGTATGGGAAAATTTTTGCCAGCTGTTCCACAAACAAAGGAGTAATATCTAGAGTATATAAAGAACTAAATAAAAAATCAGACCCTCTCAAATTTAAAAATCCAGTCCAAAAATGGGCATCTTAAATAGACATTTCTCAGATAAAGAAGTAGAAACAACAAATAAATATATTAAAGAATGTTCAACACCACTAGTCATTCGAGATACAAGTTAAAACAACACTGAGATTCCATCTCACTCTAGAAAGAATGGCTATTACCAAAAATCAACCGGTAACAAATGCTGGCAGACCTTTTCCCAGACCTTTTCACTAGATTGTCATACATGCCTTGCAATCTAAGGCAATTCTGCCTAGTTCTGCTTCATCCTCTGTCATTTTACAGGTGTCAGATCTGCAAATGGTGCAAAGGCTGTCTCTGCCCAGTTTTGCTCCCTGCACTTTCCTCTTTCACAGGCATTATTCCCAGTCAGCATCTTGCCAGAGAGGGGAGAAGAAAGGAATAAAAAAAAACTAAGAAATGTCATATATGTGCACCATCTCCCTATGATGAATGTAATCATTATATGCTACAATAAATAGCTAGTTAGATAGATAAATCATCATATTGCTAACTCCATGTTAGCATCTGCTTCCTCAAAGATCCAAATTGACACAATTAACCATTTACCACCACCATCCACTTTGGAAGAATTCTTCAGCAGACACTTAAGCACTTCAAGAATCTATTTATTATTATCAAAAATGTTTTCATCAAGTTCTTTGGTTGAATTCATAGCTTAGTCAATTACCTAGTCACAAGTCTAGGTAATTCAGGCAATAAAAAACATTTAAAGCAAGGCATTATGGTTCATGCCTCTAATTCCAGCACTCTAGGAGTATAAGGAAAAAGAGCTACAAATTTAAGTCCTACTGAGTAACTTAGAACTTTTTTCAAAATTATATAATATGATATAATATAAAGAGATGCAGAGATCTCAGTGAGAAGGCCCTCAGTTCCATAAATATTTTGCTTTTTTTTTTTTTTTTTTTTTTTTTACTGGAGATTGAACTCATGACCTAGCACTTGCCAGGCAGGCACTTATGCCACTGAGCTGAATCCCCAGCAAAAAAAAAAGCATTTAATACACCAGTCTCACAATCTCACAATCTCCCTCAAGGCACAAAGTACAGCTACAGTTTTTGTAAACATTGCATCTAGTTTCTCTGCACATTAGAACAACAGCAAAGTTTATCATCTAGGCCTGAACTTGCACTGTTCAGTGTCAATCCTAATCATGATTATGATCATTCACTGAAGGTTTTTACTCCAAAAAGATGCAAGATTCTTCCTGAAATTCAAATAGTTAATCGATGATTTTTCCTTATAGCTCTCAGTGACTACCTTGAGCAAAAGTAGTTATTTATGGTCATTCCCCATCTTGTCATGAAGGTGAGAAAAAAAATCTTCACATAACTGATAAGCTTGAAGTACTTCTCATAATCTTTATGTGTAGGTCAGATAGAGGGCTTCTTATGGACAACAGCTTGTAAACATGTTAGGCAGTTTAGACTAGATTCTGTTGTGGTAGCAAATGCTGAAATCTCAATGGCTTAACCAAAGTTCTATTTCTCCCTCACACAAAGTTCCCTTTCCTAGCAACTTTCCAAGACAGTTTTTTTTCTGCATGATGAACTCAGGGATGCAGGGAACTTGCATTGTGCTCTACTATTTGTGAGTCCTCTGCCTCCAGCTGCACCAAAAGCACAGAGATTTAATACGACAAACCAGGAGGGCTATTACATGGGCTGGGCCTGGAATGGCAGTTATCAGTCCCACACACATTCCATTGCCAGCACCAAACCAGATGACCCTCTGTAACTAAAAGGTAAGCTGGGAGATGTAGAAGAGTATGTGGATCTTGGTGCATAGTCTCGGCCATAATAGATTTTCTGTTAGCACAATAGCTTAAATACATAAAAGAAGCCCTCAAATCAGATTTTCTGTATTTCTAATGCCCTTCTTACTTTATCCTGATATATCACTTTCAGTTGTACTCAGAAAATCATTCATAAGCTTAAAATCCTTCCTCAGTTCACTGAATTACCATCCACCCATTTGTTCAAGTCCAAAATTCAGAAGTTATTTTTATTTCCTCTACATAGAAACTAAATAAAAGAAAGCCAAAGAGCCCTGTACAGCGGTCATTCCAGAGCAGTGTTCATGATATCATTGTCCAGATGAAAGGCATATTCCTAAAGACAGGCTAAAAGAATCATCTATCAGAGTATGCTAACATTTCCCTTTATTCAGATGCTAGCAATGTGTTAACCCATGAAGACCTCCATAAATATTTCTTTCATTTAATAAATACAGGTTCTGCTATATACATTCTCTTATAAGTTGTATCATTCATTTACACATTCATATACTCAACAAATATTTATCAAGTGCCTACAAGCTTGCTGTTTTAGGTGCCCAAAATATAAAAGTATGTGCAACAGATAAAACCTCTACCTGAACGGAGCTTATATTCCAGAGAGCAGAAAAACTCATTTTTTTCATTCTTTTTTTCTTTCACTTTTTTTTGAGAGGCAGGTATAGTAGAAACTGAACCCAGAAACCCAGGAGCTTCCCACTAAGTGACATCCCCAGCTCTCCTTTGTTTGTTTAGAGACCTGGTTTTGCTACCAAGTCACCTAGGCTGGGCTCAGACTTGTGATGTGTCTCAGCCTTCCACAGTGCTGTGGTTACAGGTATGTGCCACAACACCCAGTTATGAGGGAGCTATTTTGTTGTTGTTGTTGTTGTTGTTGTTGTTGTTGTTAGCAAGAATCGAACTCACAACCTTGCACTTGCCAGAAAGGTGCTAACCCACTGAGCTATATACCCCACCTGAGGGAGTTATTTTTTAAAATAAAATATACAGTAAAGGATTGGATAGTAACGAATTTCTTAGGCAAAAGAAAAGCAGGGAAGGAAACAGGGTTACTAATGTGGGATCATGATTTTAAATCTGTGTTCAGGCCTCATGGAGAAAAGAACATTTAAGCAAATACTTACTTGAAGGAGGTGAAGGAAGTAGCCAAGAATAAAGCTAGAGCCAAGTACACAGGCAGAAGCAACGCTAAGTACAAACCAAGCAGCAACACCCAGTGAACTGGGGAGAACCTCCCCTGTCATGGATTAGCAGAAAATCCAGGGTGACTGGAATGAAACAAGCAGGAGCAGATTAGTAGGAGAAGAGTCAGAAAGTTAATGGGTGGGGATGAGAGAACAACTGTGTAGGGCAGAGTTAAGATTTGAGATTTTACTCCAAGAGAGATGTGGAGTCACTGGGTGGTTCTGAATGGGAAGTGACATGATCTGACTTTTGTTTTAAAAGAATAGCTCTATATTTAAGTGTATAAGATAGGTAACCATATTACCGAGATTTATTGGATCATTGAACAAAACTATTTGCAGTCTCACTGAATGTCCACTCTATATGCTTTAATTTTGTAACTTGAACAATTATTTCTAAGATGACAATATGTAATCTATTAGCTAGTGATTTCCTACTGTTTATTTTTTCTGAAATTCTGTATAACTTGTACCCTTTTTCTGGTTTTTTTTTCTCCTTAAATAAAATTTTAAAAAAATAAAAAAAGAATAGCTCTGCTGAATTAAGAACAGAGTGCAATGAGGCAATATGGAAACAGGAAGACTTACTTGTTAAGAGGCAATTACAATAATGTATATAAGAGAAGATAAAATTGTAAAGAGAGAGAGTGCTGATTGAGCATGACTACAAGATAATTGGCCCAAGTTATAAAAAAATAAAGCATCCTTTGGAAGACATGGGAAAGACTAGGGGAACATCTAATTTGGCAGGGAAGGTCGGGGATTTGGTTTGTAGCACTTTGGGCTTCAGATGCCCATGACATACCCATGTTAAGCTAATAAGGAGGCTCCTGGGTATAAGAATCCAGGCTTCAGGGGGATAATTCAAGGCTGGAGTAGGTTTTTCCGGAGGATCATTTATTTATTTGTTTGTTTGTTTATGACACTTACAGATTGAACCCAGAAGCAATTTATCACTGAGTATCTCCATTCCTTTTCAAAATTTTGAGACAGGTTCTCATTAAATTGCCTAGGCTGGTCTCAAACTTGTGACTTCCTGTCTCAACCTCCTGAGTAGCTGAGAGGAGTGTGCCACCATGTGCAGTGAAGTATTTGAAAATCATCTGGGCATAGATGACAATGCCATGAGACTACATCACCATGAAAATAATCAGTTTCAATAGAGAAAAGTCTCAAGGACTGCACCTGAAGCACTACGATATTTTAGAGGTTATGAAGATGAAGAAGCAAAAGAGACTGAAAACAAAGGAGACAGAAAAGAAGTGATCAGTAGCTATCAAGAGTCGCTCCTGAGTCAGTGCTACTTTTATTGCTTCTACCAAAACCAGTACATCTAGAAGTAAAAGAGAATTTTACAGGGCAACAGTGGGGCATTATCAGTGGGTTAGGGTGACGGAGAGGGTTAAATCAGGCTTAAGATTCTAAACCTGTAAGGAGTTAAATCCCAAACTTCATTTATCTCTTCAGGGTCTTGTATCCACATCCTGCTTGTCTTGGTTGCTTTTCTGTTGTTGTCGAGATAAAATACCTGAAACCCAAAATGAAGGAAAGAAAGGTTTATTTATCTTACACTTTTTGGAGGTTTCAGTGCATACTCAGCTGGCTCCAAAGTAGGGTCACATGGCTGAGGGGCAGCCATTCATGGCAGCCGCAAGTGACAAGAGTGAAAGGGCGAAAGGTGAAAAGTGAGCCTCCTTCCCTCCGGTATATTGTGTGCTGGCTCGTTGTCCCTGGGCAGATGCAGCACTGCTAGACAATGAACCAATCACAAATGCTAGACTCAGTTGCCTCCATGATTGCAAGAGTCTTTGGGGGGACATTTAAACAAACCACAACACTGCTGTAACTGAAACCTTGGCTATGTACTTTATTTAGCCTTTCAACTGCAGGTGCTTATCCACACAATTCTGCACTGCCATATCTCAGGAAGTGGAAATGAAGATCATTTTACTCTCCAAACCACTTTCTGATCTTTGCTCCTCCTTGTTCCTGAAAACTCTCTGGTTCTTCCTTGGCTCATACCATCAGTTTTAACACTTCTTCCCCATCCTGGTGGCAGTCTTCTGTCACCTTCCTAGTCACTGACTTCATTCATGAATATTTTAGTTCTCAATTCATGTTGTCTGATCTCTTTGTCCCAACTTCTCTTGTCATTCTCAGTGAGTCCAACATTTACCCAGCAACATATCCTTTTGTTTCCTTGATATTTTCACTGCCAATGCCCACTTCCATCATGGAAGGCACTTCAAAACAAAGAGCACCAGGACTGGGCCTTGTTTCTAAAAAAGTTCCTGGACTTCAGTGCATTCTTGTTATTGGTAAAACAACACATGATTTTCAAAAAAGGAAAACCTTTTAGTACTGGAAATATGTAAAACTATATGTAAATTTTATTGGGAATTAGGTCTGTGTCTCATTCCTTTCTGTTCTGTCCTCTGTTGAACTTACTATGAGTCAGTGATTACAAGTGAGATTTTAAAGTGTAGCAGTGGATAAATAAGTCAGGAATATATATACTCTGTTACTCACAACTATGTTACATATAATTGCAAATATTGGAAACAGCATAAATGACCATTCACAACAGTATGTTAAATAAACTATGGTTCGTTCATACAAAAGAATGCTATGTAGTTGTAAAAAAGTGAAAAAAATTCCTATGAATTGGAATGACTTCCAAGATAAAGTGTACAGCAAAAAAGGAAAATATCAACAATGCACCTAACATGCTACCTTGTATGCAATAAAGAAAAAATCATTTTCATGCAAGTATTTTGCATAAAAGTTCATAGCTGCTTCACTCATCCAAAAAACCAGACTCAGCACAAATGTTCATCAACAGATAAAATGGAATCTATGGTTTAAATATGTTCTCTACAAAATATAAATGTTTCCCACATGATGATATTATGACATGGGGCATCCAAGAGGTGACAAGCCATCAGCACTCCTCCCAGAGCTAATGGGGTTGGGGTCCTTGTTTTAAAAAGTCTTTATGCAGAATTAAGTAAGTACACCTTTCTACCTTCTGCCACCTGAGGCCTAGACAACGGAATCTGCTGGTACATTGATCTTGCACTTACCAGCCTCCAGAACTTTAAGAAACAAATTTCTCTTATTTACAAATGTGTGAACCATACAGGACTTCATCAAGTACTGTTTATAGATTTTAAAAGAAAAACTCACCAACTGCAAAGCAGTGTCACAAAAAACACTGTACATGATGGGAATGCTAGATTGCGTCCAAGAAAATTGATGGAGGAGACAATGTTTTTAAATAAGTAAGGCAGTCTGGGAAGCACTGCCATGTGTGAACCCCTGCCAGACTGGAACAGCCAGACCCCAGCCCCTTCTGGCATGCAGGCTGGCAAACAAAAATAGCATACCCCACGACCTCACCAAGTCGACACACCCCACCACTCCCTCCATAAGCGACCGTCTTATCAGGAGAAACACAGGCTGTGATGATAGCTATGGAGGTGAAACACAACTGGATGCCTGTGGTGCTTTGGTGTCTCACTAACATTGCAGATCTAGTGCCAGTGGTCTGACTATGGGTTCAGAGGATAGTGGTACACAGTGTGGCATCTAGCAGGGGGCATCTCCTTCTGAAGGTTGCAGCCATTGTTGATTCCCTATGATCTTGTTTTGAAGTCCTATATCATTTCAATTTTTTTGTTGGGTCGGGTTTTATTCTCTTTTGTTTTGTTTATGTCAAATCCGATTGCAGGAGCATCTATTTCAAAGATAACAAGATACATTATGGTAGCAACTTTGGATTTACTATTGCCTTGTTTTGAAGTCCTTTATTACATTCATTGTTTCCTTTTATTGTTTCTATTCTATTCTGTTCTGTTTGATTTTTACTATGTCCAAAGTTATCTGCAGCTATTTTGAAGACATCAAAAGGCATTATGGTAACAATTGTTGATTTTATAATGTTGTTAGGCCTGTATCTCTTATGCTGGTTTTATTCTGTTTTATCCTTTTTAAAATAAAAAAATTAAATAAATAAGGCATGATCGTAATACAAAGAAAAAAAAAAGTAAGCAGTGCAAAATACACAATCCTGTGTCCTTATTTCCTTCCCCAAAGATAACCTCGTGATCAGGTTTCTTGGTATCCTTTTAGAGACAGAATTTTCTTTTCATTTTGAAAAAAGGAAAGAAGAAAAAAATGGAGGCAAAGATGGAAGGGAAGGAATGAAAGAAAAGGAAGAGAGGGAATAGAAAGCAATTCCATATAAATGAAGGTTTAAGCACAAAAAACGGTCAAGAAATATGTACCCCCAAAAACCAAGCTCTTAACTGTGGTTACCTCAAAGAATAATTGATAGACTTCATTTTTTAATGTACTTCGGTACTATTTGTCTTGGCTCAACAAAAATATACTACTTTTGTGATTTGTAAATTTCCATAATAATAAAGAATAAAAGAAAAATTAGTAGAGAAACATCAAATAGTATAAATATAACAAGATAAATTATAAAATGAAAGTGATTTGATATTGCAAAATGGCCATGCAACCAAATGAAACAGTCCAATGTTAGAACTAGATCTGAAAATATAATGAGGTTCTTGGGGTGAAATGTATTGGAGAGAATGTCACCACTATAATTCGATGTTGGAAATTGTAACAGACGAATTGCTATAAGATACTGTGAAATATACAAAAGCATGAAATAAAAGTAAAATGTTCTGGATGCACAACAGTCATATTCAAATACGTATTTATTACGATATCTCATTAGCTGAACTAAAAGCATTCATAGGTCTGCTGTACTTAGCAGGGATTTCTCATGATAACTGCAGGAATATAAAAGACATAAAAAAGCAATACTTCAAAATATGGCATAAAAATTTATGAACTTTGCATAAGATGCAAAGCCATTATGCTTCCAATTTAGAAATTTGTCCTGGAACTCAGCCATACGATCTTTATTTGTATAACAGTAAGCTGAATGATGTTGTGAACAGACTTGTTGCTCTCATCTCCCAAACTAATCAGAATGTGACATTCAATGATTGGTTTACCAGTTTCTAATTGATGTTACATTTGCTAGCAGAGCACATGTTGACCAGTACAGGAACTGTATGCAAGAACAAAGCAGAAATTCCAAGTGAAATGTTGCAATTTCAAAACAGAGATATGTATGTATGGCAAAGAAAAGCAAACTGGTACCGCTGGTGTCAACATTGCACTATGATGGAAATACTGATAGAGAAACATTGACAAAATGAAAGCCTGAGATAGAAAGTTTTTACAACAAAACCAAAGGCAAAGTTGTTGATGAGTTACACAGCAACTATTCACTCAAAACACAAAGCATTAGTCAATGTGTTCGATAAATAGTTTAATAGCTTATAAAGAAAATAACAAGTGCAAAAATCACAGAGAAATTTTCTTAGAGGATTTGGGCTGAAACTCATAAAAGATAATTTATAGCAGAGCAAAAAACAAAATGTTTCTGCTCAGAGAACTACACACAAAAAAAATGTGGACCACACTGGTGAGCTGATAGGTGAACGGCAAGTGTAGCATCCCAAAGATCTATGACAACAGGGAAACTAAAAAGATGTCAAATGTGCACTACAAGAAAGGACAAGAAAACAAAATATATGTGTTATCAGTGTAAGTGATACTTGTGTATGGAACATGCAATTTTCATATGTGAAGACTGCTTTGGCTGTGACAATTGAATCAAACATTATTTCTGTGGTAGACTTTTGTTTGTGTTTGCATTGTAGTTCACATAGATTTTTATTTCTAATCTTATCTCTTAGATTTTGTAAGCACACAGCTGATGTGAAAATGTTGATATGTATTCTAAACACTCAGTACACATTTGATATTTTATTTTATTGATATATCATTTCCCTGCTAAGTACATGTTGCACAACATAGTAGGAAGCTTCTGACAAAACAGGAGGACTTGAGAGCTGACAAGAATGGGCTGACTCATAGGAAAGGAAAACTAAGCACGTGTTGTCAGTGTAAGCAAGACATATGCATAGAACATGCAGTTGTGTACGAAAATTGCCTTGGTTGTGACAGTTGAAGCAAAGATTATTTCTGTGGTAGAGTTTTATAGTTTATATAGGTTTTTGTTTCTGGTGTTATGTCAGGTTTTGTAAGAAAGTATACAGCTGTGAAAATGTTGATGTTTATTCTAAATGCACAGTACATACTAAGCAGTTAATACTTTATTTTATTGGCTTTTATGTTCCTGTTAACAACACATGATAAGAACCTTCTGACAAAACAGCAAGACCTGCAAGATATCAAGAACGTTCTACAAAAAGGCCAGGAAAATAAAACACTTGTGCTGTCAGTGCGGCACTTGTGTATGGAAAGCGCTGTTGTCATATGTGAAAACTGCCTTAGGTGTAATAATAGATTATTTTTTGTAGTGTGCTATTGGTATTTTCACTTACTTCATATAGGAATTTATTTCTGTTCTTTATTAGACTTTGTACACCAAAAATCATTCAATATTGAAGATTTTGATGCTTTTTTATAAATAATAAATATTAAAATGCAAGACTATATTTTTGTAATATTTTTTCATGTTAAGCACTCATGGTTTAACAATAAAACTCATAAAATTGAAACTTGTAATTCATCAATAGAAATATTCTGAAGAGTAAATATGGATTTGACACACCCATGTTTATGGGCCTTTATGACAAAAAAACATGTGCTATCTTCTGTGGGCTAATCTTTACAACGACCCTTAGGAGGAAAAAAAGTATAATCTCCATTTTATAAACGAAGCAACCACAGCACAGAGAATTTGAGACTTCCCCATTATCACTCAGTTGGAAACTACAGAGTCAAGATTCTAAAGCAGATTCCAGAGTACAGGTTCCAACTACTACACCTCCAGCCTCTCTCTCTCTAAATGAGCTACCCTCTACTAAAGGCTGTTTGTGGATTCACTGAGAGTAATATATGTAAAGCCCATTTCTTGTCAAGTGTTTGATAGCAGCTGTGGTTATGTAGCAGAAAATGTACACACACACACACACACACAGTCAGTATACTTCAGTCTGTCCAGTTCCAGTTGTTCCTGTATCTTAGAAACAGTTGGTAACTGTGATGCACAGCTGGTCACTGTGATGCATCGTATAAACCAATCCCCAATTGACAAGCCATTCTGCTTCTGTACTTCCTGCTTATTTATCCAATATAAACCCTAAACCACCAGAGATTAGGACCTGATATTCTGGGAATGATCCCGATCAGTGCCCATTGAGGAAGTAAATAAATCGTCTCCAAATCCTGGGTGTAGTTTAGGTGTTTCTGCTTGCCCTTGCAGTTCTTATAGGCTTGTCCATTCTGCACTGAAAAACCTACCAGGTCGTTTCTTTGGGCAGAAAAAGAGGTAAAGGGAAGAGGAAAAGAGTCAGGGGTGGAAGAGGGTGAGGTGGAACGTGAAGAAACAGAGCAAAGAAGAGAGGTAGAGTGATCGCTGAATATTTAGGAAGTAAGACAGACACCCTGGTGACCCATGCTGAAAATAAATGCTGGGGCTTTGCCAACTGAGGCATTAACTTAGGTACATCAATCCCAAGGCCCTCGAACCCACCTACAGCCCCCAGGACCCTGCCGGGCAGGCGTGGACTCGCCTGGCCCTCCTGCGGGTCCGCCCCACGCCGGGCGGGGCCTGGCCTATAGTCTCTGCCCTGGCCAGACCGCAAATCCCGGGCCGAGCCACGCGGTCTCTCCGGCCGGGCTGGCCGGCCTCGATGGCTACCTGGAGGCGGGACGGCCGGCTGACTGGCAGCCAGCGGCTGCTATGCGCCGGCCTGGCCGGGGCGCTCAGCCTCAGCCTCACCGCGCCCCTGGACCTCGCCACCGTGCTGGCCCAGGTCGGCGGCGCGCGAGGCCAGGCCCGGGGCCCGTGGGCCGCAGCGCTCGGGGTGTTGCGGGCCGAGGGGCCCCGGGCCCTGTGGAAGGGGAACGCGGTGGCCTGCCTGCGCCTCTTCCCCTGCAGCGCCGTACAGCTTGCCGCCTACCGCAAGTAAGAGCCTGGCGGCCCGGGGGCGGGGCGGGGCGGGGCGGGGCGGGGGTCTGCAGCTGGCCGCGTCCTTCGGGGCGCTGTGGTGGGGACGGCCCCCTTCTGGATCACGTGGGAGCTACTCCGACAACTGGGCGGCGGGGACACGCCGAGGGACCCCAAGGCGCAGTCCCAACGCTTTTCCTGTACTCTTGAGGTGCTCTTCCTGCAAGATGCCATTTTGTGGCACGCAGCCCTGACCCCTGAGAAGCTTTCCTGGCTGGACAGGGCGAGGGATTGGGAATGGAATCAAAGCAGATTTAGGGGAAAGAATGAGAGAGCTCCAGAGAGATAAGCCCTAATCACTCCAGCCTTCTATCAGCTGGTAAGGTTTTGCTTTGGCTGGCCTAGGAAAAGAGACTCTCTTGAAGATGTGTGTGTATGGGACTGTGTGATCAATACCCCAAGAAGAAAGTGCTTGGTGGCCAGGGAGGGACCCATCCACTGCCTCAAAATGGCCACAGATTTTTTCCACGCAGTCTAATTGAATCTTAAATTTGGGGTTCTACAGAGGCTCCCCCTCCCTGAGCTGGGAACAGTCCCCTCAGCCTTGTGCTTCCCCTCGCACCTGAGCTGCCCACTGGCCTCATTCTGCTGGTTTTTCCCACTTTCTCTCACATCAACAGCTGCTCTTTACAAAAAGATCTAAAGGTGTAAATACCGGACAAGGCCCTGTCTGAAAGCTTCCTCAGGGCTCATAGATAATTGCATTGGAATCAGAAAGGAAGCCTAAAGGAGAAATGGAAATGATGACATTTAAGGAAGAGGAGCAGTTTCTCTAGGAGGATAGTTCCTGTGTCCTTAATTTTATGAGCACAATGCCAACTCTGAAGAGTGACGTTGGCCCTGAAGCAGCCCACAGAATCAGAACTGGTCAGCCTTTTTGTTTCCGTTCTGTGGATGGAATCCAGGGCCTTGTACAGGCTACGCAAGGCTTCACAATTGAGCGCCTCCCTCCGCCACAAGTACTGGTCAGTTTTGACCAGATGGTTCAACTTTGGCGGCTAACAGTCAGGGGAATTTTGCCTTGATGCTGTGACTTAGGAAGTGAGAACTTGGAAGTCGCTGTCACAAAGCTAAATAAAATTACCCTTATTTGGGGTAATTTTGGGGGTTGGCGGGGTTTAGTTCAGCGGAGTAAGTGCCTGTTTGGCAAATGTGAGGTCGTGAGTTCAATTCCTGGTACCAAAAAAAAAAAAATTACCCTTATCAGACTTTTCTAGGCCAGTGATCATTTCACTTCTGCCTGGGAGAATTCTTTTCTCTTTCTTTGTGGAGGAAATCATGGATAAGATAATATGACATTTGTGTCACAGCTCTTATCCCTCTCCAGAGTGCCTTGCCCTCTGAATACCTAGCCAGCAGTCTGAATTTTAATGACTCAATTGCTCCCCACTTCACCCTCTTCTCCACAAAGTGGTAAGGAAGTCTTTCTTTGACAGGGTCGATTGTGTGCCAAGGAAGGGTAGGCAGAGCTTCAAAGGTAGATTCAATGTCTTGGTTTTCTACTAACTATCTAGTACACAGACATCATTAGATATTTACATCTCTTGCCTTCTTCCCTGTAAGGTCCATAGGACAGAAAGTATTGTGCCACCTTTTACAGATGCAGAATTGATGTGTCAGGCTCACACACCACTTGTCAGTGATAAAGCTGGGTACTACACCTGGCCTTCTGACTCCAAATCTCATGCTCTTTGATTACATCACGCTACCTTTCTCTCTGAAGGTAATTGATACTAATTTAGTTAGGATACATGAAGTACCTGCTGTGTGCATGATGCTGGTGACAATGCAAAGACGAAACAGGCAATGGTCCTTTTGCCCCTAGGAGATTACAGAGTAATAGAAGAATAAAGCTCATGTGTCCATAACCATAATACAAGTAGCATGTGGTTGCTGTGACTGAAGTGCTGTAGAAATGTACACTTCCGATAAGGGATGAGGAGAAGGTGTGACGGTGTGAAGATGTGGAGAAAAAGCTTTGGGAGTTTGGCCTTGAGAGAGTGAGTGGGAGTCTGCTGGGCAAAGATGGGAAGAAAGATACTACAGGTAAGTCAGCAAATGCACAGAGGTGGGAAGGCACGCTGCATGACTGGAAATAATACAGGAAGAACAGGTGGAATGAGATCTTGAAGGTCAGGTTAAGTAATGTAGACTTGATATGCAAAGGAAGTTACGGAAGACTTTTTTTTTTCAGCGTGGGAGGTGGTACTTTGATGAAAGCATGGAATGATTGCTACTTGGTAGTAGGAGAAGAAGAAGGTTGGGCATGGCAGGACCAGCTGGAACTTGTTTGTTATAATCCACATGGTAGTTGGAGGAACCTGAAATAGGCTGGTGACAGTAGGTGAAAGATGAGAGAAGAACAGAGTTACACGGGCTAGGTGTGCTGATAGCTTTTCCTGCATAGCTTTCTAAAAACTGAGAAGTATTTCAGTGAATGGCAAAGCAGTTAGAAAGCGTAGTGGTTGATTAATTGTGATGCCATCCTTCCTACAGAAATGCCAATTTTAGTTCATCATTGTACTCTTCCTGATTTATTTCTACTGTTTCCTTAGACTTGAACAAAACACAAAATCCAATATGTTTAAGGAATAGAGTATTTAAATGACTTGTCTACATACACAATACCAGAGCTGGAACTTGAAACCAGGTCTTCTAGTTCCACAGTCCAAGGCTCTGATGAAGTGTCTGTTTACTTGGATTCAAGATCAAAAAGTCCACTCAGTAGAGTCTATTGTGAGCAAGGTTCTTGTAAATAAATAATAGCAAACACAATTGATAGCTTTCAAATAGATCAGATCAGATCGAGGAATCTCCCTCAAGTATATTTCACAAATGTTTGTCTATCTGTGTAAACACTGGTTTGTGTCCCTGCAGTTCTGAAATTGCTCAGAACAAGGACTAATTCCTTGCTACATAACCACTTCATGAGCTAATGTTTGGCTGCACTGACTGCTACCTTATTTTGGGTTGAAGTGTTAGCAATTCTAATCACAAGTATCCAGCGTGTGTGTAATATTTGTGCTTGCTGAAAGGAAGGGGTTACTCAATTCATCAGCTTTTCTAGTCTGCCTGAAAAAAGCTTCTGTGCATGTATGTATGTGCTGCGGGGGTAAGAGGAAGAGCAAAAATCGAAAGACCACTGTCCCAGCCAATCAGGAAAGAGTTTAAGATGTAGGCCCCACGATGATTTCATTGGTAGCCTATCAGGGTTGCCTAGCTTGACTGTGATTCTAAGGAGGGGATGGCTGCTCCTTGTCCCTGTGTCAGATGGTAGGAGTCTGAGAAGAAAGGAGCTCTTTTGGCTCTTTTTAATTTTGTATTTGATAGCAAGACTCCACTTTATAAAATAAACTGATATAAGAAAGAATTCTTCTTAGTTCAAGTCATTCACTGAACCCAGGGCCTACTCCCCTGTAGTTGCCCTTCTGGGTCATTTCTTGTCAGGACTGTTGAATTTTCTTATATGATCCTTGCTGAGAGCTGGCATAGTTTTGGCATGTTGTAGATGTTCTACAAATAGGATGAATGAATCAGTGTCCTACAAGTGGCCAAGTTGGATGGCAACTAAAAGAGGATGATAAGAATGTAGGATGTTTCTTGTGATATTTCAAACTCCACCTTCTGGCTTGTTCCAGCTTGCCACAGACTACCAGCAAGGCATTTCCACTTCCTTTGTCTTCCCTCACTGGCTAGGAGAGAGAGGAGGAGAGGCATGAGGAAGTGAGCAGGCTGTGATATTGAGGCACATGGTCCACTGGTGAATGCCAGCTTTAACTGCCTGGATTGTTTTTTGGTACTGGAGGTAGATCCCAGGACACCGAGTACGCTAGGTGAACACTCTACCACTGAGATGCACCAGTCCAAAGAGGATGTTTCCATCACTGAGTGCTTATTTGGAAGCAGAAACACCAGCCTAGAACCCCGTAAATAGTTTCAGCTGAACACCTTGTCGTACCACACAGAGGGCCCAGGAAGCGTATCCACTGGAAGTTTGAAAGCTGAAAAATAAAAACTCAAAAGTGCTTTAATTATAAAATAAAGAGCTGAAACACTTTTATTTTAATCTACTTCTAGTCACTTTTATTTCACATCTTCATTGTCCCTCTCTGTAGCCCCACTGTCTGACAGAAAGTAATGTTTTTCCTGGTTTCCAAGCCCTTTTGGATTTTGTCATTAGCAGGGAGTAAAATCCCTTTGCTTCCAGGCTAGGGAATGTGTGCTGTATAAAAATCCACTCGTAATGATTTCAGACAGGTAGGCCCTCATGACTAGGGAAGGGTTGTAACTGAGCAGCTTTATCTTTTGCGTTTGGAAAAGTCCACCCCAAATCACTTTTAAATCGTTACACCACAGAGAAATACACTCATACCACTATCCATGCTTTACATTATTTCGACTTGGAGGTCTTACTATGTTGCCCAAGCTGGTCTTGAACTCCTAGGTTCAAGCAGTCCTTCCACCTCAGCCTCCCAAGCAGCTGGGACCACAGGCATACACCACTGTGCCTGACAGCCATGCATTCTTTTCAAAATATAAGCGATAAAACATTACAGATAAAGCTGAAATCCTCCCATTCTTATTCCTAGCCCCATTCCCTCTCCCCTTTCCCAAGGATGTATTTTCATATACGTGCATATACACACACACGTGCACACACACGCGCGCATACCCACTCACACTTGCTCTTGAACAATGTTTTGGTTTTGGGGTGTTTCTAAATAGATGGTTAACATATAATACAGATCAATCCACAGCTTGCTTTTTATTTAACATTATGCTTTTGTGATTTATCCTTGTTGGCACATAGTTCTAAACTCTTTCATTTTAACCATGTAGTATCCATTGCCAGAATTTATTCATTCCCCTACGCATGGACATTTAGGTTGAGCTTTTCATATTTACATGTTACACTATGTGTTTTTGTATGTTCACCTGCAAGAGTTTTCTCTAGGATTGCACTTAGAAATGGAATTACCGTGATACCCCAGTTGTCAAACTCAGTTCGTTCCAAATTTTTGTTCAACCACCCAAAAGTTTGAGAACTAAACATATTTTTCCCATAACAAATAATGGAAAGCCAAATAATTGGTGGTGAGGTCCAAAAATTACACTCATAAATTCTTTTTTCCAGGATTTAACAAATTTCACGATGATTTCTTTCTTTAACTCTATCATGGTTCTCAGTTTTCCTCTTAGCTTTACTGCTGGTATCTCTTAACTTTCTTTGGATCCAAAGTTGTATTTTATGCAAATAGAGCACCAAAAAAACTTCAGTGAGGGGCATTTTAATGTAGTGCTTAGACTGAAGGTCACTGCTTTGTGTCTGCGACAAGATGTGGTGCGTGGCTCACATTTAACACGTACAGGGTTTTTCTCAATTTGAGTATTGTTATGAACACCAAGAAGATTTTTTTGAACTTTGCTATTTGAGTAGTGGGAATCAAGTTTGGAGCCACTGCACAACTTAGGACTCCAGTTTTACTAAGGTACTATAAAGTGACCCTACAAATTTGTTTCTCCCAGACATAAATGAGAGCCCCTATCTCCATACATCCTCACCATAACCTGATATTATCAGACTTTTTGATCTTTGCTAATCTATTGGATGAGAAATAATACTTGTTGTTTTTGTTGTTGTTGTTGTTGTTGTTGTATTGAGAATCGAACTCACAACCTTGCACTTGCCAGGCAGGCGCTGTACCACTGAGCTATACCCCAGGTGCTTGTTATTGTTTTTGTCTGTCTTTTTTTCTTAAAAAAAAAAAAGAAAACTAATAAGACAGCATCATCTCTTACAATTATTGTTACAAAGGAGAATTCCGTAGACCAGCTAAATTTGAGCAAAGAAACATGATTCACAAATCAGACAGTTCTGAGAATCAAGCAGTTTCAGAGAACTTCTACTAACATCATGATTAAGCAGTATTTATAGGAAAGCAGAAGTGAGGCACAGAAAGTAACTTAAAGAGCTATAGTCTAGTCAGCTAGTCAAATGGTGACAGTTTAATTAGTAAGTTGCTTGTAGCCTTATCAGTTAACTGGCTGCAGGGCCTTCTGCAGTGAGCAAAATGTGATTAAACTATATTGGTTCAGTCTAAATCCAGGAGCTCCCACAAAATGTTATTTAACATTATTAAACCATTGTATTTTTAAAACAGTTTCTGAGATGCTCAAAGCCATCATGTCAAGAAGTTCCAGTCCTAAGTTTGGACACGACTGAAAGAGTGCACTCCAATTTGGTACTTGCCAAATACTTCTGTGCATTTGTATCCCACAGGCAAGCTAGGTTTGACAGCTATGCAGATAACAGGGGTAAATGTCTAATATGGGAAGGATTTAGACAGGATATAAATAAGCAGTTTGGGGAGCTTTTCCTTATAGTCAATTATCATTATATAAACATGGTAGGATTTAATGCTTTGTTCATTAATAGAGCACAATAGTAATTTTCACTCTGTAAGACACTTCCAGATGCTGGAAATAATTTGCAAAGTTGTGTACAGCACCATAGCACAATCCATAGCTGATTGCTTTGGGCTTTTCCCCTGTTTTCTCTCAGGTTTGTTGTGCTGTTCACAGACGACCTGGGCCGTATTTCCCAGTGGCACTCCATTGTGGCTGGGAGTCTCGCAGGCATGGTTTCCACCATTGTGACATATCCTACGGACCTCATCAAAACCCGGCTGATTGTGCAGAACATGCTCGAGCCATCTTACAGGGGGCTCCTCCAGGCTTTTTCTACCATTTATCAACAGGAAGGGTTCCTGGCCCTTTATCGAGGGGTGTCCCTCACTGTTTTAGGTAAAGTGGAACTTTTCATCTTATTAAGAAAAGGCTGTGTTCTTCGACATATATGAATGTACTGAATACCTTTGTGACCCATTCATCAGTTTTACCAAGGTCAGAGTTGCATGGGTTCAATCCACATAGAGCTGGTTACTCCATAGCCACACACCCACTCTTGTATTTGGGCCAGTCACATCCGCGGGCAGGGAGGGAGACAGAGTAGAGGTGACTCAGTGCAAACTGGCAGGAAAGTAGTCTTCAGCACTGCTGCCAGGCTGGGCCAGTCTTTCCTCACTCAATTTGATTGTTCACCACCCTCACTTTCTACCTT
Organism: Cavia porcellus; assembly: GCF_034190915.1. Taxonomy (NCBI): domain Eukaryota; kingdom Metazoa; phylum Chordata; class Mammalia; order Rodentia; family Caviidae; genus Cavia; species Cavia porcellus. Next base: position 80,555,482 of record NW_026947486.1, read on the forward strand.
CTGTGACCCTTCTGAGTTAAGGGGGATCCCAGATTCCTTGTGGCATTCCAGATCCTTCAGCCGTGGCCCCTGCCAGTCCATCCTGCCTCTTCCTGTCTTGTGCTATGCCTCTACCTGCACTCATGTTCCATCCAGACAAAAACGTGAGTTTCCTAGCAGTCTACTCTCTTAGTACAAGCTATGACTTCTGCATGGACTGCATTTCTACTCTTCTGATATCTGATGAACTCGCTCCTCAAGACCCAGTGCAAAAGATCTCTCTTCTGTCAAGTCCTTCCTGATTTTCCTAGGAAAAGTTGATCCCTCTGGTCTTTATGGAACTATCCTGCTTATGGCAAATATTAGCAATAATACGCTCATTACTTTTCTCTGGCTGTCTCCTGCCCTAAGCATCTCTAGCCTTAGCCTGCTCTTCTTTGTATTCCCAGCATCTGACATAGGACCCAGCACGTAGCGTAAGCTGCCCAAATATTTTTCGTGTGAAGGTAAATGGAAGATTGGTGAGTCATTTTTGGTATGACCTTATCTAAAGATCAGCAGCCTCACTTGTGTTATCCCTTATTTTATATCTCACTTTGAGAAATGTAGTCCTTCTGTAGTCTGAAGATGGCTCCCTAGGTTTCAAGAAGTTAGTGAGAGTGCCACCTACTGCACGTCTCACGCACCCCCTTAATTATATTAGAAAAGTAGGGATGTCCTCACATTGCCCTCTGGGCTGTGACATGACCATGTTAAATGCAAGGTCAGGTAGCCTCCCTGACCAGTTTTCACAAAATTCTTCCTTCTTAAGTGAGAAAGCAGTACTTCCCAGCCCACAAAACTTAATCAAGTGTACCCACTAACTTCTCTTTTATGAAAGTCATTTGGGGGCTGGCAAAAACATACAGAAAATTTAAAAGAATTAGAAACACACCTATCATTCAGGTGCTGCAATCTGAATTTTTGCTCTATCATGTATCTGTCCACCCCTCAGAGCCATCTTCAGTCCATCATTTTAATGGATGATTTCGATGTAAGTTGCAACCACCAGTGCACTTCACCCCCAAACCCTTCAACAATGTGTGCCTGCTTCATTTACTCAAGTTCATTCTTTGTGCATGGTTCTCTTTAATGTACAATTTATATACAGTAAAGTGCACGATCCTTTGATGAACCATTTGATGCATTTTGGCAAATTACTCAACCCCTATCAAACTACAGCCTCAGCATGCCCTGAGAAAGCACTCTGTGCTTCTTGAGGTAGAGCAGTTTCATCAAGCCAAGCCCTTCCTGTTTACTATGATCCAGTTCCCGCAGACCTCACGTTCTCCTGTTCTTTTTCCAGTGGTTTCCCAAGATACTAGCTTCTTCCTGCCCTTGGTTTGCAGGTGCTCTCCCCTTCTCTGCTGGTTCCCTGCTGGTTTACATGAACCTGGAGAAAATATGGAATGGACCCCGAGAGCGGTTCTCCCTCCTGCAGAACTTTGCCAATGTGTGCCTGGCTGCTGCTGTGACCCAGACCCTCTCCTTTCCCTTTGACACTGTGAAGAGAAAAATGCAGGTGAGGAGTGACAGCAGCCAGTGGGCGGTGTCTAGAAGTGTCTGTGGGTGGGTAACAGCAGCACAGAAAGCAAACCCTGAGTGATACCAGGTTTCCATGGGCCTCATGACTGAGCAAATGCCATGCGAATCCCACTCTGTGTGTGGCATTTCTGCTGGCTGCTAACCTCAGGACTGTTGGCTGGAGCCCAAGCAGCTATCTCATCTCATACTCCATTCTTGGTCCTTTATGAAGCTCCCAATAAGGCCTCCTCTTCTGTCCTCCTTATCTTAACCTAGAATAAACTGCTTTATTTTTCAGTACTAGGGATTGACGCCCCCTCCCCCCGCCTTTGCACTGAATAATGAACATCCCCAATTCTGTTTGTTTGTTTGTTTGTTTGTTTTGAGATTAAATTCTCACTACCTCACTTATTTACCCAGGCTGGGCTCATCAATCCTCTGCCTCAGGCTCCCATCATGCTGGGATTATAGGTGTGTGCCACCACACCCAGTTTAAAATAAACCAATTTTTTTTATTTAAGGAGAAAAAGAAAAAAAAATAGAAAAAGGGTACAAGTTATACAGAACTTTAGAAAACATAAACAGTAGGAAATCACTAGTTAATAAATTACATATTGTTATCTTAGAAACAGTTGTTCAAGTTACAAAATTAGAGCATATAAGGTGGACTTTCAAACAATGAGACTAGAAACAGTTTTGTTCAATGATCCAACAAAACTTAGTAATATGGTTATCTATCTTATACACTTAAATATATATGCAGTTATATTCTTTAGAGCACTTTCTTTTCCTTTCTTTTGTACAATGACAATTACACACTTTGGGTTTTATTACTCCCACAGTTCTTATTACTTTTTTTGGAAGACAGTAACACCAAATGTGACATAACAGAACAGAGTCAGTCAAATCAAAAGGATGGACATAATAGATAATGTTAAAACAAAATACTAGGTGATCAACAATGGTTACCATAATGCCTCTTGTTATCTTAAAAAGAATTGCCTATATCGTCAGTTATAATAAAATTGAACAAAACAGTAAAGAATAAAACCAAAACATTGGGGACATTACAAGACTTTAAAAGAATAATAGTCAACCGGGATGGGCGTCATAATGAATCTTACTGTCTTCACAGTTTTGCCTATACTTTCAAACTTGGTACTATCAAGCAAAGCAGAATAGAGGAAAATCAGTCAAAGCAAGATGGTGAGAGCAATACAGGGTTTCAAATCAAGTTAATAGGAAATCAAAGTGGGTTACTATAATGTATCCTGCTTTTTTTTATTTTTCCCTTAATTAAAAAGTTAAAAACAAAAAGTAAATAATTTTTAAAAAAGGAGATTGAGATAAAAGAGGGCATAACAACAAACCAGTGCAGGTCAAAGCGTAACCATTTAAGCAAAATAGTGTTTCACCACAAGATATCCCAACATAAAAGTAGTTATCATAGTGTCTCTTCCCTTAAAATCTTTGGGTATAACTTCATATACTGCAGCACCAAACATATCAAGACAATGTAAAACTGTTCAAGAGAATGACAGTATTATAGGGTATTTAGAATCAACTAACAGAAAATGAGCAATGGTTTCTGTATAATCTCCTTGTCTATAAAAGTTTTTATTTATATTATCACATATAATAAAATCCAATAAGATACAACAGGTTAAAACAGATGGAGACAGAAGAACAAAAGCTTGATGGGACTTCAAAACAAGAGGATATTAAATCAGCACTACCTATTACGATGTCTTGTTTTCTCCAATATAGCTGTTCTTACCATCCAACATTCTCTGCCTCATTTCTGTTGAGATCTTTTTCTGTCATTAGTTGTCAGTTTGTCTTCTTCATTTTGCTTTCTGCTCCATTCATTGTGGCCTCTCTGCCACTGTTTCTGGAGTCTTGGAATTTTTCATTTTTAGAATATGCTGCAGTATTCCTGTAGAGTTGAATTGGTGGTTGCAAATTCCCCTAGTTCCTCTTTATCCTGGAAGCACCTTGTTTTTCCATCAATTTCTAGGGACAGTTGTGCAAGATATATCAATCTTGGCTGGAGGTTGTTATCTTTCAAAGCTTGAATTATTTCCCCCCCCCACGCTCTTCGTGATTTGATGGTTTGTGCCGAGAAGTCTGCTGTAGTTCTGATGGGTGTTCCCTTGTAAGTGATCTGTTTCTTGTCTCTGATGGCTTTTAATATTCTGTTCTTATATTGGATTTCTGGAATTTTGATTATTATATGCCTGGGTGTAGCTCTGTTTGAGTTGTAGGTGGCTGGGGTCCTGTATGTCTCATGCATCTGAGTATCTTTACCTTTTGCTAAATTAGGGAAATTCTCTCGGATTATTTCTGTGAATAGCTTTTGTAGTCCATTTGTTTGTGTGCCTACTTCTTTTATGTTCTTAAGTTATAGATCCTCTTATCATCTTCTAGCCTTTGTATTATTTGTTTGTTTTCTTGTTATTTTTAAGAAGTTTTTCATTTCATGCTCCCATATTACAAATCTGCCCTCCAATTCAGATAATCTATCCTTAGTTTCTTTCAAGCTGTTATGCCAGCTTTCGATAGAGTTTTTAGTTTCCTGGTAATCTCTTTGAACCTGCTTCATGTATTCTATGTTTTCTCTATTTTCTCCATCAAACAATTCTCCCCTCTTTTTCTGTTCTTCCATTCCACCATCTGTTTTTTCTTGGGCAGTGCTTAGCATTTCTCTCACTATTCTACTTGTATCTTGCTTAGGTCGTTAATAACTTCATTTTTGAACTCATCTATGAGGCTCTGGAGATATCCCTTTATGTCTATTGGTGTCGTGTCTGATATTGCTTGTTTTCTGTCTTCCTTTGCATTTATTCTCAGGATTGGGGACTGAGGACCCTTTCTTGTTGCTTTCTCTTCCCATACTTTTTGTTCCTTCCATACAAGCGAATGTAGGAGGCCCAATTTTTTCTCTTTGTCGGTTACAGTTTATTTGAATTGCACCGGCTAAGTGTTCCTGCCCACTGCAGTGTACTAGGGAGACACAGACCTCGGCAGCCTCTGCTGGGCCTGCCCCTCCAGGTCAACCTACTGAAGGCTTCACCGCTAGGGTACACCTCCAGGCACTGGGACCTGGTTTGGGGTAGCCTACTGGGTCTTAGTCAATGGCGTCATGCAGGCCAGGCACTCCCCACCAATCCCACTTGAGAGGGGAATATGTGGCTAATGTCACTGCAGCCTCCTACTGTATGAAAGGGTCCCCGTTCTGTTCACTCACCGCAAGTTGATGTAGAGCTCACTGCTAGTCCCACTCTCAACTCAGTTTGCATATTCCCACTCTCAGAGCTTTTGCGCATCTCTCTCCCTGCACAGCAGATTTGGATGCAGCAGCAGGAAATTCAAATTGTGGCTTCCAGTGGTGCGGGTTCTAGCTTCTGTGCTGAGATTTTATCTGGTCCTGTTATAGCACCAGGATTGGATTTCCAGTTGGTTTCTCTTAGTTTAGTTCATTCCTGGGTTAGCAGGGTGTATCTCCCCTTGCTTAGGACTCCTCATACCACACCATTCCTGGATTTTAAGTGGAGTATCTCAGAGAGCCTCCATAGGTGCTGCTGTCTATCCACCATGTTCTCCCGCAAAATAAACCAATTTTGATCAAAGAAAAATTAGACTCATTCAAATGAAGCGTGGGGCATGCCACCACATATGTATAATAGTAGCCGATTCAAAATGCAAACAGAAAAAAAAATCCAAACAGGACTGAGGCTCTGTGTCTTTCCTTAAACCCATTCACTGCCTTGGAATCTATTCCACATGGCTTGTGTGGCTCCATCACCTCTTCCAGGCAAATCCTGATTTATACAATCACATAGTCCTGAACTGCTGTATGGAAATTAATTTGGGCCCAGTTGACTGTATTGTAAATGATTAGTCCCACTTGTTTGTTTTTGTACAAGATTCTGACTTGTCCATCTGCTTTCTCAATGTCCTCCCTACTTCTGCTTCCCTTTCATACTATTCTTGCCTGGTCTGGGCCACTGCTTAGCTCAGCACTGAAAACCCTAGAGATACTCACTTATCATACAACTATCTTTACACTGTGCCACTCCAACTAATTGTCACATTGTTATTATGTAATGTAGGTGCAAATTTAGAAAAGCCTTTGTGTGTGCTCACTTATATAGAACATTATTTGTGATTTTTAAAAGTAATGCATGCGTATTTTTAAAATGGTTAGTTGTGCTGGGTGCATTGGTGTACACCTGTAACCACAGCTAGTCAGGAGGCTGAGGAGGGTAGATTGCAAGTTCTAGGCCAGCCTGGGAAACCTAGCAAGCTCAAGGATGAAATAAAATTTAAAATAAAATAGACCTGGAACGAGCTCAGTGGAATAGCACTTGCTCAGCATGTACAAAGCCCTGGGTTTAATCCGTAATACTGCAAAATATAAAATAGAATGGCTAATTCTGTGTTTGACTACAATAAAAAGTAATACACATAGACTGTAGAAAATTTGGGAAATACATAAAAGTACAAAAAAGGAAAATAATTACCCATAAGCCCAATACCCATAGATTATGATTAACTTTCTTTTACATGTGTTCATAAGTGTATGTATATATAAGCATATATATGTATATATAAGATTATTTTTATAAAATTGTGTTCAGAATGCTTTTTTAAACTTATATAAAGAGTATTGCTCCAGGCCATTAAATTTGTAATTATCAAATAATATTCTGCCATATGGATGTGCCAGAAATAGTTGATTTCTCATAGTTTGAATATTAAAGCTGCTTCTAATCCATCAGTATTATTGCATTGCAATGAAAACCCTTGAATTTTCTCACATCTATGATGCAACTCATAAGCTGTATCTCTAGAAATTGATGTGTATGTCACAAGACATGCATCGTCATAAGGTGCTTAAGGAAATCTGCTTTCCAGAAATGTATATTTTATATTTGCACAGCAGAAAGGGAGACTGGTTCATCTGAACTCTCATCAACATTAACATTATTGAGGCATCCCTAAGCTAATACTACCTAAAAAGGGGTATCATACTGTTCTAACTTGAACTTTATTTTTTATAAGCAAGATTGCATGTTTTTCATACATATCAGATGGCCTTTTGTGTTTCTACCTTTCTTTCACCTCCCCCCCCCCAGCGCGTGATGCTGGGTATTGAAACCACCCCACCCCCACCCAGGGCCTCATGCAAGCTAGGCAGGTGCTCTGCCACTGAGCTACACTCCCAACTCTTTGTATTTCTTTATAAATTTTCTACCTCTGCCTTTTTGCCTGTTTTGAACTTTTTTCTTCTTACTTCTAAGGAGTCTTTATATATAAAAGGGGTTAGCCTTTTGTTATACAACTATATATTGCACATATTTTTCCCAGTTTGACTTTTGGCTTCTAATGCTGTTTATATGTTATTACTGTTGTTTTGTTGTATGTATTTTTAAAATTTTATGAGATTGTATCTTATTGTGTTTTTGTTTCCTTGTTTTTCTGCTTAAAAGGCCTGCCTCACCTCACAATCTAATGACTATTCACTTAATGTACTTTAACTATTGTAGTTACAATTTTTATACTTAACACTTTAATTCATTTAAAATTTACCTGGTACATGATAGGAAGCAATGACTAGCTTTTAAAAATATGGTTTACCAATTAATTAAGCACCAGTTTTAATATGTCCTTTTATCACTACTTTGTGATGTTACTTTTAACACATACTATTTGTATAATTTTTTTAGGGTCTCTACCTCTGGGCCCGGCTTTCTGTTCTATTGTCTATCAGTTTGTTCTTGTGCCAGCACCACACTATTTCAGTCTCTGTAGCTTTATAATGACCTTTAATTCTCATTGCTTTTCTTTGCAACATTTCTTTGATTATTCTCAGCCATTTATTCTTCCTAGGAGGCCAGGGATTTAGCTTAGCAGCATAAGCACCTGCCTAGCAAGCGTGAGAGTGAGAATTCAATCCCTGGTACCAATCCTGATGCACTTTAGAATGACTTGTGTTTAGGATTGGAATTATATTAAACTAGAAACTTAGAATAATTTATTAAGATACGTTTTTTTGAGTATTTTTTAGACAGGGTCCCCCTGTGTGGTCCAGACCAGGCTTGAATCTGCTGTGTACCCCAGGCTAGCTTCAAATTGAAAGATAGTCTTTATTTTCAGAATCTCTCCTTTTGTTTCAAATCTTCTTTCTTTGGTTTTAACCATATGAAATTGCCAATGTCTCATGGCAATTTAATGTTTCAGCCCTTAAGAAAAAAATGTTTTCTTTATATGGTATTAATGTTCTTTAAAAAAAAAAGTGACTTTTTTATAATGGCGGGGATGGAACCCAGGACCTTTGACATGCTACACAGACTCTACCATTAAGCTACATTCCACATTCCCAAAAGATACTTGCTTTTTAAAACTAGCTAAGGAGAGGTAGGGTGTGAAGGAGATATGATACACCATAAACTTTTACTTACTTTTAAAAACTATCCTGGCCCTGAGACTCTCAAACTGCCAGGGGCATCTCTCCAGAACTTTCTGCTATCTCTTGTAATGCAGTGTTCTTTATGCATCGTTCCACTTGGGGTGAGGGTAGGTCTCATTAGGAGAAAGGGTTTCTGATGAAGTCGAATAACATCTAAATGTGAGGTTAAGTGGTTTCAATATTTTCCATAAACCTTTGCATGCATTTCTTTTTCTGGTAGCTAAAACAATCTCCTCCTCTGGGAGACCATAGCCGACACTAAGTTCTATGTTAGAGTATGTCCTTACCACAACAATCTGCTGTAAACTAGAGTAGGACACACTGGAAGGAGGTATTCGGGGCTATCGTAGTCAACTTTTCCTTTGTGTAAGAACCTTCTTGATAATATATACATAGAGATTCTAGAAGCTTTCAAGTAGATGCAAAGTCATTATGATTGAAAAGGAAAAATCCAAAGATGTAGTTGTGTTGTTTGTACAAAATAGGGTCAGCATCTAATTATGAATAACATCATAAATGTCCCAAAAATATAGGAAATGAATTCATATGGTTTTAGTAAGACTGTTGTTTTTCATGGGTTAATAAATATAACCCATAGCTACACAATAAATATAACCCATGATTATATAATATAAACTTATCTCCTTCTGTACTCTACCCCCCAAGACAAAAACTATGGGCTTTTACATACAAATGCGGCATTTCCTTCTCTGGCCATTAGATGTCGCAGCAGTAAACAGTACAGTCAGGGTACTGCAGCCAGCAGCTCTGTGATCTTCAGTTACAAACCTCATAATCCCTGCTGGAAATCCACCTTCAGTTTGGAAGATTGGGAGCCTAGAGACATCAGACAAACGCTAAAACTGTTGTTTTTCTTGCAAAGCACACAATCCAAATTCACCAAGGAGAGGGAGCTTAAAGAACCGTCTCCCCTGCCACTGAAGCAGGCAGGTTTTGCCTGCAGAATTGGTAACAAGGGACCTTTGCCAGGAGACCAGGCTGCTGTGACTTGAACACACTTAATGGTAACATTTGCATTCCACTGGCTTTCCCCACTGCACCGCCCAACACGAAGCTAATCAATAGCAGGTGTCTGGTAGAAAACCAACTGGAAAACCAACTGGGAATTTTTCTCAAACCCTCTCCCCAGACTCGCTCCTTTGTCTGAATGACTCATTCTCCTAATATGCTTTTATCCAGACTCATAGACACATACACACACACAAACACACACACACACACACACACACACACACATACACACACACACTCACATGAAAGCAGTCTGCCCATTGAGTGCCACATCAGGTTGGAACCCTTCTGAACATTAATGATAATAATCAGAAATCTTGTTTAACCACCTGAGCCCTTCCTTCACCAGGCTTATACTCATTTTATTTCTTTTTTTTTTTTCTTTCTGTTGCCTTGGCTCCTGGCTGGCATGCTAGAGAATGGAGAGGTAAATACATTATGCATGTGCATGTTTTAATAGAACATTTCTGGTGGGAAGGGGGGGCTCTCCCATGTGGACAAAGGGAGTGAGATGCCCCACCTGGTGTGCTTTCAGGGGCTCCAACATTACCCCATCTGAAACGCCCTTCTGCCCACTTCCGTATAGCCTGGCTCTTTTATCTGACCTCCTACAGCTCGCTCAGGTCCTGGGCCAGAAGGGACTGGTAGCACATAGTGTACTGAGAAAACAAGTAGGAAAGGGAAAATACTGACAGATTAGTTTATGTGATAAATCTGTGGGCCCCTAATCAGGACCAGGGAGTCCTGAGAAAATGGTTCTCTGGACAGGCGCATACAAAGAAGAGGGGATGACAGGCTGGGGAACACTGCCCTGAAAATCCAGGGAGGAGCTTGAGAACATGGGAGCCCTGGTGCCTGTAGGCCTTCTGAAGGAGTAAGGAGGGAGGCACCAGGCTCAAGCATGGCCCCCCAGGAGTTTGCCTGACACCTTTCCCTCTTGCCCATACTGAGTATCTCCATTTCATCAAATAGGAAACCAAGTGTCAGCCTGTTGCTTTATATCTCAGTGAATTTTGACCCCACCATAGCTCATAAGGTAAGCAGGATTGGCCCAGGTCAGCATTTGAAGTGAAAGCACATAAGATGAAGGACAAAGGTGGTATCTGAGTGGCACAGCTGACTGAGCAGAACACACATGGCCAGTGAATAAACAGAGGTCCCAGTCTGCTCAACTGGAATCCAGACTTGACCCAGACGGCTGCCACCTTGAGCTGTCTTTGCCGAATTGTGCATGGCAGCTTCATTCATTCCCTCCCTGAATACTCATCCCCTCTCAAAGCTTCTCATGATCAAATCTCTGTCTTCAGCTCCGATCTCCCTTCTGAACCTTGGTCCCACATTTTTCACAGCCTGCTGAGCATTGCCATCTGGCCATCACAGCTCCACTGCCACCTCTAATTTAATATTTATCAGACCGACCGCTCCTTGCACTAAAACTCTTCCTCAAATTCTCCATTTCAGTGCCATCATTTTTCTGGTTACCCTGGCTGGAAATCCTGAGATTAGGTTTGACTCTTGGCCTTCCCACTCATCTAGTCAACCTCAAGCCTGCTTTCCTCTCCATTCCTAACTGTCCCACACTAGTCTTTTTGTTACTACCCTCTACCCAATCCAGGGCCTTATTAACTCCTGTCTATGTGATTTACAGTAATCCTTTAATTGGTCTCCAGGATTCTAAAAATGATCATAAGCATTAAATACTAGTATGTAACAGACACTGTGTTGTCACTGTTTTGTTTAATCCTTGCAAGATGGGCATGGTTATCCCCAAGCCCATTGACAGATGAGAAAACTGAGGCACTGAAAGGTTCTGTAGCCTGCCAGCTCACCACTCAGTAACTGAGCTGGGATAGAAACCCACATAACCTGTCTTCAGGGCCAAGATTCATTTCAGTGCTTTCAGCCCAGCCATAGGCTTTTCTGCTGAACTCACTTTCTTAAAGTCTGTGTTGTGTCCTCCTTTAATGCCCTCAGAGAACACCAAAGGCAAAACCTCTGGGCTTGGCATGTTTTTCTTTACCAATTTTGCTATCCTCATTACACAGAGGCCTTTTATACCTGAATTTGCTACATCAGATGCCTGTTGGAACTTGCAAGTGACCTGGAAAGGAGAATGGGAAAACCCAGAGAACACATCCTCATCCCTTAAAGAACAAGACTTGAAATGCTTTCTGAGCCATCATAGCTTTTGAAAGCATTCTGGAGAACTGAACTTTACAATATGTGATTAGCATTTAAATATGGATAGCAGAAAGGAATAAACTGAGCCAGTGGAGGCTGTGGCAGCTTGCAAGCTCCTCTTCTCCAAAGGATGGATGCCTTTTAAAAATGCAGACCCAGTTTTCAGGGGAGCCTGAAATCCAAAATTTATGTAAAATCTCCCCCTTTTTCAGTGTTGCAAATAAAAATTGAGTACTGATTGGGCTAAATAAAGCATGCCTTTTTATGACCTGTACTGTATTCAAGCCTCCAGTGCCAGTGAAAGGACTTTCCCCCTGCCCCTCCCCCAGCCCTGAAGAGTGCTCCTGTTTTACATTCCAGTCACTGCGCCTTTGTTCCTGTGGCCATCTCTGCCTCCAAATGTCAAATCTTGCTGGGCTCCTTAAAGGTTCAGCTGAGTTTGCCTCATGCAGGCCATCCCTCCAGATCTACTGTAGCATGATTTATTGCTTTGTTTGACAAGTGTGGCGGCTTTTTCCACCCCTAAAACAGCCATCTTATTGTGATGGCTGAAAGCAGACATTTGGCCTTTGTATCACAGTGGGGCTGCCCCAGACCACTGCCAAGGGGTTTCTGGGGCGAGAGAAGCTAATTAACAGCTGCTCTTTCCACAACTTGTAGATGCTAGGCTTTCACTGACCCACCTCTGAGCCCAGCGGCATGGTTCTTTTGTTCCAAGACCCTTGTGGATGAATGTCTCCTTTTACCGATGCCATTTGCCAGCCAGTGTCTGTCGCATTTCTCTCCATGCCTCCACCTTTTCCATACTCAGCGCACATGGCCCTCTTTTCCCTATCAGAGCACCTCCTCATATCTTCTGTCACCTCCCCAAGCAGTAGTCTTCCCCCTTCTCCATGTCCTTACCTCAGTCCTGCTGCAGGTTGAGCATCCCTTATCGAAAAAGCTGAAATCTTTGGAATGGATTGAAGGTCAAAAAAAAAAAAAAGAAAAGAAAAAGAAAAATCTGAAATCTAAAATGCCTCAAAATCTGAAACTTTCTAAGCACCACAGTGATACCAAAGGTGAGAAATTCCACACCTGACCTTAGGTGATGGGTGGCAGTCACAATGCAGGCACACTTAAAAGCACTGCATAAAAAGGATTCTATGCTATGTATGTAAATTATATAGGAAACATAAATTACATGTTTAGACTTGGGTCCCATCCCCCAAGATATCTCATTATACACATATAGATATTCCAAATTAAAAAAAAAAAACCCGAACACTTAAAGTTCCAAGCATTTCAAAGGGATCCTCAACTTGTATAACTCTCTTATGGTTCGTATCACACACACACACACACACACACACATATGGAATTGAATTCAGGACCTTCACTTACCAGGCAGACACTTATGCTGTATCCCCGGCCTCTATTATACCTTTTTGACCCCTATTATATCTTTTCGTGTCCCTTACTTTCTCTAAATTGCAAGCATTTTACCTATGGGAAGTGTGTGTCACACATTTGTATATCCCTACAACACTTAGTCTCACATAGCAGGCACTGAATACTCATTTAAAAATGAATGAAGTGCAGGACAGCCTTGGGAAATTTCATGATAAGCACAACATTGAACCCTCACTGCTGCTGAGTGGGCCCTAGTCTGCGTGGTTAGATGCTATTGAAGCAGGAGGTAAGCACACCCAAGCCCGCCCCTCCCAGCCGAAGGAGACATCTGCTTGTGCCCTGCCTAAAACTGCATCTGTGCTGCAGTCCCCAAATGCACAATCTTCCATGTCCAACTTTAGCAGTCAGGATGTGCACAGCTCAGGGCAACAGCTGTAACCACTTCAAGCCAGCAGATTAAGGACCTTCACGTTTTTGTTTACACTTCTTAGGGCCAGCCCACTGCTACGTTGTATAGTATCTGGAAGTGTTTGACAAATCACAAAACTATCTAATTTATATTTTTAGTTGATTGCTTTTACTACATGTGACCAGGTCTAAATGAATGTGTGTAAATCTGTTCTTGGGTAAACATGAGGAAAAACTACATTAGGAGCCGCAGTGACAGAAACATCTGTTGCTGCAGGATTAGGAAATTGTAACCACGTAACCAGGCATGGTAGTACACTCCTGGAATCCCAGCACTCTGGAAGGCTAAGGCAAGGAAGATTACAAGCTTTAGGCCAGCCTTAGCCATTTAGCTATTTAGGGAGACCTTGCATCCATAAAAACATTTCATAAAAAGGCTGAGGATGTATAGCGCAATACAAAAGCCTTGGGTTCATTCCTTAGTACCCCCCCAAAAAAAAAATTGTAACTATAGAACAGTAACTATAGTAACCATTTATTGGTCAGGTAATGTGTACAAGGCAGTTTCTTAACCCATTCAATCCTATTGCTGCTGCAAAATAAGTACCAATGTTATTTCTCTTTCACAGAGAAAAGTTAGTCACTTAGCCCTGCGTGGTGTAGCTTTGATTTGAACCTGGGTCTCTCCTTCCTTAAACTCTTTTATCCCCTCCAACAACAGAGGCTTGTTCCTGAATAAGTAACTGGTTCACTAACTTTGCCCCAGGTGGGAGTAAAGCGGAAGTTGACCCTTGAGGGGTGGGAGCTGCAGCATCGGTGCAAGAGGAGCTGAGAGAAATAACAATGTGCATGCTCGAAACTGACAGGCTGCTTCCCAATTCATGAAGGACATGGTCTTGCTGTGTCCTCACAAAAGCAAGGGTCCAGGCAGCTCCCTGGGGACTTATAAGGCCACTACTCCCATTCATTTAAGACTCTGCTCTTGTGACCTAATCATCTCTCAGTGGCCCCACCCACTGAGACCATCACATCGGGTTGCAACTGCAATGTAGAAGTTTGGGGAGACAGAAATGTTTCAGACTATAGCAATCCTGGCTTTGGCCAGGGAACAGTTAACGCAAATTAGAGGAGAAGAAAACAGGAAAACTGGGCCGTCCTGGGGCTCAATTGATAACAAGAGGCAGCCTTATTGGCAGCTTTGACTTGAAGATCGTGATAGGAAAGGCAAGCCATAGGCATAGACTGCTCAGTGGCCACAGACTCTTTGACCAGCCACCAACTGACCACAGCCACTCTAAGGGTTGGGAAGAAGGCCAGAATGGGAGTGGAGCAAGGACAGACGTCCAGGAGGGAAAGAGAAACTGCTTTCATGGCCCCACTGGGAGATATGATAGCTGAGTTGAGGGTTTCCGCCTAGCTCAGCCTCTCCTGGGTGGCAGAGCATCTAGTCTCAGTAGGAATGGAGCTATTTTCCTAACAGAGCACGCTTACCTGCCCGGCATGGCAAACAGTGGCGGGCGCTGAGTGAGACGACAAACTCACCTCTGTGGCGGTTTTGGTTTTTTGCTGTCATCTTGCTTTGAGGGCTGGTCACTTGGAGGACTAACTTCTGCCTAGGTGAGCAGCACTGCCTTGGCACTTAGCAAAACAGATGCTTTCCAAATCCAGGTAGATGTCTGACATCCCTTAGGCAAGGTCACTTCTTAGGGCATTGAGATTAAAGTGAATTGAAAGGAAACCGCTCCCCCTTTGTTTTTTGTTCAAAGGTGTACTGTGCCCTAAATACTTTAGGGATCGCAGTTGTTGATCTCAGAAACAAGACTGTCCCTAGAGGGCAGGCCGAAGGGAGTAGGGAGGAGCTTTCCAATTCCACTAAAGCTAAAATCTTACTCTGCCCTTTTCTCCTGACCTGAGCTCACTTATTCCCTTAAAGACATAAAGATCTGGGAGCCTGCAGCAACTCCAACTTACCAGTAACAGCTGCTAAGACAGGATCTTCTACCCACCTTCCTCCCCCAGAGTGGGAGACAGGGAAACAGACAGGGAAAAGAGGTTCCAGGAAATAGCTGTGGTCCACCAGGAAAGCCTAGAGCTACCTATGATCGTGCATATGACCCCTTGCTGCTGAGGGGCAAATATGGAGACTCCAGTTTGCTGACCTCCCCACTGGCCTACAACCAACACTGGAGTTCCCATCTTTTCCCCACATAACTGTCAGTGACTTGTTTTTGATAGCTGTGTTCACCTTGAGTCTCTAATGAGCCCACTAGCTCAGAGAGTCCTAGTACAAGCTTTGGATCCCAGCCTGCCCCTTAGTTCTGCGTGAACTTTGGTCTGCACCTGATCTTCCTCATCTAAAACATGTGGACGAGAGTTGCACCTATCTCATATCTGTAGAAGAGACTGAATTAGGTTATTGCAAATCCAGAACCAGGCATGTAATCAGTGCTATTTTTATTGTGCTGGGAGCATCTCTTTAGAACCTGTGCATAGCATACAAAGCCTGGGTTAGATCTATAAAGCCAATCCAAGTGTTTCTGCATTCCCCTGATTACTGTACACACAGATGAGCCAGGATCATAAAACCTCAGTAGACCCTCGCACTCTAGAGCTAATGAGCAGGGATGGTAGGACAGTTAATTATTCTTCATTTGGTGAGTTTAATACACATTTACTGAGAGGCCACCATGCACAAATCCTGCCTAAATCTGTGTGTTCTCGGCCTTCTGAAAATTCATCTCCCAAATCTTTTTCTTTACCCGTCCTGTAATCTCACCCTTAGACAAGATGACACTCTCAAAGTTGGCTTTTCTAAAACTTGATCAGTGATTGCTACTCATGGAGTTCCCCAGCCTTGGCCTTACCTCAGCATGTTCTGCTCACTTGCATCTCAATTGCCTTCCCTGGATATGCCCAGCTACATGCTCTTGGCCTCCCCACCCCCTGCCCCGTGGCCACACAGGAACTCACTGTCTCTCCTGTCTCTGCCCAAGCAGAATACTAACCTGCTGTCATTTGCTGGCTTCCCCCACAGTGACCACAAGCAATCCCAGTGGCCCATCATCCCCCTGGCCTGCTGCTGACATGCTGAAAGGGCTCAGATACACACATGTTGGGAGCCACTGCCTACACACACTGTGTGAGTGTTCCACTATAGAGCACAGCTTCCCAGCTGTAGGCAGTCCTGGCCATGCCAAGAGGAATATAGGTAATGTGGCCACTAATGGGGCTGTTATTCTCTTACAACATAACATCATTTCATTCATGTGCAGATATATCTGTAATGTGATTTCCTTAAAGTAGGACTGTTTTGGTCAAAGGCTGTGTGTTTTACCTCTTTATAAATACTGTTGAATCATTTTAGTACCTGTGGAAAGAATAATACCAAAACGACGCCTTTGTTGAAAGGCCCCTGTGAAGTTTATATCAGAAACTTTCAACTGCTTTGCTTTGAAGTATTTATTTTTCACTTTCTTCTTACGTAAGTTTGTT
Source organism: Cavia porcellus (assembly GCF_034190915.1). Classification (NCBI taxonomy): domain Eukaryota; kingdom Metazoa; phylum Chordata; class Mammalia; order Rodentia; family Caviidae; genus Cavia; species Cavia porcellus. The sequence continues at coordinate 80,572,001 of NW_026947486.1, forward strand.
TCTTATTTCCTTCAATGTATATTAAGCCTCTCCTGTGTACCTGGCATGTTGGTAGACTTTGAGGATAAAACCATGCTCAGACAGACATTGTCACTGCCCTGATGGGGTAGGAGGGTTTGCTGGCTGCCTGGATTTGTTTACCTGCGCACCATCCAGAGTATGTGAAAAGCCCATAAAACTGGGAAATGAATTTATTCTGCGCTGAAAATTCTATAATTCATCATCTTAGCCAAGTTGTTAGAGTAGCTACCCTGCCCCTCTCAGCACTCTGAAGTACTCTAGTGTATGGACAGGGTATAGCAAAAGTCAGGAAATAGGTGTGTGTAGATTTAGACAGGCGTGGCCCCACCAGAGGACCCAATGTTGAACCCTCCTTAACTTCTACTTTGGTCAGGGGGAACCTGGAGATATAAGTTATCTTTTTAAAAACAATTCTAATTTTTAAAGATTCCATCTAACCTCTTGATTATAGTGATATATATATATATATATATATATATATATATATATATGGAGAGAGAGAGAGAGAGTCAGAGAAATGGGGCTGTGGCAAGGGTGAGGGGAAAACACATGAAAGAAATAATTCTATCATTACAAACCGTGTTGCATGCCATGAAGAAGCACAAGGGTGATCAAAGTTCCTGACCTAGTCTGGGGAGCTCAGACTGCCTTTATTCTGATCAGTAAGAAAGGCTGAGCAAGGCAGAGGAAATGGCAGGTTTAAAGTCATAAAAGCCGAAAGGAGCCTGGAGCCAGGCCAGCAGCAAGGATTGTATGAATTGGAACGGATATTCAAGGTCAGCTGCCTCCAGTCTCCTTGCTTGACACGTGAGGAGACCAAAGTCCAAAGAGGTAGATGACTTAGGCAAGATTACACAGGTAGTGGCAGAGCCAGGCCTGGCTCCCTGGTTTTCTTAGAATCCTGCAGAAGCCAACATGTTCCCCCAGTGCCTTGGTTACTATTTTCATTTCTAAGACAAAATACCTGACATCCAGAGGTAAAAAAGGAAAGGTTTATTTAGCTCAAAGTGTGTAGAGATTTCAGTCCATAATGGACTGGCTCCAAGGCATGGTGGCATGGCAGACAGACATTGAAAAGAAGAGACAGTTCATGCAGGCAGAAAGCAGCAAAGTAAGCGGGGGATCTTAGCAGCTTTTTTCTGCCTCTTTTATATTCCAACTATGCCAAACCAGTCAGTGGACTTGAGTTAGCATTTACACACCCTTAATCCCAGGATCACACTCTTTTAATTTCAGCCACCTCCCAAAAAGCCCTACCTGTGACTGCACGAGTCTTTAGGGGGACATAAAGACACAAGCCATAACACCCAGAGACCTGTGAATATGAACCAGACAGCTACATTTTATAGCTTGGATAGTTGCTTGGCTTTGTGTAAAAGGAGGATTTTAGTTCAGGTGCTGTGACTAACAGTCTGACACATTCTGTTTCTCTTTACTGGTATAATAGATTGGACACATGCAGTCTGTCATTCCAGTCTAACAGGTTGGTTTGGTCTTCAGCATATTCATCTCTTTTCCAAGTGTAGAATAATCATAATGATGTTAACAGTAGTGGTTACTTATTTAGTGCTTGCTTTTCATCAAATACAGGTTTAAGCACCCTGCATTAAATCATTTAATATGGGAAACAATTCTATAACGTAGATGTTAATATTACCCCACTTTTATAGGTGAGGAAATTGGGGCTCAGACAGATCAAGGCATTTGTGAAAGGCCACAGTGCATGACTGCAGGCAATCGGCACCTTCCCCAGGACTCACAGTGCAGTCAGCAGGCCGATGGACGCTGAGCCCTGAGCTGCCTGTGCTGTGGCAGGCACACACTGGCGGGGACTGACTAGCTGCACATCAGAATCACCTAGGCACTTGTACAGATACTGACATCTAGGCCTTGCCCTAGGTCAGTTAAATTGTAACCTCTAGGGCCACAACCCAATCATTGATGGTTTGTAAAAGCTTCCCAGGTTAATTTAATGTGCCACTGAGTGTTGACAAGCACTATTATGCCTAAATGATTCCTTCATCCTTTGGGGATGACCGGCAATCCGTGCTTGCCTTTGTGTTCTAGACACATTCGTAGATGCGTTTATTCATACTCTCTCACAAGTTCTGATCTTTGCATAAAGAATCCATTCAAGCTGGTGTGCTGCACACCTGTAATCCCAGCACTGAGATAGGCTGAAGCAGGAAGATCACAAATTCAAGCCTCACCTGGGCAACTTAGTTAAGACCTCTCTCAAAATAAAGATTTAAAAAAATTAAAAAGACTGGGATATACCTCAGTGGTAGAGCATCTCTGGATTCAACTCCCAATAACAGAAAAAAAATCTGTTCTAGCCAAGTGTGTACGTGCCTATAATCCCAGCTACTTGGGAGGGTGAGACAAGAAAGTTGCAAGTTCTAGGCCAGGCTTAGCAACTGAATAAGACCCAGCCTCAAAATGTAAAAAGGGCTGGAAATGTAACTTAGTAGTAGTGTGCCTCTGGGTTAAATCCCTAGTTTTACCCAAAAAAAGTGTGTTGGGAGAACAGTGCACATTTATGTAGGATCTCATAGCCTACAGGTGATACGTTAGAACCAGTTTGTAGTGGCTCAGAGGACCTGATTGTTGAATTTCAGGAAATCAGGAAGCTGCTGGACCTCACATTTGGTAGCCTAAAATTAGCCAGGGTGGGAATATTTACATCGTTGAACTGAAAAATGCTACAAGTCAACTTTATATCCCCTAAAGAACAAGTTGCTTTATATATACCACCATATTGCCACTCAAGCTTGTAGGCTCCAGTAAGAAATTCAGATTTCCCTCAAAGTTGGATGCAAACTAATTAAATATTATAAGACGATGAATCAAATCATCTGATTTTTTTAAATTACCACAGAGAATTGGCTGGTGAGGCAGAAGGCAAGAAAGCCACTGCGGAAGCTACCACAGTGGTCCACATGAACAAGGATGGTGGCTTAGAGGGTGCATGCAGTAAAAACACTGGGAGAACATTAAGGTCCTGGATTGACCATGGATGACCCTGCATTTATCACAAATTGATTACCATTAAACTGAAAGAAAACACAGGTAGCTTAATTTAATTTTTTTGTTTTAGTTGCAGTAGTAACACCAGATGACAGAATGGTTACTGGCCTCATGACGGGCTTCTGCAGTTTTTACCATAAGCTGGCTAAAGATAAATAGTATTCTTTCCTAGCAGAATAAGGTTACCTTTCTACTCAAACATAATTTCCTCTTTTCAATAGTTCAGTCATAAAAAATATTTCCGTCATGTAGCTGCAAAAAGAACTTGAAAGCTTGAGATCAGGCAGATTCTTTCTAAGGGGAGAGGAATCTTAATATCTGTTTGGCAGCTTTCTTTACTGGTAAAGTAAGAAAGAAAGGCTGAGTGTGAACATTGTTAAGAAAAACAGTAAAGTCAGAATCAACCAAAGCTCCCTGACCATTTTGGAAGCTATTACTGCAGGCCAGGAGACTTGGCCTGTCCATTACATGTTCCAGTTTATATCTTGTGACCTGTGTTTGGTTGTTAACTGTACCTCAAAGGAAAGGCCTAACTCAGAAGTTTCACCTTCACCTTGATAAAGAGCTCGTAATTTTTAAAATATACAACATAGATCCTTCAAGCTAGATTAATAAGGATATGAGTCATTAGTACAATATAAAGAATTATGAAGCCTCATTAATTAACATATCACTAACTTAAAATTCTCATAACCCACAGCTTAGTAAGCAAAGTTACCTTAAACAGCATGATTATGGGAATATTTGAATTCTTTAACATAAAAAGCTGATTTTAAAGCCTACTAAAATACCTGTTTACAACTACTAATGGGCAGCATTGCTGAGCACTTTTGTTTTCATTTTTGGTTTTGGGAGGGTTTTATTTATTTCAGTGCTTGGCTACAACGCAGAACCTCACTAATCCTAGACAAATGCTATATCACTGAGCCACACCCTAGCCCTTCATTGAACACTGACAATGTTCCTGGTGGTCTTCATTGTCTCTTTTAATTTACACAGCAACTCTTAAGAGATAAGTACTATTATCTCCATTTCCAAAATGAGGAAATTGAAGTCAGAGAAGTTAAGGAACTTACTTATGATCAAATAGCATTCAAATGCAGCTTTGTGTTCTGCTAAAACCCATGTGCAGAGAGAATGTTGGTGCACTGTGTAGACTGCTGTGAACCACTCAACTATGCCTGAAAGTAGGGCTTGAAAGTTTCTCCACTAAATTGTCCACCAGTCTAGTTCTAGCCCCATATAATAAAAGAGAATCAGACTTTACTAATTCACACTGACTCCCCCTACACACACCCACTGGTTGGAATTAATGATATTTTACTGTCTGGTTTATTAAATGTCCTATTTATGGGATGCGAGTTACAAGAGAAACTAAAGTCTAACTTAGACAAGATGACCACCATCACTGCACAGCAACAAGAAGTGAGGTGGGCTGTCCTGCAAGGACACATGTTATGTAGCTGTCAGCGCAGTACAGGTTGTAGTTTCAAGCCTTGGAGTCTAGAAGCCAAGGGAATCACTTGGGGCCGGGATCCTGAATGTAGATTCCAGTGGCCTGTGAGGTGAAATATCTGAATTCTAGTCTTGCCTATGCTGCACACTAGCTAGTTACTTCAGTTAAGTCACTCTTCTAAAGGTCATGAGTTTTCATCTGTAAAATAAAGTAACTAGACTGGAGATTTTAAAATCCTTTTCAAATTTGAGTTTGTGCTTTGGGAATTCTTAGTTCTTAAGGCCTAGAGTAATTAAGGCCTTGAAGATCTAGGGCTTAGAAGGGAACAAGAAAGGAGCAGAATCTGGGCATGGTCTCGCATGGCTGTAATCTCAGCACTCTGTGAGGCTGAGGCGGAAGGATGACAAGTTTGAGCCCAGTCTAGGCAACTTAGATCTTAGTGTCTTAGTCATTTTCTTGTCACTGAGCTGCAGTACTTGACATCCACAACTTATGGAAGGAAAGGTTTATTTTGGCTCACGTTTCAGTCTGTAGTCAGCTGGCTACAAGGCAGGATGGCATAGCAGAGGGGCATGGCAGAGGTGAACTGCTCATCACACAGCATCCATAAGCAGATAAAGTCAAAAGGGGAGCCAGGAAGGAAGATCCACCAGGCTACTCCCCCAGTCACCTACCTCCTCTGACTGGAATCCACCTCTCAGCACCACTCTTGGCTATTAACCCATCAGTGCATGATTCCAAGGATGATTATCACGCCCTCATGACTCAATCTAAAAAGCTCCACCTGTGAGTACATGAAGCTTTGGGGGGACATCTAGATATAAACCATTACAATTAACAAGACCCTGTCTCAAAATTTAAGTAAAAAAGTGGGAATGTAGCTCAATGTGGGAAGGCCCTGGGTTCAATTCCTAGTACCACAGAAAAAGACAGAAATGTCAAAGGGACACAGAAGCCCAGCTTGAAGAGATTCCTCTTCTCGACACAGGGGAATGGATAGAACATGCAGATATGGGCACAGGAAGGCTGGGTCCGCTTTCCTTTCCACAGGAGGGAGGCATGAAGCAACCATGGAGTTTTCTACTGTTGCGTTGTATTCCCTGTCCCCTCTCTTCCTTACCATCAAAGGCCTGCACACCTGGACACAGTGAGATGGTGATTTGTGGCAATAAGAGGCGCCTCATCTCCTTGGAGGTAGCACTCTGGAAGACTGAAGGGAGAGGATCACAAGTTCCAGCAAGTTCCAGACTGAACAACCTAATGACTTAATGAGACCCTGTTTAGAATTTTAAAAGGGCTTGGGATGTAATGCAAAGACCCTGTGTTCAATCACCACAATCTTAGAAGAAAAGAGGGCCTCCCATTTTTGTGTGACATGGCAAGTGTATGGATCTGAGCAGCCGTAACAGAAAGTCAGTGAAGGAGACAGTAATCCAAACTGAAACGACAAAATAACATAAAATAGCTGCAGTGGGAAGGATGAATTGGAAAGGACAAGAGAAGGCCCAGGAGAGCAGTAAGAGGTGGCTGCAGTGATACATGCATGAAATGATAGTAGGATGCACTAAGGAGACAGCAGTGACGGTGTAGAGAAGCAGACGGATCTGAGAAATACCACAGTTAGAATATAAAATGGGTAAGACTTGCTAATTGATTGGATAGGGCAGTAAGGATGGTGAATTGAAGGAATCTCAGGCTTTTAGCTTGGGACATCTGGCTGAATGGTGGAGCTATTTACTGAGAATAGAAATACAAGAAGGGCTGGATGTGTAGCTCAGTGGTACATCATTTTTTAGCATGCCTGAGGCCCTAGATAGATTACACCCCAGTACCACAAAGTAAGACAAAAAATAATAAAGATAATAAATTTGACCCCAAAAGGAGAAAGTCAGTAGTGAGTTCTAGGTGGCTCGAGTATTTGTATGGACAGTCTAGGTGGGCAGTACTACTCCAGTAAGCAGTTGAGTGCTCTGAGACTAAAGATAAAGATTTAGGAGTCATTTGCCTAGAGGTGGTGCTTACAGCCGTGGCTGTGGTAGAATTTCCAAGAATACAGCTATAAATTCAAGAAGACAAAAAGTTGCTGGTTATCAGTGCCTAATATTGCCCAAAAACATAGTAAGAAAATGGCTCAGAAATACCCATTTTATTTGGCAGTTAGGAGGTCACTTTATGTGATACATTTTGTTGCTCAAAAATGTGTGGAATATCTAAGGATGCTGAGGATACAGTGGCAACCAAATAGACAAAACTTCTGTTTCCATAGAGCTGAAGTTGGGGCAACAAAAGACAGTTTTTTAAAAACAAATTATACCAGATATTAAGAAGTGGTGAGTACTCTAGAGAAAATAAAAGCAGGAAAAGATCTAGGCCTGCTCAGGTTCAGTGAAGTGGAGAAATTGAGGCAGATGCTAGATTGCAAATAGTAGAGCATTGAATGAGAGAGAGGTAAGGAGCCTGAGGCAACTGTTCTAATAAGCACAGATAAAAGAGGAATGAGATGTCCTCCCACAGGGGAGTGGACAAAATAATTATGGTATAGCCAGTGAGCAATAAGAACAGCCAAACTCGGGATGAACACACATGGATAAATCTCAAAGGCATTAAGCCAAGTGAAAGAAGCCAGTCTTAAAAGGTTGTATTTCCCTGTATATGATATTCTCACAAGAAAAAATGACAGGAAAGGGGAACACATGGGGAGCTTTCTGGGGTGGAAGTAGGGAAAGTATTGACTACAAAGGAGCACCCTGTGAGAATTTTGGGGCCCACTGGACAGTTCTGTATCTTCCTTGTGGTGGTAATCTCTCAAATCAATACAAATATTCAAACTCCTAGAACAAACAAGGGGTTGTGTGTTAATTTGGGAATGAGACAATGGGAAGTATCTGAAGGATTAATGGTAGGAGTTATTTTTGAAATGAGAAGAACTTAAATTTATTCATTTGCTCAGGAAGATGGGCAGGTCTCTTGGGAAAGGTGCTCAAAAATTCAAAGGAATGAGACCCAAAGCACCTCTGGGTGGGAGACTTTCGTGAAAAGAAGCAGGATTGAGGGCCTGGCTGAGACCATGGTGCATACCTATAATCCCAGCTACTAAAAAGGCTGAAGCAGGAAAATGGCAAGTTGGAGTCCCCCCTGGGTAAGTTAGCCTGCCTCAAAATAAAAATAAAAAAGGGCTGGGGATGGAGCTGAATGCTTCATGAATTTAGTCCCTGGTAGTGCCAAAAGAAAGAAAAACAGGGCTGGGGATTTAGCTCAGCAGCGTAAGAACCTGCCTTGCAAGCAGGCAGTCATGAGTTCGATTCCCGGTACCGATAACAACAAAAAAAAAAAATGAAAAGAAAGAAAAACAAAAGTTTGAGTCTTCTGGTTTCTCCATGCTCAAGGAGGACAAGTCAGCCACCTACACGTAGAGGAAGTTAGTGGAGGGAGGAGTGATAAAGTTTGGCAAAGCTGTTGTGAGGAATGGGAAAGGGTGCTTTGCAGGCCTGCTCTGTAGTCCAAGGGGCAGCCAAGATCAGAGGCTCTGAAGCTTCCAATGTCCCCATCTTCCTCTGTGTATTCAGCAGCAGCAGTGTGGAGCACAGAAGGAGTTTCGATGGGTGGGGATCAGCCGAAGGACAAGCTCCACTCCTGAAAGCTATCTATCTGCAAGGGGATAGAGAACAAATAATGTCAATTTTATAGAGAGATGATATGTTGATTTTTTAGCATTTTGAGAGTAGGTGCCAAAGAAAAGCTACACAAATAAAAAAGGAACATAAGACCAATGGAGCTCTCACAGCCTAGAGATAAAGGAGTAGGCAAGTGACCAGAGGGGTTAATTTTCTCCAAAATATGTGACAAGTACAAATTCAGAGTGAAATAGCTGGGTAGATGAGAACCCTGATTAGAAGAGTCTGCTGTGTAAGATTGCCGAAGTGGGCATGAGGGGAACTAGTGAGTACAGAGAGGAAGTCAAATGACAGTGTACTCTCAACTTGTTACAGATTTTCTCCCTCAGGGCTCTTGTCCTGAAGATGACAAAGAATGAAGTCAGCAGTCACAGCACTGGGGAACCAGCCAAGTGTAGTTTATTAGGAAGAACAAAGAAAAGCTGACAAAGAGGGGCTCTAAGGAAGGGTACCGCCGAGACACTTAAGTTTGGGGCTTACATACATGCACACTTCAACAGGCACTGTTGGTGGGCCGCAAAAATGAAACTGTGGTTACCGCTTTTGCTAGACCTCTGACGTCAGAAGGCAGACTTTCCTTGCGCTCTAACTTCTGGGAGTTTGTCTCAGGTTACTCAGTCTCTTGTCTTTAATTGACTACTGTCCCTCTGTCTCCTAGTCTCAGACATACTAGTAATTAATAGCAATCGTAGCTCTTAGGTATTGATCCTACTGCATGGCTGACATGCCGAATGCTTCACATTGAATTTTCATAGAAGCCCCATGAAGTAGGTGTTGTTTCCATTTTCTTACTAGGGAAATTGAGGCTCGAGAAGATTACATAAGTTGCCTGGGAACACATAGCCAGTAAGCAAGGAAGCCGCGGGCTAGAACTTGACCTGTCCAACCGTAAAGTTATGCTCTTATTGTTATTCAATGTCTCTCCTACAGGGCAGATCCTTGTTCCACTGCCATAGAACACTATAGATGTTTCACAATCAGCCAAACTACTGTATGCGCACAGCCTATTGTAAACCAAACGCCACTCCTGAAAGCCAGCTGTAAAGGGATGTCCCCCACAGGGTGGACAAATAGTGCTGATTTTACAGATAGTGTAGTGAAAAGTCAGTTTGTCTGATGATAGAATTCCTTTTCTAATGGAAAAAAACCAGTTACCTTCAGAGATAGAGCCTTCTGACAATAACGAGATTCAGTCAGGATAGTTTTGGGGTTGGAGTGAGGTTTGTGAACTGGCTGAAAGAGGGGGCGGACAAAGTGACTTAATGGTGAGGATCACTGAATTTGAAGACCAACTGCCGGGATAGTATGGGGTGTCTTAAATGTTCCCTGACAGGATAATGAGGCTGGGCAAGAGTGAGCCAGCAGGTGTCACAGCCTTCAGTCAAGGTGGAAGAGTGGCCAGGAGGTCAGTAGATGTAGCAGGACAAAGTGTGAGTGACAGGAGCCCCCAGTTGAGGGCTAATTGTCATGAGAGTGAAGGAGTAGGGGTCTGGGAAGAGCAATGGGGAGCTAGAAGAGTGCCATGATTGCTCTGCTTCCCACCAGTGACATCTGTCATGTGGGAATAAGCGGGCGCCATCTGCTGTAGTAACTTCCCAGTGGAGGGAGCAGTTAAGACAGAGACAGGAGGGCACTGAAGTTGATTAAGGGCATAGGAGTATTACCATGCATGGAAGGTGTAGGCTGGAATGGAGTGGAAGTACAGAATCAAGCCTTCTGAATTCTTGCTTCCTTCTTGGCAAAATAAACCACACATAAATGAACAAGGCACCATGGTTTTATTGATACTCATTCTAAACCCATGGGCCAGGAAGAACACTATGGCAGCCATTCTTTGCCATTTTAACTCAGCCGGGAACATAACATCCTGAGTGCCGACTTGAGATTCTGGGTACTAGGACACTTATTTCTCAGGATTTCAATCATCCAACCCACCTTCTATTTCCTGCCAGGCTCAGAGCCCCTATCTTCCCCACTGTGGAGGTGTAGATGTTCATTTCTCAGGAGCAGTGGACTGTTTCCGACAGATTGTGAAGGCCCAGGGAGTCCTGGGGCTCTGGAGTGGATTGACAGCCAACTTATTAAAGGTGAGAAGGGCAGTCAATTTATTGTTTCTCTGTGTCTCCCAGTTCTACCTTTTCCTTTGTCCCTGCCCCCATAGAAACACCCATTAACACTGAGGATCGCACAGGACCCATAGATGCAGACTGGCTGTTAGCCCCCAAAGAGTGGGGGGACCCTGTGTAGTCATGGAACTTCTTATACCCCATCCTACAGGAGCTAAGCATTTAACTTAGAGGTTCTTAACATGAGATTCCTTGACCCCTAAGGAGCTATGACCCCATCAAAAGCTGTCTGCAAATGTGTGTGTATCCTATTCCCAATAAATTCCATGATCAAAGGGCAAAAGTGAAGAACTCTGAGTGAACCTTACACTAGCTGCCATGTAAACGATACCAGTCAAGGCCAACATATACTGACAGGCAGTGTCAGATCGCCCATGGGCCCATCAGCTCAGGCCTGCTGCCTCCCCAGCCTATGCCCTTTAGTCACTCTGCCTACACTGTACCAGTGTTCCTCTGCCCACTTCCTTGATTCCAAAGAGAAATGCCACGTCGTGATGCCCACAACTGTTATCTCAGTTCATTCTGATCCACCTTAATTGTTGACATGTTGACATTTTCCTAATGAGAGTTGAAAATAATCACATTTATTTTCTGTTTAACAGATAGTTCCATATTTTGGAGTAATGTTCAGCACCTTTGAGTTCTGCAAGAGAATATGTCTTTACCAAAATGGTTACATCGTGTCTCCCCTGAACTACAAGTTGACTCCAGGGGTGGACCAGAGCTTGAAGCCCCAGGAATTAAGGGAATTAAAGAAATTCTTGAGAACTGAAAAACTGAAGTCTAAAAAACCAACTTTGTAAGACCGAACAGAACTAGAAGTATACTGGCTGAAGGCATGCTGCGGTCAAAGATGATGTAACCTCACAGTTGTGCACGGAGGAGTAGTGAGAGGGTGTTCCCATCTACCATTCTTGGAAATGAGATCCTTTGGCCATAAACCACCTTGGAGCCACCACAGTGATATCTCCACGAACACCTGGACCGTGAGAGGATTTCCCAGCACTATTGCATCACTATGGCAATCCCACCAGATTTGTGTGTGTCTGATACTGCAGATGAAGCCCCAGGCCTTCGCACTGAGCTACAGCCCCAGCCCTTTATGGTTTTTATTTTGAGAAAGGATTTCACTAAGTCACTAAGTTATCCATGCTGGACTTGAACCTATGGTCTTCCTGCTGCAGCCTCCCAGAGTGCTGGGATTATGGGCATGCCCCACCACACCCAGCTCCCTCCAGATTTTATAAGTGAAGCCTAGCAATAAAAAGATGTGCACTGTACACTCAGAAGAGCAACACAACACTGAAGCAGTGACATTCCCATGACATCACAAAGCAACATGTATTGAAGTGGCAAATCAGAGATTGCTCAGCTCAGCCACAAGTACAGGGTCACTCACAGTCAGAGCAGGCTTGCACAGACTAGTTTCACTTGGTTTGATCTGTGGCCTCCCCTATGGCATTCTTGCACTCATAACCTCTCCTCACTTCTGAGGGCACATGCCACAGTGTAGATTAGGCCTTATCAGAAACCAGATCAAAATGGTAGCTTTAAAAGTAGATCACTTCTTTTAGTAGAGTCAGCCTTCTTATTGAAATATGAAGCATCCCAGGCTTAGATGCTTGTTTCAGGAAGGCAGTTTTTACTATGCTGGCTTAACTCTTCCGCTTTATAGACCATCTTCTAGTTGAAGTCATGTACAGTTCAAGTGGCCTAAATTCTCGGTCTTTTTAACTCGCTTTGCAAGACCGCCATGAAGATAAATTATTTAGTCATCTTGAGTTTTTCTCAGAAGATGTCCCAGTTGCCTAGAAAGGATCAAATGAAATGTTTGACACACATATCCCCCCAAAATGTAAAGAATGAAAATATTTTAATCTAATCACCTATAGTAGATTTTCTAAAAATCAAATTTCAAGATTGTTCCACCTTAGAGGCTCATAACTGTGCATTTTAAATAACATCTATATACTTACAATGCATTAATGTCTAACATTAAGTTGTTAATGCATATATATATATATATATATATATATATATATATATATATCTCCTCTCCCTCTCCCACACTCATAAATATACACTCAGGTTTTCAGTATGTTGAAAGCATTTTTCTTATTAAATTTATTGTGCTGGTGACTTATTACTAATCACAATTATAAAATTATGGTTAAATACCAAGCTACCAAAATCTTTAAACTTCCAGAATCTTGCCTCATTTAAATGCACCAGAATAACTCATTTTTCAGTTTGTGTGGCAAACTGAGTTTTACTAGGAGTGGCATTTAACACATACACATGAAAACCTCATCTATTGGGGCTGGGGATTTAGCTCAGCGGCATAAGCGCCTGCTTTGCAAACTCATGGTCGTGAGTTCAATCCCCAGTACTGATAAAAATAAAAATAAAGAAAACCTCATCTATAGCCCAGTATGAGTTTGGAGGGTGATGAATTGTTAACCCCGAGGGAATGAACAGTTCACATTTGTTACTTTTTTAAATTTCCCTTGAAAGGAACAACCTTGCCAAAGTTTCTGAAAGCTGCAAAAATGTGAAAGCTGGGGGCTGGGGATTTAGCTCAGCGGCATAAGTGCTTGCCTTGCAAGCAGGCAGTCATGAGTTCGATCCCCGGTACCGATAAAAAGGAAAAAGCCAAAAAAAAAAAAATGTGAAAACTGTCCTGGGTCACACTTATCAAAAGAAGTCATCACCTATTTCTAAAATGTGACAAGCAAGGTCCCAACTCCCATTCTCATTGGCTGTCACCAAGAGTGCAGGGCGGGTTCCAGAGAACAAGAGTGTAACATTTCTGCCTTGGGCTGTCTTGCTCAAGGAATGTGAGAACTGTTATCTTTGTCCAGGGACAGCAATGGATTATCTGACATGGGCCGACAGATTAAACCGAAAACCCCTGAATGATGGAAGTTGCCTCACTTGTGACAAATGAGGTGGGTCAGTGTTGGATGCAGTCTAGCGACAGCAAATAAGCAGGTCCTGAAGGAAGGAAAAGCAGTTCGTAGGCAGGGGAACGCATACTGGGAGTTACTCCCAGGAGCCAACACACTCTGCCAATGCAAGTCGCAAGGCACTAAAATGTTAGAGTTTTCTGGTGCAATATAGAAGGAGAATATAAAAAAAAGTGAAAGTGGTCCTTTTATTCAAAGGACATGGAGAGGCGCCCACAACCTGCAATGATTTGGCTTTCTCCTCTGACCGGTATGGGTTGGGGGCATATGTGACCTTTGACTAGATGTGGTGCTTGGGTAGGCCTTTATGACACACAGGAGCTGATTGGAATTTTCTTCATGCACACAGGGACAGGAAGGAGGGAGTTGTAATTGGGGAAGAAGAAGGAAGTTGCTGTCAGTGTAAGCATTCTCGATTTGGCCTTCCAACATGTTGGACAACGGCCTTAATGTCCTGTAATTTATTCTAGGGCAAAATGCTTTCATTGAGGAGATGGCAGCTGAAGAAAGGCCTCCAGAACTGGAGCAAATGAAATGCTCATCCACTGCTGTTGGGAATGTAAAATGGATCAGGAAAAATCTTTGGCAGTTCTTCAAGTAGTCCAACATATACAGTAGTTACCCTATGACCTAGCAATTCCACTCCTGGATATACACCCAAGAAATGAAAACCTACCTCCATGCAAGATGTTTTATAGAAATGTTTACAGCAGCATCACTCATAATAGGCAAAAATCCCAAATATCCAAGTGATGGATAAATAAAGTGTGACATATCTATATAATGGAATACTACTTAGAAACAGGCAGAATTAACTACTGATACATACAGTAACATGCATGAATCTGAACAAATAATATGCTGAGAAGTGAGACCCCCCCTCCCAAAAAGAGATTATATTGTATTATTCCATTTACTTGAAATTCTAGGAAATGCAAACTAACCTTTAGTGGCAGAAAGCTTCAGTGGTTGTCTGGGATGGAGGCATTACCTAGAGGCATGTGAAATTTTTGGATAGGTGGTGGTTCACTATGTTAATTACCATGATGGTTTCACATTTGTACCCATATGTAAAAACCTCACCAAAGTATACTCTTCAAATATATACAGTAACCATAGAAAGGTTATACCTTGCTAAGACTTGTTTCATTTTAAGAAGTTTGCTGAAGATTGAAATCTGTTACATACTAAGCCTTCCAAAAATCAAATCCTTCCAAGAACTCAGGGGAAGAGAAAGTTCAAATGCCATTTTGAGGAGGTTAGATTTGATTCAGTAAGCAAAGGGGAGATATGAACGAAGGTCTTGGGAAACGTAGGCGATGTGGTAAAGCTGGATATGAATAAGAATGTTCCAGAAGCTGATACAGTAAAAGACTAGCCACAAGAAGACAGGCCCAGAATGTAATCAGTATGTGCTAATAAAAGTGTAAAAATAAATTTTAAAAAAAGAAGGCAGGTTCACAAATGCTGCGCATTGATTTCACTATAAACACAACAATGACTCACTGGAAATATGAGCTGGCTCTGAATACTGAATGTGCTTTTCCCAGGTACCTCTTAGGAATTCAAATCCTGCTCATGTGGTCTCTGATATGGTTACCAAATTATAGGTGGGACCTAGGACAAAGCACTGACTTACACCCCACTGAAGCAGACTTGGAGTGAACTGTTCATGAAAATTCAAAGTCACTCAACTAAGAATTTTTCTTAATAGTAATAAAACCAAACACGCAATACATGCTTATTGTGTACTGTACTCTGATTTATACACACATTATGGCAGTTATTTGTCCCTATAGTCTTTGGAGATATACATACTGTCATCCCCATTTTATATCTGAAGAAAAAGAAAAATAGGTTTGGAGAGTTTAGCAGCTTATGCCCAGGGTTACAGCTAGCAAGTGGCAGAGTTAGTATTTGAATTCAAGCAATCTGGTTCCACAGTGCATCCTCGTAACCATTGGGCTAAATTACCTTTCTCTTCCTATTTTGCCCTAGATTTCCAAACCTAGATCCTAAAATCCATTGAAACTTACAGATACAAAAAAAGAGATAGAAACATATAATCCCTGGAGAATTCTCTCCTCAACCAGAAAAACACTGTCCTCTACAGGGCGCCTACTAAGAGCCTATTCTGCCTCAACTTTTAGCATTTCCAGTAACAAGAAATTCATCAGGTTGTACAGTAACCCATTTCACCTTTAAATAACTCACATTTGAGAAGATAATTTCTCAGTGAGTTGAAAAGTCTACCTTTATGAAGGTAGACTTTCTACAGCTAGTGCTAATTCCACATAGAATATCCACTAGTATATGCTTCTACCCAGCAGTCCTTTAATTATAAAGCCAGTTGTATGTTATTCCTCCTTCATCCAAGCTCTTTCCCAATTCAGTGTCTCTCATTCATTCCACCATTTCTTCTATAACATGATCCACAGACATTTCAGTTTCCTGATAGCTTCTCTGAATATGTTCCAGTCTTTTAAATGCCTTCTTTGGTTTGTTTGTTTGTTTTTGAGTTATAGTCTTGCTATATAGTCCAGGTCAGCCTTGAACTTGTGGTGATCCTCTTGCCTCAGCCTCCCAGGGAACTGGGAATAGAGGCCTGTGTCACCACAGCTGGCTTAAACGTATTTTTTAATCTGAACTAATTAGAGAATAATCTATATGAACACTGTAGTTTATTATATATTTTTTTTCTTTTTGGATATCTCCCTCTTCACCCCTCTTTCTCTTTTGGTGTGTAACGAGGATATATTTAGCCTCACTGATCCATTTGATATCTACTTTGTGTACACACACACACACACACACACACACACACACACGCACATTAGTTAACCTATAACCATGGCCAGCATTCTTTTTCTTAACAACCCAGATGGTACAGTCATTGGTCCCAAGATATCACTTTCAGTTTGCTGACCAGATCTTCCTTATTGAGTGTCAGTATCAAGTCCAGCTTAGATATATAGCCCATTGCTTCTCAATGGTTATGAGACTGTAACTGTCATAAAGAGTCAAGAACTTATCATATGTGTTGCTGTTAGCATAATGAAGCTTCTAGGGGACATTTGGATGGTCTATGTTCCTTGTCATCATTTCTTGCCTCTGCCATAGTTTTGTGGAGTACTAGCCATATTATTTACCTGAGTGCTGGCTCATATATTTCCACAACTCTGAGCACTTCCATTTTCCCTTTCATCCCTAGTGAATGCTTTTCACATGATATATTGTTGTTCTCTTTTCTTGCTGCGTGCTATCTCTCAGAACCAGACTTACTCTTCCTTTTCGTGATGAGAGCCAGAAGTCCTCGTTTCCACAGTACATAAAATATCCATGGGCATTTTACACCATACCCATAAAACTGTGTTCTCCCGCCTGAATTAAATTTTTACATTCAGTTTACTACCCATATTCTGGGTGTTGGCACATAATATCTGAGGCCCTAAGTTTTGCTGTTTATTCTTCCTGGTTTTTTCTTCAGAGTTAATAGGCACTGCCTTAGTTTTAGTTCTCCTTTCTCTGTTGTGTACTGCATTCTACATAGTTCCTAGAAACTCAGCAGTTACTACTGACAGAGTCCCGACTATGTCCCACTGGAGGAAATCAGTTTTTAATGAAGTGATATCCGTGTCATTGTCAATATCATTATTGTTATATGAATATTATTCTCTATTCTCCTGGGCTCTTGCTCTTGGTTTCTTTTCCTTTTGCTTTTTTTTTAAGTTCACACTTATGAAAAATGTTGCAAAAATTAGTACAGATACATCTCGCAAGAGGCTGATATCCAGAATACACAAAGAACTCTAAAAACTCAATATCACAAGGTATGGTGGTACATGCCAGTAATCCCAGTTACTTGGGAGGCTAAAACAGGAGGGTCAGAAGTTTGAGGTCAGCCTAAGAAACGTCAGCAAGACCATCTCATAATAAAACTAAAAAAGAAGGGCTGGGGATTTAGCTCAGCGGCATAAGTGCCTGCTTTGCAAGCGCGTGGTCGTGAGTTCGATCCCTGGTACTGATAAAATAAATAAATAAAATAAAACTAAAAAAGGCTGGGATGTAGCTTAGTTTAGTGCTCTGTGGGTTCAATCCCCAGTACCACAAAAAAGTTAATAGGTAATAGATCAAAGTAAATACTTCTCTAAAGAAGATATACAAATGGCCAACAGGTACATGAAGACTCAACCTTGCTAATCATCAAGGAAATGCAAATCAAAACCATTGTGAATTGTCATTTCACCCCATTAAAAACAGCTATTATCAAAAAGACAGTCCAGACATGGTAGCTCATAGCTGTAATCCCAGATGCCTTGGAGGCTGAGGCAGGAGACCCACAAGTTCAAAGCCAGCCTTAACAAGACCTGTCTCAAAATAAAATATAAAAAAGAACAAGGCATGGAGGTCAGCATTTCTTGGGCTCAATCCCAAGTACTTCAAACAACAACTAATATCTAATTCTGGATACTCTCTGGCAGCTAAGTACAAGGCCAGTCTGAGCAGCTTAATGAGATCTTGTCTCAAACTTTTAAAAGAGCTGGGGATATAACTCAGTGGGAGATTGCTTCCCTAGCATGCATGAGTCCCTGGGTTCAGTCCCAGGACCACACACACACACACACACGAATAAAAAATAACAAGTGGGCTACCTGTGCATCACTAATGCCCCTTAGGCACCACCTCAAACCTAAGCTACATGTATGCCCCCACACCACATGTCTGGTGGAGAGAATGCCAGCTCCTGGAGACAATGCCAGACCCCAGAGGGTCAGGTGGTCTGTCCACACATTCTTAAAATAAAGGTCATTTATATTTCATACTTCCTATCTTTTCAGCCACACCAAGATTCTATCACATGTGGCTCAACTGATGAAGGGATACAGAAAATCTGGTGCATATGTGTCATGGAATATTACTCAGTCATAAAATGGATGAAATCCTATCATTTGCCACAACACAGACCAACTGGAGATCATTTTAAGTGAAAGAAATAAGCCAACCTACTATATGTCTGGTACAAGTTTGTGCTCTCTAAAATAGAAGAATGTATTTTAGGAACAACAGAGGTTAAGAGTAGGAATATTTATTGAGAGAAAGAAAGCTTCTGTCTGAGAGGGAGACAGAAAGGGTCCCCAGTGGGTTGCCAGGGACTCTGGTTTTTGTAGGAATTTTCATAGAGTAAAACCATAAGGTGAAGCCAGGCGTGGTGGCTCACGCCTGTAATCCCAGCACTCAGGAGGCTGAGGCAGGAGGATCTTTGCAAGTTTGAGACCAGCCTGGGCTACAAAGTGAGCTCAAGGGCAGCCTAAAATGCACAGTGAGACCCTGTCTCAAAAAAAAAAAAAAAAAAAACAAACCTTGAGGTGATGCAGGTCTAAAATTGGGGGAAAATAGGAACTCACAAGGTACATGGGAATGAAGTGGGACAGAGCTATGTTTAGCCAATAAGATTAATAGTTCAGATAAAATTGATTACATTGGGGATAAATGGGGCAGTGAGTCACATAGAAAGCGGACATTCTTAGCAGTGACTCTTCCCTAGGGATTGGAATGGTGAGTCCTGACTTCTCAAAGTGATCCAGAGTTAATCCCTAAGGATTATACTTAAGGGTGTGGTTGCATTTGTTTTGCCTTTTGTCCTAAGATCTGGCCCACAGCAAGAGGTGTGTGTCTCCTCCAGGGCCATCAGACCTCTGGTCCTCTGTGCCAGGTTCTTTGAGGGCCTAGCCCTGACTCCCTGCCTATATAATATTTCTAACTAGCTCAGCTGCCTGTAACACTAGGAGCAAGAAATTTAGTGTGTTATTGTACAGTAGGATGACTACAGATAACGACATACAGTCGGTGGTACCTTAGTTTATGAACTTTAATTTGTTTCACGCTTTGGGGAAATGGACTTATTTGTGCTTATGTGGGGAAGATGGCTGTAGTTGTTTTTGCCACCCAAAGTGGAGTTTGTGAACAGAAGCAAAATTTTATTTGAGCACCAAATTGTTTACAAACAGAAGTGTTCATGAACTGAGGTATTAATGTACTATATGTTTTCATAAAGCTAGAATAGAGGAGTTTGAAAGTTTTCTCTATCAAGAAATGATAAATGGTTGAGGACATGAATATGCTTAACCCAGTTTACAAGTTACACAATGTACACATGTATAGAAACATTACACGGCACTCCATAAACATGTACAATTTTGCTTTTATGAATCCATTGAAGATAAATTTTTAAAATTGTACAAAGAATTCCCACATATCCTTTACCCAACACCTCCAAAAGTTAATATTTTACATAACAACAGTAAGACTAGTATTGGTACTACCATTAACTTATGTAAAGATACTCAACTATTATCATCAAAACTGTTTTCTGGTCCAAAATCACACAGTGCAGTAAATTCCTCTCTCTCTCTCTATCTCGTTCTCTCTCTCTCTCTCTCTCTCTCTCTCTGTATCTCTGTCTCTCTCTGTCTCTCTCTATCTCTTTCTATCTCTCTATCTCTTTCTCTCTCTCTCTCTCTCTCTCTCTCTCTCTCTCGATCTCTCTATCTCTCTCTCCCTGATACTGGGGACTGAACTCAGGGCCTTTGTGTTGAGCTACATCTCCAACCTTTTTTTTTTAATTTTGAGACAAGTTCTTACAAGTCACTACACTGTCTGAGCTGAGCTCAAATTTTGGCACCTCCTGCCTCAGCCTCCCAGAATGCTGAAATTACATTCCTGTGCCACCACTACCAGCAAATAGTCTTCTTTATTTCCTAACTGTCCTTCAGTCTTTGTTTTTATGACCTTGACACTTTTAAGAATGTCTGACTCTGAAGTATGTATGGTAATAGGCAACTAGAAGAGTTCTAGAATATGGTGGAGTTAGCAAAATGCCAAATTCTGTCATGAAGTTCTTTTAAATGATCCATCTTGTATTTTGCCTCCAATAAAACTACATTTAGTCATCCAGACTGTGCTAAAGGACAACTTCTATGTAATTATTTCATCTTTTTTAGTTGTTGTTGCACAAAAGAAATCTGACCAAACAGTACATGTGGAAGTACTTGAAATGGGAAGAGTTCTGCAATGAAAAAGAGCATCATGCTCAAAGGCAGTAGTACATGTGGCCCGTGAAAGGCCATTGCAGAACAGAGGTGTGAAACTGATGCGCGGTCGATCAAGGAGTAATTAACATTTGAATAAAAATGCATTCACCATTCACCAGAATGTGGAGAGTTCGAACTAGAAAGGTTTTTAATTGTATTTTGAAGTGCATTATAAAAATCACTTCCTTCCAAATAAAACCCTCTATGGGATTTTGCTTTAGCTTTTATTTCTCTCACCAGAAGAAAAGTAACTGTGGCTTTGAAAATGGGTTTCACTCAACATCAACAAATCTGGATTCAAACTTGCTCCTTTAGACATCTGCTATTTGTGTCCATTGCTTTGGGCTGCTGAGGTTCTTTGGAAAACTGAAAAATTGCAAAATGTACTTATAGAATTGCCTAACAATCTAAGAAAAACCCTAGAATCCAATCAACTGGCAGGCAGAGCAGGAGAGGGCAGGGGAGGGAGGGACAGGAAAATGAGGGATATGCCCACTGCACCTTTCTTGTGGCATTTTTGCCCTTGGGGATACAGTTTGGCTGCAGTTAGTTTTCAACAGCTACTTTTTATAGTGAGCCTTTTCCTGGACCTTCTTGTGGTCCGGGAAGTATATATTTGTAATTCCATGGGAATGTTATTGGAATTCCAATAGATTGATTCCAATCTACCACTTGCAGTGCAATCCATGGCGACAATAAAGACACTAAGGCATATCTATTATTTTGGGGAGCCAAAGGAGTCCCAAGTCAAGCCTAGATACTGATTCATCAGGACAAAGATGTCGACCCAGGGCCTAACCTGTATTTTATTAATTTGTGAAGAAGGGAGTGGCTTGAGGATGAGTGACTGTGAGAATGGCAGGAGATGCATGAGTACTATGTGATCTGACCTAGCTAGGAGGCTCGAAAGCCCCAGTGCAATTTGCAGAGGGAAGGATATGCAGAAAGACCAATCTGCATAACACAACTGAGATAGCATTTTTTAATGTTTAGGTGGAGGTGCTTCAGCTCTGACTTGTTTTCTGCGCCACAAAGTCGTGGCCTCTTATTCTGCGCCAGGAAGTTATGGCCTCTTAGGCTTGAACCCAACTGACAGCCCTGGAGTCATAGGACCTTCTTCTTGCCCTGCTCAACCAACAGCAACTGTCCACTGTCGCCTAGCTTCAAAGATTATGCATCAGCACCTCAACTAGCCCTATTTACATTGGTTAGAGCCAACTGAAGGGAAAAGGAAATGGCCTAGCCAGCTCTGTACTTATCAGTACTTGGAGATAGGGCCAGGTTTAGCCAAAGTGGAGGTAACTGCTCTTTGTTCAAGGAGAGTCATCCCAGTGGTTCTCCACAATCCTTATTTCTATAAACACTGATGATTTAGATGTGCAATTTGCAATTACACTATCCGCTCTTGTTCTGAACACTCATGCTTTAAAGACATGTATAGCAAATGGTTACCCAGTTCAGGGATTAAGGGGCTCAGTGAGTACTTGTTCATTGACCCAATGGCCATTGATCTAAGACTATTGATTCCTCTAAATGTTTTGGAGTCCAGTAATCTATTTCAAGAGCACTTTGTTTGGGGGGTTCAGGAAGTCAAATGTCAACACAATTCTTAACATTCTTAAGCCTCTTAAACCTCTAGACAACCTCTCTGTCCAGCTTCTGGCTGGTTACTTCTTCACCCCCAGCCGGGTGCTTTGGACTCTCCTAGGCCAACTCTCCCTTTCTGTGGATTTTGCCAAACTGTATTTGCACACTGCACCCAGATCTGGGGCACGCTGGCAGTGTCCTGGCCCTGCTGCTTCCCCCAATTTCTTCTGGTTTCATTGGCACAGCTCCAGGGCAGTGCCCAGTGTAGGATAAAATGATCAAGGCACTCGCCTTCGAATAATTTAGTAATCAAGATAAATGACTTTCAGTCCATTATTTTTAAGAATAAAAGGAATTCAAAAATCCTTTGTGATCAAGTGATCAGAACTTTAAAAGAGAATCCCCTTCTGCACTTGCATGACCTTGATTCACTTGCCTACCCTAATCCCAGCCCTGGGTCTCCAGATAAACAAACCAGATGAGAAGCCTGCAGGCCTTAGTTTGCAAACAGTGACTTTTTAAAAACAATTGCACTCAACAGTATTTATCTTGATTACTGAGTTTTTTCCCAGTGCCCCTCCTCGGGGCATCCTATTTACCACCGTGCCTCACCAAGGCCTGGTCCTGCTCCAGGGGTTTTTCTCCAGGCACACTGTAACCCCGACTTCCTCCCCACCCCGAGGGTCCCTGTGGGTCCAGAGGCCAAGTTCAGGGTAGCCTCTAGAGCTGCCCCTTCCTCCAGTTTGCTCTAGTGCCCCAGCAAGCCCAGACGGCGGGGAGGGCGGTCCCTGGCCGAACCTCTCCGCTCCTCCCCCAGCTTGTGGAGCCACTCAGCACCCCGCGCGCCGGGCTCGAGGTCCGCCCCTGCCCGCCCTTGACGCCTGCCACTCGGCCACCGGCTCCTCCTATATAAACCGGCCATTTGCGTCGCTCCTCCCTAGAGCCCGGGAGTCAAAGCCGGTTCTCAGCCCTAGTCCGTTTCGCTGTCGCCTGCTTTGTCTTTTCTTCCAATATGACAGATGCCGCTGTGTCCTTCGCCAAGGACTTCCTGGCAGGTGGAGTGGCCGCGGCCATCTCCAAGACTGCGGTAGCGCCCATCGAGCGGGTCAAGCTGCTGCTGCAGGTACGTCCTGGGACCGCGGGGACAATCAGGAAGCGGGAGGGGGCTCCGCATGGAAGGCGAGTGTCCCCAGGACTAGAGCGGGCTAACTCGTTAGACCTGGGGCAGGAGAGGACATGGAGTGGGACCAGAAGGCGTGCTTCAGGGAAGTGCCTTAGTGATATGAAGTTTGCGACTAGGAAGTGGCCAGGGACTGAGGAGATGAGGAAAAATCAGGCCTCGGCATCCCCGAAACAGGCAGTGAAATCGAATGGAGCCAACCAGAAGTGACTGTTTCCCTGGGCCTTGGGACCAAGGACACAATTCGAAAGCCTCCGCTAAAGGAGGAATACTTGGCCTGCCCAGAGTCGTCAAGGTCGAGGCAAGGAGATCGCAGTCTTGCGGGGGGCCATGTGGACCAGTGCAGCGGCTGCCCGGCCGGCGAATGCGCTCAGACCTCGCCCGCCGGAAGCCGGCGCCGGGAAGCGCGTGTGTCTGCTGCGTCCGCCGACGCAGCCGCCGCGGTCCCGGGGCTGCCTGCCTGCCTGCCGGCCGGCGCGCTCCAGCTCTAGAGGGCGCGCCCGCGCTTGCCGAGGGGTGGTGGCACCCGGGTCACCTCCAGCAGATGAGTGGGGGTGGAGCGGGAAGCCAGCAGCTCAGGGACCTGAGACGTTAACCAAGGTGACTGCGCCCTGCGTGGGACTCGCCCTAATACCTCTACCTGAGACCGTGGTAAACGACCTTTCTCCCAGGTCTAAAGGTCATAGGTCTGCTTGAGGGTGTCCCCCTGCCTACCTAGAGGGGTGGAGGCTTAGTTCTTCTGATGGCGCAGATCACCTCTTCCCCCTGTGACACCATCAGCCCGTGTGATGTGGAAGACTAGGTTTGGAAAAAGCAGTGCCAAACTGAAAGAGTATTGGTAAAGATGATATATGTACGTTTTTCGCTTCTCCATTTCTATAACTGTCCCTGTTGGCTTCTTTCCTGTCCATCAGGTGCAGCATGCCAGCAAGCAAATCACCGCTGATAAGCAGTACAAGGGCATTATAGACTGTGTGGTTCGAATCCCCAAGGAGCAGGGAGTCCTGTCCTTCTGGCGTGGTAACCTGGCCAATGTCATCCGATACTTCCCCACCCAGGCTCTCAACTTTGCCTTCAAAGATAAATACAAGCAGATCTTCCTGGGTGGTGTGGACAAGAGGACCCAGTTTTGGCGCTACTTTGCAGGGAACCTGGCATCAGGAGGTGCCGCAGGGGCCACATCCTTGTGCTTTGTGTACCCTCTTGATTTTGCCCGTACCCGTTTGGCAGCCGATGTGGGTAAAGCTGGAGCAGAAAGGGAATTCAAAGGCCTTGGAGACTGCCTGGTTAAAATCTACAAATCTGATGGGATTAAGGGCCTGTATCAAGGCTTTAACGTGTCAGTGCAGGGTATTATCATCTACCGAGCTGCCTACTTTGGTATCTATGATACTGCAAAAGGTAAGTTTGCTGTGTTTTGAAGCTTTGTTGTTATGAGACGATTTAAAAGATCATATGGAAAAAAAATCATTATGGCAACCTAATATTTCAGGAGCTAGTGACATTTTTTAATTGCTAGAAAACCCAGGCTCCTCTAAGACAACACTCCTCTACAGATGAAATGCTTGTGGGGGAGAGTCACTAAAAATGCTTTTTGATAAAAACTATCTCTTTCCTATTTTCAGGAATGCTTCCAGACCCCAAAAATACTCACATCATCGTTAGCTGGATGATTGCACAGACAGTCACTGCTGTTGCTGGCTTGACTTCCTACCCATTTGACACTGTTCGCCGCCGCATGATGATGCAGTCAGGGAGAAAAGGAAGTAAGTTCCACTTGAGCAGAAGGTTATGACCTGGAGACAAGCTGTGGCCACAGACTAGCAGTGCCTGCTTTGCACGGTGGTCTGTTCAGGTGGAGGGATGCATTGTTAGCATCTATGTCTGCTACACAGCTGCCTGGTGAGCAGGCCCTTTCAATGCCTAGGAATGAGGGTGCTTAAATGGTACTAGAGGTAAGACCATGAATAGTGTTCACAACCCTGTAGTTCTCCAATCATGGAATTAATATTTCAGTATTCACTGCTGATGTGTACATGCTGTGCTGAAAGCTCACATGAGAGGCTAGGAGTGTAGCTAAATGGTACAGTACTTACCTAGCATGTGCAAGCCCGTGTCCCCCCCTCAGCACAACAAACAAAAAATGACATTAGTTTTCGGGGATAGGCCTCTGTTTATGTAGTCTAGAGAATTTTTCAGACGTTTACTGGCCTCTAGTCACCAGTTTATTCATGTCTTTATTCTTCACAGCTGACATCATGTACACAGGCACGCTTGACTGCTGGAGGAAGATTGCTCGTGATGAAGGAGGAAAAGCTTTTTTCAAGGGTGCCTGGTCCAATGTTCTCCGAGGGATGGGTGGTGCTTTTGTGCTTGTCTTATATGATGAAATCAAGAAGTTCACATAAGTTGTTTCCTAGGTTTCTTCTCCTGTGAACAGGCAAGTTGTATTATATAACACATCTTGAGCATTCCAAACCAGACTCTGCTGTCCGCTTATCATGGCAACTATTTGCTGGTTGAAAATGGGAAGCAATAATACTCATCTGACCAGTTTTCTCTTAAAGCCATTTCCATGCTGATGATGGTGATGATGATGGTGGTGATAATGGGACTCGTAATTATATTTTTTATTTCAGTCACTCCTGATAACAAATTTGAAGAAATAAAAATATTTAAAGCAATTCTGTTTCTTGGCTGTCTATTTTCATTAGAAATATACTTTGTATTTCAGTAAATGCTACCTTTTTTAGGAAGTGCTACATTATCTCCTGAGATGAACTTTCTTTTTAAACTGTCATCCATTGTACTACCAAAGAATAGCTTGGTTGTGTGACCTGTCAACATTTCCAGTATGTTAACAGAATGAAATTTGGGCCCAATGTATCCAAAAGAAGGTGGCCTATTGCCTGTAGGCCGTCATAGACAGCTAAATGTTCTCTCTTCAAAAAGTACTGTGTACACTGAGAGGCTGAGGCAGGAGGATTGAAAGTATGAGCCCAACCTGGGCAATTTAGGCGAGACCCAGCTTCAGACTTTTAAAAAGGGCTAGGGATGTAACTCAATGAGAAGACCATGGAATTAATCTCCAGTACTTAACATATAGGTACCATATACCCACTGCCAAGTCCTAGGTTATTAATCAAGAACTGTCAGTTCACAAACTCAATTCTATGATTCTGAAAAAAATGGTGATTTTCACTTGATGCAGACTTCACAAATTTCTTAATGCTTCTATTTGCAAACTGAATTGTTGAACTAAAGTGTCCCTAAGGAGGTGCCACTTTACAAGGTAAATTGTTTAGTTTTAAATGGTTGCATTTGTTAGTGCATCACCACATTGAAACAATTTCCTAACATACAAGATAGTTGTAGTTAACCAGTTTTCATCCAGTAGCCTTTATCCATCTTCACCTGGCTCAAGTCATTTTTATTTAATCTCATCCAAAGCAGAGGATTAACTGGCACCTATATGAAGTGCTGAGATTGCAGTGCTGTTAAAAGATTATGGAGACTGTCAGATGACAGCCATGACCTCAAAACTCACCTCCCAAAGAGGAGCCAGCACCTGCATTTTGCCGAGCAGACTAATAACTCCAGTCAGTGGAGAACATGTTTCTTTTGGATAAACCCTTATTTGGGAGCCACAGAGTGTTTGCAACTTTTGTAGCTCTTGATTAGGGTTTAGAAATCCAGTGGATTTTGCCTGTAACATGATAATTGTATGAAGAATAAAACACCCTGTGAAACCACAGCATTAAAATTTTTTAAAAATGGTAGAATAGTTAATATGCACAGGTTAAACTCACTCCTGAGAAACACATCCCACACAGGTGTAAGCCTGTTGACAGACAAATAACAGCACAACTTAATTCCTGGGAGATCCTAGAGGCTCTACTCCTTGCCCAAGCACCTGAGTCATAGATGAGTTGTTAAAACTTTCAATTAAGAGGAGGAGGTACGTTCTCCTACATGTGAAGTTGACTTTTGATGTTTGTTCTCTGTAAATGTCATTTGCGATTGACGATCATACTTCTCTTCCTTCAGGAGAATTAGGAGATAGATAATGCCATCTGAGTCTTTTCTAAAGAAAAGGATTTAAAAAGCAAAACAAAACTAAATACTACTTGTTCTGGTAACAGGCCTGGGCTTGAAATCAAGACTGCTACTTCATTGTGCTGGTGGGCAAGTTAATTCATTTCTCTAAGGCTCAGTTTTTCTTACCCACAAAACCAGGATAATAATACCCACCTCAGAGGGTTGTTGCAAACTATCAATCATTTCCCCAAACCATCTACCATACAACATATGTACTAAGCATGCCTCCTTTGTAACTGATAATGGGAGGCAGTTCAGAGTTTCAAGGGGTCTCATTCAGAAGTACCTGCATTTTAATACTGGCTCTGCTGCTTGCTTAGCTGTATGAGCTTGAGTGAGTCAATGTCCCAGAGCCTCTCTTTTCTCTTCTGTGAAATGGGTATATAATAATGCCAGTCCTGCTTCTTAGGAGTGTCATAAGTGAGAGGCACATAAGATAAAGCATTTCAGGCAGTAAGTATCATGCTTGGCATCTGCAATGTACTCCAGTAGGAGATTTTTTCCATAACTCAGCACCCATTTTTGTTGAGTGAAGATTTGTCTATGTAGAGCACTACATGAGAGTGAATTCAAGTCCTCCTTTTTCTGCCGCAGCCTAGACACACTGTGTTGCATAGCATTTATAGCAAGTGAACTTCAGCTTAGGTCTTTTCAGTTACAGATTTTGTTTCTGAAAGGGGATAAGAGGCTCTCCAGTTGGGGCTGCATAGACAGCAGAAGAGGACCCAAGCCCCCTTTATGGTTATTACAATAGATGTGGACTCACTGAGCTGGCAGCTATTAAAATAAACATAGGACCAGGCATTAATGATCAGAGAGCAAGAAGTGGTGCCTCCTGCAATTGGGTGGCTGACATAGATGAGGTAGGGGGTTTGTTGTTGTTGTTCTTGCTATTCTTGTCGTTCAGTGATTTCTGAAATTTAATTTAAAGACAAAGTGGTTTTAATCTCTCCAAGCTGTGCAGGATAGTGCTATAGAATTCATTATGTCCATTATGCTCATGCAAACGTTGATGGTACACAATCTTAGCAACCCACTAATTTATGCTGTTGTTTTGTTACTATTCAATGCATAACAAGATCCGTGAAGCCTCATTCCAGGTGAGAGAGCCGGAATACAGGTCAGCTTGTGCACAGCCGCGCTGCCCATTCCGGGGGCCTCTCCACTTGGTCACTGGAGGCAGTGTGCTGCGGGTGCTCCGGACTGCCGCAGGAGAAACGTGGGGTGTCTTCCCAGAAGGGCAGTTTTCGTGGACGGTAAGTCATTTAAGCCATTATTTTTGTATTAAAAGAGATGGAAATATGCTAAAGAGTCTATTAATTTGGAGGCATTTTAACACCACAAACTGCAAAGAGAGTTCTTGTATCCAAGGGCCATTTATGGCGCTGCCCCCAGACTCCTGGGGAAACCCATTCAGTTTCCTCTGTCGTTGTGGATACTTGAGTAGAAAAAAAAAATGCTTAAGTAGTGCTGTGCTATATAATGGATTTTCAAGCATTGACATTACTGAAGTAAATGATATTTTCTCTTTGAAGTTTGTGAGCGCAAAATTTCTAATTTACCGTTCAGGTTTTTAAGACAGTCAGTATGTATATACGGCAATAAAAATCAAGCAGTAAAGAAAAGATATAAAATGAAAAGTAAGCATCTCCCTATTCTGCATCTCCCATCGCTAGTTCCCCTCCTCAAAGGTCGCTGTTAGTAGCAGTTTCAGGTTTAACATTGCCCCCCAAAATTCCTGCTTACTGTTGTAACAGTAGCTGAATTGTTGGAATCTTATTTAGACCAATTGGATTGAAAACGGTGTGATTCTTGAAGAATATCAGGCTGGATGGGGGCAGGATTCTCAGGTACTGTCGGAGGCAGGAGGGCAGGGAGGGTTAGCTTCAGGACTCAGCAAGGCTGTCTAGGTTTATTAAAACCCTAAACCAGTACTTTTCTTTGGGGCTTTAGCTTTGGTGACTGAATGACATAGGGGAAAGTCAGTGTAACATCAAAACCTCAGTTTCTCATGCAGGAAAGGAGGAATTCAGGGAACAGACAGTCTAAAGTCTCTTCCAGTTTAAATGTCCTCCGGCTCCATGATTTTTACATAAAGCAGAATCAGTGACAGGATCGGGATTAGGTGATTTAATCCTTCCAGAGAACATTTTAAAATATCTAACACAATCGTAACTGAATAGTGTCTGACTCAGAGCAGTGATTTACAGATTGTGTGGGCAGGTTGGCGTTGGCAAGTAAAAGTACAAATGTAAAGGTTTGCATTAATTTCAAGACCAAGAAGCTGAGCAACAAAATTACAGTTCAGGGTTTAGGTCAAAGGTGATCTGATTTACCTCTGAATAACTAACATCTGTCTTTTCCAACGCTTGTCTTTTTACATGTAATGTACACTTCTGTACGCAGATTGAGATTTATTTGAACCACAAGTATTTGACACTGCAATTTGGGGACACAAAAATGCCTTGTGTTTCACTCAAAATGTCTGAAGGAGCTTTCCTATCCTGTTGGCCATTATTTGTTGTACGCGCAGGTGAACAAGGTCAAATGCATGGTGTTCTTTTTAGTCTAAGGCTTAAAAGAGTCTCCGGTATCCCAGCAACAAATATAAACACTGTTCAAGTGACAGATTGGTTGGTTACTTTGTCTGGACCCTCTTCTTAACATAACTGAGTTAAATTAACGCAGTCTATTAATCCACAGCATCTCCTTAACTGTCAAGGAAGGGCAGTGGAAGTGGGATCTTATCTGGGTGGTGAGCGTTCACCCAGGGATTTCATTTCCCCAGACAACTGTTGCGCTTATTTTTGTGGGTTTTTTCTTGAGATAGTCTCGCTTGTTGCCCAGGCTGACCTTGAGCCTCTGGACTCAAGCGATCCTCCCGCCTCAGCCGTCCCCTAGCAGCTGGGACTATGGTACATGCCAGTTTCTGGCAACTTTTGTAACCCATTAGGAGATTTAGCACTGTCGGGATTTGAGAGATCGCACCAGATCTGATCACATCGGAGACGTTTCACCATCCGTAATGTTTTCACTGCCAGAATGGAGATAGTTGTGGCTGCAAACACGGAACCAGGGCAGTTTCTGCTAAATAGCTGTAGAGGGATCAGGGCGCACAAGGGGCCTCGCGTTTGCAAGTGAAAAGGAGAAGTCTTCTGTGTGACTGAGCTCCAAAGGTAGGCTGGGGAGAAGAGGAGAAGCGCACGTCTGGAGGGGGAGGGGCAGATGTTCGACGAGACTAATCGTGCCTCCCCTCACAGATGTGCTTGCCTGGGCTCCTTCTGAGCCAGAGGGCAGGGGAGGGTGGCTTGCAATGTATCCATGTGGTTAGATGGTTTGGTAAAATTTTCAAAAGCCGTATTTTGTTTTTATGAAAGGATGACCAGAGCTTATACTCTGATAAAGTCCACCATACGTCCTTCCACTCCTGCTCACGGAGCTGGACTAGATGAGTAAATTTGGAGCCTGCCCTGTATGTCAAGGTACAGGTGGAGCACTCCTCCTCACCTTCCTGCTCAGGACTCGCTCATGAGGAGCTTTGGGGCTAGAGGTCTCATTTTGAAATGCCATTTTTCTTTCACTTAATTGTCCCACTTTTCTTGAGATTTTTTTTCTTTTGGTACAAGGGATTGAACTCATGACCTTGGTCTTGTCAGGCAGACACTTATACCACTGATCCAAATCCCCTGCCCAGCTAGCGAACTTTTATTTTACTGTTCCATGCCTCAGTTTGCCCATCTGGAATATGGGAATAACAATAGTACCATCCTCATAGAAACTATGTAGGGATTAACATGTGTACAGTGCTTAGAATAAAGCTGGGGACCTACTTTAATTCTTTGTTGTTTTTAGGTACTGGAGATAGAACTCAGGGCCTCGTGCATGCTAAACATATACACTTAGCTACACCTCCAGTCTCTACACAAATTTTGACATTATGACTTTTGTTTGTTTTTGAGACAAGGCCTCACTATACAATTCAGGCTGGCCTTGAACCCACTATGTAGCCCAGGCTGGGCTCAAACTTGAGGTGATCCTCCTGCCTCAACCTCCTGAGTGCTGAAATTATAGATATGTACCACCACACCCGGCCCTATCATGATGGTAATAGTTCCAACATTTTGTTTTCATTTCATTCATGGAGGACTGCTATAATGGATTTATCTTTCTTTTCTTTCCTGTTTTTTTCTTTTTTTGGTACTGGGAATCGAACTCAGGACCCTGTGCTTGCCAGGCAGGTGTTGTGCCATTGCGCTATATCCAATCCTTTTAGAATGCATCGAGCAGGAACATGTGGTTATAGTGATAATCCCTCACTCACAGCCTTTATTTTACAGCACTGAAAGAGAGCAAAGGCCAAAATTATATCCAATTTGCCTCACCCAGCTGCACTGCTCAGCTGGCAGGGACAGAATGCAATCACTAGGGTCCTTCTAGCTCTCTTTGCTCTTCTGGAATTGCAAGGAATCTGTGAGATCCCAGCCCAGATCCCCGACCTGTGACCTCACTCCCAAAGGAGAGAAACTGCAGGGAATAGACAGCTTACTGAGATGTTTCAAAGCAAAAGATTTCCTTTCACTTTTGCCATTAGGTTCAGGGTCCACAGTCCATTTATCATAAAAACTGAGCCAGACACAGTGTCACATACCTGAATTCTAGATACTAGGGAAGATGAGGCAAGAGAACCACAAGTTTGAGGCCTGGGAAATTTAATGACATTCTGCTTCAAAATGCAATTTTTAAAGCCTGGTTGTGGTGGTGTATGCCTACAATCCCAGCATTCAGGAGGCTAAAGTAAGAGGATTGCTGTGAGTTTGAGGCCAGCCTGAACTGCATAGTGAAACCCTGTCTCAAAAAGACAAAAATTATTAATAACATAATTTAAAAGAGCTGGGGGTGTAGCTCAGTGATAAAGCACTTGGATAATGTGCTTAAGGCCCTGTATTTAATGCCTAGCACTGCGAAGAAAGAGAAAGTGGGTATGTGTAAGCTTCTGGATAAAAGTATCTTATTTACCACTTGGATTTAAAAATGAGTGGCCACTGGAACTATATTCCCACTTCAGCTCCATGCTTTTATCTGGGGTCACATCATACACCATCACTAGTTGGTGCCTCAGTTTGTCCAGCACGAAAACTGAAAATCAACTTTTCTGTTAGAGTTGTAGTATTGTTTACTGAAATGTTATACTGGGGCTGTGTCCATTCCAAAGCTCTGTTTTTGTTTATTTTTACTTTTTTTTGAGACAAGGATTCGCTGTGTAGTTCAGGCTGGTCTTGAACTCACTGTGTAGCCTAGGTTGGCCTCAAACTCACAGTAACTTTCCTGCTTCAGCCTTCCTAGTACTGGGATTATACGTGTGACCTACCACACCCACAATTGCCAGAGTTTCTAGAGCTAGACAGATTGAATGAAGTCAAGCTTGCTGCTGCCCGTGAAATAAGCGATACCACCAGGTACCAGTGATTTCTCTGAAACTGTGCTGTAACTCGGAGCTCATTATTTTGTCCTCCTCCATGTCAAGTGTTGTGCTAAGTGCTCAACATGGGTGAATTTGCCTGATTGCCTCCACAGCCCTGAGCAGTAGGTGTTAGTACACCCCATTTCCCAGCTGGTGGAACTGAGGCTTAATGATGTGAGGTACAAAGATTCAACTCAGTCCATACCACTTCCAAAAGCCTTCTAGCACCCCATCGGCCAATACTCATGGCTCTCCCTCTGGTCTTGCAAGCAATCTGTTTCTCTTAGCTCCTCCAGGAAAAGGATTCTCTGTTTTGTTCATAGTTGTATCACCAGTGTCTAGAGCAGTGCCTGGTACATAGCAGATGGTCAAGAATTATTTGTTCAATGAATGAATCTTCTTCATGTTTGTTTCATAGTATAGTGTTTGTCTCCACTAGGGGCTATATCTGGTTCCTGTTTATATTCTAAACACTGAGCACGGAACCTGACATTTGGTAGATGCATGGTTAAGGTTCATTAGAGGGAGAAATGAATGAATGAATGAATGAATGAATGGCATGTATGAATTGTTATTTTGGTTACTGATTAGTATGAATGAATGCTAATCATCTGGATCCAGCCCCTCCATAATTGAGAACAATTCTGTAGGAATAAATCATTAAGAGCATTTCTGGCATGAATATATTGTTTAGAAATCTCGTGGTTCCTATACTGCTGATGCATTGTCCATACCAGAAAACTCAAGAGCTAGGGGCTTAGGATGACATCCTCCCCACATCTGTGTGAAACCCAGGTATGACTCGGTCTACAGGGCTCCTTTCATCCTCTGAACATATGCTGGCCATTCGATCATGGGCCTCTGACACATAGCCACACAGTGAGTACTTGATGGCTATCTGGTTGTTATGGTGATAATAATGAACACTGCCTGTCACACAAAATGATTCAGGCCACTGCAAGGGGAGAGGAGCAGGAATGTTACCAGGGTACCTGAGGACGATGCCATTAGAGCTCTACCAACCGCACACCCATGTGACTGATTAGAGTTGATTAGACCAGACATGCTCTTAGGACTACGCCTAATGTTCCCTGCTCTTAAGACAATCCAAGCTGAAAGGAGACAAGAACCCTACAGCGGATCTAACCCTCTTTGATCCGCTCAGAGGGCAATTAGGGGTTGTTCCTTTGCACAAGTTGTTCCCTCTCACAATAGCACTCCTTATCATTTCTTGGGCTTTTATTGTGGGCCAGAAACTCTTTTACCTGTGCTTGGATTGTCTATTTAGAGTTCTTGGAAGCCTTACAATACAGATGCTACAGCACCATTTTCCAGGGAAACTGAGGAACCTAGCAAGCCACATCCAGGCCCTGCAGCTGAAAACTCTGTAAGTGGAGAAGTTCCACTTAGACAGGCCCAGGGAGCCACACAGGAGGGTGTGGTGTTAGAAAGAGGACCATGGTGACCCAGAAGAAGGGGACTGGCTCAGGCTGGCAACCATCAGTCTGTATGGGGACTGTCATGACATCAAGGACATAAGGAGGGGCACTTGATGCAACGGTTAAAAGCATAGCTCTGCCTCTTTCCACTTTGGCAAGATACAAAGAGACCATGAGTGACATACAGAGCTTTTGGTGTCTCAGTTTGTCCAACCATAAAATGGAATGAAGAGTAGCACATGCCTGGCACTGTTGTGAGGATTTATTATTTGCCCGGCGCTTGGTACAGAGTAAATAATTGCTGAAACGACTGCAGGCTCTTTTGCCTTGTCCTTTTACATACCGGGGTTCCGGGGTTCCTGTCCATACCCAGGAAACTGTAGGGGGCGCTTTCAGCATGGTGGCTCGGTTTTGCAAGGACTGTGATGAGTGGTGAGGGAAACGCCCCGCCCCCAGGTGGGACCTAAGGACAGCTAGGTGTAGAGAGGGCTGGGGGAAATGTGAGTGTGTCGGACCTTAAGGCGACTAAAAGCTACCATGGTGCTAAGCTAGGTGGAAGATACTGGCTCAGAAAGTCCCGGCACCGCCGCTCCAGCAGCTGACAGCTGCTGCTTTCTCGAAGCTGCCTACAGAGGGCGTGCTCCTCCTCGCTGACCACGACAGCAGCGGTAACCTAACTTCTCAGTCTAACCCGCTCCCTCCTAGGAGCACATCCCCCAGCCGCTCTGACGCTCTGCTCCTCTGACACTCCCGCCCCCGCGCCAAAGCGTCCCCAGCCCTGCAGGATTTACAACTTGGACATATGCTGGCTGGTCTGCTAAGTGTGTCGGATGTGTTGGACAAGCCTTGGCCCTCCAGCAGTATCCCACTCATAGCCAGATGGCGAGTGCCCAGCAGACGCCTGACGTGCCTCTGCTCGGCTTTGCTGGAGCGGCTCCCAAGGAGACTCTCAGGCTCCCGGATTTCAGAGTCTAGGAATGGTAGAAGGGACACTTTCCAGGGCCATGGCCTCAGTTGTCCCTGTGAGCCTGCTGTGGGGTCGGAGGAGGTCAGCACTGCTCACCTGAGAAAGCAGTATGCTGACAAGAGAAGCACCTGATGAGCCCCAGCTTCGGTGCAGAGCCCCTGTATAAATGGGGCCTTCACCCCCAATGGGAAGAAGGTGGACGAATAGGAGCAGCCAGAGAGTTTGGAGTGGGCTAGGGGTAGGGGTGGTCAGAGAATGGGTAGACAGATGTGTCGTGTTTTCGTGTTCATGACCATATCTATGAAATAATGTGAATTACCTCTTTCAAGTTGAAGGATAAGATGGAAGTGGTGATGTTCCGTGACAATCAAATGATAAAAGTTATGAAAGTGCTATTAGCTGAAAGAGACTCTACAAAGGTTTGTCAGTTTTCCACCACTAAAATACATATTAGGCACTCAGCAGATGTTTCCTGAGAAGAATAAAGGTGTTTCCTGGGTGATGAGGCAAACAGTCAAGGTAATAGGATCCACACATAAATGGGAAAATAAAGAATAAAGAACAATGGACGTGTGCCAAGGGAGCTGTCTTGCTGCTTGAATCGTCCAGGGGATGACTGTCGGAAGAATTTAGAGAAAGGAGCGATGATTGTGGGTGGGAGGGTAGGGGGCTCCACCACGCAGGTAAGATAGGTATTGTAAACCCAAATATCGAATTCAGTCACCCAAGTATTGTAATCATTTTTCTAGTTTTCCTCACAATCCAAAAGCTTATATTTGTAATCCCATTGAGACATCACTGGAATCCTAGCAAGTTAATTCCAATCTACCACCACCAATGCAAAGACACCAAGACATATCCAAGTTA
This sequence comes from Cavia porcellus, assembly GCF_034190915.1. NCBI lineage: Eukaryota > Metazoa > Chordata > Mammalia > Rodentia > Caviidae > Cavia > Cavia porcellus. The sequence goes on from NW_026947486.1 coordinate 80,607,961, forward strand.
AGGGCAGCCAAGGGGTCCTAAATCCAATCCTTGTGAGGACATGTGGACAAAGGCCTGGATCTTAGGCTTTTCCCAGAATTTATTATCTTGTGAAGAAAGGAGGGGGTGGCCCAGGGATTAGTGATAGTGAGGATGTTGGGGATTACTGAGTAATTTGAACTGGCTGGCCAGGTGCAAGAATGGCATCTCTGTAATTTGCAGAGATAAAGACATGCAGAATGATCAATTTACATAATCCAATTAAGGTAGCAGTGGAATTGTTTTGGGGGGCTATCACTTCCATTTCTGATAGCAAACTTTTATGCCCTTATAGCCTCTTATTTTGAGCCTCCTACCCAGTTGACATTCCCAGAGCTCTAACATTTGCTCTAACATCTCACGTGCTCAAATCTGAACTGTGGAGAGCACCATGCGAGGAAAATAGGACTGTCAGATGGCTATAGATTTTGCATATTAGCACCTGGCTAGCCTTATTTTCAAGGCTCAGAGCCAATTGGAGAGAGACAGAAATACCCTAGCCAGCCTTTCACATATCAGTATAAGGAAATGAGTCTCCAAGTAATCAAAGTAACAGTAATTGGAGTTTTTTTTTTTTTTGTCTTGTTTTTTTTTAATCGGTACCAAGGATCAAACTCACAACTGCCTGCTTGCAAGGGAGGCACTTATGCCGCTGAGCTAAATCGCCAGCCCACAGTAATTGTTTTGGATTCAAAAGGAGTCACTGGAGTTCTCTTCCACAATAGGAGATGGGCCTTAAGGGGTACACTGGGTTTTGGTAAAAGGCATGGGACTACAATTTGGATGAAGGAAGAGCGTGAGCAAAGCTGTGGGGACAGAAGGGCCAGTGGGCAGGACCATGGCTTTTATACTATGCTGTGCCTAGCACTGTCACTGGCCTACATACTTTAAGCTCTCAAATGTGAGTTTGTAGAAGGAAGGGCAGGAATGCTTAAGCCAAGTGAAATCAAAGCTTCCCACAAACCGTGAGTGTCGGACAAGCAGACCAGCTAGGAGGATGGGGATCTTGAAACAAGACCATTGTCTCTTCCATGAGATTAAGAAGCCTTAAGAAGGGGAGACCAGAGCCACACCTGATTTGTTCTTCCTTGTGTCCTTAGCACCAGGAACTATAACCAGAGTGCAGGTGAAGCTCTACAAAGATTGACATAGGAGGGGACTTACGTGGTAGCTTTTGGTAAAGGCAAGGATTGTAGAGTCAGAGGGCCATGACTTTGAGACCTGCCCTTGCCAATTATTCCCTGGATAACCTCAGGCAAGTTGCTTAACCTCTATGAGACTCATTTTGCTTTATGAAAAATAATACCCACCACCCACCTCACAGAGTTGTCCTAAAGATTAAATGATGTAACTCCAATCCAGTACCTGCAGGAGAGTTGGTGGCCACTGTGGTCACACCTCTTTAGGAGGAGAAGACTCAGAGGGGTGCTTTGTATGCAGTAGGCAGTGAGCTGGTGTTGCTGACAAGAAGTGCAGGATTTTGAACATTTTTCCCCTATAGACAGCGGGGAGCCTTGTATGCAAAGTGGGGTATTGGGTGACGAATGTGGATGTGGTGTGAGGCATGAGTGGAAGTGAAGTGGCAGGAGACACAGGTGTGGAGTTGGACAGGACAGTGTGGAAATTAGGGACAGGCTGTGGTAGTGGTAGTGGGGAGGGAAAGAAATGCATGGCCGGAGAAAAGGAGTGCATAGGCCTTGGTATTTTCAAAAGAATAGAGCTGAGAGATGACTGCAAATTACAAAAGGGAGTAAGCTATGAGCTCAGAAAGATGCAGAGACCTGCCAAGTGTGCTTTACTGCCCAGGAGCAGAGTGCTGACTGCAGCACATCTGTCACAGAGTAAAGGAGTCCAGAGTACACTCAGGGTTCCCCAGTCAGTAAATCAGTGGCTGATTCCTAGATCCTGCAAGATTTTCAGGCAGTAGTAGTTGCTCAGCAATTTTCAGACTAAAGGTATTTTCTTTTTCAAAATGTCAGGAAAGCACAGTCCACAAGGGGGCATAAGATACTTTGCAAATTCCAATTTCCATGGAAATACAGATATTCAGAGAATCATCTCTGAGAGATGCTTCAATCATCTGAACAAAGAGGAGACTGAGATCACTCATTTCCCCTCACCCTATCGGCAGAAGGTGTAATGCCAGAAGCTTGTGAATTGTGCTATGACCGTGAGGTGGGCCTGGAAGCCACAGACCCTTGCCCCATACAGGATACATGGATTATTGCTTTAACTTGACACTTCCTCCTGCCTAAAGTTCATAGCTGCCCTACCCTTTGCATCTCCTTAAACAGGGCCTGATGGTGGTATAGTCTGAAATCAATCAGCAAGTCCTCACTGCAGGAAGAAGCCAGGATTGAGTGTTGGGATGTGGAATTCCATGAAAAAGTCAAGAGTCCCTTATGAACTGAGTCTGGTGGAAAAGGCAAGCCCACATTGGTTCAGAGCACAGCTCTGGGATCAGAGAAACCTGGGTTCTCAACTCACCCCCACTGCTTCTTAGCTCTGTGGCCTAGGGCAAGCTGTTTATCTTCCAGAGCCTCTGCCTCTTCACCTGTAGAATGTGGGGAGTAAGGCCAGCACCCATGTCACAGGTGGCCATGAGAGTTCACTGAGTTCATGCACAAATGACATAGTGCTTGACCCACAGTCAGCACTCAGCAGATGGTGGCTGGAATCTTGTTATTGCTGGTACTAACAATAAACCCATATGATACAACTGAATATGCTGAATACAGAACAATTTGGAAGATACAAATGACAATTGAGGCCAGGCATGGTGGCACACGCCTGTAATCCTAGCACTGTCAGAGACTGAGACAAAAATATCCCAAACTCAAGCTCAGCTGGGCAACTTAGCTAGACCCTGTCTCAAAATAAAAATAAAAAGGGTTAGGGATAGCTCAGTGCAAAGGCCCTAGATTCAATCCCCAGTGCCACAAAAAGAAAAAACAAAAAGCAGCTGAGCAGGAAGTGGGTTTCACACTGAGTTGTTGAAAGTCTTGGGGTTTGGGGTGGGGCCTAAAGGGACTCTTTCCAATTAACTGAAAGTCTCCACCCTCACATTGGGAGGGGACTTTTTTTTTCTTTATATGGGCTTGAACAGAGCCAGCACAGCTGCCAAAGCCCACAAGAGGTCAAGGCATGAAAAGGGCAGGAACATATATTTCAGGCTCATCTCAAGGTGTCAAAGAGACAGTGTGAGGGTAGGAGTGTATTTCTCAGGATCTTGTCCGGATGTTAAGGAGCTATGGTGAGAGCAGAATGCTCTTTAGTCTTCAAAACCAGCAGGCATCCTCTCTGTTATGAACCTAGGCCAGGATGTGTCCCACATTACCTCCTGCCTCAATTGCAGATTCAAAGGCATATATGGCTCCCAGGGACAAGGTGCTGACCCTCCCACCCCTGTCCCCTAACCACCCACAGATGACTTCTGTTACCACATTCTGGTGCCACCTTCCAGATGTTGTACGTGCATTTGTAAGTGATTGTTATCTTAACATTAATGGCAGCATTTGCATATTGGTAGCCCCAGTGCCTCTTGGAACATCCAACAAGAGTGCAGCGAAGCACTTTGTTGGCTAAATGTTTGCTCACATGTGTTGTAACCCCTGTGTGAGTGACTCCCTCACTCCAACCATGGCTGCCTAAAATCCCCTGTTGCAATTTGCAGAATTTATCAACCTTTTACCTTAGTCAGGCTTCAGCTCTGGCTGCATTTTATCAGGATAGATTTACCAAGACACCAGGAGGCTCTTGCTTAGTATAGAAAAGTCTTTCTTATTTATACTGGAACTCTAAAGACTACCCAGATAAAGGACCTTTCCTCCCTGCACTATTCAGGAGCAAGCGAGTTTGACTCTGGCTCTTCTTGGGGAGTTTTGCCTGAGGTGAGAGTTAACGCATCTATGGGGAATCTCAAAGCATACTCATCTCCAAATTCTGGCGCAGGATAAAACAAACAAACAAAACCTCAGAGGTTCCTGCACCACTGCAGAATTGGAATTATGGCGCTCCTCAGCCCACCTGTGCCGCCTTTTCCCAAGGATCCTTAGGCTTCCACCCTCATGTTCTTCCCCCCCTACCTCATTTCCTCTCACCCCTCCCTAACGTGACTAGGGGACAGGCTGCTCTTCTGCACTTGAGCCATAGAAAAAGCAGGAGGAAGAAGGGAAAAAGGACTAAGGGGCCCTATTCCTGTCCTGTTCGATTATGACAAGGCTTGCAAAGTCAGTGAGGTGGCAGGGCAGAGTGGTAAATACAGTTGGCCTGGGCTGGAATCCGAATTCCACCACTTATCAGTTCTGTGACCTTATACAAGTCGCTTAACCTCACTGCACCTGTTTCTTCCACCATAAATGGGGTTATAATTATACCTCATTAAAACAATTATGAGAATTGAGTGAGTTAACAGATGGTGAAGCATTTAAAAGTGCCTGGCATATGGTAAGTGCTATATGGTACTTTTAAAATAAAAATAAAAATTTTTATATTACACAGCCCCTCTGTTAGATCCACTTATCCCCCTGGCTGCGAGATTTAAGACTTTTCCTTACTGAGCTTGGGCCCCTTAGTACATGTTCTTCCTGGTGGGAAAAAGCCGAATCCTGTGCTGTATGGTATATTTACTACACAGAGATATAAAAAAAAAAGTTAAGGGCAGTCCATAGCAGCTGGGCACGGTGGCACAAACCTGTGATCCCAGCATTCTGGGAGGCTGAGGCAAAGAGGGTGGCAAGTTTGAGGCCAGCCTAGGCAACTTAATGACTTACTGAGACCTTGACTCAAAAAAACCTGAAGATGTAGCTCAGTGTGAAGACCTGGATTCAGTCCCCAGTACTGCACCAGAAAAAAAATAAAAGAACAACCCTTAGAGAGGCTAAAATTCTTGAAAAGTCAGGATTTCCAGTTAACGTCTTTTTTTTTTTTTTTTTTTTGGTCTTTTTCGTTTTTATCGGTACCAGGGATCGAACTCACGACTGCCTGCTTGCAAGGCAGGCGCTTATGCCACTGAGCTAAATCCCCAGCCCCTAGTTAACGTCTTAATACATCGAGTTTCGTGGGGCTGCTTTTGGAGCCCAACTCTCCTCTCAGGGCTGAGTCCACGGAGAGCCTCCCCAGCAGTGCCTTCTGGGAAGAGCTGCTGTGGCTTCTGGGTTTGGCGAAGGTCTCAGCCTCTACAAAGGTGTGTGCTGCCATGACTGCGCCTGGCTCCGCAGGGCTGCCCAGCAAGACAGCAACCCGGAGCCCTCCAGCAGAGCTCCTCGGGCCAGATCAGCATGCTATGCCACAGAGCACAGAGCCACCCTGTGCTTTTCAAATGACTGCATCGCTAACTTGACTCCTCCAGGGCCTTCTCTCTGCATGTCTTTCTTCTGCATAATAACAACAAACAGCATACCTTCAAAGTGAGACTTTGCCAGAAAGACTTCTGAAATCAGCTCACCTGGCTCAGGTATCTGGCTTTGCCAGGGCTCCTGGGGAGGTTCTGTAGCAGGTAGAGACTCATGCAGGAGGGCTTCCAGGCTTCAGGATGGGTCCTGGGTAGCCCTCCATTGCCCTCAGAGTCTCAGGTTTTCACATCATTCAGTTACAGGTGTCCAGACACCCTGATCACACACAACTGCATTCCCTTTGCACCAAGCTCGGTCGGGGCAGAGCTCAGGTGTACAGAACAGCAGCGATCCTGAGGGTGTGTCACCCTGCTACTCAGGTCTCATCCACACAAGCTTTAGTGCAGTTCTGTGGAAAGAGTAAAAAGTGGGGCCTGGACAAGATGCACATGTGGAGTCAGCAAAAATTTGTGGAGTGCCTGTTATAAGCAAGTACTGAGGGGAGGGAGAGGACATTCAACAAAGAATTGAGGGTATTTTTTGCCCTAAATGACTTTGACTTCTACCACAGAAGTCGCACATGCACGCATGCATGCACACCGTGTGCACATATGTACTAGCTGTGACACCAAACTCCTTCATTGATTTGACACTTGCTGAACACACATTCTGAGCTGGGCATCATCCTGGGTGCTGGAGATAAACACACAGAAGAGAACAGAGGGAAACTCTTTACCATTAGGGAGCTTATATCCCAACAAGGGGTACAGAGAAGTAGGAAAACAATTACAATATAATGTGACAAAGCCAATAGGGGCCAGCAGACAAAGCTTTGGAAGCAAAGAAGGAAGAATAGTCACTGATGTTGAAGAAATCTGGGAAAGTGTCCCAAAGGAAGTTGCACATAAATCCAGGCCTACGGCTTCCACAGGGCATGCCTCCAATGTGAATGGCATTCCCTGGACTCATATGCCATCATTTGTGGCAGCCCAAACTGAAGGATAAGTGGGTGTTTGTCAAGAGCACTTGGCAGTGCAGAGAAGCAAGAGTGGTGCAACATGGCCAGGGTGCTAGGGCCAACTGGCAAGAGTGGGTGGGGGGAGCACGGGAGCCGGAAACATGTTTTACAAATACCATTAAAACATGGAATCTAGGGCCGGGGATTTAGCTCAGTGCCATAAGTGCCTGTCTGGCAAACACGAGGATGTGAGTTCGATCCCCAGTACAAAACAAAACACACACACACACACACAAAGCGATCTGATGAGAAATATGTTACTGGATGATGAATCTAAGGGAATTTTAATAAGAAGCAGGATATTTATATGATTTTAATATATCACCCACAAACTGCTCATTATGTGCCAAGGAAGGGGGGGAAATATCAGAAGAGTAGAGAAACCGGGCACTACCTTTAACTGGTGATCAAAACTAATATCACCAATGAGAGAGGAAGTATATATCAAGTACCTGCAAATAAGGTACCAGATTAGACTAGGCATGATAGCATACTTATAATCCCAGCTACTATAAGCTGAGGCAGGAGGATTGCAAGTTTGTGGCCAGTCAGGGAAATTTAGCAAGACATAAAGAAATACTGAAAAGGGGCTGGGGATTTAGCTTAGTGGCATAAGCACCTGCCTTGCAAGCAGGCGGGCACGAGTTCGATCCCTGGTACCAATAAAAAAAAATACTGAAAGGCCTGAGGAATATAACTTAGTGATAGAGCACTTCCCTAGTGTGCATTAGCCCCTGAGTTCAGTCTCCAGTACTATACACACACACACACACACACACACATACAAATTGGGGTAATAAAAGACAAAAAAATGCATGCAATTGAAATGTTCCAGATGAAAGAAAGTTGAATAGAAAGTATAACTAACTGCAAAATCTGACCCTAGAATAGCTTCAACAGTGGGGTGGTGGATGTCCTAAAGGACATGATTGTGTCTGCAGATGAAACTACAGAAGGAACAGTAAAGTGTTGTAACAGTGTTGGATTTATAAGTTAATAATGTACATAACTGGCTATTTAAGAGCATACCTCTATTCTTAGGAAATACACACTGAAATATAGGGGCAAAGAACCATGCTGTATACAACTTACTCTCAAATGGTTCAAGAAAAAGTGTGTGTGTCCATAGTACACTTATAAACTGTATATACAGAATCTACATACCTATATAACAAAAGTATAGATGTGTTTATATAAAATGTATATGTATACAATGTATAAATGCATATAGTGTATGCATATAAAAGTTATATACATGTTTATAAGAGTGTATAAATATCTGTATCTCTATATCCTTATAAAATATATGTGTGGTAGCACACACCTTTAATCCTAGCACTGTGGGAGGCTGAGGCAGAAGGAACTAGGTTTGAGCCTGTCCCAGGCAACTCAGTGACTTAACGAAACCCTGTCTCAAAAAATGCTAGTGCAAAGGCCCTAGGTTCAATCCCCAGTAACACACAAATACACATGTATGCATGGCCAGAATATGGTACAGCGGGTTGGGGTACAAGGCGAGTGGTGAGAAATGAAAGCAGCCAGATGGAGAAGAGACTCTCACACTTTGGTCAGAATCTGGACTTGAGTACAGAAAAACAGGTTGGCCTTGGAGAAGTGCAAGGGCAAAGGAAGATGGGCAGCTTTCAGGTTGGGTGAATTGTTGTCTGCTGTGTTTGGGGAACACTTCAGGCTAGAGTTCCAAAGACGAATGAGATATGGTGGCCCCTTCCTAAGTCCAGTGGTGTCAGCATCATGAAGGATAAGTTGGGGTCAAGCCCTGGAGATGGCCCTGGCAGCCACACTCGGGCATGGGATCCCACCTTGCCTTGTGGAACTGCGGCGGCACAGAGGAGTCCACAGCTGGGCTTGAGGAGGGTGGGGAAGAGAGGGTTGTAAGGCCTTACCTACATGGAGAAAGCCTCCTTAAGACTCACGGAGGATCAGGACCCACCCTGATACCTACTCAGGGACCAAATGGGCGCTCTGTTATCTCTGCAGGTGAAAGATGACACATAGGAGCTGTGACCATACCTCCTGAGACTCCCAGAGAGACCCTGGGAGGAGGCCGAGGCATGGCAGGAGCCGGCAGGTCTGACTCAAGACCTCTCCTCTCCCTAGGGCACTGCCTTCCTTCAGATAGTGCTTTCTCCTGGATTGTCCATCAGGGCCCTCTCTGACCGCTTCACCTTCTGGTTTTCTGGAAGCCACTTCCCCCAAATCCTGAGGCTGCCCTCTGGCACTGTTGACGTGTACATTACCCTACTCTGGGCCTTTCCCCAACTTCCCCATGGGTGTCAGAACTTCCTTTGCCTCCCTTCACATTCTTTCCTTCCCCAGGAAGGAAAGTGATGCCAGCAGGGTAAATCACACAATCTAGGGCCATGAGTGAGTTGACATGACTGTACACAGTCCCAGAAATGATTTGTCAGGCGGGCCTTCTTCCTGCTGCCTCAGGCCCATCCTTTGGGACTGGCTTGTTTTTTTTGTTTTTTTGTTTTTTTGGTTTTTTTTTTTTTTTTTTTTTTTTTTTTTTTTTGTCTTTTTCGTTTTTATCGGTACCAGGGATCAAACTCATGACTGCCTGCTTGCAAGGCAGGCACTTATGCCGCTGAGCTAAATCCCCAGCTGGGACTGGCTTGTTAACAAGGTTGAGACTAGATTGAGGGTGGATAGGGAGGATGGGAGAACTGGAGGCCAGGAAGCTCATCAGTGGCTGTGACTGCCTGTCAGTATGGTGTCCTGACCTCCAGCGGTGCGTATGGATGACTGTAGAGTTCCACTGATAAAGCAAAAGTATGAAGGTGAGAACAGACATGACATGGTGTTGGACATCTGGCGGTAGGATGCAAGGGTGTGCCTGAGTTTCCTGCTTAGCCAAATAGGTAAGTGGCAGGGTCATTTACTAAGAAAGGTATCATGGGGCAGGATGCTCCTGGGATGAAGGGGAAGGCAAATGATGACACATTTTGTTGGGTATATTAAATTTGAGTTGTCTCTGGGATATCCAGGTGGGGCTATGTAGGAAGCACTCAACTTTGAGGGTAGTTCTGGAGCACAAGAGCAAAGCATGGCCAGGAAGCAGAGCATTAATATCCTAACACACTTAGCCCCATATTCATGCACATGTGCAAACACCAGGCTTTCCAAGCTGAGTGGCTCACAGGGTTACTCAGCTCAGGACTTGTTGACAAAGGAAGGTGTGGGTATCATTTGGAGACAGGCACAGAGCATTCATTACGATGCCTTCTTAATCTTCCTTAACAAGAACTCTAAGGACAATAGGCAGGAATCACAGGCCCAGAGGCTTTTCACTAATGTGTCTCTGCCTCTTCCGCAGACCTCCTGGCAGGTTCTGTTCTTTCAAAGCCCTGCAAAGGTGCTGGCAGGAGGTTTCAGGAGGCACTGGCCAGAGGACACGTGTAAAAGCAGGTGTGCATGTGCTGGGCGGGGTAGCCTGTGATTCGGCCAAGGTTGTGCTTCCTCCTTTCCTAGTACATTGAACTCTTAATGCCTGTGTCCTCACCCTGGTCAGTTTCCAGCCTCTGGATTACAGAGAGGGCAGTGCCGCCCTCTTGGCGGTGGCCACACAGGATGTTCCCAGACTGAAGCCAAGAGCAAATCACTCCCTGTCAGCACTTCAACAGCCTCGGGAGGTGCAGGGAGGGGGGAATTGGCATCTGAACTTCCTGGTTATAAAACAAACATCTGACTGATAAACACCTGTGCATGTGTGCATGTGGGGGTGGTAGTGATGAGGTTCCCCTCCCCCCAAGTGTTAGGAAGAATAAAGGGCACTCCTTATACAAGATGACAAGATGAGAGTGCCCCCGCAGGCGCCACACTGTGCTTCTCTTTCTCCAGGAAGAAATCTTGACTGTCAGCCAGGCTGGTACTCATTGATTCATCCAGTCACTGAGGACTGGTCTTTGTAGTGAGTGTGAATGGGGTGGGGTGAGAGGCTGTGCTGTTGGAAAGCTGCCAGCCTAGATGCCAACACAGGACACCCATTTGGGCAATGACATAGGGGCAGTACATTGCAACATGGTCCTGACTATATCAGAGCAGTTGCACCTGATAAGTTGCCCAGAAATTACTCAAGGAGAAGTAACAAGTACATATGGCCCAGAAGGACACAGAGTTCATAGCTGACCTCAATGCAGAGGATGGTGAAGCCTGGGCTGGCTTGTGACCAGCAAAGGTCAGGCCCTCCCTGGCTTAATAAGCAAGAGGCTCTTCCACAGATCCAAAATTCAACTGTCTCCTAGGGCTGCTAAAAAGGAAACAGGGCCGAAAATGTAGGCTCCACAGGCAAACATTGGATCACCCTCAGGAAGAGCTTCCAAGACCCTGAGTAACAATAGAAGGAGGCAAATAGAAGGGTTTATGTGACACTTACCCCACACAACCTATAGTCTCCAGTGCCTCCAGCCTTTCTGGAAAGTATTCAACTATCAATTATAGCCCAACATGGAGCAGGGCCAGGGGAACAGAGGGCTGAGCCGAGGTTCCCCCAGACTTACTCTTCCATCTTTCCTTCAGGCTTGAGTGCTTGCCAGATGTGCCTTCCAGATTTGTGAGAGCCTCTGGCCCCCTTCCATCCCTGCCCAGGCAGAAAGATGCCACCTACCCGTGGAAGAGCCACTGCTGCCAATGTCCAGGGATTTCATTTTAAGGTGGCCATGGAGCTTTTGTATTAGCTAGATTAGCTCTAGAGTCTAGACTCCTATCTGACATGTGTCCCCGGGGTCCTGAATGACTGTCCAAGTGGAGCAGGAGTAGGGACAAAGGTCATCCAGGGCCTGGAAATAGAGTTGGATCTACAGGTGTGTTACAGAATTCTCCTTCTGGCCCATGAGAGCTAGATGCTACATTTTCAGAAAATTTGTGAGCCAGTTGTCAGACACAACTATTATTTTTGAATACATGAAATCACTGGGGATATAATTTGGTACTACAGCACTCACCTAGCATGTACAAGGCCTTGGGTTCCATCCCCAGCATTACCAAAACACAAATACATACACTGTTAAGGAAATTCCATTAAAAACAAAGGTAAACTAATCCAGGCATGGTGGCACATACCTGTATCCCAGCACTCAGGAGGCCAAGACAGGAGGATCACTATGAGTTTTAGGCCAGCCTGAACTACATAGTGAGACCCTGTTTCAAAGAACAAACAAATACTAAGGCAATGGATACCCCCAAACTCCTCACTTCCTAACCATTTTACTATCTTTTATTATCTGTGCTTTTGAGATTATCTATGATATTGTTCATTATCATTATCTGTAATATCTGTATAGTTGAGACACTGAATAATGGCATGCAAGCCTATCTCTTTGCAATATGAGATTGGAGTTGGCAGTTATAAATGAGTCATGGTGAGAGTATTTACAACTCGGAAATCAGCAAATGGTACAAATCAGAATCTGATCGATTATTTTGTGGACTATCTAGACCTATGAAAGTGACGGAGACAACTGCTAACAATGCACATTAAACCTAAAAGGGCAGCATATCTGTACATGTTGCACTGAATAATAGCAAAAAATGTGGAAATAGTCTATCAGTGTTTGAAAACCTCTAACCTATTTAGCAAAAAAATCACTCATATTGTGGACAAATGAATGAAGTTTCCATACCATCACTGTTTCACATGTAGATGAAAACCATCATTTGTGTCAGAATTGCATTTACTTGTCAACTGCTAGCATAGATAAGAGTTAGGCAAAATCAATGAAAGGGATGGCATGTGGTTCATTGGTAGAACACTTGTCTACCATTCTTGAGCCCCTAGGTTCCATCCCCAGCACTGCAAAAGCAAAAACAAGAAGAAGAAAGAGGAGGAAGAGAGACAAAGAGATAGGGAGAGAGAGAGAGAGAGAGAGAGAGAGAGAGAGAGAGAGAGAGAGAGAGAGAAGAATGCATTCTGTGATAAGTTAGCTATATGGAATTTACAGTAAATTATATTGTATATTTTACTATTTTGCATGTACCACAGTGAGTTCAAGGACAGCCTGCACTACCACATAAGGAGACCTTGCCTCTAAAAAAACATAAAAGAAGACAAAAACCAGAAAAATAAAAACAAAAGATACCATTTGGCGTGGGGGGAGCATAAATTGACCCAGGTGTGGCAATGTATATGTATAGTCTCAGCACTCTAAGAGGCTGAGGCAGGAGGACTGCAAGTTTGAGCCCAGCCTGGACAAGTTAATCACTTAGCAAGACCCTGTATCTAAGTTTAAAAAAGAAAATAAAAAGGGCTGTGGATATAGCTCAGTGTGAAGGCCTCCGCTCACCCCCAGAACCACACACAAAGGTATAAACCAGTCTCCTTGACCAGAAATCTACAGAAATTTCTAGTTCTCTCTCATACCACTCTGTAGGTGTGAGACCTTAGATAAGTCACTTTACTGTTCTGATCTTCAATCTGCTTATGCAGAAATTTATGTAAAGATATTCTATATGATCTTGGTTTTCTCCAGCTTTACTGGTGATGAAGACTAGCCAGGAATGGTAGAATATTCCAGTATTCCAGAGGAAGGGCATCACTTGAAGCTTAGGAGTGGTGTGTTTTTTGTTTTTTTTTTTTTTTTTTTTTTTTAATTTTTTTTTAAATTTTATTTAAGGAGAAAAGAAAAAAAAAGCAGAGAAAGGGTACAAGTTATACAGATTTGCAGAAAAAAAATGAACAGTAGGAAATTACTAGTTAATGGATTACATATTGTCATCTTAGAAATAATTGTTCAAGTCACAAAATTAAAGCTTGTAAAGTGGACATTCCATCAATGATACTGCAAACAGTTCTGTTCAATGATCCAATAAAACTCTGTGATATCATATTCTATCTTATACACTTAAATATACATGCAGTTATATAGTTTAGAGTACTTTCTTTTCCTCTCCTTTGTACAATGACTATTACACATTTTGGGTTTCATTGCTCCCACGGTTCTTATTGCTTTTTTGGAAGAGAGTAAAACCAAATGAGACATAACAGAACAGAATCGGTCAAGTCAAAAGGGTGGACATAATAGATAATGTGAAAACATAATACAAGGTGATCAACAATGGTTACCATAATGCCTCCCGCTATCTCTAATAGAATTGCCTATACCATTAGTTATAATACAATTGAACAAAACAGTAAAGAACAAAACCCACAAAGCCAAACCGTTGGAGACATTGTAGGTCTTCAAAAGTAGATAAAAGTCACCGAGAATGGGCGTTATAATGAATCTCATTATCTTCACAGCTGATGCCTAAATTTTCGAACCTGATACTATCCAGCAAAACAGAATAGAGGAACCTCAGTCAAAAACAAGATGGTGAGAGTAATACAGGGCTTTAAATCGAGGTAATGGAAAGTCAAAGTGGGTTACTATAATATATCCTGCTATTTTTTTTCCTTTAATTAAAAGGATAAAAATTTTTTAAAAAAGTATTAAAAAAGTAAATAATGGAGTGGAGATTGAGATAAAAGAGGGCATAACAACGAAACAGCACAGATCAAAACATAACCATTTAAGCAGAATAGTGTTTCACCACCAGATAATCCTGACCTAAAAGTAGTTACCATATTGTCTCTTTCCTTGAAATCCTTGAGTACAACTTCGTATACTGTAGCATTAAGTATATCAAAACAATGTAAAACCATTTAAGAGAATGACAGCATTACAGAGTATTTAGAATCGACTAACAGAAAATGAATAATGGTTTCTGTATAATCTCCTTGTCTTTAAAAGGTTTTTGCTTATACTATCATACATAATAAAATCCAGTAAGATACAACCTATTTAGACCATTGGAGACAGAAGGACAAAAGCTAGATGAGACTTCAAAACTAGATGATCTAAATCAGTATTACCTATTAAGATGTCATTTTCTCCAAAATAGCTGTTCCTATCATCCAATCTTCTCTGCCTCATTTCTGTTGAGCTCTTATTCTGTCAGTAGCTGTCAGTTTGTCTTCACTTTGTTCTCTGCTCCATTAGTTGTGGCCTCCACTATTTCTGGATTCTTTGTATTTTTCTTTTTTTAAAATATCCTGCAATACTCTCTGTAGAGTTGAACTGGTGGTTGCAAATTCCCCCAGTTCCTCTTTATCCTGGAAGCACCTTGTTTTTCCATCAATTTCCAGGGACAGTTGTGCAGGATATCTCAATCTTGGCTGGAGATTATTATCTTTCAAAGCTTGAATTATTTCCCCCCATGCTCTTCGTGATTTGATGGTTTGTGCAGAGAAATCTGCTGTAATTCTGATGGGTGTTCCCTTGTAAGTGATCTGTTTCTTGTCTCTGACAGCTTTTAATATTCTGTTCTTGTATTGAATTTCTGGAATTTTTATTATGATATGCCTGGGTGTTGCTCTGTTAGGGTTGTAGGTAGCTGGGGTCCTGTATGCCTCATACATCTGAGTATCTTTACCTTTTGCTAAATTAGGAAAATTCTCCTGGATTATTTCTGTGAGTAGCTTTTGTAGTTCATTTGTTTGTGTCCCTACTTCTTCTTTTATGTTCTTAATCCTTAAGTTATGGATCCTCTTATCATCTTCTTGTCTTTGTATTATTGCTGTTTGTTTCTTTGTTATTTTTAAGAAGTTTTTCATTTCATTCTCCCATATTACGAATCTGCCCTCCAGTTCAGATAGTCTGTCATTAGTTTCTTTCAAGCTGTTATGCCAGTCTTCGATAGACTTCTTAGTTTCTTGGTAGTCCCTTTGAACCTGCTTCACGTATTCTATGCTTTCCCTGTTTTCTCCATCAAACAATTCTCCCCTCTTTTTCTGTTCTTCCATTCCACCATCTGTTTTTTCTTGGGTGGGGCTTAGCATTTCTCTAACTATTTTGCATACTTCTAGCTTCAGGTCGTTGATAACTTCATTCCTGAATTGGTCTATGAGGCTCTCTATATGGCGCCTTATGTGTAATGGTGCGGTGTCTGCTATTGCCTGTTTCTCAGAATTGGGGGCCGAGGAGCCTTTCTTGTTGCTGCCTCTTCCCATATTCTCTGTTCCTTATATATGCAAGCTTATATGAGAGGCCCAGCTTCTCTCCCTGTCAGCCACAGCCTGATCGAATTGCCCCGGTTAGGTGTTCCCACTCACCGCTGTGCACCAGGCAGCCTACGCGGGGGCCTGCCCCTCCCGGCCTCCGTCAGGCTCTGGGATCTGGTTTGGGCCAGCCTACTGGGTCTGCCGGCAGCGTCACGCAGGCCAGGCACTTTTCACCAATCCCGCCCGAGAGGGGGATGTGTGGCTGGAGTCTCCACTGCACCCTGCTCCCGCAGGACTGCTCGGGCCCAGAAAGTCCGCTGGAGTCAAACTGTGGTGGAGTGTCAGTTTCTCTCACTCACCTTGCCACAAGTCAGAACATGCCTCCCTGCCCGTCCTGTTTTCGACTCCGTTCACAGACTCCCGTTCTCAGAGTTTCCGCGCGTCTCTCTCCTTGCCGAGCCGATGTAGAGGCAGCCAGCCACTGCGTGGCGGGAAACCCAAATCGCGGCTTCCAATGGCGCAGGGTCCAGCCTCAGCAGCGAGACTTTTCTGTTCCTGTTTTAGCACCAGGACTGCATTCCAAGTTGGTTTCTCTCAGCCCAATTCGTTCCTGAGTCAGCAGAGCATAACTCCACCTGCTTATGTCTCTTTAGTCTGCACCATATCTGGCTTCTGAGCCTAGTTTTTCAGAGAGCCTCCGGTAGTTGCTGTTATCTGTCCGCCATGTTCTCCCGGAAGTCGAGTGGTGTGTTTTTAACAACAGAGTTTCTCTCTAAAAGGGGGCAAAGATGTGTATATGACACCCTCATAGGTGAAGTAGCCTGGAAAAGGAATATTGCAGATCCTAAAGTCAGATAAATTCATTCCTGATAGTTTACAAAAGAGCTCAAGGAGGATGTTTGGGTCTTTGTGTCCCGTGATGCCCTTGTTAGAGTTAGAGGAATCCTGAGTGCAGTCAGTATGCCATTTTTATGCTCTAGGGTTCTCATGTTCTTCAAATGTCCTGGTTCAATTCCTACTGCTGCACCTGAATGCCCCTAACTTCTTCCAATATCCTGAAGTCACTGCCAAAGATTGGCAAGGTGACCGGCAAAATGAAGGCCCCACAATTTCCGGAAAGCAGGTAGAAAAATTTCAGCCCCTCCAGTCTCTCCTATTTCCCAGGACAGAGGCACATTGTTAGGCCCACAGGTTCAGGCATAGTCCCTGTCCCCAATTGTGATGTAGGCTCAGCCCCTGACGAGTAGCTTTAGGCCTCTTGTCCTGCCTGGATTTTCTTTCTTGCTTTAGTGCTGGGGACAAGACCCAGGGCCTTGGGCATGCTAAGCATGTGTTCTACCACTGAAGATGGCCTCATCTACCACATGTTATGGTGATGGGAAGAATCCTGTGAAAATGCTAAGGCTGGCATTTTAAACCCTGGTTCCATACTGCAGGAAGGGGTGGACCCTCCCCAAGAGTTTTCTTCTTCCTACTCTTCAGTTCAGAATTTTTCCAACTGCTTATCCAAATTCATTGCCGGACTTTCAAAGAGAATTATTAATTCAGCACTTAGTATGCACCAGGCATTGAATCTAATCCTAGAGTCCTCAGAACCTAGTAGCAGGTCTAATTAGGCAAGGGCACTAATTTTCCACTAGTCAATACATCTGTAGAACAACCTAAAAGGCAAGTACTGTGTTATTATTCCTCATTCTAACAGTGGGGAAAGTAACTCTCCTGAGGTCACAATTAATAAGAGTCAAGATTCTAACCCAGATCTGATTCTAAATCCTGGGGATACCATATGTGTGGCTCATCAGGTCTCCCTCAGCCCGGAAGCGTCTGGCCTAGCAGACACAGCTCGGGGACATTTTCGGTTCCCATTACTCCCATGGAGATGGTTGAAGCCTTCTGACAGAGGGCAGGTGCGCTGCTGCTTCATTCACATTGTCCCCTTCACTGATGGCTCATCAGACCCTGAGGACTACAATACAGTGCAGCAGCTCCCCTGGAAACTGCCACAGCCTCCCCCTGGGTGAGTGCACCTTAGGCTGCCCTCATCCTCTGCTACATCACTGGACGGGGCACTTCCTAGGAGTGCTGGTGGGAGAATTTCCTATGAGGACACCTCCATCTTCCACTGTGCCAGCTTCCTTGTGCCCTCTCTGCACCTGTAGAACCTACTGCCTTCTGGTGGGCAGAGTATAAATGTGGCCACAGGCTTCCGGGGCTTGGGCCTCCACCTACAGCCCCGATGCATTAGAAGCCGGCTTGTCCTGATGCAGCTGAGTAGGTCAGATGCTTGACTTCACTGCAGTTTCCTCAACCATAAAACAATGATAAGCCCCTGTAATCTCAGCAATTGGGAGGCTGAAGCAGGAGGATCACCGTAAGTTTAAGGCAAACCTTAAGTTAAAGCCAGCCTGAACTACATAGAGAAACCCTATCACAAACAAAATGAAAACCAAAAAAGTGATAAAGGCCCTTTTTCTATTTTAAAACACAATAAAGCCTTTTATCAGAGGAAATTTATAAATAAATTCAAGATGCCATGGCCCCAGCTGAGCACTCACAAAATTCTTGGTCCTGGACCAGAATTATTAGATATTATGCAACAGTGCTAATCAGCCTTTGCCAGGTCATAACACATACAGAAAATGTTTCTTTAGCAAACTGGGATTTTAAAAAGGAAGAGGAATGATGCTGGGGAGTAGCTCAGTAGTAAAGTAACTGTCTAGCATAAACAAAGCTGAGGGTTCTGTCCCCAGATCAGAAAACCAGATAAACAAATAATAAAAAGAAGAAGCTTCTCTAAACAGGAACATCCTCAGACATAGCCTAGTTAGCCCAAAGGTTAACACGCCAGCATCTCAGCACCCTCGAAGTCCTTCGGCAACAGCCAGGGTGGCAAGTACTGCTGCTTGCTCTCAAAAGCAGTTGCAGAAGCAGTTGCAGGCATCTTGAGGATTCGCTTTCTCTACTCTCCACATAGGCAGCCAGCAAAAGGTTTGAGTGGGTGGGCGGGCCTGCCCCTTAGAGACCACAGTGTCCAAAGATACCAGTAGGAATAGTGTGCAGTTGAACAAGGGTCTTATATGCATGGCCCTGGCCACAAGGCAAAACTCTGCAGGCTTTGGTTCATTTGTGCTCTTTCTCTAATGCAGAGAAGTTTAAGAGATCCTGGAAAAAGTTCAGTGGCACAGCACTTGCCTAGCATGTGTGAGGTCCTGGCTTCCCTCTCCTGAAATGCAAAACAAGAGGGTGATCATAGTCACCTGCAGACCTCTAGGCAAAAGCAGCATCTTCCTTATTTTTCTCTCATTGCTGAGACAAAAAAATCTGACACACAAAGTTAGAGGAGGAAAAGATTATTTAGCTCACAGTTTGTAGAGGTTTCAGTTCATAATCAGCTGGGAAGGTGGCATGGCAGAGGGGCAAGAGTTGATGGTGGGGGAAGATAGCAAAAGCAACAAGAGAGAAAAAGACAAGACTCTTTTTGTCCCTTATATTGTGTGCAGGCTACCCACCCTAGGGTGGGTATAGCACTCACACCCCTAATCCTAGCCAGAACTATGCTAAATCAACCACTGGGTGGATTTACTAATCACATATCCTTAACCCCAGCATCACACACTCTAGATTCAGCCACCTCTGAAAAGCCTGCCCCCCACAACTGCATGAGGCTTTGGGGGGACATCTAGATACAAACCATAATGAGTAGATCATACTTTGGAATAATCTCAACCTATCAGAGGCCAGAGACAGGGTGTTCAGCTGGAGCAAAACTGTGAGACCAGAGCATCTGCTGTCTGCTCATTGTCATCTGTCCTGCTGCTATGCACTCACACCTCATTGACTCATCCATCACATAGCACTGACTGAGTGGTAACACCATGCCAAACCCCATGGCAGGTATCAGGATTACAAGGCAGAACTGTTGGCTTCGAGAAACTCAGCCTGGCAGAAAAAAGACTTGCAATGTGGCTGGGTATGGTAGCACACACCTGTAATCTCAGCACTTAGGAGGTTGAGGCATGAGGAGCACCAAAAGTTCAAGGCCAGTCTGAGCTACATAACAATACTCTGTCTCAAAAGAAAAAGAAAAAAAAAATGAAAAGAAGGATATGGAAAAGGGGGCACTGGGAAAGCCTGCTGGATGTATATAAAGAGGAAGGGAAATGTGCTGGCTTAAGCCTCAGAGCGTGAAGAAAGACACTTGAAACTCAGTTGAGGGTTGGAAGGAAAAGTCACCAGGGAATAAGAGGCAGTATCCAAAGAGAGATATGTACAAAGAAGGCCCTGAGACATGGGGTAATGAGCACGCTGGATGCACCTCAAGTCGCCCAGTTGTGCTGGGTATAGATGGAGCCAGGCAAGCAGGAGAGAGGTATCAATGAAGGAGGCTCTTCTTCATTCTAAAGGCAACAGCAAGCCTTAAGGGGTGCACAGAGGGAGCACACACTAATCCTAACTGATTGATAGATTTACGGATTGTGTGTGTGTGTGTGTGTGTGTATATGATACTGGGGATTAAGTCCAGGGCCTTGGTGCTGAGTTACATCCCATCCCTTTTTAATTTCCAGGCTGATCTTGAACTTGTGATCCTCCTGCCTGAGCTTCCCAGGGTGCTGGGATTATAGGTATGCACCACCATACTTGGCCCAAATCACTTTTACAGAACACTGTTCTGTGCCAGGTGCAGTGACACATGTCTGTGATTTCAGCACTCAGAAGGCTAAGGCAGGGGGACAGCAAGTTTGGGGCCATTCTGGGCTACACAGCAAGTTCAAGTGCAGAAAGAACTTGTCTCAAAAACAAGAAAAGAAAGGAAGCGAAGGAAGAGAAGGAAGAAGGGAAGAAAGAGAGGGAGACAGAGACAGAGAGACAGAGAGACATGGACACTGCCATAGAGAGACACTACTCTGGCAACAGAGGATAGGGAGGATCCCAAAGCAGGGAAACTGGAGGATGCTATGTGTGGCAGCCATTTGGGTTCATTACTTGGGTTCAAAGCCTACCCAGGACAAGGAGACAGGAAAAGGGATCTGGGAACCCTTAAATAAGCAAGGTCAGCAGGATGTTGCTGGGAAGCAGTTGATCAATGGGAGGGGTCATAGCTCAGGAAATCTCAGTTTTCTGGCTTGAATAACTGGGTAAATGGTGGTGACGTTCATTCACCGACACTGGGAATACAGCAAGGACCCAGTCAGGGGCAGAAAATGAAGATGAGTGCCACTGTGGACAGTTTGAGATTCCTCTGGGAAATGGAGGCAGGGATGTCTAGTAGTCACTTGTGCATAAAAGTTTTTTGGAGGCAAAGGTCTGAGCTGCTGAAACAAATACTAGCATCTTCTGTATGGGGATAGTAGAAGCCTTGGTCATGAATGAGATAGTGAATAAGAACAGAAGGCTAAGAATGGAAGCCCCTGGGATCAGAAGCATTTTTAAAAATGTAAAGGAAGTAAGAGATAATTTGGTGGTGCACACCTGTAATCCCAGCCCTCTAGGAGGCTAAGGCAGAAAGATCACAAGTTTGAGCTCAGCCTGGGCAATTTATTGAGAGTTTTGTCTCAAAATTAAAAATAAAAAGAGGCTGGAGATGTAGCTCAGTGAAAAGGTCCTGGGTTCAATCCCTCGTAGCAGGAAGACAGAGAAAAGAGAGGACAGTGGGGAGAGACCCAAGAGTCCTAGAAATGAGGGAGGAGAAAGGGTCACTAGAGCCAAGGGCAACAGAGTAGCAAAATATGAGGTCTGAAAGGCAGGGGATGTGGCTCAGTGGTACAGTGTTTGCCTACCAGTGTGTGCTGTGCTGAGTTTCATCCCCAGCACCACACACACACAGAGGCAGCTGAAACAGGAAGGAGCTATTTCAGTAGCAGTGGAAGCAAAAGCCAGCAGACGGTTCACGAAGCTTCATCTGTCAAGGGGAGACCACAGCAGAGGCTAGAAGAGGGGCTCTGAGCCAAGGCAGTTTTGTGTTGACAGTGTTTGTTCAAATTTACATGCTGAAGAGATGGAGAAGTTGAAGCTCCAGGAAAGACAACAGATAAGGGATGGAATCCAGGGCGAAGTGCGGGCACCCGGCCCTGAGCACAGCGGGGTAGGTGGGTGTCAGCCTTGGGCAAGGAGCAAGCTGGGGGAGAAGAGTGTGCTGCGGGTCAAAGCAGCCACAAGGAAAACTAAGATGCGATCAGCACCCAGGAGGTTTCTGAGGGTGGATGGGAAGGACAAGAGGCAGAACTGGGGAGGGAGCAGCTGGGCTACACAGCAAGTTCTAACCGATGGCAAGCTGTTAAGTTAGGAGCTGGGACGGGGGGCTGCCCTTCGCCCTTCGTGCCCCTGTCCTTCATGGGCCTTAGGGCGCCTGGGAGCCTGTCCTGGGGCTCTTCTGCTGAGGCAGGGCCCAAAGGGCTGCCTGCTGTCCGCGGGGCTTCAAGAAGCACACCACCGCCGTGTCCACTGCGGGAAGGAAGAGGGCGCTGTTGCATTGGCGTTGATCCCGCAGGCCACCGGCTGTATTTCATTCAGATCACTGAGGGCTGCTGGAGCTCTGCTCTGTGAATTTCTGCTGAATAGGCTAGCTCGTTTTGGGGGCTGGAGGAGAGGGCAGCGGCTTGTCTCAAGAGTGAAAGGGGGCAGGCTGCGGATTTAGCTCAGCAGCATAAGTACCTGTCATGCAAGCGCATGGTCGTGAGTTTGATCCCTGGTACCGGTAAAAGAAAAAAAAAAAAAAGGAGTGAAAGAGGAACTGACCTGGGACCCTGAGTGGGATAGCCAAGTAGCATTGGGGTCTCAGTTGACACAAGGGAGCAAATCATTTCAGCAGGCCCAAACTGTTCAAGTTTGAAGGCTCCCTGGTCTTTGGCTACTTAGATATGGGTCCCCTCCTTTGGGTTTAATTAGTTTATACCAGGAAATATCTATCATTTACACAAGAACGTCTTATGAGACCATGTTCCTAAATTTTCCAATTATTTTTTAACTAAACTATTTCCTAATATTGAAATGCAAGGACATGAGTATATAATGATTATTTTTGTTACAATAGTTACTGATGCTAATGTCAACAATCTTGCTGATGGCAAAACTGTGCGGGTATTAAAATATTATAAACTGATTAGAAAACTATTTCAGGCTTGACAATGAAGAAGATAAACACTTATCTATGAGCAGATAAATAAAGATTACAGGAGTCAGGATTAAACCTAATGAGGAGGCAAATATAAAATGTAGAAAATTACAAACAAAAGCTAATTATGAAATTACAAAGGGCCGCATATAATGGGGAAATACAGAACAGGTGGCTCATCAGGTACTTCAGAGACAATAGGCAAGGCCACCACCCCATTAAATGGGCTTTTAGATTCACACAGGAATTATATGGATGGTCATTTAAAAACAATGCCTCGCTGTTCTGAAAAGGGTCCTCCTGCAAGAGAGAACAGTTATAATGAGAATTCACTGGGCTGAAAGCGTGGGCCAGATTGGCAACTGTGCCTTGCTCATCTATGAGTACCTATGTGCAAGTAGCAACAACTTTCACAACTGGCAGTAGCAATACAGCTCTTGAGGGAAGAAAAAGGGAATAATCCAATTCAGGAACAAAGTCAACATTTGAGATGCGGCCTCACTCTGCTTTCCTGCACAGATTTGCCACAGAGCATACATATCAACAAAGGCTTCATTGCCCAAGCTATTAGTAACTCTAAAATTTCAGGACGCAGAGGATGGCAGATCTATGGGTGAGCCCTTTAGGAGGCAGTACCTTATTGCAACTTGAAATCACTCTACACACAAGGAGAGTCGGTCCTTGGCGCTTCCAGCCCAAACTTCAAGGAGAGATGCGGACACACCCAGCTTCCAAGAGTGGATTGCTCCCAGCAGTATAATCTTGCAGCTCTTTCCCAACAGCCTGGCAGAACTTCAGGCAGTAATTCCAGGAATTCCAATTACTATTCCCTACCTCATACCCACAGTCTCAGAATGCCCACAAAATACACCAGTGACCTTCCTGAAACTGCAGTGATGATACCTATGCCTCACCATGTTCCACACAATCCACAAAGCCTTTGTGCTCATTACCTCACTTTTTACCTCTCAAGAACACTCTGATGGGGATTTAGCTCAGCAGCATAAGCGCCTGCCTTCCAAGCAGGCAGTCATGAGTTCGATCCCTGGTACCGATAAAAAATAAAAAGAATTTTAAAAAAAGAACACTCTGTTCCCCGTTTTATAGATGAGGACACTTAGTCTGCCTAAGATCCAGCCACTAGGTGACAGAGGCAAGAAATAAACCTAGGCAATCTGCTGGCAAACTTGTTCCTTTCCCACAATGCTATGATGCTTTCCACTTTCTGAGAAATAGACCAATAATTCCTAACCATTGTTTCTTCATAGATCCCCTGAAAATTCAGTGAAATCAATGAATCCTCTCCTCAGAAAAGTGGTTAGAGGCTGCTCTCACACCTATTCATATACACACAAGACACTATGTTTAATTTCAAGGGATCCAGAGGCTCCCCAGTCTCATCCCTGAAAGCCTATGGAGCCCTACTTAAGAGCCTCTGTTGAAATTTGTAGTGAAGAAGATTTTGAATGTTCCTAATAAAAAGATGATAAATGTTGGAGGAGGTGATGTATAATGCCAGTTACTCTGATGTGGTCATTACACATTGGATACAGATATTGAAATGTCACACTGGACCCCATAAATATATACAGCTATTATGTGTCAATTAAAAATAAAAATTTAGGGATGGAGCTATAGCTCAGGGATAAGGCCTTGTCTAGCACATGTGAGGCCCTGGGTTTGATCACAAGCACTGTCAAAAAAACCCCTCCAAAATAAAAATAAGAACAAAAAATGTTTTAAACTCAGTGTGGTACCACAAGCCTGTGAATCCCAGCACTCTGGGGGGCTGAGGCAGGCAGATCACAAGTTTCAAGTTCCTCTTGGACAACTCCAAATTAAACAATGAAAAGAGGGGGAATGGAGCTCAGTCCAAAGGCTCTGGGTTCAATCCCTCATGGTATGCTAAATAAACAAACAAAATGGAAATCATATCTGTCCTTAGAAATAAAGATGTGCCTCTAGTAGGGGCAGTTCACTGAGGAAGCCGCTCACCTTGACCCTCCCTTGCTCAGCACACTGCTCCTCTCTTTGGGAAGATCTTATCCTCTCCGCTCAAAGGCTTCTGACCCAGTAGAAGTTCAAAAGGCTCTGGTTTTGAAACCTGATACTTATGGCCTCACATTTTCCCCAACATACCAAGCCCATACCATCACCTGCTGTTACCAGCCCAGTCCTGGCCCAGAGAAGATAAACAATTCCAAGATTGTCCAAAAGAGAACAGGGCTGGAGCTGGCTCTGTCACTCAGTGGTAAAAGTGCATGCCAAATATGCACAAGGCCCTGAGTTGAAAGAGAGAGAGAGATAAAGAGGAAGGTACACACTTATAACTTAGCTCTCTGAGAGGCTGAAGCAGGAGGATCACAAGTTCAAGCCCAGCCTGGGCAATTTAAGTCACAAAACAAAAAAACGAAAACCGTTCATGCCAAGGGCTCCCCAAGCACTGCAATAGGTAAGAAGAGGAAGTACCATCAGGAAAAGATATGAGAACATAAATGGAAACTTGTTTTGGGAGTGCAGAGGGGAGAGGTGTGCCACAGTTTAGCCTCCCTCATCAAAAATTCAGTATATTACTCAACAGCCTCGGGAGGCTAAGGCAGGAAGATTGCCATGAGTTCGAGGCCAGCCTGGGCTACACAATGAATTCAAGGCTCATCTGTACTATATGGCAAGACCTTGTCTCAAAAAAAGGGAAAAAAAGAAAATAAAAGCTCAGCAGCAGTGAGATTTGTAGATGAGCTCATGACAAGTAGGGCCAACCACAATTGTACTTCATTCAATCAACAGACAGTATTTAGCATGCATTTCCTTCCAAGCTCTTATACGCCAGACACTTTTCCAAGCATGATACAAATATTAACTCACTTAATTTTATTAATACAATGAGATGGATACTATTGTCTCCTTTTCCTATACAGATAACCTGAAGCACAGGAGAGCAACTTGCTTGGAGTGGCACAGCCAGTAAGTGGCACAGCTGGGACTCAAAGATTCAAACTGAGGCATGCCCATGCACCAAACTACCATGTTTGCAGCTAGTATAATCCAGGGCCTTGGCTAGTCACTGGCCTCCAGAGTGGGCTGGGTTGGGTTCAAGAACAGATGTCAACAGATTACAGGGACTCCTGCCTTGGCCCCAGGGTCAAAGAAATCAGAGTAGAGGAGTCATTTCTGATGTGAGGCTTGCCATTTTGCACAAAACCAAAGAGCTGTGAGTGTGTCTCATTTTTGGGACTACAGAATCAAGTGGGTCCCTCCCACCTGGTTGTCAGATGCTCATTGGTCTCTTCTTATAGAGACTGTGAAAACCCCAAGGGCACGGCCTAGGCCTGTGGCTTTTCTCTTTTTTCTTTGTAAATGTCCTAATTGACATATGCTCAAGTCAGGGCAATTAGCATTTCCATCTTCTTAATTAGTATGTCTATGTGCTAGGGATCTTCAAACTCTTCTCCTCTAGGCCTGTGTCCTTATATGCATACCCTCAGTGCCCAAGCACAGGCTCAGAACCTAGTCCTCACAAAGGTAGTGTTTACTGAATTTACTTGTTCAACTAATTATTTGTTGAGCATTTATTAAATTAACAGCAACTCTACCAGGCTCTGGGACACGGTACAATGGTGATCAAAAACACAATTATATTACAGTGGGAATGCCAGACAATAAACAACATAAGCAAGAAAAATATGTATAATTTTATGGGAAAACTAAAGCAAGAAAGGGGGCTAGGAAGGTGAGGAAGTGATGACATTTTGGATACAACTGAGTAGTGAAGACTTCTGAAAAAATGACATTTTCTCAAAGAAGATCAAGACCTGAAGGAGATAAAGTGCCAGGTCATGCAAATACTCAAGGGGCAGAATTCTCAACAGAGGAAATGGTGGCTACAGAGGATCAAGGTGGGACATGCCTGGCAAAACTGAAGGTCAGGGAAGAGACACTGTAGCCGGAAGGGAGTGAGCTGAGTCAATCCTAGTGTTGAGGTCTGAAGGAATGAACAAGTGCAGATGTAGCTGGCGCCTAGGGGCAGGCAAGCCAAACTGGTTCCATAGCCAAGAAGCCCTTCAAGTTTGCCTGGGACCCATGGTGGACGGCAGAGGAAAGGCTCCACAGGAATATCTGTTCAGCAACTCACATTTGCTCCAGCTCCATTCTAAAGGCCTCCTGGGAGGAAAGGTAGGCTACTCCTTGAACCTCCTCCTCCAGCTCAGTCAAGAATTAGGGTCAAGTTGGCAGAACAAGCTATGGAAAGCTGACCTATAGCTTTGACACAGAGAGCACACCGCCCACTCCGCCCATCCATGGAGACATTATAATGGAAGGCATGATGGACTTTGGCCATCTGTTCCCTCAGGTCCTTCTGGAGAAAAAAAAAAAACCTTTACTATTAAGAATCTTTTTTTTTTTTTTTATGGGTACCGGGGATCAAACTCACGACCACACACTTGCAAGGCAGGCACTTATGCCACTGAGCTAAATCCCCAGCCCCACTAGTAAGAGTCTTTATACAGCAAATTCCTCTCAAAGTCCTGCCTTGTCACCCTCTTAATAGTATACTTTGATGAACAGAAGCTCTTTTTTTTTTTTTTTTTTTTTATCGGTACCAGGGATCAAACTCACGACCGCCTGCTTGCAAGGCAGGTGCTTATGCCGCTGAGCTAAACCCCCCCAGCCCCACAGAAGCTCTTTTTTAGCCAAATAGATCCATCTTTTCCTTATGGTTAGAGCTTTTGTGTTTGATGAAAAGCTCTTTCATTTCCCAAAGATAGTAAAACCATTTTGTTATTTTCTAAAAGTTTTACTATTTATCTTCCACATTAGGCTCTAAATTTTCTGGGAGCTTTTGCAGATAATGTAAGGGAAGGGTCAAGTTTTCTTTTTGACATGCGAATAGACAATTGACCTATAAAATTGGAAAAAAAATTTTCCCTGTTAAACACCACTGGCACCTCTGTTATATATCTGGTGACTGCATGTGGGTCTATTTCTGTACTCTTATTCTTTTTCACCAGTCTATTTGCCCATCCCTTGGCCAACATCACAGTGTTTTAACTACTTTCAGTATCTAGTAGGACAAGTCCTCTCCTCTTGTTCCTCAACAATGTCTTAGCTATTCTTAGGCCTTTTCATTTTTTGTCTAAATTTAAATTAGCTTAAGTCCCTCCTCATCATCACACATCCCTGTTAGAATTTGGACTGAGAGCTGATTGAATCTCTAAGTTTGTGGAGAACTAATACTTTAAAGCTATTGAGTATTTCAATCCATAACACAGTATATCACTCTATTTAGGCTTTAAGTTTTCTCCATGTTTTATAGTTTTATACGTAAAAGACATATATGTATTTTCCTAGGTTCATCCATAGATGTTTTTATGCTACGCATTTGCTATTATTTTATTGAATGATTGATTTTGGTGCTGGGAATTAAACCAAGGACCTTGTAGATGCTAGGTAAGTGTACCACTTAGATATATCCCCAGTCCAATATATTTTTAAATTTTAAGTTTCCAACTGCTTCTCACTTATATACAGAAATACAACTGTCATATTAACCACGTCTAGCAAATTGCCAATGTTCATTTGTCAATTCCAATCTTCGTTCTCAATTATCTTGGATATTTTATATACACAGTCATGTTTTCCACAAATAAAAATGGTTTTATTTCTTCCTTTCCAAGGCTTTGAACTTTTTGTTTCATTTTCTTCTCTTACTGAATTGGCTAGTATTTGCAACACAATGGTAATGAAAAGGATCCTGTCTCATTTACAGAAGCAAGCTTCTAAGCATGCTTGCCATATGATTTTTATAATACCCTTTATCATAATGAAAGTTTCCTTCCATTCCTGATTCCTTATTCTCATATGTACCCTTATAATTAATTCCTATCCTTAAATGCACAAAACATATTAAGAATACTTCATTGATATTTTATGTTTTTGTTAACTACACACTGTATAATATAATAATAACTTAATGACAAAATAGCAAGACCTCTTCAATGTCATGTATGTCCTACAAAAAGTTTAGGAAACCAAAACATACGTGGGGTCAGTGTAAGTGATACGTGTGTGTGGAATGTGCTATTGTCATGTGTGCAGACTGCCTTAGGTGTGATAATTGAAGTAAGGAGTTTTGTATTAAAAAATTAATTCCTAGGGGCTAGAGATTTAGCTCAGTGGCATAAGCACCAGCCTTGCAAAGCAGGCGGTCTTGAGTTCGATCCCCGGTACTGATAAAAAAAAATTAATTCCTATCATTTAAGATAACCTGAGTATTTGTTCCTAAAATCCAAAAAGCCTAATTAGAACAATAATAATTTTGTTAATTTCAGTTAAATATTCATACCTTTTACATTTCTTGTTCAATAAGGTAGAACTTCCAGAATAATGTTGAATGGCAATGATGGCAAGCAGCCTATTCTTGTTCTTGACAAGAACATAAATGCCTCTCACATTTCATCTGGATTTTATTTAGGATTTCCAGCCACATTCAGGATTTTTTATATCTGCATTTGTGAGAATGGTCCATGTACTTCCTCTTCTTGTTGTCACATCAGATTTTGGTGTCAACTGTCATGTTTTCATGAAAACAAAAGAAAGTTATTTTTCTCTAATCTCCAAAACAATTTAACAACTATCTGTGCACTGAAGTTTTTCTAGAACTCAATGCCATACTTTCTACCCAAAAACCATTGCTTTTACTGTCTTAACATATATCTGTCGAGATCTCTCCCTTTCAGCTTTTCTCCTCCCCATTCCTCGGTGTGCATAACACAAACAGATATACAGCAAGTAAGTTCATTCTACAAATTATTCTGCAAACTTTTTTCAGTTCATAATCCCTCATATAAATTTTCATCTCATTTAACACCCCATATTTATATTTCCCCAATTGACCTGAAAATAGCTCTTGTGTTTGGTTTGACCAAACTAAAGCTGAAGTCCAGAACAAGGTACCAATTGCTTCTGCTGGTTTTGAGAAAGAAAATATTTGTAATAATTTGTCTGTATTAAAATGGAAATGGCTGCTTTGGGAAAGTTTAATGTTACTGGAGACTTCCAAACAAAGGCTGGATTTATATATATCTGAGAGGCTGAGCAGGAAATTCCTTGGTGTAGGTTACAGTGCCTGACCCCTCAGGTCTTTTTTGTGTGTGTGCTGGTTTTGGAACCCAGGGCCTCATGCATGCTAGACAAAGCTATTCTCCTGCCCTGAATGAGTTTCTATAAATCCTGTTATTAACACTTCCACACCAGGCCCTATCCCCTTCCTACTTACTTAAGCATATCACTCTAGTAATTTTCTCTTACAGTATCAATTTACTTCTATCTTGGCTCTTTCCTCATTAGCATTCATATATGCTATTATTTCTCTTTTTTTTTCCTGACATAGGGCTCACTATGTAGTTCAAGCTGGCCCCTGAACCATAAGCCCAGGCTGGCTTCAAACTTGCAGTGCTGGAATTATAGACATGTGCCATCATGTGTGGATATTTCCCCATCTTGAAAAAACCTACTATGGAAATCTTATTTTCTCCTCCACATACCACTCTTCTTCACTTTCAAAGAAAAACCAGGAAAAACTTATTTATATTCACTGCTTCCAATTCCTCTTCACCCTTTTTTGTTTGAGACAGGGTCTCAGTATGTAGTTCAGGCTGGCCTTAAACTCGTAGCAATCACTTGCCTCAGTCTCCAGAGTGCTGGGACTACAGGGGTGCGTCACCACACCTGCATCCAGTGAAATCATTGCTGTTAGGCTCTGGTTCACAACGCTGGATTCAAACTGTACTTGTCCAGGTTGCCAACCATCTCCCCATTGCTAAGTGCAATGGGCATTTCTAAGTCCTCCTTTACGGCATTTGGCTGCTGTTCATTTTCTCTTCCTTTAAACCTGGCCTTGTCGTTTGCTTATTTGCTCTCAAACAAATTCCCTTCTTCCCCAACTCTGCTGGGTATAACAGACAAAAACATTTCCCATTTCCCATTCTGACTTCCTGATAGGCTTGGCCAATGTGAATCTTTGGCAGGAGACTGCAGAGCAAAATGGGAGAAATCAGGGTATTTTCCTTCCTTTGTTTTGAGCGTTGTCTCTAGCAGTGACTGTATATCCTCTATAGCTCCAATCAGGTAGTCGCTCCCTCCTCAGACTAAGCTCCTACTCAGTGCTCCCTAACACCTGGGATAACACCTGGCTGGGATAACACCTGGGATAACACCTGGCTGGGATAGTACCACCTGCTACTTTTGTCCCTTCAGCCCTAGAGATAAAGCAAGCTCCTGCTGTTAAAATCTCTAGATTAATTCACCATCCTCCTCCTTAGATTCTCAACAATTCCATCACCTGAGTAACCAACTATTTGTGTTAAATTCCTTCTATTTAAAATTCAGAATATGGAGTAGCAGATAAAGCTCACTGGTACAGT
This sequence comes from Cavia porcellus, assembly GCF_034190915.1. Taxonomy (NCBI): domain Eukaryota; kingdom Metazoa; phylum Chordata; class Mammalia; order Rodentia; family Caviidae; genus Cavia; species Cavia porcellus. The sequence continues at coordinate 80,638,862 of NW_026947486.1, forward strand.
TCTTGCCTAACAGGCAAAACACCCTGGGTTCCATCCCCAGTACCACAAAAAACAAATAATACATTTGGAATGTAGTTTGTTTTCTCAGTTGGACTGATACAAAACACCTGCTTCTCTTAGTTTTCAGTTGTGCTCTGTGTTCCTCCAAGCTTGGTATCCAAGCTTTCTCAGTCTTTGCTGATTTTTTACCTATTTGTTTATTTGAGATAGGGTCTTAATCTGTAGCCCAGACTGGCCTTTAGCTTGCAGTGATACTCCTACCTCAGCCTCAGGAGTGCTGGGATTACAGGCATGTGCCACCACATCTAGCTTGATTTCTCAATTCCTGCCCCAGGACTCAATTCTTGAACATATTCTTGTTGCTACATATACTGTATTTTTGTTTTTGTCAGTCTGAGCCTATATAGCAGGGAGGGCAAAGCTTTTAGAGCTTTCAATGATACAAACAGCTGGCTGTGGCACATGTGCCATAAGTTTGCCATCATTGCTATGTAGAATAACATCTATATACTGACAACTCTTGAATTTATATTTGTACCTAGACCTCCTCAGTTGAGCTCCAGACTGCACATCCAACTGCCTGATAGCTCTACTTAGATAGCCATAGGTATTTCAATATAACATGACCCAAATAGAGCTGAGCTTTGCCTTCAAATGCTGCTCTTCCTCATCTCAGTAAATAGCACTTCACCCAGTTATTCTAGCCATGATTGAGGAGCTACCCTGATTTCCCTCTTCCCTCACCTCCCATATACCATCAGCGAGTTCTGGTCACAAAACCATGCAGACACATCTCAAATCTGCTGGCCTTTCTTCCTTCAAATTTCCCTTTACTCTCCTGACCTAACCATTCCCTCTCACATGGATTACTGCTACAAGTCTCCTTGCTTCCATCTTTCATCCAGCAAAAAGCCATTCTTCATGCAGCCACTGGAAGGACTTTATGATATTAATCACATCCTGTTACTCCTCTGCTTTGCAGCCTCCAATAGTTATGCTCCTACTTTTAAGATCCCACATTCATATTCAGATCTGCAAGGCCCTGGGTGGCTTGTTCTTCTGACTTCACATTACATTACTTACTTTTACTCACTACAGTCAGTTTCTCTGGTCTTCCTTCTGTTCCTCCAATAGGCTAAGTTTCTCCCTGGTTTGGCCTTTGTACTTTGTAATACCATCAGCTGAAATAGTTTCCCCCTGTTCTTTATGTGGCTGGCCCACTCAGATTCTTCAGGTACTACATTTCTTAAATGGTCTCCCTCAGAGTACATTCCTGATTACCCATTATTCTCTAACGCATTATGCCACACTTTTTTTTTTTTTTTTTTGTACCAGGATTGAACTCACAACCATGCGCTTGCAAGGCAGGCACTTATGCCACTGAGCTAAATCTCTGGCCTATGCCACACTATTTTAACTGCTGTATTTCTCCTTTAGTTTTTTTATCTAGCACCCTTGCCCTCAAATTGTAAGCTGCTTTGTTCACTGTGTCCCCAGCTCCTAGTGCAATATCTGGCACACAGCAGTTACTCAATATATACTAGCTAAATTACTAACGTGTAGTAGACTAAACTTGAGCAAGAAGAGAGAAATCTCCCTCGAGACAAAATGACAGAACCAAATGGAAACAACTAAATATACCTCTAAATTCTTGGTACTCTGGAAAGTGAGATCATCTACTGAGAAAGGCTTTCAGGGAAAGGCTCGAAGAAAATGGCTCCAAATTGTTCGAGGGAAACAGGCCAGAAGGCCAAAATATAGTAGAAGAACTGAGTAGCTGAGAACCATCTGACACTGGAATCATAAATTCAATGTGTCATATATCTACTCATTTACAAGACAATGTCCACAAAATTATTTGGGTTAAAAGATCAGAAAACGGATTGATTATAGGACAGGACTACCTTTCTTTCTTTCTTTCTTTTTGAGACAGCGTCTGGCTACACAGGTCAGGTTGGTCTGTTGGCCTTGAACTATGTAGTCCAGGGTAGCCTTGAATGTGCAACAATTCTCCTGACTCAGCCTAAGTGCTGGAATTACAGGTATGCGCAACCATACCAGCTTTGTAGGGCTGATTCTAAATTGAGAGTTTGAGAGGATGGGTATTATAGCAGTAAAAGGAAGTTAAGATTCATAACACAAGAAAAAATGAAGTACCCATATATAAATTTAAACAAAACATCTGCAGGACGTATACCCTGCAAACACTGTACCTATCAAAACATTGATGATGAAAGAAATCAAAGATCCAAATAAAAGACATCACATTCACAGGTCAGAAGACTCAATATCATTAAGCTGTCAATTTCTCCACTGTCATTACTGGAATACTGGGTCATGTCTCATAGTAATGAAGGAGGATGGAGGAGGCAGGTTTAAGCAAATTTATTTAAAATATATAAAGGGGGGCTGGGGATTTAGCTCAGCGGCATAAGCGCCTTGCCTTGCAAGTGTGTGGTCATGAGTTCGATCCTTGGTACCGATAAAAAAAGAAAAAGACCAAAAAAATAAAAATATATATATAAAGGAAAGGAAGTAAAGCCCCCATTAACCAGGAGGAAGTTCCGAGTAGGATACCCATGAGGGCTCATTGTCTAGGGATTTAAAAGGCCAATTGGACTGCTGTGTATGCAATATAATCTCTTCCCTAAGGAAGACAACACATTTTTTAGGGCCAAACAGCCTGTCATGCTCTGGGGAGGACTCAGACAGCTGGTGGTCACTTGATGTTTTCCTAAGATCCCTGGAGGGTGAATACTCAGCAGACTCTAGTTTAGAGCTTTTTGATTCCATATAGGGGCTGCTGTCCTTACTGCCTAATAAAATTTCAACTTTTCATTAACTTTTGTCGCAATGTGACCTTTAGATTTTACACAATACTAATCAAAATGTCAGAAATATTGAACATACCAAACTAATTTGTAAAATCTATATGGAAAATCAAAAAACAACAACAAAAAACCCCAGAACAGACAAAATTAACTCAAAAAAGAGCAAAGTTGGAAAAATCATACTACTTGATAACAAAACGTTAATTATAAAACTACAATAATCAAATTACGACACTATGTAATAGTTAGATATTATGGGTGGGTATATGGCAGTAGTCCTAGCTACTTAGGAGGTTGAGGCTGGAGGGTCACTTGAGTCCAGAAGTTTGAGGCCAGACTTGGCAATATAACTAGACTCCTTATCCTAATAAAAAAATATAAAAAGGGTTAAGGATGTAACTCAGTGGTAGAGCACATGGTTAGCATGAGTGAGGCCCTGGGTTTGATCTCCAGCACCATGAAAAAAATAGACACAGTGTATTGGTGAAAGAACAGGCAATAGAATAGAAAGTCCAAAATTACAATCAACAGCTTTTTTTTCAGTATTAGTGATTGCTATAGTCAGGGGTTGTGAGGAGAACAATTAGAATCAGGACACAGAATTTGTAGTATTATTTATGATGGTCACCCAAAGTTAACACAAGAAAGTGCAAGAAATCTGTCCATAACACTAAAAACCCAGAATATTCAGCCAAGGGCCTGGATCTCACAAGTAGTGTCTTGCATGAGTCCAGATGAAGACCGAGAGCCCATGACAATGCCTCCCACAAGTCCAACTGGAGGTTTAGCGGCCATGAGAAGGACTCATGCCAGTCTGTTTTATAGATCTGTACTGGGAAGACCCAAAGGTCAGCGGTAGAAGCTATGCCAGCAGGGTGAAGGAGCTGTGCTGGTAGGTTGAGGGTTCTACACTGGAGCTGAGAAGTCATGCTCAAAACAAAAACCAGGGCTGCCCTGAAAAGTACCACAGCCATCCTCAGTGACATGGAGGTCCTGAGCTCCTCTGACGATAAGAACAGTCAAGTACATGCCAGGAAGCCAGCATGACAAGATTCTCCTGGAGATTAAACAGCATACATCTTCCCCTCTAGAGCCAGGAAGTGATGCTTGATGTAAGGACCAGAGCTCCTCCAAAGTGAACCACAGCCACTCTCACCAGCAAGGTCCCAAGCTCCTCCGCTAACAGTGGTCAAACTCACATTGGAGAAACCAGTCATGATAAGTTCCTCCAGGAGAAGGGCTCAAAACAGTAACACTTAGAGAAACCCACAATGCTTCATCTTCTCCATGTCTCTATTTAGTATTAAAATATTTATATAATAAATTGGGTATTAAAATATTTATACATTTTTTCTTTTCCTAAAGTGTGTATCTTTTTTTTGGTGGATTCTGTATATAGCAAGAACCTATAGAAAGATAGTTAAATAAATGGGTGGAAGATCTTAAGAGGTATTGTACTAAATAAGATAGACAAATGGAAAATTTGCATATAAGATGTTCATAGTAACAAAAATTAAGTAAGTTGTTATAGTGTACATCTGGATGGGCTAAGTGGGAGGCTTTGGGGAGATGATTGGTTTATGGGGGCATAATATCTAATTGTGATGTTGGGAGGTAAAGCCTGGTTGGAGAAGGTGGGTCACTGGGGGTGTGGCCTGGAAGGGTCTATCTCCCTCCCTCCTCTCTTGATCTCTGCTCTGTTTCTGCCTGCCATGCCATGAGTTGTTTGTCCTGTGGCATGTCGTTCTGCCTTGGAGCTAACCAACTATGTACTAAAATCTTTACAAACTGTAAGCCAAATAAAAACTTCCTCTTTTAAACTGAGGGTGCTGGCATTGTGTCCTAGTGACAAGAAACAAGCCAATTAAAAATGGGCAAAGGACTTAGACATTTCTCTAAAGATGATCTACAAATGGCTAATAAGCATATGAAAAGATGTTCAATATCACTAACCATTAGAGAAATGCAAATAAAAAGCACAAGATAGTACCTCATACCCATCAAAAGGGTTGAAATCAGTATCGATGGGGATATAGAGAAAATGGAACACTTTTTCATTGTAGTTAAGATTATAAAATGTACAACTGCTGTGGATCTTACTTATAATTTCAAATATAATTCATGCCACTTTTCTCTATGACACGTCATAATTTTTTAAGTCTAAACATTTTATTAATTTTGAAGAATGAATAACAGCCATTTCAGAAACCAGAGACGCTCAAGCATTGATCTGTTCAGTTTCCACACAGCCAAAGTTTACATCAAATGGACAAAAAACAGTATAGAAAATCTATATACAGAAAGATATAGAACAATCTATTTCATAGAAAGCAGGTCAAAGACCTAAATGAATGTAGGAGAACCAATGAGAAGCAACATAGAGCCTTCTTCTGGGGCATAAATATAAACCAGTCCACATAAACAAGAAATTATTTTTCTTTTTTTTTTTTCCTTTTTATCGGTACCAGGGATCGAACTCATGACTGCCCGCTTTGCAAGGCAGGCGCTTATGCCGCTGAGCTCAATCCCCAGCCCCCTTATTTTTCTTCTTGGTCTAAATGCTTGCCTCTGGTCCGGGCTCACAGCAAAGTCCTTTCATTTGAACTGGTTGTCAATCAGAGTTCCCTTCATTTTTGCTTTCTTGGCTTCCAGTTCAGCCTGGGGGAAAAGCAACATATTCTCTGATACATCAAATGAAATTCTTATGTCTCTCCTCAAGCACTCTTTAGTGTATAAACTAGAAATGGTTCTAAAATCCTTAAGCATCTTTAGCAACTGGTCTCCAACTTTTCTGATGTTATATATAGCATACAAAGAAAATATCTATAGGTCAAATATATTCATAGGTAAATGTACAAGGTTGTCATGCAAGACAACTAAGGCAGGGATAGTGGGAGCACTTCCAGAGGGTTGAGGAAACCAGTATTATGGCATACCAGTTATTCTTGAAAGAACAGGAAAAACACCCTTCCAGAACAGTGCTACTTAAAATTGTGTGCTCCCTGATCAGTCCATGTAACATATATACAAAAATTGAAAGCAAATATTTAAAAAACTTGTATAACAATGAGCAGGTAATAAATTAAATTGGTACATACCAATACACCCAGCTACACAGGATGCTGAGGCAGGATCATTCTGGGCCGGCCTGGGAAACTTAGGGAGATAATGTCTCAAAATAAAAATTTTAAAAATGGGCTAGGGATGTAGCTCAGTGGTAGAGCATGCTTGGATTCAATCTCCAAGGCAAATATAAAATTAAATAAAAAAAATTTAAAAAGATGAGGATGTAGCTCAATGGCAGAGCACTTGCCTAACATGTACATGCCTCTGGGTTCAGTTTCTAGAATTTACCCTTTTTTTTTTGGTCTTTTTTGAGACAGGGTCTCGCTATGCAGTTCAGGATGGCCTTGAGCTCACTTTGTAGCCCAGGCTGGTCTCGAAATTGCAAGGATCCTCCTGCCTCAGCCTCCCGAGTGCTGGGATTACAGGTGTGAGCCACCATGCCTGGCTCAGTTTCTAGAATTTAAAAAAAAAACAGTTGAGGCCAATTCGTTTTTTACAATTTAAAAATATACAAATTACAAAATAAAGTAAAAAAAAAAAAGAAAGCATTCATCTTTCATCTTAGAAAACTTGAGAAAAGTCTCAGCCTCATAAGTGTTGGAATTATAGGCAAGGGCTATTTAACAAGTGTTCTCATTTATAGCCTAGATCTTGTACTCAGAGTTCATCCTCAGCAGATTTCTTAAAGGCTTTCCCTGCAGGATGATTGTCCAGAGCAAGAAATCCAAATAGTATAGCTCAGCATCTACCATGCCACTCACCAGCTCTTGAAGTCGCCTCTTGCTCATGCCTTTACGCTCCAGCTGCTTTTCAATCACTTTGGCATTCTGGGCATACGAATCAGCAACTTCTCTCTAAAGGAAAAAGCAGCATCCTTAAGCTAGTACTCTCACTAAGAAATCTGAACAAAGGCCACGATAGCAATTTATGTTATTCAAGTCACAAAGTTGTTATCGAAATGGCAATACTCTGTTCCTTTTCAGCCCTTCATCTTTCAATAATCCAGGAGAGTTCAGGTTTCAAGCAAAATCATTTTTAAAATTACAGACCACATATCTTGGGTTTTGTTTTTTTGTTGTTTTAGTTCTGGTACCGGGGACTGAGCCCAGGACCTTTGCACTGAGCTACATCCTTAACCTTTTTCATTTTTTTGAGACTGGGTTTCAGTAAGTCAGTAAGTGGCCCAGGCTGGGCTTGAATTTGCCATCCTTTTGCCTGAGCCTGCCAGAGTGCTGGGATTACAGGCACACACCACCATTTGTGGCTACTAGTCACATCTCTCGATAAACATCTCTCTTCCTACTGAAGAACCAGAAAGGTACTTGTTGCTGCTGCTAAGGACAGACTCACAAACCATCAGAGCCGGACTGGAAGAAGACCTAAGTCCTTAGTTCAGAGAGTTGACAATTTACTTTGTTTGGTTTTGGTTTATGTACAGTGCTGGAGCTTGAATCCAGGGCCTTGCACATGCTAGGCAAGTACTCTACCTCTGACATACACCTCCAGATGACATAGGAGTTTTTAAATTGAAAATATGAGCTGGATCCAACTCCCTTATTTTCATTTTATAGCTGTTCCTGAGACCCAGGGAAGAAGGCACTAGCCTGGTGTCACGCAGCTTCTTCCTAGTACAGCAGGGGATCTCTTTTAAATTATTTACGGGAACAGATTATATAATGCAAGATGTAAGGAACAGATACTCTGAGGAAGAGACGCTGAGAAACCCGAGGCTTATTTTGTAGCATTATAATATAAATTCTAGCAATCTATTGTTCGCTGATTAGAATGACACTGGACTGGTTTCTTGAGTTCAACTTCAGCATATGCAGAGATGGGGACGGCTATCACAAAGAGAATGAGAGATGCGATGGTAGTTACTATTGTCTTCCCTAATTTGGAACTTGAGGACCTAAAAAGACTTCATCATCCCGTAATGATTTGATTAGTTCTATAATATGCAATAAGTATATAAAGTGGGTGAAGATAGGGACAACTATTTGTAAGAAACTAGAGACAGTTAGATAATGAAGATCTCCAGTGGACTTGCTTTGAAATCTGTATTTCTTTAAATTGTTTTTTTTTTTAATGTTCTGTTCCGTTTTGATATGTTTAATCTTACCCTCTTTGATATGTAAAACAAATGTGCAGGACTGATAATCATATTACTGAGCTTTTGTTCGATCATAGAGCAGAATGGTCTGTAGAGTCACTTTTTGAATGTCATTCTAAATACTTTAATTCTATAACCTGAACAGCTATTTCTAAGATGACAATGTGTAACTTATCAACTGGCAATTTTTTACCTTTTGTTTGTCTGTAATTTTGTATTATTTCTACCCCTTTTTTTATCTCCATGTATTTTTTTTGTTTCCTTTTCTTTAAATAAAAAAAAAAAGAAAGAAAGTGAAATCTCTAATTGTTTTGCTCCACAGAGAGGCTTAGTGAGCCAGAGTCCCCATTCTCCCACCCCCAATTCCAGCTTCCTAGAGAACAGAACCACTTACAGCTTCAATTTCCTCTTCTTCTTCGTCAATGGTAGACACGGTGACAGAGCTGAACTTGCCCATGTCCTTAGTTCTTTTGGTCATCATCACCTGAAGCCGCAGGATGAGGAGACAGTCTAGTTCATCCCAATGGATCCATGAGCCATGTGTGAGTGGGAGCATGCACATGCCTATGCGCGGGGCTAAGGGAAGGGGGCAGAATACCTACCTACCTTCTAGGAAAATACCACTTATCTAAAAGTGCCAATGTTTTTATTTACACTATATTTTTCTAACATTTGTCATCAAGAATTTTAAAGTTCATTTTAAAAATAAGCCCAATTCATTCAATGTTTACACTACAAGTGTAAACATTGTTCACACTAGAAGTGTAAACATTGTTCACACTAGAAGTTTTGAAGGAAATAAATAAGAAGAATAAAAACTTTATTCATCAGGCAACTGTAGAAGAGAAAAAAGAATAGGTGCTGTAATTCCATAACATATGCTTAAAGACAACATTGGCATTCTATCAATAAAGAATGTAGTTCTTAATGCAGAACTGCATTAAGAGCAGTTTCTTATGTACTATATCCTTATTTAAAAATCTAAGACTAAATCTATAACTATATTAAGCAGTCTTACCAAGCGTGCATCTCCTTTAATGATAATTACCTTCTTGGGAGGCTCTTGTTTCTGGGTATATATATTTGTTTTCCCAAAACCCTGGCCAAACTTCACTACTGCTCCATCCACAATGAAAGTCACAGGAGCATTCTTCGGCTGGGACTGGTAGAACAGCGGCAGTCCGCACCTGCAAATAGCCGTGAGTCTCTGGGAGGTCTCAATTCCAAAACCCCAAACGGTGATCAGCAAAGTATACTTAAATTCTGGTAATACTGATGTTTGTGGCATGAACCAGTGATAAGCCCTTCACTGTATTTTATAAAACAACTTGACATGCATCCCTTAAGGTATTGTTAAAACTACTAATCAGATTCCTGGGTCCCTCCCAGAAGATCCTGCTTCAGCGACTATAGGAGTAAGGCCTGGGAATCTGTCATTGTAAACAGTGTCCCAAAGTGATTCTTACTAGATGAATTTAGTTCAGAGAGTTGGGCAACATTGGCTCATACAACTGCTTATGCAACTGCTCTACAGTCAAAAATTGCTACCATTGGGCTGGGGATTTAGCTCAGTGGTATAAGCACCTGCCTTGCAAGCAGGCAGTCGTGAGTTCGATCCCCGGTACTGATAAAAAGGAAAAAGAAAAAAAAAATTGCTACCATTCTTCCTAGGCATCTGAGTAACTGATTTGGGGTGTTTTGTCTAGCATTTTTCTGCTTTGTTTTGCTTTTGCAATGGGGAAGCATAAAGGCCCCACTGTAATGGTTGGTAAAGCATTCATGCAGAAATTGCCACTTTCTTTGGCTGGCCACTATTATATTTTTTGAGCTAAACAACGCAGAACTACAAGAAAGGATAAAACCAATTCCATCCACCTAGCAAGTTTGGGGCTAAAATGCCTTGTTATCCATTGCCTCTGCTTTAATTCTTCTAATCTGAGTCTTTTGGCAGTCAAGATGTAACTATGTAAGACTGAACTTACTATATTTTAATATTTTCATTATTACTAGCCTAAAGTTGGAAATATATACTTTTTTACTTTAAATGAAATTCTTTAAGAATTTAGGTCTATTATCCTATAATTGACTAAATAGGTCTGGACTAAACTACACTACATTTACCATATGCCCCAGTCCCTCCTACTACAACAGAAAACTAACGTTTACACTAAGATTTATACTAGAGTGTTCACAGAAGCTTTACTGGTAATAGTCCAAACCAGAAACAACTCAAATGCCCTTTGATGAATGGGTAAAAAAACTGTGGCATAATAGAATACTGTTCAGAAACAAAGAGAAATAAATGACCAACACAGATACCAACTTGGAAGAATTCCTGAAATATTACACTAAATGTTAAAAAGCCAAGTGCACAAGATACATATTGTACTTAGTAGAACATACATATAGAATTTATATAAAATTTTAAGAATGGCTAAACTGGGCCAGGGATTTAGCTCAGCAGCATAAGCACCTGCCTTACAAGCGCATGGTTATGAGTTCAATCCCCAACACACACACACACAAAAAAAAAAAACAGAAAGAAAGAAAGGCTAAACTATAGTGACAGAAAGCAGTTCCTAACAGAAGAGAGGATCACAGGAAGGAGATTGGCTGCAAAGGATACATGAAATATGGGAATTATTTATATCATGATAGTGATGTTATGACTATTCTTTCATCAAAACTCATCAAAGTGTATACTTAAAAACAGGCAATTTTTTGTTTTGATTTTTTGAGACACGGTCTCACTATGTAGTCCAGGCTGGCCTTGAACTTGCTGCACTCCTCCTGCCTGAGCCTCCCCAGTGCTAGGATTACAGGTGTGCAACACCATGCCCAGCAAAAAATGAGCAAATTTTATTACATATAAATTACATCTCAATTTTTAAAAATTATACTATGCTAAATATTTATTTTTGTGGGTCAACCGGTAAGAGATACAGCTTTGACTAGTCATTTATTTATTTATTGCCGAATGTTTATTTGAAAAGTTTCAAGGTAAATGGGTATGGGAGAAACCAGCTCTGCAGAGTGAAGTTTGTCTGAATAAAGAGAAAAATAGAATAAGAGCAAAAGCAAAGTACATGCTGCATCTGAGAAACATGGTATAGGTTACCAAGCAAACTCACGCACCATAGGCTTGACTAGTCTCTTGAAGAAGTATATAAATATTTGGTTTGAAGGCAGTTGAAACAAGGATAGAGACAAAACATAAAATTACATTCAATTATTATTTTCCAAACACATTATGTTTTTATTTGCCTACACTTGAAGAAACCTATACTGTTCATACTTACTTTGCACACTTCTTCCTGTACTGTCTTTCAATGCCTTCAGGCCTGCACAGAAAATTAAAGTTAAAAAATAAAAAGGTAGGAGCAAATCCCATAACCTATCAGTCTCACCAACTCATTTCTATACATGCTGAAAGTGCCTTTTTAAAAACAGTTTTCATTTCATAGATGAACTGGTTAAACACGTATGAATTTTAAAGATCCAGCATTCCTTCCTTTCTTCAATAAGCATTTATTGAGCCTGTAATATGGGTCAGGTATCTCCGTGACAGAGGAGGAAGAGAAGCCATACAGACTAGCAATTAAAGTTGTAGGAACAATGTTAATAACAACAGCACTTCTATAATCAGTCCTCCATATCTATGGGTTCTATATTTGCAGATTTTGCAAACTATGCATGGATCAAAATATTTGAAAAAACTGTGTAGTAATGAACATATGCAAATTTCTTTTCTTGTAATTATTCCCTAAAAATACAGTAACAATAATTGACACAGGGCTAGGGCTTTAGCTCAGTGGTTCAAGCACTTGCCTGATAAGCGTGAGGTTATGAGTTTGATCCCCAGTACCAAACAAAAAACAAAAACAATTGACACAGAACTTAGACTGTATTAGTATCATAAGTAAAGATGATTTAAAGCACATGGTAGGATGTGAGTGGTTAATATATAAATATATATAAATGCTATGCCTTTTTACATAAGGGATACAAGCATCAGCAGGTTTTGGTACCACATACACAGAGAGGCAACTATGTAGCTTTTATCATATATCAGAAGCTATTCTAAAATGAATGCAGGTACTGTCTCATTTAATCCTTACAACAATGCTTTAAGGTAGGTCATATTATTAATCCCATTTTACAGAAGAGGGAATCTAAGTCCAAGTTTTCATGATTTGCACAAGGTCACAGCACTAGGAAATAAAGGAGGTTGGATTCAAGTCCCACTGTCAAGCTCAAGAGCCCACACAATACTGTCGTAGATAATCAATGCATAAATAAGAAGCTCAATTACACCCACCAGTTGCTTAACAGAAATCTGAGACTCATCCTTGATTTTTCTCCTTCTCTTATACCTCACACTGATATCACCATCAAGTCTAATGGATTTTACCTCCAAAAACACTGGTTTTTTGTTACAGTGCTAGGGATGGATCCACATATGCCTAGGTAAGTGCTTTAATAACTGAGGTACACCCAGCACTTTTTAAATTTTGAGATACGATCTCCCTAATTTGCCCATGCTGTTGTCAAACTTGTGAGCCTTCTGCATCATCTTTCCAAGTAGCTGGGATTACAGGGTTGTGTCACTACCTCTGGCAAAAACAAAACAAAATCTTGAACCTGCCTCCTTTCCATCTTCCTAGCCCATAACCAATTCCCTGGACTATTACAACAAATTCCTGATTTCTGTCATTTTACCCATTTCAACTGTTAATAGTCAATATATCAACACATATGGGGCTGGGGATTTAGCTCAGTGGCATAAGCACCTGCCTTGCAAGTGTGTGGTTGTGAGTTTGATCCCTGGTACCGATAAAAAAGTGAAAAAGAGAAAAAAATATATCAACACATACATGTATAAGTGTAAAATGAAAACTAAATACCCTCTCCACTTACCTAGTACACACCTGGTTCCCTTCCGCAGAGGCAAAATGTTTGGTTTTGTGTGTGTGTGTGTGTTGTGTGTGTGTGTGTGTGTGTGTGTGTATTTATCTGAGAGACAGCTGATATATACCCAAGCAAAAAATAACCCTGAAAGGTACAGACAAAGCAAGCACTCTACATTTTTTGTGGTGGAAGGGAACACTGGAGCTAGAACTCAATCCTTCATACTAAGCTACAGCCACAGCGATGTTTTTGTTCTTTGAGACAGTTAAGCTGCCTAGCCTGGGCATGTACCACCACACTCTGCTTCTGGAATTTTATAGCGGGACGGAGTGCTGGTGATGGAATCCAGAACCTCGAAATGTTCAGTAAGCACTGTACCATTAAGCCCAATATATAAAGAGTACTTTTCCTTTTTAGCTGCACTACCATACTTTACACTGTTCTCTACTCAAATACTTAAAAATGCATCTTATTTTTGTAAAACACACACACACACACACACACACACACACACACACACATATATAGCATACATATACACACATACATATATACAAACCTATTAATGATTCCACATCAATCACTACTTCATTTTTTACAAGAACTGCATTGCATTCCTCTATGGGTAGAACCAAAATGTCTTTTCCCTGTTGGATAAATTCCTAGAAGTGTACATTTTAAACTCGGTAGATACTGCTGAGTCACTACCTGCAGAACCTGAACCAATTTATCCTCATGTATGCAGAGTTGTTTCCCTACAGAACTATATATCACAGAACTGTTTTTCTGCCAATCTCACATGTGAAAAATAAGATTTCCTAATCTGTAGGGTTTTGTTTTGTTTTTTTTTTTTTTTTGTGGTACCGGGGATTGAACTCACGACCTCGCACTTGCCAGGCAGGCTTATGCTGCTGAGCTAAATACCCAGCCCTAATTTGTATTTCTTTAAGAGTGAAGATATACCTCATTTCATAAATGTAATAGCCTTTGTATTTTTTGTGAACTGTCAGTTCATAAGTTTTGTCTGTTGACTTACTTTTAAATTTTTTATTAAGAAAGGGCTGGGGATATAACTTAGTGACATAAATGCCTGCCTGGCAAATGCAAGGCCCTGAGTTCGAGTTCTGGTACCAAAAAAAATTTATATTAAGGAGACTTGCCAGCAGTGTTAAGAGGCCTTACAAATATTTCTTCCTATTTGTCATTTGATATTTTTCCAATGTGGAAATTTTAGATTTTGTTACCAAAGCAACCTTTATTTTTTTTTACCATGTACGTCATACCTATTTAAAATCTTCCTCATTCTGAATTCCTATCTAAAACAAAACTTTTTTGGTACCAGGAATTGAACTTAGGACTTGTGCTTGACAGGCAGGCGCTACACCACTGAGCTAAATTCCCAGTCCTAAAACAAAATACTTAACTACTTATTCTAAGATCTGCTTCCACTATTGTCTTACTTCAAATCATTCTCTAAATACTATAGAGGTAAGAGTAACTTCAGGCACCTGGAACAAGATCTAAAGTCCTTCCCCTGGCCTACCAGGTACCCACTGAGATCTCATACATTGTCTCCTTCCCTCCCTCTGCACCACCCACACCAGTCTTCCTGCCATCCCTTGAACAAATGCACACTTTCCAACCTGTGGCTGTTCACATGCTCTTTCCTCTGCATGGAATGCTCTCACCATGTTGCCATGGCCATGCAACTGCCGTCTTTCTCAGTCTCACTTTCACATATAACCTGATCAGAGGCTTTCTCTGTCCACCTTTTCTAAGAGGATCTCGTGATTCTCCATACTAGTCCTTTGTTTTATTCATATCACTTTCCACAATCATAAATACCTGCTTTTTCTGTTGACTAATTTTCTGTCATCCTGTCCATGAGATCAGAGATTGGGCCACTATACCACTCTATGCCTAGAGCTGACCAGTATAATGGACACAAAATACATATGCAATAAATAATGGCTGAATGAATTCTCTTAAGAATTCAGTTTAGTGGGACAATTATAAACAAGGAGATATATACTTAAATGGAGGAATATATACGATGTAATGGTAACACAGAGGTGGGAACACAAAAATCTCTAGGCTATCATGGAAAGCTTCATGATAGAAAAGGGCATTTCTGGCTGTAGGAATACTACCTATAAAGAAAAGGTAGGTCAGCACACTCTGGAAATTAGAGTATACTATTATTGGGACTTAAAAAATAAAGAGTGTACTATCAATTTTACAAATATAAAGTGATTATAAGGTTGTAACAAGAGCAATTATATGATAAAAAATTAACCTACAATAAATGAACAAGTTACTACAATGAAAAAATGATTCACACTGCCAAAACTTATTCAAAAAGAAACAGAAAATCTGAATAGATTATAAGAGACTGAATTAGTAATCAAAGAAAAAGGTGGAACCAGAGCCTTTATTGTTCAATTTTACCAAAAGTACAAAAAATAAGCCCCATGTTTCACATATCTTTTACACAAAGAGAAAGAGGAGAGAACAGTTCCCAATTCATTCTTTGAGGCCAGAATTATATATGCAGTATAGGGATGTAGCTCAGTGGTACAGTGCTTGCATAGAACATATAAGGACCTGGGCTCCATCTCAACTCCTGCCCCCACCACCACAAAAAACGAAAAGAATAACACACAAAAATCCTCAAAAGACACTGGCAAACTGAATCCAGCAGCATATTGAAAAAAGTATAGGCTGGGGATTTAGATGTGGCTCAAGGGCTTGCCTGGTAAGCATAAGGTCATGAGTTCCAATCACCAGTACCAAGAAAAAAATATCAAACAAGAAAAAAGTATACAACCTGACTAAGTGGAATCTCTCCTAGGAATACATAATTGGGACAACATGCAAAAATCAATCAATGAAAGAATAGAGTTCACAAATAAATGTGTACATTTATTGATCTTCAATAAGGGTGCCAATAACACACAATAAAGAAAGGGAACTCTGCTCAACAAACGGTGATGGGAAAATTGAATATCCACAAGCATAGAAATGCCAGGCTAGGCATGGTGGCACACATCAATACTAGGTACTTGGGAGGCTAAGGTAAACAACCTAAATGTCCATGGACAGATGAGTGGATGCACACACACAAAAATTACTACTCAGTTTTAAAGGAAATCCTACCAACTGCGATAACATGAATGAACCTGGCGGGCATTATGTTACATGAAATAAACCAGACACATAAAGATAAATACTGCATGATTTCATTTATTTGTGGAATCTAAAATTGTCAGACTCATAAACCGGGCATAGTGGCACACTATGTTGCAGACAACACCTGTTGTCTCAGCCACTAGAGAGGCTGAGACAGGAGGACTGTAAGTTTCCACTTGTTTTCTCATAGCCTTTTGTTCACAACACCAGTATTTCTTCCTTTCACAACTGGTAACCTCTTCCCTCAATCAGCCATGAGCTTTTTAACAGTAAACCCTGTGCCTTATTCATTCACAGATCTAGTACCTAGATCAGTGCCTGGTGTAGCAAGCATGCTAACAAAGGCTAGACCGACTCACTGAAATCTGTAATTTGTGGTCAAATTACAATAATCAAATGGCAGGGGCTGGAGATTTAGCTCAGCGGCATAAGTGCTTGCCTTGCAAGCAGGCAGTCGTGAGTTCGATCCCTGGTACCGATAAAAAGGAAAAAGACAAAAAAAAATAATCAAATGGTAATGGAATCACATCTCAGCACCATTTTTCAACAAAGCACAAAAAAGATTCTGCTGTATTAACATGTTCCTGCAGACTGGAACCACCAATGATACATGCAAGATGTCTTATCAAGAGGTTTGTATCACTAGTGGTAGAAACAATACCATTGGGCTGGGAATTCAGCTGAGTGGAACAAGTGCTTGCCTGGCAAGCATAAGGTCATGAGTTTGAGCCCCAGCACCAACAAAACAAAACAAAATAGTATAGTCATACATATACCACCGGTGTTTCAAACCACCCGACAGTGGGACATACAAATTACGGCCCTGTTGTGAATGTGTTAACAGGAATTAGAAAACTACCACCAATGTCAGAATGGACCCAACTAGATGAGCTATTCAACATTAGAGAGGATATTTAAATTCTTCAGAAACAGATCCAGATATGAGTGAAATCCTAGATAGAAGACATTGACCTCTCACCTCCGAAGATACATAGTCTCCTCATCTTCCGTGTTACAAAACTTGTGGGCATGTTTGGCAGCATCAATCACACGAGATCTGTCCCGAGGTCTCATGGGCAGCTTCTCTAACTGACAGTCTAAAAGAACAGAGAAAGTTTGGGTCACTCAAGCTAATCAAAAGTTTTCAGTGGGGCCCTTAATACTGTAAGTTTCTGCTATAACTACTATGTCTTTGAAATCTGTATCAAATTTCCCAATTTAAAATGACTTGATATCAGAATACTTTATTTTTATGTTGTCAAGCCAAAAAAACTTAGATTAATTGAGAAGGTGGGGAGCGGAGTTAGAGAACACTCAGGCAGTTTACGTGCTAGCTCATTTACTCTTCCCAGTGAGACACTGAATGAATAGCAGTACTGCTGACTGTAACTCTGAATGGAGAACAGGGAACAGGTGATCATGAATTCAATATCTAGAAGGTAGATGTGAGAGAAGTATTAGATATCCCAGTGGAGACGATGAAAAGGCATGTGGAGTTTGAGGACAGGTGCAGGTCACCGGTACCGATAAAAAAAATGAAAAAATATTGAGCTATAGGCCTTAAAATGCCTAAAGCCTGAGAGGAAGAAAGGAGACACTTAAGAAAAAGTAAAAGCTGAGGCAAGTGAAAAATCAAGAATGTAGGGGCCTAGGGTTTAGCTCAGTGGCATAAGTGCCTGCTTGGCAAGCTCGAGGTTGTGAGTTTGATCCCCAGTAAAAGAAAGAAAAAAAGAAAAACTGTGTGGAGTCCTAGAAGCAAATCAATGTGTCAAGAAAAATGGGACTGGGGTGTGTGGCTCAATGGTAGAGAGCTTCCACAGTATGCCCCTAGGTTCAAGCTCTAGTACAAAAAATAAATAAAACAGTGATCAACTCTTTGAAAAACCAGTGAGGGAGTTTCAGTGAATAGTGGTAATTGGCCACTGGTACTGGTCAAATGAAGCTCAGTCAGTAACCTTGATAAATACGGTTTAGATAGTGAAGTGGGAAGGAAAGTCTACCAGAAGTCAGTCAAGAAGCAGCCAATAACAATTCTTTTGACAAGTTTTACTAGAACTTTTGAGAAGTTTTGCTATAAAAGAGTCAGAGATGGGCTTAAAGCTGGAGGGAGAATTGGGGATGAAGCTCAGTGACAGCACTTGCCCAACATGCACAAAACCCTGAGATTAATCCCCAGTACTACCACCCACCCACTCACAGTCGCTCTGTATGGATATTAGGGTCAAAGGAGGATTTTTATTTTCATTTATCCTAAAATGAGAGCTATCACATGATATTGTATCGAGCAGAAAACTTATAAAGTACAGACGCAATACTGCTGAAGAGTGTACTGAGAGGAAGGTTACAGTTTATTTTTTCTCTGAAAGAGTTTAGTTTTGAGGAAAGTCTGGATACGAAGTCCCAAGGTTAGGTAAAAAACAGGGGGAAAATGCCATGGAGGAAAGCAGGAATGTGTGGGGAGACTCCAACGGAAAGGAAAAATGCAACACTCTTCAAAGAGGGGTCCCACACCACAGCCACAGGAAGTTCACCCCCAGAGACCTGAAGTCTCGGTCCGGACAGACTCCCTCGAGTCCCTGACTACTCACCCAGAACCAAGACCATCTGGCCGCACAAACAGTAGTAGACATGGAGAGGCTTCTCGCCGTCGTCATATTCCTCGCGGTCCCGGGTGTCGGAGCAAACCACCGACCGAGACACCACTTTCGGCATGTTTCCGGAGTAACCAAGATACTCTGTGGAGGGAGAGGCGCACAGAAATGACGTCACACCCTCGCGCCGAGCCTTTTCACAGCTGTCAGTCAGTCAGTGGCAGTAGCTTCTGAACTTCCGGGCTGTCCCATCAGGCTGAGAGGCAGGGGGGGAACCTTCTTGAGCCGCCCGGAATGCGTAGACTTAGTCGGGACTACTTCATTTGTGACAACCCCAATGTCATTTAAATTACTTATAGTCATAAATATTTATACATCATGTACATATTTGTATATATAAAACCTAATATAAGAAAAGACTATATACATGTCCATAATAAAGATTTTAGGTGTGGCCCTAAATATAATTTTTTTGCAGATTGAACCCAGGACTTTCCTACTGAGCTACACCCCCAGTCCCCACTCCTTTTTTATGGAAATAAAGTCTCGCTAAATATCTAAATTGCCTCTTTACCAAGATTGGGCTCGAACTAGCAGTCCTCCTGTCTCAGCCTCCCAGGAGGCTAAAATTACAGGCGCGCACCACCACACCCGATTTTTATTTTAACAGCAGTATTCAGGATGAATATCTCATGAACTACAGGCATTTTTCTTTAGTTTCCTAAAGTTATAACTCAAATAAAATCCTTATATAGTGTATAATTCGGTAAGTATTAAGATGTTCACTAAGTTATACAAGCACCACGTTATCTATTCTAGAACATTTTCATTCTCTCAAAAAGAATTCCTTTGCCTATTAGTAGTCACTATCTCCGTCCTTCCCAGCCATTGGCAACCACTATTCTACCTTCAATCTCTATAGATTTGTGAATGCTGGACATTTTGTATAAGCGGAATTGTACAAAATGTGGTCATTCATCCAGCTTCTGTCACTTAATATGTTTCCAAAGTTTATCCATATCGTAATGCTTTTTTATTGCATGGATAGATTATACAATAGTTTGTTTACCCATTCATTAATTGATTATCTTTGGCCTTGTTACCACTAGTGGCTTCTACAGATAAGTCTGCTATAAACACTTATACATGAATTTTTGTGAAGAAAACAGTTTTAATTTCTTTGAGGTGTACAATTAGGAATGGAACTGCTGGATCAGATGATAAGTCGATGTTTAACCTTTTGAAGAATGATTAGTGTTTTCAAAGCGGCTGCAGTTTTATATTCCCACCAGCAATGTATAAGGGTTCTGATTTTTCCAACCTCTTGCCATTAATTTTTCTTTTTTGTACTGGGAGTTGAACTCATGACCTTGTGCTTGCCAGGCAGGCACTCATGCCACTGAGTTAAACCCCCAGCTTCTTGCCATTAATTTTTGTCTTTATTATTTTTATAGCCATCCTGATGAGTATGAAATTGTACTTCACTGTGGCTTGATTTGTACTTCCCTAATGATTAATGATGCTGAACATCTTTTCATGCAATTATTGGTCATTTATGTATCTTTTTGGATATATAACATCTATTCATATAACATTGATTACATATACATACATCATATAACATAAAACATCTATTCAAATCCTTTACACAGTTTAAATTAGGTTATTTGCCATTTTATTGTTCAGTTGCAAAAATTCTTTATATATAGTGGATACTAGACCCTAATTTTGTAAGTTATTTATAGTAGACAAATCTTTGTGTTCCACATATAAAGGAACATCTTCCACTTTGCATTCCTCAACTCAGAAACCCTGTCAGGACTGGAAATTTAAAGCAGTCCACCAGCCCTTGAATGAACATGAATTTATAAGACTGTTCTTTTTGTTTTGACTTTTTCAGTGCAGGGGATTAAACCTAGCATCTTGCATGTACTAGGAAAGTACCATTGACTGCACCCCCTACCTTTTAGCATGTCCTTACATTGCAGATTAATCAACTCTGAATAAAGTTCAGCTGTACAGTTAAACAGATTTTTTTTTGAAATATATAAATTTTGGTACATTTACATCAATATCTGAAAAATGCTGCTGGAACTTTAATTCAGTGTGAAATTCCTATAATATATTCACAGCAGATGGGTATAGGAATGTAAATCTTGATTTTTACTTTAACTTTTGACAGTGCAAGAAACAAAGTTGACATGCAGTAGCTTGTAATTCAGTGTTGCTAAATGGAGTAATTTTACTGCAGTATAAATGTATATTTGCACTTTTGTTTTGTAATTTTAAGTTAAAACAATGAATAAACATTATCCCCAACGCTAATACCCAAAAACATTTGGTGTTCAATAATGTAGTTGAGGGTGGTTCTTACCCTTCAGAAATTTGAATAAACTTTGCCTTTGTTAAGCTATTGAACTACTATTGTAGGACAAGTCAAAAATATTCAACTTTATTATTCATGTGGATTGGGGGGGGTCATTTTTGATTTTTGTTATTTTGAGACAGGGTCTCTTACCATGTAGTTCAGACTGGATTTGGTTATGTAGCCCAGGCTGATCTCAAACTCACAATGATTCTCATCCTCCTGCCTCAGCCTCCTGATGCTGGGATTACAGGTGTACACAACCCCACCTGGCTTCTCAACATCTACTTCTGATAAAATTCATGGACCTGACAATGGTTCAGTCCATGAAAGTGAATGAAGCTCACTATTGACACTACTCATTCAATAGCAGAAGATAGAGCCAGGCATGGCGGTGCACACCTGTAACACCAACATTCTAGGAGTTTGAGGCAAGAGGATCCAAATTCGAGCCCAGTCTTGATGATTTAGTAAGACCCTGTCTCAAAATAAATAATAAAAAAATTAAAAGAACAGGGGAAGTAGTTCAGGGAGAGCTGAGGTAAATCCCTATTACTGCGGGGGGGGGGCATTTTAAACAATAACACAAGATAAGGTAGATTCAGTTATTTTCCTGCAAAAGACCTGCTGCTTAATACTGTAACAAACAGCCACGTGACCTAACTGATTTACATTCCACAGCCCATGTATATTTGCCCAACCAAGTCTTTCCCTGCTCCACACATATTTGTAATGCATCTTAGCAGATTCTGCCTCAGGCTGTAGACAGTGTTTTCTTGACTTCTTTGGAAATATTCTGACCTGCAGTTGTTTCACCCAGACTGTACATACAGCCCAGTTCTTCATTCCTTTGAAATTCAGTACTGGCTCCTTGGGCAAACCATTGATCAGTGTAGATCATATCTGTTAGCTCATCAAGTACCCCCCCATCCACTTGAAATCATTTGCCTTGTTTTGGTTTTGTTTTTGTTTAATGGGAGAAGTTAGTGTGGGGGATGGAGCCCAGGGGCTTGGCATGCTAAGCACATACTTTACCACTGAGCTGCGTTCCTAGCTCAGGCCTTCTTTTTAAATTGCCTATTGATCTTGATTCTAGTGTCCTCAACTCTTTGTGCCACTGTTTCTGCTGAAAGGCTAATATAATCTGAAACAACCTCAAGCATACATCTTTGACTTCAGCAACCAAATATGATTTAATGAACTCAGCAACAGTAAATGGCTCTTCTTGCTTAGCTAACAAATGAACCACTCAGAGTTACTTCAATGGCAGCCTCATTTTCATTTTTTATTTCCTTGAAAATTGTTGTTATCTAGGGGCTGGGGATTTAGCTCAGCAGCATAAGCACCTGCCTTGCAAGTGTGTGGTCCTGAGTTCGATCCCTGGTCCCGGTTTAAAAAAAAAAAAAAAAAGTTAAAGGAAGAAAAGTGTTGTTATTTTAAGATAGTCTATATTAACAAATTTTCTTTCTTAGCCTATTCAGCTTCTTTTTAAAAAATTTCTGGTTGTTCCAACCATTGCTGTCCTCTGAGGTGAGACTATTGTGGTGAGTACAAAATCTTGATTCAGCAATTCAACAAGTAGTGAATCCTGCTTTCTCGGCACTAACTTCCAGTGTCTTTAAACCTTGATACACCACACCTCATGTTCCAGTGTCTGTAGTTGGTAACAAACTGCTACTTGTGTTAAAAAGAGCACACATTGAAAATTGTTGCTTTTTACAAGTGGTCCTTTGAATTTATCTCCTGAGATTATTGGAGTCAAGAAAGACCTTTTGATTTTATGTTCTGCTTTTGTTACTTGAATAGCATTTGTGCAACATTTTATCAGTAGAAGTGGAAACAATTAGAACATAAACTGAGTGTGGTGACCTGAAATCCCAGCTACTTCAGAGGCAGAGGCAGAAAGACCAGGTTTGAGGCCAGCCTGGGAAATTTAGTGAGACCTTATTGTAAAATAAAATTTTAAAAAGTGCTAGGAGAGGGGCTGGAGGTTTAGCTCAGCGGCATAAGCGCCTGCTCTGCAAGCAGGCAGTCTGAGTTCGATCCCCGGTACCAATAAAAAGGAAACAGACAAAAAAAAAAAAAAGTCACAAAAAAAGTGCTAGGAGATAACTTAGTGAGCATTTGCCTAACATATGCAAGATCTCAAATCCCAGAGAGAGCAAGAGAGAAGAGAAAAGGGAAAACAATAGGGAGGGGAAGCGGGGGGGGGGGGGGGGGGGAGAAAGGGAAAGGAAAAGGGAGAGGAAGGGGAAGGGGAGGGCAAGAGGGATGGAAGGAAGCTAGGTGGGTAGGTCTGTGGGCTTCATTAGATAACAGAAATAAAAACTCACAGACTTATACTGTGAGACATGAAAGTTTATCTGGTATCTTCTACTGACTCAAAATAGTTTAGGAAAATTGAAATCTGTTCTGTATAATGAAATCTTCAGAATAAAATTTCATAATTTTCCTACTGAAATATTCCTATATTTCACAGTCTTTTAAGAATTCTCAAATCCTTGCCTATGGACAATTTGGAATTTCTTTTCTTCCATGGTGTTGCTAAGACCTGCAAAAGGTATGGGTACATTGCCAACACACTTCCTTTACATTTAACAGCTTCTCATTCCTCAAACCCTGCTCTTTGATGGGAGTGTGCCTGGTTATGAAGAGGGTATTATTTAAGACGACAAGGTGAGATGGGGACAGAAGAAATGCTTGGCCAGCTGTGCTATAGTTAGTATGTTCTAGCCTGACAATTATCTGTGCTGGAAAACTATCTTCTGTGTTACTGCTTGCTATGACAACCCTGCTTCTGATGAGGAGTATGAGGCACAATGTTCCCTGCAACATAGTTCCAATATACACAGAATGCTATTCCCAGATGGATGTCACAGGACCTACACATTGTTTTGATTCATGTTCTTGTTTGTGGAATTTTGGGGGGGGTACCAGGGAGCAAACTCATGACCTCGCACTTGCCAGGCAGGTGCTTATGTCACTGAGCTAAATCCCCAGCTGATTCATGTTCTTGAGTTGTCTTATTTATGTGGTCCCAGGAAGGGAGAAAGACAGGGTTTCAGAAAGAAATAAGCCCATAACAGAGTCAAATATGCCTAGATCTTGCAATGCATTTCTTTCTTTTTTTTTTTTTTTTTTTTTTGTCTTTTTCATTTTTATCGGTACCGGGGATCGAACTCACGACCGCCTGCTTGCAAGGCAGGTGCTTATGCCGCTGAGCTAAACCCCCAGCCCCTTGCATTTCTGATATTTATATCTAGTAGTAGGAGCTCCCTGGTTGTCTTAGTTACTTTTCTCATTGGTGAGACAATATAACCAATACCCAAAGTTACAAGAGGAAAGATTTATTTAGCTCACAATTTGTAGAGGTTTCAGTCCATAGTCAGCTGGCTCCAAGGCAAGGTGGCTTCACAGAGGAGAGCTGTTCATTGGTGGGCAGACTATAGCAAAGCAACAAAGAGGAACAAATCCATTTTTGTTCCTTATAAGCAGCCAGTCTACAAGGATTAGGGCAGGGCTGATCTAGTAATCACCACCCTTAATCTTAGCACCCTTAATCCTAGCATTACACCATGAATCAATCACAAACTCTATTTCAGCCACCTCTGAAAAAGCTCCACCTACGACTGCATGAGGCTTTGGCGGGGGGAATATCTAGACATAAACATAACACCGGTGCATTTCATACTTTCCAGGGCACTCAGTGCTCCTCAATGGGAGACACTCAGTACATCTCTCATGCTCAACATCCTGTAATCACTGATGACTGAGCCTAAATTGCCCACCCTTGCATTTGAGGGTATTTAATCAACTTCTGTCACCCTCGGGTTTTTTTCTTTCTTTTGTCTGTCTTTTTAAGACAATATTTCACTAAGCAGTTCAGGCTGGCCTTGAACTCACTTTGTAGGCCAGGCTGACCTCGAACTTGCAGTGATCCTCCTGCCTCAGCCTCCTGAGTGCTGGGACTACAGGTGTGAACCACCATGCCTTTCTTTCTTTTTTCCTTCCTTCATTCCTTTTCTTTCCTTTATATTTTCTGTTTTGAGAAAGAGCCTTGCAGTGTATGAAGCACAGGCTGGCCTTGAATCCACAATCCTCCTGTGGCAGCCTGAGTGCTAGATCACAGGTGTGCACCACCATGCTCAGCTCTCATGCTCACTATTTCAAGCTGAGGGCTCATTCCCCACTGAAGAACCTCTCAGTTAGCCAAGCTCACCTGGCTACTTCCCCAGACTATGAGTTAGCTCCATGTCCTTGTTCGCATTGTTCTTGCTCTTACTTAAAGTACTTGCATTTTTCTCTCTCAAGATAGGCTTTCATCAACTTGAAACAAAACAGAGATTGACCCATTTCAGGAACCTTGTCCTGACCCCATCATTCTGATGATTCTTCTGCTGTGCAGTACTTCAGCATTTGGGAGTTCATGTACTGTTTCTATATGCCCAGCTATTGCTGTGGTAGGCAGAATTCTAAGATGCCACCCTTCTCGATGATCCTGGTTTCTGTTGTATACATAAACCATCTCCCATTTATTAAAACAAATGCTAATTTAGGTTCTATTGTGAAGAAATTTAGTTTGTTTGCCTGTTTTTTTGGTGCGAGGCTGAAACCCAGGGCCTTGCGCGTGCTAAGCAAATTCTCTACCACTGAGCTACAACCTCAGTCCAAGTAGCAGATTTAATTATCTCAAATTAGGTAGTTGAAGATAGGAAGATTATTCAGGGTGTGACAAACCTAATTAGAGAAGTCCCTAAAGTGGACCGGTCATCTTCTGCAAAAAGATTAAACATGTGAGAAAGATTTGATAGAGTTTCTCTCTTGCTGACTTTGAAGACATAGTAGGCCAGGAATGTAGGTGGCCTCTAAGTTAGAGTGGTACTTGCTTGACAGGTAGCAATCAAATAGAGACCTCAGTCCTGCATCTACAAGGAAATGGACTTGGCCTACGTCTTGTGGTAATTTGTTTCTTGCCTGTTGTTAGTAACATGTCAAGCAATGATAGAGAATCAATGCACTTGTTTTTGAAGATCTTTTGTTGGTTTCATATTTGTATTAATATACTGGATTTTCCTAGATAGGAGGAAAGAAATGTTTGAAATTGAATTTTGTACCCTTTCCCCACCACAGCCATCACATGCTATTAGTGAGACTTGCCTTATCTGAGATGCTGGAGATAATAAGGAACAGAAATCCCTGGTCATGAAGGTACTTGTTGTTAAGCAGCAGCTAAAATCACTACCCATGTTAAGTGCCTTGTGCCTCCTATGTTAAAAACAAATCTCTGCACATCAAATACCTTCTGGACATCGTCACACAAATATCTCATCAGTTCCAAAACTGAGTAAGTCCCACTCAAAATTTACCCTTCCAAACTTGTCCCTTCCTCTGTATATCATAATGGTACCTTCAAATCCCCACTTAACTTGGAACTTAGTGCTTCAGCCTTTGTTGACTCCTGCCCTCTTGCCTCCACATCCAACCTGTTGCCAAGTCCTGTTCATCTTCTCCCTTCTGTCCTTTATTGACATTGCTGGTTCAGTATCTCTCACCTAGAATACCATGAGAGTCACCTACCTGCTCCCCTGGAACCAGTCTGTCATGAACATAGCTCTAATGATGTAACTTCCCTGCTTACTTACTTTTCAAGAATCCACTAGCTTGGCATTTAAAACTCTCTATGAGGGGCTAGTGATTTAGCTCAGCAGCATAAGCACCTGCCTTGTAAGTGTGCAGTCGTGAGTTTGATCCCTGGTACCGATAAAAATGAAAAAGACAAAATAAATAAATAAATAAAACCCTCTATGATTTAAACCTACCTTGCTCAGATTTTCTATAACTCTTAAAATAGGTACTTTATCTCCAGTTATTTTGGATTGACCTTTAAAAATTCTTCTTTCATATTGTTATTGTTTTTCAGGTTCACATACTGTGACTGACACAAGCAACTTTTCTTTGTGCACCTTACCGTCGCTTTGGCTTCAGACCCACTGTCCTACCAATTCTCTGCATTGGGGATATTCTCATACTTTGGACTCTTCAGCACGCATACTAGCCGCTTGGCTTGAACTGCCAAGGGGAAATGTGGTTCCAGAGCCAAATTGTGAGTGACTAGAGCTAAAAAAAAAAATCCTATTGTTTGCCTTAAACTCTCATTCCTTTCCCCAAGATATCCACCATTTTATTTATCACAGCTTTGGGGTGCTCACTGGCTCAAATGTTAGGCTCCAAATCTTTGACGTCATCCCACAAAAACCGGACTCAGCACCCTTTCCTAGTCAAGAGCAATTTACTCGGTTTGCTTTTTCGAGATTGTAATCAGTCACGTCCCTTCCCTAGTTTCTGGTGTCCGCAGCTGTGGGTACCCTAGAGTTCCCGCTTTTTGAGAACTAGTTTTGCCTCCTTCGGCTCCTTCTTGGATTAGTTTGGCACTTCCATCTTCCTGTCCCCTCTCTTGCTTCCCCCATCGCAGTCATAGTGTCCACATTAATAAGGGATCTGGTGTCAAAAGTAAAACAAGAGGGCAGAAAACTTCCCAGGCTTCTAGTAAGCTTTCCTTTGCTCTGAGACTTGCTTTTCACCCCTGGACCAGCCAGGCACCACTCCCTGCCAGCTTGCTGGGCTTTAATGACCTAAGCAACTTTTGCTCCCCTCCCCCGGCTCCGTCTTGGTTCGGCCAGTCCGACATTCTGCATTCCCCCCCCCCTTCCTTTCAGGTTGGTTCAGCCCCTGTCTACTCCGGGGTGGTGCTTAGCCGGCGCCAGACAGACCCTCGACTTCTGAGGGGTAGCGCTGTGCCTCTAGGGGCTTCCTCCTCACCTTCGGCTTCTCCATCCTCCTCAGCCACCTCACCGTTTGCGGGGACCCAAGACCCTGGTGTATGCCCCACCCTTGACCCTGCTAGAGATATGTCCACCCCGGCTCGGCGGCGCCTCATGAGGGACTTCAAGAGGTAAACCGTCGGGGCGAAGGAGGCCGGGGGCACAGGGCGGGTCCCCAGCGGACCCTGAGGGCGGGAGTGGGGGCGTCAGAGAGCGGCGGCGACTGTCGGACTGAGCGGCCTGTCTGTTTCTCTGAAGGCTGCAGGAAGATCCTCCAGCTGGAGTCAGTGGGGCTCCGTCAGAGAACAACATAATGGTTTGGAACGCGGTCATTTTTGGGTGAGTTTACGTTCAGGGCGGCGACGAGGGCTGCGGGACTGGAGCAGGCTCGGTCTGCCCTCTAGGGCAGGGGCCTGGCGAAAGCTGAGGTGGAAGGGAGAATGTTTGGGTTTGGCTGGGCCTAGGCGCCTCCCCGGAGCCTGTGCCTCGATTAGCTCAGTTCCCGTTGCCAGGGGAGCCCGTGGGGGCTCTAGGGGGGCGGAGTAGGGAGTGGTGGCGCTTGGGCGCGGCGGCCTACACCGGGTTCCCGAGCCTGACGTGCGCTGCCGGTGGCCTTTGGGCCAGGCCGCGGTGTGATCGGAGGTAGCGGTGGCGGCAGGGGAACAGCCCTCTCCAGAGGGGAGCCGAACAGAAAGGGTCTCTGTCCCCAGGAACTGATCATTTGTTTCTTTTGCAGGCCTGAAGGGACCCCATTTGAGGATGGTAAGAAAGAGTTTCTCTACCCGCCTTTCAGGAGCGTGACAATCTGGGGAAGGGGTTCCCATTCATCTTGCAAGTACCTCCTGCTTAGTAACCTGCTTCTGCCCAGCTTCTGCTTACTAAAGGCTTGAGTGGAATCCAGTGTGTAGCAGGTCGTTCTGTGTATTGTCTGCTTGACTAGAAAGGCACCTGTTTCTTTGGGTTTGTGAGTGTGTGTGTGTGTGTGTGTGTGTGTGTGTGTGTGTCTGTGATTTAACCATTCTTGATGGGGCAGTGACTTTCAAAAAGGAACATTGTAGCACTGGTGTTAAGGGTTCTTGAGGTTTGATCTGTGATGCTGCTAAACTCCCCACCCATTGAGATATTGAGTTAGGATGAAACCAACCAGTTCTTGACAATCAGCAGAGACCCCAGAGATCATCTGATTCAGAATTCTATCCCAAGGACAGGGATTGTGGTCAGCAGGTGCTTAGCAGGTGTTTACTGGGCACTAAATGGATGCAAGAGTCCCTTCCACACAACTAAATGGTTTCTACAGTCTGAAATTGAATGCCTGTTGGTTTCACTACTCTGAGGGTCTTAAATGCCTAATGTGAGTGTATATTATTTCTTGGTTTTAAATGAATTTTCAGTGTGTGCTTTCAAGACTTTATGATCAGTAATCTCAAAGAAGCTTTAGAATTGAGGTTTACAGCTTTCGACCAGTGTGCAACCTACTTGGTACTACAAATAACAGTAGGCATAGAAATTTTAGGTAATTTAGGTTTAACTTTTAAAACACACATTATTTGCTGTTCAGAAACTTTGTATTGTAGGGTAATTACAGATTCATGTGTAGTTGCAAGAAGTACTAGAAAGAGAGCCTGTATACCCTTTACTCATTCCCCCTCCCACATAACCTTTCCAACTTGGTAGCATCTTGGATGTCTACATTGAAGCACCACAACCAGAAAATTTACAGTAACTTAATTTTTAAATGCACTCGTTTGAGTGTGTGTTTAGTTGTCCATTATTTTTTGACAGTTTTATACATTTAAATGATGGTTAAAGGGATTTGAGCTCATAAAATTCTCTAATATTTGAAGTATTTAAAAAATAAAAAGATATTCCTGTTGTTTTTTCTCAATGATTTATCTTCTTTTGGTCACATGGAATTTTGCATATGTATATACACTCACTCCCTTGAGTTTGAAGGTGGGAACAAAAACAGTTTTGCAACTACTTAATATTTATGTTGCTGAGTTGGATTGCTTTTTGATGCTGTCAGTCCCCAAACTACTGTGCGGTAAGTAAAGATCAACCAATTCTTTTCTTTCTTTCTTTTTTTTTTTTTAGATCAACCAATTCTGTACTTTGTCTAAAATCCCCAGATCTCCTTAGGAAATTGTAGACCAGTGGTGGCAGGCCTGTGGCATGTGTGCTGCAGTAGGGTTAGTTATCACTGAAAACTAAAAAAATTGCCATCACTGTGGTAAACAATTCACCTGAATATCTTTGGTTTCCTCTCTGTTCCCCCTCTGGGTAAATATCACTACTCTTTGGTGCTGTAATAAAAAGAAACAATAGGAGAGAGTGATTCTAAGGGCATACCACTTTGGTATAGTGAATCATTTGAACTGATAGCAAGAGCTAGCTAGACTTACTTTTCCCTACTAGATTGGTGCTAATTCTTTATCACTAAACTCTATTAGTGCTGTAATTGCTGTAGCTCTAGTACACTTTGTTTTCATTGGCTTCTTTTTTCCTCAGACTATTTTTTGCTAGGTAGAGCTGTATTAACAGTATATCACTTTGCTAGAGGTTGGCTACTTAAAATTTCAAGGGTACTTGTCTTGTTCTGAGTGGCACAAATTGAAAAGGTACTTATGGAATCCATTATCTACCTGGACCTGTCCCCTTTGACATTACTGCTGGCTGTATTTTTGATGATGTGAGACTATTCTGGCATTACTAAAGAGAATTACTCAGGCTAAATAATAGTACCCTTCTCTGATTCATTTTGTCAAACAGTATGCTATCTATGGATGTTTCCCCAGGTCCCTGGAACTCTTACTGAGGCTACAAGAAATAGTTTGACCATTTTTTGAGTACTCATAGTTGTAGTTGAGGAATTTATTTATTTATTTATTTATTTATTTATTTTTTTTGTCTTTTTCCTTTTTATCGGTACCGGGGATCGAACTCACGACTGCCTGCTTGCAAGGCAGGCGCTTATGCCGCTGAGCTAAACCCCCAGCCCCTAGTTGAGGAATTTATAAGTTAAGGAAAAAATTGGTTTAGGAACAAACAACATAGGTAATGCTGCTGCTTTCATTGTATTGTTATAAATCAAGAGCCTTCTAACTACTTTTGCTTCTTCATTGTAAACGATTCATGGTACAGGTTTTGGACCTTATAGAGGGAATTTTGCTGGGAATTTAGCTCAGTGGTATAAGTACTTGCCTGGCAATCACAAGGTCATGAGTTCAATCCCTGGCATTAAAAAAAAGGGAAATTTTAGGAAAAGGAATTCTCAAAAGTAGTTTAAATTCATTTACTTGAAGTAAGAGGAATATATCCTGATGTGGTTATATTGCCAAAATGTGTATGTGTGTGTCTGTATGTGTATGCCAAAATGTGTATGTGTATGTGTATGCCAAAATGTTTATGTGTGTGTCCTTGTTAAAACATATTAGTATATATGCTGAATACAAAGGTTATAAGGAATATTACTCATAACATCTAAAAATTGTTAGTAGACATGGTAAGGTATTAATATTTGCTTTTTATAATAGATGTCTTCTTAAGAACTTAGAAGTGTAAATCTTTTCTGTTTTAAAAGGATTCAAAGTCCATTAAGGATGATCTTAAAGTAAATAAATCCTTTGAGTTTTGGTGCTGTCTTAGAAATCAGAATTTTCAGTTATCAAAAATTTATAAATTATATGTACTTTGCTTTTTCCTCAGGGGTCACAAAGTAGTAGCGCAATGGCAGAAAACACCTGCAAAGGGGATTTCTTTAGGCAGCACAATATTTTCAAAAATTTGAATTTGTGTATAACTTTAAGCAGAATATACATTGTCTAGTTCAATCACATCGGTTCTTATTGCCATGCACCAGCCATTTAACGTGTTATGTAATTACTCTGGTCTCTGTGGATAGGACTAATGTATACTCTTGTTACATTGGCCTCCTCAGGAAGATAAACAAAACCAGTAGAGATTGTGTACAACAATGGTGAGAGTTACATTTTTAGTTATTTTAGAGCTTAACTTCTCAAATACTTTGAGTGTAAACTCTAGTAGTAAATCGTATAATTTTTTATAACTTATTACTTGGTTAGATCTCAGAAATTGTATTATACTAAAGAGATTCTGATTGGTTAATGTGTCTAAAAGTATGAAATATTCCCTTTTTAATGTGTACATTGAATAAGGTTTGGCAAGTCTTAATTTATATTCGACTAGACATAGTTTGCTTTACTTCTAAAGATATTAAAAACTGTTTTAAAAGATTAACTTCATTAATTTTTGGTAGCTAGGAAATCATCTTGTTGAAGCTCTGGTCAAGTGTTAAGCAGAAAGCTCAAGTAAGCCACCAATATATATGCTAAGTTTATATTTAATCATGAGTATTTGATGTGTGCCAGAAATCAAGTGCTACTTGATATCTGAATTCACTAGTTGTATATTTCTTACCTGATAGTTAAGCTTTCATTATATTTGATTCCTTTTTAAGGAATAAGCTTTCATTATATTTGGTACCTTTTTCGGATCAAAAGGTGTGAGGTTTTAGAATTATAGCTAAAATAATTGCCCCTATTTATGGAGTATTCATTTTGTGACACTGTGTATGTGTCTCTCACTTAAGCCTTGTAACAATACTGTGGTGGGAATATTATTAACCTCACTTTACACATGAGGAACTTGAGGTGTGGTCATGTTGAGCACTTTTCCCAAGGTATCACAGCTAATAAGCAGCAAAGCAAGGATCTGACTGAGCCCTGGCCTAACTTCGAAGTTTGTATGCTTACCCAGCAGTGTTCTACTTTTTTTTTTTTTGCTGCTGCCCACCTTTATGTGTTGCTTTACAACTTTTACATTCTTAATGTTTTTAATTTAAGGTAGCTGGCATCTTGGTGTGTGATTAAGCCTGCCCAGTTATTTCTTGGTGATAAATCATGCACCTATAAATTTAATCATATTTTAAAAAGACAAAAAAAATTTAATCATATTGCAGCATTGGTCCCAATGTATTTACATTTGAGACTCATAAGGAAGCTCAAACTTTTGAACACTTTACCACTCCCATTTTTTCTTGCATATTAAAGTGTGAATAATAATGAAAAGGAAGAACTATGCTTTCTTCTCAACAAAGTTTTTGACCAGATGGTAAGGTGGAATATGTTCTGAGACTATAGTATAGTATGTTTATCCACTCCATAATATTTTACTTCTTTTCCTTAGATATGATATATAGTATCTGCAGATGTGGCTTCCCAAAAGAAAATAGTGTATAGAGTGCCAAGTTGGGGGAATATAACATGTCTCTACATTTTATTTTAAGCCGGGTATGGTGGCACATACCTGTAATCCCAGCACTCAGGAGGCTGAGGAAGGAGGATTTTTGCGAGTTCAAGACCAGCCTGGGCTTTAAAGTGAGCTCAAGTTAAGCCCAAACTGCATAGTGAGACCCTATCTCAAAAAGACAAAAAATTTATTTTATATTTATTTTGTGGTGCTGGAGAGGGAACCTGGCACCTTGTGTGTACCAAGTATACTCTGTAACATTTAGCTTAATCCCTAGCCCTGTGCCTCATTTTTAAATTAAAGTTTTGGACCACATGGTCATACTAGCTTTTAACTTTGTTAATAAATTGATCCTAGGAGTTTCATAGTAGGACAAAAACTTTTTAGTGTTATTATGTAACATAGTAGCAGGATGATTGCAGTATTCTTTTGTTTCTATACAGTAGTTAACTTAATGGCAACAAGGAAGAAACAAATTGCAAACTCTCAAAGAATCAGCAATAAATTATACTCTTATCAGATGTGTGCCCTATTGTATTACAATAAATAATTTATTAAATGACCAGAGTAATACAGTAGAACATGCATCACCTTATACCAGATAGTAACTGATTCCTTTCTTAGGTTTACTTGAAGAGATTTGAGTCAGGTAAAAGAATTGCTCAATTGTTTTTTTTTTTTTTCATTTATTTAACACAAACATTTTGAAGGACAGCATTCCCAGATCTCAACATCTGATGATCCCTGTATGAGATCCAGTTTCTCTATATCCCAGTATGCTTTATAGTCTCCTTGTTATCTTAATTGTCATTATGTTCAAGAAAAATAATTTTTTCAATAGCAGCCTAAACAAACATCATTAGAAACATAAATTTGGAGGAGTCATGAATACAATATAAGCTAAAAGTAGTTTTTAAAATTATTTTAATGATTAATTCCCTCCATTAGTGTAAATAATTGACAATTTTATAGTAAAGTACTTTGAGTCATACTTGGGGTTTTTTATCTCATTTAATTAGTTTGAATACTTAAGGGTTTTTAAGAGAGATTATTTTGTTTCTGGCTTACATTTTTTCATTATAAAATCTATTCCTTGAAAAAAATTGTGAACATTTTCATACTTCTACTTTAAAAATGTTATTGACTTATAGTCTAGGATTGGTTTTTGAACTTCTGTGCTTTTATGTCTACTTCCTTTAAAATCACCTGAGAGTTTAAGATGACAACTGACTGAAATAGGCCTTTGAAATCTTAGTCTCCTATAGGATGAAGGCCAGATTTTGGGACTATTGTATCATAAAGACATTTTCAAAATGCACAGTACCTAAAGTTATCCTAGAGGCAGTAATTTTGAGTTTATGATGGCTGCCTTTGTGTTTGGAGAACAATGTCAGAACAAAAAAAAATCACCTTCAGATGGTGGTTCTTAGAATATCTGTCCATCTTTAGAACAGTTCTAACATTTATTTCTTACCTGCTGTCTTTTCTCTCTGTGTTGTAGCTTTGCATTATTTCATTTAGTACTTGAAAAAACTCAAGTAGCATTAAAAACAAAATTACTAATAAAGTGGTAAATAACATTTTCTTAACGCTCTTTTCCAACTACAGGAACATTTAAACTTACAATAGAATTCACTGAAGAATATCCGAATAAACCACCTACAGTTAGATTTATCTCTAAGATGTTTCATCCAAATGGCAAGTATCACTTTTAATATAGTATTTTAAGCTGCTACCATATTTATTATGCTGGTATTCATACTTATTTATTTATATGTAGTACTTGAGTTTTTGCTTAGACATCTTGCTGTTTCCAGAAATGTGAAACTTGTTCATAGTGATTGTTGCCATCTTTATACTATAGTTTTAGGACTGAAGCAATAAAGATACTTTCCCTCTGCTTGGATTCAAAGCCTCCTGATTTTGATGATCTCTGTCACTTATTAAACAAAAAAAAAAGTACAAACAACATTTTTTTTAATGCTGTGCTAGATTGTAGTAGTCATATGTTGTAATTATCTTCACTAGCATTTAGAACAATAGTTTTCAGCTTTGCATGTAGATCAGAATTCCCATGGAATGTTTAAAAATTACAGATGCCTTGATCCCATTCTAGACCTGCCAAGTATCAGATTCTGTTATTAAGGGCCATGCATACAGTATGTTAGAAAAGTGCTATAGCTGTATAAGATTCTAAATTTTGCTTTTTTCTGCTTTTAATATTTCAAATAGGAGATAGTTTACAAATTGGGTGCACTGAATTTCTCACAATTGTATGAACAGGGACCCTGTTAGAAAATATGTATAAAAAAAGGAAATGTGTATAATTTTCTGGAAAATATGGTAGGTCTTTTTAAAAAAAATGAGCACTAGGTATCCTCCCGTTATATACTAATCACATTTCATATTCTCTGATCATCCTGATTATTTGACTAGTAACAGTTATGATCTATCTATCTTTTTAGGCAAGTACTGGGAAGCAGTACTTTTTTTAAAAAGATACAAAGTATCTTAAAACTTCAAATGCGAAGTATTGTTGACTATTTTTGTTTTGACTGTATTAAAATCTTAGCAATCTTGTTTTTAATATACCTACTTCTGTGCTCTTTCAGTCTACGCAGATGGTAGTATATGTCTGGATATACTTCAGAACCGTTGGAGTCCAACTTATGATGTGTCTTCCATTTTAACATCCATACAGGTGAATTTTCCTTAATGTGACTCTGGCCTTTGATATATTTACATAAATGATTATTTTTAAAGTGGTAACTAAGAACTTCTTATTTTTAGTCAGAGTGTTTTACAGATAGAAAGTGGTAGACATTATGACTCTAACCACCAGAATACAACCCAACCCAGACACACACATTGTGTGTGTCTTTGCCTAGCCACTTGCACCTAATGTAACTGTAGGTTAGCATAGTTAGCATATTAGTTTAATAGGCTAAAGACAGCAAATTTAAACTGTTACTTACAATTCTGTTGTCACTACCTGATTAAATAGGTGTTTGTCCCAAACATGTATTTTTTGCATTGGAGACATGACATTTAAATATTTTTCTCTGTAGTCTCTATTGGATGAACCCAATCCCAATAGTCCAGCAAACAGCCAGGCTGCTCAGCTGTACCAGGAGAACAAGAGGGAATATGAAAAACGCGTTTCTGCAATCGTAGAACAGAGCTGGCGTGATTGTTGACCTCAGGTGGAGCAGAAGAAGCTGGCTATAAGAAAAATATGAATTGATGTGTTTATCACCTTCTTATTCCTCAATGTTATTACATTTACTTTATTAAAAGCAAAATAGCTGTTGTGCTGTTTCCATCTTCCCTTGACGAGTTTTTCCTACCCCTTCTACCCTCTTGTTAAACATCAAAAAACACCCTCTGAAATCAAATGTACTGTACCTGGGTTACTTGCAAAAATTACTAATGCTTAATATTTTGTTGTGTAGCTCATCTCAGCTTTCAGGCAATTGTGTTACTATACTTTACACTAAATTTTAAAAAATGAATGTTATACAGTGGTTCTTATGCATACTTTGATGACCAGGATATTATTTTTAACAAAATAATTTGCTAAAGTGTGTTTTGTCCTGGCCGGTTTTCCCTTGTGTGGCAATTAGAAGTGACTGTGTGGCCTGTAGAAAACCAGGAAACAAATCGATATAAACATCCATTTTGAAAAGGTAATGGAGGCTAAAAAATTTCATGATACTAATTCCTAAGCAATACAAATGGCAAGATGGTATTTATTGGTAGGAAAGGAGAATGTTAAAGGATCCAGCAAAGGGAGTACAGCAAGAGTAACTGAGAGTTTCAGAATACTGGTCTTTTGAGTTTTTTGATTTTTAAAGAGGTGTGGGAGCAAGGAATGGAAACAATCATCAGTTTTTGAGTTAGGGGAAGTGGAAGAGATCCTTTCATTCTTTGAAGTATTGCCTGAGATAAACTTACAATCTTTCATTAGTTTTAATGAAGGAAGGGAACATATCTGGCAAACTTTTTCATTCAAATCCTGAGTTACTGTTGCATGCTTTAGTTTCTTCTTCCCCTTCTGTGTTATGAACTTTAAATCCAACAATTACAGTCTTTCTTTGGCTATTTATACTTTTAGCTATACAGTGTGAGACAAAGCTTGTAAATGTTTTGTCTAATTTTCATTGTTGCCTTTATGCATTTATCGCTCTTCTAACTTTGCACAAGTA
Source organism: Cavia porcellus (assembly GCF_034190915.1). Lineage (NCBI taxonomy): Eukaryota > Metazoa > Chordata > Mammalia > Rodentia > Caviidae > Cavia > Cavia porcellus. Next base: position 80,676,216 of record NW_026947486.1, read on the forward strand.
ACCCATGTAAAAAATGTACATTTTTCAAAAGTTGTAAATAAAAATAACCTTAAAATTTTGTAGTTGAAGTATAATTACATGTTAGCTGAGTATGAACTTTTTGGGGGTTCTCATACCTACTCATCTTCCCCCTTTAAATTAAAAAATTTTAAAAGTTTTAAGGCAAAAATACTGTTGCTGGGAGTGGAAGAGAAGCTAGTAAATACTATTGGAGAGAACTTTTTTTAGACTATTTATGATTTTTTAAAAATTTTTCAGAGTATAAAATTATTAAGTTACTTCAGTATACCTTGTGACCAATCAAGGGAATGAAGTTGAGATAAGGAGAAAAGAAAAAACCTAGGTATTTATCAGTGTCCTCAAAGTCCAAGATTTGTTGATCCTGACATTCCACTTCCTAAGAAGCCCTATCTGAAGTGGTACCAGACTATGATTTAAAATAGTGTTTTCAGTCCTATGCAAAGTTTGTGAGTACAGGTATCCTCTATTATCTTGCTTAATTTTAACTTCTGAGGAGCAACCCATCTCAATTTGGTTTTTGTTTGTTTGGAGACGGTCTCACTATGCAGCCCAGACTGGCACTGAACTCAAGAAATCATGCTGCCTCAGCCTCCTAAATGCTGAGATTACAGGCATGTGCCACTATGCCCAGCTCCCATCTTAAAGAGAGCAAAATAAAGAAAATTCTCATGTCTTGGTACTTGGGACACCAAATAAAATGAAGATACTCCATTGTCCTTTTAAGACATGAGTGCTTAAGCCTCAACCAGAGGAGTGGGGGTTCAATCTGTAACCAATACCACATTAACTGGATTATTTTACCTCAAGTGCTTTTCTGCTTCAAAATAAATCCCCATTAATTGAGTCTTCCTTTGGTGGACTGTTCTACGTTAATTTTTTTTATCCTGCTGTGGTGGGGTACCTGAAATAGGACAATCATACTTGAAGAAATTTAGGATGAGACTGCCAATGGGCAGACCGGCTAACATTTTAGTTTGTACACCTCAAACTATTCCCAGCCTTTCTCCCAAAAGATCCCTTGTCAAAAGTGCCATTAACTATCCCCTGGAACTCTTAATGCTAATTGACTTTTTCCACTTTACAATGTTTAGCAAACCCCACAGGCTGCCTATAGTAATAACTAAGAAAACTAAGGCAGCCACCTTCAATTCTGTACCTGCTTATGTGGGAGAGGGGGTTCACTGAAGGCTCAAAGTTGTAACTTGAGACTCCTCTACTTAGGACCCATCTCAAACCCTGGAGTTTACTCAATAAAGTGAATGCATTGCTCCTAAAAAACTCCAACAGAATGAGTGAGATTTCCATTCATTCTGCAGTCAAAGGGAAGGGAAAAAAATGCAAAAAAAAATAGATCTCTGAGATTCAATGTTTTATATATGTATTTTCCATTTCTTTGAAATAGCAATCATTGTTTTAAAATTTTGTTTTGTTTTTTGAGACCAGGTCTCACTATATATTTCAGGCTGGCCTAGAATTCACCAGGCTGGCCTTGAACTTGGTGGCGGTCCTGCCTCAGCCTCCCGAGTCCATATATACATGTATATATATATATATATATATATATATATATATATGTATATACATATACAAATGTATATCTATGTATGTATATATACATATATATATGCACACATGTGTATATATGTATAAAATTGAAGAGTTCCTCAGTATAATAATTTAAATGATCCAAATAAAACTTGAAACTATTTGTATACTGTATAGGTTTTATAGTAGATTGCTAGGCTAAAAATGACTGCTGTCAGGTGCAACAGTGCATGCCTATGCTGTGGACTCGGGAGGCTGAGGCAGGACAGCCACCAATTTCAAGGCCAGCCTGGTGAATTCTAGGCCAGCCTGAAATATATAGTGAGACCTGGTCTCAAAAAACAAAAATAAAATTGTAAAACAATGATTGCTATTTCAAAGAAATGGAAAATACAGCGACCAAAAACAAAATAGAATAAAGTTTTTAGTAGTGCATTCTTGCCAACCCCATTTCTTAAAATCATTTTATTCTCAAGTAGTTAAGTGACTGCTCTAATTTTGCATCTACCACAGCTGATCTGTGAAGTTAGGGAACATGGCCCCCTCAAAATCAGAAACCAAATTTGTACATACCTGACCTAATTATTTGAGAACCTTAACTACATTCATCTTCTGTTGGGCTCATTTAAAGAAATCTGATTTATATGTAACATTTCCCTACCTTTCTTCTAAAAAACCCAATTTGGGAAGGAAAAACCAAAGAGAGAAACAAATACAGCTTTCACATCCCATGATTTTCAAAGCCACTGTTAAGAGAATCAAAGACAGGTTTTACTAACTCACTAAATCACAGCTTCCCAAGGTTGGTGATAACCCTTGTAGGCTAAAAACAAATTATAAAGCAGATGTGGTGGCACATGCCTGTAAATCACAGTACTTAGGACTGAGGCAGGAGAAACATCAAGTTCAGGGGTGAGCCTGGGCTACATAGCAAGCTGAAGGCCATCCTGGACTACATATAAAACCCTGTGTCAAACAAGGACACATACTGTTGGAAGAAAGTAAATACCACACACTCTGTCAGTCACTGTAAGTGCCTATGGGAGATCCAAGTATAAAGGCTAATCCTTTCATATTTTTAAAAGTCATTTAACTATAGAATCTTAGTGTAAAATATTTTTAAAAAGAAAATTACTACATATTGTGGGCTACTTATTCATCAAGCACAGTGCTTAGTGTTTAAGACACTACAAACATAATCATCTTCAACATTATTCCATTGATGTTTAACTATCACTATTAATATTCATCAGTGCTGTTACAGGTGAGTTTACACTTGTTTACCTGAGATACAAAACCAAAATCACGTAACAGTGATCAGCTCGATTTGAAGCTGGCATGTAGATGCACAGGAAAAAATGTGATGGGTAACTGATAACTATTTTTTCCCATCTCCTAAATCATTATGCTGATACACATGTGCTCTGGGGTTGAGATATTTTCTGCAAATACCACTTCCCTTCTCCAAACGCCCGAAGTGTTTCTACTAGGCTGCTGCCCAGAAATGAGCACACCACCATTTTGATTAACTTTGGCTCTTTTTTATTCAGGAAGCATACACTAATTCTTTTTATACACTTTCTTTTTACATTCCAGAAATAAGCGAAAATAGCGGTTTTAAATATGTTACAAAGTTGGCTTTGGGGGCTTAATAAGCTTTTTGAGAGAGGGACCAGCCAACTGACCTTTTTTCATCAAAGCACCAATGTATCTTCAGTCTTTTACCAAGCTCCACCACAGCTGTGGTTGCCCTGGATGTGCTGTGTATCCAAACTGTGTGAAAGCTACAAGGAAGAGTTGCTGTGAGTCTCTCTGCAAGGCACCAAGAACAAACAGTTCCAGCTTCCTTTCTTCAGGTTGAATCAAAGTTTTTGAAACTTTTCAACCGCTCTCTCAAGTAGTGCTCTCTCAGCATGAAGACTAGAATTTGTTAAAACCCATATATCACAAGATACAGTAAATCACTTCCAATATTCTGGAAATCACATGTAGAAGTTATAAATAAAAGAACACTAAAATTACTTTAAGAAAGTTTTACATCATTTAGTTGTAAGGACATTTACACATATAGTTTACTGTTAAACATTCTATACTGGCTTCACACAAAGATGAAAATAGATAATACAAAATGATCTGACGTTTTCAGTAGGTGTGGAATTAAAACTGTTGTTTTACTGAAGTCAATAGCGACTTTACATATTGTAGCAGATTGCTGTGCTATGCCCTTTAACATGAATTTCTTGGGGTGAAATTCCATTTGGATGTGTTCTTACTTGTATGAACCTCTAAAATCTGAGGGGCACAGCAATGTCAAAGACACAAACAGTGACTGCACAATATCATCTGCTGGATTAAGCTAATACAAGTGGATAGAATTCTTTAGCTTCCACTATCTAATAGAGCACTATATGAAATGGACAAGGTGAAACAGTTTAAGAATATACTCTGCAACCAGAACATGTAGCATTTAATAAATCTGCCTCATTAGGCATTTACAAAATAAATTAGTAAGATCTCAATTTGCTTGGGGCATAACAAGCTCATAATGCCCTACTTGGCCTTCCTGTTTGAGTTGATCTAGTAGATCTTCCTTCCGTCTTTTTCTGCCTACTACCAGGTACCTATCATGGCCCACCCCATGAGACTTACTCTTGAGCCCATACTTCTGAGCAATCTGATGTATTTGCTTCCGCTCATCATTCGTCAGCTCTGTAGAAAAAGTCAAATCTGTGTGGCTCTCTGAGCGGGCATAATTTCTGATGATCTGTTCAATATCTCTCTTGGCAATTTTATTGACCCTCTCTACATCAAGACCAAGCCCTTCCCGCTTATGCTGCTCTTTGACTGAGATAGGCTCCCGTATGCCCTCGCCAGATTTCCCTAAACCACCACCCGTCCAACCCATCTTTCTCAGTAGTTGATTTCCTATGTTATCTTCTCTGATTTGTTGTTTGTAAGCCTCTTCAGCAGAGCGTCCCTGGATTTCATTTCTTGAGATCACATCTTCAACAGTTCCTTTCTTCAAGTTGTTAATGACAGTTGGCTGGGTCTTTTTGAGGGTTTTCACAGCTTCCCCAGCAGCTTCATATTTGACTGTTTTCTTCACCCCAACTGCTTCTGCAATGACTTCACTCTCTAGGATCACCTTGCATTTCCAACGGAGGCCTGTCATCCTTTCATAGACATATTCAACTGTCATTCGGTTAAACTGAGCTGTGTCATTCAGTGTGCACACAGGATTGGAAGAGTTCTCATAAACTACAAGATCCTTTATATCTTTCTTTTTCCCAGATCCTCTGGGTGAAGAGCCTGAATGGCACTGTGAACTTTTGACAGATGGGTAAGTAGGTTGTGTTTTTTGAAGAATTTTCAAAGCCTCATCAGCAGCTGCATGTTTACTTGTTTTCTTGGTTCCATAACCTTCAGCTAAGCAATGATCTTGCAAAAACACTCGGCAACGCCATGTGCGATTTGGCATCATCTCATATTTGTACTCAACTGACATTTTGTTGAACGAGGCAGAATTGTTAAGGATGCCAATCGCATCATTTGCGTTTTCTGTAATAACAAAATTGGTCCAGTGTTTGGCAGAGTTATTAAAAATGGGTTGCCCAGAAGCATCTTTGCCCATCACCGCCAGGTCTTCTGGTGGTTTCAGAGCTGGAGGAAATTCATAGGAAAGCACGCCAATCTGGCACACCACAAGGTCCTCTCCAATTGTGTGCTTGAATTTTCGCCGAATAACTCTAACCTCAATACGCTTTTGCAGGAGTTTTACAGCTAGCTCAGTAGCTCGATCCCTGGACCCATTCTTGCTGCCAGCATAACCTGTAGTTAAATAGATATTCTGGCATCTAACTTCACAAGCATAACCATCTGTCAAAAGTTTTTTATTTTTGGGGATGTCGGCAGGAGGGATTTCTTTTAAGGGAGCATATATATACTCGGGATTTGTCTTACATGCCTGAATACAACGAGTTAGCATATAGGTATAATTAATTTTATCAGATCCAGAAGTCATCTCTGGATTAGAAAGGTTCTTCCAGATAGTCGCTGTTAATTTTTCAATAAAATACTGCTTCTCGGCTACCACTGACTCAGGATATGTCTGTGATGGCGAAGGCTCAGGAGCTGTCTGAGAGTTTGCCTGCTGTGAAGTGCTGCTTGGGGCAGGGTTCCCACTGTCAAAATACATGTTGGTTGTTACAGGCTGGTCTTTCGTGAAAATAAATCCTGATGAATCACAGTACTGAGAATTCCCATCCTGGACACTGAAAGAGTCTTGTGTATAATCTTGGTACATGTTTCTTGGCACGCTGGCAAAATGGGTTTGTTCATTTACCTCCTTTGGTTGAGGGCCATAAGGATCTTCCTGTCTTTCATCTTTTGCACTACTAGCTACAAAGTGTACAGGCTCAAAACGAGGTCTCACATGGAATTTGGAACCGGCTTGCTTTTTAGGAGGATTCTGACCTATAGAATGAGTGAAATTTACAATTCATTAAAATGGAAATATTTCAAATGAGCCAAGCAGGAAAACAATACCAGCCCTATTATTTACAATATGCACCATTGGACAATGTGTCCATCACAAAAACTGCAAGTCACTTTGGTGAAAGGACTCACATCAATGTAAAAATCTACCATAATGCAGGAGGTTCCCTGTTCTTCCATGCATAAGGAAAGACCTTTGTACGAAATACACCTTGGAATCAGTTATGCGGGTAACCACCACACGTGACTGGTAGATTCCTTTACATAGTGAGCTAAAGAAAGCACAGGTGAAATGTACTCTGTACCTGTATTAGAAAAGGTCTTATTATCTGTGCAGAAAAGGTCATGGAAGGAATGTAAATGGTACAGATTCTAATGCAACAATAACCAGAAACATTTACAAAACCTTTCTCTTTTGTATGAGGTGAGCAACTCCATGATGGTGTTTTGCATAGTTGTGACTAAAAAATAAAAGGCAGTGTGTGGTGGCGTATGCCTGTAATCCCAGCACTCAGGAGGCTGAGGCAGAAGGATCACTGTGAGTTTGAGGCCAGACTAGACTAGTGAGTGAGTTGAAGGCCAGCCTGAACTACATAGTGAGACCCTGTCTCAAAAAAAAAAAAAAAAAAAAAAAAAATCAAAGGAAAAAACTATCAAAAAATTCCAACTATCTAGGCATGGTGGCGCACTTCTGCAATCCCAGCACTCAGGAGGCTGAGGGAGGTGGACTATTGCAGGTTCAAGACCAGCCTTGGGCTCCAAAGTGAGCCCAACGGCACCTTGAACAAAATAGTGAGACCCTCTTTCAAAAAAAGACTTAAACAAATTCCAACAATTTTCAAACTCAAAATGTTAGTTTTGTACTATTCTATATGAAAAGATATTTGCTATATTTTATTTCAAGAACATCCAGAAACCAATGATTTGTGGGGGAACGTCAAATCTAAAGAAGAACTTGCTGAGACTCTATCAGCCACTAGCACTTCCTTCCTCTAACATGGCTCAGTAGAAAACTGGTCTATCCTGGACCTATCTGAAGGAGTTGAATTACTGAGATACTCAAATGATCATAGTATAAGGTTTTTCTAGTTAAAGGGAGGTTCCATGGCACAGACTTTAAGGATAGCATTATAGTACAACTTCAGTATTCTTAGTGTTCAGTTCTGATTAGCATCCTCAAAAAAAAAACACTGTACCTTGTGAGCATTATGTATACCTAAAATTTACCAATAAACATAATTAATTAAAAAACCATACCCAAATTAAAAAAAAACTTTTGTCTGTGTGTAACAACCAATGTTACCAGTGTTATGAAAGCCATATACCAAACTCATATCATTTTAAAAAGGTGCACTGTTTCTTCAAATCCCACTTTACTAAAACAAGTATACTCACCGTCATATGTTGAAAGGTGGCGTTTTTGACCTTTGGAAGTTTTGGACAGCATCAGATCATATGAAGGCATCTCTCCAATATCAATACCTTCAGCCATTTGCATAATTTTTTCCATCAAGCGAGGGCTGTACCTATTTAAGTTAATATAACCTACAGTTAAAGCAGGTGAAGATGTAGTTTTTGAAAAAGCTTCTAAAAGAATAGTCTTATCGTTGCTTCCATAGGACCATCAGCAGGTTATCTTGGCTATAAAACTAAATAAGTCACTCTAAAATATTTACCTATCAAGTGAGTAATTATGTATTCATTAGCAATCAAGATTGATTGATTGATTGATTATGTATTTCTCAGTCAAGGTCTCATTATGTAGTTCAGGCTGGCCTTGAGCTCACTTTGTAGCACAGGCTTGGTCTCAAACTTGCAATGCTCCTCCTGCCTCACCTCCCAAGTGCTGGGATTATAGGCGTGCACCACCATGCCAGGCTGCAATCAAGATTTTTAAGCATAAGACATACAAAATATCAAAATCAAGAAATTTTACACGAGGCCTTATTTTTAGTATGAGCTGAAAATAACAGTATAAACTCGTGATTTACCTTTTCCTTTCACATACATACTATATATAAATAATTATATTTATATATTTGTAGAAATACTGAGAGTGTTAAATGCTCCTGAGTTGCTAAAATTCAGATTGTGGTCACCATTATTTCTTTTTTTTTTGTCTTTTTCATTTTTTTTTTTGTCTTTCTCATTTTTATTGGTACCAGGGACTGCCTGCTTGCAAGGCAGGCGCTTATGCCGCTGAGCTAAATCCCTAGCCCCCATTATTTCTTATGAAAAAGAATCAGGGCCCTTCAAGAAATCAGTCCTTTCAAACAGGGGTCAGGAAATGTCTAAGATGAGCCCAAAAGATCCTGAGCCTAGAATCAAGGAAGTTGTCAAAGATTATAGTACTTGTGTCAAATGGACGCAGAAGCTAATCTGAATAGACTTCTACTGGCAATGTGAGTCAATTGGAGTAGCAATAGACAGTAACCAAAATGAATTAAAACACGTCAAATAGATTGAAATCTAGTAGTTCATAATACTTACTAACCCATTATTGGTCACCTTTGGAGGATGAAGGAAATCAAGTCATTATTATGCAAGTAAGTAAATATTAAAGGAAGAAAGGAAGAATTTATACTGTCTATTCCCATACAAACTGTATCTCAAAGCAACCAAAGAGTCGAGGAAGATCTCTTTTCTTTTCTTTCTTTCTTTTATTAGTCTTTTTGAAAAATGGTCTCCTTGTACAGTTTAGGGTGCACTGGGCTCACTTCGTAGACCACGTTAGTCTCGAACTTATAAGGATCCTTCTGCCTCAGCCTCGAGAGTGCTGGGGTTACAGGAGTGCACCACCACACCAGCTTTAAAATCTCTTTTCTAGAAGCATTCCAGCTAATGAATGAATGATACACTATTACCATTTTGCAATCTATAGTCAAATAATAAATGGCTGCTAAATCTTGGGTGAGCTGGTATGGGGGTGCACACCTATAATCCCAGCACTTGGGAGGCTGAGGCAGGAGGATTGCTTAGAGTTAAAGGCCAGCCTGAACTGCATAGCAAGACCTTGTCTCAACCAAGAAACCCAGAAATAGATCTACACAAATATTCTCAAACTGATGGCTGACTATAAAGCACAAAAGTAATTCAATGGAGGAAGCATAGTTTTTGCAACAAATGGTCCTGGAGTAAGTGGGAAGTTATAGGCCAACCAAATCAAATCAACCAAACATAATCTCTCATACCTTGTACAAAGATGAACTCAAAATGCATCATGAGCTTAAATATAAACTTAGGAAACTTTTTATTTAAAAACGTAAGAGAAAATTTTCAGGATCTAGGGCTAGGCTAACAGTTCTTAGACTTAACACCATAAGTATGAACTATAAATGGAAATAGTAAATAATGGACCATATCAAAATTTAAAAAAGAAAAAAAACAGACTTCTGCTCTTGAAAGAATCTGCAAAAACACAAACTAAGACCAGGAGAAAATATTTGTAAACCACACACTTGACAAAAAAACTGGTCATCCCCAAACTGAATAAAACAAACTTTTGTATACGTGTGGTGCCACGGCTTGAAGTCAGTGCCCTGTACATGTAAACAAGTGCTCTAACACTAGGCTACAACCGCAGCCCCAAAACAAAATTTAAAATTTATATAACATTTCACCAAACAGTATATAGGCACTGCACATGGAAAGATGCTCAGTATCATTAGTCATCAGGGAAATCCAGTATAAAATCATCATGGACCTATCAGAATGGTCCAAATGAAAAACAGTGACAACATTAAATGCTGACAAGGATACAGAAAAACTGGATCCCTCAAGACACTGCCTATAGTAATATAGAATGGTACAGTTCAGTGATGGTGAACCTTTTAGAGCTTTCGATGACTAACAGCCTACTGTGGCATGCGTGCCATAGGTTGCCATCACTCTGAAAGCAATTTGTCACCATCTTATAAAATTAAACATCATTTACACACCTAGCAAGTGCATTTTGGACATTTCAGAGAAATGAACACTAAGGTTAAAACACGAACACTCATGACAACTTTGTCTAATAGGCCTCATCAAACTCAGCCCAGACATCCTTCAACGGTTCAGCTCTGATACACACACACACACACACACACACACACACACACACACACACATTGGAACACTAATCAGCAACAAGAAGGAATTATTGATACATACAACAGTGTGTATGAGTGTGGCAACAGACAGATATAGTCATAAAAGAACATTAGGGATCCGTGTGCTACAAGCAAAACCAAATCAAACAAACCAACCGCAATCTAACTCTTATACAAAAATTAACTCAAAAATGTAACACTGTAATGCTTAAATGTGAAAGTAGAAAACTTTTATTAAAAACATGGGAAAACATATTAAAAACAGGAATATTCAGTATCTTCACTATGGTGGTGGATACAATAATCTACACATGGCTGGGGAGGAACACATGTGTAATCCCACAGCACTCAGAAGGCTGAGGCAAGACAATCCTGAGTTCAAAGCTTCTAGACTGTACAGCAGAACCCTTTGTCAAAAATGAAAATTTATCCAGGTGTGGTGGCACATGCCGATAATTTCAGCACTCAGAAGTCTGAGGCATGAGGTAAGTTTGAGGCCATCCTGGACTTCATAGTGAGTTCAAGGCCACATTGAACTATCTAATGAGACCCTGTGCAACCCTAATCCTACACACTGTTTGGGGCTGTAGCTTAGTAGCAGTACTTGCTGGGGATGCATAAGGTCTTGAGTTTAATCCTTTGCATTACCCAAACAAACAAAGAAACGAACAACAAAAAGCCCTATAAAAATTACCAAAAATCTACGTATGATTAAATTGTTATAGAATGAAATGCACATGTATAAAATGCAAGAAACAGGAGTAAGATCAGTTGATGACAATGCTATTATCTTAGATGTGAAATTAGAATAATTTATACAAAATGTTACCACTGGGAAAATTGGGTAAAGAGTACTGAATATTTCTTTGTATTATATCATACAACTGCATATAAATCTATAACAATATCAATAAGATTTCAATTAAAATTTTGATGTCGGAAAGCTGAAATTATCTCAATATCACTGAAAATGGGACAACGAAACATGCATCCTCTGATGTGATACAAGGGAACATGCACAACAATATTTATAAAGTACTTTTGCCCTCCAAATAATTGAACCTGAATCCAGTCAAGTTCCTAACTTGCAGAAACATATTAAACATGATCACAAGAAAATAATCAGTCAAATCCAGAATGAGGTAACACTGTGAAAAACCTCTAACAATGCAGTATCTTTATCAACTAAGTAGTATGAAAATAAAGCACACGGGGAATGATTATAGGTTAAGAAATCAATCAAATTTAAGAGCAGACTTTGCTTAGATTGTGAATCAAACAAACCAACTATAAAAAGACATTTGAAACAAATGGAGAAAATTGAACATGAACTAGATATCTGGATGATTTTAAAGAAATTACTTCTGGGGGCTGGGGATTTAGCTCAGCGGCATAAGCGCCTGCCTTGCAAGCAGCCAGTCGTGAGTTCGATCCCCAGTACCGATAAAAACGAAAAAGACCAAAAAAAAAAAAAAAAAAAAGAAATTACTTCTAATTTTTTAGTATGAAAAATATTGACTATTTAAAAAACGCTTATGTAATATGGAAGCAAGATATTTATGTACTTATAGGTGAAATGATGTTAGGATTTTCTCTCATATACTCCAGACTAACGCCAACAAAACACTAGGAACACAAGAGGTGCAATGGGAAGGGTAGCATGACAGACTGCACCATTGCTGGGTGCTGGATAGATGGGTGCTGGATAGATGGAGATGTGTTAAACTCTACTTCTGTGTGTTTGAAATTTACCATAAGAAACTGCTTATATATACAATTTGTTTTTTAAAAAACAGCTCTTTATGAACAGATTGGCTGACAGGAACATTTTACTACAGAGAAACTAAAGCATGGGCTCAAGTGTGTTTTGTTATCCCAGGTAATGCTTCTTCTTCTTCTTCTTCTTTTTCTTTCTACCTTCTAACACTTCCCTGGCCTGGGAACAAAAAAAAAGATAGGGGTATGTATTGATTTAGTCTTGGGTTGCATTTGGGAAGTTGTGAAAAGAAAACCAAAACTTCACCTGAACAGGTTCTGAACTCAAAAGAAAGGTAACAGTTTGCATTTCCAGCACTATAATTTCCACAACCAGCAGACATCTTTCTTTGCAAAGGTGGCCTTAACTAACAGATTATCAGAAGCTGGCTCAGTAATAACCTGCACTTCCTACTAACTTCTGCTGCTAACATCAGCATTTAAATATCAAGAGTAATTTTATTCTCACTCTTATCTGAAAGTCAGAAAGTATAGTCTAAAACATCATACATTCTCCATATCACTTCCATTCAGATATGGGAGTCCAATTTCCAAAATAAGAGATGAAAGCAAAGGACTATGAAAATAAGATGAAGTGAATTCCAGTCAGTTTTCTAGAACCTCATTTAGAGACTCATTCCAAGTATGTAACTAAAAATAGTACAAATGCCACCTGGCACATAAGAATGATGCACTTGGTACTCGCTCCATTCATACTCTTCTCCCAAGTTTCTTCCAACACTGGTAATTGTTATATCTATGTATTGCTCTCTGTTCATTACAATTGTCTCCAAATATTTCCCATAGGCTATAAAAATAAATCTTTGCGTAGGCTGCCAACACAGTCAAATTCTGTCCTTTATTAGGAAGTCATGATACCAAAGCCCAGATACTAGGAACGAGAATGGAAAAGATCACACAGTGTCCAGCATTTAACTATTCAAAGACTTATGCAAATATTAAACTAGGGCCTTTAATAAGACCACTCAGATATCATCTCTATTTCTAAAATTATCCAGAGAATGACTGATCAAGGATAAAGTAGCTTTACAAATTTGAAATAAGCCAAGGCAGAAAACCTTTCATTAGTCATCCCCTTTGTTTTTTCCATAGTGTACTTAAAACTCCAGAAAAATATTTTTTAAGAAAGAAACCCACTAAGAAAGCATCTAAAAAATCAATTATTGATAACTAACACTATAGTTTTTTTTTAGTCCTTTTCCTGTATTTTTCCATACTTCCTCCCAACATCAATTGTTCATCTGTGATTTGCAATCTGGTGGTGGTGAGCATGTTGTTCTTAAATCTACTGTATCATATACATTTTTTCTTCACTCATTGCCATGAGTTTGGTTGTTTTGTTTTTGCAGTGCTGGGATTGAACTCAAGGATTTGAGCATGCTAGGCATGCTAGGCATGCTGTACCACTGAGCTATATCTTGAGATCACTACCACATGAGATTTTTTTCCTTTTTTATTTGAGACAGGGTCTTGCTATGTAGCTCAGGCTGGCCTTGAACTCACTATGTAACTCAGGTTGGCCTTGAACTCACTGTAATCCTTCTACCTTAGCCTCCCAAGTGCTGGGACTACAGGCATGCATCACCATGCATGCCTGGCTCCCACATGAGTTTGAATGGCTATACAGTGTTCAATATTATGGAATATAATACAAAGAATATTTAAGGCAAGTCTAATATAAGCATACAACATTATACAATGGCATTTGAATTTTTAACAAATATTCAATAATAGATCATTATAAACTATCTAACAAATCTATTAAACTACTGAAACTTGAAATCAAAGCAAAGGTTAGGGTTTTAAAGTATAAAATTATTTACTCAAAACTGTTCATAAAATTAAATATTTATAAAGATAGAGTAGGAAAGTTTGAAGGATTCATCAGTAATCTGGTTATGTTATTAAAGTATAATATTTAGAGTTTTATGAACAGTTTTGAGTAAATAATTGATGTATGCATGTACTATACAACTATGGGCAAAGTCAGTTTGATAACATAAACCCAATTTGCATCTACTTTCTAAACACTAGTCTTCTATCAATAAGGGAAAAAAAAGAAATAAATAATCAGGGGAGAAAAGATAATTTCATGTTAAGATACATTTTCTCTATTAAGCAACATTTCATCAAAGATAAACAGGCCATTTTTCTCCTAATCCTATTGGTCAACAATGGAAAACTGAATGCTCCGGGTAACCAAAGAGGGATGTAGTTCAGTGGTAGAGCACGCTCCAGCATGCATGAGGCCTGGGTTCAATATCCAGCACTACTGAGTAAACAAACATACTACGATTTGTAAGTAAAAATCATGTATATCCTCAGGCTTTCTATGGACTATTAAGTGTTGTATATGTAGTCGAATAGAAGACTACACTAATTATTCATTAGCTGTAAGACAGCATCATGGAGATTGCTTGCAGAAAAATTGTTCATTTTTATGAAACAAAAAGTGAAGAGAAATAATTTCAGTTGGATACTTGGACAATCAGGGAGGAAATTACTAAAATACAGCCTGGAAATAAATTTTATTTTAACCTATAGAGCAATGGGTTTCAGAGTGTCTTGTCTGGAGTAGCAGCAACACTAACACCCCCTGGGAACTACTTAGAAGTGCAAATTGTGGGGCCTTTCCTTGAACCTGAATCATACACCCTGGGGGTAGGCCCAGGCAACCTGTGTTTTAACAAGCCTAAGAGGTGATTCTGAGGCCTGCTAAGTGTGAGAACCACAATTATAAAGTCAAGAAGATACTCAAACTTGTTCCATAGAAACTGCCACTACTACCAACAAGAGTGAAATAACAGGGTCTTAAGATTTATAGCTCAGTGGCACAAGTGCCTGCCTGGTAAGCTTGAGGTCATGAGTTCAATTCCCAGTACCAAAACAAACAAAAAAACAAATTAACAATTTAAGTTTAGAAAGGATGATGTCATAATGCATTCTGCAGTTTGCTGGAGAGAAAAGTATTTCGACACAGAAAACAAGAGCCCTGCAAACATCAACACTAACACCAACCAGGAGAATATAGATTTTACTCATCTCCAAATGAGAATATGAAGTCTGAGAAAAGTGCAAGATTGCACTGTTTTTCTAGTTCCCAAGATTATCAGACCTTCTCTTTCTCCTATATCTTTTTTTTTAATCACTACCGGGGATCGAACTCACGACCGCCTGCTTGCAAGGCAGGTGCTTAGGCTGCTGAGCTAAATCTCCAGCCCCTCTTTCTCCTATATCTAAATTATCAATATAATGCAAACATTGCTTTTCAGTTGTGCTATATGATAATGTTATGGCAATCCTTGTACCAAATGAACTGACTTAGCTGCAATGTAATATGAAGTTAGTAGACATACTATCATGGATGCATAAGCATGCACACAAAAAACATCCGGATGCTTCAGTTTTTAATGCTAACAACCACTGGCTTGGTTTGTGTTGTTGCTCTAGCTGTCTGTAAGGCTGCTGTTCTTAGAATGAAATCCTGAGATAAAATGACGTGGTTTATGTCAGTACTTGCTTTCATTTCTGGTCCATCCTTCCCAAATATGGCAGCTGTGTCTCAGTGGAAAGAGTATCAGACAGGATATCAGAAGACCTGGTCCTAGTCCTAATTGTAGGACTTTGGACAAGTCAGTAAACTTTTTAGCTTCCATCGATTTAGCTAAAAAAATGAGATACCAAATTCTCAAGATTGCTGTTAAATGAAATCACAAATATTTAGAATGTATTCTATGTTATTAAGCTATATACATTTACGCCTATTTATTGTGTAGCTATTCTAGGCACTGAGGATGATGATGTGAACAAGAAAGTAAAATCCTTTTTTTCCTCGAAATTGTCATTCTAGAGGGAAGGTCAATTTTATTATCAGAACAAAGGGTGGTTATTCTCCTCTATTTAAGATTTAAGGACTCTGACCAGGCATGGTGGCACATCTAATCCTAGCACTTGCGAGGCTGAAGCAGGAGGATCATCGAGACCAGCCTGGGCTATAAAGTGAGCTCAAGGCCAGCCTGCACTGCATAGTGAGACCATCTCAAAAAGACAAAAAAATAAAAAATAAAAAAAGATTTAAGGACTCCAATTCCCCATGGTCTTCTGTAGTATTAAGTAGACTACCATTATCATAAAGGCACATTTTCAACTGTAAGAATACTGTTAGGTGAAGGTCAACTGGATTTAACTATTAATTACTGAGGCTTCCCCAACAGCAACCAGCTCCTCCATTGAAATGCTCATTATTTCTAGAAGTACAAATTATACTACTACTCTACAGCAGATAGGAAAAAATACATTTCTGTAATGAGATCAAAGTGTCACACTGGATGTTACCATATTCAACAATTAATTGTAGGTCTGGACAATCCTATTTTTCTGCATTTTTATAGTCATTCCCAGAATTGAACTGGATCTGATATTTTCCATACTTCCCAATAAAAAATGACCATTAGGCAGGAATGTAAAAAAAAAAAAAAAGGTCCTAGTCTGTCAAAGGAATGATTAATCAAGTGTAAAGGAAATTTGGGAGTTCTGAAGGACAGAGGTCCAAATAGCTTGTCCAAAAAGAAAAA
Organism: Cavia porcellus; assembly: GCF_034190915.1. NCBI lineage: Eukaryota > Metazoa > Chordata > Mammalia > Rodentia > Caviidae > Cavia > Cavia porcellus. The sequence goes on from NW_026947486.1 coordinate 80,692,717, forward strand.
AAAAAAACTGCGTTTGAACCATACTGCAGTCTCCATTGAAGGCTAAGAGCTTTCAAGGAGGCCTGTTCAGGAGCCACCAGGTTCCAGAAAAGGGGAAAACAAATACACGCACATACACATACGCACACACACTCCTCTAAAAACCTGACCAAATGCCAAATGTTAATCTTTCTTATTCCACTTACGGTAAAAAGAAAGCAATCTATGTTTTCAACAGATATATCCATTTCTTTGTTTGAGTCCAGACACATTATGCGCAAATCTACAAGCAAGGCTGGCACACAGCCTCAGAGACCTGATACATGCCACCTCCCCAGGAGCAGACAGACAGTAAGAAAGACCCAGCTGGGGAATTTCAAGTAGAGGGGTATGTTTTATCTAATGAAAGTGGAAGAAGATAGTGGCCAGAAGCCTAAGATTAGAACTGCGGGGTCCCCCTCCCCCGCAGCCCCATGGAATATTCTCTGCGGATGCTGCATCTTTGGAAGTTCCTACGCAGGTCTGAGGATTGCTATTCATTTCTCACGCCTTCTAATACCGTCACCAACCACAATGACTACCTCTTAATTACCGTCTCCCAAGAGCTGCTTTATCTCCATCCCTGGTCCAGGAGGGGCCGTTGATCTCTGCACCCTTCTAGCTGTTATGTGTCATTCCCTGCCACCACTTTCAGTCACTCTACCCCCCGGGCAGTAGTAAAGCGTTGGGTATCTTGAGCATCTTCAAATTTCCAGCCTCCAAACCATCATCTGCATCCCACTCCCTTCCTTACCCCAACCAGCATCACTGATCTCCCCCATCCCTATTCCTAACCCAGCCTCCATCCATCACCGATCCTTCACCTTCGTCCCTACCCCCCCCCCCAAAACCGATGCTTCTCCCTATCCCCTAACATCTTTCTCACCTGCAGCCCAGGAAAACGTGGTTGGTCCAGGCGGCGGAGAGCGCAAGGAGCTGGTCGAGGGCAGCCCCGGGATAGCTGTGCAGGTGCCGACAGATGAAGCTACGCCGCAGAGCCCACTGCCAGTCACTTTCGTGGCTATAGCGCCACTGCTCCAGCACAGGCTCGGGCGGGGGCGGCGGGAGAGGCGGCAGCGGCGGTGGCGGGAGGGGGGGCAGCGGCGGCGGCGACAGGAAGTCGCCCCCCAGCAGTAGACGTCCTCCAGCCATCTTCTCCGCCTCCAAGCAGGGACCTCAGGGACGAAGCTGACTGCCTGCGATAGAGCTAGCCAGCAGGAACCAGGATCAGTTGGGAGGGGCTGGATGAGGAGGGGCGCGCTTAGGCGCCAAGACCAACTCTAGGGGACTGGAGTGTGTGCGTGGGGGCTACCGTTAAAAGGCAAGGGAGCACAAGCTCACGTCCAGACACTGGGGTGCGCGACTGCTGCACTCCGCCAACTCGTGGAGGAGCGGCAAGGCTCCCTCCGCGGTTACACGCCAGCCGTGAAAGTCGAGTAAGGCTGGGCGCTCCGCACCTTCTCGGACCGGCAGACCCACGTACTGCTCGAGCAGCGGGAAGAAAAAAAAAGTCTCCAGCACGTTCCGCTCCCCCTCTGGGCTCTACCTACCCGCGTGCGGCCCTGAGGTGGTGAGACCAGTGCGCAGGCGCCCGGGCTGTTCCCTAACTTCGAAATCCCGTCGCAAAATCTCGCGATATCTACCTTTTTCCCTTCCTCTGACGGCTGCAGGCCTTTGATCAACTACCGTAATAAGCGGAGGGCGGGGACTCCGGGAAGGAAATTATGAGTGTTCTTTTAGGTTTGGGATCATGATCCCTTTAAGCGCCTAGAAGATTCCCTCAGATGCCTGGAAGATGCACTGATGGTAGCAGTGGTGAGCCTGACGGTTTTACCAGAAGTTCCTTCTGCCTTTATCCTTTGCGCCACTGGGGACAGCACCCGGGCCTCACGCAAACTAAGCAAGCGCTGCACCGCCGAGCTCCACCCACAGCTCTTCCTGGGTTCCTAAGAGGTAACGACGGTGACTCCCCCACACTGAGCTACGTGCCCGACTCTTTTAAAAAATGTTGAGACAAGGTCTTGCTAAATTGCCCAGGCTAGGCTCGATTTTGAAATCTTTCTGCCTCAGCCTCCCACAGCGCTGGAATTACAGGCATTCGCCATCACGCCAGGCTGTAGTCAACCTCATATCGTCTCTATTCCGTTCCCATTTTTACAGTTTTGGTCATGACTACAAATCTTTCTGCACTTTGTCAATTTAATTTGTGCAAAATATTACAAAATAAAAGAGGGGCCCAAAGATAAGGGTTAAAAGCTGCGCAGTAGTAAATAGCCAAATCGCTATGTAGGTTATAGTGTTGGTAGTGAAAAGTAGTCCTACATAAAGCTGAATGTTCTACCACAAGCTGGGTTACTGGATGCAGTGGCTTTGACTAATTGCCCTCTTTAATGACCTGTTTCTAACGATATGACACATCTTATGTGTAGAAGTGTATTGGAGTGACAAGAGAGGGGAATAAACTTTTCACACTATACCATCAATATTTGCACGTCTGTCTCCATGGTAAGCACTCATTTATGGAAGTAACGACATTCTTTGAACCATCCAGTCAATACCATACTAGGAAGGAAGCTTAGAAATGAAGTCATCATTGTATGAGTGGGGACAATAAAGCCAAGAGTAGTTACTTGCTGAAGGTAGTAGAGAGTTTTTGGCAATGAGATTAGATTTTAGGTCACCCAACTCGACCCAGTGTTCTTTCAGTAACTTCTCATTGCTTTGTTCTGTTTTTTCGAAGGATGTGCAAATTTTGAACTTTGTTTTAAAAACCACTTAACTTTCCCAAAATAGAATGTCAGCTCTGTGAGAGGAAATCTCCTGCCTCCTGTAGTCACCCTGTAGATAATTCGTTGAATTGAGTGAATAAGTGAATGAATGCTTTCCCCATTTTCTCAACCTAGTGAAATATATTTTCTTGGAGCCTACTTTTTAAACTGACTAGTTATTTTATAATTTCATTTACTTCACCCTGCTATAGTTATGTCTCTTTCAAAATTCAGATGTTGAAATTTAATGGCCACTATAATGGCATTGAGAGGTAGGGTCTTTAATTACAGTTTTTGGGAGGCAGAGACAGGAGGATTGCAAAATTCAAGGCCAGCCTAGGAACTTTAGTAAGACCTTGTCTCAAAGTAAAATTTTAAAAGGACTAGGAATGTACTTTAGTGGTAAAGCACTTGCCTAGCTTGCAGAACACTCTGAGTTCAGTCCCCAGTACTAGGGGGAAAAAAAGTAGATATTTCAATAGGTGATTAAGGCAGGAGTGATAAAACAGGCCTAATGCAGCATTTGGTCACTTTCCTTTCCACCTTATACCATGTGAGGACAGAGTATTCCTCCCCTCTAAAGGATGCAGCAACAAGAAATCATTTTGGAAGCGGAGAATATCCATTATCAGACAACCAAACCTGCTGGTGCCTTGAGCTTGGAATTCCCAGTCCCCAGAACTGTGAGAAATAAAGTTTTGCTCTTTATAAGTGATTTAGTCTCAGGTGTTTTGTTATAGTAGTAAAAATGGATTAAGATATAGCCTAAGCTGTTGTTAACTTTCATCAAAACCAGCATTGTAATTTCCTAGAAAATAATCTGAGAAAAACTACTTCCTGTCAGCTTGGCTTAAAAGTTGCCATCCATGTAGAAACAACCTGGCTTTTCAACTTGGATTACAAAATGAAAAGCAGTGAGGTGGTGCATTACCTGTAATACCAATCAATACTCTGGGAGACTGAGACAGGATGATTACAAGTTTTGAGCCTAACAGAGGCAACTGAGTGAGAACATGTCTCAAAACTTTGTAAATATCCAGGGATATAGCTCAGTGAGAAGACTGTGGGTTCTCTCCCCATCATACCAGGCCTACTCAGAGTTTTTGACCAGACTATGCTGCAACACAAGTGCCCTCGAGGAATGTTTACTGATGGATTAGAAGCAATAACTAGAGCTCTCCTTGGCCAAGCCTGGGTAATTTGAGCATCAAAATAATTAATGACAGTAATGAATTATAAACTCATTGAAAAAATAGGAAGTCATATATCCATGGTGATACCAAGTAAATAAAGAATAACTGAGAGAGAAGAAAGAGACTTTGCTTACACTAGAATACAATGTATTCAGTGGTAGACACAAAAGAGTGCTACAAATGGAAATCATCATTTTGTAGATTGGCTCTTGCAAGAATTATTAATAGATGCTAAATCCAGGGATTTTTTTTATTTTAAAGAGAAAAAAACCCCAAATGAAACAGTTTTTCAAATCAGGCTAGTAGATAACAATAATTAATGCATTGCATATTATTATCTTCATAGTAGTTATTCAAAGTACAAGATACAGGCAAGAAATATTGTCCAAATAATATTAGCTCAAATGTTTCTTTTCAGTGAACTAAGAGAAACTAGTTGTATGACTATCTTAACTATTTTGTGTACATTTTTTCTTTTCCCTTTTTTTCTTTCCCCTTTCCTCCATCCCAGTTTATCTTTTTTTTTTTTTTTTTTTGTCTTTTTGAGACCGTCTTGCTATGCAGTTCAGGCTGGCCTTGAGCTCACTTTGTAGCCCAGGCTAGTCTCAAACTTGCAAGGATCCTCCTGCCTCAGCCTGCTGGGATTACAGGCATGAGCCAGCACAACTGGAAATCCCAGTTTATCTTTTCTTTCTCTCTCTCTCTCTCTCTCTCTCTCTCTCTCTCTCTCTCTCTCTTTCTTTCTTTCTTTCTTTCTTTCTTTTTCTTGGTTCTGGGATCAAACTCATGACCTAGCACTTCCCAGACAGGCATTTATGCCACTGAGGTAAATCCTTGGCCTGTCTTTTCTTTTAAATAGTTTCTTCCCAATTTACAGTATCTGTTGTACATTTTGGATCTTATTTGCTTGTTCAGTTTTTCACACTAGTGAGACAATACAATGTTTACACATGTGGGTCTGTTTTATTTCACTTACGAGTAATCTCTCAAGTTGCATCCATCACCTATAAAAGTCTCAAGTTTATCCTTATTTATGGCTAAGTAAGTACTCTTATATGAAAAAAACCATATCTTTTTTTTATCCATTCCTCAGTTGATGGGCATTTGGGTTGTCTCCAAGATTAAGCAGCACAATTATAAATTTTGCTACTATAAACATTGGTGCACATATATCTCTGCGGTATGATGTTTTTAATTCTTCTGGAAAGACATCCAGAAGGGGAATAGTTGGGTCGAATGGAACCTAGTTTTAAAGGAATATCCATGCTGATTTCCACAGTGCTTGCACCAGTCTACACTCTCACCAGCCAACAGGGCAGAAGGGTTCCTTTTTTCTCACATCCCCACCAGTATTTGTTATTGGTTGATTTCTTTTTATTTATTTATTTATTTTTTTTTTTTTTTGTGGAACCTGGGATTGAACTCACAACCTTGTGCTTACCAGGCAGGCACTTAGGCCACTGAGCTAAATCTCCAGCCCCTATTGGTTGATTTCTTGATGATAGCCATTATTTCAGGAGTAAGATGGAATCTCAGTGTTGTTTTAATTTGCATGTATCCAAAGACCAGTGATGTCGAACATTTTTTCATGTATTTATTTGCCATTTGTGTTTTTTTTATCTGAGAACCATGTATCCATCTCAGATGTCCATTTTTGAATTGGGTCTTTGAATTTCGGGGTCCTGATTTTTTTCAATTCTTTATATGTTCTAGATATAAGTCCTGTGTCTGAAGGACATCTGGCTATATTTTTTCCCACCCTGTGTACTATAATCCCAAATAGTGAGGGTAGTAATCCAAGTATTGTAATCCTCTTTTTAGTTTTTCTCACAATCAAAAAGTTGTTGAGACATTATTGGGATCCCAGCAAGTTAATTTTAATCTACTACCACCAATGCAAACCATGGCGAGAGTAAAGACAGCAAGACATGTTCCAAGTCAAGGGCAGCCAAGGAGTCCTAAGTCTAATCCCAGTGAGGATGTGTGGACAAAGTCCCTGATCCTAGGCCTCTCCCAGAACTTATTACCTTGTGAAGAAGTGGAGTGGCTCAGGGGTGAGTGACAGTGAGGATGGTGGGAATTATGTGAGTAACGAGCTGGCTGGCCAGGTGGGAGAAAGGCATCTCTGTAAATTGCAGAGATAAAGATGTGTAGAAGAATCAATCTATACAATCGAATTAAGGTAGCAACTAAATTGTTTTGGGAGGCTGTCGCTTTGGTTTTTGATATGCAAACTCATGTGCCCTCCAGAGTCCTAGCCTTTTTACTTTGAGACTCCTACCCAGTTGACATTCCCGGAGCTATTAGCTCTAAAATCCCACTATCCTCATATCCTTTACAAGGAGAACACTAGCAAGGAGATAGTACTGTCCGTTGGCTTTAGAGATTACATACCAGCACCTCAACTAGCCTTATTTGCAATGGTTAAAGCCAATTGAGGAGAGAAGGAAATACCATAGCCAGCTCTCTATATATCAGTATAATGAAATAAGTCTCCAAATAATCAGAGGTGCAGTAATTGTTTTGCATTCAAGAGGAGTCACTAGAGTTGTCTCCCACACTGTGGGTTGTATTTTGACTCTGTTGTGATTGGTGATTTCTTTTGTTGTGCAAACACTTTTTAATATGGCAAGATCCTATTTGTTGATTCTCTTTGTATTTTTCATGTGGTTTGGCTTTTGTTCATATCTTCTCTGCCTACATACCTATATCTTCAAAATTTCTTCCTATTTTCTCTTCCAGTAAACTTAGTGTTTTTGTTTTAATATTTAGATCTTCAATTCATTTTGAGTTTAATGGATGATGATAGGCATGGGTCTAGTTTTAGTTTTCAGCAGGTAGAAAGCCAGTTTTTCCAGAACCATTTATTAAAGAGGCTATCTTTTTCCCAGTGAACATGTTTGGCCCCTTTGTCAAAGATAAGGTGGATAAGTATGTCTGGAGTTGTGTCTGCATCTTCTATTCTGTTCCATTGATCCTCAGGTCTTTTTTTATGAACACCATGCTGATTTTATCACAGTAGCTTTGAGGTATAATTTCAGATCAGAGATTGTGATGCCCCTTGACTTGCCTTTGTTGCCCAGAATTGCTTTTGCTATTCTAGGTCTCTTCTGGTTCCAAATGAATTTTAGGAATGTTTTCTCTATTTCTGTGAGGTATGTTTATTATATTTTGATTGGGATTGCATTAAATCTGTATAGTGGTTTGGGGAATATGGCCATTTTCACTATGTTGGTTCTTCCTACTCAAGAGCAAGGGATAACTTTCCATGTTCTGATATCCTTTTTGATGTCCTTTTTCAGAGAAGTGTAGTTTTCAATGTAGAGGTAGTTCAATTACCTCATTATATTGACTCCTAGGTATTTCATTTTTTTGGATGTTATTGTGAAGGATGTTTCCCTAATTTCTTTCTCAGTGAGTTTGTTATTTGTGTATAGGAATGCTATTGATTTTTGAGTGTTGACTTTGTATTCAACTATGCTACTAAATTTTGTTATTAAATTCAGAAGTCTTTTGGTGGGGTTTTTGGGGTCTTCTATATATAATATCATGTCATCTGCAAATAGTGATAATTTAACTTTTTCCTTTCCTATCTTTATTCCTTTTATTTTTTCTCTTGTCTGATTGCTCTGGCTAATGTTTACAGAACTATATTGAATAGGAGTGGTGATAATCTTGTTTCTAATTTTATTTTTATTTTTAAATTTTTAAGGAGAAATAGAAAAAAAAGAAAAAGGGTACAAGTTATACAGAATTTCAGAAAAAATAAACAGTAGGAAACCACTAGTGGATAGATTACATATTGTCATCTTAGAAATAGTTCTTCAAGTTACAAAATGAAAGCATACAAAGTGAACATTCAGTGAGACTGCAAACAGTTCTGTTCAATGGTCCAACAACTCAGTAATATATACACTTAAATATACATGCAGTTATAACCTTTAGAGCACTTTCTTTTCCTCTATTTGTACAATAAAAATTACACATTTTGGGTTTTATTACTCCTACAGTTCTTATTACTTTTTTTGAAGAGAGTAAAATCAAATGTGACATAACAAACCAGAGTCAGTCAAATCAAAAGGATGGACATAATACATAATGTAAAAACAAAATACAAGGTGATCAACAATGGTTACCATAATGCCTCTTGCTATCTTAAAAAGAATTGCCTATGTCATCGGTTATAATAAAATTGAACAGAACAGTAAAGAACAAAACCAATAAAACCAAAACATTGGAGACATTACAGGACTTCAAAAGAAGATAATAGTCAACCAGAATGGGCATCATAATGAATCTTATTGTCTTCACAGTTGTTGCCTATACTTTCGAACTTGGTACTATCAAGCAAAACAGAATAGAGGAAAATAAGTCAAAACAAGATGGTGAGAGCAATACAAGGTTTCAAATCAAGTTAATAGGAAATCAAAGTGGGTTACTATAATATATCCTGCTATTTTTTTGTCTTTTTGCTTTTTATCAGTACCAGGGATCGAACTCATGACTGCTTGCTTGCAAGGCAGGCACTTATGCCGCTGAGCTAAATCCCCAGCCCCTATCCTGCTATTTTTAATTTATTTTTCCCTTAATTAAAAAGATAAAAATAAAAAGTAAATAATAAAAGAGGAGAGTGAGATAAAAGAGGGCATAACAACAAAACAGCGCAGGTCAAAACATAACCATTTAAGCAAAATAGTGTTTTACCACAAGATATCCTGACATAAAAGTAGTTACCATAGTGTCTCTTTCCTTGAAATCTTTGAGTATAACTTCGTGTACTGTAGCATCAAACATATCAAGACAGTGTAAAACCATTCAAGAGAATGGCAGGATTACAGGGTATTTAGAATCAACTAACAAAAAATAAACAATGGTTTCTGTATAATCTCCTTGTCTATAAAAGTTTTTGTTTATATTATCACATATAATAAAATCCAATAAGATACAACATGTTAAGACCAATGGAGACAGAAGAGCAAAAGCTTGATAGGACTTCAAAGCAACATGATATTAAATCAACACTAGCTATTATGATGTCTTGTTTTCTCCAAAATAGCTGTTCCTACCATCCAATCTTCTCTGCCTCGTTTCTATTGAACTCTTTTTCTGTCATTAGTTGTCTGTTTGTCTTCTTCATTTTGCTTTATGCTCCATTCATTGTGGCCTCTCTGCCACTGTTTCTGGAATCTTGGTATTTTTCTTTTTTAGAATATCCTGCAGATTCTCTGTAGAGTTGAATTGGTGGTTGCAGATTCCCATAGTTCCTCTTTATCCTGGAAGCACCTTGTATTTCCATCAATTTCTAGGGACAGTTGTGCAGGATATATCAGTCTTGGCTGGAGGTTGTTATCTTTCAAGCTTGAATTATTTCCCCCCACGCTCTTTGTGATTTGATGGTTTGTGCCGAGAAGTCTGCTGTAGTTCTGATGGGTTTTCCCTTGTAAGTGATCTGTTTCTTGTCTCTGACGGCTTTTAATATTCTGTTCTTATATTGGATTTCTGGAATTTTGATTATTATATGCCTGGGTGTAGCTCTGTTTGGGTTGTAGGTGGCTAGGGTCCTGTATGCCTCATACATCTGAGTATCTTTACCTTTTGCTAAATTAGGGAAATTCTCTTGGATTATTTCTGTGAATAGCTTTTGGAGTCCATTTGTTTGTGTCCCTATTTCTTCTATGTTCTTAAGTTATAGATCCTCTTATCATCTTCTAGCCTTTGTATGATTGCTGTTTATTTCCTTGTTATTTTTAAGAGGTTTTTCATTTCATGCTTCCACTTTACAAATCTGTCCTCCTGTTCAGCTAATCTGTCCTTAGTTTCTTTCAAGCTGTTATGCCAGCTTTCAATAGAGTTTTTAGTTTCCTGGTAATCTCTTTGAACCTGCTTCACGTGTTCTATGTTTTCTCTCTTTTCTCCATCAAATAATTCTCCCCTTTTTTTCTGTTCTTCCATTCTATCATCTGTTTTTCTTGGGTGGTGCTTAGCATTTCTCTAACTATTCTACTTATATCTTGCCTTACTTCATTAAATACTTCACTTTTGAACTCATCTATGAGGCTCCAGAGATATCGCTTTATGTCTATTGGTGCCGTGTCTGATATTGCATGTTTTCTGTCCTCATTCTCCATTGCATTTACCTTTCCTGGATCAGTGTTCTCAGGATTGGGGATTGAGGACCCTTTCTTGTTGTTCCCTCTTCCCATACTTTTTGTTCTTCCATACAAGCATATATAGGAGGCCCATTTTCTTTCTTTGTCGGTTATATTTTGTTGGAATATACCGGCTAGGTGTTCCCGCCCACTGCAGTGTACCAGGGAGAGACAGACCTGGGCAGCCTCTGCTGGGCCCACCCCTCCAGGTCAACCTACTGATGGCTTCACTGCTAGAGTGCACCACCAGGTCCTGGGACCTGGTTTGGCTAGCCTACTGGATCTTGGTCAGGGCATCACCTAGGCCAAGTACTCCCCACCAATCCCGCTTGAAAGGGGAATATGCGACTAAAGTCACTGCAGCATCCTGTTCTGCCTAGTCTTCCCGGTCCCAGAATGTCCTCTGTTAGAGCCTCCTAGTCTATGGAAGGTCCCCATTCCTCTCACTTACTGCAGGTCAATGCACGGCTCCCTGCCAGTCCCACTCTCAACTCCGTTCGCTGATTCCCGCTCTCAGAGCTTTCATGGGTCTTTCTCCCTGCTGTGCTGCTTCAGATGCAGCAGCAGCAGCAGGAAATTCAAATCGTGGTTTTCAGAGGCGTGGGTTCCAGCTTCTATGCTGAGATTTTATCTGTTCCAGTTATAGCACCAGGATTGTATTTCCAGTTGGTTTCTTTCAGCTTAGTTCATTCCTGGGTAGGCAGCGTATATCTCCCCTTGCTTAGGACTCCCCAAACCGCAGCATTCCTGGATTCTATGCTGGCTGTCTCAGAAAGCCTCCGTAGCTGCTGTTATCTATCCATCATGTTCTCCTAGAAGGATTGTTCCTAATTTTAGAGTGAAAGTTTTCAGTTTTTGATAATTTGGTATGACATTAGCTATTGCTTTGTCATAGATGGCTTTTATCAGATTGCAGTTATGACCATCTATTCCAATTTTCTTTAGGGTTTTTATTTTTTCATGAATAGGCATTGGACTTTGTCAAATGCTTTTTCTGCATCTATTGAGATGATCATGTAATTTTTGTCTTTAGTTTTGTTAATATGGTGTATTACATGTATTGATTTGAATATGTTGAGCCTTCCCTGCATCCCTAGTATGAATTCTACTTGGTCAGGGGAAATTTTTGTGGACTAAGATATTTACATGGATTTACAACTTCTCCCTGAAGATTATTAGTAGCAAGGAAGCTGGTAATTGTATGGTGGAGAAATTGAGCAATACCTTGACCCAAAATGAGAACATTCATTTTTTTAAATAGGTCTTCTAAAAGATCAATGTTGTAAATGACCAAGTCTGTTCCAAATTAAAAGAAACTTTTAAAAAACAGGACACAATGCAAGATCCTACACTAACTAAGTCCTGTACTATTATGAAAAAATTCTATAAAGGATATCATTCAGTAGATCTCTTCTGCTATGCAGGACTGTTTTTCACACTTTTTAATGGTTGAAAAAATCTAAAGATTAATTTAAGATATATGAAAAATATATGAAATTTAAATTTCAGTGTCTAAAATCAAGTTTTATAGGTGCACAGCCATACCCTTTCATGTATTGTCTATGGCTGTTTTCACACCAGGGACAAGTTGAATGGTTGCTGAGATTGTAAGACCTACAAAGCTGAAAATATTACCAGTTGGTCCTTTACAGAAAAGTCTGCTGACCCCTGGATTCAAGTAATAGTTCTCAACATGGGCCGACTTTGCCCTCCAGGGGACATCTAGGTATTCTGAAAACATTTTTGGTTGTCACTCCTGTGTAGGATGGGAGCATGCTACTGACATCTAGTGAGTAGGCCAGGAATGCTACTACATACTTGATGTAAGACAACCCCACACATTTGGTCCAAATGTCCTCAGCGCTGAAGTAGAGAAACACTGGCCTCGAGGATCTTATTTTCTCAGGGAAAATTCCATCCTTCATAAGAGAGCCTATTTCTTCCACGCCCAGGCCTTATCCTTACTTACATTAGCTCAGGTTGTCTTAATAATGGCTTTGCAAAGGAGCCACTGTTAACACAAATTGTTCGTTAGTGCTTCAGGAGCAAGTCAGCCTGGGTCACGTCTGTTTTTCCCCTGCACTCAGCCTCAATCGGCTGCCCCCTAGTGTGCGAGCTGCATAGAGGCAGGCCAATGTCGTTTCCTCTGGTACCCGCAGAGGCTTGCAGGCTTCCGCACAGAGGCAGAGGAGGCGAACCACTCCTCCAGCCTTCAGCATCAGACTGTTAGGGAAATGAAGCCAAGGGAAGGAAACTCCACCTCTGCCACAATCAAGAGTTCTTAAAACTGACCATTCTTCCTCTTGCCCGCTTTAATGCTTGGGGGGGGGGTGGGAGACTTCCCTTTCTGGTGGACTCAAGGACACAACACTACTGTTTGGTAGCTATAGAATGTTTTTCGAGTCATAAAGTCTTTTCCATGAATCTGGGAGATGTTCACAGTACAGTATTAAACAAGGGAAGACATAGAGTGGCAGTTTTCATTTTTTCCAGCCAGAATTAAAACTCGCCTGAATCTTTTGTATGATCTACTACTACACTTCCTCAAGTCTGTTATGATAATTAGCTCAACTGATTAAACCCATTCTGATAAAGTAAAAGTTAGAGGACTTTCCACTCATACCTGCCCTGCCCCAGTGGGAACTTCAGGCCCAGACTGAGAAAAGAAAGGCACAAAGCCACTCACCTTGAAAGATTTCCTGGTTTGATGGTTTCCCTGAGCCCCCTCAATCACCCACATGGGAGGCAACCACACACTCCTGGTAAAACAAAGCCAAGCCGTAGGGAGCCGTTTCATGTAATGATTTATCATCAGACCACAGAGCCATTTAGTATTTCTTTTAATTTTATTGAAAATTGACACGGACATTAGAAAGGTTTCAAGCTAAACAGTGCTGGTTGTGGGATGTTTTTCATGGAAAATGAAAATCCCGGGAAGATCACATCTTTGAGGAAAGAGAACAGAGAAGAAAGGGGAAACAAACAGATTCTGGAAAACATGCAAAGAGGCTCTCTAGAGACACTGGGACAGCAGCAAGGTGGTGACGGTGGTAGAGATCTATCTCACATGGTATTTTGATGCAAGTTAAACTGCTAAAGTCAAGGCAGATTTATCCATATCAAAACTCTCCCCCCAGTTACCAGGTTGAACAGAAACCTAAAGTGGCCTTCAAAGTCTGAATGGGTAATTTTGCTCTAGGCGCCCTTCTCCACCTGAATGTTAAGAGTGGATCCATTTTCCCCCTTGCCAGAGATAGTCTTTTCTCCTGGGAATGCTGAAGGTCTGGGAATGCTGAAGATGCAAGGACCACTTAGCTTTCTCTTCCATATTCAGAAATGTTTAACAGTGGCCAAAGACAGTCAACACACTGAACCAGAGAATTGTTCTTTAAAGAAAAAAAGCGGGGCTGGAGATTTAGCTCAGCGGCATAAGCGCCTGCCTTGCAAGCAGGCAGTCGTGAGTTCGATCCCCGGTACCGATAAAAAGGAAAAAGACAAAAAAAAAAAGCATAAAACTCAAACAAAATCTTGTGAACAGCACTTCCACACCCACAGCTGAGGTCTCCTGCCCCAGTCACTTATACTTGGGTGAGTGGTCCTGTAGTTGTCTCTCTGAGGTTACATTTGGTCCATTTTCCAGCTCTGATGATTCTTTTCCTGCCTTGTTAGTTTGGGACAAGACACTTCATTTTAAAATACCATGTAAGTCAGAAAAGAGCTTCTTGCCTGGACACAGGGACACGTACATTTGTTGAGTGTGGTGTGTGTGTGTGTGTGTGTGTGTGTGTGCAGTTTGAGGGGAGTGGGAACTGGTTGGTTTCTGGTTTGAGACAATATGGAACCCTAGCTCTTCTATAATGGCAGTCTTCTTCTTTAGACTTAGTGCAGTTGCTGAAGATAAGATTAAAAAAAGCTGGAGAGGGCGAGAGAAAGAGAAAGAGAACATGAAATTAGCCAAAGGAAAAAGACATTCAAAGACAGGGAGGGGAGTGGGCAGTATGAGGTAGCAGAGATTATAACTTCAGAAGACAGGTTAGAAATGGGGTCATTGACGGGCCATCACCAACAGAAAATCTGCTGAGGAGAGTTGAAGAACACCACACACCAATTTAAAAGCTTCTTGTTTTAATAAAAACAAGCACATATCAACAGCCATATGTAAATGCCAAATGATTAAAACAAACAAACAAAGTGATCCGAACGGCAGCTGGAGAAAGCAAACTTCTTGGGTTGGGAGAGATGAAGGTGTGTGTGTGTGTGTGTGTGTGTGTGTGTGTGTGCGTGTGCGTGCGTATGTGTGTAAAACCATTCCAACCAGGGAAAATAAAAACACAGACCATTTCTAATGACTGGTTTTGTTTCACCAAAAGTAAACAGAGAACTTAGGGTATTTTTTAAAATGGTAACAACTGTACTAATTAAAAAGTCTTTTCAGTGAAGAAGGAAAAAAATCCTTTTGGTCTTCAGTGAGAAAAGCTAGACAGTGAAATAAGCACTTTGATTATTTTAATAGGCCTGATTGACATTTAAAGGCCTTATATCCTAGATTTTTGTTTACCAAACTTCCCCTGGCTACAAGGATCACCCAGGGCATCTATTAAATGCACATTAGCCTGGGCCCTCTCCAGACTGACAGGAAGGCGCCCTGGAGACTCCTCTCAACTGTACTACTTCGTTAAATTAAAGAGCGGGTCTGGAGCCTTCCCTGCCTAACTCTATCTGCCCCATCCTTGGATTTTTTTTTTCCTATGGGGAAAAATCCTCAAGGATCCTCTAATACTATTTAATTTTTTTGGTTGTTGTTGCTGTTTGTTTGGTAGTCCTACTGCCTCAGTCTCACAAGGGCTGGGATTATAGCCGTGATATGTGTCACCACACCCAGCAACTCACTGTCTGGTTTCATCAAAAGATCTTGCTTCTAGGCATATATACAAGTAGATGGATTCCACTGAGGAAATGGATTTGGTATCTAGCAATGTGGAATTTAGCGTGGCTTTGGACAAGTCCCTTCACTTATGTGGACCTGTTTCCTCTTACAGAGTAAGCAGACTCTGTCCTACTGAGCAAAATTTTTCCCTCTTATAGAAAATTCTTTACTATAAAATCTGAAGGCCTTTCATAAGCCATGTGGCTCTAATACTTTTGAAGTATTTTGAGATCATCAAGCCACAAGTAATCTGTAAACAAATACAAATAAGGGGCCTCCTGTTTGTAATGAAAGTAGTTATCTAGGGGTCTGGTGATTATTGGTTGGTAATCAGGGAAGGTAGATTTAGATACATCAAAACAGCAAACAAGGAGGCTTTTCCAACAGTCCTAATAGTCCTAACTTTCTGAGCCACTGGCTGAGTATCTGAAGGGTTTTTAGATTTGTTTTGGTTTTGGAGGGACTTGGTGGTACTGGTGGTTTGTTTTTACCTGCAAGCGTAGGATCTCCTCAAATGCTCCATGTTGACTTGGATTTTCCCAAGACACTGTCTTATGCTTTGGCCAGTAACCAAGCAGCGAAGCACCAATCAAGACATACCAGTATCAGAACTGTATTTGTGCTTTGCTGATGAGAAAAGAGAATGTGTGTGCATTTGTTTGCTTTTCACTTTTTATACTTTTTGCTTCCTAGTATTATCCATGATTGAAGAAAGTAATGCTTTCCCCTTTCCCAACACTTCAAAAAGGCCTGGGAATTTGGCATGGCCTCTTTGTGTTTTAAAAGGAAGTAATCACAAAACAACCTCAAAAAGAAAAATGAAGGTCATGGTCGGTGCCAGTGGGACTGGGAGGCAGAAGCAAGTCGCACAACTCAAAAAGAAGTGGGGCTTGAAGTACACAGCAGGGGTGGAGGACCCAGCTGCCTGACACCCCAAAGAAAAGCTGTCAAGTTAGAATAGGAACCTTCGCTTAAAAGGCTAAGTGAAGTCCAGTCCAGCTGTAGCAGGGGATACTATTCAGTACACAGCCATGGATTACTGCAAAGGAAGGGCAGAGAGACCGCTATTAGCCACAGATCATTGCCAGGTCGCCTCCGGCGCTCACTCTGTTGCTGGCCAAATGCCAAAGGCCATTGTGCACAACAGAGGGCTTTCTACTTCAAAGGGGCTCCCAAAGCCACTACCAGAGGGGACCCATTATGGAACTTAGGGCTGGGATATTTTTAAAATATCAAATCCCTAGACTACAGAAAAGATTAAAGACCTTTCAAGGCCTAACATCTCTTCCTCCCTCCAGTTGACAGTCACACCTCTTATTGGGGACACATGCAAAATACAGATTAAAATCATTATCACAGTCACTCAATAGACCAGAAGTCTCATTCCTGCAAATCCCAAGCACTGGATTCTTTGACCAGTCAGTTTGGTCCCACCTCATTAGTATGGCGAGGAGCCTCTGGAAAATGGCTAAGAAGATGTTGAAACCCCTCAGAATTCTGTAAGTTTATCACTCAAGACTCTAGGCTGGTAACAGTATTCAGCTTTATTCTCCCTTTTGCATCTGTGGGCTACCCAGAGATAGAGAGGGGGGAAATTTATGATATTTGCTTCAGCAATTATGTTTTATAGTAAAAGCTTGTATAAATAAACTTGTTACCAACTTTTAACACAGCTTAAGTATGATTACTGAGTGAATTAAAACTGGAAAGGGCTGAAGGAAAAAGCATCCTTTCAGAGCCCTCTGAGAAGAGGCTATGGCTCCTAGGATGAGCCTAGAGGTCAGGGAGGACCAGCGTCTGGGAGGCAGGCAACTAAGGAGACAGCCATGTTCACGGGTGCTTATCCAGCCACGATGGATGCAAATACCTCCAGGAACCAGGAAGCTGATGGTGAGAAGTAGCAGTGACATGCTTCCGTCTGGTAAGAGATGGGGATGGGGAAAGGTGTAGATAGCTTGAGGTGCTAGGAGAGAGACCCAGATGTGGGCTGTATCTCTAGCCATGTGACTGCTGGCCTCTTGACCAGAGGCCAGACACCATCCTCTGACTCTCAGGCTTCCATGAATTTTTTGCCAGAAAAGAGTAGAGGGCAGGGCTGATGTGCCCCTCTAGACATGTTAAGGGGGAATTAGGGAAAGGGAGGCCCAGCTCTGTTGCACAGGAAAGGGCGCATCTACAGGAAGCCCAAACTGAAAATGAAAAGAGAAGTTGGGTTAATAAATGGGCCGATTAATATTCTAAAAAATTTTTTTAGAAAACTATTTAGGTCATAGTGACTGATGGATAAATTAGAATATAGCTATGTTAGATGGTCTTAAGATTTTACTGAATTGGGGCTGGGGATTTAGCTCAGCGGCATAAGCGCCTGCCTTGCAAGCGCACAGTCATGAGTTTGATCCCCGGTACCAATTAAAAAAAAAAAAAAGATTTTACTGAATTGGCTCCTGGGAACATGTTTTCTCTCTCATTCACCCCCCCATTCCTAAATGGTAAATAAGGGAATTAAATTGCAAAATGTGACCAATGACCACAAAAATAATTTTTAAAATGTCTTCTTAATCACTAGGTTCTGACTAATATTCCCCAAACCCCAGATATCTGTGGCAGGAAGACTTTCAGCGAATCTCCAGCAGCCTTGGACCACAGCATAGAATACCACGCTCTTAGCCACTGTACTTCCTTGTCCCACAAGGAAAGCAGAAGAGGCTAGTTTCAACTCGGGCATCCTCTGGAGAAGGCCAAGGCAGCTAACTGGTATTCTGAGGCAAGAGCTGTTTGTCAAGTGTCTAGTAGATGCATCCAGACCCAGTCACCTGAACAGCTGAATTATAGAAACCTATTATTGGTTTGTGTCCACATAGCTCTTTGACCTCCTATTTAAACTCCATCTCTATGTTATAAATAAGGCAAGTAGTATTTCTATGAAGACACAGGAACAGAGAAATCAACTGACTTGCCTGTGGTCACCAAGAAAGTGTTACAACTAGGGTGACTGTAGTTTAATTATTTAACTAAGTCTCTCACCATCATACTAGTGTTCTAAGAATTCCTTGGCCATGGAGCTAAGCCCATTTATTACTTGGAGAATATATTTATCCCATTAAATAAAAGCTACTAAACATTTGGAGGGTTGTAGTTACTGGAAAGTATGTACATAAATGAAAATGTGATGCATTTCCTGTAAGTGAATACACCTACCCCTCAACACATACACACCTACCTACACTCCTACACACACACACACACACACACACACACACACAGAGTTTAGGGATAGACACACACATGCACCCATCAGGTGAATGCAGTTTATACCACAAACAAGAACTTCTATGTTCTGGTTGTAGTTCTGCCACTAGCTCACTGTGTGATCCTTAGTAAGTCCTTAAATCCTTCCCTCCTTTTTTAAAATTTTTGGTACTGAGGATTGGACTCACAACTGTGTATTTGCAAGGCAGGCACTTATGCCGCTGAGCTAAATCCCCAGCCCCCTCCCCTCCTTTTCTACCTCTCAGAACTGTGGTAAAGATGAGATGTTATATAGAAGAACATTTTGAAAAGAAATCAATAAATGTTATATGAATGCTTGCCTCTTCATTTTTTCTGTATCTACTTCCTAGGGGAAGATTAACCTAAAAAACACAGCAATGGCCTAACATTCTGGGCTCTGTGGGAAGGCAGTGGTGTTCTGATGTGTATACTGTCCATACACTGTGTACCCCAAAGACCATTAACCACCACTGCAACATAGTATCTACCACTGAATGGATGGCACAGAGGAATTTCTCTTACAATTACAAACAACTGCAAACAGTGCTTCATGGAGGATCCTCAAAGCTGGAGGGGAACAGTAAGCTTCACTGCCTGCATCAGAGGTGGTCCTTGTGACCCACTCCTCAGATGAGGGCTCTGGGGAGAAGATAACTGCCTCTGTTGTTCTCAGGTCCTGGGAAACCAATGCCTCCCCTGATTTTTTCTTTTAGAAATGCTTTTGTAGCCCACTAGGAGGAAGTTTGCCAGGAAAACTCAGTCTACTTGGGTTGGGGTTGATTGTTCAGTGGTCTACCAATTGCCTCTTACTTGTAAAGTGTGCCTTTAATTACAGTTTTTCTAGAATTTGTTTTAGGACTGGCCACTAACAATGATGTACTCAGAGAAACCCGAATGAATTCATGTCAAGCCATGCACAAAACCTAATTTAACTGAAGCCTAATTCACCAGGATACATCATTCCTGCTTCCCTCGATAAAACTGGGGCAACAATGAAAACCTGTAAGAAGTACACTCCTACTGTGTGTCATATGCTTTGCTAGGCACTGGGACTTCAGCAGTGCAAGGATTCTCTGGGAATTTATAGTATTCCTAAATGGAAAGCTGCTGTTTAATTCCAGTCAGCTAGCAGGGGCTCTGAGACTTGCCTGTGAGCCAGATAGTAAATCATCACATTATTCTTTTAGGATGTTTTCTTTTGGCCCAGTTTCATGGGCCTTCTGTTTCAGAAGCCTCTATGGATTCCTCTTTGGGATCTGCTTGAAAGTAGGATGTTTTGCCAGCTGTCCAATGTCCCCAGTGCAACAGCTGCAGCAATTAGTTTGGTGACTAACAGAAAGCTCTCAGTGCATAAACTGCTTGGGTGAGTGGGGAGAAGTCTTCTCGACAGTTCAGATTCTCCAACCCAAACAGACCAAATGTAAAAAGGTATTTATGAGACAACTGGGGCATTTCAAACACTGACTAGACATTTTATATTAACAAATTATTGTTAATTTTGTAGGTATGACAATAGCAGGTGGTTATTTTTTAAAAGTCATCTCAAAAAGATATACACAAGCATATTCACAGACGACATACACTAGCATATTCCAGCAGGTTGGGAGAAATTGATGGAACAGGTTGGCCATATATTTTTTTGTTTTGTTTTGTTTGTGGTACTGGGCACTGAACTACATCCCTAGCCATTTGTAATATTTTTTGAGACAGGTAAGTCACTAACTGCCCAGGCTACGCTCAAACTTGCAGTCCTCCTGCCTCAGCCTTTCAGAGTGCTCAAATAACAGGTGTGTGTCACTATGCCCAGCTGGACTGGATATGCATTGACAGCTATTTGGTGGCAGGGTTGTTGGTACATGGGGATGCATTGTACTATTTTTTATATTTGAAAGTTGCCATGGTAAAGTTTAAAAATAATAAATAAGCCCAATTATGTTAAATTTAAATCATGTATATTCCTTGTCTACTACCTGAATCTAGCAGAGTAGATAAAAGATACCTAATCGCCGTTTTCTCCCTGTAACTCCCTATAATCACTGCTTTCAGTCTCCTTACAAGCTGTGTGATGCCAGTAAGTGCTTTATTTACTTCTACAGACACAGCGTCTGGCTCTCTGCAATACTTCTTACCAAAGGCTATCTGCTTATCTCCTTAGCAGGTCTGCATGAAGCTGGCACTTGCAGAACTAAGTGGAAGACTTTATACCTGAAATCTCTTTATTTTCTTCCACTTTGATTATGGTTTTGGGAGGCACACAGCCAAAGGAAACAGGAAAACCTGAACC
Organism: Cavia porcellus; assembly: GCF_034190915.1. Taxonomy (NCBI): domain Eukaryota; kingdom Metazoa; phylum Chordata; class Mammalia; order Rodentia; family Caviidae; genus Cavia; species Cavia porcellus. The sequence goes on from NW_026947486.1 coordinate 80,713,326, forward strand.
CCTCTGATAAGAAACAGCTACCAGAGGGAAAGAGAGATGCAAGTTTCCATTGGCTCTACCCACTCCCAAACTTGAGGATCAGGGCTGTCTGAGATACTACAGGAGCAGGCTTGTAAGTGCAGGATGGTTTCTGAGTCACTACAGTTAATTAATTTTGAAAGTAATGATTATTGTTCCTTAGGGGGTAAGACTGCCCAAATTGAAACCTGAAATATTGATCACAGGATTCACATTTGATACCTAGCTGTTCTAGCAACAGAAGTCTGCAAATTCTCCCTTTGATCAGGCAGGCAGGCAGGCATGCAGGCATGCAATCACCATGAACACTTGAAACCACACCAGGCTATTTCTTCATACCAGAAGTCATGAGAGGAAACCAGCTACCCCAGGGAAGCCATTTCTTTTATGATTAGATTTGTGCATAGGGCACACAAGGTTTGGGGAGATAAATTCTAAAAGCCATTGCCAGTTCTATTTAGAGTTAATAAAGCTTACCAGGACCCTGGGTCTCATGCAGCATGCAGCAAACAGCAGAGTTAACTGTAAAACAGTAAGAGCTGATGAAGATGGAGTAAGCATGAGGAGAAATAAAATATTATGAATTGACACAAACGATGAAGAGTTAGAGGTCAAGAGAGATTAGCAGTAGCAGGAAGGGGAGGAGGGAAGAGGGACTGGTAGGAACCCCTGAAACACTGTATACTTTCTTAATCTAGTAAGGCCAGCCAAAGGACATTCTGAGTATGTCACTATTAGATCCAACCACCATCTCTCAAGAACTGCTCTCCCCACCATTTCTACACTGAAAGCCCACCACTGTCACTATGGGTGCAGAGTGGCACAGGTTTAACCATGGTTCTTCCAGAAGTTCACTGATTCTTCAGGGAATACACATGGACCCCAGACCTGGAGTCACTTGTGCATCTGGAAGTATGGAACAGGCCAGGCTATTTTGTTAGGTACTTATGGCTAATAATGTGAGATGCTACATTTCAGCAAGGATTTTACCTATCTCAGAACTGGGCACTATCACTGATCCCAAATATTTCTGGAGAATGGAGAATGATGTAACCCTATACAGGGTCCTCTGGCTGGAGTCAGTGAGGAGAAGTCAATCGATTTGAAGCAACAAGGGGAAAGTTTGGTCTGAGAGGAGCTTTCACTGAACATCTCAAAGAGGGAATGTTTATACCTTAGTGTTAGTGTTGTCTAAACAACTATATAATCTAACTCCTGCAAGCAGGCTGTGAAATTGCCCCAGGGATTGAGTTAACAAATGGACTATAACAACAGCAGAATAGGGCTGGAAGATAAATTTAGATTTTTCTGATCCACAGCACCACCAAAAAAAATCAAATTTACATTTTTCTGATCTTAAAAATAGGAACCTATTCCTGCTGGTATGGGTCATACACTGAGACAGATAAACTAATACATGATGTATTCAAAGAGACTTTCATTTGCTAGTTGAATTTTATCCATCAGATAATATCAAAAGAGTTAATCAGTGAAGTTGACATTTAGTGTTAAGATTCCGTAATAAAAATTTCTGGAGCAGTTAGTGAAAATGTTCGCATTACACATTTGTTAGTCAAATGTGAATAACTGGATTGCAAAACTGAGTGCTTTCAAATGTAAAATATTTTATAGTGTACAAAAGCACTGTGTTACTTGTAAGTGATAAGCCAGGCATCGATGAAAGGAAGGTGTTTCTTCCTTCTGGCAAGTATCCAAAAGCTGTCCACAAACAAGTGGCTAAAAACAGAAGGCAAAGCCCACAGACAACTTTTGGATCCAAAGAACCCTTCAGTAAGGACACTGCTAAATCTTCCATCTGGGAGTTTTGTGAGTCATAGTGTGCAAACAACTACAGGGTTCCAGGAAGCCCCTGGACATTTTCTTGGTGTTGTGCAGGTCTGGACAGAAGTGCTTTTCTCCTCTCTGTTTCTGGGATGAGGAATGGGTAATTTCAGTGAGCAGAAATGGGGGTGGAAGCCAGGCTACAAAGCCGGTGGTAACCAGGATCTTATGCTGTCTTGCCTGACCAAATACCTGGGGAGATAGATCGGTTTTCAAATCATTCCTCTGGCTTAAGGATGGGGTACTGGGAAGACACTGGCATGTGAAGGCTCCGCAGTTAAGTCCTCAGTTCCCCAGGCTGGGCACAATTAAGCAGCCAGCAGGGACAGACAGTAAAGAGGTGGGAGGTCAGGGCCAGGCTGCAGCCTTCAGTGGTAGCAGCTAAATTCTGTTGGCTGCACCTAGTGACAACTGAGGTACAGCGAGTGCTGGGAGAGGTGACACAGGACAGGCAGGCAAGCCTGTATGCCACATCAGGGCCAGCTCCAGCTCCAGGGGCTTCTGTGAAAGGACAGTCTTTCTCTTCTACTACCTTCTCTCTGTCCTTCCATTTGTCCCTCTCTTTCTTATGCCTCTGCACCCCTCATTTCCTCCTTCATGTCCTCTCCCATTCCCGCTACCACCCCTTGATGTTTGTAGAACTTTCCTAAGTAAGCCAGACAGAGGGGCTGGGCCTTGCAGACCAAGTATCTCCTCCACTCTCAACAACCCTAACTCAAGGAATCCAAAGGTCCTGTGGGGACACCGAGACTAGATACAGGTCCTCAAACTAGTCTAACAGCCCACAGCTTACACCTGGCCATCAGCCCTCAGTGCCCTCAGCCTCCAGGTCCTGCCCCAGGGGGATGAGCAGCAGGAGGAGCAAGAAGCCCATCACTCCATAGCAGCCCATTACTTACTTTTTCTTCTCTTTGTCTCTTTTCAGAGTCTGTGAGCCTCCAGCCTGGGAACCCTGAGACTGGAGGAGCTCAGCCGCCGTCTTTCTCTGTTTGAAAGCATTCACTTCATCATCCAGAGATTTCTTCTTGTCCTCCAGCTTCTTCTTCTCATCCTGGTGCAGTTTCTTTAGACAGTCAAACTTCTCATGCAGCTGACAGGAAAGCCAAAAAACACTGCAGAGTTCTCCCTAAACAGCCCCCAGTCTGACCCAGCCCAGGGTTGGAGAAATGGCAGGGTTGCAACCCTGCAGGACCCCAGGACCTCAGGACACATTTCTGCTAGGGAATACCATGACAGTGCCAAAGGGCACCGTGCTATGGGCACTTCTGCCTATCACTATCTCAAAATGTTTGCACCTGAAGTAGTAAAGGAACAATATGTTCTATCTAGTCAAATACTTTTTAAACAAATCCCCATGGTTTTTTTTACATGGTAAATAATAATATTGCTTATAATATTGAAACATTTACCAAGTGCTTATGACAGGACAAACACTGACTTAAAAATTTTTGTAATTACTTTTTTTTGCAGTGCTAGAATGGAGCCCAGGGCTTTGTGCATGCTAGACAAGCAGTCTACTACTGAGCTACAGCCCAACACTTATTTTTACCAGCACCTCATATGTATTAATTCATTTAATTGTTATAACAGTCTTAACAATAGGTTCTGCTATTATGTCCTTTTTCATTTTCAATCTTTTTTTTTTTTTTGCTGGCATGGATTGAACACGGGGTTTCACACATGCTAGGCAAATATTCTACCACTGAGCTATATCCCCAGTACTTTTTATTTTCTTATTTTGAAATAAGATCTTATTAAGTTGCTCAGGGTGGCCTTGAACTTGTGATCCTCTGCCTCAAACTCCCAAGTACTGAAATTGTAAGTGTGTACCACAGTACTTGGCCATGATGTTCATTTTTATGAGGAAACATAAGACATGAGAAATTAAGGCATTTGTCCAAGGTCAAACTGGTCTTTACAGGATTATATAATGGCATTTCCAACATGGAAGCAGTTCTTGCCTATTTTTCCTATCTTTGTGTGTGTTGTGTGTGTATGTATAGTAGTGGGAATTCATAGAGCCTTTACACATACCAGCTTGCTTCCATTTCCTCCTTCCTCCCTTTTATCTTTCCTTCCTTCCTTCCTTTCTTTCCCATTTTGAAATAAGGTCTCACTAAGTTGCTAAATTGCTCAGGCTGAGCTTGAACTTGTGATCCTCATGCTTCAGCTTCCTGCAGTTTCCTGCCCATTCTTATTCCCTGCGATCAGGAAGACTCATAATGGATCACAGAGAAAACTACAGTAATAGCAAAGCTGGTCAAGGGAAATGGAGTAAGTGTGGAAACCTCAACTTTAGCCAAAGGGAAGGCCTAACTTGTCCTGAAAAATCCAGAGACCTAAAGCACAGCAAGTGTGTTCTGGCACTCACTGTGATGTATCAGAGAGCAAGAGGCATAGATGGTCACTAACTAGAATGTGTAAACTCCCCTGACCAGAAAGAGCAGACCATGCATAGTTTTACCTTTTCTGAGGATACAAGAGAGAATTTAGGATTCTGTAACACAGTGCACAAAAAGGAGGTCAATTCTCTGATTCCTACGGATATCTGGGACTGTCATTTAGTAAGGTAGGGGGAACCACAGGCTTGTCGTCCAAACCAGCTTTTATGAGTCATGTGCGGTTGGGGTATCACTTGGGCTGCCCATCAGTAGCTTTTAGATTTCTTTGCTTCCCTGCAACTTTGCTCACTTATCTTTAAGACCCCCATGGCCTCTCCTCCTAAAGGTGCTGGCTGATGGTTTTCTCCTTAAAAGTGAAACGGAAATAAAGTCAATAATCTTGTCACAGGCCTTGGTGATAACCATCAAAAGTCACAGCAGATTAAAGGTGGAGGAGACTTGGGAAGTAATTAAGTGCTTCCTTTCTTTGTGGTTGAATATTTTGAGGCTCGAGAGATAAAACAGCAGCTGGCATGACCAAAATTATACTTTATGCCAATTGATCTGAAACCTTGGGAGCAAGGTCATGGGTAGAGGACTAACTGCATGTATTTAATCAGACCCATCAAACCTCATTTTGAAACTTCACTAGAGCTGCACAGACGATGTTTCCTTAACTCTGAAATGGAACTGCACATCCAGGTAAATGGCAAATGCCCCAACTGCTGCTGTTTTAGGTTTCAGCAAACGACCCAGGATTGCCCTGAACTAGCTTTCCTCATGGCCATCACAGAAGATGGAATGGGACAGGTCAGCCTAGAAAGTCATCAATAACCTCTACAGAATTCCAGATTTCTAGGGTAGGGAAACTAAACCATCCTGCAACTGCCTGCAAGGGCCTGACTCTAGCGGTGTTGACTTACAGAACTTTCTGTGTTACTGGAAATGTTCTGTATTTGTGCTGTTCAATACAGCAGCCACTTGCTACATGAGGAGTGAGCAGTGAAATGTACCTAATAAGAGTGAGGAACTTTATTGTATATTAGCTGGCAGTGGTGATGCATGCCTATAATCCCAGAACTCTGGGGGGCACCTGGTGTAGGAGAATCTTAAATTGAAACCCAGCCTGGGCAACTTGGTGACTTAGTGTAATCCAGTCTCAAATTAAAAACAAAAGAGGGCTGGGGATATAGCTCCGTGTTACAGAATCATTTAAACATTTGGCCCTGGATTCAACTCCCTTTCTACAAATAATAAATTTATTTTATTATATTTGAAATTGCTAAAATAGACTTTAAATGTTTCTACCACAAACATGTTAAGCACATGAAGTGACAGATTTGTTAACTAGCTTCATTTAATCATTCTGCAGTGTTAACATATATGCAAACATCGTGTGGTACTCCATAAATACATACAATTATTATTTGTCAATTTTAAATACTTTAAAATCTCACAATTTAGCCACACACAGCAACTGGCTATTGGATCTGATGGAGAGTCTCTAGAAAATTAATACAAAGTTCATATTTACCTCTTTCTCTGCCTCTTTAAGCTCTGCTTCCTTCTCTTTGACTCTCTGGACAAACATCTGTCTCATCTCCTCTTCTTTTTTCTGGAGCTCCCCTAGGAACTCATTCCTCTTGGCCTCATATGTCTCCTGTAAACTGCAAACACAGTCAGGTTAATTCCTTTACCCTCACAGACTCCTCCTCAATGAAAACTGGCCAGGTACCCACCCTTGAGTTCCACCATCCTCCTTTCCCCACTTCAGACAGAGATGGCGAAAACAGAATGCCAAAGTGGTGGGCAATCACTTTGGCACATGAGAGCAGGATCACAGGGCTATTTGGGGGGGTATGAGGTAACCCTGGTGAACTGGTGAGACTTAAAAATCTGGATCTATACCCTCACTTTACACATGAGAAACCTGAGGCCCATAGAGGTCAAGCGACTCATTTAAGATCATATAGTTAATTAGAGGCAGCACTGGGACCAGAAGCTGTGTCTCCTGTTTCTTTATATGGGCTTCCACTGTGCTATGTCACCGGGCCCTGACTCTGAAACCGCCTGCATGAGCTCACCACTCCAACCAACATGTTCTGAGTCTCCACCCCGTGACAGACACAGTACTGATGCTATTCTAGTCACTCAGCACTTATAGCCAACAGCTTCCCCGCCTGCCCTTGAACTCACAGTCTGGTGGGAGCTTCCTGGGCTGAGCCCCCTGCCCCTGTCCTGAACTTACATTTCAAAAAACAAGAGTTAGCCTGGTGAGGAAGAGGAGGAACAGAACTGCAGGAAGGGTGGCTTGTGTGAACGTGCACGTGGAGACAAAATGGCATTCCTGGGGAGTCCGCATAGCCTCACAGGCCGGAGAGCACTAAGCTGAAGAGGAGTGGGAGGGAGGTCCCAGAGTTTGTCAGGGGAAGGCAAGGCTCTAGATGCCCTATGAAGGAGATGAGCATGGACCCATTGCATGGTTTAAGCAGGACTGACTGGATCCAATCAGAAAGTGAGAAACAGTGCCCTGGCTGTTTGGGGAAAAAGATACTTTGCAATGACTCAGGTACAAAACTGAGGGATCCCCACATGAAGGGATGACAGGGAGTAGAGGGAGCTGCAGAAGCAGGACTGGGGAGGAGGCAAAGACGATCCTGGCTTTTGGCTTGGACAACCAAGTAGATGGTGGTACTGTCAGGTACAATGGAAAACCCTGGAGGAGGAGAACACTTAAGGGGGAAGAAGATGAATCTGACTGTGAACAGCTCAAGTTTAAGGTGGGGCCTCTATGGGATGTCTGAGTGGAAATGGCTAGTATATAGATGGATCAATGAGTTCACAGCTCGCAAGTAAGATTTTAGCTTGCGAGCTACCTACTTTCAGGTGATAATTAGGGCTATGAAAGGAGAAAGAACAAACTGCAAAGAGAATAGAGGGAGAGGAGCAGAGACCCTAAGAACATTTAAAGAACTTGAAGAAAATGAACTGCAAACAAGGCTGAGAAGAATCAATGAGAGGAAGAGAGAGAAGGATAAAGCCAGCCAGGCCAGTACTAGAAAAATCAAAGCCAGATAGCAGTGCAAGGAGGAAGCAATGGGGATTAGTATGACGTGCAGTACATTAAGATCAAAGAGGATGGGACTCAAAAGTTGCAATGAGATTGGCCCAAAGAGAGAGAAGCACTTCCATGGAGAGCTCTTGGAGAGGCACTTCCATGGAGAGCTGGGGGCAGAAGGCAGCCGTACTGGGCTGAAGAAGTAAATGAGAGGAGAAAGGAGGCTGGTAAACATAGAACAACTCTTTCTCTTTCTGCTCAGGGCCTGGCTTCCTGACAATGCACTGTAAAGGGTTCTTGGAAGAAGAGCGAAGAGGATAAGAGTCAGGAACACAGGTATACAGGATGGAGCAAAGGACAATGGGACAGGACTGATCGACCAGTTAGAGGCTAACCTCCTCCTCCACAGAAGCATGAAAAGCTGCCAGAGGCAAGGAGAGGATCAGCTAAGTAAGGGAGCTCCCACCAGTAGATTGCATGCCTTCCTCCAGCCCAGGTGGTCCTTGCAGTGACATGAGGCTGCCTGGCTGAAGCAACAGCCCTGAAGGATGGACTGTGCTTTGCTCCAGGCCAGCTTTCCACTTTGATCAGGTAGTGTGGGACCTCAAGACCATGTGAAATCCCTCTGTGTCCACAAACATCCTCTTCACTTGCTTACTGATACCTGACATTTCCTGAAAGGAGACCAAGCCACGAAATGTAGGGCTACATAAGCACATAGAGATCAGACACACTTCAACTTGATCTGTCGCCCCCATCTGCTTAAATAAACTGATTCTAAAAACATTTTCTGGGCTACGGGTTTAGATCAATGGCACAAGAGCCTGCCTGGCAAGCACAAGGTCATAAGTTCAATCTCTGGTACCAAGAAAAAAATTTTCCCTTCTCCAAAAGCATCTTAGACTCTGATTTGAGAAATACGTCAATGAGATTCCTATCCTGTGGCAAGAACAAAACTTGCACTTGAATTGCAGACACTAGGGACAGTGAATGAGGAGACTGTATGCATCAACATGGGGAAAGTAACTCCTACCTACTTGGTCCCAAAGTGGCTGCTACCTGGCTTTTTCTTGTTTTTTTTTTTTTTTTTATTTATTTGCCTGTTTGTTGTTCCTGCAGTGCTTGGGGAGGAACCCAGGGCCTCACATAGGCTAGGGAAGTACTGTACCACTGAGTCACTCTTCAGCCCTCCTATCTGGTTTTGAGAATGGGGTCAAGGGTAAAGAACAGACTAGAAGAAACCTGTCTGTGCAGCAGGAGCCTGATGAAGGAAATGGGGCACAGGACAGTTATTAACTGCCACTCTGTGGAACTGAGTCCCCTCCCGGCCCTCCCCTCCAGCACAGCTGATTCGAACTGGCATGTGTGGGGAGAGATCCACCATGCTGCTTCTCTAGGTCTCCTCCCCACCCTCGCTACCCACCCACACAGTGCTCCCGGCAGGTGTGTGAGGCTGACAGAAGGGGCAGCAGAATCAACTAGCTCATGCCCTCGCCTAGCCCCGCTTCCCCTGTGCATTCGCGGAAGAAAAGGCGTCCACACCACAGCTTAGCCAAGCTGGCCTGGCCTGGCCTGGCAGGAGCAGTACCTGAAGGGTTTGCTGTCAGGGTCAGTGTCCTTGAAGCCCATCTCCTCCAGCTTACAGCGGCGGTACAACTCATAGTGCCGGGTGTGGGTCTGCTCCCGCAGATCCTCCATGTTGACACGAATCAGCATCTCCCGCAGCTTCACAAAATCGCAGTGGGCCTCATTTTCAACTGCACAGCAGGGGTTGGGATATTGAAAGTACAGTGAATGGAAGGCCAGCAATGGATGACATGAGGCAAAAGTCTAACAGGGACATCACCTTGTCACTGGCCATACAGAGCCTGGGAATTTACCTCCTTACTCACTTTTCTACTGAAAATGGAAACGAAAAGTTATAAAAATGATAGTAGTGAAAAACCACAATATTATAAATATTATCTAAAGATCTTCAAAAGCCTCTAAACCCACAATTACTAATCAGATCCTCATAGGAATGTCTGATCTGTGCCTCTTTGTGGACAAATAGTGCATGTGTTTCCAAGCATCCATCCAACCATCCAATAAATATTTGTGCAACCTGTGTTCCCAGTATTGTATGGGGGCCCTGGGAATTCAGAAACAAAGTCATGAAGTCTTGCTCTCAGAAGCTTACAGTTGCATGGAATAGATGTAAATAGGTAAATGCAATACAATGCAAAAATTACAAAAGGAGGGATAGCTGAGGTCAGTGAAAGCCCAGAAGAGGGACTACAAACTCAAAACTCCTGGGAGACTAGAGGCCTCATCAAAGAGACAGCCTCTAGGATGACTCTGGAAAGAACAGACACTTACCAGGCTGATCTCTGTGAGACAAGGCAGGGTTATATGGCTAGTGAGTTGCCGAGTTAAGGCTGGAAGCCAGGCAATATAGGAGAGGTATAATGGCTAGGACCAGGTGACCGAGTCTCCAAAGGATAGGGGGAAAGAACTAGGATATAAATGACAGTGACAAGAGGGTTGCCCGTCTGGACAGTAAAGGCTGAGAGGTCAGCAGAGGGTTGACAATGGTCTAACAGCAGCAGTGATGCACAGGAGAAAGTGGACCCTACTTTCCATTGTGAATAAATAAGCTTCCATCTCATGAGAGCATGGCAACGGTCTGTATTTTGGGCAGTGGTCAAGAATGACAGAGATGTGGACTAAATCACAGAAAAGCAGATTTCTAGCCAAAACAGATCATAAGCAGGGCTCTATGAGGGTGCCCTCAGGCATGTGCTATTGATGGCATCTGGCCTGACCAAATCAGAAATGATAAATAAGTGGCATCTGAAATGATAAATAAGATCAGCCACCCCAGATTTCACCTTGCAGGGGAGAGGGTAGTGAGGTTAGAAAGGGGGTGAGTGAGATGACAGGACTGGGCATGCCTGGAGTAGATGGCTTGTAGTCATCAGAAGAATCTTTCTAAAGCCCAAATGAGCCCACATAACCCCTCTGTATAATCCCCACTGCATTAGGATACCCCCCTTCTTGCTGTCGTAGAACTGTTAATATTAAAAATCCCATCAGAAGGTTACTTCTCAGGACCATGCTAGGTGCTATTAGCTCCTCCATCTCTGGATGGTGATCCCTGGTGGTCAGTCAAAAGGTGATTACAAGGCCTCTGCAGGCTGTCCAAGAAATACACAACTTCTTCCTTCAAAATGAACAGTCAATTCAAATTTGTAAGAACACCCTTCAAAAAAGCCAGCTGGGGGACGTCACTGGAACCACATGCTGGCTTCTGTCCTCTCACCTTAGGTTGCTGTCTCTTAGCCCACAAATTCATTCCCTGAGTGAAACTGGTGGTCTGGGAAGCATTTACCAATGTTCCTAGCGGAGCATCCCTAGTCCCAAGTGGCAGAGAAGAGCTGAAGTTATCACAGCTCTGTAACTAACCTTGCTCTGCCTATAAATAGTTCAAGCTTAAGGACTGCTCAGTGTAAACTGTGAAGTAATCATACATATGGAAAAAGTGCATAAAATGTGTATATGCTACTTAAAGAATTTTTAAAAATTAGCACTGGTGTTTCTACAACCCAGGTGAAATATTCCTAGGACTTTAGAAGCCCCTTCACGCCCCTTTCCAATCTCATACGCACGTCTCCTGGCAATGAATCTTAACCACTAGCCTGACTTTGGGACTCATCATTCATTTTCTTTCCTTTACAGTTTTACCACTTATGTTTAGATTTCTAAAAATACATACAGGATCTTATTTAGTTTTGCCTACTTTTGGAATTCATAAAATTCAATCCTACATTATATTATTCTTCTCTGATTTATTGAGCTCTACATTATGTTTCTGAGACTCATGGAGATGTAATTGTAGTTTATTAATTTGCTATTTGATATCTCATTTATGACTATTTCACAATTTACTCAGTCTATTTTCAGCAGCTTCCTGAGTTGTTTCTAATTACTTGTCATGTTGAACAACACTGCTATGAACATTCTCGTACATCTCCTGTGCTGTCAAGCAAATACACTTACTTTCTTGTACACTCCTTCCTTGCTTTAAATCCACTTGCTTATGTTTTATGAGCGCTTTCTCTACTAGAGACAAAGGAGTGGGCTCCCATTAGAGGACACAGGTAGGGAGCCAGAGTTTGCCTGCTAGTCACCTCTGTAGCCATTTGAGACCAAAGCTGAATGAACAGTGGCCGGGACAAATTAGGGATTTGTCATACAGTGGCTGGGAGAGGCAAAAAGGAAAGCAGAAGGGGCTCTAGAGTGCATCCCATCTGGTAGGGACTCACCCTGAACAGTGCCCCAAGGATACTGCCGTGCCTTCATCATCTTGTTGCCTATCTTCAGTTCTTCCGTGCTGCCAATGACAGCAAACGGTAGGTGTGCCTGAAACAGAAGGAAAACAAATGCTCAGAACTGCAAAGGAAAGGCACTACACATCCCATAACGCAACCGCTGCTCATCTCTGGGGCCTTGGGCCCTCACTGTGCAATGTCACTCACTGCTGTCAATCAGCTAGAGGCACTGATAAGGTTTCTGAGCCAATCATGTGGGGATAGGAAATCTACTCCTAGCTCCTGCTGCTCAGAAATTCACAGTAGATAAGAATGACATGGTCAAAGGCATAGGGAGCAGACAGAAAATAAGCAGAATAATAAGCAGACACACAGATTAGCAAAACTGTTCCCTCGGCAGAGCTGCAATGAGGGGAAGAGCTTTGGGAAGGGGATGGGAAGTGGTGTGGACAGAGATGATAAGGGAGACAGAGAGGGCTGTGATCAATAGCCCTTCCTCCTCCCACAGCTCGAGATCCTTGAGAATGAGCCACAAGGCTGGCTGAGTCATGTTATCCTTGCTCTAGTCCTTCCCTGGAACAAGAGCTCACATTGAGGTGAGATGCCTTGCAGGCAAGTCACCAAGTATCGCCCACATGCTGTGCCATTGCTGATTTCCATCAGCTTCACCCATGTGACACAAAAAAGCTAAGAGGCAGAGATGGCAGAGGGCTGGACCGAGGGAGGAGGCGAGGAAGAGAAGCTGTGTTGTGCTGCCACTCATCCTGGGCTCTCGGATCTAAGGGATGAGGAGGAGGCGGGTAAAGTAGGAGGCACTTCTCTGAGCTCAAGAAAAAGGAGGAAAAAAACCCAAAGAAAATAAAGGCATACAAAATGCCAGTCTTCCCTGGGGCTGTTATTTTCAACATCAAGAGACATTGTTAAAATGACAGGGTCACTTGTTTCCTCTCATTCTCAAACTGCTGTCATTTGACTCCTCCAGCTCTCTCTTGTTCTCAGCACACAGCCCCACCAAGCTGAACTCAGGGGCCTTCAAGACCTCCCAACTCCACTCACCTTTGAAACCCACATCTTCGGGATCTGTTCTGACAAATGTATGAGAGCAGGTCGCTGCTGCTCTCAGCACTGGACCACTCCTATTTCATCTGATTCTCACTACAGCCTTACAGGTCCTCATTCATGGTGGGACAGAACTGGGACACAGAGGTTAAATAGGGTACCCTGGGCTGGGGATTTAGCTCAGCGGCATAAGTGCCTGCCTGGCAAGCGGGAGGTCGTTGAAAGGATTTTTCCCTTGATGGGAAGCTGCAGCGGTGGGAGGTTGGGAGGCAGAACCAAGAGGCTCTATCTTGAGGTCACCTTCCCCGCCCCCAAGCAATTTACCTGGGACGCGAAATGAATTCCAATGGGCTACCTGTGCGTCAGTAATGCCCCTTGGCTCCACCCCAAACCTAGCTACATGTATGTCCCTACACCACATGTGGGGCAGAGAGAAAGCCAGGCACCGGAGGTCATGGAGTCTCTCTCCACATTCTTCAAATAAAGGCCACTTTTATTTCATACTTCTTATCTTTTTAGCCACGCCCAAAAAATCTGTCAGTCGTGAGTTCAATCTCTAGTACCAAAACAAAAAAGATAAATAGGGCACCCAACCCCAATCCCCCATGCCTAGGTCTTCCCAGGGAGCACTGAGGCCAGTGCGTTTTGCCAGTCTGCCCCAGCCACTTAGGGTGGCCTGTGCTCTGCTTCCTGGCTAGATGGCATCTGCCAGAAGTCAGCTAACTGTGCTAGGCAGGAGATCACAGAGACCAGGCTCTGACCCTATCTCCTGCTGCTTTTGAGAGACATAGACACACGGCTATGGCAACCAGAATGGAGTCAAGCAGGACAGGGAGAAGACAAACTTCCAACCACACTCCCAGGTCCTACCCAGGGGACCTAAATCCAAGGTCAAGCATTCTCTTCTTTCTCCCAGGTCTCTGCAGGAGACTGATGGGTGACATTTGTATGTGTGAACCCAGGAAGGAGCCTGGCAGCTGCAAGTCAGTACAGCTGCTGACAGCCAAATCTCTAAGGAGGTGGCCTCAGGGGTCAGCTCTGCCAGCCACAGGGAGCTCCAATGAGACACCTTCAAACTTCCCCTGGTGCATCTGCTCCTAGACCCACTACCTTCTCAATCTACCCCATCCTGCTACAACAAAACAGCTCCGGCTGGGTCATGTATAGAGAACAAAAATGTATTTCTTATAGTTCTAGAGGCTGAAAAGTCCAAGATCAAGGCACAGGCATATTTGGTTGTCTGGAAGGGGCTGCATGATACCTTTTAAAAATTTTATTTACTTATTTATTTATTTATACAGGGTCTCTCTATGCAGTTGAGCCTGGCCTTGAGCTCACTTTGTAGCCCAGGCTGGTCTCAAACTCACAGTGATCCTCCTGCCTCAGCCTCCCAAGTGCTGGGATTACAGGTGAGTCACCATACCCTGCAAAGGCTTTTTTTGAAATTAGAATTTTAATCCCATATCCTAATCCATAAATTAGGATTTTAATTCCTCATTGAGGAAGCAGCCCCCATGGACTTGTCTCCTAATACTATCACATGGGTGTCACTTGGATTTTGCAGGGGACACATTCAAAACATAGCACTAGCTACACTATCACATGTCTTTCTTAAATTCTTCTTGGTACATTTTAAAGTTTCTGATGCTCCAAGTGGTGTGATGTATTCTATTCTCATTCCACCACAACCAATATGCTTGGGAGAAAACATGAACATTTATTTTTTCCCTTGGCACTAGGGAGTGAGCCCGGGGCTTTTACACTGAACTGTATTCCCAGTCCTTTTTATTTTTGAGATAGGGTTTCGCTAAGTCACTAAGTTTCACAGGCTAGGCTCAAATTTATGATCCTCCTGCCTCAGCCTCCCAGAGTGCTAGGAAAATATTCTCTTTAGTTCTGTGAAATACTGTCTAGATCTCGTCTGGTAAGAATAGCTCTACTGGGCTTGGCTTCTTCCAGGGCAGTGTTTCCCAGCTGTAGCTGGCTATGCTCACCCCTATATTCAGGCTCCTATTGGAAGCTGAACAAAGCCATTGCCCAATGTGTTCTCCAGTGGACATGCAAACAATGGTAACACCACTGCTGTCTCAGGAGAAGGAATAGACTTGAGCCTGGGGCTCTCCCTGTGACCCCATTGGTCAGTCATGTGCTCGCACTGTGCTCAAGTGCCAAATTCCCTTCTGGGAACCAAACCCAGCACCTTACAAATGGCCAACCATCTAACCACAGTCAAGTACTCGAACTGCATCTGTTCCTTGGTCCTTGGCTATAATTTGAGCCATTCCAAGAATAGTATGAAAGTTAAACATAACACTTTTTAGTATAGAAGTCTACAATGTTTTTGTTTGTTTGTAGCATGGCGGATTAAACACAAGAACTCAAGCCTGCTAGGGAAACACTCTACCACTGAGCTACATTCCCAGCCCATTTTACATTTTCTTTTGAGACAAGGTCTTGCTAAATTGTCCAGGCTAGGCTCAAACTTGGGATTCTCCTGCCTTAGCCTCCCGAGTAGCTGGGATTACAGGCATGCGACAATGAGCCTGGGTAAAGTCTTCGACCTAGAGAGAGATAAGAATGTGGGTTAGAAGTAATGGGCAACAAGATTTTTCTCTTTCTCTCTCTCTATTCTTTTAACACCTTGATCTAAAATAAGGTTCTCCAGAGCTGGCCATAAACCAAGGAGAGACCGAGGCCTCATCACTTTTACTTTGGACAGGAAAGCCCGGGGTGGGGTTGGGGTGAGCAATAGGACGGCTGTGCAATCTTCCCTGCAAAGGGTTTCTTCCACTTTTTCCAATCTGGGCCCCATGGCAGTGGGCTAGGGAGCCTGAGGCCTGGGCCCTAGAAACAAATCCAGACTCAAAAGGCTGGGACCCATCCCTCCTCCTACCAAAGCCCAGGTCTCTATGATGCAGCTTCAGACACGACGGTGTGTCCAAAGACTCTGCAGCCTTTGAACACGGGTATTCCGGGAGGAGGCAGGCTATGCAATCCTGCGTATTTATTTGCTAGCCATGGCTTTCCCTCCTTCCCCCACCCCAGCACAGCAACACAGAGGATTCCCAGTCAGGCTCAATCCCATGCCAATGGAATGAGAGGCTGAGGCTATCTTTCTAGCTCAGCAAAGCACAGTAGAATGCGGGCGAGTGAGTGGCCAGCCTTATTCTAGGGATAACCCTGAATGCATTCAAATTTAGTTTTCCAAAGTGAAATAATGGGCAATGTCAGGCTGTTCTGAGTAACACAACCCATAACCCCTCACAGCCCTAACAGTGCAGTTGAAAGTTGCTGCTTCATAGCATGGGGTTTCCCACCTCAAGGGTGATACTACCGTAGGCTCAAGCAGGAGGCCAGAACAGAGCTGAGCCCAGGATGATTGCTGCTCCAAATCCACAATGCAGTGAGATATGCTTTTATGTGACACCTTGACTGCCGAGAAACCACCATGTTTTTTGTCCTGAGCAAAGCAAACCATAAGCCTGAATGCTGCTGGGTGACTCAGGGAACTGGATTTTGAAAGATAGCTGGTGCATAGTGTCCTGAGATGACTGAGTCTGGACTCTGATGCCAGAGACACCAGGCGACACTTCTCCACAGGCTGGTGTGTTTCTGCACATGAGGCACCTTTCAGGCTTGCTTCTCATCACAGAACCTGTCTCCATCAAAATGCTTTGACTGCTGGGAGGACAAGGACTGATCTTTTCCATTTTTTCCATGCCCACATCAGATCACCGAGGATGTAGCTCCAGCTACCACAATCCAAATAACCTTACCCTTGAGCCAGATTTGTCAAAGTTGACAATGGACTTCTAATAACAAGCCTATCTCTGTGGACAGATGGGCAGGAAGTCAAGCCTGAGACAATGACTTGCTGCCCTGCTATGCTAATTTGTTGGCCAATTCACAGGAGGTGGCAGCTGATGCCCTAATGATAACTTAGAGGCCAGTGGCAGCAGGAAAATTTTCTAAAAATGGCTTTTATTATGAGGCGTTCTTGAGTTTGGCTACCCCCAAGCATTATGTCATTAGGAAAAACTGATGCCTCTCAACAGAGAAAAAGAAATCTGTTCCCAAAGCAGAGGCTTTCTGAAAGCTATTAGCTGTCTCCCTGAAATCACAACATTGAGGCTTTTGCAGCACCAGCATCAACACATTGTAAAAAAGCATGAGGAGATGTTTGACTCTCTGCCTTCCCTATTACTCACTCCTCTAGTAGGGAGAAGTGGGGGAGGAAAGAAAAGAGGACTTTAAAAAATCCATTCATACTTAATAAAGCAAAGCACAACCTTGATACTTAAGGTTGTGCCTCTAGTCACCAGCAAATAGGAGACTATATATCACTGCTCCTTCCAGGGTCATGGGGCTGGGTTATTTGAGTATGGATTAATCCCCAGTTTACGAAGCCTGGTATCTTTTTCAGCCTTTTCATCTTTCAGTGCATCCATTGTCCTGGCACTGTTCCGCCTTTCCTGCATTCTCACAGGGGCTGCCTGGTCTGGCCTAAGGCAGATCAGAAAGGTGGCTAGAAAGAGAAGGCTGAATTTCCTGCTTCACTCTGTGCCTAAAGTCTGTCTTTCCCTTGGGTTTTGCAACTGATTGCTGCATTTCTAGTCTTTGTGGCAGCCACCACTAGGAGAGAGGAGCTGTTTTAATTCTGGATTTTCTCTCATCAGGTAACCAAGAATCAACTACAGCCAGGTGTGATGGTACATGCCTCTAATGCCAGCACTTGGGAGGCTGAGGCAGAAGGATTGCCATGAGTTCAAGGCCAGGCTGAAATGCATAGCGAGACCCTGTCTCAAAAAGAAAAAGAAAAAGAAAAAGAGTCAACTACAAGCCAGACTGAGTTGTGCATGCCTGTAATCCTAACTAGTCAGGAGGCTGCTGAGGTAGGAAGATTGCAAGTATAAGGCCAGCTGGGCAACCTAATTAACAAGTTCCTGTCTCAAAACAACAAAATTGAAAGGGCTGGGGATGTTTTTTAGTACTAGAGTGTGCCTAGGTTTGATCCCAGTACTACAAAAAAGCAAAATAAAAAAAGTCAGTCACCCTAAGATGGCTGGTGAAGGTATGTCAATGCTAAGCTATTTTGTGAAATACTACAGAGCAGAAGCAAGCACCTCCCCTCCTCGGTAAGCGGTGGTGGTCTGGCAAACTGCGGCCCTTCCAGGGAGAGAATCAGCAGCAGCTCCTGAGATCCACACCATGTTGGAACTTAGGACGCTGTGAAACCAAACAACCAGCCTATCTCCCTGCTAAGCAATAGTGAACCTACTGATGCACAGCCTAGAGTCAAATATCCCATTCCCCTATCCCCCTTCTCCCCCCCCCCCGCCCCCGCCGCCCATTAGCAAATGGGAACCAGAAATCTGAGTGTCTCCTGGGAGGTTGACCATAGCAAATAAGGGGGACTTCCTTCTACCATCTATTTGAAGACAAATATTTTTATTACTGTTTTGCTCTTTTCTGATTAATGGTACTGCTCTATTCAATATTCTGTTTTAATAAGTTCTATATTTCATCTCATTTTGATATACGTGATTGAAAGAACAACTATTATAAAGATAACAAAATATACTGTGATGCCTATTACTGTTATCCCGGTAACCTGCTGTGAAGTTCTGTACCAATTTCACTGTACGATCTTAGTTGGCTTTATTCGGTCTCATTCTGTTGTATACTTTTAAAATAAAGTTAAAAAAATACTACAGAGCAAATGGCCAGAAAGTTGAGTCCCCAATGCTCCAACTCACGTTCATGGTTCCATTGATCTCTGCCACCGATTCATCATCTGTAGGGAACTGATAGATCTGGACTCCATTGCTGACAAGTTCGCTGGTGATTTTGATTTTGAACTTTGTTAGCTCGCTCTTAGAAATAGCATCTGATTTGGCAATGATGGGTATGATGTTCACCTAGGGGAAGGAGGAAGAAAGCGGGAACACTGGGTAAATGGCACCTGATAGCAGCCTGTCTTGTTACTTCCTCCTTATCACTGGGACAAAATATCCGACACCCACAATTTAAGGGATGGGAAATTTATTTTGGTTCATGGTTTCAATCCATGGTTTAAGACAGAAACAGGATCACAGAGTGCATGGTGGAGAAGGCATTCAACCTGTGCTGGCCAAGAAGCAGAGACAGAAGGGAGGAGCCTGAGAGGGAGATGATTCCTTCCAGGTCATGCACCTGGAATCCCAGTCCCCCTGACCAGAGCCCAGCTCCAAACAGCATATTGAGCTATGAACACACCAATGGACTAACCCACTGATGAGAACCGTGCCCCGTGATTCAATCACCTTCTTAATACAGGAGGATTTAGGGGGACATTTTAGATCTAAATGAAAAGCAGCATGTCCTAGGATTTCTACCACTGTTCACTGGTCTAGGAGTGGCCAATTCTGCAGCTAAATAACCTGCTAATAAACAGTAATGAGTACTTATTATATGCTGGGCACTGAACTAAATACTTTATATGGCTCAACATAATCTTGACAATAACTTTCTCAGGAGTTCATCATTAGCACTGTTTCACCAGTTGAGGCATTGAGAGGTTAATTAAGCAACTTGTCCAAGGTCACAGAGCAGATAAATAGCAGAACTGAGATTCAAATCCAAGTTTAGCCCTATTCCTAATTTCATGGTGCTAACCATGAGTCTCTATCAGTTCAGAGCCAAGGTGATGAGCTGTGTTGTATCTTGGTGTCAAGGTCACTACTGAGCTGTCTGCAGCAGAAAGGTGACACTTGGCAATCTGCAGCTGACAAGGGGAGAGGTGACTGACTACTCCTTGCTAATGGTGAACCGTTCCATCAATCCAGTGCAGCTGGGCTGGGCCCAGCCAAGCATGCTATGGACTTGCAGGGGGAATTCAAGAAAGGGAGGCACAGGCTGTGCTCAGGGAGGACACACAGAGTCAGAGTCAAGAGTCAGAGACAGAGACAGAGACAGAGACAGAGACAGACAGACTGTTTGAGTCCCATCATGAATTTATAGGTAAAGAAAACAGGTGTGCTGCTACTTGGAAGACTGAAATTATCCCAAAATTAAAAAAAAAAAAATTAAAAGGGCTCCATAAACCAGGCAAGGTGGTGCTCAACTGTATCCCAACACTTGGGAAGCTGAGGCAAGAGGATTGCCATGACTTCAAGGCCAGCCAGGGCCACATATTGAGTTCAAGGCCAGGTTGGAATACATAGTGAGACCTTGCCTCAAAAAAAAAAAAAGGAGGGTAGGACCTGTGGATATAGTTCATTACTCCATGAATTCAATCCTCAGTACTCACCTTAAAAGAAATTAGGTATGAATGCCCAATTTCAGACGAGAAAGGCCACCCCAAGATTTACCCCACTGGAACCCCAATCCTTGAAATTCCTCTAACAAAGAAGAGATGAGGCTTTTACAGTCAGAGGTAAAGAAAGTTGACATACACATGGCTTTGAGAAGCAGAGCACCCCCTGTCATGGTTTATATCTGTGTCCCCCAGGCCTCATGAGTTTGCACTGTCCATTTGTGATGGTTTATTGTCTAGTGCTTGGATTGATGGTATCATTGCTCCACATAGGGGTGGAGCCAGGATGTGATGTAATGGCAGGAAGAAGGTGTGTCTTGCTCTTTGTTGGTTTGAGCTCGCTGTTTGCAGCCGCCATGAACTGCGGTCCAGCCATGCCCACCTGCCTTGGAGCTAACTAAGTGTAGACTGAAACCTCCAAAAAAACTGTAAGAAATAAACCTTTCCTTTCCCAACTTTGGGCATCAGGTATTTTGTCTCAGCGATGAGCATAAAGTGACTAAGACACCCCCTAAGCTCAGGTTCCCACACTGAGCACAGCCATTCCTGCTAGGAGACCCTAGTAGGGCGGTGTGAGTGGTGCTCAGGCACTGGGCTCTAAAATGGGGAACTGGGAGCTCTAGAGTGGGAAGAGAAGCCCTGTTCCTTGATGCTTTGGCTTAGGAATGCCGCTGGGTACTGACACCATGTGGTGCTTTAGGATGAGGTCAGAGAAAGATTGGGCCTTGGAGTCATCTCCTTTGAATTCTCTGGGGGAGTACGAGGTGTCAACACTCTCCCTAAGGTGGAAAAACATGAATTCAGTTCTCCTTGTTGCTTTTTGCCAAGTGTACTATTAAACATATATTAAAGCTGCTTACTTAATGCAGCCCACCCATCAGGCCACTAGCAACATGGCTCTCTGCTGTCCTATGCAGAAACATGCCAGGCATGGTGACATTTTAAGAGCAGTCTATTACTCATGAGAACTAAGCTCAGTGCTGTGAAAAACGAAAAAAACCCTATTTTGATTATAGCTAAAATTCAGTTTATATAATGGATATGCTACCAAATGACTATGTATAAACATCAGATATTTGTAAATACTTTGGAGTGAGAGAGAGCTGGGACCAAATTCCAGATCCATTATGAGTTGTCTGGCCTTGAGTAACCTACTTGCCTCTATGGCCCTCTTTTTTCGCTTACAAAAAATGGAAATAATAATAACAGTACCCACCACACTAGATTACAGGGAGGAAAATAAAATAATGCATACAAAGTGCTCATCACAGTGTCTGCTACAGATTAAATGTTATAGCAAAAAGTGCTCATAATTAGGCTTTTAAAAGAATCCCATGGTCAATTTGTACAGCACATCATCCTTTAATTTATCTAATTTAATTATTTATCTAATTTAAATAATCCTTTAATCTGTCTAATTTATATATGGTATGGGATTTACATTTTTCAGTTTCTCTTAAAGCAGGATGTGCCTAATAGAAACAGATCTATGTTCAAATCTAGATTCTTCCCAGCTAGCTATAGACAACAGGCATGTCACTGAACCTCTCAGTCTCAGTTTTCTCCTCTGTAAAATGGGGATCATCATAGTGTTTAGCTCACAGGGGTGTGAGGGTTCAATGAAATATTCTATGAGGTACTTAACTCAGTAGTGGTTTCTAATGAGGGTTTAACAGATGGTATCTGCTATTATGAAAATTAGCAATAACTTTCCAAATCAGATTTGCAGATGCGATTCATTAATAAGCCAGTTAATATCAGAACAGAAAAAACTTTTCTATAGTCAAAGCCCATGCCTTTGGAGCTGGCTGACCATCTTATATGCATCCACCTTTATTTTCAAGAGGAATCAGTGCACAAAGACATCTCAGGGCAAACCCACCCCCAGTACTGGGAAAGCAGATGACAAAGCATGTGACATAAGTACTTGGCTCAACAACACTGCCTTTGGAGGGAGACAGGGAATGAGGAGAGAATGAGGATGCCATGAAACCTCTACTAGAATCCAACACCTGATCTCCCATCAGCTCCACCCCTACCTCCATACCTTACTGTCCAGCTTCTTCATCGTCACCAGGTCTAGAGACTTCAGGGAATGCCCTGTGGGGGCAATGAAGTACAAGCAGGCATGGATTCGGGAGTCATGGTACGTGTGCAGCACCCTCCGGATCTTCAGCTCCTCCTGCAAGTAGGCCTCAAACTGCGCGTCGATGAATTCCACGATGGGTTTGTAGCTAGAAGGGACGATGGGGAGATGATTGGACTCCTTGAAGAACCTAGACTGTGATACAGTCCCTTCTATAAATGTAAAGTGCCTCCCATAATCTGACTCTTATTCATCCAACTGGGTTTCTTTGTCGACCCTCAGTGGGCTTCCAATTCTGTCAGCCAAGGCCACCTTTTTGGCCTTCATATGAATCTCACTTACACTCATCTGTGTACCTTCACACCGGAATACTCATTTCTCTCTGCTCAGTCCAGTCCTCCTCATCCACAGGTCAGGACTCAGTTGTCCTTCCTCTAACCTTCCCCATTTATGCCAGAAACCTTCTATGACATGGGAGTGCAAAGAAAACTATGCCCAGGTGTGGGGCACATGTCTGTAATCCCAGCACTCAGGAGACTGAGGCAGGAGGATCATTTTGAGTTTAAGAGTAGCCTGGGTTACAAAGTGAGCTCGAGGCCAGCGTGAACTACACGGCAAGACCCTGTTTCAAAAAGACCAAAAAAAATTTGTGTGTGTGTGTGTGTGTGTGTATATATAAAATAAAGAAAACTGTGATATAAACACTTGTGTTTGATTGGGGTCCTCCTGAAGGGGAGGGCCTGCTCAGGACACTTCCTATTCTCCATGGGGCCCTAAGGCAATGTGGAGCCCACCTGCAAGATCTGCCATTGGGCTAATTTTCCTCCACACTGGGGCCTTGTCCACTTCCTGTGTCATGGCTGCTCTGCCTTTGATGGAAGCTGGGTACACAAGACCTCTCCTCGATCCTGCTGGGGAATCCTGTCAGAACGCTGTGGGGTCTTTGCTCATTCTTGCTAGGTCGAGTTAAGTACCCTACTCAGTTCTCCTAAGGTCCACGTATTTTTCAAGTTCTCATTTCCTCCATGATCTTCACTTTTATTGTTAGTTTGTATATATATCTCCATCATGCTTGCATGCAATACTAGGGATGGAATCCATGGCCTCTGCACTGAGCTACATCCCCAGCCCTTCTGTTATTTTTTATTCTGAAACTGGGTCTTATTAAGTCCCAGCCTCCCCAAGTGCTGGGATTACAGGTGTGTACTACTGTGCCTGCGCGAATTGTGACTTTTAAATATAATTATTCAGACAATATTTGGTAAATATACCACCTCCACCATCTGCACACATACTCGTGTGCCCCAGCCTGCTGAGTCACCATGCACAGCTTCCCCAAGTGGTTCCCAAGTCTCACGATGACTTCTTTACCAATTGTCAGTCCTCTGCTGTACCCTGGCCTAGGCTTCCCTGGAGAGCTTCCATTTTCCCTGCTCTGTCGGGTCTCTGCCTGGGCCATCCCTGCTGCCCCTCCGGCCTCTTTCTGCCCTAAGTAGGTCAGCTCAGCTTCCACCTGCCTCTGTTCTCGCTCCCCCACACCCATCCGTCCGCTGCATCTCCATCCAAGGGGTTGTCTCCCTTCAGGGAAAAAGAGGTTTGCCCCGTGAGTGCAGAGCAAGGGGCTCTGCATCTACCACTGCCAGAGGGGAACACGACCAAAGAAGAAGCTGAGCCCAACAAATGCCACCCGCTTGCAGCAGCCCCATCCTGAGCCTTTTTGAAAGAGCCCCCTAGTAGAGAAAAGGAAAACAGCATTTAAAAAAAGAACCACAGAATCCTAGATTCTGAGAGCTACACACAGAGAAGAGATCCAGGTGCAGGAGCCTCAAAGAAAATCTAAAAATATAGTCCTAACTTTCTTCTTTTGATTCCTCTCAGCCAGCACTTTTCTGAAAGGTAACAGCATCAAAGGATCTCTTGGTTTCAAAGTCTTTAGAAGGTTCACAAAAAACTGGGGGGGGGGGGGAATGCAGCATCTCCTTGGTTTATATGAGTTTTGGACAAGAGGCTGGTTTGAATGATTTGATCTTGACACTGCTGCTTTTTTATTTTTTATTCATTATATAACTTTTTCCCTTTGTGTTTTTCCTTTGCAAAAGGGAACAGAAGAAAGAAGACAGTGGGATTTTTTAGCTTCCCCCACCCTGAGTTTCCAATATACCTTCTGTCCATCTTATTGCTGCTGCCTCTGGCAGTGACTCCGAAGAGATGCACAAATCAGACCAGCCAGAGCAGCCAATCAGCTAAACGAGATTTGGTTCTGGGAACCGGAAATGTGTGACTCATCTCTGTCTTAGTCATCTTTGGAACCTCAGTGTCTGGCCTGCTGTCTGGAATACAGTAAGAGTTCTGCCTACCACTTGTGCTCTCCCAATCCCTGTCCCTGTGGCCCATCTTCTCATGGTGGCTATCTTTGTCCCACTCTCTGGCTCACTGGACCCCAATCTGCAGGCTACAAAACCCTTACTTGCACCGGCCACCTCCTCACCAACTGCTGCCTTACTGGAAGTGATACCTGACAGTCTTTCAAAGGTACAGTGTTTCTCAACCACGCACTGCTATGTGTTCCACACTCAAATTCCATGGGGAGCAGGAGCAGGCAGCTTTCTTCTGGCCCTTTCTTCCCTGGGTACTATGATCTCTTCCATCTCCAGCAAAAGCCTGATCCAATGGACTCCGCCCTCCTCATCGCCACTGCTAGTCTTTTTCCACTTCAAACCTGAATTCTTAACCTGAGGTACTCAGACTTCCAAGAAGTTGGATAGAATTCAGAGGCTTCATAAGAAGTCTATGGTTTTCTGGATGTTTATTTTGAAATTGGTCACTCTACTCAACTAGGAGCTTAAGTAGAAAATAATGCATCACTATCACTGATCTTGGACTGAACTTCAACAGTTTCTTCAGCTACAAATGTAGGTGATGATCTACAGGAATGTTTGTAGTATCTGTGCTTTCACAGCCAACAGAAATCACTGATATTTTTGTTTCCTACTGTAATGGTTGCAAGTATCACGATACTGCATTCATGCCCATGACAACTTCCAAACTCTGATAATTATTAAGCCTGCATATAGACACTGTTATTTCAGGAATTAGAAGAGAAACATATGGATTATTAAACCATGATATTTCAATAATTTGTTAGCTCTATTTTTGGTAAAAAATCAGTGTATTTGGGCATTTAAAACTATTATTTTAAAAGTAAGCCTATAGGCCGTGCTAGATTGCTAAAGGGGCCAATGGCACAAAGCAAACACTGGTCTAGATAATTTTTTTTCTTACAGTACTGGTGACTAAATGCAGGGCCTTCACACTGGGCTATACCTCCAGCCCTTTGGATTTTTTTTTGAGACAGAGTCTCACTAAGTCAGTAAGTTGCCCAGGTTGGGGTCAGTACATGCCTCAGCCTCCCATCATGATAGAATTAAACATGTTTGCTACCATGCCTGGCTTAGATAACACTTCTTCATTTCTTCATGTTTAAATACCTTCTTATTACATGTACTATGAAGATAGTAAAATATAATAATAGGACAAAAGTTATTGGGGTTCAGCTACTTTAAATCAGTGATTAGGTGAAGTTTCTCTGAGGACATGATATCTGAACTGTAAGGATGCAAATGATACAGCCAAAAAAGTTGGGAGATGGGGATAATTCCAGCACTCTGGGAGGCTAAGGCAGAGAGACTGCAAGTTCAAGGCCAGCCTGAGGAACTTAGCAATTTAGTGAGACTGTCTTTTAAAAGTAAAAATTAAAAATGGGTTAGGAATGTAGCTTAGTGCAAAGGCCCTGGGTTTAATTCCCAGTACCAGAGATTATCTATGAGGAGAGCATTTCAAGGTGATTGAACAACAAAGAAAGTAATGATCCTGAAGCAAAAGGCAGCTTGACAAGTTTGAACAATAGGAAGGGAGCCAGGGAGCTGCGATTTAGTACATAAAGAAGAAGAATAAACTATTTATAATGGCTAAAGAATAGAAACAGCCCAAATGCCCATCAACTAAGGACTAGATAAAGAAAATATGCACCATCCATACAAAGGTATGTCCTCAGCCATAAAAAAGGCAATTCTGATACATGCTGCCACATGGATGAGCTCCAAAAGCATCACAATAAGTGAAAGAACCTGGACACAAATATTGTACGGGGCATCTTCTATGAGATACCTAGAAAGTAAGATTTACATAGACAAACAGAGGATTAGTGGTGGCCAGGGTCTGAGGGGAGAGGGAAATGGGGAGTTTTTGTTTAATGAGCTTTCTTTCAGGGTGACAGGAATATTCTGGAACTAGATGGAGGTAGAGCTTGTACAACAGGTAGTGGCGGAGACTGTCAATGTATTACATGCCAGTGGACTGCCCCCTTTAGTAGTTAATTTTGTTATGTGAATTTCACCTCAACAAAGACAAAAAGAATACCAACAGATGAAACAAGTAAGGTAGCAAAGCTAGATAATGTAGGGCCTTGTGGGTAGGGCATATTAAGGGAGCTTTTCTTTTTTGTCTTTTTCCTTTTTATTGGTACCGGGGATCGAACCCACGACTGCCTGCTTGCAAGGCAGGTGCTTATGCCGCTGAGCTAAATCCCCAGCCCCCTTAAGGGAGCTTTTTAATGTGAATGGAATGGAATTTTCTCTTCCATAGTACTTTCTACTTGGTTATTGTTGGTTCATAAGAAGTCTATGGTTTTCTGGATGTTTATTTTGAAATTGGCCACTCTACTCAACTATTTGTCACAATTGTCTTTGAGCTAATTACTGTGGTCTCCTCTATTTGCTATTTGGATCTGTACTGTCCCTCAAATGCTTATGTGCTAAAGGCTTGCTCACCAACCTGTGGCACTACTGAGAGGTGATGTGGCCTTTAGGAGGCAGAGCCCAGCGGAAGGAAGGTAGGTCATCTTCCTAGAGTCCTCTTTCTTCTAAACCATTCCTTCTGTGCCCTCTGAAATCCCTGCATCATTGATAAACAAAATTGTCTTTGGGCCAGCAGCACCCACATTGCATGAGTGCTAGTTAGAAATGTAGAATCTTGAGTCCTGAACTCAGAACTATAGGGTCAGAGCCTGCATTTTATCAAGAGCCTCAGTGGCTGGAATGTACATTAAAGTTTGAGAAAGGCTGGCCTATGTCACCTGCCTCTTCACGCTGACAGAAACCCCCTTCTCGTGTCGTCGCAGCCACCGCCAGTGCAGGCTCCTCATTCTCCCACTACCTGTGCACCCTAAGGTGGGGAGCAATAAGAAGGCTCGTAGCTCCTCAGTGCTCCACTAGACTATGACTCTCCACCTCATTCTAAAAAACTTTCTGTATCAGAGACCTACCTCATCTCCTTCTGGCAGCCCTAGACTCACAATCTCTCTCCCCATTCTGGGTAACCACAATATGCCTGAGGACAACCTGTCAAGTTCTGTTTCTTTCTTCTTTGGTTGCATCAACTTCATACCCTTCAGCCCCCTCCATTTCAGCAATTTTCTCATCTTATTGTTAACCAGACAGCTCTACACAAGAAATCCTAGTCTAATATTCTCCGATCACAACCGCACATGTTTCCTGCTCTTGTGCATCTTCAACCCTCCCAAATTAATCTTTCACTCCATAGACTCCTCTAAAACCTCGCCCATTCCACTATCTCTCAGGACAGCTGCAGTGTCCTTGTCTAATTTCTCTCTCTACCTAAACTGAATCCCATGATTGAGCACATTATGGCTTAGATCTAAAATAACCCCCACCCCAGACTCTCACAAGTTGAAGCGAGGTTTGGTTGGAAAGGCCAGGTCAACTTGGAAGAGTACATTCTTGTCCCTGGCTCCTCCTCTACTTTCTTGTTGCCATGTGGTGAGCACTTTTCCTCCACCATGCCATTCTGTTATGCAGTTTCTGCCTTGGAGCTAGCTAACCATGAACTGGACCCACTGAAATCATGAGCCAAAATAACCGACTCCTCCTTTAAGATGTAGATGTTGGATATTTTGTGGCAGGAACATTAAAGTGACTAATACAAATAATCTGAACTGTTTTTGTTCTGTTTTGTTTTTAGTACTACTAGTAGTGATTGAACCAAGGCCTCAAACATGCTAAGCAAACATTCTATCACCGAGCTACATTCACAGAACTTTTTCTGGGTTGCCCAGGCTGGCCTCATGTGATCTTCCTACCCAATCTCCCAAGTAGCTGGGATTATAGGTATCTGTCACTGTGCTCTTTTGAGGGGAGTGTTGCTAGGGAATGAATAACCTTGGGCCTTGTGCTCTATCACTGTGCTTCATCTCTAGTTGTTTTTTGTTTTGTTTTTCTTTTGTTTTGGATGCAGTCTTAGGATGTTGTCCAAACTCCTAGGCTCAACCCATCCTGCTGCCTCAGGTGTCTGAGTAGCTGGGTTTACAGAGAAGCACCACCATGCCATCTCTTCTTAACACATTTATCTCCATTCCACTCCTGCCCTTCCACCCTATTTGACTAGTATCATTTTTACCCTGAATACATTTCAGGACCTGCTTTCTTGCTCTTATACCTCTGCTACTGATGTTGCTTAGAAACAATCACAAAATGAGGTCTTGATACCATTTCAAGATTTATGGCCTCAACCACACAAGGGCCTCTAGAGCAAAAGTACAGCCCCTTTACTTGGACTTCATTGCCTTCCCACTGCCTTCACTGACTGTTCCAAACTGTCACCTGTTCTGCAAGCTCCCAAATTTTCATGACCCCTTTTCTCCACTTTCCAACAAATAAGCCACCACGCTTACACTACCTCAACTTCCTGTCTCGCCCCCATTCTCTACAAACAAACCTACCACTCCTTGCCTCCTAGTCTGTGAGGATGAAATAGTCTCATCTGCCTCAAGGCTTGTTGTCCCTGTGCACTTGATGTCACCCCTTTAGGCTCCTTGAGATGATCACTTCATTATCACCATCTTACTTCCTAGTGATTCTTTTCCTTTAGCCTGTAAACTTCTGTGTGTCTTCTCTCCTCATGAAACAAGCTCCTCAATCTAATCCTCCCAAATGACTCAAGAGTCCCAAATACTTGCTATGTCTTTGCTTCCCTGATGGCTCATGTTGGTCTTCTGGATCTAGTATGGTGTCTGGTGTATAACAGATACCCAATAAATAGATATGTTTTGAAGGAATAATCTACTGGATTTTTCAAAATGTTTTCATTCTCTCCAACAAATTACAGACTGTTTTCTGTCCACAACAGCATACTAACATATCAGATAAATATTTTTGGTATTAAATGATAAAAACTTACAGGTATTATCTTTATTTTTCCACCAATGTTTACTTATTTTCAACAAATATGTACTGACGTTCTACAGTATGTCATTCAGCTAACTCGTATTATCCTGCAAGACTTCAAGACCTAGCACAGCTGTTCCTAACCATCTGCTTTCAGCCACCTCTGCCCTATTCCATTACCACCAAGCTTGGCCAATTGCTGCCCTTCCTATTCCCACAATTCCTCTCCACAGAACTCTGTCACTGAACTTACCATGTTATGAAGAAACTGTATACATATTGGTCCCTTTCACTAAGCCATAAGCTCCTTAATTAAAGACTGTGCCTTATTTACTAATGTCTCTGGTACCTCACACTGTACTTAGCACAAAGTAGACATTTAGCAGTTGATAAACTGAACCAGGTCCCACACCAACTTAGTTACTAAGTCTTACTGATTTTCTTTTCAAATGTGTCCCCTCCTGTCTCTTCTGGAAACGTCTGCTTCTGTTTAAACCCTCATCACTTCTCCTTATTCTTAAGAATTGCCTCGATCTCCTTGTCACCTCTGCCTTACCTAATCTCTCTTTCCCAGTTCAGACAAGCTTTCTAAGCCAGTGGTCTAATGCCTACTTTATCAGCTTCTTTTTCTAAAACTTCACTCTTTTACATGTATATTTAATTATACAACCAACACACGTATATATTCTCCATGTCTCAGAGGTGATCTGTTTTCAGTCTGCTGATTATCATTCCCCATCTTTTCTACGTATTTACATATAGAAATAGAGAGAAGTGTTTGTTGCTTCACTGGGCAAAGGGGGCAGATTTACACAAATGGCACTGTGGTCTGTATGTCATTCTGCAACTTCTTTTTTTCACATAACAAAACAACTTGGTGCTCTATCCAGATGAGCCCATATCAATCTACCTCATTCTTTTAATCTGCCAAATATAATTCCATAGTATGCTTGTATCACAGTTCATTTCACTGTTAATTGATGGAAATTCTCATTACTTTTTTATTCAATAGCCAATGGTGCAATAAACATCCTTTCTGTATGCTTCTCACAAACATGTGCAATTGTTTCTCTAGGCTGTATATTTTAAAATGAAACTGCTGGGTCATGAATCATTCGCATTTAAAATTATAAGAGATGCTGCCAAATTTGTCCTCCTGAAACACTCTGTATCAATTTACACTCCCACCAACATGAATGAAATTACCCTGTGTTAGTGGATATTATGCCATCTTTTATTTTTGCAAATATGATGGACAGAAAATATTTCACTGTTTCATTTTGCATTTCCCTTAATCATCGAGGAAATTGAGCATCGTTTCATATGTTGATTGGTCATTTGTATCTCCCTTTTGTCCATTATGTTTATTTCTCAATGCATTACAGAGGCTTTTTATACATTTTAGAAAAATCCTTTGTCTGTTACATAGGTTGCAAATATTTTTGCTCCATCTATAGCTTATGTTTGTTTACGACATCTTTCAATATATAAGTATTTTTATTTTGATGAATTTAAATGTTACTCTTTTCTTTTATAACTTGGATTTTGATTCATGAGTAGAAAAGCCTTCCCCTGCCCCTAAAGTTATAAAAATACTCTCCAACATTTCCTCCTTATATTTTTAGAATTTGTTTTTAGTCCAACAGGAATCTATTTTGGGGAGTGGTATTTGTGTGAGAGGGTCTCATTTTACTTTTTTCCTAAATGGATGGCCTATTTTCCCAGCATCATTTCCTAAATAGTTCATTCTTTCCCTGCTGAATTACATATACTAAATTTCCATGTAAACATGAATCTGATAGACTCACTTTTTTGTTCTAGTGCTCTTTCTGAGGTTCTGGTGCTTTTACATCCTTGGCTTTCATTCACAGAGCAATTATGGCAATCTAGGCTCTACTCACAATTCCCCTGGAATTATTCCTAAATCTATTAATGACTTTCATGTTACCAAACTCAAAGGCTGTTCTTGAGTTCTCATTTTCCTGGATGCTATTTATCATTTCTTCTCATATACTAGATGATACAACTCTGTCTTCATTCTTGTATCAATAAAAACTATGGCTATAATAATACCTTCTATTTATTGGGTACTTACTCTGTGTGAGGCATTGTTTACGTATTTCATATGCCATATGTATCAAGTGTGCTTTATCACAGCCCTCTACAGTAAAGATTATTGCAATCATTATCCTCATTTTCCAGGTAATTTGAAAACTGAGCCACAGAGTAGTTAAGTATCTCCCTTATGGTTCCTGGTCTACTAAATGGCAAGGTGACATTTGAATCCAAGTCTGTCTGAAACCAAAGCCTAAGTCCCCAGGCACTTCCCTCTTCAGACTGTTTTTTCACAGTCTCCCCCTTAGGGTCCATTTCTCCCAGAATTCTTGAAGGGAGCTTTCCACAAGGCCCAGTCTGAGTTGCTGTTCTTCCCGGTTGAAGCACGTGCCCTGGATAAAGCAGGGCATTCTGATGCCCTCACTCAAGGCAGCTGCGCTGCTCTGTGTGTGCTTAAGTAGCCCTGGTAGCATGTAGAGACCACTGTTTTCCATTACAGTTCCCTGCAGCCCAGCCTAGTTTCCAGGAAGCTTCTCATTCCCACTTACTACAGTTTGTTATTATTTTATACTTTATGAATAAGTATCATGTTTGTAATCAGGAAAAAATAAGAACGTTTTAAAAATATAATAGGAATAGATTAGCCTCTAGGGGCAGTATCTATTCAGTCCTTCTAAATCATAATTATTAAGGTGTTGCCCATTGTTAGTTATGTTTAATGTATGTGACTGAAAGAACTGTGCAAAATTTAATTGAGGAGTTCCTGAAAAAGCTGTAGCTGAGATTAAGCATTCAGACTGTGACCAAACTAGCCCTTTCCCCAGACCCTAATTCATTCTCCACCAAATAAGATTAGCACAATAAACAAGCCTATATAAAAACAGAAGTGTCTTTCTTCTAGAATTTCACATGGAGAACAATTCAATTCATTATTAAGAAGCTACATCTATTTAGTCGTTGTTAAGACGGGCGTACTACTGCTGTGGCTTTAAGGGAGAAATAGCAGAACTGGAGATTCAGTCCATCTGAGAAGCAAGAGACATCTTAAGGGATAAGCAGACAAAATGATGCATGGTCCTTTCTGAGATGGGCGTGTGTGACACCCACGTAACTTCGAGTTATATGCAGAGAGTGCCAGACCTGCACTCCTTCCCACACCCCAGCCCTCACCACAGCCTCATCGCTCAGCTTCACTCCACCCCTCACTCATGCATTTTTCAAACCGCCTGTGTCTCCCACTCAGTCCCTTTCCGGATACCAGCCTCAATTTGCCGATTTCACATACTGAAGTTTTTGTCTTCAGTCCACTCTCTGCGATTCCTAGACAATCTTACCTGTGTCCAGTATCGGAACATATCTCTATCTCATAACCCAAAGCTGTATTTCTCATTTAGACCCTCTTCAGGCCTCCAATCTGTCTACTTAGCTGCCTACCACTGAAAGCCATCTTTGCTCCTGATATTCTAGAGACAGCTGGACCACAACATGTCCAAAACAGAGGTTATCATCTTTTTTGTTTTTTGTTTTTGTCTTTTTTTTTTAAATCAGTACCGAGGATTGAACTCACGGCCACACACTTGCAAGGCAGGCGCTTATGCCGCTGAGCTAAATCCCTAGCCCCAGAGGTTATCATCTTAAAATGTGGTTCTTAACTATGGGAGGCCACTACTCTTTGTCCACTCTCCAAAGTCAGAAATTCAGGCCTCATTCTAGATTACTTTTTTGCCTTTACAATTACATATCCACTATCTAATAAGACCTATTGGTTTTACCTACTCGATAGTTATCAAATCTCTGTCTTCTATACCAGCAGCTACTTTATCTCTTGCCTCAATCTAATGGGTCCAATAGTCTCTTCATTGGACTTCTTGCTTTTCTAGTGTATTTTAATGCCATACCACAGGACATTATTCAAAGGACAGTCAGACCACACCACTGTCTTTCTTAAAATCATTCAGTGGCTTCATATCTGCATACTTTATAAATCACTCCAAGATCTGGCTCCCACTCCAGGCTTACGCCCCCTGACTTTTCCCTTAGCTCATTCTAGTCACTGGTCCAGAGACAGATCCAGGTTTTATGGAATCTGGGAGAGTCCACAGGGTCTTCCAAAAAAAATAATACAAACTTATGAATAAAAATCAGTTACAGGATCTTGGAAGGTACCTATGCCCATGATAGCCTTAAGTTTCATCAGCTTCTCAGTAACCCTACCTCTGAATAGCAAAAAAAGGAGCAACCTGCAGCTCCTTAGAACAGGCCAGATTCCACCATGCTACTATGCCCTATAATAAGCAGTCACCTCCTGTCCCCCATCTGTTGGCAAAGTAGTTGTCCTTTAGGATTCAGCTCAGGGGGCACATGCTCCATCACAGCTTCCCTGACCTTCCCACAGGGAACTGTTTTCATTTTTGTGTTCTAATTGTAACTGTCCTTTAACTCCTTACACTTTGTCCTTCACAGAACATACCACTATGGAAATTATTTGCTTAAAACCAGTCTTACACATGAGTGCCTCAAGGGCAGAGACTAGAATGTCAGAGCCTGGCAGCTCCTGGCACAAGACAGAGGCTCCAGAAGTGTTTGCTGAATGGAACTGAGACCCCACCCAGGTGTACTGAAAAACAAGTCTCTTTTGGAAAAGTGGATGAAATAAAATAGTTGCTATAAACAGGGACTCTGGGCAGGCGCCTGTGAGGGACCTGGTGCCTGCCCATACCATTCTGGGGGGACACCCCGGGCCTCAGCATCAGTGCTTCCTCTGACACCTCACAGAAAACTCCTCCCTGTGACCCTCCACCCGTCCCACCCCACTGCCTTCTTTACCTGTCCTCCTTGTTGATCTGGTCCCCAAAGCCCACCGTGCTAACAATTGTGAGCTTCAGCCCCACGTTGCTCTCTTGGAGGTCATAGGTATTGGACCGGAGCTGGACACCTGGCTGTGTGTGGGTGGCTGGCTCCCCCTCAAACTTGGTGTTGAACAGGGTATCCATGAGGGTGGACTTGCCCAAACCTGTCTCTCCTGAAAAACAAAAGGATAAATTAGGGTCCAGGTATACTTTGACCGTGCAGCTATCACACGTCATGATTCAGATGTGTACCTACCAACAGAAGAAATGTGCTTTGAAACCTTACAATGTTTTCATTCATTAATTGGAATGGTTTTATTCTGGGTTGTTTGATTTTATTGTCTGTGATGTCATGAACAGCTATTTTTTTAAAATATCAGTACCAGGGATCGAACTCATGACCATGCGCTTGCAAGGCAGGCGCTTATGCCACTGAACTAAATCCCCAGCCCTGAACAGCTACTTTGAAGAAAGAAAGACATCATAATAGCTAGTGCTGATTTAATATCATCTTGTTTTGAAGTCCCATCAAACTGTTGTTCTTCTGTCTCCATCGGTCTTAACATGTTGTATCTTACTGGATTTTATTATATGTGATAGTATAAACAAAAACTTTTATAGACAAGGAGATAATATAGAAACCATTGTTCATTTTCTGTTAGTTGGTTCTAAATACCCTGTAATACTTTCATTCTCCTGAATGGTTTTACATTGTCTTGATATGTTTGATGCTATAGTATACAAAGTTATACTCAAATATTTCAAGGTAAGAGACATTATGGTAACTACTGTTATGTCGGGTTGTCTTGTGATGAAACACTATGTTGCTTAAATTGTTCTGTTCTGACATGTGCTGTTCTGTTGTTATGTCCTTTTTTATCTCAATCTCCTTTATTTATTGATTTATTTTTTAATTAAGGGAAAATAAATTTAAAAATAGCAGGATATATTATAGTAACCATTTTGGTTTCCTATTAACTTGATTTGAAGCCCTGTATTGCTCTCACTATCTTGTTTTGACTGATTTTACTCTGTTTTGCTTGATAGTATCAAGCCTGAGGGTATAGGCAACTACTTTGAAGACAATAAGATTCAGAATGATGCCCATTCTAGTTTAACTATTATCTTCTTTTGAAGTCTTGTAATGTCTCCAATGTTTTGGTTTTATTGGTTTTGTTCTGTACTGTTTTGTTCAATTTTATTATAAATGATCATATAGGCAATTCTTTTTAAGATAGCAAGAGGCTGGGGCTGAGGATTTAGCTCAGCGGCATAAGCGCCTGCCTTGCAAGCAGGCAGTCATGAGTTCAATCCCTGGTACTGATAAAAAGGAAAAAGGCAAAAAACAAAACAAAACAAAAGATAGCAAGAGGCATTATGGTAACCATTGTCGGTCACCTTGTATTCTGTTTTTACAATATGTGCTATGTCCATCCTTTTGATTTGACTGATTCTGTTTTGTTTTGTCACATTTGGTTTTATTCTCTTTAAAAAAAGTAATAAGAACTGTGGGAGTAATAAAACCCAAAATGTGTAATTGTTATTGTAAAAAAGGAAAAGAAAGTGCTCTAACGGATATAACTGCATGTATATTGAAGTGTATAAGATAGACAACCAAATTACTGAGTTTTTGTTGGATCATTGAACAGAACTGTTTGTAGTCTCACTGAAGGTCCACTCTATGTGCTTTAATTTTGTAACTTGAACAACTATTTCTAAGATGACAATACGTAATCTATTAACTAGTGATTTCTTACTGTTTATTTTTTTGAAATTCTGTATAACTTGTACTCTTTTTCTGTTTTTTTTTCTTTTTCTCTTTAAATAAAATTTTAAAAAAAGAAAATACTGAGGCTGGGGATTTAGCTCAGCGGCATAAGCGCCTGCCTTGCAAGCAGGCAGTCGTGAGTTCGATCCCCGGTACCGATAAAAAGGAAAAAGACAAAAAAAAAAAAAAAAAAAAAAAGAAAAGTGAAAAGCGCAGCACACATGATGTAATCTTGTTTAAATGAAAACTATCAAAAGGGAACACAATAACATAAGTATAGTCATCTCACAATAGTGGAATTGGAATAATTTTCATTTTACTCTTTGAATTTTTCCTGTTATTTGACAGTTTCACCTTGAGTATGCATTGCTTTTATAATCAAAAAAAAGAAATTATTTTACAGGCAGTGATGGAGAGATATAATTATTCCTATAAAAAACTAGAAGGAAATAAAACACTCTTAACAATGGTCATCACCGAGTGGTGGGACTATATATGGTTTTCAATTCTTTTTTGTGTTTTCCAAATTTTTTTAAGTATGTACAACGTAATATAGCTTTAAAAAAGATATACAACTTTTGTAATAACATTTAAAAGGCTGCTTTAAAATTTTAGAAACACTAATGGCTTGTCAAACAAATAACCTCCCATCCCAGTCGTCCCATTTCCCACCCCAACCCCACTCCCGGCCAGGCCCAAACAGCACTCAATAGCTATCCTAGATGTGTCTCCCAGTGGGGAGACTGTGTGGACCCTATGTGTCCCGGATTTGTATACTAGAAGGAAGACTAGGTAGGCCTTAGGCTTCTCTCAGCCTAACTGAACTTTCAGTGAGACCATTTTTTAGTAATGGGGAAGCAAATTAACAAGCCACAAATTACTATTCTCCTTAAATTTTAAACAAACTAGCCATTTGTTTGTTTAACTCATTGGCTGCAGGATACTAATAAATTAAACTTGGAATTTCAAAAGTCTTGAATTTCACGCTAGAGGTGGATAGGGGAGGGTGGTGGAGGACTCCTAAAGGTTTAGGGAAGTTGTTCCTGGGAGACCAGGAAATAGTAAGCCGCTGTCTGGAGCTAAGGAGTCTTTAGGGAATGAAACAGCACAAGAATTCATGAATTAGAGCAAAGTTGGCGACATGGTAGCTAGGCAGAAATCTGATATGAAGCTACAAGCTGGGCTAGGCACTAAAACCATTTACAATCTCCATGAATAGACTGTATCTGCACACGTGTAAACACACACACACACACACACACACACATTATACCCTGAGTGATTCAGGAATGCCAGGAATAAAAGTCAGTAGTTAAAGATCCTGGGCTGCCTTTTGAATGCCTAAGACTATTATTTTGCTAGTATTATCCCTCTCTTACCCACCCAATGGTCCAATCCCCAGGAAGTGAGCTTTGACTTCTCCCAGTTGGAGTAGGTTTACACTGGACAAATTCTGTCTGGTAAATCTCCCCTTGGGACTCAGTACTTACTTGCAAGGCATTCCAGAGCTTGGGTTAGAGCTGCATGACTGGAAACCAAAATTGTTCTATCTCCCCTTCACCCACTGGGCGTATCTAGCTGTACATCTTTGGGGCCTCTTTTATCCTGAATAATGAGCTATGAATGCAAGAGATGCTTTTAAAACTATGATGAGATCTTTCTATGTGTGGAGTAGAGACAGAGACGCCCAGAGATATTGACGAAAACATTCAATTCTACCTGGCTACTGGATCTCCTGGCCCTATTTCATAGCCAGCTGTAACACAGTGGATTGGCAGGGTATGCAGACATGGTTCCTCAGACAGATCATATTTCCAGGCAGGGTCTGCTATAACTATTAGCAGCAAGACTGCAGAAAAAGGCTCCTGGGTCTTTCCAACAGGAGGTGACAGACTGGGGCAAGCAGCGGAAGATATCCCCACCCCACTCCACCCAAGGGTATGTCTCAATTACAAATGGGGTCAGCATCTCTGAAGTTGCAAACACAAGACGTACTGAGGTTTAAACTCCTTTGTATATGCTCAATGGATTTTCCAAAGTCCACATACCCACCTCTCTTTTCCCGAAGATCTTTGCTCAATTTCCTGTGGCTCTGGGAGAGGGGCAGCTTGGCTGGCTCCCTGTCCTAAGAATTCCCTGAGAATCGCCCTGTACTCCAAAGTGCCCAGCACCCACTTTACACAGAAGGCCTCAGGAGCACACTGCAGAGGGAGGGCCCCACCCTGTTTGCACAGCTGGAGAAATGGGGACTGGACTGGGCAGGGCAGGGCAGGCAGCAGGGCAGGCCAGCTGGGAAAATGACCACCCAGATGCTTGTCAGCACAGAAGGACTGTGGCAATTATGAGGCAAATACTGAAGGTCTGGAAGAAAAGAACTTGCGGCTGTCCAGGGAATTATAATACATGCAGACTGGAAGAGAGCAGAAAACCAAGCCAGTTTTCTATAGTTATGGAGTGTTCCCACCCCAGGTTACCATCTGTATGGAGCCTGGTGACAGGGGAGGCTCTCTCTCAAAAGCAAGCCTAGGCCTAGGATGCTGTCCCCTCCCATGGCTACCCTGGGCCAAGCACACATGGCCTAATGGGATAGATCAACACATCCCACGCCCCTGCAGGAGGTGGGGTCTTGGCAATTAGGTTCCAGCAGGAAACCTAAGAGATTCCCAGGGGTCTATTTCCCTCTTCTCCTGCCCAACCCTTCCAGAGCATCTCAGTGGGCCGTAGGCTTTCTTAGTCCTTTATAAACTTTTGTTTTGTTTTGAGACATGATCTTACTATGCTGGCCTCAAACTCACAATCCTTCTGCCTCTACCTCCTGAGTGCTGGATTACAGGCATGGGGCCAGTACACCTAGCTTCTTGCCTCTTTTTAATCATACTGCAACCATCCAAGAGTATTTCATCTCACCTTGTTTTATGTAGCTAGTATCTTAGAAAAACCAGTTTTTTAAAATGTACCATTTCAAACTATATTCACTGGAACAGTCTAATATTGACCTCCTAACCCAGGCTTAAAAACCACTGAGCCAAAGCAAAATTTAGCACTTTTCCTTATTTACAGTTAATACCCACATCCTCTAGCATCCCATGCAGTTGAATCCTTGCAAGTTATGAAATGAAGACTCCAAGCCAGGTTACCACTAAATTATTGTGTGACCAAAGCTGAGACTTTCCCCTCTCTGGGTCTCAGTTTATTTTCCTATAAAAGGAGAAGGAGGGAGTAAAAACAATAACTTTGGTTTATGGTGAGTTTACAATAGGCATTACTGTAAGCAAAAATATATATTTTCTTTTCATGATGCTGGAGATAGAACCCAAAACCTCACATATACAAGGCAAGAACTCTAAAATAGCACTGCAACACTGCCCCCATATATTTTCTTATTTATTTCTCACGACAAGCCAATGGTAGATCCCACTTTTTTGGCAGCACAAGAGATGGAACCCAGAGTTTCACATATGCTAAGCAAGTGCTCTACCACTGAACTACACTCCTGGCCCATATATACTACAATCTGTCCATGAATTATAGTTGAGTCCGAAGCCACATACTAGTTGTGTGAATTTACAATTTCTCTTCCTCTTTGCACCTTATTTTCCTCATCTATACAACATGGAGGAAGTAACAGTCCAAAGTCAAAAACTAGTAAGTTGCAGATCCAGCATTTACATCTAGGCATGTTGACACTTGGAACTCATGGTATGTGTGTGTGTATTACTGGGGATGGAACTCAGGGGCACTCTGCCACTGATCTGCACCCTAATCCTTTATGTTTTGTCCATTTATTGATTTGGAACAGGGTCTTGCTAAACTGTCTAGGTTGGCCTCAAACTTCTGATCCCCCTGCTTTAAATTTAGCTTTCCAAATAGCTGAGATAATAGGTGTGATCACCATACCATTTTGGAGCCCAAATTGCTTTTGTTTTGTTTTGTTATGAGAAAGTATCTCTATCATTTAGTTAGGCTGACTTTGCACTTACTTATGTAACCCAAGCTGGCCTCAAACTCAAGTGATCCTCCTGCCTCTGCCTCCAAAGTACCGGGATTAAACGTATGCACTATCATGTCCATGTTTTTAACCAATATGCAATAGCAAGCGCCATACATATGACATGCTTGCTTATTTAGTCATCCTACAAGTATTTATGAAATTTCCAACAGGAGCCAGGCAGTTCCAACAGCTGCGGGTAAGGCAATGAACAAGATAGCCACAATCCTTGTTCTCATGGACCTAAAGACTCTTCCAGCTCTAAATACTGGAATAAACCAAGAGAAATGTTTTTGAATTTAATAGGGAGGTGTCGAAAAGGAAATGCTCCAGGAACTCCAGTTGGCCAAGGGAACCTAGGGACAGGCACAAGGTCCTGCCTGGCTGTGTGACCTTGCCCTTTCTCCTTCCTGATCTTGCAAAAGCCTGGCAGACTTTGGTGTACAGCAGCCAGCTCATACAGTTTCCTGTATTTCTTCCCAAACCTGTGTGCAATGATGTCATGTTGCTTGCTTAAAATCAGCTATGGTGGGGGTAATGACACCACAAAAATCAGTGGCTGCTACAAACCATGGGAAGTTTCCTCCTATTAAGGTTTATTAGACTTTGACCACTGCTGGCAACCTGCCTTAGATAAGTGAGCAGCTAGCTGCACTTCCCAGAGACAGAGGGGTGAAACGATTGGGCCCTGACCTTGACAGAATGCTAGCTGCCCTTTTTCCTCCTGCAGTAAGCCTCAATCATGCTTGTGTGTGTCTTTGTCCAAGTTCAACAGAACCCAGTTGAGCCTGGAATTCAGAGCAGCTTCAAAATAAATATTATCATTATGATCCTTTGTGCTCCTCCCAGCCGTTAGTGTTGCTGGCACATTTGGATGGATACATCTTTTGGGGGCTCTCATCCAAAAATGCAAAGCAACAGGCCCCAGAATATTTGTACTGCTGATCTGGGTGGCCCCTCTGAGGCCTCCTACACTTTATCCATAATCACTGGATCCTCAGAATCTCCAAAGCAAAGGGACTAGAGTATTATTTCTGATTAAGGAAAATGGAAGGAATCTCTTGGAGAGGAATCTTAATATGCTGATGTCTATGTGCCTACCTAAAAGGTCCCATTCACTGGGACCTTTATATACAAATTAGAATCTAGATTTATAAAATTATCTCTTCTTTCTCAATCCCAACATACACACACATATGCACACATGTATGTAGGATACTTAACTCTGATGGGCATGGGCCTATAATCAGTAGCCAAGCAGCAAGATAAACAATAAGGTGAAAAAAATATCCTATGTTTCAGTTAATAATTGAAGCTAGCACTACTATCGTTGTACACTGAAAATGCCTATCAGAAAAGAAAAAAATATTTGGTGGGAACATATTCCATGAGCAAACAGAATCATTTTAAACAGCCATTAATAAAGTAAACTTGACAATCATACCCAGGCAATAGGCATGAAAACACAGTCCCTGAAAGTCTTGCAAGAGAAAAAGATAACCTTCGGCAGTCAAGCTAGAGATTCTTCGCCAGTCAGTATAGGATCTGGCACCATAGCCAAACTTAGACTGCGGCCTCAGAGCAAGCCTCAGCTGCTCATGACCTTGGTCCAAATTATAGGTTCTCTGAGCAATGACAGGGTTACAAGCACAGCAAGAGGCATGAGTTGTAGATTTTTTTGGATTGGGGATAGAGAATGAAATGAACCCAGTGCCAGCTGATATATCCAGTGGCTACACCAGCAATCTAAGAGGCAAGCCCTCAGGGTGGCCAAATGTGGCTCCTTGGGGGTGGGAGGGTCTCCTTCCTATCCTTCCCCTCTTGGAGAGACTGTGCCAGGCTCTTGAGCAATCCTATCCCAGCGGCAGGTGTATACTGCAGCTGTACAATGTCAGGGTGGGAAGTAGAGGGCAAGAGTTTACATTTTCTCTCACTCACTGCCTTGAGCTTGGCAGCTTCTTCTTCTGGGCCCTAGGGAAGCCTGTGATCCACATGTCAAATTTCCTCACACTTCCGCCCTCAGAAAACCATCGTGACTCACAGGGCCTCCCCCTACGCAAAACTTTACTAGTCTGCCCAATTGGCTGACAGGTGGTGTAGTCTGGTCTGCCATTTGACCTCTTGTCTCCTTCATTTCAGCACAGGTCACATGGAACTCTAGGAGGGACACCACGGGAATCTGAGATATTTGTGCTGAAATATTTTGGTTATCAAGTATTATGTGAAATAAGTTGGCTATCAGCCAAAAATTAGAGATCATGTTAGTTAAAATAGAGATTCAGCAGTACTAAAATTATATGTGATAGCATTTGTTCTTGATGTTGAGCACTCCAACGTCTATGTATTTCAT
Source organism: Cavia porcellus (assembly GCF_034190915.1). Lineage (NCBI taxonomy): Eukaryota > Metazoa > Chordata > Mammalia > Rodentia > Caviidae > Cavia > Cavia porcellus. The sequence goes on from NW_026947486.1 coordinate 80,755,625, forward strand.
ATCCCTCTCCTAATAGCACCTAAACATAACCATGATTTAGACTTTCAGCATTTAAAGAGTTAAGTGTCTCAATCTAGACTCTAAAGCCCCTGATGTGTAATACTGTGAAGCACATATTTTTATCTTGTAAATTCCAAAACTGATACATTGGAATGAGTCATTCACCTAGTGAGTGAGCCTAGCTTAGTGTCTGGCATCCATATTTAGAAGTGGCTTTGTTGTTTTTCATTTGTCCTTAGTGTGCAGTGATTCTCTTATAGAAAATGACCCAGAAAAAAACGACTAGGAATACAGAAGAAAAAACAAGGAACTCGAGAAAATGACCTTTGTGAGACAACAGAACTTTTGAACGTATTGAAGGGTACAATATCCAGTTCAGTGTTGGTTCAGACCTGCAAGTGGTGTGAGTCCCCCCGCCACGCTATACAAAAATAAGAAAAGGCAATTAGCGTAAGTGTTTGAGTGCTCTAGCCAGTGTGAAAGCTGGTTTTATTATGGCACTTATATAAGCATTAACGTTCAGAAGGAGGTCGCTGAAAATACGAAGGTATGCTTTCCTACATGGTAGGGTGAAAATTATACGCTATGATTGTGTTTGTAAATTGGATTTTTAAGGGCTAAGGTGAAACCCTTAAAGAGCCACTGTCCTGCATGTTGGGAGAGTGTTTAACAGCTTCCAAAAGCTTTCCTGTTCTCAAGAGGTGCTGCTGCCAGCAGTTACAGGAGCAGTGGGAGGGACAAGGAGTCAAAGAGGCAGGGCCCCCTTTATGGCTCTGCTACTTTTCCTGGGCTGCTTCAGGTAAATCCCTCATCCTCCCTAAGCTTCTGTGTCACCATGTGTTCTGTGAGGACAGAGATACTACTCACTGAGATCACTTTGCAAAATAAGGACCAAAAAGGCTTATGTAAGAAACAGTTGGAAAACTAGAATGAGTGGCTCCTGGGTGATTAACTCAGTCATTTCATTTTATTTCATTTCATTAACATTTTCCAATTGTTTTTGTGCCATTATGAGCAAATAGAGGTACAAAGATGTGGTTCCCACAGTGGAGATTAAAGGTCTAGGCAGAGATGCAGGTAAAGGGAAACAAAAAACCTTTGCACACAGCTGTGTGATCCCCAAACTGGAGCTCAAATGGTAGCAAAATGCAGTGAAGCTGCAGAGGGAACCAACAGACCAATCCCTGTCCCTGGCGCACAGGCATCTTCCTTTCTTCACCTATCACCTGTCTCCCTTTTGTGTCCTGGCTCCTGTCTTTTGCAATCAAAATGAACCTGACAGCTGCAGTTAAGCCAGCCAATCTGCCCCCAAGATTTCCATAGGGTCTCACACAGCTCCATTTCCCCCAGCATATGGCCCTAGAGTCTGGCTGGTCTGACCAAGGAAAAAAGTAATCACAACTGGCTGCTTTCAAAATATACAGTGAGGGATAGAAGAAAAAGGAAGGGGAAGGAGAGCTAGACATAGTGACACATGCTATAATCTCAGCATTCTGGGGGGCTGGGGCAGAAGGATCACAGGCTCAAGCCCAACCTGGGCAACTTACATCTTTAGGGAGATCCTGTCTCAAAATAAAAATAAAAAAGTGACTAGGGTGCAGCTCAGTGTGAAGGTCCTGGGTTCAGTTCCCAGTGTACTGAAAAATGGAGGGGGGGGATTCTTGCAGTTTGATCAGAACAACACACCAATTAACCTAATTACCTGCAAAGCTACATCCAGCCATCAAGGATCCATATTCTGTAATAGAATTTCCTGCTATGGAAATACTCACCCACACACAGGATGTTGAAGCAGAAGCCCTGGCTCACTGACTTATTCACCAGCTGGTCAGGCAAGCTGTCAAACCCTACATGTCCAGCCAGGGGGACAGTTCGGCAACCTTCACCCTATATTGGGAAGAGAGGGAGGGGAAAAAATGAAAGTGTGCTTAAAAGCATTCTGGGTCTCAATTCTCCATCCAGCACCCATGCTCCTCTCTCTCCTCAGTCACTCTCTTGTACAAAGCAAAATGGCCCATCAGCTTGGAAGCCATGGATTCTTGGGCACAGGCACCCTTTAGGCTCAATGACAATGTTCGTGCAGTTCTAGACAGCAAACTACAGAGGAGGCATATCACAGATGGGAGAGCAGGGTCAGTGGAGGCGATCGGGTTATATTTCAACTTGATCACTTAAGAGCTAACTAAGTATACAAGCTGGTAACTTCTCTGAAACTCCATCTCTTCCATGTCTATCATATAAGATAATACAATCTATCATAGAGGTGACTTGGAAACTCAAATGTTTTAATATATGTAATGAGCTTAATACACGCTTAGGTGTTGAGTAAATATTCCCAAAAAACAATTAATCTTCCCTCTAGGACATTTTGGGGATCTACAAAGACCACAAAGCATAAAAATTAAGAGGACAGGTTGGAAATCTAACATGTCACTGGGCGTAGTAGCACACACCTGCAGTCCTAGCACTTGGGAGGAGGATCACCTTAATTTGAGTCCCACCTCTGCCAACTTCTAGCTGTCTGACCTCTGACAAGTTACTTAACTTTTCAAAATTTCCCCATCCTAAAATCAGGAAAGTAGCTAGTGGTTAGATCATACAGGACAACACAGCTGACGCACTTACCATAGCATCTAGCATGCAGTAAGCATTTGATCAATAGTAGCTGTGAACCTATCCTGAGACCCATTATGCCACAGCACACTTGTGGCTCCTTGTGACTGCTCCCAGCTTCCCCTGGTTCTTTGGACTCCACAGGAATCAACCAAGACACTCCCAGCCCTGGAAAGCAGAGGGCCTTTGCTTTACCTACAGGATCCAAAGCTTCTTAGAGTTAATGGTTTTACAAAACAGTGAGAGTCTTAAACTAGGGTAGGCTTCCAAGTAGCCGGGGCAGGTGGGGGAGGACAAAAAGGGCTGGCATGCACTCCAGAAATGTGTCAACTGCCAATGGTCCTGGTAGAAGGGAGGGAAAGAGAGAACGGAAAAGAAGATGGTTTGCAGATGGCTGACCTCGATGAGAATGGACCATGAAAGGAGTCAGAATTTCTGTTGGGTGGGGTTGTACCATGCTTCCCACAGCAAGAAAGATGCCAAAAGCAATCCAAAAGGGCATGTTTAGCACCAGAAGCCCATGCCAGAATCCCAGAGCACCCATAGGCAGCTCTGACACTGGCTGCACCTGCTGGTGCACTGGGTCCACAGGAAGCACAGGAAAGGGACCAACTTTGGTGCCGGAGGGGCCTCTCAGCCACCAGCATCATCGGAAACGGCTCTCACACAGCCCCTTCACCCCGCTCCAGATCCCATTCCCACTGGTGTCAGCAGATCCTCCAAGAGCCAGGGCTGGTGACTGCCATCTGGCAAGTTCATTACCTCACACATACCACCCCACACACTCCCAGGGGAGCATTCTTGACAGACGACCATATGCCATCGATCAGTCAGGTGGGCGTGCTCTGGGGACAGCTGAGTTCCATGTGGAACCCACTTCACTCAGGGCTTTGTTCTGCATTCACATCTTCCACGGCCCCTCCCTTTTCCCCCTGCTTCTTTTTTCCCCATTAAAGTGAACAGTAAGTTTCCCACTGTCAGCTCCTCTGCTCGTCCCTCCCTGTGGGGGACAGGACTTGAGAGGCAACATGCTTTCCCAACGGAGCCTCCCACATAGCAGGCCTCCAAAATTGGGGACTCTGAGTTGGGGTTTCCTGAAACATATTTTATCACCTCTGGCTGCCTCTTCCTGTGTCCAATTCAGCGCCATGAAATGTCGAGTGTTCCAAAGACTCTGGCCTAATGCCAAAAGGAAAGGAATTCTAAAACTTATATGGCAAAGGGCAGTGAGAAGAGCTCCCCAACCTGTTCTTAAAGATTTACTGCACTACTGAATGACCGAACACCTCCCATGGGCCCACCATTATCTATACCCCGCCCCCCAGTATGGTGCTATAAAGAGCCCTGAAAAGTAAAAGGAGTGTGGGCCCTATTTCCCAGGCCAGCGAAGGCAAACCTTTTAGAGACCATGTGCCCAAACTGCAGCCCAAACTGCAACCCAAACCCACTGATTTATCTCAAAGTACCAACTCTGCAATTGAACCCGAATACTGAGGTTTTAGTTTAGAAAAAATAGCTGTTATATGATGCCTGGCTGCCGGGGCAGCTTGGCTCATGTGCTGACAAGAGGGGGCCCTGCATGTCCACTGTGGCACTCATGATATAGGTTTGCTACCACTTCCCTAAGCAATGGAGGTTGGGGGATTTGAGTGGTTTGAGCAGGACGGCTATGGCACAAATGGGTTTTACTGTTGTTGTATTGAGACAGGGTCTCCTAGAAGGCCTTAAACTTTTGATTCTCCTGCCTTGGCCTCTAGAGTGCTGGGATCACAGGTGTGCACCACCACATCAGGCACAAATAGTGTTCTCAAAGCGCATTCCAGCTGCAGAATGCTTGACTAACTGGAAAACAAGAGACTAGACTCACAAAGACATATTACCGGTAGTTCCAATAGTGTTAAATTGGCAGAATGACACCAACAGTGTGATGGCACATGTTGACTAAAGTGAACTGACTTGATCTGGGACTCAAAAGCACTGGGGTTGTGGGTGTAGCTCAGTGGTACTGCCTGTGCTTTGCACGTATGAGGCTCTGCGCTAGATCCCCAACACTGACAGGAAAAAAAAAGGAACAAACTTGAGAGATGTCCTAAACAAGGAATAACAGTTAATAAGTAACTGGCTAGAGGGAGTGAAAGTGCAATCAAAGCCAATTGCATAGTCTAAACCAGGACCTAGGTTGACAGCACCTTGGGTGGAAAGAGGCCAGGAAAGAGAGCTTAGTTATGAGGCAGGAGGATCATTGTGCGTTCAAGACCAGCGGGGCTACAAAGTGAGCTCAAGAGCAGCCTGAACTGCACAAAGAGACTCTGTCTCAAAAAGACAAAAAGAGAGAGCGAGCTTAGTTATAGGAATGTCAGAAGAATCTGCTTTCAAATAAGCCATTACTAAAAACATTATGCTTATCAGGTTCTGTTTTATAAAAGTAATCAATGTTCAATGCAGAAATTTTAGAACATATAGAAATTATAAAGAAGAAAATACCCTGGTACCGATAAAAAGGAAAAAGACAAAAAAAATAATAATAATAAAATAAAAATCGCTCATTATTCTCCAAAGATAATCACTTAATATTTATATGTATTTCCCTCTTATCTGTACCTTTTCTTGTTTGATACTGGGTATTGAACCCAGGGCCTTTGCACTGAGCCACATCCCAGTCCTTTAAAATTCTTCATGTTAAGAAAAGGCCTCAAGGGCTGGGGATTTAGCTCAGCGGCATAAGCGCCTGCCTTGCAAGCAGGCAGTCGTGAGTTCGATCCCCAGTACCGATTTAAAAAAAAAAAAAAAAAGGCTTCTCTCAGTCACTAAATTGCCGAGATGGGACTCAAACCTGTAATCACTCTGCCTCAGCCTCTTCGAATGCTGGGGTTACAGGTGCGTGCCACCACGCCCAGCTGAGCCTGTACCTTCTTTTAACAAAATAGCAGTATTCTTGCATAATCTTCTTTATAACCTGATTTAATAACCTCATAATATAGTTTAGATGTTTTCCTGAGTAATGAAGTATACTTCTAAAACATTTTGTGATACTAGGCATTGAACCTCTGCACTGAACCACATCCATAATCCTTTTTAAATTTTTAGCTCTAAGACAGGGTCTCACTAAGCTGCCTAAAACACCAGTTTTAGTGGCCATATAGCATTCCGGTGTAGAAATCTGCCCTATTTTTCTAACCCATATCATACTGCTAGACACACAGTATGTCTCCAAGTTCTCAACATAATAATTCTTTTTCTTACACGTATCTCTTATATTTATTTACATATATCTCTGAGTATTTCTGAGTATTGAAGCCTACTGGATCAGAAAGTAGATACATACTGAAGACACTAACACATCATTTAACAGAGAAAAGTGTTTCTAGTGATGTTTCATTTAACAGAGAAAAGTGTTTCTAGTTTCCATCACTAGTATCTGAGGGTGTGCCTATCTCCCCATAAACACTGGCTTTTTAGCCATTAAAAACCAAATCACAGAAAAAATGGCATCAGGTTAATTTGCATTTTATCAGTGAAAGTGAACATTTTTTCATTGTTTAGCCATACATGTGTATTATGTGTGTACACGTGAACTACCTACTCATGTCTTTGTCCATTTAAAAAATGGGTGTTTATATTCCTCTTGTATTTGTAAAAACATATTAAATATTAAGGAAAATAAGATTGTTTTGAGTTCATGGTGAGATATCCAAGAGAATAACTTCAATAAGTAGTTAGCAATATGGGAATGTAGGTTCAGAGTGAATTCAGGATTAATATAAATGTAGGAGTGAGAGGTATGAAACTGGATGTGAGAGAGAGCACAGAGAGAAAAGCAAAGAGCTAAAGACTAAATATAGAAAACATCCATAAGTAAGGAACAGAAAGATAAAGAGGATTCTCCCAAGAGAAAATGATCAGAAAAGTAAGAGATGACCCAATACAGTAGTTTTCCATTTTTTTCCCTTATGCTGCTGAGCTAAATCTCCAGCCCAAGAAATACATATAAATATTAAGTGATTATCTCTGGAGAATGATGAGCGATTTTTATTTTCTTCTTTATAATTTCTATATGTTCTAAAAATTCTGCATTGAACATTGATTACTTTTATAAAACAGAACCTGATAAGCATAATGTTTTTAGTAATGGCTTATGTACTCTAGGCTAGCCTCAAACTCATGTTGATCTTCCTTAGCCTCCTGAGTGCTGGGATTCCAAATGTATACCACCATGGCCCAATATAGTAGTTTTCTATTCCCAGAAGCCACAGGGAAAGCCAAGAAAAACAATCATTGATTTGGATTTGGTGAAGGTCATTGGTGAATATTAGAATCTTTCTTTCTTCTTGAGGTTTTTACTCAGCATTCAATACATAAATTAGCTTAAGAGCCTGAGGACTAGGGAACATGAGGCCTAGTTAATGAGTTTTGCTTTTTAACTACTGAAGATTTAAGCAGCAAACTTTCTATCTCCATCACTCTAGTTAAGAAACCTTTAAAAATGAACTTGTAGGTGGGCATGGTGGCACACACCTGTACTCTAGCACTCAAGAGGCTAAGACAGGGGGCTGGGGATTTAGCTCAGCGGCATAAGTGCCTGCCTTGCAAGCAGGCAGTCGTGAGTTCGATCCCTGGTACCGATAAAAACGAAAAAGACAAAAAAAATAAATAAATAAATAAATAAATAAAGAGGCTAAGACAGGAAGATCATGAGTTTCAGCCAGCATGGGTTACACAGTAAGACCCCGTCTCAAAAAAGCAAGACACACAAAAACGCCTAAAATGTACTTACATAGTTCCTGCTTCCTGAGATCCTGTCTAATGTGTACTGCATGCTCTTGCTTTGATTATCTTATAAGCTATCAAGGTCATCATTATGAATATCATTCTGCTTTGTTCAGACTTAAGTATGTAAAGGTAAAAACGACAAGACACTACACTGAATGTACAGCGACACCTTGGGCAGCCTCTGGAAATTTCCTTCTTCTCTCACTAACTCTCTGATAATTTATTTCTTTTCCCTACGGTGGCCTGATTGAGGTCATGATTACTTTGATTGCAGTTAATTAAATGCTCCCTTGACTACAATGTACACAAGAGCACATACAACTGGCAACCTGGCCCAGGATATCATGACATTAAAATCTCAAGTTGTCACCTTGAGTTACAGGTGATGCTATGTTTAAGGCTTGACCTGTGAGGCCAGAAAAGCCAGAGCTACCAAAATTATAAATTATACATCTCCCACAGCCTTGCAGCCTGCTCTTATGCAACGTTCATATATCCTATACAAAGACCTCATTACAGCATTGTTTATGTGCTGAAAAACTGGAAAAATACTGTAAGCCCGGTAATAACAATAATGACAAAGTAACTAAATTATGGTACATGCATATTCTGGAACATTCTACAGCCATTAACAGGAATGGGTGGTTCTGTGAGCACTGACATCACTACCTCCAAGGCATAGCGTAAGGTAGAAAACAGAAGGAACAGAACAATAAGCACAGTATGAGACTGTATATGCACAAAAGCCTAAGTATATTTGGACACAAATATATGATCATACATAGAAGACAAAAAGCCACTCCTCAGGGAGTGGTTTCCTCAGAGAAGGGGAATGGAATAGGGGCCCAGTTAGGGGGTAGTCAGTGTGCTTTTGTAGTGTTGGATTCTTTTATAGCATGAATGTATTCACGCATCACCCGCATAAATTTAAAAGGTTTTAATATAAGAAAGAAGAGCTCTTGCTCTGCAGGTTTTATAGCAGGGGTAATTACAATGCAGAGAGTCTAAGAGCTAAAAGGAAGGCGAAATGAAAGAGTGCTCCTGAGAATGAGAGCCTCCTCTCGCGTCCCCAGTTCCATTTCCTGTTTTCTCTTCATCTGCAGTCACCTGCGGTTTTGAAATACGTTATACCACATTTGAGATCACAGCCGAAATACTGCTCTCATTGTTCTCTTCCACCTTCTCCCCAGAGGACACACCGATTTCATTTTTTAATCAAATGGTCATAAGGTTCATATTAAGAAAAACAAGTTACAGGGCCTCTGGCTGTGCATCTTTCTCCCATTGCTATTATTTGGAAAATAAAAACAGTTCCCAGAAGCACCCAAATAGGCAACTGCTGTCCCCTGCTGCCCCTGCCCTTCTTGGATCATCTGTAATAGAATAAGCAAGCAGGATGGGAGGCCTTTGGGAACTGAGGGTCCATCTGTGTCAATAGAGAATTTCCTGCCTCCGTGGACAGCCAGGGTGGCTATGGTAGTCGCTGTTTGGAACCCATTACCCAAGGCTTGGCTTTTCCTCAACTTTCTCCTCTGACTTTCTGCATCCACATGCTAGTGAAGGACAGAGGCGCTGAAGTGGAATTCTCCTCATCCATCATTTGGTAATCAGCTCAGTCTTCACACCTTCCCTTTCTCCAAGCCCATTCCTCACCCTGAATACTGACCTCTGATAGATCATGCAAACCCCCAAGACATTCGAAATCAATTCATTCAGTTCACTGATATAAGATGGAATATTCAGTAGCTGATCAAAATGTTTTCTGAGACTATTTAATGACATGAAGAAATGCTCACTTAATACTATCAGGCAAAGCAAAGACAAACAAAACCCTGCAGCATCATCCCAGTGATGGAGGAATGCCTGAGGAGAGTGGTTACTTTTAAATAGAAAACTTATACATGATGCTTTTCGGTGTTTTTCACATGTTCTACAATAGGCATGTTTTTATCTTGTGATCTGGAAAAAATTACCTGTTGTGGTTTAGACACAATGTCTTGTTATATCATCTAATTTGCTCATCCCTCAGCCTGCAGAGTGGATGTGACCACAAACATGCACCACTGTGCCTGGCTTAAATGTTTTGTTTTAAGATTCTATGATGATACTTTCCTGGGCAGGAAAGTGCCTCAGATATTTCATGAAAATCTTCAACTAGAACCAGAAAGTGCTCTACATACACACAACCAGAAAATTTGATTAAGTAGAGCTTTTAGCTTCCAGGCAGCTTTACTGCATATAAGACATTTATTTTACCAGTGATAAAATAAAGTCTATTATTCTCCTTATTGTAACTTATTGTTACATATATAACTTATAATTATATGGTAGTATTTATAAAGATTCATGTAAACCAGAAATTAAACCATATATCCTGAAACATGCAGTAAAAAGTCCTGATAAAATGACTGGGTGGCTTATGATAGGTCCATCTGCTGCATGCAGTGTGGTCATAAAAACTACAAAAGCACCAATAAGTTCCCAGAAGTTTAAAAGAATAAAGTAAAAACCTCCAATGCACCCAAGACATCAAACATCAGCATTTCCCTTGTGCTGAAGTAAGCTGAGTTAAGAGGAAGCAGGGCAGTTACAATGCTCTGTACTGGGAGAGGGGAATGTCGGAGGCATCCCGAGGAGGAACAAGGCAGGGGGAGCGGGGCAGTGTTCCAAAGGGGATTCAGAAATGCCTCAGTGGAGAAGCAGCTCAGGGGACCATCCCTACCATCCAGGGGGAAGGCCCATTTTTAGCAAGTCAATAGATGAAACTGATTTAAATACACAAGATAAATTCCAGAGTGGCTTTTCATTCTATAAAAGGATCCACAGCAGGATTCCATTAAATAGGCAGCTCTCCTAGTGCATTTAAAGTGAGATTCAATAACAAACATTCAGCTGTCATATACCTTTATAGGAAGACGACAGCTATATATACCTACACAGACAGATAATATCGGAAGGGTCCTTTCTATTCCACTATGGAAACCCTGCTGAGCTAAAAGCATGGGCTTGCCTTCTCCACAACTCCCTCCCCACCTAGCTCAAGGAAGGAGTCAAAATGCAGGGAAGGGGTGGAGTTCAATTTTGCCACCTCATTAGGAAGCAGAAACAGGCAAAGACCTAAAAGACATTAGATTGGAGAACAAGGAAACACGAGAACTATCCAGTGGAAACGCCCTAAAAGGTCACTTAATTCAACCCACTGTTTTTACAAAAGGGGAAATGGAGACACACAAAGAGGAAGTGACTAGCCCTGAATGATAGAGTGGTGCTAGGATCCAGGACCTTGTCAAGCAGACTGTCACTCTCAAATGGAAAAACTGACTTAAGTGGCAGATGTATTTATGCTGGTAAAATTCCAGGGCTGTGGCTCGTGGCTTGATGCTCATTGAGAGTGGGAAAGGACAAGGAACATGACCAAGAGCCTACAGGCTCACCAAGGTGGCTCTGGTCAACAGAAGGAAACTGAGGCAGTTGATGCCCCAGAGGACCTTGCTCTTCCTTTCCACACTCTTTCTTTCTCTCTGTATGTCTGTCTGTCTCTCTCTGTCTGTCTCTCTCTCCCTCCCTCTGTCTGTCCCTCTCTTTTGATTCCTACGTCTGCCTTAGCCTGGCCAGCTGCCAAACTCTACTCAAGAGCCCCAGGGCTAACAAGCCTAGTAACTGAACAAGCCACTGTCTGGATAAAACATCTTTACCTCAGGCCAGGGGTGACCCCCCGCTCAGCATTAGTCAACTGTCCAACAAAAGCCAGGAATATTCATTTCAAGTCAGGCTGTTTCTGGGTTTTCTAGGTGTGCTAGCTATTGTTACCTCCAAACTATTTTTTTAAAAAAGAAAAGGTTTACCCATAGGCCTCTGGGTGAATGCCCAACTGCCCTCTGGGGAGCTCGAATTTGCCTCTGCCTCCATCTGTTCTCATTTAATGGGGATGTGAAAAAAACCAGTTCCTGCCTCAGCGCCAGTGTTCGGAGCTGGAGGCCCCTGGATGGAAGGAAACCAAACACCACCTCACACCTCATCAGGGCTGTGAAAGTGGAGTTCTACTCCTGTTACCTCAGGGCCTACACTAGGGGTCAGAGAGAGCCCTGGCAGGGGAAACCGGAACCCTCTGAGGCCTGTTCCTGAGAAGGCCTGCAAATTTTTTCCTGGTCAAAGAGATGACCCAACTCCAGGGCCAGTGGAGAGCGTCCCACATAATTCAGCAGATGGCTGACTCTAATTAGAAGACACTGGAGAAGAGGATAACATTGTTTCTCACCCTCCTGAGCATGTGGCCTCCTTCCTCTGCGCAGGCAGCCGAGAAACCCACGATTTCGAATCCTGGCAGCAAAAGCCTCCTCCTGCCAAACCGAGGAGGAAGGGTCTGTGTTTCTAATTTATTCTCCCCCCCTCCAGTTGTTACTTAAAATAATCCATCATTACATGGCTGGTGGCTCCAAGATTTTTATTTAAAGCAGTATGGAGAGAAAAAAGAAAACCCACACAACCTGTGACTGTGCTATCTTGGATTTAAGCTGAGAATCTTTTTAACATCAGAGAGTCTCCAAACTATCCAAGTATACTCTTTACTGACCCTGGTAAGGATGCTAGAGGATGCATGGAGAAGAAAGGGAAGAGGCAGAATTTTAATTTCCTAGAAGCATTTTGAAAAGGCCAGCATTTTAAAAGAAGGAAATCTGTATCATCTGGTCGATGTTCCACTGACCAGTGATAACACTCTGGATTAAATCACTTGGTCTCCTACATGAATAAAATGAAGAGACCAATATGTGTCCATAGCCAGGAATGGTTGTGCACACCAAGAATGCCAGCACTTGGGAGGCCAAGGCACAAGAATGGTAAATACAAGCCCAGCCTGGGCAACTCTATGAGACCTGTCTCAAAACAAACAGCAAAAACTTGTCCAGGAAGCTATTGAGCAAAATGAAATCATACAGTATTTTTAAATAATGAAAAAAACATGTTACATATATCCATCATCCTATGCCTTTCTTTTCTTTCCCTCTTTTTTTTCCATCTTGAAAGTGATCATAACATACATGCAACTCAAAACTCTTCTCAATTGTTCACGCTAACATTAAACCATGGCTCTGATAATCCAGAAACCGAGGGAAGTTCAGAAATTACTCCTATTGCATTTTGGAATACCTTTTTCCAGAGGATTCCTTTTCCTAATTAGTTTTGCACAGGCAACTACAATGAGTTTGTTTTTTTATAGCACACACACAAAAGGAGGGAGGGATATGTTGGGTAACAAAGCCAGAAATTAATAGAAAATTTAAAGCAGGGACTGACTCCACAAAGTAAATGCTATGCATATGACTGCAGATTGAAATCTCATTTTACTATGTAGACAAATCGCTCTGGTATGATACAGCTTTGTAAGAAACACACCACTAACACATTTCCAGGATTTACACCATGAAGAAGAAAGAGGGTTATTCCTGCCTCTCATCTGGAAGCTCCAAGAGGACACAGTCCTTGCATGCCCTCGCCACCATTATACCCCAAGAACCTGGCAGAACCCGATGGCAGAAGTAAGTTCTCACTCTTGCCCACACCTACCCATTTCCCATTTGAAGCTCTCAGGAAACCTTTCCTGTCACCTACCACCACCATCCTCTGCTGGATTAGGTCCCCTTGTCATGAATTCTCATGGCAAGCAGGAACTCTGTGTGTCACACAGAGCACAATGATAATGACATGAGGATTTGTGTCTACTTCCAGCACTAATCTGCACACTCCTTGAGGGATGGCGTTACGTGAATTTGGGGGGTACTGTCATGCTCCTCCAACTTTTTATTTTGAAAAAATCTCAAACACAGAAAAGTTGGAATATTGTTCAGATGCCCTCAACTCGGAGTCAACTATTTTTAATCTCTGGAGCCATGTAAACTTTCTTCAATAAGTATATCCCCAGGAGAATTACAACTAATATTGGGGTTTTATTTTCCTTGCCTGGAATATAACATTACCTTTAGTGAGCAGGGTCAGCTGAGACAGGGCCGTTCACAGGGAAGGTAACTACCACTTGCTAGGAAGACCAGACTTCAGCAGCAATCTTCCTCTCAAAGGTGTGCAGTTTCTCTAACATAGATGCCCTAAGCCAACCCAACTAACTTTGTTTGCTTTTTAATTTTTTAAATTTTTATTGTTTTTTTATCTTTTTGAGGCAAGGTCTCACTATGGAGTTCAGGCTGGCATTGGCCTCACTCTGTAACCCAGGCTGGCCTCACACTCATGGCAATCCTCCTGCCTCAGCCTCCAATGCTGGGATTACAAACATACACTACCACGCCCAGCTCCCAGCTAATTTTGTATGGCAAAGTTAGTCCTTGCAAATTTTTTTTTAGCTGAGAGAATAACCATTAACTGGAAAGCCTCTGGAGAAACCAACAGGGTTTACTTTGTGGAACTGGATCAAGCCAGACTCAACCAGACTGTTCCTTTTGGGAGCCAGCACTGACAATATGCACCCCAAAACAGCTCAGTGTAAGAGGTAACGGATGTGGTTTTTAGACCTGCCATGTGCCTTGCAAGGTTATCTGGGATGAGTCATATAACCTTCAGAATACATATTAATAGCAGCTCAAGGCATCTCAGAGTTAGTTAAGTAGGTGGTGGGGCACCCCATTGATCTTTGGTAGTTTTCTGATTATCTCAGTGTGCACAATTTGTCTCTCCAATTGGACTGGAAACTTAAAAGTCACGAACTAAGTCTACTACTTTTTTTCATATACTTGATCTTATGGCTTGGGTCTAGAGGTCCCCCCAAAGCCTCATGCAATTATAGGTGGGGCTTTTTTAGAGGTGGCTGGATCTAGGCTGTGATGCTGGGACTGAGGATGCTGGAATTGATTCATGGTGCAATGCTAGAATTAAGGGTGCCCCACCCTGTGTGTGAGTGCTACCTGCCTTAAGGGTGGGCAGCCGAGATTAAATATAAGGGACAGAAAAAGGACTACTGCTTTTGTTTGCTACTTCATGGCCTTCCTGCTTTCTTCTTGCCATGAATTGTTTTTCCACTGATATCCCTCTGCCAAGCCACCCTGCCTTTGAAGCCAGCTGATTACGGAAGCCTCTACAAACCAAGAGCTAAATAAACTTTTTCTCCCTCAACTCTGAGTGTTTTATATTTTGTCTCAGCAATGAGAGAAAGTAACTAAAGCAGTTGACAAAGGCTACCCATAATGCTGGACATATCTGTCAAACAAATAAATGCCTATGGACATGACGGTAAAACAGGGCAATCATACAGAACCCTTTGCAGTGTTCATTCAAATAGGATGGAAATGAATTAGGCACACAAGAATTGAACTTCCAAATTTCATCCATGCCCAAATATAGGCCCAACCCAATGACTTTCTGGCCTGTATAATCACAAAGGATATTTAGCCACAGTGACTTGACTGCATTGGGCACACATGAACACACACACACACACACACACACACACACACACACACACTGGGGTGCTACTTGCATGACACCATGTCTCAGAGATTATTAAAAAGAACTCCTAAACTAGCCATACTTAGGCTTATTCACAAGTTTCTTTCCAAACCCTAGATGCATGTTCCTTGGAAGAAATCAGCAGCAACCAGCCATTCAAGGTCTCCTGAGTTAATTTCATCTTCCCTTAGTGAATTATAACTTCTTGCAGACACAAAAGAGAACAGAGAGACAAATGACACATAAATAAGAGCTTCACTGGCTTGGGGGGAAGGAGGCATGAACAGTGACGTCAGTTTTCCCAGAAACCCATTTATCATCATAACAAGGTCTCAAGTGCTTGGGCTGCTCTTTCAGCTTTAAAATCTGGCATACAGTTATGTTTCTCAGTGTACTGTACGGCAAGGCCAGCAAGAGCCTACTGGTGCCATGCAAAACAAAGTGGCCCTGAACCACCCTCCAGCCCTCATCTTCAGAACAAAAGGGATCTCTGGATTGTCTAAACTATGCCTAAGGGGAGATAACCTTCTGGAATGATCCCCTTGACAACATCTGTCCTGAAATCCTAATCTAGGCAATGGAGACCGATGAGACTCTATGGGCAGGTCGATGCAAATTCATTATCTGATGAGAAAAATCATTAGTGTCATTTTTGGTCACTGGAGATAAAGCAAGCATAATCCAGGAGATGAACTCCTACACTAAAGTATGCCATCTCTAAAATGCAGGTAACAAGGAGCTGAAACATTCTGAGCAGCCCTCAGAACACTAAAGCAATGGATATCACAGTACCAATCTTAGGGGTGAAGAGAATTCTTACATATTGCATCATTACAGGGACTGGCTCCCACCTACAACTTGTCCTTCCACATTGCATAAAGATCTCTCTGCTGGGTATGCAGGTAGTGCGGGAGGTTCCAAAGAAATGAGCCTGACCTTCTCCTAGACTGGGACAGGAGATGGAATAAACTCCTCCACCCCACAGAGAGAAAATACTGTCAGACTCTAAATTCAGATTTTGAAAACAAATCAATTGCAATTACATCAAATACCTACAGGCATTTGTTTGTTTGTTCTGCACAGGAATTGCACTGCATGGACTATTTCTCTAAATAAGTAAGCTATAAAGTTTAACATTATTTTTTTGTGGCTTGCAGATTTTCACAAAGCAGTATTTGGTGTAACAGGATTTAACCTACCTCTACCTCACTCTCCTGTCTCAACTTAGGATGTTGGTGTACTTCTTAAAACCCCAGGTGCCCATGGATGAATAGAAAAACTAGACTGCCCCCCCCCCAATCATCTCTCTTTGTAACCAAAGTTCTGGCATGAGGAAACAAACACGGAGCCTCAGGTCAATTCAGCATGATTTCTCTGTATACCCGAGGCTGGAAAACTTCAGTTTTTTAAATGAATGTTTTTTTCCAGAGTTGGTCGCCAACAAAGAGAGACGACATTGCTTTTGCAAGTTTCTCTTTTATATTCCTCAGTCCCCATAAAAAGAAGTTGGCTCCACAGAATTTAGCACACATGCCCACTTACACTGAACACACACTCAAGACGGACCCCCAGAGGTCCGCTCTGAAATATGCCAAAATACACAGCCAGCCACCTATAGACGAGTAAGCTGCACTCTACACAGAGGCACATACGGGACCCAGAAGCACACAACAGGAGCAGAGACCGCGGCATTCAGATGCGCCCATATACACTATAGCGGTGAACATACTCTAGGGTCACAGACACAACCAGAGCGCCACTACCGCCCGCCAAGGGAAGGCAGGAGGGCGCACGCGTGCACATATACGCGCATACACTGATAGACAGACGCAGTCACATATGTAATGCATATGGAGAAACCCTACTCCAACCAGTCACCTCCCAGCACCCCTCACACTCTCTACCTTCAGCCCCAGGCTAAGCCTAGCCCTGTGTCCCTCTTCTAGTACTAGCCACTAGCCGGAGTCTCAGCCCGCAGCTGTGCGCAGGGCCGCGGCAAGGCCAGGGGGCCCGGGACTGGGGCGGGGAGGAGGTCGAGGTTTGTGCGGCCATTCATTCGGCAACGCCCCTGCAGCGGGGCCGCAGCTGCAGCGGGGGAGGTGGTGGCGCTTACTGCAGCTCTCTGGCTAGGCAAGTTGAGTTGCCCGCTCGCAGGTTTTGCCAGAGCCCCCCCGACTGCCCGCCTGCCCGCCTGCCCGCCTGCCCGCCACTACAGTTCTCCACGATTGGCCGGGGGACCCAGCCGCCGACCCCGAGAGCCAAAGTCCCGCCATGCCTAGGCTCCTGCATGCTGCCCATTGTACCGCTCACGGTGGCCGTAAAGGCGGAGAAGTCTCTTGGGTACTCCTCCAACCCCTAGCCCAGGTTCTAATATCCAAGCCCCGCACTCACCACCTGGCGAGCTATATCGGTCGCTGCCATCGCTCCTGCGTCCGCCAGGGCTGCCACGGGTGCCGCCGCAGTGCGAGCTACTGCACAGGAAACAGAGGAGCTCCTCGACAAAGAGAAAGTGTTACACTTCGGGCGCGACCAAGTCCGGTGGGGGGAGGTGCAAGGGAGGGGCCCCCTTGCCGAGGCTCCAACCCCAACCTCTCTTCTATTGCCCACCCCCTCGGAAGGAGGGTGTGGGGAGGGGGCGGGTTTGCACAGCCTCCCCTTACAGGGAGCCCAGTTCCAAATCTTGCAACCCCAGCCGTAGGCCTCTACGAAGGGGGGCGGGGGCTCCCCTCGGTGACCACGTCCTCTGCCCCCACCCGCCACTGGGCTCCGTGGTACGTCCCGACCTCAGCTGAATTGTCACACCCCCCAGCTCTCCCTAGTAGCCCTAAATCCCCAGACCCCCGGACTGGGAGCCCCCGCCCCTCCCCCTCCCACCTCAGCTCTGTGGCTGAGCACTGCAGTCCTCTTCTCCCTCCGCCAGGATCCCCGGACCCACTCCTGCTCTCCACCGAGATCCCACGGCGTTTGGATGCTAGCGCTGGCGGCCGGCTGGAGTCTCAAAGCTCCACTGTGGTCCACCTACCCTCCTCCGCCCAAGGGCTTTACTGAGGCTGGGGGAGGGGGGGTGCGGCACCTGCAGCTTCACATTGGAGGTTAGAAAAGAGGCGGTTGGGGGAGGGGGCTGTGGCCCCATTAACTGAGCTGCGACTTGTGGAGCCTGAGGACAGGGGTCCTAAAATATCCCTGCTGCCCTGGGGTTTCCAAGCTTCGGGTACTGTAATTTCGTGAAGCCGAGCTCGCCACCATTGGGTACTTAATACAAACAGACTTCACACATGCTCTCTTCAACCCAGCTGTAGATGATTGGCGTGAGCACAGGCTCAGACTAACCACCCTTCTAGCTTGGGTCCACCGGCCAGACTCAGGAGACAAGGCAGGTCCGCAACTCTGCGGCACTGTAGGACAGGATGGAGGAGCAGGGGACAAGGAGCGGCCGAGGTGTGATTCTTTCAGTCTCAGTCTCTGTCTCTGAGCCTCTCTCTCTCTCCTCTCTTCCCTCTTATTCTCTCATTCCCGCTTAATTCTAATGCCACCCGGGACTATGTGGCCGGCATTGCGCATAAGAACTCCCCGAAGGCTAGGACTTTGCTCCCCTGTCTCCTTTGCTCCTGAACTTCTGCACCTCTCCAACCCTGGCGACCTCCCTTTTCCCCTGAGATTGGCCTCTTGCTGGCTCCCCTGTGACAGGCGAATCCAAGCAAATTTGGCTTGCCCCAGCTCCAAGCCGGCAGGACACTGCACTCTCCAAAAGGGTAGGATCCCTGGTCTCAGAGAAGGACCTGGGAATGGGGGGTGCAGACCTGTGGAAGGAACCCTGCTGGGAGCCCCCCCCCCCAAGATACAAAGATACCCAGCGAGGGAGCCGAGGGAGCCCTTGAGATGGTGGCAGGAGAGAGGAGAAGGAACCCCCCAGGAAAGAGGGAGAAAAAGGAGATCCAAGGAAATTGAGTGGCCACGTCGAAGCTTCCCTGGTCCTGGATTCCACTGGCAAGGCTTCTCACTCATTCAGGTGGCTCTGTATGTTCCTTGTGCACCTTGAGAAAAAGGACTCCCTGAAACCTGTCCTCAGTGCCAAATGCAGAACCTGGTATTCAGGAAGTGCTCCATTAAGTGTTTCCTGAGCTGAAGAGAGAGATTTTGGATGGGGAAAGAGTCCAGAAGAAAGAAGAGATACCAGGAGAGGGAAGCTATAGGGACTGTCCGGAAGAACCAAGTATTCAGTTGGTGTCCACTGGGCCTCATCATTGCTCTGCAGACCCAAGAGTAGCCTAAAAGAAAGCTTAGCACAAGCAGGGACCAGTATAGGGAAGTTCTGTGGGACAGATGGCACAGGCCCACAGGACAGATGGCGTAGGCAAGAAAGAGGGGTGGCTGGAGTTTCTGAGACCCTCTAGAGTGCTGAGACACAGCCTGAGAGAGGGACTGGGCCCTGCACTGGAATGGCAGCGACACTTGGAACCAGAGCTACATTTAAGGAACTGCAGTGAGGTTTGGCCCCCAACCGGATGGGGCGGGGAGTCAAGAGGTGACTGGCAGCTTCCCTCTCTGTAGTAGGGAGACACATCATCTCCAGCTAGGGCTGGAGTGAGGTGGTTGGGAAAGGGCCCCAGGAGGAGCTCTGTTGGTGCAAGGGGTTCAGATGGGGGCAAGATTAGAGCTGCTACCTGGAGAGATGGGCAGGTGGTAGCCCAAGACTGTGGGGCTCCCCAGGAATCCTACCTGCCTTCCATATCCCTTCACCCTTAGTTTCCTGCTTACAAAGCCCCTTACATTTTCTCCTAGCACTGAGACACCTTAACAGGGAATCCTTGGTGTCCTACCCTCTTGTCCCACACTCCAGCCTGTCCTTGGAGACTATCAGAACCTTGCAGAGGCTTCTTCCTCCAAAATGTGGGACTACACAGACCAAGACCAAGTGACTTGTCCCACAACTCTAAGACCTGCCATCTGCCTCTGCAAGCCTCTCCTGGGGCCTCAGCCTCCTGGTTTCCACTGGGTGCTGAGCACTGTGAGTGTTGGTGTTGATATGGAAGTAGACATGCATTTGTGAGTGTGTGTGTGTAAGCTGTATGTTTGCATGTTTATCTGTGTCAATGTGTGTCTTGGCTTATTCACCAGCTTATTTATGTGTGAGTATTTTCTGTGTATGTCTGCATATGAGGATAGGTGTGGATATATGCCAGTGTGCATATGTTGATGTGTTTCAGTGGTGTCTACATAAAGGTTTGTGTGACCGTAGTGTGTGATGGTATATTGGTGTATGTGCATGTACACATGTATGTCAAAGTATAGAGAGGTTTTAACTCACTGTATTCTGTATTTTACATACCTTACCTCAACCAAGGCAGTGGCCCAATTACTGTAGGATGTGAATTATAAAGTTCACTTCAATAAAGAGGTTTGGAAACTCCTCGGGTCCATGATTGCCAGTCTTTAGTCCCAGATCACCTCCACAGGTGCAGGGTACATGGAAGGGCTCAGAAAGTAAGAAGCCTCATCTGTGATGAATCGGTAGATTTTCTTCCTTGACTGTCTGTCCCCACTAGTGAGAAAAGTGGCAAGGTAACTTTTATGAAAAGGCATTTTGAAACTCAGCACTGCCATGAACACGCACGCATATTTAATGTGTCCTTGTGAGATCTCTTGGGCCCAGCACAGAGCCCAGGACGTGCTAGATCAGTGTTTGCTGAGTGAAGGAATGTACTGAAGCATGCAAATGGATCATTTTCAGTATTTCCACTGGGCTTAAGGAAGCTGGAGCAAGCCACAACTTCCCTAGGCCCAGCAGGTGACTGTCATTAGCATGCTAATGTTTGTGGAACCATACTCCCCCGCCTGTGAGGGGAAGTGGCTAACCTACCTAGATTAGACTGGGCCCTACTGGGAGCCAAACTTTACAAAGGTCATTCTGACAGCTGAAGCAGGCAGGGGCACTAACACCAGATAAAATGGAGCTGAGAGCTTGGAAAAAGTCTTTTTCCTAAAGCCAGTGGCTGTATAAAAGGAGAAAGAAAAGAACAATAGAGCTAGTCTCAAGTGGACAAGCCCAGAGAACATTGTGAAAAGTAAGGTCAGCAAGTTGGAGGAAAAAGATAAGGCAAGGCAGAAGAAAAATGATGTGGGATTAACCAAATTCAGACAGCAACAACTGAGTCAGAAACCCAGCTAAGGGGCAGAGTAAAGATGAACTGAAGATTACTTTTGTACCTTGTCACCTGCTGCCCCCTGTCTTACATTAGTTTATTTCAATGGCTCTCAAAATGGGGTCTTTGTCCAACAGCATCAGCTTCACTTGGGAAGTTAAAAGAAATTCAAATTCTCAGCCTCTCCTTCTCCTAGATCTACTGAATCACAGTCTCTAGGACAGGGACCCAGCAAAGTGTTTTTTATCAAGCCCACCAAGGGATTCTAATTTATTCTAAAGCTTTTGAATTTCTGGTTCATCTGAAACATCTAGCCCTGGTAAGATAGGACACGTGACTGGAGAGGATGGCAGGCTATCAAGGGAAGAATCTGAAACCTGGGCCATTGCTATCAGTAGCAATCCTGATGAATTTGCAAGGTAGGCTGCAGGAGAATGTGGAGTGCTTAGGGTTGGGGAAGGGTTGCTTAAAAAGGAGTATGGCACTTTGAACTATCTAATTTTTTGTTTTTGTCTTTTTCCTTTTTATCGGTACTAGGGATTGAACTCATGACTGCCTGCTTGCAAGGCAGGCGCTTATGCCACTGTGCTAAATCCCCAGCCCCTTGAGTATGGCACTTTGAGACCATAATGTTAAGTGAAATAAATCAGACACACAAGCTTAGATATTATATGGCTTCTCCTGTATGAGAAACCCAGAGTAAAAATAAAGAGCAAAATAAAAAATAGATAATAGGGGCTAGGGGGTCAGCTCAGCAGTATAAGTGCCTGCTTGGCAAACACGAGGTCATGAGTTCCATCACTGGTACCCCCCCAAAAAAAGATAATAGGAAGCAGGGAAATAGATGGTTCTCAGCAGTAAAAATGATCAAGAGATGGAGAGAGGATAGGAGGACAGAAAGGGGTAAGGGATGAAAAAATGAATTGGAGAGTATTATATTCATGTACCTACACCACACAAAGAACGTAAATATTATGGACTGCAAACATACCAAAAAAGGAAGGGGCTCAAGGAATGAGGGGTGGAGAGGAGGGAGGGAAGGGAAAGGGAATTAATGTGTTATTTGCATGTACAAGCAATGTAAACATGTACTACACATGTACTAATGAACTAAATAGATAAATAATATGCATACCCATTGTAAAGGAAAAGAAAGGAAGGTAGGGGACCTCTGTAGAGAGTAGAGGGGTTCTGAAGATACTTTTCTTTAGTTTTACATTCACTCCACAAATATTTGCTGTGTCTCAACTGCATATTAGTGACTGTACCGAGTGCCCGAGGACCAAAGAAGGAACCCCTATCTCAACCTTCAGGTCAGTTGCCAGATAGCTCCAGAGATAACCAGAAATGTGATACGGAAAATAATTGGTCAGGAGCAAAACCCTGGGGAAGAAGAGGCCCAAAGAGGTGAGGGAAGTCACCTCAAAGAAGTCATTTGGACTGAGTCTTCAAGAAGGAGTAGTGGTTTGTCTGGCAGGCAAGGAGAGAGTAGAGGAACAGCATGTGTAAGATTACAGAAAGGGCAGGGCTAGGACATAGCCTAGTGGTAGAGCACTTGCTTCGCATGCATGAGGCCTTGGATTCTACCCCCAGTACCCTGAGAAGGGGAGAAACAGGGACTATTTGGGGATTTCCAAGTCTTGGCCAGAAGGAATGGTAAAAGGAGAAAACACTGAGTGTAAGTGATACAGGACCAGAAGATAAGCTGGGGCCAGATCTTGAAAGGACATGTTGGCTGTAGCAAGTTGCTTAGGGTTTTTGCTCCAGAAGAGCGATTCTCAAACTGCTCTGCAGTGACGATGCCTACTCAGCCAGTGCCTGGAACTGTGCCCAGTGCAAATGGGATGCTCACAGTGAAAAATAAATCAGTTAATGGGTAGAAGTTTCTCTATTTTAACTTTTTTTAATTATAAAGTTTCCTTAAATCTTTGACAGATGCTCTTGCTTATCTACTAGGAAGCAACAAAATGAGTGAAGAATATTAAACAGACAATTCCAGTATTGATCATGCTTAATTCAACAGTTTATTTTTTCATGGACATCTGTGCTTGTGGCTATGACTTTATATTGCACACACATAATGTAGACATATTTTCTGCTAGCAGAAGTGTTCTTTTGAAAAGCATTTTTATTTCATATGTTAGGATTTAAATATCAATTATTTCATGACACTCTGGAAAGAGCACCATGATAACCACATGTTGTGCCACCTGAATCAGGAGAAACTAGTGAGGAGCTGCTGAGCACTTTTGAGCAAGGGAGTGGCATGAACATATTTGCAATTTTGAAAGGTTACTTTGGCTCTAGCTTGGGAAAAAGGTTGGAGCAGAGAGTGATGACTTGGGACTCAGTTCACTATATGGTTTGACCATATAGTGGTCAAATATGGTTTGACCTACCCAGAAACTCATGTTGAAATGAAATTCCCTTTGTGAGGTGCTGAGAAGGTAGAAATGTTATCTGACTTGTGTATAGAGGTGGGACCTTTGGAAGATGATTAGCATTAGATAAAATCACCAAGGTGGAGCCCCCATGGTCGAATTATCATGGCTGTATAAGGAGAAGGACCAGAACACATGTGTGCTCCTTGTCTCTCACCATGTAACACCCTGCACTACCTAGAGACTAGGCCAACAAGAAGACCATCACCATGGTTTCAATTCCCAACACCACAAAAAGAGGAGGAGGAGGAGGAGGAAGAGGAAGAGGAAGAGGAAGAGGAAGAGGAAGAAGAAGAAGAAGAAAAGAAGAAGAAGAAAAGAAGAAGAAGAAGAAGAAGAAGAAGAAGAAGAAGAAGAAGAAGAAGAAGAAGAAAGCAACCATCACTAAATGAGACCCCTTGACCTTGCACCTCCACAACTAGATCCCAAATAAAACTCTTTTCTTTATAACTCAGCCAGTCTGAAGTCTTGTGTTTTTAGCAACAGAGAATGGGCTAAGTAAGACATTGTTGACTGTTGTAGAAGTTCAAGCAAGAGATTATGGCACCATGGAAGGAATAAAATCAGCATTAAAGGGGGCTACTTTAGCTGGGTGTGGTGGTGCATACCTGTAATTCCAGCACTCTGGGAGGCTGAGGCAAGAGCTTCACAAGTTCAAACCTAGCCTACACTTAGTGAAACCTGGTCTAAAAAAAATAAATAAAGAGCCAGGGAATTAGCTCAGTGTAAAGGCCCTCATTTCAACCTCCAGTACAATAAGGGTAGAGGGTACCCTTATAGCCTGTGTGCTATCCTAAGGATGCTGAAGTTTCAATCTATAGGAAATAAAGAGCTTTTGAAGTCATGTTTTTTGTTTTTGTTTTGAGATTGGATCTTGCTTTGCAGCCCAGGCTGACCT
Organism: Cavia porcellus; assembly: GCF_034190915.1. Taxonomy (NCBI): domain Eukaryota; kingdom Metazoa; phylum Chordata; class Mammalia; order Rodentia; family Caviidae; genus Cavia; species Cavia porcellus. The sequence continues at coordinate 80,779,942 of NW_026947486.1, forward strand.
TGAACTTGTGGCGAATCTCCTGCCTCAGTTTCCCAAATGCTAGGCTTTCAGGCATGTGCATAGTTCTTAATGAGTGTTTCTTAACATGCCCCAGAAGAGGAATGGAAAAAGGTTGGTCAATGGGTACTAATTTATAGTTAGATATAAATAAATTCTGGAGGTGGGGGCATAGCTCAGGGGTAGACCACTTGCCTAGTATGCACATAGGACTTGAATTTGATCAATTCCCAACACTACAAACAAAAACTGCAAATCAAACCTCCAAGAAAAAAATAGTACCACAATCATTTTTTAAAAAGATGATCTTATTTAAAACAGGTAGGGTCTAGTCACAGGTCTTTAGGTTACTGGGGCGTGGCCTCATGGACCATGGAACCCTGGCCTCTTCATCTTTCTTTGTTCTCTGACTCACATGAAGTGAACAGTTTTTCTTTATTACGCATTCTGGCCATGATGTACCGCCTCACCACAGGCCCAAAAACAATAGGACAAACTGATCAAGGACCAAAACCTACAAAAAGTATGAGGCAAAATAAATATTTTCTCCTTTATAAATTGATTATTTCAGGTATTTTTATGGTAACAGAAAGATTCCTAACACATGCATAAATATGTACAATTTTTATCTTATGTATTCATTTAAAAATTTAAAAAAAGAATTACCTATGTTGCTTTTTACACCTAAACCTCACCTCAGATCTGCTAAACCACAATCTCTGTAGGGGAGAAAAATTGTGGGTTTGTAACAGTCTCTCCAGGTGGCTCTGTGATACATCGAAGTCGGAAAAGGACTGCAAGAAAGCATTGAGCAGTAGGATGACAGACACATCTGTTTATACAGATTACTTGAGTCACCAAATGAGGAACTGATTGAAAAGGCAAGCCAGGAGGCAGGGAGAACAGTTAAAGGGATACTACAGGACCCAGCATGGTGACATACATATAATCTCAGGGCTCAGGAGGATAAGGAGAGAGTTCAAAGCCAGCCTGGGATGCATAATGAGTTCAAGGCTGACCTGGACTACACAATGAGACCTTGTCACAAACAAACAAACAAACGATGCTGCAATAGTCCTAGGCAGGAGCCAGAACTTAAGAGAATGTTGGGTTTTCCACCCACATCATGATCTGCTCATTATCCTCATACCTGCTTTGTACACATTGACTTAGACAAATGATATAATTTTGTATTTCCCCAATGCTTCTCATTTGACAAAATTAGTCCTCAGCAGTCTTCCCAGAGTCTTACACTACAATCATGTAAACTGTATTAAGCACCTGCCATATCTAGAGCACTACACTGGGCACTATGGGCTTTATAAAGAAATAAAGGGTGGTTTCGCATATATTCACACAGAAATATAAAGTATTGGTTTATGTCTATATATACACACAGATACATATATACAGAAACGCAAAGTATGTTTATAATCAAACACAAAATCAGTCATAAGGCATCTGAGATGTAAAGTATATAGGCAATAAAACCAATGTTTACTTTCTTGACTTGGTGGCAGTTACGTGGACTTTATAAACATTGATTCTGCTCTATATTCATTTTTTTTTTTTTTTTGGTACCAGGGATCAAACTCACGACCTCGTGCTTGCCAGGCAGGTGCTTATGCTGCTGAGCTAAATCCCCAGCCCTATCTTCATGTTTTAAGAAACTTCTGGATGCATGTTATATTCCAAAAGAAAAAAGCATTAGAAAAGATAAGTTCTTGAGTTAGTAAACAGCCCACAGATATGATACAGAATCTGGAGAAACAAGGTCTCAACCAATAAATGGCCTTGTAGTCTTGCACAGTAAAGTCACCAAGGCAATGGACTGAAATAAAAAGACACAGAGATGGAAAAGATAGTGATGACACCTTGGCGAGACACTGGTTTCACCATCACCACCACTAGTCGTCTCATACCAAAACAAATTTATGGGTCAGTAAATTAGATATGACACACAAGTATCGAAGGACAAGTCAAATACACTACTGTTACGATGTTCATATTTGCTGTGATTAAGCTTGGTATTAGTCTGGATTCTCCAGAGAAACAGAAGCAACAGAGTTACATGTAGACACACAGACCCCTTAATGCTGTTTCATCAACCACACATCTGACATAGTCCTGTAAGATTGCTGTGGAGCTGAAAAGTTCCATCGCCTAATGACAATATGGCCATTATAATGTCACAGTATGATACATTTATTCACACTGGTGGTGATGCTGGTGTAAACAAACCTACTGCACTGATGGCTGTACAGCATATATTACTATGTACACCACATAATACTTGATAATAATAATGACTTAAGTTACTGGTTTATGGATTTACTATACTATATTTTTAATCATTGTTTTAGTGTGTACTTCCACTTACGTAAATTTACTGGGCTAAAGATATAGATTAGTTGTAGAATAACATTCACAAGGGCTGGGTTTGATCCCCAGTGTGTGTGCATACATACACACACACACACACACACACACACACACACACACACACACACACAAAATTACTACAAAACAATCTACAGTTAGACAGGTGTAATGGCACATGCTTGTAATTCCAGCACTCTGGGAGGCTTACACAGGACAATTACAACTTATAGCCAATCCTAGGAAACTTAGCTAGACCATATTTCAAAATAAAAAATTAAAAACACAGGAGAGTAGCTCATTGCAAAGGCTCTGAGTTCAATCCCCAGCACCAGAAATAATGGTCTACAACATTATCCCAACAGCAGACTCATATATCTTGTGTTTATTGTGTCTCTTGATTGCATCATACTTCCATGCTTAATTTACTCTCATGTAGAGTAAATGGCCCTTATAGTAATAGGCTATAATGTATATATACAGTAGATAGATAGATACATAGACCATACAGTCTAGATACATAAGACACAATACCATCTAGGTTTGTGTAAGTATGTTTTATAATGCCTCTACAAAGATGAAATCATTTAGCCATGCATTTCTCAGAACATAACTCTATCATTAATATACATGTCATTAACAGGCACATCCTGTATGTATATATAGAGATAATAATACAGGAAATTTATTATAAGGAATTGACTAACATGATCATCGAGACTTAAAACGCTTAATAATCTACTCTTGTCTGTAACCTAGAGATGCAAGAAAGCCAATGGTATAAAACTCTAGCTGAGAACCAGGGGACTCAATGGTACAAGTCCCAACCCAAGGGGAGGGGAAGACTAATTCTCAGCTCAGCAAGCAGGCACAGGGAGTCAATGCAATCTTTCTTGGCCATTTTGATCTATTACGGCCCTCAACTCCCATTAGGGATTCCCATCTTCTTCATTCAGTCTACCAATTTAAATGCTCCTCTCTCCCAGAAGCATCCTCACATAAATACCCTATTTTTGGGTATCCCTTGTCCCAGTAAAGGTGATATAAAAAGAACTACTACAGGCTGCAGATGTAGTTTAGTGGTAAAACTCTTATCATGTGTGAGGTTTGGAGTTAGAGTCCCAGCATTAAAAAAAAATCTCAGGTTTGTAATTCTTAGTTTTCTAGAAGCCATATCAAAAGGAGAAATACTAGTTGGCATAGTTGTGTGTATTTCTTATACACAAAGATCACTGCATGATTCATTAATCTTTCCGGTATTTATTGAGCACCTATTGTATGTTATGTATTAGACTATGTGCCAAATATTAATGACAAGCAAAAAGACTGGGTCTCTGCCTCATTGTGTATGGTCTAGTAGGAAAGACAGTCAACAATCAAATAACTCACAAAGAAATACAAAAATAATACTTCAGTGAAAGCAATTCAGGAGATATTTGTTGTACCTGAAGTTCAAATGGCAGGGGAGGGCCTGGAGGCAAACGTTACTTCATTTACCAGTTTATTGTCAGTATTGTGACTTCAAGGAAATGAACTGATATCTGAAAATTAACTAGGAACCCACAAGTGTTTTGGTTAATTTTTGCTCATTGCTGGGACAAAATACCCTGCACTTCAAGTGGAGGAAGGAAAAGTTTATTTAGCTCACTATGGAAGTTTCAGTCCATAATCAGCTGGCTCCAGGCAGATTGGTATAGCACTGAGGCAACACTCTAAGGCAGCAGCCAGCAAAAGCAGACAGAGCAAAAGAGAGGAAGTGCAAGCCTCTTTTCCTTATAGTGTACACAGCTCCCCACCTTCCAGGGAGAGTGTAGCACTTACAAAATCTTCTTGCCCACCTCTTCCACAAGTGGAGGATGTTTACAAAGTAAGAACCATGTCTCCCTGCTGAGTCTCTCAGTTAAATTCCTCAACTTCTCAAGTTGACACAGTGTATCAACCATAGCAACAAGGTAAAGGAACAAGGAAGGGGGCAGAGCATTCCAGGGAAAAGGAAAAGCATATGTGAAATCTCTGCTTAAGAAACAGAACTAATACTGCTGTGGCTAAAGTGCCAGGGGACTGTTGGGATATGAAATGAGACTGGGATGGCAGACACAGCAAAGCCATGAAGGGCCCCAGGTAACTGCACTGGGTTTATTTTTATCCTAAAAGAAATGGGAAGTATATTGGTCGATTTTGTCCTTCCTGGGACAAACCACCTGACACTTGCTGCTTAAAGGAGGAGAGGTTTAATTTGGTTCATGGCTTCAGGGGATTCAGTTTATGTTCAGCCAGCTCCAAGATGGGAACATTCTGGTGGAAGAGTGTATCAGAGCAAAGCTGCTTAGGTCATGATGACTGGGAAGCTGAGCAGGGGAACAGCTCCAGAGAGGGAGAGAGCAGAGGCCAGATAGAGTACCCAAGGTCATGCCCTGTTACCCTCTAGACATACCCTGAAATGTGCTCCACCAATCCCCTCAGTGCCTCACAAGTCAATCAAATTGATATATGTGCACCCATGTTTATATCAGCACAATTTGTAACACTTAGATCTTGGAAACAACCTAAGTGTCCATCAACTGAGGGATGGGTAAAAAAGATGTGGTATTTTTATACAATGGAGTACTACTCAGCTATAAAGAAGGATCACATTGAGATATTTATAAATAAATGGACACAACTTGAGACCATACTCATTAGCGAAATAAATCAAACTCACATGTATAAATACCAAATAGTCTCCCTAGTGTAAAAAATGGTAAGAGTACATAAAATTTTATAGTAATCATGATTCCCTATTACATTGCTCTGAAGCCTTATAATGTCTGCATTCATTAGTTGGAATGGTTTTATCCTGGTTTGTTTGATTTTATTATCTGTGATAGTATAAATAGCTATTTTAAAGAAAAGACATTAGAATAGCCAGAGCTGATTTAGTATCATCTTACTCTGAAGTCCTACTATGCTTTTGTTTTTCTGTTGCCTGTGGTTCTATCCTGTTATATCTTATTGGATATTATTATGTATGATAGTATAAATCAATTTTCTATGGAAAATGAGATAATATAGTAGCCATTGTTTGTTCTCTGCTATTTGGTTCTGAAAGCCCCGTAATGCTTTCATTCTCTTGACTGGTTTTATACTGTTTTGTTATGCTTGATACTATCGTATATGAAGCTATGCTTAACTATTTCAAAGAAACACTATGGTAGTTAGTGTTAATTATGGGTTGTCTTGTGCTAAAATGCTGTGTTACTTGCATTGTCCTGATCTAATCTGCTTTGTTACGTCCTCTTTTGTCTTAATCTCTTTAAAATAAAAAAAAATTTAAAAAAACAAATTGACACTCCAACTGTCACAGGAAGGTACTGAGGGCTTAAAACAGGAGTGAGCATAATACCACATTCATGTTTTGAAAGCCTCCCTTGGCCTTAGAGAGTGTATTGAAAAGAAGAAAGGTGGTCTGGAGATTGCTTAGGAAGCTGAGAGGTTATGGAGGCTTGTGTGAGGATGGTAGAAGTGGAAATGAAGAGAAGACTCATGTAGAAGATATTTAAAAGATAAAGACAACTCAGACTTGGTGATGGGGGCGTGAGGAAGACAAAAATGCCAAGAATGACACCTGGGTTTCAGGCAAATCTGTAGTTACATTTTGTTGAGATACTAAAAACACTGGAGAATCTTTGATTTGGGGAAAAGGACAAAGTTTTGGGCTCTAGTTTAATATATATTGAGCTTGAGATGATTTTGAGACATGTAGGGGTAGACGATAAATTAGCAAGTGTACGTCAAAGATGAGATATAAATATAAAACTCATTGGTGATATTTAAACCCATCGGAATGGATGAAATTAACAAAGGAGAGAAAAGGATTCAAGACTAATCCCTGGAAAATCCCTAGACCTGGGAAATGGGAGGAAAGTCTGAAAAGGTAACTAAAGAAAAGCTGGAAAAATTAGAGAATAATCTGGATCATATGTCAGTGAAGCTCAAGGACAAGAAGATTTTAAGAGAAAGTAATGATTGACAGAACTAAATAGTGTCAAGAGATCAAGGAGGGCACAATGTTGGTTAGTGGTAGAGTACTTGCCTAGCATGCACAAAGCCCTGAATTCCTTGTGCTATGGCTTGAATCAAAATGTTCCCCCAAAGCCTGTGACTTGTTGCCCTGCCTTACAGCTAGTCACCCATGGACTAAAACCTCCACAAATTGTGAGCTAAAATAAACCTTTCATCCTTTAACTTGTGATTATTGGGTATTTTGTCCCAGCAATGAGAAAGTAACTAAGACATCCAGTATTGTTTAAGAGGTATTTATATAGGGATATTAATAATTTTTCATTAAGTTTATTTATAGTGAATTTTTATGTATGGAAATTTTAAATATTTAACCACTCAAATCTGTCAATATTTCCCTTTATGATTTTTGTTCTATATTTCAAGTTGCTAAACTGGATCCCTGCCTTGATCAGTGTGAATTTGAGATGTTTTATTTCTTGTGGATGCTGGGGATTTATCCCAGGGCCTTGTGCTCGTTGGGTAAGTGTTCTACTGCTGAGCTCTACCTCCCAGCCAGAATTTGAGGTGCTTTAAATTTCAAAGGTGAAGAACTGACAGCAGATCTTAGTAAACTCACCAAGGAGCTACCATCACATGAGATCTCTTGTTAGCCCTTACTTCACCTTTATCAATGTGACATTTCAAATATCATAGGATATAGAGCCCTTGCAAACACTCTGCCACTTTCGTCTCAAAACCTCTACTTCAAAAATATTCACTTGGACAAATTCTCTCCTTGTAATAGCAAATACAATGCAGGCACTTTATAGTAAACTGGTGACATGTTTGTATCATTATCTTCCAGGGAGGACCTCAAAAGATAATTGGTCATGGTATTTTTCTCCTGTAAGAAGTCATTAAAATAATGTTGAAACCATTGATTTTGGAGCATATTTTTTGTAACTCAAATCGTCAATATTAAATAACTTTACAAAATAGGTTTGGTCACCTGGGGACATATTGACCTGCAGCTAACTCACCCAGCCAACTCATGGGAAAGTCATGTTACTTAAAATCAGCCATTCTGCGGGGGAGAACTAGCAGTGTCTCCTGAGATCCACGCCATGTTGGAACTTAGGACTCTGGGAAGCCAAGCCAGCATCTCCCCTCCCTGGTAAGCGGCGGTAGTTTAGCCCACTTCAGCCCTTCCAGGGGGAGAACTAGCAGTGTCTCCTGAGATCCACGCCATGTTGGAACTTAGGACTCTGGGAAGCCAAGCCAGCATCTCCCCTCCCTGGTAAGCGGCGGTAGTTTAGCCCACTTCAGCCCTTCCAGGGGGAGAACTAGCAGTGTCTCCTGAGATCCACGCCATGTTGGAACTTAGGACTCTGGGAAGCCAAGCCAGCATCTCCCCTCCCTGGTAAGTGGAGGCAGGGTGGCAGACTGCAGCCCTTCCAGGGGGAGAACTAGCAATGTCCCCTGAGATCCACGTCATGTTGGAACTGAGGACGCTGTGAAAACAAATGACCATTCTGCCTCCCTGCCTAGCAATAGTGAACCTACTGCTACATGGCCTAGAGTCAAATATCCCACTTCCCCTGTCCTCCCCCCCCCCCCCGCCCATTAGCAAGTGGGAACCAGAAATCTGAGCATCTCCTGGGAGGTTGACCATAGCAAATAAGGGGGACTTCCTTCTACAATTTCTTTGAAGGCAAATATTTTTATTACTGTTTTGTTCTTTTCTGATTATTGGTACTGCTCTATTCAATATTCTGTTTTGATAAGTTCTATAGTGTTCTATATTTCATCTCATTTTGATATACGGGATTGAAAGAACAACTATTATAAAGATAACAAAATATACTGTGATACCTATTACTGTTATCCCGGTAACATGCTGTGAAGTTCTGTACCAATTTCACTGTACAATCTTAGTTGGCTTTATTCTGACTTGTTCTGTTGTATACTTTCAAAATAAAAATTTTAAAAGAAACATATTTCTTTTATGGAAAAAAAATCAGCCATTCTGTAGTGTCGGACTCCAACTGAGGAGTAAGTCAAGGATACAGCCTGCGTTTAAGGGATGGATTAGCTGATGGGATGAATTTGCCTACTTACTGATTTGATAAAGTTTTCCAGAGCACTTTTTTTGTGCTGAGCACTATATGCGAAATTTGGGATACAGCAGTAAGCCAGTGCTGCTATGTACCTTACTATCTAGGTGAGTGTGGGGGACAGAAAGATAAACAGGCCATTACAGCTCAGTGATAAAGAGAAGATGCTCTAGAACCTTTGGAGATGGGAACCTAATTCAGACTCAGATAATCAAGTAAGGTTTTACAGTTGTAATGATAGCTCAATTGATGTCTGAATGATAAGAGGAGACAGTTGGGTAAAACATACAGAAGAAAGTGTCATATTATTAGAGGGAAGTCTAGAAACAAAAACACTGTACCCAGGCCAGACATAGTATGCTTATAGTGCCAGTGCTTTAGTGGGCTGAGGCAGAAAGTTCCCAAATTAGAGCCAAACCTGTGCAATTCAGTGACTTAGCAAGACCCTTTCTCAAAAAATAAAAAGGGCTGGGGGGATGTTGTTCAGTGTGAAAGCCCTCAATTTAATGTCCAGAATGGCCATAAATATAATAAAAAACAAATAGTGACAGATTCCATTTGGCATGACTCTATTATCTTGACCTAGAGTCAAACTCTGAGGATGTGTATGTGGGGGGTCACGAGGGGTAGATTCCCAAACTAAGACCCTTTTACTCTCCCTGCAAAGACACAGGACAGAGATTTTGAAGAGCTCTTGAAAGCAAGCCAGTGAGAACTACCTCATCTCAAGTGCAGATGGGATCTTGTCCGTTAAGATAAACACCCTTCACCTAAGTTTGCTTTCGAACAGTATGCACCACTCCATGTCTGTGAAGGATCCTTATGTGGTCATCGTGGCGCTGGAAGAGTGTTGAGGTGTTTCTATGACCACACAAGTGACTGGTTCATGCCATGCTCCGTATTGAGGAACTTGGGGACTTCAGGGATGCGCTTTTGGCATGGCAACAGAGAGCCAAAGTGCTTCCAGAAGAAGACCTGAGGATTGCTGCAAGTAACTTGATGGCCCACCTACCTCCATGAGAGGTTCTGTGACTTCTCATTCAGGGAAGGCCAGATTTCAAGTTTCTCAATATTCATGACACAATAGCTGCAAGCACCTTCTCTCCAGATTTCCAAAATAAATGTGCTAGCCCTCAAAAGCAATCGAGACAAAAGTACCAGTTCTCTAAGCTCTTGTCAGAAATTATAATTTTAAAAAACTGCCATGGAGTTCTGATCACAAATCTAGCCAAAACAGCTCACATTTTAGGAAAGTTTACTTAAGGCACAGCATTTGTATTTTTTTCCCCATTGTAGGTCAATGTAATAAAAGGCCGATCTGTAGAGACTGCATAAATTGATAATGAAATGTGGCTTGTTATCTATGCAACAGCATGTATTGTGCGAGCAGTAATACAAAAGCATGCCCTGAAAGCCCAATCAAATGTATTGACTCAAAACTGCATATTTATAGGCCTAGTAGATCAATATTGATTGACCCAATAATAAAAATAGGACATTGGTATTTTTAACAAAATGAACTGGGGAGCAGGAGCTATTCTGTCTATGTCTGTTTCATGCTTATTCCAGAGATAAAATCAATTTTGACACCTTTAAGGAAAATTACGCATTTTCCACTGCATCAGGAAGACGCCTACCTTGTCTAGAGCTTGCCCACCCACCCAAAGAGCTTGGGATTACATTCATCTGTAAATCCTAAGGATGATGTACATCTTGGTAGATCCAATACACAGAGTGGAAGGCTAACACACACTGATATAGTGTTTTATCATTTAGTCCCAGGCAGGCTATAAACAAAATGTGTGTACTCCTAAGGCAATGAGAAAAATGTCTTTAAATTTGTATTTTGCTTGGTTATGGAGATAAAGAATTGTTTGTACTCATCAGAACCTATGGATGAGGTGAATTGCACTGATATGTGAGTTATATTGCAATAAAGCAGTTATATTACAAGAAAAAAACCAGTTTGGTGTTGTGGCGATGACCTGTAATCCCTGAATTCCAAGACACTGAGGCAAGAGAATCACACATTCAAGCCCAGCCTGGGCAACTTCTTGACTTACTGAGATTATGTCTCAAATTAAAAATAAAACAGGCCGGGGGGGGGGTGTAGCTCAATATAGAGGTCCGAGGTTCAATTCCCACTAGTAGAAAAAAGAAGAGAGATGACAATGGATGAAGGGAAGGAAGGGGAGAGGAGGAAAGATGAAATGAGACAAGATCTATAAACTGTAGCTGGGCTCTCTGTACCCTATCAAGGCTGTTATGTGAAAGGCAGGACAATCAGCCATGCCCGGCTTCTGCCAAACCGGCCTGAGCCTAGAGCTTGGCTCTGACTCTGCTGCTACTGTGCTAGTCCTTTTGATCTGCAGGTTCCTGGATCTGCATGTCTAGCCTATGGTAAAAGACTTTCCTCTGGTCCTGGACTCTTAGGACCCTATGAGTAAACCCTTTTCCCCCTGTGTCTAGAGAAGGGAATCCTCATGCAGTTGTGTCTTGTTTTCACTAAATATAATGCAGCATTCTTCAAAAATCTATGAATGCATTGAACTCAAGACAGCTCGACAATAGAAAATGAGAGGTTTCTAGTCACCATCTGTCCAATCCACATGTCCAGTTGGAGTCCGCCTTTCTTTGAGCAAATCAACAGAGCTTTGGCTTGTCCCCTGCAGTTTTGAATTCAATATGTTCAGATGTATTGTCACATCTATAATGCAGTGTTGTCGATCACGGGTCTAACAAAATGTTTTTGGGGCTCTTTTATTTCAAAAAAAGTCCTTGATTGACAATGACAAATTTAGTGTATCTCTATACCTGGTGTCAGTGTCTTCCAAATAGCCATAAACTGGTCATGGTTGAGGCAGAGTGCAGAGAAAATGCATAATCATTACTGCTTTCTCAAGACATCATGTGGTAAATCGGACCTGCGAAGTTCATGGTGTGAGGCATGAGATGGTGACAGCTGCACTCGCCAAATTTCTCTTGGCTTGAATACACTGTTTAAAGCTTGTTTGCTTTTCCAATGCCCACCCTCCACATACAGTAAGTGAACTTTCCATGTTTAGAACTTTTCATGAAGTCCTTACATTGAGCTGATTGGAAACAACTAACTCACATGGGTTGCATCACAAGGCAGGGACTCAAACCAGACTCCTCATATTTAAAGCTTCATATCTCTTGCTCTTTATGTGATATTAGGCAAACTACTCATTGTCTTTGTGCCTCTGTTCCTTTCCCTGTAGAATTCAGATAACAATAGTAAGAGTATCTATGTTATAGAGTTCTCAAAAGAATTAAATGTGTCAAAATTGGTATACTGCTTAGAACAGTACTAGCTCATAGTAAGAGCTATGTTAATTGTTAAGTAACAGGGTTGGGGGTTTAGCTCAGCTGCACAAGTGCCTGCCTGGCAAGCTTGAGGTTGTGAGTTCGACCCCTGGTACCAAAAAAAAAAAAAAAAAAAAAGAAAAGAAAAGAAAAGAAAAAAAAGAGGAAGGGTTCATTATTAAGTAACCTAGCTTAGTGAGTTATTAGGCATCAAAGCTTTGTGTTTCTCCTAAATTCATATGTTGAAAGCTAATCTTCATTGTGATGGTATTTGGAGGTGAGACATTTGGGAGGAAATTACGTCACAAGAGTAATATAATATCCTCATGAGTGGGATGAGTGTCCTTAAAACACAAAATCAGAGAGCTGCCTTGCTGTATTTTCTGCTGAAGGAGGATAAAAGACACCCGCAGTCTGTAATCTGGGAAAGGGTGCTTACCAGAGCTTGAAAATTTTGGCACCCTAGTTTTGGATGCCCAGCCTCCAGAATTAAATTTCTGGTGTTTCTAACTCACCCTGCCTGTGATATTTTGTTATAGCAACTTGAACTAAGACAGTAATTTTTCCTAAAAATCTTAGGCAGACATAAGTAGTCCTTTCCATTTTCCCAAGTCGTGTTTGGCTTCATGTTGGACATTCTGGGTTAAGCACATTACCCTTCCACTCTTCCTAGGCACTGTAATTTCCACTCTTCAGTCAAATTATAACGTTGGAAACCTGAATATAAAGCCACCTGTGCAAAACCACCTTTTCTGAGTTTTACTTTTAGTGCTAGGCTTTTAACATTTTTCAAAGGTCACTACAATAATCATCTGAAAGAGCAGTTACTTTATTTTATAAAAAAGCTTAAAGAATCATGTGAAATGCATTTATTCACTGCCTGTAAAACTTATTACCAAGAACAGTGCCCAATATAGTACATGTTTGCACTTCCATCTCAAGGGCCCTCTCTGAGCTCCAGCCTCCTATATCCAGCTGCCAGTCTGACATCTGCACTTGAATATTTCAAAAGAAACAACAAATACAAGATCTCCTCTCCATCCTGACACCAACCTGATTTTCACACTCGGCCCCACTTCGCAGAGAACAGTGCTGTCATAGGAGTCACACAGGTGCAAATCATAGGAGTCAGCCTTGAACTCTCCTTGCCTCTCAACCTGTATTATCAATCCACTGTCAAAACTAGTTGATTTTGAATCTCTCTCAAATATCCAAAACCTACATGTGTTTGATAGAACTATGGCGAGTGTATGCAAACTATTCTTCTGCGTTTTCATATAAGCAGTATCACATACTCATTGATGTGTGGAACCCAGACACTTGTCTGTCTGTTCAGTAAAACCTGACACTCCCTGTCTTTGCTCAGCCCTGTGACAGGTGCTGGAGAAATAGGCATCATCCAGATCGGTTCCTTCTTTCAGGGAGCTCCCAGGCTGGTGAGGGAAAAAGCCAAATTTCTCATTCTTTTTTTAAGGGAGAGGTGCTGTGCAGTAAACCCTGGTCAGTAAGTCCTGAGAGCACAGAAATGCAACAAGTTACTCAGCATGGGTTGAAAAAGACTTCCTAGGCTTTGAAGGATGAGTGAGAGTTAGCCGGAGAAGAAGTTGAGATTAGAGGTAAACTAGGAAAAGGGAAAGGTATGTAAAAAGGCTAGAGGGAAGAAAACCAACAGTGTGCTCAAAGAACTCTAAGATATTCAGTGTGGCTGGAAGCCAGAGTTTGAGGAGACTAGAGATTTCCAGGAGTCAGATCACTGCCTTGAGTGCCATATCAAAGAGCCTTCTTGAACCTGTGATAGATGAGAATCCAGCATACCCAAACACAGAAGGAACACAGTCAGATATGAATGTTAAAACATCTCTGTGTGTGCCTAACAATAAACCCCTCAAAGGGATGGGCTGAACAAAGAAATGATTTTACAAAGGAAATAAAAGGCCTCCACAAGACCATAGACTAACTAAACCTAACAGACACGTATTAACACTCCACTGAGCAGCAGAGGCAGGCACATTTGTCTCAAGTGCCCATGGAACATTCCACATAATAGAAAATAAAGTAAGTCTCAACAAACATAAAAGGATTGGAATCATGCAAAGTGTGTATCCAACCAAAATGGAGTGAAATTAGAAATGAGTAAGAGAACCTTTTGAGAAATTCACAAATATATAGAAACAGGAAAACATATTCTTACTGATACAATGGTCCAAAGAAAGAAACCACAACATAAGTTAGAACAAGTCTTTTTGAGACAGGTCTCGCTATGCAATTCAGACTGGCCTTGCGCTCACTGTGTAGCCAGGCTGGTCTCAAACTCGCAACAATCCTCCCACCTCAGCTTCCCGAGTGCTGGGATTACAGGCGTGAGCCACTATGCCCGGCTCTAGAACAAGTCTTATGATGAATGAAAATGATGACATATTAGTCCAACATTTAGGAATGAAAATAAGCCAGTGTCTAGAGGGAAGCATGTAGCCATAAATACTTATATTTAAACCAGAAGAAAAGAAAGACCTCAAGTCAAGAGCCTAAATATTCAACTTAAGAAATTGGAAAAAGAAGAGCAAACTGAACCCAAATGATTCAAGAGAAAATTAACAAAGATCATAGTACAAATTAAGGAGAGAGAGAGAGAGCAGGAAACCATGGAGAAAATCAATGAAAACTAACACCTGATTCTTAACTGAGAATGGTGGTACACACCAGTAATCCCAGCTCTTGAGAGGCCAAGGCAGGAGGACCACAGTGAGTTCCAGGCCACCTGTCTCCAAAGAAATAAAAAATGATTCTTTAAAAAATCAACAAAATTAACTTTTAGCTAGACTAAGAAAAAGCACTCAAATTACTAAAATAATGAATAAAAAAGAGAATATTGCTAACTTCACAGAAATAAAAAGATCATTAAAAATACTAGCAGGGTATGTTGCCAAATGCCTGTCTTCTCAGCACCTTGGGAAGCTGAGGTAAGCGGATTGAAAGTTTGAGCCCACAGCCTGAGCAATTTAGCAAGTTAGAATTCTTGACTTTAAATTAAAAAAATTAAAATTAAAAAAAAAAAAAGGTTGAGGTTGTATCTAGGTGTGAGGGCCCTAGATTTAATCCTTAGTGCCACAAAAATAAAAAATAGAAGTAAAAAAGCAAATAAAACAACTGTATTATGAATAACCATATGTTAATAACTAATAAAATGGAAAATTACAATTAAGATGCAAATTATAGGCTTACTCAAAAAGAAATAGGAAATTAAAGATATAATATCAAGATTTTCAATCAGTCATTACCAAAAACATTTATTCTTTCAAAAACTATTCTGTGGCTTTTGGCATATGAACCTTGCACTTCTGGAATCGGGGATGGAACTCACAATAAGTGCAAGGCAGGTACTTATGCTGCTGAGCTGAGTCTCCAGCCCTGCACTTCTTCTGCTAAATGTAATTGAACTATTATTAAGACATAATGCTATTAAATAGACAATAATACCCAAACCAATCTTCAGATTCAATGCAATCTTTATCAAAGTCAATCTTTCTTTTCTCCAGAATTTGATGAGTAAAAATTTTAAAGACCAAGAATAGTCTTGAAAAACAAAAACAAAATTGGAGGACAGTCTCTTTCTCTATTTGAAAACTCATTACAAAGCTACACTAATCAAGACAATGTGGAGCCGGGCATGGTGGCTCACACCTGTAATCCCGGCACTCAGGAGGCTGAGGCAAGAGGATCCTTGCGAGTTTGAGACCAGCCTAGGCTACAAAGTGAGCTCAAGGCCAGCCTGAACTGCACAGCAAGACCCTGTCTCAAAAAGACAAAAAAAAATGTGGTTCTAGTATAAGAATAGACATGTAGAACAATGGAATTGATTTAAGAGTCCAGAAAAAAATCCTTGGTTTATAGTCAATTGATTTTCTTTTTTGTTCTCTCTCTGTCTCTTTCTCTCTCTCTCTCTCTCTCTCTCTGTCTATCTCTGTCTGTCTTTCTGTCTCTCTGTCTGTCTGTCTCTGTCTCTCTGTCTCTGTCTGTCTGTCTCTGTCTCTCTGTCTGTCTGTCTCTGTCTCTCTGTCTCTGTCTCTGTCTCTCTCTCTCAGTTAAGGTCTCACTATGTAATGCAGGCTGGCCTTGAACTCACTTACATAGCCCAGGCTGGCCTCAAACTCACAGCAATTGTTATCATTTGTGTCTAGATGTCCCCCACCCCCACAAAGCATCATGCAGTCATAGAGATTTTTCAGAGGTGACTAAATCTAGAGTGTGTGATTGATTCATAATGCAATGCTGAGATTAAGAGTGCTGGAATTAAGGCTGGGTGATTTTTGAATAGGTTTACCGATCTAATTGGCATTGCCCTAATTCTGGTAGACTGGATACAATATAAGGGATAGAGAGAGACTTATCTTACTCTTATTGCTTTTGTTGTCTTCCACAGCCTGAACTGTTGCCCGTCTGCCATATGCTATCCTGCCTTGAAACCAACCAATTATGGACTGAAACCTCTACAAACTGTGAGATAAATAAACCTTTCCCTTTTAACCTTGGCTGTCCCATAGATTTTGTCTTAACAATGAGAAAAGTAACTAAAACTGCAAACTTACTGCCCTAGCTTCCCAAGAGCTGGGATTACAGGAATGTGCCACCATGCCTGGCATAGTCAATTGATTTGCAATGACAATGTTGGTCATTCAGGTTGCTATTAAAAAATACCATACACTAAGTAGCTTATACACAACAGAAATTATTTTTCATAGTTCTAGAAGCTGGGAAGTCTATAGCCAAAAGTGTTGGCAGTCATTTTATGGCAGGGGTCCACTTTTGGGTTCACAGATGACACTTTGTTATTATGTGTTCGCATAGTGTAAGGGGCCACCTAGATCTTTTGGGTCCTCCTAATATCCTTATCCTGTGAGTTTAGGATATTACTTTATGGATTGGTGCGGGTGACAGGTAGATATAAATGTTCATATAATAGCAAGTGTCAAGATAATTCAATGGTAGAAAAATAGTCTTTCTAGCAAATAATGCTGAGACAAGCAGATATCCCCATGCAAAAAAAAAGTTGGACCCCTGCCACAGCATATATAAAAAATTAAGCATATCAAACAAATGTGAAAACTAAAATCATAAAAACATAGAAGAAAATTAGTAAATATTTATGACCTTGTATTAGGCAATAGCTTCTTAGATATGACACCAAAAGCACAAGCAGAAAAGAGATAAATTAGACTTTGTCAAAATTTAAAAATTTTGTGCTTTACAAGATACCAACAAGAAAGTGAAGCTAGCTCACAGAATGGGGGAAGGATTTGCAAATCATATATCTGACAAGAGACTTGTGACTAAAATATAAGCAAAATTATTACAAATCAATTTTAAAAATTAGTAAAAGATCTGAAAAGACACATCTCCAAGGGAAATAGGCAGGTGGCCAAGAAACTTATTATAAAATGTTTAATATCTATTTTTTATATACATACGCATATACGTATGGTTTTTCTTGCAGTTTGTCACACTAACGGAATGATACGGTTTACACATGTGTGTTTAATTAGTATGTTCTGAAGGTGCATCCATTTATGGCATGTAAATTATATATCAAGAAAAGATTTTTTTTAAATCTCTGTGGTGGAAGATGAAGGAAAGAAACTGGAGGAGGCAAAACCAGAAGCCACAGAAGTGACTGGCGTATGGTGCAGCAGCAGGAGCGCCTAAGACGGATCAGGATTTGTGGAATAGATTTGAGAGAGGTGCAGAACAGAGACAGGCCAAGACTCGGTGACAGTCTTTGGCTTCACTCCTGGCTCCATAGTTCCTGTCCTGATACCACTAGAGACTGTATCTGTGTGCTGGTGTCCATCTGCAAGACCACCACCCTGGTCCAAGGCCCCACCTCCACTCTTCTAACCACTGGCCTTCTTGAGTGCTTTTGCTGTATTCACTCAAGTTACTTCTCAATTTGTTTACACCAGAGCCATGGAGATCTTTTCATACTTGAAGTCTGATCATGACATTCCCCTGTTTTAAGTTCTTTAATGATGTCCTTGGGCTCTTAGGTAAAGACCAAACTCCTTAGCCCAATTGACCAGCCCTGACATTTCAGTGCACTGGACTGCTTTTAACCACCTTGCTATGCTCATTTCCTACCACAGGATCTTTGCACATGCTGCTCCCCCATGGACTACTCCCTTCTCTGCCTCACCTGATTGCACCAAATCTCCCTTTGGTTATTTGCTTAGTCACTAAGGGAAGCCAACCTTGATAGTCCAAGTTCTATTTGATGCTCTCAGACCTGTCTGCCTTTCTCCTTCACTGTCCTTGTTACAGTTGCAGTTTTACCTCTATGTATGGTATCATTTCATTGTTGTTTGCCTCTTTCATCATATTGTAAGTGCTGTAAGATCAACATCACAAGCCATTTTCCTTCACCATTGTCTCTCTGATGTCTACTACAGTGTTTGGCACACAGAAAGCTCTGAATTATATGTGTTAAATAAATGAATAAATGTCAGGAACAATTTTAAATGCTAATTAAAGCAACAATGACCTATCATTGTGCCCACAGATTGGCAAAGATTGAAAATATCCAGCATGGGCAAGGATTGAAGAAAATGAACACTCTCATTCTGCAAGTGGTGGGTGTGGAGACTGATAGTTTCTTTGTGGAGGCCAATTGGACCTTCAAATATTCACACTGCTTGATCCCACAGTTCTACCCATGGGAATTTATTACAAGAAAATGATCACTCATGTGAATAATGGTATACACAGGAGGACATTGATTGAAGCACTATATGTAATAGGAGAGTGTTGGAAGCAACCTAAATGTTCAACAATAAGATTACTTAAGTAAATCACAGTATATTCATAAACTTCTGTGTGACCTTTTAAAAAGATAATGTAAATTACATTTATTGATACGATGTTTATGATATAATCTTGAGTTACAAATAATTACGAAAATGTATGATGGTAGGACCTTTGGTTATCTAGTTGAATACTATGTCATATAAATAGCTAAATGCTTAAAAAAAAAGAATGCAGCAGGGCATGGTGGCCCAAGCCTGCAATCTCAGCACCCTGAGAGGCTAGGCAGGAGAACAGCAAATCCGAGCCCACATTGGGCAGTTCAGTGACTTAGTGTGACCCTGTCTCAAAATTAAAAAAATGTAAAAGGGGCCAGAGATGCAGCTCAGTGTGAATATCCTGGGTTCAACCAAGAGTTAGAAAGAGAGAGAGAGAGAGGCAGAAAGAGAGATAAAGAGACAGAGACACAGACACAGTGGGGAGAGAGAGAGGAGAGGAAATACAAAGATAAATAAGTTATTTTCTATAAGTTTTCTGCAATCTTTCACATTTTACCATATATGATTCTATATTGTGTTAAAATGCTTTATGAAAAGGCATTCGTGTAACATTTGCATAATTGAAAAAGTTTTTAAACAACATAGGAAAATAAAGATAGACTACTAAAGGTAAATTTGCATATGACCATATGTATGTGCTGTAGATAAACAGATACATTAAAAAAATCTGAACTAATACAAAATCCTAGCAGTAGATGCTCTGGGTTGTAGGATTATGAATGATATTTATGTTCCCTTTTAGCTTGCCTACATTTTTTGGTAATTAGTGCATGTTATTTTTGTAGTAAGAGAACATAATCATGTATCTTTCCATTTGAAAAAAAGCAGTACAACTTTTGAAATAAAGGTCCAGGATAAAAGACTACTCGTGCTGGCTGGCCTGCTGCTTGGATCCCAGTATGCAGATGTATGGGGGAGGGTTCTACTCAGGAGGTTATTCAGCGACCACAGAAACAGAGTGAGGGACTTCGCTGGATAGCTCTAATGTCTGAGATAGTAAGCAGTGAGAGCCTGATATGTCGTCTCTGCTGCAGTGGTAAACTGCTTGCTTTGAACGCAGCCGCTGCCATCTATCTATCTATCTGCATTAGTGGAGATTGAACCAATATGCTAGCCAAGTGCTCCGCCACTAAGCTATCCCTCTAGTACAGATACAGCCTCTTAAAAAGCCTGATACACCTGGCATCCTAAGAAGCCACTCCAAGATTGTTTGATGCCACTGCCTTGAACTGTCCTTGCTTGTGTACGAGATATACCCTCACCTGGCTGTGTCTCTGGCTAACAGCGCATGCTTGCTCCACAGTCCACTCACTCAGCCATTTGTGGCCTGGGGTCTGAATCCTTTTTTAACACTGGCCTTCGATCTTCTTGAAGCTTAATGTACAGCTTCTCCCTGGTGCGTTTTAGTTTGGACTTGTTCCTTCACTGATCTCACTGAACTTCTCTAGTTATAGAACCTTCCATAAGGGTCTGGCTTCCCCTTGTCCCTCTCCCAGGGTGGGGATTCAGACACACACTTGCCAAAGTCAATCTTGACATTTTAATAAGCTAAGTGAGGCCCGCAGGCTTGATTGCACTGGGTGAGTCCTGTCAACACTTTTTCTCTTGATTGCCTGTGTCTCCAGGTCTCATGTTGACTACCGTGCCTGAGGCACATAGTCTTTCTCTAACTTGTAACTTTCAGTTTAGGTATGATCAATTTCTTATTCTTTCTACTTTGTTCCTTGGAAATATTTTGCTTCTCAACTATTTTGCTATATCTATTCTTTTTTTTTTTTTTTCTGGTACCAGGGATCTAACTCACAACTGCCTGCTTGCAAGGCAGGCGCTTATGCCACTGAGCTAAATCCCCAGCCCCGCTATATCTGTTCTTATCCATCATATGTTATAAGTTTGTTACTTTGAGGGAGAATTGCCCAGTAATTCTCCCACACAGAATGAAAACTGATAATCAGCTGATCCAAACTGTATTTTAAATTTCTGTTTACAAACCATCAGCATCTAATGCAATGTATTGTATGTGGTAAGTGCTTCATAGTGAAAGAATGGATTGAATAAATGCAGGTACAAAGGGTATGTAGACAAGAAAGTGAGAACGTGGAATGAATGACTCTGTGGAAGTTCAAGCACCAGTATATAAACTTACTACTAATTGTACAAATTCATGAATTCATTTTATATATTGTTTTGATTTTTTTAAGAGAGTCTTGCTATGTAGCCTAGGGTGACCTTGAACCTGTCATTCCCCTATCTCAGCCTCCCAAGCACTGCTGTTATAGGCATGCCTCACCTCACCTGAATATTAATCTATTAATATAAGATAGAATATAAGAATATTATATATAAGAATATTAATCTATTCTTTTTTTTGAGACAGGGTCTTGCTATGCAGTTCAGGCTGGCCTTGAGCTCACTTTGTAGCCCAGGCTGGTCTCAAACTTGCAAGGATCCTCCCACCTCAGCCTCCTGAGTGCTGGGATTACAGGCATGAGCCACCACGCCCGGCTTTATTAATTTACTTTTATAAGAAAGATACAAAAATAAAGTAAAAGTTCTTTTTTGTCCCATCTCCAAACCTAATTACTCCCTAGAGGTAGCCATTACAGGGCAAATATCTTTCTAAAATACTTCTTTCAATTTGTATATATACTGGACTAAACCCAAAGGTATACTATCTGTGGTGGATCAACTAATGGTCAACTTGTAACACCCAGCTGAACTCAGTGTGTTGCTTAGTGTGGAAGGCCCACCTGCGGATTGCTGCCAACAGCATAAAAAGAGAACTGGTGGGGAAGATAGTATACTTTGGATTCTCCTGGAGAAACTTGTCATACTGGTTTGTCTGATATGAACTAGCTGTTCTTTGTTGGAGGCGCTCAAGTCCTCGCTATTGCTGGGAATTGCTGTGGTTCTCTTTGGGGGAGCACTGGTCCTTACCTTGAGTGTCATCTCCTGGCTCCAGTGCAGATTCCTCAGTCTACTGGCACAGATCCTTTACCCTACTGGCTCCGAGTTTCTAGCTTCCAGCACTGACTTTTGGGCCTTCCCAGTGTAGATCCTAGATAAAGACTTTCATGAGTCACTGTCATGGGTTCTAGGCCTCCAGTTGGGCTTGTGGAGCACATTGCCATGGGTTCTAGGTCTTTACCTGGACTCATGGAGGACATTACTGTGGGACCCATGTCATCACCTAGATTCTTTGGGTCTCTAGTGTGTGGATCGACTTGCACTCTTTTTTTATTTGACTCTTTGGATGAATATTACAAAACAATGCTATAAATTATGTGTCCTGTATTAAATCTTTTCCTTGTAAATCTTGACTATCACAGTGTCAAATGAGAAAAACATTGCAAATCACTGCAGTTAGGCACTGCATGTATTTGTTTGTAAAAACCCTCATTGATTATGAATGTTATAGGCCTCAAAAGACATCTTTATTATGCTGAGTCTTTCCATTCTAGAGAAGAGTGTGTTTCTCCACCTAGGAAAGTTCTCTTTTATATCTCTCCATAACAGCACAAGTCTTCACCATGATTAATAAATGTCTTCTAAATAACCGGCACACGATAAAGATTTATGATGATTTGGTAAGGATATACTTAGAATTGGAGATCAGGGAAGCCCAGTCTACTTTATATAAAAGTGGGTCCTACTCAAGGCAAATTTCTGTTTGAAATTTTGGTGTTTCTCTTCTAAATCCTCTTCCTCAACTCAGTGTCCAATCTATATTCATGTTCCCTTGCCTGCAACCCCCAAGCCGAGTGCAGAAGTGTTGAAGTTGGATGTGCTAAATAAACACATGGTGGTGGATTTCATGTGTCTGTAAAGATCCAGGAACAGCAGCCTTCTACTGAGTCCACTTGAGGGCTGCTTTCTGGGGATCTATCACAGAGACTTAAGAGCTCGCTCTGCACGAGAGTGACTGCCTGAGAACTTCTCTGGGTGGGCGCCTGCCCAGCATGATGGTTGCTCCTTAGGTATCTGTTTCTTCCCTTCCCTGGGACAGCTCCTGTCCTCGCAAGGAAGTGCCTGAGCATTCACTTCCTAAGGCTGCTGTAACATAGTATCACCAGCCAGGCAACTGAAAACAGCGGAAATATTTTATATCAATTCTGGAGGTTAAAATCCCAAAATCAAGGTGACAGCAGGCTCATGTCCTGACTGAAATCTTGTTTTGTGCCAGCTTCAGGTGCTTTGCCATTAACCTTTGGCACTCCTTGGCTTATAGATGCATCGATCCCCCATCTTCACATGGCCCTCTTCTCCCTATTTCCCCTCTGTGAATGTTTGTCTCTGTGTCCAAGTTTCTCTATGTGATGATACCAGTCATATTGCATGAGGACTGTGTTAGTTCGCTTTCTATGACCATGACAAAATACCCCAAAATATCAATTTAAAAGAGGAAAGTTCCTCTTTTGGTTCATGGTTTCAGAGGCTTCAGTCCATGGTTATCTAGTTCCATTGCCTTTAGGCCTGTGGTGAGGCAGAAACATCATGACAAAAAGGCATGGTAAGGAAAGCTACTCACCTCACAGTGGCCAGGAAACAGAAAGAGGGAGGAAGAAGCCAGAGACAAGATACAGTCTTGGTGGGTATGCCTACAAAGACCTATTTCCTCCAACTAGCACCCAACTGCTAAGTTTCTTCTACTTTCCAGCAGCCCATTAGATTATCATCACTGATGAGGTCACAGCCTTCATGGTCAAATCGTTTTCTAAAAGCATCATATCTGAAATACAGATGCATTTCAATATATGAGCCTTTGGGAGATATTTCATATCCAAACCGTAACAAACGTCCATCTTATTGACTTCATTTTAACTTGATTGTCTCTGTAAAGATTCTGGCTCCAAATTTTGGGGGGACATGGTTCAACTCATAGTAGGTCCCCAGACCACATTTAGATTGCTGGGCTTCACCTTACTTTCCTTCCGCTTCTCTCCACCATGGCTCATGACACCAGAGGTAGACACAGGAATCAGGACCGAAGGTGACTCAATTGTAGAAGACCAAGTGGACTGTTCTCCTTGCATGCAGAACTATGACCTACGCAATAGTTACATCAAGCCCTGTCTCATGTCCTGATATGTACAGAGCTGGCTAAACTATTTTCTTCTGCTTTCTCTTTTTTTGGTACCAGCGATCGAACTCGTGACCTAGAGCTTGCCAGGCAGGCACTTGTGCCACTGAGCTAAATCGCCAGCTCCTTCTTTCAATTGGCTTTAAACAATACAAGTAAGGCTGGCTGAGGAACTGATGTGTAATCCTTGAGGCAGGCTGACAGTTCCCTGTTTCCTCAACATTGTTGTGTTCCCCACAAATGGTTATGCACAGCAGGATGGCAGAGCCATACAGCTCCAGGAATGTTTACTGGTTACGAGCCTCAATTTAAGAGGCTATGACTCCCCAGGGCACAAAAGTTTACATATCAGAAACTGAAGCAACAGCTTCCTAAATCATTCAAATGCTACTTCAATCGAGTTATTCAGACTGCGCTTTATGCATACACGCTTGTCTGCATGCTGCAGAAGTGCTTGTGCTTTACCTGGTCAGCTCAGTTCACATTGCTCATGTAATTCCTGCCATCCTCACTGTCACTCATCCTCAAGCCACTCCCTTCTTCATCACAATAAATTCTGGAAGAGGCCTTGGATCAAGGCCTTTGTTCTGTGAATCCTCACCTGGACCAGACTCAGGACCCCTTGGCTGCCCATAACTTTGAATATGTCTTAGTGTCTTTATTCTCACTGTGGGTTGTATTGGAGGTGGTAGATTGGAATTAACTTGCCAGAATCCCAATGTCTCAATGGATTACAGATAAAAACTTTCTAGACCACACGGAGTACAAGATAAGGGATTACAATATTTGGGTTGCAATATGCAATATTTAGTTTATAATATTTGCCCCCCTCAGGGGACATGGTTCAACTCATAGCAGACCTCCAGATCACATTTATTTATTTATTGGTACCGGGGACTGAACTCACAACCTTGCGCTTGCCAAACAGGCGCTTAGACCACTGAGCTAAATCCCCACTGCCAGACCACCTTTAGATTGCTGGGCTTCTTCACACTGCCTTCTTCTCCCTTCTGTCCACCATGGTTCATGATGCTAGAGGTGGACACAGGTGCCAGGACCTAAGGTGACTCAGTTAAACTTCTGCTGCAAGGAATTTCATCTGGGACTGAGAAACAGTCTCAGGTGTGGACAGGGAATTGAAGAGGGCTGGTTTTTCATTCTGTGGACAAGAAAAGCAGCAAAAGGCAGTTCGCAAAGAGAATACTGAAGTGGATGCATATAGGAAAATAGAAAGGGAGGCACTCCCAGGCTATGAGATTCCCATTTATAGGATGCAGAACAGGCACAAGGTGCTGAGCAATTGCTTTGTATCCATTAGCTCATTGCACCATCTTAACATTTACTATTATTGCCACATTAAAGATGAGGAGAGTAAGTCTTAGAAAGGTTGCTTTCCTACAGTGATCCCGCTGTTAAGTAGCAGAGGCGGGTTTTACATCTTCCTGGATTCATAGCCCTGTGCTTCCTGGAAACATACTAGGTTGCTGACCCTGGGTTCTAGTCCCATCCAGAGACCCAGGTGTATTCTCATCCTTGAATACATGAGACATCCCTGTAACATCAGAATGAAGTACACATGTCCTAAGTGTATAGATAAATAAATTTTTATGTATACCCATGCATATATATGTATATGTACAGTATATATGTATATATATATATTTACATGCATATGTATGTATGTGTGTTCCTTCCTGATGCTGCCTTAAAGGTAACCATTTATCTGTCTTCCTTACCACTATAGATAAACCTGTTATTATTACTAGCTCTTATGAGTTTTTCTTACCTATGACCTAAAAGTATTAATTCAGTAAGTGTTAAACTAAATTCAGTGAGTATTAATTCAGTGAGATTTGCAAGCTATTAGTGGCCTTTAAAACCAAGAATTTTCCCTTTTGAATAAAAGTTAATAGAGTAAAAAATATCAGAGGGTATCATATGTAGTGTTTTTTATTAGTGCATTTTTACAGTACATAATTACATTCATTATATGGAGTTCGTACATGTATATAGATAAAAGTACGATTTAAACTCTTTTATGATAATGGTGTGTGTGTGTTTGTGTGTGTGTACTGGGTTGTAACAAAAAACACATTTCTCAATATGGGTCACATTCAAAACTGTTCCTAGGAGCTTGAGGTGTTGGTTGGTGGTAGAGACCTTGCCTAACTGGTGAAAGGCCCTGGGGTCCACTCCCAGAATCCATACACCCCCAAAACTTCAGGAACACTGTACCAGCTACCACAGACCGAGGAGAATTGTGGCCTCTTTGTCCCAGGCCTGAAATGGTGTCTGTTTCATCCAACAGACACTGGTTGAGCCCTCTAAAGGATGAATGAAAATGTCTTGCCTCCCGCGCCACCATGAGCCAGGTTTGCAGTTGGTTGTTGGCTCCCTCAGCCCAGCCTGGTGCCACCTCCTGACCTAGCAGTACCCTGAGTCCCCCGTCTCTCTGCTGCCCTCCACATGGGCTGGCACTGCTTCCGTGCTCCTTGCCTACTGCACCGTCTTGTGGGGCAGAGAGAAAATCAGCCTGATTGGCACAGGAAACAAGGGCTTTGTAAACTAGAATTAGACAGCGGCTCTTCGTAAAACCCTGACAGCTTTCCCATAAACGGGAAATAATTTCAAAATAAAAAGTTAAAAAATATTAAGGCAAATAATTGCCATCTGGTGATTTCTTTCCTCCTTGCTGCATTTCTGGCCAGGAAGGTAGGGTTTTTTTCCCCTTTTTCTGAGTGGTACTAAGGATTGAATCCAGGACCTCCTGCATGCTAGGCAAACACTCTGCGACTGAGTTACGTCTTCCAGCTCACTGTAGGTTTTTAGATAAATCTACTATTAACCCATTGAATCAATACTGGCAGACATGAGACAGATATATGACTGCTGCCCGAACTGCTACCCTCTGAATTGTCCCCACCCTGTGTCTGAGTGACATGCACCAAGCTTGTGCATGCCCAACTGCAGGGGTCTGGAACACAGCAGCTGGACTTTTCCTAACCTCAGCATGCTGCTCCCCTATGCAAAGACTGGCCCCAAGCTGTCCTCCTTGTCTTGTCGCCTTGTAGTCAAATCCCCCTGGGGGGAGGGGAAGGAGGCGCAAGCCTCACTTCTAGTCTCTTCTCCACCCAATGCCAATCTTGCTCAGCAAAGCAGAACTGCTTCTGGTTCTTCCAAATACTTTCTCACATGCACAGCTTTGCTCATGGTGTTGTTTCTACTTTGACAGCCCTTCCTTCACAGTCCCCTACCCATCAGGACCCCACTAGAGCCAACTCATTCTTTAAGATGGGATTAATGGGCGTGGTGTGGCAAGTGCCTGTGATCTCATCTACTAGGGAGGCTGAAGCAGGAGGATCTCAAGTTGGAGAACAGTGTGGGCAACTTAGGGATTTAGGAAGACAGAGAGAGGAGGAGGAGGAGGAGAAGGAGAGGGAATGGGAGAGAGAGAAGGAAGATAAGAGGAAGAAGAAAAGAAAGAAGGAAAAGGAAGAAGGAGAAGAAGAGGAGGAGGAAGAAGGAGAAAGGAAGGAAGGAAGGAAGGAAGGAAGGAAGAAAGAAAGAAAGAAAGAAAGAAAGAAAGAAAGAAAGAAAGAAGAGAAAGATTGGGTTCAAGGCTGCATCCCACCCATATGCTGACTGTGTTCGGATTCTCCTCTGGACCCCCTGCACCCAATGCTTACACACTCAGAACGCTCCTCAAGGAATTGCTTGCTTGTCCTTCTCTCCTTGAGGGCAGGGACCATGTCAGTCCCAATTATCACTGTGTTCCTATCTCCTGGCACATAGTGTTGCTCACTAAATAGTCAGCCCTCTAAATCTTTGGGTTCTGCCTTTGAAGACTGAATCATCCACCTATCAAAAATACTAAGGATGATGTTAATCTGCACTGAACATGTACAGACTTCTTCTTCATCATGCAGTGTGACAAGCACTACTTAGTATTTGTACTGTACAAGGTGTTATTCATTATGTTACTGTTACAGCTTGTCTAGATGTCCCCCCCAAAGCCTCATGTATTTATAGGTGGGATTTTTCAGAGGTGGATTGATCTAGAGAGTATGATGCTGAGATTCAGGGTGTGTCAACATTAGATTACACAACTGATTGGTTTGGCATAGGTCTGGGTGTGGATAATGGGAAGGCCTTCCCTGGGCATGAGTACTACCCACAAGGATGGGTAGCCTGGATAGAATATAAGGGACAGAAAGAGGATTGTCTTGGTTTGTCACTTCCTTGCTGCTGGCTGCCTTCTGCCTACCATGAACTGTTTCTCTCTGTGATGCCCCTCTGCCATGCCACCTTGCCTTGGAGCCAGTTGATTATGGACTGAAACCTCTACAAACTGTGAGCTAAATAAAACTTTGCTCCTTTAACTTTGGGTGTTGAGTATTTTGTCCCAACAATGAGAAAAGTAACTAAGACAGTTACCTCCTGAGGTGACATAAAGTACATGGCGGACATTCATAGGTTATATGAAAAGACTATGTTCTTTGATTTAAGAGACTTGAGCATCTAGGGTCAAGGATCCCAGAACTAAATGCCTGTGGATCCTGAGGGACAACTGCATCAGTAAACAGAACAGAACCAGGGGATATGAAGCCTTCTAAGTGTCAGTAGGGACACGTGGATTTACTCTAATACCTCAGTCACTCATTGGCAAAAAATCAGGCTCTTCTTTCAGTCATGGTCTACACCCAGAGCTGGGCTCACTTCTAATTAAGGTGGTTGGGGACTTGGATTTGATTTGTGTGGTACCTGAAAGGTCGTCACCTCCAGAATATTCCCATCTCCTAAACTGGCCAAAAGATGGCTGCTCCTATGCTTCCAATGCTGAGGTGCCTAGGAGAGGAAAGAACACGACTGGGGTTTAGTCCTTGATTCCACATGTGATTCTATCCTCCAACTTCACTCTGCTTCCTGAAAGAAGTATGTCAAAGCAGCCAGATGAGCAGATCCAAGGAGACAGATACAACATCTTCAATAATGCACTGCCACTCTTTCATTCCCTAAACATTCATCAAGGGCCCACTATGTACCTGGCATTGTGGTATGAATTGGGGACAGAGTTGTGGGAAGTAATGGCACCACACCAGCCTTCATGGAGTGTACGATTAGTGGGGGTCAATAATCAAAACTGGTCCAGCCTATAATCCCTGCACTTTGTGAGGCTGAGGCAGGAGGATTTCACTTTTGCATACAGCCTGAACAATTTAGCAACTTAACAAGAACTCATGTCAAAATTCAAAGGCCCTTGGTTTAAATTCAGAGGCTAAATCCTAAGGCCCTGGGTTCAATCCATAGTACCACAATTTTTTTCACTTTACTAGCTTTTATTTAGCCATACACCCAAAATACTCATTTCAACATTAAGCAGTAGTTTAAAAATGAGCTATTTACATTCTTTTTCATCCATGTCAAGTCTTCAAAATCCAGTATTTTACAGTTAACAGCACATCTCAGTTTGAGCTAGCTCAGTTTCAAGTCCTCAGCGACACACAGCCAGCACCTGCTGTGCTGGACCGCACAGTTCTACATGGCAAGCAAACAAGTTAATGTGCTTTTTTTTTTTATCGGTACCGGGGATCGAACTCATGACCATGCACTTGCAAAGCAGGTGCTTATGCCACTGAGCTAAATCCCCAGCCCCAAGTTAATGTGCTTTTAATATCCATTATTGCTTAAGTTTTTTTTCAAAGAAAAAAATCACACTGAGACAGAACTAGATTTTTGAACATTTAATTCTATCTTTCAAAAATAGAAAAAAAAGGACGTTAATTCATTAAGTGGACAAGGCTGCTAACTTGTCTCCAAACATTGGCTCCCCTCATTCACCTGCTTTTGGAGTAGGCAAAACACCCACTTCACCCTGTTCTAAAATGGGTCCACTCTTCCCACAAGGGCTGCCGGCTACTGCTTCCCTGCTGACGCCTGTAACACACAGATCTTGTGCCTGCTGGTGGTTTATCCCCACTCTTCCCTTCCTGGAGTTCATGTCACCCAGTTGTGCTACACACCAAGGCCACTGTTTTCTTGTAAGAATGTAGCAGTTAACTGCACTGATTTTAATTCTAGTAATAGCACCTGTGTGCCGGGTTGGGGGTTGTTTCATGTATCTCTGGGGAGCCTCTAGGACATGCACCCCTATTTTCTTGTTCCAGGCTGTATTCTTCATCTGGGGGCTGGGGATTTAGCTCAGCGGCATAAGCGACTGCCTTGGAAGCAGGCAGTCATGAGTTTGATCCCTGGTACCAATAAAAAGAAAAAAGACAAAAAAAAAAAAACTTGTATTCTTCATGTGGGTGTTGTCTCTGGCAGCTGATCTGGGTTGGATCCACTTTTTCCATTTACCTGGCCTCCTGGGTTTGGATTATTTGTCAGAAGTGTGTGCTTGGTTCCTTTTTCTTTCTTATCCTGCATTATTTCTTTGTGACTCCTTTATTCCACATTGCAGTCAGATATAAGGCCATTACATCTGTCTTTAAAACTTCATTGTCATCATTAATGGGTGTATTTTATAAAGTCAGATTCTGGGGAAACTGTAACAGCTAGTTTTTTGGGGAGCTCGGGTTTTCTTTGCTTTGGATTTCTTGGGTTTGTTTTTACTTTTCATAAAATAGCAACCAAAAGCCCTTGGATAACAAAAATTTTATAATTAAAAATTAAAAGGACTTGGAGTGTGGGCCAATCATAGAAAAACTCTAGATTTGACTGTATTACTGGGGGGGGGGGATGGCATATAGACATGTAAAATTACAACTGTAATCAGGGTGTGAAAGTGGAGAAAGGGAAGTTTATTACTGTTAGTGGGAATATAAATTAATACAACCATTATGGAAAACAGTATGGAGGCTCCTCAAAAACTTAATAGTAGAACTACCAGATGAATCAGCAATGTCACTATTGGTATACATCCAAGGGAACCAGTGTTTTGAAAAGGTAACTATACTTTCATGTTCACTGCAGCATTATTAAAAATAGTTTAAAAATGGAAACTATCTCAGTGTCAATCAACTGATGTCAATCAATAAAGAAAATGTGATACACACATATACATGATGGAATATTATTCAGCCATGAAAAAGAATGTTATCTGTGCAATAACAAGAATGGGAGTGGAGGGCTGGAGATTTAGCTCAGCAGCATAAGTGCCTACCTGGCAAGCTCAAGGTCGTGAGTTCAATCCCCAGTACTGCAAAAAAAAAAAAAAAAAAAAAAAAAGAAAAAGAATGGGAGTGGAAATCATTATGCTAAGTGAAATAGGCCAGGCATTCATGGGGGGATCTAAAACAGTTGATCTCATAGAAGTTGAATGGTGAATGATGGTTATCAGAGGTCAAGGACAGCAGAGGGTAAGGAGCCCTGAGGAAAAGTTGATCAACAGTACTAAGTCACAGTTAGGAGCAAGAATTTCTGGTGCACTATTGAACATCAAGATAACTATAACAATAAAGTGCTGTATATTTCAAAAAGCTACAAGAAAGGATATTTTCACCTGAAAGAACAGATAAGTGTTTAACTAGATAGTTCTATTTAACCTGATTTGAACACTACATAATATATACATGTACCAAAAATATTACATGGTACCATAATAATTGGTTCAATTTTATGTATCTGATAAAAATTAATTTTAAATGAAAAAATTAGAAAATTCTGGGGGTTTTGTTTTTGTTTTTGCATGTTGTGATTGAACCCAGGGCCTTGTACCCACTAGGCAAGTGTGCTACCTTCCCAGCCCTTTGTAATATTTTTATTTGAAAACAAGTTCTTGCTAGTTGCCCAGGCTGGCCTCTAACTTGTGATCCTCCTGCATCAGCCCCCTGAGTAGCTGTGACAGGTGTGCAGCATCGTGCCTGGCAAAATTCTCAATTTTTAGAATACAGCTAAAACACGTTCCTTGGGTTCCGTGAGGTGGAAGCTTAGCGACTTTGTTGATGGCAGTTTCTGTGGAGCAGAAGTGGCAGAAGCCAGGTTGGACAATGAGGAAACAGAGGTGGGAGGCAAAGAAATGGAGACCGCGAGTGCCAACAACCTACGAAGTGCTTTTCTGACAAGAAGAGGGAGAAAGGGCAGGGGCTGGAGGAGTGGAGTGGGATCCAGGAGAGGTTATTTGCTTTGTTTTTCCTTGAGGTCTTTATTTTTGTTTGCCCCTCCAGTACTGTGGATTGAACTCAGGGAGCACTGAGCTACTTCCTCTCAGACCTTTATATTTTTTATTTTGAGTCACTGAGTTGCCCTGGCCTAACTGGTGAGCCTCCGGCCTCAGCCTTCCACAGTGCTGAGACTACATGACTGTACCAAGACGCATGTGTGAGCCTTGAGTCAATTTTGAGGCAGGCTGAGAAGCTTCACAGGCTGGTCTTATTTTAAATTGCCCAAGCTTCGCCTCAGTTTGACCTCAGTTACAATCCGGTCTCTGCTAACTAGCGCAGGGTCCGAGTGCATGCCCCAGGCTGCCTCAGGTCCGGTTGCCTTTTCCTGCTGGGGAGAGAACTCGGGGCGTTGCTCAGCGTTTCTTCCACACAGCTATGCCCAACCCTACCCCAGCTCTTATTCAGCTCACATTTGAATGCCACAGTGTCGTTTCTGACCAGTTGCCTGCATTGCCTCAGTTTCCTTTTCTGTCCAATGGACACAGTAACAGTACTGACTCCATAGGATTGTTGTAAAGAAGTAAGATAATTCACATGAAGGGCTTAGAAAAATGCTTAGAACAGTAAGTTCCTGTGGCTTGTTCGCTGCTGTTGTACTCACTGTTGCTAACTCTGTGACCTTAGGCACAGCACTTAACCGCTCATCTGTCCTTGTTTTTAAAAAACTTTTTGTTACTGGGGCTTGAACTCAGTTCCTCGTGCTTGCAAGGCAGGTGCTTATGCCGCTGAACTAAATCCCCAACCCTCACCTGTCCTTTTTTTTTAAAAAAAAATTTTACCCTATATCTCAGCAGTGTACTTCAAACTGGCCTAAAAACTCCTGGTGATCCTCCTGCCTCATCCTTCCTGGCGCGGGGACCACAGATGTCCACCACCACTCCCAGTTCTTGTCTATCATTCAACTTCTCATCGTTCCTCACTAGATCACTTTAATAATTCAAAATGTCTGGCATGTAATAGGTATTTAATAACAGTCAGTTCCCTGGGACTTTTCTGTAATAATGTTTAACATATGGACATTTATCACAAGCTGAGCATTTCACCTATCACTTTAATTATCCTGATTAATTTTCAAAACAAGCCAGGTTCATGGCAAACATCTGTAATCCCAGCACTCTGGGAGGCTGAGGCAGGAGGATCACAAATTTGAACCTGGACAATTTAGCAACTCAGCAAGGGTCTGTCTCAAAATTTAAAAAAAAGTTGGGGATGTAGCTCAGTGTAAAGGCCATGGGTTCAATCCCATTACAGAAAAAGAGGAACAGTGAGAGAGGGAGGAAAGAAGGAGAGAGAGAGAGAGAGAGAGAGAGAGAGAGAGAGAGAGAGAGACTAAACTATTAAAACAACCAACTTCCGGGAGAACATGGCGGACAGATAACAGCAACTACCGGAGGCTCTCTGAAAAACTAGGCTCAGAAGCCAGGTATGGTGCGGACTAAAGAGACATAAGCAGGTGGAGTTATGCTCTGCTGACTCAGGAACGAACTCGGCTGAGAGAAACCAACTTGGAATGCAGTCCTGGTGCTAAAACAGGAACAGAAAAGTCTCGCTGCTGAGGCTGGACCCTGCGCCATTGGAAGCCGCGATTTGGGTTTCCCACCGCGCGGTGGCTGGCTGCCTCTACATCGGCTCGGCAAGGAGAGAGACGCGCGGAAACTCTGAGAACGGGAGTCTGCAAACGGAGTCGAAAACAGGACGGGCAGGGAGGCATGTTCTGACTTGTGGCGAGGTGAGTGAGAGAAACTGACACTCCACCACAGTTTGACTCCAGCGGACTTTCTGGGCCCGAGCAGTCCTGCGGGAGCAGGGCGCCGTGGCGACTCCAGCCACACATTCCCCTCTCGGGCGGGATTGGTGAAAAGTGCCTGGCCTGCGTGACGCTGCCGGCGGACCCCGTAGGCTGGCCCAACCCAGATCCCAGAGCCTGACGGAGGCCGGGAGGGGCGGGCCCCCGCGTAGGCTGCCTGGTGTGCAGCAGTGAGTGGGAACACCTAACCGGCGCAATTCGATCAGGCTGTGGCTGACAGGGAGAGAAGCTGGGCCTCTCATATAAGCTTGCATATATAAGGAACAGAGAATATGGGAAGAGGCAGCAACAAGAAAGGCTCCTCAGCCCCCAATTCTGAGAAACAGGCAATAGCAGACACCGCACCAATACACATAAAGCACCATATAGAGAGCCTCATAGACCAATTCAGGAATGAAGTTATCAACGACCTGAAGCTAGAAGTATGCAAAATAGTTAGAGAAATGCTAAGCCCCACCCAAGAAAAAACAGATGGTGGAATGGAAGAACAGAAAAAGAGGGGAGAATTGTTTGATGGAGAAAACAGGGAAAGCATAGAATACGTGAAGCAGGTTCAAAGGGACTACCAAGATACTAAGAAGTCTATAGAAGACTGGCATAACAGCTTGAAAGAAACTAAGGACAGACTATCTGAACTGGAAGGCAGAATTGTAATATGGGAGAATGAAATGAAAAACTTCTTAAAAATAACAAAGAAACAAACAGCAATAATACAAAGACAAGAAGATGATAAGAGGATCCATAACTTAAGGATTAAGAACATAAAAGAAGAAGTAGGGACACAAACAAATGAACTACAAAAGCTACTCACAGAAATAATCCAGTAGAATTTTCCTAATTTAGCAAAAGGTAAAGATACTCAGATGTATGAGGCATACAGGACCCCAGCTACCTACAACCCAAACAGAGCAACACCCAGGCATATAATAATAAAAATTCCAGAAATTCAATACAAGAACAGAATATTAAAAGCTGTCAGAGACAAGAAACAGACCACTTACAAGGGAGCACCCATCAGAATTACAGCAGATTTCTCTGCACAAACCATCAAATCACGAAGAGTGTGGGGGGAAATAATTCAAGCTTTGAAAGATAATAATCTCCAGCCAAGATTGAGATATCCTGCACAACTGTCCCTGGAAATTGATGGAAAAACAAGGTGCTTCCAGGATAAAGAGGAACTGGGGGAATTTGCAACCACCAATTCAACTCTACAGAGAGTATTGCAGGATATTCTAAAAAAAGAAAAATACGAAGAATCCAGAAATAGTGGAGGCCACAACTAATGGAGCAGAGAACAAAGTGAAGAAGACAAACTGACAGCTACTGACAGAATAAGAGCTCAACAGAAATGAGGCAGAGAAGATTGGATGATAGGAACAGCTATTTTGGAGAAAATGACATCTTAATAGGTAATACTGATTTAGTATCATCTTGTTTTGAAGTCTCATCTAGCTTTTGTCCTTCTGTCTCCAATGGTCTAAATAGGTTGTATCTTACTGGATTTTATTATGTACGATAGTATAAGCAAAAACCTTTTAAAGACAAGGAGATTATACAGAAACCATTATTCATTTTCTGTTAGTCAATTCTAAATACTCTGTAATGCTGTCATTCTCTTAAATGGTTTTACATTGTTTTGATATACTTAATGCTACAGTATACGAAGTTGTACTCAAGGATTTCAAGGAAAGAGACAATATGGTAACTACTTTTAGGTCAGGATTATCTGGTGGTGAAACACTATTCTGCTTAAATGGTTATGTTTCGATCTGTGTTGTTTCATTGTTATGCCCTCTTTTATCTCAATCTCCACTCCATTATTTACTTTTTTAATAATTTTTAAAATTTTTATCCTTTTAATTAAAGGAAAAAAAATAGCAGGATATATTATAGTAACCCACTTTGACTTTCTATTACCTCGATTTAAAGCCCTGTATTACTCTCACCATCTGGTTTTTAACTGATGTTCCCCTATTCTGTTTTGCTGGATAGTATCAGGTTCGAAAATTTAGGCATCAGCTGTGAAGATAATGAGATTCATTATAATGCCCATTCTCGTTGACTTTTATCTACTTTTGAAGACCTACAATATCTCCAATGTTTTGGTTTTGTCGCTTTTATTCTTTACTGTTTTGTTCAATTGTATTATAACTAATGGTATAGGCAATTCTATTAGAGATAGCGGGAGGCATTATGGTAACCATTGTTGATCACCTTGTATTATGTTTTCACATTATCTATTATGTCCACCCTTTTGACTTGACCGATTCTGTTCTGTTATGTCACATTTGGTTTTACTCTCTTCCAAAAAAGCAATAAGAACCGTGGGAGCAATGAAACCCAAAATGTGTAATAGTCATTGTACAAAAGAGAGGAAAAGAAAGTGCTCTAAACTATATAACTGCATGTATATTTAAGTGTATAAGATAGAATATGATATCACAGAGTTTTATTGGATCATTGAACAGAACTGTTTGCAGTATCATTGATGGAATGTCCACTTTACAAGCTTTAATTTTGTGACTTGAACAATTATTTCTAAGATGACAATATGTAATCCATTAACTAGTGATATCCTACTGTTCTTTTTTTTTCTGCAAATTTGTATAACTTGTACCCTTTCTCTGCTTTTTTTTCTTTTCTCCTTAAATAAAATTAAAAAAAAAATAGTTCAAACTATTAAAACAACCATGTAAGGAAGGTGTGATACTAGCCATGTTTTACCAAGTGTGTACCAATGAGGACATTAAGGGTCCAAGAGATTTAGCTTGACCAGGGGCATATACTAAATGGCTGAGCTGAGATTCAAACTTCTCTTTTTCCAGTATTGACCCTGCAATGGGTGATGGCTAGTAGGTCAGAAACCGGGTGGCTGATCCTTGTTGCTACAAGGCTTAAGAGAGCTCTTGCTCCTAGTGCGTCACCAAAGGCTTCCTGTCCTTTCTCTGAGCAGGAGCGCTTTGCTGCCCCCTCGTGTCGAGCCCAGATCTGACCTCCAGGCTCCAAATCACTAGGCAAAAAAAAAAAAAAAAAGTAATTCACATTTCTGTTACTATAATTTGCCTCGTGGAAACATATTCCCATGGGAGAAGTAAGGAAATAAAATTTTTTGGCTGACTTTGTAACCGTTTTATTGTTAATTTTCTTTTAGTATAGAGGAAGGTACCTGGGTGTCCCTAGGGGCTTCCCAAATGTGCTGCCCTGGGAGTGATCTTGAGGCAGGAGTGCAGCCGAGGTGGAGGAAGGGCATCCTGAGCAGAGGGAATGGCATGGGCACAGGCAAGGTGATGCCACAGGGCAGTGTGAGGTGTGTGGCTAGGAGAGCAGTATGTACACATTGATTTCTTCTTTGATTCAACATGTACATGTCACCTGCCGTGCTGGCTCATGTGGGTGCTAGTTGGGGAGATAGAAATGGAGCAAATGTGTCTACAGAAAAAAAAAGAAAGCAGGGAGCTGGGCACGATGGTACATGCCTGTATTGCCAGCGCTCTGGGAGGCTGAGGTAGGAGGATCACCAATTTGAGCCCAGCCTGGGCAACGTGGAGACTTAGTGAGCTTCCCCGTCAAAATAAGAATGGTTTTTGAGACAAGGTCTCATTATGTAGCCCAGGCTGGCCTTGAACTCAAGGTGATCCTCCTGTTTCAGCCTCTTAAATGGTGGTTTCACCGCTACTGGGGTAGCGAGATGAAAGGGAAGCCAGGGGAGGTGTTCTGAATCCAGGGCCTGTGCGCAAGGCGAGCACCAGCACAGAGCTACACTCCTTCCTAGCCCTTTGGACTTAGCACTGTGAGACGAGACCTCCCTGTGTATCCCAGGCCGGTGGGTGAAGATACTGAGGCAGAGGGGCGCATGGACCTGACTGGAAAGTGTTCGACAGATGAAGGAGGTGAGTGAATAGAGGCTGCCGGAAGGGATAAATTGAATGCCAGGGGGTCTTGATGCAAAGGAGGACTCGGAGTGGCATGACCCCACTTTGTCCTCCAACCTTACTTCTAATCTCTTCCTCTTCTTCTGCTTCTCTCTTTTCTCCTTAATCCATTTTAAATTTTAACACACCCTGAGGGCAAAACTGACACATTAAGGACTTATACACTTTTCTGATCTCTTTTACATTTTGTTAAATAATCACAAATCTACTTCATATGGTTAAAAGTGGTAAATTAAGAGTTAGCTCAATTTGTCATTTTCTAGGCTGTGTTTGATGCTATTGGTACCACTACAGCCGAAAACGACATAATTGTTCTAAACAGCTGTCGGTCCTGGTATTCCATGACTGAGATTGTCTAAGGGTCACAGAAAAAACTGTGTCACAGTGCCAAAGAACCAGAGACTAGGCCAAACAAGTAACAACTTCTTATCTCCAACAAACTGAAGAGGTAGGATCTCCCAACAGACACAAAGCCCAAAACCCAGGTACACCTGGAAGATACCTCAGAGAAGCAGTCATCACTTAAGGGTACTAAATGCAAGCACTTAAAGCAACCCTTCATAGGAAACTTAAAAGCATCACCCCAGGAATTAAACTAAAAAAAGAGATAAAAGAAAATGAGAAGATATTTAAGCAATAAATACATGCCCAGACATATAGATTTTTTTTTTTTTTGGCTTTTTCCTTTTTATCAGTACCGGGGATTGAACTCACGACTGCCTGCTTGCAAGGCAGGCGCTTATGCCACTGAGCTAAACCTCCAGCCCCTCAGACATACAGTTTGCCAAAGGCAAATCCAGGGGCCAATGAGGTGGGACAATCTGAAAGCCCGCCATCGGGCCTTTCTGAAGTGGTAAGAACAAAGCAATTGAATGAGGCTCTGGAAAAAATGAAATCAGAAATAATCTCTCAGATAACTCAGAGATTACCAAAATATATACCATACTTAGCAACATTAGAACAGATACAGGCCAAAAAAAAAAAAAAAAAAAAAAACGAGTTCAAGAAATTTATGGAAGATCACTATAGGAAAGAAATTGAATCCATAAAGTAGATTGAAGCAGGTATCCAGGAGAATGAAAACTGTATTGAAAATATTTGATGCAGATAGGCCAATGTGAGGACAGGAGCTCAGATATTTGAAGACAGGCTTGCAGTTACTGACCAGGAAAAGATTTCTCAAAAATAGCAAGGGACCATGAAAAGTCAATCCAGCAGCTACAAGATGAGACAAAGAAAAATAAGAATATTGATTGGAGTTAATGAAAATGCAAGAGAAAACAAATGACATTAACAAAATGTTCACAGACATGATGGCAGAAAATTTTCCTGGTAGAGAAAAAGAATTTTCCATACAGATAAACAAGGCATATAGAACTCCAATTAGCCATGATGAAAAAGAACAGCCAAGCATATCAGAGTCAAGATTTGAGAAATTAAACACAAAAATAGAATATTTAGAGCAATCAGAGAAAAGAAGCAAAATGTCCATAAAAGAAAGCCCATCAGAAGCACAGATGACTTCTCAGCACAAACTCTCAAGTCTAGGAGAGGTAAGTACTCCAAGTTGTAAAGGAAAACAATTTTCAACCCAGATTGATGTACCCCACAAAACTTTCAAAATTGATGGAGAGATGAGATACTTTGATGACAAAGAACATCTGAGGAAATTTATGACCACCAAACCAGCCCTCCAAAATGTTCTGAAGGACATTCTAGAAAAATTAACGACTACAGCTCCATGAATGCCAACAGAAAGAATCCACCAGGGAAGGCAAACAATTAGAGGGAAGGAAATTAAGGTGGAGCCAACAACAAAGAAATAACATGACAAGAATAAATCAATACATTGAGTTATAACTATCAATGTTAATGGTCTCAATTCACCAATCAAAAGAAACAGGCTAGCAGAATGGATCAAGAAGGAAGATCGCAAGAATATGCTGCATACAAGAAACACATTTGATTCAGAAACAAATTTATAGACTGAAATTCAAAGGATGGAAAACAATACTCCATGTGACAGGAAGCCAGAAAAAAGCAGAGGTAGCTATTCTATTTGCAGACAAAGTGAATTTCAAGTCAAGACTGGTTAAGAGACATAAAGAAAGTCACTACATTGGGGCTGGAGGTTTAGCTCAGCAGCATAAGCACCTGCCTTGCAAGCAGGCAGTCGTGAGTTCAACCCCAGGTACCGATAAAAAGGAAAAAGACAAAAAACAAAACAACAACAAAAAAATGGCCACTACATTCTTGTAAAGGGAACAATCCAAGAGGAACAGACAACAATCATAAAAATATATGTATCCACAATTTAATTTGATACTTGCAAAACAATCTTGTGAGGTAAGAAAGTCAGTCTATGGGACTGGAGGTTTAGCTCAGCAGCCTAAGTGCCTGCCTTGAAAGCCGGCAGTTGTGAGTTCAATCCCCGGTACCAATAAAAAGACAAAAAAAAAAAAAAAAAGAAAGAAAAAGAGAAAGTCACTCTATTTATCTCCATTTTTTAAATGGGAAAATGCAGATTCAGTGAGATCAAGTGCCTAAGGTCACACCATCAGTGATCAACCAACCCAGGACTTTGATCATTTATGGCCAGGTCTCTCCCTGTCGCTGGCTTCCAGAGCTTAGCCAGACTTTGGCACTCAAGGAGGAAGGGAACAAGCTCCCAAGGTTTGTCCACTCATGAGCGTGGAAATCAGTGTCTCTTCCAGGCATGGGCAACTGCTCCCTTAGCAATACTGATCCAGGCCAGCTCTTGGCAGGACCCGACCCCCAGGGCTGGCCTCAGAGTTGGCCGGTTGGCAGCAGCCAGGTTCACAGAGAGGGTTTGCTCAGGGCCAGGAGCCCTGCAAAAAGCCCTTGGGGGGGATGGGGTGGGCAGCACAGGCTGTGTGCCTCTGCCCAGACCTAGGGGAGCAAATACTGTGGCAAACGCTGCCTGAGACACCCTAATGTCCTCAGCGCAGACACTGAGCAGGAGGGATAAAGGAAGCAGGTGATAGAGCACTGAGGGCAGCAGCTGTCTTGTTCAGGCTGGATCAGGGTGGCAGTTTGAGGTGCTGTGGAAGGCAGCAAGTGACAAGCTGGGTTGAGTGGCAAGAATGGGCTGGAGGGCCAGCCAGGCTGTGGAGAAAATATCACCTGAACCTATCCTTTGTGACAGAGAACTGAGCAAAAAAACATCACATTCAGGCCTGGAAATGGCCACAAAGAGACAATTATGGTTCCTACTGGGGTCTCCTCCTCACCTGTGAGCTGGGGCTTCAGGGCAAGGTGGCCAGACTTGGGACATCTCAGCAAGGTGGGAGTAGAAGTGGCACCAAGTCCATGAGTGGATTTCTTTCCACCCAAATCAAGATTACATACTCAAGGTGCCCTCCCGAGAGACACTGGTCCGGGAGTCAGAGGAGCAGTAGATAGAGCCAGCAGCTGTTCTGGGGGTACTTGTCACAGCCTACATGGCAAAACCCGAGAGAGGCAGGAGGCTAAGTGGCTCCATACCCCAAATCAGGAGCCAAAACCAAACCAAAGCCTGCTCCCATCAGCTGAGGCTTGGCAAGCGCCAGGCATGGAGCTCCGGGCTGCCCTTTTTTTTTTTTTTTTTTTTTTTTCCTTTTTATCGGTACCAGGGATTGAACTCATGACTGCCTGCTTGCAAAGCAGGCACTTATGCCGCTGAGCTAAACCCCCAGCTCCCTGGGCTGCCTTTCTAAAGAGCTACTTTACTCCTTGGGAAGAGCCTAGCAGAAGATGCTAATTCTCAGACTCTCCCGCTCCCTGCAACTGATGAAGGGAAAGTGAAGGGCCTTTCGCAGGGCATGAGGTGGAGTCTCTGCGGAGACCTTCAAGACAGTTCTGCTGACTCTGAAGCCCCCTAGGTTCCCTCTCCCAGCAGGACTCCTCTAGCCATTACACAAAAATAAGCATGGTCTTTGCACTGAACACCAACTATGATACAAGTCTCAATTGTTCCAAGAGTTTTTTGCTGGCAGATACTAAGTAAAAGTCACCGCGACATGGTGAAGCAGGTATCATTCATGTCGCCCCACTCCATCTCCACAAGAGGAATCGCATTGTGTAGGATGAAGCAGGGGCCCAGCTTTTGCAAGTTGTCTGAGATCATCTACCTGGTAGAGCTGAAAACTGGGACGGGGCAGCCATGTCCAGAGCATGTCCTGTTAACCACTGGCTCCATCCAGCACACACAGGCCCTCAGAGGATTTGTTTTACACTAGCAGGAACTGAGGGGCACCGAGCCTGGAATCCAGACAGGCAGTACAGTACAGGGAGCTGCCCTGCGAAGGCAGCTCTGATTCTCTGCCGACTGCTAGGGCGCCTGCTGAGCTAAGTGCCAGGAATCCATGCAGCCTTTCACATCAAGAGGACATCGGTGCTGGGCAAGGGCTAGGTGAGGGCTGTCCATGCTGCTGGGAGAGAGAGGATCAGGGCACAGTTCTTCTGCCCCACCAGACTAGCTAATGGCCTTTCAGTGGACTCCATCAAGGGCTACTGCCCAGAGTACTGGTCCGAGGCACCCGCTTGAAGGAGAACAGTGACAAGAGTAGGGGAAGGTGGCCCAGGCTCTGGAGAAAATGGCACATGTTCCTGTCACTTGTGACAGTGAACTTGAGGTAGGGTAGAAAAATAAAAACAGGTAGAAATGGCCCTGGGGATCTGGTGTGGTGGTGCACACCTGTAAACCCAGCACCTAATAGGCTGAGGCAGGAAGATCTCCATGAATTCAAGGCCAGCCCAAGCTATATAGTGAGGCCATGTCTCAAAAACTGCAAA
The DNA here is from genome assembly GCF_034190915.1 of Cavia porcellus. Taxonomy (NCBI): domain Eukaryota; kingdom Metazoa; phylum Chordata; class Mammalia; order Rodentia; family Caviidae; genus Cavia; species Cavia porcellus. Next base: position 80,822,366 of record NW_026947486.1, read on the forward strand.
AAAGAAAAAAAAAATACCACAGCCTCAGGACACAGTTACCCAAGGCTACAATGCCTTTCTCCCTTCTGAGAAATAGACTCCAAAAACATTCCCTAGTGTCAGTTTTTAAGGCACCACAAGCTTCTGTTTCCATAAATTTGGATACTTTGTACTTGGCCCAGGTTGATTAAATATTGTAACAGTCTCATAGTCTCTGGGTCTACTATCATATCAGAGGATAGAAATGGCCTTCTGTATAGCACCCCAAATAGGCTCAAACTAAGCACAGTTTGCAGTATGTTATGAATCCTCCTGAGTGCTGTTGGTAGCACTTGGATCCAGGACTCAACTTTTGGCAAAGTTTTGCCAGAAGTCACGTTAGGGTCTGGTTGGCTCTCTTGGTCTTTTCAAAAGATTGAGGCCATGGGGCCGGAGATTTAGCTCAGTGGCTCAAGGGCTTGCCTGGTAGGCCTGAGATCATGAGTTTTATCCCTGAACCAAAAAAAAAAAAAGCTTTAAAAGTTCAAAGCCATCAAGTGGAATTCTTAAAGCCTTTGCCACTCCCTGAATTACTTAGGAGGTAAAAGAAGGTCCACTGTCACTCTGCAGAGACTGGGATGGTCCAAATCTGGGGATGATTTCTGTAAGAAGCTCCTTGACTACCTCTGTGGTCTTTTCTGAATGGATAGAAAAGGCATGTGAAGATGCCTATTCGGACCAACATCTGTTTAAATCCTATACGTGATGGTGTCTTAGTTAGTTTTCTCTCATTGCTGAGACAAAATACTGGACATCCAAAGTTAAAGGGGGAAAGGTTTACTTAGCTCACAGTTTGTAGAGGTTCTAGGTCATAATTGGCTGAGTCCAGAGAAGAAACAGGTCGTGGCAGCAGAAGACAGGCTAGAGTCTTAAGGGGCTGTAAGGCTGTCATTTTTGCCTCCCTTTCAGCCTTTTGATTTCCCAAGGAGATTTCAGACATGTCTCTTTGGTGTCCTTTACAGTGCATGACTGTGACATGTCTGGGAAGATGGACTGTCCCTAGGTGTTGTAAAATTTCCTGTGCTTTATATATGATTATTTATTTCCAGTAAGACTCTTTCCTTCCAGATTGCTGCATGACCATGTAGCATTGGAAAGGAATATCTGAAGTTGGTATAGATGTTTAACCTTTTCTTTTCCTAAAATCAATGCCCAAGTAAGAACTACCATCTCTGCCTTCTGAGCAGAAGTTCCTGGGGGAAAAGATTTAGCTTTAATGACCTGTTGTGAGCTGACAACTGCATAACCTGACTTTTGATGTCCTTCTTGGACAAAGCTACTAATATCCATGAACCACACCTCCTGAGGATCTAGGAGGTGTAGGCTGCTGATGTCCTATCTGCTTGCATAGATCCAGGAGATTTCTTATTCACAAGAGTAGCTAGACTTTGGGCCAATAAGTATCAATGAATTAGGGTTAATAGTAGTGCAAGTTTTACAATAACCTTAGGGGTGTCTAAGAACATAGCCTGATACTTGGAAAGCCTTCCCCTGTTAACCACAAATAATCTTTAGTCTCCAGAATAGCTTTGATCCAATGGGGAGTCAGAACTTCTAGTCTCTGTCCCAAAGTTGACTTTATAACTTATAACTTATAACTGCTAATAATCACAGGTAGGTTGACTATCCAGCAGCCACAACACCTAATTTCTTTGAAAAGTGTACCACTGGGTGGGATCCTTGTCTTAGAATTTAAGTCAAGACTCGCAAAGTAATTCCTCCTGTTTCTGATACACAGAGAAACAAACTTTTTCTTTCTTTTTTTTAAAATCAGGTACTCCCAGTGCTGGAGCCTAAATAAGGGCCATAATTTATTTCTTTGAAGGAATTATCACTTTTGTCCATTATAGGGGCACAAAATTGGGGCCCCTTTGTTGTTTCATATAAAGACCTTGCCATCAGTCCAAAATTACATAGCCAAATTCTACAAAAGCCTTCCATTCCCAGGAAGGAATGAAGATATTTGGTGGCAGTAGACCCAAGATCATAGATAGGCTGGATGCAAACTCTAGACATCTGTCATTTTCCAGGTATAAGAATATATCCCAGATATTGAACTTTTTGGAGGGATCTCCTGAGTCTTTTCTTTGGAGACTTTATATACCTTCTTTCTATCCACTGACAGTCTGAACAGTGTAATAGATAATTCCTGAGATGCAAATTAGGATTTCATCTACACACTGTAGGATGCTTCCTTGTTCTAGTTTTAAGTTTCCCAATTTTTCCCAGTACCTGAGCAAAAAGGTGAGGACTGACTCAAAACGCCTGTGAGATAACTGTCCAAGTATATTGTTGTTTTGCTCTTGAAAGGGGATTTTCCCATTAAAGGCAAACAGAAACTGAGAGTCTGGATGGAGGGGGATAGAGAAGAATATTTCTTTTAAATCTAAGGCTGAGAACAAATAAGTATCAGCTGGAATTTGGAGATAATTGTATATGGATCTGACACTAGAGGATGGGTTGAAATGACAGCCTCATTAAAGAGGCAAAGGTCTTATCCTGTATTCTCCTGAGGAATTTGCTACAGGGAGAATGGGAGTACTGCAAGGAGACTGAAAAGGTTTCAGAAGGTCTTATTTAAGAAACTTGTCTATGAGAGGCTAGAGGTCTTTACGTATCTTTTCCTTGATTTAGAAACTGCTTTTAGTTAGGAAATTGGCTGGGGTCTTTTAACCTCAGAATTACTGGCATACTTAATTTGTCCTACCAGATATTCCCTTATACCATGCAGCAGTATTTACCTGTTGGCTAACCTGATCAGGGAGACCTGGGTGTAGTCCCAGCAAGTAAAATCCATTTTGACCTTAGGCAGATATGTCCCCAGGTGATGATGGATTCAGGCTCACTCTTGGAAGGCCAGAGTACAGTGCTATTGGCCTCTCCCAGAAATTATTATCTTGTAAAGAAGGGGGTGGCTCGAGGATCAGTGACAGTGAGGATGGCGGGAATTATGAGAGTACCTTGAGCCGGGTAAGGAGAAAAGCCTATCTGCAAAATGCAGGCATAATGATATGCAGAAAGATCAATTTGCATAATTCAATTAAGGTAACAACTGAATTGGTTTTGGAAGCTGCTGATTCAGTTTCTGATATGTAAATTTTTGTGCCCTGGGAACACAAAGCCTCTTTATCTCAAGGCTCATACCCAGCTGACATTCTTGGAGCTGTCTGGCTCTACAATCTTGCTATGTTCATATATTTTACAGAGAGCACTATGGGAGGAAACAGGAGACTGTCTGATGGCTTTAGAGATTACATATCAGTACCTCAGGCCAGCCTTATTTGCAATGCTTAGAGCCCATTGAAGAGAGAAGGAAATACCACAGTCATCTCTGTACATATCAGTATAAGGAAATAAGTTTCAGTACAATCAAAGTCACAACAATTGTTCTGCATTCAAGGGGAGTCTCTCAAATTGTCTCCCACAGCTTACAAGATGGGTGTGGTGGCACACACCTTCAATACTCAAGACTCAAAAAGCTGAGGCAGAAGGATCCTAATGAGCTCAAGGCCAGCCTAGGCTATATAATGAATTCAAGGCCAGCCTGAACTATAGAGTGAGGCCTTGTCTCAAAAATAAAAAATTAAAACATAAAAAAATAGTTTGATAGTTTCCAAAAAAAAAAAATAACGAGTGAAAAATATCACAGAGAAGTTTTCTTAGAAGACTGGGACAGTAACTCAAAAAAGATCACTTACAGAAAAGGAAAAGAAAATGTTTCTGCCCAGGGGAATATGAAAAAAAAAAAAAACTGTGGAGTACACTGGGGACTTGACAGGTGAATAGGCAGGGATGACATCACAAAGACCTACTACAACAACAGGAAAACAAAAAAAGATGTCAACTGCGCTCTACAGGAAAGGACAGAAAAACAAAACTTAGTGTTATCAGTATAACAGATACTTTTGCATGGAACATGCTATTTTCAGGGGTGGAGACTGCCTTGGGTATGACATTTGAAACAAAGGTTAGGTCATATCTGATGTGAAAACGTTGGTTCTATTCTAGGCATTCATTACATAGTCAATATTTTATTTGATTGATATCTTTTTCCCTGCTAAGTGCACATTGTATAGTATAGTTGGAAGCTCCTGACAGAACAGGAAGACAAGAGAGGTGACAAGAAAGGCCTGCCACATAGGAAAGTTAAGCACAGTGTAGGCAAGATGTATGCATGGAGCAGGCAGTCGTCACGTGTGCAGACTGCCTTGATTGTGACAATTGAAGCAATATTATTATTGTAAAAGTTTTTTCATTGTAGTTCATTTAAGAATTTATTTTTGATGTTATCTTTAGGTTTTATAAGCAAGTACACAGCTGATGTAAAAATGTTGATGCTTATTCTAAACATGCAATTCATGTTAAGAATTTAATAACCTGATTTTATTGATATTTTATGTTCCCGTTAGCTCAACATTGTGTGTCATGGTTTATTTTGGTGACCTCCAGGCCTCATGTGTTTGCATTGTGCATTTGTGACTGATTCACTGTCTAGCTTGGATTGATGGTGTCAGTGCTACACCAGCCTAGGGGTGAGGTCAGCATACAATGTAATGGCTGGAAGAAGGCATGTTTCTGTCTCTTGCCAGTTTCCACCTTGCTGTTTGCAGCCGCCATGAACTGCAGCCCCGCCATGCCACCCTGGCTTGGAGCCAACTGAGTACGGACTGAAACCTCCAAAAACTAAGAAATAAACCTTTCCTTTCCCAACTTTGGGCATCAGGTATTTTGTCTAAGCAACGAGTAAAAAATTACTAAGACATTGTGTAATAAAATAGGGACCTCCTGACAAAACACCAAAACCAGCTACAAAAAAGTCAGGAAAGCAAAATGTATGTGCTGCCATTGTAAGTGACATATATGTGGAACATGCTGTCATCATGTGTGCAGACTGCCTTAGGTATGTCATTGAAGATTACTTTTTGTACAGTTCTATTGGTATTTTCATTGTAGTTAACATAGTAATTTATTTCTGCTGGTATTTCTTAGACTTTGGCCCCAAACCAATTGATGCTGAAAATTTTGATGCTTTTTTATAAATATTTGATAAATACTAAAAATTCAATACTTTTTTCCCATTGTGTACTCATTGTTTAATATGATAAAACTCATAAAATTAATAATTCATGACTAAAAGTATTCTAAAAAATAAATGTGGGGGGGATTTAGCTCAATGGCATAAGCACCTGCCTGGCAAGCACAAAGTTGTGAGTTCAATCCCCAGTACCAAAAAAACCCCCAAAGAATAAATGTAGGTATTATACACCCATAATAATGACCTTTTATGACAAAATTGGTGTTAATGCCCCTTAAAGGCATAGTACACTATTTTTACTTTTTGTACAGGAAGAAAGAAAAAGATTCTTTGTCTTGCTTTTCATAAGCCCATATGATCTCTAAAATCAGAGGCTTAGCTCTTAAGGCCAGTTATTTTTTTTAAAAAAAGAAAAGAGATTTAAAAAAAAAAGAAGAAGCCAGACCTGGTGGCATATACCTGCAATCCTAGCACTCAGGAGGCTGAGGAAGGAGGATTGCCATGAATTTAAGACCCATCTAGGCTACATAGTGACTTCAAAGTCAGCCTGGTGAGTTCATAGTGAAACCCTGTCAAACAAACAAAAGAAGATGGTGGCAGCTAGTGACACATGTCCACGCAAAAGTTACATATAGTGATATAAAAGACAAGATGACAACTGGCCAAGAGGCAAGGTAATGTGGTGGCACCCCTGACTAAAACACAAACTGAGAAAAAGTCATTCACAAACTAGGGTATGCAGAGACCAAGCTGGTTTAGCAAAACATACAACAAACAAACATGCAAACAACAAGGTATACCCGTGGGGTAAACACAAGTAGCAAGGAAAACAAAAGAAGTACACCTGCCTCCAAACCTTGGGTACCACTTGGCCTGTTCGTGTCCATCTGCTGCAATGTTTATCATGAGCTGTTAACACACGAGAGCTGTAACACTTGCCATAACAAAAGCACACGCCACATTCAGACATGGCTCGGGATAGAGAAGACTTGCATAGGGTAGCAGCTATCCATGATGGCTGGTAGTTTTTACACCATCCACAGCGCATGGGAGCTGAGGAGAAGTTCTACAGATAGGGTGCTGGCATTGTCCTGGGATCTTGTAATTGACAGGTCCCGCTCATTTCCCAGCCAGATTTGCCACACCCTGTCTCCTATATCAAAACTCCACAAGGAAATGCCACAGGCAAAGCTACAGCTGAGTGACATGGGAAGAGGGCAGGGGCCTCATTCCCAGACAGACGTGGCCCTTTGGGTGAGCATGGGTGTGAAATGGCAGCCTGAGACAAATAGCTCAGTCCTTGAGTCTGTAGGCAGGGAGTGTGGGGGGTGAGGGGCCTGGCACCCAAAGGTTGGGTGAGGTAGACAGTACCCCAACTCTGTTCCATGCCCTCTTATGTCTTATGCCTCAGCTTTAGGCTGGTGACAAGGAGGTTACTCCATCTGGTTCCTAGATGGAAGGAGTCCCTACACAGTATCTGTGGCCTGAGACAGCCTGGGCCTGAATATCAAGGCCCATTCCTGTGGCTGCAAAATCCAGATCTTCAAATCACAGACGGCTTTGTTCCCTGCCCCTAAATTAGCTCCTGGTGGCACTAGGAGTTAAAATGAGAGCCTCTACACTGAGTGACATACTCAGTCCTTTTTACTTTTATTTTGAGATGGGTCTTGCTAAGTCCCTGAGTTGCCCTGACTAGGCTCCAGCTTGTATTCCTCCTGCCTCAGCCTCCCCAAGTGCTGGGACCACAGCATACACTGCCATGCCTGGCTAGGAAGAGCCCTTTGTCCATCTCATTCACTGCTGTACCCAGCTTGAGGACAGCACACACATTTTGCAGAATGTGGTGGGGAGTACAGTCCTGGACACTATTTTTTCCCCCTGTAGTACTAGGGCTTGAACCCAGGGCCTTTGCTCTGAACTACATCCACAGCCCTTTCTAATTTTTTTTTTTTAATTTTGAGATTGGATCTTGCTAAGTTGCTAAATTGCTCAGGCCAGGCAGGACACAAACTTGTGATTCTCTCGCCTCGGCCTCCGAGAGTACTGGGATTACCGGCATGCAATATAACATCCCACACGGCAACCTTTTTTCTTTTAAATACAAAAAAATAATATTGGAATCCATCTGCCTTGGAAAAAATGAAAACATTACTGATTTGACTAACCTTCCCTTTGACACCCTTCTCCCCTTCCCAGGCCCCCTGGGAATAACCCCAGTAGTTGCAACTACTGCTATGGCTTTGGGGTGATCCTTCTGGACCCTATACTATGCATATGCATGGTACAGACATAATACAGAGAGGTGTCTGTGGGTGTTCTTTGACATCAATTAGATCACACTATTCCATTGTTCTTTGAGACAGAGTCTCACCACGTAGTTCAGGCTGGTCTCGAACTCACTGTGTAGTTTAAACTGGCCTCAATATTTAGAGTAGAGCAATATGCAATAAGGCAACTATGGAGAATTTCCTCCTGTCTTGGCTTTGAAATTTAATATTGTTCCACTGTTTTGTTTTGTTGCATTTTATTGTTTTGTTTTATTCCCTTCAAAATAAAAAATAAAAAATGCCTTTCCTGTGAGCCAGTGGTGGCTGTGGGCCAGGAAAAGAACCAAGAAGTCAGCCTGCGCTTCCCCTGAGCCAGCCAGTGTGTGGGCTGGGAGACAAGACAAGACACACACACTCCAACCCCCACAGCACCTCCCACCCATGTAGGGAACCAGCTGATTTGGAGGAATATGAGGTGAGATGATAGCAACTAAAGTACAGAACAACTTAATGCCTATATTGAGTGACTGATTTGCAGGCCTGGGCCAGATAGTCTGAGCATCTGTTTAGAGTATAACAATATGCAGTATAGCAACTATGGGGGATTTCCTTCTGTCTTGTTTTTGAAATTCAATATTGTTTCCACTGGTTTTTGTTGTTGTTGCTCCATTTCGTTTTGTTTTATTCTCTTTAAAAGAATAAAAAAGTAAAAATAAAAAAATAAAGTAGCCTCAAATTCATTGTGATCCTCCTGCCTCAGCCTCCCCAATGCTGGGATTATAGGTGTGCACCACCATGCCTGGCTCTGATAATATTATTCTTATTCTGTCACTTGTGCTTGTCACTTAGCAGTCTGGCAGATGAGCAGACGCTGACCACATCTCCTGCACAGGGATTATTTTAGGAGCTGGAGAGAGCTCAGCAAGCAACACAGATAAGACTCCCTGTCCTCTTGGAGCTTATGTTCAACAGTGAACAACATAAATGAGTAAAACATACGTATGCTAGGCCGTGATGACTTCTAGGGAGCAAAATAGCAGGAAAAGGAAAGAGAGAATGGGAGCTGGGATGAGATGGTCAGGTCCAGACTCACAAGAAGCCCTCAGTGGAGAGATGGAGGGAGCCAAACAGATACCTGCCTGGGCCAAGAGCCTGCCCAGCATGCTGAAGGGACAGCAAGGCAGCTGGCCTCTGCCTGGAGAAGACTGGCTGAGGGGCACACGAGCTGGGGATGTGGACTTTGGCCTTGGTTTTGACAAAGATGGAACTTTGGGCAGTTCTGAGCAGAGCGACACAGCTCAATTCACCTTTTCCGAGGGCCGCCCAGGCTCCTGTGTTCAGACCTGACCTTAGGGGTGGCACAGCGAGGCTGTGGATGAGCCAGATGGGAGACAGTGGGGGCTTGGGGCAGCCCTAGAGTGCAGAGGTCAGAGGTAGTTAGGTCCTGGGTATGTAGTGAAGATAGAGGGGCAGGATATACAGGTGAACTGGCTCCAGAGAGTGAGAAGATGCTAAGGTTTGGGGCTTCAGTGATTAAAAGTATGGCGTTGCCCCCCCCCTTTTTTTTTAACCTAGGTCATTGATCCATTTTATTTATTCATTTATTTATTAAAGTTTTATTAGAACATGTTGCGGTACATAATGATTACATTCCTCATGGGGAGTTGGTCCAGGTACATAACACATCTTAAATTTTTTTTCAGTCTCTTTCTCCCCCTCTTCCATCTCTTGGTCCCCTTCCTTTTTGCAAAATGTACATTTCTTTTTATCTGTCTTTTATTTTGCTCTTTATTTATACTTTGTTTTTCTCATACAAGAGAAACCGTACAATGTTTAAGCTTAGGTGTCATTTGTCTCACTTAACATTATGGTCTCAAGGTGCATTCATTTCTGTACAAATGACCATAAATGCCACATTTTCTTAATCCAATCATCTGCTGATGGACATAGTGGCTGCCTCAAAGATTTAGCTATTCTGCTGCTACAAACATGGATATGTACAACACTGTGATATGACAGCTTTAACTCTTTTGAGACAATATCTGGGAGGGGAATAGCTGGGTCAAATGAAATTTCTAGTTTTAGTTTATGAGAAATATTTATACTGGTTTTAATAATGGTTGTAGTGATTTACACTCACTCCCAAATAATGTAGAAAGGTTTCTTCTTCTTCCCCTCCCCCAGCCTCACCAGAGGCTGTTTACTGTTTACTCTTTGATTTCTTGAAGATGGCCATTCTTTCTTGGGTCAGATGGAATCTCAGTGTTGTTTAATTTTGTGTTCCTCTACTGGCCGACAATGTTGAGCATTTTTTTCATGTATTTATCAGCTATTTGTTCAGTCACCGATTTTAAAATTCAGTTTTTTATTATTGGGGATGTAATTTTTTTGAGTTCTTTGTATATTGTAGATATTAGTACTCTGTCCAGTGAATCATGGGCACAATTGTTTTTCCTGCTTTGTAGGTTGTCTTTTCCCTCTGTTGGTTGTTTCCTTTGCTGTGTAGATTTTAATTTGATATGATCCCATTTATTGATTCTTGATAGTTATTTCTTTTACAACTGGGGTTCTGTTCAGAAACTCCTTGCCTGTGCCTGTGTCTTCAAGAGTTTTACCTACTTTATCTTCCAGCAAATTCAGCATTTCTGTCTTAATATCTAGGTCTCTGATCTATTTTAATTTTTTTTTTTTTTTTTTTTGGTACCGGGGATTGAACTCATGACCGCACACTTGCAAGGCACAAGCTTATGCCACTCAGCTAAATCCCCAGCCCCTGTTTTAATTTTATTTTAGTACAGTACATGGGGAGATACATGGGTCTAGCTTCACTCTTGTGCATATGTGAAGTCAGTTTTCTCAACACCACTTACTTTCCTCTTACTTTGGCTCCTTTGTCAAGTATCAGATAGCTGAATGTGCCTGGGGTTGTTTCCCCACCCTCTGTTCTGTTCCATTGTTCTGCATATCTGCTTTTGTGCCATCAACAGGAGAGATTTGAGGTTATATATGAAAGCAGTAGGGCATCCAGGTGCTTACCAAGGAGGTCATTCATTCTGCAATCTGCAGTTCAGGATGGAAATACTTACTGCAGACAGAAATATGGAAGTGGTCCAGTGCACAGAGGCAAGAACCATGTCCAGTGTGTACCTAAAGCCACAGGTCTGGTGACATCACAAGGAAAGAGTAGGAAAGAAAAGAGATCCAAGAATAGTCCTGAGGGGCCACATCATCTAAAAGTCAAGAGACAAGAAAGAGTCACTACAGACTGTGATCTGTGAGGAAGGAGGAAAGCCAGGAGAATTGGTTGCCCTCCCTGCAGGAGGAGGAAGAAGCCAACTTTCCTAACTGTGGAGACGGGACATGTCAGGCAAGATGGAGGAAACTGATGATTCAATTTGGCAGCAGGAAAATTGTGCACGATCTTACGAACACCTTTGGCAGAAAGAGAGGCTGAAAGCCTGATGGAAGTGTGCAGAAGATGGTTGTAGCAGACAGACAGGAGGCAGCAAGTGTTAGACCGGTGTCGCGAGGAAGACTCCAAGGGCCTCGCTCTCATGTAAAAACAATGGGGTTTTTATTATTCCGTGTACACGGGGTCCTCCAAACAGGTGGAAACGGAGAACCCTGAGTTGGGGCAAGGCTGGTGTTTTTAAGGATGAAAACCGCAAAGCAAGCAAGCATTGTTACAGAAGCCAATCATAGCAGTTAGAGCAGAACAGTTGGTGATTTGTCCATTTGTGATTGGTCAGATCATGAGGGGCGACCAGTGGGTCAGAGTTGATTAACTGTCTTGTTTTGCACAGCTTATTTTTAGGTCACCTAGCTCCTGTGTGGCTTGGTTCTGACATACTTCCCAATCTTGATTAGCATAGTCAGCAGACTTTATCTCTGAGTTTCCTGACATAATTACCTTACTTTAGCACCACAACCTTTCTATTTGTAGAGGGCAACAATGGTTAACATATCAATTGGGTAAGATTTTACAATTCTTTACAGAAGAGAGCATTGATTAACATATCAATCTTTTACCCAGGGGAAAAGGAAGACACACATTTACAGTTACAGGTATTACTATGATATAAACGAAGCTATTTCTGTGAAGAATGTACAATCTAATACAATCTGATGCAATTAACACAATTTGTGACGGGGCTACCGGATAGGGAAGACCCAGGATGTCAGGAGCTAGTACCTCAGGCCTTTGTTTTATGGCCTTTAGGAAGTTAAAACTTAACCTAGTTGGATTTGAAGGGAGAAGGGGAGGGGAAGCAGCAGATGGAACGAGCTTTCTTCGTCTCTTCACAAGTGCACCTGTTTTGAACAGTTTAGAAAAAGCAAAAGATCTGGGTGTGGTAGTGCACACCTATAATCACAGTACTCGGAAGGCTGAGGCAGGAGAATTCCTGTGAGTTCAAGGCCAGCCTGGGCTACAAATGAATTTAAGGGCAGCCTGAATGACATAGCAAGACTGTGTCTCCAAAAAAAAAGAGGTGGGGGGAGTTGGCCACAATGAATGTGATCATTAGGCGCTGCAAATGTGTACTAATAAAAACCTAAAAATTAAAAGAGAAGGTGAGAGATGGTAATAGAGAAACTCATTTTTCTTTTCTTTTTTTTTTTTTTTTTTGTCTTTTTCTTTTTTATCAGTACCGGGGATCCAACTCACGACTGCCTACTTGCAAGGCAAGTGCTTATGCCGCTGAGCTAAATCCCCAGCCCCTCATTTTTCTTTTTTCAATTGGAGAAAAAACAGCATATTTGTATGCTAATAGAAAAGATCCAGCACAGAGGGGGAAATTGGTGACACAAGAGAAAGAGGATGGCTTACTCCATTCAGGCTGTTATTACAAAATATCTTACTCTGGGTAATTTATAAACAATAGAAATTGATTTCTCACAGAATTGGAGACAAAGTATGAGATCATCGTGGCAGTTTCTATGTGTCCTCACGTGGCAGGAGGGGCCAGAGGGACTAGAGTGCTCCCTTCAGTCTCTGTTATAAGATTCCCCCATGAGGAAAAAAGTGCTCTAAAGGATACAACTGCAAGTGTGTTTAAGTGTGTTTAGATAAATGAGCATATTACTGAGATTTTGTTGGATCATTGAACACAACTGTTTGCAGTCTCACTATTTGAATGTCCACTTTGTGCTTTAATCCTGTAACTTGAACAACTATTTCTAAGATGACAATATATATTTTATTAACTAGTGATTTCTTACTTTTTTATTGTAATTCTGCATTACTTGTACCCTTACACTGTTTTGTTTTGTTTTGTTTGTTTGTTTTTCCTTTTAAATAAAATTTTAAAAAAAGATTCCCTCATGATTTAATCACCTCCTAAAGGGCCCACTTCTTAATAGGATCAGTGGTGACTGTGTTGCAGCACATGGGTTTGGGTGGGTAACTGCCAGAGGAAGGCCTTTGGGTAGGTGAGAAGGAATGGGGTAGGATGCAAAACAGTTCATTATAATAACAAGACCTGAAGAAACACAGTATAAAATCTTCAATGCTAAATGCTGGGAAAGCCCTTAGAAGTGATAACACTCTAACCTTCCACATGCAGGGACTGCCCCATGCAGCCCACTAGAAAGCAATGGTCCAGCCTCTACTTCACATCCGCAGTGAGGCGAACTTTCTAAAGTGACTGCATGCTTTGGAAGACCACTATAATGGCACCAATACCAGGCATGGTGGAGCATGTCTAGAATCCTAGCTATTCAGGAGACTGAGGCAAGAAAATCACAACAGGGCCAGTCTAGGCAATTTAGTGCTTTAGCAAGACCTAAACATTAGGAGGAGGAGAGGAAGGGGAAGAGAAAGAGTAAGATGTAGGAGAAGGAGGAGGAGGAGGAAGAAAACAAGAACAGAAGAACAAGTACAAGAAAAAGAGGGGTTGTGGGTATAACTCAGTGTGAAGGCCTTGGGTTTAATCCCCAATACCAAAAGAAAAATAAATAAATAAAAGGTATGACAGCAAAACCTGCCTCTGTCAGTTTCACTGACTAGATCCAGCTCTGTACTCCAGGACTGCAAAGACATTAACAGCAGTTGTCAGCTGGGTGTGGCAGCACACACCTGTAATCCTAGTAGTTGGGAGGTTGAGACAGGAGGGTCTCCATGTATTCAACGCCTGCCTGGGCTACATGGTAAGTTCATGACCACTCTAAATTACAGCAAGATCTTATCTCCAAAAGCAAAACAAAACAAAACAGTAATAGCAGTTGCCAAGTGTATTACACATTTTAAGTACTCTTTGCAGACCATTCTGGAGCCTTGCAACAGCACAGTAAAGAAAGTAGTATCTTACCCATTGCACCAGTGGGCAAACAGACTTAGGAAGTTGAATGACTTACCAAAAGGAACAGGCCTAGTAAGTTGCAGAGCCATGAATTCAGCCAGGGGCTCCTGAGTCCAAAGTCTTGTCCTCCAGCTAAACATCCCCAATGCTTACAGTCTGTCTCAGTTACTTTTCTCGTTGCTAGGACAGAATACCTGACACTCACAAGTTAAAGGGAGAAAGGGTTAGTTGAGCTCAGTTTGTAGAGATTTCATTTCATAGTCAGCTGACTCCGAGGCAGGGTGGCATGGTATAGGACATGGTAGATGAAAAACAGTCCACAGCAAGGCAGGCAGCAGGCAGCAAGTCTGCTTTTCCCTTTCATCCCATCCAGGCCACAAGCCTCTTGGATGGTGCCGCACATAGCCAGGGTGACTTTCTCATTATTCACACTCACAACTGTGCTAAAACACTGGATTCATTTAGTACCTCATACTCTTAATCCTGCATCACACACCCTAGATCCAGCCAGCTCCAAAAAGTCCCACCTATGAGCAAATGAAGTTTTGGGAGACATCTAGATACAAGCCATAACACAGCCATTTATCACAGGGAGCCTCATCCTACCTATCACTCCATAGGTGGGCTCTAAGCCCCGAGGACCAGATTCCAGGTGCTGCTGGGTCAGGCCTGTGCAGAGCAGGCCTTCTGAATCCTCACCCTGGACACTGTGCTGCCATCCCTGCAATGTGGAATTGAATTTCCATCTCGGGAATGAAGCCTCATCAACCTGCTGGCTTACTATTCCTTCACCTACAAGTATGAATAATTTGCATATGTGTGTTTGGTCTATTTTGTTACTTTGCACAATTGTCGGTCCCCAGGAGTGCTGAGAGACAAATGTTATAGGAGCACAGAAGGAGAGGTGCGAGGAGATAACTCCAACATTTAATTATCCTTCAAAATGTATGGGGCCTGGGATTTAGTTCAGCGGCATAAGCGCCTGCCTGGCAAATGTGATGTTGTGAGTTTGATCCCTAGTGTAAAAAAAATGTGTGAGGAAGTGCAAAACCCACTCAGCTGCCCGGACCAGGCAGGTGGGCCCTATTTGTCTTTGGAAAGAGCCCCTCCCTGTGAATCTTGATGAATGAAACCGTGTTGAGCCCTTGCATCCACATGGATTCCAGCAGCTCTGAGCATCTGGCAGAGAGGAAACAAATCAAATGACTGTTCTTCCCAGGCCACTCTTGCCAAACAAGCTGCTAGGGGACCCTAGCACAGAACTCCTGACAGCGCCAGCTGGCTGACTGACATGGGTGGCCAGGCCAAGGTCGCTTCTTCCTTGAGCCTTAATGGAGCAGCCAACTTCCTTGACAAGTAGTCCTGAGCTGTAGGCATCAGGGTCTTAGGGTACTTAGCAGGCAATTGACCTTGATCCTTCAATTGGCCCAGCAAGGCCAGGCAGGACTTTCTTCAAGGCATTGGCAGCCAGTGTCACAAATGCCAGATACGGCACACAAATTCATTAGCAATGGCACCAGGGCCAGCTGTATTGCTCTCTTCTCTCCCCTGATGTTTGTGGGCACCGGAAGAACTGACCTAAGCGCAGTGTCTTCTCCTTGTGGCGATCTGCCTGTCTCTGTCTTACAAGTGTTGCCATTACAGGCATATGTCACCATGCCTGGCACAACTGATGAGCTGAACTCTCACCACATTCTGCCCATTTCAAGTATGACAGCCAAATGTGGAACATATCTGTAATGCCAGCACTTGGGAGGCTGAGGCAGGAGGATCACCATGTGAGGCCAGTGTAGGCTGCCTAGTGAATTCAAGGTCAGCCTAAACTGCAGAGCAAGACCGTATCTCAAAAAAAAAAAAAAAAAAAAAAAAAGAAAAAGAAAAAAAGGAAAACAGAGAGAGACAGAACAAGTTCAACTCCCATTCCTACTCTGAGCTCTTATTCAGTCCCATCAGAGATGAAAAATAATGAATAAATTGATCCTCATAAGGAATCAGCCAAAAATTAAAAAGAAAAATATCAGGTTGGGGATTTAACTCAGCGGCATAAGTACCTGCCTTGCAAGCACGTGTTTGTGAGTTCAATCCTTGGTACCGATTAAAAAAAAAAAGAAAATATCAAGAAAGCTATATAAAGAGTCCCACTGCTGTTCATAATAAACTCACTTTAATTTGCTGTGAGATATTAGCTAATATCAGTTTGAAGCCATCAAAGGTGAAGCAAAATCTCTGTAATCTAAACACCCAGACAATGGATGCTTAACTAATCAATGGCAGTAGGCATTAAGATGGTTACTTTTTGTGGCCCATGTGACACATGTCTGCAAATCCTTTGATACCCCTACTTTGAGATGAGGTCCCTTCCCTTGAGTCCAAGTGGCCATCAGAGTATGGCAGAAGAGATGTTGCCTAAGTTCCAAAGCTGGGTCACAAACCATATGGAGAGAATACCCAGAAGTGTTCTGCCCAGCAGCCTCAGCTGAGGTCACAGTCAGTAGCCTTCTTCGAATGAGAGATATAAGAGCAAAGACACTTCCAGAACTCTACCTCTTCTGGTTTAGATCTCATGTATTCAGAGGTGGGGCGTTTGGAAGGTGATTAGATCATAGGGGTCATGTGCTCATCAGTGGATTAATCCGCTGATGAATTTACAGCTAAATTCACTGTTAGGCAGGGCTTCGTCAGAAGAGGCGGTCACGGGGGCATGACCAGGAAGGCTGCATCTGCCTCCCCAGTGTCTCCCCTCACTCTCTGCTTCCTGCCCACCATGGGCAAAGCATGTTCTCCTTTGTCCTGTCCTTCTGTTATGTCAGCCAACCATGGACTGAAACTGTGAGCCAAAATAAATCTCTCCTATGAATTGTCGGGGTCTGGCACAATGTCTGGTGGGGGAAAAGTCAACTAAAACATACTCTCAAGCTGTCAATTGACCCTCCCAATGTTGTGTCTTTCCAGCCAACATGCCAGACACTGCTAAACAGACACAAGACTTCTCCATGTGCCCTATCTCCATATCTCATCTTCAGGGTCCTTGAGCATCATAGAGTGACTAGTCTTCACTGCTAAGTTTTGGGTTGGTTTGTTACACGGCAATAGGAACTTGAGAGATGATGACTGAGAAGGGTCACAAAGAGGCCTTCTGTATTGTATACTATGATTCTTCATTTGGGTGTTGGTTACACAGGTATGTTCCTCTTGTACAAATCTGTCAAGCTATCCACTCTTGGGACTTGTATACTTTTTCTGTATGTATGTCAGTCATCATTCTTAAAACTTACATTTAAAAAAAACCCTAGGCATTTAGAACATAAAGACCAATCTCTACTATGTTTTCAGCAATGTTTAAAATCATGTGTAGGCTGGGGGTGTAGCTCGGTGGTATAGCACTTGCTGAGCATGTATCTGAGGCCCTGGTTTCCAGCACCCTCCAAAAAAATCATGTTATTTTTCAATATAGGACTTTATTAGAGCTCACCAAATGTGAAGATACGTGCCTCATTTGAAGTCTGGTATGTAGTAACCAAAAAAAGGTCACTGATTCCTTTGGGGAAACACTTGTTTTTCCAATCAGTCAAAACAATCCATATGCAACAATGTGGTAACAAACTAAAAAGCATCCATTTGTCAGAAAAAGGCATCTAGAAAATGTTGAAGATTTGAACAAACAGTATTGGAATAAATGATATACCGTAGGAAGTTTTCTGTATCCTTGGATAAAACATTTCTGACATTTTCAGTTTTGTATTTGCTAAATTTTATTTCAAGGATGAAATACTTAAAGAACTAGTTTTATAGGCTATAGAAGAAAAAGGAGGAGATGTATTTTGATCAGCAAATGAGTGTTTTTTTAATACAGAAAAACTGAAAATACAGATTTTTTAATACTGATGAAATGCTGCTCTGACAGGAATTTTTTAAGGTGGATAGATTGCAAGATGAGTTTACTGAGAAAGTTGGTGAGCTATTTCAGCAAAGATACTGAAAGCTAAAATACACAAAGTGCTATTAGATTAATTAATATGAGTTAAAAACAAGACTTTAGATATACAGTAAAACATTTAAAACACTAGAGTTTATAAACCTGCAAAAGTTTTCAAAAGCCAGCTGTGGGAGCATATGCTTGTAATCCTAGCGCTCAGGAGGCTGAGGCAAGAGAACTGCCATGAGTTCTAAGCCAGCCTGGGCTGTATAGAGAGTTCAAGGCCAACCTGGAATACATAGTAAGACCCTGATCTAAAAAGCAAAAGAAAGAAAAAAACTTTTCAACTGGGTGTGCTGGTGCATGCCTATAACCAGTCCTGCCTAAATAAACAAGCAAACAAACATAAAAAGGGTTTGCAACAGGCGTGGTAGCACATGCCTATAGTCCCAGCACTGGGGAGGCTGAGGCAGGAGGATTGCCACAAATTTATGACCAATTTGGACTACATAGTAAGCTCAAGGCCAGCCTGCAAGACCCTGTTTCAAAACAAACAAATAAATATTCATTAAAAAACCAACCCTTCCTCCTAATAAATAAATATATAAATAAAAAATTTAAAAAAGGATTTGGGACCTAGCTCAATGGTAAAGCTCTTGCCTACCATATGAGAGGCCCCTGGATTCAATCCCTAGCACTGACCAAAAATAAAAAAAAAAAAAAGAGAAAAGTATACTTAACTTCTCAGCAGTCCAGTCAGGTGTGGTGGTGCACGCCTTAAAGCCCAGC
This sequence comes from Cavia porcellus, assembly GCF_034190915.1. Taxonomy (NCBI): domain Eukaryota; kingdom Metazoa; phylum Chordata; class Mammalia; order Rodentia; family Caviidae; genus Cavia; species Cavia porcellus. The sequence continues at coordinate 80,840,690 of NW_026947486.1, forward strand.
ATTTGGGAGGCTGAAGGAGGATTATGAGTTTTAGCCAGCCTAAACTACATAGGTGTTGGGCATGGTGGCACACACCTGTAATCTCAGCACTCAGGAGGCTGAGGCAGGAGAATCACTGCAAGTTTGAGGCCAGCCTGGGTCACATAGTGTCTTCCAGGCCAGCCTAAACTAGACAGTACGACCCTGTCTCAAAAGAACCAAAAAAAACCCCCACAAAAAACAAAAACAAAAATCATTTTTAAAAACCCAAAAACCAAACTACACAGCAAGAGTCTGCCTCACCAAAACTATAATAAAACACACCCAGTGCAGTTCTTTAAGCTAAAGCTTATATTTTAACAATGAGTGAGAATGCAGTGTTACTGCTTTAATCTCAGTACAGAGAGAAAACATTTGGAAAATGAATGCTCATGTTTTCATTGTTATATAATTTTGTGCCAAAAGTGATGTAAGGAGAATATTTAGAAAGCATCCCATATCCTCACACTTAAAAACTTGAAAAGGAAAATTCCTAATTTACTTTAAAGTCTTGCAAATGTAGAGTTGTTGTGCATTTCAAGACATTTGTTAAAACAAAAAAAAAAAGTAACAACCGCTGATTGGTTTGCAACAACAAACATCTGACAGCCGAAAAGGTGAAGTTTAATCAACTGCATTTCATCAAAAGCCCTTGCATAACTGGTAGGTGAAACTGACTAATGAGAGTCATAACAGGGCAAGCCCAGCCAAGAAAATGTTCTTCCATTTGGAGCTGTGAATCTTCTGAGATCTCATATTTCTCACTGACCCACAAAGTGGAAAGGAATTAAGAAACATGCCTTCAAAACAAACAAGCAAACAAACAAACAAAAAAACCCCACCCTGGCTTCAAGCAGCAATATTGCAGTGTTTAACACGAGATTTAAAACAATGAAGCATATCAATCGTGCTCTTGTGAAAAATTATTAGTGATAACATTTTAATCAATACCTCAGTAGGCTGTTTTTGGCTTTTTATGGCATTAATTGAACCTCCTGCCTTCACACTGAGTTATATCCCAAGACCTGGCTTTTGAATTTTTTATTTTGAGACAGGGTCTTGTTAAATTGCTAAAGTACCTGGGCTGGTCTTGAACTTGTGATCCTGCTGCCTTGACCTAGGATTACAGATGTGTGTCACTGCATCTGGTTTTTAAATTTTTGTACTATTGCAGTGGCAAGCAGAAATACCAAAACAATACCCAGGATTTGAAGGCAGATTTATTTATGTCGAGGGGAACTGACTGGGATCATTCATGAAATATCCGGCCCTGATCTCTGGTTGTCTAAGGCTTGTATGAGATAAGCAAGCTGGAAGTACAGAGGCAGGATGGCTTGTCAATTGGAAATTGGTTCTTACAATATGCATCACAGTGATCAGCCATTTCTAAGAAACAAAAGGAATGGGAATTGGATCTGGAACTATTACCTGGGCGACTAAGGGACTGAAATATACTGGCTGGGGGGCCATTTTCTTTACACTATATGCCTTAGAAAAAATGTACATTATCAGGCTAGGGGTGTTTCTCAAGGACAGAGAACTTGCTTAACATGCATGAGGACCTCTTTTTGATTGCCAGCACCACAAATAAAAAAATAAGTTCTCTTAAAACACGCTTTAAACTGGTTGTGGTGGTAATCCCAGTACTCTGGGAGGCTGAGGCAGGAGGACAAATTGGAGCCCATCCTGGGCAACTTAGTGACTTAGTGAGACCCTGCCTCAAAAAAAAAAATAAGAGAAAAAATATAAATAAAAGAAAGAGAGAGAGAGACAGACAGACAGACAGAGACAGAGACAGACAGAGAGCGAGCTGGAGACAGCTCAGTAGGAAGGACCTGGGTTCAATCGCCAGTTACCAAAAACAAACAATCATGCTTCACATCATCTGTAGTCTTCATCTTGCCAGATTTGTCATCCTTCCACCTGACCAGGGTGGAAAGTTCTTGATTCCCTCAATTTTTTGAGGAGTGGCTATGGGGTGCACAGAAGTGCAGACTGGAACTGCCACAGAGGCTCTTGGCAATTTTCAGGATATGCACAAGCTTTTGTGACCATTAGCACTAATTCTGGAACATTTTCAGCACCCCAAAAGAAACCCATATCCAACATTGATAGCAGTCACTCTTTATTCCGCACTCCCCATGCCTGCCTTGAACCACTAACCTACTTTCTGTCCTTACGGATTCCCTCTTCAGGCCATCTCACGTCACAGAAATCAGAAGAGTATCTGACTTCATTTACCACATTTTTCAAGGTGTATGTAATTTGTAACATATGTCAGTATCTCGTTTCTCTTTTTTAAACAGTATTGAAGACAGAACCAAAGGCCTTGTGTATCACAGATGAGGGCTCTAGGGCTGAATGACACCCAAAGCCTTTCATCCCTTTTTATGACCAAATAATATCCCATTGTGTGGACGTAATGCATTTCATTTTATCCGTTCAGGGATACTGATCTGGGCATGATAGACATTTTCTGTCAGTCAATTTTCTGTTGCTCTAACATGATACTTCAGACTAGGAGATTTAAAAAGAACAGGGGTTTATTATGGCTCACAATTCTGGAGTCCAGGCAGTCAAAGCTCACCGTATTGGCATCTGTTTAGCTGCAACTCATAGCCTCATGCTGCTTCAAGTCATGGCAGAAAGTGATGGAAGGTAGGCATGTGCCAAAGAAAGAAACACAAGGGACAACCTTACTTTAGAGCAACCTGCTCTCACGTAACTTGAGAGCCTTGGAGAACAAGAACTCCCTTACTACAGTACAGGGAGAATTAACCCACCCTAGGAGAATGCCATCTACCCATTCATGAGGGCTCCATCCCCTTACCCAGCTACCTTCCACTATGGCCTACTTGCCAGCATTTCCACACTGAGGAGTTAAGACACTCAAATCACAGCTGGGCACTGTGGCTGCTCTTGCCTTTGGACCACTATGACCAATGTTACTGTGAATAGCTGTGTGCCATAATGCAGGTGTAATGCTTGGCTCAGGGCCTGCCATCACCCAAGTGATCAACAAGCAGTAGGCCGCTGTTAGCATTTTTTAAGTCAACACTATACTGGGTGATCTGGGTCACAGGCTGCCTGGATGTCAGAGATGGAAGGCAGAAGTCACCAAGGACAACACTCACGGTAATTTTGCTGAGAGCTATTCCTGTCAAGGCAGTATGACAGAGACGCCAGCACAGATATTCTACTGACTGTCACTTTGGAGCCATGTGGCCCCGTGGTAGGTCATTCAAACCCTCTGTGTGTTAACTGGATATAAATACTGGCTTCTGTATATATCTCACAGATTTGCGGCCTGGGTCAAAAAGAGATCATGAAACACACCAAAGAGTGAGGTACAGTGTTGCCAGCTCATCACTCAGCAGCTGGGAGGCACAGGTGGGAGGATGGCTTGAGCCCAGGAGCTGGAGAGCAGCCTAGGTAACATAAGGAGACTTTGCCTCAATAAACTAACAAATAAATCAACGAGAGAACATGCTGGGAGTATTGTTCCAAGTCTTATGTATTACTGAAGCCAACCGTTCTCAAATAAAGAAGCACTCAATAGCCTCCTTCCCTCTCCTGATGGTTCACATTCTGTTCAAGACGACATCTGGGCTTTCTCACCACAGTCCTTGGCTGTGGTATCACCTTTCTCGCATTTACTTAAGGACCAGAGATTAGCAGCCTGGTCAAAGGCAGAATTCTGATTTCACATCAGCAAAGGGTCTGTGGTTCCTCTTTCCTCCGTGGTGAAGCTTCCGCAGTCTTTCTGGTTTTCTCAAACGCTACTTGGTCTGAGCGCCCTCTTGCGTCTCCACGTGGTAATACTTTCGGCCTTTTTCAGGATGTGGCATTCTTTTCATCACAGTATCAAGACAATATGTAATGGAAAGTTTTTCTCCTCACACTTCAGGGCCCAGATTTGACCGCCGAGCTCCAATCAAGCCGTTGCTTTGTGAGTTTTAGGCAGGTTCCCTGCTTCCACTGAGGCCTAAAGATTTCCCACGCACCCTCTCCCTCCACCCAGTGAATCTGAACAGCTCCAGTCACATGGTTCACATGTCAGCTTGGTCCCACCACCTTTATATTCTAAGCTTATTCAGCTCTTGTGATAATTTTTTCTAATGGGTACCTCAGATTTTACTGAAGGAATAGGGGAGACAGCAGTTCCAAAGAACTCGGCAAGAGTTTTTAAAGTGTTTACTAAATACGACTTGCTCTGGAACCTAAGAAAAAGATATCCAAAATGACAGGTCCTGAAGCAAAGCCCTGACACTTTGGATAGGCAAAATGGCAACTGGAGACAGCGACATATGACAGTGTACATACACATGCGCCCGCCATGCTCAAGCACATACCAGGGGCATTCTCTGTCGCTGAAAATCAGATAGGATGAGCAAAGGTCCTTGGAGGAAAGGAAACTCACATGTCATACCTGGAATCTCAAGAATGTGCCTCATTCTGGTCAGGACCAAGGACACTGGAAACCTGAGGGATTGGCTTCCCATGTTCCATAAAATGCCTTCATGCCTCGTGGGCACTCATGAAGTTTTCTGAATCAAAGCTCCACTGGAAAACCACATTGATGGCCTTTGGCTTTACTCAACGGGCATGTTCCGGGGAAGCTGCATATAATTTTTTACACATCAATTATATTCCCCACCAACTCCCATAAGATTTCTGAGCTATTCTCTTTCGAGACTGATTTTCAAAGTACATTTAACAATTGAGCCTTAAATTTCTCTTCCCCTGTCATCCTAAAATTCCAGGATTCATAAATAAACCCAGAAAGCTATTAGAGCAGCTGCTATTTGAACGAAACACTAGGTATTACCATCTGCAATGCTAATATCCACTCTACATCCAGTGGTTTAGAAAGCCATTTGCAAGGATTTGAGGGATTTTGCACATTCTCTTGCAGGAGAGTAGCCCATGGAGGAGGATAGGAGTGTAGCTCAGTGTTAGAGCACTTGCCCAGCACACACAAGGTCCTAGGTTGCATCCCCAGGACTGAAAAAGGTGTGTAAGACAAGAGGTAGCAGATGATTTGGGTGACACCTGAGTTGTGAGTTGCTACTATCCCTTCAGCCCTCTGTTTCTCAGGTTCAAGTAGTAGAGTACTATGCAGGGGCCCAGTGTATGCAGCTAGCCACCTAAAGTAAAAAGCACTTGCTAAGTAAAAAATGAAATGGGTTGCTAGGCACTGTGGCTTTGCCCTTTGGCAACAGAGTCAGGCAAGGACACGCGCGTCATGGGGCTGTGGCACTGGTCAGGTGATTTGCAATCTTTGAACTGGAACTCCAGATATTACTGCTGCTAATAGGAAGGTGAGTGGCAAGGAAAATTAACAGTCTAAGCAGCTCTCCATCCTCCATTCTGGCATTTTATTAATTTTTTTTTTTTTTTTTGCTGCAGCTGTTTGTATATTCTGGAAGTGTGAGTGCATGTGTGTGGTTTGATGTTTACAGATTTGGGGTTGCAGAGGGGAATTTCCAGAACAACGGAAGTAGCTGCTTGTCAGTTGGGGCTCATTTTGAAAATGAAAGCCTGAAAGCTTGGGGCCCACTCTGGTTCCTCCAAAGTCAGTAAAGGCTGGCAGGTGGCTTTGGCCTGCTGGCTCTAGGAAAAAAAATCACTTTTTAAATTTTTATGAATTGACAAAATATACAAGTTGCTTTTAGCATCCTGCAGATTCAGTCTGAGGCAAGGATATGTGAGTAGACTTGGGGGCTCCAGCTACGTATACACTCCTCCAACACACATGTGCTCAATTTCCCCAGGCTGCCAAGTTAGAACACGGTAATAAGTAATTCTTTTGCACCTACTAGTTTATACGTTTTTTGTTTTGCTTTGCTTGTTTTTAAGACAGGGTCTTGCTATGTAGCCCAGGCTGCCTCAAACTTGTGATCTTCCTGCCTCAGCCTCCCAAGTACTGGGAAAGAATTTACAGTTTGACACATCAAAGCAATGAAAGAGAAATAATAGAACACAAGGGTATCTATGCAGGCTGCCAAAGGAGCAGTAGAACAGAGGGCTAGGGAAGGAGAGGCTGACTCCCAGCTGGGGTAAACAGGAGGGTGACTGGAGAAAGTAGGCACAGGCCAGCCTTGGGAGGCAGCGAGAACTCCCCTGGACAGAAGCTGCAAAGGAGGGTATTCTGGGGAAAGAAGGGCAAGGAAGTTGTCTTCAGGTTAGGGCAGGTTGAAGTTTGGAGTTTAGCATTTGTGTGAATGATTTGCATTTCACAAACCTGCCTTGAATGTCAATTCCTCGAGACCAGAACAAAGGCTACCTTGTCAGCTGGCCTGCTCTACTATGTGCTTCCTGCTGGGTGACCTTGGACAGGTGTCCTAACCTCTCTGCAAGCTGAGATTTGTAATGACACTCAGTTCCTAAAGTCAGCGGGAAGATTACATGAATTAATACACAGACAGTGTCAGGTGCATAGGAAATATTCATGAATGGATTACAAATGCATAACCTGTCGTGAAGGAATGCTCAAGATACTTAAGGCTGTTTCCAAACTTGAGGACCAAGGAGGAAAAGTTTCTGACACCTTCCACCACTGGGCCCCCACCTTCTCTGGTCCAGACTTCTCTAGGCTACTTACCTCTGCCTCTCCGACAATCATCTTCCTAGCAACTTTAATCACAACTGGGTCTCTTCCTGGCTCAAATCTTCTATGGCTCCATTGCACTCAACATGGTAAGGAGCAGGTGACAAAACTACGGTTTCGTGAGGAAAAAAAAGAACAAAGAGGGGGCTGGTATTAAGAGTAGAAAGGTAAAATATCCTCCTTAAAAACAAAAAAGTAGAAGCCCTGAATTTGCAGAATCAGCAGGTGCCTGGGGAAACAGCAGGACCACATCACCACAGAGGGCAGAAAGATCCCTATAGTGCTAGCTCAGATTCACTGCAGCCAATTTGGGAAAGCTTACAAGGGAGGAGAGAAGGAAAAGCTGAGCCTACAGGCAGGAGCGGCGGGGCGGTAGGGGAATACCCCCTCTCAGTTCCTCGCGAGGGCTTCAGCCAGGACTCTGGGATCTGGTTTCTCCGCGGGAAACTCTGGGCAGCACCGGTGCTGCGAAGAGGTCAAGGTCACCCAAAGGGCGGGGCAGATAAGCCTGAGTCACCTACTGCAGACAGGTTGTTTCACCGATTGCCAGGCGCAGGACGAAGGCTGCCTGGGGACAAAGTGCAGGGAGATTCCCGAAGAGATAAGAGGGGAGGGCGAAGGAAGGGGGTGGAGCGAGCGCCCGGGGCTCGAAGATCCGGCGCTGTGAGGCCAGCTCGGCCCGCCCCGCGGGGAGGAGGCGCCCTAGAGCCTCTTTACCCCAGCCTCCGCCGGGATGCTCAGGACGCCCGCCGAAGAAAACTCGGCCCGCCCCGCGGCGGAGGCGGGGCCGCCCAGCTCACCTGGCTGTTGGGGCGAGATCGCCGGCAACCTGGGACAGCTGCGGCCACGGTGATATGAGAGGCACTGGAGAAGGGCTCGCCTCGGGGACTCGGCTGGACCTCCTGGACCTCCACGCCCCCCACCGCACGCCGGGCCCTCCCCTAACTCGCTCCCTCTCTCCGCCTCCCCTCCTCGGCGCCCTCCCTTCGAGAGCCCAGTTGCTCAAGCTGCTTCCTTCCCCACCGCTAGCGCCAGTTCCTCTCCCGGTGGGGCTCGGGAAGGGCAACGAACGCGCGACGTCGCGGAGGCAGCCGCCAGACCATGGCCCAGCTCCGAGGGGCCGCGGACCCTGCGCCCCAGGCCTCCCTCGCGCCCACCCCGCAGCCGCGCAGCTCGAGAGTGGACACCGGCAGCCTGGGCAGGTACCGGGGTGCCGCCGCCGCCTCCCGGGAACCCCCCTTCCAGGGCTTGCTGACGCTCTCCGGAGCAGGCTCCGGGCGCCGGCGGGGGCCGCGCAGGGAGCTGTCTGGGCCGCAGGGGGCGGCTCCCGCCGGGCGGCTGTCTGAGGAGCGCGCTGAGGAGCCGTCCCCGAGCGGGTCCGGTGGCAGCGGGCTGTGCCTGGAGCCGCGGGAGCACACGTGGATCCTGGCGGCCGCCGAGGGCCGGTTTGAGGTGCTGCGGGAGCTGCTGGAAGCGGACCCTGGGCTGCTCCTGCGGGGTGACCCGGTCACGGGCTACAGCGTGCTGCACTGGCTGGCCAAGCACGGCCGCCACGAAGAGCTCATTCTGGTGCATGATTTCGCCAGGCGCAAGGGACTGCCGCTCGACGTGAGCGCCGCAGGCAGCGGCGGCCTCACGCCCCTCCACCTGGCAGCACTGCAGGGCCACGACATGGTTATCAAGGTGCTAGTGGGAGCCTTGGGAGCTGACCCCACGCGCCGCGACCACAGCGGCCACCGGCCTTACCACTACTTGCGTCCCGACGCTCCCCAGAGTCTGCGGGAGCTGTTGGGGGCGGAGGACTGGGAGCTGGTGCATGGCAGAGACCCCCACAACACCAACAACAACAGCAGCGGCGCCGCTGCATGGCCGCTGCGACGGACCCCGAGCGCTGCGGGTGCCAAAGCCGTGGAGACTAGCAACAGAGCGGCGACCCCACTGGCCAGAGTGAAAGACGCCACGGGCAGCCGGGTGGCGCAAATCCATGGCCTCTTCCGCCATCTGTTCCCCTTCTTCCAAAACCGTTGAGGGTGACAGTGATTAGAGAGCTAGAAGTGGCGAGGCCTCATCCTCAGCAGGTTCTGACACCAAAGAGGCGCCTTTGACTCAGCTTGCACCTGTGAGGTGTAGACCTCGTTGGCCCAACTCGGGTATCTGTTCCAGGCCTCTCAAAGACGCCAGCCAGAGGGACCCGGAGACTAGGGCAGCCCCTAACGGAGGGAGAGCCCAGGATCAAGCCCAAAAGGTTCCGGACACCAGTTAGGAACAGAGACCTAGTCCTGCTGAGAGGAAACACCAGTAGCCATTTCTGAGCCCGGCAGAAGCACTGGTTTATTGGGAAGCATTCACCAGAAGAACAAGTTAAAACTGTAAACCACTGGTGCAAAGGAAATGGCCCACTGACTGCCCAACTCTGCCCTTGTTGAGTATCACTGCACAGATGGTTAGCTCCCGGTGATGGGTGTGAGGCTACTCATGCCTTCCTGCTACCGTTTTGATATATCACAGGTGACTTCTTAAGTATATTAAAGTGCAACCGTTTCTCCTTTCACGTGACAGGAGTGCCTTTTTTGTCCTTCTTAATGACAGGGGAAAGCTGCATATGTGTGCAGGGAAGAGGTCACCAACCCAACCAGGCCACAAGCGAGAGATCCAGACTCCAGGGGTGATTCTCAGACCAAATGGCCAGAACTGTACCCTAAAGAAGTTGTCTCCTCCTTGCCTCTAGTAGAGACATGCAGTTCACTTGTCTTCCGAGCTCTTTGGCCTGTGAAAGTCTCATCCTAGAAGAATTATGTAGAGGATCTAGGGGTGATAAGTCTCTTAATTTTATAATCTCTGATATTGCATGATGTCCTGTGATTTATTTAAATTGTGCCCTGCAGTGAGACACACCATCTGGTACTTTTTTTTTTTTTTTTTGCATGATAGAGCTTTTGTCATCCACATTTTTAAAAACAAAATTAATACACATTTTGCAAAACTGCTTCCCTTCAGAAGTAGCATGAATTAAATAGAAAGGGTTAACAGCCTGAAAGGAAGGAAAAACAGTTGGTGGCCAGTGATCCATGCTGCCTTAGAAAACACTGCGTTTTTAACATAGAAGGTTCAGGACTGCCTGCCTATAATCCCATTTACGCAGGATACTAAGTCAGGAGGATCACAAATTCAAAACCTGGACAATTTAGCAAGACCCTGTCTCCAGTTGCTAAAGATTTTTAAAGGGCTGGGTATTTAGCTCCATGGTAGAGCACCTGAGTTCAATCCCTAGTATCACAATAAGTTAATGAGCTAGCACTGTCTGGCAGCTTGAATAGCACTTAGTGGATTGTTGTGTTGCCTAGTCCTTGAACACTGGAGAAACTGAGTCATTACATCCCAGAATCTCCATCCTAAGCTGCCTCAGCCAGGTTTGCATCTCTGCCTAGTGGGTATGTGTTCCCTTTTGCTGGAAACATTCCTGGCTTTTAATAACCCATTATGAGGTTCTTCTCATTCATTCAATGATCCAAACCCTTCTGATTCCTGTTTTCAGGCTGCCCAGTATCTCCGGGAACCACACCTTAATCATATTTACACAGTGTAATGGACTAATTCGTTTTTTTTTAGATAAACTTTTCTTTGGTGGCTGACTCAAAGTAGGGAACACAGCAGTATACTGAGTGCTACTGAAGTTACCAGGATATTTACTGTGGTACTAGGGATTGAACCTAGGGACAGGGTAGGCAAGTCCAAGCTTCTGTTATTTGGCATTGGTATGTGCCAGTAGCCCTCTTTACCCCTATGCCCATTCTACAGATTTAGGGCTGTGGTCTGTGTTTCACATCCTCCCCCTTGAAAGCTGCCTAGGTGGACAGGGCTTCCTGCCACAGGGCTACATTTGTGGGCTCCTGGCTTGGAAGAAGACTGGCAGGTTGGCATAAGCTAAGCTTTCAAAGGGCACTCACAACAGTAGTCTTCTCTATACAGGAAAAGTTGGAAGTTAAGCACCTTTACTGTTGGCAGATTTGGGGACCAAAAATAACTATCTACCTTGTCCTTTCCAAAATGAAAAATCAGCTAGAAGATTTGAAAACGCCTTATAACTTTTAATGTTTTTTTCCTGTAGTCAGCTATTCTTCCCCACAGATTTTTTTTCTCACCACATGATACTGCCTACCCTACCTCCTCCATGTAAAATTGAGGTCTGGCTGCAGGGGACAAACTCCCATGCTGAAAACTCCCCCTGCCTAACATCAAGCGATTGGCATTTCTGGTATGCTTTTGAGGCAAGACTGGTATGCTCACCCCAAGAGAAAAAGCAAATTCCCTGAGAAACTGCTTACCAGGGGAGCGAAGTGGAGTTGAGCAGATGGGGTAAAACTACATTTGAGTGGTGCACCCTGGGCCAGAGATGGGACAGAGGCAAGGCCCTGACATGTAAGCAGGCAGGTTGGGGTAAGAGGTGCTGAGGACACACCAAGGTCCCGAGTAGGACCCAGGCTCAGCAGATGTGCAGGAAAGGCTTTCCAAGGATGAGGAGGAGCTGACTAATGATTGTAGCAAACACTGGAACCGTAAGTCAGCTGGTTTGGTGAGAGCCGGGGAGCGGTTAATGGCAAGGCTGAATAAGCTGACAGGCTCCAGATCACACTAAAAGGAAAACACAGATTTTAGCAAAAGGTAGTTGGAGTCATGGAAGGTTTCTGAGCCAAGTAACTGATGAGACTTTGGAAAGACACCCTGGCAGTCACTTGGAGGGTGAATATGCCAGGGAAGAAACGAGATCAGTGTGTCATAGGCAAAATGACTGTGCAGCAGTATTCCAAGAAAAGTCAGGCTTCCACCTGGACATTTCAAAGACCCAGATGAGGGCAGCCTCCACACTGCTCTGTCTCCTTCAAAGCCTGCGCTCTGGCGAAACTTACCTAGAAGCCCCCTGTGTTAAACTGTGTGGAGCCCCTAAGCTTTGAAGCTAGGTTGAGAACTCCTCTTCCTCCACACCCGTGTTTCAGACAGACAGACAGTCAGAACATAATACACAGTAGCCACTGGTGTGGTAGGAAGTATAGTACTCAGCCTAACCTGGGTTCAAATCCTGACTCTTGAGCAAAGTGCTTGCCTCTCTGAGCAAGCACTCCCTCCTCAGTAAAGTGGAAAAAGTATAGGCTCTAGTCTTTCATGACCTTCTATGGCTTTATTTGCAGGTGCTTATCTGAATGAAGCCCCAGAAGTGTTCCCCTTAGCTTTACCTTCTCTCCCAAAGTCCTTTCATCCCTTCTCAACTCACCCCAACACTCTGCACCAGCCACACAGTCCTTGCTGGCCCGTCAGAGCCCTGTTCTTCTGAACTTCAGGACCTTACATGCTGTTCCCGCTCCAGAACGAAGCCCCTCACTGGGCCCACACCCACTCAAATTTGAAAAATTAAATTTTATCTTCTGTGGACTGGCTTTCCTGCCCCTAAAGCTAGGTTGGCACTCTACTCATAATAAACTCATAATACCATGTACATCTTCTTATAGTCCTAATCACAGCTGCAGTTATTAGATTAGTGTCTCCCAGGCCCCACTAGAGGACCACAGTGGTCTGTCTTACCATGAAATCGCTAAATCCTGGCACACAGTGTTCAGTAGGGCTAGGGAGTTAGTTCAGTGGCAGAGCACTTACCTAGAAAGCATGGAGTCCTGGGTTCCAGGCCCTATGTGGGAGTGAGACTAATAGTTATTGATTGGCAGTGGAATCTTAGTTCTGACATCAAAGCCCAACAAAAGGAGATGCAGATAAACTGTATTTTGTCAAAATTAAAATCTTTTGGGCTGGTGACTTAGTTCAGTGGCCTAAGTGCCTGTCTGGCAAGCACACAGTCCTGAGTTCAATCCCTGGTACCAAAAAAAAAAAATTAAAATCTTTTGAGCTCCATAAAAAACTATCTACAAAGTGAAAAGATACCCATAAAATGGGAAAATATTTGCAAAAATATATCTGAGAAGCATATATATTGTATATCTGTTACTGATCACATATAATGAACTCTTGTAACTTAAGACAATGCATGTAAAAATATATGTAATAGGCTGGTTGTGGTAGCACATCCCTATCATCCCAGCACTTGGGGAGACTAAAGCAAGAGGACTGCAAATTTGGGCCCATCTTGGGCAATTTAGTGACTTAGCAAGATCTTGCTAAAAATCAAATCAACAAAAAATGGCTAAGGATGCAGCTCAAGGTCAAAATTCTAGGTTCAATCCCTAGTACCGTGGTGTGTGTGTGTGTGTGTGTGTGTGTGTGTGTGTGTGTGTGTGTAAAATCTGCAGGGCACAGTGTAATCCCAGAACTTCAGAGGTTGAGGTAGGAAGATCATAAGTTCCAAGGTTAGTGTGACCTGCACAATGAGAACTTCTCTCAAAAATTTAAAATATATTAAGAACCTAATAAAAAATTTTGGTGCCTGGTGCCACACAAGAATGAATAGATACAGGTATTTCCAATCTGATTTTTTTTTTTGAGACAAGGTCTCACTATGCAGTTCAGGATGGACCTGAACTCCCTATGTAGCCCAAGCTGGCTTCAAATGCTCAGTGAGACCTCAGCCTCCCAAGTTCTGGGGTTACCGGTATGTGCTACCACACCCGGCTCCAATCTGATTTTTTTTTTTGGTATCAGGGATTGAACTCACAACCTTGAACTTATCAGGCAAGCGCTTGAGCCACTGAGCTAAATCCTTGGCCCTCCAATCTGATTTTTAAAAAACGCGAATACACATTTCTCCAAGAAAACTAAACATGGCCAACAAACATATGAAAATGTGCTTAACATCATTAATCCTTAGGGAAATGGAGGTCAAAACCAGAATAAGGGGGCTGGGGATTTAGCTCAGCAGCATAAACGCCTGCCTTGCACGCAGGCAGTCATGAGTTCGATCCCCAGTACCGATAAAAAAGAAAAAGACCAAAAAAAAAAAAAAAAAACCAGAATAAGATACTACTTCATACCCACTAGCATGGTGTCTTACACAAACATAAACCATGATATTCTACCCCTGGCCCCCAGGACTCATGTACATCCTTTATACAAAAGACATTTAGTCCACCTCCAAGAGTTGCCAAAGTCCTAACAGCTTCAACATTGCTTAAAAGTCCAAGTGCCAAGTCTCCTCCAAGATCTATGGCAAACTCTTAACTGTAAGCCCCTGTACAAAAGAAACAAGGTTAAACATTTCTGAAATGCAAAGGCACAAGATAAACATTACCATTCCAAAATTTACAAACAGGAGAATAGAAAGCATTCGAAACAAAGCAATTCCAATATCCAGCAGGACAAACATTAAGTCCTAGAGTTCTACACTCAGCATCTGAAGCAATCTGGTTGCAAGTTCCAAAAGCCTTGGGTGATTCCACCCCCAGGGCACTTCCGCCGATTTCAACTCCCGCAGCTTTTCTCTTAAATCCTCTCTGCTCCCTTTTTGCAACTTTCCTTGGATCATCCACATTCCTGGCTTTTCCAAACTTCTGGGGTCTCCACTGCACCTTCGGCTTCACCCTTACATCTTCACAAATTGCCCTCTCAGGGGCACACTGCATGGCCAGCCAGGCCCTTTGCAATCGAGGTGGAAGCCGTCTTATCCTCAGAATTTGTGCATTTTCCTTGCACCTAAAGTCAGCACCTTGTGGATGCCGCCAAGGTTTGCTGCTAGCTGAAGCAGTAGCCAGGCTTTTCTCTCTCTTGGCTGTAGGGGTCAGTTGCCTGGATAGCAGGGCTCTGTTTACCTGATTGTGAGAAAAACCTTCTCTGTGTTGCCGCCATTCTGGAACCTTATGTGGCCTCTGACGCCCTTCTGGAGCATGGCACTCTGTACGTTTTTCCTCTGAGCAAAATTTTTCATTTTTGCTGTGAGGCTGCACAGGGTGGGGACCTGCTTCCTGGGATGCCCCGGGGCCATCTTTCTTATCTCTGTTTCTCCTCAGGAATCAAAATCTCAACTCTGTCTTTATAATCCACACCCTTCCTGGAATCTTCCTTCGGGCCAAACTCACAGCATTGTACATTATCCTGCTGGGATCTTTGCTCCTGATTTGAAACATAAAGCTGGCTAAAAGCCCCCAACAATAGCCATGCCACAGCCTCAATGTTCGATTGCTTTTTAATTTGTTTTTCAAGATTAATCAGTCCATTGCCCTTTGTCTCAGTCTCAGTCTCAGGCAAAGTCTCTGGGCAGGAGCAAAATGCAGACAAACTTTCTGCCAAGCCATAACACACATCATGTAGAGTCTAACAACCAATGAAGTCCTTTCCAGCAGAAACCTCCCAAGCCTGGTCTTTACCATGAGGCTTTCTATCATCAGCCTTCTGGTCTCCTGAGCTCTGACCAGAATCTCCTCTACAGAACAGCCTAAGCTGTTCCAGTTCTATGCATCCAGGCGACATGTCCAAACCTTTCCAAACTCCGCCCACAAGCCATTTCCAAAGCCTCTTGAAAAACATGGCCAGGTATAGTCACAACAAACAACCCCACTCCTCGGTACCAAATTTCTGTCTTAGTTACTTTTTACTCATCGCTGAGACAAAATACTTGATGCCCAAGTTGGGAAAGGAAAGGTTTATTTCTTACAGTTTTTGGAGGCTTCAGTCCACACTCAGTTGGCTCCAAGACAGGTGAGCATGGCTGGACCGCCATTCATGGCGGCTGCCAACAGCAAGCTCAAACAAGCAAAGAGAAAGACATACCTTCTTCCTGCCATTACATCACATCCTGGCTCCACCCCCTATGTGGGTGGAGCACTGACACCATCAATCCAAGCACTATGAACCATTGCAAATGAAAAATGCAAACTCATGAGACCTAGGGGACACAAACATAAACCATGACACATGGCTATATGTAAGAAGTCAGATAATAACAAGCAACTGCCAGGATATGGAGAAATTAAACTTTCACACATTGCCACTAGGAATATAAACTGGTTCAGCCACTGTGCAAACAGTCTGGCAGTTTTGCAAAAAGTTAATCAGAGTGATCATATGACCTAGCAATTCTCCTAGGTATTTTCAAGAGAAATTAAAACAAATGAGAAGGAAAGAAGGAGAGAAGGGGAAATAAAAGGGACTAAGATGAAATATGTATATATACTAACTCTCCTTGTCATGAATATGAGAGATATGTACTAATAAAAAGAGTAAAGTCCAAAAAAATGAAAACATAATCCACACAAAAACCTTTACATGGATGTTCATAGCATATTTAAAATGGCTAAAAACTAGAAGCAATCTCAAACCCAATAGCTTTTTTTTTCTTTTTCTTTTTTATTGGTACCAGGGATCAAACTCATGACCACACACTTGTAAGGCAGGCACTTATACCGCTGAGCTAAATCCCCAGCCCCTCAAACCCAATATCTATGAATGGATAAACAGGTAAACAAATGTGGTATATCTATACAGAGGAATATTATGTGGCCATAAAAAGGAATGCAGTTAGAAAAAGCTTTTGACAAAGTCTAGAAACCATTCATGACAAAAACCTTACACAAAGTTAGAATAGATTGTCTTTATCTCAACCTGATAAGAGCCATCTATGAGAAACCAACAGCCAATATCATACTAAATGGACAAAAACTAAAAGCTTTCTCTCTAAAATCAGGAACAAAACAAGGATGTCCACTGTCTCCACACTTATGCAACACAGTCCTGGAAACTAGCTGAAGCAGTTAGATGAGAGAAAGGAACAAAAGGAATAAAGAGGCTGGGGAAGAGAACAAGAAGTCAACAAGAAGGAAACCCTCCCTTGCAGACTGGTGCAACCACTGTGGAAATTAGTGTGGAGATTCCTCAAAAAACTAGGATTGGAGGTCCCATTCGACCTAGCTGTTCCCCTCCTGAGTATCTTCCCAAAAGAATTAAAAACATCATACCATAGTGATATATGTGTACCTATGTTTATAGTAGCACATTTTGTAATAGCTAGTTCTTGGAAACAACCTAAATGCCCATGTACTGAGGAATGGATACAAAAGATGTGATTTTTATACAATGGATTACTACTCAACCATAAAGAAGCATAAAATAGAGACTTTTATAGGTAAATAGAGGCAACTTGAGACCATACTCATAAGTGAAATAAATCAAACTCACATGCGTAAACATCATATTGTCTCACTAGTTTGAAAAGCTGAAAGAAACAACATATGTATGTGTAAATGTATACATGCATATTAAAAATTGTTAAGATAGGGGCTGGGGATTTAGCTCAGCGGCATAAGCGCCTGCGTTGCAAGCAGGCAGTCGTGGATTCGATCCCTGGTACCAATAAAAAAGAAAAAGACAAAAAAAATTGTTAAGATAGTTGTACTACTGATTTTTTCTGAGTTCACTGAAGAGAAAGATTTGTGCAGATACTGTTCAGCCAACTGAATGTAGATGTTTTGTGCTCTGGATGAATGATTTGTCAATGACAATGTGCAGTGCGCGTACGATTGTTGCCGCCTGTTGATGTGCTTCGAACTGTTGTTTTGTTTCTTTTTTTCTCTTTGAAATAAAATGAATTTGAAAAAAAGGAATAAAGTCCTGATACATTCTGCATAGATGAACCTTGAAAAGATCATGCTAAGTGATAGAACCAGACACAAAAATCTGTAGAGATAGAAAGATTAATTTGTGCTCAGGGCTAGGATGGAGTGAGCTGAAGGGCAGGGAATTTCTTTTTGTGGTGATGAAAATGTTGCAAAAGTGATTGTGCTAATGGTTGTACATATTGGTGAATATACAAAAAGCTACTGAAAAGCACACTTTAAATGTGTGAATTGTGTTGTAATAAAGCTGTTTTGTTTTGCTTTTTTGTTTGTGATACTGGGGACAAAATTCAGCACACACTAAGCAGCAATCTTTCAATGAACTATGTTCCTGGTCTTTTTTATTTTGAGACAGGGTCTCACTAAATTGGTCAGGCTGGCTTCAAATTAGAGATCCTCCTGCCTCAGCCTCCTGAAGCAGATAACATTATAGGCAGGTACCAACACAGCCAGCTAATAAAGCTGTTATTTAAAAAACAGAAACAGTAGGAGGTACATGTCTCATTAAAAAGAGTAAAAGCTGGATGAAGTGGTACATGCCTGTAGCCCCAGCATTGGGGAGGCTGAGGCAGAAGGATTACTGTGAATTTAAGGCCAGCCTGTACTGCAGAGTAAGACCCTGTCTCAAAAAAAAAAAACAGTAAAAACAGAGTCATTAAATTAATGAAAGAAAAATATCAACTCTTATTTTTCCTTCCACCTCCAGTACCCAGCACAGAACTGAGCATTCATTTTGCATACTGTTTTTGTTGAACCTATCCATATTTGATGCATTTCTTGTCCTCAAGGATGGAAAGAGACTTGATGGTGGTTTCTTCCCTCAGGACTCTGGGTTGCCTTCTCTTACCGCTCTCATGGCCAAGCAAGTTGGTTGCATGCAGTGTGGAAGAGAGTGGCGGCCTCCAGAAAGGGTATGGGGGAAGCGCATAGACACACAATTGACACAGGAGCTAAAAGATAAACAAGACTAGAGCAGCTGGACATGGTAGCACACCCCTGCAATCCCAGCACTTGGGAGGCTGAGGCAGGAGGACAAATTTGAGGTCAGCCTGGACTACATCATGAGATTAGGTCCTAAAAGATAAAAACAACAGTAGAGCAATGAGGTCTCTTGGTACGATGGTAAGGACTCTCTCAGGCTTTAGAGGTCCTGAAGCATCCCTGCTAGCTCAGCTCAGTATGATAGCTGATTTTCCCAATGAGAACCTAGGTCATCACAATAGAGTCATATATTTCATATGAAAAAGGCAGATTAGTTTATGATACACCCTAAAGAGCTAAGAGCAGAGGGGTAGGTGTGCAGCTTAGTGGCAGAGCACTTGCCTGATGTTATGGTTTATATCTAGATGTCCCCACAAAGCTTCATTCACTCATAGGTGGGGGTTTGGGAGGAGGGAACTGGATCAGATGGCTATGATAGTCACTGGTAGATTTGTCCACTGATGAGTTTATAGCTAACTGTGATGCTGCGAGTGAAGCCTGGTTGGAGAAGTGGGTTACTGGGGGCATGTCCTGAAAGAGTCTATCTCCCTCCCTCCTCCCTTCATCCCACTCTGCTTCCTGCCTGCCATGCCATGGGCTATTTCTCCTCTGCCATGCTGCTCCGCCTTGGAGTCAGCCAACTGTGGACTGAAATCCTTAAAAACTGTGAGCCAAAATAAACCTCCCTCCTTTAACCGGTGGGTGCTGGGCATTGTGTCCCAGTGATGAGAAGGTAAGATACCTGGTATGCATGAAGCCCTAGGTTCCATCTCCAGCATCATACACCTACACATATACACCCCTACATGGGCACACTCACCCATGCAACCACATACAGAGTTAACAGACTGTAAGCTTTGGTTTAAAAGAGGTTCTCCTTTAGTAATACTAGAACCTGGTTAGTTAATGAAGTGTCCTGGGTTTTGAACCCCTAAAGGTGTGATAGTCTTGTGTCAAATTTGCAAAGCCCTAGGTCCCAAATATTCAGGAAACATTAAGCTAGGTGCTTGGTCCAGGAGTTTTGTAGAGGTATTCACAGTGCCCCTTCCACCCAGGCTCTTCATTTCTGTGGTACTAAAGATTGAATCCCAGGCCTTCACAGTGAGCTGCGTCCCCAATCCCTTTCCTATTTTTTCTTTTGACACAGGGTCTTGCTAAGTCACTAAGTTGCCCAGAGCTCCAATTTGTAATTCTTCTTAGTGTCTGAGAATGCTGGGATCACAAGCACACACCACCATGCCTGGCCATCATGACTTTAAGTAAGGAAGATTATCCTAGATAACCAAGGGTGGGGGGACTGATTTTTGTTAAATCAAGAAGCCTTAAGCCAGACGTGGTAGCTCACTCCTGTAATTCCAGCACTCGGGAGGCTGAGGCAGGAGGATCCTTGCGAGTTTGAGACCAGCCTGGGCTACAAAGTGAGTTCAAGGCCAGCCTGAACTGCATAGCGAGACCCTGTCTCAAAAAGACAAAAAAAAAAAAGAAGCCTCAAAAGCAGGGCTGAGAGGGGGCTGGGAATTTAGCTCAGCGGCAGAAGCGCCTTCCTTGCAAGTGTGCAGTTGTGACTTCGATCCCTGGTACACGTAAAAAACGAAAAAGACAAAAAAAAAAGCAGGGCTGGGGCTTCCCAGCACAACCATGCAGGGAGGCCCAGTCTGCCCTTCCCAAAAGCCTGCCCTGAGGGCTTGGTCTGCCTTCTCAGGCAGCAGGATGACAGAGGTCAGTTCTGGGTGATAAAATCTCTTTATCTCCTGTAGCTTCTGCTTCTCTGCTTGAAGCCTGACTGATTGACAGACCAAAAAAAAAAAAAAAAAAAAAAAACAAACCAAAAAACCCACCAAGAACTCATGTTATATACCAGTCCCAGAGATTTGTAATCAGATTAAAATGTGTTCAGGTCATAAAGGCCCTGGGTTCCACGCCCAGCACCACGTGACACCCCCCCCAACACACACATGAATTACTCAGGTGGAATTACTCATGCTGCCCCCCCCACAGCATTCCCCAATGAACCTTGGTTTCCTGGAAGCATGGGCACCTTGAGGTGTGTGGCAGCACTGAATTATAACACAAAGTAGAAACATGCATAAATCCCTATTTATATAAAAAATTATTGCCAAGCATAGTGCATACCTATAATCCCAGCACTTGGGAGACTGAAGCAGGAGGATCATGAGTTTAAAGCTAGTTTGGGCTACATAGTGAGACCTTGTCTCAAAAAATATTATTAAAGAATGGTCAATGGTCTCCTATGCAGAAATATTCCAAATAATAATGCACTCCTCCCTCAAGACAGTAACTCCTCATTCCTCAAATGAGGACTACATACAATGACTAATTTCCAAATAACAGTGAGAAAAGAGGGAAAGAGTAACTTTGCAGTGGAGAAACTTGACACCTTACCTCAGCCAGTGATCGAGGTCCACACCAACAATGCTAAACCATGGTGATGGGATGCTCCTGTGATAGGTATAATGCGAACAGCATGCAGCTTCACAATCCTCCCCAAACCATCCAGCCACAGCTAAGCACGAGAAAAATACCAGTAAGTGCCAGTAGAGGGCATCCTAGGAAATACTTTTCCCGTACTTTCAAAACTGGCCAGGCCACCAGAAACAAGGAATATGGGAGAAATGATCACAGCCAAGAGGAGCCTAAGGACACACGAATACTGCAAAGCGGTATCCTGAATGCCATCCTGGGACAAAACGAAAAATTAGGTAAAAACTAAAGAAATCTGAATAAATTATGAATTTGAATTTTATATTATCACATTAGTTGTTTTTTTTTTTTTTTTTTTTTTTTTTTTTAAGAGACAGGGTCTCACTATATTGCCCAGGCTGGAGTGCAGTGGCTACTCAAGGCGCGATCCCACTACTGATCAGCACGGGAGTTTTGACCTGCTCCGTTTCCGACCTGGGCCGGTTCACCCCTCCTTAGGCAACCTGGTGGTCCCCTGCTCCCGGGAGGTCACCATATTGATGCCAAACTTAGTGCGGACACCGATCGGCATAGTGCACTGCAGCCCAGAACTCCTGGACTCAAGCGATCCTCCCACCTCAGCCTCCCGAGTATCTGGGACTACAGGAGCGCGCTACCACGCCCGGCCACATTAGTTTTTTTTTTTTTTAATAAATCTAACATTGTTCTAAAAATAATATCTAGGGGGTGGGGATATAGTTCAGTGGCATAGTGCTTGCCTGGCAAGTGTAAGGTCCTGAGTTCAATTCCCAGTAACCCCCCCTCCAAATAATAACGTTTGCCAAAAATATTACATCAAGAAAAAATTAGATGAACAAATTGGTATACTGGGCTATAAAAACAGGTATCATTCTGTTGTTTTCCTTTTTACATTTCGTTTTCTTTTGGTACTGGTTATTGAACCCAGGTTTCTGAACTACATCCCAGTCCTTTTATTGTGAGACAAGGTCTTGCTAAATTGCCCAGGCAAGACTTGAACTTAGGATCCTCTGCCGCAACCTCCTCAGTAGCTGAGATTACACGGGGGGACCACTACACTTGGCTTCCTTTCTGTTTTTTTGCCACTTTTTGTTTGTTTGTTTACTGAGATGAGGTCTTACTATGTAGTTCTGGCTAGCACTGAATTCTCTATGTGGCCCAGGAAATCCTCCGGCCCCAGCCTCCTCAGTGTCGGGATTACAGGCATGCGCTACCATGCCTAGCCTCTTTTCTACCTTAGAAGCAAATCCTGGTGTTTTAAGTGACTGGCAGTTTACTGACTCTCTGTTAGTAGTGACTGTGCTAGCTAAATGAGTGGCTTTTCTATGTAACTCTTGGAGATATTATCCAGTAGCCCCAACAAGATAAAGTTATGTTCCATCACCAAAAAGACAGAAACAAGCCAGGTGTGGTAGTACTCATCTATAATCCCAGCACCCAAGAGGTGGGGTCAGAAGGATTGCAGCTTCAAGGCCAGCCTTAGCCACATCGCAAGTTCAAGGCCAGTTTGGACTACATAGCAAGACTTTGCCTCAATAAATAAAGTAAAAACATAGAAATGGAGTCTGGGATATAGTTCAGTGGTAGAGTGCTTGCATAGCATATGCAAAATCTTGGGTTCCATCCCTGGCACAACAAAAAATTTTTAAAAAATTATAAAAACCATCTAAAAAGGAGTAAATATGTTCTACCTCCTACAACCAAACCTGTGAACTCATCTGCATATACACCCACCTCTTTCTCCTGCACTCCTATAATACGGGAGTCGGTGACTTACTACTGTCTAGAGCACACTATGTGCATATGCTGTCATCTTCAAGAGGTCAGCTTGTGCCAGGCAAATGGCAAGCACACTATGTGCATTATCACCCTCCATGAGCAGACCCAAGTTTGGCAATCAGGGAAACTGAGACCCAGTCTGAGTCTACACTCTCCACTGCTTAATTGGCTCTGCTCTGCCCAGTCTGCAGCTCTGACTCCTGCATTCCACTGCTCAGGCTCTTTCATCCAGTGACCACTAACCCCTCTGCCTTCCTACTTCTACTTTGAGGTCTTCTCCCATTGCAGAAATGGGCTGCCAATCCTGAAAAAAGCACGGCCTGCAGTCCTGAAGGCTGACTCCTCTCATGGACCTGCCCTGTTGCCCAAGGCAGACATCTGAGCATCACCCTTGTTACTCTCTTCCTCCTCCCCTGCAGCCAGTCACCTGTCCAGCTCACACCACCAGTGTGGTCACCAGTGTGCCCCACCACAACTAAAACCGGGGCCTCTTAGGAGTCTTCCTCCTCCCTGTGTGCCCACCCCACCCCAATGAGACTGTTTTCAGTATTCCACACTAGTTCTGATGGTTTCTTTTTTCTCTATTTCCTTCTTATTGTTTTACTGTACACATGGGTGTTTGTGGGTGGCTATATTAGAGAATGAACCCAGGATCTTTACACTAAGCTACATCCCAGCCCCTTTTTCTGTTTTTCCTTTTGAGACAGGGTCTCACTAAGTTGCTAAATTGCCTGGACTGGACTCCCAACTTGTAATCCTCCTGCCTCAGCCTCTCTACTTCCATTTTTAATTTCTTTTGCAGTTACTAGGGATTGAACCTAGAGCCTTATGCATGTTAGGCAAGCATGCTACCACTGATCTATATGCCTGGCCCTTCCTTTCAAACATTTATTTATTTATTTACTTTTTATTTTGGTACCAGGAACTGAACTCGTAACCTCGCGCTTACCAGGCAGGTACTTATGCCACTGAGCTAAATCCCCGGCCCTCCAAATGTTTATTTTTAATTAATGTGAAATAAGTATAGATTTTATGGGTAGAGAATGGTATTTTAATGTACATATACAATGTGTAATACTCAAACCAGGGTAATCAGCATGTCTGTCACCTCAAACGTATTTTTTTGGTACCCAGAATAAACTTAGGACCTTGTGCTTGGCAGGAAGGTATGTGTGCTACTGAGCTGTATCCCTGGTCCTATCACCTCAAACATTTATCTAGCCTCTTAGTGAT
The DNA here is from genome assembly GCF_034190915.1 of Cavia porcellus. Taxonomy (NCBI): domain Eukaryota; kingdom Metazoa; phylum Chordata; class Mammalia; order Rodentia; family Caviidae; genus Cavia; species Cavia porcellus. The sequence continues at coordinate 80,864,318 of NW_026947486.1, forward strand.
TTCTGAAACTGTAACCTGGTAGGCCACTGTACAATTTCAAACCCTTTAACACTCTTCTTGGCCCAGGATAGAATTCAAGCTCACTCTGCAGGACTGGAGGCTTCCAGTAACCTCCCTCTCCCCTGACTGCCCCAGCTTCACCCCATTATGACTTTTTTTTGGTACGAGAGATTAAATTCATATCTCGAGCTTGCCAAGCAGGCACTACTTATGCTGCTGAGCTAAACTCCTGACCCCCGTCATGACTCCTGTGGAAGCCCTCTTCCTGCACTGACACCATCCCCTCTCTGCAGCTCTGCCCCGTCACATTCCACTCCCTCAGTCTTTCAGCTTTCTTTAGACTGGGCTTCCTCTTGGCATCTATTTCCTCTGCTTAAAATGTGAACACTCACTGGGTGTGGTGGCACATGCCTGTAATCCCAGCACTCGGGAGGCTGAGGCAGGATTGCCATGAGATCAAGTCCAGCCTGTACTACATAGTAAGACTCTGTCTCAAAAAAAAAAAAAAAGTGAACACTCCATACTCTGCCCTCAGCTCTGCCCCCAATTCTAACTCCTCTTCCACCTTCAGGGCTCTGCTTGCTCCCAACCCGCTGTGCAGATTTCAAGTCTCCTGAATACAGAAGAACACATTTTGAGGTCAAAGGAGGTTAAGAGCAGGAAAGGTTTATTGTGAGCAGGCTCCTGAGGAGGGGTCCTGAAAAGGGTTGCCAGAGGCTGTTTCTCCAAGAATGTTTTATGGTAGTGGTGGAAGCAAAATCACTAGGGGAATAACACGGGTCAAACTACTGTACAATCAACCAGTAGGACTCTAAGTACAGTGGCTTAGCTCATACTGACAGGACAGGGAAGCAAGACAGACAAGGCAGCACCATTAACTTTCGCTTATCTGTAATTTCTAACATAGCAAGATAAGAAGCCTTCTTAGAAAGGGACAAGAAGTGATAAAAGGATGTTTGGATGTTCTGCTCACTCACCGATACCTATCTGGACTTACTGGACTTACTGGTACTAATTACAGTATCATCTCCAGTCCCTGTTTATCTCTTAGGGAAATCTCAAAGGCCTGGTTCCTGCACTTCCATTTTGAGGTCTGGCCTTTTTCAGATGTGCCTCTGGCCATACATTTTTTTCCCCAATCACACTTTTAAGGAGTTTTATCTTTTACACAGGCCCCCTGGAGGGCCTGTCCCTGTCTGACTGCCTATTCGGTCTAACCTAGCTCCCTGTAACACTTTCTCAGCCCCTTCCATATCAGGAACCTTTCTCAAGCACCCAAGAATCTTTAGTACTGGGCTGCGCACTTCAGCCCTGCTGTAGAACCTGAGCCCTAGAGGCTGTGGCCAGTCCCCGAGTCCTGCAGCCCTGTGCTGGGCACCCAGGCCTGCGTGTTTCCCTTGCCATCTATGAAGGGTGTTTCTGGAGTGAGCAAGAGGGAAATGGAGGCAACTGATCCTGAATTTAGATCTGCTGTCTTGCTGATTAAGCTGCTTTTTGTAGTTTATTTGCCTTCCACTCCCCCATGCCATTCCTCCTGTGGAGATAGCCATGGAAACACCCTTCTAAGGAGCATCGCATTCGATGTACAGAGTTACAAAGGTAGCACTGCAATTTTCGATTTTTGAGATTAGAGGTTGTCTTCGTTTCTTGTCTCTCATTGCTGAGATGACATACTAGACACACAAAATTAAAGAGGGGAAAGGTTTATTTAGTTCACAGTTTGTAGAGGCTTCAGTCTGTAGCTGGCTGGCTCCAAGGCACGGTGGCATATGGCAGAGAGGCACCACAGAGCAAAACAGTTCATGGTACCCGCAAGGTAGCAAAACAAGGGAGTAGACAAGACTTTCTCTTACACTGTATGCAGTCTACATAAAAGCACTTACACCCTTAATCCTAGCCAGGTCTATGCCAAACCAATCTGAACTGATTTATTAATCACACATCCTGAATTTGAGCATTACACACTCTGGATCCAGCTACTTCTGAAAAAACCCTATGACACCCATGAGGCTTTCGGGGGAAATCTAGATATAAACCATAACAGGAGTTAAATCCAATGTCCTCATTTCAAATGGAAGAAAATCGAAGCCCTAAATGCTGATGTGGTTTGTTAGCAGCAGATTGTTGTAGCTATCAAACTGGGACTATGCCTCCGATTGGTTTTTCTCTTTAACTGACAGCCTATACATATTTATGGGGTACAATATGGACAATCCGATATATGTACCAAGTGCATACTAGTCAAATAAGGATCATTAGTATTGCACTCTCCCTAAACAAAGCTTAATATTGGGAAGCTTCAAACTCCTCCTAGCTCTTAATATCTAATAAATTGTGAAACAGTCACACTACTATGATATACATTCTAACTTGCTTTTTGCAGTACTATAGATTGAACTCAGGACCTTTATACTGAGCTATCTCACCAGCGCTTTTAAAACATGAAGAATTTTAATCTTGGCATAGTAGTACACATCTATAATCCTAGTACTCGGGAAGCTGAGGCAAGAGGATCACCCATTTGAGGCCAGCCCGGGTAATTCAGTGGACCTGTCTCAAAAGTGCTATGGAGGTAGCTCAATGGGAGATTGCTTGCCTAACTTGTGTGAGGCCCTAGGTTCGATTCCTAGTATTGCAAAACAACAAAAAAGCAAGCCAAACATGGTAGTACATGCCTGTAACTCCAAGTGTGTGGGAGGCTGAGGCAGGAGGATAATTTGAGCCCAGCCTGGACAAGTCAGGATCTTAGCAGAGCCTTGCCTCAAAATAAGACATTAAAAAGGTTGGAGACATATAGTTCAGTGAGGGTTCTGGATTCAACCTGTACTATCAGGGGGAAAATGGCAAAAGCAGAATAGCAAACTAATCATAGGCCCCGTGGAACTGCAGTTCCCATGGCCATGAAGCTGGCTTTGGGCTAGTTTCAGGATCTGAGTCTTAGGAGACAGACAGCTTCCAATTTGGTCATTCTGTCTCTAAAAGGTTTGCCATCATTGTCCTAGAAATATTTGTTACATGAATTGTATTTTTCAGTGTTCTAGTTAGATGAACATCCTTGTTTTTTTGGGACACTTTAAGATTTCCTAAGAATAGGGTTGGGCTCAGGATTTCCACTTCCTCAATGAACCAGGGAGTTAATGTGTTGCTAACCACTTTCAGTTTCAGTGTGGACCTGGATATCTACATCAGCATGAACTCTGCTAACCACCTACTGAAACAGAAATTGTCAACTTCCTCCCTAATCCTTTCCAAAACTTTTGAGAGAGCCTGGGGGTGCAGCTTACCGGACAGCACTCAGCTGGCATGCATTAGGTCCTAGGTTCTATCTTCAGTACCAAAACCTCCTTCCCTCCCCCTAAAAAACCTGGACTATACATCCAGCTTCCCCTATGGTTACTTCTTTTCAGTCCTGGCAAAGGAACTCAGGCTGTCAAACGTCAAGTAAGTGCTCAACCACCCAGCACAGCCTGGTTATTTTTTAGTATCTTGAATCATGGCTACAGTGGTAACAACACGTTAGTTGCTACTAATGAGGGTTGTAAAACCTTTTTCTCATCTGTAAAATGGGGCACTACCTGATAGGTCCCTTTCCAATGTGTGGCAGCCAGGGGTCATCTGACAGGTCTCAGGAGAACAGGTTCCCACTGCTGCTTTGGGGATGGAACACCATGCCTCTATTCCACCAAGCAGAATCCAAAGCCGGGTGGGACTGCGTGTCACCCTGCTTTCCAGTCAGAACCCTGGAGTAGGAACTGTCACCTACCTAGCAGCTGACATTGGTCACTGACCTCGAAGGTAGACATGTGTGGGGGAGGGGAGGTTGATACCCACAGCAGGTGCTGAACCAAGTGTTTTAATACATTCCACTTTGTTCTCACACCTCTAAGGGGTACCTATTTCCATGGGGACACTAATCATAGCTAGGTTTTCTGGATAGTGACTTGCTATAATCAACTGAACTCTCAATCACCAGTCTGCTGCCACCTGCCTTTCAGGGGGTCAAGGAAGGGGCAGTGTTGCATGCCCAACCATAATGTCTGTCACTTTCCATCTCAGCTCTACTACCCATTCAAGGTCCAGAAAGCTATAAGGTCAATTTGGCCTTGTCCTTGTTACCTGGGGGCTGTCAGGATGTCTCACACTTCACTCTGAATGAGGCTCAATTATTTCTAATACGCCAAAATGGTTAAACTGCCATTGTAACTCAGTTAATTCAATCAACTGCCTGTGCTCTGGGCTGAAACTCCTCCTAGTGGGGCCCCACTTATCATGTGTATCTAGATGCTTCCCAAAACCTTGCCCTTTCAGATAGGGATTTTTCAGAGGCAGCTCAGTCTAGAGTTTGTGGTTAACTCACGGTTCAGTGCTAGGATTAAGGATGGATGATTGCGGTATCTATCCAGTGACTGGATTTGCACTGCCGTAATCCCAGTAGTCTGGATAAGATCAAAGTGGTAGAAAGATGCTTGCCTCCTTCTTTTGCTCTTGCTGTCTTCTGCTGCCACAAACCATTCATTGTTCCACTGCTGATGCACTGAAACCTCCACAAACAGTGAGCAAGTAACCTTTTCTCCCTCAATTTTGGGTGTCAGGTACTGTCTCAACAATGGGAGAAAAGTGAACTAAGACACTTGCAACCTTCACCTGCCTTCTCAGCTAGGTCCCTACACACTAATGAGCTGCCACTATTTAAACCTCATTACAATTAAATCAGCCCCTTGTGTCAAGCACACTTCAATACCAGGTAGCCAGAGAACAAATCACTGCAAAGTACAGAGTTGTTATGTCTGGTAGGAGAGGAGAAATTAAGAGTAGTTCAAAAGGTTTCCAATATTTATTGTTGACCCATTAGTGCTTATCACATTGTAATCACTAGTGAAAAATATCTTGAGACCTCCGATGGCTAAATTTGCTGAAGCTCACGTGCAATTCCTTATAGTCCCAGCTTGGTCCTCCTCCAGTGTCTCCTCTTGGAGTTGTACCTACAGAGAAGGAAGCTGCAGGTTACAATCAGCCTGGCTGCCACTTAGCTGTTTCTGTTCACAACTTAGCTTTTAGGCACAACAAAATTCAAAGGGTTCCCATTTTTTCCTTCTTTTAGGTCTCTGAAGAGTAAAGAAATGATTTGCTCCATGTGATTTTTAAAGAATTACTTAAGCCAAACTTTAGCCTCTCAAAACGACTCACATCTAGGGTCACTTCTTTTATTTTTGTAGTGCTAGGGACTGAATTGAGGGGCTTGTGCAAGCTAGGCAAACATCCTATCACTGTTACATTCCCAGTACTTTTTGCCAGCCTGCCCTTGAACTTGTAACACTCAGCTCAGACTTCTAAACAGCTGGAATTACAGTTCTGTGCTACAGCACCCAGTTGAAGATGAGTTCATCAGGGAAAGAAGCAGTGGGGGCTCCCTCCTTCTCTTTCCTATCTTTGATTCAAAGAGCTGGGGCAGATGCAGACATGCTTTGAAATTAATGCATCACAGAAACTCTTATGGATTACAATACATTAACATCTCACTCATGCCTACCTCAGAGCAATACTGATTTGTACAGTAAAGCCATGTGAACTGTCCATGCCAATCTGTCATGATTTTACCCTCATAAAGGCAAAATCAAAACCAACCAACACAGCCTTTTCTTTTAGCAGGGTAATGGCAGTACTTCCACAAAATGAAGCACCGTAATTGCAACCTGCTTTTAACACACATAAAGTCCTAAGAAGGGACATATGGAAAAACAGGCATTCTTACAGATACAGCAAACAAACCACTGCTCACTTTTTCAAGCCCTTTTTCTCACTGCTGTATAATGGAAAGACCATAGGCCAGTGATAGTGAACATTTCAGATTTCAATGATGCAAAGAGTCTATGGCAACATGTGTGCCATAGGTTTGTCACCACTGCCACAGGTTTTAAAATCTGTCAGTGCCCGTGCCCCAGGACAGGTCCTGAACACATTAGTACATATAAATAATATAGGGCAGTGGGAAGTACACAGCTGAAAAAAGCAATTAATTAGTCTATAAAAATATAGTGGTTACCAACTTTACACATGTCTAGCTGGTTAAATGAATTAAGGAAATAGACCCTCGAGCTTAGCTACAATAATTTACATCTTATCAACAAATTGCTCCCACCAGATCTGACAATTGAAAAAACCGAGAGTGTTCTACTTGCTGAGGCAGGAGAATTGTTCACAAGTTGGAGACCAGCCTAGGCTACAAAGTGAGCCCAAGGCCAGCCTGAACTGCATAGCAAGATGGTCTCAAAAAGACAAAAAAAAAGTCCTTGGAAAGTAAGACTCTTTATTAATTTCTTTTTGCTCGCTCCCTCTAAGGGTTTGGAAGAGCCAGGAAACCTGACAGATCATTTTAAACTCAGAATGTTTCATCACTCCGGGACCATCACAGGCTGCTGAATACTGAGCAAATTTCACTGACTTTTGATGCTCATTTCTCCTCCCTTTAAGAATTATCTCAGGCTGAAAAAGTTTGGAGTTTTGGGTCTAGTTCATCTTGGAGGTCCTGCATAACACGTCTCTGCAGAGATCATCAAATGAAGACTACCAGGAAATTAATAAGGCTCTGAGCAGTAGCCTGGGTACAGTGTAGAAACCAAGGAAGCACATAAAACAAACAAAAAAATCTCAGAATGGCGGCAGAGTATGGCCTGGGTTGCATTAACTTTCATAGCGTGTATTTAATTTCAAAAAGTAAACTGAAATTCAACAATTCAAGCAAACAACAACAACAACAACAACGAAACACACCACAACTGGGATAATAAGAGGATTATCTTACCTGATTTTATTACCAGTCTTCATCCGAATCCACTGAGGAATGGGACGATTTTGCTTTTGCTTCTTGGCCAAGAATCGTTTGATCCTGAAAGTCTTGTGAGAAGACTGTAAGGAGACGCAACCAATTTAAAGTGATGCTAAAGCCTGTTCAAAAAGTCACTAACTCCTTCGATCCAAACAAATATTTGAGTACTTAACATACGCAAAGAACGTCTTAATGCTAAATTATCGAGTTCATTCGATCTACACTTTTCTGGAAGTAGTTACCATGCTCTCCACTTTTCAAATAAAAATAAGCAGTGAACTGGGTGCAGTGACACAGGCCTATAACCCCAGCACTCGGCCGGGGCAGGAAGATCCCGAGTTTGAGGCTGAGCTTCTCTGAATTCAAGGCCAATCGGCACTACAGTGAGAAACTGTCTCAAGTAAAAATAATAAAGCAGAATAAACAACGTAAGTAAACCGTCCAAAATCAGGTATTAACGGGGAGATGTAACTTAGCATTCACCTTGTAAAGTAGAAGCTACTTTCAAACAACATTTCGAGGCTAAGATTTATGCAAAGTTTCGATATCTAGTAGACCTAACCCATTTACCATTTCGGTAATTCGTCCTATTTAAAATGTGACTTCCTCAAGGACGAATTTCCTAATTTCCCGATCAATCTTTTAGCTTTACGACCTTGGTTACCTAAACCCAGTGAAACTAACTTGGCCCAACACACCTAGTGCCCATAATAAAGAATTTAAAGACGACGCTCGTGAACCACAGTCCACAGTAGCAGCTGTGGACCGTAAAGCAATAAACAATAAAACTGAAACACTGATCCCCTCCATGCCTAGAAGCCACTGAAGTATTTCTGAGCAAACCGTGTCACAGCAGTGACTGGTGCGCTACTGACATTTACTAAGAAATCTCGAATGACACAGGTTCACACAATGCTCCCGAATACAGGAGCTTCCACGAGGTGACGTTTAAGTCTCTGAACAAATGGCTGAAAGCACGGTGGTCTCATAATGTTCCGCGCTCCCCTCCCACTGCTCAGGATATCTTGCAGTGGAACCACAGCTTCTGGGGTGGTCCTGCCACCTCTCTTGCTGTGCCCAGAATCCCAGTTCTCTCCAGTGGAAGGGAAGAAAGAATCCTCATGCTCCTTTCTTTGGCGGGGCCCGGGCACCAGAGCGCCCCCTCGAATTCACGATGCTGGCGCACCCCGCCACTCCTTTGGGGCTCCCTAGCTTCCCGCCTGACCAGCGAATAGAGTGGCCAAATTCGACCTTCTTTTGAAAATGCTTTCAAAATGCCCCTGCCCTTCGATGCTCCGTGTGGCCCTAGCGAGTCCATGGCAGTCTCTTGCCTTGGGAAGCCACCGATGAGCCGATGGCGGCCGATGGACTCACCATGATTTGACTTGAAGGTTAGAGCACGCACTCGATGGCGGACGCGAGCAGAAGAGGGGGAAAGTAGGCGGAAGCACGCATTTAGAAGGCGCCGCAGAGAGGCGGAGTTTAGGCGGTGACGCCCGGCGCGGGCTGCAGCCTGGGGAGCCCCTAATCCTTTTACCTCGTTTCCCTTGCGCCTGCGCCCCGGGGTGGCGGCGTGGGAACGAACCTGCGCTGGTAGGTGAGATTTGGAATTCGCTCGGCTTCACTTCGTAAAGATGTTCCCTCAGTGCTGGAGGCTGCCGGGTTAATGGGTGAGGCAGACAGCCTACGCTAAGTACCAAAATTGAAGCCCTCCGAAAAACGCAAACCAGGCGCAGAGGGGGCGGGGCCAACCCGGAGAGAGGGCGGGGACGGCGTGCGTCACCTCTGAGCGCCGGGCTGCGGCCCTGGCTTTGGACGGAAGCGCGCCTCTCTAGGTGCGAGGGCCAGCAGCCCCTCGCCAGGCCCTTTCCTTAGAGGGTGGTGAGGTGCGGACGGACTGTGGTGGTGTCGCAGGAAACTGGAGGGATCCTTGAGGGCTGGACCACGTGGACCTTAAAAGTGTAGGGAGGGCCTTGGGGTTTTCAAGTGGGTAAAACATTTGTCAGTTGGCTGCTAGGAATCAGAGACTGATCTTGTCCACCTTCGGTAGGATGTACAGAAATTAATGGCACGCCTTTGGGATGCAAGGGTTCCCTATTTTCATCTTCTTTTCCCTACTTAAAAACTTGAGCTACACCTGGTTGGGGGCATAGCTTAGTTGTGGAGCACTTGACAGCATGTGCAAGGCCATGGGTTCCATTTCCAGCACCACAAACAAGCAGAAGAAAAACCCACAAAAACCTCGGTATATCTTTGCAGTTACCGCAACAATTTTGCACTGATGGATTGAGGGATGAACGTTTAATCGGGTCTGCAAGAGTCCACGTGTAGAATTCAGAGCCTGTAAACTTAGATTGAAAAATACAACTATTTAAAACAAAGTGACTGATTGTAAAGCTTGTTTTATTTACAAATGTAGACAACAGACCACAGTGGCATTGGTGGTACTTGTGATTGGTTGCCTAGAGAAATCATAAATGCTTTTATACATTACAATTTATGGAGAGATCTTGAACTATCGTTTAAACATTCATTGATTGATTGATACGGGGTCTGAGTTTACAGTTCAGGCTGGCCTCGAGCTCAGCAATCATTCTGCCTCAGTCTCCCAGGTGTTGGGATCACAGGCATGCACCACCACACCTGGCTAGCTCATATTTATTTTTAAAATATTGTAATAACTGTATTGCAGTGTTAACTTTTTCTTTGTAATCTTAGGTATTGAGAAATTTCTAAAAGCCTGTTGTGGTTAGACACATCTATAATTCAGCCACTCCAGAGGCTAAGTCAGGAGGATTGACAGTTGCAGCCTAGCCTGGACAAGTTATCAGTTTAGCAAGACCTTGTTTCAAAAACTTCTGAAAATAAGACCATAGGCTTTATCAGACTATTCATACCACAGAAATGCTTACAAATCCCTGGGCTGGATTACAGTGACAGATTGTTGAATAAACAAACTTGCTTTCTGTGCCAGATGCTCTGTTCCCTCATGAATCCCACAGCTTTTCCCGCATTTCCATCAAGTCCAGGCTAAAGTGTCATCACTTCAGTGAGATCAGGCCCTGAACATTCCGTTCCTCCCTTCTTTGCCTGCTTTGCATTCTTGATAACACTTATCCCCTTCTAGCATGCCGTATGTTATTTCTTTATGGTATAGTTCCCCACAGTCATCATGCTCAATGAGGTCAGAGATTTTTACCGCTTTTTACTCTGGGGCTACGAGGGTAGCTCAGAGATAGAGCACATCTTTAACATGCACAAGCCTTGGGTTCAATCCCCAGCACCAAAAACCCCCACAACTTTTTACTTTGAAATAATTATAGATTGCAAAGTAATGGCCAGGACGCCCCTCAAGCCAGCCTTCCACAGGCTCAGCATCTTGTGCAATTATGGTACAGTTGCACAACTGGGACATCTACACCAGCATGATCCACAGGGATCATTCAGATTTTAACAGTTAGGAATACACTTGTACAGGTATACACTTAAAATACATACAGTTAATACATGCACATGCATGTGTAGTTCTACACACTTTCATCACAATTGCAGCTTTGGGTAACTCCTACCACAATAAAAATAATGTATAGAACTAGGGTTGTGATTGTAGCTCATTACTAGAGCACTCGCCTAAGATTTGTGAGGTCTTGGTTTCATTACCAGTATTGCAGAAACACAAAATCACCACACCAGCCAGTGATAATAGAATGCTTCTGAAAACCAAGTACTGTGGATGGCTGAGGCAGGAGGATTTCAAGTTCTAGCCCAGCCTGAACAATTTAGCAGTTTAATGAAACCATCCTTGTCTTAAAATTAAAAAAAAAAATGAACCGGAGACAGCTCAGTGCGGAAGCCCTAGCATCGGTCTTCAGTACCAAAAAATAAAAATAAAAAACCAGAACCATGTGATCATCACAAGGTCAGGGGAATTTTTTTTGCCCCATTTTCTTCCAGCACTAAGAAGCAAACCTGACACAGAGTAGGCTCTCAATATCTATTGAACGGAAAAAGCCATTGGACATCGTGGTGTCATAGGCCCTGGGTGTCAAGTGTGCAGTATACGAGCTAAGCGACCTTTGTGATAGAATTTGGTCTGTCTGTTCTATCATTGACTCTTCTGTAAAGTAGGAATAATGAGTACTACTGATTCTGTCACAGTGCTGGGTGAGGATTCAGTCACTGGTAGGTTATGCTAGGCATGTTACTTATGCCATGAGTTAGGACATGTAGCAAGCAATAGCCCTCAAGCTCAGAACCTGAGCTGAATTGTTCTCCTCAAGGTACTACACTGAAGGCCACAAAGCATGACTGTTTAAGGTCAGCCTGGGCTACAAAGGGAGTTCAAGGCTATCCTAAATTGCGTATTTCCAAGCCAGTTTGTGAAACATAGTTGGACACTCATCTGTGAAAAAAACATGCTTTATAAGATTTTTTTTTTCAGTACTGGAAATCAAACTCAGGTTCTTGGGCAAGCTAAGCAAAAATGTCTTACTGCTGAGCCATACTCCCAATCCCCTACAAGTTTATTCTTATTAAAAATATGAACTATGATTTACGAGAAGGTGGTCCTTACCCTGCTCTTTCCAATACAAACAGGGAGAACAAAGAAAATGTTATTTGGTTCAAAAATCTCCCCTAAACTGGGCATCATGGTACATGCCAGTAATCCCACCACTCTGAATCTCAAGTTTGACCCCAGGCTGGATAACTTACTAAGATCCTGTCTCAAAATTTTAAGAAATATAAGAAAGAGATGGGGATGTAACTTGGTATGAAGGCTCTGGGTTCAATTCTCAGTACTTAAAGTCCCCCAAGACTCGTGTTCATCGGTGAGGCCTTTGAAAGGTGATTAGATCACAGGTTGCTCATGAGGCTCAGTGGATTCTTTGGAGTCCATAGGTAAATGCAGTGTTAGGAGGTGGGCTTTACTGGAGGAATATGCCCAGAAGGTCCTATTTTGTCCCCAGCTTTCTCCTCTCTGGCTCTTTCTGTTTCTGCTTCCTGGGTGCTATGGGCAGCATCTCTCTGCCATTTCCTTTAGCTGGTGATGTTTCTGTCTTGCAGCCCACTGACCACAGACTAAAACCTCTGCAACAAGGAGCTAAAACAAAGCATTCCTTCTGTAAATTGTGCGTGTCAGCTATTGTGAGCCAGCGATGGAAAGCTGGCCAATTCAGGAACAAACTAGAGCAAGACAGGGGTTTTAAAAAAGGGTGAAAGAAGCAAGGAGTGGTGGCTCACGCCTGTAATCCCAGCACTCTGGAGGCTGAGGCAGGAGGATTGTTGTGAGTTTGAGACCAGCCAGGGCTACAAAGTGAGCTCAAGGCCAGCCTGAACTGCATAGCGAGACCCTGTCTCAAAAAGACAAAAAAAAAAAAAAAAAAAAAAAAAAACCCAAAAAACCAGGTATGAGTGTCACTGTATAAAAGAATATCAATTCAAGATGGTTTAAAAAATGCTTAGCAGGAGGGTGGGCCCTCCTGTGGGTGTCATTAGTTGATCTGGTTTGGGGCTTTTTTCCAGCAACATTTGGCATCGTAGGGGCAGAAGACTCCCACATCTTGCCCTATTGCAGCCCTCCTCACATTGGGCATTATGCCCTGATTATTTCTATACTACCACTGGGCTATGAATTCAAGGACAAAGACCTGAATGTTTGACCCCCAGGGCCTGGCACAGTCAGTGATATATATCTGCCGATAAAGGATTAGGGGAAATAAAGGGGGGACAGGGAAATGTGGTTGACCCAGAGGTTGGCTGTCAAGGCAAGCAGGACAAAAGAGGAGGTGCTGACAAGAAAAATTCCATGAGTCTAAGCTCAGGAGTGGCTGGGTAAGGAGGTCAATGACATAGTCATGACAGATGGTTCAGGAACCTCTGCCCTTTACCTTGGCTTACATTTTCACCTCCTCTGAAAGAAACCTACACTACTAATCATTACTTCTCATGGGCAGTTATCCACTTCTGGAGCTTTTCTTTAGGCCTGTAAACATTATGTAATATTTCTCATACTTCAAGTCAACTTTTATTATACCATTTATCTATCTGCTTTTTATTTCATGTTCAAACTCCTAGTTATATATATGTATATACTGTCTCTAATTTGTCCAGTGGCTTTCATGTCCCATAATTCCAGCCATGAATGAGTTGTGTCACTGAATCCTATGGGTTTTTTTTTTCTAATATCTGAGTCTGCTGGCCCCTTTTTGTGTTGAGAGAAGGCCTTACTGTGTAGCACTGACCTTGAACTCATGATCTTCTTGCCTTAGTCCCTGAGTGCTGTGATTACAGGTGTGTGCATTGCTGGTATTACAAGTGATGTACCACTGAGCTACACCCTTAGCCTACCTTATACTTCTTAAAAAACTCTTGGATAAGTAACACCAGTCTTCTGGTTTTTTCTCTCCTCTCTGGCTATTCCTTCTGTCTCTGGAGGTAACATTTCTTTACCAGTGCAATAACATGAGTGTTCTTCAAATCTGGGCCTAAGGTCTGCCTCTTGTTCTTTCTTCATTCTTTTTTTCCTGAAGTAACAGAATCCATGTTCATCACTTCAGTGAAAACTTTGAAAATAGGTGATTTCCTAGGGGCTGGGAATTTAGCTCAGCGGCATAAGCGCCTGCCTTGCAAGCAGGCAGTCGTGAGTTCGATCCCTGGTACCGATAAAAACGAAAAAGACAAAAAAAATAGGTGATTTCCTGCATATATCTGACACAAATCTCTTCTCTGACCTGTTTACTCAGCCCCCTACCTGCCCTTCTCCTTGGTTACACGGCTTCTCTCAGCAGCTCACCACTGCTCTCAACTCTGCTAATGCCAGCAAACACACTTTCTTAACCTCTGTGTGGTATGGGACACTGTCAGATGTTGTTGAAATTTATCTCTCCCAGCTGAGGCCTACTGCCTTTTAATCATTTGTAATGGCTCCTTTATGTGATTTTTGGGATTGGCTTCTAAAGACTGAAGAATTATAAAATAGCAACTTAAGTAAAGGCCAACTGATGCCATGTTAGGAGCTGGAAGGAAGAAAATCTTATTCTTCAAACATTTTAACTCTTATGGAAGAACAGTGAAACATGATTTGATCCTCTCCTTGGAAGGTTAGGGAAGGCAGGAACTAGTATCATTCATCATTTCAAAATTCCCAAATTCAGTATCAAAAATCAAATTTCTCAAAACAAAGTTATTCAGTAAAGTTATAAAATACATTTAGCTTGGGCTAGGGATGGAGCTGAGTAGTGCAGTACATGCTTAGCATCCACGAGACCCTGGGTTTTATCCCCAGAACCACACGAATATAAATGAACACATTTAGCTGCATACTTAAGTGCTTTGATATTTATTGACAACAATACAAAACAGGTTAAGACTAAAGCTGTTATTTTAGAAGAACAGATATTGGTGCAGTTTCCTTCCTGGAGAGAGTATGCACTCATATCAGATCATGAAACCTAAGATAAAAACAAAGACTGGATTGTCAAGAACCAAACAGGGACTAGGTTTTACCTATTAATAGAAAAATGCTAAAGGCAAAATGAGTGGCTTAAAAATATTATTGATGCTAAATTCATGTAAGCAAACAAAAAATAACACTAATCCTAGGATTTGGGGACACAGGATATAGACATGACTACTTAAATTTCTGTATCAGCGATAATTTGTTATACCCATCACTATACCTGTACCAAAATTACATGCTTATTGCTTCTACACTACACAAAGTCAACAGTTATTACCAACAATGCAAAATAACTGGACCTGAACAAGACTTCAAAGTGACTCTGCTCCACCCAAACCAAGAATATCCAATCCAGGATTAATAACACCATTTGATTTTAGAGCCAGCTCTTTTTTTCTCCTGTCATACAAAATTAAGTCCTCTCTTGACATTTCCTGCCTGCAAATTGCAATGCATATCTTTCGCCACCATCTTTTCTGACACTGTGAAATTAATTTGGAGAAACTGCAAAAACAATGAAATCATACTTCCAGTTCTGAGCCTGCAATTAAATTCCTGCTTTGACGCAAAACATACTCCTCTGCAGTGTATCCCACCGGCACAGCGACCCCTTTCTGTTTCTCTATTCCTTTGCCCTGAAGGCACTTCTGGATTTCGGAATACGTGCTCTTTGGCTGCCTAGACAGTCAGGACACCTACAGCCATTCTAATCTGTCACTCCTCTCCTCCTTCTTTTCTATGGCTAATACCACTTTCCTGCTTTTTTTCTACTGCTGAATCTCCAGACTTGGTGCTGTCATCAGGGACACACAGTCGATTTCGGCTTCGAGCTCCTGGTTGGTAAAGCTGCATTGCCGGGCGGTCCTGAAATAAAATGAAATATGTTCAAGTTATGAAATTGCTACTAAGCTGTTTTGTAGGGCTCGGGGTTATAAGTTATATATTAAAGTATCCCAATCAAGTCATACAAGACCAAAAATATGAGTACACAACAACTGCCTATTTCCTCTCCCCTAGCTCCAAAGGAAAGCAATTATTTTTTATGACTCAGCTCATTTTTGTTTTTTGAGATGGTCTTGCCATGCAGTCTAGGCTGGCTTTGAATTACCCACATAGCTTAGGCTGGTCTCAAATCTATGATGCTCCTGCCTCAACCACTCAAGGGCTGGGGTTACAGGTGTGTGCCACCACCCCCAGGTACTACAGTAAACTTGTGAGAAATTTACTGCCAAATTTTCTTAACTATTTGAAGATGAATTAATTAGCTTGAATGTTTGGAAACACATCTGTATCCTTACTCTTTACTCCAACAGTAAATTATTTGTCTTTTTGACTCACTTTGTAGCCTAGGCTGATCTCAAACTCACAACAATCCTTCTGCCTCAGCCTCCTGAGTGCTGGGATTATAGGGGTGTGCCACCAGCCTGGCTTAAATTACTGGAAAACTACCTAAGTGCTTGCCTATCATATGTGAGACCCTGGGCTTCAGCCCCAGCATGCCCCCTCCACCAAAGTTTAGGACTAAAATGAATGAAAACTCTTTTAAGTGGCAACTTCCCTGAAATTATATGCTCATACCTCTATGTAATGTGCTACTAACATTTTGTTTTTGAGATGGGATCTCGGTGTTTTGCCTAGGCTGTTCTGAACTTCTGAGCTCAAGTGATCCTTCTGCCTCAGGTTCCCAAAGAACCTGATGTACCATAAACTGGCTATAAATAGCTTTTAAAATTTAGGCATAACAAGCTAACTCTCAGCAGGTGATACTTTAGATCTTATTCCTAAATAAGCTAAGGAATTCGTGCACCCCTTGATTCAAGTAATGTGCTTGGCTTATGACAGTATGGTCACAGAAAACTTCAATGTATAAGCCTTTTTTTCCCATTGCCAGGGATCAGATCCATGGCCTTTGCACTGAGATACATCCCTAGCCCTTTTTCATTATTTTTGTTTTGGGATAGGGTTTCACTGAGTTCCTAAATTGTCCAGGCTGGGTTTGAATTTGTAATCTTCCTGCTGCTTCAGACTTCCAGTGTTGAGATTACAGGCATCTGCCACAACACCCAGTTTATAAACCTTTTAAAGAATTCAACTAAAAAGGAACTGTGAGTGTAGCTCAATGGTACAGTATATACTTAGCATTCACAAAGGTTTAACCTCTAGTACCCTCTCAAAAGAATTCAATGGAAAATTACATAAGCCTTTTCTCCCTGCCTCATAAAAAATATCCCAAAGGAATTTTTTCTTTGCAGTACTGGGAATGGAACTCAGGGCCTTATGTATGTTATGCAAGATCTCTACCAATGAGCCACACCCCAGCCTAAAGCATTATCTTAATTGAATACTTGCAGTAAAATATTTCAATACTTCTACAAGATAAAATATTAAAACAGATGAATGTCCTGTATAGTAAAGATATACATGATGAAGCTCCCACTGTGCAAACATGGATAATTTGAACATCAAGAGTAAAAACAGACAATCACATATTATATTTCTAAATTCATGAGGTTTTTTTTTTTTTTTTTTGAGACAGGATTTCACTATGTAGTTCAGGCTGCCCTTGAACTCACTATGTAGCCCAGGCTGGCCTCAATTCACAGTGATCCTTCTGCCTCAGTCTCCCAAATGCTAGGATTAGAGGCCTATGTGCCTCTATGACCAGCTAATCCTTGAGTTTTTACTTTCTTTTTTTTGTGGTACCAGAGGTCAAACTCATGACCTCACATTTGCCAGGTAGGCACTTATACCATGGAGCTAAATCTCCAGCCCCTATCCAAGAGTTTTTAGAGACTAAAGCTAAACAAAGGAAAATTCACTGATAATCCCTACATGTTGCTTTGCTGGGACACACATTGTAAAATATTGTAAATAAAGGGAAAAGATTAAATGTTTATCTTCCTTTTCCTGTGTACACTGTATTTTAGGTTAACCCAACAGTTTATGAGGGAAAATTCTTTAGAGAAGAACATCTGCTGCAAGTTGCAACTAGAAAGGCATTTGTCTATCACTATTTTCCAGCCTCCCAATAAAATAATGAATCTAAGCAAAATCACTAGAAGACTGACAAAAATTTTTATAATAGTTGGAGCAGGTTTAAAATACCTGAACCTATTAATCAGTCTTTAAAAAAACATTTTATCTTGAAAAAAATTAAATCTATTGAACTATTTTGTAAAACTTGCAAGGAATCCCTACATATACTTCTCATAGATTCATTAACATTTTGTCACATTTATTTATTTGTCTCTAATGTATGTACTGGAGATATAAAATCAAACAAACAAACAAAAACCAGCCACTCTACCACTAAGCTACATCTGGGGACCTTTTTTTTTTAAGTTTTATTTTGAGATAAGGCCTTACTGAGTTGGCCAGGCAGGCCTTGTGCTTGTTATCCTCTTGTCTTAACTTCACAAGTATCTGGGATTATGGACTATAAATATACTTTGATTGGCATATAGCCATGCTCTTTCTTTAAAACTGGGGATTTAACCCAGGAACTCACCCATGATAGGCAAATGCCTTACCACTGAGCTATGCTCACAGACTCTTGTTCATTCTTTTTACATATTTTCTATGCCTGTTTTCCTACAGTTGTAACAAAGACCAACCACATGGCTCACAAAGCCTAAAATATTTACCATCCAGTCCTTTACAAAAAAGCTTGCTAACTTTTGCCCTAAAGATAACTACTAGTTTTACTTATTTTTTATTTTTGGTGCTGGGGATTGAATTCAGGGCCTCCTGCATGCTAAGCACAAACTCTGCCACTAAGCTACAACTTTAGGCTTAACTTTAGGCTTAGTTAAGCCTAGATGGAATCACAGAAGATACATATTAAATGATATTGCAAGGATGTAATTTACCATTCCAGAACATGAGAAGCACTACAGGTTAAACTGGTTTCTGCAACAATATCAACAAAAAAGTTGTAGGAAAACAAAAGAAAGGACAATTGCTTAGATTAAAAGATAATTTAAGGAGATAATTGGAAAATGTAAACATTGGATAAATAAAATGTTAAGGAATTACTGTGAATTTTTTTAATATGAAAATGTTGGTGGGTGGGCTAGGGATATAGCTCAGTGGCACAGTGCCTGCCTGGCAAGCACAAGGTCCCGAGTTCAATTCCTGATACACTGCACCCCCCCCAAAAAAAAGAAAATGTTGGTGGGGTTAAGAAAAAGACATTGGGCTGGGGGTTAATTTCAGTGGTACAGCAGTTGCTTAGCATGTGTAAAACAGAGTTAGATCCCCAACACCACTATCACCACCAAAAAGAAAAGAGTCAGGTGCTATGTTCTGTAGTCTCAGTACTCTGGGAGACTAAGGAGGATCACAAGTTGGAGGCTAGCCTGAGCTACATGGCAACACCTTAATCTCAAAATAAATAAAATAATAAATGAAAATTTAAAGAAGAAATTATATGTCTAGGATTTGCTTGAAAATAATCCAGTAGAGGTAGGGATGGGGTAGAGCAGAAAGAAGGTTGGCCAGGTGTAGATAATTGTTAAAGCTGGGTACATGCATGGGGTTTTGTCATATTATTCTCTATTGTTTTACTTTTGTGAATGTTTGAAATTTCTACAATCAGTCAAAAGAACCCAGACAAGGCTGGAAAAAGATAGCTGTAAGTTTCCCTTTAAAAGTTCTACAAGCTGGGCATGATGGTGCATTCCTGTAATCCCAGCACTCTGGAGGCTGAGGCAGATGACTGCCATGAGGTTGAGGCTAGCCTGCACTAAAGAATGAGACCCTGGCTCAAAAAAACAAAAAGAGAAACCAAAAAAAACCTGTTCTATAATAGAGGCTGGGGATATAAGCTCAGTGGTGGAGTACCAGTGAGGCCCTGGGTTCAATCTCTACTACCAAAAAAAAAGGTTCTACAACAAACAGCGAGATGACTTTTTCCTATGCTCTGTAGGAAGAAGAAAATTTCATGAAAATAATCAAGCTTAA
Organism: Cavia porcellus; assembly: GCF_034190915.1. NCBI lineage: Eukaryota > Metazoa > Chordata > Mammalia > Rodentia > Caviidae > Cavia > Cavia porcellus. The sequence goes on from NW_026947486.1 coordinate 80,883,565, forward strand.
CAAAAAGCAGCACCTTGTTTCTTATGCGATCTCTCTTAACCACTTCCTCTTTCTTTTCAGTTTTTTCTGCGGTGACTACAGATTCTGTACTTTCATTCTTCTTTCCTTTATCCCGAAGTGCTTCTTTCTCTTTTTTAATTTCTTCTTCTTTTCTTTTATAAACCTTCTCTTTCTCATAGCGCTCTTTCTGCCTGCGGCGCTCTTCTTCTTGCCGCCTTAGTCTCTCTCTCTCTCTCAGTATGCGCTCCTGCTCTCGTTCATAGTCCCGGTCTCTCTCCCTGTAGTCTCTGCTACACTCATCTTCAGGTCTGCATGAGAAACAAATGAGACTGAACCTGTGAATGCCTTATAACTGTGATGCAGGAACACTGGTACTCTCACTTGACCACTGTGATGAGGTTGTGCTTTTAAAACAGAGTGAAAAATACTAGCAATTTATTTATTTATAACACTAGTGTTTTAGAAAACAAGAAAACCACAAAAGCATTTACCAAGATTAAGACACTAAGAACATATGAAATGCTTCTTTCCTTGTGCCCCCACCCTGCATAAAACAGTTTACCTTAATTCAGGTCCAAGTCCAGGATATGGCAATGAAACTAGCATCTAGCAGTAAAGCATATCCAAGAGCCCTCACTACTGACTGACCTCTTCAGCTTTTCATCTTTAAGCTCGTTATCAGAACGCCTGGACAGTGTGCAGATCTGCCCACTGGCTCTTTCATCACTCAGATTCTCTTTGTCGGGTTTCTTGGCTTTGTCTCTTTTATCCAATTCTTTTTCATCTCCTTTTTCTGGTTTCTTGAGCAGCTTTAAAGAGAACATGTTTATTTTTATTTCTAAAGTTAGAAATTGTTTTTTGATCCTATCAAAGAAACCAATCCACTAAATCTTTACAACAGACTATATGTGGCCCTCTATCTCCATAGGTACACTTAAAATTCCAAGTGAACAATTTCATGCATGAGAATAGTGATCTACTAAAAAGGACATTACTAATGTGAAAGTGTGATCCACCCACATGAAGTGCTCTAATCACTTTGTGGCAATGGAATTGGGACAGAGACCCCTTTGGCTTTAAATGGTCAACCTTTAAGTGAACTCTTATACACTTTCAAATAGGCTTCCATAGCAAACCAGCATGTCAATATAACTTGATGGGAAAATATCCCACAGATTTAAAATACTAAGTAGATCATTACTGTTGATCTATTTTATGTGTGTGTACTGAGAATGACAAACGCCTTGGTCACCAAAGAAGTAATCCATTACAAGAATAATTCTGCCTTAAACTTGAGAATAGCATGTTTGTGGGGGGAGAGGGTTTGGGGGTATGGGTGTGGTACTGGGGATTGAACCCAGGGGTCTCTACCACTGAGCTAATTCCAAGTCCTTTTTACATTTGAGATAGGATGTCACTAAATTGTCTGGTTGGAACTTGAACTTCTGATCCTCTTACCTCAGCCTCTCAAATTGCTGAGATTACAGACATGCACATAACAGTACCATTATACTATCAACAGAGGTCAATAGCAAGAATTACTTGACATTTGATTGAAAAAATCCAGATGTCTTTTTATAATACAATGATGAAATTCTACCTCTACTAAGAATGCATGCATATATATATATATATATATATATATATATATATATATATATGCTATTCTTCCTCACATCATTGTTATAAATCTCTCTAGAATGTCCCTCACTTAATGCTTGTTAGTCAGAGAGATTCTTAGGCAAAATAGAAGGATCTTAAGTCTCAGAATGAAAGCATCATCAAGGTTGATCTCAGGGTGAAGGCATTACACCAGTCAGCAAGCAAAAGGCAAAGCGCAAGAAATAAGCATGAAGTATTTCAGCACACAGACAGCCACTGTAAATGGGAGTTCTATGTGGACACAAAGAAGGCACCAATGTCAAGTGAGAAACCATGTGCAGCTTTCATTAGAAGTGTTCTTACTTCTCTAATGAACATCTGTATTAGAAGCCGAGATGTTCATTACTGTAATAAGAACATTAATGAATGTCTCTGGCATGGCTGGCTCTACCTTCTGCCTTATGATCATTAGGAACCTACAAGCCAAATCACTGTGACATGATGAATTGCTGGAAAGAGTGGAGATGGGAAATTCCCCTCTGCTTGAAACCCCTACCATCAATAATGACACATAGGGAACCCTAGTCATATAACTGGTGTATTTTCAGGAGGTAAAAGAAGGCGACCTGCCACCATCTCTGTGAGATATTCTCTAACTTTCTGAAGTACCAGGTATTAGTACTTTCTCAGAAGGTTCACCAGAGCAAGGGCTGCCCTAGCCATACCCTCAGAAGGAAAGCACCGTGCTTGGGATCTTTCTATAGGTTTCCTCTCCCTACATGCAATGCATTAATCAGAATCTACTGTTCACAGATTCCCTGCTTGAGATAGTGTGGGAGTCATGTGAGAGGTAAAAGCACATAATGCCAGATGCTTATCTGTAGTCCTCCCACAAAGCAGCCAGTCATGGGAGACATTTAAGATGAGAAAAAGCTGTATTGCCTTGGTTGTCCTCTGGCTGTATGTCGCTGAAGCTTCTGGGTACACAACAGAGCATCAGGAAGTCCCCTGGCTTCCTTGTAAGGGAGGAATTTAAAATAGCTGAGCTTTTAAGAAGACCCAAGCCAGCCTAAAGGGGTTTTCAACAGGTAACACTACCACCACCACCAAAGGGATTTATCAGCTAAGACCTGTGTGTGACATGATACTAGGTTCTCTGTATCATGTATTTGGTCCTTACATTTTTCTGATTCACAGCTTGTAACAGAAACCTGTGTACCTGAAGACAGTGGAAAACAAACAGATGAGGCAACTTTATGTATCAATTATGAAGGAAAAAAAGCTGAATAAAACCCAAAATTCATGCCAGCCAGCCCTCATTTGCTATGAACTGAGAGACTAGTAATATAAACATCATTTTTAAAAAACACAGATATACACTAAAGAATGTTAACATCATGTAAACTACTTAATCCTTTTAAACAATGTTAAACTTAAAAGAATAATTCTATCATTAGTGTATAACAGAACATAATTTTTTTTGGTCTTTTTGAGACAGGGCCTCATTATGCAGTTCAGGCTGGCCTTGGGCTCACTTTGTAGTGCAGGCTGGTCTCAAAAATAATAGAAAAATTTTATTTGTACACTTTCTCCCAAAAAATGCAAAACACAAAACAAAAATTCATTTATACAAACACAGGATATGTGCATAAAGAGATACATGCAACAACATGCAGTCAGTTTCAATTATATTCATACCTTAATCTTTGGTTCATCCTTTAATTTGTCCCTTTCTGGAACTCTTTCTACCTTTTTCAGCTTTTCTATATCTTTTCTTTTACGTTTTTCTTCTTCTTTCCACTTTCTTCTCTCTTCTTCTCTTTGCCTTTTTCTTTCTATTTCTCGTCGCCGTCTTTCTTCCCTTTTCTCTTCTCTCATTCTCTAGAAAGAAATATCAACATAAGCTTTCAAATAAACTAATCATCACCAAAAACCTAATCAATCCCACAGGTATGGTGGGCCCCCACTAAATTGGACCATCTTTCCTTCCTACTTTCCGTAACCTCCTTAACCTTTGCCCCACCCAGCAAACAAGAGAATGAAGATCAAAACCCGCTAAAATTAGCGTTCCACTGCTGTCTTGCTGTGTTTCCAGAGGCTCATAGAATATCAAGTGCATCTCTGGCATAAGCTAAGGACTTTTCAAGTTTGCAGAGTTAACCCCTGGTCCCATAAAGAGAGTGAAGGAGAAGGCCAGTGTAAGACAAAGCAGTCATACCTTTAAGGAATAATCATGGGAAAAAGAACCTATTTTTCCTCTAGGATTCTACTGCTCTTACAATGTTTATAGATATGAACTAATAAAATTAAAAAATAAGAGAACTTTAAAAACAAAAGATTTACCTGCTTGTTTTTCAGGAAGCTCAAAAGTGGGGTTGTCTTTTTAGCTACATAAATGTAAACAGATTATTAATACTTATCAAGCCCTACACAGAATTCATCTTTCTAACATTCCCTGCCACCCACCCCAGATGCAAAAACTACATTCTTAGATAGCAAGGTCAAAAAGCAGCTTTATAATATTTCATATCAACAATACAAGTTTTAAAAATGCTTTTTAAGGATAAAGGTCTGGTATTCCCCACCAAGATTGTATTTATTACATATCATATATACTAATAAAAAGGGAAGAAAACATACTTTATTTGTACACTTCTTGCCAAGAAAGGGAAACTTACATTAAAATAATAAAATAACATTTAAGAGTAATTTCAGTTAGTAAGAATTAAGTACAAAGAACATTCTCCTGTTTTACTGACAGGAATATAAATTTATTTAACTGGAAAGAAACTGGAGGAAAGGACTAAACGTATCCACTCCTTTTGACCTCTTATTTCCACTTCTGGGAATTTACAAAAGTTACCACATGTAAGCTCATCTTGTCCATTCATTAATGAATATAGTTTTAGAAAAATATTTAAGTTCTTTTTTCAACATTCTTAACAATGCTATTAGCCTCATAATCATCTTTTTGAACATACATGTCCTTAAGGTAAATTCCTAGGGGTGGAAATCCTGGGTCAAAGACTCCACTGTTTAAAGCTAACAGAGTTCTGACAACCTACTACTTAGTTTCCATGCTCCCATTTCTTAAGTTTTTAATTTTGCAGTAACTAATTTCATCTTTTGATATTTTCAGGTCAATTTTTAAAAGGAATATGAATTTATTACTAGGAAATAATTGATCTTCAAAGACTTACCACTGTCTAAGCAAGCTTCATCAATCTCTAAACTTTTAGTATCTGTATTACACTGGTATGACACTAAGTAGGTCACTAAAAATTTGTCACATCTTTATCAATGCAGTCTCTTAATCCTGTGAAGCAGGTATTACCACTTGCATTTTCTAGTAGAAGAAACAATCTCAGGGAAGAGAGTGACTTCCTAGAGTCACACAGCCAACAAGAAAAATGACAGATTTAGGCATTCTGATGAAAAAGCCATTGCTCTAATTCCTTTTGCACACTTACCTATTAATTCTCTATTTTTAGCTTCAATTTCTTCTAACAGTGTCTCTGGAGTAGATGTCATTTTTTCATTATCTGTGGCATAACTCTCCAAAAATTTCCTATATTCTGGATCTATATAATTGTTTAAGGAACCAGAAAACAGATTTCAAACCACAAAGGAAATATTACCTAGAACATTCATTTATCAGAGAAGATAATTTTCTACTTCATGGAAAACTGAAAAACAAAACAAATACACAGGGTACACTAGCATTTAACTGGCTATTTGCTCTTAGAATTTCTATTAATGATACCCTCTATGGGAGTCTAGTTGACATCAGAGTCAGGAAAAAATGAAACTTCACACATTAGAACAGATCCATAAGAGGTGTTACATAGTTTGCTGTCAAAAGTCAGTTTCCTACTAATGCAAAGTCACATTTATGGAAAAACTAGAAGTTATAACTATGGTACCTTCAGAGAATATTAACATAGCAAGTCAGCATTTCTTGCATGGGCACACCTCACTTTAAGTAAACTCAACATAGGAAAATCAAGTGCTCCAAAAAGACAAACTGGGTTAAATCCTAGGCCTGGCCCTAGAGGTGATGCTAATTTCTGGAGTTTTCTCCTACACCTTTGACATCAAAAAGGGAAATACATAGGAGTCATTATACTCCTTGTTTCTACATACTGCTGAGTATGTCACTCAATCTCTTCCATATCTAAACCTGTGATACTGTTTACTCATTAATATGTTATAGTAACAAATGATGGAAATTTAAACTAGACAATTCTAAAACATAAACCTCTGATATAAAATATTAGAGTTAAATCTTATCCAACATAAGAATTATGCGAACTGTCCAACAGAATATTAGAGACCTCAACATCTGAAGCTGATTTACCTTGCATGGCATTTATATTTTGGTTTTCAGTTCTAGTATTTCTGTTCAAAACAGTTATTATGCATGTAGTAATTTATGTATTCAAAGCCTAGAAAACAGGACTGACCACTTCAATTGGTTTGCAAGTTAACTTATGTACTGACATTCTCCCAGCAGAGCTCAAACTCTCCTCTTTATAAAGATAATGGAAACTAAGAAGCATCAAAGAGCAACTGTTATACTTTGAAACATGTGATTTTTTCCACTGTCTTCCAATTAATAAATCCATGATGATGTATTACACACTGTATTTCTTGATGGTGGAGAAATGAAATACTACAAAGAGATCAGAAACTCTGCAGGAAACTCACTTCCATTCTGACAACTGTTCAAAGGTTTCACTGGAACAATGTATGTTATTAACTTTATTCTCTGTATTTCCTATCTTAAAATATTGGGTTGTAATTAACTCTCCCAAAGCATTATTTTTTAAAAACCCAATGGCAAAAAAATGGCAACATTATTATATAGCTAGTGCTATACTGTACCATCATCGATAGTCCCAACTTTAGAATCTCTTTTCTTAGTCTTCTTTTTTGCAGCTTTTTGAAAAGGTGCAAATTCTACTATAGCAGGATATTCCTGACCTGTTTAGAAAAAACAAAACAAAACTATACTTGCTATAACCAAAGAAATGGCCAAGGTGGATACAAGAGAACCAATCCATTATTTTCTAGGCCTGCTTAGACAGCAGTCATTTGAAGAAGGTATCTCAAGTGGCATAAATCATACTGGTAAAACTATAATCAACATCCTACCAGTGGAACCCAAAATTCACTGATCACATAAAGATATGCCAGTAAACGGGGTATTGTGGTACATGCCTATCCTCAACAATTCAGGAGGCTGAGGCAGAAGGACTGCTTAAGCCCAAGGGTACAAAATCAGCCTAGGAGAAAGAGTAAGGCTTTTTTCTCTAAATAAGAAAGACATGACAGGGAAGTAAAATATTCACCTAAATGTAACTTCCAAAATGTGGCAAGCCAGGCATGGTGGCACATGCCAGCACTCAGGAGGCTAAGGCAGGAGGATCACCACAAGTTCAAGGCCAAACCTGGGCTACATACTGAGTTCAAGGCCAGTCTGAAATGGATAGTGAGATCCTGTCTCAAAAAAATTTAAAAACTAGAAGACAACTGTTGGGTGAGATGTGGAAAAATTGAACCATTTGGGTGCTTTTGGTGGAACGTAAAATGGCATAGCTGTTATGAAAAACAGTATAAAAGCTACTCGAAAAATAAAAGATAGGGACTGGGTGTATAATCAGTGGTAGAAAGCCAGCATGTGTGAGGGCTGGGGTTCTATCCACAGTGCTGACAGACCAAACCATATGGCAGTTTCACTTCCAGACATATAGCCAAAAGAGAAAGCAAGGGTTTGAATATATATTTATACACTCACATAGTCAGTGATATTATTCATAATAGCCAAGATGGAAAGCAACCCAAGGATCTCTCAACAGATGAATGAACAAAATGTGGTATATACATACAATAGACTATTAGCATTTAAAAAATGGGACACTCTGCTGGGCTTGGTAGTGTGTGCCTTTAATACTACCACAATGGGAGATTAAGGCAGGAGTATCACGAGTTCTAGCCCAGCTTGGGCAATTTATCAGCACCTGTTTCAAAATTAATAAAAGAGTTTGGGATGCAGCTCAGTGCAAAGGCCCTAAATTTAATCCTTAGCAGTACAAAAAAATTTAAAAGGAAATTCAGATACATGATACAAGGCAAATGAATCTTGACAGCATTATGCTCAATGAAGTCAATCATAAAAAAATACTATATTATTCCATCTATGTGAGGTACCTACACAGTAGTCAAATTCATTAAGACAGAAAGTAGAAATGATGATTTCAGGTCGTGGAGGGAAGGAGAGATGGAAAATGTTTCATGGGCATAGTACTACTTTAGCAAGAACAAATTTCTGAAAGTTGGTTGCAAATCAATGTGACGTACCTAACACTACTGAGCTGTATAGTTAACAATGGTTAAGATGGTTTTAGATGCATTTTGCTAAAATTTTTAAAATGCAAAAAACAAAAAAACATGAGGTAATGATATATGCTACATGGGTGATTCTTGCAAGCATGTTGCTAATTAAAAGCCAGTTACAGAAGGCCACATACTATATGGTTTCCATTATATGAAATGTCTACAAGAGAAAAATCCAGAGACAAAATATATTCATGGTTATTCGGGGCTGGTGGAAAAGTAGAACAGGACTTGAACACTAATACATATGGAATAATGAAAACATTCTGGAATAGTGATGATTAAACCATTTTGTAAATACCCTAAAAAAACACTGCATTGTATTTTGTGTAGTACTGGGGATTGAACACAGGGCTTTCATACTGAGCTGTAGCCTGGCCTTTTATTTTTCCTTATTCTTGAAAACATCTCCCTAAGTTGCTAAATTACTTAGGCTATGATCAAATGGGGGATCTTCCTGCCTCATCCTCCAAGTGGTGAAATTACAGGCATGTGACTGAATTGTATACTTTAAGTGGGTGAACTTTATGGTATATTGTATCTCAAAAAAAAAAACCAAGTGACTTACGAAAAACATATGATTCCTGCCATAGAAAAATGACATACAAGGTATAAAATACTATCCTTTGATCGCTGATAGACTGAAACCAGAATAAAATGAGAACTGACAAGAAAGCATCACAACAAAACAGTCATGCAGGAGACATGGCTTTAGAAATTCTAATGAATGAGAATCAGATTAGCTTAATAACTGAGATATGTCAAAAGGAATGAACTAGATAAACCAACCTTAAGCAGAGGAAAACTGTAAAGGGACAAGCTGAAAACACAGAAAGTAAAGCTGCACTATGGAGGGTCCTGCCTACTAGGCTAAGTTTAGACTTTGTTTACAACTATCAATTTAACTCACCTTTTCTTTTTTTTTTTTGGTAAGGGAATTGAACTCATGACCTCACACTTGCCAGCCACTGTGTTGCTAAGCTATCATTCTAGCCCCTTAGATCACCTTTGTAAAAAGATTTATTAATTTCATGGCAATACACTGAAATATACAGAAATAGAAAAAAATCCCCTAAGTTTAGAGAAGTGGTTAGCTGATAAAGCTATAGAGTATAAAGGTGTAGTTACATCTAGTTGAATAAGACAAAAAGAACAACTGGCAAGATTCGTCACTTGTGTTAAGTATAAGGAATAAAAAAGAAACACAAAAGTTAAACACAACTCAGATATCTAGGCCAAGTAACTAAGAAATTATTATTGCCAGGCATAGTGGCACACATCAAATGTAATCCTAGCACTTAGGAGGCTGAGGCAGGAGGAGTGCAGCAAGTTCAAGGTCAGCTGGGGCTAAATAGCAAGTTTGAGGCCAGCCTGAACTACACAGCCAAGACCTTGTCTCAAACACCACTGCTATTTACTAAAATTTTAAAAATGGGGTGAAAAGTAGCTGGTTTAGGGGAATAAAAGTAGGACATGGTAGGGTATAGCTCAGCAGTGGAGTCAATCTTAGCAGGCACGAGGTTTGACCACCAGCATGCGCACACGTGAACGCGCGCGCACACACACACACACCCTTCCCCTCCAAAGAAAGCAATCTACACACAAAGTTGGAGAAACATAGGTGACAATTGTTCAATTTTTACTCGCATATTCCTTGACAAAGATTTAATTTTTTTTTGTCTTTTTCGTTTTTATCTGTACCAGGGATCAAATTCAGGACTGCCTGCTTACAAGGCAGGCGCTTATGCCGCTGAGCTAAATCCCCAGCCCCGACAAAGATTTAATTTTATAACCAAATTTAAATAACACTGAGAAAAAAGCTAAACAAGAAACTCCATGTAATTTACTTATGATTACAAAGCCAAAAAAGATGGCAAATAGCAGCATGGACATTCTTTGGCTAAATACTATAAACAGAAGATATTAGGAAAAAGTGAGTTAAAGCAGAAATTTGTTTTCCCGATAGACTGGATCATCTTAAATATAGTTTAAAGATCAAGTTTGATTTTTTTTTTGTTTTTTTGAGATAGGGTCTTGCTATGTAGTTGAAGCTGACCTTAAACTCACTTTGTAGTCCAGGATTCCCTTGAACTCACAGAAATCTTCCTGCCTCAGCCCCCCAAGAGCTGGGATTACCGATGTGTGCCACCATGCCCGGTTCTGATGTTTTAATTATATATAACTTTGTGAGAATGTTAAACAGTATTCTAACTGGTTGGTTTAATGGATAAGAATTAAATAAATAAATGCTGGTTCTTGAAGCAGGATGAAGAGTAAATATTTAAAACTTGCTATACAAGTTTAAAGCGTCATTTATCAGTACTGTTGCTGAAACTAAACAGTCAAAAGAGCAGATTTAATCCTCAGTAAAAAAAAGTGTCACATAAGGAGAAAACTGGCAATTTCATTCAGTTCATCAGATTAAAGAAATAGGTTAATAAAAGTACCTCAGGGCTGTGAAAAGTCACATGTCAATGTATAAAACTGCAATAAGCTTATCAAATGTGTAAAACTCTGTAAATGTTGCATTTTTTCAACCAAGAATTTAGAAAATCATGGAAAAAACATTGTGATGCACATATTGTCTTAACAATGACAAATTCCCCTTCTAGTTCAGTTACAAAGACTCACCTTTATTGTCAAGGAATACATAACCATCAAATCGATCCCTGAACAAAATAATGTCCTCCTGGTTTTTAAAGTTGATATATGCTCTGGCATACATATGAGGATACAGACTGCAGAAAGGAAAGCAGTTGTGTAAATACGTTTGCAGGTGTCTGGCTGAACTACAAGAATTCATATATTAAAGAGACAGGCTCAAAAATCAAATGGAAAACATTAGTAGGATAAACAGAAGACACTTTTTCATTTACCCCTCCCTCCTTTTTTCCTTTTTTCTTTCTTTTCTTTTTACCTAGTATCATTAGAAAAAAACTCAAAATAATCATGCTCAGGCATAGGTTGAAGATGTTCCTGAAGTTGCTCCTTGGTCAAAGTAGGAGGTAATCTTCGAATTACCACCTTATGAAATAAATAAGGAAAATAAAATTAGTACAAATCAATTCTCGGTTCTATCAAGCAATCAATTTCTGAAGATTGGTTTTAACGTGGTGTTTAAAACTCTTGGAAATGGCAACTGCCTGGAACAAGGAAAAATCTCAGGGTCTGCTCTTCATCCACAGCCCACCAGATTTATGAAACACTTTCTACTAATTTTTAAACGCATGTAAGGGCACATCAGTGGGTCAATCCTGGTCTTTTGTGGATGCCGTAAAATATTAATTTAGTAGCATCTTTCACCCACATTCAACACACCTAAAACCAAATCATCGCCCGTTTAAAGACTTCAAAACACACAGACATACACAGGTGCGCGCGCGCACACATACGCACACGGACACGCAGACACACACATATCCACCCGATGCTCTCAAAATAGGATGCTGTTCACCTGCCTCTCTAGACCCCTCCACGCCTCCATTAGTACTACGGTACTACCACAAACTACTCCCTTCCCTGGTGTGCCCGTCACTACGTTAACAATTCTCCCTATTAGACTTAATTCTCCATTCCGTCTCCGTCGTTCCCCCGTATCCGCCGTTCCCCCTTCCGTTACCATCGCCACAGCTCCGAACAGACCGCTCCCATCTGTGGACGCCCCCCAACAGTTCCCACACCCTACTCCGGAGATGGCGGGATAGGGGTGGGGGGCGCTTCCCCATTTTACGCGAAAGTAAGAGACAACGTAAAGTGATGTTCATTCAGGCGAAGTCATAAGGGGAACTCGGGACAGGAAGAGCGCAGCCCCGTTCCAGCCATCCTCCACCAGCGGCGGACCCGTCCCGCCCTCTCCCGGGCCAACCGCCGGCTGGGCACCTTGCTCAGCGCCTCTTTCTTATCCTTGTTGCGGTCCTGCTTATCTTCTCCTTTGCCGCTGTCCCCCGAAGCCCCATAGCTACTGGCTGAGGCGCCCTGGGGCGTTAACAGGGTTACTCGCTTCTCCTTAGGCCTGGAGTCCTTCTCTTCCTTCATGGCCACGGGTACGTTCCTCTCAGAGGCTCCTCAGTCTTAACCCCGGTACCCCGCTACGCCGGGCACCTACGACTCCCGGTCAGCTCCCATCGGAGCTCCACCCCCAACAAATACCCCTAGCGATAAACCGGGCCTTGCGTTCCATTGGGCCACCAAGATCTCGCGAGACTTCGGGGCGCCCGGCTTCTCTTTGTGGGAAGGTTTTAACACTTCCTCTTTACTTCCCGCCTGCTGAATACCCGCACCGCCCAATCGCCTTGCGGCCCATATTCCCTCGGGGCCCGCCCCTTCGCGAGTCATTAGCAACTCCGCCATTTTAAAAAGGCTCTTTGAGGGACTTCAAATCCTGGCATGCAAAGCGGCTGCCCCCTTCTGGTCAAGAGTGGTGGAGCTATAGCCATCCTTAGGTCCTATTTTATAAATAAATTGCATCATGAAAGTATTTTTTTTTCTTCCCCCCAGGTCAAAAAATAGATTCTGTGGGGTTAATTAGCTTAGTTTACCTCATACAAGCTCAATATATCTAAACTGTGCTTCGCTAGGAAACCAATTTTTTTTTTTTTTGCGACAAGATCTCACCATGTAGTTGAGGTTGGCTTTAAACTCACTGTAAAACCCAGGCTGCCCTCAAACTGGCGGCGACCCTCCTGCCTCAGCCTCCTGAGCGTTGGGATAACAGACATACACCATCACACCTACCTAGCTAGGCAACACTTTTTTTTTCTTTTGTAAGACGGAGATACCACTATGTTGCCCAAACTGGTCTCCAACTCATTACTTTTCTGGATCAGTTTCACAAGTAGCTGGAATTACAGGCTGTGCTGAGCTGTATATTCTAACATTGAATCTGAAGTGTACTTTGAGAGACTTTAGAATTTCTTTTCTGTGTATTGATTAGGATTCACAGATACTTAACAAAGACACGTGATACTGATTTAAAGGACCAACATCACTAAAATGTGTAAGTCCCAGTGTGGCCTTGAACTCAGGGCAATCTTCCTGCCTCAGCCTCCCTAAATCTTCGATTATAGGGTTGTGCCACCGCACTCAGCCTCCTCTCCACCGTAAAACGTCAATTTTACATTATTTATAAACTCCCCAATCTGGGAACAATCCAAAAATGCTCATAATAAGTGAATGGGTGAGCAAAATGTGGTACATGGATAGAATAAAATAGTACTCATCAATAAAAATGAACTACTAATACAAGCATTAGCATGAGTGAATCTCAAAATGACTATGTTGAATGAAAAGAATCCAGGCACAAAGACAGTATATGCTGTATGGCTCTATTTATATAACATTCCAGAAAAAGTAAAGGTGTAGTTGTTAGATCAATGATTGCCAGAGCACAGGGTAGGGAAAAGAGATTAACTGCAGAAGGGGCTCTGGGGAGCCTTTTGGAGTGATGAAAATGTTCTTTATCTTGATTGTGGTAGTTGCATGATTACACACATTTGTGTAAACTCATTGAATTTTATGCTTAAAATTAATGCATTTTATTTTATGTGAATTTTACTTCAATAAAGTTCAAGTCCACAAAATTAAAAGAAATTGCCCCAAATGAGAGATCATGTGCATTGCATCAAATCTAATATACCATCGAATCTACCACCACCATTACTCATATTACCAAGAAAAATTGTGCTAATTCAACAATGATATACCATCAATCTCAAAATGTGTCTTGATTCCAAAATGTGAAAAACGGAGTTTTAGACTCAATGAAACATGTTATTCGGCATTATGTGCAGTTAAGGAAAAGGGGTGTGGAAACTGGTGGGAAGTACAGGTGAGGAACTGAAGAGAGAGAGATAAACAGAGGCCCATGGAAGGCGGTACTTAAATCAGGGTGCAACAGGAGCTGGAGGCAGAAACTCTGGCTCAGAGCCAAAGCCCCTTTTTGCTGTTGCCTAGAATACATTAGGCAGGCTCTGTCCTTACATGTTCTCACCGCTGTTGCCCAGCCTGTGCCTGATTTCCTAACTCCTTTTGCTGCGAATGCTTCTTGTATTTGGAATCTGCCTTCAGCACCTGGCTGTTCTTAACCTGCTGCTTGGCTGTGTACTTCCGTCGGTATGTGCCCCTGTTTTGGAGTACTCAATGCCTTTAAACCACCAGGTCTATGGCAAGTGTCAGAGTGTGATGTCCCAGGGCTCTGACTTTTTAAATCTGTATTCACTCCTTCATTAATCTCATACATTTATTCATTCTTTGTCCTTTCACTGACAACTCTAAAATTTCTGTCTCCATCCATTCCTCTCCCTGACTTTCTAGATTCACATCCAACTAACTCCCTTCTTGCCCTTCACAACCTCTGAATGTCTCCAAAATGGAGCACTTGATTTTCTTTGCCACTGACTGTGCTAGTTTCCTATTACTGAGACAACAAGGGAGCACTACAGCCGGGCAGTGTTGGAACAGAAGACTGGAACGTGAAAATATTTCTCCGGGAGCAGAAAAATATTATCCTTCATAGCATGGCACGTTTCAGCTGAGACTCTGGTAAAACCATGCAAGCAGAATGTTTGAATGACATGAGAAACTGTTAGCAAAGAAAACCCTAAATAAGACCTCTAGATTCACTTGCTCCTAGTTCACTTAATTTTTGGAGCTGTGGGAAGTTCTGGCCTCACAACGCAGCCCAGGCTGGCCTTGAACTTGCCACCCTGCCTCAGCTTCCAATGTGCTGGCATTACAGGCATGCACCACCATGGCTGGCTAATTCTTAGTTAGTTTGAAAATCACTGATGTTTGGGGTCATACAGCCAAACAACACATTATCAGTTTTTCAGTAGCTTTGCTGTAGATAATGCTTCTGGCACGTGGGTTGTGACAGTAGCCACCTAGGTTACTTCCCTGGCACACGAAGGCTGCGTTTGCTGAAAACACAAACCTTCTCCTGAGCCTACAGAAATCTCATGGGTGACTAAAATGGATAAAACGCTTGGTACCTCTTTTTATATTGTGTCTGTCCCCTTTGCTTTCTTAACCTTGGATCAGACTCCACTCAGCTCTGCACATAGACTTGTTGATATTTAAATTTTTTAGAATTTGGTTATTCCTCTAACACAGGACTAGTGACCTATCCTATCACCACTGGGGCTGGTGTGTGTTTTCCTTTTCTTTTTTTTTGTCCCTCTTTCCTGCTCCCACCCTTGTGCTTCTTCAGAAGCCATTAAAACCTAAGCACCCAAAGACCTTTGCATTGAATAGGACCCAGACCCAAAGATCAGGATGCTTTGAACAGATGCATGGAAACTCATCAACCGCCAGGGTGAGTTGACCGTGACTACCTGCTGGTCCACGTCCTCCTCGAGGACAACAGGGTTTTTTTTTTTTTTTTTTATTAATTTGCTGCTGCGGGTGGAAGGGGAGTCGAGGAACTGTGCCCCTGTTGTCTTTGTTGAAGAAGCAGCAGCGTGCTCACTCCTTCTACCGATTGATTTCTTGTTTCCATCAGCCAAAACCCCAATTTGCCTCGCCCCCCACCCCTACTCCAGTAAAGCTTTGCCTGGGCAGGAGTAGGAACTTGCAACTTTGGCCTGGTCTACACCCCGCTGTCTCTGGGTAAAGGGATCGTGTCCAAGAGCATTATCACAAATTGAATGGGTTTACATAATATGAATTTAGGATAAAGGGCAACCTAAGTGTTATTGGGCTAAAATCAAGGTGTAGGCAGTGATGAGTTCCTTCCTAGAGGATTTAGGGGAGAATCCATTTTTCTCATGTTTTTCAGAGTCTTGCGGTTGCTGGTGCTCTGTGCCTCAAGGTCCTTCACCCATCTTCCAAGCCAGCAGCACAGCATCTGACACCACTTCCGTCACTTTCACCTGCTTTGTCTCTCCCTGCACTTTTAAGGACCTCTGTGATTACCTTGGGCCCACTATATGATCCGGGAGAATCTTCCTAAAGCTGGTTGATTAGCAAAGGTTTGCCGCATAACCTAACCTAGCCACAGGTTCTGGAGATTAGGATGTGAACAAAATTGGTGAGGCCATTATTTTGCCTATTGCAAATTATTACTGCACACTGCAAATTTCCTTTTTTTTTTTTTAAAAAAAAAAACCTGCTTATTCGTAATCCTCCCGCCTTAGCCTCTTGAGTTGCTGGGATTACAGGCAGGCATCACCTTGCTGAGGATAAACTTTCATTTTAGTATTTTAAACATTCTTTTTAACTCAAGTATAACACATATATGGATGAGATCACAGATGGCAAACAAGCAGCTTGCTAAATTTTCACAAAATAAACACACTCATGTAACCAGGATGGAGATCAAGAAACAAAACATTTCCAAGGAAGGCAGAGGATGCGGCTCAGTGGCAGAGCGTGAGCACGCAAGGCCCTGGGCTTGGTCCCCACAACACTGTCCCAGGGCTCCCAATGCTCCCTGCTTGCCCCTTCCCTGTCTCTTCTCCTGGCAAAAACATCCTCATGCTGACCTCTTGCAGCCTCCCTTAGTTTTGTCTGTTTAAAACTGTAATCTTTTCATATTTTACTTTGCATTCCTGTAGTGATTCATGAAGATGAGCACCCTTTCATGTATTCATCTTGCACAGTATGACTTCTTTCTTTCTTTCTTTCTTTGATACAGGGAATTGAACTCAGGACCTTGCGCTTGCTAGGCAGGCACTGCCATTCCTGGCCCCTGTGTGGCCTTTTTAGTCTCTTGGTTATTGCACCATTTTATATTATTTACTGCAAAACTAGAGAAATAAAACAGACAGGGACAGTGTTGTGCATCTTTTCACCAAGTAAGGAAAGAACCGTGTGTGTGTGTGTGTGTGTGTGTGTGTGTTTCACAGTGCGGGGAGAAGAATGCTTTCTTTTGTCCAAATATCATCTCGCTCTTAGTATGTAGGGCTTGCTTTTCTTTTTGCAGTACTGGAGGTGGAACCCAAGACCCTCACACTGAGCTACATCCTCAGGCCTTTATTTTTTATTCTGAGACCAGGTCTCACTAAACCTCTATGTTTCCCAGACTCGGCTTGAACTAGCCATCCTCCTGTCTCAGCCTCCCAGGGTGCGGGGATTATAAGAATATTCCACCATGCCAGTTCCCCCAAAATGTTCGCATCACTGATTTGACCATTTCACCCTATACTACATGTCAAGGTCTTTCTAACTTGCTGAGATGAGCAATGTCACATTTGGGACTCTACCTTAGAAAAGCAGGAGAGAGAGAGGGAAAGAAAGAGAGAGAGTGAGAGAGAGAAAGAGAGAGAGAGAGAACTTTAAAATTTCTTTCCTAGAACATGCTGTTTGAATACATTTATTGTCTCTTTCATATTAACTCTGTTCACAAATAAAACTTATAGGAATCAAGTGGGACTCCTGGCATTTAGCATCATTTAGCTTATTGGGAACTATAAAGCTCAAATTCAATTTCAAGAAAAATTGATTTTCACTTAACAATTGTGTTCGTTGTTGTCTTTAATAATTTATTTTTGATGCATATCAGCTCTAAACGCACTCAAATTCTAAACAGAAAGTTAGGAAAGGAATTGGATAATTTGTGTAATTCAATTTTTTTCAAGTTAGGCATGGTGGCCCATGCCTGTAGTTCCAGCACTCAGGAGGCTGAGGCAGGAGGATGACTGTGAGTTGAGGCTAGCCTGAGGTACATGGTGAGATCCTGTCTCAAGAAAAAAATTTTTTTTTCACATAAGCACCTTTTAGCGCTATCTGTAAAAAATAATGTGTCATTTTATGGATTAGGCAACTTAAAGTTATATTTGAGAACTTTGGATTCCAATGTAAAAAACATATTTATGGAGTATAATCATTTGATGTGCCTTCTCATTGATTAAAGATTACAGTAAAAGTTATCAAGGAGATATTCCCCATGCCTGGTGATGACATAAAACAGAAGGGAAAGGAAGATATGACAAAGAAATTTAAATATACAGGAAAAAGGTGAATTTCTCAATTAAAATAATTGTTTAGTTTATAGCCAGGTGTGGTAGCACAAGCCTGTAATCCCAGCATTTAGGAGGCTGAGTCAGGAGGATAGCTCTGATCTGAGGTGACCTACTGGCTTTTGGGTTTGTTGATTGTCTTCATTTTTAAATGTTTTTTTTAATATATGGAGATTGGCAGTAGCTTTATTGTAATAGTAAGAAATTGAGAACACAAATGTTCATCAGCAACTGCATAGATGAATAAACTGTGCTTTATCTATACAATGGATTAATACTCAGGAATGGAAAGAAGTGAAATTTAAATATACATGACCTGGATGATTTTCAAAAAAAATTATGCTGTGTCCAAGAAGCCAAATAAAATAGCATATATACAATATGGTAACATTTGTTCAAAACTCTGGAAAATGCAAGATAATGTATAGTGATGGAAATTTGAGGATGGGGATGAAGACACAGAGGAACCACGGTGGTTTTTTTCTCCTTTCTTAATTGTTTTCTTCCCTGTACCTTATTCTGATCTTTTCTAGCTTCACAAATTAAATGATTTATGTAAAACTTTGGAATTATTTTTTGGCAGTGGGTATTGAACCCAGAGCCTCAGGCAGGCCAAGCAATAAGCTATGTCCCCAGTCTGGTATTTTCTTTTTTCTTTTTGAGACAGGGTCTTGCTATGCAGCTCAAACTGGCCTTGAGCTCACTTTGTAGCCCAGATTGGTCTTAAGTTTACAACTATCCTCCAGCCTCAGCTTCCCAAGTGCTGGGATTATAGGCATGTACCATCAAGCATGGCTCTGGAATATTTTTTAAAAAGTACATTCAATCCTATATAGTTTCTTCATAATTGCACTTTCTTCGTAATTGCATTTTAACAGTGTTATTTTTGGTAGTACTAAGCCTTGCACATGCCCTTTAACAGTGAGCTTTTTTTTTTTTGAAGTGGGGATTGAACTCATGACCTCAAGCCTGCTAGGCAGGGGATTGTGCCACCAAGCTAAATCCCAAGCCCTACTTTTTTTTTTTGAGACAATCTTGCTACGTTGCCCAGGCTGCCTTGAACTTGCAATCCTCCTGCTTCAGCCTTTGAAATGCTTGGATTACAAGTGTGCACCACCATGCTTGGCTTAATGTCTCTTAATGAAGTGACTGTAACAACTCTTTAAGAACACTTATTCTATATCCTGAACCAGCAGTCTCACTCTTACTTGTTTTTTAATCTATAATTCACCTGTTAAAAATGTTTTCTCTCATTATTCACCAGAATGTCAATTATATGAGAATCTGTATTTTCCTCCATTTCATTTATTGCTGGATCTTAAGCATTTAGAAAAATGCCTGTCATATTTGGTGCTGTTTTTTTAATAGACTTTATTTTTTTAAAGCAGTTTTACAAATGTAACTACATCCTTAAGTATAATCCTTAGGAATGAAATGTAGATCACCTTGAGAAGCCAGGAGTCACCATCCCAAACCCCTATAGTAGTCACTAATCTCTAAGAATGCCAGCTTTCTATGTGACTCACTTGGTTCCCAATTTACTCAGTTTTACCTGAGCTATTAATCTTATTGGCTAAACATAGTGAATTCCCCGTTTAGACCTGCCTCATCTCATGGTTTTACTCTATAAAAATCCGGAGAAAATACAGAATCTTTGGCAACCCACTCAGGACCCCTTCTGTCTCTCTCTCAGACAGAAGCTTTCTTTCTCTCAATAATTAGTTCTACTCTTAAAAAAATAAAGCAGTTTTAGGTTAATGGGAAAATTGAGCAAAAGGTACAGAAATTTCCCTAATAGCCCCCATCTCTACACATTATCAACACCCTTGCCAGAGTGCTACATGTGTTCGAACCCATGAATCTGCATCGACTCATCACTGTTCCCCAGAGGTGGGAGTTCCCCGCCTTAGTGACTAGGTTCTTGGTGAGCACGTAGCAGCCTGTGCATGCCCTGGTTAAAGCCCAGCTCTCATGAGATTTGTCCATCTGTCTCCTCTAATACCCTGCAAGCTTCCTGAGTGTATACGGCTGCACAGCCTTAAGTACTGTAGTAGGTAAACGTTTGTTGAATGAATGAAGAAATATGGGAGCAATGAAGGTGAAGGAGGCAGAGAGAGACTCATCTGCTTTTCAGTTAACAAGACTGACCTGGTGGTGGATTAACTAATGATAAACTTATAATGCCTAGCTGAACTGAGTCAGCATGGTGCTGGGTGTGGAAGGCTCATCTGAGGATTGTTGCCAACAGCATAAATGAAGAACTGGAGGAGAAGATGGTGTGTTGGTGATTCTCCTGGAGAAGCTTGTTATACTGGTTTTCTTGATATGAACTCAGCTGTTATCATTGGAGGAGCTCAGTGCCTTGTGGTCGCTGAGGATGGATGTGGTTCTCTTTGGTGGAGCTCTGGTCTTTACTCTGAGCATCACTTCCTGGCTCCAATGCAGATTCCTCAGCCTGCTGGCACAGCTCCTTCATCCTGCTGGTAGAAACTTTCTGACCTTTGGGCCTTTCTAGTGCAGATTTTTGATGCAGACTTGCATGAGACACTGTTGTGGGCTCTAGGCCTCCAGCTGGACTCATGAAGGACATTGCTGTGGGATCTAGGCCCTCAGTTAGATTCTTTGGGTCTCTAGTGTGTGGAAAGATCTCCCACAGTCTTTTTCATTTGACTCTTTGGGTGAATACTATAAAATAATTCCATAAATTATGTGTCCTGTATTAAATCTATTCCCTTGCAAACCCTGACTACAACAGACCCCCTTTACCCCAACTTGCTAGAAATCGGTACATACTTTTCAGCCAATATGATGTTATTTTCAAAACCTCCAATAAGGACCCATGATCTTACAGGTGTGATTGAACTTCTGCAGCAATGACATCGTGGTTATACTATGCCAGTCCTATGGAAAGAGCCTTAATTTATACCAGCTGTTATAGCTTGTAGAGAGGTTGAGTAAATAGGAAAAACATAATTTAGAATTGACCTAGGAGGTGACCTTACGAAAAAACCATCATAGTGGAATGTTGAATTTATCAGGCTAATTTAGGCTATGTGCAGCTACTAAACCTCAGAGGCTTAACTTGAGTCTGTTTCTCCCTCACCTAGAGTACAAAGCAGGTTCAGGCAACTCTCCAGGACAAGGGTGAATGTTGGCGTTGAATATGCTCCCATTTTTTAGCTTTACCATCTCAATATGGGACGTTCAGGTTCACTTTCACCAGGGGAGAGAGAGACAGGAGGATCACTAGTGTCTTTGCACAGGTATTGTTTCTGCTCCCATGCCAGCAGTCAGGTCTAGTCATGTGTGAGGCAAGTGATGCATAATGCAAAGCTGTCGGGAACGTAGCCTCTGGTGTACCCCAGAAGGAAGGAGGGCAGGGCATGAGTCAGTGTTTATAGTGGATGCCGGAAGTGGTAGAGCCAAAAGGGAGTGAACAAATTGTAAGTGGGAGGAGGAATCAACTTCCTGCTTAAAAGCATGAGGAGATCCACAAACCCCCTCCATCAGTGAAGTTGGTAAAAAGCACAAAATAACCACAATTACCATTTCCAGTGTCTGGAAGGGGCCTTAAAGACAGACCAGATAAAGAAATAGATATAAAAGAGCACCCATTAAGATTCCTCAAGAAAGTCAGGAGCCTGTAGTATTGGAACCCAGGTCCTTCCACTTCCCCTCCCAATTCAGTGAGATTCACTGTGTTCTAGTGCAGCGGTCCTCAGGACCACAAGGAAGCAACTCCAAAGAAAAGGGTGCTTGCCTTTCATGGTCATTTTGATGTTAGGGAAGAGCCAGAAGTCACAAGGTGCCAGATCCAGTGAATAAAGTAGATGAAGACTCACTGTAATATTTTTAGGAGCCCGCCTTTCCACTGGATGGCACTCAACAGCAGCAGACACCATATTTTTTAATCACACCTCATAAAGATGCTCACGAGAAAGGATGTCCAGAACTGCTTTAGAAAGTGGCAAAAGCGATGGGATAAATGTTTTCAAAGTGAGAATTGCATTAAATCTGTATAGAAGTTTTGGGAGTATGGCCATTTTTACTACGTTAGGTTCTTCCTACCCAAAAGCAAGGGATAGCTTTCCATTTTCTGATATCTTCCTCAATCTTTTTTTTCAAGGTATTGTAGTTTCCAATATAGAGATTTTACTTCCTTTGTTAAATTAATTCCTAAGTATTCATTTTTGATGCTATTGTGAAAGGTGTTGTTTCTCTAAATTCTCTGTCAGTGAGTTTGTTTGTGTACAGGAAGGCTATTGATTTTTGATTGTTGACTTGGGACCCATGTCTTTCACCATGCACTAAACTAAAATCAAAATGGATCAAAAATCTAAATATTAAAATAAAAACACTAAGTCTGCTGGAAAATAGAATAGGTAAACTCTTGAAGACATTAGTGTAGGCAAAGACTTTATGAATAAAGCCTTGATCGCTTAGGAACTATCACAAAGAATCATTTCATTTTATTCAAAAGCTTTTGCACAGCAAGAGAAACCATCAACAGAGTGAAGAGACAACCCACAATGTGGAAAAACTGTTTGCCAGCGTTACCTCAGGCAAAGGATTACTATTGAGAACATATAAAAACTCACAAAAACCAGACCTCCCAAATTTAAAGACCCAATCCAAAAATGGGCATCCGAGAGAATAGACATTTTTCAGAAAAAGCACAGATGGTAAATATATGACAAAAATGTTCAACATCACTGGTCATACAAGAGATGCAAATTAAAACAACACTGATTTCACCTCTTTCCAGAAAAAATGGCTAGGATCAAGAAAATGACTGATAACAAATTTCTGGAAGAAAACCTTCTCCACTGTTTGAAAGTGTAGAATGGTGAAACTACTATGGAAATCAGTGTGGAGATTCCTCAGAAAACTAAGATTAGAGGTTCCATTTGACCCAGCTATTTCCTTTCTGGGCATCTTCCCAGAAGAATTAAAAGCATCATACCACAGTGATATATGTGCACCCATGCTTACAGCAGCACAATTTGTAATAGCCAGATCTGGGAAGCAACCCTAATGTTCAACATCCAATGAATGGGTAAAAGTGGTAGTGGTTTTTGGTATAATGGAATATTACACATCCACAAAGATAAAACGGAAACATTTATAGCTTAATGGATGGACCTTGAGACCATAATCATAAATGAAATAAGTCGGACACACATGTGCAAATATCACATTCTCTTTGGCATGAGGAACTGAAAATGTAAATAAGAACATAAATGTATGATAGATATTGTGAAATAGGAAGACACTGTCCAAAAGGAAAAGCGAAATAGGAAGGGGGTGGGGAAGGAAGGAATGGAAAGAAAAAATGAGAAAAGAAGGATAAAATGGAAACAAAATTTTGTAAATAAGGAGTGGAAGAAGAGTTGAAAGGAGAGGAGAGGAATGGGGACAAAAAGGAATCAAGTATATTATGTACAGATGCAAATACCCTATAATGACTTTGGTCATTATGTATAGCTAAATCATACCAATAAATTTAAATTAAAAAATAAAAAGGATGAACAATAAATAAATAGCTGAAGAGAAAAGCGAGATCAGAGCAAGATAGTGATGTCATAAGATCAGGATAGTGATGAGCAGGGACACGGTCCCCAGGGTGTGACCTGAGGGGGTCCACGCCAGCCTGCTGAGTGCAGCTGGTGTTGCATTTGTGGCCATGCAGAACTATCAGATCAGCTGCTAGGCCATGCAATTGTGCTTTCTGTGCTTTTCTATAGTTGCATCTTTCCATTTCAGTCAGTAACCTGGTTGCACAAGGCAAAAATCTTAGAGTTGCTTTGCCTCTTTTGTTTATCCTACACTCTATCCAGCCCACCATCAGATCCTGTCAGGTGTGTGTATGCGTGTGTGCATGCGTGTGTGTGTGTGTGTGTGTGTGTGTGTGTGTGTGTGTTCTGGTACAGGGGATTGAACCCAGGGCTTTCACACTGAGCTACAACTCTGGTCTTTAAAAATTTTTTATTTTAAAACATTATATCACAAACTTACCCAGGCTGGGCTCAAAGTCACAATCCTTCCTCAGCCTCCTAGAGTGTTGGGATTATAGGTGTGTGCCACCATGACTGGTTCATTTGTTGGTTTTACCTACAAAATATATTCAGGGCTGGGGTCTGTGGCTCAGTGGCAGAACACTTGCCTAGCCTGCATGAGGCCCTGGGTTCAATCGCCACTACTGAAAAGAAAGAAAGAAAGAAAGAAAGAAAGAAAGAAAGAAAGAAAGAAAGAAAGAAAGAAAGAAAGAGACAGAGAGACAGAGAGAGAGGGAGAGAGAGAGAAGAAGAAAAAGAAGAAGAAGAAGAAGAAGAAGAAGAAGAAGAAGAAGAAGAAGAAGAAGAAGAAGAAGAAGGAAAAAAGAAAGGAAGGAAAGAAGTCAGGTGTGGTGGCACACACCTGTAATCTCAGCACTCTGGGAAGTAGAGGCAAGACTTAGTGAGAACTTGTCTCAAAATTAAAAAACAACAAATAAAAAGGGCTGGGAATATAGGCCAGTGTGAAGGCTTTCAGTTCAATTTCTGACACTACACACAAAAAGACGGTATAATACTTTTTTGTTTTTGGTACAGGGATCAAACTCATGACCTTGTACTTGCCAGGCAGGTGCTGTGCCACTGAGCTAAATCCCTGGCCTGCTTTGTTTTTGAGAAGTCTCACTAGGTAACCCAATCTGTCCTTGAGCTTATAGTAATCATCCTGATTCAGCCTCCTGAGTGCCAGGATTACAAATGTGAACCGTTATGGCTGGCCCCCTACTTATTTTGAGCCACCATTATCTTACACCTGAAGGGTTGACCTAATTGAGCTCTCTATAGGAACTTGAAGTTTTTGTTTTTAAAATATATTTCTTAATGAGCCATAATCATGCACAATAAAACACACATAAATGTATGTCCCAATGGATTTGGATAGATGTAAACGCTCAGGTAAAAAATACCCCAATTAAGATATGAAAAATTTTCACCGTTCCCAAGTGTTTGAGAAGGATCCTTTTTTGTTTTTCAAGTGCATGCTTTTCATTACAGAGAGATTATTGTTTCATTGTTGCTTTTTTGATGGTGGTGGTGATGGCACTGGGATTGAACCCAGTTTAGCACGGAGCTACATTCTTAGTCTGTCTATCTTTGTTTCTTTATTTTTCTGTCTGAGACAGGATTTCACTATGCACTTCACACTGGTCTTGAACTCGTTTTGTAGCCCAGGCTGGCCTCCAACTCGAAGAGATCCTCCTGAGTGCTGGGATCACAGGCATGTGCCAACACCCCCGACCCTTTATTTTTATTTTGAGACAGAATCTTGCTATATCACTAAGGCTGGAACTTGTGGTTCTCCTGACTTAGCCTCCCACACTGCTGGGATCACAGATAAGTATCACCAACCCATCTAGAATGATCCTCTTGGAAGCTGGGCATGGTGGTGCATATCTGTAATCCCAGAACTCAGGAGGCTGAGGCAGGAGGATTGCTGTGAGTTTGAGACCAGCCTGAGCTACAAAGTGAGCTCAAGGCCAGCCTGGACTGCATAGTGAGACCCATTCTGAAATAAAGATTAAAAAATCCTCTTGGAAAGCCAGTGTGAGATTATGTCATTCCTTTGCTCAAAACCTCCCAGTGGTTCTTTCTCTCCCTGAGAATAAAAACCCAAGTCCTTACAGTGGTCTCTAAGGCAGTACGCACTTTGCCCCCTTCCTGCATTGCTACTCTCCTCTCATCTTAGAATTCTTTCCTCTTGTTTGAGTCCACTCTACTCACATTTCTTCACCTCTTCCCAGCATGTGTCAGGCACTCTCCTGCATCAGTTGGTGTATTTGGTGCTCTTCTTGGAATGCCCTTCTCTTAGCTATCTGCTTTATTTAGGTCTGGGATCAAATTCACCACATCTGAAGAGGCTCTCCCTGAGCACCCTGTATCACATTCCTCTGCATTTCTGTGCTTTCCCTGTCACCTGCACTATTGCCTTTCGTGTGTGTGTGTGTGTGTGTGTGTGTGTGTGTGTGTGTGTGTGTGTGTCTGCCTGCTATTACCTCTTGAGTGAGTTCTTAAAGAGCAGGAATTTGGGGTTGGGGATTTAGCTCAGCGGCATAAGCACCTGCCTTGCAAGCAGGCGGTCGTGAGTTCGATCCCTGGCGGTCGTGAGTTCGATCCCTGGCGGTCGTGAGTTCGATCCCTGGCGGTCGTGAGTTCGATCCCTGGCGGTCGTGATCCCTGGCGGTCGTGAGTTCGATCCCTGGTACCGATAAAAACGAAAAAGTAAAAAAAAAAAAGAAACTTAAAAAAAAAAAGAGCAGGAATTTGTGTGCTTTTGCCATGGTTATATATCCTGTGTTTAGGTTAATGCCTTTCCTGTAGTGGGTGCTCACAACACATGTACTAAATGGAGGTGCACAGTCACCAGTCTGTCCTCTGGGCTGCGGCACCAGCCTCCCAGCCGAATTCCTGGTCTGCTGTCTGCTTCCCTTCAGGACATTCACCTCACTGCAAGATTATCTGTCAGGAGTTCAGATAAGATCATCTCACTTTCCTTCTTAAAATCCTTGGAGTTCTGGGTGTGGTGGCACATGCCTGGGAGGCATGGCTGGACTGCCACTAGTTTGAGGCCAGCCTAAGCTACACATCAAGACATTGTCTCAAAACCAAACAAAACAAAACAGAACAAAGATTTTGATGTTGTCTCTTTGCCCTTTAAATAAACTGTGCAAAGCTGGACTGCTTTGAGTTCTTAGCTGGAGCCAATTTTTTTTTTTGTCTTTTTCATTTTTATCGGTATCGGGGATCAAACTCACGACTGCCTGCTTGCAAGGCAGGCGCTTATGCCGCTAAGCTAAATCCCCAGCCCCTAGAGCCAATTTCTTAGATCAGGGTTTTAGCAGAATACTTGTCGCGCCACCCGTAATACACTTTCCCACTCATCTTTCAGGTGTCAGTTTGAGGCTCCTTTCCTCCACCCAGTTAACTCTTTAGAAGTCCAGCTGGCTTCATCTTTGCTGGTTGCTAGGATGCTTGCTCTGCCCACCCCGTACTTAGTGGTTTTTTAAAAAAATCGTTTTGAGACAGGGTTTCACTATGCAGTTCAGACTGGCCTGGAGCTGACTTTGTAGCTGAGGCTGGCCTTGAACTTGCAGCAATCTTCCTGCCTCAGCCACCGAAATGCTGGGATTGCAGGTTTGTGATACCACACCCGACCTAGTATTTTTAATCTGTAAAAACAACTATTTCATTTCCACTTATGAAATGAAGTTGCACCATTTAAAGGTGATAAAATATTTCTAATTTTTTTAAAAAATGTAGTAATAGCTTATAAACATGAAAAATACTTTGAGTACACCACTGACTGAAAATGGTCTTTTAAAAATCTACTGAATTCTTTGTCCCAAGAATAATACCCATCTGCACGTATTTTTTAGTCTTTCAAGATTTACAGCTTATTTAAAAACATGTGGAACAGGAAACAAATGTCCTATTTTTCCACTTTTTTTCTCAGCTCTTTAAGATGAATTTGATTTCTGTTCTTTGGTGTTCTTCTATCCCTTCTCAATTAGTCATCAGCAGCAATTCCTTCTATTTTATCTTCTGTATTTTTCCTAGATCTTTTCCTTCAGCTTTTATAGTAGGTGAAGATTCAAAGTATATCTTTTCCCATAAAGCTTTATTTTAGTTTTGAATAAATTTTATTTTTAAAATTTTAAAGTATACTCAAGGATAGTTTAAAAATGAGCACTTTTGTCAACCATTGCCATGGTTTTTTGGGGGGGAGGTACTGGGGATCAAACTCATGACCTCATGCTTACTAGGCAAGCACTTGAGCCACTGAACCAAATCCCCTGCCCCTCATTGCCATATTTTTTTATGACTTTTCTTCTCATTTGTCATGTATAAGTTTACTCTCCTGCTTCTCCATCCACCTCTACAGTATTCACTTTCCTGTTCCCTATTCTGTTTCTTCCTCACTTTTTAAATGTTGTTTCTTATTTGATGCTTAAGTTCTTTTCCTAGCACATTTTTCATGTATCCCATATTTCATATTCTTTTATAGAATGTATCACATTCTATCATGTGAGCTCTTCTCCGAACTCCTAGGTTGGGGTTGGGTGAATCATCACGGATCAACCCAGTGCACTCTCTTCTTGAACTCACTGTACTTGTGATTATTTAAGGTCCAGCTCCTTGAGGCCAGGGGCTATCTGATTCTCTGCTGATATCCCTTGTGCCAAGCAGTGTTTGAGATTAGCTGACCAAAGACTAACTTGAAATATTCATGCATGTGAATAAAAAGCACCTTAACCCAATGTATCCTTGCATTTATTTCCTGGTATTAGCTCCAAGAATTTTAATTTTACCTTTGGTGGCACTGGGTATAAAAGCCAGAACCTCAAGCATGCTAGGCAAGCACACTACCATTTAGCTACATCCCCAAGCCCCCAATTTTTAAAGTTTTTTGAGACAGGGTCTCACCCATAATTAAGGCAGGCCTTGAACTATGTAGTCCAGGCTGGCTTCAAACTCACAGCAATCCTCCTGCCTCAGCCTCCTGAGTGTTGGGATTACAGATGTGCACCACCATGCCCATCCCCAAATTCTTATCAATAAAAATTTACTAACTCCTTAGCCTGTCTTCCCTACCTCATCTTTCATATCCAAAACTCATCCTACAACTGCAATGTCAGTAACATTAAAAAGACCGAGTGTGACTGTGTTCCCTTGTCCAAACCTCTGCTATGCCTCCACTTCTTTCAGAATACTCAGAAGCTCTTTAGCTTAGATTTGAGGCTTTGTTTTTTTTTTTTTTTTTGGAAACAGGGTCCAGTCTTGCCTGCACCAGTCCCCTCCACCTTCTTTTATGTTTGCAATACATAATAAATACATTCATTGTGGGGAACAGGTACATGTACATATCACACCAATTTCCCTTCTTAAACTCCCTGGTCTTATTTGTACTATATATGAAGTGTACTATAAATGAATGTGTACTATATGTGAAGCACTAGCTTAGTCACCGAATCCACAAACTAGTTAGGAAGACAGGTATGTTGACTAACTTTAATAAGGTATGATTAGATTTATTAGAGGGTCTGTGACAACACCGATAGTTTTTAATCTAAAACTATTAAAAAATGTTAGGTTTTTGGCCAGGGATGGTGGCCCATGTCTGTAGTTCCAGCACTAGTGGAGAGCTACAAGTTCAAGCTCAATCTGTGCAATTTATCAATTTAGCAAGACCCTGCCTCAATAAAAAAAAAAAAAAAAAAAAAAAAAAAAAAAAAAAAAAACAATAAACAGAAAAAGGGCTTGGGAGGATTCAATTTGCAGTACCAACAGAAAAAACAAAACAAAAAAACCCAAAACCTACTAGGTTTTACCCTTTTACAGTTTATAAATTCCATCTAAAACTGCAGTGTTCAATAGGGTGGCTACTAGCCACATTCAAGCATTCAGTAGCCACATGAGGCAGCATACAGGGCAGCACAAAATACTTCCATCATCCATGGAAGTGGTGGTGTGGTGCTAGCTACCCGTTCCCCACAATACCTTGGCTGGTACGTATTTCAAAGTGAGTCCTAGCTCACAAGTCAGATAATGCAACAAAATACTCTGAAAACTATTAAGTGTACCGAAATAAGACACAATAAATGGGTTAAGTTCTTACATTCTTTACAGCTTTGGTCACTTCAAGTAAATTAAAGCTCTTTTGTTGCACTTTTCCCATTCCCATAATTTATGTTAAAAGGTCCTGAAAAGACACACAGTCCAAGTGTTTATCCCTGGGAGAGACATCCAGATAACACCACCGTGAAGCTTTTAACCCAGGATCCTCCTTCACTATCTGCCTTCTCTGTCATTTTTCCTAAAAAGAAAGGACATAAATTCAGATTTTTCAAAAGAACAACAAAATATTTATTTAGAGACTTTAGATTTATGGAAAACCTAAGTAATGGGAATTGGAGCCTCATCAGGGTCTTCTGGGAAATCGGAAGCACCACCCTCTGCAGCATCTCGATGCTTTCCCAGTTTAGCAATCAATTCTTTCGCTGGATTAAAGACGCCATTGGTCTGCTGGTCACAGACATAGCAGCGAGAGGTGGTGCGGAAATGCTGCAATGCACAGCTCTCGCAGAAATAATGCCTGCACTTGGTGACAACTGGGTTTTGGAAGGTCTGGCGACAGATGAAGCACTTGAATGGTATTTCCTCATCATCACTTCCCACTTCGTAGTTTTCATCCTCATAGACACCATAGCGACCCTCGTCAAGCTCACGTTCAATCTGCCACCCGTGCTTGTAGTCTGAACGGTCATGGAGGAATTTGCAGCTGTCTCCAAAGCCGCAGAAGCCCGTCTCCTTGTAGTCCTTACAGATGTCAGGCTGGTAATCCCAGCGCACTGTGGCCCGTAGATGCTCAGGCGCTCGAATGGGGCCCTTCCTCACCATCCCAGAAGAAGCGTTGCCCATAGATGTATCTTTGGGTTTCATGTATTTCTGATAATTATTGATTCCCCGATAGATCTTATCATCTTCCTTGCCCCTCAGCTCCTCCTGGATCTTCTGGCTGCGCTCGAAAATGGCTTGTGCATCCCGTTCCTTCTCTGTATCTAGCTCGTAGACAGCTGTCGCCCCCATATCCTCCGGCCCCACAGGTTTCGCCGAGCGGGTGGATTTGTAGACCACGCCGAGACTCTCCGGCTCTTTCTCTTCCTCCTCTTCCTCGCTGCTCAAATCGCCGTAGGCCGCCCTCTTATTAATGCTGCCTCGAGTCCTCTGTATCATTGGATTGTGGATTGCCCGCTTTTTCTCCGGTCGGACCACAGTGTTGCCTTCGTCACTGCTGCTGCCGCTTTCTCCGGGCTCTGGGTCGCACACCGGTCGCTTTCTGCGGCCTGCAGCCCCTTTCCGCCCAGGCTTTTTGAAGAGGAAGGTGCATACTTGGTCTGCCGACTTTCCTGGAGAAACCTCCTCTGCCATTTTAGAGTCCCGAGCTCTGAAACTGCGGTGGTGTAGAGAACCGCGCCAGCCTCTGCCTGTAACTGCACGCTGCGCGCTCTGCAGCAAGTCGGAGCAAAAGAACGAAGTAACACCAGAACGATTGCGAGAGAGGGAGCGCCAACCAGTTTTGAGCCCTAGGAGACTCCGTAACTTCCTTCGGACGTGTATGTGGTGCCACCCACTTGGGCACTGCTGCGGAGCATGCCGGGAAAGAAGCTGAAGCCCGGTCACCTTTGAGAGTGCCGGGGCATTAGGCTAACCATTCCGAGATGTGGTTCGAGATTCTTCCTGGACTTGGCATCATGGGCGTGTGCTTGCTCATTCCCGGAGTGGCCACTGCATACCTCCACAGGTTCTCCTTCGGGGGCAAGGTAAGGCGGCCTCTCCCAGCAAACTGCAAAGACTGACATTCCTGAAACGGCCTTGGGGTAGGGAGGTCATTAGGTTGCTTTTAACCTCTGTCTGAGGCTGTAAACACAGAGAACAGCTCTCTTTCTTCATGTTGCTGAAAGTGGAAGCTTGCAGAGTTCACATCCTGGCTTTTGGTAGAAGCACCTAGTTTTTTGGTGGAGAAGAGTGGGCCCTCGGACAGAGTAGAATTCGGAAACTGGAAAAGTAGGTTGAATGAGCGGCCAGATCCCTAAACAGAGGGGAAAGGCGTTAGTGGTGGCCCTACACCTTTCGCCACAGACTGGTCACCTTGTCTATTTTGGTTTTCATTTGTTACATCCTTGGCTTTGTCGTTTCTTCTCTTTCCTATCCTTAAGTAGGTTTCCTCCATGACTTCTTTTATGTCCACTTTGTTTTGCAAGCCTTTAGGAAGTCACGTTAGCATTTTCATAATGCCCCCTTCCAAGTCCTTCACATTTCTAGAGTATAATCAGAATATAGATTGATTGGCTTTTTGATTTTTTGTTTGTCCTTTATATGTGAGCTAACCTGTGTTGTTTTTTGAGGGTCCCAAAAGGCAACAAGTAGACATTTCTGGGGAAGGAGGGATAGAGAAAAGCATTGGTGATGTCGAGTCGAGGTTCCAATTAAATTGTAGTGGTCTGATTTTATATAGGAGGTTCTGGTCTTATGTTGTTAATTTTGCTTTTATTTCAGTAATGATTGTGTTTCTAGTGCGTCATTTCTTGAAAGTAGAAAGATCCATCTGTTTAAACTAAAATAATGTTTGTCTTCTGTTTGAAGGAAAAAAGAGTCGTCAATTTTCCATATCAGTGGAGTATGATGGAAAGAGATAGGCGCATCTCTGGAGTTAATCGTTACTATGTGTCTAAGGTAAGATGACAGTAATGCTAGCCATCTGCAAGGGTTTGGGTTTGTAGTAGTGCCTTGCCATAGGTCATACAGTGCTAATATAATTTGCATTTTTTGTCTACAGCCTTTTACGTCTTAATGTGCTTTTATAGTTCCCATTCTCAACTGTCGTCTGAAAATACTAAATGGAAAACTCCAGAAATACTTCTTAAATATTAAGTAACTTGTGTATTACCATTTTAAAAATTTTATTGTTATTGTTAACTTCTATGTCTGATTTATAAATTATACTTTATCATAGAAACATACAGAAAAAATTTATACTTTTATTATTATTTCTTTTTCTTTCTTTCTTTTTTTTTGGTACCGAGGATCAAACTCAGGACCTCGCACTTACCAGGCAAGCACTTGTGCCACTGAGCTAAATCCCTGGCCCTAAAAATAATATATAAAGTGCTTGGTAGTACTTGAGGTTTCAGGCATCCACTTGGGATTTGGGAACCTGTCTCTGGAGCTCAGAGGGGACACCTGTGTCTCTTTTATCTGAAGCCCTGTTTCTCAAAGTATAGTTGAATAACTCATCAAGATCACTTGGCACGTGGAATAGAATTTAAATTTCTAAAAGGTAGTTCCTAACAATAAGTAGTTTTAACCTCTCAAGGCAGTTCTTCTTGAAGGAATAAACAGAATACTCAATCGTTTATTTTAGTATCTAGAAGAAATGTCATTGATTAATCTTCTTAATTTATAGATTCTGAAGTATTTGCACGTGAACTGAGTACAATAAATAGATCTTTCAAAAAATAGTGTAGTGCTTACAGGGCAAGGGTTTTTGAGTTGGGGTCCAGCTCTTATACTCCTTAGAGACTTAAGCCAGTCATTGTTAACCTGAGCATTTCCTCATTTAAAGAAAAGTGGAATGAGAATAATAGTGTCTACCACATGTTGGCTGTTATTTTTTGAAACAGATTTTAACTTACTATCTTCTGACTCACGGAGAGTTCTTTGTTTAAGGATCCAAGTAAATCAAGTTGTTTGACTTGAGTTCTGATTAGGGTGACAGAAGAGTCTTTTCATATAAATTAGTATGTTTGCTGCTGCCAGAAAATAAGGAATACAAATCATTACAAGTTTCTCTTTAGTGATTATAAAACAATCCAATTCATCTCTGTATTGTTGCAGTTAGAGAAATTTGAAATGTGAAAACATTTGATTTAATGCTGGAAAATGCTAGTCCATAACACTGGAAATAAAGTACATGGTACATCTTTGATGGGAGCAGAATTCTTACATCCTTTT
This sequence comes from Cavia porcellus, assembly GCF_034190915.1. NCBI lineage: Eukaryota > Metazoa > Chordata > Mammalia > Rodentia > Caviidae > Cavia > Cavia porcellus. Next base: position 80,917,079 of record NW_026947486.1, read on the forward strand.
TTCTAAACTGTTTTTCAGGGTTTGGAGAACATCGATTAAAGGAAGCGTTTTCCTGATTGATGAAAAAATAGCACAGTTATGGTCATTAATTGCTGGAAGTTTAAGCAGTGTATTATGTAGCGTGTATTTTGATGTGTTATGCAATGCTTAATAAAAACAAAATTAAAAGTAAAAGGCATTTCTTTCTTTAAAATATACAAAATCAAACAATCTACCCAATGTGATGTGTTATGCAATGCTTAATAAAAACAAAATTAAAAGTAAAAGGCATTTCTTTCTTTAAAATATACAAAATCAAACAATCTACCCAATGTAGCTTTATTACTTAAAAAAATAGAAGGCAACCAAAACTTGTGAAATTATAGACATAATAAATACCAAGCACTGATTTTCATGCTTACCACTTCATAAACTATATTATAATCATCAGTCGTTGTAGGAAAATGGATGGATCCTGAGATTGTATGTTAAGGGAAATAAATCAGACACAGAAAATTAAAAATTGTATAGTTTTTCTTACATGAGAAACCCAATCTATAAATAAATAGTAAACCAAAGGAAAGCATAGAAAATGCTTGGAAGGGGAGCTAGGAAAGAGGGGAAAAGGGAGTAGGGAAGGGAAGAAATAAAATGATGATCAAAATACTAATTTCCCAAAATGAATATAATTACTATATATTACAAACATATACTAATTAACAAAAAGGGGGGGAAAAAGAGGCTAACTAAAATTTCTTCAGAGGTTACTGGGAAAATACAGAAAAAAAGGGTTTTTTTTTTTTTTTTTTGTACCAGGGATCAAACTCACTCGTTGGAACCCAACTCGTGTCAGGCGGGTGTTTATCCCACTGAACTAAATCCCAAGCCCCCAAAAAGTATTTTTTTTTCTCAGTTCCTTTTCTGGTTGGGTCCTACAGTATTTAAAATTCTAACTATAGGGTATTAAAGATATAGCTCAGTAGGGAAATGTTGCCTAGACTATACAAGGCTCTATTCTGTTCCCAGTATGTCAAAAACAAATAAAAGAAAAATTCCAGTTAGAGCACTTAATATGGAGACTATTTGCAATTTTCATATATTCTGTGTGAATATACACACAGACAGTGTACCTGACAGTACAGTATATACTTCGCATTGATTTTTGTTTTAGGATGGAATAGCATCAGCAGTCATTTGTTTATTAAAATGAGTGTACTACTAGGTTCAGTGGTACATGCCTGTAATCCCACCTATTCAGGAGGCCAAGGCAGAAGGATTGAAAGTTGGAAGCCAGTGTGGGCCTGTCTCAGGTGTAGCTCAGTGGTAGGAAAGTACCCTGGGTTTAACCCCTAGCCTGCGAAGAAATGACCATTTTAAATATGAGTTATATTTTTAACATTAAAACAACTAGTATGGAGATTTGAAAAGATCTACTGTAAAGATGCTGCTATCTTGGGGTTGGGGATGTGGCTAGAGCATCTGCTACATGTGTGTGGCCATGGGTTCAATCCCCTGTACTGCCAAATTAAAGAAAGATGATGCTCTTCTGTGTATATCCGGTAACATTACAGGTGACATCAGGAATCCTAGGTGATAACACAAAATTCTATTTTTTTTCTAGTGCTCAAACCCAGGGCCTTTCCTTTGCTAGGCAAGTGCTTTGAGTTACATCCCTATCCTGCTAAACCATTCATCTTGATCTTTATCCATTCTAACATCTGATCTAATGATGATCTTAAACCTACCTCTCCTGTATAACTTCTACTAACTTCATTTTATAGGGCAGGATTTACAAGAAGAAGATGGCATTCATATCTAGAGTAGGTCTGTATTGTGCTACTGTGTCTATATGTGGCAGTGACCAGGAAAGCCTTCATTGTGATTACAAAATTAATAGGACACTAGTCAGTACCTCACAGGCCTCAATTAAGTGACTTACCAGAATTGCTAGAAAGGAAGAAAGACGGCAGGTAGAACAGATAGGGAGTTGTGGGTATAGACAACTGGCAACTTTACTATGTCTATCACTAAATCTGTTCTTTTTTAGTTTGATTTCTGGTACCAAAGAAAAGTGCAAAGCGAGGAGAACAGGAGAGCTGGGAGGTGGGGAGGTCTGCAGGGCCTGCCACAGGAAGGGCCTTGTCTCCCTCTCACAGTAGGATGTGGGCCAGGGATGTGACTTGTTTACATCTTCCTGGCTGCTCAGCATAGAGATTTCAAGCAGTGCTTTTCAATGGGAACATTTTGCCCTTCAGGCTAAAAAGTTTTCTTCCTTGTCACAAAAGGAGAGGTTGCTAACAATAGTGGGTACAAGCCAGAGGCAATGCTTCTAAACCTCCTACAGTGGTCATCTATCCTTCATCCCTCATGGCAAACTTTCCAATAGTTCCCTTCCCCCAGATGTTGAGAGACAGCACAGGAAGGCCCTACCACCTGCACCTTGTGAGACCTCCAATAGGTCAGGCCACTTGCTGTGAGCCTCAGTTGTGCCATCTCTCAAATGAGGCCAGTGGGTATCAGTTACAAGCTTGTGGATTGATGCACTCAACGTAGTCTGTAAGTATACAGCCTCATGAAGGGATCGTTGACTGTGAGCATTCCTGTAACAGTTCTCCAGCCCACCTAGGTCCCCTGAAGGTGTTTACAGAAATGTGGTGTTGGCAAGACCCTTAGGCCTGATCTCTGGTTCCTTGTTGGTATGGTGAGGGAATCTCAGTGCTGCAAAGATAATAGATAGTAGGAACTTCAATGAAGACACTGTTCTGAAGGAATTTTATGAAAGCAGACTTTTTTTAAAAAATGTGGTTTAAGCTGCGTGTGGTGGGGCACACCTGTAATCTCGGCACTCAGCAGGCTGAAGCAGAAGGATTGCTGTAAATGGTGAGACAGCCTGGGCTACATAGTGAGTTCAAAGCCATCCTGAACTAAACAGTAAGACCCTGTCAAGACGAAACAAAACAAAACACAAAACCAAAGTGCAATACAACATACCTTAATGCCATTTTTCTTCTTAGTTCTTGTTCCTTGCTCTGTTGGAAAGGAAAGAACAGTGTGGATGGGCTTGAAGCCAGCCATCCTCACCATGAAGCTTTTAGATGAGGGTAAGGGGTGGGGTTGAGAGTGAAATAGCACTTGGCTTCTTTTTTTTTTGGTACTAGGGATTGAACTCACGACCTTGCATGTGTCATGCAAGTGCTTGTGCCACTAAGCTAAATCCCCGGCTCACTTGGCTTTTGAGATTCCAAATCTCTTGACTATTTTTGGGAAATAAGAAAGCAAATTATTCTACCATACTTTTGTGAGAAAGAAGACCTTTGGAACAATTATAGGGCTTTGTTTCTACCAAATATGTAGAAGCAAATTGTAGATATCTAAAAAGAAGAATAGTTAGCTTTTTGATGAATCTGCATGTGTCTGTGAGGCTACCCCCCATCCCTGTATACCCTCCTGACCACTTGTATATCCGATGTTTATATACTCTGGAATATTCTTTTGGGATGTGTTCTTACTTTGCTTTAATGGAAACTGAAGCAGACCTTTGTAGCTGACAGTACACTAGGAATGACACTATTCTTGTAACTTACACACTTAGATATATATATTTTTTTTATTTTCAGTGGGGATGGAACCCAGAACGTCATGTGTGGAAGGGAAATGCTACATCCCATCCCCTTACAATTTTTTTTACAATTTTGAGACAGAGTTTCACTAAGATACCTAGGCTGGCCTCAAACTTGTGATCCTCCTGCCTCAGCTCCTGAGTAGCTAGGATTAGAGGTGTGTGACACCACACTGAGCTGTGAGGCACTTTTCAATAAAAGCCCGAGGGAAATTCCTGTGAAGAATAAATCCTATGCTATGTTGGTATAAATTTTTTTTGTGGTGGTAGAGATGGAACCTATGACTTGCATATTCAGGCAAACACTCTACTGCTGAGGAATACCATTAACCCTTTATAACCTTTAATGGTTAAGGATTTATTTGACATGTTTGTGTACCCTTTATGTCTCATGCTGCTGGCTATAATACATCTTCCTCCGTCCCATAAGGCTCTTCTGTAATGAAGCCCTAAATCATTGTTTTTGGAATTTGCATGAATCTTGATTCAAAATTAGAGACATATTGTCAGGTGTGGTAGTGCATGCCCGTAAGTACAGCCCTCTGGAGGCTGAGACAGGAGCATCACTGCAAGTTTGAGGCCAACCTGTACTTTATAGTGAGTTCAAGGATATCTGGAACTGCATAGCAAGACCATGTCTCAAAAAAATAGAGACATACTTGTTCTATTTTTTCAGGGCATCATTTAAAAAATAGGCCAGTAATTCTTACTTGTATAAAACTGTGTAAGTCCCTGTCAGAGTAAACTGAGGCACAGTTGAGACCATCAAGACAGGCAGAGTTTAAACAGTGTGTGAGAACTTTATTGCAGACCAGATGTGGCTGGGCCAAGGGTGAAAAGACCATTGGCCCCAAGCAAGGGGCGAAGGCATGTTTTATAGGAGAGTTTAGGTAGGGAAGAGAGTCATTACTGAGGAGGGTACAAGAATTTTGAGTTTCTGAATAAGGGCCCTAGTGCTAGACAGACAGGATGGTGTTGGGTACAGGAGGGTGCTAGCAGGCATAGCATATCTCTTGTGGTTTTTCATGAAATCAGCTCTCTGCAGGTTGAGCTGTGTGGAGTAGCTGCTAGCCAGTTGAGCTGCGTGGGGAAGCTGCTGGCTTCCTGTTGAACACCATGCTGCTGCAGATGTAAATGAGAGGTCTGCTTGGGGAGGTTTTTTCTCTTAACTGGGTGGGGGTCTAGTTCAGAGACCTGACATTCCTGTCTGTTGTGTTATGGGAAACGAAGAAGGGTAAGGGGTGTATTTTCCCAGAACTTCTTCAGGTGTGACTGGGGGTTGTGTGGGCATCCTAAAAAAGAGAGACAGAAAAAAATGAAGGGAGAGAGGGGCTGGGATGGTGGCAACATGACAGGGTATCAAATCTGGGCGAGGGTATAGAGTGCTAGCACCGTGATGATTTTTGGTTCTTGCTACAGGTCGGCTTTGGATTCCTGTGGGACAGCAGTATAATGGGCAGTCAGGAAGAGCTGTAGCTGGGTGTAGTTCGGAGACCTGACAATTTTCCTTTTTGTCTGAACCATTTCTTACCATCTGTTGATTTGTATCTTATTAGGAACTTTCCTCATGCCAGAAAACTGAAGAGATCAATTATATTTGGGCTGGTGAGAATCAGGTAATAAAGTTTACAAGCAAGTATGCAGTTTTGATTATGATCCCAAAAAACTGTAATCCCAAAGGGAACAGACAGAAAGTAAAGAAGACGTTGAAAACAATGAACATCACTTCCCCCAAGAAAACACAAGCATTTTCCACATAGTTGAGAGTTTCTTTGGTATACTGTGTCTTTCCTGCTGTGTGCCACCTGCCTTCACCTCTAAGAATTTAATATATGGATAGAGTTGTTAAGGTCTCCAGGGTAGGGAAACTCAGAAGTTCTCATCCCACGATGTGTCTTTTTTTTTTTTTTTTTTTTTTTGTTACTGAGGATTGAACTCACCTCACACTTGCCAGGCAGGCGCTTATGCCACTGAGCTAAATCTCCAGTCCATTAAAATCTTAATTTTATTTATTTATTTATTGGTGCCGGGGATTGAACTCACAACCTCGCATTTGCCAAGCAGGCACTTAAACTGCTGAGCTAAACCCCTGCCCCCCCATCCCATGCCTATAAGAGCACCCTGCTGTCACTGTGGCTATGGACTGGCCCACAGCCCTTCCAGCATTTGTTATTGGTTGATTTCTTGATAATTACCATTCTTTGTGGTCTGAGAAGGAATCTCAGTATTATTTGAATCTGCATCTCGTGAATGACCAGTGATGTTGAACATTTTTTCATATATTTATTTGCTGTTTGCATTTCTTCATCTGAGAAGTATTTATCTTGTTACAGAAAAACCAATATCAAACTGAATGGAAGACTTTTGCTCCAAGGAGTTAAAAGACAACTGTTCATTATCCTAGTGGATTGGTGGGAATCTCAGTTCCAAATCATTAGCACTGAGGCAGTTTTGGGTTCAGTTTAAATACAGTTTGCAAACAGTAAGTACACGATATTACATGATTGGTTACATAGATTGAATTAAATCAGTGTGTCAGGTAAACAAACTCTAAATACATTTTCTTAAAAAGAATTTTTTGTCATAACATAGGAACATCCTGGAAATGAGGGGAGGGGGTTCAAACAGTTAAAAAGTATCTTTGACTGGGTTACTTAGCCCTCAACCCAAGTCCTTGAAGGCAATTGCAAGCAATATCTTTTCTTAATTAAGGAAAACAAAAGCTGAAAATAGTTATATTGGCCCAGTGCATTATCAGAAGAAAAGCAGCTGGACCCAGATAGTCAAGGCTGACTGAAATTAGTAGGCTAGCTATGTGACAAGGAGCATAGTCACAGCAGGAGATGGGCCTGCAGGTACACACTGGGAGGGTCAGGCTTTTACTATGAAATAGTTGTAAGTTTGCTATTTTGTAAGTGTGCCCTTACATTATAATTGTGCACCTTAGTCCTATTCTCAAGCTCAGATGGAGGTTGTGACCAGCCCCTCCTTCCCCCACTTCCACTCTCCTTTTATCCTCTCTTTTATTAACAGGAGCAGTCGGGAACATGTAGGCTTTGTTCCCCATTGGTTGAAATTGCTGTTGTCCTGGCAGCATTTGTAAACATTCTGTCTGGGAGTCTTGGAGAAAGGCTGCTGAGAGACTTGGAGGCTTCTTCAGCTAGCGCTGCTAGTATTTCAAACAAGGATCTCCTCCTCAGGTATCAGGGTTGCTTAAGGGTTGGGGTGTCCACAAAAGGACCTGTAGTGGTTCTCCCTATTCATCACCTAGACCCCAAACTTGACTATGCCCCCTTCTCCTCACCCAGTGTGCCCTCTTATAAGAAGGGAAGGGAAGAAAATGAACTAGAAGAGACCAGCAGGAGGGACATTCCATGTGAGGATAAGACCTGGGCTTCTTCCTGGGCCCTACTCTCCACCTGGCCCCTCCTACTGGGGCACAGAGCTCCCTAGGGAAGGTCTTACACTGATCATTTCATATGTAAAGCCCCTAGCTCTTTTGCTTGGTGTTGGAGGTTATGGATTTGGCTTCTAGTCAGTTGCTGAAAGCTAACCCACTAAATGATCAAGTCACCAAATGGGCCATTCACCACAAGATCCAGTATGACTAACTCACTGAAGCCTACCCAGCTGAACAGTTTACATAAACCTCTTGTGCAGCTGCCCTTCACTGAGGAGTTGATAGTTTGGCTATGGCTAAATTAACATGGCCAGTTTCCTAATGTTAAGGGTCTTTAGCTCCATTCACCTCCTAGCCTTTAGCTCCTTCCTGCTCTAGAATGGGCAGCCTAGAAAGACTCCATTCCCCATAGCAGATACTCCTGTCTATCCACTAGCTATGGCAAGAGCAAACTGAGGCAGAGGCAGACTGAGCTTAAATAATATCAGGGCCTGAGTGAGTGCTGGTCAATATTAGAGGAATTTTAAAAGCTGTTCCAATTATTCTTGGATCGAAGGCTATGGGAACTGGGCTGCCTTGTGCAGTATCCAACAAACAGCCTTTGGGCCCAGTGATGATGTTGAGAAAGGGAGTGAAAGTTGCCTTTCAGTGAAAGAGGCTCACAGAAATAGGCTGAGTGCATTCCAGACTCCATATGCAAATATGAGAACAGGGCTCCGTTTCCCTTTTTGCATCTTGGACCAGCATTGTAGTTAAGAGCATGAACTATGGGCCAGACTGTCTGGGTGTGTAGCTCCTTATTTTCACACGGTAATAAGAATCTCTCTGTTTGTGACTCCAGGTCCCCAAAGGAAACTGTTTGCACATTAAAAGTAGGCTAGTAGGTAAAGGGAATATGTACAGAGGTGTGGCCAGAGTACAGGAAACAATGCAGAGCCTCCTGGCTCTGGTTACAGTGCAGTCCAGTGGGGGTCAAAGGGCAGGAATGGTTACTCCTCCCAGACTGAGATGTTGTAGGGGACAAGGTCCTGGAAAGAAGCTGGAGCCTTCTCTAAACAGACAGCCACAGGTGACCGTGAAGGTGTGGAGTTAGCAAGCACGCTGTTCTGTCAGCCTGGTCTCCCTGTTGTGTGTAACCTCTTGAAAGCCAGAGGGCACTAGAGAGCCCGTTTGCGTGGCTTATCCAGGCTGGCTTTCCAGCCTTCCAGTGCAGTGACAGAGCTACAAAGGGAGGGAGTGTGGCAGGGTGAACGGAAGGTGTCCAGTAGCAGTCTCATGGAGCTTTGGTAATAGATAAATGAAATGCAGCACAATGGGCACCCCCAAATGAGGAGCTGTTATTTATAGAAAAAAAATAGCTCCCTTTGGAGAGCCATCCACTGTCATAGGACAACCCAGTGCAAGGATTGTCTGTAAAGAATTTACAAGTGTGCTGAAAGTAAAGAGTTTCTCAAAAGTGAAAAGACTTATGAACAGCAGAGAATGAAGTAGAATCCAAGACTCAAGGGAAAAGATGGAAAACAGACTGAAAATGTGCAAAGACTCTTAGTTCTGTGATGCACATGTGTTCACTCTGATTTTCATATTCCCAACAGTTGCTGAAGACATCTGGAAATTTTTTTTTTTTTGTGGTGATACCGGGGATCAAACTCACAACTTCGTGCTTTCAAGGCAGGTGCTTATGCTGCTGAGCTGAATCCTGGGCTACATCTGGAAAATTTTAGCTATAATTTATGATAAGCCTTGCTAGAACTAGAGCACTTAAATTTTTTTTTTTGAGACAGAGTATGTAGCTATGTACTCCAGGCTGGCCTTGAACTCAGCCCAGGCTGGTCTTGAACTCCCAGTGATCCTCCTGTCTCAGCCTCCTGAGTGCTGAGATTATAGACATTCATCACCATGGCTGGTATCAAATGTTTTCTTGATGTGATAAACCTCAAACCATAAAGCAGCAGCATCCTTAATGGTGTAACACCAGAAAGCATGCCTACCAAGGCCAGCCATGAAAGAAAGATGCTCATTCTTTAACTTCTAGCTAGCAATTTCCAGAAATATTACCACAACTAATGCTCATAAGAGTTCTATATTTCAGGACAAGAGATAATAAAACATAATACTTTCCCTCCCTCCCTCTTTCCTCCTTTTCTATTTTTCTCCTTCCCTTCCTCTCTGTTTCTGTTTTCCTTCCTTAAACCCTGGGCTTCTGAACTGAACTTGAACTTAAAAGAAAAACTAACCATTTTAATTTAAATTAATACTGTTTATAGAAGATAAATACAATTGATGGAAAATACAAAAACTTTTACTGTACCAGTTTTACCTAACATTTATAAAAGCAAAATGTGTGCCTTGCAGCTAGAGAAAGCACTAAGTATAGTAATGCTATACTTGAACTTGTAATCTTCCTGTGTCAGCCTCCTACAGTGCTGAGATTACAGCATGTGCCACCACACTTGGCTAAAAATGATAGATTCTTACCCAGAAAACCCAAGAGAAAAACTGAAACACCAACCCTTGCTCTGTTGTATATTTTTACTTTTTGAAAAGTTTTTTGGCACTGACGATTGATCCCAGGGCCTCCTACATCCTGGGAAATAGTCTTGCTTCTTAATTTGCTATTTTTTTCAACCCTGGGGCTGGGGTTCAAGGTCTTTTACATTATAGGCAAGTGCTCTACCACTAAGCCACACCGCCAACCTCTTAATTCAGTATCTCTGTTTGTTTATTTATTTATTTATGTTTGTAGTACTGGGGACTGAACTCAGGGAATACTGAGCTATATCTTGGGTCCTTTTTATGTTTTGAGACAGGGTTTCATTAAGGTGTCTGGGTTGGCCTCACACTTGTGATCATTTCTACCTCAGCCTCCCTAAGTTGCCGGAGTTACAGGTGTGGACCACCATACCTGGTGAGAATATACTATCTTTAAAGAGTCCTGTGTCCCTAGTTGCTCAAAGTAGGGCATGGGGTTCTTTAAAAGACTCACCTAGAAATCAATATTTGGAATTCTAGCTGGAATCCCAGAGAAGTTAGGAATCATCCCACTACATTTTTCTTTAAACCTGCATGATTTCGAGAATGTAAACAGCCTTGATTTTCAGGAAAAGTAGATCTGAGCAGCCAGGTATAAAGGGCCTGCTGTGAGGTCTCCTCCTGGAAGGCAACAACTGTAGCTTGTATCTGATATCAGGAGGCATTCTGGACTTGAGAATATTCCCAAGCATGTAAACATGCATGCAGAGTGACTCATTCTATTTCTTTTTTTTTTATTTAAGAGGAAAAAGAGAAAAACACAAAACAAAACAAAGCGGTGTAAGGGTACACGTAATACAGAACTACAAAAAAAAAACATAACAGTAAGAAATCACCTGTTAGTAGATTACATATTATCATCTTGAAAATAGTTGCTCAAATCACAGTATCAAAGAATACAAGGTGGACATTCAAACAGGGAGACTGCAAACAGCTGTGTTCAATGATCCAAAAACATTGATATAGTCAGCTATTTAACACCCCTAAACACACTTGCTGTTATATCCATTAGAGCTCTTTTTCTTTTTTTTTTCTTTTTTTCCCCCTCTCTTTTTTACAACAAAATTTACACATTTTGGATTTTATTACTCCTTAGTGCTTATTACTTTTTTTGGGGGGGGAGAGAATACAGTCAAATATGGCAAAACAAAGCTGTCAGTCAATACCAAGGATAGACATAGCACATGGTGTAGAACAGAGTACAAGTTTATCAACAATGGTTATCAACGTTGTCCCTTGTTTCCTTAAAAAGAATTGTCTATCTCATTAGATATTATAAAGTTGGACAAAACAGTAGAGAACAAGACCAATAAAACTTAGGCATTGTAAACATTACAGGACTTCCAAAGAAGACAATAGTCAAACCAGTTCATTCTATTTCTTTATCCAGGCCAAAAAAAAAAAAAAATGGATGAGACTACAAAGTCCAAAAGTCAGAGGGTAGTAACTATTGATGAGAGATCTCCACACACGGTGACAACAACGGATACACAAGATGACAGGAATGTGACAGATGCAGAAAAAGACGACGAGACTATGATGAATGCAGCTGTGACTGTAACTGAGGATATCATTAAGCTTGCTGCTCAGTCCTTGGAAGATAGTAAGCCTATTTGTTTGCCTAAAGAATTGTCTCTCTATGTAACACCACACAACTAGGCAACTAACAAATTCACACTTTCTTTGCAGAAATTAAACACTGCACTGAGCAAATCCAGTGGATCACTCACGGTGAATTCACAGCTGAAAACGGCCAGAGACAAATTCAGGAGCTCATTTCTGTAAGTTAGTTGACCACTCCAATTTGGTACATGAGAAGGAGGAAAAATAAAAAGATTGGCCAAAAGTTTGAGGTAGCTTCTGGGTATGGTAGTGCTCACCTGTAATTCTAGCCCAGTAGTCTAAGGCAGGAGGACTGCCACAAATTTGAGGCCAGCCTGGGCTACATAGTGAGTTCAAGGCCGGCCTGAACTATATAGCAAAACCCTGTGTCAAAAAAAAGTTTGAGGTAGTCAGGTATGGTTGCACACAGCTGTAATCCCAGCTTCTTGGGAGGCTGAGGCAGGAGGATCTTAAACTGGAGACTAGCCTATGCAAAAATAAAATTTAAAAAAGAGCTGTGGATGTTGCTCCATGATAGAGTACATGCCTGACATGTGTGAGGTCCTGGTGTACTACAAAAAAATGTTTAAGGTTCAAAACCTCGGGGCTATCAAAGGTGACTTGAATAAGCAAACATTGTCTTTATATGGGTTCCAAACTCAAGGTGGGATAATCTTTGAAGGTGAAAGGCATAATTGTGTTACTCTGTGTTTGTATCATCTTATCCTTACATTTCCTTAGGAAAAACGAATATTTCCGGTTATTTGCTATGCTGATGCGTGCAGTGGGGGCCTCATGGCCTAAAGAGGGAGATGCTTCTCCAAACGAGGAGCTCTTCACTACCAACTTGAGTGTGTTCATGTTGAGAGTGGATGTGGCTGGACCAAGTATCATTGGGTGTGTGTGATGCTGGGGATAGAGCCCAGGGCCTTGCACATGTTAAGCACATGTTCTACCACTGAGCTACGTTCCAACCCTCAGGATCAAAGGTCTTTTAAAATTGAGACAAAATCTGTCACCCTGGCTGACCTGGAACTCATGATCCTCCTGCCTCAGTCTCACTGTGTCACACCTGGCTGGGATTATAGGTATGTGCCACCAGACATGGATGCAAGGGTCTTTTTTATTTAGTGTGGAAATGTAATGCGCAGGAAAGATGTACATACCTATCAGCTCTGTTTCCCCACAATCTGTATCTGGCACTGACCTCTCTGTGTGGTTTATTCTGCCAGATTTGGGGAGAAGACCCTGGGTTGCTCCACATAAATGGCAGGTAGATAAAGAAAAAGGTTGAAATCAGTTGAATTCAATGGAGGAAAATTCTCCCACCCCTCGGACAATTTTCAGCTCTTTCCATTCCTCCCAGGAGCCCTTCAATGCCTACAGGTTCCTGGACACCCTGAGCAGGTGGGGTTTCTGGTAGAAGTTAATCTTGGACCTTCCTGCTCTGGAGCAAGTCTCCATCAGGGGTTGGGGCAAAGGGTCCTGCCAGATGCACCCAAGGTTCCTGAACCGGAACAGAGGAGGACACAGAGATGGGGAACATTGCCCCTGGAAAGCCCACCTGCCATTCTGAGTAAAGGACAATGACAGTAGTCAACAGAGTTCCCTGTCTTCCTTCCAAATTATGGCTCAGGCCATCACTGCCCTCTCCCCACCTGCCACCTTTCCCCAGCCACACTGACTTCTCTGATGTTTTTGAACTGCTGCATGTATCTCTGTCCCAGAACCTTTATGCTTGCTTTTCTCTCTGCTCAGAAGCTGCTCTCCTGACTTTAATTTTCAGGACTCACCATTTCACCTCTCCAGATCTTTGTTAAAATACCATTTGTTAGTAGAGACTTGAGGCCTTTTCTAGAATTGTAGCCTTCCCCCTTTTCTGACTCATTCTTTCCTTTGCAGCTACTAAGACACCAGAGTCTACTGATTTATCCATCTGCCTTCCTGCCACCAGCAGAACATGTGGCCCATGACGGGAAGACACTTTTGCTCAGTGTGCTGTATTTGGCCACATAGGACTATCAGCTATGCTATAGATGCTCAATAAATCTGTTTTGGATATATAAGGAGATTTATTATCTCATTATCATTATTTCCTTACAGATGAAGAGCCAGAATAAAACATTTGTCTCACTCTGTGGGGCTGTTGTGAGGGCAGAGACAATTAGAAAGTAGATGGATAAAAAGCTAAAAGCTCTGTGTAACTCAGGACAGAAAATTACCCTGTTTTCAGCTCTACTAATACACAGCCCTAGAAGTTAGAATTCTACCATCTAAGTGTAAGACATTTCGGATGAAGGCTTCTCTCAAGCTTATTGTCAACTTCTCCAAGTCTACTGCATATCAGAGAATGGTAAATTAGGAGTTGCCATTTGCTGAGCATTGTTATGTGCCAAGTACTGTGAAACATTTTGCCATGCATGATCTCTTTTAATCCTCATAACAAACATAAATATAGGTATATCACTGTACCCATTTTACATATGAGGAGGCTCAAGGATCATAGAGGTTGGATGATTGTCCAAAGTCTCTCTAATTAAACAGTAAGATAAAGGTTTAGTTATTCTGTCTGATACATTCTTTCAACCATTATAGGAAAAGTATTTTTGGATGATAAAAAGGATAGTTTTATTAGTAATGAAAATTATAAAATTCAAATTCAAATGTTGAAAGGTACTGCTATATGAATAAGAATGTTTAAACCTGGGGTGAGAAAACATGTGTATTTGTGAGACAGTAATAGGCTGTAATTTTATATTGCCAATGGACACAATTATTGTTTGTTCTCTTCTGGAACATAGTCTGACAATAGGAATATACAAATGGGCTCGTCAGAAGAAAAAAATTGGAGAATTCTGATTGTCTAATTCACAGTTAAGTTATTTTTATAACAAGAACAAGGCATATCATTATTCAAAAAAAAGTAGTGAGCTAAAAGCAAAAAGTAGAAAAGGAAAGTTCTCCCTACACACCACAATACCCAGTTCTGTATTCTTCCCAGCTAACTTACCACGAGTAACAGTTTTGTGCATGTACTTCCAGGTGCCTGCTGATTTTGAGCAACCATTGTAGAGCAGCATAGAGACACAGTTTCTTGGAAGCGAGTATATGAAGTGATGTCATATAAAAACTATAAAACTCAAAGATAATACACTCTCATTGGTGCTACATAAAAATCTGCTGTGTGTATTGAATTAAAATAAGAAGAGATTGCCCTGATCAAGATAGTTGGATGTAATGTCATACCTAAGGCTGCCTTCATTTACAAAAGGGAAAATAGACCAAGAATCAAGCCAAGAGGCAAAACTCTTAGCAGGAAGGTACAGGATGGGATGAAGAAAACACTGAGCTGGTTGCTTAGAAGTACTAGGTACCAATCCAGGTATGATGCTAGATTGTGTCTACCCACTTCTAGGCCCCAGAAGTCTCATCTGAAAAATGAAGTGCTTTGTTAGATGATCTTTACAGACCATCCTAGTGCTACAAAGCACTGAGTAGACTTGAGAGGGAGATATTTCCTAAGAAATACCATTAGTCTGGTCCAACACATACTACAAATCAGGTTCAGGGATGCATACCTGTAGTCCTGGAATGTCGAGACAGGAGGATCACTGGAGTCTTCAAGTTCAGGGCTAGATTGGGCTACATTGTGAGACTATCCCAAAATAATAAATAATGTACAATAAATATATGTGGAGTAGTGACTAGTTCTAGTTTGATGGGAGTATGAGCTTTCTGCTGGGAAACGTGTGACATGAGGGTAGAAAGTTGTATTATTAGGTGACATAGTGAAACATTTATTCAGTGACACGTATTCAGTGACACAGTGAAACACTTTCACTTTCTTCAGCAGGCAGTGGGGAGCTGCTGAAGGTTTTGGAGTGGAGCTGATGTGATCAAAGCTGTGCTAAAGGACAATAACTGGCTTCAGTGTGGGTGGTAGTGTGGAGAAGCAAGGTTGAAGATGATGAAATCTAGATCGGAGGTTGTTCCCCGAGTCCAGGCAAGAAATACTGACAACTGAAATACAGTACTGGCAATGGGATTGGAGAAGGACAGATAGATGGCAGACATATTTTGGGTACAATAGACAGGACTAAAGTTTGTTAAAATATACATGAATTAAGGAGAGACTGGATGAATACTGATAATATAGTTGACCTGAGTTGTGTATTCTGTTAACTCCAGGAATATGCTCTAGGAACTATTCCTTTGTTTCTTGACTCCACTAATAAGATTCGTGCTTTCAAAGGGAAAAGCTTTTCTAAAGATGCAAACAGAGATTCATTCCTTTCAGAGGGATATGGCTTATCTTATTGCCTGACTCATTGCTCCTCTTATCTTACTAACCAGCCTTGGCTGCAATGAAGTGAGTCCAGTTTTGACAAATGCTTGAAATCAGCCCTATTGCTTTGTAGACACACCTGTGGGTCTCCTATCTTCCTGGAGCAGGATGAACAGAACACGTGTTCTAGTCACTTTCTTTTCCCCTCCACTTTTGTTTTTTTCAGGCAGGGTCTCATCATGTAGTTTTGGCTGGTCTCAAACTCACTATATAGCCTTTACTGGCTTAAAACTGTTGTGATACTCCTGCCTCAGCTTCTGAGGGTGGGGATTACAAGCGTGTACTACCATGCCTATTTTCTAGTCACTTTCTAATTATTTTCCACTTAACCACATTTTGTTTCTAATGTGACTTGTATCTAGATGTCTTCCTCAAAGCCTCATGCATTCTGGGGTTTTGGGAACTGGCTGGATCTCATGTGTGTGATACATGGATTAAGGGTGTGTGATAACTGAATGGGTTTAGCATAGTTCTGGGTGTGGATAATGGAAGCCTTACCCTGGGTGTAGGTGGCACTAATCAATATAGGCTTATAGTTTGTATGGAATGTAAAGGGAGAAAGGGAAAGGCAGGCTAGGTGCTGCTTTTTGCCTTCTGCCTGTTGCACCATGAACTGTTTCTCCTCTGTGATTCTCCTCTTCCATGCCACTCTGCCTTGGAGTCAGCTGACTATGAAGTTGTCTTAGTTACTTTTCTCCTTGCTGGGACAAAATACCCAATACCCAAAGTTAAAGATGAAAATGTTTATTTAGCTTGAAGTTTGTAGAGGTTTTAGTCTATAATCAGTTGGCTCCAAGGTAGAGTGTGGCATGGCAGTGGGGTAACAAACAGGTCATGGTGGCAGAAGATAGCAAAAGCAAAGAGATAGCAGGAGCAGGCTTCTTCTCCTCCCTTATACTGTATGCAGGCTCCCTTCCCCAGGGCAGGTGCAGCACTCACACCACCAATCCTAGCACTGGACAATGAACCAATCACAAAGTCTAGCTTTCGCCACCACCAGAAATCTCCCCCGCCATGACCACATGAGGCTTTGGGGGAACATCCAGACCCAAACCATAACAGGAGTGAAACCTCTACAAACTGAGCTGAAATAAACTTTTCTGCCTTTAAATTGTGAATGTTGGGTATTTTGTCTCATCAACGAGAAAAGTAACCAAGATACTTTCCAAGTAAGGATGTGGAGCACAGTGTGTGTGTATATGGATGATGCGGACGTTCATATACACATCTAAGGGTGTACCACTGAAACCCAAAGTCTGGGCTGAAGTTATGTTTGCATTTACTCTTATTTCATTTCTTTTTCTTCCATTGGGAGGTAATTAATTGGGAATTGACTATAGTTTGAATCCCAATAAAATATGTAGCACTTCAGAACAGGGCTGTAGCCCCCCTTTGCTTTCTTGCTCTGTAAGATTTTTTTCCCTCTCTCTCTTTCTTCTATGACACAGGCTTGTGAGTATCATCTTGGCTGGTCATACAGCACAGAGTTTATGAGGAAGGAAGATGTAGATCATTCCTTCCACTATATCTACCGTGTGAGCTGGAGCCTGTCAACTGCTCAGTTACCCATGGCAAGAGTCTACGCCATTGCCTACTTCACTATCAAGATTAAAAAAAACAAACCTCCGGTAAGCTCTTCCTTTGGGCCCTGTTCCCTCAGTAAGACTTCAATAGAATAGAGATTCTGCAAAACTGAAGAGTCCTATTTCATCCTTATCTGGCCCATCTGCAGCAAGCTACAATTGATTACTCTCTCCTCCATGACACTTTCCATTAGGCTTCCAGAACAATATACTCTCCTGGTTCTCCTCCTGCCTGCCGGCCATCCCTCCTCAAGTCTCTGCTAGCATCTCTGCCTCACACCAATCCCATCATGTTGGAATGTTCCCAACAGGCTTTGGGCCTCTCTGTGCTCACCTCCATGATTATCTTATACATGGTTTTAAATGTCACCTAGAGCCTGTGATTCCCAAATTGATACCTCCAGCCTAGACCACTCTAACCTGGAAACTTAATGAACAATTCACTTATTGTATCTAAAAGAGAATTTTTGATTTTCCCAAATTACTGCACTCTCGATCTCAGTTGACAGCCAAATCCTTGGCATCATCCTTGACTCTCATTTTTTTAAAAACACCCTTCATCTCAGTGCATTAAGAAATCTAGTTAGATAGCGGGACTGTGAATTCAAGCCTTACGGGGCATCTTAGCAAGACCCTGTTTCAAATAAAAATAGATTTAATAAAGGACTGTGTATGTAGCTCAGTGGTAGAATAACCCAGAGTTATTCTCCAGTACTGAAAAACAAATCTGGTTGTCTCTACCCTCAGAAATATGCCCAGAACCCCACGATTTTGTACCATTCCACTTCTATCACCCTGGTCCAAAGGACCATCCTTTCTCATCAAGGTTACTGCAGTAGCCTACCACCCAAGCTCTCTGATTCCATCCTTGCACTCATTATTATCTCTTGCCGATTTAGTAGCCAGAAAGAGTGAGCCTTGTAAAATGAAAGTTTCCCACTTAAAACTTTCCAGAAGTATATTTTAAACTTGAAAGCACATACAGATGAAGTGTGGTTTTTGTTAAAATATTCTGATTCAGCAGGTGTAGGGCAGGGCTTTGGATTCTGCATTTCTAACAAGCTGCCAGACAATGCTGATAGCTCAGGTCCAGAGACTTACATTTGAGTAGCAAAGATATACAAGGGCTATGTGATCTAGTTCTTTGTTATTCTGCTTTTTCACGGCCACTTACCCTCACTTATTCTGCTCCAGCTACTCTGATCTTGCTACTCCTTAAATAGGCCAGGTATAACCTGTTCCAGGGCCTTTGCACTGGCTGTTCTTTCTGACCTGAACACTCTCCCCTATGCATGTGCATTGTCTGCTCCTTAAAATCTTTACTTGCACTGTCTATCCTATCCCCTACTTTTGTCCATAATACTTTACTACTAATATTCTATATAATTTATTTTGCTATTATCTGCTCCCATAACAGAATATAAGCTTGATAAAGGTAGAGATTTTTGTCTTGCTGTGAAACAAGGTCTGGGAAATAGTATGTGTTTAATAAAAATTTGAAAAAATGACTACTTGTAGCCCAGGAATAAGGAATATATTGATTTGATGACTAGTGTCAAAGGAACCAAAATAATATCTGTGAATTAAGGGGGAGGGGTCCTTAGAGAAGCGGAGATGATACCAATCATAATGCTTAGACCATAACAGGCATACAAATGTTATTTTCTGTTTTCTTTCCATCATTTCACAAAAGTTATTTGCACTTTGGTCTGATTCTAAGGCTGTACCTAGGGAGCACAAAGTCAGTGAGGCCATCATGTCCACTATTCCTCCTATCTTAGAACAAACTCTCTGCTGAAACATCTAACGAGGTACAGAAGGTGCAGAGTTCAATTCTGGCCGTATACTCTTCCATCAGCTATCTTGCTGACTGGCAAGGTCACACACTGTGAAATAAGGCTGCTAAAAGTGAGCATAAACTGACTGTAGTAGAGACCATATACAGTACACACAGGTTTTGGAAGAATGGCTCTTGCTCAAAATTCCAAGCATAATTTTGGAAGTGAGAATGGGTAGGGACCACCAAGATAGTATTATAGTCAATTTTTTTATGCTGCCATAAAAATGTTTTCCAAGCTATTCATCTCTATAATTTCCTTCTGGTGCCATTCTTGAAGACATAGAGATTATTGGCTAAGTAAGGGAGAGTGTGTAAAGAAGCTCAATAACTTACTTGTGCTATTAATGAGAAGTATGAACCTCTGCTACCATATTCCAAGTTTTTTAGTGATTCCCAAGGTATTTGCTGTTAAAAAGATCTTTTGCAGTACAGTTTTTAAGTGACAAAGAACTTTGACCTATAGACTCCCAATTCATAAGGAAGATGCATTCTGGAAATTGAAGAGTATGAATATGAGAGCCGGGCAAGCACAAGATTGAGTTCAATTCCCAGTACCCCTCATGCCCCCCCGCCAAAAGTATACATGTGGGCAAGTGCAGGGAGGGAAGAAATGAAAAGTTGGCATGATTAGTCTAGGCTGATGGTTGTGTTTTTCTCTTAGGATGCACCTATTGATGTCTCTTATGTATTCGAAGACCAAGCATTAGTTCAAAGGTAATAAATATTTGGAGATTTATTTTATTATTTTGTTTGTTTTTGAGGCAGAGTCTTGCTATGTAGTTTAGGTTGGTTTTGAATTCACATATATTGAATTCATATATACATATATATGCCCATATAGCCTCAAACTCACGGGGATCCTCCTGCCTCAGCTTCCTGCATGCTAGGATTAAAGATGTGTGCCATCATGCCTGACTCTTGGGAGATTTATTTTATATTTTGGGGAGATTTGTATCAAAAGAGTGGAGGAAAGGTCATCATACTCCAAGAATACAGCAAGTACACAGGCACAGATAATTCATATAATGGTCACTTATCTTTTTTGGACCACCTGCCCCATTAGAATGGGCTGAAAGTATGATTTTGCCATTGTTTTACAAAGTTTTTTTTTTTACTTAGTACCTGTTTCTCCAGTAATCATAAGCTTGAGGATTAGTTGTTGGAGTAGAGTAGGGGGTAAAGTGGCTCATGTTTGTTGTTTCTGCATGAAACTTCAATATTATGTATAAAAATCCCTCTTATTTGGCTAGAATCTCTCTTTTTAAATCTCTCTCTTTTAAAGAGCCTCTTAGACTCTTTAAATGCAAGCTCATTAATCCTTTATTGATTAGGCCTAAGGCATGAAAAAGAATAGCTAGACCCCAGGCCATCTCTTCTCAGTCAATACTCCATCCTCTACCTTTTCTGCTTACTAGGGATGTAACAGAGTAAGGAAGGAATTCCCTGACTAAATGTTTTGAACAATTTCCAGAAATTTTTAGTATATTTGTGTATTTCCTTTATAGACCAGAATCGATCTTCTTTCAAGAAGGAATGCTGATGAACATAATTGAGGCCAAACATATTTTACTAAATTCAGTCAAAACCTATTTAAATACCTGATATCTACAGGATATTTTCGGGTTGTTTTTCTAATAAGAACATGTTAAAAATACAATATAGCACATCAAACCACAGAATATTTATTGAATAAACTTGTGGCATATAACCCAACTGTATTTTTCGCATTCATTCATTTTCCATTCTGCAACTTCTATCACATTAGCAGAGTCATTTTCTATTTTCTAAAAGGTTTTTCCCATCACTGTGCATCATTTTTTAAGTCTTATAAATACAGAGCTCAGTTTATAGAGTTGCTAAAATTCACCTGTCAGACCAAACCATGCTTGGTTCTTGGCTGACTGTTCCCCAATCTATGCCTAAGACTCCACTCCAGACAGACCCTATGAGCACAACTGGGGAACAAAAAAATGACAAAAGTTCTACAGCTCATAATATAACCAGTCTGAAGGGCTGCCCATGTCACAGATCACTTTATTTACTGTGAGTTGGCCTTACTGCTAAACAGTATATTCTAATACTCTGATACCTGGCATGCCACCTTCTATAACACACCATGACACTTGTGATGGAAGCAGGGATGCTTGAGGACTGGGGGCAATGAAACAGCAATGATTCAATCAGTACCTTTCCTTATTTCTAGTCTTTCCATCCTCAGTTTCAGACCATCACTTGTTTCTATCTTTCCTAGAGTCCTTTACCTAGCTGAAAAATTTAAAAACACTAAAGACAAATTTACATTACACTCAAAGTGGTTACTTACAAGTACATTAGAATACATATTTACTTAGACAAACACCGTAAACAAACCACAGAATATTAGCGATTTATATGGCAGGACTGTAATTTTCTTTTTAAAAACTCATATATGTGCAATAAATTAAAAGGAAGCAAAAAATCCTATTGGTGTGATAGGCAAGGAGGTGATAAACTAGGTAAGTTTAGAAGTACAGAAAAATATCTTTGAAACACAATAACCCTAACCCTACCATTTGACTTATGGTTCAGGTGACAAAACATGGTTTTGAAGTAGTCTCATAAGCTGAAATAAAACACTTTAAATCTTTTTATTCTCCCTTCCTCTTTCCTAAAGAATATGCTACTGATGCAATTGTTTCATAGATATTTCCCAAACAAACCCTGATGAAAAAAATGGTAAGTCTCAAATAATTTAATACATTTTATTTCATTTACTCAATAAACATCTGTTGAATATTCATATATGTATTGCAGAATTGCTGCATTTACAGTACCTTGCCTACTAAAAATAAAAGGATATACTATTTTAGTCTCTAGGAACCAGCAACAAAAATTCCCTTAGAGAAAAAAATTTTTATAAGTGCAGACTATAAACTTTAGGTTTTATTACACACAGAAGTAGATGGACTAAGACTCACAAGTCTCATTGTGACCTTTGGAAACTACAGGTTTAGTAGGCTAGACGGGATAAATCACCTCTAGTTCAAGGGTCACAAATGTTGCTACATGTTGACTACTGTTTAGTAGTTGTAGATTAAAGGTAGACATTTTCCAAGAATATATGTTGAGTAGAAACATTTGTGCTCAGTACTTGAAATATGAGTGCCTTATTTAAAAACTGAACAAATACCACTTCAAACTGTAAGAAGGACATTTTAGAATTTTCCTGTCACTGAGTAATTATGTATGTAACAATAATGGAGACTGAAACAACATTCCAACCTTAACAAAAACAGCCAAAACTTCAACTGTCCCCCTCTGCCTTCATTTTTGTGACGTAATTAAAGTGAACAAAAATAAGAAAAGGAAAAAGACTATGATCTCACAGTTCTACCATTTGCACTTTCCAAAAATTTGATAATGTGAGGGGGTTTTGTACAAAGTTAACAAACTGAATGAGAGATATAAAAAATGAAAGATTTAACAGTGTTTATAACTAGATCCTTTTATTATATATAGGACAAAGTTTAAAAATGTTTAATATCAAGGCTGAGATGAGAGGATCACAAGTTGAAGCACAGCCTGAGCAACTTTGTGACTTAGAAAGACCCTGTCTCAAAAAAATAGAAAGGGCTGGGGATGTAGCTCAGTGTAGAGCTCCAGGGTTTAATCCCTAGTGCTGCAAAAAAAAGGTTAATAATATTTTTATTTGATCTTATGAAACAACTAAAATACTAACTCATCATATTTTCCCTATCAGCACTCTTGACTATAGTTGATGCTCACTCTTTTTTCAGATATTATCCTATTATTAAAGTATAGGTTAAATAGAAATAAGGTACTTTACACTGGTGCAGCAACACCTAAGACTATTTTTCAAAGTACTTTTTTTCTTGAGGTGTATCCCCAGCCCCTGAGTGATCTTTAAGTGAATTATTATCAATTTAAAACACCATCTGTTTACATTTTCGGTTCAACAATTTCATGGATTAATTTACTTTTTGTCTTGTTGGTTGGTTTTAGAGGACAGGTAGGAACTGAAAGCAAAATATATATTGAAAAGTCAGCTTTCAAATCCAGACTTGCTTTTTTTAAGCAAAGATTTCATTTTAACATTAACCTCCTATGTAGTTTCTATCAAGTCCATTCATAACACTTTCAACAAAAAGGGATGATAATTTCCCTCAAGCTTAGTTGGGGTGGGGTTGGCATTGTGTAGAGTGAATTGGAGCACTGAACCTCAGCGTAAGATTAAGTTTCTGATCTTTCTTACTGACACTTTCTCCCCATGCCACCTCCCCTAATACAGTAGGATTTCATTCATAATTTGAATTTTAAAACCAGAATGTTAGGTCAATCCAAATTAACCCAAGTAATTTACTAAAGTTATTATCAATAAGCAGCTTTTTTATTGAAGGCCTAAAATAATTAAATAGAAGGCACAGTGCACTGTAAAGCTTTTTCAGAGCACAATAATCTTTGTATATGTGTAGAACCAGACTGCTTTTTGTTATGAAAAATGTCTGCTGAATGATTAGAAAATGCTTATTTGTCATCCTTCCCTTTGGTCTTTCGGTATACCATCTCTCGAAAACTGGCCAAGATCTTGTTCTCTCTCTTTCGTCTCTCTTCTTGGTTGAAGGATGCAAGTGCTCTCTTCTCATCAGCACTATAGATCTGGTTCTCTTTTCGCAGTCGTACAGCCTCCATTCGACGATGCCTGGAGATAATGTCATTTTTAGCTTAATTTCTCAGTAATTATTCTCATAGATTGTCCTCATTAATCATTTCTTAATACAGGATGGTCAGCTTAAAAGCTGACGCATAGAAGCTCTTTGAAATGAGCTAAGTTATCAAAAGATTGATTCATTCCTAGTATTCAAACATGATCTCTTAAACTCTGTCAACATACTGAATGTTATGAATTTCAAATGCTAAGGCATAAGAGCAGTTTGATTATTTCCAGTAAAGCAATCAGAAGTCAAGTTATTAAACTTCCTAGGCAATATGTCCACTTGTTTATGTGGAGCTGACAGCAGGACAGGTGAGAGATTTAATTTTCCATCAATCAATCAAGTGGCATTTCTTTAAGGTTCTGCTTTACCAATCCAACCAAAAGAACCAAGTCTTAATCCATAACTGAAGAGGAGTCTAGGGTTAGGTTTAACTTCTTTAGAATCCAGTAGGGGTTCAAAGAAAAGTCAGAAAGGATTTCATACAAGGGTCAAATTACTAAAGCATAACAGTAGAGACAGAGGGAAACTAGATTACGTTCTAAAGGTCTGTTTAGGGGTAAATCCTGTCTTTCTTGTATACATGTACTGAGTCCTACAGAATCAATTCAAGAAGCTTGAGCTATTTCGAGAAAAACAGAAAAATCTGGGTAAGGAAAAGAGGGGAGAATCAATTCAAATTAGTGTGAAGGCAAGGAAGTCAAGATGGGAGACACAAAATGAATATATAACTACATATGTATGTATTTATTTAGGTTTTGGCTAAGACAAGGTCTCTCTATGTAGCCCAGGCTGTCTTCAAACTTACAGTGATCCTCTTGCCTCAGTCTCAGCCTCATGAGTGCTGAGATTACAGGTGTGTGCTACCAACCTGGCTAAAATCATGATATATTTAGGTTGCTCTGGGGAAGTGAGTATTGTAAACAGTTTACCTGGCACAGAAAGGGCCACATGAATCTTCAGTCCTACAACCCTGATCGTGTCCTGGCTCGCCTGATCTTGGAAGCTAATCAGGGTTGGGCCTTAGTGCTTGGGAGAAAGTGCTACATGAAAGATACTATTACAAACTTCCATACCTGTGTCTCCTGGTATATGTGAAAGTTTTTTCTCTTGGGTACTCTGATATGAAGCTGCCGAATTATTTTCCAAAGTGTACCAATGTATACCATTACTAGCACTATTTAAGAGAGCTTGTGTATCCATACCGCTTCAGCTTGGCACTATATGAAATTTCCCTATCAAATGGGTATAAAATGGTATCTTACTAAGTTCTTGATTTCTATTCTTAATAATAAAGAATATTTCTTATGTATGTATAGGCCATATGTATTTATTCTTCTGAAAAATGCCTGTTTGATCATTTCTCCATTTTCTTTTGTGTCACTTATAGATATGCTTTAAATATATTCAGTATTAACTCTATCGGTTGTGTGTATTTCGAGGTCTTATCACACCATGGAACTTGTCTTTTTTTTAATGTGTCTTTTGATAAACATGAGTTCTTATTTTTAGCCTAGGCAAACTTCTCAATACTTTATTATTTTTTGAGAGAAGGTCTCACTATGTAATTCAGGCTGGCCTTGAACCCTATGTGGTCCAGGTTGGCCTTAAACTCACAGCAATCTTCCTGCCTCAGCCTCTTGAGTGTTAGATTACAGGCATGTGCCACATGCCTGGCAATACTTTATTTTATGGTTAGGGTAGTTTTTTGTTTTCTTTGGCAAACCCTTACTCCAAGGTCTAAAGATAGCTGCTCCTACAGCTCTTAATTTAGCTGCACAGCCTCATATATGGTGAGTTTGGGTCCTACTTTCATCTTTTTCTACATGGATAACCATTTGCCCTTCACTCAATGGCTTCTTTTTTCTCCACTGTTCTAATATCCTATCTCATTCATACAATTGAAGTTTCATAATGATCTAGCTGTCCTTGACTTCAAACTGAACTATATCCCCCAGTGCTTTAAAACCAAAATGCCACATTCTTTGTGGGATTAAGATAAAGAAATGACTTTGTTTCAGTGGACAAAATGTCTGTGCCAAAATATGAGCTGAGAAAGTACACAGGAAGTATTTTACTTCATTGAGTAATTTGGTTGTTTATGCTTCCTAAAATGCTGTAAGCTTTGTAAGTTCTTATCTGTGGTAAGGCAAATCTCACCTTCCTTACTCTTCTTCAGAAATGACCTTGCTAAACTGAGCGACACTTGGGTGGCACCTGGGCAACTTAGTGAGACCCTGTCTCAAAAAAAAAAAAAAAAAAAAGACCTGGAGACTTAGCTTGGTGCAAAGACCATGAGTTCAATCCCCATTACTGCAAATAAATAAATAAATAAACCAACTACCCAAAAAACCCTGACTATTCTTGGTCTTTTGTAACAAATACATTTTAGAACCAGCTTATTGAGTTTTATGAAACACTGGATTTTTATTGAATCTATGGATCATTCTGGAAAGAATTGACAGCTTTATAGTATTGTCTTTTTCCTATGAATATATTATCTCTCTACTTATTTAGGTCTTTAATGTCTTTCAATAATGTCTTACATTTTTCACTGTATGAAAGTACAAAGAAATACTGATTCCTTGAAGTTGGGGATATCATTAACTTTGAAGCTAAATTTCATATATACTTGAGATTTTAGCCATATATGTTTATATCAAAAAATCAAAATCAAACAAGTATTCATTTTCTACTTTTCATTATAAATAGTGACTTAATGAAAGTCAATCACCAAAATAGAATTCTGATAGGAAGAAGGAAAAGTCTAATCATAGAACTGAGCCCCATGCCAAGAACATACCTGCTACCACTCATTACGTAACCCGAACACTCAAATGATGCAATTTCTTCACTTGTCAACCCGATTTCACCTCTTCGTGGAATACGTTTTCCAGCTTTTACGTATTCAGCCATAGCTGCACCTTCACCCGGTAACAGAGCATGGCCATAACTACAAAGTAATTCAGAATTCAGAAAAGGTCCATTAAACTACAACACAGAAAGCTCATCATCTAAAGACTGCACAAACCATTTTCTTTCTGATAAAAAGAGGAATACTAGTACTGGGCAGTAGTGTTCCACTGTAGGAAATCCATTGTGAATCATTTTAAATAGCAAACATTGCACTATGACCTACATTACTAACTGAGAAATGCAAAAATAATTTGGAAGAACTGACATTAGTGTGTGTAGATATATAGCTTATAACAGATGGTTAATTCATCCCTGGGTACTGCCATTACTGCTTCTGCCTCCATTTCATTTCTTTTCTCCTTTTCTCTTAAAAAAACCCCTAAAGAAGTAAGATATCTCAAATTGACATATCTTTTACTTATAGCCAATAAGAATTCTATACAGTAACAATTATCTACTACCTTTGATTCAAAGAGACTTTAAAAGCTATTATCCCTTTATACAATTCAATGAACGTTTGTTACTTACTTGTTAAACTCAGAATTTGTAATATAAAAATAATCTGTTGTGGAGTTTTATTAGTAATAAGATATAGATGCAGTATAAGCTAAAACATACATTGCATAGAATCAATATACAGTGCTGAGGATTAAAGAGGAGTAGAAATCATGAGGGGTAGTACTAGGAATTAGTGTATCTCTCTCCTTTTGAAAAGGGCTTTGAAGGCTACTGAACAATTTTAACAGGAAGAAACTGAGGGTAGAGCACACAGGGCAGGAACAGGCAAGGCATGCTGGGGTAAGAAACAAGCTTAACAAGGAAGAAGAATGGGAAAGTGCACAGCAAGCACTGTTAGTGTTCTGGCTCATTAGGAAGCCAGGGTACCAATAAGGAAGCAGAGGGAGATAAGCTTGGCAAGGCAAGTTAGGGCCACCGTTTTGGAAGTTACTTTAGATATTATAAGTACAGTTCTACTTACTTTAAAGGTTTATCATCTTGAGACGCAAGTGTTTTTGGAGCCTCTGGGCCAATTAAATCTGACGGTTCTTCAATCTCTGCGTGAAAAATGTTCAGAAACACATAAAGATTTAATCATTTAATTACTTGTCTGTTTTAAGTTAAAGGTTATCAGGTGAACTTACTTGATCGATCCTTCCAGAGATTTTCCAGAAATTCTTCTTGGGAATCTTTAGAACTTGAATCACTGGACTCTTTTCTGGTCTTCTTAGTCTTCTTTTTCTTGTATTTCTTCCTGTAGGGATTATAAATTGATACAAATTCACTTAATATCCTCTTGTTAAGGAGTATCTTAATTTTTTTAAGGCAATGAAAATAATCTGAATTCCCATCTTATTGAAACTTGCTAGGGAAGCATTTTTTTTAAACTTTTTTTTTTTTTTGTTTTTTGGTACCAGGGATCGAACTCACGACCACGTGCTTGCAAGGCAGGCGCTTATGCCGTTGAGCTAAATCCCCGGCCCTTAGAGAAGAATTTTAACTAAAAGATCTAACACTTAAAATCATGCTTCACAATTAAAAAAATCCCTAAACAATGAAATACAATTCTTATAGTGTAGAATGACAACAGAAATAAAAGGATTAAAGCAGCTCTTACCAACTTGTACATTAATAATTTTGAGTGTAAGGGAGTAAAACATGTCAAATATGTTTAAGTCCTCAAGCTTCTAATACTAAAAAATACAATTCATTACTTTGAAACTCATAAAACTGAAAAATTAAGTAATACTCATTTCTTGCTTTGCCTTTTTAAAGAATTTTAATTTTATTACTATTAAATTTTTTGTAGTGCTGAGGATGAAGCCCAGGGTTTCATGTATATTAGATAAACATCACCACTGAACTATACTCCTAACCTTCTTGCTCTTCCTGTACAAACAGTATTTCTAGGTATTTAAATCATTGATGAGTTTCTCTTATAGAATTATTCTATCTAATTAATGAAGAAGGCAAACTAGAGTTAGAGTATCACCATTTTGCAATCCCTCATGAAATAACATCAATGGCTGTTAAAATGGCAAAAAGAAATACCCAGACATTGTCTGTCTTCTGATGGAGGTATACAGTACCACCTATGCGGTGTTGCTGCCCAAAACTCGAATCTGGATTGGCAAGCCTTGAGACTTATCACTCTATGGGAAATACAGAGAATGGAACATGCTAAAGACAATCATTGCAATTTAGGGACATGATAAGGATCCTCATTTGAATGAGCTGTAGAAAAGCTACTGAGAATTGAATAATTATTATTAAATATTTTAGGCATGACAGCAGCATAAGGGTTATTTTTTGGTTTGCTTTTAAAGAATGCCGAGCAGAGAATAGTGCTAAATTGCTTATGGATGGAATGCTATCTGGGATTGGTTTCAAAATAACTACCAGAGTACAACCCACGAGTTGATAATTACTCAAAGTGGGTGGTGGGTACAGAGGGCATTATACTATTTAATGTAATTTTATACACATTTTAACTTTTCCATAAAATAACAAAAAAACTGACGATCTGTGTTTCTTCTTCTTTTCCTTTTTCTTAGCTTTCTTTGCTCTCCTTTTTGTATCTTCATCTGCAATTAAAGCACATTATAATTGAAAAATAATTTAAAATTTTTTTCTAGAAGTCACCAACAGGGAAATAATTTAAAATTCTAAAACCTCAATATTTTTGAATAGATAAAAATCCTATGGATATCCCAATTGTCACAGAAAAATGAATTCATTCTAATATTTATGGCAAGTTGGCAGAAACTGCACTAGGCTTAAAGTCACATAAGTTATTAGATGATATAGTATTATTAATGTCACTGCATAGGATAATAGTACTGTCTTTAAGTAGGAGTATGTCTTTAATTTTTAAAGATACAGAAATACTTAAGATCAAAACATACTTGCAATTTAGACTGTCTCACCAAAAAACCCACACTTGGAGCAAATATGTCAAAAGTACTGTTAAATCTGAGTAAGTATATAGTATTAAATATAATAACTGTTATTTTCATTACTTTGCTGAATGTTTGAACACTTTTATTTTAAAAAGGGGAAACATGTTGAGGTATGGGGGAGAATGTTTTCCAGCTCAGCTTAGCCAAGGACAGAGACTGGTAAAGAGACACATACTATCCAGAGTGACAGAGGGGTGCATGGAACTCTGTGGGCAAACACAAGAGTCTCAAAACCAGGCTGATTTGAGGTGGATGGGATGGGTGGGGAATGGCTGATCAAGAAAAGGTGACACTTGAGCTAGTTCTGTTTAAAGTCACTTTATTACAAAAGCAATGCATGCCCATTGCTACAGTGAGGAAGCCGTGCTGGATGCCGGGAGAGGCTGGCAGTGAGGGCAAGGCCCTCTGACCAAAGGACAGGGCCAGGGGAAAGCACATGGAGTCCTGAGGAGACCCAGAGTAGTCGAGGACAGTGCAAGGGAGAGGGGCAGGGAGTATGTAACTAGAGAGGGGTCATGGAGGGTCTGAACTCCACTCTGCAGGCTATGGAGGCCTGTTGAAGAACTGAAATAAGAAGGGACTGACACCCCTGGATTTATGCTTTAAGAGAGGTCAGTCTCCCATCGATGAGGAAGGAAAGTGACAGCAGGGGGACCAGGAAACCTAGGAGACATCAGAGAAGGAGGCACCTTTGTATCCCGCGTCAACCGCAGAGGAGGCACCCTCTGGTCAGCCATCAGTCAGGAGGGTGCATAAAACATGAGTTTTGCAAGTACAATTGGAGAAATATGAAAATAATACTGTAAGAAGAGAAATAAAAGTGGGGCTTGTTGGAATACATCTCCCCAAATTCGGCGCCTTGAGTCAGGTGGTGGTCAGCCTGCAGGGGGCCCTTTAGGTTCCCTTGAAGCATTATCCAGAGGTGCCTGCTGGGCATGAGAGTCGCACACAGGAGCCCCAGCCTGGGGCTGTGCTCTGTCGCCATGTCCCGCAGCCCACGCCCGAGCTGGTCTGGGGCCAGGTTCCCCGCATGACCACACAGAGCCAGTCTGCAGTCACTTTGCTTCGCTCCGAAGCCCAACTGGGACCTCAGGTGTGGACTGATGGGCTGCTCTGTGCCTCTGTGTCCTATGCGTGAGATGCTTTTGTGTGGATGAAAGAGCAATAATGAGCAGGAGGCACTTAGCAGGGTCCCTGGCACAAAGTCAACAAGCGTCTGGAAACTTCAGGCCACTCCTGTTCTAAGAACGCTCTTCTATAATAACTTCCACAAAGTAAAATAGAGCTGAGGCAGGCTTGCAGAGGACACTGGCTTTCTTACCACTGGAGTCTGTTTCAGAATCAGAGTCACTGTCACTATCGTCAGAATATTTCTTGTGTTTTCTTTTAGATGATTTCTTTTTTCGCCTTTTCTTGGACCTTTCTTTTGAATGAGTAGACCTTTTCTTCTTTTCATCTGTAAATATACAGATATATATATATATACATACATACATATATATATATATATATATATATATCCCTAACTTCTAAAGAAGTATTTGTGAACATCAACTGTATTGTATTTGAAATATGGAAGAACAGATGATTGAGAACTTGAGTAGAAGCAAAGCCTACTGTTCAACTATTTATAAACTTAATTTTTTTACATAGGGTCTCACTAGGTAGTTTAGGTTGACCTTGAACTCTCCATGGAGCCCAGGCTGGCCTCGAATATGCAGCAATCCTTTTGCCTTAGCTTTCTAAATGCTGGGAAGATAAACTTACCTTTTAAACTCATCAATTAGAAAGTTGTATATTTAAAAATACCTTCTGAACTAGATGCTGAAGTAGTGCTTTTCTTTGGTTCGTCATCCTCTACTGGTGTATGTTCATCAGAGCTGAATTTAAAGAAAATGGTTGTAA
Organism: Cavia porcellus; assembly: GCF_034190915.1. Classification (NCBI taxonomy): domain Eukaryota; kingdom Metazoa; phylum Chordata; class Mammalia; order Rodentia; family Caviidae; genus Cavia; species Cavia porcellus. The sequence continues at coordinate 80,948,469 of NW_026947486.1, forward strand.
CAATTAGAAAAGTGGTGAAATATGAAGCACTGAATATGGACATGGCCTTAAAATTTTTCAGTTACAGTCTTGATTGTCCAAGAACAGAGCAAGCAATGAATCAGTTTTCTAAGAGTATATATCAAGGTTTTATATCTTCATAATAATATAACTTACATTTGCATAATGCTATAGCAGCACGGATGATTTATATTTTCATAAGAAATCACAGGCAAAAATAGACAAATCAGAATCATAAGGGAAGATGCAAGAAACTGAAAGGTGAAGAAACTGGATGATGTCAGGATTTTACTCATTTTTTGGGCAGCAACGGGGATCAAACCCAGTGCCTTGTCCCTGCTAGCAAGCCCTCTATCACTGAGTTACATCCTCAACCCCATGAGTTTATTCTAAGTTTGTAAAAGACAAATGACAGAGCAGCAACTGTTTAGTCTCACCAGAACATGGAGACTCAAACAAACTACAGTCTAAATAGATTGCATTCTTTTTCAGAGAATTCCGAAACTGGATTTTATTAAGAATCTATAATAGACCCAAAGGGAAGTTAGCATACAGTTGTTTACCCTGAAACTCACAGATGGAATAATTTAGAGACTGTTGAGAAAATTCATTTTAGGGTTTATTCCAACTCTAATTCTATGGGTTCATGTTTTTCAAGGCTTTTCCAAAGGTATTGTTTTTCTTCCCCCCAAAAGTGTTTCTAAGAACAAGTTTTGGATGATACTATTTTATTATCCTATAATAAATTAGTAATATATGGTAAGCATACTGTTTCAACTTAAAGGAGACACAGAAATTCAGGGAAGGGAAGCAGAAATTTAGGAGTAGCATAAACGATAACCAACTAAGCAGCTAGGAGTGTGCCTCTGTGGCACAGCACTTGCCTAGCATGTGTGAAGCTCTGAGTTGAATCCTTATCACTATAAAAACCAAAGCAAAGCAAACCAATAACAAAAGAAGAGGAAAAAAGCATTCCACTTCAGATAGTATAGGACATAGGAAAATGAACTAAATTAAATCATATTGTATACTCATTTACAAAAGTCTTTTTGTGCAATCTGTTCTTGAGCTGAGAAAAAAATTCAAAATAATATAAACATACTACTTGAACATTGGATATTTCTTTTTTCTTTTTTTTTTGGGGGGGGAACCAGGGATTGAACTCATGACCTCGTGCTTGTCAAGAAGGGCTTATACCACTGAGCTAAATCCCCAGCCCATTGATATTTCTACAAGTAGCAAATTAGTACCCCATGAGTTACAATTTAAAGAGAATAATAAGTGTACTAAAATTCACTAGCAACATTTTATTAATTTTTAATTAAAATTTCTATTCGTGTATGTTTGCAATATGTAGTGATTACATTCATCATGAGGAGTTGGTACTTGTACGTAACACATCTTAATTCTTTTTAGTTCTCTTTCCAGCAACATGTTTAATCCTTAGCTATGTTCCAGATTTCTTAAAATTTCAGAATTAGAACAGCATAATTCACATGAAAGAAGAAAAACAATGAGATGTAAAGTTCCTTTTGTAACAAAAATTTTCACAGTACATTCAGGTGTTAAAATTATTGTTCTAACATGTTTTTTTTTGAGAAAAGGGCTTGCTATGTATTTCAGGCTGGCCTTAAACCAACTACTTGTAGCCCTGGCTTGTCTTGAACTCACAGCGATCCTCTTGCCTCAGTGTTTGGAGTGCTGGCATTACAGGTGTCCACCACGGTGCCTGGCTTGTAACATATTTTTATAAGATATTTTGAAACCACTTACTCTGGTTCAGGATTCTTTGGAGAAAGTCCCCATACTTCAGGAGCTCCCAATTCACCAATCCTTTCTCTTTCACTTAATCTCCTAGAAGATATAAATATTTAAATTATAAATCTACCGAACATCTCCTAAATATTATATATATATTCAAATTCAGCAGGATTCCAGTTAAGTCTATTTTTCCTATAGTTTTCCTTTTCTTTCTTTTTTTTTTTTGAGGTGGGTTTTTCCTGTTTTTCAGGCTTCACTCAAATTCCTGAAGAGATCCTTCTGCCTCAGCTTCCTGGTTTTCCTTGTACATTTTAAAAGTTAACAAAAACTTGCTTTAAATAGAATCTCATTGCTTAGGATTTGATGCTCTGAGAATACCATCAAATGGTACAAACTATACACAGCCTCAATGATGAGGTCAGAAATGACAGCCTGGGAGACTGTCAAGGGCATCCCTTGTACCAACTGCATGACACAGATTCTAACTGCTCATTTCATTGTCTGTAATAAGTGACAGAAAACCGCTTTACATTTGGAAATAATTTCATTTGTTTATACAAGATTAGAAAAGAAGTCTTTTTTGATGTTGTCAAGCCTTCAGTTTTTAGGAATCTAGGAATAAAATAGAAAGGTAGCTTTAGAAGTAGAAAAGAGAGTTCTGAAAATGAAAGAAAAATTCATTTGATAAAAATTGTATTCAGCCTGATATGAGGTTTGTTCTCTCCTTTTAAGAAAAGGAATACATTTTTACTCTTTGGAGGATAGTAATTTTGTTTTTCTTTTACAATGTTTGTAGTTCCTCATTTTAAATTTTGCTATTGTTTATAAAGTAAAACAAGACAAACCCCAAATCCCTAAGGTTTGGTTAACATTTGGCTGCTTGTGACTCTATTTGTCTTTAAAAAGCCTTACAAAATAAATATAATTGGTTTGACATTTTTATTTTATTCAGGAGAACTTTCCCACTTAGAAGAAATAGATTATCTAAAAAGGACACACTTATAACTATATTTGCAATAAAGGCATATGGGAGAAGAATAGCAACTGTAAAATTTACAGTCCTATACTACCTGCTGCCATCTGGTTTTATCTGTAAAGATAAATTATCCTCTGAATTCTAACTGCAAATTTCATCCAAGCAGTTCTGATGTTTTTTGGTGATGATTCAGTTGTAAGCCATTGGCTTTTTCATGAATATACTCTGTGAGTACCTTTCTGAATTTTACTTGGAAAGATAGTTGTTTTGCAAACTGGGTCTCGAGATGTAGTACAGGTTGGTTTCAAACTCGGTTATATAGCCCAGTCTGGTCTCAAACTGGCAGTTATCCTCCTGCCTCAGCCTCCTGAGTGCTGGGATTACAGGTGTGTGCCACCACACCCATCTGAAAGGTAAGTAAAACCTTATGGGTTTGTTACTGTTCTTGGTCTTATTCATGAAGCAATGCCAGCTAAAATTTATGGAATCTTTATATTCTAGGCACTAAATTATTACAACTCTAAAAGCCTAAAATACTAATTTTACCCCTCCCTTTTTTGTTGCTGGGCATGGAATCCAGCTCTGAGGACTTTGAGTATGTTAGATGAGCACTTTACTACTGAGCTACACCCCCAGATCCCATTTCCTTTTTTTTTTTTTTTTATCGGTACTGGGGATTGAACTCACGACCACCTGCTTGCAAGGCAGGTGCTTATGCTGCTGAGCTAAATCCCCAGCCCCTCTATTTCCTTTTTAATGGCGAAGAAATGAAGTTTGGAAGCCAGGTGTGATGGCTCCCAAGAACTCAGGAGGCTGAGGCAGGAGGGTCTCTGAGAGTTAGAGGCCAGCCTGGGTTACATAGTGAGTTCAAGGCACAGTGTGGATTACACAGCAAGACCTTGTCTCAAAAAACCAAAACCAAAAACTAAAAACAAACAAAACAAAAAGAAATGAAGCTCAGAGAAGTTAAGTAACTTGCCCAAGGCAACAAAGCAAATAAAGTGGCCAATAAAGGATTTAAACTCAGTCTAATTGTGGGACCTGCCCTTCTCATCACCATAATTTATTATTTCCCACAGCTGCAAGAAAAAGAATCACAAAATCATCTCTTTGTTGGAACTTTAACCTGTCTCTCAATACCTATAATACTTGTTAACTTTTCTTGTTTTTAAAACATATATTGCATGGCTTAGTACAATGCCTAACACTTAGTGAAATTAGATATGACTCATATAGCAATAATTACAAGCCTCTTCCTTTTTCCTTAAACTATGCACGTTCCTGCTCCAATATTCACTTTCAGAGAAGATCTGTAACCTGTCTCTCAATACCTATAATACTTGTTAACTTTTCTTGTTTTTAAAACATATATTGCATGGCTTAGTACAATGCCTAACACTTAGTGAAATTAGATATGACTCATATAGCAATAATTACAAGCCTCTTCCTTTTTCCTTAAACTATGCACGTTCCTGCTCCAATATTCACTTTCAGAGAAGATCTGATCTCACGCTGGCATCATTTTTCAAGGTTGAGATTGCGACCACATAACAGGACCTTTGTCAGGAAACTTCATCTATAGCTCAGCTGATCACTTCCCACATTCATCTAATGATCTTGTGAGATGGGACCGTTTTTCCCTCCTCACCAATTCAAACCTTTAATTTCAACCTTTCCCAATTTCCTACAATAGGTACTACGAATTCTGTGATCCATAAATCTCTCCTTTTTAGTTCAGCTTAGTGAGGAATAAAACGATGCACACAAATGACAGTAACCGACCAAGTAATGTACATGGTACAATTCTGATACAGCTGGGCTCCTAGCGATTATCTGCTAACCCGGGGGTAGGGGTGGGGGTGCGGGTGGGGATGGGAAAGGGGTGTCGGGAAGCCAGAATATGTAGGAAGAGCCCCGTGGCGTAATGAAAATTTAAAGGAAGAAAAAGATGAATGTAAGGTGGTCGTGGGTGGGCTGAAGAAAGGGATGAAAATGGGTTGGAGGCAAGGTAGAGTGGGCGAAATGCCAAGAGAATCGTCAAAGACAGAATGAACCGTCAGACAGAATGAATCGTCAAAGACAGAATAAAACCGACAGCGCGGACAGGTGGGATCCCACATAGGAAGGCGTGGCTCCCTCACTCACTTCTGCCGCAGGCTCTCCTCCCTCTCCTTGTCCAGGAGGCTGGGCCACGGCTTGTCACTCCCGTAGGGGCGCGAGTAGGCGCCATAATAGGCGGATGAAGCAGAGGCAAAGGGGGGACTTCGCAGCGCAGAGGGTCGCTCTCGGGAGCGCGATCGCGAGCGGGAGCGGTACGACTGTTTTCGAGAGCTTTGGCTGAAGCCACCTAGCTGATGGCTGAAGCCATTCCGATCCCCAGAGCGAGAACAAGAGCGAGAGCGAGACCGGCGGCCTCGCGGGGAGCGGGAGGATTTGCTGGGTTTGGGGCTCTTCGACACACTGCGGCGTTTTCCCCCGGAGCCCGAGGCCTCGCCATCAGGGCTGCGCGATCGGGGCACCCGAGCCATTGCTACAGCTGTGTCCCCGAAGCGGCGGGACAAGGGGGCGCTCTGGCGACTCTTTGAAGACCTCCGTTGCCTTGCCTCCCTGAATCCGCCAGCCAGTAATATTCCAGACCTGTAGAAACCTTGGAAACAGTTCCGGGTACGTTGTCAAAGTCTTCCCTAGACAGAGGTGCTCATCCAGCCGAAGCAAAGGGCTGTGTGTTACTACATAAATTAGCCGGCTAGGGAACTAAGTACGCTCATCACTTCGGTTCCGAGGGAGGTTCCTGAGTTCCGAGCCCGGCCGGAGAATGTCTTTTCTAAACCTCGATCGAATTCGATCGAATTTGGAGTGCTCCAAGGGACGGAGGAAGGGATACAGGTTAGCCTTATGACTAACAGCCGATTCTGCATGTATTTTGAATGCTTTCGATGTATAATTATATGTGTGTGTGAATATGTTCGTAGGCGTGACTGTGCGCATGTAGTTAGCTTACAAGGCACACATTCTCTCTCTCTCTCTCTCTCTCTCTCTCTCTCTCTCTCTCTCTCTCTCTCTCTCTCTCATTTTTGGTCTTTTTGTGAGACAGGATCTCGTTGTGCAGTTCAGGCTGGCCTTGAGCTCACTTTGTAGCCTAGGCTGGTCTGTTACTTGTAAAGATCCTCCAGCCTCAGCCTCCGGAGTGCTGGGATTACAGGCGTGAGCTACCACTTAAAGACTGCAGCCTGATGGCCTCCAGGGAAATTCAAAGCCCAGAGAAATACTGCATCCTTAGCGCCCCGCGCTGCCACCAACTAGATCCAACAGTTTGCTCCCGGAAAAGGCTTTTGGAATCCCCTCATCGCCCAGTCCCTTCAATTAGTCCCTCTTAAGAGGGCCCAGCAATTTATGGTGAATGATCACTGTGTATATTAATTATATATTATATTTAAAGAGCACTCTAATGCTGAGTCTATTGATTTGAATTTTTAAAGGCATACAGGGTTGTTTGGAAATTTTGACTCCAGTCTACCACTAGCTTGATGGCCTCTGAGATTTTCCTAAGAAATAATTCATTAAACCGTGGAAACTTGTTTTTTTTTTAAGTTAAGGGAAGTTGTGTGAAATAATGTTAAATGGAAAAAGTGGACAACAGGGATTTATTTTATGTACAACCAATGCCATTGCTGAGGTCAAGAGCCAAACTGATTCAGAAAAATTATATAATTTGTGATGAGAATTTTAGAAAATTTCTTCCTTTTTTTAAGATAAGGTATCACTATGTATTTCAGGCTGGCCTTGCTCTTGAGGTGATCCTCCTGCCTAAGCCTCTTGAGTGCTGAGATTACTAGTGTGCACTATCATGCCGGGCTTTTGGGAAAATTTCTAATGACAAAGTTTTTGATGGAAAACCTACTGTCTGTAGTTCCATATACTTGGGAGGTTCAGGCAGGAGGACTACCTGTTTCAAAAAAGAAAAGGAAGCTTCAGAATCATTTAGGTGAATAGCAGATTGCCTTCCTAATTTGAAAACTAAAGGAGTTAGTAGGGTACAAATATACAATGCACCTTGTGAAAGTGAAAGGGGAGGCATTGTCTAAAAAGGGAAAGCAGTGGCCCTTGTTAATCTTGTAGCATGATTTGAAAACCATATTGTTTTACTTTTTTTTTTTTTTTATCAGTACCGGGGATTGAACTCACGACTGCCTGCTTGCAAGGCAGGGGCTTATGGTGCTGAGCTAAATCCCCAGCCCCAAACCATATTGTTTTCATCCCTCTGTTTAGTTTGGTTATATTCTGTTCCAGTTTGTCTTCTTGTATTAGATTTGATGGCATGGACAGCTATTCCAAAGATAGCAGGATATACTATGGTAACCATTTTTGATTTCTTATTAACTTAATTTGAAGTCTTGTATTGCTTTCACTGTCTTGTTTTGACTGATGTTATTCGAATGTTTTGTTTGATCACTGTCTTGTTTTGACTGATTTTATTCAAATCTGTTTTGTTTGATAGCATCAAGTCTGAGAGTATAGGCAACTACTTTGAAGACAATAAAATTCACTATGATACCCATTCTGACTTGACTATTATCTTCTTTTGAAGCCCTGTAATGTCTACAATGTTTTGTTTTTATTGGTTTTGTTCTGTACTGTTTTGTTCAATTTTATTATACCTGATGATATGGGCAATTCTATTGAAGATGACAAGAGACATTATGGTAACCATTGTTGATCATCTTGCATTTTGGGTTTAAGTCATGTACTATGTCCATCCTTTTGTTTTGACTGACTCCATTTTGTTTTGTCTCATTTGGTTTTATTCTCTTCAAAATAAATAAAAGAAAAGGAACAAGAGAGGGAAGGAGGGGAAGAGAGAAAGAGCAACAGAGAGAGAAAGAACACTTTTGTATTAGTTGCATTTAAAAGCCAATTTTGGGGCCCGGCATGGTGGCACATGCCTGTAATCCCAGCACTCAGGAGGCTGAGGCAGGAGGATCACCCTGAGTTCAAGGCCAGCTTGAACTACAGAACAAAACCCAGCTTTGAAAAAAAAGCCAATTTTGCAACATGATTGCTATATCTGCCCCATGGATGGTGGCTCTGTGCTTTAGTTCTAAAGAAAAAAAAACTCCAGTCCTGCACTGCACCCCTGATTGGCACAATGCTCTTTTTGCTTGGTTTCTTCAGAGTGCCCCGAGTTTTTTGAGTTGAAGTCAAGAAAAGCTGGGAAACAGGCTGGTACAAGCAGTCAGTGGAGCTGGGCTTGCAGAATTTGAGTGTTGATGAACATAATGGTTTTTTCCAAGATTTAGCTATTATGAATTGTGCTGTTATATGCAAGGGCATACACATATCACTGTAATATAATGTCTTTAACTCCTTTGGGAAGTCAGCTGGAAAGGAAATTGCTAGGTTGAATGGAATTTCTAGTTTCAGTTTTTTTGAGCAATCTCCATACTGATTTTCACAGTGGTTGTACTGCAGTTTTTATGTAGGTCTGTGACCCATTTTGAGTTAAGTTTTGTGTCAGATCTTGAGGTTCAGTTTTTACTTAGCATGTAGAGCCCAGGTTTTTCAGCATCATTTACTGATGAAACTATCCTTTCTCCTTTATACACCTTTGATTCTTTATCAAAGATTAGATAATTTTATTTGTATGTGTCAGGTTCTGAGCTTTCTGTTCTGAGTCACTGATCTCTTTGTTTCAGGACCACCCTGACTTGATTATTATAGTTTAAGTCTTCAAATTGAGTAGTGTAAGTTGGCTCTTCTGGGTATTTTGCTTTTCCATATACACTTTAGAATCAGTTTGCTGATTATCACAAGGTAATTTACTGAAATTTTGATTGGAATTGCAATCTACAGACCAATTAACAATATTGATACTTCCTAGCCACGTAGAATATCTCCATTTATTTAGATATTTGATTTCTTTGATCAGAAGTTTTTTTTTTCTCATGTAGTTACGACACACATTTTTTAGGCTTATGCAAAAGAATTTAATTCTGTGGTGAATACATAAGTGGTTTATGGTATTTATTTATTTTATTTTATTTTTGAGAGAGAATTTCACTGTGCAGTCCAGGCTGACCTTGAACTCACTATGTTGCCCAGGATGGTCTTGAACTTGCAGTGATCCTCCTGCCCTGTCTCCTCAGTGCTGAGATTATAGATGCATGACACCATGCCCATCTCTAATGGTGGGAACAAACTGAGGCCTTTCCACATCACACATATATACTCTACACTGAGCTACACTCCAGCATCTACATTTGTTTTGAAACTAAGACTAGTCTTCTCTCCTTTGGAAGGATATTGACTACTGATTCAATTTTTAAAATTTAAAATATATCTACTGTTTATTTTTGACTTTTTTATAGTTTTAATTTTATTAGTATATGTTAGTATTGCATGCTGAAGGCAGATAAAAGATATACAGGCCTCTTTGGATTGCCTCTTTCTTGCTGTATGAATTTTAGTAGATTGTATCTTTCAAAGAATTGATAATCAAATTTGTGGCCATATAGTTGTTCATAATATTCCTTTTATGTCCATAGGATCATCAATGATGTCTTCCTGATATTGGGAATGAAATTCCCAACCTATTGTTTGTCCAGTATGAGTTCATGTTCTCTAAAATCAAAGAATGAAGTTTAGGAACAATGGAGGATAAGAGCAGAAATATTTATTGAGAGAAAGAAAGCTTCTGTCTGAGAGAGAGAGATACAAGGGGTCCTGAGTGGGTTGCCAAAGATTCTGTCTTTTCTAGGGATTTTTATAGAGTAAAACCATGAGGTGAGGTGGGTCTAAGGTGGGGAAAACTGGGACCTCTCCAGGCAGATGGGCATGAAGTGGGACAGAACTATCATCAACCAATAAGATTAATAGTTCCAGTAGAAATGACCAAATTAGGGATGAATGGGGAAGTGAGTCAGGTAACAGTTGAGCATTCTTAGGGATCAATGACTCATCTGGTAGAGAGTTGGGATGGTGACTCCTGGCTTCTCAAGGTTATCCATACCTAATCCCTAATGTTTATACTTATGGTAGGGTTACATTTGTTTTGTCTTCTGTCTTGAGATCTGGCCCACATCAGGAGGTGTGTGTCTCTTCCAAGGTCATAAGACATCTGGTCCCCTGTGCCAGCTTCTTCTAGGCCCTAGCCCTGTCTGACTGCCTATAATATTTCTAACTAGCTCAGCTACCTATAACACTGCCCCGTCTTTTTGAGACAGGATCTTGATGTGTTGCTCAGGTTGTCCTTGAACTCACTATGTAGTCTAGGCTGTCCTGGAATTTATGGGCATCTTCCTGTCTCAGCCTCCTGAGTACTGGGATTATAGATTGTGCCACCATATTCGGCACTCTTTCATTTTTTAATGTGGGAACTTTTGCCTTTCTTTTGGTATTGTGGTTTGAAACTAAGGCTTTGCGCTCCAAGCACTCTACTGTTGAGAAACATCCCAGATTTTCTTATTTTTTGTTTTGAGATGGGATCTTGCTAAGTTGCCTAGGCTGGCCTTGAACTCTGTATCCTCTTGCCTCTACCTCCCAAGTAACTGGAATCTCAGGCATGTGCTATCGTGCTCCACTAACATTTATTTATGTCCTCTCTGTTTTTTCTTGGTTAGCCTGCCCGAATATTTTTAAATGTTGATATTTGTTCTACATTTGGTATGTCTTTCCTTCTTCCTACTTTGGATTCAGTTTGCTTTTCTTTCTTTAGTTTCTTAAGGTGAAAGCTTGGAGTATTAGTATTAAATTTTCCCTGTGTTCCAATATATGCATTCAGTTGTCTAAATTTCCCTGTATGAGTTGCTACTGTTACTGGCAACAGAGTTTGACATGTTATATTTTCATTTTCATTTAGGTCTAGATATTTTTCAAGTTTTCTTGAGATTTCTTCTTGGACCTACATGTTATTTTATTTTACGTATGTTTTTAGTACTGGGGTCAAGCTCATGACCTTGAGCTTGCCAGGCAGGCACTTACACCACTGAGCTAAATCCCTGGCCACTACATGTTATTTTAAAGTATGGTATTTGGCCAAAATGTGGTATATCCCGATGAATTTTGCATGTAAGTTTAAGAAGAATGGGTATTGTTCTGTTCTTGGGTAAAGTATTCTATAAATATGTTAGATAAAGTGTACTGATGGAATTCTTAGTCCAGCTGTATCTTTACTGATTTTTTAACCTACTGAATTTACTCAGTTACTCCCAGAGAAGTGTGGAGTCTTCAGGTACAAGGTCTGTCCATTTGTGCCTCATGCATTGGGATGCTCTGTCATTAGGAAATCCATATTTAGAATTATAATGAATTCTGGAGAACCAACTCCTTTATCATTATGTAATGACCTCTTTATCCCTGATAAGTTTCCCTAAAAGTCAGATTGATGTGAAACTAACATTGTTACTCTAGCTTCCTTGCCTGCCTGTTCTTCTTTTCTTTTTCCTTTTTATGGTACTGGAGATTGAGCCCAAGGTCTTTACACAGAGCTAAATCCCCAGCTGATTTTCTTTATTTAGAGAGAGTCTCACTAAGTTGCTCAGGTTGGTCTAGAGCTTATGATCCTCCCAACTCAGCCTCCTAGAGTGCTGCCAGGACATGTGGCTCTCACATTTCAGGGTTTCATTCATGCTAGGTAACCACTGTAGTGCAGTACTGGGCTATATCCCCACCCCTTTTAACCAATTTTATTTTTGAGTCATGGTCTTGCTAAGTTGCCTACGCAGCTCTCAAAATTTTGATCTTTCTGCCTCAGTTTCCCAGGATGCTGGGATTACATGCCTGTGCCACTCTAGCCAGCTCTGTTGTGGCTTTTACTGAGCTTTTAGGTATGTTCCATTTTTGTAGCATTACATAGCATAGTAGTTACACTTCTTTAAAAAGATTTTTAGTGTTTTCTGTAGTGTTTGTGGTGTACCCTTTTAACTAATCTAGGACCACTTTTCAAATAATAATATCACATTACCAGTAGCCCAAGTACCTTATGACACAGTTTCTCCGATTCTTGTCTTCCAACCTTGTTGTTCCTAACAACACTGCAGTCATTCATTTAACTTACCTCTACGCTGTAATCACTGAATAAATTGTGAACATTATATTGTAAACAAACTTATCTGCTAACTCAGTAAAGAATAAGATAAATATTCTTGTTTTTTAATTTTCATTGACATTCTTCAGTATTTATGTAAATCTGTTCCTGGTCTATATAGCTTTTTTCCCTGAAGAGTTTTTTATAACATTTATTGCAAAGCAGTTGTCTGATGACCAGTTCCCTCAATTATCTCTGTCTGACAAAATCTTTATTTCTGCTCTTTGAAAGGACAATTTCACTGGATACAGAAATCTAGGTTGATGCTATTTTTTTGTCTCAGTACTTTAAATATTTTATTTTATTCTCTACCACCCATTGTCTTTAATTGGTTTCTTTCAGGATTTTCTCTTTGCCTTTGATCTTCTATAGTTTGAATATGATATACATCCATATAGAATTTTTTTGATGAAGCCAGTGAGGTTTATTTTGCTCAAGCAAATTGGAGTTAACTTAGGTCACTCATGGGCCGCAGAAATCAGACAAAACCATAGCTCTTGCTCCATCCATCCCGATGTCAGACATGCCGCAGGTCACAGGATGAATGTTTGTTGACCAAATGTCTGTGTGGGGGAATAGATGAGACATCTTGGTGATGTATAAACAAACACCATCAGTGAATCTTCTAAGAGTTCGGATGAAGCAGTAGTTCTGGAAATTTCCTAAATAAAAATAAGGGGGAAATGTAATATAATTATTATGTACAATTTTTAAAAATATAAAGTAAAAATGGACTTTTAAAAAAATTCCTTTTTTCTTTTCTGTTTCTTACCCCTGATACTGGCAGTTAAATTCAGAATCTTTGCCCTGAGCTACATCCCAGTCCTTTTTTTTACTTTTTATTTTGAGACAGGGTCTCACTGAGTTGCCCAGACTGGGCTTGAATTTAAGATCTTCCTGCCTCAGCCTCCCAGAGTGCTGGGTTTACAATGTGTGCTACTATGCCCAGCTCCTGAATTCAAATTCTAAGTCCCAATGTGCTGTAAACTCACTCATTTCTGCTCAGTTTTATCCCTTTGTGTTCAGACAGTCAGAGCATCCTCAATAGACTATGGGGCGACAGCAGGACCCAGCCACATTTCCCTGACAGGAAACAGGGCGGCACCACCCATTGTCCCTGCCACCACCTTCTGTAGGGGCTCACGTCTTATTTTTAATGAAGGCAGCATTGACATAAACTCTGAGAAGTCATGGGAGTGACAGTATTATTAATCTGTCCATCTGACAGCAATTTAAAGTAAACATACAATTCGTTTTATCTTTGTAGCATAAAAAATAATAAACACAGGGGCTGGGGATTTAGCTCAGCGGCATAAGCGCCTGCCTTGCAAGCAGGCAGTCGTGAGTTCAATCCCTGGTACCGATAAAAAAAAAAGAAAAAGACAAAAAAATAATAAACACATTTGATTTGTTGTTTTTGAAACAGACCCTTGCTGTGTCGTGCAGGTTGACTTTGAGTTTGCAATCTTCCTGACTCAGCCTCTTGAATGCTTGGATTATGGGCAGGCACCACCACACCCAGTTTTGTTTTTCCTTCTTTTTTTTTAACCCAGGAATCAAACTGAAGACTTTGTGTTTTCCAGGCAGGTGCTATGCCACTGAGCTGTATCTCTGGCTGTATTTTTCTTTTTTACTTTTTTTTTTATTGTTTGCTTGAGGCAGGGTTTTGCTATGTGTTCAGGCTGGACTTGAACTCACTATGTATCCCAGCCTGCCCTCCAACTTGTGCTGATCCTCCTGCCTCAGCCTTGTAGAGTACTGGGATTGTACGCATGTGCCACCACAGCTGGCAAAAATTAAATTTTGAACAAGCAGTGGATGACTGTTTTGCCTCTGCTGCAGCACTGTGGAAGGGGAAATGCCAGCTGCCAACTGCCGAGGGGCCATCAGGATCCCATGGAGCTTTGGTCCCTCTGCTGCCCTCAGTGGGCTCTGGGTGGCCTGGGGTTAATTCCTGCCCCTCCCCCCCCCGACCACTCGGAGTAGGGGTCTCTGCTCAGGCAGGCAGCCAGTTTGTTTTTATCACCGTAATTTAAGCTTTTCACTTTTCCAACTCATTAATCCTGGAGTACCAACTCTCAAGGAGCCTCGGAACGGTTTACACTGGGGAAAGGGCTTTGGAATGACTGAGCAGCAAAGATGTGTGAAGGTAATCAGGACCACACCTGGAATTCCAGCACCCTGGGAAGCTGAGGCAAGAGGATTGCAAGTTTGAGCCCAATCTGGCCAATTTAGCAATTTTGCAATATCCTATCGCAAAATTAAGAAATAAGGGCAGCACAGTGCCTGCCTAGCAAGTGTGAGGTCACGAGTTTAATTCCAGGTACCAAAAAAAAAAAAAAAGAAATAAAAGAAATAAAAAATAAAAAGAGAAATGAAGCTCAGAGCAAAGGCCCTGGGTTCAATTCCCAGTACCACACACATACAGACCTAGGTGCACACTGTGGGCACACATAAATATGCACACACACACGATTTTTTATATTTTCTCCCCAAACAAGGAATCTGGAGGTAAAGTGTCTCCTGCCACCTTTGCGTGTGGGACAATAAGAGAGCTGGATACTCTGTGATCCTCTTGGTGCAGCAAGGTGGCTGCTGTAGCTCCAGGTATTGCATCAGCATTCAACACAGGAAGAGGCAGAGGTGGGGAAAGCACGGGGTCACTGGTGACTATCCTTTTTTTTAAAATCAGGAATGTACACACTTCCTGAAATCCAACAGCATAGTTGGCAACCAACTGCAAAGGAACCTGGGAAAACAAGTGTGAAGCTTTCCAATTTCTAAAATAGGAGGAGGAAGTCAGAGATTGGGCACAGTAGAGTAGTTGGCTGGGCCAGTGTGCGGGATCTGTCACCGGAAGAACCAGAACCACTGCAGTGGCCTAGGGCATCACCCTCTCCTGCTCTTTCCACTGTTGGACGTGAATAAAGCATTACTGTTTGCAGTAATGCCATTACTGTTTGCATCCGCGGACGTCCACATTTGATGAATGCACCGAGCTGCATGAACGAGAAGGCTTGGTGCAGTGCGGGTTCCTGAGCTAATCTGAGGCATAGACACATACACTTGGATATACGTAGGTGTCTGCAAGTATTCAAACTTACACTCACTGGATGTGGGAGTGTTGGAAGCACAGAAGCCCGCGGCCCTCCTTTTTTCTTCTGGTCTCATTGAACAGAATCACACAGAAATTCTTCTAAAGAAAGCCGGTCCCATTAATTCTACCCAGAACTGTCTAGAAATCACCCTGATCCCAGAAACTCACACTCTAGAGCCAGCACCTCAGCCCTGAGAGTCACTAATCAAAATGCTCTCTGACACTGCCTCAGAAGGGTCTCCGTCTCTCCTTCTGTGTCTCTCTCTCTGTCTTTCCCTCCCTCTCTCTCTCCCTATTTTGATGGTTCTGAGAATTGAACCCAGGGCTTTCACTGAGCTACATTACAAGACCTTTTTAAATTTTTTATTGAGATCAGGGTCTCTGAGGAACTAAGATGCCCAGAGAGGGGTTGAATCTGCAATCCTCCTGTCTCAGCCTCCTACCTAAAATTAGTCACCTTCTCCGGGCCTGGGTTCTGCCAAGTCCATCTGGTCACCACTTCATGCTCCAGGGCTATATCCCCTGACCTGCAATTCCTAGAAATCTTGCAGAGTTTCCAGGGACGGTGTTACTGACTGGTGTCACCGAATACTCGGTGTTGTCTGTGGATGTGGTCATTGTGCCTCGGACTTCTTTGTCTCTCAGATTCATGGAACAGCCACGAAGGGCAGGATTCTTGGGTTCTGTTCTTTTCTGGATTGTTCTTTCTTTCCTTTACCTGCCAATCCCTGTCTGCAGTTCCAAGAACACAAGGATGAATCCAAGTGAATGCATGGTAGGAACAGGGGCTGGCCCTCCCTCCCTCCCTGCCTCCTGGGCTGGTAGAAGGCATGAATTTCAGCAGGGTAGCCCTGCGGGTCACTCCAGTTCTGAGCCTTCTTTGGGCCATGTGACTAGGCAGAAAGATGGGTGGGTGCTCTTCCTGGGTCAGACCGTTAGTAAGAACCAATGTGTCCCCCTTTGCCCTATCTCCTGGGATGCAAGTATGATGGCAGGAGCTAAAGCAGGTATCATGGGCCAGAGAATGAACCTACATGTCAGGGTTACCACTACCTCCTACTCCCCTACAACCACTCAAGGATTGAACCAAGGCCTCTCACTGAGCTACATCCCCAACCTGATATTATTTTGTATTTTGAAACTGGTTCTCACCACGTTAATAGACTGCTCATGCTGGGTTCAAACTCAGAACCTCCTGCTTCAGCCTCCCAGAATGCTGGGATTATTATTACAGCCACCACTCTCAGACTAAACTTGTAATATTTTAAGCCACTAAACTTTTAGGCATTTTCCCCCTAGTGCTAGGATCAACCTTAAGTACTCAATCTCCTTACAAACACAGGATCCCACAAAAGCTTGCACGACATAATTGGTGTTTTGTAGCACTAGGGATTGAACCCAGGGCCTTCTTACTGAGCCGCCTCCCAGCACCCTCAGTGGAATTACAGGAATGCACCACCACACCCAGCTTGCAATCCTTTATTTTGAGACATGGTCTCACTAAATTAGCCAGGCTGGGCTCAGATTTGGGATCCTCCTGTTTTGGCCTCCTAATATGTGCCACTGTTACCGCTGAATGAGCTAAAACAGCCCAGGCTCCTTGTATGATGGGAAAGCACACACTCTACAGGGAGATAAGGACCTGTGTTTATTGGAGATCACAGGACAGTAGTGGCAGGAACAGGCAGAAAGCAAAAAGAAAGAGGAAGAGGAACTGGCAGTGGAGTTCTCAGCAAAAGAGCTGATGGTGGTGGTTTTATTTTTAGTTTGTATGTTTGTTTTGAGGCAGGGTCTTGCTATATAGTTCAGGTTGGTCTTGCACTCACTGTGTGGCCTAGGATGGCTTCGAACTCACTGCCTCAGCCTCTCCAGAGTGCAGGATCACATGCGTGTGCTGCCACAGACCTGCACAGGTGGTGGTGCTGAGTAGTTCTGGGGTGTGCCCTTCCCCTCCCCAGGAGGAACAGGATCCTCCCACGAGGGCCAGGAACCACCTCAGGCCCCCTGGTGTTTAAAGGGTCAGACACCTGTGACCCGGGCCTCCTCTTCTGGCTCTTATCGAAGTGGTGGAGCTGAGTTAAACCCAGGTGGTCAGTCGGGCGGCCCAGCCCACAGCTAAACAAAGGGGAGGGGAAGCTCCCTCAGCTCCTGCGTTTTGAACCACGCTTGGCTCCTGGCCATTGGCTATCGTGGCCCCAAGCTGAGACCGCCTGAAATCGATGAGTGGTCCCATGGCGATGGTCTACGAATGTCAGGATCTGAGGGCCCTGGACCCGCCCAGTGGGCTGCTCCCAACAGTGTGGTGCTTGCTGAATTTAAAATTGAGTAGACAGCTGGATGGGTTGGCGCTTGCCTGTAATCCCAGCACTCCGGAGGCTGAGGCAGGAGGATCATTGCCAGTTCCACACCAGCCTGGGCTACAGAGTGAGCTCAAGGCCAGCCTGAACCGCATAGTGAGACCCTGTCTCCAAAAGACTAAATAAATAGATAAAATAAACTTGAATAAACAACCTCGCCAACCCTATGATTACGGAAGTATTTCCAGAAGCAAGGTTTTTGGGGCCAAGAGAAAAGGAAAGGGGGCCTCCAGGGGGCGTGAGCACAAGGCCCAAATCTCCCACTGCCCGGAGCACAGAGGCTGCAGCTGCCCCCCCCCCCCCCCCCCCCCCCCCCCCGGCTTACCATGCACCCAACAGCGCACGTTTCTTCCAAGTCCCCACCCGGCGACATGCGTGGCTGCCGTAGGCACGCACCTGGTCACTTCCTGCCCCATCTTTTGGGCCGGGTCCTCCAGGGCCTGCTGCCCAAGGCCTCACTCATTGCTGGGTTAGTTTCGTGGCTCTGCAGCCTGGCTTCCGCTTGCTTCACTTTCTTCTTTTGTTTCTCTGGCATGCCTGGCATCTTTAGTTCATTTTTGTAGTGTCCTTTCTTTTTCAGTACCGGGGATCGAACTCACGACCTCGCACTTGCCAGGCAGGCGTTTACATCACTCCGCGTGGAATTTTTGTGTTTTATCCTGAACAATGTTCTTTGACTATCCCACATCACTGGTTTTGAGTGTGCCACTGATTTTGGGAAATTCTCTGCCATTATTATTCCATTATTATTTTTAAAAATACTTAATTCAGCATACTGCATTAGCTATGGGGTAATTTTGGCTAATGGAACATTATGATGAATGAACCTGCAACTTATATTTTTGTTAATTAGCATTTTTCTCTTGAAAGAAATGTGGAGACATGCATTAGCAGTATGTTTCCTTCTTAAATTCAAAGAGTTGCCTTGAATATTTGACTCAGTGAATTCCATTGTGGCCAATTGTTAGCTGTGTGATCTTGAATGTGTAATTTTACTTCTCTGTGTCAGTTTCATCAAATGCAAAATAGCAATAGTGATAATTCATGCATATTTCTTAGCATAGTACTTGGTTCAAAGTAAAACCTCAGAATATTAGACTTGTGATTATGATCTTGATTCATTGTTGTTACAGGAAAAGCACCACTCTGCTGTACTGGGGAAAACAAAAATTTAGAAACTCCTTGGGAGATTTCAGGTACTGCTCAGATAAGAGACTAAGAACTATATCATGAAGAGTGAAGTTTAGTGGGAGAACTCTGGGTATGAACTTTCTTGCCAAATGATCAATATTTCAGGGCAGGAAGACGACAGCTGGAATAGAACAGGTTGGTTGAAAAGGAAAGGAAAATAAATGAGGTAGACAGGACTAAGAAAGATGAGAGGTAAATAGATAAGACTTGATCACTTGGCTAGCTGAAGAAGAATAAATGAAGAACAAAACAGATTAGGGAACAGAATAAGCAAAGGTGTAGGATGAGAAGTTAACGTTTTATGTTCTGGGGATTATGTGTGTTCCATCTCATCTTGATTGGGACCTTGACTAGATTAAAACACATCGGAGATTTTTAAAGCACGCTTTTGCATGCACCTAGGTGGGCCTATATATAGTCCCTGGACTCTTCCTTCTGGTGCCCTTTCCCTGCCTTCTGATTCCCAGCCACCATGAAGTAAACTGCTTCACTGCACCATGCCCTTCTGTCATGACCTTCTTTTTTTTTTTTTTTTTTTTTTTTTGAGACAGGGTCCACTATGTGGTTCAGGCTGGCCTTGAGCTCACCAGCCCAGGCTGGTCTCAAACTCGCAATAATCCTCCCATCTCAGCCCCCTGAGGGCTGGGATTACAGGCGTGAGCCACCACGCCCGGCTTGACATGACATTCTTGTTTTCAAGTCAGCTGACCATCAACTGAAACTGTGAGCCAAATAAACCATTTTTTCCTGTAAGCAGTGGGTGGCAGCCATTTTGATGCCGACTAGAAAAGCTGACCAATATTCTCTGTGAGGCTGTAGAGTTTCTGTAGAGAAGCTGCATCTTATCCTGGACACATCTGGTTGACAATGTCTTGGTAGAAAATGCAGTTCTTGAAACATCCCCTCAAGATAAGAGCATGAGATCTCATAAGGACAAGAATCAAACAAGTTATATAACCTAAGCATGTGCAATATGAGTCTATTTGTTATTTATCTCAATAAAAAGCGGCCTGCTTATGCTAGTCAGGTGGCAGTCATTTTGCTGACCCTTGGTGTTTGTGTCCCTTTATTTTCCTTTTGCTTGCAGAACCCCTACAAGTGTCAAGAGTCATCATTCTGGAGATGAAATTTATTGGAGGTGATAGTAGCAAGAAATGTCAATGATAATTTGCTGAACTGTCTGGCCCCTGGCATTTTCTTTAAATGGTTATACAAATTGTGACAGAATGAAAACTGTAGAGATATGGTCTGAATATTTGTGTTTCCTGAAAATTTGTATGTTAAAACCTAATCTGCAATATCATAGCTTGAAGATAATGTAGCTCAGGGATAGAGTGCTTAGCTAGCATGTGTGAAACCCTGGGTATTGTTTCAGAAGATGATAAATAAGAAAACTTGTTCGCCTTTTGGTCATATGAGGCTGTGTGGAGGATGCCATCTAGAGGAATAGGTCCACAGGAGACACTGAAGCTGTTGATGCCTCGATCTTGAATTTATAGCCTCCAGATGAGAGGAGAATACATTTTTGTTGTTTATAAAGCATCCTATTTAAAGGGTTTTGTTATAACAACCTGAACAGTGTAAGATAAGCGTCAAATATATAAAACATAAAGACTGAACAAAATAAAAAGACTTTGGCATTTTGCCTTTTCTTGTACTAAAAATATGCAACCCTGTGAATTCCCTTCTACTTTTTTTCAGGTACCTCTATTTTGTTTTCCTAATTGCATGTACTAATTTACATTCCCAGCAGCAGTGTGTAAGAGATCCCTTTTGTTACACTGGTTATTTTTGTCTTTTTTGATGATAACCATTTTAACCGAGGTGAAGTGATACCTCATTGTGATTTTGATTTGTCTTTCCTTCAAAGAACTAAAAATAGAACTAGAGTAAGATCTGGCAATTCAACTATTGGGTATTTATCTATTTTTTTTTTTTTTTGTATTGGAGATTGAACTCATGACCTCACATTTGCCAGGTAGGCACTTGTGCTGCCGAGCTATCCTTGGGTATTTATCTAAAGGAAGTAAAATCAGTATATTGAAGTGATACCCATGTTGATTGAAGCACTATTCACCTTAGCCAAAATATGTAATCAACCAAGGTGTCCATAAATAGATAAATGGATAGAGAAAATGTGATATATATATATATATATATATATATATATATATACATATACATACACACACACACACACACACACACACACAATGGAATTTTTTTTTTGTCTTTTTCCTTTTTTTTATCGGTACCAGGGATTGAACTCACTCATGACTGCCTGCTTGCAAGGCAGGCGCTTATGCCGCTGAGCTAAATCCCCAGCCCCAACAATGGAATATTTTTTGGCCACAAAAATAAAGAAGTCTTTTCATATGTGACAGCCTGGTGGAGGAACTGGAGGACCTCAAGTTGAATGAAAGAAGATTGGCACAGGAAGAGGAATACTGCAGGTTGTCACTCATTTAGAAAATCTAAAACATGGATCTCAGAAGATTGGAATAGTGGTCACTGAACACTAGGAATGTTACAGGGAGAGGGGATGGAAAGAGTATAGATAATGGGAAGTGAAATGTTGTCAGATATGTGAAATTCTTTCTGCTGTTCTGTAGCACAGCAGAACTATACGCTATCATAGTGATGGCAAACCTTTTAGAGTTTTCCATGATACAAAGAGTCTACCTTGGCGCATGAGTCATAGGTGGTACAATTTATGGTACATTTCAAAATAACTATAAGAGTTCAAATTTTCCTAAAACATTGAAATAATAAATATTTGAAGAAATGGAAATGTTAGTTAATCTGATCAAGTGATCACACAGCGTACATGTGTACCAAACTATAGTATTGTTCCCACGAATATGTATAAATGTTGTGTGTTGATTTAACAAAATGATCTAGAGCTTAACAGGTAAACAAAATTAAAGACATTCATTTGAAAAATCTCTCCCAGTATAATTCTATCTAGATGAGATATTCACGTGTGGTATTTTAAGACTACCCACCATCAGGAAGAACAAGTATTTTGGTACAAAGGGACCTGAGATTTTGAGGGGGATATTAAAAATATTCAAAATACCACCTAGCTGTACCCAGGGATTAGCGTCTCCTCAGGGTTCTGGGAAGAAGGAATGATAAGAGGGATAAAGATAAGTGAATAGATTGTGATTTCTGGCCTCAACCCACTTCAGGGTTATGTCTTCTCCTGATCTCCCTAAACCCCCATCTCAGCCAGCATCCAAGCTCCTGTGCGGCCTTCTTGCTTCTTGTTTGTAATTAATGGACTGCACACTGTTTTAAGATGATGGTTAAGTAGAGTTTGAACTTTAGAGACAATAGAATGCATTCACCTAATAGAAGGACACCAGAAGCCAAAGGCTGTTTGTCAAATATATCTCCGAAGAACCAATTTCACCTTTGAATTTCTCTGACTCCCTGCTTGGGCCAAGATTATGGTGTGTGGGCTGGGCCTATAGAATTCACTGGACATTCTTGGAAACATTTTCTGATTAGAATAAAGAAATTGAACCATCTTTCATTTTTCTTGATGTGCTTGGCTTGAGGACCTGGGCCGGGGCTAGGTGCACTGTGAGATGTGCCTATGGATCCTGACTTTCCCTCCTTCATAGTGGGTGTTTCTACTGTGTTGTAATTCCTCCAGCTGATCAGTTAAGAGGAAGAGAGGCGGTACAGAAAAAAAAAAGCCCTTTTGCTTGATTTTGTGATAGGGCTGTCGATCATGTTAGAAACACACTGGCACAGAACTCTGGGTTCTGTTTGTCTCCTCTTAGAAAGCCCAGCTGAGGAGAGCCACCTCCTTGAGCACCCTTGGCTGACAGGCACAGTAAGTTTCCAGCTGCCAGGCCCCACCCCCACCCAACTGCTCCCTACACCTGATCACTACTCTGGGGTCAGCCTTTGCCAGGGGTTTCTTTTTTATTTTAGAAAGGATAAAGCTAAACATAACAAAACAGAACAAAGAAGATTAGAAGAAAACAATGTAAGTGACACAGAATTCAAAGCAAGACAATAGTAGATGTATAGTGGCTACCATAATGTCTCTTGTTTTCTTCTAAGTGGTTGTCTCTGTCTTCACACACAACAAATTCATACGGCAGAGGCTGTCCACATAGGTTTTTCTAAACTTTAGTCTATGCCCTGTGCTGGGAGAAGTTAAATGAGACCACATTGGGCTTAATCACCAGGAAGACCAGTGGAGGGTTCTCTTAAGTCCTATTGTTCCTCTTCCAGGAATCTAGCATTTCTTGAGAGAGGCACGTGAGCAGTGCATGGCGAACAGCACAGCTGCTCCCACACTCGGAGGGTTCTGAATTGCAGGCACAGTACCGGATTGTACCTCTGGCAAATGTATTTCCTGTTGCTTTGAAAACAGCTCACAGTGAGCTCCATTCCCCTAGCTTGCATACATTTACAGTAATCTTTCTCTTATTAAAACACTGGATTTTACTCCTGTCTTGAGGAGACTATGTGCTTTGATAGGAAACAAACTTTAGATTATGGAATGCTAAGACTACTACACTCATCCTATGACTGTTGTAACCTTTCAACTGGGGTGAACATGTACAGAGACCACCTGTCTCAGGCCCTGCAATTTGCTGGTAGCCAGTGGTAAAGGTTTTTTTGTTTTATTTTTTATTTTATTTTATGGCCGTGCCTAGCTGTAACTCAGGGCCTCACCCAGGACAAGCAGAAGCTCTACCACGGAGCTATGCTCCCTAGCCAGAGAGATTTCCTAAAAAATCAGCTTCTCACATGCATTAATTCCTAACCTTGCCTTTGAAATATTTGAAAGATACATTTTGAGAGTAATGCTTTGTGTGGCTTTAGAAGGAGTCTCTCTTTTGAAACTTCAGACGGTGGAAATTACCTTCTGCCGCAATGGAACATTCCCTGTGCCATCGTCACCACCGCGTGTTAATTTTCCTGCAACCCAGAAGCAGAGCTGCGTGAAGCATATGTTTGTTAGAGACACTGCCTGTTATGGGAGAGGGTAGCCACGGTTCTTCCAGGCAGCCTGAATGGTCACAAGAGTGTTCATTGTTAGTGTGTGTCCAAAGGATGTGAGTGCGATGTGCAGGAATTGTGCTTCGGGAATACTCTGGCTTTCAGTCTCAAGGTGGCAAAGAGACTAGAAAGGGTCAGATCAGTCTGGTAGTATCCTGTGGCCTTTAATTGTGGAGATCCCGCAGCTTTGTTTTGGGGATCCTTAAAAGCATCGAGGAAGCGAATGTTTTAAAATGGGGGTGGACTGGAGATTTAGTTCAGCAGCATTAGCACCTGCCTGGCAAGTGCAAGGTTGTGAGTTCGAACCCCAGTACCAAAAAAAAAAAAAAAAAAAAAAAAAAGACAGGATTGCCAGGTGTGCTGGCAGGCAGATGCAAACCCAGCCACATGGTAAGCTGAGGCAGGAGAGAGCTTGAGCCCAAGAGTTTGCAGTCAGCCTGGGCAACAGCTAAACCTTGTCTCTGAAAAATAAAGACATGAAATAAAAGGACATGGTCAACATGGGGAGATAAGAAATTTAGGTTTTAAAATCCTCCGTAAGGATAGTTTTGGACATGCAAGTTGTGTTGTTAGATGTTCCTCAGTGCCTCAAAGGCCTCTGGGTAGCAGTCCTCTCTGTGCAGAAGCCCCAAGTTCTACACAAGCGCTTTGCTGACCTTTGATACCTGCAGATACCAAGGCTGGAGAACAGAGAGGACAGGTGTGAAAATAGTGGTCAACACAGCAGAAGATGTTTTCCCAAAAACAGAGAGCACTCCTTACCCCGGGAAATTGTGTGATGACATTAGAGGTTGATGAGCCAAGGAAATTTGAATGTAACCGTGATACCTCACATTAGCAATCATTGCATAGTACAAGTTGGTGTTCACTGTTAACCACTTCTGACAGCTGACTACCTTAGAGTCCATGAATTGCTAGGGATTCCTCAAAAGCAAACAATATAGCGAAACATTTCATGGTTTTAAAAAAAGTGGACATTTTGTTGTTATTTTCCACTGTGGCAATTTCACGTGAAAGAGCTGGGTGTGCTGGGTAGGCCTGTAATCCCAGCACTCAGGAGGCTGAGGCAGGAGGATTGCCAATTTGAGCCCAGTGGCCCAGTGTGGGCAACTTAATGACTTAGCAAGAGAACCCAGTCTCACAACAGTAATCAGAAGGTTTGGTTACATATGTACCTGAGCAAGAAGGCCCTGGTTTCTGTCCTCAGGACCACAAAGAATAAAAAAAAAAATAGTAATACTTGCTTCTTTTCAGTGAATGTTATGGTTCTTTGCTTGGGGTCCTCCTCCTTGCTTTGAGCGACACTAATCAGAAAGATTTTCATCCATGTTTAAATAGCAATAGTCAGGGTTTGCTCAAGGATGATCAAAGAACATCTGAAGGTATGATTAGGTTTTAGTTTAGGGGTGCAGGAGCATCCTCTATGGCTTAGGGGTGGAGGAGAAAGGAAGAATCTTCACTCTGGCTGTGATACAGTCTTCTGTTATTTCTGTGAAGCAGGAGGACCCCTGGGCCTGATAACTCCAGTGCCTTTCCATGGGCCACAGAGAGGGGGTACAGTGAGCAGAACTTGAGGCACATTGGAAAGAGGATTGCTGCCACCTTCCCAGAAAGCCCTCTGAGGAGGACCTCAGGAAGACTCCCCACACTGGGCCTGCACATTGCTATTGCTATCGATGTGCTCTGCCCTGCCTGGCAACTTGCCTCGCCCCACCTCACATGTGCATGTAAGCCCAGATCCACAGCAAGGACGGGGTGACCCATAGCAGAGGAGACAATGTGTGGGTCAGGCTAAAAACACCATGGGTATCTGGCAAACTTTTGTGAGGTGCATAGGCCTAGGAACAGTGCTTCAAAGATGTCACCTCCAGGAAAGGGATCTTCCCTGCCATTCTTTTTAAAGGATATTGCCTTAGAAATTCCTGCTCATAGGTCATTGTATGCACAAAAACAATAATGCTAATAAGGAAAGGAAAGGAAAAGAAAAACAAAATGAACAAGCAAACTAAAAACAAGATAGTGTGCTGGGGATTTAGCTCAGCAGCATAAGCGGCTGCCTTGCAGGCATGCAGTTGTGAGTTCGATCCCCAGTACCAAAAAAACAAAACAAAACCCAAGAGTTAGGATATAGCAGAAAATGCCCTCTAGCCAGTGTTAGTTTCCCACATAATAGTTCCTATTACAAGTTCCTAGTACTACTGTCGCCTAGAAAAGGCTGATCACTGTGATGCACATTGTAAGAACTAATCACAAGAGCTGGGGATTTAGCTCAGTGGTATAAGCACCTCCCTTGCAAGTGCGTGGTCTTAGTTTGATCCCCGGTACCGATAAAAAAAAAAAAAGAACAAATCAAAGCCAGCCAAGTACTCTACCTCTGCCTCCCTTTTGCAATTCCATAAAAACGTGCCTTCCTGGGCCTTTGAGGCCTGACACTTTGAGGGACAACTGATTCCCTATCAGTACCCATCTATGTAAAATAAATCTGCCTCCAAATCCTGGGTGTAGTTTCAGTGTTTCTGTTGCCCTAGCAAAGGCAGTTATACTACTAGTTTCTCTTAGTTCATTAAAAAGAAAGTTTTGTGCTAATGTTGTTCGGACAGTTTTACATGCCTGTATCTTGTACTCTGAGTAAACAGTTTGAAGATAACAATATGCAATGTATTAATTATTGTTATTCTCCTATTATATTTTTTGAGTTTTATGTATTTATTTATTCATTGGTAGTATCAGAGATCAAACTCATGACCTTGCACTTGCCAG
Source organism: Cavia porcellus (assembly GCF_034190915.1). NCBI lineage: Eukaryota > Metazoa > Chordata > Mammalia > Rodentia > Caviidae > Cavia > Cavia porcellus. The sequence goes on from NW_026947486.1 coordinate 80,974,718, forward strand.
GCAGGCACTTATGCCACTGAGCTAAATTCCCAGCCCCAGTTTTGTTTTATTTTTTCCATAAAATAAAAAAGAGAAAAAACTGAACCTATAGCAATGTAGGAATACTTGTAATAGTAGAAGGATGAACCAAGCTATAGGAATAGAAATCAGCTTCTGGCTACCAAGAGGCAGAGATAGAGTGATGCAGACTTTGAAAGTGGCACAAAAAGTATTTTGGGAAGTGGACTGAGGTTAGGCAGTTATTTTGTGAAACCTTGCCAAATTATACACATCAAATTTGTATCTTTTAGTGTATGTAAACTATACTGTGATAAAAACTGACTTAAAAACCAAAAAACAAAAGAATTTGATAGTTAGTGAAAAATAAAGAATTCATGATCTACCAAAAGGAAAAACTAAAACCAATCTACAGGAACAAATATACCAAAGAAAGCAAAAGGGGGTGCAGACTTTGTTAGGGTTATTTAATTCATGTATCAAGTATCTGGGGAACTGCTTTTGATGTCACATTATGCCCAAGCTGAATATGGCAGAGTAAAACTTTGGAATAACTGCCTTGAAGAACTTAGCTTACAAAAGGAGGGTTGCAGAGGTTGCAACAGAGTCCCATTCCAGGCCAGCTGAGAAAGGCAGGTGGCAAACGAAGGCTCAGGCACAGGAGGCATGGGTGACAGTGGCTCCAGAAGAACCTACCTGCAGTTAGGCTTCAGAACGGGGTGGCATTATAGAGTGCACTGGAGGTGACATCCACAGGTGGCCCAAGACACTGGGGGACAAATTTCTGGACAGTGCTGGCTCTGACATCACCTCTGCTTGACCTACAGTTACTTAAACCAAATCTTCAATCAGATGGAAAAAGGCATTGGTTTGGTAACAAAAAGATAACTGCATGATAAAAGCGCTCCGTGACATGCAATCCTATGCCTCTGAGGACTGTGGGCGCAGCTAGGAGAAGCCCCTTCCTTGCAAGTCAATTTTCCGAGGGAAATTAACATTGCACGCCCCTTCCTTCAGCTTAGTTGTGGACTTTGTCTTTGTCCTCCCATCTTTCTTATTCTTTTGAGTTTTTGCCCCACTCTTGGACATAAGTATCGCTGACAAAACTGTCTGTCCCTGCTGTTTCAGGTATGCTTGGAAAAGGATGCTGAAAAGCTTGCCTCCTTGACAGCTGCCAATCAGTGTACAGCTGCCTCCACTCCCACCTCATTCCAGATACAGGAAGCCAAGCAAGGGATAAGGTGGGCACTACTTAAAACTCTCACTGAGGGGAACAGCTTCTATTAAAAAACCCTTCTTCTGTCTGGAGTAACAGGTGGAGCAGGGTGGCTTTTAAAACTGGCTTTCTTAAGGGTGTCTTGGGGCCCTGAGTTAAACAGTTTTGAAGAGGATGGTTTGGTAATGGGCAAGCACTTGTGGCTTGCCCTGCTGAGACAGAGATGTGGATGCTTCCCCACCTGACTGATTTGGTGTTTCAGTTTACGGAGTCAAGGAAAGTTTAGCTGAACCAGGTCGGAAGTCACTAAAACCACCAGCAAATGTGCATCTCCTTCCCTTCCCTGTGCTCACATGTGCACTGTTGAGGAAAGCTAATAAACATCTAGGAGTGTATGGTGCTTCAGTGTTCTCAGTACTACTCATGGCCATGTATACTCTCCAATGCCAGCCAATACTTTGATCCCAAAACCTGCAATCAGTATCACTGCCGGACCAATGAAAAGTATCTAAAGCACACGGTATCTAAAGAATCTGATCTGGATCATGATCCTCTACTCTGCTCCACCAAACAAGTTTCACAAAAGCCAGTATTGAAAAATCCTACTACCAAAATCTGAAAATCCTTGGAAGTTGGAAACACTTTGAAAGAATATGCTCTCACACAACTCAATTTGTGCCATACCTTCAAGCTGTATATTTGAGAGTACTCGATTTACCTTTAACCTTATTGTACCCAGGCTCAGCAGATCTGTATTTTAGATTGGTGTTTGTTCCCGTTTTAGCAGTCTGTAGATGTTTTCCCCAGCATCCACCTTAACAGTGAGGATCTGAGCAATGTTTGCTATTTTCTGACACACCACACCCACCAGAGAATTGAAGGTGAGAGCTTTAGGCCAGACTCAAAAAATCGACAGCAAACAGCTCTTGGACTTCTAAACTATCTCCTCCCTACCCTACAGGCAACATAAGAATCAATCAGTAAATAAGAGAGCATGTGCCTTGTGTGTGAATGATTCATTTCCTTTCTCAAATGCCTATACCTTTATACATTTATTCATTTAGCTGCATCTTTACATGGTTTAAATATTTTTAATAATTGAAGAGCTGAACTCTCGCATCATGTAGGTCATGACTTCAGGCTTCCTGGGGCAGACTGAACCCAATACGACTCCCCAGAGAAGTGTCCCCCCGCAAAAAAAAAAACACATCACTGTTAGAAAGAGATAAACTGTACTTATATTTAATTTGGTAAAAGGAATCAGAGTAGCAATCTGGTTCTTTAAGTTTTTTCCATTAGTAAGTCATGTCGCTTTTGGTACTGACAAATTTCCATATGCTGGGGTTTACTAATCCCATCCCTGCTTTCTAAAACCTCCAAATTCAAAACTTATTTAACAAAGGTGCTAAAGGTAATGAGAACACAGCAGCCAGAGAGTGACCAGGAGGAAAGCATGGATGTTCTGCAGCTTTCCAGGTGAATCCTTGTCTAGAGTGGTTTTTCCGAAGAATCCTTGTCAAGGCTACTAACGGACACTGAGGCTTCAATAACACACGTGGGTATTGAAATCTCCTTTCTGAGGGGCAGAAAACAGTAAGTGTTTGGCCAGTGTGGAAGTTTAGGTGACAGGAAACATCTGGACGCACAGGTGATGCGTCTAAGTTCCCCCTGCCCTGCTTCTCTGCCCATTTTCTGTACTACCTGCTTACATGCTTATGTCAGGGATGAGGTTTCTTCATGTGCAGAGTTTAAGGAGGTACTAAAAGAGAGCCTTGGGTTTTAAGATTACTTTTTCTTCCAGTATTGAGGGTTGAGTCTGGGACTCAGCCATACCAGGCAAAGGCTCTAACACTGGGCAATGCCACTAGGCAGCCCTTTTCAAAATCTGAGACAAGGTATCAATAAATTACAAAAGCTGGCCTTAATATTGGGGTCCTTCTGCCTCAACCTAGAGAAGTACAAGGATTATAGGGGTGTGTCACTATATTCAGCAAGGTGAATACTTTTTAATGCAGTATGATTATCATTATTTTTTTTATTAGTGATTCAGTGTTTTGCTGTGTACTTCAGGCAGGCCTTGAACTCAGTATATAGTACAAATTGGCTGTGATCATGTGAGGATCCTCCTGCTTCAGCCTCCAGAAGAACTAGGATTTATACATGTGTGCCACTATAGTCAGCGAGATGAATATTTTTTAATGTAGCATTTATTTTTGGTTCAAGGTTTTTTTTTATGTATTTCAGGCAGGCCTTGAACTCAGTAGAGTATCTAGCACATGCTGGCCTTGAATACATGGGGATTCTCATGCCTCAACCTTGAGTGTTGGGATTGTAGAGATTTGGCACCACAGTGAGAAAAAAAACTTCTATGATGATGAAATCATCAGAATTTTAAAGAAAGGCAAAATGTGATCCTGTATGCCTCATTCTCCTCACCCTGATGTCAATCCTGACTCCAAAAAATGTTGGGTCCATTGGGTGTGGTGGCCCACACCTGTAATGCCAGCTACTCAGGATGCTGAGGAAGGAGGATGGCAAGCTTTAGGTCAGCATGGGTAACTCAGAGGGGCACGATGTGGAGAAATAAAAATAAAAAGGCCTGAGGTAGAGCACCCCTGGGTTTAATCCTTACTATAGAAAATAAGAGATGTCTCCTAATGATATTTAAAAACTGGGTGTGTGGCTATCTTCTCATTTGATTCACTTACTCTAGTGGTAGTGAACCTTTGGCACACATGCTTCATAAGGCTGTCTGAATCAGTGAAAGCTCTAGAAGATTGGGCACTGCTGATTTATACACTGCTGGAAAATATTGACCTTGATGCCCAGCAGGCATCATCCCCACCCTGGTACAGGCACTGGGCTTTTCACCCTGGAGCACAGGGGCAGGTCTGGGAGACACCAAAGCTTCTCCAGGAGGAAGGAGATCCTGTCCTGGGGACCCAGGGGCCTCTAGGGCCAGCTGCTCACCTTGCAAACACATCTGGGTACTGAGCTCGCTGGAAGATGCGCTCCACTTGCTGCAGCTGCAGCCTGCTGGACACATCATAGAAGAGGCAAGGCTCTCCCAGTTGCTGCTGCCCTGGCTCCTGCTCATAGCCCCGGTCCTCCTTGCTGGGCCAGGCATCTCCTGCATCCAAGCAGAGCCCTTCTCCTGCTGTTGCTTCCTGCTCAGGAATGTTCTCCAGGTTCTTCTTAGTGTCTTTCTCCTCCTCTTCTCTAGGGACAACGAGGGAGGTCACCACTGGCTCCACATCTGGAAAGAAGAAACTCAGAGGGAAGGGGATGGAGTGAAGAGGGAGAAAGGGAAGGCAAGGGAAGAGGGGAAGAGATGGGGAGGTGCGCAAGGGAGAGGCAGGAATAGGGAAAAGGTGCAGAGAGCTCAGGAGAGCAGAGGGAACAGAGAGGGAGAGGAGGAAGGGGGAGATGTGAGGGCAGGGATGGAAGACAGGAAGAGGAAAGGGGACAGAGGCAGGGGACAGGGAAGACAGGAAAGGGGAGGGAGATGCAGAGGGTGACAAATTGGGAGAGAGTTGGGAGGGAGTAAAGGTGGGGAAATAGATGGGGAGGGGAAACACAGATGGAAAATGGGGGAGAAGGGAGATAGGGGAGAGGAGAGAGAGAGAGAGAGAAATCAGGCAGCTATCTGGGCTTTCAAGTAAGGGGTGTGAGGAAATGACCAGCAGTCCTGTCAAGCACATTGTAATATCACAGGTACGGGCAGCCTAGGCAAAGAATTCCAAGAACTCTAAGAGAGCAGCACCTAAAGAAACTCACTAGTTTCACCCAAGAACAGATGGGCAGACTACCACAGATGGAGCCACAGGTAAGATGGGAGGAGAGTGCACCACAAACTACATGAAGAGAGGCACCTGTCAGCTGCAAACCAGGCAAGATCTCCAAGGAAAGGCCAAGCTGCTCCTGAGCCAGTACTCTACCTCAAGGGTCACAGACCCTGCAGATGTCCTTCTGAAGGGAATGCTCTCCCAGCCTGCCTCAAATTGGTCCAGACCCTCTGTTCAGTGAGTGAACTTCCTGGATTTAGTCTCATGCACCTATGAGTAACCAGTACTGGGCCTCACACCTGTTTGTGTGTGTGCTTTATAGTATTTGATGTGTGAGTAAATCGTGTAAAGACTTGAGCTGTTGTCTGATCTGTTCCTGTCCCTTACTCTTCTGTAAGGTGCCACAGAGAGAGAGAAGGGACCAAGGAGAGCCACCCAAGGAGCCAGAGCTTGGCAGGCTGAGGAGATAGTAGGACACTGGCCTTCCACCCACTGGTCCTCCGAGAGTTTGTTTTCTGGGACTTCACTCCATAGTGTGTATCCCAGGCCAAGCACTGACCCTGAAGTTTACCACTCTCCTGATTTTCCTTGTCTTCATTGTCAGGGCCAGGAGCTGCCAGGCTTGTTACACAGTCCCCTTCTCCTTTCAAGGCTCTCTGCTCAGGGACTTTCTTCCCATCATCCCCTCTGGATCCAACCACAGAGGTCACTCCTGGTTTCTCATCTGGAAAAGACGGAAACCAGAGAAAGGAAGAGGAGGCAAAGGAAGGGGAAGAAAGGCAGAGGAGGAAGAGAGAGGGGAACGGGGAAGAGGGAGCAGGGAGATGGAGGATGAGGAGAGGACATTGGAAGGGGGAGACAGGCAGGGAAAAGGGGGATGGGGGCACAATGGAAGATAGGAAGGGAAGGAGGGAGGCCAGGGAGGTGGGGAAGGAACGGGAATATATGGGAGGCCAAGAGCAGAGAGGAAAAGAGGCAGGAAAGTGGAAGGAAAGGGAGGGCAGCTGAGAGTGTGGGGCAAGGGGGGCAGGGGAGACGAGATAGGAAGAGAGAGAGGGAGGACAGAGGGAGGCCAGAGGAGAGAGGGATAGAAATCAGCACCTGGGGTCATTCAAGCCCAGGGCAGGGGCAGAAAAAGCAAGGGGTTGCCGCCCCGGGAGCCTCAGTGTTGGCACAGGCCAGCGGCAGGAGTGGCTATGGCACAGCGGCCTCTCATTCACAGGCCTCTCTGAGAAAAGTTTTGTTTTCCTGTGCCGTATCTGGCCACAGCCGTACCAACTAGGTACTGACCCTGCACTTCCCTGCGGAGCTTCAGGACTCCCAGGCTCTGGGGAGCCACATCCTTCTGGCTGAGTTTTGGGCCTTCCATGTCTGGAGCGCCCTTCAGTCAGCTCTTTAGTCAGCCGTTGAGGCAGCTGTGCGCATGCGCAGTCCCTGCTCCTGCGCTGTTTTTCGCGCCTAGTGTGGGCCACAGAGGTTCCAGTATCCTGTCCTCTGTCCAGGGTTCCAGCCCGGGGTCGCACCACTCAGCGTGGTGGTGGTGGCGAGGGCTGTGCACTGGAGCAGCCAGGAAGTGGCCCCCAAACAGCAAAGAAGATGGAAGGCTGTCCCCCAGAACACTGCTGGGCAGTGAGGAACAGTGGGGCAAATGGGGGACACACTTTCTGCCCAGGGAGTTCCTTCTCAAAGGGGCAAGTGAAGTAATCGCCCCGAGGAGGGGGCACAGCTGGATGTGTGAATACGCGGGCAGGGGGAGCAGACTTCGCCCTAGTCCCAGGGACCCTGGGGAACTGTTCCGTTTCCACCCCCCACCTTATGCCACCCAGCCCTTGAGGCCAACGGCCAGCTCTGGGCACAGGGAAGACAGAGGTGGGGCTACAGCACTTGGAGAGCAGAGCAGCGCTAGAGCAGCGGAACTGACCCTGTGCCCTGCTCCGTGCTGGCTCTGGGCAGGCAGCAGGTTTCCCTCAGGGAAGGTGGCAGCTAGAGGGTGGGACTCTCCAGGTCCATTCCCTTCTGTCCCTAAATTAGGCTGATAAAGGGAACTACAGGTTCCCAGACTCCTTGCTGAGATTTGCCAGCCAAGCCCTGAAAGCTGAGTGCCTCCTGCTCCCCAAGGCGGGGGAGGGGGGGCAGCGCTTGGGGTTGTGTTTGCAGAGCAAGCTGCAGGTGCGTGAGAAATGAATTTACTTCAAGACCGAAAAATGAGATTAGATTCCAGAGGCTTGAAAGCAGGGTTGAATCCACACTCTTGGAAGAGGGGAGATTGCACACAGGGACAGGGAGCTCCACTTTCAAAGCTGTGTGTTTTTATTCCTAACTTGTGGGCGTCCCTCCCTGCACCTCTCCTGGGCTGGGATCTGGGGTTCACAGTCTATCTCCAGCAATCTATTTCATCCCATATCTGTTGTGCCCTGCCCACCACTTTCCCTTATCTTTTTCTCCCCCTGTGTTTCTCTTTCCACTTACTTTTTAGCCTTTTGGCTTCCTGGATTCCAGAAGACTTGTTTTGCAATGACCTCTTTATCTCAGAACCTTATCATGACCTGGTGTGAGTCATCTGTACAGCCTGTGGGGCCTTGTCGACCATTGCCTCTGCTAAGTCTAAGAACAAGGGGCTATTAGAGTGTTTAATGAAATATGGACTAATCATACATATTTTCAGGCCTAGCATGGTGGCACATGCCTGTAATCCCAGCCCTTAGGAGGCTGAGGCAGGAGGATCATTGCAAGTTTGAGACCAGCCTGGGCTGCATAGAGAGTTCAAGGCCAGACTGAACTGTCTAGTGAGACTGTCTTACAAAGACCAACAAAGTAAAGCAAAAAAACAAAACAAAACAAAACAAAAAGCCCCCCCCCCCAAAAAAAACCCCAAAAACCAAACATATTTTCACCTCTTACTAGATGCAAGCCCGAGGAAACCCCTTGGAAAGCACCAGTGGACCTGGTCTACTGCAGCTCAGAGCAAGTAGAAGCCTGCTATATGCACCCATGGCTCTGGACACCAAAGTGCCCTCCCTGTCTGTGTCTCTGGCCCCAGGTGGCGCGCTGTGGCCTGCTCAGCTCTGCTCTGCTGCAGCCCCCCTGACTGTGGGTGCCCTGCACAAGCCCTTAGTTCCCTGTGCTCCCTGTGGGGCCTGTACTGGCACATGGGCTCCTGGTGCCCTTCCCCTCTTCTGCTCTCCCTCTTCTCCCCTCCTCTTCCTCTTCAGTTCCTTTCCTCTGCTACCCTTGCTCTTTAGTCGTCTTCCCAACTCTGGCTTCCCACCAAAAAATGTTGAATAAGAAGAGCCACGGCTGGCTCTGTTCAAGAGGTGTTTTGCAGGTACCCCAGGCCTATGGGGCCCCAAATCTTCAGAAGAGCCCTTCCTGATGGACTCTGTACCTGACAGTGTATATCCTTTATCCTATTTTTACTCTTCTAACCACTATGTTATCAGACACATCTTATAGAATAAACTAACCCACTGAATGTGGTAACACATGCCTGGGCATGTGACTTCAGCTACCTGGGAGGCTGGGGTGGGAGGATACCATGCTGAAGGCCAACCTGGGCACTTTAGATAAATATTGTCTAAGAATGAAGTTTCATATAGGGGCTGGGGAATAGTTTGGTGGAAGAATTTTTCCCAGCATACCTGTGGCCTTGGTCTCAATTTGCAGCACAGAAGGAAAAACAGGAAAAGGAAAAAAAATTACTTTTATTTAGTTTTTATTTTGAGGAGAATAAAACCAAATGTGACAAAACAAAATAGAGTCAGTTAAAACAAAAGGATGGACATAGTATAGTACATGATGTAAAAACAGAATACAAGGTGATCAACAGTGATTATCATAATGCCTCTTTTTTTTTGATTTTTTTTTATTTAAAGAAAAGGAAACAAAAAAAATACATGGAAATTTAAAAAAAAGGGTAGAAATAATTCTAAATTACAGACAAACAAAAGGTAAGAAATTGCCAGTTGATAAGTTACAAATTGTCATCTTCGAAATGGCTGTTCAGGTTATAGAATTAAAGTATATAGAATGACATTCAAAAAAAAACGACCCTACAAACCATTCTGCTCTATGGCCGAACAAAAGCTCTGTAATATGATTATCAGTCCCACCTATTTGTTTTACATCTCTAAGAGGATAAGGTTAACCATATCAAAAGAGAACATAACATTTAAAAAAAAATAAAAAAACAATTTAAAGAAATACAGATTTCAAAGCAAGTCCACTGGAGATCTACCTTATCTATCTAGCTTCTTACAAATAGTTGTCCCTAACTTCACCCACTTTCTATACTTATTGCATATTATAGAACTAATCAAATCATTACAGGATGATGGAGTCTTTTTAGGTCCTCAAGTTCCAAATTAGGGAAGACAATACCAACTACCATCGCATCTCTCATTCTCTTTGTGATAGCCGTCCCCATCTCTGCATATGCTGAAGTTGAGCTGAAGAAACCAGTCCAGAGTCATTTTAATCAGCAAGCAATAGATTGCTAGAATTTATATTATAATGCTACAAAATAAGCCTCGGGTTTTTCAGGTTTCTTCCTCAGAGTATTTGTTCCTATCCTCTCTGTATTATAGGGAAAACCAAGTCATAACAAGACAACGAAACAATTTCCTAGATAATCATGCAATGGATAGGACTTATAAAACTATAATATAAATGATCTTCCGTAGCTACTATGTTTTCTCTTGTTATTTTCAATAGATTTGTCGACAACACTGGCTTATTATAGTTAAACATACTATCACCTATTTTTATAAAAACTTATCTTTGACTGCATTGTAGTATTTGAGAGCTGTTACTGATTCATACCAGTATGGATATCCTTTACATCTTGTCATGCTCAGAGTAGTTTCCTCTACTTTTAGGGTTGATTCTAACACGCATACCGATTTCTAATAGGATCAGTCAAGGCCAACCAATAGTCTTATGATTCAGATACAATTAAGATCAGTCATAGTAAGACAATGTAAGTAATACAGAATTTCAGCCTAAGTCAATAGGAAAGTAAGGATAGTTGCCGTGGTATAACCTGCTATTTTTGGTTCTAGAGGTCTGTGTCCTCAAATCTGATATGAGTGGACAGACCAGAACAAATTTAATTCAATCTAAATATGTCACTAGGACTACTGTGTCTTTTAAATCGTTATACACCATTAGCAATGACCTCTGCTTTTTTTTTTTTTAAATATAGTTTCAGAGCTGTCTCTACTAAAGACTAGCTTACCGTCTCTGCCTCATGTCTGCTACTCCACTTTTCTGCTGTAATTTGTCCACCTTATTCCCTCATTCCATGGTCTGCCCCGTTCACTGAGGCTTCTCTGCCACTGTAGCTGTAATCCTGATATCTCTTCCTCTCTTTCTCTGTAATGTCCTTCAGCGCTCTCTGTAGGGTTGGATTGGTGGCCACGAACTCCCACAGTTCCTCCTTGTCTTGAAAGTATCTTATTTCTTCATTAATTTTTAGAGAGAGTTTTGACGGATATATGAACTTAGGTTGCATATTTTTTTCCTTCAGGACTTGGAATATTTCTCCCCACTCCCTTCTTGACTTACGAGTTTGTGATGATAAGTCTGCTGTTATTTTGATAGATTTCCCGTTATAGGTAACCTGCATCCTTTCTCTGGCTGCTTTTAATATTCTGTTTTTTTGGTGGATTTCTGGGATCTCGATTATTATATGCCTAGGCGTAGATCTGTTTTGGTTGTAGGTAGCTGGCGTTCTGTATGCTTCTTTTATCTGGATATCATTTCTTTTTGCTATACGTGGGAAATTTTGCTTTAATATCTCTGTGAATATTTTTTGTATTTCATTTTTGGATGTTCCTGCTTCCTCACTCACATTCTTTATCCTTAGGTTATGTATCTTTTTATCATCTTCCAGTTTTAGAATTGCTTCTTTCTGGTTCCTTGTTATTTTTAAGAGGCTTTTTCTTTCACGTTCATACGCCCTAAATCTCTCTTCAAGTTTCAGAAGGTTGTCTTTAGTTTCTGTCAAGGCATTTTGCCAATATTCAATGGAGTTCTGAGTTTCCTGATATTCTCTTTGGATCTGTTTCATGTATTCTAAGTTATGCTTAAATTCTTCTTCAGATGCTTCTCTTTCTTTTCTGATTTCCTCAGTTCTTCCATCTGTGTTCTCTTGGGCGGGGCTTGTCATTTCTTTAATTAATCTCTTTATATCTTGCCTCACTTGGATCAGGAGTACATCTTTAAATTCCTCTATGAGATCATGTAAGTACTTTTTAATTTCGGCTGATGCTGTGTCGAGTAGAGGATGGTTACTGTGCTTGTTCTCTTCAGTGTTTAGTTCTCTTGGGTTTAATTTCTCCTGTTGAACAGCTGGAGTTTTTTTTTTATTTTTATCTCTTGTCATGTTTCTGGTTTCTTTCAGACTGTCCTGGAGTTCTCTGGCCCTCTCCGAATTGCTTAGGGCCTTTCAGAAGCGTGCTGGCTTGAGTTTTTGCTGTCCTCCCCAATTTGCTGTTATCTGGGGAAGGCTGGGATGTAGGGGCGGTACAGTCTAGACTCTAGCCTCTGTGTCAGTTAGTTCATAAATTAGGCTGTACTTTCTGGTTGTCACTGAGTTGTGACTATTTTGTATCTGCTTATTGGGCCCCAAGCAGAGGCTTGGTTTAGCCCCAGTAGCTCCTGCCAGTTCTCTTTGAATCAGAAGCAGCTGGGTAATGGCACAGGATTCTGCCCAGGTCCCAGCCGTTCTCTTCCAAACCTCTCTGTGATAGGTGCACCAGAAAAGCCGATCTGCCCAAAACAAAGATGGCTCCCACTAAGTTCTCTGTGTGGAGCTGAAGCCAACAAGTAATCAGGCTCTGCCAGGACTTAAGATGTCTTCCACCAGCCCTCCCTACAGGGCGACCTGGTGATGTCACTAAGCTGCGATTTCTGCCGCCAGGCTAATATGTCTGCACCAGATTCTGTGTTATTGATTTCCCCGTGGTGGCGGGCCAGCTGTTCTCTGGTCAAACCCAGCAGCGGCGGGGTTTTCTGTACTCACCAGGGTCCGGTGCAAGTCCTCGTTCCGGGACCGCCGCACACCAAGCTGTCCACTTTTCCCCCACTCGCGGCTCAGCGCTGACCGGTCAGATTTCTGTGCACCGTTTAGATTTGAATAGCCAGAGCTTTGTACATCCGCTCTGGTGCAGCGGTGCAGAACTGGCTGCTACTTGGAGTCTCAATCTGGGTCTCAGTTTCCCGCGGTCTCCAAAAGCAACTCAGCTTTTCGTGCTGGGTCCACGAGTCTGTTTGTTGATTTAAGGGCGCGGGATTTGTAGCCTCCGGTCTCAGCACGACTTTAAATCCTCCAGTTGTACTGTCTTGGTTAATAAGAATCGCTATCGATTTGTCTGGTCCTCTCCATGCTGTCTTTTTTTATCTTTGAGTTTGAATTCTCTGGAGAGATTCTTCGCTCGATCCCCTAGCTCGCCGCCATTTTCCAATCTCCCCATAATGCCTCTTGTTATCTTCAAAAGAATTGCCTATATCATCAGGTATCATAAAATTGAACAAAACAGTACAGAACAAAACCAATAAAGAAAAAAACATTGGATACATTACAGGGCTTCAAAAGAAGATAATAGTCAAGTCACAATGGGTATCATAGTGAATCTTATTGTCTTCAGAATTGTTGCCTATACTCTCAGACTTGATACTTATCAGATGTAACAGATTTGAATAAAATCAGTTAAGACAGGGATCAAACAAAACAGATTCAAATAAAGTCAAAACAAGACAGTGAAAGCAACACAGTGCTTCAAATCAAGTTAATAGGAAATAAAAAATTGTTACCATAGTATATCCTGCTATCTTTGGAATAGCTATTCACGCCATCAAATCTAATACAAGAAGACATACTGGAACAGAATAAAACTAAACTAAACAGAATGATGAAAACAATATAGGGTTCAAATCATGATAAAAGATTAACAATGGCCACTGCCTTCCCTTTTTAGACAGTTCCTCCCCTTTCACTTTCACAGGGTGCATTGTACATTTTGTATCCCACTAACTCCTTTAGTTTTTAGATTAGGGAAGCAACGTGTTATTCACCTAAGTGATTCTGAACCTTTTTACCCCTGAGCATGGTCTCAAGTTGTATCCGTTTACCTACAAGATCTTCAAGGTTTTCTTTCTTTATAGCTGAGTAGTTTTACATTGTGTAAAAGTATTAAGGCTTTCAAGCCAATCTGCAGCTGATGGATGAGCTACCCCAAATTTTATCTGGTTCCCTGTCACACAGAGCATTGTTTTCTCGTCTTTGACTTTCTGCCTATAAAACCTCTTTTGGCTTAATTGTATTTCTTATATAGAACATAATGATGGACCCTACCTCCTTATCCACTCTGCCTGTGTTTCTTTTTATTGGTGAATCAAGGCCATCGATGTTAGTGATTATAGCCAACCTTCTCTGCCATGTTATTTTTGACCGTTGGTGTGTACTTTTCCCCTTCATTTCACTGTCTGCTCTGTTCAGTGAGCCCCCTCTGCCACTGTTCCTGAAACCATGGTCTTTTTTTCTCTCTCTCTAGAAATGTCCTTCAGTACTTTGTGTAGGGTTGGGTTTGGTGGTCATGAATCCCCCAGTTCCTCTTTGTCTTGAAAGCATCTTGTTTCCCCATTAATTTTGAGAGAGTTTTTCAGGATACATTTGTGTGTGTTGGAAATCATTTTCCTTTAGTATCTGAAATATTTCACTCCATGCTCTTGACTTCATTGTTTGTGTTGAGAAGTCTGCTGTGATTCTGATATTTTTTTCTTTATAGGTGATCAGTTTCTTTTCTCTGACAGCTTTTAATATTCTGTTCTTGTGTTCAATTTCTGGGATCTTGATTATGATATGTCTGGGTGTAGATCTATTTTAGTTATAGGTGGCTGGCATTCTGTATGCCTCATATATATGAATATCATTTCCTTTTCCTATGCCTGGAAAGTTCTCTTTAATTATATATGTAAATAGCCTTTATATTTAATTTGTGTTTACCCCTGCTTCTTCACTCACATTTTTTATTTTTAAGTTATAGATCCTCTTGCCATCTTCTAGCCTTTGTATTGTTAATTCCCAGTTCCTTGTTATTTTTAAGAGATCTTTCCTTTCACAATCACAACCTGCAAACCTGTCTTCAAAGACTGATAGTCTATCTTTAGTTTCTTTCAAGCAATTTTTCCACCTTTCAATGGAAATTTTAATTTCCTGATAATCTCTTTGACTCTGTTTCATGTGTTCTAAATTTTTATATATTCTTCTTTGAAGGTTTCCCTCATTTTTCTATGCTCCTCTTTTCTTTCATCTGTGTCTTCTTTAGAGGTGCTTAGCAATTCTTTTATTATATTTTTCATATCTTCTTTTACCTGTAATAGTATTTCTGTTTTAAGTTCTTTTATAGCTCATGGAGTTGTTTCTTTATTTCAGTTGCTGTTGCTTCTAACACTGCAGGTGTGCAACTCCCAGCCTCTTCTGTGTTTACATCTTCTGGAGTTGTACTGCTTGGTTTGGGGGCCAGAGACTGTCTTTTGCTTCTTCCTCTTGTCATGTTCCTGGTTTCTTCCGGATAAGTGGGTAGTGGGGTCCCCCACACTTCCTGTATTGGTTATAATTACTCTGAAGTGTGTTGGCTAGGTGTTTCTGCTGTTTGCTGCTTTCCCCAGTCTGCTGGTGGCTAGTGCAGTGTAAGCAGGGGCAGGACAGGCTGGCCCCTCCCTTCTGAGCTGGTTAACCACAGGGAGTCTTCATCATTTTAGTGTGTGCCAGGTGGGTGGTGTTTGTTAGGGATAGCTTTAGGGAAACCTCAGCAGTGTCTATTGGACCACAGAGGGGTGAGACTCAGTCCAAGCAATTTCCACCAGTTTGCTCTGAGCTAGGAGTGGCTGAATGAAGCCAGCTGAAGTTCTGTCTCCAGGCTTATCCTGCCCAACTCCAAAATGACACTCAGTCAATCTCCCACTTCTGTGGGAGAACTGAGTCCCACACACTCAACATCAGCCAGTGCAGTTTTCTGGTTTGCTGCTCCCTTCTGCCACCATGTCTCCCTGCTAAGGCCTTCAGGCTTGTTAGGCACCATCTTCACTGTGCCCATGTGTCTCTGGGTTCTAACAGGCTTCTGGCATGGTGGTTCCGGCTCCAGTGAAAGGGCCACCCCTACCACTTTGTTCTATCTAAGTTTTACTTTTGTTTTTTTAATTCTCTCAATGGGCTTCAGTTCTCATTTTAGTTTCTTCCTGGGTCCAGGAGACTCACTTCTTTCCTTCTTGTCTTCTCCAGAATGCTATATTCCAGCATCTGGACCATTTCTCTCAGAGAGGCTATTTACTCTACTGCTTACTGTTCCACCATCTTCCCAGACTCATCAAAAGAAAAAAATTTGGGTCAAGGGTTTAGCTCAGTGGCACAGTGCTTGCCTAGGAAGCATGAGGTCATGAACTTTATCCTTGGTGCAAAAAAAGGAAGTAAAAAGAAATGAAATGAACCACTTTGTAGACCCCAAAATGCACTGGCAGACCAACACTCACCTTATCTGCTGTGCCTGGCAGAGAAGGAGAAGCCAGGCCTGCTTTCTGGTGGTGTTCCCAGAGGGTGGTCAGGAAGCATGGACAGGATGGCTGCAAGACCAATTCATTCTGAAAACACTGCCGGAGAAGTTCATCCCACAGACCTTCCTTGCCTTTAATCGTCATCCTCTGGCTGCTGCTGCCAGGACCTGCTGGCCTCCCCTCTCAGGGACAGATGGCCTGCAGTGCATTTTGGCTCGGCTTCCACTGGTGCAAGAGAGGAGCCATTAAACAATTTCCATTAAACATGGTGAGCCTCAGCCCAGCTGCGCTATCTGCAGAAGTTTGAGTCCCATGGAGCTGGATGTAGGGGCAGAAGCCTGTAAACTCAGTGCTTAGGAGGATGGGGCAGGAGGCTTGCCAGGAGTTCCAGTGCAGCCTGGGCTGCAGAGCAAGCTGCTGTCTCAAAAAACACACAGCTAACTGGAGTCCTGAGGTACCTCCCATCAGAGGCTTCCTAATCTTCAGTCATTCACATGTCCCTTTGGGGACTGGTGCCTATTGTGTGCCGGCCAAGGGCGCAGTTCCTGAAATTTTGTTATCAAGCAATAGTGGCAACTAGGTACATTGCTAACTATAGGTAGCTGAGGATAAATACAAATTATCATCCTTTCCAGAGGGTGGTTTACTACCACACATAATTGCACTTTGGTGATTAATTTGAGATGTGTAGACACAAAAGTAAATTTTCAAGGCAAAATTCTCTCTGCTTCTTTGACTGATGAATCTGCCATTGGTCTCTTGTGGTACCTATAGCCATACTGTAAATAACTTAGAGATAGTGGGGAAAAGCAGACTAATGAGTTTAAGCTAGGATGCTGCAGAAGGGTGAATAAATAACTGTCCACCTCAGGGCTATATGTTTTTTTCCCCGTCTTTTTCCTTTTTATCGGTATCGGGGATCGAACTCACAACTGCCTGCTTGCAAGGCAGGCGCTTTATGCTGCTGAGCTAAACCTCCAGCCCCAGGGCTATATTCTTATCTATTGTTAAAAATAAGTTAAAACTGTAGATAACTACCAATATCTGAATTAGTAAGAACCCTTAAGATAACAGGAATTTCTTTGAATCCAAAAGCTGCAAGTCATGCTCTGCTGGCCAATTTGTATGCCCTGAGGCATAAACATTGAGTACTACAGATAAAAACTGATTGCTGGGTGACTGACTGCAGGCAATGACAGGGAAGATAAGCAGCTATGCTTGGAATGTCAGACACAGCACTTGGAAGTTGGTCCTAACTCTGACTGTTCCCTGAGCAGAATAATGGTGCTGCCAGACTGAGACAGATAATTACAATCCTGAAATTCTGAAAACTCTCCTCCCAGAGGTAGGGGTCAAAGACATACCCCCAGGCCTGGCAATCTGTCATGCTCCCATTTTCTATGTCATGGGAAGCACAAACAAGCATCCAGCCAAACACCAGCCACCTAAAGTAATTCAGGATCCTAATAAACTGTTAATCACCCTGGAACACTTCTCCTCCCAGTAAAAATATCCAATGGGGATCATTGGCCAGTACAAGATCTCCATGCTGTCACCTTGCACTCTTCACCCATACACTCTTCTTAGACTGCTACTTTCAGATGCCACTTGATTTACATGTCTAGATTTAAAATATGTCTTCTTACACTAGTGGCATGCTTCCATAAGCCAACTCCTTTTGCTTCTGACTGGGAAGATCTTGAGACAGGAGAAAAAGTCCAACTCACTTGAACTCAATTGCCACAAAGGTTTGAGAGCTCTCCCACTATTTGAGGTGGCTCTAGCAACAGATCTGTCTATTCTGCTTGCTGTTACAGTCCCCGTGGACCTGAGATTGGGCCATTGACCACCTGCCTCTGATTGTGAAACTCCATCCTGGGGCAACCCCCACCTGCATCAAACACTACTGCATGCCACCAAGACTCAATTAGAAATACAACCACATACCCAAGGTTTCAGACTTGCTGAAACATACTTCTTCTGCCCATAAAGAAACCCAGTGGGGAATATTTCCCAGTTCAGGATCTCCAAGCTGTCAGTGGCACCATGGTTTCCCTCTACCCCGCAGTCTTCTGCCACCCACAGCCTGCCGGTACACCTGCCTGGAACTAAAGATGTCATCTTCTGCCTTCAGTTAGCTCCTGTCATCCAGTCCCCTCCTTGCCTTTAAATGGGAAGATCCCACTTCTAAATCAAAGGTTAACTGAAGTCCCCACAGCTGACCTCACTAGTTTCCCAGTGCAAAATAGCATTGCACTTCTGATTAATGACACCCAAGCTGCCTGCTGGAAAAGCACAAAAGCACTGCTACAATATCTGGCATAAAATGACTACAAAGTATCTTGTGAAAAGGCATAAATCTACAAACAAAAATTCAGATATTTGGGATTTGACTTAAAATAGGGACACTGTGCTCTTAGATTGAAAAAGAGGTCATCTGCTCCATACTGGTCCACCTGTGCAAATACTTGGATCCAGTGGCTAAGGGCTATCCCCTCTTTGAGTCCCTCACTCTAACAGCCACTGTCCTTCAGATCAAGAAAGCTGACAGTCATCTTAGGCTGATACCTAACTGTACAGATGCCACATGCTGTGCTGGACCTACTCTTATGCAAAAATCGTCATCTGACTCGTGACAATAGACCTCTCAATCCTGCCACATAGCTGCCCACCAAGCTGAGCCTACCAAACCATGACTATCTGGCACTAACTGATAAACTGTTCTTGAGCTGACCAGACATAAAAATGAACTCCCTGACAGATGCTAAGTATATCCTGTTTATGGATGGAAATAGCTCTGTTAAGATGGATGCCTGGCAAGCATGAAGCTTTGAGTTTGACCCCTGGTACTGGAAAAAAAAAAAAAAAGAATGGAGTCAGGCTAGATATGCTGTGGTCACCTTGGACAAAGTTATTTTGGCTGAGGCTTTTCCAAAAGGGTGGTCTGCACAACAAACTGAACTATGGGCTCTCATACAAGCTCTTAATTGGTCTAAAAATGAAAAGGTCTGCCGCTTCCTATTGCTGTCTGGAAACCCACCAAAAGAAAACTGCAAAAGCAGCCACTAAAAGACCATCCTGAGACAAAAGCACCATGTAAGGTAAACTGTCATCCCACAAAGATGGCTTATGCCTAGATTTAGAAACACCACAATTTAATCCACAAATGAAAAAAAACCATGACATCCCACACCTGGCCAGCATCAGCTCCACTGTCTATCAATGATGTGACATTTATGCTCAAAATCACTCAGTCCAGAGTCTTGAGCCCTCTCTGTGGATCCAATTGACTGGAGCATCACCCTTTAAAAACACTGAAATAAAGCCTTTTAAGGGCTACAGATATCTATTGGTGCTTATATGCACCTATGAAGGCTGGCCAAAGATGATCCCTACCCACACTGAGAGGGCAAGAGAAGTTTGTAGGGTCCTGCTGCGAGACATTATCCCTAGATGTAGCCTACCTTTGACTATTGGTAGGGACAATGGGCCTGCATTTGTAACAGAGATAATTAAAAAACTGGCAAGATTAAATGAAAACCACATACAGCATTATAGGCAACAAAGGTATAAAATTTTCAAGGTGTAAGAACATAACCCTATAGGAATAGCTCATAACAAGCTCTATAGAAATTTTCCTGAAAGCTGGGCGTGGTGGCTCATGCCTGTAATCCCAGCACTTGGGAGGCTGAGGCAGGAGGATCATTGTGAGTTCATGGCCAGCCTGGGTTACAAAGTGAGCTCAAGGCAAGCTGAACTGCATAGTGTGAGAGCCTGTCTCAAAAAAGAAAAAAAAGAAATTTTCCTGAATGACCATCCAGACTTGTAGACACTCCTGCACACACATATAAACCAGGTGACATGATATGGATCAAAGATTGAAAAAAGAAATCCCTATAGCCTAGCTGGAAGGGACCATACTGGGTCATACTAATGGCCCATACAGTCCTTAATGTTTCAGAAATCTAATTTTAGACTCATCATTCTGGAGCTTAAAGAGCCAATCCAGATGATTGCTAGAGGATTTACCTGGACCAGACAGCTCCTCTGAAGCTGGCTAGAAAGGGACAATGCGACTTCCGGGAGAACATGGCGGACAGATAGCAGCAGCTATGGAGGCTCTCTGAAAGACTCGGCTTAGAATTCGGGAATGGTGCGGAATAAGGAGTCATAAGCAGGTGGAGATATGTTCTGCTGACCCAGGAACGAACTGGGCTGAGAGAAACCAACTTGGAATGCAGTCCTGGTGCTAGAACAGGAACAGAGGGGCCTCAGGGTGGAGGCTGGAGCCCGTGCCATTGGAAGCGGCGATTTGGGTTTCCCGCCGCGCAGTGGCTGTGTCTACATCGCCTCAGCAGGGAGAGAGACCTGAGAACGGGAATCGGCGAACAGAGTCGAAAACAGGACGGGTGGGGAGCTGTGCATTGACTTGCGGTGAGGTGAGTGAGAGAAACTGACACTCTTCCACAGTTTAATGAGACCCCAGCAGAAGACATTCTGGGACTGGGCAGACTTGTGGGAGTGGGGCGCTGCAGCAACTTCAGCCACGTATCCCCCTCTCAAGCGGGATTGGTGAGAAGTGCCTAGCCTACGTGATGCTGCTGGCAGAGACCCAGTAGGCTAACACAACCCAGATCCCAGAGCCTGAGGGTGGCCTGGAGGGTGGCCCCCCTCCCCCCCCCCGTAGGCTGCCTGGTGCGCTGCGGTGGGCAGGAACACCTAGCCTGTGCAATTCGATCAGGCTGTGGCTGACAGGGAGGGAAGCTGGGCCTCCTATATAAGCTTGCATATATAAGGAACAAAGAATATGGGAAGAGGCAACAAGAAAGGCTCCTCAGCCCCCAATCCTGAGAAACAGGCAATAGCGGACATCGCACCAATAGACATAAAGCGCCATCTAGAGGGCCTCATAGATCAGTTCAGGAATGAAGTTATTAATGACCTGAAGCTAGAAATAAGCAGAATAGTTAGAGAAATGCTAAGCACCACCCAAGAAAAAACAGATGGTGGAATGGAAGAACAGAAAAAAAGGTGAGAATTGTTTGATGGAGAAAATAGAGAAAGCATAGAATACGTGAAGCAGGTTCAAAGAGACTACCAGGAAACTAAAAACTCTATCGAAAACTGGCATAACAGTTTGAAAGAAACTAAGGACAGACTATCTGAACTGGAGGGCAGATTTGTAATATGGGAGAATGAAATGAAAAACTTCTTAAAAGTAACAAAGAAACAAACAGCAATAATACAAAGGCTAGAAGATGATAAGAGGATCCATAACTTAAGAATTAAGAACATAAAAGAAGAAGTAGGGACACAAACAAATGAGCTACAAAAGCTACTCTCAGAAATAATCCAGGAGAATTTTTCCTAATTTAGCAAAAGGTAAAGATACTCAGATGTATGAGGCATACAGGACCCCAGCCACCTACAACCCAAACAGAGCAACACCCAGGCATATAATAATAAAAATTCCAGAAATTCAATACAAGAACAGAATATTAAAAGCTGTCAGAGACTAAGAAACAGACCACTTACAAGGGAACACCCATCAGAATTACAGCAGATTTCTCTGCACAAGCCATCAAATCATGAAGACATTGGGGGGAAATAATTCAAGCTTTGAAAGATAATAATCTCCAGCCAAGATTGATATATCCTGCACAACTATCCCTGGAAAGTGATGGAAAAACAAGGTGCTTCCAGGATAAAGAGGAACTAGGGAATTTGCAACCACCAATTCAACTCCACAGAGAATACTGCAGGATATTCTAAAAAAGAAAAATATAAAGAATCCAGAAATAGTGGCAGAGAGGCCACAATGAATGGAGCAGAAAACAAAATGAAGAAGACAAACTGACAACTAATGACAGAAAAAGAGCTCAACAGAAAAGAGTTAGAGAAGATTGGATGATAGGAACTGTCGATGTCCGCTCCCGGCCGGCAGGAAGGACACACGACAAAGTCTGGCAGTGGACAACCTTTTCTTTTATTTTTCTTCTCCGTACAGCCTGCCCTGGGATCGCTCCCAGCCGAAGCCTCCTCTGGTCCGCTCCCCGCGGCTCCTTCTGGGCTTCTACTTCCGGGCTTCTTCTTCCCCCCCAGGGATGGCACCAGTATATATACGGATACAGTGTCCAATCATGTTAAAGTGAGCAAGGCAAGCTGATTGGCTAACATCATCAGTTGCCAGGCAGACTATATTGTTGAGCGGGTTGCTTACGCGGTAAGCAGGAAACTAACGTGCTCGATGGGAGGGGTAATCTACCTCAGGCTTTACTCTTTACTACAGGCCTCACGTCCGCCAAGTGAGGCGACCGGGCTCGGGGCTGCGGCTCCCAACATCTCCCCCTTTTTTATTTTTTATGAATGTGCGCATCGTAGCCCTTTCTGGACTGGGTGCAGAGGCTTATGCCCTATGCGTAGGCCCACCGTAGGTCCTTGGCTTAGACCCTGGTTGGCCATGCCATGGTCTGCCAAGGCCCTGAGGCCCTCGTCCTTTTTCTAGGGCCAGGCACAAACTGGACGGAACCTGGATGCACACAAGCTTGCACTCATTTCCTCTCCGTAAAGAAATCCCCTCGGAGAGAAATTTAGACCTGGGCAGCATCTAACAGTCCAGCGGCTTACGTGCAGGATGGGGTAGGGCCTGGCTTAGGTCGAGTCGTGCTGGGGAGGCACGCTCTTACCCGTCATTGACTCACCTACCCTGCTGTGTATTGTCACCTTATGGAGGAGAATGAGGGATGCCCGCCATATCTAGACTCGGTCATGGGCCAATTGAGCAAGCCATGCATATGCCTGAGGATCTTCTTGTCCATTTCGGGCTACCGCTATTTCTATTCATCTTATTGGTTGGTCTGTGATGGATCTCCAGTAGGGCAGGTCTGATCTTCAGTCGAGGGCTTTGTTGCCCGTGTCAGTCTCTCCGGTATCCACAGTGGTTCTCGTCCCGGTTCCTGTGGGAAAACACAAACCGCGCCTCGGTTCCAGCTGACCACTGGATCCGGGCCCATCCATTGTCCTGTCAGGACATCTTTCCACTTCACCCACCCTTTATGGTTGGGGGAAGGGTTGCAGTGCTCCACAGCTGGGGAGCGATTATCATTATTTAAATTTAAAAAATTGTGTGTGAATAGTGCCATGGATAATCGTGCCTTTGAGGCCAGGCCTTGGCCTACTCCCCCTTTTTGTTTTTGTAAAATTTCTTTGAGGCTTCTATGAGCCCTCTCAATGATTCCTTGACCTTGGGGATTGTATGGGATACCATGTTTTAATTGAACCTCCATCATTTTGCAGAACTCATTGAAGGCTTTGCCTATATAGGCTGGTCCATTATCAGTTTTTAATATTTTTGGTTTGCCCCATGCGGCCCAAGCTGCCAGGCAATGATTGATCACATTAGACACTTTTTCACCTGTTTCTGCTGTTGCGAATATGACGTGAGAACAGGTGTCTGTGGAAACATGAACATATTTAAGAGTCCCAAACTCCTGTATATGTGTGATGTCCATCTGCCAAACATCACCAGGGATCAAACCTCGAGGGTTTACTCCCATCGGTATGGCAGGTTTGTATGTGGCACAGGAGTCACATAGTCGCACGATATTTCGTGCATCTGCTCTAGAAACATGGAAATGGTTTGCTAGTGTCCTGGCATTAACATGAAATTTATCATGGAAGGCACGGGCTCGCTCGATTGGTGTTAGTAAGGTAAAAATCCATAACGGGCGAGTGGCAGTGTCAGCAGCCGCATTCCCCTGTGCCATGGGCCCCGGCAGGGATGTATGTGCTCTTATGTGGGTGGTGAAGACCTTATGGTGTCTGTTCTGAAGCAATGTCTGGATAGACAGGAACAGTCCAGCCACTGTGGAAGTGGATCTAATTAAACTGGCAGTCTCAAGCACTTGCATAGCATTGACCACATACCTAGAATCGGAGACAATGTTAATGGCTTCTGAGAACCGTTCAAGAATCATTTTAACGATCTGCAGTTCTACCACCTGAGGCTGATCTGGTTTAAATTGTATGGTAACCGGGGGCTTGCCTAGGATCACATAGGCGCCTATCCCCGTCTTGGAGCCATCTGTGTATATTGTAGTTGCTAGGACTAATGGCTCAGAGGCAGTAACCTTTGGAAAAATTATAGGGTGCTGAGTGACAAATGACAAGATAGGGTCTTTAGGGTATTGATTGTTTATATCCCCATGGAAAACACATCTCAGAATGGCCCAGGTATCTATGCAGGCAGCCAGGGTCTTGATCTGGCTGGCGGTATAGGGTACTCGGATGGCTTGTGGTCCTGAGCCAAAATGTTGGACAGCTCTATCATGCGCTTCAAGGGCCAATGAAGCGACTGCCTCTGGGTAATGCTCTATGACTTTTGCAGGTGAGACCTTAGGGTGTATCCACAGTAGTGGTCCTTTCTGCCAAATCACCGCTGTAGGCTGTAGACTAGTCTGTAGCAAACAGACATCAAAGGGTCGCCCTGGTTCAATTCTGTGTAAGGTAGCCCCACCTAAGGCTTTTTCCACTCTCTGTAAGGCAGCTCTTGCCTCAGGAGTGAGCCTCCTGTGGGAGGCTATATCTGGGTCTCCCTTCAGAAGGTCGAACAGGGGTTTGAGATCTGAATTTGGTATATGTAAATATGGCCTAATCCAATTAATGTCTCCCAATAGCTTTTGCATGTCATTTAGGGTCCTAACGCCATCCATCCTAATGGTGACCTTCTGTGGAGAGACTAGCATAGGGGAGATTCTCGCGCCTAAGTAGGTCACCATTTCTCCTCCCTGAATCTTGTCGGGGGCAACATGCAGATTAGCTTGTCTCAGGGCCTCGACCAACTGGCCGAGCATATTATTTAGCATGTCTGGGTCCCTGCCGCTGAGCAAAAGGTCGTCCATGTAATGCACACATCTTATCTTGGGAAAGGATTTTCGTAGGGGGGCCAGTAGGGAATCAAGGTAAATCTGACACATAGTGGGACTGTTGGCCATACCTTGGGGCAACGTTACCCACTCGTATCTGAGATCAGGGCTTTCTTGGTTAATGGTGGGCAAAGTAAAGGCGAACCTATGAGTGTCCTCTGGGTGCAGGGGAATTGAGAAGAAACAGTCTCTAAGGTCTATAACATAAACTGGCCAGGACTGAGGGATGGCCGAGAGAGCTGGCAGCCCCCTCTGGACCGCCCCCAGGGGCTGCATCTGCGCGTTGACCGCCCTTAGATCATGGAGCAGCCTCCACTTGCCAGACTTTTTCTTAATTATAAAAATGGGGGTGTTCCATGGGGAGGTCGACGGCTTAATGTGTCCTAATCTAAGTTGTGCACTGACTATTTCTGACAAGGCTAATAGCTTCTCCTTAGGCAGGGGCCACTGAGGTACCCAAACCGGATCATTTGATTTCCAGGTGATTTTGATCGAAGTGGGTAGGAGAGCTTCTTCAGCGGCCCCTAAGAAAAACCCAATCCTTGCCTACCTTTTTTGTTTTCTACTGGTATTGGGGATGTCCGACCCTGCAGGGCATTGCCCAAGCCTTTGCCGGGGGTATATCCCTGGTTCCTGAGTATATCCTTAGCCTGGGGGGAGCAGTTTGACGTAAGCGTGACATCCATCTGAGTGAGGATGTCCCTTCCCCATAGAGACACTGGCAACTGCAACACAAACGGTTGGAAATGGCCCTGATGACCCTCCTCATCGCACCAGAGCAGGGTTGAAGCACTAACCTGAGGAGCTGACACCATCCCCAGGCCCTGCAGCGTGTTATCTGCAGTGTTGGTGGGCCAGTTGGAAGGCCAATCCTTTCTGGAGATAATGGAACGGTCAGCTCCTGTGTCTAGGAGCCCTGTTATATTCTTGCCATTGACCTTAAGTGAGAGCATGGGCCTTTTACCAAGTGTCATATGGAGTCCCTCAAAGACTTCCCCTGAGGAACCGAAACCTTGACTTTCTCTAATTTTCTGCTTTGAGGGAAATCTCTTGTGGAGACTGGGGAGCAGCAAGAGCTGCGCTATCTTGTCTCCTTTATTGATTACCATAGTACCCACAAGAGATTGAACCATAATTTTAATATGTCCTGTGTAGTCTGAGTCTATGACCCCCGGGACTACTATGAGACCCCGAAGGGCCGTGGAGGATCTCCCGATCACCAGACCCACGGAATTTTCGGGTAACGGTCCCTTAAAGGTGGTTTCAACCACTTGAACACCCATATCAGGCACTAATATAAGTCTGGAGGCGACACTGAGGTCCACACCTGCTGACCCAGGGGTGGCCCTTGTTGAAGGCTGCCACCCTGAGCTGTCCTGTCTCTGGGGCGGGGGCCCGCCTGTGAAGGGGGCCCCCTCTGGCCGTTTTTTGGCTCTCTAGCATCTTGTCCACAAATACGGTTGCCCTGAGCATCAAAGACCGACCTACACTCCTCAGCTTTGTGTGATCCCTTTTTGCATCGCCCACAAACATATGGTTCTTCATTCCTAGGGCGAGGCCTAGCATCTGCATTGTTTGGGCAATGACGTTTAATGTGTCCTGGCTCCCCGCAGGCAAAACACCCTTTAGCCTTACATTCCCCTTCTAACCCGCGAGGTCCCCTCTGCTGTACAGCCGCGGCCAGGAGAGCAGCCACTCCCGAGTTGGAGAGCGGCCCCCCTATCTCTCTGCATATCCTAATCCAGGCGTTGAGGTCCTTGTTCTTATGAGGAGCTATCGCTGCCTTGCACTCCTTTGTACATTGCTCGAAAATCAGCTGCCTTACCAGCGGTCGAGCCACTCCCGGATCAGGAAATATCTTATCGGCAGCATCTTGCATTCGGGCCACAAAGTCAACAAATGGCTCCGTGGTACCCTGAATTATTTTTGAAAGACACAAGGAGGCTGTTCCGGCACCACTTACCTGTTTCCAGGCGCGGAGCCCTATGGCATTGATTTGTTCATAGACAGCGCCGGGGAACTGAATCTGATCATCAGCGTGCCGACCTTCTCCCATAAGCATTTCCTTGTTCCACCCCCGGTTTCCCCGATTGGCGTTTCTCTCAGCCTGCTCTGCAGAGAACTCTGCGTACCAGGCTCGCCAATCCAGGTAACTGCCCGAGGGCAGACACGCCTTTGCCAGCTGAATCCAGTCCGCGGGGGTGAGGGGCCCAGAAGACAGATTCTCCAGCATGGCAATGGTGTAAGGCGCAGTTGGCCCAAAGGTTGTAACTGCATTTTTAAGTTCTCTAATCTGCTTTATCTCAAAAGGCTCCCATGCATTGCGTCCCTGGCCCATAGCTACTTGTACAGGAAATATCCCGTAGGGGCCACTATCTATCCCAGGTGGATGTACCTCATGAGACAAGCGTCCCCCCTGCCAAAGCCGCCTGTAAAAATACCGACCCGCCGGCGGCGGAGCATAAGACAGCGGCCGTGATTGGGCGGAAAATGGGGGCCCGTGCATCACTTCCTGTTCTGGCGAAAGGGGAGAGAGCTCCCAGGCGGCCGCCTCGTGGCGAGGAATCGCCTCCGGAAACGGCCCCCAAGGTGGGGCGGAAGGCTTCGCCTCCCTCTCGCGCCGGGGAGCGCTCAGGAGCTCTCTACTCCTCCGCAGACCAGGTTGAGCAGAGCGCAATTCGCGGGGCAACGCTGGAAAAGAACCCTGCGACTCCTTATTGAGCGATTTAGGCTCCTGACAGCTGGTCTCTTTGGCCTCCTTGCCATTCAACTTTCCCTCGTCCTCGGAGTCAGACGACTCCGAGGCTAGAGCCCCGTCCTCCTCCTTAGCATCCTTGTTCCCCTTGACGGACCCCTCTCGGGAGCTCCCTGACTGGGCCTGCTCAGATACCCTGCGTACTTTTGTAAGCTCTTGAGAGCTTTCTCCACAACCACCCTCGCTCTTAGTGTTGCTACCTAACATGTTTCCCATCTTTTAATATGTTACTCACCGCGTGAGGCCCAAGGAATCCGCCACTTACGCGTGAGCCTGAGGGGAGTCTAAAAGCCCTGTAGGTGCGCGCCACCCAGAGCCCAGGCTTATCCCCAACTCACCTGTCTCGCAGCTCTGTACTGGAGCGTTGTCCACTTCCACGTCTCGGGGGTGATCAGTCCCCGTACGGGCCACCAAATGTCGATGTCCGCTCCCGGCCGGCAGGAAGGACACACGACAAAGTCTGGCAGTGGACAACCTTTTCTTTTTATTTTCCTTCTCCGTACAGCCTGCCCTGGGATCGCTCCCAGCCGAAGCCTCCTCTGGTCCGCTCCCCGCGGCTCCTTCTGGGCTTCTACTTCCGGGCTTCTTCTTCCCCCCCAGGGATGGCACCAGTATATATACGGATACAGTGTCCAATCATGTTAAAGTGAGCAAGGCAAGCTGATTGGCTAACATCATCAGTTGCCAGGCAGACTATATTGTTGAGCGGGTTGCTTACGCGGTAAGCAGGAAACTAACGTGCTCGATGGGAGGGGTAATCTACCTCAGGCTTTACTCTTTACTACAGGCCTCACGTCCGCCAAGTGAGGCGACCGGGCTCGGGGCTGCGGCTCCCAACAAGGAACAGCTATTTTGGAGAAAATGACATCTTAATTGGTAATACTGATTTAGTATCATCTTGTTTTGAAGTCTCATCAAGCTTTTTTTCTTCTGTCTCCATTGGTCTAAACAGGTTGTATCTTATTGGATTTTATTATGTACGATAGTATAAGCAAAAACTTTTAAAGACAAGGAGATTATACAGAAACCATTGTTCATTTTTGGTTAGTTGATTCTAAATACCCTGTAATGCTGTCATTCTCTTAAATGGTTTTACATTGTTTTGATATATTTGATGCTACAGTATACGAAGGTATACTCAAAGATTTCAAGGAAAGAGACAATATGGTAACTACTTTTATGTCAGGATTATCTTGTGGTGAAACACTATTCTGCTTAAATGGTTATATTTTGATCTGCGCTGTTTTGCTGTTATGCCCTCTTTTATCTCAATCTCCACTTCATTATTTACTTTTTTATTTTTATCCTTTTAATTAAAGGAAAAATAAATAAAAATAGCAGGATATATTATAGTAACCCACTTTGACTTTCCATTATCTTGATTTAAAGACCTGCATTACTCTCACCATCTTGTTTGTGACTGATGTCCCCCTATTCTGTTTTGCTTGATAGTACCAGGTTCAAAAGTTTAGGCAACAGCTGTGAAGATAGTGAGATTCATTATGACGCCCATTCTCGATGGCTTTTATCTACTTTTAAAGACCTATAATGTCTCCAATGTTTTGGTTTTTTTCAGTTTTGTTCTTTACTGTTTTGTTCAATTTTATTGTGACTGATGATATAGGCAATTCTATTAGAGACAGCGGGAGGCATTATGGTACCCATTATTGATCACCTTGTATTATGCTTTTACATTATCTATTATGTCCACCCTTTTGATTTGATTGACCCTGTTCTGTTAGGTCACATTTGGTTTTACTTTCTTCCAAAAAAGTAATAAGAACTGTGGGAGCAACAAAACCCAAAATGTGTAATTGTCATTGTACAAAAGAGAGGAAAGAAAGTGCACTAAATGAAAATAACTGCATGTATATTGAAGTGTATAAGATAGAAAATGATATCACTGAGTTTTATTGGATCATTGAACAGAACTGTTTGCAGTCTCACTGTTGGAATGTCCACTTTACAAGCTTTAATTTTGTGACTTGAACAATTATTTATAGGATGACAATATGTAATCCATTAACTAGTGATTTCCTACTGTTGATTTTTTTCTGTAAATCTGTATAACTTGTACCCTTTCTCTGCTTTTTTTTTCTCCTTAAATAAAATTAAAAAAAAAAAAAAAGAAAGGGACAATGCACTCAAAGCCCTGCTCTGATCACTCCAGGCCCTGATCATTCCACACATGGCTGAAGTTTGAAGTCACCACTCACAGGACTGCTGCATACCTAAACGCATTACTACTCTTAATTTTTGTGCCTTTTCAGGTTGCTTAGTCCAGTCTTCATTTCCATGTCAGATTATGTATGTACTTGATATTATATTGTCCAACTTGTTTTTGCTCCCTACCCTCTTGCTAGGTGTGGCCTTTGTTTTAGCCCTATGGGTGGTTGCCCCAAGAGGATAGAAAACAACCAGTAAAGCCCTCTTCTTTCTTCTACAATCACTGAGCAAAATGACCAATGTTTGACAAGTGTCCAAGGCACTTTGGATACACTCAAGTGTCAAATTGACTCCCAGAGTAATACCTACAGAGCAGATGGTTCCATGATGATGGCTGCTAAGGGAGGAACATATATCTTCAAAGATTCAATTTGGGGAGAAACTCTATAAGATATACATAAAAACAACCCATCAATTCCTGTTGTACGATCTATCAATCTTGAAACCTTATCTAGGACTGCTGTAATTCCCCAAAAAGGCCCCTGAGATGAAAAATGGGGCAAAACCTCTGAGGTGGAAAAGATGGGGCAGAATGACATTGTTTTTAGGAAGAAGTGTTTTTATCTTAGCTGTTCCAGCGACACAGTGCAGATGGAATTTGCAAAGCTGTGCAACTGAGTTAGAGTTTTGACTGATTTTTATAGTTTATTTATGATTAGCTCATTGATTATTAAGTACATAGTGATGAGAAACAGAAACAAGGTGGGCCTTTGTTCCCCTTTGCTTGAGGTCAGAGGCATTCACAGTGGGTGGTTAGCCAATTCATAGCCCTTGGTCTGCCAATTCCAGGAACATTTGTCTCTCATAAAGGGAACAATGGTTGACACAGCATCATTTGTCTCTTACAAGGGGGACAAAAGTTGACATAGCACACAGGTCACTAAGGTGGGGGGGATGATGCGTTACAGAACAGCAGAACTACGCGGTCAGTTAATTTATAACTATGTGGTTGGTGCTTGGTTACTAGGGTAACGAGTTCAGTACAGAATAACAATATTGCTAATAACTATCCTTTTAAGTAACTATTTTTGCTAATTATCTTTTAATCAATTATTTTAATTTTTCAGCATTTTAGTATAATAGGACCAGTCCTAGGACCACTGACAGCCCTAATGTTACTGCTTCTAGTTGAACCTTGTATAATTGTCTTATCTGGTTCATCTCCAAATGATATCTCAGGGCTCAACTTCCTATATTACCCTGGACTCAGAAGATCACATGTAATGCACCCAGCTAAGGTTTGCCTAGGAACTAAAGGGTGGGGGTTGATATAACAGAAAATGCCCCTCTAGCCAGGATACTTCAGTTTCCATTAGTTGCCCAGGTAACCTCCAGTTTATGATAGTTACTGTTAACTAGTTACTCTATCACCTCTTACTTCTGTTTTCCAGAAATGTCTGGTCACTGTGATGCACACTGTATGAACCAATGTGGTGCCTTTCTTCAGAAACAAATATTTGGAGCAGATTTTCATTCTACCTAGTTAATTGTGTTGGGTCTTTACTTTTCAGTGTTTTTCTTGCTGAAAGATATTGCTGACGTATTGTGTAGGTGCATGCCCAAATGGCCAAGTGATTATGAAATATTTATACTGTCTTGAAGATCCTGTAAATCACCATGGGGAAAAATGTATCAAAATAAAATGGAAGTCATTTCAGTTAAATAAATGAAAGTCTATTTCAGTTAAATACATTGTTAAAGCACAGAAAAAGGACCAAAAATGAAAAAAGAGAAGACTGAAGAATGAAATTATATTTCCTTCTTTCCTCTCTGTGATGGTGAGAATAGTGTAAAGCTTTTACATTATCAAAAAAAACTTTTGACCTATATTTATTCTTATATATCAGGAAAAAGTA
The DNA here is from genome assembly GCF_034190915.1 of Cavia porcellus. Classification (NCBI taxonomy): domain Eukaryota; kingdom Metazoa; phylum Chordata; class Mammalia; order Rodentia; family Caviidae; genus Cavia; species Cavia porcellus. The sequence goes on from NW_026947486.1 coordinate 81,006,028, forward strand.
TCCTGTAATACTTTGGCATTAGTTTTTACATACCTCATAAGTTTCATGTTAGTATCGAAGCGAAACTCTAGCACTTTATGCAGTACTGTGGATTAAAACTGAAGTCTTTGTACTGAGCTATATTCCAAATCCATTTTTATTTTGAAACCAGGTCTCAAGTTACTATGTTGTCCAGATTGGGCTCAGAGTAATGGGCTTGAATTTGTGATCCTTCTGCCTCACCTTAAACAATTAAAGCCAATAGAACTAGAGTGGGAATACAATTTCACTTAAAAACCACTTAAAGAAGGCCAGGCATGGCTGCTCATGACTGTAATTCCAGCACTCAGGAGGCTGAGGCAGGGGGATTGCTGCAAGTTCGAAGACAGCTTGGGCTACAAAGTGAGTCCAAGACCAACCTGAACTGCATAGTGAAACTCTGTCTCCAAAAGACAAAAAACAAAAGCCAGAAAATGATCTTAATTTACATATTGCCATATTGTTGAGGTAGCTTATGACAGAACTAAATTCAAGGTGGCAGGCAGGGAACTGATTATAATTTTCTTTTCCTGAGGCACATTAGTGGAATTAGTACGGGGTTATAACAGTTACCTCCATTTTTAATTGGGAGCTTATATCTATCATATCCTTTATTTTATGGAAAGCAATTCAATATTTTTTGACTTTTTGAGGCAGGGTCTCACTATGCAGTTCAGGTTGGCCTTGAGCTCACTTTGTAGCCCAGGCTGGTCTCGAACTCACAGTGATCCTCCTGCCTCAGCCTCCCTAGTGCTGGGGTTGCAGGCATGAGCCACCATGCCCCACTGATCACTTTCTTAGATTATTGTATTTGCTATTCAGACAAACCCTACTAGTAAAGTACTAGTATCCCTGTGAAAAATGAAATCCTTGCCCACATTCTCAAAGCTAATAAAAACCCAGGACTGGAAGCTGAGCCAGTGTGAATCAGGAGCCCCACTTTGTGGAGCTGAATGCAGTGGAACTGACTGGGATGGTACAGTTTGAGCAAACCAGGTCTCGGGTGCCTGTCCTGGTGCTTCCCAGCTTTCGTCACAGGGTCACCTACCTAACCTCTGTAGCTTTATTGTCCTCTATAAAGTAAAAGATTATGCCATGGAGTTAATGAGAAGAATAAATGATATAATATTTGGAAACCGCCTCCCACCACAGCCTGCGGCAGTGTAAGCGCACAGAAACTGTTCACTACTGTGGTCCCACACTGTCTCCTATCATCATATTAGAACTCGGTGCCCACCCTTGCTATGTGGCGTAATAGGCAGGGACCTGAATCGGACTCAGAGCATCCAAGTTCTTGCTGCAGCTCTGTTATTGTCTTAGTGACCTTGAACAAGACATCCAATCCACCCTGTCTTTGTGTCTCACCTACGCAATCACGATAGTAATACTCAGTTCATGTATGCAGAATAAGCTTAGTGGTGAGAGGTTACCACACATTTCAAAAAACTAGAAAAGTAGCAGGGCGTGGTGGTGCAATCCTCTAATTCCAGCACTCGGGAGGCTGAGGCAGGAAGATTGCTGCAAGTTTGAGACCAGCCTGGGCTACAAAGTGAGCTCCAGGCAGCCTGAACTGCACAGGGAGACCCTGTCTCAAAAAGTCAAGAAAAAGATCAGAAAAGAATTAAAGCAAACAATATGGGTGTAAACATAAAGAAATCACATCATGCCTTGTTTTCTGGAGTTTGGACGCTTCCATCCCCACCTCTAGGCTGTCCCAGAGCTATGCTTAGTGCTTTTCCTTTCTGGCCAGAGGCAGAGAAAGGAGATTAGACGCAGTTAATAACGATGACACAACTTTTAAACGTAATCACTGCGGCTATTTGATGATGATGAAGACTGGGGTTGTAGCTGTGAAAGTGACGCTGTGGCTTCGTATATAAAAAGTTTATCATTTAAACATACCCACTGAACCGTTCACAGATGAAATGATGTGATCTCTTGATTTGCCTCGAGATAATCCCATGTTAAACGTAGTGGCATTGGAGACTTGATATATCTACTGAAGAATGCAAATGTGATACAAATGACAATCACTGATATGAGTGACGGCCCTGTGAGACTTTGCCTTACTATTCTCGTGCCTTTTGTGTACACTGCATGGTTTCCATAGCCTGCTTTTCTTTTGTCCAAAAAGGTGAATGGTTGAAAACCTGGATGGTCATACAGGTAACACAAATGAGGAAAATTAGCAGAGCACAGGCTATGGCAAACTGAGAACGCATTTCTCTGCCCCAGAGGGAACTGCCCATCCTCGGCTCCAGCTCAGCTGCTGGGCATGAAGGTGGAGTCCACAGCATGGCTGATTTTCCAGATTGCCAAGAATGCTCAGGAAATCAGGTACTTAGATGAAATCTTCTGTTTTTCATTTAGTTTTTGCTGCGATTGTTTGGTATTTTTGTTGTTGTTGCTTGTTTGTTTGTTTGTCTTATGAGACAGGGTCTCACTATGCAGTTCAGGCTGGCCTTGAACTCAATATGTAACTCAAGATGTCTTCAAACTCACAGTGATTCTCCTGCCTCAGCCTCCTGAGTGCTGGGGTGACTGGCATGTGCCACCACACTCAGCTTGAAACCTTTCATTCTTTAAACCTGAGGAATCCATTCAAACATGTTTTACTAAAAAGTGTGATCATTCAAAATAGATCCAGGAACTGGATACAAAATGCTGCTGCCAATATGAAACCTCTACCTGAGAATTTTAGGCAATTTGCCAACCGCTGTAGCAGCAGAATGTAACCGCAAGCAATTCTAAAGTCACAGAACGTCATCACCCTGCCCAGTTTGTCCTCACTGTGAGCCTCATTCTTATTTTGTTCTCCATCTTACCTGTGGGTTTCGATAACTTTATGCTTCATTCTTATTACCTAATCACCGTCCCAAGTCCATGACCACGAGTCAAGACATCGAACGTGTCTAAGAGAGAAGCCTCCTAACAACAGGTCAGGCCCAGACACCGGCTGGTTTGGACTTGCTTTCTGGGAAGTTTGCTTCTCCTCTTGGTGATAAACAGGCAGCTCGAGAGCCTTAAGACACATCATGTCTCACCATGTAAAGAAAAAGGCTGAGAAGCCAGGGCATCCTAGAAAAGGAAAAAGGAATTTCATAGAGGTCTAACCTCTTTTAGTAAAGAAACTTTCCCCCTGAAATCCGCAGTTCAATCTAATCCTTTTGGTATTATCAAAGCATATGCAGTGCGATCCATTCCAGTTTCATTCCATTAGATTCAGAGTTCATCAGCAGATTATGCTCTTGAATGCTCATCAATCTCACCAGACTGACTCTTAACACAAAAGGCATGGTAAAATATAAAGCTACTTTATTAATACACGTAACTATAGGGGCTGGGGATTTAGCTCAGTGGCATAAGCACCTGCCGTGCAAGCAGGCGGTCGTGAGTTCAATCCTTGGTACCAATAAAAAGGAAAAAAAAAAAAAAAAACAAAAAAAAAATACACGTAACTATGGAAAGGCTTTCATTTTTTCTTAGTATTAATTTGCTATTTTCTAGAGGATTTCTGACTTTTATCTAAATTTTCAATTGGATTAGTGTGAAGCTATACAATATTTTCCTGCAAAAGTTTTCTATGTAACTATACAAATGCCCTACTTTCAATGCTGGTATTTTCTTGTATAATTTTTCACTCTGTGTTTTTTGTTTTGTTTGGTTGTTTTGTTTTTTCTTGAGATAGGGCCTCACTAGGTAGTTTAGGCAGGCCTTGAACTCACTATGTAGTCAAAGCTGGCTTGGATATGACATGGAGCTGCTGTATACCCAGTGTAGGGGAGACTGAGGCAGGAAAGTCACTGTGACATTGAGGCTGTTTGGGCTACAAAGAAAGTTCAAGGCCAGCTTGAACTACGCAGGGAAATCAAGCCTCAGACACACAAAATAAATACATAAATAAGTAGATACAGCAGTATCATCCCTGTGGATAGTGTGAACTAATGAATTTATGAAGTCTGTGAAGAAAATTCTCTTCATCCGGCTTTAGAAATAAAGAATTAGTTTTGCAAACTGAATCATCCCTAATCATCAAGGACTGCAGAGAAAAATCTACATGCTTTCCAAGTTCACAGGACTCGAACAGCTGCCACTTCTGAGCTCTGAGGGAAGGAAGAATGAAAAGGAGAGTGAACACAGAGGTGAGTGGGCTGTCCCTCTCTGCTCAGGTATTGTTTAGAGCCCCCTGCTGACTTCACAGGAGTATTGTAAGTGAGCCAGGGCAAGGGAGGGACAGACTCAGCTTCTCAGCTGGGGAAGCTGTGAGGATTGAGCCCTTTGCTTGTCAATAGGACAGACCGGCACAATGGCCTCTCTGTGTTTTGTGGGATTGAGTCCTGTGGTTCTCTAGAAGCAGCAGGACCTCTGCTCCACAGGTGCCCCGGCAGCCCATGTGCTCCCCAGCTAGGAGGACACCAATCAGGACTAGGAGCGCAGGACATGGCTGTGCCTCTGCCTCCTTCCCACTGACTGACCCAGGAGATACATTTGGGGTGCTGCTCTCAGATCCAGGGTTATTACCACAGAATGCTCAGCCTGGGTGAGGCCCAGCCTGTGGTGCACACGGTTTCTTCTAACCAGGGTCCTTCCTGGGCTCTCTTGGACCCAGTGGGGATCCTCAAATGACAGCATCCTGATGAGAAAGTCATAGGGCCACAGGGGACAGAGAATTAAGTATAATATAGATCATTAAAGACTTTCCATGTGTCATGATTTATGTCAGTGGCCCCCAGGCCTCATGAGTTTGCATTGTGCATTTATGATGGTTCATTGTCTACTACTTGGATTGATGGTGTCAGTTTTACACCCATCTGGGGGTGGAGCCAGGATGTAATGTAATGGCAGGGAGAAGGTGTGTCTTGCTCTTTTGCGGGTTTTCACCTTACTGTTTGCAGCTGCTATGAACTGTGTCCCTGCAATGCCAGCCTGCCTTGGAGCCAAATGAGTATGGACTAAAACCTCCAAAAACTGTAAGAAATAAACACACCTTCCATTCTCAAGAATGGGCTTCAGGTATTTTGTCTCAGCAACAAGTAAAATGTAAGTAAGACACTATGGCACTTAAAATGCTGATTTCCAAGGCCTCTTCATGGTGACTCAAGGGAGTGTCTTCATGATAAGAGACCTCATCATCACTCTGATGAAGTGACATTCCCAGGTCAACTGAGGTTTATATTCTATTCCACTCTCCCTAGAGTTGCCAGAAAAAGAAACCTACTGAAAACGCATTGTTTATTGGTAATATAAGTGCTGATTACTAAACCTCAACTTGACATAGGCAGCAACACACGGCCCAGACTTAGTGCCAAGAACAAAATCCATGTTCACTGTGGCCTCAGAGAAGGGGAACAGGTGAGCACTGCTGCGGGTCCTGGATGTTCCCCTGGTGCTGGACAGCAGGCTGGGCTTCCCTGAGTACTGCTTCCAGCTGAAGATTCCTATGCTTGGCCCTCCGATTCTTGAACCAATTCTGCATTCAGGGGACAAGAGGCCCTGGGTTAGTGCACAGAAGAGTCGCTGTCACAATGAAGGCTCCTCATGGAACCTCACACGCCTCGGCCATTTTATTTGCACAGCAGCAGCTCTGCTCTTGCTCCACCCGGGCACCCACAGCCCGGCCTCCTTCCCAAGACACAAAAGGGGAAGTGCTCTCCAGGAAGAGGGCCCCCACCACGCAGTGACCAGTGGAAGGAGTCACACAACTGCTCCCCTCTAAACCTCTGCTACCCATTCCTCTGCAGGGAGACCAAGGTCTGTGCCACCTATCTCTGTACTCCGAAATTCCTCCCAGAGGCCCAGTTCTGGACAATTTCAGAGGGCATAAGCATTTGTGAAGCTCCCACACTGCAACTGTAATGAGACAAAGGGCCTTCCCTCTCAGCCTCACATGGGCTTACTGACATCAACACACTGTACCCAGAAGCCAACAGCAAGAGGGCCGATGTGCAGAGGACTAACAGTGGTCGATGGAGACATCTGTATCTAAACAGAAACATACACAGCTTACTGCAGCAGGTGAGCTGACATCAGGTCTGTTTCTGGAGGCTCACTTCCTACCAGTCCTAGCACCTGGCATAGGAGAGGGGAGACCACGTGCCAGGTCTTGGGAACTTCATGCTTCAGAGATTGCACACACTGAGAAATAACTGCTTTATAACCTCACAACTTCATGCAGAATTTAGAAAAATTTAAAAACTCCTTGAAACCACAACATGAGTTCACACAGAAGTGCAGGCTACAGGACACAGCTCTACAAAGAAGTTAACTTAACTTAGTGTATATAATAAAATCCAGAATTGATGCAAAAAATGGTTCAAGAAACCATTTAAAGTTCATCATCCAGGCCTGGAGGCCTATGACTCTAATCCCAACCAGACAGGCTCAGGCAGGAGAACCACCACGAGTCTGAGGAGAGCTGGGCTTCTAATGAGCTCCGGTTCACTTTCAACTAGGTAGAGAGAGCCTGTCTCAACACAAAACAACAATGACAGAAAAAAAGCAACAACTAATGCCAGGGATATCCCTCCTCAGCAGAAGCACCTGCCTAGCAGGAGCAAGGTTCTGGGTTAAGTGCCCTGTACAAAATCATTTAAAAATTACCTTTATTCCTCTGCTTGTACCTTAATAATTGCCTCTGAGATTTGCTAATTTCAAAGCTTAGGTTCAACAATCCCACTGTTACCTGCAGAGTAACTAAAGTACATTTTATACTTGATGCCATGGTCTTGGATTGTGTGTTCTGCTCTACACAGAGGCTTTAGCAGGTCGAGGTGGTCACATCTTTACTCATCCTTCAGGAGGTCTTGAGCACAAAGGTGCAGCATCTCAGACCACAAGGAACACATGCTGGACAGTCCCATCTCTGAGCTTGGGCCCCTGCAAAAGCCCTTCTAGGTCACCCTTAAAAACCTCCACTTGCCATGGTTGCTGGAGACCTGGCAGTGCTGACACCCGGGCTCTGTGCTGGAGCAACTGTCCTCTGTGGCTGTCTGAGCACCGCTGTCTTGGCTGAATTTCTTCCCAAGGAGTCCTTCAACTACAGGAACTCCCAGTCACCGTGGGTGGGAATCAAGACGAAGGCCTGTGCCCCTCCTTGCTCTGGTCTGTGCATTTCTATCCCTTCCCTGGCTGGCCAAGGGTGCTTAACCAGGAAGCCCAATCTGCAGGATGAGGGCCTCCCTTCTGCACACTCCTCCTCAGACAGTCTGTCCTGGTTCTCTCCTCTCTCCCCTTTGGATGGGGCCATGTAGTTTCCATGGTCCACCTGTGACCCTCATGCTTTGTGTGCTTTCTGTGGAGAGCCCAGCGTGACACTTTCATGAGGAAGGAATGGCCTTCAGGATCTCCACACAAAAAGCATCCTGGCAGCCACACGGCAGAGACAGGGGAAATCGATGTGCAGCTGCCAGCCGGGAGAAGATGAGCAGCAGGCAGGTTTCCCCTTGCAGAAGACCAGCTAAGGTGCCAGGCATGGTGGCCCACGCCTATAATCCCAGTACCCAGAAGGCTCAGGCAGGGGAGTCCCTGTGACTGTGAGACCAATCAGGAACACAAAGTGAGCTCAGTGACAGCCTGAACTATCTAGGGAACCCCATCTCAACTCACACACAGGACACAGCCCCTTAGGAGCAGGCAGCACCAGAGCAGGAGAGCTGCACAGCCAGGCTCCACACACTGCCACCACATAGAGATGCTCTCCCTGCAGGCCTGCCCTCCCCTCTGCTTCTGCTTCCCCCTACCTCATCCCTGCAACACCACTGGCCTCCTGGGGTGCCTGCCTCTTTCACTGAGTTTGTAAAGTTCATCTGTCCAAAACCACTCCTGCTCCCCTGGCTGCCTCCCAGAAATACTCCCACTCGTCCTCTCACCACCCAGCTCCCCACAGCCCTGCAGCATCCCTGGGCCAGTTCTGATGCAAGGTTTCATTTCCCCTGGGGCTTCTCTTGCACTTCCCATATAAAAATATTCTGTTTTGGACGCTTGTTGAAATTACTTGTGGCTCTGTGCCTTGTGTTATAAGCAACCGTGTTGCGCATGTTTGACACTGACAAGAATGAAAAGAGGGGGAAGAGAAGAATCAAAAGTATATAAAGATAAGATTCTTGGATTTGGAGTATGAGAAAACTTAATTTCCATTCTGTCCTTCTCCTAGAGGCTCTGGCTTCGTTTGGAAGCTATGATTGTTGTGGGTTCAGGTGGACCAGTCATGCTGCCAGGGCCTGAATGCAACTTCATGACTACTTTGTGTCCCTTGTTTGTGAAACCCTGTGAAACTCTTGTTTGAGGGAGACCGCAGTATGCTTTCAAGTGGGAACTCTTTCAGTCATACAGTGTAAAATATTGGCATGTCAGTTTGGGAAACACAGGAAGTCTCCTCTTTAAATTTTGTATTTCAGTAGACAGAAGTCATTGAGGTACTACTGAAAATAAAATATAGACCATTGAACTCACAGCTCTACTCCGGAGCTCTAACCTTGCCCATAGTTCTGGAATGATGGGCAAGAATGTCTGTGACACACGCGGGAGGCTGAGTCAGAAGGATCAGTGCAAGTTTTGGACCAGCCTGGCTTGCAAAGTAAGATTGAGACCAGCCTCAAAGCATAGCAGACCCTGTCTCAAAAAGGCAAATGCACACACACACACACACACACACACACACACACACTCTAACAAGATTGAGTGTGGAACACTGAGGTGGCTGAGACCGGTGGATCTCTGCAAGTTCCAGAGCAGCCTAGGCTACAAAGTAAGATTGAGACCACCCTCAACTGCATAGCAAGACCCTGTCATAAAAACGCAAACAAACACACAGGAGTGTGACACTGATTAAGAAAAATATAAGATTCCAAATTGTAAGTGAATGTCGATGGGACAACGAGCCTGCTTCCTAAAGGGTTAATGCAGAACAAAGACAGAGTTGTCTTTTGCTTGTGTTTTATCTATGGCCAGAAGATTGGGTTTGCAAGGATATGGGGGACATAAGACCTGGTAGAGAAAACACACTTGGGCTTTAGGAACACGGTGAAAATGGCTGAACCCCTCTAGACCTGGAAGCACACACATGGGAACACTGAGTGCTTTCCAGGGAGGTTGGTTGTTTTCTTACAGATGATGTGACCCAACTGTGGGCTTGAGTGAGAGGTCAGAGACTGCAGCCCCTTCCAGCTGAGCCCTGTGTGGGATGGACGGGGGAGGGGAGAAAGGGCTGAGGAGCTGAACACGGCTGGTGCATACAGCCTAAGGCAGATGGTCCAAGGCCCAGGGAAAGGCACGGTCACTAAGAGATTGAATTTTTCTGAAGGGATCCTCTGTTTTCCATCCCAAGCCACCACACTGTTTGAGACTTACATACCCTCACCTATCCAAAACAAGAGAAGCCTGGAAAAATAACATAAGTGTGCCATCGCAGCACTCAGGATGCTGAGGCAGGAGGATCTCTGTGAGCCACAGGTCAGCCAAGTCCACAGAGTGAAATAAAGGCCCAGCTACTACATAGCAAAAGCCAGTCCCCCCAAAAGAAAACAAAATGACAGCATACTGGCTGTTATTCAAAACGCCCTAGAGTGCAGAAAGATGACAGTGTCATCTTCATGTAAGCCACGAGTCTCCCAAAAGAAAAAGGTTTCTGCTTGCAAAAGCAGGATGAAATGATGAACCTCTTTCCCAGGAATTGCTGCAAGATCCATGAACGTTTATCTCACTGGCCAAATAATAACGATCTTGTGTGAATTACACAAAGGAAATTGAGGGTGAGAGTGCTAAGAAAAAGTTACTGGATAGGGAAAGATTCCCTTTCCTGGGGAGAACCCTACTGCTCTGGCTACGTGGAAGGGAACATGGGAAGAATTTCAGTGAACACTGAAATAAAGGTAATTCTTCCCTGAAGTAAGTACTATCCTTAAGATGAGGATTAAGGAGAAGGTGTCAGTGGCATCTGATTCTGGATGGTGTCCCCTCAAATTATGTAATACTAGATCAAGTATGGGGTTACAAGGCACAAAAGAAAGTTTAAACACTACTATTCACAATGGAGAAGACTAGGAATGGGGGGGGGTAGTTCAATGGCAGAGGGCTTGCCCAGAATGTATGATGCCCTGAGTTTGATCTCAACCAACACCCCTGCAAACACATCAAGGTCACAAGAGGGGTAATTTCATCATGGCTGCCTGGTTCTCGTGGGACATTCAGAGCCGGTCACCAGAAAGCTCCTGGGCTCCAAAGCTGAGGGGTGCAGTCACGGGTACCAAGATCCACACACAGACACTCCTGCTTTAAGGACTGAGTTCTGTTCCAGTCACCAGTATGTTCACGGAATTGGTTTCCAAATGAGGAGTTGAGTTCAGGATGTGTGTTCCAATATTCAGTACAGGGAAAAGCTCAAAAGAAAATCCAACTCGATAACTTTGAGCTCTGGAACCTAGGTGTGGTGCTGCAGCATATAATAGAACATAAAACTATGGTACCACACTGTACGGTACACTCAGCAAAAACTACATCCCCGTATAAACAAGGTGTGCTGCACAGAAGAGACACTGAGGCTCTATGCAGAAGAAGTACAACCATGGACAAAAGGCACCCGGAAGTCAGAGCAGCCATTGCACAGGGAGGTCATTAAATGGGGAAGAGCCACAGAGCAAGGCAAAGTGAAGTGCAAACCACCAGACCAATTCCCCCATCAGAGGCTTTGAGAAAGCAAACTGCATCTTCCCTGGTACTCTGCACTGTTCCCACCGCCGGGCCAGTGAACCAGGCATCTTGGGAGAGGATCTAACCCCATGGGGGAAGGCATCCAGCCCAAAAGAACCATCGAGTGCCCACCTGTCTTAAATCTTAGCTCACTGGGAGACTGGATCACGGATCAAGTTAGTCACCCACAGGGGTACCTGAGAAACTGAAAGCCAGAGAATCATTCAGAGACTGTTGATTGACTTAGGACCAACAGGCCTTTGAGAACAAAAAGGAAAGGCCTCACAGAACACACAGCCACTCGCAGAGGGCACCTGCAGTCACCACTGTACCTTGTGTGTGGCCCTGCACTCACTGTCCCTTAGGACTGCGCTTTTCACACTTCTTGACCTTTAATGTAAAACTCCTTGCAGGACACTCACACCGCCAAAGATTAACTCAAAGCAAATGTTCATCTCAGAACACCTTAATGCTTTAGCACAGTGGTACTCAGTGTTCTGTGCCTACACCTCTGCTGATTTTGTTTCTACACTTGTAGTCCAAATCAGAGGATGAGAACTCCTGCAGCCAACAGTTGATTCCAAAGTCTGCTTTCCCCAGACCTGTGCTCATGGAGCTGCAATCTTATTCTGGCTTTCAGTGGCTCTGGTGAAATGACCTGCTATCAACTTGAAGGCACCAGGAAGTGGAGATCCGCAACAGGGCTCACAAACAACAAGGACAAGACGAGGAGAGGTTCTCAGCATCTAAGCCAGGTTGATGATTTGGCCACAGGCCTGGGGATGGGAAAGGTTCAGCAGCCTCTCTGGCCTCTATAGGATTGAGTCCTGACTTTGCTAAGATCCAGCAGGACTTCTGCTCCACAACTGCCCCTGGGACCCTAGGTGCTCCCCAGACAGGAGGACACTGAGCAGTCTTGGGTACAAAGCAGATGCTGTGCTTCTGCCACCTTGCCACTCACCCAGGACTCCTCTCTTGGAGAGCTACTGTCACAGACCTGTGTTGCCACTGAACTCCTTAGTGTGGATGAGACCCAGTCTGCCGTGCACATGGTGTCCTCTCACCAGGGACCAGGCCGGCCTCTCTTGCACACAGGGGAGGTTCCCAAATGACACCACACTCTTGAGGAAGCAATGGTGCATTTTCCAGGAACAGAGAAATAAGTAATAAATATTGGTCATTCATAACTCACCATAGCAAGTAGAAGACTGATTTCCAAGGCCTCTTGAGGTTAACTCAAGAAGATATTTCATCACAGGAGACCTCATCATCATTCTGTTGGAATGACCTTAGCTCTGCACATTTTATCCAGCTGTAACAAACCCCATAAAGAACAGGAAAACATAAATGCTAAGAATTCACAACTTTATTGCAAACACCAGTGCTATGAACAGTATTATGGAATAGAGAAACAGATTTGTGAACAACAACAAAAGAATTCCAAGCACAATCTGCTTCTTCAAACAGGACAGCATCCTAGAGCAGCTCTTACTCTTCCTCAGTGACAGCGTGGTCCTGGGAATCAGGGGGTGAGCTCCCGAGCAGAGCTTCCCTCACAGCTTTCCGGTATTTGGCTCTCCGATTGTTAAACCAAACCTGAGGGCAGAGGGGAAAACTGATAGGGTTAGTACACAGGAATCAGTGTCATAAAGAAACAAACACATCACATACCTTCCTATGCTAGTGACACAGAGGACTGAGGGTGGACATCAGAGGGGGACCACAGGCCCAGTCTACACAGGGCCTTGAGCTCCATCTGAAGCTCTGGACAATAAAAATAACTGTAGAAACATAATCACACCTCTTCTCCACATACTTAGTGAGCACCACCTCCATGCCCTGCTCAGGAACAGGGTAGAACGTCTGCCCTGTTCTCCCCAGCTCACTTTTCCTGAATGGTTTCTTCCAGCTGTGGGACACAGGCCCCAATGAAAAGTGGCTCCAGTGATGGGTAGAACTCCAGGGCTCCTAAGAGATAAAGCAACTTAGCAACTTGACTGCTGACCTGACACTGGCCAGCTGGCTCCTGCTCAGAAGGAGGAGCTCTACCACGTGTGGGGCTTTAGCGTGTCACCCTGAGATCTGTAGGTAAAGTCCTAAGCAGGGAGACAGCTCCCGGTTTGACAATCCCACCTTAGTGAGAATGAAAGTACCGCAGGATGGAATATGTGGGCCTTTTTGAAAGAGGCTTCACTCAAGGAAATGTCAGGACCCTCCATCCCATGTAGCCCTTTGACGGCTAAAGGCAGTCAGTGGGACAGGGAGCCTGGACAGTGCTTTGAATTGTAGCCTGTCATATAGGACAAGTTGACAACCCATCATTCCAAGTGAACTAAAACTCTCAAGTGCTTGGCATCCAAGGTTTTGAAGGAAGAAAATCGTCATCGAAACCAGAATTCTGTTTTCTCTCTGCAGTCTGCCACACCCCTAAGACAAGTCAGCTCACAGCATTTCATCAGCTCTTCCAAGTCCTGGATCAGCCTGCCTGGCACCCACAGTCCCACTGCCCCACCTGGGCAAGCACGGCCCGGCCCTGGTCCCAAGACACAAAAGTGAAAGGGCTTCCAGGAAAAGGAGTCCCCAGCAGCGATGAGGAGCAGAAGGGGCCACAGCACTGCTCCTTTCTAAACCTCTGCTACACAGTCCTCTGCAGCCAGACCAAGAACTGTGCCCTATGTCACTGTGCTCTGCGGCCCTCTTGGACTCCTGGTTCTGCACGATTCACAAAGACTTAAACATTTGTGAAGCTGCCGTACTGCACATGTTAATGACACAAATGGCCTTCTTTCCCTGCCTCACACCTGCTTCCCCACAAGGATACACCTCTCAAGAAGCCCAGGACAGCAGGGCTGGTGTGCACGGCAGGTAAAGTGTCCCCTGGTGGCTTCTGCATCTACACAGCAGCATGCACAGTGCAGTGTCACGGGTGAGCTGACATCAGGTCTTCATCCAGAGCCTCACTTGCTACCAGTGTATCACTATGCACAGGAGAGGGGGACCATGCGTGAGGTTGTTGGGAACTTCAGGCGGCAGAAATGTCACACACTGAGCACATTCCCCTCCTTCGCTAGTTTGCTGCAGCCCCTGTTCCCTCAGGACTCCAGTCAGAGAGGCCCACAGCAGGGTGGGGAGAAAGCCCCTCCCACCGGGATCCTCTGTGGGATTTGCTGGGGAGCCTGAGAAAATGCTCCCCACCCGCTCCCTGCATCTTCCAGCTGAGACAGCCTGTGTGGACCAGGCCTTTGCATTGGGATGTCAGTGCTTAGTGTCCCACTGTGCTGGGCTGGTTTCCTGGAGCCTCCTCAACACATGCTCAGCCCATTTCCTGATTGATCTCTGTCATCCACACTGCAACAGCGCTGCTGATGAGCTCATCCTTACTTTCTCACACACACCCTCTTGTTTATCTGTATCTCCTGGGCTCTTCTGTCTCACATAGGTTTCCTGTGCCCCAGGACCTTCACCTATTCTGCTCAGCACTGTGTCAAGGAGAGCGAGCTCCTTGAAATTATGTCTGGTTTCAATCAACCCTGAAATGAGGACCCTGCCACCTATTGTTCTACAAAACCCATTCCCTGAATCATTGCACCATAAAAGAAAATCCAATCCACTTCATGTTAAAATTATTTTCAAACGAGTTTCACTTTCGAATTTAACTGTGAATTTTAAGGCGTCTTTTGACTGCTTGAATTCTTCTCTATCCATTTCATCTTTCTTCAGTTATCCAAACTTTGTACCATAGCACTGTTTTTCCTTATGGCATTCTTGACATGATTTCTAAACCTACAGTCCTAGCCACTACTCAGTCATCCTCTATTTGACGAAGGTTTTCACATGGAAATTGCGCTGTAGGCAGAGAAGGGTAAATTGTGACTTTCTCCTCTCTTTTACCTTATCAGAACTTACAAAGAAAAGAAAACCAGGCAACTAAGCTTTCACACTACCTTCCTTCAACACCTTCAGCTCAACTAGACATCTGATACTTGCCTAGAGATCATTTTCTGTGAGCGTTCAGTCTCTCTTCCCAGCATTAATCAATGCTAGCTTTAGAGAAAGAGCTCAGTGGTAGAGCCCTAGGCACTGACATGTGACGTCCTGGATTCTACGTCCAGCACCAAAAAGAAAATCAAAGGGCATAAAGACGAAACCATCAAATGGTTCTTACCACACTCATGCTTACCTATGTTGTTAGGCTTCAGTTTCAAATAGTTGACTACAATGGAACCCTCCGTTAACCTTGCCTCCCTCTGGGCCTATTTGGATACTTTCAAGGTCATACTGAGCCCCAACACGACTGCATGCAGAAATGCACATTAAAGCACACTAGTCCTGAGTGAGGACAATATTGCTTAGTGAATTCAGGCATACAGACGTTCCCCATTTAACACGTGAGGTCTATGCATTTGATTAGGTTGTGAAATGAATAGTTTGCTAAGTGGGGTATTTAATATTGTATGTACACTGCAATATTCAGAGCAAAGGAATATGCGACCTGAGGCCTTTGTTTTTCTGTTCATAATTTTACATGCAGTAAGGGATAACAGAACATCTAAACACAATGCCGCACAGGACGATCAGCAAATATTACTGTCTGCTATATAAAAGGTGTACTGCACAAGAGGAAAACACTGAAACACTGTAAGGAAAATGTAGGAAACTATACCAGAACCTGACAGGACATAACACCAAGTACGGTGCCCCAGGCCTAAATCCAGTCATTAAACAGGTAGGCCGTTAAATAAGGAGTATCTGCACATTTGTCCGTGTATTAAGGATATGCCTGATTACACCACTCTGTTTTCTGTGCCCAGATATATTCACTCTTCACACAGGATAAGAGAGGCATGTTGGTATTTTGTTTTTGCTTTACAAAAGCATGTTCCCTCTGGTAATGGGAATTCTGGAACTACAAGCCCACGTCTACTCATTTGATTTTCTCTCTAGGAGTCCTCCTAAGTCAAAATCTTGCTTGCACAGTAAGATACAACAAGAAATGACACCAGCTTCACAGCAGCCAGGAAAAGCCATGTCCTGAAACACGATGGAGACTGGCTGCCCTGCCAATGGGCTATTTTTGGACTTACTGACCTTCACTCTGGATTCAGGCACACGCAGGATGCTTGCAAGCTCCATTCTGTGGAGACAAAACCACAAATGTTCCACGTTCAGTGATCTGGATGAGGCAGGCAGTGTTCTGCATGACTGGAGTATCATACAGGCACTGTGTGGTGGGCTGCACACTGTAATCACCCTCCCAGTGCACCAAGAACATTTTTCTCTTTCCCCGAGGAAAAGCCTCTCATCAGCAATGCTTTCTCCGGTCATAATACTTAACGCTACCAAGTTAGGGATATTTTAATGCATTATATTGAGAAAATAAAACTGAAAGCAAAAATCTATGATAAAAAAGAGTAGATATTTTTATGTTATGGAAAATTATAAATAAAAGTTCAAAAAACTTATAGACTAACAATAGTTAAAAAATTGGGTATTATTATCTTCAAATTAGTTTCACAGAGTAAAACACATTGGCAAAAATAATTCTCCAAATGACACTGGCACAACACTTTCATTCTGTGAACTAATACAAACTCCTCGTAGAACTGTCTTGTATTGTTTTCTTCCTCTTCCTGCCTTTCTCCCTCCCATACCCTAGTTCCTCTCTCCTTGTGAGGAGCAAGCCTATAGCACAAAAGTATCTATTCTACCAACTCAGTCGGTGAAGAAATTTGATTTACAATAGAAGCCATGCAGTCAAGAAATGCAAAGCCAAGCCTGGTGGTGCATGCCTGTAATCCCAGCACTTGGGATGCTGAGGCATGAGGATATTTGCAAGTTCAAGATCAGCCTGGGTTACAAAGTGAGGCCAAGATCACCGTGAACTACATGGCAAGACCCTGTCTTAAAAGTGACAAAAAGAAGAAGAAGCAGGAGGAGGAGGAGGTGGAAGAGGACAAGGAGGAAGTTACAAAAAAGTTGACTGTGTGGACGATAACCATTTCTGTGAGTTAGCAGATCAAGACATTGAAAAGAAATCCACAAGAGGGAGAAAATATTTGCAAAACACACTTCATACAGAGATGTAGAAACATCCCCCAAAGTCAATAACTAAAACACACTCACCAGGATTGGGCATTAGCAAGGGCTCAGTGAGCCATTTCTCCACAATAGGCTAGAGGAAGGACAAGGAAGCAGGAGAAATCACTCTCCAAATGACTAGCCCATAATGTGTATCCCAACCACAGGGATGTCCACACCCCATCATGTGAACCACTAACAAAGGCTGGAAAAACCTAAGTGTGCTGAGTTCAGGGAGAAACTGGAACCCTCAGCCATTGTGAAAAGATATATCAGCTCCCACAGCATCTCTGGAAAATGGTGTGATGAGGTCTAAATGCAGAAATACACAATTCTATGATTCAATGATTCCAATTCTGAGCATGTCTCCAAAACACTGAAATCTGGATGTTCACAGTTCTTTGTCAGACAAGTTCACAAAATCAACTATTCACAAAATCAACTTCAATCCAAAGAAATGAGCAACAAGGTGGTTTATATGCAGGGGAATATTTCTTGCCATTTAAAAGGAATGGCCATCACATGCTGAAGCAAGGCTGCACAGTAGGGTTAAATGAACTGAAACAAGCAGGCACAAAAGCACTAACAGGCTGTGGTTGCACTTAGATCCAGTTTCTGAGAACTCAAACTTACAGTCCAAAAATCTACAATCATGATTGTTAGGAACTGAGGGGATGGGGGCAATGGGAGGCGTTTCAGGGGGATAGTTTGCTTTTGTAAGGTGACCAACGTTCTGCAGATCTATTTCACAGCAATGTGAGCATAGCTGACCCTGCTGACAACTAAACCATGACATGAAAATACCCAGCACTGCTGATGTCTATGCTTCACAGTGGTTCTCACAGCAAAGTCCTAGTGTGTGCGTCTCATACCACAAAATGCAAACAAAACAAAGTGGAGTCTCCACCAACCAGTTTCCAACCTGGAGTCACAACAATACTGTAAGAAGGGTCTGAACTTGGTTCACAAGGCGACATCCCACTAAAGCTCAAACACAGGCAGGAGAAGAGCCCAGGTGCTCTCAGCTCAAGAGCAGAAAGAGGGCAGCAGGAGAGAAAGAAAGTCACCTGGAACAGAGCCCATTCCCCCTAAAGCCTGGGTGCACCCCCAAGACATCAGCTCACCTCCTGAGGCCATCTGGGTACTGCGTGTCTTGGAAAACAGTTTCCAGCTCCTGCACCTGCCCGTCTGTGAAGCTAAACTGCCTTCGTCGCCGCCTTGGTCGGCCCCTCTTTCGACCCCCAGCATCCGCAGGACGCTGCGCAGCCAGCTGCAGTTGCTCGGGCTCAGCTTCACCCTGATCCGTGTCGTGTTTGGTGTCACTTCCCTGGCTCATGTGGACCTTTTGGGTCAGAATGTGGCCATCTTCATCGTCGTCATCCAGCTGGCCCTTGAGGGGGTCATCCGCTGCAAAGTCGGCAGCTCCTGCACTGCAGGCAGCCCCCTCGGCTGCTGCGGGAACCTCTGGTGCAGGATCCACTTCGACTTCCATTTTCAAGTACTCTGGGCTGAGGGAGCGGGTAACACCGTCTTGGTATTCCTCTTCCATGGCCGCCATTCCCAGAGAGTCACGAGGCCTCCTACTCCGCAACCGCGTTTAAAGGCAGAGTCTCTTGGCAACAGCGTCACGGCAAAGGGGTGGAGCCTGAGTTGCAATTGGTTACAGGAATGTTGCCCCCCACCTGGAGGGTTCAGTCTGCATGAGCTCTCGTGATGTCTGCCCAAGGCTGTCTAGTTACCACCCCGCCTCAATGCTTCCCATCATAGTGTAGCAAAATCTGAAGGGTGTGGCCAGCAAAGGGGCCCAGAGATGGAACAAAAGTACTGTTATTGGACATGTGCACAAGAAGCATGCAGCTAGCTGCTGAGCTAGCTCATTGCACTGGATGCATCCCAGAGGCATATGAGGAAGGGACTGGCTGACCCTGAGGTTGCAATTGGTTACAGGAATGTTGCACCCCACCTGGAGGGTTCAGTCTGCACGAGCTCTCGTGATGTCTGCTAAAGGCTGTCTGGTTACCACCTCGCCTCAATGCTTCGGATCACAGTGTAGCAAAAACAGAAGGGGTGGGGCCAGCAAAGGGGCCAGAGATGGAAAAACAAGTACTGTTATTGGACGTGTGCACAAGAAGCATGCAGCTAATCCCAGAGCTAGCTCAGTGCACTGGATGCCTCCCAGAGGCATGTGAGGAAGGAACTGGGTGGCCCTGTAAGCTGATTAGGAAGTGAAGGGGAGGGGCTGAGAACTCACACTGACAGCACATCTCTTCTGGGAATGCTGGGAGACTGCACCTACCACTCACTCCTTGCTGCCTGTGAGTATCTTAGCATCCTGAAAACTTCTCAGTATCTTACTCTAAGTATCTGCATAGAACTATATCATCCCTGTGGATACTACGAACTAATGAATTTATGAAGTTTACCAATGAATTTCTCTTCATCCTACTTTAGAAATAAAATGATCAGTGCTGTAAAGGGAACCATCCCTAAACGTCAAGGGCTTCAGAAAAAAATCTAAATGCCTTCCAAAGTCATGTGACTTGAACAGCTGCCACTCCTGAGTTCTGAGTGAAAGAAGAATGGAAAGGAGAGTGAACACAGAGGTGAGTGGTAAGTCCCTCTCTGCTCAGGGATTGTTTAGTGCCCCCTGCTGACCTCACAGGAGTGTTACAACTGAGCCAGGGCAAGGGAAGGACAGAGCTGGGGAAGCTGGGAGGATTGGGCCCCTGGCCCAGGGATGGGAAACAAAAGTGCAGTGGCCTCTCTGGCTTCTGAAGGATTGAGTTCTGTGGTTCTCCACAAGCATCAGGACCTGTGCTCCACAGCCATCCCTGGTACCCCAAGTGATCCCCAACATAGAGGACACCAAGTAGGGCTGGGAGTGTATACAGGACATGGCCATGCATGTGCCTCCTTCCCAATAACCCCAGACATGCCCTTGGGGAGCTGCTCTCAGAGTTCGGGGTTGCCATTGAACTCCAGCCTGGGTGAGACCCAGCCCTGCCTGTACATGGTGTCTTCTCACCAGGGACCTGCCCCGGCCTGTTTGCACACAGTGGAGGGCCCTAAATGACAATACACTGCTGAGGAAGCTATGGTCAGGATTCAGCGACAGGGAATTAAATATAAAATACGAGTCATAGCCAGGCGTGGTGGCTCACGCCTGTAATCCCAGCACTCATGAGGCTGAGGCAGGAGGATCTTTGCGAGTTCGAGACCAGCCGGAACTGCACAGTGAGACCCTGTCTCAAAAAGACAAAAATATACAAGTCATTAAATACTTATGGCACTTAGAATACTGCTATCCTAGGCCTCTTGATGGTGACACAAGGGAGTGCTTTCATGAAAAGAGACTTCATCATCACTTTGAAATGACATTCCCAGGTCAACTGACATTTATATTCCGCTATCCCCAGAGTTGCCAGAAAAAGAAACCTACTGAAATTTCAATACTTTATTTACAACATAAGTGCTGAGAACAAAACCTCAAATTGGCTCAGGCACCAACACACGGCCCAGACTCAGTGCCAAGAACAAAATCATGTGCACCGTGGCCTCACAGAAGGGGAGCAGGCAAGCCCTAGTGCTGGTCCTGGACGTCCCCTTGGTGCTGGACAGCAGGTGGGGCATCGCTGAGCATGGCTTCACTCTGAAGTTTCCTATGCTTGGCCCTTGGATTCTGGAACCAACTCTGCACTCAGGGGAAAATAGGCCCTGGGTTAGTGCACAGAAGAGTCGCTGTCACAATGAAGGCCCCTCATGGAACCTCACACGCCTCTGCCATTTTATTTGCACAGCAGCAGCTCTGCTCTTGCTCCACCCGGGCACCCACAGCCCGGCCTCCTTCCCAAGACACAAAAGGGGAAGTGCTCTCCAGGAAGAGGGCGCCCACCATGCA
Organism: Cavia porcellus; assembly: GCF_034190915.1. NCBI lineage: Eukaryota > Metazoa > Chordata > Mammalia > Rodentia > Caviidae > Cavia > Cavia porcellus. The sequence continues at coordinate 81,026,708 of NW_026947486.1, forward strand.
GTGACCAGTGGAAGGAGTCACACAACTGCTCCCTCTAAACCTCTGCTACCCATTCCTCTGCAGGGAGACCAAGATCTGTGTCACATAACTCTGGGCTCTAGATTCCCTCGTGGATGCCCAGTTTTTGAGAATTCCCAAGAACTTAACTGTTATGGAAGCTCCCACAATGAAAACTCTAATGATACAAAGGGCCTTCTCTCCTAGCCTCACATGGGCTTACTGACATCAACACATTCTATCCAGAAGCCCACAGCAGCAGAGCTGATGTGGAGAGGACCAAAAGTGTCCACTGGTGACATCTGCATCTTAACAGCGGCATACACTGTGCACTATCGCAGGTGAGCTGACCTCAGGTCAGTTTCTGGAGCCTGGCTTCCTACCAGTTTCTATCACTGTCCACAGGAAAGCGGAGACCATGTGCCAGGTTCTTGGGAACTTCATGCTGCAGAGATTGGACACACTGAGAAATAAACCTTGCATCTTCATGAGCACTTTTGAATACATTCAAGGTCATACTAACTCCAAAGATGAGTGTGCACAGAAATATACCTTAGGAGGATACAGCTTTACAAATTGGTGAACTTATCTTAGTGGATATATATAAAGTGTGCTAGTCTCTAAATTATGGATTTATGTAATTATAGCTCTCTGTATTATATACACATATATAAAAGTAAATTTTGTACCTAGAATAGGCGAAGCAGCTTGATATATTTTTTTGTCTTCCTTTATGAAACCTTATTCCCTGTGGTACTGAAAAAAAAACTATATGTCTATGTTTACTATTTGGTTTTGTACCTGTGAATGCTCTTAGGAAACAAACCTTGCTTGTCATGGTAAGAAAGGAAAACAAAGACACCAGATTCACAACACCAGGAAAAGCCATGTCCTGAAGCAGGATGGAGACTGCCTGCCCTGCCAAATGGCTTTTCTGGGATTTACTGACCTTCACTCTGGATTCAGGCAGGCTCAGCTCTCTTGCAAGCTCCAGTCTGTGGAGAGAAAATCAGAAATATACTGTATTCCGTGCGGAGGATTAAATATTCAGCATTCTGCATGAATGAAACATCATATATATACTCTGTACTGCTTTTAAAGTTTCACAACACACTTCAGTGTGACCCAAGTATACTTTTCTCCATCCCAAAATCAAAGATCACTCTTTACAAATGTGTTCACCTCCTCACCAATTATATGGTGGCACTGAGAATTCAGAGGTAATTTAGGGCATTATTTTGACAAATGAAAAGGAATGCAATCATCTAACTTGAAAAAATAGTGGAATTTTTAAATATAGGAAGCCTATAGAATGACACTCTCGTGTTATTGATCCAGAGTCCACAGAAATTTTATTTACAAACACAGACACTACTTCAGGGAATACAGCAAAAATAAAGTGGATCATGTCAAAGTTAAACATTTCTGTGAGTCAATGGACAAAGTCAAGACCCTGAAAAAGGATCAACTTTATGGGAAAAATAAGTATTTCTAAAAGAGGCCTGATAGAGACACAGAAACACCGCTTTCAAGTCAATAAGTGAAACACAACTGCAAGTTTTGGAAATCAGCAAGCACTCAGTGAGACATTTCACCAAAGAAGCTAGAGAGAGGAGCAGGAATCTGGAGGAAACAGGCTCCAAATGACTAGCCTCTAACGTACACCCCAACCACAGGGATGACCATCACCCCATCATCTGGACCACTAGGAAAGCCTGGGAAATGCCAAGAGTGCTGAGCTCAGGGAGAAACTGGAGCCTTGGTCCCTGTGAGAAGGAAGGTCAGCTTCTGCAAACTCTCTTGATAACTCTCTGTTGGGGCCTCAAAGCAGAAAGACAGAATCCTATGATCTACGAATTACATTTTTGAGGATGCCTCCAAAATACTGAAATCTGCATTTCCTAGCTATTTGCCAGGGAAGTTCACAACAGCAGTATTCACAAAAACAACCTCTCCACAGATGAATGAGAAACAAGGGTGTGTCCACACAAGGGAATATTGCTCAGCTTTGAAAAGGAAGGCACTTCTGGGTGCATGTGGCAGCAGGGATGAACTGTGACGATTCATGAAATGAAATATCCAGGCACAAAAACACTAGCATACATAATAAAATTCAAATGAAACAGAATAAAACCATTCCAACTAATGAATTAAAACATTATATGGCTTCAAAGCAATGTAATGGGGAATCATGATTACCATAACCTTTTACGTACTCTTACCATTTCTTACACTAGTGAGACTATATGGTATTTATACATGTGAGGTTGATTTATTTTGCTTATGAGTATGCTCTCAAGTTGTGTCCATTTATTTATAAATATCTTAATGTCATCCTTCTTTATAGCTGAGTAGTACTCCACTGTATAAAAATACCACAACTTTTTCATCCATTCCTCTGTTGATGGATACTTAGGTTATTTCCAAGATCTGGCTATTACAAATTGTGCTGCTATAAACATGGGTGAATATCTATCACTGTGGTATGATGCTTTCAGTTCTTCTGGGAATATGCCTAGAAGTGGAATAGCTGGGTCATCTCCAGACTGACCTTCACAGTGGTTGCACCAGTCTACATTCCCAACAACAGTGCAGAAGAGTTCCTTTTTCCCCACAGCCTCTCCAGCATTTCTTGTTAGTAGTTTTCTTGATCCTGGTCATTGTTTCTGTAGTAAAACGGAATCTCAATGTGGTTTTAATTTACATTTTGCTAATGACTAATGATGGTGAGCATTTTTTCATGTACTTATCTGCCATTTGTATTTCTTCATCTGAGAACTGTGTATTCATCTCAGATGCCCATTTCTGGATTGGGTCTTTGAACGTTGGTGGTCTGATTTTTAAAAATTCTTTATATGTTTTAGACAGAAATCAGCTGTTTTGAGGGACAGTTCACCAAGATTTTTTTCCCAGTTTGTTTGTTTTCTTTTTACTATGCTAGATGTTTCTTTTGACAGGCAGAAACTCTTTAATAAGACATGATCCCAGTTATTGATTCTGGAAAGTATTTCCTGTGTGGTTTGATTCCTCAGCAGAAGGTGACCTGGGCTCAGGCCTACAGGAGAGAGATTCCGTTGCAGCACAGCTGGCCAAACTGCTTGGGAAAGGGACCTGTCCAGAGGCACAAGCTCTGCTGTACTTTGTAGGAAAAAGTAGGCTGATGTGATTGACACCTGGCCCTCCAGGTCGGGTAACCAATAATACTGCCCTGGTGTGTAAGCAGCAATGAAGGACTTGTGAAAGGCAGGGTGCTATGATACTTGCAGTGATCCCAGCCTCAAAGCTTTATCCACTGCCAGGAGCTCAGCGAGCCAATCATCAGCTAGGTGTTTCTAGCCAGGATTTAGTGTGCAGTTGCCCATGTAAGAAACCCCGAGTGCTGAGAAAGAACGAGCACTGCAGAGAATAAGCAAACAACACTCCATCCCAGATTGCAATCCTAGAGCTCTGCTCAGAGCTCCAGAAATCCTCCCAGTTCACAGCCTCTGGAGGCACCAGTGGCTCCCGCAGGCTGCACTGGGCCCCACCTGTGCACTTCTGGCTGCAGGACCTACACACAGACTCAGGGCTTGTGTGTGCTGGGCACCTGCTGAGCATCTGGATGAGTTCACACCACTCTCTACCTCCTGCTCCAGTCTCCTGCACTCTGTGTCTCTGGAAATATCCAGCAGATCTGCCATGGGAAAATAAAACATTTTTACAGCAAACAGTCAGGTTTCAGGACAGCTTAAACCTGCTGTAGTTCTTCTCCCTGCAAGAAGACTTTTGTACATGCTCTGAGAGGCGTTAACATGCTGAATGCTCAAAACAAATTTTAACATATGGATGCTATTCATTTTTTCAATACGTGAAAAATGACCTAAGGTCTTGCAGTCAGCTACTTCCCCACACTTTCTGATTTTCCCTGTGTGACAGCGCTGCACTCCATTGCTGAGCCTGGCCCTCCACTTGCAATCTTCCCTCCCTCCTCAGGACGCCATAGAGCAAGGACTACAGGAATAGGCCACTGTCAGGCTACAGACCAAGGGAACCACATCCTCATACACAAGTATCAGACTGGAAATCACGAATGGTTACTGTCCAAAGTGTACATAGAAAGCTTTTGCAAGAGTAAAATGCCTCTTTTGCAAAGGGAACTGCGAGTTGTTCACCCTCAGAGGAACCTCCACACTGTCCCTCCTGACAGACTCCCTGGGCTTCCCTCAGTGAGTGAAGCTTCTAAGGTGCAGGGAGCCTGTGTATTTGGGAGGCACTGTCAGCTCCACCTCCATAGACATTCCCAGGGCAGGCGGAGAGGCTGCCAGCTGCACCCTTGCTGGGACACTGAAAATCCCCTCCCTGTCATGTTTCACTTTGCTGTTCTGTTTTCTTCTTTCTTTCCTTACTCCTTCCTTCCTTTTTTCCCTGTCTCATTTCCGTTTTCATTTTTTTCCATTTAGATCTTGTGCTGTTATTTTTAGTCACCTGGGTGGGAGCAGTGTGGAGTCTGAAGTGCTGTCTGACTGTCCTTGTACCACTGCATTGTGGATGAGTGCTGTCTCTCTTCTGTAGTCAAAGATACTTGATCTCTGACCAAGACAGTGAGACTGGTGTTGATTCCACCTAGACTTCTTCTCAGTTAGTTCCAGGCCTCCTTCATTGCCCTTAATTAAATATAAGCTCCCTGGACATCAGCAGGCCAGAGCTAATGTGCCCCTGGGAGTGAATGTGTGACAAGGGCGCCATTACTGTGGACCTTGAGGACTGCATCTGAGCTGCAGAGAGACATTCTCAGGAATCACTCCAGGACACTAGCATCGAATCTCGCAAGCAATTATGTCCTTAGAAGCCTTTCCTGCCCAAAGGGGAGCAAAGGTTGGTGGCCTGTAAGATTGTGTTACTGTTGACCATCCCCAACCCCACTGCAGAGCCTTCTGTCCATGAGGTCAGTGGTTTGCTCCACTCGGGACAGAGTTTCCCTTCCTCATTGATTTCCTCTCTCCCTGCACAGTGTTAGAAGGTCCAGCTGTAGCCCTAAATACGTGCTGAGAATAAAGTGCCATGTCTTCACTTCAACAGAAACAGGGAGGAGCACAGTGCAGTGAGAACTCATGCATGGGATGAGCAGTGAGCAGGGTTTACATTTTGCCAGTGGAGTCTTTGGCTCTAATGCAGAGCAGGTTGACTAGATCAAGGGGATCAGGTTTTGTTCACAGCTGCTCTCAGCAGGCACAGAGCCACAAATCCCCTGGGTTGTTTCAGGGAGCTGAGCAGGCTCTTTTTCAGCCACCCTCGGGGAGCCCGGGGCCAGCAGCAGCTTGGGGTGAGCTCAGTGAAATCTGAAGCCCTTGCTCTGTTCAGACAGTGCAGTGTGCAGGAAGGGGCAAGGGACACTCTCCTAGCCTTCCCACAAGAGATTCTGTGGTCAGTGTGAGTTCTCGCCTCCTCCACTCCACTTCCTCAACAGCTTGTAGACCAGCCCTCTCTCTTCCTCAATTGTCTCTGAGATGTCATAGCACAGAAAGTTAGCTGAGGGCACTGCCGACCCCATTTTGTGCATGCTCGGTAACAATGACTTTGTACTTGGTGTTGGGCTCCACTTCTTGCCTCCCCCCCCCCCCGTCCCAGCCCCTGCTGCAGCCCCAGCTTCAGCCCCAGTTTTGCTATTTTGTAACCTACTTGCATAGCAACTGGCTGGAAATGGACAGCCAATAGCAGCCTTCAGGGAGGATCTAGGGGACTTGAGCTTGCCCATTTGGGTATCGGACCTGTGTAAGAATTTGCAAGACCAGGCGCCATCTTTTTGGCGCCACGCTGTTTCCAAGAGACTTTGAGGTTGTGCTCACTTCTATGAGAGAGCAGGCTTCCTGTCCTTTGGTGCCTTGCAGCCATGGAGGAGGAGCACCACCACTTTGACCCGCGCTACCTTCCACTGCAGTACTGGATGGAGGAAATCAGTGCCTGGCTTATAGTAAATGCCACCTCAGCGCCTCGTAGCAGCCACTGCATTAAAGAAGCTCTTGACATCGTGGTGGCCTACAACAACCACAGGGGCCACGTGGACCACAGTCAACGAGTCCACATGAGCCAGAGAGGAGACAATGACGGCCACGGGCCTGGAGAGGAGCAGCAGCCTGAGCAACTGCCGCTGGCCGAGCACGGTCCTTCGGAAGCCAGGCGTCCCCAGCAGAGGCGGCCCCGGCGGTCCCGCATCTGCTTCAAGCAGCGGGAGGTGAAAGAACTGGAAAGCCTGTTCCAATTCACTCAGTACCCGGATGTGTTTGCAAGGTGAGCTGCTGCCTAGGCGAGTCCCCGGGATTTAGGGGGGATGGGCTCTTTCCTGCTGCCTTTCTGTCTCTCTCACAGCCGCCTTGTCCTCTTGACCTGAGAGCACTTGGGCTCTTGTCTGTCTTTGGGCAGGGGATGGATGGCACCTCAAGGAGACCACGGTCAGGATTTTACTGCGGTCTGGGGAATCCAGTCTGCTAACCGCTTGGGGGCTACTACTTTGCTTTGTTTGTGTTTTGTGTCTATGATATACACACACTAGGACTTTGCTAGAAGAACCTCTTTGAGGTAAGGACATCAGCAGTGTTCAGTTTCTTCACGTTGCTCTGCAACCCATCTCCAGAAACCTTTGCATCTGGGCAAAGTCAAGCCATCTGCTTAAAACATCTCTCATTTCCCTCATCCCCCTGCTCCTCACAATCAACGTTGTTATATAATTGTACTCTGTGAGAGTGCATTCTCTATGAACGGGATCTAAGTGCAATTGCAGGCTGCTAGTGTGTTTGTGCCTGGATATTTCACTTCACGAATCCTCGTGGTGCATCCTTGCAGCCGCTTGCATCTGAAGTGCCTTCCTTTTCAAAGCTGAGAAGTACTCCCTTGCATGGACACACACACTTGTTTCTCATTCATCTGTGGGGAGGTTGCCTTTGTGAATAGTGCTGTTGTGAACTTCCTTGTCTAATAGCTGGGAAAGCCAGAGTTCAGTGTTTTAGTTGGCATCCTCAAAAATGCAATCTGTGAGCCCTAAGATTCTGTTTCTGCTTTGAGGCTGCAGCAGAGAGTTATCAAGACAGTTTGCAGAAGCTAGCACTCCTTCTAGCAGTTACTAAGGCTCTGGTTTTTCCCTTAGCAGAGTACACTTGTCATTTCCCAGGTTTCCTAGTGGTCCAGATGATGGGGCAATGGAACTCCCCTTGGTTAGGATGTGCGTTAGAAACCAGTCATTTGGAGCCTGTTTCTTCCTGGCTGCTGCTCCTCTCTCTAGCTTCTTTGAGAAATGTCTCACTGAGTCCTTGCTGATGCCCAATCCTGGAAGGTGTGTTTTGCTTTTTGACGTCAGAGAAGTATTTTTGTGTCCCTACCAGGCCTTTTTTAGAAATAGTTACTTTTCCCATAGGGTTGCTACTTTTTCAGTGTCTTGACTATTTCTGTTGATTCACAGAAATATTTATCTTTGACATGATCCACTTAATTTTTGCTGTATTCCCTGAAGTAGTGTCTGTGTCTGTAAATAAAATTTATGTGGACTCTGGATCAATAGCATGGTAATGGCATTCTATAGGCTTCCTGTATTTACCATTTCTACTATATGTTAAATTTATATGGTTGCATTTCTTTTCATTTCTCAAAATAGTACAGTACATTAGCTCTGAATTGCTAGTGCCACCTTATAATTGGTGAGGAGGTAAACACATTTGTAAAGAGTGATCTTTGATTTTCAGATGGAGAAAAGTATACTTGGGTCACTGTGAGGTGTGTTGCCAAACTTAAAAAGCAGTGCAGAGTGTATATATGATGCTTCGTTCACACAGAATGCTGAATCTTTAATCCTCCACAAGGAATACAGTATATTTGTGATTTTCTCTCCACAGACTGGAGCTTGCAAGAGAGCTGAGCCTGCCTGAATCCAGAGTGAAGGTTAGTCAATCCCAGAAAAGCCATTTGGCAGGGCCATCCATTTCTATCCTGCTTCAGGACATGGCTTTACCTGGATGTTGTGAATCTTGTGTCTTTCTTGTACTGTGATGAACAAGGTTTGGTCTTAGGAGCATTCACAGGTAGAAAAGAGTGTAGTACAGCTAGGCATATAATTCTTTGTCGTTACCAGAGAGGACAAGGTTTCATAAAAGGAAAGAAAATATCAAGCTGCTTCCCCTATTCTAGATGCAAATTAATTTTATATATGTATATATAATACAGAGAACTATAATTATATGAATCTATAATTAAGGGACTAGCACACTTTATACATATCCACTAAGTAAAGTTCACTTCTTTGTAGAGCTGTACCTGTAGGGTACACTTCTGTGTGTACTCATGTTGAGGTTTTGAGGCTTTTTTAAAGTATTCAAAATTATGCATAAAGATGCAATGTTAAAAAGGGCTTATTTCTCAGTGTGTGCAATCTCTGCAGCATCAAATTCCCAAGACCTGGCAGGTGGTCTCCTGTTGGGAGCCGCAGCCCCGAGCCCGGTCGCCTTACTTGGCGGACGTGAGGCCTGTAGGAAAGAGCAAAGCCTGAGCTAGATTAAGATGGCGCTTATCTCCTGCTTGGTAAACAACCCGCCCTGTAAGATCTCCTGCTTCCTGCTTGGTAAACAACCCGCCCTGTAAGATCTCCTGCTTCCTGCTTGGTAAACAACCCGCCCTGTAAGATCTCCTGCTTCCTGCTTGGTAAACAACCCGCCCTGTAAGATCTCCTGCTTCACAACCCGCCCTGTAAGATAGTCTGCCTAGCAACAACTGATGTTAGCCAATCAGCCCGCATCGCGCGCTTTGAACTGGTTGGCCACTGTAACCCTATAAAAGTGAGTGCCTCTCCCGCCAAGAAAAGAAGAAGAAGCAAAAGAAGCAGAAGAAGCACGCAAGGAGCCGCGGAGAGCGGACCGGTAGAGGCTTCAGGACAGACTGTAGGGAGAAGCACGCAAGGAGCCGCGGGGAGCGGACCAACAGAGGCTTCGGCCGGGAGGATTCCCGGGGCAGGCTGTACGGAGAAGGAAAATAAAAGAAAAGGTTGTCCACTGCCAGACTTTGTTGTGTGTCCTTCCTGCCGGCCGGGAGTGACACCGACAGTCTCCTGTCTTCTATGCCAGGTGCTAGGACTGGTAGGAAGCCAGGCTCCAGAAACAGACCTGATGTCAGCTCACCTCGCCAGTGCGCTCTATAAACTGCTGTTTATATGCAGATAACACCAGTGACCACTGTTAGTTCTCTCCACATCAGCCCTTCTGCTGTGGCTTCTAGGTACAGTGAGTTGGTGTCAGTAAGCCCACGTGAGGCGGGAAAGAAGGCTCTTTGTGTCATTACTCTTTGCATTGTGGGAGTTCACAAATGGTTAAGTCCTTGGGAATCCTCGAGAATTGTACATTTGCAAGGGATTCCATAACCCAGAGTTATGTGACACAGATCTTGGTCTCCCTGCAGAGGAATGGGTAGCAGAGGTTTAGAGGGGAGCAGTTGTGTGACTCCTTGCACTGGTCACTGCATGGTGGGGGCCCTCTTCCTGGAGAGCACTTCCCCTTTTGTGTCTTGGGAAGGAGGCCGGGCTGTGGGTGCCCGGGTGGAGCAACAAGAGCAGAGCTGCTGCTGTGCAAATAAAATGGCAGAGGCGTGTGAGGTTCCATGAGGAGTCTTCATTGTGACAGCGACTCTTCTGTGCACTAACCCAGTCCCTCTTGTCCCCTGAATGCAGAATTGGTTCAAGAATCGGAGGGCCAAGCATAGGAAACTTCAATGGGAAGCAATGCTCAGCGATGCCCCACCTGCTGTCCAGCAACAGGGGGACGTCCAGGACCAACAGCAGCGCTCGCCTGTTCCCCTTCTCTGAGGCCACAGTGCATGTGGGTTTTGCTGTTGGCACTAAGTCTGGGCTGTGTGTTGGTGCCCGTGTCAATTTGAGGTTTTGTTCTCAGAACTTACGTTGTCAATAAAGTAATGAAGTTTCAGTAGGTTTCTTTTTTGGCAACTCTCGGGCTAGTGGAATAAAAACATCAGATGACATGAGAACGTCTTTTCAACAAGTGATGATGAGGTCTCTAGAGTCTCCATCAAGAGGCCTTGGAAATCAACATTCTAAGGGCCATAGAAATTTTTTAATGATCCGTGTTTTATACTTAATTGTCTGTCCCCTGAAGCCAGACCATGGCTTCTTCAGCAGTGTGCTGTGATATTGGGATGTGCACTGTGGCCAGATGGGCTGAGGCAGGTCGCTGGTCAGAAGACACCATATACAACAAGGCTGGCTCATACTCAGGCTGCAGAGTTCAGTGGCAACCCTGCAGTCTGAGAGCAGCTCCTCAAGGGCATCTGTGGAGTCAGTGGAAAGGAGGTGCAGGCACAGCCATGTCCTATGCTCCCTGTGCTACTCAGGGTCCTCCTGGCTGGGAGCACTTCGGAAACCAGGGACTCTTGTGGAGCAGACGTCCTGCTGCTTCTAGGGAACCACAGGTCTGAATCCTCCAGAGGCCAGAGAGGCCGCTGCAACTTTCTGTCCCATCCACAGGCCAAGGGCTCAATCCTCACAGCTTCCCAGCTGAGAAACAGCCTCTGACCTTCCCTAGCCCTGGCTCAGTTGCAATGGTCCTGTGAGTTCAGCAGGGGGCGCGAAAGCATACCTGAGCAGAGAAGGGACTTCCCCCGCATCACTGTGTTCACTCTCCTTTTCAGTCTTTCTTCACTCAGAGCTCAGCAGTGGCAGCTGTTCGAGTCCCGTGACCTTGGAAAGCATATAGATTTTTCTCTGCAGTCCTTGACGATTAGGGATGATTCAGTTTGCAGAACTAATTATTTCTAAAGCCGGATTAAGAGAATTTCCTTAACAGACTTCATGAATTCATACTATCCATAGGAATGATACTGCTGTATCCATTTATTTATGTATTTATTTTGTGTGTTTGAGGCTTGATTTCCCTGCATAATTCAAGCTGGCTTTGAATTCACCTTGCAGCCCAAATGGCCTCAGTATCACGGTGACCTTCCTGCCTCAGTCTCTCCTGTACCGGATATACAGATGTGCTCCATATCATATGCAATTATACCTTGAGATGGAGCAACATGATACCTTTACTTCTAAAATTGTATTCACGATCCAGTAATAGGAACGTCCGTGTTTGATGTCCGTATCTGTGTGTTTAGTTTGCACATGTATCTGAGAATCTTTTGCCACAAAGCTCACCTTGCCATTAATCCTCCTCAGTGTGCCCCTCCTTGTGTTGAACTCAGTCTAATCACTCTTGCTGCTTTCTGAAGCATTTCTGACAGTGGACCCTGGTGTCTGGCGTTGTGCATTTGTGGCCACCTGGAGGACTTGAATGCATTCAAACGCCTTCTTGACATGGAGGGCAGGGCAGGAGCCCCGTGGTGATAGATGCGGTGACTGACGTGGAAGAGGACAAATTATAGGTTCATTCTTAAAGGGAATTGCTGCATATATTGGATCAACAAGGGGTAAACCAAGAATCTGATAATGTCTACAACCTGAGACAGAAAGACACACTTTCAAAATGCTCAAAGTCGTCCCTTCTCTTCAAGCACGCTTAGCCTTTGTTTGTTGGCAGTATCTATTTTAGAGCAAAATCTGGTTTTTAAAAAGGCAAACATTCACCACATCTGGGGGGTCCTTCTTTCTATCATGTATCTGTCTATGTGTGTATGTATCTCTGTCCCTATGTTTTTTCTTCACATTTTAAACAGGACTTTCAAGCTTTTCTTTCTCCCTCCTGTGGAATCTTACAGAGGAGGCTGCCTGCACTGTAGGGTTAGGCTGAGGCACCGTGGTGTGGCTAGTGCAATGTCTCCAGAGCCCATCTCAGTGGCAGAATTGTCCAGCTGTTTCCAATCAGCCTGCTCCCATTTGTGCTTCAGGGTTTTGCTTTCACTCTAGAACATATTTCATGAGTCAGCAATCCAAACCCATATATCTCTGCAGGGACCGTCAGTTCCTCCAGAGCCCCAGTGGGCCAGAGAGCCTAAAGGGAAGCGAGTGTAGACAGCAGAGGGCTGAAGTGGGAGGGAAAGTCTGGCAGGCAGAGAGGAAGGGGTGGAGGAGGGAGGCCGTGCATGGCCCACATTAAAGGAGACAAAGCAAGTGAAGACGGGGTTGAAGATGGTCGGAGGAGGAAGGAGAGGCACAGCTAGTGAGAAGGGAGAGATCCTAGAGTGGCCAGTTCAGGGGGATTTTGTGATGGCCAGAGAGGCCAATGATGATCATCCAAGTTATCATTGGGAAAATCCTGCCCCAAAGAAGGAGGCACACAGAGGTGGCAGAGCACAGTCAGGAGCGGGCCAAGAAGGGGGTGCAGTCAGCTGAGATGTTTCTATGTAGGGGAGAGGCTCACATAGAACAGAACTGGCTCACAATACCCAGGGAAACCATTTTATGGTGCAGAAATTTCCAGACACAGGGCTAGGAAGAGGCCCATGTGCCTACGATACACCTTTTAAATGAGGCCTGGGACTCCAGCCTAGCTTCAGAGGATGTGCTAGAAATCATAGTGGTGAGGTCCAGTCTGCTGCTCAAGTCTGTCTGGAGCAATGCTTCTGGCCTCTGGTGCATCAGTGGATCCCAAATCCCTGGGTGAGAAGGGAGGAGCAGGATTCACATGTGTGTGCTGGGGATCCTGGGTGAGAGATCCTGCAGTCTCCTGATGAATCTGATATTGTTCAAGTGACAGCACCAAAAACTGGTGAAGAGAAAAGATTTCCACTGACTTGGTGCCACACACACTGGGAGGATGAGGCAGTGCAATGTCTCCAGATGTGGAGTTTGAAGACAAACTGGACCTGCAAGTTTGAAGACACCCTGGGCAATTTAGCGATTTGGCCACATGCTGTCTCAAAATTAAAAATTAAATGTGGGCTGGGGACATAGCTCACTGTGAATGTTTATGTTCAATATCATGTTCTCTATATACATATACATATACATATACATATACATATACATATCCGTGTGTGTGTGTGTGCGTGTATGTGTGTGTAACTGTTTAGAAATGGCAAGGAAGACTTTATTCAAGGGCAGCCCACCAAATTAGACAGAGAGGATGTGAGCTCAGGGTTAGGGATGCACTGAAGTCAGAGCAGAGTCACAGCCCAGCTGTTCTTTGTGCCCAGCCACCCTGAACTTCCAGAGTCTGTGCAGCCTCAGAGGAGAGGGTACAATGGTTGCAGGGAGCAGAGCAATGGGGTTGTTCAGTGAGGCACAGCCTGAGCTCCCCTGCGTGCAGTCTGCCCAAGTGGGCACTGACATCTCAGGACCCAGGTGGGGCTCAGGGCATGGAAAACTGTTAAGGGAAACAAAGGTATTGGAGAATTCTGGATAACTCAAGCCAATAGGATCCTTGGACAAGCTGGAGCACCATGATCAGACATGCCTTGTGGATGGCAAAGGTCAAGTGCCCTGATCAGTTACTCAGAGGGATCAGGAATGCGTGTGGCTAAATGGACTGAGCTGCAGTTTTGCTACAATGAGACCATGCAGAAGCACACAGGTTCAGCTGCAAAAGAGCTCAGAAGCCTTTTAGTGTCTGGTCAAGGAGTGAATCTTTGTTATCACTGCGAATCTGAGATGTAGAAAGTGGAGTTTCTCACTTCCGTGAACTCTGCCTTGAAAAAAATGAACCCATTTTTACTGAAGATTGCAATTTTAAAAATTTTGTATGAGGTTCACATAGGGAACCTTGAAAGATTAACAGAGGAAAAACTTGAAGAGAAAATGTTTACCAGTTCTGTGTTTTTCGGTGTTCCTAAATGTAACAGCAGTTACAAAGGTGTAAGAACATATTTTTGGAGGTGTTCCAGTTTTGTAATTTGAGAGGATGGGAGGCTGAAGTAGGAAGATAGAAAGTTTGTGTGCTGCCTGTGCTGTGTACAGAATTTAAGTTCCTCCTGGAATACAGACTAAAGTCCTATCTCAAATATTAATAATAAAATTAAAATAGAGCTTTCAGTTTTGTAACGGGGAACTGGGAATCTTCTGCCTCCTAAACAGTATCACATTGCACTGTGCATGCCTTGCTCTGGCCCAGAGGGTACAGTAGTGTGGCACACTGCCCAGTAGTGTTAAAGGACCACTTCAACAGTGAAGCACACCCCCAGATCAGCCAATGGGTCATGCTGTTTGTTTTACACTTTTCAAGGCCACAGCATTCAAAGGATTCATACCAAAACAGTGCCTTGCCCATCAGGTCCCGCACTCTGTGTTTGATGGCATCACTTGGGGGAGGCCATCAGTCAGCTGAGTAACTCCTGCTGATGCCTGAAAGATTGCTGGAACACAGCCTGTCCAGAATTCAGGATGAGAGCTGGTGCAGCTTCAGTTGCCTAACAATGAATCCAGGAATGTCCTTGGTCACTCAGCCCACACTGCTACCCGGGTGATATCACAGTTACTGAAGCCCTCCTCCGCATGATCCATGCTGCTCCACATGCTAATCACACAAGAGGCCATCACATTCCCTAGGCTTTGCAGTCCCTGTTCCCATTGCTGATATCACCAGCTACCAGGGACACTCCTGAGCTAACAGAGTGTGCACTGAGTGTCAGCACCATGGCCTTGTCTGCGTGGGCAGTGCTCCTTGGAGAGCCCTCAGTCTTTCCCAAGATAGAGTCCTCTGGCCAACACCCTTGTCTTCCCAGGCTGTGCTGCTGCTGGAACTAATCATAGGATCAGTGGGAGCATTTTCGGGGGGGGGGCAGTGTGGTGCTCCAAGTATGTTAGACCTGCACAGCTATAGGAGCTAATTTCAGTGAGCCCAGTGTTATTCCCAGATGCAGTCTGCACCATTTCAGGTGTTATCAGGGTGACAGTTTAGCTGGAAAAGCTGGGGCTTCTCTACCCTTCCACTTAATTGTGTCTGCCTTCAGGCAGGCTGGGATTGGTGCTGTCAACTGCTGAACTGGCTCAGGGTCAGCACATCTGGAGATGTCAGCTTTTGAGTGTTTCCAGTCATCTAGTAGCCACACACGTGTCATACTCAAGACATTTTGAGATGGAGAATGCATGGGGTATTTCGAGATGGAGGTACTTAGGACAAGACACTGAGAAGGTTTCAGGATGCTAAGATACTCACAGGCAGCATGGAGTGAGTGCTGGGTGCAGTCTCCCAGCATTGCCAGAAGAGATGTGGTGTCAGTGTGAGTTCTCACCCCTCCCCTCCACTTCCAAATCAGCTTGCACCACCACCCAGTCCCTTCCTCAATTGTCTCTGGGATGCATCCTGCTCACTCAGCTACCTCAGGTGCTTGTTGCAAGCTCATTCTGCAACGTGTCAAGAATCAATACTTGGTTTTCCTCCCTGTGCTCCTTTTCTGGCCACGCCCTTTCAGTTTTGCTACTCTACTACCCCACGCGTTGAGGCATAGCGGTAACTAGTCAGGCATTAGCAGACATCACGAGAGCTCGTGCAGACTGCAGCCCGCCAAATGTGATGTAACATCCCTGTAACCAATTGCACATTTAGGCTCCACCCCTTTTGCCATAATGCTGTTCCCAACATACACTGCGATTGAATCAGATTTCAGAGCAGGAGGCTTAGTGACCTCAGAGAATGGCGGCCATGGAAGAGAAGCCCCAAGACCATGGTGCCGGCTCCCTCAGCCCAGAGTTCTGGGAACTGGAAGTCAGCGCGGATCCGGCACCAGGTGTGTCCCCAGCAGCTGGGGGTGCACACTTCAGTGAAGGAGCTCCGGGCTTTGCGGCACACGACCCCCTCGAGGGCCACCTGGATGACGATGATGACGATAAGGAGGGTCATAGCCTGACCCAAGAGGTCCACGTGAGCCAGGGAGGTGACCCCAACCCCGACACGGATCACGATGAAGAGGAGCCCGAGCAACTGCAGCTGGCTGAGCAGGATCCTGCCGATACAGGGGGTGGTCGACGGCGGGGCCGAGCCAGGAGGGGAAGAATACCGTTTAGCTTCACAGTTGGGCAGGTGCAGGAACTGGAAGCTGTTTTCCAAGACACGCAGTACCCAGATATCCTCATGAGGTGAGCTGCTGCCTCGGGGTACACCCAGGCTTTAGGGGGAATGGGCTCTTTTCCAGCTGACTTTGTCTCTCTTCTACTGCCCTCTTTCTGCTCTTGACCTGAGCGCTCCTGTGGTCTTCATCTGTCTGTTTTGTGCTTCAGTTGGATGGTACCTTGTGTGGAGCAAGTTTAGAATTTTTTTTGGAATGTTGTTGTGAATCCAAGGTGGAAACTGGTTGGTGGAGACTCCACTTTGTTTTGTTTGCATTTTGTGGTATGAGAAGCACACACTAGGATTTTGCTGTGAGAACCACTGTGAAGCGTAGACATCAGCAGTGCTGGGTATTTTCATGTCATGATTTAGTTGTCACCAGGGTCAGCTATGTTCACCTTGTTGTGAAATAGGTTTCCAGAACATTTGCCGTCTTACAAAAGCAAACTATCCCCCTTCCTCTCAGTTCATAACAATCATGATTGTAGGTTTTTGGTCTGTGACATTGAGTTCTCAAGAAACAGAGTCGAAGTGCAACCATAGCCCATTGGGTTTTTTATGCCTGCTTGTTTCAGTTCATATATCCTATATCCCCCACTGCACAGCCACTGTTCAGCATGTGTCAGAAGTTCCTGTTAAATGCCAAATAATACTCCCTTGCTTATATACGACCTTGTTACTCATTTCATCTGGGGAAAGTTGTTTTTGTGAATAGTGGTGTTGTGGGCTTGCCTGACAAATAGCTGTCAACATGCAGATTTCAAAGTTTTGGAGACATCCTGAGAAATGGAATCTCTGAATCATAGGATTCCGTCTTTCTGCATTGAGGTCCCAACAGACAGCATGAGAGTTTGCAGGAGCTGACCTTCCTTCTCACAGTGATCGAGGCTCTGGTTTCTCACTGAGCTCAGCACACTTGTCGTTTCCCAGGCTTTGCTAATGGTCCAGATGATGGAGTGATGGCCATCCCTGTGGTTGGGGTGCGTGTTAGAGGCCAGTCATTTGGAGCCTGTTTCCAGCTCATCCCTCTAGCTTCTTTGGAGAAATGTCTCACCGAGTGCTTGCTGATGCCCAAACATGGAGGGTGTGTTTCGCTCATTGACTTGGAGGCTTGGTTCTGTGTCTCTCTATGAGGTGTGCTTTTCAAATATTTTCTCCCTCCCTGTGGATTTCTTTTCAATATCTTGATTGGATGGGTTGGCTCAAAGAAATGTTTATCTTCCACACAGAAAATTTTTTGTAAGTCTTCCTTCCTCCCTCTTCCTCCTTCTCCTTGTTCTTGTTCTTCTTCTTCTTCATGTTTTTTGAAGCAGGGTCTTTCTATGCAGTTCATGATGGTCCTGGGCTCACTTTGTAGCCCAGGCTGGTCTTGAACTTGCAAAGATCATCCTGCCTCAGCCTCCAGAAGTGTAAGATTACAGGCATGGTTCACTGTGCTCTGCTTTTCATTTATGCATTGCGTGGCTTATATTGTAAGTAAAATTTCCTCAGAGCCAGGGTTGGTAGAATAGGATGCTTTTGTGCTATAGGCTTGCTAATCACACAGAAAGAGGAACTAGGGAGGGGAAAGAGGAAAGGAACGAAGGGAAAAGAAAATAAACAAATTACTTATACTAGTAGTTTCCATTAGTTCACTGAATAAAGTGTGGTAATATCATTTGAAGAATTATTTTTGGCTATATTTTGTACTGTTTGAAACTGTTTAGATGACAATATGCAATATATTAACTGTTATTTTATTATTTTTTTGAAATTTAGTTAGTTTCCATAACATAAAAAATTGTAGTCTTTTCATCTGAGATTTCTGCTTTCAGTTTTATTTTCTCAATATACTGCATTAAAGTATCCCTTACAGGGAAACCTTTAAGTATTGTGAGGGGTGACAGCATTGCTGATGAGGGCCTTTTTCTCAGGGAAGCAGAAAAACATTCTTGGGGCACTGGGAGGGTGATTGCAGTGTGCAGCCCACCACACAGTGCGTGTGTGATATTCCAGTCGTGCAGAACACTGCCTGCCTCATCCAGATCACTGAACATGGAACATTTGTGGTTTTGTCTCCACAGAATGGAGCTGGCAAGTGCCCTGAATGTGCCTGAATCCAGAGTGAAGGTCAGTAAGTCCAAGAACAGCCCATTGGCAGGGCAGCCAGTCTCCATTGTGTCTCAGGACATGGCTTTTCCTGGACGCTGTGAAGCTGGTGTCATTTCTTTTCCTATCGTACTGTGCAAGCAAGATTTGAACTTAGGAGAACTCATAGAGAGATAATCAAATGAGTACATGTGGGCTTGTAGTTCCTTCCCATTACCAGAGGGAACATACTTTTGTAAAAGGAAAAACAGAACATCAAGCTGCCTCTCTTATCCTTGTGAGCAGTGAAATGTGTATCTGGGCACAGAAAATAGAACAGTGTAATCACAAACATCCTTAATACACGGACATGCGAGTAGATATTACTTATTTAATGGCCTACCTGATGAATGAATGGACTTAGGTCTGAGGCATGCTGCTTGGCCTTATGAACTTTATTTTTTGGTACAGTTTCCTATATTTTCTTTACAGACCTTCAGTATTTCCCTCTTGTACATTGCACCTTTTTCATAGCAGACAGTAATGTTTGCTGATCATACTGTGTGGTACTGTGTTTAGATGTTCTGTTATCTGCTACTGCATATAAAAGTTATGCACATAAAATCAAAGGCCTCAGGTCGCATATTCCTTTGCTCTGAATATTGCCGTGTACATATAATATCAAATTCCCCGCTTAGCAAACTTCATTTCACAACCCAATCAAATGCACAGGCTTCAGGTGATAAATGTATGTCTGGAATTCGCAAACCAATATTGTCCTCCCTGGAGGACTGGTGTGCTTTAGTGTGCATTTCTGCATGCAGTCGTGTTGGGTCTCAGTCTGACCTTGAAAGTATTCAAATGGGTGCAGGGAGAGCAAGGTTAAAGGTGGGTTCAGTTGTAGGAAACTATTTGAAAGTGAGGCTAAGAATGTAGGTAAACATGAGTATGTTAAGAATCGTTTGATGGCTGCATCTTTATCTCCTTCGATTTTCTTTTTGGTGCTGGGCGTAGAATCCAGGATGTGACATGTCACTCCCTAAGGCTCTACTCATTGAGTTCTTTATCTAAATATAACATTCATAAATATTGGTAAGAGACTAAAGGCACACAGAAAACCTTCTCTGAGCAAGTACCAGATGTCTAGTTGAGCTGAAAGTGTTGAAGGAAGTTAGTGTGAAGGTTAGTTGCCTGGTTTTCTTTTCTTTGTAAGTTTTGGTAAGGGCAGGAGAGAGGAGAAGCTCAATTTAAATTTCTCTGTGTACAATGCAATTCTTATGTGGCAATACTCCCCAAATGGATAGAATATGGTTGAGCAAGGTATAGCATTGTAGGCTTTAGAAACTGATGTAAAATGTGCCATAAGTAAAAACAATTCAATAGTGGGAAGTGTGGATAACTGAAGATGAAATGGATAGAGAAAAATGCAAGCAATCAAAAGATGCCTTAAAATTCATGATTAAATTCATAAATGAATCTTTCCTTAAAGTAGCTTTTAACATGAAGAGGTGTGGTTTTTCTTTTAGGGTGTAATGGTGAGCTACTGGGTTTTGTAGACCAACTGGTGTCATGGTCCTCCTTTCAAAGTTGGTTTGAACTGGACATAATTTCAAGGAGCTCACCTTCTTTGAGACAATGCAGAGCAAGTGAAGGGTAGGTCCTGGGGTCACAGGAAACCTATGTGAGATGGAAGAACACAGTAGCTACAGCATAAAATCTGGTGTGGGTGAGAAAATCAGGATGAGCTCATCAGCAGCGCTGTTGCAGAGTGCATGACAGAGAGCAGTGGGGAAATGGGCTGAGCATGTGGTGAGGGAGTTCCAGGAAAGCAGCCCAGCACAGCAGACCACTGAGCGCTGACATCCCAATGCACAGGCCTGGTCTACACAGGTTGTCTCAGCAGGGAGATGCAGGGAGGGGGTGGGGAGCATTTTCTCAGGCTGCCTGAGAAATCCTAACCCCACAGGATCCGAGGTGTGGAGGGGCTTTCTCCCCACCCTGGCTGTGGACCTCTCTAACTGGAGTCCTGAGGGAACAGGAGCTGCAGCAAACCAGTGAAGAAGGGCAAAGTGCTCAGTGTGTCCAATCTCTGCAGCATGCAGTTCCCAAGAACCTTGCAAGTGGTCTTCCCCTTGTCTGCAAGGTGATAGCACAGGTAGAAGCCAGGCTCCCGAAACAGACTTGATGTCAGCTCACCTGAGACAGTGCTCTGTGCACTCTGTAGAGGCCAACAGTGGACATTTTACGTAGTGTGCAAACCACCTCTGCTGCCCTGGGCTCCTAGAGAGGTGTGTTCATGTGGTAAAGCAGGGGTGAGTCAGGGAGAGATGGCCCTTTGTGTCACTATACCTTGCATTGTGCGAATTGTCCAGAAATGGGAGTCCGAGAGGGCACCAGAGCATGATGACATATGACACAGATACTGGTCTCGCTGCAGAGGACTGTGTAGCAGAGGTTTAGAGAGGAGCAGTGCTGTAGCCCCTTCTGCTCCTCACTCACTGCGGGGGTCCCCTCTTCTTGGAAGCACCTTCACTTTTGAGCCTTGGGAACCAGGGCTGGGCTGTGGTCGCCCAGCTGAGGCAGTGGGCCTTTGGGTGCTGGGCAGGTTGATCCAGGACCTGGAAGAGTTGATGAAATGCAGTGAGCTGACTTTGTTGTAGGGACATGGCAGGTTGGAGAGAGCAGAAAGGACATTGGTGATCTTGGTGATGGTCTTGCCCCTAATGCCTTGGAATGTAAGGATTTGGGTGTTTTAGGTCACTTGGAATGATGGGTTTTCAACTTGTCCTGCATGGCAGGCTACAAGTCACTGCACTGTCCAGGCTTCTTCTCCCACTGACTGCCTTTAGCTGTCAAGGGGCTACAGTGGGTGAAGGGTCCTCATCTTTTTTTGAATGGAGCCTTTTTCAAAAAGGCCAACATATTCCATCCTGCCGGTACTTTACGTCTCACTGAAGGCAAGATTTTCAAACTGGGAGCTCTCTGCCTGCCTAAGACTTTACCTACAGATCACTGGGTGACATGCCAGTGCCCCCACACTTGGTGGAGCTCCCTCTGATGAGGAGGGGCAGGAGTCAGCTGACCAGCCTCAGGTCAGCAGTCAGGATGCTATGTTGTTTCATCTGCTTAGGAGCCCTGGAGCTCACAACATGTCCTGGAGCAACTTTTCACCTGGGGCTGCATCCCACAGCCAGAGGAAAGCATTCAGGAGTAGTGAGCTGGGGAGGACAGGGGACACCTTCTAGGCCTGTCCCTGAGCAGGGCACACAGCTGGTGCACACTAAGGATGTGAAAGAAGAAGTATGATTATGTTTCTGCAGTTATTTTTATTTTGCTGCACTTCAGATAGAACTCAATATCCTGTGCACAGAGCCTGTGGTCCCCCTCTGATGTCCACCCTCAGTCCCCTAAGGTGTTCCAGTCTGAAGAAAGTAGCTTGCCTCCTGCAATCTTAAGTGTCAGTTGCATAGGAAGTCATACGTTTGATGTGTTTGTTCCTATGTGATAACAATTCCTGTGTACTAACCTTATCAGTTCTCCGATCTGCCCTCAGGTTTGGTTTAACAATCAGAGAGCCAAATACAGGAAAGCTCAGAGGGACGCACTACTTAGGAATGCACCACCCGATTCTCAGGACCACATTGTCATTGAGGAGGTGGAAGAGCTGCTCTAGGATACTGTCCTTTTTGAAGAAGCAGATTGTGTTTGGAGATTTTTGTTGCCAAAAATATTTGTCTGTTCTTTGGTTTCCTCCATAGCACTTGTGTTTGCAATAAATTTTTCAATTCTTAAGATTTGTATTTTCCTATTCTTTATGGAGTTTGTTACAGCTGGATTAAATGTGCTCAGCAAATTGCATTTCAACAGATGATGATGAGGTCTCCTGTGATGAAATGTCTTCTTGAGTCACCATTAAAAGGCCTTGGAAATCTGCCTGCTAAGTGCAATGGTGAGTTATAAAGTGACTCGTATTTTATACTTAATTGTTTGTTGTAGAAAGGGTGACAATAATTTTCCCAGCAGTGTGCTGACTTTTGGGGACCTCCATTGTGTACAAGAAAGGCCTGGACAGGTCCTTGGTCAGAGGATTCTGGGTCGACAGTGCTGGATCTCACCCATCCTAAGGAGTTCTGTGGCAACCCTGGACTCTGAGAGAATCTCCCCAAGAGGTGAATGCCAGTCAGGGGAAAGATTGCAGACACTCAGCAATGTTCTCTGTGCTCTCAATCCTGCTCGGTGTCCTGGCTGGGCAGCACATAGTGTACCAGGGAGGGCTGTGAAGCAGAGGTCCTGCTGCTTGTAGAGAACCACAGGACTGAACCTCATGGAGGCCAGAGAGGCCTCTGCACCTTTCTGTCCCATCCCTGGCCAAGGGCCCAATCCTCACAGCATCTTCAGCTGAGAAGCTGAGGCCCTGTGTTTCCCTTGCCCAAGCTCACCTGGAGCACTCCTGTGAGGCAGCAGGGGGTGCTAAACAACACCGGAGTGGAGAGGTCTTCCCCGTCATCTCTGTGTTCACTCTCCTTTTCAATCTTCACACAGTGCTGAAGAAGCATAGCTGTTGAAGTCTCACTATCTTAATGAACGTTTGATGACTTCTCTACTGTTCTCTTCATTGTTAAATTATTTAACTTCAGAACGTATCATTCATTTCTAAATAAAATTGAAGAGAATTTTTTAAGGGAGTTCATAATTTCATTAGGTGAATGGATGGGAGAGTGGATTCAGGAAGGTAATGTAATAAGATTGGGGGATAATTCATACTTTTAACAGCTAGAGCTGAGGAATGCAGCAGAGGTGGCGCACTCCTGCCATCCTGGCTACATGGGAGGCTGAGGCAGGGGATTGCAGGCTCAGGGCCAGCCTGGGGAACCTAGTGACACTGCACCACGATAAAAACAATGGAAGAAGCTGCTGGAACACAGCGGAACAGTAGAGCACTGGTGAGCAGGATGAGGCCCTGAGCTGGGTAAAGAGTACCACAAGGAAAGGCTACATGTCAGTTACATTTGCTCTTAGGAGAAGGAAAAAGATTGGAGATGGAAAGGGCTCCTAAAGATAAGGAAATCATTGGCTGTTCTCATGGGATGTTAGCTCCATACAGAGATGAGGAAATAAAATGTGGAAGGGGGGAAGGAGGGAAGGGAAAGGAAAAAATAATAAAACAGGATAAAATGGCAACAAAGCTGTGTGAATGGTAGAGAAGGAAGGAGTTGAAAGCAAGGAAGGAGACTGGGAAAAAAGAAATCAAAATCTATAGAGGAGAAAATTCCCTGTGACGAATATGATCACTGTGTATATCTAAATGTTACCAAGAAGAAAATGTCCCTGTTCCCCTTCTCTAAGGCACCTGTCCTTCTCCCCCTGTCCCTTTCCTCCTTGAGACCCGCACAAGCTTCTACTTATCCTTGAGGAGAGCTGCCAAATGTCCCAGAGACAAAGATCAATCGGGGGCCCCGCTGAACCCTCTGAGGGCTCGTGCTGTCCTGGACACTGGTGATGCCTTGGTGCTCCCTGCCGGGAAGTCAGAGACCAGAAGGCAGACAGGGAGAAGGAAGAGCCAGGTGGAAAAGGGAGGAGGAGGGAGGCCGGGCAGAGGGAAGCCCAGAGGGTGAGCAGGACGAATGAGGGACTGGGGGCAAAGCCCTGGCACTTTAGCAGTGCTGCTGAGTGTGCTCGTCCTGTGCACGGCCAGGTAATGCCTCCATTCCCGCCTTTCAGACGGATTCCCTACAAGTGTCCCTCACATGGGTGTGCAGGAATGTGTATGTGCCGCTGCTCACGCACACAGGTATGTAGACAGTGCCTTCATTATTCCTGTGATGTGGCATGTGCCATTTGTTGATAGATTATATATTGCTCATTTATGTTTCTGCTGTGTGCAGGGAGAAGTGAAAGCAGTTCAGGTCTATTTTCTTGGCTTTTTGCTCTTTGCTGTCAGGAACCCTCTGTTTATGAGGAATTTCCAAAGCTGTTCCCTCATCCCATTTTTCATTTATAAAGGCTGCGAAATCCAAACTCCTTTTCTAGACATGGAAAGGGAAAGAGAAGCAGCCCAACTTCAGAATACTTAGAACAAAGCTGTCCTATTTCTGAGGCAGGTTTAGTGGGGCAGCCCTGCCAATGACCTTCTCAGACACAGTGAACTTCATGTTAGTGTGAGGCCCAGTCAGTTGTGTCATGTGCAAATCTCCCCTTTTATTATGTTATTATTATTATTATTGTTTCTGTTTGATTTTTTGACAGAAGGTCTTACTATGTAACCCAGGCTGGCTTCGATCTGGAAGAGATCCTCCTGCTTCAGCCTCCTGAGTGCTGGGGTTACAGGAGTACATAACAGTGTGCGGCTCCATTGTTGCTTTTCAAATGCCTGACCGATATTAACTGATTTCCCGGAATATTATTCTGCAATAGCTAGATTCTGTCTTCCATTTTCAAGGCTTTTCCTTCCATATTTCACTAAAGGGGCATTTACAAGCAAGCATACCTCAGGAACAGCATCTTTGGCACTATTTTGAAAGTAACATTGTTTTGCATGAACCATCAAAGTGTACAGAAAGGCAGGACCAGACTACACACTTGCAGCCCCATGCTGTGCCTTGGTGTGGAAGCCTTGCAGGAAGCTCTGTCAAGGTGCAGGAGCAGGAGATGAAGGCAGAAAGTGTGGGGCTGCTGCCTGTACCCGGGCCGCCTGAGTGCATGGCCCAGCCTGGTCTCTGGGCTCTGGGTCAGGACCCCTGGGCCAGCATGGCCTGCTGCTGGGTCTGCTATTGCTTCCTATCTTTGCATGTTATTTTTTGTTCTCCCAATAGGATCACTAAGTTCTGAGGCAGTACTCCTAGTCTGCAAGAAAGAAAGGCAGGGAAACCAGAGCTCTAGAGAGCATGGTTCCCTGGCTGGCAGCGGAACCCAGAGGTCACAGACCTGAGGTAATGGGACCTGAGAGAAGCAGAGGCAGGAATACGGGGAGGTCCCAGGTACAAGGAGTCCTGGAGTCCATGGGGCACCATGGCTGTCCTGGCACTGACAGTGGAGTTCTTCATGGTCCATCTCCACTTCTAGGCTGTGCAGTGCAGAGGTGAACAGGTCATTTCTGCTGAGGCTCTGTGCCCTGTGTCCAGTACCAGAGTCTGTGTGTATTTGCAGATTCTGGCTGTGATCTGCAGGGACATGGAACTGGCTCTGATCCTCTCTGGGGCCTGTTCCAGGAGACAGCATGATTGTCCCTACCTAATGCATCAACAAGAATTCTAGGACTCCAGAATTTTTCTTCAGGATCCAGGTGCTTGGTATAGGACACACTGCCCACGGCCATGGCACTTCACAGTACTGATGGAGCTGAGCAGGAGTTGGCCTTCGTGCAGGCTGCAGAAGAGGTAATCTGTTGCAGCACAGCTGGCCACATGGCATGGGGTGGTGTACCATTCTAGAGCCAAGAGCTTTGCTGTACTTTGTAGGAAAAAGTAGGCCGATATGATTTAAACTTGCTTCTTCAGGTCCCATTACCAGTAATGCAGCCCTCTTGATTAAGCACCAACGAAAGCACTTGTGAAGAGGCAGGTGGCTGGACACTGGCAGGGATCCCAGCCTATAGCCCTGTACATTGCAGGAGGTGAGGGAGGGAAGTCATAGGCTGAGTGTGCCCAGCCAGCACTAACAGTGCCCAGATGCCTGTGCCAGAAATCACCAGTGTTTTTTGAGAAAGTACAAGCACTTGAGAGTGTGAGTAAGGTATCCCCCACCGCAGATAGCACACCTAGACCTCTGCTCAAAGCACCCAGAAATCCTGCCAGTGCAAGGCTCTGGAGGCACCAGTGGCTCCCGCAGGCTGCGCTGGGCCCCACCTGTGCACTTCTGGCTTCAGGGCCTCCACACAGGCTCAGGGCTTGTGTGTGCTGAGTGCCTGCTGTGTACCTGGTTGAGTTCCCATCATCCCCTGCCTCCTGCTCCAACCTTGTCCATTCTGTGTCTCTGAAAAATATCCACATGATCTGCCACGGAAAAATAAAGTTTTACAGCAAACAGTAGGGATTCACGAAAGCTTAAGGCAGCTGTAGTTCTCCCTGCAGGAAGACTTTTGTACATGCTATGAGAGGCGTTAATGTCCTGAATGCTCAAAAGAAGTTTTAACAGATGGAAGCATTTTTTTTTTTCATCAGGTGAAAAAGGACCCTGGGGTCTTGCACTCAGCTACTTCCCCAGACTGTCTGTTTTTCCCTGTGTGACAGGGCGGCACAACATTGCTGAGCCTGGTCCTCCACTTGCAATCTTCCCTCCTCAGGACCCCATAGAGCTAGGACTACAGGAATAGGCCACTGTCAGGCTACATACTGAGGGGAACTCATCCTCATACACAAGTATCAAACTGGAAAACATCAATCATTATTGTCAAAATGCACATAGAAAGCTTTAGCAAGAATAAAACGCTGCTTTTGAAAAAAGAAAATTGTGAGTTGCCAGTGATTTCCTTCACTCGGGACAGAGTTCTAATTCCTTGTTGATTTCCTCCCTCCTTGGTCGGTGTTAGAGGGTCCAGCTATAACCCCAAGTACTTGCTGAGAATGAACTCCTATATCTTCTCTACTACAGGAACAGGGAGGCCCACAGCGCAGTGAGAACTCCTGCATGGTATGAGCAGTGGGTAGGGTTTACATTTTGCCAGTGGAGTCTTTGTGGAGCAGGTAGACTTGCTCAGGGGGACCAAGTTCCGTTCACAGCTTATCTCAGCAGGCACAGAGCCATAAATTACCAGGGTTACCAGGATCCTAGAGTAGTTTAGAGCTTGTGCTTTCAAGCATATTATGTGAACTGGGTGCCAGAGGATCCTTGGGGTGAGAGCAGTGGAATCTGAAGTTCTTGTTCTGTGCAGACCACGCAGCATGCAGGAAGAGGCAAGTGATAGTCTCCCAGCCTTCCCACCAGAGATCCTGTGGGAAGTGTGAGTTCTCACTCCCTCCCCTCCACTTCCCTATCAGCTTGCAGACCAGCCTGCTGCCTTCCTCAAAGATCTATAAGATTTCGGAGCACAGTAAGTTAGCTGAGGGCACTGGAGACGCCATTTGGCGCATGCCCAGTATCAATTACTTTCTTCTACGTGGTGGGCTCCACTTCTCACCACTCCCGCACCCCCTGCTTCAGTTTTGCTATTATGTAACCCCCTTGCCCAGCAACTGGTTGGAAGCAGACAGCCAATAGCAGCCCTGAGTTGGGTCTACGTCACCTGAGCTTGCCCAATCAGGTATTGGAGCTATGGAATCATTTGCAAATCCAGGGGCCACCTTTTTGTGAAGAGATAGGGCTTTCATGCTTACTTTTGTGAAGGAGCAGTCTTCCTGGCTTTTGGTGTTTTGCAGCCATGGAGGAGGAGCGCCACTACAATGATACCTGCTACCTCCCCCTGCAGAACTGCATGCAGGAAACCAGTCCCTGATTTATACTACGTGTTCCTGCACTGGCCGAATGTACCCAGTGCAGTACAAAGGATCTCGGCCTCTTGGCGCCTACAACAGCCACAGGGGCCATCTGGACCATGGTCAACAAGTCCACATGAGCCAGGGACCTGACAATGATGGCCACATGCCTCAGGAGGTGCAGCAGCTTGAGGAACTGCTGCTGTTCAAGGAGGATCCTTTGGATGCTGGCGATTGCCAGCTGACTTGGCCAAGGCAGTCTCAAACCTGCTTCAAGCAGTGGGTGAAAGAACTGGAAAGCGTTTTCCAATACACTCAGTACCCAGATGTGTTCGCAAGGAGAGCTGCTGCCTCGGGGAGTCCCTGGGCTTTAGGGGGGATGGGCTCTTTCCTGCTGCCTTTGTATGTCTCTTTTCTCCCTTGTCCTCTTGACCTGACAGTACATGGGCCCTTTACCTGCCTGTCTGTCTTTGGGTTTGGATGTCTTTACCTGCCTGTCTTTGGGTTTGGATGGCACTACCAGGGGTCCAACTTTGGAATTTACTGCTGTCTGGGGAATCCAGTCTGTAAACTGCTTGGTGGATACTACTTTGCTTTGTTTTCATTTTTTGGATATGAGATGCACACACTAGGACTTGGCTAGAAGAACCACTTTGAGGTAGAGATATCAGAAGTGTTAAGTGCTCTGCAACCCGTCTCCAGAAACCTCTCCATCTAGCAAAATCAAACCATTCACTTGTCACGTGTCCCATTTCCCTGATCCCCTTGCTCCTCACAATCAGCGTAGTTATATAATTGTACTCTGTGAGAGGGAGTAGTCTGTGAATGGGATCTAAGTGCAATTTCAGCCTGCTAGAGTTTTTGTGCCTGGATATTTCACTTCACGAATCCTCATGGTGCATCCCTGCTGCTGCATGCATCAGAAGTGCCTTCCTTTTCAAAGCTGAGTAATATTCCCTTGCATGGACACAGCCTTGTTTCTCATTCATCTGTGGAGAGGTTGCCTTTGTGAACAGTGCTGTTGTGAACTTCCTTATCTAATAGCTGGGAAATGCAGGTTTCAGTATTTTGGAGGCATCCTCAGAAATGCAATACCTGGATAACATGATTCAGTATGTTTGCTTTGAGGACCCAATAGATACTTATTAAGACAATTTGCAGAAGTCCACATTCCTTCTCACAGTGACCGAGGCTCCAGGCTCTCTGAGCTCAGCAGGCTTGTCATTTCCCAGGTATGCTAGTGGTCCAGATTATGGGGTGATGGACATCCCTGTGGTTGGGATGCACGTTAGAGACTAGTCATTTGGAGCGTGTCTCCTGCTCCCTGCTCCTCTCTCTAGCTTCTTTGGAGAAATGTCTCACTGAGTGCGGGCTGATGCCCAAACATGGAGGGTGTGATTTGCTTTTTGACTTGAGAGCAATGTTTTTGTGTCTCTATCAGGCCTGTTTTGGAAATACTGATTTTTCCCATAGGGTCACTCCTTTTTCAATGGCTTGTCTCAGTCCGTTGACTCACAGAAATGTTTGTGTTTGACACGATCCACTTTATTTTTGTTGTATTCCCTGAAGTAGTGTCTGTTTCTGTAAATAAATTTTCTTTGGACTCTGGATCAGTAGCATAACAGTGTCATTCTATAGGTTTCCTGTACTTAAAATTTCTAATATTTTAAAGTTAGATGATTGCATTTCTTTTCATTTCTCAAAATAATGCACTAAATTATCTCTGAATTGTTAGTGCCACCTTATAATTGGTGAGAAGGTTAACACATTTGTAAAGAGTGATATTTAATTTTGAGAAGTAGAAAAGTATACTTGGGTCACTGTGAGGTGTGCTGCCGAACTTAAAAAGCAGTGCAGAGTGTATATATGATGCTTCATTCATGCAGAATGTGAAATTTTATCCTCCACAAGGAATACTTTATAATTGTAATTTTCTTTCCACAGACTAGAGCTTGCAAGAGAGCTGAGCCTCTTGCAATCAGAGTGAATCCAGAGTGAAGGTCAGTAAATCCCAGAAAAGCCATTTGGCAGGCCTTCAGTCTCCATCCTGCTTCAGGACATGGATTTTCCTGGGTGTTGTGAATCTGGTGTCTTTCTTACTGTAATAAGCAAGGTTTGTTCTTAGGAGCACTCACAGGTAAAAAAGAGAATAGTAAACCTAGGCATATAGTTCTTTGCTATTACCAGAGAGGATAAGATTTTATAAAGGAAGGCGAAATAAACAAAAGTTCAAGCTGCTTCTCCTATTCTAGGAGCAAATTAATTTTATATGTGTGTATATAATAAAGAGAGCTACAAGTATATAAATCTATGTTCAGGGGCTAGCACACTTTATGTATATCCACTAAGATAAGTTCACCACTTTCTAGAGCTGTATCCACTTAGGGTGGACTTCTGTGCACACTCATGTTTGGACTTAGTGTGACCTTGAAAGTAATCAAAACTGTGAATGAAGATGCAAGGTTAAAAAGGGTTATTTCTCAGTGTGTCCAATCTCTGCAGCATGAATTTCCCCAGACCTGGCATGTGATCTCCCGTCTCCTGTGCCAGGTGCTAGGACTGGTATGTAGTGAGGTTCCAGAAACAGACCTGATGTCAGCTCACCTGTGGCAGTGCGCTGTGTACACTGCTGTTTAGATGCAGATGTCACCAGTGCTGAATGCTGGTCCTCTCCACATCAGCCCTCCTGCTGTGGCTTCTGGATATAGTGTGTTGATGTCAATAAGCCCACGTGAAGCTGGGAGAGAAGGCCCTTTGTGTCATTACAGTTTGTAGTGTGGGAGCTTCACAAATGGTTAAGTCCTTGGGCATACTGCAGAACAGGGCCTCTGGGAGGGAGTCCAGAGCCCAGAGATATGTGACGCAGATCTTGGTCTCCCTGCAGAGGAATGGGTAGCAGAGGTTTAGAGGGGAGCAGTTGTGTGACTCCTTGCACTGGTCACTGCATGGTGGGGGCCCTCTTCCTGGAGAGCACTTCCCCTTTTGTGTCTTGGGAAGGAGGCCGGGCTGTGGGTGTCCAGGTGGAGCAAGAGCAGAGCTGCTGCTGTGCAGATAAAATGGCCGAGGCGTGTGAGGTTCCATGAGGAGCCTTCATTGTGACAGCGACTCTTCTGTGCACTAACCCAGGGCCTCTTGTCCCCTGAGTGCAGAGTTGGTTCAAGAATCGGAGGGCCAAGCATAGGAAACTTCAGCTGGAAGCAGTACTCAGGGAAGCCCAGCCTGCTGTCCAGCACCAGGGGGACGTCCAGGACCAGCAGCAGCGCTGGCCTGTTCCCCTTCTCTGAGGCCACAGTGTACGTAGGATGTGCTCTTGGCATTAAGTCTGGGCCATGTGTTGCTGCCTATGCCAAGTTGAGCTTTAGTAATCAGCACTTATATTACCAATAAACAATGAGCTTTCAGTAGGTTTTTTTTCTGGCAACTCTGGGGAGAGTAGAATAGAATATAAACATCAGTTGACCTGGGAATATCACTTCATCACAGTGATGATGAGGTCTCTTGTCATGAATACATATGAGTCACCATGAAGAGGCCTTGGAAATCAGCATTCTAAGTGCCCTGAAAATTTTTTAATGATCTGTATTTTATAGTTAATTTTCTGTCCTCTGAGGCCTCACCATGGCTTTCTCAGCAGTGTGCTGTCAGTTGGAGACTGCCACTGGGTCCAAGGGGGCTCAGGAAGGATCCTAGATAGAAGACACTGTGTGCACCACAGGATGGGTCTCACCACAGGCTGAGGATTCTGTGGCAACCCTGAACTCTGAGAGCAGCTCCCCAAGGGCAGTGGGAAGGATGCAGTGGCACAGCCATGTCATGTGCTCCCAGTCCTGCTTGGTGTCCTCCTTGCTGGGGAGCACATGCAGTGCTAGGGCACCTGTGGAGCAGAGATCCTGCTGCTTCCAGAGAACCACAGGGCTCAATCCCACTGAAGGCAGAGAGGCCATTGTGTCTGTCTGCCCTGTTGCCAAGCGAGGGGCTCAATCTTCATGGCTTCCCCAGCTGAGAAGCTGAATCTCTGACCTTCCCTAGCCGTGGCTCAGTTGCAATACTCCTGTAAGGTCAGTAGAGGGCGCTAAACAGTACCTGAGCAGAGAGAGACTTCCCCCTCATCTCTGTGTTCACTCTCCTTTTCATTCTTGCTTCACTCAGAGCTCAGCAGTGGCAGCTGTTTGAGTTCCATGACCTTGGAAAGCATTTAGATTTCTCCCTGCTGCTTTGACATTTAGGGATGGTTCAGTTTGCAGAACTGATCATTTATTTCCAAACTAGGATGAAGAGAAATTCATTACCAAACTTCATAAAGTCATTACTTCATACTATCCACAGGGATGATACAGTTATACCTGTATTTTGTGTGTTTGTGGCATAATTTCCCTTTACAGTTCAAGCTGGCTTGAACTCACTTTGTAGCCCTAGAGGCTTTAAACTCATAATGATCTTCCTGCCTCAAGCTGCCCTGCACTGGGTATACATAGATGCTCCATGTTATACCTACTTATCCCTAGAGATGAAGAAGCACAATGTCTTTCATTCTGAAATTTTAGTTACGAACAAATAAGAGAAACGCCCGTGTTTGATATTCATATCTGTGTGTTTAGTATGGGTGTATATTTAAGAATTTATTACCACAAAACACACCTTGCCTTTAATCCCCCTTAATGTCCCCTCCTTGCATTGCACGAAGTCACATCATCATTCTTACTGCTTTCTGAAGCATTTTTGATGACATCTTTGTGGTCCGTAGTTGTGTATTTGTGGCAGCCTGGAGGACTTGAATGCATTGAAATGTTGACTTTTCACACCTTGCTGAATTTAAGGATAATACAGGAGCCACGTGGTGATAGATTTGGTGACTCAGTGGAACAGGGCTCAGTATAGTTTCTTACTTGAAGGAAATTGCTGCATATATTGGATCAAAATGGTTAAACAAAGAATCTAATAATGTCTACACCTTGAGACAGAAAGACGCATTTTCAAAATGCTGAAAGACATCCCATCTCTTCAAGCTCACTTAGCCTTTGCTTGTTGGCAGTGTCTCTTTTAGAACAAGAACTATTATTTAAGGAGGCAAAGATTCACCATATCTGGGGGTCATTCTATCATGCGTCTATCTTTTTAAAAAAATTTTATTTAAAGAAAGACTAAATAAAACAGAAAATACATAGAAATAATACATATGTTCAGAGAAAAAATAAACAGTAAGAAATCACTACTTGATGTTTACATATTGTCGTTTTACCAATAGTTGTTAAAGATATAAAAATGGAACATAGAAACTGGCCTGCACTGTCAGTCAAACTTCTATAATCTATTTATGTTTCTATGTTTTTTCTTAGCATTTTGGAGAGGGCTTTCAAGCTTTTCTTTCTCCCTCCTGTGGAATCTTACAGAGGAGGCTGCCTGCACTGAAGGGGTAGACTGAGGCACCGTGGTGTGGCTAGTGCAATGTCTCCAGAGCCCATCTCAGTGGCAGAATTGTCCAGCTGTTTCCAATCAGCCTGCTCCCATTTGTGCTTCAGGGTTTTGCTCTCACCCTAGAATGTGTTTCATGAGTCAGTAATACAAACCCATATGTCTCTGCAGGGACCCTCAGTTCCCCCAGAGCCCCAGTGGGCCAGAGAGCCTAAAGGGAAAGCGAGTGTAGACAGCAGAGGGCTGAAGTGGGAGGGAAAATCTGGCAGGCAGAGAGGAAGGGGTGGAGGAGGGAGGCCGTGCATGGCCCACATTAAAGGAGACAAAGCAAGTGAAGACGGGGTTGAAGATGGTCGGAGGAGGAAGGAGAGGCACAGCTAGTGAGAAGGGAGAGATCCTAGAGTGGCCAGTTCAGGGGGATTTTGTGGTGGCCAGAGAGGCCAATGATGAATATCCAAGTTATCATTGGGAAAATCCTGCCCCAAAAAAGGAGGCAGACAGAGGTGGCAGAGCACAGTCAGGAGCGGGCCAAGGAGGGGGTGTAGTCAGCTGAGCAGTTTGTATGGGGGAGAGAGGATCACATAGAAGAGAATGGGTCCACCAAACCAAGGGAAACCATTTCCATCCCAACGAGTTTCCAGACAGATGGCCAGGAAGAGGACTTCATGGCTAGGAGACACCGTTCAAAGGAGGCCTGGGACTCCAGCCCAGCTTCAGGGGCTGTGCTGGAAATCATAGCGGTGAGGTCCAGTCTGCTGCTCAAGTCTGTCTAGAGCAATGCTTCAGCCCTCTGGTGTGTCCATGGATCTCAAATCCTTGGGTCAGACAGGAAGGAAAGCATACACATGTGTGTGTGCTGGAAGTCCTGGGTGAGAGATCCTGCAGTCTCCTGATGAATCTGATATTGTTCAACTGACAGCACCAAAAACTGGTAAAGACAAAAGATTTTCACTGACTTGGTGGCACACACAGTGGGAGGCTGAGGCCGGATTGCAAGTTTGAAGACACCCTGCACCATTTAGCAATTTGGCGACATGGTGTCTCAAAATTAAAAATTAAATATGGGTTGGGGACATAGCTCACTGTGAAGGTACATGTTCAATCGGCTGTACTGTAAATATAAATACAAATACAAATATAAATATAAATATGTGTTTGTGTGAGTGTATGTGGCTCAAGGTATTGAAATGTATTAAGAGAAATAACCAGGGTAATGGAGGACTCTGGATAAACCAAGCCAATAGAATCCTTGGCCAAGCCAGAGCAGCATGATGACACATGCCCTGGGGATGGGAAAGGAGGAGGGTCCTGATCAGATACTCAAAGGGATCAGGGATGTGAGTGGTTAAACAGACTGAGCTGCGGTTTTGCTAAAATGGGACCATGCAGAAGCACAGTGACGAAGGCACACACTCAGGTCCAGCTGCAAAAGAGCTCAGAGGACTTTTAGTGTTTGGTCAAGGACAGAATGTTTATCGACACTGGAAATCTGACATGTAGAAAAGGATGCTTCTCTCTTCTGTGTGCTCTGCCTAGGAAGACATGAACCCATTTTTACTAAAGATTGCAATTTTAAAAATTGTACATGAAGTTCATATATTGCACCTAGAAAAGTTCACAGTCAAGAATGGGAAGAGAAAATGTTAAGTTCTGTGTCTATGGCTGTTCATAAATGTCACACTAGTTTCCAAGGTGTAAGAACATGTTTGGGAGGTGGCCCATGCTTGTAATTTGAGAGGATGAGAGTCTGAGGCAAGAGGATAGAACTTTTCGGTCCTGCCTGTGCTGTGTAGAGAATTTAAGTTCCTCCAGGATTACAGAGTGAAGTCGTGTCTCAAAAACTAATATTAAAAAGTAAAAAAAGGGTTTCAGTTTTGTAAGGTGGAACTGGGAAGGCTCACCCTCCTAAAGGGTCTCACCGGGCAACCTGTAAGCCTGGCTCTGTCCCGGAGGGTACCTGGGAGTATATGCATTGCAAAATAGCCAGTGGTTTTAAAGGATCACTTCAACAGAGGAGCACACCCACAGCGGATGCATCATGTGGTTTGTTTGACACTTTTCACCTCTCAGAATTCAAGGGGTTCACACCAAGAGAGTGCCTTAGCAGGGCAGGCCCAGCACGCTGTGTGTATCTGCATCACCAGGAAGAGGCCAGAGGGCAGGCGAAAAAACTCTGGCTGATGACTGGTAGATTGCCCGAACAGAAGCTGTCTGGGCCTCAGGATGGAAGCTGGTGAATTTCCACTTGTATGACCAAGAGTCCAGGAATGTCCTTGATCTCTGGGCCCACACTGCTACCCTGGTGATATCACAGTTACTGAAGGCCTCCTGTGCATGGGCCATGTGGCTCCACAAGCTAATCACACAAGAGGCCATCAGGCTCCCCAGGCTTTGCAGTCCCTGTTCCCGCTGCTGATATCATGGGCTACCAGTGACATTCCTGAGCTAACAGAGTATTCGTTTAGTGTCAGCACCCTGGGCAGTGCTCCCTGGTTTAGTGTCAGCACCCTGGGCAGTGCTTCCTGGTGATGCAGATACACACATCTTTCCCACGACAGAGCCCTCTGGCCAATACCCTTGTATTCTCTGGCTGTGTTGCTGCTGGAAGTAATTACAGCAACAGAGGGCGCACTTCCAGGGACGCAGCATGGTGCTCCAAGTCTATTAGACCTTCACAGCTACAGGAGCTAATTTCAAGGAGTCCAGTGTCATTTCCAGACACAATATGCACCGTTTCCGATGGTGTCTGGATGGACAATGGAGCTTGAAATGCTTGGGCTTCTCTAACCCTTCTCCTGGGTGTGTCTGCCTTCAAGCAGGCTGTGATTGGTGCTGTTGTCTGCTGAGCTGGCTCAGGGTCAGCACATCTGTAGTTGTCAGTTTTTGAGTGTTTCCAGTTACCTAGCAGGCATGCACGTGTCATACTCAAGACATTTCGAGGTGGAGGATGTGTGGAACATTTAGAGATGGAGGTACTTAGGCAAAGGTACTAAGAAGGTTTTAGGATGCTAAGATACTCACAGGCAGCATGGAGTGAGTGGTGGGTGCAGTCTCCCAGCATTTCCAGAAGAGATGTGGTGTCAGTGTGAGTTCTCACCCCTCCCCTTCACTTCCTAATCAGCTTACAGGGTCACCCAGTCCCTTGCTCACAGGCCTCTGGGATGCATCCAGTGCACTCAGCTAGCTCAGGGACTAGTTGCATGCTTCTCCTGCACATGAGCAATAACAGTACTTTTTTTCCATCCCTGGGCGCCTTTTCTGGCCACTCCCTTTCAGTATTGCTACTTTGTGACAGCACACAGTGAGGCGTGGCAGTAACCAGTCAGCTACTAGCTGACTTCACGAGAACTTTCTGTGTGCAGACAGCCAAATGCCTAGCAACGTCCCCGTAACCAATTGCAACCTCAAGCTCCACCCCTTTGTGGCGATGCTGTTCCCAAGAGTCACCGCTTTGAACCACGTTTGCAGCGCAGGAGGCCTCGTGACTTTCGGCGAATGGCAGCCATGAAACGGAAGCGCAAAAGCCGTGTTGTCCGCTCCCTCAGCCCAGAGTTCTGGGAGCTGGAAATCAGCGCGGGACCTGCACCAGGTGTTTCCGCCACAGCCCAGGGTGCTGACTTCAGTGAAGGAGCTCCCGGCTTCGAAGCAGACGACCTCCTCAGTTGCTACCTGGATGATGATGACTCCGATGAGGAAGATCATAACCTAACTCAAGAGTTCCACATGAGCCAGGAAGATGACACCAACTCTGACACGGATCAGGGTGAAGAGGAGCCCAAGCAACTGAAGGTGGCTGAGCAGCGTCCTGCGAATGCCGGGCATCGACAGCCGGACCAACCAAAGCAGCGACCAATGAAGTTTAGCTTCACAGATGGGCAGGTGCAGGTGCTGGAAACTGTTTTCCAAGACACACATTTCCCAGATGGCCTCAGGAGGTGAGCTTCTGTCTTGGGGGTGCACCCAGGCTTTAGGGGGAATGGGCTCTGTTCCAGCTGACTTTCTCTGTCTCTCCTGCTGCCCTCTTTCTGCTCTTGAGCTGAGAGCACCTGGAGTCCTCGTGTGCCTGTCTTTGCATGCAGTGTGATGGCGCCTTGTGTGGACAAAGTTCAGAGTTTTCTTGCAGTGTTGTTTTGATTCCAGGCTGGAAATGGGTTGGTGGAGACTCCACTTTGTTTTGTTTTCATTTTGTGGTATGAGAAGCACACACTAGGACTTTGCTGTGAGAACCACTGTGAAGCATAGACATCAGCAGTGCTGGGTATTTTCATGTCATGGTTTAGTTGTCAGCAGTGTCAGCTGTGTTCACCTTGCTATGAAACAGATCTCTGGAACATTAGACATCTTACAAAAGCAAACTATGCACCTGAAATGCCTCGCATTTCCTCCATCCCCTCAGTTACTTACAATGTGGACTGTAGGCTTTTGGTCTGTAAGATTGAGTTCTCTGCAAGCAAGGTCTAAGTACAAGCACAGCCCGTTACTTTTTTTTTTGTGCCCTCTTGTTTCAGTTCATATATCCCCACTGCACAGCCATCCTTCAGCATGTGTCAAAAGTTCCTTTTTAAATGTCAGGTAATATTCCCTTGCATATATTCATCCTTGTTGCTCATTCATCTGAGAAGTTGCTTTTGTGAATAGTGCTGTTGTGAATTTGCCTGACAAATAGCTGTGAATATCCAGATTTCAGTGTTTTGGAGACATCCTTAGAAATGGAATCATTAAATCATGGAATTCTGTGTTTATGCTTTGAGGCCTCACAAGACTGTTTGCAAGAGAGTATATGGAAACAGACATTCCTTTTCACAGTGCCCAAGATTCTGGTTTTTCCATGTGCTCAGCATGCTTATGATTTCTCAGGTTTGCTAGTGGTCCAGATGATGGGGTGATGGACATCCCTGTGGTCGGGATGCCCGTTAGAGGCCAGTCATTTGGAGCCGGTTTCCTCCTGCTTCCTGCTATTCTCTCTAGCCTCTTTGAAGAAATGTCTCACTGAGTCATTTCTGATGTCTAAACCCCACAGGTGATTTTCCCATATTGTCTTGTGGGAGGTGTTACTGTGTCTCTGTATGAGATGTGTCTTTGCAAATATGTTTTCTCTTTCTGTGGATTTCTTTTCAATGTCTTGACTGGATTTTTTGGCTCAAGGAAATGTTTATCTTCCACACTGTCAATTTTTTGTAAGTCTTCCTTCTCCTTGTTCCTATTCTTTTTTGTCTCTTTTGAGACAAGGTCTTGCAGTTCATGGTGGACCTGGGCTCACTTTGTATTCCACGCTGGTCTTGAATTTGCAAAGACCCTCTTGCCTCAGCCTCCTGAGTGCTGGGATTACAAGCATGAGCCATAATGCCCAGATTTGTATTTTTTGATTGCATGGCCTCAACTGTAAATAAATTTTCCTCAAAGCCAGAGTGGCTAGAAGAGGATACTTTCGTGCGATAGGCTTGCTCCTCACAAGGAGAGAGGAACTAAGGTTTATGAACGGGGAAGGGAATGAAGCCAAAGCGGGATAATAATAAGCTACTTATATTAGTAGCTTCTATGAGTTCACAGAAAAAAATTGTGCAGATACCATTTGGAGAATTATTTTTACCAATATCTTGAAATTTGAGAAACTACTTTGAAGAAACCTCTATGTATTAACTATTGTTAGTCTCTTTTTAAAATTTTGTTATAGTTTTCCATGAAATAAAAATCTGTATTCTTTTTTATCATAGATTTCTACTTTCAGCATTATTTTCTCAATATAATGCATTTAAATATCCCTGACAGGATAAACTTAAGTAATGTGGGGGCTGAAAGCAGTGCTGATGAGGGCCTTTTTCTCGGGGAAACAGAAAAATGTTCTTGGGGCCCTGGGAGGGTGATTGCAGTGTGCAGCCCACCACACAGTGCGTGTGTGATATTCCAGTCGTGCAGAACACTGCCTGCCTCATCCAGATCACTGAATGTGGAACATTTGTGGTTTTGTCTCCACAGAATGGAGCTGGCAAGTGCCCTGAATGTGCCTGAATCCAGAGTGAAGGTCAGTGAACCCTAGAAAAGCCCACTGGCAGGGTGGCCCATCTCCATGTTGCTTAAGGACATAGATTTCCTGGATGTTGTGAAGCTGGTGTCATTTCTTGTCCTGTCTTGTTGTGCAAGCAAGATTTGAAGTTAGGAGAACTCATAGAGAGAAAATCAAATGAGTCCACGTGGGCTTGTAGTTCCTTCCCATTACCAGAGGGAACGTGCTTTTTTAAAGAAAAAACAAAACACCAAGGTGCCTTTCTTATCCTGTGTGAGCAGTGAAATGTGTATCTGGGCACAGAAAATAGAGTGGTGTAATCATACACATTCTTAATACACGAACATGTGTGTAGATCCTTATTACATGGCCTACCTGTTCAATGACTGGACTTAGGCCTGAGGAACGCTGCTTGTTCTTATGTTCTGTCAGGTTCTGGTACAGTTTCCTACATTTTCTTTACAGAGCAAGGTGCTTTCCTCTTGTGCAGTGCACCTTTTGCATTGCAGAGAATAATGTTTGCTGACTGTCCTGTGCAGTATTGTGTTTAGATGTTTTTATCCCTTACTGCATGTACAAGTTATGCACATAAAAGGAAGTGCCTCAAGTCAGATATTCCTTTGCTCTGAATATTGCAGTGTACATACAATATCAAATTCCCCACTTAGCAAACTATTCATTTCATAACTTAATCAAATGCATAGACCTCACGTGTTAAATGGGGAACGTCTGTATGTCTGGATTTGCTAAAGCAGGTTGTCCTCACTGGAGGACTGGTGTATGTTACGGTGCATTTCCCATGCAGTCGTGTGGGGGCTCAGTTTGAGCTTCAAGGTATCCAAGTGAGTACAGGGGAAGGCAAGGTTAAAGGTGGGTTCTGTTGTGGGAAGCGACTTGAATGTAAGCATAATAACTTAGGTAAGCATGAGTGTGGTAAGAATCATTTGATGGCTGCATCTGTCTCTCCGATTTTCTCTTTCATGCTGGGCATAGAACTCAGGACTTCACATGTCAGTGCCTAGGGCTCTACCACTGAGCTCTTTCTCTAAAGCTAGCATTGATTAATGCTGGGAAGAGAGACTGAACGCACACAGAAAATGATCTCTAGGCAAGTATCAGATGTCTAGTTGAGCTGAAGGTGTTGAAGGAAGGTAGTGTGAAAGCTTAGTTGCCTGGTTTCCTTTTCTTTGTAAGTTTATCTAAGGTAAGGGGAGAGTAGAAGCTCCCAATTTAAATTTCTCTGTGTACATTGCAATGTCTATGTGGAAACTTTCCCCAAATAGACAGAATATGGTTGAGCAGGGCATAGGATTGAAGACTTTAAAATTTGATGTAAATAGTACAATATGGGAAAAGAGTGCTATGGTGCAAAGTTTGGATAACTGAAGAAAGGTGAAATGGATAGAGAAAAATGCAAGCAATCAAAAGATGCCTTAAAAGTCATAATTAAATTCATAAGTGAAATTTTTAAGAATGGTTTTTAACATGAAGAGGTGTGCTTTTTCTTTTAGGGTATAATGGTTGAGGGGTTGGGTTTCACAGAACAATAGGTGGCATGGTCCTCATTTTAAGATTAATTTGACCTGGACATAATTTCCCAGAGCTCCCTTTGCTTCTGGCAGTGCTGAGCAGAATGAGAGGTCCTGGGGTCAGAGAAAACCTTTGTGAGATGGAAGAGCCCAGGAGATGCAGCATAAAAAGCAGGGTGTGGGTGAGAAAATCAGGATGAGCTCATCAGCAGCGCTGTTGCAGAGTTCAGGACAGAGAGCAGTGGGGAAATGGGCTGAGCATGTGCTGATGGGGCTCAGGGAAAGCCCAGCACAGCGGGACACTGAGCGCTGACATCCCATTGCACAGGCCTGGTCCACACAGGTTGTCTCAGCTGGGAGATGCAGGGAGGGGATGGGGAGGATTTTCTCAGGGTCCCTGACAAATCCCACTGCACAGATGATCCGAGATGTGGAGGGGATTTCACCGTCCCCTGGCTGTGTAGCTCTCTGTCTGGAGTCCTGAGGGAACAGGAGCTGCATAAACTTGTGAATGAGGGGAAAGTTCTCAATGTGTCCAATCTCTGCAGCTTGAAGTTCCCAAGAACGTTGCGAGTGGTCCCCCCTCTCATGTGCTGCATTATAGGACTGGTAGGAAACGAGGCTCCAGAAACAGACCTGATGTCAGCTCACCTGCGACAGTGCGCTGTGCACGCTGCTGTGTAGATGCAGAGGCCACCCAGTGGACACTTTGCATCCTGTGCCCACCCGTTCTGCTGCCCTGGGTTTCTTGAGAAGTGTATCGTTGTGGGAAAGCTGGTGTGAGTCAGGGAGAGTAGGCCCTGTGGGTGATTACAGCTTGTAGTGTGGGAGCTTTGCAAATCATTAAGTCCTTGGGAATTGTCCAGAACTGGTAGTCCAAGAGGGCACACTGATATATGACATAGTTGTTGGTCTGGCTGCAGAGGACTGTGTAGCAGAGTTTTAAAGAGGACAAATTCTGTGGCCCCTTCTGCTCCTCACTCACTGCTGGGGACTCCTCTTCCTGAAACACTTCCACTTTTGAGCCTTGGGAACCAGGGCTGGGCTGTGGTTGCCCAGCTGAGGCAGTGGGCCTTTGGGTGCCAGGCAGGCTGATATAGTACCTGGAAGAGTTGATGAAATGCAGTGAGCTGACTTTGTTGTAGGGATGTGGCAGGTTGGAGTGAGCAGGAAGGACATTGGTGACCATGGTGATGCTCTTGCCCCTGAAGTCTTGGAGGCCAAGGATTTGGGAGTTTCAGTTCACTTGGAATGATAGGTTGTTAACTTGCCCTATACAACAGGCTACAAGTCACAGCACTCTCCAGGCTCCCTGTCCCACTGACTGCCTTCAGCTGTCAAGGGGCTACAGAGGATGAAGGGTCCTCAACTTACCTTGAATGGAGCCTCTTTCAAAAAGGCCCACATATTCCATCCTGCCAGTACTTTCCTTCTCACTGAAGATGGGATTTTCCAACTGGGAGCTCCCTACGGGCTGAGGACTTTATCTACAGGTCACTGGGTGCCATACAAATGCCCCCACACTTGGTGAAGCAGGAGCCAGCTCGGCAGCCTCAGGTCAGCACTCAGGATGCTCTGTGGCTTCATCTGCGTTTGAGCCCTGGAGCTCACAACGTGTCCTGGAGCAACCTTTTACGTAGGCCTACATGCCACAGTTTGAAGAAAACATTCAGAAATTGTGAGGTGGGAAGCATAGTGGAGACCTTCTAGGCCTTTTCCTGAGCAGGGCACATAGTTATTGCTCACTAAGGATGTGAAAGAAGAAGTGTGACTGTATTTCTACAGTTACTTTTATTTTCCTTATGTTCAAATGGAATCAAGGGCCTGTGCAGACTGGGCCTGTGGTCCCCTCTGATGTCCACCCTCAGACCTCTAAGGTCTGAAGAAAGTAGCTTCCCCTGAAATCTTGTCAGTTGCATAAGAAGTTATATGGTGTGCGTGTTCCATTATGATAACGATTTCTGTCTACTAACTCTGTCAGTTTTGCCCTCTGCCCTCAGGTTTGGTTCAACAATCGGAGAACCAAATACTGGAAAGCTCAGAGGGAAACTCTGCTCAAGAGTGCACCACCACCTGATTC
Source organism: Cavia porcellus (assembly GCF_034190915.1). Classification (NCBI taxonomy): domain Eukaryota; kingdom Metazoa; phylum Chordata; class Mammalia; order Rodentia; family Caviidae; genus Cavia; species Cavia porcellus. The sequence goes on from NW_026947486.1 coordinate 81,069,157, forward strand.
CCAGGACTACACTGTCACTGAGGAGGAGGAGGCAGAACCGCTGTAGGAGGCTGTCTTTTTTGAAGAAGCCGATTGTGCTTGGAGATTTTTTTTCTTGTCAACAATGTTTGTCTGTTTGATGGTTCTCTCCATAGCACTTGTATTTGCAATAAAGTTGTGAATTCTTAAGATTTGTATTTTCCTTTCTTTAGGTGTTTGTTACAGATGGATAAAATGTGCTCAGCAAGCCTCATTTTAACTGAATGATGATGAGGTCTCCTATGATGAAATGTCTTCTTGAGTCACCATCAAAAGGCCTTGGAAATCAGTATGCTAAGTGCCATACTGAGTTATCAGTGACCCACATTTTATACTTAATTCACTGTGTACAGAAGCATGACCATAGACTCCCCAGCAGTGTGCTGTCATTTAGGGACCTACCCTGTGTGTCCTCTTTTATTATTATTTTTGTCTCCTGTTTGGTTTTTTGAGACAAGGTCTTACTATGTAGTTGAGGGTGGCTTTGAACTTGTGATGTAGCCCAGGCTTCCTTGCAACTGGCAGCAATCCTCCTGCCTCAGCCTCCCGAATGCTGAGTTTACAGGTGTATGTCTTGGCACTCAGCTCCATTATTGCTTTTCAAATGCCTGCCCGATATGAACTGGCTTCCCTGAATATTATTCTTCAATACTAGATTCTGTCTTCCTTTTTCAAAGGTTTTCCTTCCACACTTCATTCACAGCGGCATTTACAATCAAGTACATCTGAGGAACAGCATCTTTAGCACTATTATTGTTATTATTGCCTCCTTTTTGGTTTTTTGAGACAAGGTTTTATGATGTAGTTCAGGCTGGCTTTGAACTCGCTATGTAGCACAGACTGGCATGTACCTGGCCGTGATTCTCCTGCCTCAGCATCCTAAGTGCTGGGGTTTCAGGTGTACATCACTTTGTCCAGCTCCATTCTCGCTTTTCAAATGCATGTCCAATGTCAATTGATTTCCCTGAATATTACTCTGCAAAGGCTAGATTCTGGCTCCCAGTTTCAAAGGTTTTCCTTCCACACTTCACTCACCAGAGGACTTACAACCAAGCATACCTCAGGAACAGCGTCTTTGGCAGTATTTTCAAAGTCACATTGTTCTGTATGAATCATCAAAAGTGTACAGAAAGCCAGGACCTGACCCTGCACTTGCAGCCCAGTGCTGTGGTCCTGCACCTGCTCAGGACCTGCTTCCAACCTCTTTCTCTTGTCACAAACCCCATCTGAGAGCAAGGATTCCCTACTGTGTTCATTGAAATCCTGGGAGCACATCTTCCTGGGTGTCCTGTGGGCCTGGGCTCCACCCTGATGCCCGAGGGCTCCAGACCCAACAGCCTGGCTTCCCCTAGGTGGCCTTTGGGTCAGGGCGGGTGGGCAGAGGCCCTAGGAGAGAGAATGAGGCCTGGGCAGCCCCTGCCCCCTGAGAACCGTGCTGCCTTGGAGGTGGAGGCGGCACTCAGCTTGCAGCCTGGCTCCGGTGTCAAGAGGCAGGTGGCTGGATACTTGCAGGGATTCCCCACTTACAGCCCTGTACACTGCCAGGAGCTGAGGGAGGGAATGCTGAGTGTGTCGAGCTGTGATTTAGAGTATACAGTTGCCCGTGGAAGAAATCCTGAATGTTTTCTCAGGAAGTACAGCACTGCAGAGTATAAGCAAACAAGATTGCATCCCAGAATGCAATCCTAGACCTTTGCTCAGAGAACCCAGAAATCCTCCCAGTGCAAGGCTCTGGAGGCACCAGTGGCTCCCACAGGTTGTGCCTGGCCCCCCTGTACACTTCTGGCTGCAGGGCCTCCACACAGGCTCAGGGCTTGTGTGTGCTGGTCACCTCCTGTGCACCTGGATTAGTTCCCGTAATTCCCTGCCTCCTGCTCCATCCTTGTCCACCCTGTATGTCTGGAAATATCTACCGATCTGCCTTGGCAAAATAAAACAGTTTTATAGCAAACAGTTGGGCTTCAGGACAGCTGAAACCCACTGTAGTTCTTCCTGCATGAAGAACTTTGCTCTGAGAGGCGTTAATATGCTGAATGTTCAAAACAAATTTTAACAGATGGATGCATTTTTGTCAGGATGTGAAAAAGGACCTTGGGGTCTTGCAATCAGATACTTCTCCACACTGTCTATTTTTCCCTGTGTAACAGTGCTGCAGTACATTGCTGAGCCTGGCCCTCCACTTGCAATCTTCCCTCCTCAGGACCCCATACAGCTAAGAGTACAGGAATAGGCCATTGTCAGGCTACAGACCCAGGGGACCCTCATCCTCATACACAAGTATCAGACTGGAAAACACCAATCGTTACTGTCCAAAGTGCACATAGAAAGCTTTAGCAAGAATAGAACACTGCTTTTGAAAAAGATAACTGAGTTGTTCACCCTGAGAGGAGTCTGCACACTCTCCCTCCTGACAGACTCCCTGGGCTTCCCTCAGTGAGTGAAGCTATTACGGTGCAGGGAGCCTGTGTATTTGGGAGACACTGTCAGCTCCACCTCCATAGACATTCCCAGGGCAGGCGGAGAGGCTGCCTGCTGCGCCCTTGCTGGGACACTCTGAAAATTGCCTCCCTATCATGTTTCACTTTGCTCTTCTCGTCCTTTCATTCCTTTTTTCCACCCTCCATCCTTTTTCCCTGTGTCATTTCCCTTTTTTTTCCTTTTAAGATTCTGTGCTGTTATTTTTTAGACACCTGGGTGGGTCCAGTGTGGAGTAGGAAGTGCTGTCTGACTGTCCTTGTACCACTCCATTGTGGATGAGTGCTGTCTCCCTTCTGTAGTCAAGTTAGATCTCTGACCAAGACATTCAGGCTGGTGGTGTTTCCACCCAACTTCTCAGTTAATTCCAGGTTTCTTTCATTGCCCTTAATCAAAGATAAGCTCCCTGGACATCAGCAGGCCAGAGCTAAAGTGCACCTGGGAGTGAAGGTGGTATAAGGGCATCACTACTGTGGATCTTAAGGCCTGCACCTGAGTTGCCCAGAGACATTCTCAGGAATCACTCCACGATTCTAGCCTCCAATTCCCGGGGCACCATTTATGACCTGAGAAGCTTGTCCTGCCCAAAAGGGAGCAAATATTGCTGGCCTCTAAAATTCTGTTACCCCTGACCATCCCCAACCTCACCGCAAAGCCTTCTGTCTGTGATTTCCTCCACTGGGGACAGAGTTTTCCTTCCTTGTTCATTTCCTCTCTCCCTGCACAGCATTAGAGGATGGAGCTATAGCCCTAAGTACTTGCTGAGCATGAACTCCTATATCTTCAGTACAACAGGAACAGGGAGGACCACAGTGCGGTGAGGACTCCTGCATGGGATGAGCAGTGTGCAGGGTTTACATTTTGGCTCTGGAGTCTTTGGCTCCTATGCGGAGAAGGTAGACTTTCCCAAGGGGGTCAGGTTCCATTCACAGCTCCTCTCAGCAGGCACAGAACCACAAATTCCAGAATTGCCTCAGGGAGCTGAGTAGGCTCTGCTTTAAGGCAGACTGGGGAGCTGCGAACCAACAGCTCCTTGGAGTGAGACCAGCACAATCAGGAGCTCTTGCTCTGTGCAGACAGCACTGTATACAGGGAGGGGCCAAAGACAATCTCCCAGCCTTCCCATAAGAGATCTCGGCCCCACTCCTTGCAATCAGCTTGCAGCCCAGCATGCTCCCTTCCTCAATTATCTCTCAAATTTCCGTGCCCAGTATGTGAGCTAAGGAGAGTGCAGAGGCATTTGGCGCATGCCCAGTATCAATGATTTTGTTCTCGGTGGCGGGCTCCACTTCTTGCCATGCACTGCCTCCCTTAGTTTTCCTATTGTGTAACTCCCTTGCACAGCAACTGGTTGGAAGCAGACAGCCAATTGCAGCCTTCAGGGATGGTCTAGGAGACCTGAGCTTGCCCAATCCAGTGTAGGGCCTATGTAACCATTTGCGCAGCAAGGGGCCAACATTTTGCCAGCACGTTGTTCCCAAGAGACACGTAGTGTTTGCTTGCTTTTGTGAAGGAGGAGGCTTTGTGTCCTTTGATGCCTAGCAGCCATGGAGGAGGAGCGTCACTACTATGATCCCCGATACCTCCCCCTGCAGTATTGGATGAAACAACCCAGTGCCTGGCCTGTACCGGCTGTCCCCACATGGGCCACGGGTGCCGCGGGTGCTGACAGCAGTACAGAAGCTCTCGGCCTTCTGCGGGTCTAAGATAGCCACAGCGGCCACCTGGGCCATGGTCAACAAGTCCTCGCGAGCCAGACAGCTGATAATGACGGGCACGAGTCTTGGGAGGAGGAGCAGCCTGAGCAACTGCCACTGGCTGAGCAGGATCCTTCCGATGCCAGGGGTCCCCAGCCGACATGGCCAAGGCGGGCTCGAACCTGCTTCAAGCAGTGGGAGGTGAGAGAACTGGAAAGCCTGTTCCAATTTACTCAGTACCCGGATGTGTTCGCAAGGTGAGCTGCTGCCTCGGGGAGTCCCTGGGATTTGGGGGGTGGGCTCTTTTCCTGCTGCCTTTCTATCTCTCTCGCTGCCCTCTTTCCTCTCTTGACCTGAGAGCACTTGGGCTCTTTACCTGCCTGTCTTTGGGCAGGGGTTGGATGGTACCTCAAGAGGACCACGGTCGAGATTTTACTATGATACCGGCAATCCAGCCTGAAAACTGCTTGGTGGCTACTACTTTGTTTTGTGGCTATGAGATGCACACACTAGGAGTTTGTTAAAAGAACCTCTCTGAGGTACAGATATCTGCAGTCTTCATTTTTTTCGCATTGCTGTGCAACACATCTCCAGAAACCTCTCCATCTGGCAAAGTAAACCATCCACTTGAAATACCTCCCATTTCCCCCATCCCCTGCTCCTCACAATCAACGTCGTTATATAATTGTACTCTGTGAGAGGGAGTTGTCTATGAACAGGATCTAAATGCACTTGCAGCCTACTAGGGTATTTGTGCCTGGATATTTCACTACATGAATCCTTAGGGTGCATCCCTGCTGCTGCATGCATCTGAAGTGCCTTCCTCTTCAAAGTCGAGTAATCTTCCCTTGCGTGGACACAGCCTTATTTCTCATTCATCTGTGAAGAGGTTGCTTTTGTGAATAGTGCTGTTGTGAACTTCCTTGTCTAATAGCTGGGAGATGCAGATTTCAGTGTTTTGGAGACATCCTCAGAAATTCAATCCCTGGATCATAGGATTCTGTTTTTCTGCTTTCAGGACCCAACAGACAGCATAAGAGTTTGCAGGAGCTGACATTCTTTTTTCCAGTGACCAAGGCTCCGGTTTCTCCCTGAGCTCAGCACACTTGTCATTTCCCAGGTGTTGCTAGTGGTCCAGATGATGGGGTGATGGCCATCCCTGTTTTTGGCGTGTGCGTTAGAGGCTAGTCATTTGGAGCCTGTTTCCTCCGCTCCTTGCTCCTCTCTCTATTTTCTTTGGAGAAATGTCTCACTGAGTCCTTGCTGATGCCCAGACCTGGAGGGTGTGTTTTGCTTTTTGACTTAAGAATGGTGGTTCTGTCTCTCCTTCAGGCATGTTTTAGAAATCCTTTCTTCCCCATACTCTTTTTCCTGTTTCAGTGTCTTCACTGGGTCCCTTGACTCACAAAATATTTGCCTTTGTCACGATCCACTTTATTTTGATGTGTTCCTGGAGTAGTGTCTGCATCTCTAAATAAAATTTCTGTGGACTCTGGATCAGCAGAATGAGAGTGTCATCCTATAGTTTTCCTGTATTTAAAATTTCTCCTGTCTTTGTTAACAGAGACGCTCACGTTCCTTTTCAATTCTCAAAATAATGTGTTAAACTTATCTCTCAATTTTTACTGCCATCTCGTAAGTGATGAAGAGGGCAACACATTTCTAACTGTAAGTCTTTGAGTTTTAAATGGAGGAATATATACTTGGGTCTGTGTAAGGTGTGCTTGGTAACTTAAAAAGCAGAACACTGTGCACACACACACACACACACACACACACACACACACACATATATGACAATTCATTCACCCAAAACACTGAATATTTCATAATCAAGACTGAATATAGAACACTGTTTGCTTTGTCTCCACAGACTGGAGCTTGCAAGAGAGCTGAGCCTGCCTGAATCCAGAGTGAAGGTCAGTAAATCCCAGAAAAGTCATTTGGCAGGGCAGGCAGTCTCCATCCTGCTTCAGGACATGGCTTTCCCTGGGTGTCGTGAATCTGGTATCTTTCTGTCCTTTCTTACTGTAACGAGCAAGATTTGGTCTTAGGAGCATTCACCGGTAGAAAAGTGAAGAGTAAACCTAGGCGTATAGTTCTTTGTCATTATCAGAGAGGATAAGATTTGATAAAAGAAGACAAAAGAAAACAAAAGATCAAGTTGCTTCCCCTATTTTAGAGGCACAATTAATTTTATATGTGTGCATATAATGCAGAGAGCTGTAATTTTATAAATTCATAATTCAGGGACTAGCACATTTTGTATGTATCCACTAACTTAAATACACCGGTTTGTAGAGCTGTATCCTATAGGGTGTACTTCTGTGTGCACTCATGTGGGGCCTTAGTGTGACCTTGAAAGTATTCAAAAGGGTGCAGGAAGATGCAAGGTTAAAAAGTGTTCATTGGTAGGCAATTTTTGGAAACAAAGCCTGAGAACTTTGATACCCATGACTTGATAGACCTTTCTTTCCTTGCTTTTGTCTTCAAGTGTTTTTCTTTTCCTTTTGGTGGTGAGCGTAGAACCCAGCGGCTCACAGCTAAATGCCCAGGGCTCTATCACTGAGCTGTACAGCCAATCCCAAATTCACCCATACTGACAAGTGGGTGTGAATTCCCCCAAAACATACCCTGCAGAGCAAGTGGTGGATGTCCAATCAGCTGAGGGTGATGAAGGCAGTTAGCTAAGCACTTCAGTTGCCTCGCCTGGCATTCCTCACCAGCTTTGGTGAGGTCAGGGAGAGAGCGGAACCTCACGATTTACATTTCACTGCACACAGCACAGTCTCCACGATACACCCAGGGAACACAACCTTGTTGTAATACAGTGTGATTTCAGTCTTAAAAAGTTACTGACGGAGTGAAACAGACAAAAAGAGTGGTATAGAAATTATTTTGGTCAATGTAAGAAACACGAAATTGGTAGAGAAAAATTATAAACTGTGGAAGATGCTCTAGAGTTTCATCATGACGTTCAGAAGTGAGCCATGAGGATGTATGTATATATATATATATAATCACGGAGCGGTGTACATTCCTTTTTCTGTGGGACTATGCTGGGAAGGTAATTTTGTAGAACAATGGGTGGTATGATCCTCACTTGAAGGTAGATTTGAACCAGGCTTATTTTAAGAACCTCATACTCTTTCTGGCAGTGCTGAGCAACTTACGATTTGGTCATGGGGTGAGAGGAAACCTAGGTGAGATGGAAGAGCACAGGAGACACAGCATAAAATGAGTGTGTGGGTAAGACAATCAGGATGAGCTCGTGAGCAGGGCTGTTGCGGAGTGCATGACAGAGAGCAGTGGGGAAAGGGGCTGAGAATGTGCTGAGGGGGCTCCAGGAAAGCAGCCCAGCACAGGGGGACACTGAGTGCTAACATCCTAATGCACAGGCCTGGTCTACACGGGCTCTCTCAGCTGGGAGATGCGGGGAGTGTGTGGGGAGTATTTTCTCAGGGTGCCTGACAAATCCCAAGCACAGAAGATGCCAGGTGTGGAGGGGCTTTCTCCCCACCCTGGCTGTGGACCTCCCTGACTGGAGTCATGAGGGAACAGGAGCCACAGCAAACAAGTGAAGGAGGGGAAGGCTATTAGTGTGTCTAATTACTGCAGCCATAAGTTTCCAAGAACCTTGGGAGTGGTCCCCCCCTCCTGTGCAGGGCCATAGGACTGGCAAGAAGCCAGGCTCCAGAAACAGTCCTGATGTCAGCTCACCTGCGACAGTGCCCTGTGCACACTGTTGTGTAGATGCAGGGATCACCAGTGGACACCTGCATCCTGGGCACACCAATCCTGCTGCCTTAGGCTTCTTGAGAGGTGGATTGATGTGGGGAAGCAGGTGTAGTCAAGGAGAGAAGGCCTTTTGTGTCATTACAGTTTGCAGTGTGGGAGCTTCACAAATGTTTAAGTCCCCGGGAATCGTCCAGAACTGAGAGTCTGAGAGGTGTCCACAGCACAGGAAGGGACCAGCTGTGGACCCTCCCACCAAGTACTGTGCCCCTCCAGGAAAGAACTTCCACTTTGCGCTTTGGAGCCAGGGCTGGGCTGTGGTGGCCCAGGTGGGCCAGTGTGGTCTCAGGTGCCCGGCAGACTGATCCAAGCCCTGGCAGGGTTGATGAAATGCAGTGAGCTGACCCTGTTCTCATGCTAGAGAGTCTTAGGGCTGTGGCAGTTTGCACAGAGCTCTAAGGCTCTAGTGACAATGGCTGTCGTCTTTCCCCTGCATCACTGTGGTAAACCTATGTGTGCATTCTGCAGAGGCCCGTTTCCCCCATGGAAAGCCCTGAATGGGTGATCATGGCGGGCCTCAAGCCTAGGTTGGGCGACAATGTTCAGACATTTTAGTTCACTCAGGATGAGCTGGTGTCATCTTTTCTCTTACATCTCATGCTACAAATCAAAGCAGTGTCTGGACTCCCTGCCCTGCCACCTTTAGCTGTCAAAGGGTGACAGAGGATTCACCTTTCCTTGAATGGAGCTGCTGTCAAAGAGGCCCACATATTCCCTCCTGTCGGTACTTTACTTCTCACTGAAGGTGGCATTTTTAAACTGGGAGCTCTCTGCCTGCCTAAGACTTTACCTACAGATCACTGGGTGCCATGCCAGCGCCCCCACACTTGGAGCTCCCCCTGGTGAGGAGGGGCAGGAGCCAGCTGAGCATCGTCAGGTCAGCAGTCAGATTGCTTTGTTGCCTCACCTGCTTAGGAGCCCTGGAGCTCACAACATGTTCTGGAGCAACTTTTTACTGGGCTACATCCCACAGCCAGACGAAAGCATTCAGGAGTAGTGAGCTGGGGAGCACAGGGGACACCTTCTAGGCCTGTTCCTGCACAGGGCACACAGCTGGTGCACACTAGGGGTTAGATGAAGGAGGAGGTGTGGTATTATGTTCCCAAGTCATTTTTATCTAGTGCTTGAGATGGATCTCAGAGCCCTGAGCACACTGAAGCTGTGGTCCTCCACCGATGTTCCTCTCAGTCCTCAAAGATATTAAGAAAAAGGCCCAGGAAAGTAGCTTGTCTGATGGAATCTAAGTGTCATTGGCACGGGAAGTTACCTGATGTGTTTTTGCTTTGTAATGACACCAACTGTGTATTCACCCAGTCCCGTTTGCTCTCTGACCTAAGGTTTGGTTTTAACAATTGGAGAGCCAAATATAGGAGAAATGAGAAGAAAGCACTGGCCAGGAATGCAGCCCCTGAGTCCTAGGATCACAGTCCATTGGATGTTGTGGAAGAGCCGATGTATGATGCCACCCTTTTGAAGAAGCCGCTGTAGCTGGAGCTTTTGTTGCCCCAGAAACCTGGCCCACGTCTATGTGCTCATGTTTCAGCTATGTCCATAGGGCTCCTATTATGATAAAGAAATGAGTCTCAGGATGTGTGTTTTGCTTTTTGTTCTGGAGTTAGTTAAGTTGGATGAAGTTGGTTTAGGAAATGTCATTGTAAAACCTGATGGTGACAGATTGCATGAGCCACCCTCAAGGTACCTTTGACATCAGTCTTCTAAGTGCCATGGTGACTTTCGAATGGCCACTGCCTAATGCCCCACTAAGGCTCCCTCAGCAGTGTGCTGTCATTTGGGGAGCTCCACTGTGTGCAAGAGACGGGAGGCAGGTCCCTGGTGAGAGGACACCCTGTGCCCACAGGGCTGGGCCTCCCACAGGCTGACGGGTTCAGTGGAAACCCAGGACTCTGAGAGCAGCTCCCCAAGATGTGACTTCTGGGTGAGTGGCAATGTGGCAGAGACACAGTCACAGCCTGTACTCCAAGTCCTGCTCAGTGTCCTCCTGGCTGGGGAGCACATAGGGTTCCAGGAGCAGCTGTGGAGCAGAAATCCTGCTGCTTCTATGGAATGAATAGGACTCAATCCCAGGGAGACCAGAGAGGCTGCTGTGCCTTTCTGTCCCATCCCCAGGCCAGTTGTCAAATCTTCACCTTGGCAGAGATGCTGAGAACCTCTCCTCGTCTTGTCCTTGTTTTTGTGAGCCCTGTTGCGGATCTCCATTTCCTGGTGCCTTCAAGTTGAAAGCAGGTCATTTCCCCAGAGCCACTGAAAGCCAGAATAAGATTGCAGCCCCAGCACTGGTCCAGGGAAAGCAACCTTTGAATCAACTGCTGGCTGCGAGAGTTCTCATCCTCGGGTTTGGGTAAAACTGCAAGTGTAGAGACAAAAAACAGGGAGGGGTAGGCAGAGGTGAGTACCACTGTGCTAAAGCAGTAAGGTGTTCTGAGATGAACCTTTGCTTTCAGGTAATCTTTGGCAGGGTGAGAGTCCTGCAAGGAGTTTTACGTTAAAGGTCACAAAGTGTGGAAAGCTAATCCCAAGGGACAGTGAGTGTCTGGCCACACACAAGGTACAGTGGTGACTGAAGTTGCCCTCTGGGAGTGGCTGTGTTCTGTGCAGCCTTTCCTTTTTGTTCTCAAAGGCCTGTTGGTCCTAAGTCAATCAACAATCTCTAAATGATTCTCTGACTTTCAGATTCTTAGGCGCCCCTGTGTGTGACTATCTTGGTCCATGATCCAGTCTCCCAGTGAGGTAAGAGTTAGGACAGGTGGGCACTGGATGATTCTTTCTTGGCTGGATGCCTTCCCGCATGGGGTTAGAGCCCCTCCCAAGATGCCTGGTTCACTGGCCCTGCGGTGGGAACAGTGCAGAGTACCAGGGAAGATGCAGTTTGCTTTCTCAAAGCCACTGATGGGGGAATTGGTCTGGTGGTTTGCACTTCACTTTGCCTTGCTCTGTGGCTCTTCCCGTGTAATGACCCACCTGTGTAATGGCTGCTCTGACCTCTGAGTGCCTTTTGTCCACGTTTGTACATCTTCTGCATAGAGCCTCAGTGTCTCTTCTGTGCAGAACACCTTGTTCATAAGGTCGTGTAGTTTTTGCTGAGTGTACCGTACAATGTGGTATTATAGTTTTATGTTCTATTATACGCTGCAGTAGGCATCTAGGATCCAGAGGTCAAAGCAAAGTCATCAAGTTGGAGTTTCCTTTGAGCATTTCCTTGTCTGAATATTGCAACACACGTCCTGTACCCAGCTCCTCATTTGTAAACCAATTCCGTGAACACACTTGTCACAGGAACAGAACTGAGTCCTTAAAGCAGGAGTGTCTGTGTGTGGATCTTGGTTCCCGTGACTGCACTCCTCAGCTTTGGAGCCCAGGTCCCATGAGAACCAGGTAGCCAGGATGGAATTACCCCTCCTGTGACCTTGATGAGTTTTGCAGGGATTTTGCTTGACATCAAACCCAGGACATCACGCATTCTGGGCAAGTCCTCTACCTTGAACTACACCCCATTCCTAGTCTTCTCCATTGTGAATAGCAGTGTTCAAAATTTCTTTTGTGCCTTATAATCCCATACTTGCTCTAGTATTACACAATTTGAGGGGACACCATCCAGAGTCAGATGCCATTGACACCTTCTCCTTACTCCTCATCTTAAGGATAGTACTTACTGAAGTACATTACACAATTATTCCCCTGAAGGGAATAATTACCTTTATTTCAGGGTTCACTGGGATTCTTCCCATGTTCCCTTTCATGAAGCGTGAGCAACAGAGTTCTCCCCAGGAAAGAGAATCCTTCCGTTACCAGCAACTTTTTCTTAGCACACTCACCCTCAATTTCCTTTGTGTAATGCACACAAGATCGTTATTATTTGGCCAGTGAGATAAACATTCATGGATCTTGCCGCGATTCCTGGGAAGGAGGTTCATCATTTCATCCTGCTTTTCCAAGCAGAAAATCTTTTTCTTTTGGGAGACTCCTGGCTTACATGAAGATACCACTATCAGCTTTCTGCACTCTAGGGCATTTTGAGTAACAGCCAGTATGCTGTCATTTTGTTCTCTTTTGGGGGGGGGCTGTCTTGTGCTATGTAGTACATGTTGGCTTTGAATTCACTATATAGACCTGGCTCACCTGTGACTCACAGAGATCCTCCTGCCTCAGCCTCCTTAGTGCTGGGATGGCAGCCTTATGTTATTGCGCCAGACCTCTGTTCTTTTGATAGGTGAGGGTATGTATGTCTAGAGCAGTGTGGTGGCTTGGGACGGAAAACAGAGAATTACTTCAGAAAAATTCAATCTCTTAGTGACCGTGCCCTTCACTCGGCCTTGGATCATCTGCCTTAGGCTGTGTGCACCAGCCGTGTTCAGCTCCTCAGCCCTTTCTCCCCTCTCCCGTCCATCCCACACAGGGCTCAGCTGGAAGGGGCTGCAGTCTCTGACCTCTCACTCAAGCCCCACAGTTGGGTCACATCATCTGTAGGAAAACAACCAGCCTCCCTGGAAAGCACTCAGTGTTCCCATGTGTGTGCTTCCAGGTCTAGAGGCGTTCACACCATTTTCACCCTGTTCCTAAAGCCCAAGTGTGTTTTCTCTAACAGGTCTTATGTCCCCCATATCCTTGCAAATCAAGTCTTCTGGCCATAGTTAATGCCAGGAGCAAAAGTCAGCACTATCTTTGTGCGGCATTAACCCTGTAAGAATCAGGCTCGTTATACCATCGATATTTGCTTATAATTTGGTATCTTAAATTTTTCTTAATCAGTGTCACACTCCTGTGTGTGTTTGTTTGTGTTTTTATGACAGGGTCTTGCTATGCAGATGAGGGTAGTCTCAAGCTTACTTTGTAGCCTAGGCTGCTCTCAAACTTAAAGAGATCTGCCTGCCTCAGCCTCCCTGGCATGCCACGCTCATTCTTGCCCATCATTCCAGAACTATGGGCAAGGTCAGAGCTCTGAAGTAGAGCTGTGAGGCCAATGGTCTATATTTTATTTTCAGTACTACCCCAATGACTTCTGTCTATTGAAATACAAAACTTAAAGAAGAGACTTTCTGTGTTCCCTAAACTGACCTACCAATATTTTATACTGTATGACTGAAAAAGACCCCACTTTAAAGCATACTTCTGTCTCTTGCTAACCAGGGTTACACCGGGTTTCACAAACACATGCTATTCAGGAAGTGGCATTCAGGCCCTGGCAGCATGATTCGTCCACCTGCACCCCCAGGAATCACAGCTTCCAAACAAAACCAGAGCCTGTAGGAAAAGGACAGAGTGGAAATTAAATTTTCTCATACTCCAAACCCAAGAATCTTCTCTTTGGCTACTTTTGATTCCTCTGTCCCCCCTCTTTTCATTTTTGTCATTGTGAAACATGCACAACACGGTTGCTTATAACACAAGGTGGAAAGACACTCGTAATTTCTTTTTTTTTTTTTTTCAAGAAAAGAAATGTTTTAATCACCATTCTCCCAACTAAGACACAATACCAAACACTCACAATTTAAAGGAGGAGAAGCTTATTTTGGCTCGCAATTTGTAAAGGTTTTAGTTCTAGCCAGCTGGCTCCGGGGCAGAAAGGGCCTAGTGGGAAGGTCTGCTACAGAGCAGAGCTGCTCACTATGGCATCAGAGAGAAGCAGACAGAGTCAAGACAGCAGCCAGGAAGGGAGTTAAACACTTCCAGGTCACACAGCGACCTGCTTCTTCTGACCAGGCTTCACCTCTTTACAGCAAGTCAAGTGTAAGGCCCCTGTAATCAAATCACCTTCTGAAGGTCTTGCTTTTTTTTATTTTATTTTATTTTTTTTTAAATTTTATTTAAGGAGAAAAGAAAAAAAAAGCAGGGAAAGGGTACGAGTTATACAGATTTACAGAAAAAAAATGAACAGTAGGAAATCACTAGTTAATGGATTACATATTGTCATCTTAGAAATAATTGTTCAAGTCACAAAATTAGAGCTTGTAAAGTGGACATTCCATCAATGATACTGCAAACAGTTCTGTTCATTGATCCAATAAAACTCTGTGATATCATTTTCTATCTTATACACTTAAATATACATGCAGTTATATAGTTTGGAGCACTTTCTTTTCCTTTCTTTTGTACCATGACTATTACACATTTTGGGTTTCATTGCTCCCACGGTTCTTATTCCTTTTTTGGAAGAGAGTAAAACCAAATGTGACATAACAGAACAGAATCGGTCAAGTCAAAAGGGTGGACATAATAGATAATGTAAAAACATAATACAAGGTGATCAACAATGGTTACCATAATGCCTCCCGCTATCTCTAATAGAATTGCCTATATCATTAGTTATAATACAATTGAACAAAACAGTAAAGAACAAAACCGACAAAACCAAAACATTGGAGACATTGTAGGTCTTCAAAAGTAGACAAAAGTCAACAAGAATGGGCGTCATAATGAATCTCATTATCTTCACAGCTGATGCCTAAACTTTCGAACCTGATACTATCCAGCAAAACAGAATAGGGGAACATCAGTTAAAAACCAGATGGTGAGAGTAATACAGGGCTTTAAATCAAGGTAATGAAAAGTCAAAATGGGTTACTATAATATATCCTGCTATTTTTTTCCTTTAATTAAAAGGATAAAGATAAAAAAGTAAATAATGGAGTGGAGATTGAGATAAAAGAGGGCATAACAACGAAACAGCGCAGATCAAAACATAACCATTTAAGCAGAATAGTGTTTCACCACCAGATAATCCTAACCTAAAAGTAGTTACCATATTGTTTCTTTCTTTGAAATCCTTGAGTACAACTTCGTATACTGTAGCATTAAGTATATCAAAACAATGTAAAACCATTCAAGAGAATGACAGCATTACAGAGTATTTAGAATCGACTAACAAAATGAACAATGGTTTCTGTATAATCTCCTTGTCTTTAAAAGGTTTTTGCTTATACTATCGTACATAATAAAATCCAATAAGATACAGCCTATTTAGACCATTGGAGACAGAAGGACAAAAGCTAGATGAGACTTCAAAACAAGATGATACTAAATCTGTATTACCTATTAAGATGTCATTTTCTCCAAAATAGCTGTTCCTATCATCCAATCTTCTCTGCCTCATTTCTGTTAAGCTCTTTTTCTGTCCGTAGCTGTCAGTTTGTCTTCTTCATTTTGTTCTCTGCTCCATTCGTTGTGGCCTCTCTGCCATTATTTCTGGATTCTTTGTATTTTTCTTTTTTTAGAATATCCTGCAATACTCTCTGTAGAGTTGAATTGGTGGTTGCAAATTCCCCCAGTTCCTCTTTATCCTGGAAGCACCTTGTTTTTCCATCAATTTCCAGGGACAGTTGTGCAGGATATCTCAATCTTGGCTGGAGATTATTATCTTTCAATGCTTGAATTATTTCCCCCCACGCTCTTCGTGATTTGATGGTTTGTGCAGAGAAATCTGCTGTAATTCTGATGGGTGTTCCCTTGTAGGTGGTCTGTTTCTTGTCTCTTACAGCTTTTAATATTCTGTTCTTGTATTGAATTTCTGGAATTTTTATTATTATATGCCTGGGTGTTGCTCTGTTTGGGTTGTAGGTAGCTGGGGTCCTGTATGCCTCATACATCTGAGTATCTTTACCTTTTGCTAAATTAGGAAAATTCTCCTGGATTATTTCTGTGAGTAGCTTTTGTAGTTCACTTGTTTGTGTCCCTACTTCTTCTTTTATGTTCTTAATCCTTAAGTTATGGATCCTCTTATCATCTTCTTGTCTTTGTATTATTGCTGTTTGTTTCTTTGTTATTTTTAAGAAGTTTTGCATTTCATTCTCCCATATTACAAGTCTGCCCTCCAGTTCAGATAGTCTGTCCTTAGTTTCTTTCAAGCTGTTATGCCAGTCTTCTATAGACTTCTTAGTATCTTGGTAGTCCCTTTGAACCTGCTTCACGTATTCTATGCTTTCTCTGTTTTCTCCATCAAACAATTCTCCCCTTTTTTTCTGTTCTTCCATTCCACCACCTGTTTTTTCTTGGGTGGTACTTAGCATTTCTCTAACTATTCTGCATACTTCTAGCTTCAGGTCATTGATAACTTCATTCCTGAATTGGTCTATGAGGCTCTCTATATGGTGCCTTATGTGTATTGGTGTGGTGTCTGCTATTGCCTGTTTCTCAGAATTGGGGGCCGAGGAGCCTTTCTTGTTGCTGCCTCTTCCCATGCTGCCTCTTCTTCTCTGTTCCTTATATATGCAAGCTTATATAAGAGGCCCAGCTTCTCTCCCAGTCAGCCACAGCCTGATCGAATTGCGCCAGTTAGGTGTTCCCGCTCACCGCTGCGCACCAGGGAGTTACGGACCAGGCAGCCTACGCGTCACCCCTCCCGGCCACCGTCAGGCTCTGGGATCTGGGTTGGGACAGCCTACCAGGTCCGCCGGCAGCGTCACGCAGGCCAGGCACTTTTCACCAATCCCGCCCGAGAGGGGGATGTGTGGCTGGAGTCGCCACCGCGCCCTGCTCCCGCAGGACTGCCCGGGCCCAGAAAGTCCTCTGCTGGAGTCAAACTGTGGTAGAGTGTCAGTTTCTCTCACTCACCTCACCACAAGTCAGTGCACACCTCCCTGCCGTTCGCAGATTGCCGTTCTCAGAGCTTCCACGCGTCTCTCTCCTTGCTGAGCCGCTGTAGAGGCAGCCAGCCGCCGCGCGGCGGGAAACCCAAATCGCGGCTTACAATGGCGCGGTTCCAGCCTCCACACCAAGTCTTTTCTGTTCCTGTTTTAGCACCAGGACTGCATTCCAAGTTGGCTTCTCTCAGCCCAGTTCGTTCCTGAGTCAGCAGAGCATATCTCCACCGACTTATGTCTCCTTAGTCCGCACCATTCCTGGCTTCTGAGCCGAGTCTTTCAGAGAGCCTCCGGTAGTTGCTGTTATCTGTCCGCCATGTTCTCCCGGAAGAGACACTCGTAATTTCAACAAGCATCCAAAGACAGGATATTTTGATATGGGAAGTGGAAGAGAAGACCCATGGGAAAAAAAGTCCAGCATTAGAGCTGACCCTAGCAGTGGGATTAATGTCTATATGATCCATGAAATTAGCAAATCTCATATGAAATCATTAAGATACATGCAGATGAATAAAGGTAACAAGTTAAATTTGTTTTGTACTTGGAATTTAACTCAGGACCTTGATCTTGCTACATGGCACTTATCCTACTGAGTTATATACCTGGCATTAAGTTTTGCTTTTTTCAATCATTGTTATTGTTTTGTGTTGATACAGGGTCTTTCCACATATTTTAAACTGACCTTGAACTAACTTTGTAGCCCAAGCTCTCTTCAGACTCAAGGTGATTTTCCTGCCTCAGCCTCTCTAGTGCTGGGATTACAATTATAGGCCACTAGGCCTAGCTGATTAACTTTAAATGTTTTGTGGAATATTTTTTTCATTATGTCTCGATGCAAATAAATAGTTCCTACTTTGGTTTGTATAGACAGACAAATTTATAAAGCATAAGTCTAGTGTAAATTTGGTCAAAGTTGGGTGATGCAGGTGGGAAGGTTTGAGCTCGTTTTAATTTGTGCTTGGCAGACAACTATGAATTGGGAACGCTTTTAAGAGAATATTTTTCAGTAAGCTACCAGCTGAGAACATGGCTTAATATGAAGTTCTTTGTTTCTAATATCCAGTCCAAAGGGCTAATGTCCCAGACACTATCTCTTTAGCTGTCCATGTGTCACCAAATAGAAGTAGGTATTTGAAATATTTACCTGC
Source organism: Cavia porcellus (assembly GCF_034190915.1). Classification (NCBI taxonomy): domain Eukaryota; kingdom Metazoa; phylum Chordata; class Mammalia; order Rodentia; family Caviidae; genus Cavia; species Cavia porcellus. Next base: position 81,086,884 of record NW_026947486.1, read on the forward strand.
TGTACATTTATTAAGCTTTGGTGAGCTATTATTATTTATGCATGTTGTAAAATAATTTTTATCTGCAGCAAAATTGGATTTCTCAGATTCCTTTCACTTTGAAATACAATTTCAGGGGAGGCCCTATGGTTAAAATTTCAATATTAAGTTCTGAATAATCTTCAAAGTAGGAATCTTAGCATGTTACCCTAAGTGAAAAGTAGTTCGACTCTGCTGTAGCTCTGAGATAGAGAGGCAAATAAAGTATTTTCCCTTACAAAAGGTACTAGGTCCAAAGAGTTGAGGTCTCTTTTACACTAGCATTGTCCTAAGGTAACTTGTTTGTTGATAACTTTAATAAACGTCACTTAAAAGCGTGTAAGTTTTCAAGGACTTATAAAGTGAAGTTTTAAAATAGTCATTTTGGGAATGATTGTGTGTATGGCTTTATATTGTGTGTTAAATTACTATACCACGTGCTATTTAAGTGCTTGGGGAAATGAAGAATAAAATCTGCTGTTTGTCGTAATAAATAAGGTCCTGTTTTTTTTAAATAAAAGACACAGAGATATGTACCTCAAATAGTTTGCAGATATTGGTGATGCATGCCTGTAATCCCACCACTCAGGAGGCTGAGACAGGAGGATTGCCTTGAATTTGAGGTCAGCTTGAAGACCAGCCTGGGCTACATAGTAAATTCAAGGCCAGGTTGGGCTCTGTAGGGAAACTCTATCTCAAAATGATAAAAAAATGGAGAAAAAAGAAAAACAGAATTCAAACTAATATGCAAATCATTTTCTATTACCTCCTTTTACAACCTCCATCAAAAGGCCAAGCAACAGGCTGCTCTTTCTCAGTGAATCCAATGAGGCTAAGAATCTGCCATTAATGGTCCATTGCCTCAACACTGCCATGCTGAGGATCAAACCTCCAACACATAATCCCTCAGGGGCCAAACCATAGTGTACACTCTTATATTTCAGGGTATTTACTTGCACAAGCATGGCTTGTTCCCCTTCATAGTTGGTATGCTTGTAATATTATATATTGCTGTCTCAGTTTCCTACAATCACACTAGATGGAACTTTGTTTCATGTAGATTTTATATTTATTGGAAGAAAAAGCAAATTACCAGGGAAGGAGGGGTGTGATGGCTGGCCATAAAAGGGAAAACGGTACTTATCTTTTAGACATAGTAGATGAATTGAAAACGTCAGCTATTAAAAGCTATTATATACTAGGAACCCACAAAAATGTCTTAGTTTCAGATGTAAAATAAAGATAATGAAAAGGATGGTCATGCAGGCAAAAACAGGATAGTTTCATGCATTGTCAAGGGAAAGTTCCCATTGTTAAAAGGTACTCTCAGTATTCAGCATAATAACAAGTCCTGCAGCATCTACAAACATTTGTTAAAGGAAGAAGTTCAGAGAAATCAGGCTGTCCTCATTATATGACAATAAACAAAATCTGTTCCTAAGCAAGAGTTCAGGAAAAAATTTTTAGTAAAGGGTAGAGGGAAAGGGAAAAAAACAGCAAGAAAGGGGAGAATCCTCCATCCCCAAATTCATAGTATCAGCTCGGGACAAGGCACAAGTGTGCCTTTGTAGAGGGTGTATAGTAGGTGACAGAGCAGAAGTCGCAGGGAACAAAATGGTTGACTAGGGGCAAATCCCCCCCCCCCACGCCCCAGTTTAGACAGTCTGTGTTACTGTGAACACTGTGCATGTTTCCACTCTTGCATTGTAACTTAGACTTGCTCAAGGGAGAGTGTCACATGTTTTGCAAAGTGTGCTAGCTCTGCAAACTGGGCTCCAAACTTGTTCTTGAAGACCCAGAAAAATCGGTGCCCTCTGCACAAGTTGAGAGCAAGAGGCCTCTTAACCAACCATGCTAGCTTAATTCCTGTTCCCTGTAGAATACTGGCTATTGGCTGCACAGTATTCTACAGGGTATTCTCCAGCTAGATCTCCAATGCCTCAGAGCTAGTGGGTGGTCTGTATACTGCTCTCCGCAAATGAGTTTGTAAAGCTCAGCACATCCCTTTTCCTAGGAAGATACTTCAAGGCAGGAACAGTCAAGGCGGGACTGTCGAAGTGGGAACGGTTGAAGTCGGAACCGTTGAGGTGGGAATGGTGGAGGTGGGAACGGTAGAGGTGGGAACGACCGAGGCGGGAATGGTCGAGGCGGGAATAGCCAGCTAAACTGCACCCTTCAGGCCAAAGCTCTGCACTAGACTTGTTCACCTACCCGCCGAAACGGAGCATCTATGAGTGGATACAGTGTAGCTGGGCGTCGGTGCTAGAAAGAAAACCCTTTCTGCCTATCACGTCGCGAGCTTCGCTCCGGTATCGCAGGCGTCTGTGGTCAAACTCAGAAGCGGCACGCGTTCACGACAGACGTCCTCAGGCCATGGAGCCTCCGAACAGTAACAGCCGCGATTTCCACTGCCTGGGAGTCGGACCGGAGGACCAGGAGGAACAGCATGGTCAGTACCTGGATCAACTGAGTGCTTTAGTGAGCTCCAAGAAGCAAACCTTCCCAGGGAGAGCCAAGGAGATGGTCGCGGCCCCCCCCCCCCCCCCCCCCCCCGTCCCACAGGGCCTTCCCTCAGACGCCGCCGCCACTTTCGGAAGCGCTTCACTTTTTTCGGGTTTTCTTCTTTGTTTTTTTTTTTTTTTTTTTTTTTTTTTTTTTCTTTTCTTTTTTTGGTACTGAGGATCAAACTCACGACCTTGTACTTGGCGCTGAGCTAAATCCACGGCCCTGGGTTTTCTTCTTTTCAGACGTGAAGCCAACTGTAGGCTCGCCTGCTGAAGACAAAAAAGATGGGGGAGAGGGTGTACAGAGCCAGGCCAAGCAGGGAGAAGCAGTAGAAGAAGAGAAAGGAGAAACAGCAGAAGGAGGAGGAGGAGAAGGCCATCTTGGTGCTTGCGCTCCTGACGCCATACGGGAAAGGAAGCAGGAAAGCAGCAGTTCGAGCAGCAGTGGCGAGGAACCTCAAGAGGAGGAGCTGAATCCCGAGGACGAAGAAGACGAGAATGGTGGGGACCGGCACTGGCTCCTTGACAATTCCAGTTTTACTCAGGCGCAGCTGCAGGAAATGGAGAACTATTTCCAGCGCAACAAGAAGCCATCCAGATCGGCGCGGTAAGCAGCTCGCCGCGCTTGGGTTTGGGTTTGGGTTTGGGTTTGGGCTGGGTTCGAAGGGTGCATTGTTCCAAGGAGGCCATTGGCTGTCTCCACGTCCAGCTTTTCCTCTCTTAAAATAAATCCAACCCAGAACTCCATGAGGGAGGAGGTGGGCATGGGGCCATGCCAACTGGGAATGAAAGTAAATATTTTAAATGAATCAAGTTGGGAAACTTTGCTGGTTTTTTTGTTTGGGGGTTTGTATATTTATGTACGTGTTTTGTTTGGTGCTCGGGATTGAATCTGAGGCAAGGCCAGGCACGTGCTAAGCACGGCCTTTACTGCGGAGCTAAATCTCAAGGCGTTATTTACGTTATTTTTAAGACAAGGCCTTGCAGAGTTGCCCAGGCTGGCCTGGAATTGGAGATACTCCTGTCTTAGCTTCTGTCGAAGCTGGGATTACAGGCATGGGCCACTGCGCTTGGCCATCAAGTACTTTTTTTCATAAGTTCCTGTTAGAATTAGGGTAAAAAGCCCAGGTATGGTCATTTAAATAAATGCAGGGTGGGATGTTGCTTGTATTTAAATTTTTGTGAAATCTACTCATTATGGATTGTTGCTCTGCATTACTTTTATATTTTAAATACACAAACATAATTTCTTTTGATTACTGATATTTTAGCCTCTCCTCAGTGATTGTACTGGAGAGAAAAGTGTCCGTAAAGAAAGCATCAATTACATGCCACAGAACTGTGTGTGTGTGTACGCGTGTGCGCATGTAGGGGAAAGGTTTGACAGCATAAACAATTTTAAAAAATACTTGAAATGTACTTTGCATATTTTAGGTCATCCAAAATACCAAATAATGAACATTAGTAATTTTTTTTTCCCTCAGACGAGACATCGCAAGACGCATGGGTGTGCCTGAAGCCAGAGTGGAGGTTAGTAAATCTGAAATAAAGCAGTTTGAGAACTGGCTTCAGGGATGGGACTCTTTTGTCTGGGACTTTGTTGTATTTATGTATTTTGGTTGCCTTTCCCATGTTTAGGAAATGAGCTTTATTTATTTAGGTACCGGGCATCAAACTCACGACTTTGAGTTTTCCAGGCAGGCGCTTGTGCCGCTGAGCTAAATCCCTGGCCTCTAGTAAATGAAATTTAAACTTTGGGGTCTTTGTGAGTGGAAAACAAGAAAGCCCCAAAGTGGAAATTTCTCATTTTCAGAGGGAACAAGACTTTCTAAATGAAAAAAGAATAGTGTTGAATTATTTTTTATTTTTTACATATCTATGAATAACTTCTAATTTAGTATAAATTACAAATACTAATTCTAAGTCAGGAATGTATGCATATAGTATATTTACAAGAGGGCTACATGAATTATTGTTTTAACTGTATATTAATGAAGCTCAGTTCCTAACACTGGTGTCCTTTAGGTGGCATTTCCATGTGGAGTCATATGGGGATTACATCTGACATGGGAATTATTCAAATAGTGCACTAAGAAATTCCATGACACTAAACTATTTAAAATATATAAATCCAGCACATACTCATTTCTTAAGCATGAAATGTATAAATATGTAATCATTTGAAGTGAAGGAAAAGTCACAGAATACAGCACACATGTGATTACTGTGTATCAGTTAAATTGTGAAGGATGGGAATGGGGCGCACATAAGGTCCAAATGCCTGCACCTCCTATTGTGGCTTTCTTCTAAGACATTGGTAAAGCTGTACAAAGATTGGAAGTTCTAAATTTTCGTTTTCTGGGATACTTTGATGTGTAGGCTTGAAAATTTTGCCAGCATAGTAGGTTATATATTATGGCAAAGATGAGAGGAATATGTGCAATCTTTGGAAATTTCTCTTAAACAAAAACAAACTAAAAGAATAATTATTTAGAAATTTCCACTGACCTAACAGAAGTAGAAGCATCAGCAAGAATTGTACAGCGTGTATGCCTTGGAGAAACTACGCACATTCAAATTTTGTTTGTTTTATTTTTGCAGTACTGGAGATTGAAAACTCAGGGCCTTTGAACTCAATTACACCCAAAGTCCATTTTTATTGTTTATTTTGAGACAGAGTTTTGCTTAGTTTACATAGGCTGAGATCAAACTTAAAATCTTCCTGCCTCAGCATTCCAGAGTTCTTGGATAAGGATGTGCATCACCACACTTGGCTCACATTCAACTTTTTGAAACTACCAGTTGTATTAGTGAATATGTTCTTGAGCAATTTCTAATACATAAGAACTTTTTTTCCTTTTTTATACTATTATGAGGAAGTATGTTTTATGGAATTTGTTGACAAGCAAGGGAGCAGTTCTCAGTTCAGGCAAGATTATTACCTGTGATAATTTGAAATATTTTTCATTTGCTCAAGCAGTGATAATATTTAGGTCCTTATATCCAAAAGTGATAATTTAAGGCCATAAAAAGCCATAAATTAAAGGGAAAAAAAGCCAGGCATGGTGTTGCATGCCTATAATCCCAGCATTTGGGAGGCTGAAGTAGGAGAATAGCCCTTTGCTCAAAATCAGCTTGGACATGAGATCCTGCTACCCCCTGCCACAAAAAGAAAGCCATAAATTGTATTAAAGGAGTTTTGGAAAATGAAGAAGAAAGAAAAAAAGCCATATGACATTATTATCTTTGCTCCTGAGTTTGCATGCATGATTGCAGTGATGGAAAGGTGTTGGAGACCAGGTGATGGTGGTATCTAGAAAAGCAGTCCAACTAAGCAAGCCCCTGAAGCTGGCATCCTAATGTCACAAGGCCAGGCTTACAGTCAGGCATGGCCCAGGTTGGAGGACAACATCTTCTTTTTCCCAGGTTGGTAAAGCAAGTTGGGGACAAAAATGCTGGCGGTCTAGAAAGTTGCTGCCTCCCTCCTAGGCTTATGTAGTGTTCTCAAAGGAATTCTGATGACAGAATTATGCATGTTCTCAAATAATGGAAAAGATAATGTTTTCATAGATTACTAAACATTTTACATGAATATTTCCCTGCAAGAAACCCACTAGAGTTTTTGGTACTGAGGTTTTTCATTTGTTTGTTTTTGTTTTTGTCTTTTTGAGACAGGGTCTCATTATACAGTTCAGCCTGGCCTTGAGCTCACTTTGTAGTCCAGGCTGGTCTCAAACTCGCAATGATACTCCTGCCTCAGTCTCCCAAGTGCTGGGATTATAGGTGTGCACCACCATGCCTGGCTGGTATTGAGGTTTGAATTTAGGGAGCTACTGAGCTAAAACCCCAGCCTTTTTAAGATTAATTTTTAAAAATGTAAGACAGGATCTCACTAAGTTGCCAGGCAGGCCTTAGACTCTCAACTCTGCAGCTTACTATTGCTGAAATTACAGGCATGTGTTACCCAGCTCCAAAAGACTTTTTAAAATTAATTTTATTTAAGGAGAAAAAGAAAAAAAGCAGAGAAAGGGTACAAGTTATACAGATTTACAGAAAAAAATAAACAGTAGGAAATCACTAATTAATGGATTACATATTTTCATCTTAGAAATAATTGTTCAAGTTACAAAATTAAAGCTTATAAAGTGGACATTCCAACAGTGAGACTGCAAACAGTTCTGTCCAATGATCCAACAAAACTCAGTGATATCATTATATCGTATACACTTAAATATACATGCAGTTATATCGTTTAGGGCACTTTCTTTTCCTCTCTTTTGTACAATGACAATTACACATTTTGGGTTTTGTTGCTCCCACAGTTCTTATTACTTTTTTTGGAAGACAGTAGAGCCAAATGTGACATAACAGAACAGAGTCAGTCAAATCAAAAGGGTGGACATAATAGATAATGTAAAATCATAATACAAGGTGATCAACAATGGTTACCATAATGCCTCCCGCTATCTCTAATAGAATTGCCTATATTATCAGTTATAATAAAATTGAACAAAACAGTAAAGAACAAAACTGACAAAACCAAAACATTGGAGACATTATAGATCTTTAAACGTAGATAATAGTCAACCAGAATGGGCGTCATAATGAATCCCACTATCTTCACAGCTGTTGCCTAAACTTTCGAACCTGGTACTATCAAGCAAAACAGAATACAGGAACATCAGTCGAATCAAGATGGTGAGAGCAATGCATGGCTTTAAATCAAGATAATGGAAAGTCAAAGTGGGTTACTATAATATATCATGCTATTTTTATTTATTTTTCCCTTATTTAAAAGGATAAAAATAAAAAAGCAAATAATAAAGTGGAGATTGAGATAAAAGAGGGCATAACAGCAAAATAGCACAGATCAAAACATAACCATTTAAGCAAAATAGTGTTTCACCACAAGATAATCCCGACATAAAAGTAGTTACCATATTGTCTCTTTCCTTGAAATCTTTGAGTATAATTTCGTATACTGTAGCATCAAATATATCAAAACAATGTAAAACCATTTAAGAGAATGACAGTATTACAGGGTATTTAGAATCAACTAACCGAAAATGAACAATGGTTTCTGTATAATCTCCTTGTCTATAAAAGTTTTTGCTTATACTATCATACATAATAAAATCCAATAAGATACAACCTGTTCAGACCAATGGAGACAGAAGAACAAAAGCTTGATGAGACTTCAAAACAAGATGATACTAAATCAGTATTACCTATTAAGACGTCATTTTCTCCAAAATAGCTGTTCCTATCATCCAATCTTTTCTGCCTCATTTCTGTTGAGCTCTTTTTCTGTCATTAGTTGTCAGTTTGTCTTCTTCATTTTGTTCTCTGCTCCATTCATTGTGGCCTCTCTGCCACTATTTTTGGATTCTTCGTATTTTTCTTTTTTAGAATATCCTGCAGTATTCTCTGTAGAGTTGAATTGGTGGTTGCATATTCCCCTAGTTACTTTTTATCCTGGAAGCACCTTGTTTTTCCATCAAATTCCAGGGATAGTTGTGCAGGATATATCAATCTTGGCTGGAGATTATTATCATTCAAAGCTTGAATTATTCCCCCCCCCCATGCTCTTCGTGATTTGATGGTTTGTGCTGAGAAATCTGCTATAGTTCTGATGGGTGTTCCCTTGTAAGTGATCTGTTTCTTAGTCTCTGACAGCTTTTAATATTCTGTTCTTGTATTGGATTTCTGGAATTTTAATTATTATATGCCTGGGTGTTGCTCTGTTTGGGTTGTAGTGGCTGGGGTCCTGTATGCTTCATACAACTGACTATCTTTAACTTTTGCTATATTAGGAAAATTCTCCTGGATTATTTCTGTGAGTAGCTTTTGTAGTTCATTTGTTTGTCTCCCTACTTCTTCTTTTATGTTCTTAATTCTTAAGTTATGGATCCTCTTATCATCTTCTAGTCTTTGTATTATTGCTGTTTGTTTCTTTGTTATTTTTAAGAAGTTTTTTTATTTCATTCTCCCATATTACAAATCTGCCCTCCAGTTCAGATAATCTGTCCTTCATTTCTTTCAAGCTGTTATGCCAGTTTTCGATAGAGTTTTTAGTTTCCTGGTAATCTCTTTGAACCTGCTTCACGTATTCTATGTTTTCTCATTTTCTCCATCAAACAATTCTCCCCTCTTTTTCTGTTCTTCCATTCCACCATCTGTTTTTTCTTGGGTGGTGCTTAGCATTTGTCTAACTATTCTGCTTATGTCTAGCTTCAGGTCATTAATAACTTCATTCCTGAACTTGTCTATGAGGCTCTGGAGATAGCACTTTATATCTATTGGTGCTGTGTCTGCTATTGCCTCTTTCTCAGGATTGGGGGCTGAGGACCCTTTCTTGTTGCCTCTTCCCATATTCTTTGTTCCTTATATATGCAAGCGTATATAGGAGGCCCAGCTTCCTTCCCTGTCAGCCACAGTCTGATTGAATTGCACCAGCTAGGTGTTCCCGCCCACTGCAGCACACCAGGAAGTTGCAGACCAGGCAGCCTATGTGGGGCCCACCCCTCCAGGTCACCTTCAGGCGCTGGGATCTGGGTTGTGCTAGCCTACTGGGTCTCAGCCAGCAGTGTCATGTAGGCTAGGCACTTCTCACCAATCCCGCTTGAGAGGGGGATACATGGCTGAAGTCACTGCAGCGCCCTGTTCCCGCAAGTCTGCCTGGTCCCAGAATGTCCTCTGTTGGAATCTCCTAAACCGTGGAAGAGACCCAGTTTCTCTCACTCACTGCAAGTCAATGCACAGCTCCCCGCCCGTCCTGCTTTCAACTCCGTTCACTGATTCCCGTTCTCAGAGCTTCCATGTGTCTCTCTCCCTGCCGAGCTGATGTAGACACAGCAGCAACGGCGAGAAACCAAATTGCAGCTTCCAATGCTGCGGGCTCCAGCTTCCACACTGAGGCTTTTCTGTTCCTGTTATAGCACCAGGATTGCATTCCCAGTTGGTTTCTCTCAGCCCAGTTCGTTCTTGGGTCAGCAGGGCATATCTCCACTTGCTTATGATTCCTTACTCCGCACCATTCCTGAATTCTAAGCTGAGCCTTTCAGGGAGCCTCCGTAGCTGCTGCTCTCTGTCCTCCATGTTCTCCTGGAAGTCAGCCAAAAGACATTTTTTAAAAAATTTCATTTTATTGATACCCGTACATAATGATCATATTCACCAAAGGAAATTTGTACTTGTCCATAAGATATCTTGATTCTTCTTTTTCCCCATTGCCCTCCCTTCTCTTTAACCTTTTTTCCTCTCCTTATTTACAAAAGCTTTGTTTTCATTTTTTCTTCTATTTTCTTTTTTCTTTTCCCTTCCCTTCTCCTTCCTCTTGTGCCTGATCTCCTTCCCATTTGAGCATTTTTTTTGCTATTTCCCAATATTTATCCCATTTTAGTTCTTATTTATGCTTTTAGTTTCTCACACAAGAGAAACCATGTGATATTTAAAGATGTGTCCCATTTATTTCATTTAAATGTGTGGTCTCAAAGTACATTCATTTACCTAAAAATGTCTTGGGTTTACCCCTCCTTATGGCAGAGTAGTACTTTATTGTATATAAATACCAGATTTTCTTTATCCATTCATCTGTTGATGGGTATCTAGACTCTTTCCATGATTTAGCTATTACAAATTGTGCTGTTATAACATGGGTGTGCATATATCACTGTGGTATGATGCTTTTAACTATTTTGGGAAGATACCAAAAACAGGAATAGTTGAGTCAAATGGAACCTATAGTTTTAATTTTTTGAGAAACATCTACACTGATTTTCACAGTGGTTGCACCTCTTTAAGTTCCCCTAGCAATGGAGAAGGGTTCCTTTTCCCCCATAGCCCTGCCAGCATTTGTTATTGGTTGATTTCTTGATGATAGCCATTCTTTCCGGGGTGAGATGGAATCTTAGTGTTGTTCAATTTGCATCTCTTGAATGACCAGTGATGTGGAACATTTTTTCCTATGTTTATTTGCTGTTTGTACTTTTTTATCTGAGAAATGTCTATTCATTTCAGATTCTCATGCTCATTTTTGGATTGGGTCTTTACATTTAGGGGCATCTGATTTTTTTTTTCCTGAGACAAGGTCTCACTACCTAGTGCAGGCTGGCTTTGAACTCACTTATGTAACTCAAGTTGGTTTTGAACTCATAGTGATCCTCTTGCCTCAGTCTCCCAGGTGCTAGAGTTACATGTGTGTGCCACCATGTCCAGCTCTTGAGTTTTTTTTATAGAGTTTAGATAGTAGCCCTTTATGTGAGTAACAGCTGTCAAAGTTTATTTTTTCTAATTCTGTGGGTTGTCACTTGACTGTATTGGTGGTTTCTTTTGTTGTGCAAAAGTTTTTTTTTATACGATGAGACCTCGGTTGTTCATTCTTTCTGATATATATTGTGCAATTGGGTTTTTGTTCATAAAGCTTTTGCCTGCACCTACATCCTCGGGTTTTACCTATTTTACATTCAAACAGCTTGTGTTTCTATTTTAATATTTAGATATTCGATCTATTTTGATTTTAGTTTAGTACTTGGTGAGAAATAGGGGTCTAGGTTTAATCTTCAGCATGTGGATATCCAGTTTCCCAGCACCATTTATTAAGGAGGCTATGTTTCTTCCAATGAACATGTTGGCCCCTTTGTCAAAGATAAGGGAGCTGAGTGAGATTAGAGGATTCGAGTTGTTTCTGTATCTTCTATTTTGTTCCATTGATCTTAAGGTCTGTGACTTTTTTGTCAGTACCTTGCTGCTTTTACCATGGTAGTTGTGATGTATGACCACATATGGGGAATTGTAATTCCCCCTGCCTTGCCCTTGCTGCCCAGAATTGCTTTGGCTATTCTAGGTCTCTGCTGGTTTCATATGAATTTTAGGGTTGTTTTCTTATTTTTGTGATTTATGCTCTTGGTATGTTGAGTGAAATTGGATTAAATCTGTATAACAAGTTTGGAAATAAGGCCATTTTTTACTATGCTGATTCTTCCTACCCCCCAAAAAGGGATATCTTTCCATTTCCTGATATCTTCTTCAAAATCCTTTTTCAGCATCTGTAGTTTTCAATGTATGTATCTTTTATTTCCTCTGTTAGATTGATTCCTAAGTATTTCGTTTTTCTTGATGCTATTGTGAAAGGTGGAGTTTCCCTAATTTCTCTCTGTGAGCTTTCTGTGTACTGAAATACTATTTTGAATATTGATTTGTATTCTGCTATGCTGCCAAATTTGCTTATTAATTCCAGGAGTCTTTAGGGCAGGGTGTTGTGCATGCCTGTAATTGCAGCACCTGGGAAGCTGAGGCAGGAGGGTTGTCATGAGTTTGAGGTCAGCTGGGCCTACATTGTGAGTTCAAAAGTCAGCCAGAACTACATAGCAAGACCCTGTTTCAAAAAGCAACAGCACAGGCCTTGGAATTTAGGTCAGTGGTCTAAGTGCCTGCCTGGCAAGTACAAGGTTGTGAGTTTGATACCCAGTACCAAAAAAAAAAAAAGCAGCACAAAAATACAAGTCTCTTTGGAATTGTCTATATAGAGTATCATATCATAAACTTTTAATAGACCCTTTTATTCTCTATTTTATAAACACAGTAAGAGATATTTTATAAATGCAGTATTGGGAACAGGGACCTAATGTTGGTCACTACCAAATTCATTTGCTTTTGGCATTATATTTAGTACATTTGAATCTCCACAGAATGAGCAGTATTACATTGGCCTTTCAGACTGTATCTTCACTAGAGAGAAGAACTCTGAATAGTTACATGGGAAGAGGGAAAGTGAAGCTCAAGCAGGAAGAAAAAAAATCTCTTTGGCTCATAACATTCGCAGCTTGAGAAATTCCCAAAGGATAACAGAGCAGAAACCTCTTTAACTAGGATGCTGAGAGTATAGTGCAGTGTAATCAACAGGTCTTCAATTTTGGTCTTTTAGTAGTTCACAGGTATTTAGGGAGTTGTGTTTCTTGATACTCTCCCACCTGTTATAAAAAATCATAATAAAAAAATGTCTGTGTGCACCTTCTTGCTTTGGAAATACTGATGGAATTGGAGTCTTGGACCTGAGGAGTAGGACTAACTGGTTGGAGGTTCCAGCCAAGCTGGGCAAGCACTGGTGCAGAAGATGAGACCGCAAGGAGATCAAAGTCACAGATCTCAGGAGGGTTTGGTAGGTGGGACAGATTGGTGCACATTGACAATGCCTGGTGCCCTGTGAACTCTTGTCTAGGCAAAAGGTGGATCAGGCTGATTTAATCTAAATATTTATCATTTTTAAAGTTTGAAATGTCAAAACAGGGTCTCAGTGGCCTCATGACCCAGGAAGATGAATGGCAAATTCCCTGCGATCCTGAGGCAAAGCTTCCCTTGGTATCATACTTTCAACCTGCAAGATGTTTCAGAGGGCGAGCAACTACTTAGTCACTCTTGAAGGAGTTTTTTTTTTTTTTGTTTAAGAATCTTTTTATTCACACTGAACATGGGCTTTTCAAAGTACAGTCACTCCCTTTGGTGTGACTTTAAAAGACATCCAGTTTTCACCAAGTCCAGGTTCCCTACAACTAGGCTTGCCTAGTGATATGGGTTGGTGACAGTTGGACAGCTTATGATTAGTTCTCAAAGGGTGGCTGTCACAGGTGTAGCAATAACAACAGGGGCCAAGTTCAGTTCATCAGGTACACTTGTACTTGGAGCACAAAATGCAAGATAGTAGTAAAAGAAGAAGAGAGAGCAAAGACAAACTAAACCAGCGCTTGGCACATAGTTGTAGCTCATTAGGAGAGGAGTGCAGTATTAAAATTCCCTAAGATATTTTAGCAGTAAGAAAGGAAAATGATGTGACGTGGAATTGCCTGTCATGTTGTTTCCTTTATGATATTAAATACTGATATATTAAACTAATCCCCTTTATTCCTCTCTGACTGAAGGTTTGGTTTAAGAACAGGAGAGCCCGGTGGAGAAGATATATGAGGGCACAAAGGATCCGAAACTCACGCCGCCTGTATCTCAGCCAGCCTGTCAGAGCTGTCTCGAGGGCCCCGTATTGTCCTATGTACGTGGTAAGGCCCAGTAGTGTGATGTGGCTTCATTTGCAGCCAATGCTGATTTGGCCGCTTGGGGTGCCCTTGCTGCCCTTGGTGCCCATTTCATCTATGCCACGTTTGCCAACTTTGCCACCTTTGGCACCCATGCCTCCCATGCTTTCCATGCCTCCCATGCCTTCCATGCCTCCCATGGCACCCTTGCCACGCCTGCCACCCATGGCTCCCATGGCCCCTATGCCACCCATGCCACGTATGCTGATCCTTCCTCATATCTTCATGCCTACCCCCCAGACCCTCTTTCCTGGGCCTCCACTAGGTATGACCTTACTTAGCTTTGTTTGGCTCCCTACTGCCAATAGCCCTTTTCTAGTCTGTACTTACTGGTACTAAGTAATAGTCTCTGTGACCTGTTTTTCCAGAGTTTTGAAGCCAGACACAAAGTTTGCATAGCATACTATTAAGAAGACTCTGCCAAACATTTTGAGATGTGTTAACTATAAATTTGTTGTCCCACTTTTAGGGCACATTTTGAATTTCAATAAAGACATGAAATTTCTGTGTAGTATTTGTTCTGTGTCTTACATGGGAATTAGTAAACTGTGGACAGAAATTTCAAAGAAAATTTATTAAAGTCACATAGCTAGGAGGCTTCCATTCATGCTTTGAGATCCTGGGGTCAGTGTCAGGGGCTGCACACATCATGCAAGTTTCCCTGGTGTCCATGGCAGGTTTATTTTGACTTACACATCCTCCTCCACCCCTGTCTTCCACTGTTCTGTGCTTGCCCTTCAGAGCCCTCTGGGACTATACACAAAGGCGAGATGGGGTGACACGGCTCCCTAAGGAGAGTGTTCCAAGGCAGGGTCGAGGTCCACTCATGCTGACAAAGCTGGCTGAGAGGCTTCTGCTAGGGCCTTTTTATTTTCTGATGCAAAGGATTGCACCCACATAGAGCCTATGCCCTTTGTAACTTATTTTTTTGAGACAGGGCCTTGCTAAATTGCCTTGGCTAGGGTTGAACTTTCAATCTTCCTGCCTTGGCCTTCACAGTGAGATTACAGGTCTGTGCCCCCCGCCCCCGCCCAGCTGCTCCCAGGGTTTTATGCAGAGGTGTGTGTGTGTGTGTGTGTGTGTGTGATGGGAATGATACTCACTTACAGCCCTTCTAATTCTGCTCAATGCCTTGCCTTTTTGAGCAGAGCACATGGAATGGAATCCATGCTTGCACAGTGCTCCTCTCACTTTAAAGGAAACAGGAGGACACATCAGCACCCTCAAGAAATGGGCACCTTTTCCAGTTCAGTTCACTGTCACATGTTTAAATGCTTTTTCTCTGCTTTAGAATCCTGGAGAGAAACCTTGTTTCAGTTAATTAGACATTAAAGAGAAACCTCTTGATTCAACACTGCTCAAGAAAAGCAGATGGTACCTGAACAATGACCCAGAATAATCCTTCCATTTAAATAAAGCAGTTAGACTTTGGTTTATGTTGTCTCCACCTGAAACTGCTGTGGTGGAAAAGAACATGTAATGCACTTATCTGGAAGAAATCCAGGCCCACTTTGGAAAACTCATGAAGTTCTTATCTCTAGCAAAAAGACATTTTTTTGAGGTAGGGTCTCACTGTGTACTGCAGGCTGGCCTTGAACTGACTTTTGTAGTCCATGCTAGCCTTGAACTCACAGCAATCATCCTGACTCAGCCTCCCCAGTGCTGGGATTGCAGATCTGTGCCACACACCTGGCAGCATCAGACATCTTAGAGGTTTTTTTGGTTTACTTGTGGTACTGGAGATGAAATGTGGGTCTGCTTCCCAAATGCTTATGTGTCCAGCCTGATGGAAGATTTTTTTTTTTTGGTACTCACAACCTCACATTTGCCAAGCAGCAATTACACCTTACACCGCTGAGCTAAAGCCCCAGCCCTTGAGGGAAGGTTCTTATGGGAAGGCATATACTTTTTGTTTGGCTGTGGCTACTTTTTCCTCCTTTTTTTCTCTCCTATCTTTAGAATTGTGTACTCAACTGTCGGCGAAGCACCTGTTTATCATGTGGGGCTTTTTAAGACAGGAAGCTATTGCTGCTGTAAAGACCTCAGAGCCCTGGGGGAATGAGAAATATCTGAATGCATGATCTACCCATATTATGTGTCTTCCAGCCAAGAACTGTGCTGTTTGCTGTCTTTCCTTCTTTCTGTTGATCCCATTATGTCTTGCTTTGCACAGCTGTTTACATGAAGTCCATGAGACCAGTATACATGCATCCTGGAAGTTATTTTTACTTTGTGCATTTTGTAACACTTTGCCTGCTCCCTACCCATTGGGTCTTTCTACACTGAATACCGAAACTACTGGATTTTTGGAGATACTCAAAAAAAGGACAAAGACAAGAAAAATAATAAAGGTGAAGACTTAAATCATGTTTCGTTCTTTGCTCTCTGTGATGGTGTAAAACTTTTACACTACCAAAAAAAAACCTTTTTGAACTATATTTTTCCTTATATACTAGGAAAAAGTATCCTGTAATACTTTGGCATTAGTTTTTACATACCTCATAAGTTTCATGTTAGGATCGAAGCAAAACTCTAGCACTTTATGCAGTACTGGGGATTAAAACTGAAGTCTTTGTACTGAGCTACATTCCAAATCCGTTTTTACTTTGAAACCAGGTCTTAAGTTACTATGTTGTCCAGATTGGGCTCAGACTATGGGGCTTGAATTTGTGATCCTTCTGCCTCACCTTAAACAATTAAAGCCAATAGAACTAGAGTGGGAATACAATTTCACTTAAAAGCCATTTAAAGAAGGCCAGGCATGGCTGCTCATGACTGTAATTCCAGCACTCAGGAAGCTGAGGCAGGGGGATTGCTGCAAGTGCGAAGACAGGCTACAAAATGAGTCCAAGACCAACCTGAACTGCATAGTGAAACTCTGTCTCCAAAAGACAAGAAACAAAACAAAAACAAAAGCCAGAAAGTGATCTTAAAAATTACATATTGCCATATTGTTGAGGTAGCTTATGACTGGTCTAAATTCAAGGTGGCAGGCAGAGAACCAATTATAATTTCCTTTTCCTGAGGCACATTAGTGCAATTAGTACAGGGTTATAACAGTCACCTCCATTTTTTAATTGGGAGCTTTTATCTATCATATCCTTTATTTTATGGAAAGCAATTCAATATTTTTTGACTTTTTGAGGCAGGGTCTCACTATGCAGTTCAGGTTGGCCTTGAGCTCACTTTGTAGCCCAGGCTGGTCTCGAACTCACAGTGATCCTCCTGCCTCAACCTCCCTAGTGCTGGGGTTGCAGGCATGAGCCACCATGCCCCACCGATCACTTTCTTAGATTATTGTATTTGCTATTCAGACAAACCCTACTAGTAAAGTACTAGTATCCCTGTGAAAAATGAAATCCTTGTCCACATTCTCAAAGCTAATAAAAACCCAGGACTGGAAGCTGAGCCAGTGTGAATCAGGAGCCCCACTTTGTGGAGCTGAATGCGGTGGAACTGACTGGGATGGTACAGTTTGAGCAAACCAGGCATCGGGTGCCTGTCCTGGTGCTTCCCAGCTTTCGTCACAGGGTCACCTACCTAACCTCTGTAGCTTTATTGTCCTCTATAAAGTAAAAGATTATGCCATGGAGTTAATGAGAAGAATAAATGATATAATATTTGGAAACCGCCTCCCACCACAGCCTGCGGCAGTGTAAGCGCACAGAAACTGTTCACTACTGTGGTCCCGCACTGTCTCCTATCATCATATTAGAACTCGGTGCCCACCCTTGCTATGTGGCATAATAGGCAGGGACCTGAATCGGACTCAGAGCATCCAAGTTCTTGCTGCAGCTCTGTTATTGTCTTAGTGACCTTGAACAAGACATCCAATCCACCCTATCTTTGTGTCTCACCTACGCAATCATGACAGTAATACTCAGTTCATGTATGCAGAATAAGCTTAGTGGTGAGAGATTACCACACACGTTTCAAAAAACTAGAAAAGTAGCAGGGCGTGGTGGTGCAATCCTCTAATTCCAGCACTCGGGAGGCTGAGGCAGGAAGATTGCTGCAAGTTTGAGACCAGCCTGGGCTACAAAGTGAGCTCCAGGCAGCCTGAATTGCACAGTGAGACCCTGTCTCAAAAAGTCAAGAAAAAGATCAGAAAAGAATTAAAGCAAACAATATGGGTGTAAACATAAAGAAATCACATCATGCCTTGTTTTCTGGAGTTTGGACGCTTCCATCCCCACCTCTAGGCTGTCCCAGAGCTATGCTTAGTGCTTTTCCTTTCTGGCCAGAGGCAGAGAAAGGAGATTAGACGCAGTTAATAACGATGACACAACTTTTAAACGTAATTACTGCGGTTATTTGATAATGATGAAGACTGGGGTTGTAGCTGTGAAAGTGACGCTGTGGCTTCGTATATAAAAAGTTTATCATTTAAACATACCCACTGAACCGTTCACAGATGAAATGATGTGATCTCTTGATTTGCCTCGAGATAATCCCATGTTAAACGTAGTGGCATTGGAGACCTGATATATCTACTGAAGAATGCAAATGTGATACAAATGATAATCACTGATACGAGTGACGGCCCTGTGAGACTTTGCCTTACTATTCTCGTGCCTTTTGTGTACACTGCATGGTTTCCATAGCCTGCTTTTCTTTTGTCCAAAAAGGTGAATGGTTGAAAACCTGGATGGTCATACAGGTAACACAAATGAGGAAAATTAGCAGAGCACAGGCTATGGCAAACTGAGAACGCATTTCTCTGCCCCAGAGGGAACTGCCCATCCTCGGCTCCAGCTCAGCTGCTGGGCATGAAGGTGGAGTCCACAGCATGGCTGATTTTCCAGATTGCCAAGAATGCTCAGGAAATCAGGTACTTAGATGAAATCTTCTGTTTTTCATTTAGTTTTTGCTGCAATTGTTTGGTATTTTTGTTGTTGTTGCTTGTTTGTTTGTCTTATGAGACAGGGTCTCACTATGCAGTTCAGGCTGGCCTTGAACTCAATATGTAACTCAAGATGTCTTCAAACTCACAGTGATTCTCCTGCCTCAGCCTCCTGAGTGCTGGGGTGACTGGCATGTGCCACCACACTCAGCTTGAAACCTTTCATTCTTTAAACCTGAGGAATCCCTTCAAACATGTTTTACTAAAAAGTGTGATCATTCAAAATAGATCCAGGAACTGGATACAAAATGCTGCTGCCAATATGAAACCTCTACCTGAGAATTTTAGGCAATTTGCCAACCGCTGTAGCAGCAGAATGTAACCGCAAGCAATTCTAAAGTCACAGAACGTCATCACCCTGCCCAGTTTTTCCTCACTGTGAGCCTCATTCTTATTTTGTTCTCCATCTTACCTGTGGGTTTCGATAACTTTATGCTTCATTCTTATTACCTAGTCACCGTCCCAAGTCCATGACCACGAGTCAGACATCCAACGTGTCTAAGAGAGAAGCCTCCTAACAACAGGTCAGGCCCAGACACCGGCTGGTTTGGACTTGCTTTCTGGGAAGTTTGCTTCTCCTCTTGGTGATAAACAGGCAGCTCGAGAGCCTTAAGACACATCATGTCTCACCATGTAAAGAAAAAGGCTGAGAAGCCAGGGCATCCTAGAAAAGGAAAAAGGAATTTCATAGAGGTCTAACCTCTTTTAGTAAAGAAACTTTCCCCCTGAAATCTGCAGTTCAATCTAATCCTTTTGGTATTATCAAAGCATATGCAGTTTCATTCCAGTTTCATTCCATTAGATTCAGAGTTCATCAGGCAGATTATGCTCTTGAATGCTCATCAATCTCCCCAAAGTGACTGTTAACACAAAAGGCATGGTAAAATATAAAGCTAATTTATTAATACACATAACGATGGAAAGACTTTCATTCTTTCGTAGTATCAATTTGCTATTTTCTAGAGGATTTCTGAGTTTTATCTAAAGTTTCAATTGGATTAGGGTGAAGCTATACAATATTTTCTTTCTTTCTTTCTTTCTTTTTTTTTTTTTTATCTTTTTCTTTTTTATCAGTATCGGGGATTGAACTCACGACTGCCTGCTTGCAAGGCAGGCACTTATGCCGCTGAGCTAAATCCACAGCCCCAACTATACAATAGTTTCATGCAAAAATTTTCTATGTATCTATGCAAATGCCCCACTTTCAAGTGATAATATTTTCTTTTATAATTTTTCACTCTGTGTTTTTTGTTTTGTTTTGTTGTGCTTTTTTTTTTGAGAAAGAGCCTCACTACGTAGTTTAGGCAGGCCTTGAATTCACTATGTAGTCCAAGCTGGCCAGGATATGACATAGAGCATGCTGTATAGGGGAGACTGAGGCAGGAAAGTCACTGTGACATTGAGGCCATTTGGGCTACAAAGTTCAAAGCCAGCTTGAACTACATAGCGAAACCAAGTCTCAAACACACAAAATAAATACATAAATAAATGGATACAGCAGTATCATCCCTGTGGATAGTGTGAATTAATGAATTTATGAAGTCTGTGAAGAAAATTCTCTTCATCCGGCTTTAGAAATAAAGAATTAGTTCTGCAAACTGAATCATCCCTAATCATCAAGGACTGCAGAGAAAAATCTAAATGCTTTCCAAGTTCACAGGACTCGAACAGCTGCCACTTCTGAGCTCTGAGGGAAGGAAGAAGGAAAAGGAGAGTGAACACAGAGATGAGGGGGAAGTCCCTCTCTGCTCAGGTATGCTTTAGCGCCCCCTGCTGACCTCAGAGGAGTGTTACAAGTGAGCCAGGACAAGGAAAGACAGAGACTCAGCTTCTCAGCTGGGAAAGCTGTGAGGATTGGGCCCTGGCCTGGGGATGGGAAACAAAGGTGCAGTAACCTCTCTGGCTTCTGTGGGATTGAACCTTGTGGTTCTCTAGAAGCAGCAGGACCGGTGCTCCACAGCTGCCGCTGGCACCTCAAGTGCTCCTCAACATGGAGGACACCGAGTAGGACTGGGAGTACAGGACATGGCCATGAAACTGCCTCCTTCCCAATAACTCTAGAGATGCCCTTTGGGACTCTTCAGCCTGGGTGAGACACAGCCCTGCCTGTACAATGTGTCCTCTCACCAGGGACCTGCTCCGACCTGTTTGTAGACAGTGGAGGTCCCCAAATGACAGCACACCACTGAGGAATTAAGTATAAAAGTATAAGACAGGGAATTAAGTATAAAATACGAGTGATTAAAAACTTATCATGGCACTTAGAATACTGCTATCCTAGGCCTCTTGATGGTGACACAAGGGAGTGTTTCCATGACAAGAAACCTCATCATCACTTTGAAATGACATTCCCAGGTCAACTGACATTTATATTGCACTATCCCCAGAGTTGCCAGAAAAAGAAACCTACTGAAATTTCAATATTTTATTGACAACATAAGAGCTGAGAACAAAGCCACGAATTGGCATGGGCACCAACACACAGCCCAGACTTAGTGCCAAGAGCAAAACCCACATGAACTGTGGCCTCAGAGAAGGGGAACAGGCGAGCGTTGCTCCAGGTCCTGGGTGTCCCCCTGGTGCTGCACAGCAGGTGGGGCATCGCTGAGCATGGCTTCCCGCTGTTGTTTCCTATACTTCGCCCTCCGATTCTTGAACCAACTCTGCACTCAGGGGACAAGAGGCATAGACAGGGTTAATGCACAGAAGAATTGCTGTCCCAGCCTCACATGGGCTTACTGACATTAATACATTCTATCCAAAAGCCCCCCACAGCAGCAGAGCTGATGTGGCGAGGACCAAAAGTGTCCACTGGTGACATCTGCATCTTAACAGTGGCATACACTGCGCACTGTCGCAGGTGAGCTGACATCAGGTTTGTTTCTGGAGCCTGGCTTCCTACCAGTTTCTATCACCTTCCACAGGAAAGGGGAGACCATGTACCAGGTTCCTGGGAACTTCATGCTGCAGAGATTGGACACACTGTGAGCTAACCCCTTTTTAACCTTGCATCTTCATGTACACTTTTGAATACATTCAAGGTCACACTAAGTCCAAAGATGAGTATGCACAGAAGTGCATCTTAGGTGGATACAGCTTTACAAATTGGTGAACTTAGTGGATATATATAAAGTGTGCTAGTCTCTGAATTATGGATTTATATAATTATAGCTCTCTGTATTATATACACATATGTAAAAGTAATTTTGCACCTAGAATAGGGGAAGCAGCTTGATATTTTTTCTTTTGTCTTCCTTTATGAAACCTTATCCCCTGTGGTACTTAAAAAGAACTATGTTTAGGTTTACTATTTAGTATTGTACCTGTGAATGCTCCTAAGAACAAATCTTGCTCATCACGGTAAGAAAGGAAAAGCAAAACACCAGGGAAAGCCATGTCCTGAAGCAGGATGGAGACTGATTGTCCTGCCACATGGCTTTTCCGGGATTTACTGACCTTCACTCTGGATTCAGGCACATTCAGCCCTTTTGCCAGCTCTCGTCTGTGGAGGGAAAAATCACAAATATACTGTATTCCATGTGGAGGATTAAAGATTCAGCGTTCTTCATGAATGAAGCATCATATATACACTCTGCACTGCTTTTTAAGTTTGGCAACACACCTCACAGTGACCCAAGTATATTTTGTCATCTCAAAATCAAAGATCACTCTTAACAAATGTGTTAAAGTCCTCACCAATTATATGGTGGCACTAACAATTCATAGCTAATTTAGGGCATTATTTTGAGAAATGAAAAGGAATGCAATCATCTAACCTGAAAAAACAGTAGAAATTTTAAATACAGGAAGGCTATAGAATGACACTCTCATGCTATTGATGCGGTGTCCACAGAAATTTTATTTACAAACACAGACACTACTTCAGGGAATACAGCAAAAATAAAGTGGATCATGTCAAAGTCAAACATGTCTGTGAGTCAATGGACAAAGTCAAGACACTGAAAAAGGATCAACTGTATGGGAAAAATAAGTATTTCTAAAACAGGCCTGACAGACATAGAAACACTGCTCTCAAATCAGTAAGTGAAACACAACTGCAAGTTTTGGAAATCAGTATGGATTTAGTGAGTCAGTTCTCCAAAGAAGCTAGAGAGAGGAGCAGGAATCTGGAGGACACAGGCTCCAAATGACTAGTCTCTAACGTGCACCCCAACCACAGGGATGTCCATCACCCCATCATCTGGGTCATTAGCAAAGCCTGGGAAATGACAAGCATGCTGAGCTCAGGGAGAAACTGGAGCCTTGGTCCCTGTGAGAAGGAATGTCAGATTCTGAAAACTGTCTTGATAACTGTCTGTTGGGACCTCAAAGCAGAAACACGGCATCCTATGATCCACCAATTGGTTTTTAGAGGATGCCTCCAAAACACTGAACTCTGAATTTCCCAGCTATTTGTCAAGGAAGTTCACAACAGCAGTATTCACAATCTCAAACTCTCCACAGATGAATGAGAAACAAGGGTGTGTACACACAAGGGAATTTTGCTCGGCTCTGAAAAGGAAGGCACTTCTGGTGCAGGCTGCAGCAGGGATGCACCGTGAGGATTCGTGAAATGAAATATCCAGGCATAAAAACACTAGTGGGCTGCAATTGCACTTAGATCCCTTTCATAGACAACTCCCTCTCAGAGAGTACAGTTCTATAATGATGCTGATTGTGAGGAGCAACCCAGACGGGGGAAATTGTGGGTGTTTCACTTGGATGGTTTGACCTTGCCAGATGCAGAGGTTTCTGGAGATGTGTTGCAGAGCAACATGAAAAAACTGAACAGAGTTGATCTCTGTACCTCAAAGTGGTTCTTCTACCACAGTCCTAGTGTGTGCATCTCATATCCACAAAATACAAACAAAACAAAGTAGTAGCCACCAAGCAGTTTGCAGACTGGATTCCCTGTATCATAGTAAAATCTCGACCGTGGTCCCCTTGAGGTGCCATCCAACCCCTGCCCAAAGACAAGCAGGTAAAGAGCCCAAGTGCTCTGAGGTCAAGAGGGGAAAGAGGGCAGCGAGAGATAGAAAGGCAGCAGGAAAAGAGCCCATCCCCCCTAAAGCCCGGCGACTCCCCGAGGCAGCACCTCACCTTGCGAACATATCCGGGTACTGAGTGAATTCAAAAACGCTTTCCAGTTGTTTCACCTCACGCTTTCTGAAGGAGGTTCGGGACCGCCTGGGCTGCGTCTGCTGGCGACCGCTGGCATCCGAAGGACCCTGCTCGGCCAGCGGCAGTTGCTCAGGCTGCTGGTCCTGAGGTACGCGGCTGCCATTGTCAGCTCCCAGGCTCACGTGGACTTGTTGCCCGTGGTCCAGGAGGACGCTGGCCACCACCAGGCTCAGAACTTCTGTACTGCGCTGGGCACTCTCGCATTCTGTGAGGTCAATTACTATAAGCCAGGTACTGGTTTCCTGCATCCAGTACTGCAGGGGGAGGTAGCGGGGTTCATAGTTGCGCTCCTCCTCCATGGCTGCAAGGCACCAACAGCCACAAGGACTGCTTCTTCACAAAAGCGAGCACAACCGCAACGTCTCTTGGAAACAGCGTGGTAGCGAAAGATGGCGCCTGGTCTTGCAATTGGTTACAATAGTTCCTGTACCTGATTGGGCAAGCTCAGATCTCCTAGACCCTCCCTGAAGGCTGCTATTGGCTGTCTGCTTAAAACCAGTTGCTGTGCAAGGTTATTACAGAATAGCAAACCTGATACAGGAAAGGGGGGGCATGGTGAGAAGTGGAGCCCGCCGCCAAGAACAAAGTTATTGTTACTGGGCATGCGCTGAAGGCAGTTGGCAGTTCTGTAAGCTTACTGTTCCCTGAAGCCTTGGAGACAACTGCAGAAGAGTTTCTGGTCCTCAAACTAATAGGGAAGTGGAGGGGAGGAGGTAAGAACTCACACTGTGCACAGGATCTCTGGTGGGAAGGCTGGAATACGTTTCCTTGCCCTCTCCTGCATGCTGCTCTGTCTGCACAGAGCTAGAGCTTTGGATTCCGCTGCTCTCACCCCAAGTTCTGCTGGCTCCTGGTTCCCCAGTATGCCTGAAAGCAGAGTCTGCTAAGCTCCTCTGGAGGTGCATGGTAGCCCTGGGGATTTGTGGCTCTGTGCCTGCTGAGAGGAGTTGTGAGAAAAACCTGATCCCTTGAGCAAGTCTGCCTGCTGCGCATTGGAGCCAAAGACTCTATGGGTGAAATGTGAACCCTGTCCACTGCTCATCCCATACAGGAGTCCTCACGGCACTGTGACCCTCCCTGCTGCTGTTGAAGTGAAGATACAGGAGTTCATTCTCAGCAAGTACTTAGGGCTATAGCTGGACCCTCTAACACTGTTCAGGGAGGGAGGAAATGAACAAAGAAGCAGAATTCTGTGCTCAGTGGAGGAAATCACTGGCGGCATGGACAGAAGGCTTTGCAGTAAGGTTGGGGATGGGCAGTGGTAACAGAATATTACAGGCCACCAAGATTTGCTCCCTTTTTGGCAGGAAAGGCTTCTAAGCACATAAATGGTGTTCGGGGGATTGGATCCTAGAGTCCTGCCGTGTGTCCTGCAAATGCGTCTGTGTAACTCAGATATAGTTCTCAATATTCACAGTAGTGACACCCTTGAACCACATTGACTCCCAGGTGCACTTTAGCTCTGGCCTGCTGATGTCCAGAGAGCTAATCTTTGATGAAGGACAATGAAGGAGTCCTGGAATTAACTGAGAAGAAGTTTGGGTGAAACAACACCAGTCTGAATGTCTTGGTCAGAGATCAAGTGTCTTTGACTACAGAAGAAAGACAGTACTCATCAAAAATGGAGTGGTACATGGACAATCAAACAGCACTTCAGACCCCACTCTGGACCCAAGCAGGTGACTAAAATTTAAATTTGTTGCTAAAATTTCTGTGTGTACTTTTGACCATAATTATTGGTGCTTTCCAGTCTGATACTTGTGTATGAGGAAGATCTTCCCCTCAGTCTGTAGCCTGACAGTGGCCTATTCCTGTGGTCCTAGCACGATGGGGTCCTGAGGCAGAAAGATTGCAAGTGGAGGGCCAGGCTCAGCAATATAGTGCCCTGTCACACAGGGAAAAACGACAGCGTGGGGAAGTAGCTGAGTGCAAGACCCCAGGGTCATTTTTCACTTGCTGAAAAAATGCCTAGGATCCATCTGTTAAAATTTGTTTTGAGCATTCAGCATATTAACACCTCTCAGAGCATGCACAAAAGTCTTCTTGCAGGAAGAAGAACTACAGCTACATTAAGCTGTCCTGAATCCCTACTGTTTGCTGTAAAACTTTTATCTTGCCGTGGCGCATCTAGTGGAT
Organism: Cavia porcellus; assembly: GCF_034190915.1. Taxonomy (NCBI): domain Eukaryota; kingdom Metazoa; phylum Chordata; class Mammalia; order Rodentia; family Caviidae; genus Cavia; species Cavia porcellus. The sequence goes on from NW_026947486.1 coordinate 81,112,710, forward strand.
ATATCCAGAGACACAGAGTGGATGAGGTTGGAGCACGTGGCAGGGAATTATGGGAACTCATCCAGGTGCACAGTAGGCACCCAGCACACACAAGCCCTGAGCCTGTGTGGAGGCCCTGCAGCCAGAAGTGCACAGGTGGGGCGCAGCACAGCCTGTGGGAGCCACTGGTGCCTCCAGAGGCTGTGCACTGGGAGGATTTCTGAATGCTCTGAGCAGAGCTCTAGGCTTGTTATCTGGTATTTTGCTTACATTCTGCAATGCTTGTACTTTCTCAGAAAGCACTCAGGATTTCTGGCAAAGGCATCTGGGCACTCTTAGTGCTGGATGGGCACACTCAGCCTATGATTTGCCCCTTCAGCTCCTGGCAGTGTACAGGAATGTGACAGTGGGATCACTGCAAGTATCCAGCCACCTGCCTCTTGAGAAATGCTTTCGTTGCTGTGTACTTTCCAGGGCTGCATTACTGGTTAGGGGACCTGGAGAACCAGGTGTAAATCTGTGCTCATGTCTGCTCTGTCTTACTTGTTAGGCTCCCCTTGAGGAAAGTGTTCTTTAGCGTCTCTCACCAAAGAAATGTAATTTTACACCTGAAGGAATTCATGACCACCAAAACAGCATTACAAAAATTCGCAAGGATATCCTAACAAAGAGACAATGAATACAACATCCCAATAGGTAAAAAAGAATAAATACATCCAGCAAGATGAGGATCTAAATAAAGTTAAAAACCTAGGGAAATCAGTAACAGGAAGTTATGGAATGACAGGAATAAATTGACCCCTCTAATTATAATTGAACATGAATGGTCTCAATTCTCTAGTCAAAAACCATAAATTGGCAGAATGGGTCAAGAAACAAAACCCAACAATAGGCAATGCACAAGAAACACATTTAATTTAAAACCTCACCTATTAAAAAGCAAAATGGAAAAAGAAATTCCATGTAATAGGGTATCAGAAAACAGTAGAACAATTGGATTTCAGACCAAGACATCAGAAAAGACAAAGAAAGCCATCATACTGGTTAAGAGAACAATTCAACACAAAGAATTAACAACTATATGCTCGATATGGTGTCATGGGCCTGTAATTCCAGCACTGGATAGGCTGAGACACGAGGATTGCTGTAAATTTGAGGCCAGCCTGGATTACGTAGTGAGTTCAAGGCCTAAATTACAGAGTGAGGCCTTGTTTTAAAAACAATGTTCATAAACATATACACACCAAATACTAGTACATCCAACATAAAACACTAGTAGACATAAAAAATCAGATAAACACCATTACAATTGTAATGGTGTACCTCAATACCCATTGTCACAAATGGACAGATCATCTCGAAAACAATCAACAAAGAAATATCAGAACCAAACCAATCCTTTAAACAAATGGACTTCATAGGTATCTAGTGTTCCATCCAACAAAAAGGGATTAACATACTTCTCAGCAGCACCTAGAGCTTTCTCAAAAGATGCAACATACTAGCCCTTAAAGCATACTTGAGTAAATGCAAAATAGTAGAAATAACCCCATGCATACTATCAGATCATAGTGCAACGAAACCAGAAATCAATGGCAAAAGACACCACAGAAATTGTGCAAACATATGGACATTTACTAATACCCTCTTAAGTAATCGGTGGGTCACAGATGAAGTTAAAGAAGAAATTGGACATTTCCTACAATCAAATGGCAATGCTAGTATGATGTAAGAGAATCTATGGGACACGATGACAGCAGTCCTTAAAGGGAAGATTGTAGTGGTGATTTCTCCCATCAAAAACAGAGTAAGTTCAAGTAAACAACCTGATGATATACCTCAAGGTTCAAGAAAAACAATACACATCGAAAGCTTGCTTAAAGATGGAAACCATAAAGATTAGAGTAGAAATTAGTGAAAGTGAGACTAAAAATGTAATCAAAAGAGCCAGTGAATCAAAGATTTGGGTCTTTGAATGATTAAACAAAATTGACAAATATTTAACTAATCTTACCAAAATAAGGAAAGACAGGACTCAAATCCATGCATCAGGAAATGAAACAGGTGAAATCACATGCACTGAGCCAAAATCCAGAACATTATTGGTAATAACTTTAAGAAACTGTACTTTAATAATATGGAAATTTCTAAAGAAATGGAAAAATTCCTACACATATATGAACTCTAAATACTGAAGCAAGAAGACAAAAAATCCTGAATAATCCAGTATTAGTCCCTGAAACTGAAGAATAAAAAACTACCAAGCAAGAAAAGTTCTGGTCCTGATGGATTATTCTATAAGAATTTAAGAGACGATCTCATGTTGATATTCCTAAAATTTTTTAATGAAATTAAAAGGGAAGATACTCCCCAAATCATTCTGAAACTGACATTACCTGATTCCAAAACCAAAAGTGGACCCATCCAAAATATAGACCTACAAGGTAATCTCGTTAATAAACACAAACATAAAAATGCTCAGGAAGATACCAGCAAACAGAATACAGCAAATTGTCAATCCTGAGCAAGCAGGATTCATTTCTGGGATGCAGGTTTGGTTCAAAAGATGCAAATCAGAAAACTGTAATACACCACATAAACAGAAACAAAGAAATAAAAAAGCACACGATCATCTCAATAGACACAGAAAAAGCATTTGACAAAATCCAATACCCATTTATGATGAAAATGCTGAAGAAAATAGGAAAAGAATGTTATTTCAGTCTGATAAAAGCCATGTATGACAAACCAATGGCCAAGATCATACAGAGAGAACCTGAAAGTTTTTCCTCTAAAATAAAGAATGAGATAAAAATTTCTAGTGTTCTCATTCCTGTTCAATATAATGCTCAAAACATTAGTTAGGGCAGTGATGGTGAATCATTTAGAGACTAAGTACCCAAACTGCAACTGAAAATCCACTTGTTTATCGTGATGTGCCAAGACTGCAATTCAACCTGAACACTGAGGTTTCAATTTAGAATAAACAACTGTTTTCCAATGCTCAGATGCTGGGGTGACTTGCTCATGTGCCAAAAGAGAGGGCTCTGCATGCCCCCCCCCATGGCATATGTGCCATAGTTTTACATTACTGAGCTAGAGTAATAGAGAAGTGAAATAAATGAAAAAATTGAGGATTCTGAAGGAAGACATTAAATTATCAGTATTTTCAGGTAGCATAATTCTCTCTATATAAAAAAATAAAACGCTTGGGGTTTAGCTCAGTGGCATAAGCACTCAGTGGCATAAGCTCGTGGCTGTGAGTTCAATCTCCAGCACCTTAAAAAAACACACAAAACTCCAGAAAAACACTCTTAGAATTAATAACCAAATTTGTTACCATAGCAGGATACAGTCAACACTCAAAACTCAGTCGCATTCCTGTACACCAACAACAAATTCACTGAGTGAAAAATTAGAGAGCCAATGTATATATGATAGCGTTAAGAAAAATGAAATAGAAATACCAGACCAATGAAGAGAAAGACCTGTGCAATGAAACTACAGTACTCCAAAGAAGGAGATTGAAGAGGCCTTCAGAAAATGGAAAGGTGTTACCTGTTCTTAGGCAGAATCCAGAGTCACAATGACCAGACTTCCAAATCTGTTGTACCGATTTAACACAGTTTCAATCATAATACCAATACTGATCCTCTGAAAGAGAAGACAATCTTAAAATTCACATGAAACCAGGAGAGATCTAGAGTAGCAAAAGCCTTGCTGGTCATCAGGTTCAGGACAGAGGACATTAAGGTCCTGAACTTCAAGTTAGAGTACAAAACTGCAATGATAAAAACAGAATAGAATTGGCAATAAACAAAACAAACAAAAAACGTAAACAGGTATACTACTATCTGTATTGTCTGCATTCCTCCTCCTTTGGTAAATTCTTCTTCTGGCACAATGGCACCAGCCCTCTGTACAGCATGTCACAGGGCAGAGAACTCATCTGTCATTCTGTTTAAATGTTCTTTTGTAAATGACATACATGCATGAATCTTCACCATAGAAATCACAGGAAAATAAGTACACTGAGAATTCACTGCTGTAGTACACATACAAATAGAGAGAATTATGCACCCTGGCAATCTCAGCGATGAGGCAGAAAGATCACCATTAGTTTGAAGCCAGCCAGGGCTACATAGTGAGTTCAAGGCATGCATGAACTGCATTGCAAGACTTTTTATTTTTATTTTTTGGTACCAGGGATCAACTCACTACTTCGCGCTTGCAAAGCAGGTGCTTATGCCACTAAGTGAAATCCCCAGCCCCTAAGACTATGTCTTAAACAACAACACCAACAAGGAAAAGTGCAGTGAAGATAACTACCATGATCACACATTGGGGGCCCAGTTGTCTGTAGCAACAAAAAGCTCCATCCACAATCTGCTTCTTGAAAAAGAACTGCATCCTAGAGCAGCTCTTCCATGCTATCAATGGGACTGTAGGCCTGGAAGCCAGGTGGTGCATTACTGAGCAGTGTTTTCCTCTGATTTCCCAACATTTGGCTCTCTGATTGTTAAACCAAACCTGAGGGCAGAGGGAAAGGGTGACTTGGTTAATACACAGAAAGGGATTCTTATCATTGAAAAAACATTGTGTAATTTCCTATACCACTGACACACTGCACAATAGCAGCTGCTTTATTCTAGCTAAAATACCTTAAAGGACGGGGGTGGACATCAGTGAAGGACCATAGGCCCCACCGGCCCAGGTCCCAGAGTGCATCTCAGGCACCAAAAAATGAAAGTAACTATAAGAAACATAACATCACACCTCCCCTTTCTTCTCACCCTCAGTAGCAGCTCTGTGCCCTGAACAGGAGAGGGTGTAGCAGGATTCCCTGACCTTGGAAACTCACTGTTCTTTATTGGTTTCTTCCAGGTGTTGGGTGTAGGCCTAAGTGATAAATTGGAACAGGTTGGTGGGTCTAAAAAGGCACCACTCCAGCCCCAGCATAAATGCAGGTGAAAATTCTAAAGACCTTAAAGGCAACAGAGGAAACAGGTGAGCATGACAAATCTGGTACTGGGGCATTCTGGGTGATAAAGGGCACCTTGCAAGAAACCCCATGAGTGTTTTGAGCAACTCTGCCTACTCAATATTTTTGCCAAAAAATCCACTGAGAAAACATAAATCCTTTCCAGTGATCACGCCATCTACTTTGGGGAGAAGGACAGGTTCTCCTTTTATCCCCGATGGGGGAACCAGGCGCCAGCACCTCCTTGGGATGAGACCAGTGGAGACTGGACCCCCTGCTCTGTGCAGACAGCGAGGAGCAGGCTTCGTGGTCTTCGGTACCTTACTGCCAGGAGAATCCCCGCTGCTTCGACCAGAAGCTCTCTGAGATGGAAGCCAGTGCGGGTCTTGTACCAGGTGTCCTTGGAGGCGCTGAAGGTGCTTACTTCAGTGGAAGGGCTCCCGGCCTCGTGGATGCTTGCCCCGAGGGCCATCTGGATTACTGTGTTAGTGGTGACAACGGCCACAACCAAGAGGCCCACATGAGCCAGGGACGTAACACTGACTGCAACGCGGATCTCAGTGACCAGGAGCCTGAGCAGCTGTCGCCGGCCAAGCAGGATCCTGCAGATACCCAGGGTCAACGGAGGGGCCGACCAAAGCGGTTAAGAAATGGCTTTGCACTGTGGCAGGTGCAGGAATTGGAAACTGTTTTCCAATACACTCAGTACCCAGATGTGTTCGCAAGGTGAGCTGCTGCCTTGGGGAGCCCCCAGGCTTTAGGAGAGATGGGCTCTTTCCTAGGGGCCTTTCTATTTATCTGGCTGCCCTCTTTTCCCTCTTGACCTGAGAGCACTTGGGGTCTTCACCTACCTGTCTTTGGTGCATTGGGTGGCGCTCATGTGGACCAAGGTGGAGATTTTACTATGTTATCATTGTGAATCCAGTCTGGAAACTGGTTGGTAGCTACTACTTTTTTGTGTTTGTATGTTGTGGTATAAGAGGCATAGACAGAAAATCTGCTACCTGAAGTGTGTTGAACCATAGGAAACAGTAGTAATGAATATTTTTGTGCTACCATGCAGCAGATCTTCAAACGTTCTTCATTTTGCAAAATCAAACTATCCATGTGAAACACTTCCCATATCCTCCATCTTCCCAGCTCCTCACAGTCATGAGCCTGCATTTTTACTGCATGAGTTTGAACTGTCTAGGAACTAGATGTCAGTGAAATCATAGCATTTTAATGTTTCTGTGCCTAATCATTCCACTTTGTATTTCCTCAAGGTTCATCCATAATGCTACATGTCTTAGAAGTTCCTTCCTTTTCAAGGCCAAGTAATATTCCCTTGCATGGATACATACACCCTTCACCCTTGTTTCTTACTCATTTGTGGAGAGGTTGTTTTTGTGAACAGTGCTGTTGTGAGCTTGCCTGACAAGTAGCTCTGAATTCAAAGTTTTTGAGACATCCTCAGAAGTGGAATCATTGGATCATGGAATTCTATGTTTCTGGTTTGAGGCATCAGCAGACAATTAACAAGAGAGTTTGCAGAAGCTGACCTTCCTTCTCACAGTGACCAAGGCTCTGGTTTCTCCCTGAGCTCAGCACACTTGTCATTTCCTAGGCTTTGCTAGTGGCCCAGATGATGGGGTGGTAGATATCCCTGTGCTTAGGGTGTCATTTGGAGCCTGTTTTCTCCTGCTTCCTGCTCCTCTCTCTAGCTTCCTTGGAGAAATGTCTCATTGAGTCCTGGCTGATGCCCAAACCTGGAGGATGTGATTTGTTTTTTGACTTAAGAGAAGTGTTCTGTGTCTCTATGAGGCCTGTTTTGGAAATACTCATTTTTCCCATACAGTTGATCCTTTTTCAGGGTCTTGACTTTGTCCTTTGACTCACAGAAATGTTTAACTTTGACATGATCCACTTTATTTTTGCTGTATTCCCTGAAGTAGTGTCTGTGTTTGTAAGTAAAATTTCTGTGGACTCTGGATCAATAGAATGAGAGTGTCATTCCATAGGTTTCCCATATTTAAAATTTGTACTATGTTTTCATCATAGATGTTTGCATTCGCTTTCATTTTTCAAAACAATGCATTAAAAATAGCTCAGAAGGTTAAGGCCAATTTACATTTGTTGAGAAGTTCAAAACATTTTGATAGAATTTTTTCTTGGAAATACAAAAAACATGATTGGAGAGCTATGCACAGTGAATGCAAACTTGAAAATCATTATAGAATCTGTATATGATATTTCATTCATCCCGGCCACTGAGTAGGAAATCCTTGTGAAGAAATGTCTCATTGAGTGCTTTCTGATGCTTAAACCTGGGTGATTTGTTTTGTCCACAGGCTTGTGTGTCTGCTTTATCTATTTTTCTTGTATTGCCTGAATTAGTGGCTCCTTTTGCCAATAATAGTAACTTGGATCCAGAGTCAAGAGAATCAGGTGCTGTCATACTATAGGCTTCCTGTATCTAAAATTGACACAAGGTTTTTCATCATAGATTCTTGCATTCATTTTTATTTTTTAAAGTAGTACAATAAAAGTACTCTGAGCTGTTAATGGCACCTTGGAAACTATTTCATTTTTTGGATTTTTTGTTAATTTTCATTTTTCTTAGTATGTGTTTATACTACATAATGATTACATTCATGGTGGGGATTTGGTACATGCACCTAATACATCTCAGTTCTTGTCTTCTATTCCTTCCCACTCATGTTTAAAGAAACACTTTTTGCCAGCATCTGATTCACTTGTTTGTAACACTCATTATCATGAGTACAGATTAGTAGCCTGCCTCATAGGCAAAAATCATGTGAAACACATGAGACAATTATGGAAAGCAAAGCAAACTATTGGGTTTATTGGTCATACTGGATTACAATAACTTCTTTGTCTTTCTTTTTTGGTATTCTAGCTATTTTTGCACTTCATTTCTATTTTGGGTTTCTCATAGTAGTGAAACCATGTGATATTTAAGCTCATGTGCTTGACTCACTTCACATTGTGGTTTTAAGGTGCATCCATTTTTTAACAGATGACTCACATTTATCCTTCTTTGTGGCAGAGTAGTAATCTGTTGTGTAGCAATACCACATTTGTGGATGCATTCATCTTTTGATGAGCATATATACTGCTTCCAAGATTTAGTTATCATGAATTCAACTACTGTAAAGGTTAATATGCATACATATTCTGACAAAATGTATTTAACTCTTTTTGGGAGGATACTTAGGAAATAGAAGGATCAAATCAAATTTCTAGTTTTAGCTGATGGAAGCTCCATCCTGATTTCCATAGAGACCGTACTGGTTACACCCTTTGGGACTGGCTGATTTCTTGGTGGTGACCATTGTTTCAGGGGTGAGATGAAATCTCAGTACTGTTTTAATTTGCATTTTGCAAGGGGCCAGCAATGTTGAACATTTTGTCCTGTATTTATTGGTCATTTGTTCTTTATTGTCTGAGAAGTATCCATTCATTTCAAATGCTCATTGATTAGTTTTTACATTTCAGATAATGGTTTTATTTCTGTATATATTTTAATTCTGTATATATTTTAGCTATCATTCCTGTGTCTGAGCAGTAGTAGACAATTTTTTCCCAGTTCTGAAGGTTATGTCTTCACTATTTTCTTTGTTAACTTTGCTGTGCAGAAGCCTCTTTAATTTGCTGTGATCCCATTTGTTAATTCTCATTATTTCTTTTTATTCCATTTGATTAGTACATGCTTGCAGTTCATGCAGTTTACATTCCTCTCGGGGAGTGCTTACATATGCACATTACAGCTTGTGTTTCCTTTTCTTTTAAATCCGCTTTCCCTTCCCTCTTCCTCTCCTCTTCCTCTCCTTCTCCTCTGGGTCTGCAATCATTTTTTCATACCTGGTGATACTGTTTTTTTCAGCACATGTTATGGCTTATACTATTTACATTGATTGGGGTTATTAGGATCCTGTACATGGCATAGATTTATTTCTCTCATTTCCCTTTCCCACCCCCCTCACCCCTCTTTTTATTCCCTTGGGCCATTTTCCTTCAGGAAGGATCTGTCCCCTTATGCTTTTTTATCCATCTTTTATCATTTTGTTTGTTTGTTCTTTGCCTCACTCACATGAGGAATACCATGTGGTATTTAAGGTTGCATGGTTGATTTACTTCACTCAGCATTTTGTGTTCTAGGTGCATCCATTATTCTACAAACATCCGAACTTTGTTGTTTTTTATAGCCGAGTAGTATCCATTATGTATAGGTACCACATGTGGCTTACCCAGTCATCTGTTAATGGATATACAGGCTGCTTCCAGGGTTTAGCAATTACAAATTGTGCTGCTATAAACAGTGTATGCAAGTACCGTTGTAGCAGCTGGGGGAAGATACCTACCAGAGCAATAGCTGGGTTATATGGGAATTTCTACTTTCAATTCTTTGTGAAATCTCCATATTAATTTCCATAATGGTTGTACAAATGTGCATTCTCACCAACTATGCAGGAGGGTTATCTTTCCACTGCAGCCACACTAGCATTTTTTATTATTTGATTTCCTCAGGATTATGATTCTTTCTGTAGTAAGATGGAATCTTGTGTTGTTTTAATTTGCATTTCTCTAATGACCAGAGCTGTTGAGCATTGTTTCACCGATTTGTTGGCTATTTGTAAGCCTGCCACTGTGAAGTATCTGTTCATTTCTCTTCCCCACTTCTTGACTGGGTCTTTAATTTTAGGTGGTTTAATAATTTGAGTTTTTTGCATAGTCTAACTATTAGTCCTCTGAGGAATAACTGGCAACAATTTATTCCAATTCTGTACATTGTCTCTTTACTCTACTTTGAATATTTGGCTGTGTGGAAGCTTTTTAGTCTGATATAATCCTATTTGTTGATTATTGCTGCCATTTCCTGAATGATTGAGTTTCTGTTTAGAAAATCCTTTCCTACTCCTATGCCTTCAAGTGCTTTACCTATTTTGTATTTCAGAATGTTTAATTTTTCTGTCCGGATGTTTAGATCTTTACTTAATTGTGATTTTAATTTAGTGTATGGTGAAAGAGAAGGGTCTGGTTTCATTGTTTCATCAAAGGACTGCAAATTTTAACAGCACCACTTTTTGAGTAGGCTATGTTTCCTCAAACATACGCTCTTAGACCATTTGTCAAAAATCAAATAGTTGAAAATCTTTGGGGAGGTTTCTGTATCCTCATTTCTGTTCCACTGATCCATGTGTCTGTTTTTGTTTCAGAATCATGCTGTTTTCCTCCCTGTTGCGTGTAGTACAGCTTGAAGTCTGATATTGCTATGCCACCTGCTTGGCTCTATTGCCCACGAGTACTTTGGCTATTTGGGGTTTGTTCTGATTTCATATGAATTTTAAGATTGTTTCCTATAGATCTGTAAAGTATGCTGTTGGTATTTTGATGTTTTAATTGGGACTGCATTGAATCTGTATAACAGTTTTGGAAGTATGGCCACTGAGAAGGTACTGGTTCTGCCTGTCCAGTACCAAGGGACAGCATATCTGTGACAAACCAGTGGCCAGCATCATACCAAATGGGGAAGAACAAGAACAAGGTAAGCGTGATGTCAGCATAACAGTTTTTGTGAGTATACCCTTTGACTATGTTGATTCTGCCTCAGAACAGTGGTTACCTCTTCTATTTTCCAAGTCTTGTTCAATCAACTTTTGCTGAGTACTGTAGTTTTCATTGTAGATGTCTTCCACTTCCTTTATTAAGTTCATTCCTAAGTATTTTATTTTCTTGATACTATTGTGAAAGGCACTACTTTCCCCATTTCTCTTTCACTGTGTTTATTATTGTTGTGCATGAATGCAATTGATTTTTTAAAAATTTTATTTAAAGAAAGACTAAAAAACAGAAAATAGGTAGAAATAATACATATGTTTAGAGAAAAAATAAACAGTAAGAAATCACTAGTTGATGTTTACATATTATCGTTTTACAAATAGTTGTTCAAGATACAAAAATGGAACATGTAAAGTGGGAATTCAAACAGCAAGACTGCAAATGGTTCTGTTCAACTGTCCAACAAAAACTTAGTAACATGGTTGTCAATCCTATATACTTAAACATACATGCGGTTATCCATATCTTCATTTATATTTAAACAAACTAAAGCAGCTTAAAATCATTCTGAACAAAGAATAATAGTATTGCTGGATTTCACATCATGACACTCCATGATCAGCACTGGGTACTGCAGTGTCTTTTTAAAAAAAAAATAATTTAAAGGAAAGCTAAACGAAACAGAAAACGGGTAGAAATAATACATAATTTCAAAGAAAAAAAAAGTAATAAATCACTAGTTGATGATTACAGATTGTCTTCTTACAAATAGTTATTCAAGATAGTAAAGTGGAACATATAAAGTGGGGATTCAAACAGTGATATTGCAACCAGTTCTGTTCAACTATCCAACAAAAACTCAGAAATACGATTATCAATCCTATACACTTAAACATACATGCAGTTATCCATATCTTCAATTATGTTGAGATTGAATAAACACAAGCAAGCTAATATCACTCTGAACAAAGAATAATACTATTGCTGGGTTTCACATTATGACACTCCAGGATCAGCGCTGGGTATTTTAGTGTCTCTTTTTCTTCAAAGTATCTGTTCATTTCATCATGTGTCATAAGATCAGTTCTCATAAACTGTTTATGGATTCTACATATGCATGAGTCTTAACTTGTATTTCTATCCTTTCTGTGTTAGACGGAGAAACAAAACAAAGCAAAGGCAAAACAAAGTATATTCTTATAAACACATGAAATGAAATAAACATATAAGACTGTTGTACAAAGAGTTCTACTATGGTTCCTGTGTTGGCTCTTATTATCTTCAATAGAATTGGCTATATCATCAGACATAGTATAATTGAATATATCAGTACATAACAGTATTAATAAAAACACAACTTTGTATATAGTATAGAACTTCAAAAACCGGCAGTTATCAAACCAGAATGTGTATTGTAGAGTCTTGTCATCTTCAGTGTAGTTGCCTATACTCTCAGACTTGATACTATCAATCATATCAGTTTTGAATAAAATCTTCTCTGCCTCATTTATGTTATGCTCTTTTTTTGCGATCAGTTGTCTGCTTATCTTCTTAATTTTGTTTTCTGCTCCATTCATTGAGGGCTCTCTGCCACTGTTCCTGGAATCCTAGTACTTTTATCTCTCTCTAGAATGTCCTGAAGTATTCTCTGTGGACTTGGATTGGTGGCTGGGAATTTCCCAAGGTCCTCTTTGTTTTTGAAGCATCTTGTTTCTCTATTAATTTCTAGAGACAGGTATATCAATCTGAGCTGGAGGTTATTTTCTTTCAGGGCTTGGAATATTTCGCTCCAGGCTCTTCTTGACTTGATGGTTTGTGTAGAAAAGTCTGCTGTTATTGTGATAGGCCTTCCTTTATAGGTTATCTGTTTCTTGTCTCTAACAGCTTTTAATATTCTATTCTTATATTGAATTTCTGGGATCTTGATTATTATATGCCTGGGTGTAGCTCTGTTTTGGTTGTAGGTGGCTGGAGTTCTGTATGCCTCATACATCAGAATATCATTTCCTTTTCCTATGCTTGGGAAGTTTTCCTTATTTCTGTGAATAACTTTTGTAATTCCTTTTTTTTGTATTCCAGCTTCTTCATTTACATTCTTTATTCTCAAGTTATAGATCCTTTTGTTGTCTTCTAGCCTTTGTATTGTTACTACTTGTTCCTTGTTATTTTTAAAAAGTTTTCCCTTTCATAATCCCACATTGCAAAATTGTCCTCCAGTTTGGGTAATTGATCCTTAGTTTCTCTCAAGCAGATTTGCCTTCTTTCCATAGAGTTTTTACTTTCCTGGTAATCTCTTTGAATCTGCTTCATGTATTTTATATTATTTTATATTCTTCATCAAATGGTTCTCTCCTTTGTTTGAGTTCCTCCCTTCTTCTGTCTCTGTGTGCTTGAGGGGTGCTTAGTATCTCTTTTATTAATCTTCTTATATCTTGCTTTACTTGGCTAAATATTTCCCTTTTGAACTCGTCTATGTGGTCCCGAATATATCTCTTTATGTCCATTGGTGCCATGTCTGATATTGCATGTTTGTTGTTCTCATTCTCCTTTGTATTTACTTGTCCTGGGTCAATTTTCTCGGGTTGGGACCTGGGGACTTTTTGTTGTTGCTTCCTCTTCCCTTTGTTTTTTGCTTCTTTCAGGAGGCCGCAGTTTCTTTCTTTGTTGGTTACAATTCTTCTGAAGTGCACTGGGTAGATGAACCTTCCCTCTGCCATGTGCTAGTGAGTTGTAGACAGGGACAGCCTATACTTGCCCCTCCCCTCCAGATCAGTCAAGCTGCTGTGGCCTGCACTGTATTACTTTGTACTGCCTCCTCTCTGAGACAGTCAAGCTGCTGTGGCCTGCACTGTATTACTTTGCACTGACTCCCCTCTGGGTCAGTCAAACTTTGGAGGCTTCACTGGGTTAGTGTGGTTAGTGTGCACCACCACTGTAGGGACTTGATTTTGGATAACCTATTGGGTCTCAGCCAGGTCACGTGACCCAGGCCTGGCTCATTCCACAAATCCCATTCAGGAAGGGAACAACTGACTGAAGTCACTGCTGCCCCTTGTACTTGCCAGTCCTGCCAGGTCCCAGGATGTTTCTGCCGGACCCCCCCTTTCTATGGAATGCCTCTACTCCTGTCACTCACCAGAGGTCAATGTAGGCACCCTGGCAACTCGCTGTCTTCTGAACTGAATGTAACTGCACCTCCAGTGAGTTGGAGTGGCAGGACCTCAGATCCCTCGGCAATTCACAGCAGGACCTCAGATGGTCGGCAAATCGCTTGCTGTGGCAGGAACACTGAATCTTTAGCTGTTCCAATAATAGGACCAGGACAATATGTTTGGTTGGTTCTTCTCACCTTAATTTCTTCTTGAGAGGAGAGAATTCATCTCCCTCTGTTTGGGGCTCCCTACTCTGTATTATGTTGAATTCTAAGTTGACTATCTCAGAGAGCCTTTGTAGCCAGTTGTTATCTATCTGCCATCTTTGCTCCTCCCCCTGATTTTTTTATTTTAAAGAGAAAAAAATAGAAGTTGATGTTTAAATCTTGGTTTTGTATCCTTGTATGCTACTGAATTTCATTGCTAATTCTAGGAGTCTTTTGGCAAATTTTTTTCTGAACTTGTATCCAAAGGATCATGTCATCTATAATAATGATAATTTAATTTCTTAGCCATATTCCTTTGATTTGTCTCTGTCCTCTGATTGCTGTGGATAATGTTTTAAGAAGTACATTGAATGGATGATAGCAAATGTCCTTGTATGTTCCTGATTTTAGAGCAAAAGCTTTCAGCTTCTCTCCATTTAGTGTTATGTTCATCATTGGTTTGTCATACATGGCTTTTATCAGATTGAGACAAAGACTATATACCTATTTTCACTGCAGTTTTTATCGTGAGCGAATGTTGGACTTTATCAAATGCTTTTGTTCATCTACTGAGATGATCATGTGACTTTTATCCTTATTTTTTGTTTATGTGGTATACTGTATTTACTGATTTTCTTACGTTGGACAATCCCTGCATCCCTGGGATGAATCCAGCATGGCCATGTTATATCCTGTCTTTTTGATGATTTACTGTATGCTGTGTACCAGTTCCATATTGAGGATTTTTCCATCTATGTTTATTAAATGATTGGACTGTAGTTCTGTTTGCTTGTGTATTTTTTGCTTGTGTTTGTTTTTGGTTTGGGGATCAGGTCTTATTTTTTGAGTACTTGCAGGTGTATCTTAGGGTTATTTGAACTCTCTCCATTTTTCTGATTTGGAACTCACTGCTATACACTTCCCTCTTGGGACAGCTTTCATTTTGTCTCACAGGTTCTCATATGTTATACTGGCATTTTCATTTGACTGTAGGAAATGTCTAATTACTGCTTTAATTTCATATTCAAAGGGTATTATTTAATTTCCAGGATTTCTTATTTTCTTTGTTTATATTGCCTTTGATTTCCTTTTTTTTTTGTCTTTTTCATTTTTATCGGTACTGGGGATCGAACTCACAACCGCCTGCTTACAAGGCAGGTACTTATGCCGCTGAGCTAAATCCCCAGCCCTTGCCTTTGATTTCCTTGTAATATGATCTAATAATGTGCATGGGATAATTCAAATCCTTTTTTAATTTTTGGTACCGGGGATTGAATTTATGACCTCAGACTTGCCAGGCAGGCACTTATGCCACTGAGCTAAATCCCCAGTCCGATAATTCAATTCCTTTGCATTTATTTAAGCATGCTTAATGGACTAGTTATGTTGTCTATTTTGGATAAAGTCCCACATGCTGTTAAGAAGAATGTGTAATCTCTTGGTGTTAGATGGAACACTGCATTGATGTCTGTTAAGTATATTAGTTCAAGGTTTTGGATCAACTATTATATTTCTTTGTTGAATTTATATCTAGTTGTTCTGTCTATTCGTCACAGTGTGGTACTGAATTCACTCATTTCAACTGTAGTGGTGCTTACTGATTTTTCATGTCCACTAGTGTTTGTTGTATGAAGTTGGCTATGCTAGTATTTGGTGCATATTTGTTTATCATAGTTATTTCTTCCTGTTGTGCTGTTCCCTTAACCAACAAGTAGTGACTTTCTTTGCCTCTTCTCATCAGCTTTGGTTTGAAATCCAGTTGGTCTCAAATTAGCACAGTTATTCCTACTTTTTTTCTGGATTCCTGTTGCATGGAATATTGTTTTCCATTTTTAACCTGTTGTTTTCTTTTTTAGTTAGATATGTTTCTTTTAAACTGCAGTGTTCAGTTTTGTTTCTTGATCTGTTTGGCCAATCTGCATTTTTTGACTAGGGAATTGAGCTCATCATAAGAAATTTCTAAGAAGACAGCATTTCCTGGAAATTATAGAAAAATATCATTGCATTTCTTTGCTGGGTGATTGAAAATGTAAAAACTGACAAGGAATATACATATGCTATTCCATTCATCCAGAACACTGGATTGCTCACCCAGAAAACTGAATAAGGAACATTTGCCGTTTTCTCTCCACAGGCTGGAGCTTGCAAGAGACATGGATGTGCCTGAATTCAGAGTGCAGGTCAGTAAATGCAAGAAAAGCCAACTGGCAGGGAAGTCAATCTACATCCTGCCTCAGGACACTGCCATGCCCTGGACATTGTAAAAGTGGTATTTTGTTTGTTTTGCTTTTTGTTTTTTGAACTTGCTGGCATTCATAGGTAGAAAATGAGAGACAGAAACATGATCTGTGGTCTCTTCCCCTTATCTACCGGAGTGTCGTTTACTAAGGGAAAAAACAAAAAACTTCAAACTAAGTAATGTTCACCTCATTCTAGGACCTGTGTGCTTTAGAGTGCACTTCTGTGTGCACTCATGTTGGGGTTCAGTGGTGCAGGGGAGAAAGCAAGGTTAAAAGAGCATGCAGTTGTAGGTAAGTGTTTGAAACCAAGCCCAAGAACTTAGCGTGTGAGTTTTTAAACATTTATTTCCTTGGTTAGTTTCATCTTTATCTCTGTCATTTCTTTGTTTTTTTTTTTTTTTTTTTGGTGTTGAGAATAGAACCACGTTACATCCAAGGATTGTACCACTGAGTACCTCAATTTCATAAATATTAGGAAAGGGAATAAACTCTCAATGAAAATACTCTGTGAACAAGTGATGAATGTCTAATTAAATTGAGAGTGATGAAGGAAGGTAGTTAAAGTGGTTAGTTGCCTGATTTTCTTTAATTGTCTGTACATGTTGGGATGGTGATAGAGACAGTGGCAGCCCACAGTTTAAAATTTTCTGCATGGAGTACAATGTCGATGTGAACACATTCTCCACATGCAATCTGGTTGCAATAAGGCATAGGACTGCATGCTTTGGAAATTGGTTTAAAGACTGAAAAAAGCAAAATAATTGGCGTGGTATGAATTTCAGGCAACCTAAAAAATAAGAGAATGATATAGAAAAATTGTAGTCGAGAGTGGCCTTAAAAATCATTTATGTATTCCTAAATGAATCTTTTTTTTGCTTGCTTCCATGAGACCCTGCCCTAGGGGTGGGGAGTGTTTGGCCCAGAACCCCACCTGTTCCTGGTTCCACAGGCCTGGGTCCAGGTTGCCAGGCAGGCTCATTGTGGACACCCTGCAGGCCTAGCTGCCACCCCTTTGTCCTGGCAAAGCCCGGCTGGCCCTACTCACCTAGACACCCAACAGTGCCTCCTGATCTTATCCAGCATGGTGCTGGCCTGGGACATTGTGCAGTCCCTCAACCTGGCCAGCCCCCATAGCCCAGGTGCTCAGCAGCAGCAACAGCAGCTACCAAAGGCCCTGGGACCAGTCACCTTGCACCACTGCCCAGGGCCAGGACATAGTGAGTGAGGCAGGGACACTCCAGGGACTCTACAGGGGCTGGGATCCAAGAAACACAGGAAAGGGTGCGAGGCCACAAGTTCCACACTGAGAGAAAATGCAGTGTAGCTCCCAGTGTGAACCCTACCAGGTTCGGACAGAATTGCCTTCTTAGAGTATTTGTTAAATAAATGCATTGTGTGTGTTTCCTTTTGTGGGATACTATTTCCATAGATAGGCTTTGTGGATTAATGTGATGTCATAGCCCTCATTTCAGAGCAGATTTGTGCCTGCTTTAGTTTCAAGTACAGTGAAACCTTCTTTTGTGAGCATTATGTATTCCAGAAGCATGACTGTAATACAAAAAGCACTTACCTATTGAAAGAAATTTCCTCTCAGGAAATAGTGGAAACTTGGTCATGGAAAAATGAATCTAATATTGTTATATAAAAGAAAATGATAAAATAAAAACTAAAAATACATTAACCTGAGCTAACCTTTGAAAACCTTCCTGACTGGTGTAAAAGAGACAGGAAAGAGCAAGGTTACAGTCTAGGACGAATTTCACTGTCATTAAGGAATCTCTGCTATCCTTGGCTCCAAGAAATCTGTTTTTGAGGAACTTTAACAAGGATCCTATGCAGTGAGACTTACTTTTGGGTTCTCTGGAGGATTCTGTGGGTATATGACATCACATTGTCATTAAAGCAATACACTGCTCATACTGCAACAGCCTTGAGTGGTGATTTTACACAAAAGTTTGCACTGCTTCACACATTTTATCCATGCCCATCATCTCACGTGAAGTGAGGTATTCCTCTGAATTTTTCTGCTCCTCCTCTGCCGAGATCTTTTTCATAACCTTTTGTTATTTGGAGACTGTCAAACACAGTTGTATACACACAAACACAGGATGGGGGTAGGGGAGAGAGAGAAGGATAGACAGGTAGAGATCTTACAAAGGGACAAAAGAGAAGAAGCAGTGGCTCATTGAGATCATGTGATGCTCAGCATCCAACTATGAAGAAAATTGCAACATACTGCTCATCATTCAAGCGAAAATTTAGTAGAAATCTGTGCTCATCTTGTGGAACACTCACAAAACAAGCTACTTGCAATCCAAGCTTTTATTGTAATTTCTGTTTCTTCAGGCAGTGCTGAGAAGAATGAGGGGAGGTCATGGGTCAGAGGAAACCTATGTGAGACAGAAGAGCCCAGGAGATATAGCAAAAACAGCAGGGCATGGGTGAGAAAATCAGGATGAGCTCATGAGCAGCGCTGTTGCAGAGTTCAGGACAGGGAGCAGTGGGGAAATGGGCGGAGGATGGGGGAGAGGCTCCAGGAAAGCAGCCCAGCACTGCAGGCCACTGAGCTCTGGCATCCTAATGCACAAACCAGGTGTACAAAGGCTGTCTTAGCTTGGAGATGTGGGGAGGGGTTGGGGAGCATTTTCTCAGGGTGCCTGACAAATCCCAAGCACAGAGGATCCCAGATGTGGAGGGGCTTTCTCCCCACCCTGGCTGTGGGCTTCTCTGACTGGAGTCCTGAGGGAACAGGAGCCACAGCAAACAAATGAAGGAGAGGAATGGTCTCAGTATATCCAATCTCTGCAGCCTGAAGTTCTCAAGAACCTCGTGCATGTTCCCCCCTCTCCTGTGCAGGGTGATAGGACTGGTAGGAAAACAGGCTACAAAAACAGACCTGATGTCAGCTCACCTGGGACAGTGCATTGTGCATGCTTTGTGTAGATGCAGCTGTCACCAGTGGACACTTTTCATCCTCTCTACATTAGCTCTGCTGCTCTGGGCTTCTTGATGAAGTGTATTCATGTGGGGAAGCAGGTGTGAGGCAGGGAGAGCAGGCTGTTTGTGTCATTATAGCTTGCAGTGTGGGAACTTCACAAATGTATAAGTCCTAGTGAATCGTCCAGAACTGGGCATCTGTGACAGAGTCCAGAGCCCAGAGATATGTGGCACAGATCTTGGTCTCTCTGCAGAGGAATGGGTAGCAGAGGTTTAGAGGGGAGCAGTTGTGTGAGCCCTTCCACTGGTCACTGCATGGTGGGGGCCCTCTTCCTGGAGAGCACTTCCCCTTTTGTGTCTTGGGAAGGAGGCCGGGCTGTGGGTGCCCGGGTGGAGCAAGAGCAGAGCTGCTGCTGTGCAAATAAAATGGCAGAGGCGTGTGAGGTTCCATGAGGAGCCTTCATTGTGACAGCGACTCTTCTGTGCACTAACCCAGTGCCTATTTTCCCTTGAGTGCAGGCTTGGTTCAAGAATCGGAGGGCCAAAGATAGGAAACTTCAGCGGGAAGCAGTGCTCAGCGATGCCCCACCTGCTGTCCAGCACCAGGGGGCCGTCCAGGACCAGCAGCAGCGCTCGCCTGTTCCCCTTCTCTGAGGCCACAGTGCACGTGGTTTTGCTCTTGGCACTAAGTCTGGGCCGTGTGTTGGTGCCCGTGCCAATTTGAGGTTTTGTTCTCAGCACTTATGTTGTCAATAAAGCAATGAATTTTCAGCAGGTTTATTTTTCTGGCATCAGGGGTTACTTGAATATAAATATCAGATGACCTGGGAATGTTATTTCAACAAGTGATGATGAGGTCTCTAGTCATGGAAACACTCCCTTGAGTCACCATCAAGAGTCAGCATTCTTAGTGCCATGATGAGATTTTTATATTTTAAAAATGGTAAAGCCAAGGAAAATAAAACAGAATAAACCAATCAACATAAACTACAGTAATACAGGACATCAGAACCTTATGAAAACAGCAATAGTTTGTTTTCTTCAAAACAGATGCAGATATCTTGGCACATAGTAAAAACTGGACAGAACAGAATAGAGTAGAAACAACAAAAACAAGACAATGAATGCAGTAAAGGACTTCCAAATAAGCTAATAATAAATCCAAATTGACTAGCATAGTATGTCTTGCTATCTTTTAAATAGCTCATCATGCTATCAGATTTAATATAAGCAAAAAAGCATAAAACCAAGCCCAAGAAAGCAATGAAAATGATATTGTTTCATTTTGTGAGGCCTGGTTCTCTCTCCCACCCTAGTACACGAAAGGTGCTGGTTTATGGTAAGTTTTTAATGACCCAGATTTTATACTTAACTCTCTCCTCAGAAGCCTGACCACAGCTTCGTCACTTAGCTTCGTCACTATAGCACTCTACGGTCATTTGGGGGACTCCCCTGTGTGCAAGAGAGGCCAGGGCAGGTCCCTGCTGAGAGGACACCATGTGCGCACAGGGCTGGGTCTCATCCAGGCTGAGGAGTTCAGTGGCAACCCTGGACTCTGACAGTAGCACCCTATGGCATCTCCAGGCTCCGTGAGAAGTAGGCAGAGGCATTGCCATGTCCTGTGCTCCCAGTCCTGCTTGGTGTCCTCCTTGTTGGGAGAACATAGGGTGCCGGGGCACCTGTGGAGCAGAGGTCCTGCTGCTTCTAGAGAACCACAGGAGTCAATCCCACTGAAGCCAGAGAGGCCACTGCACCTTTCTGTCCCATCCCCAGGCCAGAGGCTCAATCCTCACAGTTTACTCAGCTGAGAAGCTGAGTCTCTGACCTTCTTCAGCCCTGGCTCAGTTGCAATATTCCTGTGAGGTCAGCAGGGGGCGCTAAACAATACCTGAACAGAGAGGGACTTAGCCCTCATCTCTGTGTTCACTCTCCTTTCCATTCTTCTTTCACTCAGAGCTCAGGAGTGGCAGCTGTTCGAGTCCCATGACCTTGGAAGGCATTTAGATGTTTCTCTGCTGTCCTTGACGTTTTGGGGTGATTCGGTTTGCAAAACTAATAATTTATTTCTAAACTAGGGCGAAGAGAATTTCCTTCACAGACTTCATATATTCCTTAGTTCATACTATCCACAGGAATGATACAGCTATATTTATGTATTTATTTTGTGTGAGGCTTGATTTCCCTATACAGTTCAAACTGGCCTTGAACTTTCTTTATAGCCCAAATGGCCCCAATATCTCAGTAACCTTCTTGCCTCAGTCTCCCCTATACTGGATATACAGACATGCTCCATGTTATATCTATTTGTACCTATAAATGGAGAAACACACTGTTGCATTTTAAAATTTTAATCATGAGCCAATAATAGAAACGTCCATGTGTGATGTCCATATCTGGGTGTTTAGTATGCATGTATATCTGAGAATCTATTGCCACAAAAGTCATCTTACCATTAATCCCGCTCAGTACACCCCTCCTTGCATTGTACGCAGTGATATCATCATTCTTGCTGCTTTCTGAAGCATTTCTGAAAGTCATATTTGGGGTCTGTAGTTGTGCATTTGTGGCAGCCTGGGGAAACTGAATGCATTCAAACAACATGTTGACTTTGAGGACAGGACCAGAGCCACGTGGTGATAGATGCGGTGACTGATGTGGAAGAGGACACACTATAGGTTCTTACTTGAAGGGAATTGCTGCATATATTGGATCAATAGGAGATAAACCAAGGATCTGATAATGTCTACAACATGAGACAGAAAGACACATTTTCAAAATGCTGAAAGACATCCCATCTCTTCAAGCATGCTTAGCCTTTTCTTGTTGGCAGTGTGTGTCTTAAAGAAATAACTTTATTTAAAAAGGCAAACATTGACCATACCTGGGGGCCATTCTTTCTATCATGTATCTGTCTGTCTGTCTATCTATCGATATTTTACTCTTAGCATGTTGGAGAGGACTTTTAAGCTTTTCTTTCTCCCTCCTGTGGCATCTTACAGAGGAGGCTGCCTGCACTGTAGGGTTAGACTGAGGCGCCATGGTGTGGCTAGTGCAATGTCTCCAGAGCCCATCTCAGTGGCAGAATTGTCCAGCTGTTTCCAATCACCCTGCTCCCATTTGTGTGTCAGGGTTTTGCTTTCACTCTAGAACATATTTCATGAGTCAGTAATCCAAACCCATATATCTCTGCAGGGACCCTCAGTTCCCCCAGAGCCCCAGTGGGCCAGAGAGCCTAAAGGGAAAGCGAGTGTAGACAGCAGAGGGCTGAAGTGGGAGGGAAAATCTGGCAGGCAGAGAGGAAGGGGTGGAGGAGGGAGGCCGTGCATGGCCCACATTAAAGGAGACAAAGCAAGTGAAGACGGGGTTGAGGATAGTCAGAGGAGGAAGGAGAGGCACAGCTAGTGAGAAGGGAGACATCCTGGAGTGGCCAGTTCAGTGGGTCTTTGTGATGGCCAGAGAGGCCAATGATGAATATCCAAGTTATCATTGGGAAAATCCTGCTCCAAAGAAGGAGACAGACAGAGATGGCACAGCATAGTCAGGAGCGGGCCAAGAAGGCCGTACAGTCAGCTGAGAAGTTTCTTTGGGGGAGATAGGATCGATCACATAGAACAGAACTGGCTCACAATACCAAGGGAAACCATTTTATGGTGCAGAAATTTCCAGACACAGGGCTAGGAAGAGGCCCATGTGCCTACGATACACCTTTTAAATGAGGCCTGGGACTCCAGCCTAGCTTCATAGGCTGTGCTGGAAATCATAGTGGTGAGGTCCAGTCTTCTGCTCAAGTCTGTCTGGAGCAATGCTTCTGGCCTCTGGTGCATCAGTGGATCCCAAATCCCTGGGTAAGAAGGGAGGAGAAGGATTCACATGTGTGTGCTGGGGATCCTTGGTGAGAGATCCTGCAGTCTCCTGATGAATCTGATATTGTTCAAGTGACAGCACCAAAAACTGGTAAAGACTAAAGACTTTCACTGACTTGGTGGCACACACATTGGGAGGCTAAGGCAGGACTGCAATTTGAGGCCACCCTGGACAGTTTAGTGATTTAGCCACATGCTGTCTCAAAATTAAAACTTAAATTGGGCTGGGGACTTGACTGACTGTGAAGGTGCATGATGAATCACCTGTATTCTATATACACATATATATTTATCTATCAATATATATGTCTCTCTCTCTGTCTGTCTCTCCATATATATATATATATAAATATTGTGTATATATATATATGTATATATATATATATATATATTTGTCACTGGTTAGAGATGGCAGGGAATACTTTCTTCAAGGGGAGCTCACCAAGTTAGACACAGAGGAGAGGAGAACAGAGTGAAGAGTGCACTGAGGTCAAAACAGACCCACAATCCAGCCTCTCTTGAGCCCAGCCACCCTGGTCTTTCACAGTCTGTGCCGCTGCAGGGAAGCGGGTACTATGGTTTCTGGGAGCAGTGCAATGGGATCGTGCAGTGAGGCAGAGCCTGAGCTCCCTGGAATACAGTCTGCACGAGTGGGCACTGACATCTCAGGACCGAGGTGGAGCTCAGGGCATGGAAATCTATTTAGACAAATAACTGGGGTAAAGGAGGACTCTGCATAACCCAAGCCAATATCATCCTTGCCCAAGCTGGAGCAGCATGATGAGACATGCCCTGGGGATGGGAAAGGACCAGCAACTTTGTCAGATTCTCAGAGGGATCAGGGATGTGAGTGGCTAAATGGACTGAGCTGCAGTTTTGCTAAAATGGTGCCATGCACAAGCACAGTGAGGAAGCCACACACCCAGGCCCAGCTGCAAAAGAGCTCAGAGGCCTTTTAGTGTTTGGTCAAGGACAGAATCTGTATCACCACTAGGAGTCTGAGTTGTAGAAAGTGGAGCTTCTCCCCTCTTTGAGCTCTGCCTAGGAAGACATGGACCCATTTTAACTAAAGATTTCAATTTTTAAAACTTTGCATGATGTTCATATATGGCAGGTAGAAAAAATAACAGAGCAAGAATGTGAAGAGAAATATTACTGAGTTGTGGGTTTATGGGTGTTTATAAATGTAACAATAGTTACAGAGGTGTAAGAATAGTTTTTGGAGGTGCCCCATGATTGCAATTTAAGAAGTTTGGAAGCTGATGCAGGATAGAAATTGCTATCCTGCCTGCGTTGTGTAGAGAAATCAAGTTCGTCCTGTGATATAGACTGAAGTCTTATCTTAAAATTAATAATAAAAACTAAAAGAAGGCTTTCTGTTTTGTAAGGTGGAACTGGGAATCCTCAGCCTCCTGAGGGGTCTCACAGGGCAACATTCAAGCCTTGCTCTGGCCTGGAGGGTACAGCAGTGTAGCAAAGTGGTCAGTAGTATTAAAGCACCAGTTCAACAGAGAAGCTCACCTTCAGATCAGCTGGTGCATCATGTGTTTTATTTCATACTTTTCAAGCTCTAAGCATTCAAAGGCTTCACACCAAGACAGTGTCTTAGCCTGGCAGGTCCAGGACCCTTTGTGTGGCTGACTCACAGGGCACAGGCCACAGGGCAGGCTAAAGAACTCCTGTTGATGACTGATGGATTCCAAGAACACAACCTGTCCAGGACCCAGGATGACAGCTGGTGAAGCTCCAGCTGCATGGCCAGGTGGCCAGGAATGTCATTGCTCACTGGGCCCACACTGCTACCCTGGTGATATCACAGTTACTGAAGTCCTCCTCCGCATGGGTCGTGCTGCTCCACAAGCTAATCACACAAGAGGCCATCAGGTTCCCCAGGCTTTGCAGTCCCTCCTCCCTCTGCTGATATCACCAGCTACCAGTGGCACTCCTGAGCTAATAGAGTGTGCACTTAGTGTCAGCACACTGGCCTTCTCTGCATGGGCAGTGTTCCTTGGAGAGCCCTCAGACTGTCTCAGGACAGAGCCTTCTGGAAAACATAGTCTTCTCAGGCTATGCTGCTGCTGGAACTAATCATAGGAGCAGGGGGCACATTTCCAGGGAGACAGCTCAGCGCTCCAAGTGTAATAGACCTGCACAGCTATGGGAGCAAATTTCAATGAGCCCAGTGTCTTTTGCAGATGCACTCTGCACTGATTCTGGTGGTGTCAGGCTGGACAGTGGAGCTGGAAAACCTTGGGTTTCTCTGTCCTTTCTGTTTGGTGTCTGCCTTTATCAAGCTGGGATTGGCACTGTTATCTGCTGAGCTGGCTCAGGGTCAGCACATCTGGAGATGTCAGTTTTTTAATGTTTCTAGTCATCTAGTGGCTCTGAAAGTGTCATAATCAAGACACAGATGCATGGGATATTTCAAGATGGAGGTACTTAGGCCATGATACTGAGAAGGTTTCAAGGTGTGAAGATACTCACAGCCAGCATAGAGTATGGGGCAGGGGCAGCCTCCAAGCATTCACAGAAGATAAGAGATCTGGTGTCAGTGTGAGTTCTTGAGCCCTCCCTCCATTTTGTAATCAGCCTGCAGGGCTTACACAGTTCCTTCCTTAGTTGTCCCTGGGATGCGTGGAGCCCACTCAGCTAGCTCAGTGGCCCGTTGCGTGCTTATTCTGCCCATTTTCAGTGTCCGTACTTTTTTTTATTACAGGGCCCCCTTTTCTGGCCACGCCCCTTCAGCTTTGTTACAACTGTAAGCCCAAGCATTGAGGCGTGGCAGTAACCAGTTCAGCCATTAGCAGAAGTCAGGAGCGCTCACTCGCAATGCAGTCCGCCAAATGGGGTGCAGCATTCTTATAACCAATTGCAGCCTCAGGTTCCACCCTTAGCCTTGAGGCTGTTCCCGAGAGAGTGCAATTTGAACCAGGTTTTTGGAGGAGGAAGCCGCGTGACCTTCCCCGAATGGCGGCCATGGAAGAAAAACGCAGTGATGGTGGTGCCCGCTCCCTCAGGCCAGAGTTGTGGGAACAGGAAGTCAATGCGGGTCTTGCACCAGATGTCTCCGCAACAGCCAAGAGTGCCCACTTCAGTGAAGGAGCTCCTGGCTTTGCAGCGGGCAACCGCTCGAGGGCCACCTGGATGATGATCACGAAAATGAGGACGGCCACAACCTGACCCACATGAGTCTGGGAGGTGACACTGACCGCAACACAGATCAGAGTGAAGAGAGCCCGAGCAGCTGCAGCTGGGTGCACAGCGTCCTGTGGATGCTGGGGGTCAAAAGAGGGGCCGACCAAGGCGGCGACGAAGGCAGTTTAGCTTCACAGAGGGGCAGGTCCAGGTGCTGGAAACTGCTTTCCAAGACACGAAGTACCCAGATGGCCTCGGGAGGTAAGCTGATGTCTTGGGGGTGCACCCAGGCTTTAGGGGGAATGGGCTCTGTTCCAGCTGACTTTCTCTCTCTCTCCTGCTGCCCTCTTTCTGCTCTTGAGCTGAGAGCACCTGGGCTCTTCTCCTGCCTGTGTTTGAGCTTTAGTGGGATGTCGCCTTGTGAACCAAGTTCAGAATCTTCTTATAGTATTGTTGTGATTCCAGGTTGGAAACTGGTTGGTGGAGACTCCACTTTGTTTTGCTTGCCTTTTGTGGTATGAGACGCACACACTAGGACTTTGCTGTGAGAACCACTGTGAAGCATAGACATCAGCAGTGCTGGGTATTTTCATGTCATGGTTTAGTTGTCAGCAGTGTCAGCTATGTTCATGTTGCTGTGAGACAGATTTACAGGACACTGGTCACCTTACAAAAGCAAACTATCCTCCTGAAAGGCCTCCCATTGCCCCCATCCCCTCAGTTCCGAACAATCATGATTGTAGATTTTTGGACTGTAAGTTTGAGTTCTCGAGAAACTGGATCTAAGTGCAACCACAGCCTGTTAGTGCCTTTGTGCCGGCTTGTTTCAGTTCATAAATCTTCACTGTGCAGCCAAGATTCAGTGTGTGTCAAAGTTCCTTTTAAAATGCCAAGTAATATTTCCTTGCACATATGCACCCTTGTTGCTTGTTCATTGTGGAAAGTTGATTTTGTGAATTCTGCTGTTGTGAACTTGCCTGACAAATAGCTGTGATCATCCAGATTTCAGAGCTTTGGAGACATCCTCAGAAATGAAATCACTGAATCATAGGATTCCCTGTTTCTGCTTTGAGGCCTCAGCAGACAGTTAGCAAGAGAGTTTGCAGAAGCTGACATTCTTTCTCACAGTGACTGAGGCTCCAGTTTCTCCCTGAGCACTCTTGTCATTTCCCAGGCTTTGCTAGGGGTCCAGATGATGGGGTGATGGTCATCCCTGTGGTTGGGGTGCGTGTTAGAGGCCAGTCATTTGGAGCCTGTTTCCTCCTGCTTCCTGCTCTTCCCTCTAGCTTCTTTGGAGAAATGTCTCACCGAGTCTTTTCTGATGCTCAGACCTGGCATGTGTGTTTTGTTCATGGACTTTGAGTCTTGGTTTTGTGTCTCACATAGGTTTCCTGTGACCCCAGGACCTACCCTCCACTTGCTCTGCACTTTTCCCAAAGAAGGTGAGCTCGTTGAAACTATGTCCAGTTCAAACCAAATCTGAAATGAGGACCTCACCCCAATTGTTCTACAAAACCCACTCCCTCAATTCTTACACCCTAAAAGAAAAACCACACCTCTCCATGTTAAAATTTAATTTAAGGGAAGACTCACTTATGAATTTAGTCACGAATTTTAAGACATCTTTTGATTGCTTGCATTGTTCTCTACCCATTCCATCTTTCTTCAGTTATCCAGACTTCACACCATTGAATTATTTTACTTTACTGCACTCTTTACATCGATTTCTAAAGCCTACAGTCCTATACCGTGCTCAACCATATTCTGTCTATTTTTGGCATATTTTCACAAGAGCATTGTACTCTATGCAGAGAACGTTAAATTGTGAGTTTCTCCTCTCTCTTTACCTTACCAAAATATACAAAGAAAAGAAGACCAGGCAACTAAACTTTCACACTAACTACCTCGAACACTTTCAGCTCAAATAGACATCCATTAATTGCTCAGAGAATGTTTTCTGTGTGCATTTAGTCTCTCTTCCCAATATTAATCAATGCTAACTTTAGAGAAATAACTCGGTGGTAGAACCCTAGGCACTAATATGGGATGCACTGGGTTCTACATCCAACGCCAAAAGGAAAATTGAAGGAGATAAAGATGCAGCCATCAAATGATTCTTAACACACTCTGCTTACCTATCACATTAGGCTTAGTTTCAAATAGTTTCCTACAACTGGATTCACCTTTAACCTTGCCTCCCCCAGGACCCATATGGATACTTTCAAGGTCAGACTGTGCCCCAACAGGCCTACATGCACACTGGTCCTCCACAGGCTCCCAATGACTGCCTTTAGTTGTCAAGGGTCTACAGAGGCTGAAGGGTCCTCACCTTTCCTTGAATGGAGCCTCTTTCAAAAAAGGCCCACATATTCCATCCTGCAGGTACTTTACTCCTCACTGAAGGTGGAATTTTCAATCTGGAGCTCTCTCCCTGCTTAGGACTTTACCTACAGATTTCTGGGTGCCACGCCAATGTCCCTGAACTTGGTAGGGCTCCCCCAGTGAAGGGGAGCAGGAGTCAGCTGGCCAGCCTCAGGTCAGCAGTCAGGATGCTATGTTGCTTCATCTGCTTAGGAGCCCTGGAGCTCACAACAGGCACTTTTCAACTTTTCACCTGGGGCTGCATCCCACAGCCTGAAGACTCTATTCAGGAATACTGACCTGGGGAGGACAAGGGAGACCTTCTAGACCTGTTCCTGCCTAGGGATCATAGTTATTGCTCACTATGGATATGCAAGAAGAAATATGATTATGTTTCTATAGTTATTTTTATGTTCCTGAGCCTGAAATGGAACTCAAGGCCCTGTGCAGACTGGGCAAGTGATCCCCCTCTGATGTCCACCCTGAGTACTCTTAGGTGTTCCAGAATGAAGAAAGTAGCTTGCCTCCTGCAATCTAAGTGTCAGTGGCATAGGAAGTTATATGGTTGGTGTGCTTGTTTCTTTATGATAACGATTCCTGTGTACTAACCCTATCAGTTTTGCCCTCTGCCCTTAGGTTTGTTTTAACAATCAGAGAGCCAAATACAGGAAAGCTCAGAGGGATGCACTGCTCAGGAATGTACCACCTGATTCCCAGGGCCATACTGTCATTGAGGAAGTGGAAGAGGTGATCTAGGATGCTGTCCTTTTTGAAGAAGCAGATTATGCTTGGAGTTTTTTTGTTGCCATAAATGATTTTCTATTCTGTAGTTCCCTCCAAAGCACTTGTAGTTGCAATAAAGTTGTGAATTCTTTTTTTTTTGTCTTTTCAGAGATGGGGTCTTTCTGCGCAGTTCAGGATGGCCTTGAGCTCACTTTGTAGCCCAGGGTGGTCTCGAACTTGCAACGATCCTCCCACCTAAGCCTCCTGAGTCTGGGATTACAGGCGTGAGCCACCACGCTTGGCTCTAAAATTGTGAATTCTTAATGTTTGTGTTTTCCTATTTTTATGGGGTTTGGTACAGGTGGATAAAATGCACTCAGCAAACCTTGTTTCAACAGAATGATGATGAGGTCTCCTGTGATGAAATGTCTTCTTGAGTCACCATGAAAAGGCCTTGGAGATTAGCATGCTAAGTGCCATGGTGAGTCATCATTGACCCACATTTTACACTTAATTCTCTGTGTACAGAAGCATGACCATGGCTTCTCCAGCAGTGTGCTGTCATTTGGGGACCTCCCTTGTGTGTAAGAGAGGTGGGGACAGGTCCCTGTTTTGAGGACTCCGGGTGCGCACAGTGCTGGGTCTCACCCAGGCTGAGGAGTTCAGTGGCAACCCTGGACTCTGACTGCAGCTCCCCAAGGGCATCTTCTGGGTCAGTGGGAAGGAGGCAAATGCACAGCCATGTCCTGTGCTCCCAGTCCTGCTTGGTGTCCTCCTGGCTAGGGAGCAAGTAGGATGCCAGGAGCAGCTGTGGAGCCGAGGTCCTGCTGCTTCTAGAAACCACAGGACTGAATCCTGCAGAAGCCAGAGTGGACGCTGCACCTTTCTGTCATCTCCAGGCCAGGGGCTCAATCCTTACAGCATCCCCAGCTGAGAGGCTGAGTCTCTGCCCTTCCCTAGCCCTGGCTCAGCTGTAACACTCCTGTGAGGTCAGCAGGGGGCGCTAAAGCATACCTGAGCAGAGAGGGACTTCCCCCTCATCTCTGGGTTCACTCTCCTTTCCATTCTTCCTTCACTCAGAGCTCAGGAGTGTTCAAGTCCTATGATCTTAATGAATGCTTTGGGATCTCGCTCCTTTTCTTGTCATTTATTCGTTTATTTAATTTATAGAAATTATCACTTATTTGTGAATCAGAGTGTAGAGAATTTCCTTAAGGAATATCATAAATTCATTAGTTGAATGGATGGGAGAGTGGATGCAGGAAAGCAATGTAAAGACTGGAATGCAATATGTACTGTAAACAGCTAGACCTGAGGAATGCAGCAGAGGTGGCGCACTCCTGCCATCCTGGCTACATGGGAGGCTGAGGCAGGGGGATTGCAGGCTCAGGGCCAGCCTGGGGAACCTAGTGCCACTGCACCACAATAAAAACAATGGAAGAAGCTGCTGGAACACAGCGGAACAGTAGAGCACTGGTGAGCAGGATGAGGCCCTGAGCTGGGTAAACAGTACCACAAGGAAAGGGCTACATGTCAGTTACATTTGCTCTTAGGAGAAGGAAAAAGGTTGGAGATGGAAAGAGCTACCGACAATAAGGAAATAAGGATATCTTTTGTTGGGCTACCGTGATGTTAGCTCCTTATAGAGAAGAGAAATTTGAGGGATGGTAGTGGGAAAGGAAGGAAGTGAAAGGAAAAAAATTATAAATAAGGATAGAATGTCAACAAAGCTTTGTCAGTGGTGGAGGGGAAGGGGTTGAAGTCAGGGAGGGGATAAAAAAGGAGTCAAAATATATAGAGGAGCAAATTCCCTGTGATGAATAAGATCACTGTGTACATCCAAATGGTACCAGGAAAAATGTGTCCCTGTGCCCCTTCTCTAAGGCACCTGTACTTCTCCCCCTGTCCCCTTCTTCCTTGAGACACGCACAGGCTTCTACTTATCCTTGAGGAGAGCTGCCAAATGTCCCAGAGACAAAGATCAATAGAGGGCCCAGTGAGTCCTCTGAGGGCTTGCGGTGTCCTGGACACTTGTGATGCCTTGGTGCTCTCTGCCAGGAAATCAGAGACCAGAAGGCAGACAGGGAGAAGGAAGAGCCAGGTGGAAAAGGGAGGAGGAGGGAGGCCGGGCAGAGGGAAGCCCAGAGGGTGAGCAGGACGGATGGAGGGACTGGGGGCACAGCCCTGGCGCTTTAGCAGTGCTGCTGAGTGTGCTCGTCCTGTGCACGGCCAGGTAATGCCTCCATTCCCGCCTTTCAGACTGATTCCCTGCAAGTGTCCCTCACGTGGGTGTGCATGACTGTGTATGTGCCGCTGCTCACGCACACAGATATGTAGACAGTGCCTTAATTATTCCTGTGATGTGGCCTGGGCCATTTGTGGATAGATTATGTACTGCACATTTATGTGTGTGCTGTGTGCAGGGAGAAGTGAAAGCAGTTCAGGTCTATTTTCTTGGCTTTTTGCTCTTTGCTGTCAGGAACCCTCTGTTTATGAGGAGTTCCCAAAGCTGTTCCCTCCTCCCATTTTTCCTTTATGAAGGCTGCAAAAATCCAGACTCCTATGCTAGACATGGAAAGGGGAAGAGAAACAGCCCAACTTCAGAACACTTAGGACAAAGCTGTCCAGTTTCTGAAGCAGGTTTAGTGAAGCAGCCCTGCCCATGACCTTTTCAGACACAGTGATCTTCATGTTAGTGTCAGTCCCAGTCAGTCATGCCATGTGCAAGCCTCCCATTTTATTATTATTATTATTATTATTATTATTACTGTTATTGTCTCCTTTTTGGTTTTGGTCCTACTATATAGTTGTGGATGGCTTTGAACTCATGATGTAGCCCAGGCTCGCCTGAATGTGGCAGGAATCCTCCTGCCTCAGCCTCCTGAATGCTAAGTTTACAGGTGTATGTCATAGCGTCCAGTTCCATTCTTGATTTTCAAATGCCTGTCCAATATTAACTGGTTTTCCTGAATATTATTCTACTACAGCTAGATTCTGTCTTCCTTTTTCAAAGGTTTTCGTTCCACACTTCATTCACAGCGGCATTTATAACCAAGTACATCTCAGGAGCACAATTGTTAGCACTATTATTTTTATTATTGCCTCCTTTTAGGTTTTTTGAGACAAGGTCTTACGATGTAGTTCAGGCTGGCTTTGAACTCACTATGTAGCCCAGGCTGGCACGGATGTGGCAATGATTTTCCTGCCTCAGCCTCCTAAGTGCTGGGGTTTCAGGCATACATCTCAGCGAACAGCTCCATTCTTGCTTTTCAAATGCATTTCCAATGTCATTTGATTTCCCTGAATATTACTCTGCAATAGCCAGATTCTGGCTCCCATTTTTGAAGATTTTCCTTCCACACTTCACTAACTGGAGGACTTATAACCAAGCATACCACAGGAAAAATATCCTTGGCACTATTTTGAAAGTCACATTGCTCCGTGTGAATCATCAAAAGTGTATATAGAAAGCCACGACCTGACACTGCACTTGCAGCCCCATCTGTGCTCCTGCATCTGCTCAGGACCTGCTTCCAACCTCTTTCTCTTGTCACAAACCCCATCTGAGAGCAAGGATTCCCTACTGTGTTCATTGAAATCCTGGGAGCACATCTTCCTGGGTGTCCTGTGGGCCCTGTCTCCACCCTGATGCCCGAGGGCTCCAGACCCAACAGCCTGGCTTCCCCTAGGTGGCCTTTTGGTCAGGGCTGGCGGGCAGAGGCCCTAGGAGAGAGAATGAGGCCTGGGCAGCCCCTGCCCCCTGAGATCCGTGCTGCCTTGGAGGTGGAGGCGGCACTCAGCCTGCAGCCGGGCTCTGGTGTGGAAGCCTTGCAGGAAGCTCTGTCCAGGCTGCAGGAGCGGGGAGATAAAGGCAGTGAGGTGGGGGTGCTGCCTGGGCCATCTGAGTGCATGGCACAGCCTGGGCTCCACAATCTGGTTCCCCTGTGCCAGGACCACTGGGTCAGCATGGGCTGCTGCTTTTTCCTGACCTTTGGATGGTTTGTTTCCTTCTCTTAATAGGATCACCAAATTTAGGGGGTCGGGCTCCCAGACTTTAAGGAAGAAATGCAAGTGGACCAGAGCTCTAGAGACCTGGGTGTGCTAGGCAGCAGGGGAATCCAGGGGTCACAGACTGTGAGTAGCAGAAGTAGGAAGACAGAGCTGTCCCACGTGTAAGGAGTTCTGGAGCCCACGGGGCACCACGGCTGTCCTGGCACTGATGGTGGAGTTCTTCATGGCCTCCTCCCTCCCAGGCTGTGCAGCACAGAGTTGAACAGGTCGTTTCTGCTTAAGCTCGATTCCCTGGGTGCAGTCCCAGTTTGTGTGTCTTTGCAAATTCTGGTCTGTGATCTGCAGGGATGTGGAGCTGGCTCTGATTCTCTCTGGGGCCTGGTCTGGGTGACAGCGTGTCTGTCTCTCCCTAGTGCATCGGTAAGTAATCTAAGACTTCAGGATTCGTTTTCTCCAGGATCCTGGTGCTTGGTACAGGACATGCAGGGATGTACTTGCCCAAGTTCATGGCCTCTCACATTACGGATCGGGCTGAGCATAAGGTGACCTGGGTGCAGACCTGCAGGAGAGGGACTGTTTGGCAGCACAGCTGGCCACACTGCATGGGGTAGGGCACCTGTCCAGAGCCAAGGGCTTTGCCGAACTTTGTAGGAAAATGTAGGCTGATTTGATTTAAACCCGGAACCTCAGGTCCCCTTACCAGTAATGCAGCCCTGGTGAGAAAGCAGAAAGGAAAGCACTTGTGAAGAGGCAGGTGGCTGGAAGCTTGCAGGGATTCCACCCTTACAGCTCTGTACACTGCCAGGAGCTGAGGGAGGGAATCATTGGCTGAGTGTGCCCAGCCAGCACTAAGAGTACCTAGATGCCTGTGCCAGAAATTCAGGGCTTCCTGAGAAAGTACAGACACTTGAGAGTGTCATCAAGGAACATCCCAGATTGCAAGCCTAGACCTCTGCTCAGAACACCCAGAAATCCTCCCAATGTACAGGCTTTGGAGGCCCCAGTGGCTCCCACAGGCTGTGCTGGGCCCCACCTGTGCACTTCTGGCTGCAGGGCCTCCACACAGGCTCAGGGCTTGTGTGTGCTGGGTGCTTGCTGTGCACCTGGATGAGTTCCCACCATCCCCTAACTTCTGCTCCATCCTTGTCCTTGTCCATGCTGTATCTCTAGAAATATCCATTGGATCTTCCATGGCAAAATAAAAACATTTTACAGCAAACAGTAGGGTTTCAGGACAGCTTAAGGCAGCTGTAGTTCTCCCTGCAACAAGACTTTTGTACATGCTATGAGAGGTGTTAATATGCTGAATGTTCAAAACAAATTTTAACAGATGGATGCATTTATTTCATCAGGTGAAAAAGGACCTTGGAGTCTTGAACTAAGCTATTTCCCCACAGTTCCTTTTTCCCTGTGTGACAGTGCTGCACTGCATTGCTGAGCCTCGCCCTCCACTTGCAATCTTCCCTCATCAGGAACCCATAGAGATAGGAGTACAGGAATAGGCCACTGTCAGGCTACGGACCCAGGGGACCCTCATGCTTATACACAAGAATGAGACTGGAAAACACCAATAGTTAGTGTCAAAAGTGCACATAGAAAGCTTTAGCAAGAGTAAAATGCCCCTTTTGCTAAAGGGAAGTGTGAGTTGTTCACCCTGAGAGGAGTCTGCACACTCTCCCTCCTGACAGACTCCCTGGGCTTCCCTCAGTGAGTGAAGCTATTACGGTGCAGGGAGCCTGTGTATTTGGGAGGCACTGTCAGCTCCACCTCCATAGACATTCCCAGGGCAGGTGGAGAGGTTGCCTGCTGTTCCCTTGCTGGGCCACTGAAGCTCCCTCCCTGTCATTTTTTGTTTTGCTTTTTCTCTTCTTTTTCTTCTTTTCTCTCCTCACTTCTCCCTTCACTTTTTTATCTCTTTTCCTTTTTCATTTTTTTCCTTTGAGGATCCTGTGCTCTTATTTTTCAGTCACCTGGGTGGGTGCAGTGTGCAATTTGAAGTGCTGTCTGTCTGTCTTTCTACCACTCCATTTTGGATGAGTACTGTCTCTCTTCTGTAGTCAAGTAGATCTCTGATCAAGACATTCAGACTGGTGTTGTTTCACCCAAACTTCTTCTCAATTAATCAGGGGCCTCCTTCATGGCCCTTAATCAAAGATAAGCTCTCTGGACATCACCAGGCCAGAGCTAAAGGGCACCTGGGAGTGAATGTGGTTCAAGGGTGTCACTACTGTGAATATTGACGACTGTATCTGAGTTACACAGAGACATTCGCAGGACACACGGCAGGACTCTAGAATCCAATCCCCCGAACACCATTTATGTGCTTAGAAGCCTTTCCTGCCAAAAGGAGAAAAAATCTTGGTGGCCTGTGATATTCTGTTACCACTGACCATCCCCAACCCCACTGCAAAGCCTTCTATCCATGATGCCAGTGGTTTCCTCCACTGGGCACAGAATTCTGCTTCTTTGTTCATTCCTTCCTCCCTGTACACTGTTAGAGGGTCCAGCTATAGCCCTAAGTACTTGCTGAGAATGAACTCCTATATCCTCACTACAACAGGAAGAAGGGAGACTGCAGCGCAGTGAGGACTCCTGTGTGGGATGAGCAAGGACAGGGTTCACATTTCACCAGTGGAATCTTTGGCTCCAATGTGCAGCAGGTAGACTTGCTCAAGGGATCAGGTTTGAAATGGAGGGCACTTCTGGTACACGCCGCAGCAGGGAAGCACCGTGAGGATTCGTGAAGTGAAATCTCCTGGCACAAAAACACTGGCAGGCTCCAATTGCACTTAGATCCCATTCATAGACAACTCACTCTCACAGAGTACAATTACATAACGATGCTGACAGTAAGGAGCAGGGAATGGGGCAAATAGAGGTGTTTCAAGCGGATAGTTAGACTTTGCCAGATGCAGAGATTTCTGGAGATGTGTTGCAGAGCAACGTGGTGAAAAATGTTAGCACTGCTGAACTCCTCTCAGCAGGCACAGAGCCACAAATCCCCAGAGCTAACACATGCCTCTGGAGGAGCTTAGCAGGCTCTGCTTTCAGGCATACTGGGGAACCGGGAGCCAGCAGAACTTGGGGTGAGAGCAGCGGAATCCAAAGCTCTAGCTCTGTGCAGACAGCGCAGCATGCAGGAAAGGGCAAGCAAACGTCTCCCAGCCTTCCCACCAGAGATCCTGTGCACAGTGTGAGTTCTCACCTCCTCCCCTCCATTTCCCTATTAGTTTGCGGAACAGCCACTCTCTTCCTCAGTTATCTCCAAGGTTTCAGGGAACAGTAAGCTGACAGCAGTGCTGACTGCCTTCAGCGCATGCCCAGTATCAATAACTTTGCTCTTGGTGGCGGGCTTCATTGCTCGCCACGCCCCCCCCCCCCCACTTTCCTGTCTCAGTTTTGCCATTCTGTAATCACATTGGACAGGAACTGGTTTAAAGCAGACAGCCAATAGCAGCCTTCAGGGAGGGTCTAGGAGGCCTGAGCTTGCCCAATCAGGTATAGGAACTATTGTAACCAATTGCAAGACCAGGCGCCATCTTTCGCTACCACGCTGTTTCCAAGAGACGTTGCGTTTGTGCTCGCTTTTGTGAAGAAGCAGTCCTTGTGGCTGTTGGTGCCTTGCAGCCATGGAGGAGGAGCGCAACTATGAACCCAGCTACCTCCCCCTGCAGTACTGGATGCAGGAAACCAGTACCTGGCTTATAGTAAGTGACCCCACAGAAGGCGAGAGTGCCCAGCGCAGTACAGAAGCTCTGAGCCTGGTGGTGGCCTACAACAGCCACAGCGTCCTCCTGGACCACGGGCAACAAGTCCACGTGAGCCTGGGAGCTGACAATGGCAGCCGCGTACCTCAGGACCAGCAGCCTGAGCAACTGCCGCTGGCCGAGCAGGGTCCTTCGGATGCCAGCGGTCACCAGCAGACGCAGCCCAGGCGGTCCCGAACCTCCTTCAGAAAGCGTGAGGTGAAACAACTGGAAAGCGTTTTTGAATTCACTCAGTACCCGGATGTGTTCGCAAGGTGAGGTGCTGCCTCGGGGAGTCGCCGGGCTTTAGGGGGGGGGATGGGCTCTTTTCCTGCTGCCTTTTTCTGTCTCTTGCTGCCCTCTTTCCCCTCTTGACCTGAGAGCACTTGGGCTCTTTACCTGCTTGTCTTTGGGCAGGGGTTGGATGGCACCTCAAGGGGACCACGGTCGAGATTTTACTATGATACAGGGAATCCAGTCTGCAAACTGCTTGGTGGCTACTACTTTGTTTTGTTTGTATTTTGTGGTATGAGATGCACACACTGGGACTTTGCTAAAAGAACCACTTTTAGGTACAGAGATCAGCAGTGGTAACATTTTTCATCACGTTGCTCTGCAACACATCTCCAGAAATCTCTGCATCTGGCAAAGTCTAACTATCCACTTGAAACACCTCTATTTGCCCCATTCCCTGCTCCTTACTGTCAGCATCGTTATGTAATTGTACTCTGTGAGAGTGAGTTGTCTATGAACGGGATCTAAGTGCAATTGCAGCCTGCCACTGTTTTTGTGCCAGGAGATTTCACTTCACAAATCCTCACGGTGCTTCCGTGCTGCGGCGTGTACCAGAAGTGCCCTCCTTTTCAAAGCCTAGTAATATTCCCTTCAGTGGACACACTTTTGTTTCTCATTCATCTGTGGAAAAGTTGCCTTTGTGAATAGTGCTTTTGTGAACTTCCTTTTCTAATAGCTGAGAAAGCCAGAGTTCAGTGTTTTGGAGGTATCCTCAGAAATGGATTCTCTGCGTCATAGGATTCTGTGTTTCTGCTTCTCACAGTGACCGAGGCTCCAGGTTTTCCCTGAGCTCAGCATGTTTGTCATTTCCCAGGTTTGCTAGTGGTCCAGATGATGGGGTGATGGGCTTCCCCGTAGTTAGGATGTACGTTAGAGGCTAGTCATTTGGAGCCTGTTTCTTCCTGCTTCCTCCTCATCTCTCTAGCTTCATGGAGAAATGCCTCACTCAGTCCTTCCTGATGCCCAAACCTGGAGGGTGTGATTTGCTTTTTGACTTGAGATTAGTGTTTCTGTGTCTGTATTAGTCCTCTTTTAGCAATGCAGATTTTTCCCATAGGATCTTTTTTTTCAGCGTCTTGTTTTGTCTGTTGACTCAGAAATATTTCTCTTTGACCAGATCCACTTTATTTGTGCTGTATTCTCTTAATCAGTGGCTGTGTCTATAAATAAATTTTCTTTGGACTCTGGATCAATAGCATGAGAGTCTCATGCTATAGATGTCGTGTATTTAAAATTTCTACTATTTTTTCATTTTCGATGATTGCATTCTTTTTTATTATTCAAAATGTTGCACTAAATTAGCTCTGAATTGTTAGTGCGACCTTATAGTTGGTAAGGAGGTGAACACATTTGTAAAGAGTAATCTTTGATTTTGAGAAGGAGAAAAGTATGCATGGGTCACCGTGAGGTCTGTTTCTAAACTTGAAAAGCAGTGCAGAGTGTATATATGATGTTTCATTCACGCAGAATACTGAATCTTTAATCTGCAACATGGAATGCAGTACATTTGTGATTTTCTCTCCACAGACGAGAGCTTGCAAGAGAGCTGAGCCTGCCTGAATCCAGAGTGAAGGTCAGTAAATCCCAGAAAAGCCATTTGGCATGGCAGGCAGTCTCCATCCTGCTTCAGGACATGGCTTTTCCTGGGTGTCGTGAATTTGGTGTGTTTTTTGTCATTTCTTACTGTGATGAGCAAGATTTGTTCTTAGGAACATTCACAGGTACAAAAGTGAACAGTAAATCTAGGCA
Source organism: Cavia porcellus (assembly GCF_034190915.1). Taxonomy (NCBI): domain Eukaryota; kingdom Metazoa; phylum Chordata; class Mammalia; order Rodentia; family Caviidae; genus Cavia; species Cavia porcellus. The sequence goes on from NW_026947486.1 coordinate 81,151,649, forward strand.
TATAGTTCTTTGCCATTACCAGAGAGGATAAGATTTAATAAAGGAAGACAAAAGAAAAAAAGAACAACCTTCTTCCCCTTTTCTAGGTGCAAAATTAATTTTCTATGTGTGTATATAATACGGAGAGCTACAATTATATAAATGCATAATTCTGGGACTAGCACACTTTATGTATATGTACTATGTTCATCGCTTTGTAAAGCTGTACCCACCTAAGTTGCACTTCTGTGCACACTCATCTTTGAACTTAGTGTGAGTCTGAAAGTATTCAAAACTGTGCATAAAGATGCAAGGTTAAAAAGGGGTTACTTGTTAGTGTGTCCAATCTCTGCAGCACAAAGTTCCCAAGACCTGGCACATGGTCTCCAGTCTCCTGTGCCAGGTGCTAGGACTGGTAGGTAGTGAGGCTTCAGAAACAGACCTGATGTCAGCCTCACTCGTGACAGTGCACTGTGTACCTTGCTGTTTAGATGCAGATGTCACCATTGACCACTGTTAGTCCTCTCCACATTAGCCCTCTTGCTGTGGGCTTTTGGATAAAGTGTGTTGATGTCATTAAGCCCATGTGAGGCTGGGAGAGAAGCACCTTTGTGTCATTACAGTTTTCATTGTGCAAGCTTCACAAATGGTTAAGTCCTTGGGCATCCTCCAGAACTGGGCCTCTGGGAGGGAGTCCAGAGCCCAGAGATATGTGATACAGATCTTGTTCTGGCTGCAGAGGAATGGGTAGCAGAGGTTTAGAAGTGAGCAGTTGTGTGATTCTTTCCACTAGTCACTGCATGGTGGGGGCCCTCTTCCTGGAGAGCACTTCCCCTTTTGTGTCTTGGGAAGGAGGCCGGGCTGTGGGTGCCCGGGTGGATCAACAAGAGCAGAGCTGCTGCTGTGCAAATAAAATGGCAGAGGTGTGTGAGGTTCCATGAGGGGCCTTCATTGTGACAGCGACTCTTCTGTGCACTAAACAGTCCCTCTTGTCCCCTGAGTGCAGAGTTGGTTCAAGAATCGGAGGGCCAAGCACAGGAAACTTCAGCGGGAAGCCATGCTCAGCGGTGCCCCACCTGCTGTCCAGCACCAGGGGGATGTCCAGGACCAGCAGCAGCGCTCCCGTGTTTCCCTTCTGTGAGGCCACAGTGCACATGGGTTTTGTTCTTGGCACTAAGTCTGGGCCATATGTTGGTGCCCGTGCCAATATGAGGTTTTGTTCTGAGCACTTATCTTACTAATAAAGTAATGAATGTGCAGTATGTTTCTTTTTCTGGCAACTCTGGGGATAGTGGAATGTAAATGTCAGATGACCTGAGAATGTCATTTCAGCAAGTGATGATGAGGTGTCTTGTCTTGAAACCACTCCCCTGAGTTTCCATCAAGAGGCCTAGAAAAGCAGTATTCCAAGTGCCATGGTAAGTTTTTAATAATCCATATTTTATACATAATTTTCTGTCCCCTGAAAACTGTCCATGTTTTCCTCAGCAGTGTGCTGTTATTTGGGAACCTCCACTGTGTGCAGTACAGGCCGGGGCAGGTGCCTGGTGAGAAGACACGTGTACAGGCAGGGCTGGGTCTCAACCAGGCTGATGAGTAAAGTGGCAACCCCAGACTCAGAGCAGCTCCCCAAGGACGTCTCCCATGTCAGTGGTAAGAAGGCAGATACATGGCCATTTCCTGTTCTCCAGTCCTGCTTGGTGTCCTCCATGTTGGGGAGCGTATGGGGTGCCAGGGGCGGCTGTGGAGCAGAGGTCCTGCTGCTTCTAGAGAACCACAGGACTGAATCTCTTGGAGGTCAGAGAGGCCACTGCACCTTTGTTTCCCATCCCCAGGTCAATGACCCAATCCTCACAGCTTTCCTAGTTGAGAAGCTGAGTCAGAGGAAACCTATATGAGATGGAAGAGCCCAGGAGATACAACATAAATAGGAGGGCGTCGGTTTGAAATCAAAATGAGCTCATCAGCAGTGGTGTTGCATGGGTACATGACAGAGAGCAGTGGGAAAATGTGCTGAGGATGAGGCCTCCTGTGATGAACTGTCATTTTGAGTCACCATCAAGTGTCCTTGGACATCAGTTCTAAACGCTGTGGCGAGTCATTCACCGCCATCGCTTGCCCCAGCAGTGTGCTTTCATTTCCCACTCTGCCCTGTGTGTAAGAGGCCGGAAAGGGCCCTTGTGAGAGAACTCCGGATGCACAGAATCCTGGGCCTCAGCTACCCTAAGGTGTTCATTGTCAACCCTGGAGTCTGAGAGGAGATTCCCAAGCGGTGACTCCTGGGTCAGTGGAAAGATGACGGACAGTTAGCCATGTCCTGTGCTCCCTATTTTGCTCCATGTCCTCCTGGCTGGGGAACACGTAGGGTGCCAGGGGCAGCTGTGGAGCAGAGGTCCTGCTGCTTCTAGAGAATCACAGGACTCAACTCCACGGAGGCCGGAGAGGGCTCTGTAGCCTCCTGACATATCCTTAGTGCAAGGGCCAATGCTCACAGCTTCCCCAACTGAAAAACTGAGTCCCTGTACTTACTTCCTCTGCCCCAGCTCCCTGGAGTGCTTAGGTGAGGTCAGCAGGGGGCGCTAAAGCATATCTGAGCAGAGAGGGACTCTCCACTCATGTCTGTGTTCACTCTCCTTTTCATTCTTCCTTCTCTCAGAGCACAAGAAGTGGAGCTGTTGAAGTCTCACGGTATTAATGAATGTTTGGGGACTTCTCTACTGTTCTTTTCCTTTTTAAATTATTTAATTTCAGAACAGATCATTTATTTCTAAATCAAAGTGGAGAATTTTTTTAAGGGATTTCATAAATTCATTAGGTGGATGGATGGGAGAGAGATGCAGGAAAGCAATGTAATAAGATTGTGGAGAATGCATACTTTTAAGAGCAGGAAAAGAGGAAGGCAGCAGAGGTGACGCACACACGCACTCCTGGCTACATGGAAGATTTAGGCAACGGGACTGCATGATCAAGGCCAGCCTGGGGATCTAAGTGACACACCCCCACAATAAAAAAATTGGAAGAAGCTGCTGGAACACACCTGAACAGTTGATCACTGGTGTTCATGATAAGACCCTGGGTTGGGTAAACAGTACCACAAGGAAAGGGCTACATGTCAGTTACATTTGCTCTTAGAACGAAAAAATTGGAGATGCGAAGGGCTCCTAAAGATAAGGAAATCATTGGCTGTTCTCATGGGATGTTAGCTCCATACAGAGATGAGGAAATCGAAACATGGAAAGGGGAAAGGAAGCCAAAGGAAAAAGTAATAAAACAGGATAAAATGGCAACAAAGATTTATGAATGGTGGAGGAGAAAGAGGTTGAAGTCAGAGCAGGGGATTGGGAAATAGGAATCAAAATCTATAGAGGAGCATATTCCCTGTGATGAATAAGATCACTGTGTATATCTAAATGGCACCAGGAAGAAAATGTCCCTGTTCTCCTTCTCTAAGGCACCTGTCCTTCTCCCCCTGTCCCTTTCCTCCTTGAGACACACACAAGCTTCTACTTATCCTTGAGGAGAGCTGCCAAGTGTCCCAGAGACAAAGATCAATCGGGGGGCCCCGCTGAACCCTCTGAGGGCTCAAGGCTTCCTGGACACTTGTGATGCCTTGGTGCTCCCTGCCGGGAAGTCAGAGACCAGAAGGCAGACAGGGAGAAGGAAGAGCCAGGTGGAAAAGGGAGGAGGAGGGAGGCCGGGCAGAGGGAAGCCCAGAGGGTGAGCAGGACGAATGGAGGGACTGGGGGCAAAGCCCTGGCACTTTAGCAGTGCTGCTGAGTGTGCTCGTCCTGTGCACGGCCAGGTAATGCCTCCACTCCCGCCTTTCAGACTGATTCTCTACAAGTGTCCCTCACGTGGGTGTGCAGGAATGTGTATGTGCCGCTGCTCACACACACAGGTATGTAGACAGTGCCTTAATTATTCCTGTGATGTGGCCTGGGCCATTTGTGGATAGATTATATGTTGCACATTTATGTGTGTGCTGTGTGCAGGGAGAAGTGAAAGCAGTTCCGGTCTATTTTCTCGGCTTTTTGCTCTTTGCTGTCAGGAACCCTCTGTTTATGAAGAGTTTCAAAGCTGTTCCCTCATCCCATTGTTCATTTATAAAGGCTGCGAAATCCAAACTCCTTTGTTAGACACAGAAAGTGGAAGATAAGCAGCCCCAACTGTAGAATACTTAGGACAAAGCTGTCTAATTTCTGAAGCAGGTTTAGAGGTCAGCCCTGCCAGTGACCTTTTCAGACACAGTGACCTTCATGTTAGAATCAGTCCCAGTCAGTCGTGCCATTTGCAAGCCTCCCCTTTTATTATTATTATTATTATTATTATTATTATTAGTATTGCCTTCTTTTTCTGTCAAAGTATTTCTATGTAGTTCATGCAGGCTTTGAACTCCCTATGTAGCCCAGGCTGGCCTAAATGTGGCAGCAGTCCTCCTGCCTCAGCCTCCTGAGTGTTGGGCTTACAGGAGGACATCACGGTGCCCAGATCCATTCTTGTTTTTCAAATGCATGTCCAAAATTAACTGGTTTCCCTGAATATTTATTCTTCAATAGCTGGATTCTATCTTCTGATTTGGAAGGTTTTCCTTCCACTCTTCACTAACTGGAGGAGTTACAACCAAGCATACCACAGGAAAAATATCCTTGGCACTATTTTGAAAGTCCCATTGCTCTGAATGAATCATCTAAAGTGTACAGAAAGCCAGGACCTGAGCCTGCACTTGCAGCCCCATCTGTGCTCCTGCACCTGCTCAGGACCTGCTTCCAACCTCTTTCTCTTGTCACAAACCCCGTCTGAGAGCAAGGATTCTCCACTGTGTTCACTGAAATCCTGGGAGCACATCTTCCTGGGTGTCCTGTGTGCCCTGTCTCCACCCTGATGCCCGAGGGCTCCAGACCCAACAGCCCGGCTTCCCCTAGGTGGCCTTTTGGTCAGGGCTGGCGGGCAGAGGCCCTAGGAGAGAGAATGAGGCCTGGGCAGCCCCTGCCCCCTGAGATCCGTGCTGCCTTGGAGGTGGAGGCGGCACTCAGCCTGCAGCCGGGCTCTGGTGTGGAAGCCTTGCAGGAAGCTCTGTCCAGGCTGCAGGAGCAGGAGATGAAGGCAGTGAGGTGGGGCTGCTGCCTGTGCCTGGGGCCACCTGAGCACATGGCACAGCCTGGGCTCCAGAATCTGGTTACCCGGTGCCAGGACCACTGGGGCCAGCATGGCCTGCTGGGGCTGCTGCTCCTTCCTTATCTTTGGGTGGTTCGTTTCCTTTTCCAATAGGATCACAAATTTCAAGGGGATGGGCTTCTAGGAGGACTTCAAGGAGGAAAGGCAGGGCGACCAGAGCTCTAGAGACCAAGGTGTGTGGGCCAGCAGAGGAATCCAGGGGTCACAGCCTGAGAGCAGCAGAGGCAGGAAGACAGGGCTGTCGCTGGTTCAAGGAGTCCTGCAGTCCATGGGACACCAGGGCTGTCCTGGCACTGACGGTGGAGTTCTTCATGGTCCACCCCCACCCCCAGGCTGTGCAGTGCAGAATTCAACAGGTCGTTTTAGCTGAGACTCCATTCCCTGGGGGCAGTCCAGGCGTCTGTGGGCCTTTGCAGACTTTAGGCTGTGATCTGCAGGGCGTGGTGCTGGATCTGATTTTCTCTTGGGCCTGTTCTGGGTGACATCATTCCTATCTCTACAATGTATCAAAATCTAGGACTCCAGGGTCTCTTTTGTCCAGATCCATGTGCTTAATACCAAAACTGCTGGGGTGCACTTATCCAAGCCGTGGCCCCTAACATTAGAGATGGAGCTGAGCAGAGGGTGACCTGGGCTCAGGCCACAGCAGAGGGATTCCATTGCAGCACAGCTGGCCAATCTGCTTGGGAAAGGGACCTGTCCAGAGGCACAAGCTCTGCTGTACTTTGTAGGAAAAAGTAGGCTGATGTGATTGACCCCTGGTCTTCCAGGTCAGGTAACCAATAATACTGCCCTGGTGTGTAAGCAGCAATGAAGGACTTGTGAAAGGCAGGGTGCTATGATACTTGCAGTGATCCCAGCCTCAAAGCTTTATCCACTGCCAGGAGCTCAGTGAGCCAATCATCAGCTAGGTGTTTCCAGCCAGGATTTAGTGCGCAGTTGCCCATGTAAGAAATCCCGAGTGCTTTCTGAGAAAGAAGGAGCACTGCAGACTGTAAGCAAACAACACTCCATCCCAGATTTCAAGCCTAGAGCTCTACTCAGAGGACCCAGAAATTCTCTCAGTGCACAGGCTGTGGAGGCACCAGTGGCTCCTGCAAGCTGCGCTGGGCCCCACCTGTGCACTTCTGGCTGCAGGGCCTCCACACAGGCTCAGGGCTTGTGTGTGCTGGGTACCTACTGTGCACCTGGATGAGTTCCCACCATCCCCTGCCTCCTGCTCTGACCTCATCCACTCTATGTCTCTGGAAATATCCACTGGATCTGCCATGGCAAAATAAAACATTTCATAGCAAACAGTCGGGTTTCAGGACAGCTTAAATCTGCTGTAGTTCTTCTCGTTGCAAGAACACTTTTGCACATGCTCTGAGAGGCGTTAACATTCTGAATGCTCTAAACAAATGTTAACAAATGGATGCTATTCATTTTTTCAATACATGAAAAATGACCTAAGGTCTTGCAGTCAGCTACTTCCCCACACTGTCTGTTTTTCCCTGAGTCACAGTGCTGCACTGCATTGCTGAGCCTGGTCCTCCACTTGCAATCTTCCCTCCCTTCTCAGGACGCCATAGAGCTAAGACTACAGGAATAGGCCACTGTCAGGCTAAAACCGAGGGGACCCTCATCCTTATACACAAGAATGAGACTGGAAAACACCAATAGTTATTGTCAAAAGTGCACATAGAAAGCTTTAGCAAGAGTAAAATGCCCCTTTTGCAAAAGGGAACTGTGAGTTGTTCACCCTCAGAGGAGCCTCCACACTCTCCCTCCTGACAGACTGCCTGGGCTTCCCTCAGTGAGTGAAGCTTCTAAGGTGCAGGGAGCCTGTGTATTTGGGAGACACTGTCAGCTCCACCTCCATAGACATTCCCAGTGCAGGCAGAGAGGCTGCCAGCTGCACCCTTGCTGGGACACTGAAAATCCCCTCCCTGTCATATTTCACTTTGCTGTTCTGTTTTCTTCTTTCTTTCCTCACTCCTTCCTTCCTTTTTTCCCCTGTTTAATTTTGTTTTTTCTTTTTTTCCTTCTTAGATCTTGTGCTGTTATTTTTTAGTCACCTGAGTGGGTCCAGTGTGGAGTCTGAAGTGCTGACTGTCCTTGTACCACTCCATTGTGGGTGAGTACTGTCTCTCTTCTGTAGTTAAAGATACTTGATCTCTCCCAAGATATTCACACTGGTCATGTTTCTATCCAAACTTCTTCTCTGTTAATTCCCTGCCTCCTTCATTGCCTTTCATCAAAGATCACCTGTCTGGACATCAGCAGGCCAGAGGTAAAGTGCACCTGGGAGTCAATGTGGTTCAAGGGCGTCACCACTGTGAATATTGAAAACTGTATCTGAGTTACACAGAGACATTAGCAGGACACACGCAGGACTCTAGGATCCAATCCCCTGAACACCATTTATGTGCTTAGAAGCCTTTCCTGCCAAAAAGGGAGCAAATCTTGATGGCCTCTAATATTCTGTTTCCACTGCCCATCCCCAACCCCACTGCAAAGCCTTCTATCCATGACACCAGTGATTTCCTCCACTGAGCTTCCTCCACAGAATTCTGCTTCTTTGTTCATTTCCTCCCTCCCTGAACAGTGTTAGAGGGTCCAGCTATAGCCCTAAGTACTTGCTGAGAAAAAACTCCTGTATCTTCACTTCAACAGGAACAGGGAGAGTCACAGTGCCGTGAGGACTCCTGCCTGGGATGAGCAGTGGACAGGGTTCACATTTTTGCCAGTGGAGTCTTTGGCTCCAATGCGCAGCAGGTAGACTTAGTCACGGGATCAGGTTTTGCTCACAACTCCTCTCAGCAGGCACAGAGCCACAAATCCCCAGAGCTAACACATGCCTCTGGAGGAGCTTAGCAGACTCTGCTTTCAGGCGTACTGGGGAACCGGGAGCCAGCAGAACTTGGGGTGAGAGCAGTGGAATCCAAATCTCTAGCTCTGTGCAGACAGCGCAGCATGCAGGAGAGGGCAAGGGAATGTTTCCCAGCCTTCTCACCAGAGATCCTGTGCACAGTGTGAGTTCTCACCTCCTCCCCTCCACTTCTCTATTCGTTTGCCGACCAGCCACTCTCTTCCTCAGTTATCTCCAAGGTTTCGGGGCACAGTAAGCTGACAGTACTGCTGACTGCCTTCAGCGCATGCCCAGTATCAATAACTTTGCTCTTGGTGGCGGGCTTCATTGCTCGCCACGCCCCCCCCCACTTTCCTGTCTCAGTTTTGCCATTCTGTAATCACATTGGACAGCAACTGGTTTAAAGCAGACAGCCAATAGCAGCCTTCAGGGAGGGTCTAGGAGGCCTGAGCTTGCCCAATCAGGTATAGGAACTATTGTAACCAATTGCAAGACCAGGCGCCATCTTTCGCTACCACGCTGTTTCCAAGAGACGTTGCGTTTGTGCTCGCTTTTGTGAAGAAGCAGTCCTTGTGGCTGTTGGTGCCTTGCAGCCATGGAGGAGGAGCGCAACTATGAACCCAGCTACCTCCCCCTGCAGTACTGGATGCAGGAAACCAGTACCTGGCTTATAGTAAGTGACCCCACAGAAGGCGAGAGTGCCCAGCGCAGTACAGAAGCTCTGAGCCTGGTGGTGGCCTACAACAGCCACAGCGTCCTCCTGGACCACGGGCAACAAGTCCACGTGAGCCTGGGAGCTGACAATGGCAGCCGCGTACCTCAGGACCAGCAGCCTGAGCAACTGCCGCTGGCCGAGCAGGGTCCTTCGGATGCCAGCGGTCACCAGCAGACGCAGCCCAGGCGGTCCCGAACCTCCTTCAGAAAGCGTGAGGTGAAACAACTGGAAAGCGTTTTTGAATTCACTCAGTACCCGGATGTGTTCGCAAGGTGAGGTGCTGCCTCGGGGAGTCGCCGGGCTTTAGGGGGGATGGGCTCTTTTCCTGCTGCCTTTTTCTGTCTCTTGCTGCCCTCTTTCCCCTCTTGACCTGAGAGCACTTGGGCTCTTTACCTGCTTGTCTTTGGGCAGGGGTTGGATGGCACCTCAAGGGGACCACGGTCGAGATTTTACTATGATACAGGGAATCCAGTCTGCAAACTGCTTGGTGGCTACTACTTTGTTTTGTTTGTATTTTGTGGTATGAGATGCACACACTGGGACTTTGCTAAAAGAACCACTTTTAGGTACAGAGATCAGCAGTGGTAACATTTTTCATCACGTTGCTCTGCAACACATCTCCGGAAACCTCTGCATCTGGCAAAGTCTAACTATCCACTTGAAACACCTCTATTTGCCCCATTCCCTGCTCCTTACTGTCAGTATCGTTATATAATTGTACTCTGTGAGAAGGAGTTGTCTAATAACGGGATCTAAGGGCAGTTGCAGCCCACTAGTGTTTTTGTGCCAGGATATTTCACTTCACGAATCCTCACGGTGCATCCCTGCTATGGCATGTACCAGAAGTGCTTTTCTCTTCAAAGCTAAGGAATATTCCCTTGAGTGGACACACCTTTGTTTCTCATTTATCTATGGAGAGGTTGCCTTTGTGAATAGTGCTGTTGTGAACTTCCTTGTCTAATAGCTGGGAAAGTCAGAGTTCAGTGTTTTGGGGGCATCCTCAGAAATGGAGTCTCTGAGTCATAGGATTCTGTGTTTCTGCTTTGAGGACTCAACAGGCAGTTCGCATAAGAGTTTGCAGAAGTTGACCTTCCTCCTCACAATGACTGAGGCTCCGGGTTTTCCCTGAGCTCAGCATGTTTGTCATTTCCCAGGTTTGCTAGTGGTCCAGATGATGGGGTGATGGACATCCCTGTGGTTAGGATGTACGTTAGAAGCTAGTCATTTGGAGCCTGTTTCCTCCTGCTTCCTCCTCAGCTCTCTAGCTTCCTGGAGAAATGTCTCACTGAGTCTTTGCTGATGCCCAAACCTGGAGGGTGTGTTTTGCTTTTTGACTTGAGACTGGTGTTTCTGTATCTCTATTAGGCCTCTTTTAGAAATGCAGATTTTTTCCCATAGGATCTTTCCTTTTTCAGCATCTTGTTTTGTCTGTTGAATCTTAAATATTTCCCTTTGACACTATCCACTTTATTTGTGCTGTATTTTCTTAATCAGTGGCTGTGTTTGTAAATAAATTTTCTTTGTACTCTGGATCAATAGCATGAGAGTCTCATTCTATAGATGCCCTGTATTTAAAATTTCTACTATGTTTTTCATTTTAGATGATTGCATTCCTTTTATTATTCAAAATAGTTCACTAAATTAGCTCTGAGTTGTTAGTGCCACCTTATAATTGGTGAGGAGGTGAACACGTTTGAAAAGAGTGATTTTTGATTTTGAGATGGAGAAAAGTATGCATGGGTCACTGTGAGGTGTGTTGCCAAACTTGAAAAGCAGTACAGAGTGTATGTATGATGTTTCATTCATACAGAATACTGAATCTTTAATCTGAAACATGGAATTCAGTACATTTGTGATTTTCTCTCCACAGACGAGAGCTTGCAAGAGAGCTGAGCCTGCCTGAATCCAGAGTGAAGGTCAGTAAATCCCAGAAAAGCCATTTGGCAGGGCAGGCAGTCTCCATTCTGCTTCAGGACATGGCTTTTCCTGGGTGTTGTGAATCTGGTGTCTTTTTTGTCATTTCTTACTGTGATGAGCAAGATTTGGTCTTAGGAACATTCACAGGTACAAAAGTGAATAGTAAACCTAGGCATATAGTTCTGTTCCATTACCAGAGAGGATAAGATTTAATAAAGGAAGACAAAAGAAAAAAAAGAACAACCTTCTTCCCCTATTCTAGGTGCAAAATTAATTTTCTATGTGTGTATATTATACAGAGAGATATAATTCTATAAATGCATAATTTATGGACTAGCACACTTTATGTGTATGCACAATGTTAAGTTCATTGCTTTGTAAAGCTGTACCCACCTAAGGTGCAATTCTGTGCACACTCATGTTTGGAATTAGTGTGACTCTGAAATTGTTCAAAAGTGTGCATGAAGATGCAAGGTTAAAAAGGGATTACTTGTTAGTGTGTCCAACCTCTGCAGCATGAAGTTCCCAAGACCTGGCACATGGTCTCCAGTCTCCTGTGCCAGGTGTTAGGACTGGTAGGTAGTGAGGTTCCAGAAACAGACCTGATGTCAGCCTCACCCGTGACAGTGCACTGTGTACCATGCTGTTTAGATGCAGATGTCACTATTGACCACTGTTGGTCCTCTCCACATCAGCCCTCTTGCTGTGGGCTTTTGGATACAGTGTGTTGATGTCAGTAAGCCCATGTGAAGCTGGGAGAGAAGGCCCTTTGTGTCGTTAAAGTTTGCAGTATGGGAGCTTCACAAATGGTTAAGTCCTTGGGCATCCTCCAGAACTGGGCCTCTGGGAGGGAGTCCAGAGCCCAGATATATGTGACGCAGATCTTTGTCTGGCTGCAGGGGAATGGGTAGCAGAGGTTTAGAGGGGAGCAGTTGTGTGACTCCTTCCAATAGTCACTGCATGGTGGGGGCCCTCTTCCTGGAGAGCACTTCCCCTTTTGTTTCTTGGGAAGGAGGCCGGGCTGTGGGTACCTGGGTGGATCAACAAGAGCAGAGCTGCTGCTGTGCAAATAAAATGGCAGAGGTGTGTGAGGTTCCATGAGGGGCCTTCATTGTGACAGCGACTCTTCTGTGCACTAACCCAGTCCCTCTTGTCCCGAGTGCAGAGTTGGTTCAAGAATCGGAGGGCCAAGCACAGGAAACTTCAGCGGGAAGCCATGCTCAGCGGTGCCCCACCTGCTGTCCAGCACCAGGGGGACGTCCAGGACCAGCAGCAGCGCTCCCGTGTTTCCCTTCTGTGAGGCCACAGTGCACATGGGTTTTGTTCTTGGCACTAAGTCTGGGCCATATGTTGGTGCCCGTGCCAATATGAGGTTTTGTTCTGAGCACTTATCTTACTAATAAAGTAATGAATGTGCAGTACGTTTCTTTTTCTGGCAACTCTGGGGATAGTGGAATGTAAATATCACATGACCTGAGAATGTCATTTCAACAAGTGATGATGAGGTGTCTTGTCTTGAAACCACTCCCCTGAGTTTCCATCAAGAGGCCTAGAAAAGCAGTATTCCAAGTGCCATGGTAAGTTTTTAATAATCCATATTTTATACATAATTTTCTGTCCCCTGAAAACTGTCCATGTTTTCCTCAGCAGTGTGCTGTTATTTGGGCACCTGCACTGTGTGCAGTACAGGCTGGGGCAGGTCCCTGGTGAGGAGACAGGTGTACAGGCAGGGCTGGGTCTCAACCAGGCTGATGAGTAAAGTGGCAACCCCAGACTCAGATCAGTTCCCCAAGGACGTCTCCCATGTCAGTGGGAAGGAGGCAGATGCATGGCCATTTCCTGTTCTCCAGTCCTGCTTGGTGTCCTCCATGTTGGGGAGCGTATGGGGTGCCAGGGGCAGCTGTGGAGCAGAGGTCCTGCTGCTTCTAGAGTACCACAGGACTGAATCTCTTGGAGGTCAGAGAGGCCACTGCACCTTTGTTTCCCATCCCCAGGTCAATGACCCAATACTCACAGCTTTCCTAGTTGAGAAGCTGAGTCAGAGGAAACCTATGTGACACGAAAGAGCCCAGGAGATACAACATAAATAGGAGGGCGTGGGTTTGAAAATCAGGATGAGCTCATCAGCAGTGGTGTTGCATGGGTACATGACAGAGAGCAGTGGGGAAATGTGCTGAGGATGTGGTGGGGGCTCCAAGAAAATCGCCCAGCACAGCAGCCCATTGATCACTGACATCCCAATGTACAGGCACGGTGTACACAGGCTGTCTCACCTGGGAGATGCAGATAGGTTGTGGGGAGCATTTTCCCAGGCTGCCTGTCAAATCCCACGCACAGAGGATCTAAGGTATGGAGGTGCTTTGTCTCCACCCTGGCTGTGGGCCTCTCTGACTGCAGTCCTGAGGGAACAGGAGCCGGAGCAAACCAGCGAAGGACAGGAAATTTGTCAGTGTTTGCAATTTCTGCTGCCTGAAGTTCCTAAGAACCTCGAGTGTGGTCTCCCTCTTCTGGGCAGACAGATAGAACTATTATGAAGCCAGGCTCTGGAAACAGTGGTGGTGTCAGCTCACCCTACCATGTAGATGCAGATGACACCAGTGGACGCTTTACCTGCCGTGCACACCACCCATGCTGCCCTGGGCTTCCTGATAAGGTGTATTGATGTGGGGAAGCAGGTGTGGGTCAGGAAGAGAAGGCCGTTTGTGTCATTATAATGTGCAGTGTGGGAGCTTCACAAGTGGTTCAGTATTTGGGAATCGTCCATAACTGTGAGTCTGAGAGGGCTTCCGGAGCAAAGTTGTCAAGTTACCTTACTCGACAGGCTACAAGTCAAAGCAGTGTCCGTGATCCCTGTCCTACTGACTGCCTTTATTAGTCAAGGGGCTACTGAGGATGAAGGGTCCTCACCATTCCTTGAATGGAGCCACTGTCAAAAAGGCCCATGTATTCCATTCTCCTGGTATTTTCCTTCTCCCCGAAGTTGGGATTTTCCAACCTTGAGTTCTTTCCTGCCTAGGGATTTATCTACAGATCACTGGGCAGCAAGCTAATGCTGGCATACATGGTGAAGCTCTCACTTGTGAAGTGGAGCTCAAGTCAGCTGGGCGGCATCAGGTCAGCAGTCAGGATGTTACATTGCTTCATTTGCTTAGGACACCCTGAGCTCACATCAGGTACTGGAGCAATTTTCGCCCGGGATGCATCTCGCACGTGGAAGAAAGGATTCAGAAATAGTGAGGTGGGAAGGACCCAGGAGACCTTCTAGGCCTGTCCCTGAGCAGGGAACATAGCTAATGCTCACTAAGGATGTGAAAGAGAAGGTAGGATTATATTCCTACAGTTATTTTTATTTTCCTGAGCTTCAGAAGGAACTCAAGGCCCCGTGCAGCCTGGGCCTGTGGTCCCCCTCTGATGTCCACCCTCAGTCCTCTAAGCTGTTCCAGTCTTAAGAAAGTAGATTGCAGGACATAATCTGCTTTGTTGAGTGTACCAAACTGTGCAGCTTGCCTGCTACAATCTAAGTGTCAGCACCATAGATATTTATATGGTGTGTTTCTTCCTTTGTGGTGACAATTTATGTTTTCTGTCTACTTAGACAATCAGTTTTGCCCTCTGCCCTCAGGCTTGGTTTAAGACTCGGAGAGCCAAATACAGGAAAGCTCAGAGGGAAGCTCTGCTCAGGAGTGTACCACCTGATCCCCAGGACCCCACTGTCACTGAGAAGGAGGAAGAGCTGCTCTAGGATGCCGTCCTTTTTGAAGAGGCAGACTGTGCTTGGAGTTTTGGTGTTCTTGTTGTTTTTATTGCCAACAATATTTGTTGATTCTGTAGTTCCTTCATATCACTTGTATTCTCACTAAAGTTGTGTATTCTTAACATTTGTGTTTTCCTGTTCTTTACGGGGTTTGTTACAGCTGGATAAAATGTGCTCAGCAAACGTCATTTCAACAGAATGATGATGAGGTCTCCTGTGATGAAATGCCTTCTTGAGTCACCATCAAGAGGCCTTGGAAATCAGTCTTCTAAGTGTCGTGGAGAGTTATTCATGACACATATTTTATAACTCATTCTCTATCTCTGAAAGACCACCTTCGGTCTCCCCAAGACACTGTGCTGTCATTTCCCAGCCTCGAGTGTATGTAAGAGAGGTTGGGAAGGGGCCTGGTGAGTGGATTCTGGGTGCACAGAGTGCTGGGTCTCACCCATCCTAAGGAGTTCAGTGGAAACCTCGGACTCTGAGAGTAGATCCTCAAGTGGTGACTCCTGAGTGAGTGGCAAGGTGGCAGAGGCACAGCCATGTCCTGTCCTCCCAGTCCTGCTCTGTTTCCTCCTGCATGGGGAGCACATAGGGTGCCAGGGGCTGCTGTGGAGCAGAGGTCCTGCTGCTTCTATGGAACCACAGAACTGAATCCCACGGAGGCCAGAGAGACCACTGTACCTTTCTGTCCCATCCCCAGCCAGTGGCCAAATCTTCAACCTGGCAGAGATGCTGAGAATCTCTCCTCATCTTGTCCTTGGTCTTTGTGAGCCGTGTTGCGGATCTCCACTTCCTGGTGGCTTCAAGTTGAAAGCAGGTCATTTCACCAGAGCCACTGAAAGCCAGAATAAGAAAGCAGGGGCTGGGGATTTAGCTCAGCAGCCTAAGCACCTGCCTTGCAAGCAGGGGGTCGTGAGTTCGATCCCCGGTACTGATACAAAGAAGAAAAAAAAAAAAGAAAGAAAGCAGCTCCATGAGCACTGGTTTGGGGAAAGCAGCCTTTGGAATCAACTGCTGGCTGCAGGAGTTCTCATCCTCTGGTTTGGGTAAAACTACAAATGTAGAGACAGAATCAGAGGAGGGGTAGGCAGAGGTGAGTACCACTGTGCTAAAGCAGTAAGGTGTTCTGAGATGAACCTTTGCTTTCAGGTAATCTTTGGCAGGGTGAGAGTCCTGCAAGGAGTTTTATGTTAAAGGTCACAAAGTGTGGAAAGCCCAGTTCCAAGGGACAGTGAGTGCAGGACCACACACAAGGTACAGTGGTGACTGCAGGTGCCCTCTGCGAGTGGCTGTGTGTTCTGTGCAGCCTTTCCTTTTTGTTCTCAAAGGTCTGTTAGTCCTAAGCCATCAACAATCTCTGAATGATTCTCGGACTTTCAGCTTCTCAGGGGCCCCGGTGGGTGACTGTCTTGGTCCATGATCCAGTCTCCCAGTGAGCTAAGAGTTAGGACCGTTGGACTCTGGAAGATTCTCTCTGGGTTGGATGCCTTCCCCCATGGGGTTAGAGCCTCTCCCAAGATGCCTGTTCACTGGCCCTGCGGTGCGAACAGTGTGTATATAAGGGACGATGCAGTTTGCTTTCTCAAAGCCTCTGATGGGGGAATTGGTCTGGTGGTTTGCACTTCACTTTGCCTTGCTCTGTAGCTCCTCCCCGTTTAATGACCCACCTGTGCAATGGCTGCTCTGACCCCTGGGTTCCTTTTGTCCAGGTTTGTACACCTTCTGCATAGAGCCTCAATGTCTCTTCTGTGCAGAACACGTTATTCATACGGCGATGTAGTTTTTGCTGAGTGTACCGTACAGTGTGGTACCATAGTTTTATGTTCTATTATATGCTGCAGTACCGAATTTAGGATTCATAGTTCAAAGCAAATCCATCGAGTTGGAGTTTCCTTTGAGCATTTCCTTGTCTGAATATTGGAACACACATCGTGTACCCAACTCCTCATTTGGAAACCAATTCCATGAACATCCTTGTCAAGGAAACAGAACGTTGTCCTTAAATCAGGAGGGTCTGTGTGTGGATCTTGGTTCCTGTGACTTCACCCCTCAGCTTTGGAGCCCAGGAGCTTTCTGGTGCCCATCTTCTGAAGGTCCCATGAGAACCAGGCAGCCAGGATTGAATCATCCCTCCAGTGACCTTGATGAGTTTTGCAAGGATGTTGCTGGAGATCAAACCCAGGACATCATGCATTCTGGGCAAGTCCTCTATCATTGAAGTACACCCTATTCCTAGTGTTCTCCATTGTGAATATCAATGTTTAAAATTTCTTTTTTGCCTTATAATCCCATACTTGATATAGTATTACATAATTTGAGGGAACACCACCCAGAGTTTGATGCCACTGACTCCTCCTTACTCCTCATTTTACGCATAGTAGTTCCTTCAGGGAAGAATTACCTTTATTTAAGAGTTCACTGAAAGTCTTCCAATGTTCCCTTCCATGTAGCCAGAGCAGTAGAGTTCTCCCCAGATAAGAGAATCCTTCCCTCATCAACAACTTTTTCTTAGTACACTTACCCTGATTTTCCTTTGTGTAATGTACACAAGATCATTATTATTTGGCCACTGAGATAAATGTACATGGATCTTGCAGCGATTCCTAGGAAGGAGGTTCATCATTTTATCCTGCTTTTGCAAGCAGAAACCTTTTTCTTTTGGGAGACTTCTGTGTTACATGAATATGATACTATCCTCTTTCTGTACTCTAGGGCGTTTTGAATAACAGCCAGCATGCTGTCATTTTTTTTTTCTTTTTGGAGGACTGGCTTTTGCTATGTAGTATATGTGGGCCTTGAATTTACTAAGTGGATTTGGCTGGCCTGTGACTCACAGAGATCCTCCTGCCTCAGCCTCCAGAGTGCTGGATTGACATCTTATGTTATTGCGCCAGGCCTCTGTTCTTTTGATCGACAAGGGTGTATAAGTCTATAGCAGTGTGGTGGCTTGGGAGGGAAAACAGAGAATTCACTCAGAATAATGTAATCTCTTAGTGACTGAACCCTCCCCTAGGCCTTGGATCACTTGCACTGGGCTGTGTGCAGCAGCCATGTTAAACTCCTCTGGCCTTTCTCAGCACTCCCTGCCGATCCCACACAGGGCTCAGCTGGAAGGGGCTGCAGTCTCTGACCTCGCACTCAAGCCCCACAGCTGGGTCACATCATCTGTAGGAAAACAACCAGCCTCCCTGGAAAATCACTCAGTATTCCCATGTCTGTGCTTCCAGGTCTAGAGGGGTTCAGCCATTTTCACCCTGTTTTAAAGCCCAGGTGTGTTTTCTCTACCAGGTCTCATGTCCCCCAACATCCTTGCAAACCCAGTCTTCTGGCCATACATAAACCAGGAGCAAAAGTCATCGGTGTCTTTGTTGTGCATTAAGCCTTTAGGAAGCAGGCTCGTCCCATCGATAGTCACTTACAATTTGGAATTTTATGTTTTACTTAATCAGTGTCACACTCCTTTGTGTGTTTGTTTGTGTTTTTATGACAGGGTCTTGCTATGCACTTCAGGGTAGACTCGAGGTTACTTTTTAGCCTTGACTGCTCTCAAACTTGCAGAGATCCACCTGTCTCAGCCTCTTCAGTGTTCCATACTCAGTCATGTTAGAGTGTGTGTGTGTGTGTGTGTATGTTTGCCTTTTTGAGACAGGGTCTTGCTATGCAGTTAAGGCTGGTCTCAGTCTTACTTTGTAACCCAGGCTGGTCCCAAACTTGCACTGATCCTCCTGACTCAGCCTCCCTGGTGTGCCACAGACATTCTTGCCCATCATTCCAGAACTATGGGCAAGGTTAGAGCTCCGGAGTAGAGCTGTGAGGCCAATGGTCTACATATTATTTTCAGTAGTACCTCAATGAATTCTGTTTACTGAAATACAAATCTTAAAGAGATTTTCAAGGGTGACATAGAAGGGCTTTTGCAGTGAGCCAAGTTCAGAGCTTGGACTGTCCAGCATGTGTTCCTTGTGGCTTGAGGTGCTGCACCTTTGTGCCGAAAACCTCCTGAAGGAGTACACACGATGTAACCACTTGGACCTGCTAAAGCCTGTGTTCAGAGCAAAGGACACAATTCAAGGCCATGGAATCAAGTATAAAATGTACTTTAGTTACACTGTAGGAAACAGTGGGATTATTGAACCTGTGAGCTTTGAAATAGCAAATCTCAGAGGCAATCATTAAGGTACAAGCAGAGGAATAATGGTCATTGTTTAGATGATTTTGTCCAGCGCACTGAACTCAGGACCTTGTTCCTGCTAAGTAGGTGCTTCTGTTGAGGAGCGATATCCATGGCATTAGTCGTTGCTTTTCTTCTGTCACTGCTGTTTTGTGTTGAGACACGGTCTCTCTACATAGTTCAGAGTGAACCTGAACTCATTAGAAGCCCAAGCTCTTCTTGGACTCATGGTGATCCTGCTACCTGAGCATCTCTAGTTGGGATTAGAGCCATAGGCTTCCAGGCCTGGCTGGATAACTTTAAATGGTTTCTGGAATATATGTTTGATAAGTCTGGATGCAAACAAATGGTTCCTACTTTGGTTTGTATCATCAGACAGACTAATGAAGCCTAATTCTACTGTAAACTCGCTAAAATTTGGGTAATGAAGGAAAAAAACCGAGAAAAATCAAGCTGCTTCTATTCTAGGTGCACAATGAAACTGATGTATGTGGGTGTAATGTGGAGAGCCGTAATTCTAGAAATCCATAATACATGGGCCAGCACTTTTGATATATATCCACTAAGTTAACGTCACCAGTTTGTAGATCTGGGTCCTGCAGGTTGACCTTTTTATTCACTCATTCTGGGGCTTACTGTGTTCTTTACAATATTCAAAAGGGGGCAGGAAGTTGCAAGATTGAAAAGGGTTTGTTGGTAGGACATTATTGGAAGTCAAGCCTACCTAAGAAGTTTGGTAAACATGCATGAGAGATATTTCATTCCTCACTTTTTTCTTCAGGTGTTTTTCTATTCTTTGTGGCACTGGGCATAAAATCCTGTGCCTCACACGCAAAAGTCTCAGGCGCTACCACTGAGCTGCACGGCCATCCCCAAATGCACACATAGTGAGAGGCGAGAGTAGGTTTTCAAACAAAGTACTGTTCAAATGTCTGAGAGTGTTTAAGGAAGTTAGCTGAAATGGTCAGTGTCCTCGTCTTGCATTCCTTACAAGTTTTGGTAAGGAGAGGGAGAGCGGGGAAGCTCACAATTTACATTTCACTACACGCAGCACAAAATCCATGTCAATCAATTGCCCCAAATACAATCTTGCTGCAATAGGGAGTATGACTGCAAGGTTTGGAAATGGATTGAAGGAATTAAACAGGCAAAAAGGGTAGTATAGAATTGCTATTGGTTAACCTCAGAAAGATGAAAAGTGTAGAGAAAAATGAAAAATAGCCAAAGATGCTCATAATTAAATTCATAAGGGAGTCTCCTGTGAGTATAGTATTCTTTTTGGCTTGGAAAAGTATTCTTTTCTTTCACTGTGGTACTATTTTGTGAGGGTGGTTTTTGTTGAACAATCAGTGGAGTGGCCCTCATTTGAAAGTAGATGTGAACCAGCCTTAATTTCAAGCACCTCATACTCTTTCTGGCAGTGCTGAGCAACTTAAGAGTAGGTTGTGGGGTCAGAGGAAACTTATGTGAGACGGAAAACCCAGGAGATACAGCATAAACAGCAGGGCATGGGTGAGAAAATCAGGATGAGCTCATGGACAGCGCTGTTGCAGAGTGCATGACGGACAGCAGTGGGGAAATGGGATGAGGATGTGTGAGGGGACTCCAGGAAAGCAGCCCAGCACAGCAGGCCACTGGGAACTGGCATCCTAAAGCTCAGGTTATGTCCATGCAAGCTGTCTCAGCTGGGAGCAGTGGGCTGGTGGGGGAGAGCGTTTTCTCAAGGTGCCTGAGAAATCAAAAGCCCTGAGGACTGAGGTGGGGTGTGGCTTTCTCCCCACCCTGGCTGTGGGCTTCTCCCACTGAAGTCCTGAGGGAACAGGAGCCACAGCAAACAAGTGATGGAGAGGGAAGTTCTCATGTGCCCAATCTCTGCAGCATGAAGTTCAAGAACCTCATGCGTGGTCTCCCCTCTTGTGTAGGGTGATAGGACGGGTAGGAATCTATGCTGTAGAAACAGACCTGATGTGAGCTCCCATGTGACAGTGAGCTGTGCATGCTGCTGTGTAGATGCAGATGCCAGCAGTGGACAATTTGCACCTTGTGTAAGCAGCTCTGCTGCTATGGGCTGCTTGAGAGCTGTATTCATATCACAAAGCAGGTGAGAGCCTGGGAGAGAGAAAGCCTCTTGTGTCATCACAAGTTTGCATTGTGTGAGCTTCACAAATAGTTAAGCCCTTGGGAATCGACCGTGCAGAACTGGGTGTCTGAGAAGGTATTCAGAGCAAAGAGATATGTGACACAGTTCTTGGTCAGCTTGCAAAGGAATCGGTGGCAGAGCTTTGCACAGGAGCACTTCTATGACTCTGTCACTGCATGGAGGGGTCTGTCTTCCTGGAAAGCCCTTCCACCTTTGTTCCTTGGGAACCAGGGCTGGGCTGTGCATGTCTGGGTGATGCAACAAGAGCAGAGCTGCTGCTGAGCAAATACAATGGCAGTGGCCTGTGAGCAGCTGCTCTGTCCTTCCCTTGCCCTGGCTCAGCTGTAACACTCCTGTGAGGTCAGCAGGGGGCGCTAAAGCATACCTGAGCAGAGAGGGACTTCCCACCCATCTCTGTGTTCACTCTCCTTTTCATTCTTGCTTCACTCAGAGCTCAGGAGTGGCAGCTGTTGAGTCCCGTGACCTTGGAAAGCATTTAGATTTTTCTCTGAAGCCCTTGACGTTTAGGGATGGTTCCCTTTACAGAACTGATCATTTTATTTCTAAAACTAGGATGAAGAGAAATTCATTACCGAACTTTGTAAATTCATTTGTTCGTAGTATCCACAAGGATGATACAGTTATATGGAGATACTTAGACCAAGATACTGAGAAGGTTTCAGGATGCTAAGATATTCACAGGCAGCATGGAGTGAGTGGTGGGTGCAGTCTCCCAGCATTCCCAGAAGACATGTGGTGTCAGTGTGAGTTCTCAGCCCCTCCCCTTCACTTCCTAATCAGCTTACAGGGCCAGCTAGTCCCTTCCTCACATGCCTCTGTGAGGCATCCAGTGCATTGAGCTAGCTCTGGGATTAGCTGCATGCTTCTTGTGCACACGTCCAATAACAGTACTTGTTTTTCCATCTCTGGCCCCTTTGCTGGCCACACCCCTTCTGTTTTTGCTACACTGTGATGTGAAGCATTGAGGCGGGGTGGTAACCAGACAGCCTCGGGCAGACATCACGAGAGCTCGTGCAGACTGAACCCTCCAGGTGGGGGGGCAACATTCCTGTAACCAATTGCAACCTCAGGCTCCACCCCTTTTCCGTGACGCTGTTGCCAAGAGACTCTGCCTTTAAACGCGGTTGCGGAGTAGGAGGCCTCGTGAAATGGCGGCCATGGAAGAGGAATACCAAGACGGTGTTATCCGCTCCCTCAGCCCAGAGTACTGGAAAATGGAAGTCGAAGTGGATCCTGCACCAGAGGTTCCCGCAGCAGCCGAGGGTGCTGCCTG
This sequence comes from Cavia porcellus, assembly GCF_034190915.1. Lineage (NCBI taxonomy): Eukaryota > Metazoa > Chordata > Mammalia > Rodentia > Caviidae > Cavia > Cavia porcellus. The sequence continues at coordinate 81,173,648 of NW_026947486.1, forward strand.
CAGTGCAGGAGCTGCCGACTTTGCAGCGGATGACCCCCTCAAGGGCCACCTGGATGAGGATGAGGATGACGACGATGAAGATGGCCACATTCTGACCCAAAAGGTCCACGTGAGCCAGGGAAGTGACACCAAACACGACATGGATCAGGATGAAGCTGAGCCCGATCAACTGCAGCCGGCTGCGCAACGTCTGGCCGATGCTGGGGGTCGAAAGAGGGGCCGACCAAGGCGGCGACGAAAGCAGTTTAGCTTCACAGACGGGCAGGTGGAGGTACTGGAAACTGTTTTCCAAGACACGCAGTACCCAGATGGCCTCAGGAGGTAAGCTGATATCTTGGGGGTGCACCCAGGCTTTAGGGGGAATGGGCTCTGTTCCAGCTGACTTTCTCTGTCTCTCCTGCTGCCCTCTTTCTGCTCTTGAGCTGAGAGCACCTGGGCTCTTCTCCTGCCTGTGTTTGAGCTTTAGTGGGATGTCGCCTTGTGAAGCAAGTTCAGACCCTTCTTATAGTATTGTTGTGATTCCAGGTTGGAAACTGGTTGGTGGAGACTCCACTTTGTTTTGCTTGCATTTTGTGGTATGAGACGCACACACTAGGACTTTGCTGTGAGAACCACTGTGAAGCATAGACATCAGCAGTGCTGGGTATTTTCATGTCATGGTTTAGTTGTCAGCAGTGTCAGCTATGTTCATCTTGCTGTGAAACAGATCTCCGGAACACTGGTCACCTTACAAAAGCAAACTATGCACCTGAAACGCCTCCCATTTCCTCCATCCCCTCAGTTCCTTACAATCATGATTGTAGATTTTTGGACTGTAAGTTTGAGTTCTCAGAAACTGGATCTAAGTGCAACCACAGCCTGTTAGTGCTTTTGTGCCTGCTTGTTTCAGTTCATTTAACCCTACTGTGCAGCCTTGCTTCAGCATGTGATGGCCATTCCTTTTAAATGGCAAGAAATATTCCCCTGCATATAAACCACCTTGTTGCTCATTTCTTTGGATTGAAGTTGATTTTGTGAATAGTTGATTTTGTGAACTTGTCTGACAAAGAACTGTGAACATCCAGATTTCAGTGTTTTGGAGACATGCTCAGAAATGTCAACACTGAATCATAGAATTGTGTATTTCTGTGTTTAGGCCTCAGCCACCATTTTCCAGAGTGGCAGTGGAAGCTGACATTTCTTGTCACGAAGACTGAGGGTTCCAGTTTCTCTCTGAGATCAGCACATTTATGTTTTCCCAGCCTTTGTTAGTGGTTCACATGATGGGGTGGTGGACATACCTGTGGGTGGTATAACCCTTAGAGGCTAGTCATTTGTAGAGGGTAGTAATTTGGAGAGTGATTTCTTCTGTTTCCTGCTCCTTCCTCGAGCTTCTTTTGGAGAAATAGCTCACTGAGCCCTTGCTGATGCCCAATCCTGGTGGGTGTGTTTTAGTTATTGACTTTGGGGGATGTTACTGCATGTCTGTATGAAGTGCGTTTTGCATATATTTTTTCCCTTCCTGTAGATTTCTTTTCAATGTCTTGATCTGTTGACTCACAGTAATCGTTATCTTCCAAACTGTCAATTTTTAATAACTTCTTCTTCCTCCTCCTCCTCCACCTCTTCCTCCTGCTTCTTCTTCTTCTTTTTTGTCACTTTTGAGACAGGGTCTCGCCGTGCAGTTCATGGTGATCTTGGCCTCACTTTGTAACCCAGACTGGTCTTGAACTGGCAAAGATACTTCTGCCTCAGCATCCAAGTGCTAGGATTACAGCCATGCACCACCAGGCTTGGCTTTGCATTTCTTGCTTGCATGGCTTGTATTGTAAATCAAATTCCCTCAGAGAAAGAGTTGGTAGAACAGATACTCCTGTGCTACAGGCTTGCTCCTCACAAGGAGAGAGGAGCTAGGGTGGGGGAGGGGGAAAGTGAGGAAGAGGAAGAAAACAATACAAGACAGTTCTACTAGGAGTTTGTATTAGTTCACAGAATGAAAGTGTTGTCCATTGTCATTTGGAGAATTAGTTTTGCCAATGTGTTTTAGTGTGTGAAACTACTTTGAAGATAATAATACCCAATGTTTTAACTATTGTTAGTCTATGAAGTTTTTCAGCTTTTGTTTTAATTTTCCATAACATAAAATTTCTATTCTTTTTTATCATAGATTTTTGCTTTCAGTTTTATTTTTTCTATATAATACATTAAAATATCCATGACACGGTAGCAATAAGTATGACCAGAGAAAGCCTTGCTGATGAGAGGCTTTTCTTCGGGAAAGAGAAAAAAGTTCTTGGGGCACTGGGAGGGTGATTGCAGTGTGCAGCCCACCACACAGTGGGTGTGTGATATTCCAGTCGTGCAGAACACTGCCTGCCTCATCCAGATCACTGAACGTGGAACATTTGTGGTTTTGTCTCCACAGAATGGAGCTGGCAAGCGTCCTGAGTGTGCCTGAATCCAGAGTGAAGGTCAGTAAGTCCAAGAACAGCCCATTGGCAGGGCAGCCAGTCTCCATCGTGTTTCAGGACATGGCTTTTCCTGGACGCTGCGAAACTGGTGTCATTTCTTGTCCTATCTTACTTGCAAACAAGATTTGAACTTAGGAGGACTCATAGAGAGAATATCAAATGAGTAGACGTGGGCTTATGGTTCCTTCCCATTACCAGAGGGAACATGCTTTTGTAAAGGAAAAACAAAGCCTCAAGCTGACTCTCTTGTCCTGTGTGAGCAGTGAAATGTGTATCTGGGCACAGAAAATAGAGCAGTGTAATCAGACAGATCTTAATACATGGACATGTGTGCAGATACTCCTTATTTAATGGCCTACTTGTTTAATGACTGGATTTAGGCCTGGGGCACGTACTTGGTCTTATGTCCTGTCAGGTTCTGGTACAGTTTCCTCCATTTTCTTTACAGTGTTTCAGTGATTTCCTCTTGTGCAGTGCACCTTTTGCATAGCAGACAGTAATATTTGCCAATCGTGCTGTGTGGTATTGTGTTTAGATGTTCTGTTATCCCTTACTGCATGTAATAGTTATGCACAGAAAAGCAAAGACCTCAGGTTAGGTATTGTTTTGCCCTGAATATTGCAGTGTACATACAATAACAAATTCCCTACATAGCAAATAATTCATTTCACAACCTAATCAAATGCATATATCTGACATGGTAATTGAGAAACGTCTGTATGTCTGGTTTTGCTAAACCAGATGATCCTCACTGGAGGACTGGTGTGCTTTAGGGTGCATTTTGGCATACAGTCATGTTGGGGGTAAGTCTCACCTTGAAAGTATCCAAATAGGTCCAGGGAGAGACAAGGTTAATGGAGGGTTCCGTTGTAGTCAACTATTTGAAACTAAGCCTAAGAACATAGGTAAGCATGAGTGTGGTAAGAATCATTTAATGGTTGCGTCTTTATGCCCTTTGATTTTCTTTTTGGTGCTGGACGTAGAATCCAGGAGGTCACACGTCAATGCCTAGGGCCCTAACACTGAGTTCTTTCTCTAAAGCTAGCATTCATAAATACTGGGAAGAGAGCCTAAATGCACACAGAAAACCTTCTCTGAGCAAGTAACAGACGTCTAGTTGAGCTGAAAGTTTTGAAGGAAGTTAGTGTGAAGATTAGTTTCCTGGTTTTCTTTTCTTTGTAAGTTTTGGTAAGGTCAGGAGAGAGGAGAAAGTCACAATTTACCCTTCTCTGCCTACAGTGCAATTTCCATGTGAAAATCTTTCTCAAATAGAGGATGACTGAGTAGTGGCTCTAGGAGTGTAGGTTTAAAAATCGATATCAAGAATGCTTCGAGGAAAAACATTGCTATGGTACAAAGTTTGGATAACTCAAGAAAGATGAAATGGATAGAGAGAAATTCAAGCAGTCAAGTGATGCCTTGAAATTCACAATTAAATTCGAAAGTGAAACGTGTTTGAGAATAATTTTTAACATGCAGAGGTGTGGTTTTCCTTTTATGGTGCAATGATTCAGGGAATGGGTTTTGTAGAACAATAGGTGGCAGGGTCCTCATTTCAGGGTTGACTGGAACCAGACATAATTTCACGGAGCTCGCCCTCCTTGAGACAATGCTGAGCAGAATGAATGTAGGTTCTGGGGCACAGGAAACCTATGTGAGACGGAAGAGCCCAGGACACCACATGAACATCAGGGTGTGTGTGAGAAAGTAAGGATGAACTCATCAGCAGCGCTGTTGCAGCATGGATGACAGAGAGCAGTGGGGAAATGGGCTGAGCATGTGCTTCCGGGGCTCAGGGAAAGCAGCTCAGCACAGCGGGACACTGCGCGCTGACATCCCAATGCACAGCCCTGGTCCACACAGGCTGTCCCAGCTTGGATATGCCGAGAGGGCGTGGGGAGCATTTTCTCAGGTGCCTGAAGAATCCCAAGACAGACGATCTCGGTGTGGAGGGGCTTTCTCCCCACCCTGCTGTGGGCCTCTCTGACTGGAGTCCTGAGGGAACAGGGGCTGCAGCGAATCAGTGAAGCAGGGGAAAGTTGTCAGTGTGTGACATTTCTGCTACCTGAAATTCCCGACAACCTTATTCACGGTCCCAGTCTCCTGTGCATGGTGTTACACTGGTAGGAAGTGAGGTACTTGATGTAGACCTGATGTTAGCTCACCTGTGACACTGCACTGTGCACGCTGCTGTGTAGATGCAGGAGCCACCAGGGGACAGTGTACCTGCCATGGACACCAGCCCTGCTGTCCTGGGCTTCTTGAGAGGTGTAACCTTGTGGGGAGGCAGGTGTGAGGCAGGGAAAAGAGACCATTTGTGTCATTAACATGTGCAGTACTGCAGCTTCACAAATGTTTAAGTCCTCGTGAATCGTGCAGAACCGGGAGTCCTAGAGGGCCCCAGAGCACAGTGACATATGGCTCAGTTGTTGGTCTGGCTGCAGAGGACTGTGTAGCAGAGGTTTAGAGAGGAGCAGTGCTGTGGCCCCTTCTGCTCCTCATCACTGCTGGGGACTCCTTTTCCTGGAAGCCCTTTCACTTTTGTGTCTTGGGACCAGGGCCGGGCCGTGCTTGCCCAGGTGGGGCAGTGGGACTGTGGATGCCAGGCAGGCTGATCCAGGACTTGGAAGAGTTGATGAAATGCTGTGAGCTGACTTTGTCTTAGGGGTGTGGCAGACTGGAGGGAGAAAATAGAATGTTGGTTACTATGGTTATGTTTTCCTCCTATAGCCTTGAATGCCAAGGACTTGGGAGTTTTAGTTCACTTGGAATGATGGGTTGTCAACTCGCCCTATTGGACAGGTACAAGTCAAAGCACTGTCCAGGCTCCCTGTCCCACTGACTGCCTTTAGCTGTCAAAGGGCTACATGGGATGGAGGGCCCTGACCTTTCCTTGAGTGGAGCCTCTTTCAAAATGGCCCACATATTCCATCCTGCCGGTACTTTCCTTCTCACTAAGGTGGGATTGCCAAACTGGGAGCTGTCTCTCTGCTTAGGATATTAACTACAGATCTCAGGGTGACATGCTAAAGCCCCCACGCCTAGTGGAGCTCCTCCTTCCTAGCAGGAGCCAGCTGGCCAGCATCAGGTCCGAAGTCAGGCTGCTAAGTTGCTTTATCTCTTAGGAGCCCTGGAGTTCTAACCCATCACTGGAGCCACTTTTCATTGGCTTATGTCCCACAGCTGGAAGAAACCATTCAGGAATATTGAGCTGGGGAGCACAGGGCAGATGTTCCTGTTCTGTTCCTGCCCAGGGCATGGAGCTGGTGCTCAAAAAGGATGTGGAAGAAGAGGTGTGATTATGTTCCTACAGTTATTTTTATTGTCCTGACCTTCAGATGGAACTCACGGCCCTGTGCAGACTGGACCTGTTTCCCCCTGTGCTGTCCACCCTCACTCCCCTAAGCTGTTCCAGTCTGAAGAAAGAAGCTTGCCTCCTGCAGTCTTAAGTGTCAGTTGCATAGGAAGTTTTATGGTTGGTTTGTTTTTTTCTTTATGACACTGATTCCTGTGTACTAACCCTGTCAGTTTTCCCCTCTGCCCTCAGGTTTGGTTTAACAATCGGAGAGCCAAATACCGGAAAGCCGCGAGGGATGCTCTGCTCGGGAGCTCACCTCCTGATTCTCAGGACCACGCTGTCACTGAGGAGGAGTAAGAGCTTCTCTAGGATGCTGTCCTGTTTGAAGTCGCAGATTGTGCTTTGAGTTTTTTTTTTGTTGTTGTTCCCAAAACTGTTTCTCTATTCCATCATAGTGCTCATGGCACTGGTATTTGCAATAAAGTTGTGTGTTCTTAACATTGGTGTTCTCCTAATCTTTACGGTGTTTCTTACACCTGGATAAATTGTGCAGAGCTAAGGTCATTTCAGCACAATGTTGATGAGGACTCCTATGACGAAATGTCTTCTTCAGTTAACTTAAAGAGGCCTTGGAAATCAGTCTTCTACATGCTATGGTGAGTTATGAATGACCCATATTTAATACTTAATTCTCTTTTCCCGGAAGCTGGGCAATTGCTACCTCAAGAGTGTTGTGTCATTTGGGAACCTCTACTGTGTGCCAGAGAGAGCAGGCAGTTTCCTGGTGAGAGGACACCATGTGCGCGCCTCGCTGGGTCTCATCCACACTAAGGAGTTCAGTGGCAACACAGGACTGTGAGAGCGGCTCCCCAAGAGAGGAGTCCTGGGTGAGTGGAAAGGTGGCAGAAGCACAGGCATGTGCTTTGCTCAAAAGTGTGCTTGGTGTCCTCCTGGCTGGGAGCACATAGTGTCCCAGGGGCAGCTGTGGAGCACATGTCCTGCTGTTTGTTTGGAAAGTCAGGACTCTGTCCCACGGAGGCCAGAAAGGTTGCTGCGCCATTTCTGTCCCATCCCCAGGCCAGTGGCCAAATCTTTGCCATGGCAGAGATGCTGAGAACCTCTCCTCATCTTGTTCTTTGTGAGCAGTGTTGCGGATCTCCACTTCCTGGTGCCTTCAAGTTGAAAGCAGGTCATTTCACCAGAGCCACTGAAAGCCAGAGTGATAATGCAGGTCCATGAGCACAGGTCCTGGGAAAGCAGCCTTTGGAATCAACTGCTGGCTGTAGGAGTTTCATCCTTGGAGTCAGGTAAAACTACAAGTGTAGAGTCAAAATCAGCAGAGGGGTACGCAGAGGCTAGTACCACTGTGCTAAAGCATTAAGGTGTTCTGAGATGAATCATTGTTTTTAGGGAATCTTTGGCAGGGTGAGTGTCCTGCAAGGAGTTTCACGTTAAAGGTCACGAAGTGGGAAAGCGCAGTCCTGAGGAACGTTGAGTGCAGGGCCCCATACTAGGTACAGTGGTGACTGCAGGTGCCTTCTGCGAGTGGCTGTGTGTTCTGTGGGGCCTTTCCTTTGTGTTCTCAAAGGCCTGTTGGTTCTAAGTCAATCAACAATCTCTGAATGATTCTCTGGCTTTCAGTTTCTCAGGGGCCCTGTCAGTGACTACCTTGGTCCATGACTGAGTCTCCCACTGAGCTAAGGCTTAGGACAGGTGGGCACTGGATTATTCGTTCTGGGCTCGATGCATTCCCCCATGGGGTTTGATCTTCTCCCAGGATGGCTCCTTCACTGGCCCTGTGGTGGGAGCAGTGCAGAGTACAAGGGAAGATGCAGTTTGCTTTCTCAAAGCCTCTGACTGGGGAATTCTGGTGGTTTGCCCTTCACTTTGCCTTGTTCTGTGGCTCTTCCCCGTTTAATGACCTCTCTGTGAAATGGTTGCTCTGACTTCCGGGTGCCTTTTGTCCACGTTTGTACATCTTCTGCATAGAGCCTCAATGTTTCTTCTGTGCAGCACACCTTGTTCATACGGTGGTGTAGTTTTTGCTGAGTGTACCGTACAGTGTGGTACCGTAGTTTTATGTTCTATTATATGCTGCAGTACCGAATTTAGGATTCATAGTTCAAAGCAAAACCATCGAGTTGGAGTTTCCTTTGAGCATTTCCTTGTCTGAATATTGGAACACACATCGTGTACCCAACTCCTCATTTGGAAACCAATTCCATGAACATCCTTGTCACGGAAAAAGAATGTTGTCCTTAAATCAGGAGTATCTGTGTGTGGATCTTGGTTCCCGTGACTTCACCCCTCAGCTTTGGAGCCCAGGAGCTTTCTGGTGCCCATCTTCTGAAGGTCCCATGAGAACCAGGCAGCCAGGATGGAATCATCCCTCCAGTGACCTTGATGGGTTTTGCAAGGATGTTGCTGGAGATCAAACCCAGGACATCATGCATTCTGGGCAAGTCCTGTACCATTGAAGTACACCGCATTCCCAGTCTTCTCCATTGTGAATAGCAGTGTCTAAAGTTTCTTTTTTGCCTTATAATCCCATACTTGATATAGTGTTACATAATTTGAGGGAACACCACCCAGAGTTTGATGCCACTGACTCCTCCTTACTCCTCATTTTACGCATAGTAGTTCCTTCAGGGAAGAATTACCTTTATTTAAGAGTTCACTGAAAGTCTTCCAATGTTCCCTTCCATGTAGCCAGAGCAGTAGAGTTCTCCCCAGATAAGAGAATCCTTCCCTCATCAGCAACTTTTTCTTAGCAAACTCACCCTGATTTTCCTTTGTGTAATGCACACAAGATCATTATTATTTGGCCAGTGAGATAAATGTGCATGGATCTTGCAGCGATTCCTAGGAAGGAGGTTCATCATTTCATCCTGCTTTTGCAAGCAGAAACCTTTTTCTTTTGGGAGACTTCTGTGTTACATGAATATGATACTATCCTCTTTCTGTACTCTAGGGCGTTTTGAATAACAGCCAGCATGCTGTCATTTTTGTTTTTCTTTTTGGAGGACTGGCTTTTGCTATGTAGTATATGTGGGCTTTGAATTTACTAAGTGGATTTGGCTGGCCTGTGACTCACAGAGATCCTCCTGCCTCAGCCTCCAGAGTGCTGGATTGACATCTTATGTTATTGCCAGGCCTCTGTTCTTTTGATCGACAAGGGTGTATAAGTCTATAGCAGTGTGGTGGCTTGGGAGGGAAAACAGAGAATTCACTCAGAAAAATGTAATCTCTTAGTGACTGAACCCTCCCCTAGGCCTTGGATCACTTGCACTGGGCTGTGTGCAGCAGCCATGTTAAACTCCTCTGGCCTTTCTCAGCACTCCCTGCCGATCCCACACAGGGCTCAGCTGGAAGGGGCTGCAGTCTCTGACCTCGCACTCAAGCCCCACAGTTGGGTCACATCATCTGTAGGAAAACAACCAGCCTCCCTGGAAAGCACTCAGTATTCCCATGTCTGTGCTTCCAGGTCTAGAGGGGTTCAGCCATTTTCACCCTGTTTTAAAGCCCAGGTGTGTTTTCTCTACCAGGTCTCATGTCCCCCATCATCCTTGCAAACCCAGTCTTCTGGCCATACATAAACCAGGAGCAAAAGTCATCGGTGTCTTTGTTGTGCATTAAGCCTTTAGGAAGCAGGCTCGTTGTCCCATCGATCGTCACTTACAATTTGGAATCTTATGTTTTACTTAATCAGTGTCACACTCCTTTGTGTGTTTGTTTGTGTTTTTATGACAGGGTCTTGCTATGCACTTGAGGGTATACTCTAGGTTACTTTTTAGCCTTGACTGCTCTGGAACTTGCAGAGATCCACCTGTCTCAGCCTCTTCAGTGTTCCACACTCAGTCATGTTAGAGTGTGTGTGTGTGTGTGTGTGTGTGTGTGTGTGTGTGTGTGTTTGCCTTTTTGAGACAGGGTCTTGCTATGCAGTTAAGGCTGGTCTCAGTCTTACTTTGTAACCCAGGCTGGTCCCAAACTTGCACTGATCCTCCTGACTCAGCCTCCCTGGTGTGCCACAGACATTCTTGCCCATCATTCCAGAACTATGGGCAAGGTTAGAGCTCCGGAGTAGAGCTGTGAGGCCAATGGTCTATATATTATTTTCAGTAGTACCTGAATGACTTCTGTCTAGTGAAATACAATCTTAAAGAGGAGACTTTCTGTGTCCCCAAACTGACATGCCAATATTTTACATGTATGACTGAAAAAGACTCCACTTGAAAGCATACTGCTGTCTTCCTCAAAAAAGAATTTAACCGGGTTTCACAAACAAGGGACACAAAGTAGTCATGAAGTTGCATTCAGGGCCTGGCAGCATGATTGGTCCTCCTGAACCCCAAGAATCATAGCTTCCAAACAAAGCCAGATCCACAAAGAGAAGGACAGAACGGAAATTAACTTTTCTCACCCTCCAAATCCAAGAATCTTGTCTCTGTCTACTTGTCATTCTTCTCTTCCCCCTCTTTTCCTACTTGTCAGTGTCAAACATGTGCAACACGGTTGCTTATTGCACAAAGCAGAGAGACACACTTAATTTCAACAAGCATCCAAAGAGGGAATACTTTTATATGGGAAGTGCAGGAGAAAACGCAGGGGAAAAGAAGTCCAGCATCAGAGCTGGCCCAGGGATGCTGCAGGGCTGTGGGAAGCTGAGTGTTGCGAGGGAGAGGGCAGGTGGGTAGTATTTCTGGGAGGCAGCCAGGGGAGCAGGAGTGGTTTTGGACAGATGAACTTTACAAACCCAGTGAAAGAGGCAGGCACCCCAGGAGGCCAGTGGTGCTGCAGGGAAGAGATAGGGGGGAAGCAGAAGCAGAAGGGAGGGCAGGCCTGCAGGGAGAGCTTCTCTATGTGGTGGCAGTGTGTGGAGCCTGGATGTGCACCTCCTGTGCTCTGGTGCTGCCTGCTCCTATGGTGCTGTGTCTTGTGCATGTGTTGAAATGGACTCCCATAGGTAGTTCAGACTGTCACTGAACTCACTGTGTAGTCAAAGTCACAGAGACAAAGTCACAGGGACTCCCTTGCCTCAGTCTACTGGGTACTGAGTCTACTGGTGTGGGCACATTAGCGGGTCTTTTGCAAGGGGAGACCTGCCTGCTGCTCATTTTCTCCCTGGTTTGGCAGCGGCACAATGAGTTCCCCTATCTCTTCCTTGTGTCTGCCAGGATGCTCAGTGTGTGGAGCCCCTGAAGGCCATTCCTTCCTGAAAAATGTGTCACCCTGGGCGGTCCACAGAAAGCACACAAGGCCTGATGGTCACAGGTGAACCTTGGAAATTGCATGGCCCCATCCAATGGGGAGAGAGGAGAGAACCAGGACAGACTGTCTGAGGAGGAGTGTGCAGAAGGGAGGCCCTTGCCCTGAAGATTAGTCTTCCAGGCTGAGGGCGCTTGCCTGCCATGGAAGGGATGCAGTTGCACAGACCAGAGCAAGGAGGTGCAGAGGCCGGCCTGCTGCTTCCCACCTGCGGTGACTGCGGTCTCCTGGAGTTGAAGTGCTCCTTGGGAAGAAATTCAGCCAGTACAGTGCTGCTCAGACAGCCACAGAGGACAGTTACTCCAGCACAGAGCCCGGGTGTCAGCACTGCCAGGCCTCCAGCAACCATGGGAAGTGGAAGTTTTCAAGGGTGACCTAGAAGGGCTTTTGCAGGGGACGAAGCTCAGACTTGGAACTGTTCAGCATGTGTTCCTTGTGACCTCAGATGCTGCACCTGTGTGCTCAAGACCTCTTGAAGGAGGAGACACGATGTGACACCTCGAACTGCTAAAGCTTGTGTGCAGAGCAAAGGACAGAATCCAAGACCATGGCATCAAGTATAAAGTTTACTTTAGTTGCTCTGCAGGGAACAGGGGGATTATTGCCTCTATGAGCTCTGAAATTAACAAATCTCAGAAACAATCATTAAAGTACAAGCAGAGGAGTAAAGGTAATTGTTTACATGATTTTGTACAGGGTTCTGAACTCAGGACCTTGGTAGGCAGGTGCTTTTGTTGAGGAGTGATATCCCTCTCATTAGTTGTTGCTTTTTTTCTGTCACTTTTGTTTTGTGTTGAGACAGGGTCTCTCTACATACTTCAAAGTGAACCTGAGCTCATTAGAAGCCCAGGCCCTCCTGGGACTCATAGTGATCCTTCTGTCTGAGCCTGTCTAGTTTAGATTAGAGTCATAGGCCCCCAGGCCTGGATGATTAACTTTAAATGGTTTCTTGAATTATTCGTTTTTGCATCAATTCTGAATGTCAACAAATAATTTCTACTTTGTTGTACGTAGCCAGAGAAACTAATAAAGCATATGTTTGCTGTTAATTCGCTAAGATCTGTTTGATGCAGGAAAACAAAACAAAAATCAAGCTGCTTCTCCTATTCTAGGAGCACAATTAATTTTATATATGTGTATATCATACAGAGAGTTATAAGTATATAAATCCATAATAAGTGGGCTAGCAGATTTTATTATATACACTAAGTTAAGTTCACTTCTTTGTAGAGCTGTGTCCTATAGGGTGCACTTCTGTGTGCATTCATGTTGTGGTTTCGAGGAGTTTTTAAATTATTCAAAAATGTGCATGAAGATGTGAGGTTATAAAGCGGTTAGTTCTCAGTGTGTGCAATTTCTGCAGCATGAAGTTCCCCAGACCTGGCACGTGGTCTCCCATCTCCTGTGCCAGGTGCTAGGACTGGTAGGTAGTGAGGCTCCAGAAACAGACCTGATGTCAGCTCACCTGTGGCAGTGCGCTGTGTACCCTGCTGTTTAGTTGCACATGTCAGCATTGACCACTGTTAGTCCTCTCCACATTAGCCTGCTGTGGCTTCTCTCTCTTTTTTTTTTTATTTAAAAAAAGGAAACGAAAAAAAAATACATGGAGATTTAAAAAAAGGGTAGAAATAATTCTAAATTACAGACAAACAAAAGGTAAGAAATTGCCAGTTGATAAGTTACAAATTGTCATCTTCGAAATGGCTGTTCAGGTTATAGAATTAAAGTATATAGAATGACATTCAAAAAAAAAATGACCCTACAAAACCATTCTGCTCTATGGCCGAACAAAAGCTCCGTAATATGATTATCAGTCCCACCTATTTGTTTTACATCTCTAAGAGGATAAGGTTAACCATATCAAAACAGAACAGAACATTTAAAAAAAAATAAAAAACAATTTAAAGAAATACAGATTTCAAAGCAAGTCCACTGGAGATCTACCTTATCTAACTGTCTCTAGCTTCTTACAAATAGTTGTCCCTAACTTCACCCACTTTATATACTTATTGCATATTATAGAACTAATCAAATCATTACAGGATGATGGAGTCTTTTTAGGTCCTCAAGTTCCAAATTAGGGAAGACAATACCAACTACCATCGCATCTCTCATTCTCTTTGTGATAGCCGTCCCCATCTCTGCATATGCTGAAGTTGAGCTGAAGAAACCAGTCCAGAGTCATTTTAATCAGCAAGCAATAGATTGCTAGAATTTATATTATAATGCTACAAAATAAGCCTCGGGTTTTTCAGGTCTCTTCCTCAGAGTATTTGTTCCTATCCTCTCTGTATTATAGGGAAAACCAAGTCATAACAAGACAACGAAACAATTTCCTAGATAAACATGCAATGGATAGGACTTATAAAACTATAATATAAATGATCTTCCGTAGCTACTATGTTTTCTCTTGTTATTTTCAATAGATTTGTCGACAACACTGGCTTATTATATTTAAACATACTATCACCTATTTTTATAAAAACTTATCTTTGACTGCATTGTAGTATTTGAGAGCTGTTACTGATTCATACCAGTATGGATATCCTTTACATCTTGTCATGCTCAGAGTAGTTTCCTCTACTTTTAGGGTTGATTCTAACACGCATACCGATTTCAAATAGGATCAGTCAAGGCCAACCAATAGTCTTATGATTCAGATACAATTAAGATCAGTCATAGTAAGACAATGTAAGTAATACAGAATTTCAGCCTAAGTCAATAGGAAAGTAAGGATAGTTGCCGTGGTATAACCTGCTATTTTTGGTTCTAGAGGTCTGTGTCCTCAAATCTGATATGAGTGGACAGACCAGAACAAATTTAATTCAATCTAAATATGTCACTAGGACTATTGTGTCTTTTAAATCGTTATACACCATTAGCAATGACCTCTGCTTTTTTTTTTTTAATATAGTTTCAGAGCTGTCTCTACTAAAGACTAGCTTACCGTCTCTGCCTCATGTCTGCTACTCCACTTTTCTGCTATAATTTGTCCACCTTATTCCCTCATTCCATGGTCTGCCCCGTTCACTGAGGCTTCTCTGCCACTGTAGCTGTAATCCTGATATCTCTTCCTCTCTTTCTCTGTAATGTCCTTCAGCGCTCTCTGTAGGGTTGGATTGGTGGCCACGAACTCCCACAGTTCCTCCTTGTCTTGAAAGTATCTTATTTCTTCATTAATTTTTAGAGAGAGTTTTGATGGATATATGAACTTAGGTTGCATATTTTTTTCCTTCAGGACTTGGAATATTTCTCCCCACTCCCTTCTTGACTTAAGAGTTTGTGTTGATAAGTCTGCTGTTATTTTGATAGATTTCCCGTTATAGGTAACCTGCATCCTTTCTCTGGCTGCTTTTAATATTCTGTTTTTTTGGTGGATTTCTGGGATCTCGATTATTATATGCCTAGGCGTAGATCTGTTTTGGTTGTAGGTAGCTGGCGTTCTGTATGCTTCTTTTATCTGGATATCATTTCTTTTTGCTATACGTGGGAAATTTTGCTTTAATATCTCTGTGAATATTTTTTGTATTTCATTTTTGGATGTTCCTGCTTCCTCACTCACATTCTTTATCCTTATGTTATGTATCTTTTTATCATCTTCCAGTTTTAGAATTGCTTCTTTCTGGTTCCTTGTTATTTTTAAGAGGCTTTTTCTTTCACGTTCATAAGCCCTAAATCTCTCTTCAAGTTTCAGAAGGTTGTCTTTAGTTTCTGTCAAGGCATTTTGCCAATGTTCAATGGAGTTCTGAGTTTCCTGATATTCTCGTTGGATCTGTTTCATGTATTCTAAGTTATGCTTAAATTCTTCTTCAGATGCTTCTCTTTCTTTTCTGATTTCCTCAGTTCTTCCATCTGTGTTCTCTTGGGCGGGGCTTGTCATTTCTTTAATTAATCTCTTTATATCTTGCCTCACTTGGATCAGGAGTACATCTTTAAATTCCTCTATGAGATCATGTAAGTACTTTTTAATTTCGGCTGATGCTGTGTCGAGTAGAGGATGGTTACTGTGCTTGTTCTCTTCAGTGTTTAGTTCTCTTGGGTTTAATTTCTCCTGTTGAACAGCTGGAGGTTTTTTTTTATTTTTATCTCTTGTCATGTTTCTGGTTTCTTTCAGACTGTCCTGGAGTTCTCTGGCCCTCTCTGAATTGCTTAGGGCCTTTCAGAAGCGTGCTGGCTTGAGTTTTTGCTGTCCTCCCCAATTTGCTGTTATCTGGGGTAGGCTGGGATGTAGGGGCGGTACAGTCTAGACTCTAGCCTCTGTGTCAGTTAGTTCATAAATTAGGCTGTGCTTTCTGGTTGTCACTGAGTTGTGACTATTTTGTATCTGCTTATTTGGCCCCAAGCAGAGGCTTGGTTTAGCCCCAGTAGCTCCTGCCAGTTCTCTTTGAATCAGAAGCAGCTGAGTAATGGTACAGGATTCTGCCCAGGTCCCAGCCGTTCTCTTCCAAACCTCTCTGTGATAGGTGCACCAGAAAAGCAGATCTGCCCAAAACAAAGATGGCTCCCACTAAGTTCTCTGTGTGGAGCTGAAGCCAACAAGTAATCAGGCTCTGCCAGGACTCAAGATGTCTTCCACCAGCCCTCCCTACAGGGCGACCTGGTGATGTCACTAAGCTGCGATTTCTGCCGCCAGGCTAATATGTCTGCACCAGATTCTGTGTTATTGATTTCCCCGTGGTGGCGGGCCAGCTGTTCTCTGGTCAAACCCAGCAGCGGCGGGGTTCTCTGTACTCACCAGAGTCCGGTGCAAGTCCTCGTTCCGGGACCGCCGCACACCAAGCTGTCCACTTTTCCCCCACTCGCGGCTCAGCGCTGACCGGTCAGATTTCTGTGCACCGTTTAGATTTGAATTGCCAGAGCTTTGTACATCCGCTCTGGTGCAGCGGTGCAGAACTGGCTGCTACTTGGAGTCTCGATCTGGGTCTCAGTTTCCCGCGGTCTCCAAAAGCAACTCAGCTTTTCGTGCTGGGTCCACGAGTCTGTTTGTTGATTTAAGGGCGCGGGATTTGTAGCCTCCGGTCTCAGCACGACTTTAAATCCTCCAGTTGTACTGTCTTGGTTAATAAGAATCGCTATCGATTTGTCTGGTCCTCTCCATGCTGTCTTTTTTTATCTTTGAGTTTGAATTCTCTGGAGAGATTCTTCGCTCGATCCCCTAGCTCGCCGCCATTTTCCAATCCGTGTCCCTCCTTTGATTTTGTCAGCCTTTGTCCAAAGTGTACGTGATTCTGAAGAGCCTGCTGTGGCTTCTCAATACAGAGTGTTGATGTCAGTAAGCCCACGTTAGGCTGGGAGAGAAGGCCCTTTGTGTCACTACAGTTTTCAGTGTGGGAGCTTCGCAAATGATTAAGCCCGCTGGAATTGTCCAGAACTGGGCATCTGTGAGGGAGTCCAGAGTACAGAAATATGTGGCACCGATCTTGGTCTCCCTGCAGAGGAATGGGTAGCAGAGGTTTAGAGGGAGCAGTTGTGTGAGCCCTTCCACTGGTCACTGCATGGTGGGGGCCCTCTTCCTGGAGAGCACTTCCCCTTTTGTGTCTTGGGAAGGAGGCCGGGCTGTGGGTGCCCAGGTGGAGCAACAAGAGCAGAGCTGCTGCTGTGCAAATAAAATGGCCGAGGCGTGTGAGGTTCCATGAGGAGCCTTCATTGTGACAGCGACTCTTCTGTGCACTAACCCAGGCCTCTTGTCCCGAGTGCAGAGTTGGTTCAAGAATCGGAGGGCCAAGCACAGGAAACTTCAGCGGGAAGTAGTGCTAAGTGAAGCCCCACCTGCTGACCAGCACCAGGGGGACGTCCAGGACCCGCAGTAGCGCTCGCCTGTTCCCCTTCTCTGAGGCCACAGTGCACATGGATTTTGTTCTTGGCATTAAGTCTGGGCCATGTGTTGCTGCCTATGTCAAGTTGAGGTTTAGTAATCAGCACTTATATTACCAATAAACACTGAGTTTTCAGTAGGTTTATTTTTCTGGCAACTCTAGGGAGAGTAAAATATAAATATCAGTTGACCTGGGAATGTGACTTCATCAGAGTGATGATGAGATCTCTTGTCATGAAGACACTCCCTTGAGCCACCATCAAAAGGCCTTGGAAATCCACATTCTTAGTGCCATCGTGTCTTAGTTACTTTTTACTCGTTAAGACAAAATACCTGATGACCAACATTAGGAAAGGAAAGGTTTATTTCTTACACTTTTTGAAGGTTTCAGTCCATACTCAGTTGGCTCCATGGCAGGCTGGCATGGCTGAGCCGCAGTTCATGGCAGCTGCAAACAACAAGGCAAAAACCCGCAAAAGAGCAAGACACACCTACTTCTTGCCATTACATTACATCCTGGCTCCACCCCCAGATGGGTGTAACACTGACACCATCAATCCAAGCGCTAGACAATGAACCATCATAAATGCACAATGCAAACTCATGAGGCATGGGGGCCAATGACATAAACCACAACACATGGAAAGTTTTTAATGATCTGTATTGTAGACTTAATTCTCTGTCCCCTGTGGCCCCATGGCTTTCTCATCAGTGTGCCGTCATTTGGGGATCCCCACTGGGTCCAAGGGAGCCCAGGAAGGACCCTGGTTAGAAGACACAGTGTGTTCTAACACCACAGGCTGGGTTTCACCCAGGCTGAGGAATCTGTGGCAACCCTGGACTCTGAGAGCAGCTCCCTAAGGGCATCTCCTGGGCCAGTGGGAAGGTGGCAGTGGCACAGCCAGGTCCTGCACACCCAGTCCTGCTTGGTGTCCTCCTAGTTGAGGAGCACATGGGGTGCCGGGGCACCTGTGGAGCAGAGGTCCTGCTGCTTTTGAGAACCACAGGACTCAATCCCACAAAAACCAGAGAGGCCATTGTGTCTGTCTGTCCTATTGCCAAGCAAGGGGCTCAATCCTTACAGCTTCCCCAGCTGAGAAGCTGAGTCTGTACTTCCCTTGCCCTGGCTTAGTTGTAACACTCCTGTGAGGTCAGCAGGGGGCGCTAAAGCATACCTGAGCAGAGAGGGACTTGCCCCTCATCTCTGCGTTCACTCTCCTTTCCATCCTTCATTCCCTCAGAGCTCAGCAGTGGCAGCTGTTTGAGTCCCGTGACCTTGGAAAGCATTTAGATTTTTCTCTGAAGCCCTTGACGTTTAGGGATGGTTCCCTTTACAGAACTGATCATTTTATTTCTAAAACTAGGATGAAGAGAAATTCATTACCGAACTTTGTAAATTCATTTGTTCGTAGTGTCCACAAGGATGACACAGTTATATGGAGATACTTAGACCAAGATACTGAGAAGGTTTCAGGATGCTAAGATATTCACAGGCAGCATGGAGTGAGTGGTGGGTGCAGTCTCCCAGCATTCCCAGAAGACATGTGGTGTCAGTGTGAGTTCTCAGCCCCTCCCCTTCACTTCCTAATCAGCTTACAGGGCCAGCTAGTCCCTTCCTCACATGCCTCTGTGAGGCATCCAGTGCACTGAGCTAGCTCTGGGATTAGCTGCATGCTTCTTGTGCACACGTCCAATAACAGTACTTGTTTTTCCATCTCTGGCCCCTTTGCTGGCCACACCCCTTGAGTTTTTGCTACACTGTGATGTGAAGCATTGAGGCGGGGTGGTAACCAGACAGCCTCGGGCAGACATCACGAGAGCTCGTGCAGACTGAACCCTCCAGGTGGGGGGGCAACATTCCTGTAACCAATTGCAACCTCAGGCTCCACCCCTTTTCCGTGACGCTGTTGCCAAGAGACTCCGCCTTTAAACGCGGTTTCGGAGTAGGAGGCCTCGTGAAATGGCGGCCATGGAAGAGGAATACCAAGACGGTGTTATCCGCTCCCTCAGCCCAGAGTACTGGAAAATGGAAGTCGAAGTGGATCCTGCACCAGAGGTTCCCGCAGCAGCCGAGGGTGCTGCCTGCAGTGCAGGAGCTGCCGACTTTGCAGCGGATGACCCCCTCAAGGGCCACCTGGATGAGGATGAGGATGACGACGATGAAGATGGCCACATTCTGACCCAAAAGGTCCACGTGAGCCAGGGAAGTGACACCAAACACGACATGGATCAGGATGAAGCTGAGCCCGAGCAACTGCAGCCGGCTGCGCAACGTCTGGCCGATGCTGGGGGTCGAAAGAGGGGCCGACCAAGGCGGCGACGAAAGCAGTTTAGCTTCACAGACGGGCAGGTGGAGGTACTGGAAACTGTTTTCCAAGACACGCAGTACCCAGATGGCCTCAGGAGGTAAGCTGATATCTTGGGGGTGCACCCAGGCTTTAGGGGGAATGGGCTCTGTTCCAGCTGACTTTCTCTGTCTCTCCTGCTGCCCTCTTTCTGCTCTTGAGCTGAGAGCACCTGGGCTCTTCTCCTGCCTGTGTTTGAGCTTTAGTGGGATGTCGCCTTGTGAAGCAAGTTCAGACCCTTCTTATAGTATTGTTGTGATTCCAGGTTGGAAACTGGTTGGTGGAGACTCCACTTTGTTTTGCTTGCATTTTGTGGTATGAGACGCACACACTAGGACTTTGCTGTGAGAACCACTGTGAAGCATAGACATCAGCAGTGCTGGGTATTTTCATGTCATGGTTTAGTTGTCAGCAGTGTCAGCTATGTTCATCTTGCTGTGAAACAGATCTCCGGAACACTGGTCACCTTACAAAAGCAAACTATGCACCTGAAACGCCTCCCATTTCCTCCATCCCCTCAGTTCCTTACAATCATGATTGTAGATTTTTGGACTGTAAGTTTGAGTTCTCAGAAACTGGATCTAAGTGCAACCACAGCCTGTTAGTGCTTTTGTGCCTGCTTGTTTCAGTTCATTTAACCCTACTGTGCAGCCTTGCTTCAGCATGTGATGGCCATTCCTTTTAAATGGCAAGAAATATTCCCCTGCATATAAACCACCTTGTTGCTCATTTCTTTGGATTGAAGTTGATTTTGTGAATAGTTGATTTTGTGAACTTGTCTGACAAAGAACTGTGAACATCCAGATTTCAGTGTTTTGGAGACATGCTCAGAAATGTCAACACTGAATCATAGAATTGTGTATTTCTGTGTTTAGGCCTCAGCCACCATTTTCCAGAGTGGCAGTGGAAGCTGACATTTCTTGTCACGAAGACTGAGGGTTCCAGTTTCTCTCTGAGATCAGCACATTTATGTTTTCCCAGCCTTTGTTAGTGGTTCACATGATGGGGTGGTGGACATACCTGTGGGTGGTATAACCCTTAGAGGCTAGTCATTTGTAGAGGGTAGTAATTTGGAGAGTGATTTCTTCTGTTTCCTGCTCCTTCCTCGAGCTTCTTTTGGAGAAATAGCTCACTGAGCCCTTGCTGATGCCCAATCCTGGTGGGTGTGTTTTAGTTATTGACTTTGGGGGATGTTACTGCATGTCTGTATGAAGTGCGTTTTGCATATATTTTTTCCCTTCCTGTAGATTTCTTTTCAATGTCTTGATCTGTTGACTCACAGTAATCGTTATCTTCCAAACTGTCAATTTTTAATAACTTCTTCTTCCTCCTCCTCCTCCACCTCTTCCTCCTGCTTCTTCTTCTTCTTTTTTGTCACTTTTGAGACAGGGTCTCGCCGTGCAGTTCATGGTGATCTTGGCCTCACTTTGTAACCCAGACTGGTCTTGAACTGGCAAAGATACTTCTGCCTCAGCATCCAAGTGCTAGGATTACAGCCATGCACCACCAGGCTTGGCTTTGCATTTCTTGCTTGCATGGCTTGTATTGTAAATCAAATTCCCTCAGAGAAAGAGTTGGTAGAACAGATACTCCTGTGCTACAGGCTTGCTCCTCACAAGGAGAGAGGAGCTAGGGTGGGGGAGGGGGAAAGTGAGGAAGAGGAAGAAAACAATACAAGACAGTTCTACTAGGAGTTTGTATTAGTTCACAGAATGAAAGTGTTGTCCATTGTCATTTGGAGAATTAGTTTTGCCAATGTGTTTTAGTGTGTGAAACTACTTTGAAGATAATAATACCCAATGTTTTAACTATTGTTAGTCTATGAAGTTTTTCAGCTTTTGTTTTAATTTTCCATAACATAAAATTTCTATTCTTTTTTATCATAGATTTTTGCTTTCAGTTTTATTTTTTCTATATAATACATTAAAATATCCATGACACGGTAGCAATAAGTATGACCAGAGAAAGCCTTGCTGATGAGAGGCTTTTCTTCGGGAAAGAGAAAAAAGTTCTTGGGGCACTGGGAGGGTGATTGCAGTGTGCAGCCCACCACACAGTGGGTGTGTGATATTCCAGTCGTGCAGAACACTGCCTGCCTCATCCAGATCACTGAACGTGGAACATTTGTGGTTTTGTCTCCACAGAATGGAGCTGGCAAGCGTCCTGAGTGTGCCTGAATCCAGAGTGAAGGTCAGTAAGTCCAAGAACAGCCCATTGGCAGGGCAGCCAGTCTCCATCGTGTTTCAGGACATGGCTTTTCCTGGACGCTGCGAAACTGGTGTCATTTCTTGTCCTATCTTACTTGCAAACAAGATTTGAACTTAGGAGGACTCATAGAGAGAATATCAAATGAGTAGACGTGGGCTTATGGTTCCTTCCCATTACCAGAGGGAACATGCTTTTGTAAAGGAAAAACAAAGCCTCAAGCTGACTCTCTTGTCCTGTGTGAGCAGTGAAATGTGTATCTGGGCACAGAAAATAGAGCAGTGTAATCAGACAGATCTTAATACATGGACATGTGTGCAGATACTCCTTATTTAATGGCCTACTTGTTTAATGACTGGATTTAGGCCTGGGGCACGTACTTGGTCTTATGTCCTGTCAGGTTCTGGTACAGTTTCCTCCATTTTCTTTACAGTGTTTCAGTGATTTCCTCTTGTGCAGTGCACCTTTTGCATAGCAGACAGTAATATTTGCCAATCGTGCTGTGTGGTATTGTGTTTAGATGTTCTGTTATCCCTTACTGCATGTAATAGTTATGCACAGAAAAGCAAAGACCTCAGGTTAGGTATTGTTTTGCTCTGAATATTGCAGTGTACATACAATAACAAATTCCCTACATAGCAAATAATTCATTTCACAACCTAATCAAATGCATATATCTGACATGGTAATTGAGAAACGTCTGTATGTCTGGTTTTGCTAAACCAGATGATCCTCACTGGAGGACTGGTGTGCTTTAGGGTGCATTTTGGCATACAGTCATGTTGGGGGTAAGTCTCACCTTGAAAGTATCCAAATAGGTCCAGGGAGAGACAAGGTTAATGGAGGGTTCCGTTGTAGTCAACTATTTGAAACTAAGCCTAAGAACATAGGTAAGCATGAGTGTGGTAAGAATCATTTAATGGTTGCGTCTTTATGCCCTTTGATTTTCTTTTTGGTGCTGGACGTAGAATCCAGGAGGTCACACGTCAATGCCTAGGGCCCTAACACTGAGTTCTTTCTCTAAAGCTAGCATTCATAAATACTGGGAAGAGAGCCTAAATGCACACAGAAAACCTTCTCTGAGCAAGTAACAGACGTCTAGTTGAGCTGAAAGTTTTGAAGGAAGTTAGTGTGAAGATTAGTTTCCTGGTTTTCTTTTCTTTGTAAGTTTTGGTAAGGTCAGGAGAGAGGAGAAAGTCACAATTTACCCTTCTCTGCCTACAGTGCAATTTCCATGTGAAAATCTTTCTCAAATAGAGGATGACTGAGTAGTGGCTCTAGGAGTGTAGGTTTAAAAATCGATATCAAGAATGCTTCGAGGAAAAACATTGCTATGGTACAAAGTTTGGATAACTCAAGAAAGATGAAATGGATAGAGAGAAATTCAAGCAGTCAAGTGATGCCTTGAAATTCACAATTAAATTCGAAAGTGAAACGTGTTTGAGAATAATTTTTAACATGCAGAGGTGTGGTTTTCCTTTTATGGTGCAATGATTCAGGGAATGGGTTTTGTAGAACAATAGGTGGCAGGGTCCTCATTTCAGGGTTGACTGGAACCAGACATAATTTCACGGAGCTCGCCCTCCTTGAGACAATGCTGAGCAGAATGAATGTAGGTTCTGGGGCACAGGAAACCTATGTGAGACGGAAGAGCCCAGGACACCACATGAACATCAGGGTGTGTGTGAGAAAGTAAGGATGAACTCATCAGCAGCGCTGTTGCAGCATGGATGACAGAGAGCAGTGGGGAAATGGGCTGAGCATGTGCTTCCGGGGCTCAGGGAAAGCAGCTCAGCACAGCGGGACACTGCGCGCTGACATCCCAATGCACAGCCCTGGTCCACACAGGCTGTCCCAGCTTGGATATGCCGAGAGGGCGTGGGGAGCATTTTCTCAGGTGCCTGAAGAATCCCAAGACAGACGATCTCGGTGTGGAGGGGCTTTCTCCCCACCCTGCTGTGGGCCTCTCTGACTGGAGTCCTGAGGGAACAGGGGCTGCAGCGAATCAGTGAAGCAGGGGAAAGTTGTCAGTGTGTGACATTTCTGCTACCTGAAATTCCCGACAACCTTATTCACGGTCCCAGTCTCCTGTGCATGGTGTTACACTGGTAGGAAGTGAGGTACTTGATGTAGACCTGATGTTAGCTCACCTGTGACACTGCACTGTGCACGCTGCTGTGTAGATGCAGGAGCCACCAGGGGACAGTGTACCTGCCATGGACACCAGCCCTGCTGTCCTGGGCTTCTTGAGAGGTGTAACCTTGTGGGGAGGCAGGTGTGAGGCAGGGAAAAGAGACCATTTGTGTCATTAACATGTGCAGTACTGCAGCTTCACAAATGTTTAAGTCCTCGTGAATCGTGCAGAACCGGGAGTCCTAGAGGGCCCCAGAGCACAGTGACATATGGCTCAGTTGTTGGTCTGGCTGCAGAGGACTGTGTAGCAGAGGTTTAGAGAGGAGCAGTGCTGTGGCCCCTTCTGCTCCTCATCACTGCTGGGGACTCCTTTTCCTGGAAGCCCTTTCACTTTTGTGTCTTGGGACCAGGGCCGGGCCGTGCTTGCCCAGGTGGGGCAGTGGGATGTGGGTGCCAGGCAGGCTGATCCAGGACTTGGAAGAGTTGATGAAATGCTGTGAGCTGACTTTGTCTTAGGGGTGTGGCAGACTGGAGGGAGAAAATAGAATGTTGGTTACTATGGTTATGTTTTCCTCCTAAAGCCTTGAATGCCAAGGACTTGGGAGTTTTAGTTCACTTGGAATGATGGGTTGTCAACTCGCCCTATTGGACAGGTACAAGTCAAAGCACTGTCCAGGCTCCCTGTCCCACTGACTGCCTTTAGCTGTCAAAGGGCTACATGGGATGGAGGGCCCTGACCTTTCCTTGAGTGGAGCCTCTTTCAAAATGGCCCACATATTCCATCCTGCCGGTACTTTCCTTCTCACTAAGGTGGGATTGCCAAACTGGGAGCTGTCTCTCTGCTTAGGATATTAACTACAGATCTCAGGGTGACATGCTAAAGCCCCCACGCCTAGTGGAGCTCCTCCTTCCTAGCAGGAGCCAGCTGGCCAGCATCAGGTCCGCAGTCAGGCTGCTAAGTTGCTTTATCTCTTAGGAGCCCTGGAGTTCTAACCCATCTCTGGAGCCACTTTTCATTGGCCTATGTCCCACAGCTGGAAGAAACCATTCAGGAATATTGAGCTGGGGAGCACAGGGCAGATGTTCCTGTTCTGTTCCTGCCCAGGGCATGGAGCTGGTGCTCAAAAAGGATGTGGAAGAAGAGGTGTGATTATGTTCCTACAGTTATTTTTATTGTCCTGACCTTCAGATGGAACTCACGGCCCTGTGCAGACTGGGCCTGTTTCCCCCTGTGCTGTCCACCCTCACTCCCCTAAGCTGTTCCAGTCTGAAGAAAGAAGCTTGCCTCCTGCAGTCTTAAGTGTCAGTTGCATAGGAAGTTTTATGGTTGGTTTGTTTGTTTCTTTATGACACTGATTCCTGTGTACTAACCCTGTCAGTTTTCCCCTCTGCCCTCAGGTTTGGTTTAACAATCGGAGAGCCAAATACCGGAAAGCCGCGAGGGATGCTCTGCTCGGGAGCTCACCTCCTGATTCTCAGGACCACGCTGTCACTGAGGAGGAGTAAGAGCTTCTCTAGGATGCTGTCCTGTTTGAAGTCGCAGATTGTGCTTTGAGTTTTTTTTTTGTTGTTGTTCCCAAAACTGTTTCTCTATTCCATCATAGTGCTCATGGCACTGGTATTTGCAATAAAGTTGTGTGTTCTTAACATTGGTGTTCTCCTAATCTTTACGGTGTTTCTTACACCTGGATAAATTGTGCAGAGCTAAGGTCATTTCAGCACAATGTTGATGAGGACTCCTATGACGAAATGTCTTCTTCAGTTAACTTAAAGAGGCCTTGGAAATCAGTCTTCTACATGCTATGGTGAGTTATGAATGACCCATATTTAATACTTAATTCTCTTTTCCCGGAAGCTGGGCAATTGCTACCTCAAGAGTGTTGTGTCATTTGGGAACCTCTACTGTGTGCCAGAGAGAGCAGGCAGTTTCCTGGTGAGAGGACACCATGTGCGCGCCTCGCTGGGTCTCATCCACACTAAGGAGTTCAGTGGCAACACAGGACTGTGAGAGCGGCTCCCCAAGAGAGGAGTCCTGGGTGAGTGGAAAGGTGGCAGAAGCACAGGCATGTGCTTTGCTCAAAAGTGTGCTTGGTGTCCTCCTGGCTGGGAGCACATAGTGTCCCAGGGGCAGCTGTGGAGCACATGTCCTGCTGTTTGTTTGGAAAGTCAGGACTCTGTCCCACGGAGGCCAGAAAGGTTGCTGCGCCATTTCTGTCCCATCCCCAGGCCAGTGGCCAAATCTTTGCCATGGCAGAGATGCTGAGAACCTCTCCTCATCTTGTTCTTTGTGAGCAGTGTTGCGGATCTCCACTTCCTGGTGCCTTCAAGTTGAAAGCAGGTCATTTCACCAGAGCCACTGAAAGCCAGAGTGATAATGCAGGTCCATGAGCACAGGTCCTGGGAAAGCAGCCTTTGGAATCAACTGCTGGCTGTAGGAGTTTCATCCTTGGAGTCAGGTAAAACTACAAGTGTAGAGTCAAAATCAGCAGAGGGGTACGCAGAGGCTAGTACCACTGTGCTAAAGCATTAAGGTGTTCTGAGATGAATCATTGTTTTTAGGGAATCTTTGGCAGGGTGAGTGTCCTGCAAGGAGTTTCACGTTAAAGGTCACGAAGTGGGAAAGCGCAGTCCTGAGGAACGTTGAGTGCAGGGCCCCATACTAGGTACAGTGGTGACTGCAGGTGCCTTCTGCGAGTGGCTGTGTGTTCTGTGGGGCCTTTCCTTTGTGTTCTCAAAGGCCTGTTGGTCCTAAGTCAATCAACAGTCTCTGAATGATTCTCTGGCTTTCAGTTTCTCAGGTACCCCTGTGGGTGACTAACTTGATCCGTGATCCAGTCTCCCAGTGAGCTAAGGGTTAGGACAGGTGGGCACTGGATTATTTGTTCTGGGCTCGATGCATTCCCCCATGGGGTTTGATCTTCTCCCAGGATGGCTCCTTCACTGGCCCTGTGGTGGGAGCAGTGCAGAGTACAAGGGAAGATGCAGTTTGCTTTCTCAAAGCCTCTGACTGGGGAATTCTGGTGGTTTGCCCTTCACTTTGCCTTGTTCTGTGGCTCTTCCCCGTTTAATGACCTCTCTGAAATGGCTGCTCTGACTTCCGGGTGCCTTTTGTCCACGTTTGTACATCTTCTGCATAGAGCCTCAATGTTTCTTCTGTGCAGCACACCTTGTTCATACGGTGGTGTAGTTTTTGCTGAGTGTACCGTACAGTGTGGTACCGTAGTTTTATGTTCTATTATATGCTGCAGTACCGAATTTAGGATTCATAGTTCAAAGCAAAACCATCGAGTTGGAGTTTCCTTTGAGCATTTCCTTGTCTGAATATTGGAACACACATCGTGTACCCACCTCCTCATTTGGAAACCAATTCCATGAACATCCTTGTCACGGAAAAAGAATGTTGTCCTTAAATCAGGAGTGTCTGTGTGTGGATCTTGGTTCCCGTGACTGCACCCCTCAGCTTTGGAGCCCAGGAGCTTTCTGGTGCCCATCTTCTGAAGGTCCCATGAGAACCAGGCAGCCAGGATGGAATCATCCCTCCAGTGACCTTGATGAGTTTTGCAAGGATGTTGCTGGAGATCAAACCCAGGACATCATGCATTCTGGGCAAGTCCTCTATCATTGAAGTACACCCTATTCCTAGTGTTCTCCATTGTGAATATCAATGTTTAAAATTTCTTTTTTGCCTTATAATCCCATACTTGATATAGTATTACATAATTTGAGGGAACACCACCCAGAGTTTGATGCCACTGACTCCTCCTTACTCCTCATTTTACGCATAGTAGTTCCTTCAGGGAAGAATTACCTTTATTTAAGAGTTCACTGAAAGTCTTCCAATGTTCCCTTCCATGTAGCCAGAGCAGTAGAGTTCTCCCCAGATAAGAGAATCCTTCCCTCATCAGCAACTTTTTCTTAGCAAACTCACCCTGATTTTCCTTTGTGTAATGCACACAAGATCATTATTATTTGGCCAGTGAGATAAATGTACATGGATCTTGCAGCGATTCCTAGGAAGGAGGTTCATCATTTCATCCTGCTTTTGCAAGCAGAAACCTTTTTCTTTTGGGAGACTTCTGTGTTACATGAATATGATACTATCCTCTTTCTGTACTCTAGGGCGTTTTGAATAACAGCCAGCATACTGTCATTTTTTTTTTGTTTTTGGAGGACTGGCTTTTGCTATGTAGTATATGTGGGCCTTGAATTTAGTAAGTGGATTTGGCTGGCCTGTGACTCACAGAGATCCTCCTGCCTCAGCCTCCAGAGTGCTGGATTGACATCTTATGTTATTGCGCCAGGCCTCTGTTCTTTTGATCGACAAGGGTGTATAAGTCTATAGCAGTGTGGTGGCTTGGGAGGGAAAACAGAGAATTCACTCAGAATAATGTAATCTCTTAGTGACTGAACCCTCCCCTAGGCCTTGGATCACTTGCACTGGGCTGTGTGCAGCAGCCATGTTAAACTCCTCTGGCCTTTCTCAGCACTTCCTGCGGATCCCACACAGGGCTCAGCTGGAAGGGGCTGCAGTCTCTGACCTCGCACTCAAGCCCCACAGTTGGGTCACATCATCTGTAGGAAAACAACCAGCCTCCCTGGAAAATCACTCAGTATTCCCATGTCTGTGCTTCCAGGTCTAGAGGGGTTCAGCCATTTTCACCCTGTTTTAAAGCCCAGGTGTGTTTTCTCTACCAGGTCTCATGTCCCCCAACATCCTTGCAAACCCAGTCTTCTGGCCATACATAAACCAGGAGCAAAAGTCATCGGTGTCTTTGTTGTGCATTAAGCCTTTAGGAAGCAGGCTCGTTGTCCCATCGATCGTCACTTACAATTTGGAATCTTATGTTTTACTTAATCAGTGTCACACTCCTTTGTGTGTTTGTTTGTGTTTTTATGACAGGGTCTTGCTATGCACTTGAGGGTAGACTCAAGGTTACTTTTTAGCCTTGACTGCTCTCAAACTTGCAGAGATCCACCTGTCTCAGCCTCTTCAGTGTTCCATACTCAGTCATGTTAGAGTGTGTGTGTGTGTGTGTGTGTGTGTGTGTGTGTTTGCCTTTTTGAGACAGGGTCTTGCTATGCAGTTAAGGCTGGTCTCAGTCTTACTTTGTAACCCAGGCTGGTCCCAAACTTGCACTGATCCTCCTGACTCAGCCTCCCTGGTGTGCCACAGACATTCTTGCCCATCATTCCAGAACTATGGGCAAGGTTAGAGCTCCGGAGTAGAGCTGTGAGGCCAATGGTCTATATATTATTTTCAGTAGTACCTCAATGACTTCTGTTTACTGAAATACAAATCTTAAAGAGGTTTTCAAGGGTGACATAGAAGGGCTTTTGCAGTGAGCCAAGTTCAGACCTGGGACTGTCCAGCATGTGTTCCTTGTGGCTTGAGGTGCTGCACCTTTGTGCCGAAGACCTCCTGAAGGAGTACACACGATGTAACCACTTGGACCTGCTAAAGCCTGTGTTCAGAGCAAAGGACACAATTCAAGGCCATGGAATCAAGTATAAAATGTACTTTAGTTACACTGTAGGAAACAGTGGGATTATTGAACCTGTGAGCTTTGAAATAGCAAATCTCAGAGGCAATCATTAAGGTACAAGCAGAGGAATAATGGTCATTGTTTAGATGATTTTGTCCAGCGCACTGAACTCAGGACCTTGTTCCTGCTAAGTAGGTGCTTCTGTTGAGGAGCGATATCCATGGCATTAGTCGTTGCTTTTCTTCTGTCACTGCTGTTTTGTGTTGAGACACGGTCTCTCTACATAGTTCAGAGTGAACCTGAACTCATTAGAAGCCCAAGCTCTTCTTGGACTCATGGTGATCCTGCTACCTGAGCATCTCTAGTTGGGATTAGAGCCATAGGCTTCCAGGCCTGGCTGGATAACTTTAAATGGTTTCTGGACTATATGTTTGATAAGTCTGGATGCAAACAAATGGTTCCTACTTTGGTTTGTATCATCAGACAGACTAATGAAGCCTAATTCTACTGTAAACTCGTTAAAATTTGGGTAATGAAGGAAAAAAACCGAGAAAAATCAAGCTGCTTCTATTCTAGGTGCACAATGAAACTGATGTATGTGGGTGTAATGTGGAGAGCCGTAATTCTAGAAATCCATAATACATGGGCCAGCACTTTTGATATATATCCACTAAGTTAACGTCACCAGTTTGTAGATCTGGGTCCTGCAGGTTGACCTTTTTATTCACTCATTCTGGGGCTTACTGTGTTCTTTACAATATTCAAAAGGGGGCAGGAAGTTGCAAGATTGAAAAGGGTTTGTTGGTAGGACATTATTGGAAGTCAAGCCTAAGAAGTTTGGTAAACATGCATGAGAGATATTTCATTCCTCACTTTTTTCTTCAGGTGTTTTTCTATTCTTTGTGGCACTGGGCATAGAATCCTGTGCCTCACACGCAAAAGTCTCAGGCGCTACCACTGAGCTGCACGGCCATCCCCAAATGCACACATAGTGAGAGGCGAGAGTAGGTTTTCAAACAAAGTACTGTTCAAATGTCTGACAGTGTTTAAGGAAGTTAGCTGAAATGGTTAGTGTCCTTGTCTTGTGTTCTTTACAAGTTTTGGTAAGGAGAGGGAGAGCGGGGAAGCTCACAATTTACATTTCACTACACGCAGCACAAAATCCATGTCAATCAATTGCCCCAAATACTCACAATCTTGTTGCAATAGGGAGTATGACTGCAGGGTTTGGAGATGGATTCAAGGAATTAAACAGGCAAAAAGGGTAGTATAGAATTGCTATTGGTTAACCTCAGAAAGATGAAAAGTGTAGAGAAAAATGATAAATAGCCAAAGATGCTCATAATTAAATTCATAAGGGAGTCTCCTGTGAGTATAGTATTCTTTTTGGCTTGGAAAAGTATTCTTTTCTTTCTCTGTGGTACTATTTTGTGAGGGTGGTTTTTGTTGAACAATCAGTGGAGTGGCCCTCATTTGAAAGTAGATGTGAACCAGCCTTAATTTCAAGGACCTCATACTCTTTTTGGCAGTGCTGAGCAACTTAAGAGTAGGTTGTGGGGTCAGAGGAAACTTATGTGAGACGGAAAACCCAGGAGATACAGCATAAACAGCAGGGCATGGGTGAGAAAATCAGGATGAGCTCATGGACAGCGCTGTTGCAGAGTGCATGATGGAGAGCAGTGGGGAAATGGGATGAGAATGTGTGAGGGGACTCCAGGAAAGCAGCCCAGCACAGCAGGCCACTGGGAACTGGCATCCTAAAGCTCAGGTTATGTCCATGCAAGCTGTCTCAGCTGGGAGCAGTGGGCTGGTGGGGGAGAGCGTTTTCTCAAGGTGCCTGAGAAATCAAAAGCCCTGAGGACTCAGGTGGGGCGGGGCTGTCTCCCCACCCTGGCTGTGGGCTTCTCCCACTGAAGTCCTGAGGGAACAGGAGCCACAGCAAACAAGTGATGGAGAGGAAAGTTCTCATGTGCCCAATCTCTGCAGCATGAAGTTCAAGAACCTCATGCATGGTCTCCCCTCTTGTGCAGGGTGATAGGACAGGTAGGAATCTATGCTGTAGAAACAGACCTGATGTGAGCTCCCATGTGACAGTGAGCTGTGCATGCTGCTGTGTAGATGCAGATGCCAGCAGTGGACAATTTGCACCCTGTGTAAGCAGCTCTGCTGCTATGGGCTGCTTGAGAGCTGTATTCATATCACAAAGCAGGCGAGAGCCTGGGAGAGAGAAAGCCTCTTGTGTCATCACAAGTTTGCATTGTGTGAGCTTCACAAATAGTTATGCCCTTGTGAATCGACCGTGCAGAACTGGGAGTCTGAGAAGGTATTCAGAGCAAAGAGATATGTGACACAGTTCTTGGTCAGCTTGCAAAGGAATCGGTGGCAGAGCTTTGCACAGGAGCACTTCTATGACTCTGTCACTGCATGGAGGGGTCTGTCTTCCTGGAAAGCCCTTCCACCTTTGTTCCTTGGGAACCAGGGCTGGGCTGTGCATGTCTGGGTGATGCAACAAGAGCAGAGCTGCTGCTGAGCAGATACCATGTCAGTGGCCTGGGAGAAGCTGAGTCTCTGTCCTTCCCTTGCCCTGGCTCAGCTGTAACACTCCTGTGAGGTCAGCAGGGGGCGCTAAAGCATACGTGAGTAGAGAGGGACTTCCCCCTCATCTCTGTGTTCACTCTCCTTTCCATTCTTCCTTCTCTCAGAGCTCAGGAGTGGCAGCTGTTCTAGTCCCGTAATCTTGGAAAGCATTTATATTCCTCATTGCAGTCTTTGACCTTTAGGGATTATGCAGGTTGAGAGCTGATCATTTATGTCAAAGCAGGGTGAAAGGAATTTCCTTAAGTGACTTCATGAATGTATTAGTGAATATCATCCACACTATTGCAGGTGATAGCTATTTTGTTGAGCTATGGGAAAGCAACTCAGGGTATTTTTCTAAAATAGAATCCTTGCTCTGGAAATCCTCGAGCAAGTCATGAACTTCTAGAGCTGAAAAAAGCTCACTGCTGACATTCATGAGGGGGAAAATTGTGGGTGATAAGGGAACCATCCCGTGGACATCTCTGTCCACTGGGCCCTGAAGCAGAAAGGGGCAACGGACGCAGGAAGCAGTGTAATAAGACTTGGATACAGTGCACACTCTTAACAGCTGGACCTGAGGAACGCAGCAGAGGTGGCGCACTCCTGCCATCCTGGCTACATGGGAGGCTGAGGCAGGGGGATTGCAGGCTCAGGGCCAGCCTGGGGAACCTAGTGCCACTGCACCACGATAAAAACAATGGAAGAAGCTGCTGGAACACAGCTGAACAGTAGAGCACTGGTGAGCAGGATGAGGCCCTGAGCTGGGTAAACAGTACCACAAGGAAAGGGCTACATGTCAGTTACATTTGCTCTTAGGAGAAGGAGAAGATTGGAGATGCAAAGAACTACCAAAAATAAGGAATTGAGGATATCTTTTGTTGGTCTAACAGGATGTTAGCTCCTTATAGAGAAGAGAAATTTGAGAGATGGTAGCGGGAAAGGAAGGAAGTGAAAGAAAAAAATGATAAAAAAGGATAAAATGGCAACAAAGCTTTACCAATGGTGGAGGGGAAGGGGTTGAAGGCAGGGCAGGGGATTGGGGAAAAAGGAATCAAAATATATAGAGGAGCAAATTCCCTGTGATGAATAAGATCACTGTGTATATCTAAATGGTACCAGGAAAAATATATCCCTGTTCCGCTTCTCTAAGGTACTTGACCTCCCCCTGTCCCCTTCC
Organism: Cavia porcellus; assembly: GCF_034190915.1. Classification (NCBI taxonomy): domain Eukaryota; kingdom Metazoa; phylum Chordata; class Mammalia; order Rodentia; family Caviidae; genus Cavia; species Cavia porcellus. The sequence continues at coordinate 81,206,399 of NW_026947486.1, forward strand.
TCCTTGAGTAACGCACAGGCTTCTACTTATCCTTGAGGAGAGCTGCCAAATGTCCCATGGACAAAGATCAATAGGGGGCCCCGCTGAACCTCTCGGCATCCTGGACACTTGTGATGCCTTGGTGCTCCCTGCCGGGAAGTCAGAGACCAGAAGGCAGACAGGGAGAAGGAAGAGCCAGGTGGAAAAGGGAGGAGGAGGGAGGCCGGGCAGAGGGAAGCCCAGAGGGTGAGCAGGACGAATGGAGGGACTGGGGGCAAAGCCCTGGCACTTTAGCAGTGCTGCTGAGTGTGCTCGTCCTGTGCACGGCCAGGTAATGCCTCCATTCCCGCCTTTCAGACTGATTCCCTGCAAGTGTCCCTCACGTGGGTGTGCAGGAATGTGTATGTGCCGCTGCTCACGCACACAGATATGTAGACAGTGCCTTAATTATTCCTGTGATGTGGCCTGGGCCATTTGTGGATACATTATATACTGCACATTTATGTGTGTGCTGTGTGCAGGGAGAAGTGAAAGTATTTTCTCAGCTTTTGCTCTTTGCTGTCAGGAACACTCTGTTTATGAGGAGTTTCCAAAGCTGTTCCCTCATCCCGTTTTTCATTTATAAAGGTTGTGAAATCCAAACTCCTTTGTTAGACAGAGAAACGGGAAGACAAGCAGCCCAACTTCAGAACACTTAGGATAAATGTGTCTGATTTGTACGGCAGGTTTAGCAGGGCAGCGCTGCCAATGACCTTCACAGACACAGTGATCTTCATGTTACTGTCAGTCCCAGTCAGTCATGCCATGTGCAAGCCTCCCATTTTATTATTATTATTATTATTATTACTGTTATTGTCTCCTTTTTGGTTTTGGTCCTACTATATAGTTGTGGATGGCTTTGAACTCATGATGTAGCCCAGGCTCGCCTGAATGTGGCAGGAATCCTCCTGCCTCAGCCTCCTGAATGCTAAGTTTACAGGTGTATGTCATAGCGTCCAGTTCCATTCTTGATTTTCAAATGCCTGTCCAATATTAACTGGTTTTCCTGAATATTTTTCTACAATAGCTAGATTCTGTCTTCCTTTTTCAAAGGTTTTCGTTCCACACTTCATTCACAGCGGCATTTATAACCAAGTACATCTCAGGAGCACAATTGTTAGCACTATTATTTTTATTATTGCCTCCTTTTAGGTTTTTTGAGACAAGGTCTTACGATGTAGTTCAGGCTGGCTTTGAACTCACTATGTAGCCCAGGCTGGCACGGATGTGGCAATGATTTTCCTGCCTCAGCCTCCTAAGTGCTGGGGTTTCAGGCATACATCTCAGCGAACAGCTCCATTCTTGCTTTTCAAATGCATTTCCAATGTCATTTGATTTCTCTGAATATTACTCTGCAATAGCCAGATTCTGGCTCCCATTTTTGAAGATTTTCCTTCCACACTTCACTAACTGGAGGACTTATAACCAAGCATACCACAGGAAAAATATCCTTGGCACTATTTTGAAAGTCACATTGCTCCGTGTGAATCATCAAAAGTGTATATAGAAAGCCACGACCTGACACTGCACTTGCAGCCCCATCTGTGCTCCTGCATCTGCTCAGCACCTGCTTCCAACCTCTTTCTCTTGTCACAAACCCCATCTGAGAGCAAGGATTCCCTACTGTGTTCATTGAAATCCTGGGAGCACATCTTCCTGGGTGTCCTGTGGGCCCTGTCTCCACCCTGATGCCCAAGGGCTCCAGACCCAACAGCCTGGCTTCCCCTAGGTGGCCTTTGGGTCAGGGCGGGCGGGCAGAGGCCCTAGGAGAGAGAATGAGGCCTGGGCAGCCCCTGCCCCCTGAGATCCGTGCTGCCTTGGAGGTGGAGGCGGCACTCAGCCTGTAGCCGGGCTCCGGTGTGGAAGCCTTGCAGGAAGCTCTGTCCAGGCTGCAGGAGCGGGGAGATGAAGGCAGTGAGGTGGGGGTGCTGCCTGGGCCATCTGAGTGCATGGCACAGCCTGGGCTCCACAATCTGGTTCCCCTGTGCCAGGACCACTGGGTCAGCATGGGCTGCTGCTTTTTCCTGACCTTTGGATGGTTTGTTTCCTTCTCTTAATAGGATCACCAAATTTAGGGGGTCGGGCTCCCAGACTTTAAGGAAGAAATGCAAGTGGACCAGAGCTCTAGAGACCTGGGTGTGCTAGGCAGCAGAGGAATCCAGGGGTCACAGACTGTGAGTAGCAGAAGTAGGAAGACAGAGCTGTCCCACGTGCAAGGAGTTCGGGAGCCCACGGGGCACCACGGCTGTCCTGGCACTGATGGTGGAGTTCTTCATGGCCTCCTCCCTCCCAGGCTGTGCAGCACAGAGTTGAACAGGTCGTTTCTGCTTAAGCTCAATTCCCTGGGTGCAGTCCCAGTTTGTGTGTCTTTGCAAATTCTGGTCTGTGATCTGCAGGGATGTGGAGCTGGCTCTGATTCTCTCTGGGGCCTGGTCTGGGTGACAGCGTGTCTGTCTCTCCCTAGTGCATCGGTAAGGAATCTAGGACTTCAGGATTCGTTTTCTCCAGGATCCAGGTGCTTGGTACAGGACATGCAGGGATGTACTTGCCCAAGTTCACGGCCTCTCACATTACGGATCGGGCTGAGCATAAGGTGACCTGGGTGCAGACCTGCAGGAGAGGAACTCTTTGGCAGCACAGCTGGCCACACTGCATGGGGTAGGGCACCTGTCCAGAGCCAAGGGCTTTGCCGAACTTTGTAGGAAAATGTAGGCTGATTTGATTTAAACCCGGAACCTCAGGTCCCCTTACCAGTAATGCAGCCCTGGTGAGAAAGCAGAAAGGAAAGCACTTGTGAAGAGGCACTTGGCTGGATGCTTGCAGGGATTCCACCCTTACAGCTCTGTACACTGCCAGGAACTGAGGGAGGGAATCATTGGCTGAGTGTGCCCAGCCAGCACTAAGAGTACCTAGATGCCTGTGCCAGAAATTCAGGGCTTCCTGAGAAAGTACAGACACTTGAGAGTGTCATCAAGGAACATCCCAGATTGCAAGCCTAGACCTCTGCTCAGAACACCCAGAAATCCTCCCAATGCACAGGCTTTGGAGGCCCCAGTGGCTCCCACAGGCTGTGCTGGGCCCCACCTGTGCACTTCTGGATGCAGGGCCTCCACACAGGCTCAGGGCTTGTGTGTGCTGGGTGCTTGCTGTGCACCTGGATGAGTGCCCACCATCCCCTACCTCCTGCTCCATCCTTGTCCTTGTCCATGCTGTATCTCTAGAAATATCCATTGGATCTTCCGTGGCAAAATAAAAACATTTTACAGCAAACAGTAGGGTTTCAGGACAGCTTAAGGCAGCTGTAGTTCTCCCCGCAACAAGACTTTTGTACATGCTATGAGAGGTGTTAATATGCTGAATGTTCAAAACAAATTTTAACAGATGGATGCATTTATTTCATCAGGTGAAAAAGGACCTTGGAGTCTTGAACTAAGCTATTTCCCCACAGTTTCTTTTTCCCTGTGTGACAGTCCTGCACTGCATTGCTGAGCCTCGCCCTCCACTTGCAATCTTCCCTCATCAGGAACCCATAGAGCTAGGAGTACAGGAATAGGCCACTGTCAGGCTACGGACCCAGGGGACCCTCATCCTTATACACAAGAATGAGACTGGAAAACACCAATAGTTAGTGTCAAAAGTGCACATAGAAAGCTTTAGCAAGAGTAAAATGCCCCTTTTGCTAAAGGGAAGTGTGAGTTGTTCACCCTGAGAGGAGTCTGCACACTCTCCCTCCTGACAGACTCCCTGGGCTTCCCTCAGTGAGTGAAGCTATTACGGTGCAGGGAGCCTGTGTATTTGGGAGGCACTGTCAGCTCCACCTCCATAGACATTCCCAGGGCAGGTGGAGAGGTTGCCTGCTGTTCCCTTGCTGGGCCACTGAAGCTCCCTCCCTGTCATTTTTTGTTTTGCTTTTTCTCTTCTTTTTCTTCTTTTCTCTCCTCACTTCTCCCTTCACTTTTTTATCTCTTTTCCTTTTTCATTTTTTTCCTTTGAGGATCCTGTGCTCTTATTTTTCAGTCACCTGGGTGGGTGCAGTGTGCAATTTGAAGTGCTGTCTGTCTGTCTTTCTACCACTCCATTTTGGATGAGTACTGTCTCTCTTCTGTAGTCAAGTAGATCTCTGACCAAGACATTCAGACTGGTGTTGTTTCACCCAAACTTCTTCTCAATTAATCAGGGGCCTCCTTCATGGCCCTTAATCAAAGATAAGCTCTCTGGACATCACCAGGCCAGAGCTAAAGGGCACCTGGGAGTGAATGTGGTTCAAGGGTGTCACTACTGTGAATATTGACGACTGTATCTGAGTTACACAGAGACATTCGCAGGACACACGGCAGGACTCTAGAATCCAATCCCCCGAACACCATTTATGTGCTTAGAAGCCTTTCCTGCCAAAAGGAGAAAAAATCTTGGTGGCCTGTGATATTCTGTTTCCACTGCCCATCCCCAACCCCACTGCAAAGCCTTCTATCCATGATGCCAGTGGTTTCCTCCACTGGGCACAGAATTCTGCTTCTTTGTTCATTCCTTCCTCCCTGTACACTGTTAGAGGGTCCAGCTATAGCCCTAAGTACTTGCTGAGAATGAACTCCTATATCCTCACTACAACAGGAAGAAGGGAGACTGCAGCGCAGTGAGGACTCCTGTGTGGGATGAGCAAGGACAGGGTTCACATTTCACCAGTGGAATCTTTGGCTCCAATGTGCAGCAGGTAGACTTGCTCAAGGGATCAGGTTTGAAATGGAGGGCACTTCTGGTACACGCCGCAGCAGGGAAGCACCGTGAGGATTCGTGAAGTGAAATCTCCTGGCACAAAAACACTGGCAGGCTCCAATTGCACTTAGATCCCATTCATAGACAACTCACTCTCACAGAGTACAATTACATAACGATGCTGACAGTAAGGAGCAGGGAATGGGGCAAATAGAGGTGTTTCAAGCGGATAGTTAGACTTTGCCAGATGCAGAGATTTCTGGAGATGTGTTGCAGAGCAACGTGGTGAAAAATGTTAGCACTGCTGAACTCCTCTCAGCAGGCACAGAGCCACAAATCCCCAGGGATACCATGTGCCTCTGGAGGAGCTTAGCAGGCTCTGCTTTCAGGCATACTGGGAACCAGAAGCCAGCAGAACTTGGGGTGAGAGCAGCGGAATCCAAAGCTCTAGCTCTGTGCAGACAGCGCAGCATGCAGGAAAGGGCAAGCAAACGTCTCCCAGCCTTCCCACCAGAGATCCTGTGCACAGTGTGAGTTCTCACCTCCTCCCCTCCATTTCCCTTATTAGTTTGCGGACCAGCCACTCTCTTCCTTAGTTATCTCCAAGGTTTCAGGGAACAGTAAGCTGACAGCAGTGCTGACTGCCTTCAGCGCATGCCCAGTATCAATAACTTTGCTCTTGGTGGCAGGCTTCATTGCTCGCCACGCCCCCTCTTTCCTGTCTCAGTTTTGCCATTCTGTAATCACCTTGTACAGCAACTGGTTTAAAGCAGACAGCCAATAGCAGCCTTCAGGGAGGGTCTAGGAGATCTGAGCTTGCCCAATCAGGTACAGGAACTATTGTAACCAATTGCAAGACCAGGCGCCATCTTTCGCTACCACGCTGTTTCCAAGAGACGTTGCGTTTGTGCTCGCTTTTGTGAAGAAGCAGTCCTTGTGGCTGTTGGTGCCTTGCAGCCATGGAGGAGGAGCGCAACTATGAACCCAGCTACCTCCCCCTGCAGTACTGGATGCAGGAAACCAGTACCTGGCTTATAGTAAGTGACCCCACAGAAGGCGAGAGTGCCCAGCGCAGTACAGAAGCTCTGAGCCTGGTGGTGGCCTACAACAGCCACAGCGTCCTCCTGGACCACGGGCAACAAGTCCACGTGAGCCTGGGAGCTGACAATGGCAGCCGCGTACCTCAGGACCAGCAGCCTGAGCAACTGCCGCTGGCCGAGCAGGGTCCTTCGGATGCCAGCGGTCACCAGCAGACGCAGCCCAGGCGGTCCCGAACCTCCTTCAGAAAGCGTGAGGTGAAACAACTGGAAAGCGTTTTTGAATTCACTCAGTACCCGGATGTGTTCGCAAGGTGAGGTGCTGCCTCGGGGAGTCGCCGGGCTTTAGGGGGGATGGGCTCTTTTCCTGCTGCCTTTTTCTGTCTCTTGCTGCCCTCTTTCCCCTCTTGACCTGAGAGCACTTGGGCTCTTTACCTGCTTGTCTTTGGGCAGGGGTTGGATGGCACCTCAAGGGGACCACGGTCGAGATTTTACTATGATACAGGGAATCCAGTCTGCAAACTGCTTGGTGGCTACTACTTTGTTTTGTTTGTATTTTGTGGTATGAGATGCACACACTGGGACTTTGCTAAAAGAACCACTTTTAGGTACAGAGATCAGCAGTGGTAACATTTTTCATCACGTTGCTCTGCAACACATCTCCGGAAACCTCTGCATCTGGCAAAGTCTAACTATCCACTTGAAATACCTCTGTTTGCCCCATTCCCTGCTCCTTACTGTCAGCATCGTTATGTAATTGCACTCTGTGAGAGTGAGTTGTCTATGAACGGGATCTAAGTGCAATTGCAGCCTGCCAGTGTTTTTGTGCCAGGAGATTTCACTTCACGAATCCTCACGGTGCTTCCCTGCTGCGGCGTGTACCAGAAGTGCCCTCCTTTTCAAAGCCTAGTAATATTCCCTTCAGTGGACACACTTTTGTTTCTCATTCATCTGTGGAAAGGTTGCCTTTGTGAATAGTGCTTTTGTGAACTTCCTTTTCTAATAGCTGAGAAAGCCAGAGTTCAGTGTTTTGGGGGTATCCTCAGAAATGGATTCTCTGCGTCATAGGATTATGTGTTTCTGCTTCTCACAGTGTCCGAGGCTCCAGGTTTTCCCTGAGCTCAGCATGTTTGTCATTTCCCAGGTTTGCTAGTGGTCCAGATGATGGGGTGATGGGCTTCCCCGTGGTTAGGATGTACGTTAGAGGCTAGTCATTTGGAGCCTGTTTCTTCCTGCTTCCTCCTCATCTCTCTAGCTTCATGGAGAAATGCCTCACTCAGTCCTTCCTGATGCCCAAACCTGGAGGGTGTGATTTGCTTTTTGACTTGAGATTAGTGTTTCTGTGTCTGTATTAGTCCTCTTTTAGCAATGCAGATTTTTCCGATAGGATCTTTTTTTTCAGCGTCTTGTTTTGTCTGTTGACTCAGAAATATTTCTCTTTGACCAGATCCACTTTATTTGTGCTGTATTCTCTTAATCAGTGGCTGTGTCTATAAATAAATTTTCTTTGGACTCTGGATCAATAGCATGAGAGTCTCATGCTATAGATGTCATATATTTAAAATTTCTACTATTTTTTCATTTTCAATGATTGCATTGTTTTTTATTATTCAAAATGTTGTACTAAATTAGCTCTGAATTGTTAGTGCCACCTTATAGTTGGTGAGGAGGTGAACACATTTGTAAAGAGTAATCTTTGATTTTGAGATGGAGAAAAGTATGCATGGGTCACCGTGAGGTCTGTTTCTAAACTTGAAAAGCAGTGCAGAGTATATATATGATGTTTCATTCACGCAGAATACTGAATCTTTAATCTGCAACATGGAATGCAGTACATTTGTGATTTTCTCTCCACAGACGAGAGCTTGCAAGAGAGCTGAGCCTGCCTGAATCCAGAGTGAAGGTCAGTAAATCCCAGAAAAGCCATTTGGCATGGCAGGCAGTCTCCATCCTGCTTCAGGACATGGCTTTTCCTGGGTGTCGTGAATTTGGTGTGTTTTTTGTCATTTCTTACTGTGATGAGCAAGATTTGTTCTTAGGAACATTCACAGGTACAAAAGTGAACAGTAAACCTAGGCATATAGTTCTTTGCCATTACCAGAGAGGATAAGATTTAATAAAGGAAGACAAAAGAAAAAAAGAACAACCTTCTTCCCCTTTTCTAGGTGCAAAATTAATTTTATATGTGTGTATATAATACGGAGAGCTACAATTATATAAATGCATAATTCTGGGACTAGCACACATTATGTATATGTACTATGTTCATCGCTTTGTAAAGCTGTACCCACCTAAGTTGCACTTCTGTGCACACTCGTCTTTGAACTTAGTGTGAGTCTGAAAGTATTCAAAACTGTGCATGAAGATGCAAGGTTAAAAAGGGGTTACTTGTTAGTGTGTCCAATGTCTGCAGCACGAAGTTCCCAAGACCTGGCACATGGTCTCCAGTCTCCTGTGCCAGGTGCTAGGACTGGTAGGTAGTGAGGCTTCAGAAACAGACCTGATGTCAGCCTCACTCGTGACAGTGCACTGTGTACCATGCTGTTTAGATGCAGATGTGACCATTGACCACCATTAGTCCTCTCCACATTAGCCCTCTTGCTGTGGGCTTTTGGATAAAGTGTGTTGATGTCATTAAGCCCATGTGAGGCTGGGAGAGAAGCACCTTTGTGTCATTACAGTTTTCATTGTGCAAGCTTCACAAATGGTTAAGTCCTTGGGCATCCTCCAGAACTGGGCCTCTGGGAGGGAGTACAGAGCCCAGAGATATGTGATACAGATCTTGTTCTGGCTGTAGAGGAATGGGTAGCAGAGGTGTAGAAGTGAGCAGTTGTGTGATTCCTTCCACTAGTCACTGCATGGTGGGGGCCCTCTTCCTGGAGAGCACTTCCCCTTTTGTTTCTTGGGAAGGAGGCCGGGCTGTGGGTACCCGGGTGGATCAACAAGAGCAGAGCTGCTGCTGTGCAAATAAAATGGCGGAGGCATGTGAGGTTCCATGAGGGGCCTTCATTGTGATAGCAACTCTTCTGTGCACTAACCCAGTCCCTCTTGTCCCCTGAGTGCAGAGTTGGTTCTAGAATCGGAGGGCCAAGCACAGGAAACTTCAGCGGGAAGCCATGCTCAGCGGTGCCCCACCTGCTGTCCAGCACCAGGGGGACGTCCAGGACCAGCAGCAGCGCTCCCGTGTTTCCCTTCTGTGAGGCCACAGTGCACATGGGTTTTGTTCTTGGCACTAAGTCTGGGCCATATGTTGGTGCCCGTGCCAATATGAGGTTTTGTTCTGAGCACTTATCTTACTAATAAAGTAATGAATGTGCAGTACGTTTCTTTTTCTGGCAACTCTGGGGATAGTGGAATGTAAATGTCACATGACCTGAGAATGTCATTTCAACAAGTGATGATGAGGTGTCTTGTCTTGAAACCACTCCCCTGAGTTTCCATCAAGAGGCCTAGAAAAGCAGTATTCCAAGTGCCATGGTAAGTTTTTAATAATCCATATTTTATACATAATTTTCTGTCCCCTGAAAACTGTCCATGTTTTCCTCAGCAGTGTGCTGTTATTTGGGCACCTCCACTGTGTGCAGTATAGGCCGGGGCAGGTGCCTGGTGAGGAGACAGGTGTACAGGGAGGGCTGGGTCTCAACCAGGCTGATGAGTCAAGTGGCAACCCCAGACTCAGAGCAGCTCCCCAAGGACGTCTCCCATGTCAGTGGGAAGGAGGCAGATGCATGGCCATTTCCTGTTCTCCAGTCCTGCTTGGTGTCCTCCATGTTGGGGAGCGTATGGGGTGCCAGGGGCAGCTGTGGAGCAGAGGTCCTGCTGCTTCTAGAGTACCACAGGACTGAATCTCTTGGAGGTCAGAGAGGCCACTGCACCTTTGTTTCCCATCCCCAGGTCAATGACCCAATACTCACAGCTTTCCTAGTTGAGAAGCTGAGTCAGAGGAAACCTATGTGACACGAAAGAGCCCAGGAGATACAACATAAATAGGAGGGCGTGGGTTTGAAAATCAGGATGAGCTCATCAGCAGTGGTGTTGCATGGGTACATGACAGAGAGCAGTGGGGAAATGTGCTGAGGATGTGGTGGGGGCTCCAAGAAAATCGCCCAGCACAGCAGCCCATTGATCACTGACATCCCAATGTACAGGCACGGTGTACACAGGCTGTCTCACCTGGGAGATGCAGATAGGTTGTGGGGAGCATTTTCCCAGGCTGCCTGTCAAATCCCACGCACAGAGGATCTAAGGTATGGAGGTGCTTTGTCTCCACCCTGGCTGTGGGCCTCTCTGACTGCAGTCCTGAGGGAACAGGAGCCGGAGCAAACCAGCGAAGGACAGGAAATTTGTCAGTGTTTGCAATTTCTGCTGCCTGAAGTTCCTAAGAACCTCGAGTGTGGTCTCCCTCTTCTGGGCAGACAGATAGAACTATTATGAAGCCAGGCTCTGGAAACAGTGGTGGTGTCAGCTCACCCTACCATGTAGATGCAGATGACACCAGTGGACGCTTTACCTGCCGTGCACACCACCCATGCTGCCCTGGGCTTCCTGATAAGGTGTATTGATGTGGGGAAGCAGGTGTGGGTCAGGAAGAGAAGGCCGTTTGTGTCATTATAATGTGCAGTGTGGGAGCTTCACAAGTGGTTCAGTATTTGGGAATCGTCCATAACTGTGAGTCTGAGAGGGCTTCCGGAGCAAAGTTGTCAAGTTACCTTACTCGACAGGCTACAAGTCAAAGCAGTGTCCGTGATCCCTGTCCTACTGACTGCCTTTATTAGTCAAGGGGCTACTGAGGATGAAGGGTCCTCACCATTCCTTGAATGGAGCCACTGTCAAAAAGGCCCATGTATTCCATTCTCCTGGTATTTTCCTTCTCCCCGAAGTTGGGATTTTCCAACCTTGAGTTCTTTCCTGCCTAGGGATTTATCTACAGATCACTGGGCAGCAAGCTAATGCTGGCATACATGGTGAAGCTCTCACTTGTGAAGTGGAGCTCAAGTCAGCTGGGCGGCATCAGGTCAGCAGTCAGGATGTTACATTGCTTCATTTGCTTAGGACACCCTGAGCTCACATCAGGTACTGGAGCAATTTTCGCCCGGGATGCATCTCGCACGTGGAAGAAAGGATTCAGAAATAGTGAGGTGGGAAGGACCCAGGAGACCTTCTAGGCCTGTCCCTGAGCAGGGAACATAGCTAATGCTCACTAAGGATGTGAAAGAGAAGGTAGGATTATATTCCTACAGTTATTTTTATTTTCCTGAGCTTCAGAAGGAACTCAAGGCCCCGTGCAGCCTGGGCCTGTGGTCCCCCTCTGATGTCCACCCTCAGTCCTCTAAGCTGTTCCAGTCTTAAGAAAGTAGATTGCAGGACATAATCTGCTTTGTTGAGTGTACCAAACTGTGCAGCTTGCCTGCTACAATCTAAGTGTCAGCACCATAGATATTTATATGGTGTGTTTCTTCCTTTGTGGTGACAATTTATGTTTTCTGTCTACTTAGACAATCAGTTTTGCCCTCTGCCCTCAGGCTTGGTTTAAGACTCGGAGAGCCAAATACAGGAAAGCTCAGAGGGAAGCTCTGCTCAGGAGTGTACCACCTGATCCCCAGGACCCCACTGTCACTGAGAAGGAGGAAGAGCTGCTCTAGGATGCCGTCCTTTTTGAAGAGGCAGACTGTGCTTGGAGTTTTGGTGTTCTTGTTGTTTTTATTGCCAACAATATTTGTTGATTCTGTAGTTCCTTCATATCACTTGTATTCTCACTAAAGTTGTGTATTCTTAACATTTGTGTTTTCCTGTTCTTTACGGGGTTTGTTACAGCTGGATAAAATGTGCTCAGCAAACGTCATTTCAACAGAATGATGATGAGGTCTCCTGTGATGAAATGCCTTCTTGAGTCACCATCAAGAGGCCTTGGAAATCAGTCTTCTAAGTGTCGTGGAGAGTTATTCATGACACATATTTTATAACTCATTCTCTATCTCTGAAAGACCACCTTCGGTCTCCCCAAGACACTGTGCTGTCATTTCCCAGCCTCGAGTGTATGTAAGAGAGGTTGGGAAGGGGCCTGGTGAGTGGACTCTGGGTGCACAGAGTGCTGGGTCTCACCCATCCTAAGGAGTTCAGTGGAAACCTCGGACTCTGAGAGTAGATCCTCAAGTGGTGACTCCTGAGTGAGTGGCAAGGTGGCAGAGGCACAGCCATGTCCTGTCCTCCCAGTCCTGCTCTGTTTCCTCCTGCATGGGGAGCACATAGGGTGCCAGGGGCTGCTGTGGAGCAGAGGTCCTGCTGCTTCTATGGAACCACAGAACTGAATCCCACGGAGGCCAGAGAGACCACTGTACCTTTCTGTCCCATCCCCAGCCAGTGGCCAAATCTTCAACCTGGCAGAGATGCTGAGAATCTCTCCTCATCTTGTCCTTGGTCTTTGTGAGCCGTGTTGCGGATCTCCACTTCCTGGTGGCTTCAAGTTGAAAGCAGGTCATTTCACCAGAGCCACTGAAAGCCAGAATAAGAAAGCAGGGGCTGGGGATTTAGCTCAGCAGCCTAAGCACCTGCCTTGCAAGCAGGGGGTCGTGAGTTCGATCCCCGGTACTGATACAAAGAAGAAAAAAAAAAAAAGAAAGAAAGCAGCTCCATGAGCACTGGTTTGGGGAAAGCAGCCTTTGGAATCAACTGCTGGCTGCAGGAGTTCTCATCCTCTGGTTTGGGTAAAACTACAAATGTAGAGACAGAATCAGAGGAGGGGTAGGCAGAGGTGAGTACCACTGTGCTAAAGCAGTAAGGTGTTCTGAGATGAACCTTTGCTTTCAGGTAATCTTTGGCAGGGTGAGAGTCCTGCAAGGAGTTTTATGTTAAAGGTCACAAAGTGTGGAAAGCCCAGTTCCAAGGGACAGTGAGTGCAGGACCACACACAAGGTACAGTGGTGACTGCAGGTGCCCTCTGCGAGTGGCTGTGTGTTCTGTGCAGCCTTTCCTTTTTGTTCTCAAAGGTCTGTTAGTCCTAAGCCATCAACAATCTCTGAATGATTCTCGGACTTTCAGCTTCTCAGGGGCCCCGGTGGGTGACTGTCTTGGTCCATGATCCAGTCTCCCAGTGAGCTAAGAGTTAGGACCGTTGGACTCTGGAAGATTCTCTCTGGGTTGGATGCCTTCCCCCATGGGGTTAGAGCCTCTCCCAAGATGCCTGTTCACTGGCCCTGCGGTGCGAACAGTGTGTATATAAGGGACGATGCAGTTTGCTTTCTCAAAGCCTCTGATGGGGGAATTGGTCTGGTGGTTTGCACTTCACTTTGCCTTGCTCTGTAGCTCCTCCCCGTTTAATGACCCACCTGTGCAATGGCTGCTCTGACCCCTGGGTTCCTTTTGTCCAGGTTTGTACACCTTCTGCATAGAGCCTCAATGTCTCTTCTGTGCAGAACACGTTATTCATACGGCGATGTAGTTTTTGCTGAGTGTACCGTACAGTGTGGTACCATAGTTTTATGTTCTATTATATGCTGCAGTACCGAATTTAGGATTCATAGTTCAAAGCAAATCCATCGAGTTGGAGTTTCCTTTGAGCATTTCCTTGTCTGAATATTGGAACACACATCGTGTACCCAACTCCTCATTTGGAAACCAATTCCATGAACATCCTTGTCAAGGAAACAGAACGTTGTCCTTAAATCAGGAGGGTCTGTGTGTGGATCTTGGTTCCTGTGACTTCACCCCTCAGCTTTGGAGCCCAGGAGCTTTCTGGTGCCCATCTTCTGAAGGTCCCATGAGAACCAGGCAGCCAGGATTGAATCATCCCTCCAGTGACCTTGATGAGTTTTGCAAGGATGTTGCTGGAGATCAAACCCAGGACATCATGCATTCTGGGCAAGTCCTCTATCATTGAAGTACACCCTATTCCTAGTGTTCTCCATTGTGAATATCAATGTTTAAAATTTCTTTTTTGCCTTATAATCCCATACTTGATATAGTATTACATAATTTGAGGGAACACCACCCAGAGTTTGATGCCACTGACTCCTCCTTACTCCTCATTTTACGCATAGTAGTTCCTTCAGGGAAGAATTACCTTTATTTAAGAGTTCACTGAAAGTCTTCCAATGTTCCCTTCCATGTAGCCAGAGCAGTAGAGTTCTCCCCAGATAAGAGAATCCTTCCCTCATCAACAACTTTTTCTTAGTACACTTACCCTGATTTTCCTTTGTGTAATGTACACAAGATCATTATTATTTGGCCACTGAGATAAATGTACATGGATCTTGCAGCGATTCCTAGGAAGGAGGTTCATCATTTTATCCTGCTTTTGCAAGCAGAAACCTTTTTCTTTTGGGAGACTTCTGTGTTACATGAATATGATACTATCCTCTTTCTGTACTCTAGGGCGTTTTGAATAACAGCCAGCATGCTGTCATTTTTTTTTTCTTTTTGGAGGACTGGCTTTTGCTATGTAGTATATGTGGGCCTTGAATTTACTAAGTGGATTTGGCTGGCCTGTGACTCACAGAGATCCTCCTGCCTCAGCCTCCAGAGTGCTGGATTGACATCTTATGTTATTGCGCCAGGCCTCTGTTCTTTTGATCGACAAGGGTGTATAAGTCTATAGCAGTGTGGTGGCTTGGGAGGGAAAACAGAGAATTCACTCAGAATAATGTAATCTCTTAGTGACTGAACCCTCCCCTAGGCCTTGGATCACTTGCACTGGGCTGTGTGCAGCAGCCATGTTAAACTCCTCTGGCCTTTCTCAGCACTCCCTGCCGATCCCACACAGGGCTCAGCTGGAAGGGGCTGCAGTCTCTGACCTCGCACTCAAGCCCCACAGCTGGGTCACATCATCTGTAGGAAAACAACCAGCCTCCCTGGAAAATCACTCAGTATTCCCATGTCTGTGCTTCCAGGTCTAGAGGGGTTCAGCCATTTTCACCCTGTTTTAAAGCCCAGGTGTGTTTTCTCTACCAGGTCTCATGTCCCCCAACATCCTTGCAAACCCAGTCTTCTGGCCATACATAAACCAGGAGCAAAAGTCATCGGTGTCTTTGTTGTGCATTAAGCCTTTAGGAAGCAGGCTCGTCCCATCGATAGTCACTTACAATTTGGAATTTTATGTTTTACTTAATCAGTGTCACACTCCTTTGTGTGTTTGTTTGTGTTTTTATGACAGGGTCTTGCTATGCACTTCAGGGTAGACTCGAGGTTACTTTTTAGCCTTGACTGCTCTCAAACTTGCAGAGATCCACCTGTCTCAGCCTCTTCAGTGTTCCATACTCAGTCATGTTAGAGTGTGTGTGTGTGTGTGTGTATGTTTGCCTTTTTGAGACAGGGTCTTGCTATGCAGTTAAGGCTGGTCTCAGTCTTACTTTGTAACCCAGGCTGGTCCCAAACTTGCACTGATCCTCCTGACTCAGCCTCCCTGGTGTGCCACAGACATTCTTGCCCATCATTCCAGAACTATGGGCAAGGTTAGAGCTCCGGAGTAGAGCTGTGAGGCCAATGGTCTACATATTATTTTCAGTAGTACCTCAATGAATTCTGTTTACTGAAATACAAATCTTAAAGAGATTTTCAAGGGTGACATAGAAGGGCTTTTGCAGTGAGCCAAGTTCAGAGCTTGGACTGTCCAGCATGTGTTCCTTGTGGCTTGAGGTGCTGCACCTTTGTGCCGAAAACCTCCTGAAGGAGTACACACGATGTAACCACTTGGACCTGCTAAAGCCTGTGTTCAGAGCAAAGGACACAATTCAAGGCCATGGAATCAAGTATAAAATGTACTTTAGTTACACTGTAGGAAACAGTGGGATTATTGAACCTGTGAGCTTTGAAATAGCAAATCTCAGAGGCAATCATTAAGGTACAAGCAGAGGAATAATGGTCATTGTTTAGATGATTTTGTCCAGCGCACTGAACTCAGGACCTTGTTCCTGCTAAGTAGGTGCTTCTGTTGAGGAGCGATATCCATGGCATTAGTCGTTGCTTTTCTTCTGTCACTGCTGTTTTGTGTTGAGACACGGTCTCTCTACATAGTTCAGAGTGAACCTGAACTCATTAGAAGCCCAAGCTCTTCTTGGACTCATGGTGATCCTGCTACCTGAGCATCTCTAGTTGGGATTAGAGCCATAGGCTTCCAGGCCTGGCTGGATAACTTTAAATGGTTTCTGGAATATATGTTTGATAAGTCTGGATGCAAACAAATGGTTCCTACTTTGGTTTGTATCATCAGACAGACTAATGAAGCCTAATTCTACTGTAAACTCGCTAAAATTTGGGTAATGAAGGAAAAAAACCGAGAAAAATCAAGCTGCTTCTATTCTAGGTGCACAATGAAACTGATGTATGTGGGTGTAATGTGGAGAGCCGTAATTCTAGAAATCCATAATACATGGGCCAGCACTTTTGATATATATCCACTAAGTTAACGTCACCAGTTTGTAGATCTGGGTCCTGCAGGTTGACCTTTTTATTCACTCATTCTGGGGCTTACTGTGTTCTTTACAATATTCAAAAGGGGGCAGGAAGTTGCAAGATTGAAAAGGGTTTGTTGGTAGGACATTATTGGAAGTCAAGCCTACCTAAGAAGTTTGGTAAACATGCATGAGAGATATTTCATTCCTCACTTTTTTCTTCAGGTGTTTTTCTATTCTTTGTGGCACTGGGCATAGAATCCTGTGCCTCACACGCAAAAGTCTCAGGCGCTACCACTGAGCTGCACGGCCATCCCCAAATGCACACATAGTGAGAGGCGAGAGTAGGTTTTCAAACAAAGTACTGTTCAAATGTCTGAGAGTGTTTAAGGAAGTTAGCTGAAATGGTCAGTGTCCTCGTCTTGCATTCCTTACAAGTTTTGGTAAGGAGAGGGAGAGCGGGGAAGCTCACAATTTACATTTCACTACACGCAGCACAAAATCCATGTCAATCAATTGCCCCAAATACAATCTTGCTGCAATAGGGAGTATGACTGCAAGGTTTGGAAATGGATTGAAGGAATTAAACAGGCAAAAAGGGTAGTATAGAATTGCTATTGGTTAACCTCAGAAAGATGAAAAGTGTAGAGAAAAATGAAAAATAGCCAAAGATGCTCATAATTAAATTCATAAGGGAGTCTCCTGTGAGTATAGTATTCTTTTTGGCTTGGAAAAGTATTCTTTTCTTTCACTGTGGTACTATTTTGTGAGGGTGGTTTTTGTTGAACAATCAGTGGAGTGGCCCTCATTTGAAAGTAGATGTGAACCAGCCTTAATTTCAAGCACCTCATACTCTTTCTGGCAGTGCTGAGCAACTTAAGAGTAGGTTGTGGGGTCAGAGGAAACTTATGTGAGACGGAAAACCCAGGAGATACAGCATAAACAGCAGGGCATGGGTGAGAAAATCAGGATGAGCTCATGGACAGCGCTGTTGCAGAGTGCATGACGGACAGCAGTGGGGAAATGGGATGAGGATGTGTGAGGGGACTCCAGGAAAGCAGCCCAGCACAGCAGGCCACTGGGAACTGGCATCCTAAAGCTCAGGTTATGTCCATGCAAGCTGTCTCAGCTGGGAGCAGTGGGCTGGTGGGGGAGAGCGTTTTCTCAAGGTGCCTGAGAAATCAAAAGCCCTGAGGACTGAGGTGGGGTGTGGCTTTCTCCCCACCCTGGCTGTGGGCTTCTCCCACTGAAGTCCTGAGGGAACAGGAGCCACAGCAAACAAGTGATGGAGAGGGAAGTTCTCATGTGCCCAATCTCTGCAGCATGAAGTTCAAGAACCTCATGCGTGGTCTCCCCTCTTGTGTAGGGTGATAGGACGGGTAGGAATCTATGCTGTAGAAACAGACCTGATGTGAGCTCCCATGTGACAGTGAGCTGTGCATGCTGCTGTGTAGATGCAGATGCCAGCAGTGGACAATTTGCACCTTGTGTAAGCAGCTCTGCTGCTATGGGCTGCTTGAGAGCTGTATTCATATCACAAAGCAGGTGAGAGCCTGGGAGAGAGAAAGCCTCTTGTGTCATCACAAGTTTGCATTGTGTGAGCTTCACAAATAGTTAAGCCCTTGGGAATCGACCGTGCAGAACTGGGTGTCTGAGAAGGTATTCAGAGCAAAGAGATATGTGACACAGTTCTTGGTCAGCTTGCAAAGGAATCGGTGGCAGAGCTTTGCACAGGAGCACTTCTATGACTCTGTCACTGCATGGAGGGGTCTGTCTTCCTGGAAAGCCCTTCCACCTTTGTTCCTTGGGAACCAGGGCTGGGCTGTGCATGTCTGGGTGATGCAACAAGAGCAGAGCTGCTGCTGAGCAAATACAATGGCAGTGGCCTGTGAGCAGCTGCTCTGTCCTTCCCTTGCCCTGGCTCAGCTGTAACACTCCTGTGAGGTCAGCAGGGGGCGCTAAAGCATACCTGAGCAGAGAGGGACTTCCCACCCATCTCTGTGTTCACTCTCCTTTTCATTCTTGCTTCACTCAGAGCTCAGGAGTGGCAGCTGTTGAGTCCCGTGACCTTGGAAAGCATTTAGATTTTTCTCTGAAGCCCTTGACGTTTAGGGATGGTTCCCTTTACAGAACTGATCATTTTATTTCTAAAACTAGGATGAAGAGAAATTCATTACCGAACTTTGTAAATTCATTTGTTCGTAGTATCCACAAGGATGATACAGTTATATGGAGATACTTAGACCAAGATACTGAGAAGGTTTCAGGATGCTAAGATATTCACAGGCAGCATGGAGTGAGTGGTGGGTGCAGTCTCCCAGCATTCCCAGAAGACATGTGGTGTCAGTGTGAGTTCTCAGCCCCTCCCCTTCACTTCCTAATCAGCTTACAGGGCCAGCTAGTCCCTTCCTCACATGCCTCTGTGAGGCATCCAGTGCATTGAGCTAGCTCTGGGATTAGCTGCATGCTTCTTGTGCACACGTCCAATAACAGTACTTGTTTTTCCATCTCTGGCCCCTTTGCTGGCCACACCCCTTCTGTTTTTGCTACACTGTGATGTGAAGCATTGAGGCGGGGTGGTAACCAGACAGCCTCGGGCAGACATCACGAGAGCTCGTGCAGACTGAACCCTCCAGGTGGGGGGGCAACATTCCTGTAACCAATTGCAACCTCAGGCTCCACCCCTTTTCCATGACGCTGTTGCCAAGAGACTCTGCCTTTAAACGCGGTTGCGGAGTAGGAGGCCTCGTGAAATGGCGGCCATGGAAGAGGAATACCAAGACGGTGTTATCCGCTCCCTCAGCCCAGAGTACTGGAAAATGGAAGTCGAAGTGGATCCTGCACCAGAGGTTCCCGCAGCAGCCGAGGGTGCTGCCTGCAGTGCAGGAGCTGCCGACTTTGCAGCGGATGACCCCCTCAAGGGCCACCTGGATGAGGATGAGGATGACGACGATGAAGATGGCCACATTCTGACCCAAAAGGTCCACGTGAGCCAGGGAAGTGACACCAAACACGACATGGATCAGGATGAAGCTGAGCCCGATCAACTGCAGCCGGCTGCGCAACGTCTGGCCGATGCTGGGGGTCGAAAGAGGGGCCGACCAAGGCGGCGACGAAAGCAGTTTAGCTTCACAGACGGGCAGGTGGAGGTACTGGAAACTGTTTTCCAAGACACGCAGTACCCAGATGGCCTCAGGAGGTAAGCTGATATCTTGGGGGTGCACCCAGGCTTTAGGGGGAATGGGCTCTGTTCCAGCTGACTTTCTCTGTCTCTCCTGCTGCCCTCTTTCTGCTCTTGAGCTGAGAGCACCTGGGCTCTTCTCCTGCCTGTGTTTGAGCTTTAGTGGGATGTCGCCTTGTGAAGCAAGTTCAGACCCTTCTTATAGTATTGTTGTGATTCCAGGTTGGAAACTGGTTGGTGGAGACTCCACTTTGTTTTGCTTGCATTTTGTGGTATGAGACGCACACACTAGGACTTTGCTGTGAGAACCACTGTGAAGCATAGACATCAGCAGTGCTGGGTATTTTCATGTCATGGTTTAGTTGTCAGCAGTGTCAGCTATGTTCATCTTGCTGTGAAACAGATCTCCGGAACACTGGTCACCTTACAAAAGCAAACTATGCACCTGAAACGCCTCCCATTTCCTCCATCCCCTCAGTTCCTTACAATCATGATTGTAGATTTTTGGACTGTAAGTTTGAGTTCTCAGAAACTGGATCTAAGTGCAACCACAGCCTGTTAGTGCTTTTGTGCCTGCTTGTTTTAGTTCATTTAACCCTACTGTGCAGCCTTGCTTCAGCATGTGATGGCCATTCCTTTTAAATGGCAAGAAATATTCCCCTGCATATAAACCACCTTGTTGCTCATTTCTTTGGATTGAAGTTGATTTTGTGAATAGTTGATTTTGTGAACTTGTCTGACAAAGAACTGTGAACATCCAGATTTCAGTGTTTTGGAGACATGCTCAGAAATGTCAACACTGAATCATAGAATTGTGTATTTCTGTGTTTAGGCCTCAGCCACCATTTTCCAGAGTGGCAGTGGAAGCTGACATTTCTTGTCACGAAGACTGAGGGTTCCAGTTTCTCTCTGAGATCAGCACATTTATGTTTTCCCAGCCTTTGTTAGTGGTTCACATGATGGGGTGGTGGACATACCTGTGGGTGGTATAACCCTTAGAGGCTAGTCATTTGTAGAGGGTAGTAATTTGGAGAGTGATTTCTTCTGTTTCCTGCTCCTTCCTCGAGCTTCTTTTGGAGAAATAGCTCACTGAGCCCTTGCTGATGCCCAATCCTGGTGGGTGTGTTTTAGTTATTGACTTTGGGGGATGTTACTGCATGTCTGTATGAAGTGCGTTTTGCATATATTTTTTCCCTTCCTGTAGATTTCTTTTCAATGTCTTGATCTGTTGACTCACAGTAATCGTTATCTTCCAAACTGTCAATTTTTAATAACTTCTTCTTCCTCCTCCTCCTCCACCTCTTCCTCCTGCTTCTTCTTCTTCTTTTTTGTCACTTTTGAGACAGGGTCTCGCCGTGCAGTTCATGGTGATCTTGGCCTCACTTTGTAACCCAGACTGGTCTTGAACTGGCAAAGATACTTCTGCCTCAGCATCCAAGTGCTAGGATTACAGCCATGCACCACCAGGCTTGGCTTTGCATTTCTTGCTTGCATGGCTTGTATTGTAAATCAAATTCCCTCAGAGAAAGAGTTGGTAGAACAGATACTCCTGTGCTACAGGCTTGCTCCTCACAAGGAGAGAGGAGCTAGGGTGGGGGAGGGGGAAAGTGAGGAAGAGGAAGAAAACAATACAAGACAGTTCTACTAGGAGTTTGTATTAGTTCACAGAATGAAAGTGTTGTCCATTGTCATTTGGAGAATTAGTTTTGCCAATGTGTTTTAGTGTGTGAAACTACTTTGAAGATAATAATACCCAATGTTTTAACTATTGTTAGTCTATGAAGTTTTTCAGCTTTTGTTTTAATTTTCCATAACATAAAATTTCTATTCTTTTTTATCATAGATTTTTGCTTTCAGTTTTATTTTTTCTATATAATACATTAAAATATCCATGACACGGTAGCAATAAGTATGACCAGAGAAAGCCTTGCTGATGAGAGGCTTTTCTTCGGGAAAGAGAAAAAAGTTCTTGGGGCACTGGGAGGGTGATTGCAGTGTGCAGCCCACCACACAGTGGGTGTGTGATATTCCAGTCGTGCAGAACACTGCCTGCCTCATCCAGATCACTGAACGTGGAACATTTGTGGTTTTGTCTCCACAGAATGGAGCTGGCAAGCGTCCTGAGTGTGCCTGAATCCAGAGTGAAGGTCAGTAAGTCCAAGAACAGCCCATTGGCAGGGCAGCCAGTCTCCATCGTGTTTCAGGACATGGCTTTTCCTGGACGCTGCGAAACTGGTGTCATTTCTTGTCCTATCTTACTTGCAAACAAGATTTGAACTTAGGAGGACTCATAGAGAGAATATCAAATGAGTAGACGTGGGCTTATGGTTCCTTCCCATTACCAGAGGGAACATGCTTTTGTAAAGGAAAAACAAAGCCTCAAGCTGACTCTCTTGTCCTGTGTGAGCAGTGAAATGTGTATCTGGGCACAGAAAATAGAGCAGTGTAATCAGACAGATCTTAATACATGGACATGTGTGCAGATACTCCTTATTTAATGGCCTACTTGTTTAATGACTGGATTTAGGCCTGGGGCACGTACTTGGTCTTATGTCCTGTCAGGTTCTGGTACAGTTTCCTCCATTTTCTTTACAGTGTTTCAGTGATTTCCTCTTGTGCAGTGCACCTTTTGCATAGCAGACAGTAATATTTGCCAATCGTGCTGTGTGGTATTGTGTTTAGATGTTCTGTTATCCCTTACTGCATGTAATAGTTATGCACAGAAAAGCAAAGACCTCAGGTTAGGTATTGTTTTGCCCTGAATATTGCAGTGTACATACAATAACAAATTCCCTACATAGCAAATAATTCATTTCACAACCTAATCAAATGCATATATCTGACATGGTAATTGAGAAACGTCTGTATGTCTGGTTTTGCTAAACCAGATGATCCTCACTGGAGGACTGGTGTGCTTTAGGGTGCATTTTGGCATACAGTCATGTTGGGGGTAAGTCTCACCTTGAAAGTATCCAAATAGGTCCAGGGAGAGACAAGGTTAATGGAGGGTTCCGTTGTAGTCAACTATTTGAAACTAAGCCTAAGAACATAGGTAAGCATGAGTGTGGTAAGAATCATTTAATGGTTGCGTCTTTATGCCCTTTGATTTTCTTTTTGGTGCTGGACGTAGAATCCAGGAGGTCACACGTCAATGCCTAGGGCCCTAACACTGAGTTCTTTCTCTAAAGCTAGCATTCATAAATACTGGGAAGAGAGCCTAAATGCACACAGAAAACCTTCTCTGAGCAAGTAACAGACGTCTAGTTGAGCTGAAAGTTTTGAAGGAAGTTAGTGTGAAGATTAGTTTCCTGGTTTTCTTTTCTTTGTAAGTTTTGGTAAGGTCAGGAGAGAGGAGAAAGTCACAATTTACCCTTCTCTGCCTACAGTGCAATTTCCATGTGAAAATCTTTCTCAAATAGAGGATGACTGAGTAGTGGCTCTAGGAGTGTAGGTTTAAAAATCGATATCAAGAATGCTTCGAGGAAAAACATTGCTATGGTACAAAGTTTGGATAACTCAAGAAAGATGAAATGGATAGAGAGAAATTCAAGCAGTCAAGTGATGCCTTGAAATTCACAATTAAATTCGAAAGTGAAACGTGTTTGAGAATAATTTTTAACATGCAGAGGTGTGGTTTTCCTTTTATGGTGCAATGATTCAGGGAATGGGTTTTGTAGAACAATAGGTGGCAGGGTCCTCATTTCAGGGTTGACTGGAACCAGACATAATTTCACGGAGCTCGCCCTCCTTGAGACAATGCTGAGCAGAATGAATGTAGGTTCTGGGGCACAGGAAACCTATGTGAGACGGAAGAGCCCAGGACACCACATGAACATCAGGGTGTGTGTGAGAAAGTAAGGATGAACTCATCAGCAGCGCTGTTGCAGCATGGATGACAGAGAGCAGTGGGGAAATGGGCTGAGCATGTGCTTCCGGGGCTCAGGGAAAGCAGCTCAGCACAGCGGGACACTGCGCGCTGACATCCCAATGCACAGCCCTGGTCCACACAGGCTGTCCCAGCTTGGATATGCCGAGAGGGCGTGGGGAGCATTTTCTCAGGTGCCTGAAGAATCCCAAGACAGACGATCTCGGTGTGGAGGGGCTTTCTCCCCACCCTGCTGTGGGCCTCTCTGACTGGAGTCCTGAGGGAACAGGGGCTGCAGCGAATCAGTGAAGCAGGGGAAAGTTGTCAGTGTGTGACATTTCTGCTACCTGAAATTCCCGACAACCTTATTCACGGTCCCAGTCTCCTGTGCATGGTGTTACACTGGTAGGAAGTGAGGTACTTGATGTAGACCTGATGTTAGCTCACCTGTGACACTGCACTGTGCACGCTGCTGTGTAGATGCAGGAGCCACCAGGGGACAGTGTACCTGCCATGGACACCAGCCCTGCTGTCCTGGGCTTCTTGAGAGGTGTAACCTTGTGGGGAGGCAGGTGTGAGGCAGGGAAAAGAGACCATTTGTGTCATTAACATGTGCAGTACTGCAGCTTCACAAATGTTTAAGTCCTCGTGAATCGTGCAGAACCGGGAGTCCTAGAGGGCCCCAGAGCACAGTGACATATGGCTCAGTTGTTGGTCTGGCTGCAGAGGACTGTGTAGCAGAGGTTTAGAGAGGAGCAGTGCTGTGGCCCCTTCTGCTCCTCATCACTGCTGGGGACTCCTTTTCCTGGAAGCCCTTTCACTTTTGTGTCTTGGGACCAGGGCCGGGCCGTGCTTGCCCAGGTGGGGCAGTGGGACTGTGGATGCCAGGCAGGCTGATCCAGGACTTGGAAGAGTTGATGAAATGCTGTGAGCTGACTTTGTCTTAGGGGTGTGGCAGACTGGAGGGAGAAAATAGAATGTTGGTTACTATGGTTATGTTTTCCTCCTATAGCCTTGAATGCCAAGGACTTGGGAGTTTTAGTTCACTTGGAATGATGGGTTGTCAACTCGCCCTATTGGACAGGTACAAGTCAAAGCACTGTCCAGGCTCCCTGTCCCACTGACTGCCTTTAGCTGTCAAAGGGCTACATGGGATGGAGGGCCCTGACCTTTCCTTGAGTGGAGCCTCTTTCAAAATGGCCCACATATTCCATCCTGCCGGTACTTTCCTTCTCACTAAGGTGGGATTGCCAAACTGGGAGCTGTCTCTCTGCTTAGGATATTAACTACAGATCTCAGGGTGACATGCTAAAGCCCCCACGCCTAGTGGAGCTCCTCCTTCCTAGCAGGAGCCAGCTGGCCAGCATCAGGTCCGAAGTCAGGCTGCTAAGTTGCTTTATCTCTTAGGAGCCCTGGAGTTCTAACCCATCACTGGAGCCACTTTTCATTGGCTTATGTCCCACAGCTGGAAGAAACCATTCAGGAATATTGAGCTGGGGAGCACAGGGCAGATGTTCCTGTTCTGTTCCTGCCCAGGGCATGGAGCTGGTGCTCAAAAAGGATGTGGAAGAAGAGGTGTGATTATGTTCCTACAGTTATTTTTATTGTCCTGACCTTCAGATGGAACTCACGGCCCTGTGCAGACTGGACCTGTTTCCCCCTGTGCTGTCCACCCTCACTCCCCTAAGCTGTTCCAGTCTGAAGAAAGAAGCTTGCCTCCTGCAGTCTTAAGTGTCAGTTGCATAGGAAGTTTTATGGTTGGTTTGTTTTTTTCTTTATGACACTGATTCCTGTGTACTAACCCTGTCAGTTTTCCCCTCTGCCCTCAGGTTTGGTTTAACAATCGGAGAGCCAAATACCGGAAAGCCGCGAGGGATGCTCTGCTCGGGAGCTCACCTCCTGATTCTCAGGACCACGCTGTCACTGAGGAGGAGTAAGAGCTTCTCTAGGATGCTGTCCTGTTTGAAGTCGCAGATTGTGCTTTGAGTTTTTTTTTTGTTGTTGTTCCCAAAACTGTTTCTCTATTCCATCATAGTGCTCATGGCACTGGTATTTGCAATAAAGTTGTGTGTTCTTAACATTGGTGTTCTCCTAATCTTTACGGTGTTTCTTACACCTGGATAAATTGTGCAGAGCTAAGGTCATTTCAGCACAATGTTGATGAGGACTCCTATGACGAAATGTCTTCTTCAGTTAACTTAAAGAGGCCTTGGAAATCAGTCTTCTACATGCTATGGTGAGTTATGAATGACCCATATTTAATACTTAATTCTCTTTTCCCGGAAGCTGGGCAATTGCTACCTCAAGAGTGTTGTGTCATTTGGGAACCTCTACTGTGTGCCAGAGAGAGCAGGCAGTTTCCTGGTGAGAGGACACCATGTGCGCGCCTGGCTGGGTCTCATCCACACTAAGGAGTTCAGTGGCAACACAGGACTGTGAGAGCGGCTCCCCAAGAGAGGAGTCCTGGGTGAGTGGAAAGGTGGCAGAAGCACAGGCATGTGCTTTGCTCAAAAGTGTGCTTGGTGTCCTCCTGGCTGGGAGCACATAGTGTCCCAGGGGCAGCTGTGGAGCACATGTCCTGCTGTTTGTTTGGAAAGTCAGGACTCTGTCCCACGGAGGCCAGAAAGGTTGCTGCGCCATTTCTGTCCCATCCCCAGGCCAGTGGCCAAATCTTTGCCATGGCAGAGATGCTGAGAACCTCTCCTCATCTTGTTCTTTGTGAGCAGTGTTGCGGATCTCCACTTCCTGGTGCCTTCAAGTTGAAAGCAGGTCATTTCACCAGAGCCACTGAAAGCCAGAGTGATAATGCAGGTCCATGAGCACAGGTCCTGGGAAAGCAGCCTTTGGAATCAACTGCTGGCTGTAGGAGTTTCATCCTTGGAGTCAGGTAAAACTACAAGTGTAGAGTCAAAATCAGCAGAGGGGTACGCAGAGGCTAGTACCACTGTGCTAAAGCATTAAGGTGTTCTGAGATGAATCATTGTTTTTAGGGAATCTTTGGCAGGGTGAGTGTCCTGCAAGGAGTTTCACGTTAAAGGTCACGAAGTGGGAAAGCGCAGTCCTGAGGAACGTTGAGTGCAGGGCCCCATACTAGGTACAGTGGTGACTGCAGGTGCCTTCTGCGAGTGGCTGTGTGTTCTGTGGGGCCTTTCCTTTGTGTTCTCAAAGGCCTGTTGGTTCTAAGTCAATCAACAATCTCTGAATGATTCTCTGGCTTTCAGTTTCTCAGGGGCCCTGTCAGTGACTACCTTGGTCCATGACTGAGTCTCCCACTGAGCTAAGGCTTAGGACAGGTGGGCACTGGATTATTTGTTCTGGGCTCGATGCATTCCCCCATGGGGTTTGATCTTCTCCCAGGATGGCTCCTTCACTGGCCCTGTGGTGGGAGCAGTGCAGAGTACAAGGGAAGATGCAGTTTGCTTTCTCAAAGCCTCTGACTGGGGAATTCTGGTGGTTTGCCCTTCACTTTGCCTTGTTCTGTGGCTCTTCCCCGTTTAATGACCTCTCTGAAATGGCTGCTCTGACTTCCGGGTGCCTTTTGTCCACGTTTGTACATCTTCTGCATAGAGCCTCAATGTTTCTTCTGTGCAGCACACCTTGTTCATACGGTGGTGTAGTTTTTGCTGAGTGTACCGTACAGTGTGGTACCGTAGTTTTATGTTCTATTATATGCTGCAGTACCGAATTTAGGATTCATAGTTCAAAGCAAAACCATCGAGTTGGAGTTTCCTTTGAGCATTTCCTTGTCTGAATATTGGAACACACATCGTGTACCCAACTCCTCATTTGGAAACCAATTCCATGAACATCCTTGTCACGGAAAAAGAATGTTGTCCTTAAATCAGGAGTATCTGTGTGTGGATCTTGGTTCCCGTGACTTCACCCCTCAGCTTTGGAGCCCAGGAGCTTTCTGGTGCCCATCTTCTGAAGGTCCCATGAGAACCAGGCAGCCAGGATGGAATCATCCCTCCAGTGACCTTGATGGGTTTTGCAAGGATGTTGCTGGAGATCAAACCCAGGACATCATGCATTCTGGGCAAGTCCTGTACCATTGAAGTACACCGCATTCCCAGTCTTCTCCATTGTGAATAGCAGTGTCTAAAGTTTCTTTTTTGCCTTATAATCCCATACTTGATATAGTGTTACATAATTTGAGGGAACACCACCCAGAGTTTGATGCCACTGACTCCTCCTTACTCCTCATTTTACGCATAGTAGTTCCTTCAGGGAAGAATTACCTTTATTTAAGAGTTCACTGAAAGTCTTCCAATGTTCCCTTCCATGTAGCCAGAGCAGTAGAGTTCTCCCCAGATAAGAGAATCCTTCCCTCATCAGCAACTTTTTCTTAGCAAACTCACCCTGATTTTCCTTTGTGTAATGCACACAAGATCATTATTATTTGGCCAGTGAGATAAATGTGCATGGATCTTGCAGCGATTCCTAGGAAGGAGGTTCATCATTTCATCCTGCTTTTGCAAGCAGAAACCTTTTTCTTTTGGGAGACTTCTGTGTTACATGAATATGATACTATCCTCTTTCTGTACTCTAGGGCGTTTTGAATAACAGCCAGCATGCTGTCATTTTTGTTTTTCTTTTTGGAGGACTGGCTTTTGCTATGTAGTATATGTGGGCTTTGAATTTACTAAGTGGATTTGGCTGGCCTGTGACTCACAGAGATCCTCCTGCCTCAGCCTCCAGAGTGCTGGATTGACATCTTATGTTATTGCCAGGCCTCTGTTCTTTTGATCGACAAGGGTGTATAAGTCTATAGCAGTGTGGTGGCTTGGGAGGGAAAACAGAGAATTCACTCAGAAAAATGTAATCTCTTAGTGACTGAACCCTCCCCTAGGCCTTGGATCACTTGCACTGGGCTGTGTGCAGCAGCCATGTTAAACTCCTCTGGCCTTTCTCAGCACTCCCTGCCGATCCCACACAGGGCTCAGCTGGAAGGGGCTGCAGTCTCTGACCTCGCACTCAAGCCCCACAGTTGGGTCACATCATCTGTAGGAAAACAACCAGCCTCCCTGGAAAGCACTCAGTATTCCCATGTCTGTGCTTCCAGGTCTAGAGGGGTTCAGCCATTTTCACCCTGTTTTAAAGCCCAGGTGTGTTTTCTCTACCAGGTCTCATGTCCCCCATCATCCTTGCAAACCCAGTCTTCTGGCCATACATAAACCAGGAGCAAAAGTCATCGGTGTCTTTGTTGTGCATTAAGCCTTTAGGAAGCAGGCTCGTTGTCCCATCGATCGTCACTTACAATTTGGAATCTTATGTTTTACTTAATCAGTGTCACACTCCTTTGTGTGTTTGTTTGTGTTTTTATGACAGGGTCTTGCTATGCACTTGAGGGTATACTCTAGGTTACTTTTTAGCCTTGACTGCTCTGGAACTTGCAGAGATCCACCTGTCTCAGCCTCTTCAGTGTTCCACACTCAGTCATGTTAGAGTGTGTGTGTGTGTGTGTGTGTGTGTGTGTGTGTGTGTGTGTTTGCCTTTTTGAGACAGGGTCTTGCTATGCAGTTAAGGCTGGTCTCAGTCTTACTTTGTAACCCAGGCTGGTCCCAAACTTGCACTGATCCTCCTGACTCAGCCTCCCTGGTGTGCCACAGACATTCTTGCCCATCATTCCAGAACTATGGGCAAGGTTAGAGCTCCGGAGTAGAGCTGTGAGGCCAATGGTCTATATATTATTTTCAGTAGTACCTGAATGACTTCTGTCTAGTGAAATACAATCTTAAAGAGGAGACTTTCTGTGTCCCCAAACTGACATGCCAATATTTTACATGTATGACTGAAAAAGACTCCACTTGAAAGCATACTGCTGTCTTCCTCAAAAAAGAATTTAACCGGGTTTCACAAACAAGGGACACAAAGTAGTCATGAAGTTGCATTCAGGGCCTGGCAGCATGATTGGTCCTCCTGAACCCCAAGAATCATAGCTTCCAAACAAAGCCAGATCCACAAAGAGAAGGACAGAACGGAAATTAACTTTTCTCACCCTCCAAATCCAAGAATCTTGTCTCTGTCTACTTGTCATTCTTCTCTTCCCCCTCTTTTCCTACTTGTCAGTGTCAAACATGTGCAACACGGTTGCTTATTGCACAAAGCAGAGAGACACACTTAATTTCAACAAGCATCCAAAGAGGGAATACTTTTATATGGGAAGTGCAGGAGAAAACGCAGGGGAAAAGAAGTCCAGCATCAGAGCTGGCCCAGGGATGCTGCAGGGCTGTGGGAAGCTGAGTGTTGCGAGGGAGAGGGCAGGTGGGTAGTATTTCTGGGAGGCAGCCAGGGGAGCAGGAGTGGTTTTGGACAGATGAACTTTACAAACCCAGTGAAAGAGGCAGGCACCCCAGGAGGCCAGTGGTGCTGCAGGGAAGAGATAGGGGGGAAGCAGAAGCAGAAGGGAGGGCAGGCCTGCAGGGAGAGCTTCTCTATGTGGTGGCAGTGTGTGGAGCCTGGATGTGCACCTCCTGTGCTCTGGTGCTGCCTGCTCCTATGGTGCTGTGTCTTGTGCATGTGTTGAAATGGACTCCCATAGGTAGTTCAGACTGTCACTGAACTCACTGTGTAGTCAAAGTCACAGAGACAAAGTCACAGGGACTCCCTTGCCTCAGTCTACTGGGTACTGAGTCTACTGGTGTGGGCACATTAGCGGGTCTTTTGCAAGGGGAGACCTGCCTGCTGCTCATTTTCTCCCTGGTTTGGCAGCGGCACAATGAGTTCCCCTATCTCTTCCTTGTGTCTGCCAGGATGCTCAGTGTGTGGAGCCCCTGAAGGCCATTCCTTCCTGAAAAATGTGTCACCCTGGGC
Source organism: Cavia porcellus (assembly GCF_034190915.1). Lineage (NCBI taxonomy): Eukaryota > Metazoa > Chordata > Mammalia > Rodentia > Caviidae > Cavia > Cavia porcellus. Next base: position 81,236,411 of record NW_026947486.1, read on the forward strand.
GGTCCACAGAAAGCACACAAGGCCTGATGGTCACAGGTGAACCTTGGAAATTGCATGGCCCCATCCAATGGGGAGAGAGGAGAGAACCAGGACAGACTGTCTGAGGAGGAGTGTGCAGAAGGGAGGCCCTTGCCCTGAAGATTAGTCTTCCAGGCTGAGGGCGCTTGCCTGCCATGGAAGGGATGCAGTTGCACAGACCAGAGCAAGGAGGTGCAGAGGCCGGCCTGCTGCTTCCCACCTGCGGTGACTGCGGTCTCCTGGAGTTGAAGTGCTCCTTGGGAAGAAATTCAGCCAGTACAGTGCTGCTCAGACAGCCACAGAGGACAGTTACTCCAGCACAGAGCCCGGGTGTCAGCACTGCCAGGCCTCCAGCAACCATGGGAAGTGGAAGTTTTCAAGGGTGACCTAGAAGGGCTTTTGCAGGGGACGAAGCTCAGACTTGGAACTGTTCAGCATGTGTTCCTTGTGACCTCAGATGCTGCACCTGTGTGCTCAAGACCTCTTGAAGGAGGAGACACGATGTGACACCTCGAACTGCTAAAGCTTGTGTGCAGAGCAAAGGACAGAATCCAAGACCATGGCATCAAGTATAAAGTTTACTTTAGTTGCTCTGCAGGGAACAGGGGGATTATTGCCTCTATGAGCTCTGAAATTAACAAATCTCAGAAACAATCATTAAAGTACAAGCAGAGGAGTAAAGGTAATTGTTTACATGATTTTGTACAGGGTTCTGAACTCAGGACCTTGGTAGGCAGGTGCTTTTGTTGAGGAGTGATATCCCTCTCATTAGTTGTTGCTTTTTTTCTGTCACTTTTGTTTTGTGTTGAGACAGGGTCTCTCTACATACTTCAAAGTGAACCTGAGCTCATTAGAAGCCCAGGCCCTCCTGGGACTCATAGTGATCCTTCTGTCTGAGCCTGTCTAGTTTAGATTAGAGTCATAGGCCCCCAGGCCTGGATGATTAACTTTAAATGGTTTCTTGAATTATTCGTTTTTGCATCAATTCTGAATGTCAACAAATAATTTCTACTTTGTTGTACGTAGCCAGAGAAACTAATAAAGCATATGTTTGCTGTTAATTCGCTAAGATCTGTTTGATGCAGGAAAACAAAACAAAAATCAAGCTGCTTCTCCTATTCTAGGAGCACAATTAATTTTATATATGTGTATATCATACAGAGAGTTATAAGTATATAAATCCATAATAAGTGGGCTAGCAGATTTTATTATATACACTAAGTTAAGTTCACTTCTTTGTAGAGCTGTGTCCTATAGGGTGCACTTCTGTGTGCATTCATGTTGTGGTTTCGAGGAGTTTTTAAATTATTCAAAAATGTGCATGAAGATGTGAGGTTATAAAGCGGTTAGTTCTCAGTGTGTGCAATTTCTGCAGCATGAAGTTCCCCAGACCTGGCACGTGGTCTCCCATCTCCTGTGCCAGGTGCTAGGACTGGTAGGTAGTGAGGCTCCAGAAACAGACCTGATGTCAGCTCACCTGTGGCAGTGCGCTGTGTACCCTGCTGTTTAGTTGCACATGTCAGCATTGACCACTGTTAGTCCTCTCCACATTAGCCTGCTGTGGCTTCTCTCTCTTTTTTTTTTTATTTAAAAAAAGGAAACGAAAAAAAAATACATGGAGATTTAAAAAAAGGGTAGAAATAATTCTAAATTACAGACAAACAAAAGGTAAGAAATTGCCAGTTGATAAGTTACAAATTGTCATCTTCGAAATGGCTGTTCAGGTTATAGAATTAAAGTATATAGAATGACATTCAAAAAAAAAATGACCCTACAAAACCATTCTGCTCTATGGCCGAACAAAAGCTCCGTAATATGATTATCAGTCCCACCTATTTGTTTTACATCTCTAAGAGGATAAGGTTAACCATATCAAAACAGAACAGAACATTTAAAAAAAAATAAAAAACAATTTAAAGAAATACAGATTTCAAAGCAAGTCCACTGGAGATCTACCTTATCTAACTGTCTCTAGCTTCTTACAAATAGTTGTCCCTAACTTCACCCACTTTATATACTTATTGCATATTATAGAACTAATCAAATCATTACAGGATGATGGAGTCTTTTTAGGTCCTCAAGTTCCAAATTAGGGAAGACAATACCAACTACCATCGCATCTCTCATTCTCTTTGTGATAGCCGTCCCCATCTCTGCATATGCTGAAGTTGAGCTGAAGAAACCAGTCCAGAGTCATTTTAATCAGCAAGCAATAGATTGCTAGAATTTATATTATAATGCTACAAAATAAGCCTCGGGTTTTTCAGGTCTCTTCCTCAGAGTATTTGTTCCTATCCTCTCTGTATTATAGGGAAAACCAAGTCATAACAAGACAACGAAACAATTTCCTAGATAAACATGCAATGGATAGGACTTATAAAACTATAATATAAATGATCTTCCGTAGCTACTATGTTTTCTCTTGTTATTTTCAATAGATTTGTCGACAACACTGGCTTATTATATTTAAACATACTATCACCTATTTTTATAAAAACTTATCTTTGACTGCATTGTAGTATTTGAGAGCTGTTACTGATTCATACCAGTATGGATATCCTTTACATCTTGTCATGCTCAGAGTAGTTTCCTCTACTTTTAGGGTTGATTCTAACACGCATACCGATTTCAAATAGGATCAGTCAAGGCCAACCAATAGTCTTATGATTCAGATACAATTAAGATCAGTCATAGTAAGACAATGTAAGTAATACAGAATTTCAGCCTAAGTCAATAGGAAAGTAAGGATAGTTGCCGTGGTATAACCTGCTATTTTTGGTTCTAGAGGTCTGTGTCCTCAAATCTGATATGAGTGGACAGACCAGAACAAATTTAATTCAATCTAAATATGTCACTAGGACTATTGTGTCTTTTAAATCGTTATACACCATTAGCAATGACCTCTGCTTTTTTTTTTTTTAATATAGTTTCAGAGCTGTCTCTACTAAAGACTAGCTTACCGTCTCTGCCTCATGTCTGCTACTCCACTTTTCTGCTATAATTTGTCCACCTTATTCCCTCATTCCATGGTCTGCCCCGTTCACTGAGGCTTCTCTGCCACTGTAGCTGTAATCCTGATATCTCTTCCTCTCTTTCTCTGTAATGTCCTTCAGCGCTCTCTGTAGGGTTGGATTGGTGGCCACGAACTCCCACAGTTCCTCCTTGTCTTGAAAGTATCTTATTTCTTCATTAATTTTTAGAGAGAGTTTTGATGGATATATGAACTTAGGTTGCATATTTTTTTCCTTCAGGACTTGGAATATTTCTCCCCACTCCCTTCTTGACTTAAGAGTTTGTGTTGATAAGTCTGCTGTTATTTTGATAGATTTCCCGTTATAGGTAACCTGCATCCTTTCTCTGGCTGCTTTTAATATTCTGTTTTTTTGGTGGATTTCTGGGATCTCGATTATTATATGCCTAGGCATAGATCTGTTTTGGTTGTAGGTAGCTGGCGTTCTGTATGCTTCTTTTATCTGGATATCATTTCTTTTTGCTATACGTGGGAAATTTTGCTTTAATATCTCTGTGAATATTTTTTGTATTTCATTTTTGGATGTTCCTGCTTCCTCACTCACATTCTTTATCCTTATGTTATGTATCTTTTTATCATCTTCCAGTTTTAGAATTGCTTCTTTCTGGTTCCTTGTTATTTTTAAGAGGCTTTTTCTTTCACGTTCATAAGCCCTAAATCTCTCTTCAAGTTTCAGAAGGTTGTCTTTAGTTTCTGTCAAGGCATTTTGCCAATGTTCAATGGAGTTCTGAGTTTCCTGATATTCTCGTTGGATCTGTTTCATGTATTCTAAGTTATGCTTAAATTCTTCTTCAGATGCTTCTCTTTCTTTTCTGATTTCCTCAGTTCTTCCATCTGTGTTCTCTTGGGCGGGGCTTGTCATTTCTTTAATTAATCTCTTTATATCTTGCCTCACTTGGATCAGGAGTACATCTTTAAATTCCTCTATGAGATCATGTAAGTACTTTTTAATTTCGGCTGATGCTGTGTCGAGTAGAGGATGGTTACTGTGCTTGTTCTCTTCAGTGTTTAGTTCTCTTGGGTTTAATTTCTCCTGTTGAACAGCTGGAGGTTTTTTTTTATTTTTATCTCTTGTCATGTTTCTGGTTTCTTTCAGACTGTCCTGGAGTTCTCTGGCCCTCTCTGAATTGCTTAGGGCCTTTCAGAAGCGTGCTGGCTTGAGTTTTTGCTGTCCTCCCCAATTTGCTGTTATCTGGGGTAGGCTGGGATGTAGGGGCGGTACAGTCTAGACTCTAGCCTCTGTGTCAGTTAGTTCATAAATTAGGCTGTGCTTTCTGGTTGTCACTGAGTTGTGACTATTTTGTATCTGCTTATTTGGCCCCAAGCAGAGGCTTGGTTTAGCCCCAGTAGCTCCTGCCAGTTCTCTTTGAATCAGAAGCAGCTGAGTAATGGTACAGGATTCTGCCCAGGTCCCAGCCGTTCTCTTCCAAACCTCTCTGTGATAGGTGCACCAGAAAAGCAGATCTGCCCAAAACAAAGATGGCTCCCACTAAGTTCTCTGTGTGGAGCTGAAGCCAACAAGTAATCAGGCTCTGCCAGGACTCAAGATGTCTTCCACCAGCCCTCCCTACAGGGCGACCTGGTGATGTCACTAAGCTGCGATTTCTGCCGCCAGGCTAATATGTCTGCACCAGATTCTGTGTTATTGATTTCCCCGTGGTGGCGGGCCAGCTGTTCTCTGGTCAAACCCAGCAGCGGCGGGGTTCTCTGTACTCACCAGAGTCCGGTGCAAGTCCTCGTTCCAGGACCGCCGCACACCAAGCTGTCCACTTTTCCCCCACTCGCGGCTCAGCGCTGACCGGTCAGATTTCTGTGCACCGTTTAGATTTGAATTGCCAGAGCTTTGTACATCCGCTCTGGTGCAGCGGTGCAGAACTGGCTGCTACTTGGAGTCTCGATCTGGGTCTCAGTTTCCCGCGGTCTCCAAAAGCAACTCAGCTTTTCGTGCTGGGTCCACGAGTCTGTTTGTTGATTTAAGGGCGCGGGATTTGTAGCCTCCGGTCTCAGCACGACTTTAAATCCTCCAGTTGTACTGTCTTGGTTAATAAGAATCGCTATCGATTTGTCTGGTCCTCTCCATGCTGTCTTTTTTTATCTTTGAGTTTGAATTCTCTGGAGAGATTCTTCGCTCGATCCCCTAGCTCGCCGCCATTTTCCAATCTGTGTCCCTCCTTTGATTTTGTCAGCCTTTGTCCAAAGTGTACGTGATTCTGAAGAGCCTGCTGTGGCTTCTCAATACAGAGTGTTGATGTCAGTAAGCCCACGTTAGGCTGGGAGAGAAGGCCCTTTGTGTCACTACAGTTTTCAGTGTGGGAGCTTCGCAAATGATTAAGCCCGCTGGAATTGTCCAGAACTGGGCATCTGTGAGGGAGTCCAGAGTACAGAAATATGTGGCACCGATCTTGGTCTCCCTGCAGAGGAATGGGTAGCAGAGGTTTAGAGGGAGCAGTTGTGTGAGCCCTTCCACTGGTCACTGCATGGTGGGGGCCCTCTTCCTGGAGAGCACTTCCCCTTTTGTGTCTTGGGAAGGAGGCCGGGCTGTGGGTGCCCAGGTGGAGCAACAAGAGCAGAGCTGCTGCTGTGCAAATAAAATGGCCGAGGCGTGTGAGGTTCCATGAGGAGCCTTCATTGTGACAGCGACTCTTCTGTGCACTAACCCAGGCCTCTTGTCCCGAGTGCAGAGTTGGTTCAAGAATCGGAGGGCCAAGCACAGGAAACTTCAGCGGGAAGTAGTGCTAAGTGAAGCCCCACCTGCTGACCAGCACCAGGGGGACGTCCAGGACCCGCAGTAGCGCTCGCCTGTTCCCCTTCTCTGAGGCCACAGTGCACATGGATTTTGTTCTTGGCATTAAGTCTGGGCCATGTGTTGCTGCCTATGTCAAGTTGAGGTTTAGTAATCAGCACTTATATTACCAATAAACACTGAGTTTTCAGTAGGTTTATTTTTCTGGCAACTCTAGGGAGAGTAAAATATAAATATCAGTTGACCTGGGAATGTGACTTCATCAGAGTGATGATGAGATCTCTTGTCATGAAGACACTCCCTTGAGCCACCATCAAAAGGCCTTGGAAATCCACATTCTTAGTGCCATCGTGTCTTAGTTACTTTTTACTCGTTAAGACAAAATACCTGATGACCAACATTAGGAAAGGAAAGGTTTATTTCTTACACTTTTTGAAGGTTTCAGTCCATACTCAGTTGGCTCCATGGCAGGCTGGCATGGCTGAGCCGCAGTTCATGGCAGCTGCAAACAACAAGGCAAAAACCCGCAAAAGAGCAAGACACACCTACTTCTTGCCATTACATTACATCCTGGCTCCACCCCCAGATGGGTGTAACACTGACACCATCAATCCAAGCGCTAGACAATGAACCATCATAAATGCACAATGCAAACTCATGAGGCATGGGGGCCAATGACATAAACCACAACACATGGAAAGTTTTTAATGATCTGTATTGTAGACTTAATTCTCTGTCCCCTGTGGCCCCATGGCTTTCTCATCAGTGTGCCGTCATTTGGGGATCCCCACTGGGTCCAAGGGAGCCCAGGAAGGACCCTGGTTAGAAGACACAGTGTGTTCTAACACCACAGGCTGGGTTTCACCCAGGCTGAGGAATCTGTGGCAACCCTGGACTCTGAGAGCAGCTCCCTAAGGGCATCTCCTGGGCCAGTGGGAAGGTGGCAGTGGCACAGCCAGGTCCTGCACACCCAGTCCTGCTTGGTGTCCTCCTAGTTGAGGAGCACATGGGGTGCCGGGGCACCTGTGGAGCAGAGGTCCTGCTGCTTTTGAGAACCACAGGACTCAATCCCACAAAAACCAGAGAGGCCATTGTGTCTGTCTGTCCTATTGCCAAGCAAGGGGCTCAATCCTTACAGCTTCCCCAGCTGAGAAGCTGAGTCTGTACTTCCCTTGCCCTGGCTTAGTTGTAACACTCCTGTGAGGTCAGCAGGGGGCGCTAAAGCATACCTGAGCAGAGAGGGACTTGCCCCTCATCTCTGCGTTCACTCTCCTTTCCATCCTTCATTCCCTCAGAGCTCAGCAGTGGCAGCTGTTTGAGTCCCGTGACCTTGGAAAGCATTTAGATTTTTCTCTGAAGCCCTTGACGTTTAGGGATGGTTCCCTTTACAGAACTGATCATTTTATTTCTAAAACTAGGATGAAGAGAAATTCATTACCGAACTTTGTAAATTCATTTGTTCGTAGTGTCCACAAGGATGACACAGTTATATGGAGATACTTAGACCAAGATACTGAGAAGGTTTCAGGATGCTAAGATATTCACAGGCAGCATGGAGTGAGTGGTGGGTGCAGTCTCCCAGCATTCCCAGAAGACATGTGGTGTCAGTGTGAGTTCTCAGCCCCTCCCCTTCACTTCCTAATCAGCTTACAGGGCCAGCTAGTCCCTTCCTCACATGCCTCTGTGAGGCATCCAGTGCACTGAGCTAGCTCTGGGATTAGCTGCATGCTTCTTGTGCACACGTCCAATAACAGTACTTGTTTTTCCATCTCTGGCCCCTTTGCTGGCCACACCCCTTGAGTTTTTGCTACACTGTGATGTGAAGCATTGAGGCGGGGTGGTAACCAGACAGCCTCGGGCAGACATCACGAGAGCTCGTGCAGACTGAACCCTCCAGGTGGGGGGGCAACATTCCTGTAACCAATTGCAACCTCAGGCTCCACCCCTTTTCCATGACGCTGTTGCCAAGAGACTCCGCCTTTAAACGCGGTTTCGGAGTAGGAGGCCTCGTGAAATGGCGGCCATGGAAGAGGAATACCAAGACGGTGTTATCCGCTCCCTCAGCCCAGAGTACTGGAAAATGGAAGTCGAAGTGGATCCTGCACCAGAGGTTCCCGCAGCAGCCGAGGGTGCTGCCTGCAGTGCAGGAGCTGCCGACTTTGCAGCGGATGACCCCCTCAAGGGCCACCTGGATGAGGATGAGGATGACGACGATGAAGATGGCCACATTCTGACCCAAAAGGTCCACGTGAGCCAGGGAAGTGACACCAAACACGACATGGATCAGGATGAAGCTGAGCCCGAGCAACTGCAGCCGGCTGCGCAACGTCTGGCCGATGCTGGGGGTCGAAAGAGGGGCCGACCAAGGCGGCGACGAAAGCAGTTTAGCTTCACAGACGGGCAGGTGGAGGTACTGGAAACTGTTTTCCAAGACACGCAGTACCCAGATGGCCTCAGGAGGTAAGCTGATATCTTGGGGGTGCACCCAGGCTTTAGGGGGAATGGGCTCTGTTCCAGCTGACTTTCTCTGTCTCTCCTGCTGCCCTCTTTCTGCTCTTGAGCTGAGAGCACCTGGGCTCTTCTCCTGCCTGTGTTTGAGCTTTAGTGGGATGTCGCCTTGTGAAGCAAGTTCAGACCCTTCTTATAGTATTGTTGTGATTCCAGGTTGGAAACTGGTTGGTGGAGACTCCACTTTGTTTTGCTTGCATTTTGTGGTATGAGACGCACACACTAGGACTTTGCTGTGAGAACCACTGTGAAGCATAGACATCAGCAGTGCTGGGTATTTTCATGTCATGGTTTAGTTGTCAGCAGTGTCAGCTATGTTCATCTTGCTGTGAAACAGATCTCCGGAACACTGGTCACCTTACAAAAGCAAACTATGCACCTGAAACGCCTCCCATTTCCTCCATCCCCTCAGTTCCTTACAATCATGATTGTAGATTTTTGGACTGTAAGTTTGAGTTCTCAGAAACTGGATCTAAGTGCAACCACAGCCTGTTAGTGCTTTTGTGCCTGCTTGTTTCAGTTCATTTAACCCTACTGTGCAGCCTTGCTTCAGCATGTGATGGCCATTCCTTTTAAATGGCAAGAAATATTCCCCTGCATATAAACCACCTTGTTGCTCATTTCTTTGGATTGAAGTTGATTTTGTGAATAGTTGATTTTGTGAACTTGTCTGACAAAGAACTGTGAACATCCAGATTTCAGTGTTTTGGAGACATGCTCAGAAATGTCAACACTGAATCATAGAATTGTGTATTTCTGTGTTTAGGCCTCAGCCACCATTTTCCAGAGTGGCAGTGGAAGCTGACATTTCTTGTCACGAAGACTGAGGGTTCCAGTTTCTCTCTGAGATCAGCACATTTATGTTTTCCCAGCCTTTGTTAGTGGTTCACATGATGGGGTGGTGGACATACCTGTGGGTGGTATAACCCTTAGAGGCTAGTCATTTGTAGAGGGTAGTAATTTGGAGAGTGATTTCTTCTGTTTCCTGCTCCTTCCTCGAGCTTCTTTTGGAGAAATAGCTCACTGAGCCCTTGCTGATGCCCAATCCTGGTGGGTGTGTTTTAGTTATTGACTTTGGGGGATGTTACTGCATGTCTGTATGAAGTGCGTTTTGCATATATTTTTTCCCTTCCTGTAGATTTCTTTTCAATGTCTTGATCTGTTGACTCACAGTAATCGTTATCTTCCAAACTGTCAATTTTTAATAACTTCTTCTTCCTCCTCCTCCTCCACCTCTTCCTCCTGCTTCTTCTTCTTCTTTTTTGTCACTTTTGAGACAGGGTCTCGCCGTGCAGTTCATGGTGATCTTGGCCTCACTTTGTAACCCAGACTGGTCTTGAACTGGCAAAGATACTTCTGCCTCAGCATCCAAGTGCTAGGATTACAGCCATGCACCACCAGGCTTGGCTTTGCATTTCTTGCTTGCATGGCTTGTATTGTAAATCAAATTCCCTCAGAGAAAGAGTTGGTAGAACAGATACTCCTGTGCTACAGGCTTGCTCCTCACAAGGAGAGAGGAGCTAGGGTGGGGGAGGGGGAAAGTGAGGAAGAGGAAGAAAACAATACAAGACAGTTCTACTAGGAGTTTGTATTAGTTCACAGAATGAAAGTGTTGTCCATTGTCATTTGGAGAATTAGTTTTGCCAATGTGTTTTAGTGTGTGAAACTACTTTGAAGATAATAATACCCAATGTTTTAACTATTGTTAGTCTATGAAGTTTTTCAGCTTTTGTTTTAATTTTCCATAACATAAAATTTCTATTCTTTTTTATCATAGATTTTTGCTTTCAGTTTTATTTTTTCTATATAATACATTAAAATATCCATGACACGGTAGCAATAAGTATGACCAGAGAAAGCCTTGCTGATGAGAGGCTTTTCTTCGGGAAAGAGAAAAAAGTTCTTGGGGCACTGGGAGGGTGATTGCAGTGTGCAGCCCACCACACAGTGGGTGTGTGATATTCCAGTCGTGCAGAACACTGCCTGCCTCATCCAGATCACTGAACGTGGAACATTTGTGGTTTTGTCTCCACAGAATGGAGCTGGCAAGCGTCCTGAGTGTGCCTGAATCCAGAGTGAAGGTCAGTAAGTCCAAGAACAGCCCATTGGCAGGGCAGCCAGTCTCCATCGTGTTTCAGGACATGGCTTTTCCTGGACGCTGCGAAACTGGTGTCATTTCTTGTCCTATCTTACTTGCAAACAAGATTTGAACTTAGGAGGACTCATAGAGAGAATATCAAATGAGTAGACGTGGGCTTATGGTTCCTTCCCATTACCAGAGGGAACATGCTTTTGTAAAGGAAAAACAAAGCCTCAAGCTGACTCTCTTGTCCTGTGTGAGCAGTGAAATGTGTATCTGGGCACAGAAAATAGAGCAGTGTAATCAGACAGATCTTAATACATGGACATGTGTGCAGATACTCCTTATTTAATGGCCTACTTGTTTAATGACTGGATTTAGGCCTGGGGCACGTACTTGGTCTTATGTCCTGTCAGGTTCTGGTACAGTTTCCTCCATTTTCTTTACAGTGTTTCAGTGATTTCCTCTTGTGCAGTGCACCTTTTGCATAGCAGACAGTAATATTTGCCAATCGTGCTGTGTGGTATTGTGTTTAGATGTTCTGTTATCCCTTACTGCATGTAATAGTTATGCACAGAAAAGCAAAGACCTCAGGTTAGGTATTGTTTTGCTCTGAATATTGCAGTGTACATACAATAACAAATTCCCTACATAGCAAATAATTCATTTCACAACCTAATCAAATGCATATATCTGACATGGTAATTGAGAAACGTCTGTATGTCTGGTTTTGCTAAACCAGATGATCCTCACTGGAGGACTGGTGTGCTTTAGGGTGCATTTTGGCATACAGTCATGTTGGGGGTAAGTCTCACCTTGAAAGTATCCAAATAGGTCCAGGGAGAGACAAGGTTAATGGAGGGTTCCGTTGTAGTCAACTATTTGAAACTAAGCCTAAGAACATAGGTAAGCATGAGTGTGGTAAGAATCATTTAATGGTTGCGTCTTTATGCCCTTTGATTTTCTTTTTGGTGCTGGACGTAGAATCCAGGAGGTCACACGTCAATGCCTAGGGCCCTAACACTGAGTTCTTTCTCTAAAGCTAGCATTCATAAATACTGGGAAGAGAGCCTAAATGCACACAGAAAACCTTCTCTGAGCAAGTAACAGACGTCTAGTTGAGCTGAAAGTTTTGAAGGAAGTTAGTGTGAAGATTAGTTTCCTGGTTTTCTTTTCTTTGTAAGTTTTGGTAAGGTCAGGAGAGAGGAGAAAGTCACAATTTACCCTTCTCTGCCTACAGTGCAATTTCCATGTGAAAATCTTTCTCAAATAGAGGATGACTGAGTAGTGGCTCTAGGAGTGTAGGTTTAAAAATCGATATCAAGAATGCTTCGAGGAAAAACATTGCTATGGTACAAAGTTTGGATAACTCAAGAAAGATGAAATGGATAGAGAGAAATTCAAGCAGTCAAGTGATGCCTTGAAATTCACAATTAAATTCGAAAGTGAAACGTGTTTGAGAATAATTTTTAACATGCAGAGGTGTGGTTTTCCTTTTATGGTGCAATGATTCAGGGAATGGGTTTTGTAGAACAATAGGTGGCAGGGTCCTCATTTCAGGGTTGACTGGAACCAGACATAATTTCACGGAGCTCGCCCTCCTTGAGACAATGCTGAGCAGAATGAATGTAGGTTCTGGGGCACAGGAAACCTATGTGAGACGGAAGAGCCCAGGACACCACATGAACATCAGGGTGTGTGTGAGAAAGTAAGGATGAACTCATCAGCAGCGCTGTTGCAGCATGGATGACAGAGAGCAGTGGGGAAATGGGCTGAGCATGTGCTTCCGGGGCTCAGGGAAAGCAGCTCAGCACAGCGGGACACTGCGCGCTGACATCCCAATGCACAGCCCTGGTCCACACAGGCTGTCCCAGCTTGGATATGCCGAGAGGGCGTGGGGAGCATTTTCTCAGGTGCCTGAAGAATCCCAAGACAGACGATCTCGGTGTGGAGGGGCTTTCTCCCCACCCTGCTGTGGGCCTCTCTGACTGGAGTCCTGAGGGAACAGGGGCTGCAGCGAATCAGTGAAGCAGGGGAAAGTTGTCAGTGTGTGACATTTCTGCTACCTGAAATTCCCGACAACCTTATTCACGGTCCCAGTCTCCTGTGCATGGTGTTACACTGGTAGGAAGTGAGGTACTTGATGTAGACCTGATGTTAGCTCACCTGTGACACTGCACTGTGCACGCTGCTGTGTAGATGCAGGAGCCACCAGGGGACAGTGTACCTGCCATGGACACCAGCCCTGCTGTCCTGGGCTTCTTGAGAGGTGTAACCTTGTGGGGAGGCAGGTGTGAGGCAGGGAAAAGAGACCATTTGTGTCATTAACATGTGCAGTACTGCAGCTTCACAAATGTTTAAGTCCTCGTGAATCGTGCAGAACCGGGAGTCCTAGAGGGCCCCAGAGCACAGTGACATATGGCTCAGTTGTTGGTCTGGCTGCAGAGGACTGTGTAGCAGAGGTTTAGAGAGGAGCAGTGCTGTGGCCCCTTCTGCTCCTCATCACTGCTGGGGACTCCTTTTCCTGGAAGCCCTTTCACTTTTGTGTCTTGGGACCAGGGCCGGGCCGTGCTTGCCCAGGTGGGGCAGTGGGATGTGGGTGCCAGGCAGGCTGATCCAGGACTTGGAAGAGTTGATGAAATGCTGTGAGCTGACTTTGTCTTAGGGGTGTGGCAGACTGGAGGGAGAAAATAGAATGTTGGTTACTATGGTTATGTTTTCCTCCTAAAGCCTTGAATGCCAAGGACTTGGGAGTTTTAGTTCACTTGGAATGATGGGTTGTCAACTCGCCCTATTGGACAGGTACAAGTCAAAGCACTGTCCAGGCTCCCTGTCCCACTGACTGCCTTTAGCTGTCAAAGGGCTACATGGGATGGAGGGCCCTGACCTTTCCTTGAGTGGAGCCTCTTTCAAAATGGCCCACATATTCCATCCTGCCGGTACTTTCCTTCTCACTAAGGTGGGATTGCCAAACTGGGAGCTGTCTCTCTGCTTAGGATATTAACTACAGATCTCAGGGTGACATGCTAAAGCCCCCACGCCTAGTGGAGCTCCTCCTTCCTAGCAGGAGCCAGCTGGCCAGCATCAGGTCCGCAGTCAGGCTGCTAAGTTGCTTTATCTCTTAGGAGCCCTGGAGTTCTAACCCATCTCTGGAGCCACTTTTCATTGGCCTATGTCCCACAGCTGGAAGAAACCATTCAGGAATATTGAGCTGGGGAGCACAGGGCAGATGTTCCTGTTCTGTTCCTGCCCAGGGCATGGAGCTGGTGCTCAAAAAGGATGTGGAAGAAGAGGTGTGATTATGTTCCTACAGTTATTTTTATTGTCCTGACCTTCAGATGGAACTCACGGCCCTGTGCAGACTGGGCCTGTTTCCCCCTGTGCTGTCCACCCTCACTCCCCTAAGCTGTTCCAGTCTGAAGAAAGAAGCTTGCCTCCTGCAGTCTTAAGTGTCAGTTGCATAGGAAGTTTTATGGTTGGTTTGTTTGTTTCTTTATGACACTGATTCCTGTGTACTAACCCTGTCAGTTTTCCCCTCTGCCCTCAGGTTTGGTTTAACAATCGGAGAGCCAAATACCGGAAAGCCGCGAGGGATGCTCTGCTCGGGAGCTCACCTCCTGATTCTCAGGACCACGCTGTCACTGAGGAGGAGTAAGAGCTTCTCTAGGATGCTGTCCTGTTTGAAGTCGCAGATTGTGCTTTGAGTTTTTTTTTTGTTGTTGTTCCCAAAACTGTTTCTCTATTCCATCATAGTGCTCATGGCACTGGTATTTGCAATAAAGTTGTGTGTTCTTAACATTGGTGTTCTCCTAATCTTTACGGTGTTTCTTACACCTGGATAAATTGTGCAGAGCTAAGGTCATTTCAGCACAATGTTGATGAGGACTCCTATGACGAAATGTCTTCTTCAGTTAACTTAAAGAGGCCTTGGAAATCAGTCTTCTACATGCTATGGTGAGTTATGAATGACCCATATTTAATACTTAATTCTCTTTTCCCGGAAGCTGGGCAATTGCTACCTCAAGAGTGTTGTGTCATTTGGGAACCTCTACTGTGTGCCAGAGAGAGCAGGCAGTTTCCTGGTGAGAGGACACCATGTGCGCGCCTCGCTGGGTCTCATCCACACTAAGGAGTTCAGTGGCAACACAGGACTGTGAGAGCGGCTCCCCAAGAGAGGAGTCCTGGGTGAGTGGAAAGGTGGCAGAAGCACAGGCATGTGCTTTGCTCAAAAGTGTGCTTGGTGTCCTCCTGGCTGGGAGCACATAGTGTCCCAGGGGCAGCTGTGGAGCACATGTCCTGCTGTTTGTTTGGAAAGTCAGGACTCTGTCCCACGGAGGCCAGAAAGGTTGCTGCGCCATTTCTGTCCCATCCCCAGGCCAGTGGCCAAATCTTTGCCATGGCAGAGATGCTGAGAACCTCTCCTCATCTTGTTCTTTGTGAGCAGTGTTGCGGATCTCCACTTCCTGGTGCCTTCAAGTTGAAAGCAGGTCATTTCACCAGAGCCACTGAAAGCCAGAGTGATAATGCAGGTCCATGAGCACAGGTCCTGGGAAAGCAGCCTTTGGAATCAACTGCTGGCTGTAGGAGTTTCATCCTTGGAGTCAGGTAAAACTACAAGTGTAGAGTCAAAATCAGCAGAGGGGTACGCAGAGGCTAGTACCACTGTGCTAAAGCATTAAGGTGTTCTGAGATGAATCATTGTTTTTAGGGAATCTTTGGCAGGGTGAGTGTCCTGCAAGGAGTTTCACGTTAAAGGTCACGAAGTGGGAAAGCGCAGTCCTGAGGAACGTTGAGTGCAGGGCCCCATACTAGGTACAGTGGTGACTGCAGGTGCCTTCTGCGAGTGGCTGTGTGTTCTGTGGGGCCTTTCCTTTGTGTTCTCAAAGGCCTGTTGGTCCTAAGTCAATCAACAGTCTCTGAATGATTCTCTGGCTTTCAGTTTCTCAGGTACCCCTGTGGGTGACTAACTTGATCCGTGATCCAGTCTCCCAGTGAGCTAAGGGTTAGGACAGGTGGGCACTGGATTATTTGTTCTGGGCTCGATGCATTCCCCCATGGGGTTTGATCTTCTCCCAGGATGGCTCCTTCACTGGCCCTGTGGTGGGAGCAGTGCAGAGTACAAGGGAAGATGCAGTTTGCTTTCTCAAAGCCTCTGACTGGGGAATTCTGGTGGTTTGCCCTTCACTTTGCCTTGTTCTGTGGCTCTTCCCCGTTTAATGACCTCTCTGAAATGGCTGCTCTGACTTCCGGGTGCCTTTTGTCCACGTTTGTACATCTTCTGCATAGAGCCTCAATGTTTCTTCTGTGCAGCACACCTTGTTCATACGGTGGTGTAGTTTTTGCTGAGTGTACCGTACAGTGTGGTACCGTAGTTTTATGTTCTATTATATGCTGCAGTACCGAATTTAGGATTCATAGTTCAAAGCAAAACCATCGAGTTGGAGTTTCCTTTGAGCATTTCCTTGTCTGAATATTGGAACACACATCGTGTACCCACCTCCTCATTTGGAAACCAATTCCATGAACATCCTTGTCACGGAAAAAGAATGTTGTCCTTAAATCAGGAGTGTCTGTGTGTGGATCTTGGTTCCCGTGACTGCACCCCTCAGCTTTGGAGCCCAGGAGCTTTCTGGTGCCCATCTTCTGAAGGTCCCATGAGAACCAGGCAGCCAGGATGGAATCATCCCTCCAGTGACCTTGATGAGTTTTGCAAGGATGTTGCTGGAGATCAAACCCAGGACATCATGCATTCTGGGCAAGTCCTCTATCATTGAAGTACACCCTATTCCTAGTGTTCTCCATTGTGAATATCAATGTTTAAAATTTCTTTTTTGCCTTATAATCCCATACTTGATATAGTATTACATAATTTGAGGGAACACCACCCAGAGTTTGATGCCACTGACTCCTCCTTACTCCTCATTTTACGCATAGTAGTTCCTTCAGGGAAGAATTACCTTTATTTAAGAGTTCACTGAAAGTCTTCCAATGTTCCCTTCCATGTAGCCAGAGCAGTAGAGTTCTCCCCAGATAAGAGAATCCTTCCCTCATCAGCAACTTTTTCTTAGCAAACTCACCCTGATTTTCCTTTGTGTAATGCACACAAGATCATTATTATTTGGCCAGTGAGATAAATGTACATGGATCTTGCAGCGATTCCTAGGAAGGAGGTTCATCATTTCATCCTGCTTTTGCAAGCAGAAACCTTTTTCTTTTGGGAGACTTCTGTGTTACATGAATATGATACTATCCTCTTTCTGTACTCTAGGGCGTTTTGAATAACAGCCAGCATACTGTCATTTTTTTTTTGTTTTTGGAGGACTGGCTTTTGCTATGTAGTATATGTGGGCCTTGAATTTAGTAAGTGGATTTGGCTGGCCTGTGACTCACAGAGATCCTCCTGCCTCAGCCTCCAGAGTGCTGGATTGACATCTTATGTTATTGCGCCAGGCCTCTGTTCTTTTGATCGACAAGGGTGTATAAGTCTATAGCAGTGTGGTGGCTTGGGAGGGAAAACAGAGAATTCACTCAGAATAATGTAATCTCTTAGTGACTGAACCCTCCCCTAGGCCTTGGATCACTTGCACTGGGCTGTGTGCAGCAGCCATGTTAAACTCCTCTGGCCTTTCTCAGCACTTCCTGCGGATCCCACACAGGGCTCAGCTGGAAGGGGCTGCAGTCTCTGACCTCGCACTCAAGCCCCACAGTTGGGTCACATCATCTGTAGGAAAACAACCAGCCTCCCTGGAAAATCACTCAGTATTCCCATGTCTGTGCTTCCAGGTCTAGAGGGGTTCAGCCATTTTCACCCTGTTTTAAAGCCCAGGTGTGTTTTCTCTACCAGGTCTCATGTCCCCCAACATCCTTGCAAACCCAGTCTTCTGGCCATACATAAACCAGGAGCAAAAGTCATCGGTGTCTTTGTTGTGCATTAAGCCTTTAGGAAGCAGGCTCGTTGTCCCATCGATCGTCACTTACAATTTGGAATCTTATGTTTTACTTAATCAGTGTCACACTCCTTTGTGTGTTTGTTTGTGTTTTTATGACAGGGTCTTGCTATGCACTTGAGGGTAGACTCAAGGTTACTTTTTAGCCTTGACTGCTCTCAAACTTGCAGAGATCCACCTGTCTCAGCCTCTTCAGTGTTCCATACTCAGTCATGTTAGAGTGTGTGTGTGTGTGTGTGTGTGTGTGTGTGTGTGTGTGTGTGTGTGTTTGCCTTTTTGAGACAGGGTCTTGCTATGCAGTTAAGGCTGGTCTCAGTCTTACTTTGTAACCCAGGCTGGTCCCAAACTTGCACTGATCCTCCTGACTCAGCCTCCCTGGTGTGCCACAGACATTCTTGCCCATCATTCCAGAACTATGGGCAAGGTTAGAGCTCCGGAGTAGAGCTGTGAGGCCAATGGTCTATATATTATTTTCAGTAGTACCTCAATGACTTCTGTTTACTGAAATACAAATCTTAAAGAGGTTTTCAAGGGTGACATAGAAGGGCTTTTGCAGTGAGCCAAGTTCAGACCTGGGACTGTCCAGCATGTGTTCCTTGTGGCTTGAGGTGCTGCACCTTTGTGCCGAAGACCTCCTGAAGGAGTACACACGATGTAACCACTTGGACCTGCTAAAGCCTGTGTTCAGAGCAAAGGACACAATTCAAGGCCATGGAATCAAGTATAAAATGTACTTTAGTTACACTGTAGGAAACAGTGGGATTATTGAACCTGTGAGCTTTGAAATAGCAAATCTCAGAGGCAATCATTAAGGTACAAGCAGAGGAATAATGGTCATTGTTTAGATGATTTTGTCCAGCGCACTGAACTCAGGACCTTGTTCCTGCTAAGTAGGTGCTTCTGTTGAGGAGCGATATCCATGGCATTAGTCGTTGCTTTTCTTCTGTCACTGCTGTTTTGTGTTGAGACACGGTCTCTCTACATAGTTCAGAGTGAACCTGAACTCATTAGAAGCCCAAGCTCTTCTTGGACTCATGGTGATCCTGCTACCTGAGCATCTCTAGTTGGGATTAGAGCCATAGGCTTCCAGGCCTGGCTGGATAACTTTAAATGGTTTCTGGACTATATGTTTGATAAGTCTGGATGCAAACAAATGGTTCCTACTTTGGTTTGTATCATCAGACAGACTAATGAAGCCTAATTCTACTGTAAACTCGTTAAAATTTGGGTAATGAAGGAAAAAAACCGAGAAAAATCAAGCTGCTTCTATTCTAGGTGCACAATGAAACTGATGTATGTGGGTGTAATGTGGAGAGCCGTAATTCTAGAAATCCATAATACATGGGCCAGCACTTTTGATATATATCCACTAAGTTAACGTCACCAGTTTGTAGATCTGGGTCCTGCAGGTTGACCTTTTTATTCACTCATTCTGGGGCTTACTGTGTTCTTTACAATATTCAAAAGGGGGCAGGAAGTTGCAAGATTGAAAAGGGTTTGTTGGTAGGACATTATTGGAAGTCAAGCCTAAGAAGTTTGGTAAACATGCATGAGAGATATTTCATTCCTCACTTTTTTCTTCAGGTGTTTTTCTATTCTTTGTGGCACTGGGCATAGAATCCTGTGCCTCACACGCAAAAGTCTCAGGCGCTACCACTGAGCTGCACGGCCATCCCCAAATGCACACATAGTGAGAGGCGAGAGTAGGTTTTCAAACAAAGTACTGTTCAAATGTCTGACAGTGTTTAAGGAAGTTAGCTGAAATGGTTAGTGTCCTTGTCTTGTGTTCTTTACAAGTTTTGGTAAGGAGAGGGAGAGCGGGGAAGCTCACAATTTACATTTCACTACACGCAGCACAAAATCCATGTCAATCAATTGCCCCAAATACTCACAATCTTGTTGCAATAGGGAGTATGACTGCAGGGTTTGGAGATGGATTCAAGGAATTAAACAGGCAAAAAGGGTAGTATAGAATTGCTATTGGTTAACCTCAGAAAGATGAAAAGTGTAGAGAAAAATGATAAATAGCCAAAGATGCTCATAATTAAATTCATAAGGGAGTCTCCTGTGAGTATAGTATTCTTTTTGGCTTGGAAAAGTATTCTTTTCTTTCTCTGTGGTACTATTTTGTGAGGGTGGTTTTTGTTGAACAATCAGTGGAGTGGCCCTCATTTGAAAGTAGATGTGAACCAGCCTTAATTTCAAGGACCTCATACTCTTTTTGGCAGTGCTGAGCAACTTAAGAGTAGGTTGTGGGGTCAGAGGAAACTTATGTGAGACGGAAAACCCAGGAGATACAGCATAAACAGCAGGGCATGGGTGAGAAAATCAGGATGAGCTCATGGACAGCGCTGTTGCAGAGTGCATGATGGAGAGCAGTGGGGAAATGGGATGAGAATGTGTGAGGGGACTCCAGGAAAGCAGCCCAGCACAGCAGGCCACTGGGAACTGGCATCCTAAAGCTCAGGTTATGTCCATGCAAGCTGTCTCAGCTGGGAGCAGTGGGCTGGTGGGGGAGAGCGTTTTCTCAAGGTGCCTGAGAAATCAAAAGCCCTGAGGACTCAGGTGGGGCGGGGCTGTCTCCCCACCCTGGCTGTGGGCTTCTCCCACTGAAGTCCTGAGGGAACAGGAGCCACAGCAAACAAGTGATGGAGAGGAAAGTTCTCATGTGCCCAATCTCTGCAGCATGAAGTTCAAGAACCTCATGCATGGTCTCCCCTCTTGTGCAGGGTGATAGGACAGGTAGGAATCTATGCTGTAGAAACAGACCTGATGTGAGCTCCCATGTGACAGTGAGCTGTGCATGCTGCTGTGTAGATGCAGATGCCAGCAGTGGACAATTTGCACCCTGTGTAAGCAGCTCTGCTGCTATGGGCTGCTTGAGAGCTGTATTCATATCACAAAGCAGGCGAGAGCCTGGGAGAGAGAAAGCCTCTTGTGTCATCACAAGTTTGCATTGTGTGAGCTTCACAAATAGTTATGCCCTTGTGAATCGACCGTGCAGAACTGGGAGTCTGAGAAGGTATTCAGAGCAAAGAGATATGTGACACAGTTCTTGGTCAGCTTGCAAAGGAATCGGTGGCAGAGCTTTGCACAGGAGCACTTCTATGACTCTGTCACTGCATGGAGGGGTCTGTCTTCCTGGAAAGCCCTTCCACCTTTGTTCCTTGGGAACCAGGGCTGGGCTGTGCATGTCTGGGTGATGCAACAAGAGCAGAGCTGCTGCTGAGCAGATACCATGTCAGTGGCCTGGGAGAAGCTGAGTCTCTGTCCTTCCCTTGCCCTGGCTCAGCTGTAACACTCCTGTGAGGTCAGCAGGGGGCGCTAAAGCATACGTGAGTAGAGAGGGACTTCCCCCTCATCTCTGTGTTCACTCTCCTTTCCATTCTTCCTTCTCTCAGAGCTCAGGAGTGGCAGCTGTTCTAGTCCCGTAATCTTGGAAAGCATTTATATTCCTCATTGCAGTCTTTGACCTTTAGGGATTATGCAGGTTGAGAGCTGATCATTTATGTCAAAGCAGGGTGAAAGGAATTTCCTTAAGTGACTTCATGAATGTATTAGTGAATATCATCCACACTATTGCAGGTGATAGCTATTTTGTTGAGCTATGGGAAAGCAACTCAGGGTATTTTTCTAAAATAGAATCCTTGCTCTGGAAATCCTCGAGCAAGTCATGAACTTCTAGAGCTGAAAAAAGCTCACTGCTGACATTCATGAGGGGGAAAATTGTGGGTGATAAGGGAACCATCCCGTGGACATCTCTGTCCACTGGGCCCTGAAGCAGAAAGGGGCAACGGACGCAGGAAGCAGTGTAATAAGACTTGGATACAGTGCACACTCTTAACAGCTGGACCTGAGGAACGCAGCAGAGGTGGCGCACTCCTGCCATCCTGGCTACATGGGAGGCTGAGGCAGGGGGATTGCAGGCTCAGGGCCAGCCTGGGGAACCTAGTGCCACTGCACCACGATAAAAACAATGGAAGAAGCTGCTGGAACACAGCTGAACAGTAGAGCACTGGTGAGCAGGATGAGGCCCTGAGCTGGGTAAACAGTACCACAAGGAAAGGGCTACATGTCAGTTACATTTGCTCTTAGGAGAAGGAGAAGATTGGAGATGCAAAGAACTACCAAAAATAAGGAATTGAGGATATCTTTTGTTGGTCTAACAGGATGTTAGCTCCTTATAGAGAAGAGAAATTTGAGAGATGGTAGCGGGAAAGGAAGGAAGTGAAAGAAAAAAATGATAAAAAAGGATAAAATGGCAACAAAGCTTTACCAATGGTGGAGGGGAAGGGGTTGAAGGCAGGGCAGGGGATTGGGGAAAAAGGAATCAAAATATATAGAGGAGCAAATTCCCTGTGATGAATAAGATCACTGTGTATATCTAAATGGTACCAGGAAAAATATATCCCTGTTCCGCTTCTCTAAGGTACTTGACCTCCCCCTGTCCCCTTCCTCCTTGAGTAACGCACAGGCTTCTACTTATCCTTGAGGAGAGCTGCCAAATGTCCCATGGACAAAGATCAATAGGGGGCCCCGCTGAACCTCTCGGCATCCTGGACACTTGTGATGCCTTGGTGCTCCCTGCCGGGAAGTCAGAGACCAGAAGGCAGACAGGGAGAAGGAAGAGCCAGGTGGAAAAGGGAGGAGGAGGGAGGCCGGGCAGAGGGAAGCCCAGAGGGTGAGCAGGACGAATGGAGGGACTGGGGGCAAAGCCCTGGCACTTTAGCAGTGCTGCTGAGTGTGCTCGTCCTGTGCACGGCCAGGTAATGCCTCCATTCCCGCCTTTCAGACTGATTCCCTGCAAGTGTCCCTCACGTGGGTGTGCAGGAATGTGTATGTGCCGCTGCTCACGCACACAGATATGTAGACAGTGCCTTAATTATTCCTGTGATGTGGCCTGGGCCATTTGTGGATACATTATATACTGCACATTTATGTGTGTGCTGTGTGCAGGGAGAAGTGAAAGTATTTTCTCAGCTTTTGCTCTTTGCTGTCAGGAACACTCTGTTTATGAGGAGTTTCCAAAGCTGTTCCCTCATCCCGTTTTTCATTTATAAAGGTTGTGAAATCCAAACTCCTTTGTTAGACAGAGAAACGGGAAGACAAGCAGCTCAACTTCAGAACACTTAGGATAAATGTGTCTGATTTGTACGGCAGGTTTAGCAGGGCAGCGCTGCCAATGACCTTCACAGACACAGTGATCTTCATGTTACTGTCAGTCCCAGTCAGTCATGCCATGTGCAAGCCTCCCATTTTATTATTATTATTATTATTATTACTGTTATTGTCTCCTTTTTGGTTTTGGTCCTACTATATAGTTGTGGATGGCTTTGAACTCATGATGTAGCCCAGGCTCGCCTGAATGTGGCAGGAATCCTCCTGCCTCAGCCTCCTGAATGCTAAGTTTACAGGTGTATGTCATAGCGTCCAGTTCCATTCTTGATTTTCAAATGCCTGTCCAATATTAACTGGTTTTCCTGAATATTTTTCTACAATAGCTAGATTCTGTCTTCCTTTTTCAAAGGTTTTCGTTCCACACTTCATTCACAGCGGCATTTATAACCAAGTACATCTCAGGAGCACAATTGTTAGCACTATTATTTTTATTATTGCCTCCTTTTAGGTTTTTTGAGACAAGGTCTTACGATGTAGTTCAGGCTGGCTTTGAACTCACTATGTAGCCCAGGCTGGCACGGATGTGGCAATGATTTTCCTGCCTCAGCCTCCTAAGTGCTGGGGTTTCAGGCATACATCTCAGCGAACAGCTCCATTCTTGCTTTTCAAATGCATTTCCAATGTCATTTGATTTCTCTGAATATTACTCTGCAATAGCCAGATTCTGGCTCCCATTTTTGAAGATTTTCCTTCCACACTTCACTAACTGGAGGACTTATAACCAAGCATACCACAGGAAAAATATCCTTGGCACTATTTTGAAAGTCACATTGCTCCGTGTGAATCATCAAAAGTGTATATAGAAAGCCACGACCTGACACTGCACTTGCAGCCCCATCTGTGCTCCTGCATCTGCTCAGCACCTGCTTCCAACCTCTTTCTCTTGTCACAAACCCCATCTGAGAGCAAGGATTCCCTACTGTGTTCATTGAAATCCTGGGAGCACATCTTCCTGGGTGTCCTGTGGGCCCTGTCTCCACCCTGATGCCCAAGGGCTCCAGACCCAACAGCCTGGCTTCCCCTAGGTGGCCTTTGGGTCAGGGCGGGCGGGCAGAGGCC
Source organism: Cavia porcellus (assembly GCF_034190915.1). NCBI lineage: Eukaryota > Metazoa > Chordata > Mammalia > Rodentia > Caviidae > Cavia > Cavia porcellus. Next base: position 81,259,975 of record NW_026947486.1, read on the forward strand.
CTAGGAGAGAGAATGAGGCCTGGGCAGCCCCTGCCCCCTGAGATCCGTGCTGCCTTGGAGGTGGAGGCGGCACTCAGCCTGTAGCCGGGCTCCGGTGTGGAAGCCTTGCAGGAAGCTCTGTCCAGGCTGCAGGAGCGGGGAGATGAAGGCAGTGAGGTGGGGGTGCTGCCTGGGCCATCTGAGTGCATGGCACAGCCTGGGCTCCACAATCTGGTTCCCCTGTGCCAGGACCACTGGGTCAGCATGGGCTGCTGCTTTTTCCTGACCTTTGGATGGTTTGTTTCCTTCTCTTAATAGGATCACCAAATTTAGGGGGTCGGGCTCCCAGACTTTAAGGAAGAAATGCAAGTGGACCAGAGCTCTAGAGACCTGGGTGTGCTAGGCAGCAGAGGAATCCAGGGGTCACAGACTGTGAGTAGCAGAAGTAGGAAGACAGAGCTGTCCCACGTGCAAGGAGTTCGGGAGCCCACGGGGCACCACGGCTGTCCTGGCACTGATGGTGGAGTTCTTCATGGCCTCCTCCCTCCCAGGCTGTGCAGCACAGAGTTGAACAGGTCGTTTCTGCTTAAGCTCAATTCCCTGGGTGCAGTCCCAGTTTGTGTGTCTTTGCAAATTCTGGTCTGTGATCTGCAGGGATGTGGAGCTGGCTCTGATTCTCTCTGGGGCCTGGTCTGGGTGACAGCGTGTCTGTCTCTCCCTAGTGCATCGGTAAGGAATCTAGGACTTCAGGATTCGTTTTCTCCAGGATCCAGGTGCTTGGTACAGGACATGCAGGGATGTACTTGCCCAAGTTCACGGCCTCTCACATTACGGATCGGGCTGAGCATAAGGTGACCTGGGTGCAGACCTGCAGGAGAGGAACTCTTTGGCAGCACAGCTGGCCACACTGCATGGGGTAGGGCACCTGTCCAGAGCCAAGGGCTTTGCCGAACTTTGTAGGAAAATGTAGGCTGATTTGATTTAAACCCGGAACCTCAGGTCCCCTTACCAGTAATGCAGCCCTGGTGAGAAAGCAGAAAGGAAAGCACTTGTGAAGAGGCACTTGGCTGGATGCTTGCAGGGATTCCACCCTTACAGCTCTGTACACTGCCAGGAACTGAGGGAGGGAATCATTGGCTGAGTGTGCCCAGCCAGCACTAAGAGTACCTAGATGCCTGTGCCAGAAATTCAGGGCTTCCTGAGAAAGTACAGACACTTGAGAGTGTCATCAAGGAACATCCCAGATTGCAAGCCTAGACCTCTGCTCAGAACACCCAGAAATCCTCCCAATGCACAGGCTTTGGAGGCCCCAGTGGCTCCCACAGGCTGTGCTGGGCCCCACCTGTGCACTTCTGGATGCAGGGCCTCCACACAGGCTCAGGGCTTGTGTGTGCTGGGTGCTTGCTGTGCACCTGGATGAGTGCCCACCATCCCCTACCTCCTGCTCCATCCTTGTCCTTGTCCATGCTGTATCTCTAGAAATATCCATTGGATCTTCCGTGGCAAAATAAAAACATTTTACAGCAAACAGTAGGGTTTCAGGACAGCTTAAGGCAGCTGTAGTTCTCCCCGCAACAAGACTTTTGTACATGCTATGAGAGGTGTTAATATGCTGAATGTTCAAAACAAATTTTAACAGATGGATGCATTTATTTCATCAGGTGAAAAAGGACCTTGGAGTCTTGAACTAAGCTATTTCCCCACAGTTTCTTTTTCCCTGTGTGACAGTCCTGCACTGCATTGCTGAGCCTCGCCCTCCACTTGCAATCTTCCCTCATCAGGAACCCATAGAGCTAGGAGTACAGGAATAGGCCACTGTCAGGCTACGGACCCAGGGGACCCTCATCCTTATACACAAGAATGAGACTGGAAAACACCAATAGTTAGTGTCAAAAGTGCACATAGAAAGCTTTAGCAAGAGTAAAATTCCCCTTTTGCTAAAGGGAAGTGTGAGTTGTTCACCCTGAGAGGAGTCTGCACACTCTCCCTCCTGACAGACTCCCTGGGCTTCCCTCAGTGAGTGAAGCTATTACGGTGCAGGGAGCCTGTGTATTTGGGAGGCACTGTCAGCTCCACCTCCATAGACATTCCCAGGGCAGGTGGAGAGGTTGCCTGCTGTTCCCTTGCTGGGCCACTGAAGCTCCCTCCCTGTCATTTTTTGTTTTGCTTTTTCTCTTCTTTTTCTTCTTTTCTCTCCTCACTTCTCCCTTCACTTTTTTATCTCTTTTCCTTTTTCATTTTTTTCCTTTGAGGATCCTGTGCTCTTATTTTTCAGTCACCTGGGTGGGTGCAGTGTGCAATTTGAAGTGCTGTCTGTCTGTCTTTCTACCACTCCATTTTGGATGAGTACTGTCTCTCTTCTGTAGTCAAGTAGATCTCTGACCAAGACATTCAGACTGGTGTTGTTTCACCCAAACTTCTTCTCAATTAATCAGGGGCCTCCTTCATGGCCCTTAATCAAAGATAAGCTCTCTGGACATCACCAGGCCAGAGCTAAAGGGCACCTGGGAGTGAATGTGGTTCAAGGGTGTCACTACTGTGAATATTGACGACTGTATCTGAGTTACACAGAGACATTCGCAGGACACACGGCAGGACTCTAGAATCCAATCCCCCGAACACCATTTATGTGCTTAGAAGCCTTTCCTGCCAAAAGGAGAAAAAATCTTGGTGGCCTGTGATATTCTGTTTCCACTGCCCATCCCCAACCCCACTGCAAAGCCTTCTATCCATGATGCCAGTGGTTTCCTCCACTGGGCACAGAATTCTGCTTCTTTGTTCATTCCTTCCTCCCTGTACACTGTTAGAGGGTCCAGCTATAGCCCTAAGTACTTGCTGAGAATGAACTCCTATATCCTCACTACAACAGGAAGAAGGGAGACTGCAGCGCAGTGAGGACTCCTGTGTGGGATGAGCAAGGACAGGGTTCACATTTCACCAGTGGAATCTTTGGCTCCAATGTGCAGCAGGTAGACTTGCTCAAGGGATCAGGTTTGAAATGGAGGGCACTTCTGGTACACGCCGCAGCAGGGAAGCACCGTGAGGATTCGTGAAGTGAAATCTCCTGGCACAAAAACACTGGCAGGCTCCAATTGCACTTAGATCCCATTCATAGACAACTCACTCTCACAGAGTACAATTACATAACGATGCTGACAGTAAGGAGCAGGGAATGGGGCAAATAGAGGTGTTTCAAGCGGATAGTTAGACTTTGCCAGATGCAGAGATTTCTGGAGATGTGTTGCAGAGCAACGTGGTGAAAAATGTTAGCACTGCTGAACTCCTCTCAGCAGGCACAGAGCCACAAATCCCCAGGGATACCATGTGCCTCTGGAGGAGCTTAGCAGGCTCTGCTTTCAGGCATACTGGGAACCAGAAGCCAGCAGAACTTGGGGTGAGAGCAGCGGAATCCAAAGCTCTAGCTCTGTGCAGACAGCGCAGCATGCAGGAAAGGGCAAGCAAACGTCTCCCAGCCTTCCCACCAGAGATCCTGTGCACAGTGTGAGTTCTCACCTCCTCCCCTCCATTTCCCTTATTAGTTTGCGGACCAGCCACTCTCTTCCTTAGTTATCTCCAAGGTTTCAGGGAACAGTAAGCTGACAGCAGTGCTGACTGCCTTCAGCGCATGCCCAGTATCAATAACTTTGCTCTTGGTGGCGGGCTTCATTGCTCGCCACGCCCCCTCTTTCCTGTCTCAGTTTTGCCATTCTGTAATCACCTTGTACAGCAACTGGTTTAAAGCAGACAGCCAATAGCAGCCTTCAGGGAGGGTCTAGGAGATCTGAGCTTGCCCAATCAGGTACAGGAACTATTGTAACCAATTGCAAGACCAGGCGCCATCTTTCGCTACCACGCTGTTTCCAAGAGACGTTGCGTTTGTGCTCGCTTTTGTGAAGAAGCAGTCCTTGTGGCTGTTGGTGCCTTGCAGCCATGGAGGAGGAGCGCAACTATGAACCCAGCTACCTCCCCCTGCAGTACTGGATGCAGGAAACCAGTACCTGGCTTATAGTAAGTGACCCCACAGAAGGCGAGAGTGCCCAGCGCAGTACAGAAGCTCTGAGCCTGGTGGTGGCCTACAACAGCCACAGCGTCCTCCTGGACCACGGGCAACAAGTCCACGTGAGCCTGGGAGCTGACAATGGCAGCCGCGTACCTCAGGACCAGCAGCCTGAGCAACTGCCGCTGGCCGAGCAGGGTCCTTCGGATGCCAGCGGTCGCCAGCAGACGCAGCCCAGGCGGTCCCGAACCTCCTTCAGAAAGCGTGAGGTGAAACAACTGGAAAGCGTTTTTGAATTCACTCAGTACCCGGATGTGTTCGCAAGGTGAGGTGCTGCCTCGGGGAGTCGCCGGGCTTTAGGGGGGATGGGCTCTTTTCCTGCTGCCTTTTTCTGTCTCTTGCTGCCCTCTTTCCCCTCTTGACCTGAGAGCACTTGGGCTCTTTACCTGCTTGTCTTTGGGCAGGGGTTGGATGGCACCTCAAGGGGACCACGGTCGAGATTTTACTATGATACAGGGAATCCAGTCTGCAAACTGCTTGGTGGCTACTACTTTGTTTTGTTTGTATTTTGTGGTATGAGATGCACACACTGGGACTTTGCTAAAAGAACCACTTTTAGGTACAGAGATCAGCAGTGGTAACATTTTTCATCACGTTGCTCTGCAACACATCTCCGGAAACCTCTGCATCTGGCAAAGTCTAACTATCCACTTGAAATACCTCTGTTTGCCCCATTCCCTGCTCCTTACTGTCAGCATCGTTATGTAATTGCACTCTGTGAGAGTGAGTTGTCTATGAACGGGATCTAAGTGCAATTGCAGCCTGCCAGTGTTTTTGTGCCAGGAGATTTCACTTCACGAATCCTCACGGTGCTTCCCTGCTGCGGCGTGTACCAGAAGTGCCCTCCTTTTCAAAGCCTAGTAATATTCCCTTCAGTGGACACACTTTTGTTTCTCATTCATCTGTGGAAAGGTTGCCTTTGTGAATAGTGCTTTTGTGAACTTCCTTTTCTAATAGCTGAGAAAGCCAGAGTTCAGTGTTTTGGGGGTATCCTCAGAAATGGATTCTCTGCGTCATAGGATTATGTGTTTCTGCTTCTCACAGTGTCCGAGGCTCCAGGTTTTCCCTGAGCTCAGCATGTTTGTCATTTCCCAGGTTTGCTAGTGGTCCAGATGATGGGGTGATGGGCTTCCCCGTGGTTAGGATGTACGTTAGAGGCTAGTCATTTGGAGCCTGTTTCTTCCTGCTTCCTCCTCATCTCTCTAGCTTCATGGAGAAATGCCTCACTCAGTCCTTCCTGATGCCCAAACCTGGAGGGTGTGATTTGCTTTTTGACTTGAGATTAGTGTTTCTGTGTCTGTATTAGTCCTCTTTTAGCAATGCAGATTTTTCCGATAGGATCTTTTTTTTCAGCGTCTTGTTTTGTCTGTTGACTCAGAAATATTTCTCTTTGACCAGATCCACTTTATTTGTGCTGTATTCTCTTAATCAGTGGCTGTGTCTATAAATAAATTTTCTTTGGACTCTGGATCAATAGCATGAGAGTCTCATGCTATAGATGTCGTATATTTAAAATTTCTACTATTTTTTCATTTTCAATGATTGCATTGTTTTTTATTATTCAAAATGTTGTACTAAATTAGCTCTGAATTGTTAGTGCCACCTTATAGTTGGTGAGGAGGTGAACACATTTGTAAAGAGTAATCTTTGATTTTGAGATGGAGAAAAGTATGCATGGGTCACCGTGAGGTCTGTTTCTAAACTTGAAAAGCAGTGCAGAGTATATATATGATGTTTCATTCACGCAGAATACTGAATCTTTAATCTGCAACATGGAATGCAGTACATTTGTGATTTTCTCTCCACAGACGAGAGCTTGCAAGAGAGCTGAGCCTGCCTGAATCCAGAGTGAAGGTCAGTAAATCCCAGAAAAGCCATTTGGCATGGCAGGCAGTCTCCATCCTGCTTCAGGACATGGCTTTTCCTGGGTGTCGTGAATTTGGTGTGTTTTTTGTCATTTCTTACTGTGATGAGCAAGATTTGTTCTTAGGAACATTCACAGGTACAAAAGTGAACAGTAAACCTAGGCATATAGTTCTTTGCCATTACCAGAGAGGATAAGATTTAATAAAGGAAGACAAAAGAAAAAAAGAACAACCTTCTTCCCCTTTTCTAGGTGCAAAATTAATTTTATATGTGTGTATATAATACGGAGAGCTACAATTATATAAATGCATAATTCTGGGACTAGCACACATTATGTATATGTACTATGTTCATCGCTTTGTAAAGCTGTACCCACCTAAGTTGCACTTCTGTGCACACTCGTCTTTGAACTTAGTGTGAGTCTGAAAGTATTCAAAACTGTGCATGAAGATGCAAGGTTAAAAAGGGGTTACTTGTTAGTGTGTCCAATGTCTGCAGCACGAAGTTCCCAAGACCTGGCACATGGTCTCCAGTCTCCTGTGCCAGGTGCTAGGACTGGTAGGTAGTGAGGCTTCAGAAACAGACCTGATGTCAGCCTCACTCGTGACAGTGCACTGTGTACCATGCTGTTTAGATGCAGATGTGACCATTGACCACCATTAGTCCTCTCCACATTAGCCCTCTTGCTGTGGGCTTTTGGATAAAGTGTGTTGATGTCATTAAGCCCATGTGAGGCTGGGAGAGAAGCACCTTTGTGTCATTACAGTTTTCATTGTGCAAGCTTCACAAATGGTTAAGTCCTTGGGCATCCTCCAGAACTGGGCCTCTGGGAGGGAGTACAGAGCCCAGAGATATGTGATACAGATCTTGTTCTGGCTGTAGAGGAATGGGTAGCAGAGGTGTAGAAGTGAGCAGTTGTGTGATTCCTTCCACTAGTCACTGCATGGTGGGGGCCCTCTTCCTGGAGAGCACTTCCCCTTTTGTTTCTTGGGAAGGAGGCCGGGCTGTGGGTACCCGGGTGGATCAACAAGAGCAGAGCTGCTGCTGTGCAAATAAAATGGCGGAGGCATGTGAGGTTCCATGAGGGGCCTTCATTGTGATAGCAACTCTTCTGTGCACTAACCCAGTCCCTCTTGTCCCCTGAGTGCAGAGTTGGTTCTAGAATCGGAGGGCCAAGCACAGGAAACTTCAGCGGGAAGCCATGCTCAGCGGTGCCCCACCTGCTGTCCAGCACCAGGGGGACGTCCAGGACCAGCAGCAGCGCTCCCGTGTTTCCCTTCTGTGAGGCCACAGTGCACATGGGTTTTGTTCTTGGCACTAAGTCTGGGCCATATGTTGGTGCCCGTGCCAATATGAGGTTTTGTTCTGAGCACTTATCTTACTAATAAAGTAATGAATGTGCAGTACGTTTCTTTTTCTGGCAACTCTGGGGATAGTGGAATGTAAATGTCACATGACCTGAGAATGTCATTTCAACAAGTGATGATGAGGTGTCTTGTCTTGAAACCACTCCCCTGAGTTTCCATCAAGAGGCCTAGAAAAGCAGTATTCCAAGTGCCATGGTAAGTTTTTAATAATCCATATTTTATACATAATTTTCTGTCCCCTGAAAACTGTCCATGTTTTCCTCAGCAGTGTGCTGTTATTTGGGCACCTCCACTGTGTGCAGTATAGGCCGGGGCAGGTGCCTGGTGAGGAGACAGGTGTACAGGGAGGGCTGGGTCTCAACCAGGCTGATGAGTCAAGTGGCAACCCCAGACTCAGAGCAGCTCCCCAAGGACGTCTCCCATGTCAGTGGGAAGGAGGCAGATGCATGGCCATTTCCTGTTCTCCAGTCCTGCTTGGTGTCCTCCATGTTGGGGAGCGTATGGGGTGCCAGGGAAGACTGTGGAGCAGAGGTCCTGCTGCTTCTAGAGAACCACAGGACTGAATCTCTTAGAGGTCAGAGAGGCCACTGCACCTTTGTTTCCCATCCCCAGGTCAATGACCCAATCCTCACAGCTTTCCTAGTTGAGAAGCTGAGTCAGAGGAAACGTATATGAGATGGAAGAGGCCAGGAGATACAACATAAATAGGAGGGCGTCGGTTTGAAATCAAAATGAGCTCATCAGCAGTGGTGTTGCATGGGTACATGACAGAGAGCAGTGGGAAAATGTTCTGAGGATGAGGCCTCCTGTGATGAAATGTCATTTTGAGTCACCATCAAGTGTCCTTGGACATCAGTTCTAAATGCTGTGGCGAGTCATTCACCGCCATCGCTTGCCCCAGAAGTGTGCTTTCATTTCCCACTCTGCCCTGTGTGTAAGAGGCTGGAAAGGGCCCTTGTGAGAGAACTCCGGATGCACAGAATCCTGGGCCTCAGCTACCCTAAGGTGTTCATTGTCAACCCTGGAGTCTGAGATGAGATCCCCAAGCGGTGACTCCTGGGTCAGTGGAAAGATGACGCACAGTTAGCCATGTCCTGTGCTCCCTATTTTGCTCCATGTCCTCCTGGCTGGGGAACACGTAGGGTGCCAGGGGCAGCTGTGGAGCAGAGGTCCTGCTGCTTCTAGAGAATCACAGGACTCAACTCCACGGAGGCCGGAGAGGACTCTGTAGCTTCCTGACATATCCTTAGTGCAAGGGCCCAATGCTCACAGCTTCCCCAACTGAAAAACTGAGTCCCTGTACTTAGTTCCTCTGCCCCAGCTCCCTGGAGCGCTTAGGTGAGGTCAGCAGGGGGCGCTAAAGCATATCTGAGCAGAGAGGGACTCTCCACTCATGTCTGTGTTCACTCTCCTTTTCATTCTTCCTTCTCTCAGAGCACAAGAAGTGGAGCTGTTGAAGTCTCACGGTATTAATGAATGTTTGGGGACTTCTCTACTGTTCTTTTCCTTTTTAAATTATTTAATTTCAGAACAGCTCATTTATTTCTAAATCAAAGTGGAGAGAATTTTTTTAAGGGATTTCACAAATTCGTTAGGTGAATGGATGGGAGAGAGATGCAGGAAAGCAATGTAATAAGATTGTGGAGAATGCATACTTTTAACAGCTAGAAAAGAGGACTGCAGCAGAGGTGACGCACACACGCACGCCTGGCTACATGGAAGATTCAGGCAACGGGACTGCATGATCAAGGCCAGCCTGGGGATCTAAGTGACACACCCCCACAATAAAAAAATTGGAAGAAGCTGCTGGAACACACCTGAACAGTAGATCACTGGTGTTCATGATGAGACCCTGGGTTGGGTAAACAGTACCACAAGGAAAGCTTACATTTCAGTTACATTTGCTCTTAGGAGAAGGAAAAAATTGGAGATGCAAAGGGCTCCTAAATATAAAGAAATCATTGGCTGTTCTCATGGGATGTTAGCTCCATAAAGAGATGAGGAAATCGAAACATGGAAAGGGGAAAGGAAGCCAAAGGAAAAAGTAATAAAACAGGATAAAATGGCAACAAAGCTTTATGAATGGTGGAGGGGAAAGAGGTTGAAGGCAGAGCAGGGGATTGGGAAATAGGAATCAAAATCTATAAGAGGAGCACATTCCCTGTGATGAATAAGATCACTGTGTATATCTAAATGGCACCAAGAAGAAAATGTCCCTGTTCTCCTTCTCTAAGGCACCTGTCCTTCTCCCCGTCCCTTTCCTCCTTGAGACCCGCACAAGCTTCCACTTATCCTTGAGGAGAGCTGCCAAATGTCCCAGAGACAAAGATCAATAGAGGGCCCAGGTGAGTCCTCTGAGGGCTTGCGGCCTCCTGGACATTGGTGACGCCTTGGTGCTCCCTGCCGGGAAGTCAGAGACCAGAAGCAGACAGGGAGAAGGAAGAGCCAGGTGGAAAAGGGAGGAGGAGGGAGGCCGGGCAGAGGGAAGCCCAGAGGGTGAGCAGGACGAATGGAGGGACTGGGGGCACAGCCCTGGCACTTTAGCAGTGCTGCTGAGTGTGCTCGTCCTGTGCACGGCCAGGTAATGCCTCCATTCCCGCCTTTCAGACTGATTCCCTACAAGTGTCCCTCACATGGGTGTGCATGACTGTGTATGTGCCGCTGCTCACGCACACAGGTATGTAGACAGTGTCTTAATTATTCCTGTGATGTGGCCTGGGCCATTTGTGGATAGATTATATGTTGCACATTTATGTGTGTGCTGTGTGCAGGGATAAGTTAAAGCAGTTCCGGTCTATTTTCTCGGCTTTTTGCTCTTTGCTGTCAGGAACCCTCTGTTTATGAAGAGTTTCAAAGCTGTTCCCTCATCCCATTGTTCATTTATAAAGGCTGCGAAATCCAAACTCCTTTGTTAGACACAGAAAGTGGAAGATAAGCAGCCCAACTTTAGAATACTTAGGACAAAGCTGTCTAATTTCTGAAGCAGGTTTAGAGGTCAGCCCTGCCAGTGACCTTTTCAGACACAGTGACCTTCATGTTAGAATCAGTCCCAGTCAGTCGTGCCATTTGCAAGCCTCCCCTTTTATTATTATTATTATTATTATTATTATTATTATTATTGGCTTCTTTTTCTGTCAAAATATTTCTATGTAGTTCATGCAGGCTTTGAACTCCCTTTGTAGCCCAGGCTGGCCTGAATGTGGCAGCAGTCCTCCTGCCTCAGCCTCCTGAGTGCTGGGCTTACAGGAGTACATCAAGGTGCCTAGATCCATTCTTGTTTTTTAAATGCATGTCCAATATTAACTGGTTTCCCTGAACATTTTTTCTTCAATAGCTGGATTCTATCTTCTGATTTGGAAGGTTTTCCTTCCACTCTTCACTAACTGGAGGACTTACAACCAAGCATACCACAGGAAAAATATCATTGGCACTATTTTGAAAGTCCCTTTGCTCTGAATGAATCATCTAAAGTATACAGAAAGCCAGGACCTGAGCCTGCACTTGCAGCCCAGTGCTGTGGTCCTGCACCTGCTCAGGACCTGCATCCAACCCCATTCTCCTGTCACAAACCCCATCTGAGAGCAAGGATTCTCCACTGTGTTCACTGAAATCCTGGGAGCACATCTTCCTGGGTGTCCTGTGGGCCCTGTCTCCACCCTGATGCCCAAGGGCTCCAGACCCAACAGCCCGGCTTCCCCTAGGTGGCCTTTGGGTCAGGGCTGGCGGGCAGAGGCCCTAGGAGAGAGAATGAGGCCTGGGCAGCCCCTGCCCCCTGAGATCCGTGCTGCCTTGGAGGTGGAGGCGGCACTCAGCCTGTAGCCGGGCTCTGGTGTGGAAGCCTTGCAGGAAGCTCTGTCCAGGCTGCAGGAGCAGGAGATGAAAGCAGTGACGTGGGGCTGCTGCCTGTGCCCGGGCCACCTGAGCACATGGCACAGCCTGGGCTCCACAATCTGGTTACTTGGTGCCGGAACCAGCGTGGCCTGCTGCTGGGGATGCTGCTCCTTCCTGACCTTTGGATGGTTTCTTTCCTTGTCCAATAGGATCACAAATTTCAGGGGGATGGGCTTCTAGACTGCAAGGAGGAAAGGTAGGGCGACCAGAGCTCTAGAGACCAAGGTGTGTGGGCCAGCAGAGGAATCCAGGGGTCACAGCCTGAGAGCAGCAGAGGCAGGAAGACAGGGCTATCACTAGTTCAAGGAGTCCTAGAGTCCATGGGACACCAAGGCTGTCCTGGCACTGACGGTGGAGTTCTTCATGGTCCACCCCCACCCCCAGGCTGAGCAGTGCAGAATTCAACAGGTCGTTTTAGCTGAGACTCCATTCCCTGGGTGCAGTCCCGGTGTCTGTGGGCCTTTGCAGACTTTAGGCTGTGATCTGCAGGGCGTGGTGCTGGATCTGATTTTCTCTTGGGCCTGTTCTGGGTGACATCATTCCTATCTCTACAATGTATCAAAATCTAGGACTCCAGGGTCTCTTTTGTCCAGATCCAGGTGCTTAATACCAAAATTGCTTGGGTGCACTTATCCAAGGCCGTGGCCCCTAACATTAGGGATGGAGCTGAGCAGAGGGTGACCTGGGCTCAGGCCACAGCAGAGGGATTCCGTTGCAGCACAGCTGGCCAAACTGCTTGGGAAAGGGACCTGTCCAGAGGCACAAGCTCTGCTGTACTTTGTAGGAAAAAGTAGGCTGATGTGATTGACACCTGGCCCTCCAGGTCGGGTAACCAATAATACTGCCCTGGTGTGTAAGCAGCAATGAAGGACTTGTGAAAGGCAGGGTGCTATGATACTTGCAGTGATCCCAGCCTCAAAGCTTTATCCACTGCCAGGAGCTCAGCGAGCCAATCATCAGCTAGGTGTTTCCAGCCAGGATTTATTGCGCAGTTGCCCATGTAAGAAATCCCGAATGCTTTCTGAGAAAGTACAAGCACTGCAGACTGTTAGCAAACAACATTCCATCCCAGATTTCAAGCCTAGAGCTCTACTCAGAGGACCCAGAAATCCTCTCAGTGCACAGGCTGTGGAGGCCCCAGTGGCTCCCGCAGGCTGCACTGGGCCCCACCTGAGCACTTCTGGCTGCAGGGCCTCCACACAGGCTCAGGGCTTGTGTGTGCTGGGTGCCTGCTGTGCACCTGGATGAGTTCCCACCATCCCCTGCCTCCTGCTCTGACCTCATCCACTCTATGTCTCTGGAAATATCCACTGGATCTGCCATGGCAAAATAAAACATTTTATAGCAAACAGTCAGGTTTCAGGACAGCTTAAACCTGCTGTAGTTCTTCTCGTTGCAAGAACACTTTTGCACATGCTCTGAGAGGCGTTAACATTCTGAATGCTCTAAACAAATGTTAACAAATGGATGCTATTCATTTTTTCAATACATGAAAAATGACCTAAGGTCTTGCAGTCAGCTACTTCCCCACACTGTCTGTTTTTCCCTGAGTCACAGTGCTGCACTGCATTGCTGAGCCTGGTCCTCCACTTGCAATCTTCCCTCCCTCCTCAGGACGCCATAGAACTAAGACTACAGGAATAGGCCACTGTCAGGCTAAAACCGAGGGGACCCTCATCCTTATACACAAGAATGAGACTGGAAAACACCAATAGTTATTGTCAAAAGTGCACATAGAAAGCTTTAGCAAGAGTAAAATGCCCCTTTTGCAAAAGGGAACTGTGAGTTGTTCACCCTCAGAGGAGCCTCCACACTCTCCCTCCTGACAGACTGCCTGGGCTTCCCTCAGTGAGTGAAGCTTCTAAGGTGCAGGGAGCCTGTGTATTTGGGAGACACTGTCAGCTCCACCTCCATAGACATTCCCAGTGCAGGCGGAGAGGCTGCCTGCTGCACCCTTGCTGGGACACTGAAAATCCCCTCCCTGTCATATTTCACTTTGCTGTTCTGTTTTCTTCTTTCTTTCCTCACTCCTTCCTTCCTTTTTTCCCCTGTTTAATTTTGTTTTTTTCTTTTTTTCCTTCTTAGATCTTGTGCTGTTATTTTTTAGTCACCTGGGTGGGTCCAGTGTGGAGTCTGAAGTGCTGACTGTCCTTGTACCACTCCATTGTGGGTGAGTACTGTCTCTCTTCTGTAGTTAAAGATACTTGATCTCTCCCCAAGATATTCAGACTGGTCATGTTTCTATCCAAACTTCTTCTCTGTTAATAACTTGCCTCCTTCATTGCCTTTCATCAAAGATCACCTGTCTGGACATCAGCAGGCCAGAGGTAAAGTGCACCTGGGAATGAATGTGGTTCAAGGGCTTCACCACTGTGAATATTGAAAACTGTATCTGAGTTACACAAAGACATTAGCAGGACACACGCAGGACTCTAGGATCCAATCCCCTGAACACCATTTATGTGCTTAGAAGCCTTTCCTGCCAAAAAGGGAGCAAATCTTGATGGCCTCTAATATTCTGTTTCCACTGCCCATCCCCAACCCCACTGCAAAGCCTTCTATCCATGACACCAGTGATTTCCTCCACTGAGCTTCCTCCACAGAATTCTGCTTCTTTGTTCATTTCCTCCCTCCCTGAACAGTGTTAGAGGGTCCAGCTATAGCCCTAAGTACTTGCTGAGAAAAAACTCCTGTATCTTCACTTCAACAGGAACAGGGAGAGTCACAGTGCCGTGAGGACTCCTGCCTGGGATGAGCAGTGGACAGGGTTCACATTTTTGCCAGTGGAGTCTTTGGCTCCAATGCGCAGCAGGTAGACTTAGTCACGGGATCAGGTTTTGCTCACAACTCCTCTCAGCAGGCACAGAGCCACAAATCCCCAGAGCTAACACATGCCTCTGGAGGAGCTTAGCAGGCTCTGCTTTCAGGCATACTGGGAACCGGAAGCCAGCAGAACTTGGGGTGAGAGCAGTGGAATCCAAAGCTCTAGCTCTGTGCAGACAGCGCAGCATGCAGGAAAGGGCAAGGAAACGTCTCCCAGCCTTCCCACCAGAGATCCTGTGCACAGTGTGAGTTCTCACATCCTCCCCTCCATTTCCCTATTAGTTTGCGGAACAGCCACTCTCTTCCTCAGTTATCTCCAAGGTTTCAGGGAACAGTAAGCTGACAGCAGTGCTGACTGCCTTCAGCGCATGCCCAGTATCAATAACTTTGCTCTTGGTGGCGGGCTTCATTGCTCGCCACGCCCCCTCTTTCCTGTCTCAGTTTTGCCATTCTGTAATCACCTTGTACAGCAACTGGTTTAAAGCAGACAGCCAATAGCAGCCTTCAGGGAGGGTCTAGGAGGCCTGAGCTTGCCCAATCAGGTATAGGAACTATTGTAACCAATTGCAAGACCAGGCGCCATCTTTCGCTACCACGCTGTTTCCAAGAGACGTTGCGTTTGTGCTCGCTTTTGTGAAGAAGCAGTCCTTGTGGCTGTTGGTGCCTTGCAGCCATGGAGGAGGAGCGCAACTATGAACCCAGCTACCTCCCCCTGCAGTACTGGATGCAGGAAACCAGTACCTGGCTTATAGTAAGTGACCCCACAGAAGGCGAGAGTGCCCAGCGCAGTACAGAAGCTCTGAGCCTGGTGGTGGCCTACAACAGCCACAGCGTCCTCCTGGACCACGGGCAACAAGTCCACGTGAGTCTGGGAGCTGACAATGGCAGCCGCGTACCTCAGGACCAGCAGCCTGAGCAACTGCCGCTGGCCGAGCAGGGTCCTTCGGATGCCAGCGGTCACCAGCAGACGCAGCCCAGGCGGTCCCGAACCTCCTTCAGAAAGCGTGAGGTGAAACAACTGGAAAGCGTTTTTGAATTCACTCAGTACCCGGATATGTTCGCAAGGTGAGGTGCTGCCTCGGGGAGTCGCCGGGCTTTAGGGGGGGGGGATGGGCTCTTTTCCTGCTGCCTTTTTCTGTCTCTTGCTGCCCTCTTTCCCCTCTTGACCTGAGAGCACTTGGGCTCTTTACCTGCTTGTCTTTGGGCAGGGGTTGGATGGCACCTCAAGGGGACCACGGTCGAGATTTTACTATGATACAGGGAATCCAGTCTGCAAACTGCTTGGTGGCTACTACTTTGTTTTGTTTGTATTTTGTGGTATGAGATGCACACACTGGGACTTTGCTAAAAGAACCACTTTTAGGTACAGAGATCAGCAGTGGTAACATTTTTCACCACGTTGCTCTGCAACACATCTCCGGAAACCTCTGCATCTGGCAAAGTCTAACTATCCACTTGAAACACCTCTATTTGCCCCATTCCCTGCTCCTTACTGTCAGTATCGTTATATAATTGTACTCTGTGAGAAGGAGTTGTCTAATAACGGGATCTAAGGGCAGTTGCAGCCCACTAGTGTTTTTGTGCCAGGATATTTCACTTCACGAATCCTCACGGTGCATCCCTGCTATGGCATGTACCAGAAGTGCTTTTCTCTTCAAAGCTAAGGAATATTCCCTTGAGTGGACACACCTTTGTTTCTCATTTATCTATGGAGAGGTTGCCTTTGTGAATAGTGCTGTTGTGAACTTCCTTGTCTAATAGCTGGGAAAGTCAGAGTTCAGTGTTTTGGGGGCATCCTCAGAAATGGAGTCTCTGAGTCATAGGATTCTGTGTTTCTGCTTTGAGGACTCAACAGGCAGTTCGCATAAGAGTTTGCAGAAGTTGACCTTCCTCCTCACAATGACTGAGGCTCCGGGTTTTCCCTGAGCTCAGCATGTTTGTCATTTCCCAGGTTTGCTAGTGGTCCAGATGATGGGGTGATGGACATCCCTGTGGTTAGGATGTACGTTAGAAGCTAGTCATTTGGAGCCTGTTTCCTCCTGCTTCCTCCTCAGCTCTGTAGCTTCCTGGAGAAATGTCTCACTGAGTCTTTGCTGATGCCCAAACCTGGAGGGTGTGTTTTGCTTTTTGACTTGAGACTGGTGTTTCTGTATCTCTATTAGGCCTCTTTTAGAAATGCAGATTTTTTCCCATAGGATCTTTCCTTTTTCAGCATCTTGTTTTGTCTGTTGAATCTTAAATATTTCCCTTTGACACTATCCACTTTATTTGTGCTGTATTTTCTTAATCAGTGGCTGTGTTTGTAAATAAATTTTCTTTGTACTCTGGATCAATAGCATGAGAGTCTCATTCTATAGATGCCCTGTATTTAAAATTTCTACTATGTTTTTCATTTTAGATGATTGCATTCCTTTTATTATTCAAAATAGTTCACTAAATTAGCTCTGAGTTGTTAGTGCCACCTTATAATTGGTGAGGAGGTGAACACGTTTGAAAAGAGTGATTTTTGATTTTGAGATGGAGAAAAGTATGCATGGGTCACTGTGAGGTGTGTTGCCAAACTTGAAAAGCAGTACAGAGTGTATGTATGATGTTTCATTCATACAGAATACTGAATCTTTAATCTGAAACATGGAATTCAGTACATTTGTGATTTTCTCTCCACAGACGAGAGCTTGCAAGAGAGCTGAGCCTGCCTGAATCCAGAGTGAAGGTCAGTAAATCCCAGAAAAGCCATTTGGCAGGGCAGGCAGTCTCCATTCTGCTTCAGGACATGGCTTTTCCTGGGTGTTGTGAATCTGGTGTCTTTTTTGTCATTTCTTACTGTGATGAGCAAGATTTGGTCTTAGGAACATTCACAGGTACAAAAGTGAATAGTAAACCTAGGCATATAGTTCTGTTCCATTACCAGAGAGGATAAGATTTAATAAAGGAAGACAAAAGAAAAAAAAGAACAACCTTCTTCCCCTATTCTAGGTGCAAAATTAATTTTCTATGTGTGTATATTATACAGAGAGATATAATTCTATAAATGCATAATTTATGGACTAGCACACTTTATGTGTATGCACAATGTTAAGTTCATTGCTTTGTAAAGCTGTACCCACCTAAGGTGCAATTCTGTGCACACTCATGTTTGGAATTAGTGTGACTCTGAAATTGTTCAAAAGTGTGCATGAAGATGCAAGGTTAAAAAGGGATTACTTGTTAGTGTGTCCAACCTCTGCAGCATGAAGTTCCCAAGACCTGGCACATGGTCTCCAGTCTCCTGTGCCAGGTGTTAGGACTGGTAGGTAGTGAGGTTCCAGAAACAGACCTGATGTCAGCCTCACCCGTGACAGTGCACTGTGTACCATGCTGTTTAGATGCAGATGTCACTATTGACCACTGTTGGTCCTCTCCACATCAGCCCTCTTGCTGTGGGCTTTTGGATACAGTGTGTTGATGTCAGTAAGCCCATGTGAAGCTGGGAGAGAAGGCCCTTTGTGTCGTTAAAGTTTGCAGTATGGGAGCTTCACAAATGGTTAAGTCCTTGGGCATCCTCCAGAACTGGGCCTCTGGGAGGGAGTCCAGAGCCCAGATATATGTGACGCAGATCTTTGTCTGGCTGCAGGGGAATGGGTAGCAGAGGTTTAGAGGGGAGCAGTTGTGTGACTCCTTCCAATAGTCACTGCATGGTGGGGGCCCTCTTCCTGGAGAGCACTTCCCCTTTTGTTTCTTGGGAAGGAGGCCGGGCTGTGGGTACCTGGGTGGATCAACAAGAGCAGAGCTGCTGCTGTGCAAATAAAATGGCAGAGGTGTGTGAGGTTCCATGAGGGGCCTTCATTGTGACAGCGACTCTTCTGTGCACTAACCCAGTCCCTCTTGTCCCGAGTGCAGAGTTGGTTCAAGAATCGGAGGGCCAAGCACAGGAAACTTCAGCGGGAAGCCATGCTCAGCGGTGCCCCACCTGCTGTCCAGCACCAGGGGGACGTCCAGGACCAGCAGCAGCGCTCCCGTGTTTCCCTTCTGTGAGGCCACAGTGCACATGGGTTTTGTTCTTGGCACTAAGTCTGGGCCATATGTTGGTGCCCGTGCCAATATGAGGTTTTGTTCTGAGCACTTATCTTACTAATAAAGTAATGAATGTGCAGTACGTTTCTTTTTCTGGCAACTCTGGGGATAGTGGAATGTAAATATCACATGACCTGAGAATGTCATTTCAACAAGTGATGATGAGGTGTCTTGTCTTGAAACCACTCCCCTGAGTTTCCATCAAGAGGCCTAGAAAAGCAGTATTCCAAGTGCCATGGTAAGTTTTTAATAATCCATATTTTATACATAATTTTCTGTCCCCTGAAAACTGTCCATGTTTTCCTCAGCAGTGTGCTGTTATTTGGGCACCTGCACTGTGTGCAGTACAGGCTGGGGCAGGTCCCTGGTGAGGAGACAGGTGTACAGGGAGGGCTGGAGGACTCTGGTGAGGAGACAGGTGTACAGGGAGGGCTGGAGTCTCAACCAGGCTGATGAGTAAAGTGGCAACCCCAGACTCAGAGCAGCTCCCCAAGGACGTCTCCCATGTCAGTGGGAAGGAGGCAGATGCATGGCCATTTCCTGTTCTCCAGTCCTGCTTGGTGTCCTCCATGTTGGGGAGCGTATGGGGTGCCAGGGGAGACTGTGGAGCAGAGGTCCTGCTGCTTCTAGAGAACCACAGGACTGAATCTCTTAGAGGTCAGAGAGGCCACTGCACCTTTGTTTCCCATCCCCAGGTCAATGACCCAATACTCACAGCTTTCCTAGTTGAGAAGCTGAGTCAGAGGAAACCTATGTGACATGAAAGAGCCCAGGAGATACAACATAAATAGGAGGGCGTGGGTTTGAAAATCAGGATGAGCTCATCAGCAGTGGTGTTGCATGGGTACATCACAGAGAGCAGTGGGGAAATGTGCTGAGGATGTGGTGGGGGCTCCAAGAAAATCGCCCAGCACAGCAGCCCATTGATCACTGACATCCCAATGTAGAGGCACGGTGTACACAGGCTGTCTCAGCTGGGAGATGCAGATAGGTTGTGGGGAGCATTTTCCCAGGCTGCCTGGCAAATCCCACGCACAGAGGATCTGAGGTTTGGAGGTGCTTTGTCCCCACCCTGGCTGTGGGCCTCTCTGACTGCAGTCCTGAGGGAACAGGAGCCGGAGCAAACCAGCGAAGGACAGGAAATTTGTCAGTGTTTGCAATTTCTGCTGCCTGAAGTTCCTAAGAACCTCGAGTGTGGTCTCCCTCTTCTGGGCAGACAGATAGAACTATTATGAAGCCAGGCTCTGGAAACAGTGGTGGTGTCAGCTCACCCTACCATGTAGATGCAGATGACACCAGTGGACGCTTTACCTGCCGTGCACACCACCCATGCTGCCCTGGGCTTCCTGATAAGGTGTATTGATGTGGGGAAGCAGGTGTGAGTCAGGAAGAGAAGGCCGTTTGTGTCATTATAATGTGCAGTGTGGGAGCTTCACAAGTGGTTCAGTATTTGGGAATCGTCCATAACTGTGAGTCTGAGAGGGCTTCCGGAGCAAAGTTGTCAAGTTACCTTACTCGACAGGCTACAAGTCAAAGCAGTGTCCGTGATCCTTGTCCCACTGACTGCCTTTATTAGTCAAGGGGCTACTGAAGATGAAGGGTCCTCACCATTCCTTGAATGGAGCCACTGTCAAAAAGGCCCATGTATTCCATTCTCCTGGTATTTTCCTTCTCCCCGAAGTTGGGATTTTCCAACCTTGAGTTCTTTCCTGCCTAGGGATTTATCTACAGATCACTGGGCAGCAAGCTAATGCTGGCATACATGGTGAAGCTCTCACTTGTGAAGTGGAGCTCAAGTCAGCTGGGCGGCATCAGGTCAGCAGTCAGGATGTTACATTGCTTCATTTGCTTAGGACACCCTGAGCTCACATCAGGTACTGGAGCAATTTTCGCCCGGGATGCATCTCGCACGTGGAAGAAAGGATTCAGAAATAGTGAGGTGGGAAGGACCCAGGAGACCTTCTAGGCCTGTCCCTGAGCAGGGAACATAGCTAATGCTCACTAAGGATGTGAAAGAGAAGGTAGGATTATATTCCTACAGTTATTTTTATTTTCCTGAGCTTCAGAAGGAACTCAAGGCCCTGTGCAGACTGGGCCTGTGGTCCCCCTCTGATGTCCACCCTCAGTCCTCTAAGCTGTTCCAGTCTTAAGAAAGTAGATTGCAGGACATAATCTGCTTTGTTGAGTGTACCAAACTGTGCAGCTTGCCTGCTACAATCTAAGTGTCAGCACCATAGAAATTTATATGGTGTGTTTCTTCCTTTGTGGTGACAATTTATGTTTTCTGTCTACTTAGACAATCAGTTTTGCCCTCTGCCCTCAGGCTTGGTTTAAGACTCGGAGAGCCAAATACAGGAAAGCTCAGAGGGAAGCTCTGCTCAGGAGTGTACCACCTGATCCCCAGGACCCCACTGTCACTGAGAAGGAGGAAGAGCTGCTCTAGGATGCCGTCCTTTTTGAAGAGGCAGACTGTGCTTGGAGTTTTGGTGTTCTTGTTGTTTTTATTGCCAACAATATTTGTTGATTCTGTAGTTCCTTCATATCACTTGTATTCTCACTAAAGTTGTGTATTCTTAACATTTGTGTTTTCCTGTTCTTTACGGGGTTTGTTACAGCTGGATAAAATGTGCTCAGCAAACGTCATTTCAACAGAATGATGATGAGGTCTCCTGTGATGAAATGCCTTCTTGAGTCACCATCAAGAGGCCTTGGAAATCAGTCTTCTAAGTGTCGTGGAGAGTTATTCATGACACATATTTTATAACTCATTCTCTATCTCCGAAAGACCACCTTCGGTCTCCCCAAGACACTGTGCTGTCGTTTCCCAGCCTCGAGTGTATGCAAGAGAGGTTGGGAAGCGGCCTTGTGAGTGGACTCTGGGTGCACAGAGTGCTGGGTCTCACCCATCCTAAGGAGTTCAGTGGAAACCTCGGACTCTGAGAGTAGATCCTCAAGTGGTGACTCCTGAGTGAGTGGCAAGGTGGCAGAGGCACAGCCATGTCCTGTCCTCCCAGTCCTGCTCTGTTTCCTCCTGCATGGGGAGCACATAGGGTGCCAGGGGCTGCTGTGGAGCAGAGGTCCTGCTGCTTCTATGGAACCACAGAACTGAATCCCACGGAGGCCAGAGAGACCACTGTACCTTTCTGTCCCATCCCCAGCCAGTGGCCAAATCTTCAACCTGGCAGAGATGCTGAGAATCTCTCCTCATCTTGTCCTTGGTCTTTGTGAGCCGTGTTGCGGATCTCCACTTCCTGGTGGCTTCAAGTTGAAAGCAGGTCATTTCACCAGAGCCACTGAAAGCCAGAATAAGAAAGCAGGGGCTGGGGATTTAGCTCAGCAGCCTAAGCACCTGCCTTGCAAGCAGGGGGTCGTGAGTTCGATCCCCGGTA
The DNA here is from genome assembly GCF_034190915.1 of Cavia porcellus. Taxonomy (NCBI): domain Eukaryota; kingdom Metazoa; phylum Chordata; class Mammalia; order Rodentia; family Caviidae; genus Cavia; species Cavia porcellus. The sequence goes on from NW_026947486.1 coordinate 81,281,400, forward strand.
CTGATAAAAAGAAGAAAAAAAAAAAAAAAAGAAAGAAAGCAGCTCCATGAGCACTGGTCTGGGGAAAGCAGCCTTTGGAATCAACTGCTGGCTGCAGGAGTTCTCATCCTCTGGTTTGGGTAAAACTACAAATGTAGAGACAGAATCAGAGGAGGGGTAGGTAGAGGTGAGTACCACTGTGCTAAAGCAGTAAGGTGTTCTGAGATGAACCTTTGCTTTCAGGTAATCTTTGGCAGTGTGAGAGTCCTGCAAGGAGTTTTATGTTAAAGGTCATGAAGTGTGGAAAGTGCAGTCCTAAGGGACAGTGAGTGCAGGGCCAGACACAAGGTACAGTGGTGACTGCAGGTGCCCTCTGCGAGTGGCTGTGTGTTCTGTGCAGCCTTTCCTTTTTGTTCTCAAAGGCCCGTTGGTCCTAAGACAATCAACAACAATCTCTGAATGATTCTCTGACTTTCAGTTTCTCAGGGGCCCCTGTCGGTGACTACCTTGGTCCATGATTCAGTCTCCCAGTGAGCTAAGAGTTATGAAAGTTGGGCTCTGGGTGATTCTTTCTGGGCTGGATGCCTTCCCCCATGGGGTTAGATCCTCTCCCAGGATGCCTGTTCACTGACCCTGCAGTGGGAGCAGTGCAGAGTACAAGGGAGGATGCAGTTTGCTTTCTCAAAGCCTCTGATAGGGGGTTTCTTCTGGTGGTTTGCGCTTCACTTTGTCTTGCTCTGTGGCAGCAGGCCTGTGCTGATAGATATGGTGACTGATGTGGAAGAGGACAAACTGTAGGTTCTTACTTGAAGGGAATTGCTGCATATATTGGATCAATAAGGGGTAAAAAGAACATAATAAGGTGTACAACTTGAGACAGACACATTTTCAAAATGCTAAATGACATCCCATCTCTTCAAGCATGCTTAGCCTTTCCTTTTTGGCAGTGTGGGTCTTAAAGAAATAACTTTATTTAAAAAGGCAAACATTCACCATATCTGGGGATCATTCTATGATATGTCTGTCTGTCTATCTATCTATCTATCTGTCTGTCTATCTGTATTTTTTCAAAGCATTTTGCAGAGGACTTACAAGCTTTTCTTTCCCCCTGCTGTGGAATCTTACAGAGGAGGCTTCCTGCACTGTAGGGTTAGGCTGAGGCACCATGGTGTGGATAGTGCAATGTCTCCAGAGCCCATCTCAGTGGCAGAATTGGCCAGCTGTTTCCAATCAACCTGCTCCCATTTGTGCTTCAGGGTTTTGCTTTCACTCTAGAACATATTTCATGAGTCAGTAATACAAACCCATATATCTCTGTAGGGACCCCCAGTTCCTCCAGAGCCCCAGTGGGCCAGAGAGCCTAAAGGGAAAGCGAGTGTAGACAGCAGAGGGCTGAAGTGGGAGGGAAAATCTGGCAGGCAGAGCTGAAGGGGTGGAGGAGGGAGGCCGTGCATGGCCCACATTAAAGGAGACAAAGCAAGTGAAGACGGGGTTGAAGATGGTCGGAGGGGGAAGGAGAGGCACAGCTAGTGAGAAGGGAGAGATCCTAGAGTGGCCAGTTCAGGGGGACCTTGTGATGGCCAGAGAGGCCAATGATGACCATCCAAGTTATCATTGGGAACATCCTGCCCCAAAGAAGGAGGCAGACACAGATGGCAGATCACAATCAGGAGCAGGCCAGAATGGGGTGCAGTCAGCTGAGAAGTTTTCATTGGAGGTGAGGCTCATAAAGCAGAGAATGGGCTCACAAAACCAAGCGAAACCATTTTCTGGCCCAAAGATTCTCCAGACAGATGTACTGGAAGCGGCCTTTGTGCCTAGGTGATGCCTTTCAAAGGAGGCCTGGGATACCAGCTCAGCTTCAGAGGCTGTGCTGGAAATCTTAGTGGTGAGGTGCAGTGTGCTGCTCAAATCTGTCTGGAGCAATGCTTCAGCCCACTGGTGTGTCCGTGGATCCCAAATCCCTGGATCAGAAGGGAAGAGATGGATTCTCATGTGTGTGCTGGGGCTTCTGAGTGAGGGATCCTGCAGTCTCCTGATGAATCTGATATTGTTCAATTGACAGCACCAAAAACTGGTAAAGACAAAAGATTTTCATTGTTTTTGTTTCACACACACTGGGAGGCTGAGGCAGGACGGCAAATTTGAAGACACCCTGGAAAGCCTTCAGTCTTTCCCAGGACAGAGCCCTCTGGCCAATACCCTTGTCTTCTCTGGCTGTGCTGCTGCTGGAAGTAAGTACAGCAAGAGGGCACACTTCCAGGGACACAGCATGGCGCTCCAAGTCTATTAGACCTTCACAGCTACAGGAGCTAATTTCAAGGAGTCCAGTATCATTTCCAGACACAATATGCACCATTTCCAGTGGTGTCTGGATGGACAATGGAGCTTGAAATGCTTGCGCTTCTCTAACATTTCTACTGGGTGTGTCTGCCTTCAGGTAGGCCGTGACTGGTGCTGTTATCTGCTAAGTTGGCTCAGGGTCAGCACATCTGGAGTTGTCAGCTTTTGAGTGTTTCCAATCATCTAGTAGCCACGCACGTGTCATACTCAAGACATTTTGAGGCGGAGGTACTTCAACCAAGATACTGAGAAGGTTTCAGGATGCTAAGGTAATCACAGGCAGCATGGAGTGAGTGGTGGGGGCAGTCTCCCAGCATTCCCAGAAGACATGTGGTGTCAGTGTGAGTTCTCACCCCTCCTCTTCACTTCCTAATCAGCCTACAGACCCACCCAGTCCCTTCCTCACATGCCTCTGGGATGCATCCAGTGCACTGAGCTAGCTCAGAGGCTGGCTGCATGCTTCTTGTGCACATGTCCAATAACAGTACTTTTTTTTCCATCTTTGGGCCCCTTTGCGGCCACATCCTTCATTTTTTGCTACACTATGATGCAAAGCATTGAGGCGGGGTGGTAACCAGACAGCCTTTAGCAAGCATCACGAGAACTCGTGCAGACTGAAGCCGTCCAGGTGGGGTGCAACAATGCTGTAGACAATTGCAACCTCAGGCTCCACCCCTTTTCCATGACGATGTTGCCAAGAGACTCTGCCTTTAAACAGGTTTGCACAGCAGGAGGCCTCCTGACTTTCGGCAAATGGCGGCCATGGAAGAGAAATGCCAGGATCGTGGTGGCGGCTCCGTCAGCCCAGAGTTCTGGAATCTGGAAGTCAGTGTGGATCCTGCACCAGAGATCCCTGCAGCAACCGAGGGTGCTAACTTCGGTGAAGGAGTCCCTGACTTTGCATCGGATGACCCCCTCAAGGGACACCTGGATGAGGATGACGACGATGAGGACAGCCACATCCTGACCCAAAAGGTCCATGTGAGCCAGGGAGGTGATATCAAACGAGACACAGATCAAGATGAAGAGGAGCCCAAGCTACTGCAGCTGGCTGCGCAGCGTCCTGCTGATGCTGGGGGTCGAAAGAGGGGCCGACCAAGGCGGCGAGGAAGGCAGTTTAGCTTCACAGATGGGCAGATCCAGGTGCTGGAAACTGCTTTCCAAGACACGCAGTACCCAGATGGCCTTAGGAGGTGAGCTGATGTCTTGGGGGTGCACCCAGGCTTTAGGGGGAATGGGCTCTGTTCCAGCTGACTTTCTCTCGCTCTCCTGCTGCCCTCTTTCTGCTCTTGAGCTGAGAGCGCCTGGGGTCTTCTCCTGCCTGTGTTTGAGCTGTAGTGGGATGTCACTTTGTGAAGCAAGTTCAGAATTTTCTTACAGTGTTGTTTTGATTCCAGGCTGGAAACTGGTTGGTGGAGACTCCACTTTGTTTTGTTTGCATTTTGTGTTATGAGAAGCACACACTAGGACTTTGGTGTGAGAACCACTGTGAAGCATAGACATTAGCGGTGCTGGGTACTTTATGTCATGGTTTAGTTGTCAGCAGGGTCAGCTATGTTTACGTTGCTGTGAGACAGATTTCCAGGACATTTGTTACCTTACAAAAGCAAACTATCCACCTGAAAATCTTCCCATTGCCCCAATCCGCTCAGTTCCTAACAATCATGATTATAGATTTTTGGACTGTAAGTTTGAGTTCTCGAGAAACTCAATCTAAGTGCAACCACAGCCTGTCAGTGCTTTTGTGCCTGGTTGTTTCAGTTCATATAACCCCACTGTGTAGTCTCGCTTCAGCACGTGTAGGCTGTTCATTTTAAAATGGCAAGTAATATTCCCCTGCATATAAACCACCTTGTTGCTCATTTGTTTGGATTGAAGTTGATTTTGTGAATAGTTGATTTTGCGAACTTGCCTGACAAATAGCTGTGAACATCCAGATTTCAGTGTTTTGGACACATGCTAAGAAATGGAATAATTGAATCATAGAATTGTGTATTTCTGCATTTAGGCCTCATTAGACCATTTTCCAGAGATGCTGTGGAAGCTGATACTTTTTCTCCCAATGACTAACTGTTCTGGTTTCTCCCTGAGCTCAGCACACTTAGTTTTCCCAGCCTTTGTTTACATGATGTGGTGTGGACCTCCCTGTGGGTGGGATACAGGTTATAGGCTAGTCATTTGGAGAGTGATTTCTCCTGCTTCCTGTTCCTTCCTCTAGCCTCTTGTGGAGAAATGGCTCACTGAGTCTTTGCTGATGCCCAGTCCTGGAGGGTGTATTTAGTTATTGACTTTGGGGGATGTTTCTGTGTCTCTGTACGAAGTGTGTTTTGCAAATATTTTCTCCCTTCTTGTGAATTTCTTTTCAATGTCTTGATCTGTTGACTCACAGGAATGGTTATCTTCCACACAGTCCATTTTTTGTAACTTCCTCCTTCTCTTCCTCCACCTCCTGCTCCTCCTGCTTCTTCTTCTTTTTGTTACTTTTGGGACAGGGTCTCGCCATGCAGTTCATGGTCATCTTGGCCTCCCTTTTAATCCAGGCTGTTGTTGAACTTGCAGAGTTCCTCCTGCCTCAGCATCCCAAGTGCTGGATTACAGGCATGCACCACCAGGCATGGTTTTGCATTTCTTGCCTGCTTGGATTCTATTGTAAATCAAATTTCCTCACAGAAAGAGTTGGTGGAATGGATACTTCTGTGCTATATGCTTCCTCCTCACAAGGAGAGAGGAGCTAGACTGGGGTAGGGGGAAAGTCAGGAAGAGGAAGAAAACAATACAAGACAGTTCTACTAGGAGTTTGTATTAGTTCACAGAATGAAAGTGTTGTGCCAGTGTCATTTGGAGAATTATTTTTGCCAATGTGTTTGACTCTGTGAAACTACTTTGAAGATAATAATAGCCAAAGTTTTGATTATTGTTAGTCTATGCCTTTTTCAATTTTTGTTATAATTTTCCATAACATAAAAATTTCCACTATTTTGTATCATAAATTTTTGCTTTCAGTTTTATTTTCTCAATATAATGCATTAAAATATCCCTGACATGGTAGCATTAAGTATTATGACCTGAGAAAGCATTGCTGATGAGAGGCCTTTCCTTGGGGATAGAAAAAAATGTCTTGGGGCACTGGGAGGGGGATTGTAATGTGCAGCCCACCACACAGTGCGTGTGTGATATTCCAGTCGTGCAGAACACTACCTGCCTCATCCAGATCACTGAACGTGGAACATTTGTGATTTTGTCTCCACAGAATGGAGCTTGCAAGCATCCTGCATGTGCCTGAATCCAGAGTAAAGGTCAGTAAGTCCAAGAACAGCCCATTGGCAGGGCAGCCAGTCTCCATCGTGTTTCAGGACATGGCTTTTCCTGTATGCTGTGAAACTGGTGTCATTTCTTGTCTTATCTTACCCTGCAAGCAAGATTTGAACTTAGGATAACTCACAGAGAGAAAATCAAAAAGGTAGATGTGGGCTTGTAGTTGCTTCCCATTAGCAGAGGGAGCATTGCTTTTGTAAAGGAAAAACAAAACACCAAGATGCCTCTTTTATCCTATGTAAGCAGTGAAATGTGTTATAGAGTGGTGTAATCACCAACATCCTTAATACACGTGCAGATACTCCTTATTACATGGCCTACCTGTTCAATGACTGGACTTAGGCCTGAAGCAGCTACTTGGCTTTATGACATGTCAGGTTCTGGTACAGTTTCCTACATTTTCTTTACAGTATTTCATTGTTTTCCTCTTGTGCAGTGCACCTTTTGCATAGCAGACTGTAATATTTGACGATTGTGCTGTGTGGTATTGTGTTTAGATGTTCTGTTATCCCTTACTGCATGTAATAGTTATGCACATAAAAGCAAAGGCCTCAGGTCGCATATTCCTTTGCTCTGAATATTGCAGTGTACATACAATATCAAATTTCCCACTTAGCAAACTATTCATTTCACAACCTAATCAAATGCATATATCTTACATGGTAAATGAGGAATGTCTGTATGCCTGATTTCACTAAGCAAGATTGTCCTCACTCAGGACTGATGTGCTTTAGTGTGCATTTCTGCATGTATTCGTGTTGGGGCTCAGTCTGACCTTGAAAGTATCCAAATGGGTCCAGGGGGAGGCAAGGTTAAAGGTGCATTCCGTTGTAGGATACTATTTGAAACTAAGCGTAAGAGCATAGGTAAGCATGAGTGTGGTAAGAATCATTTGATGGTTGTGTCTTTATGTCCTTCGATTTTCTTGTTGGTGCTGGACATACACTCCAGGACATCACACGTCAATTCCCAGGGCCCTAACACCGAGTTCTTTCTCTAAAGCTAGCATTCATAAATACTGGGAAGAGAGCCTAAATGCACACAGAAAACCTTCTCTGAGCAAGTAACAGATGTCTAGTTGAGCTGAAAGTGTTGAAGGAAGTTAGTGTGAAGGTTAGTTTCCTGGTTTTCTTTTCTTTGTAAGTTTTGGTAAGGTCAGGAGAGAGGAGAAAGTCACAATTTACCCTTCTCTGCCTACAGTGCAATTTCCATGTGAAAACCTTCCTCAAATAGATGATGACTGAGTAGTGGCTCTAGGACTGTAGGTTTAGAAATCGATATCAAGAATGCCATGAGGAAAAACAGTGTTATGGTACAAAGTTTGGATAACTAAAGAAAGATGAAAAGGATAGAGAAAAATTCAAGTATTCAAAAGATGCCTTAAAAATTCAAAATTAAATTCGAAAGTGAAACTTTTTTGAGAATAGTTTTTAACATGAAGAGTTGTGATTTTTCTTTTGTGGTGCAATAATTGAGGGAGTGGGTTTTGTAGAACAATAGGTGGCAGGGTCCCAATTTCAAGGTTGATTTGAACCAGACATAATTTCAAGGAACTCTCCCTCCTTGAGGCAGTCCTGAGCAGAATGAGTATAGCTCCTGCGGCAGAGAAATCTTATGTGAGATGGAAGAGCCCAGGAGATGCAGCATAAAAAGCAGGCGTGTGTGAGAAAATCAGGATGTTCTCATTAGCAGCGCTGTTACAGAGTGCATGACTGAGAGCAATGGGGAAATGGGCTGAGTATGTGGTGAGGGGGCTCCAGGAAATAAGCCCAGCACAGCGGGACACTGACTGACCACATCCCAATGCACAGGCCTGGTCTACACGGGCTGTCTCAGCTAGGAGATATGGGGAGGGGGTGGGGAGCATTTTGTCAGGTTGCCTGACAAATCCGAAGCACAGAGGATCCTGGTGTGGAGGGGTTTTCCCCACGCTGCCTGTGGGCCTCTCTGACTGGAATCCTGAGGGAACAGGAGCTGCAGCAAACCAGTGGAGGAGGGGAAAGTTGACAGTGTGTGACATTTCTGCTGCCTGAAGTTCCCAACACTCTCAGGCGTGGTCCCCCTCTCCTGTGCATGGTGATACAATGGTTGGAAGTGAGGCTCTGAGTGAAGACCTGATATCAGCTCACCCGTGACACTGCACTGTGAACGCTGCGGTGTAAATCGAGACAACACTAGTGAGCACTTTACCTGCCATGCACACCAGCCCTGCTGCCCTGGGCTTCTTGATTGTGTAACTTTGTGGGGAAGCAGGTGTGAGGCAGGGAAAGAAGGCCGTTTGTGTCATTAAAATGTGCAGTACTGCAGCTTCACAAATGTTTAAGTCCTCGTGAATCGTGCAGAACCGGGAGTCCTAGAGGGCCCCAGAGCACAGTGACATAAGGCACAGTTGTTGGTCTGGCTGCAGAGGACTGTGTAGCAGAGGTTTAGAGAGGAGCAGTGCTGTGGCCCCTTCTGCTCCTCGTCACTGCTGGGGACTCCTTTTCCTGGAAGCACTTTCACTTTTGTGTGTTGGGACCACGCCGGGCCATACTTGCCCAGGTGGGGCAGTGGGATGTGGGTGCCAGGCAGGCTGATCCAGGACTTGGAAGAGTTAATGAAATGCTGTGAGCTGACTTTGTCTTAGGGGTGTGGCAGACTGGAGGGAGAAAATAGAATGTTGGTTACTATGGTTATGTTTTCCTCCTAAAGCCTTGAATGCCAAGGACTTGGGAGTTTTAGTTCACTTGGAATGATGGGTTGTCAACTCGCCCTATTGGACAGGTACAAGTCAAAGCACTGTCCAGGCTCCCTGTCCCACTGACTGCCTTTAGCCGTCAAAGGGCTACATGGGATGGAGGGTCCTGACCTTTCCTTGAGTGAAGCCTCTTTCAAAAAGGCCCACATATTCCATCCTGCCAGTACTTTCCTTCTCACTGAAGGTGGGATTGTCAAACTGGGAGCTGTCTCCCTGCTTAGGACTTTACCTACAGATCTCAGGGTGACATGCTAAAGCCCCCACACCTAGTGGAGCTCCTCCTTCCTAGCAGGAGCCAGCTGGCCAGTGTCAGGTCAGCAGTCAGGGTGCTAAGTTGCTTTATCTCTTAGGAGCCCTGGAGTTCTTACTCATCACTGGAGCCACTTTTCATCCGGGCCTCTGTCCCACAACTAGAAGAAACCATTGAGGAACAGTGAGCTGGGTTCCACAGGGGACACCTTCTAGCCCTGTTCCTGAGCAGGGCAGGGAGGTGGTGCTCACTAAGAATGTGGAAGAAGAAGTGTGATCATGTTTCTACAGTTATTTTTATTTTCCTGTGCTTCAGATGGAACTGAAGGCCCTGTGCAGACTAGACCTGTGGTCCCTGTCTGATATCCACCCTCATTCCTCTAATGTGTTTTAGTCTGAAGAAAGTAGCTTGACACCTGCAATCTGAAGTGTCCTTTTCATAGGAAGTTATACAGTGTCTTTGTTCCTTTATGATAACGATTCCTGTGTACTAACCCTGTTAGTTTTCCCCTCTTCCCTCAGGTTTGGTTTAACAATCGGAGGGCCAAATACAGGAAAGCTGTGAGGGAAGCTCTGCTCAGGAGCGCACCACCTGACTGCCAGGACCACCCTGTCACTGAGGAAGTGGAAGCGCTGCTCTAAGATGCTGTCCTGTTTGAAGAAGCAGTTTGAGCTTGGAGTTTTTTTGTTGTTTGCAAAACTGTTTCTCTATTCCATAATGGTGTTCATAGCACTGGTGTTTGCAATAAAGTTGTCAGTTCTTAGCATTTGTGTTTTCCTGTTCTTTATGGGGTTTGTATAGTTGGATAAAATGTGCAGAGCTAACGTCATTTCAACAGAATAATGATGACATCTCGTGTGATGAAATTTCTTCTTGTTTTTTTTTTTATTATGGAGAAAAAGAAAAAAAACAGAAATAGGGTACAAGTTATACAGAATTTCAGAAAAAATAAACAGTAGGAAATCAGTAGTTAATAGATTACATATTGTTATCTTAGAAATAGTTGTTCAAGTTACAAAATTAAAGCATATAAAGTGGACTTTCAAACAGTGAGACTGGAAACAGTTTTGTTCAATGATCCAACAAAACTCAGTAATATGGTTATCTATCTTATACACTTAAATATATATGTGGTTATATTCTTTAGAGCACTTTCTTTTCCTTTCTTTTGTCAATGACAATTACACATTTTGGGTTTTATTACTCCCACAGTTCTTATTACTTTTTTTTGAAGAGAGTAAAGCCAAATGTGATATAACATAACAGAGTCAGTCAAATCAGAAGGATGAACATAATAGATGATGTAAAAACAAAATACTTGGTGATCAACAGTGGTTACCATACTGCCTCTTGCTATCTTAAAAAGAATTGCCTATATCATCAGTTATAATAAAATTGAACAAAACAGTAAAGAATAAAACCAAAACATTGGAGACATTACAGGGCTTTAAAAGAAGATAATAGTCAACTGGAATGGGCGTCATAATGAATCTTATTGTCTTTACAGTTGTTGCCTATACTTGCGAACTTGGTACTATCAAGCAAAGCAGAATAGAGGAATATCAGTCAATGCAAGATGGTGAGGGCTATACAGGGTTTCAAATCAAGTTAATAGGAAATCAAAGTGGGTTACTATAATGTATCCTGCTATTTTTTATTTTTCCCTTAATTAAAAAGAAAAATAAAAAAGTAAATAATTTACAACAAAAAGACTGAGATAAAAGAGGGCATAACAACAGAACAGCACACAACCATTTAAGCAAAATAGTTTTTCACCACAAGACATCCCGACATAAAAGTAGTTACTATAATGTCTCTTTCCTTGAAATCTTTGAGTATAACTTCGTATACTGTAGCACCAAACATATCAAGACAACGTAATACCATTCAGGAGAATGACAGTATTACAGGGTATTTAGAACCAACTAACAGAAAATGAACAATGGTTTCTGTATAATCTCCTTGTCTATAAAAGTTTTTGCTTATATTATCACATATAATAAAATCCAATAAGATACAACCTGTTAAGACCGATGGAGACAGAAGAATAAAAGCTTGGTGGGACTTCAAAGCAAGATGATACTAAATCAGCACTAGCTATTATGATGTCTTGTTTTCTCCAAAATAGCTGTTCCTGCCATCCAACCTTCTCTGCCTCATTTCTGTTGAGCTCTTCTTCTGTCATTAGTTGTCAGTTTGTCTTCTTCATTTTGCTTTCTGCTCCATTCATTGTGGCCTCTCTGCCACTGTTTCTGAAGTCTTGGTATTTTCCTTTTTTAGAATATCCTGCAGTATTCTCTGTAGAGTTGAATTGATGGTTGCATATTCCCCTAGTTCCTCTTCATCCTGGAAGCACCTTGTTTTTCCATCAATTTCTAGGGACAGTTGTGCAGGATATATCAATTTTGGCTGGAGGTTGTTATCTTTCAAAGCTTGAATCATTTCCCCCCCCATCCTCTTCCTGATTTGATGGTTTGTGCTGAGAAGTCTGCTGTAATTCTTATGGGTGTTCCCTTGTAAGTGATCTGTTTCTTGTCTCTGACGGCTTTTAGTATTCTGTTCTTATATTGGTTTTCTGGAATTTTGATTATTATATGCCTGAGTGTAGCTCTGTTTGGGTTGTAGGTGGCTGGGGTCCTGTATGCCTCATACATCTGAGTATCTTTAACTTTTGCCAAATTAGGGAAATTCTCTTGGATTATTTCTGTGAATAACTTTTGTAGTCCATTTGTTTGTGTCCCTACTTCTTCTTTTATGTTCTTAATTCTTAGGTTATAGATCCTCTTATCATCTTTTAGCCTTTGTATTATTGCTGTTTGTTTTCTTGTTATTTTTAAGAAGTTTTGTCATTTCATGCTCCCATATTACAAGTTTGCCCTCCAGTTCAGATAATCTATCCTTAGTTTCTTTCAAGCTGTTATGCCAGCTTTCTATAGAGTTTTTAGTTTCCTGGTAATCTCTTTGAACATGCTTCCCATATTCTATGTTTTCTCTGTTTTCTCCATCAAACAATTCTCCCCTTTTTTTCTGTTCTTCCATTCCATCATCTGTTTTTTCTTGGGTGGTGCTTAGCATTTCACTAACTATTCTACTTATATCTTGCTTTATTTCATTAAATACTTCATTTTTAAACTTGTCTATGAGGCTCTGGAGATATCCCTTTATGTCTATTGGTGCCGTTTCTCATATTGCATGTTTTCTGTCTTCCTTTGCACTTCTCTTTCCTGGATCAGTGCTCTCAGGATTGGGGATTGAGGACCCTTTCTTGTTCCTTCCTCTTCCCAAACTTTTTGTTCCTTCTATACAAGTGAATGTAGGAGGCCCAATTTTTTTTTCTCTTTTTTGGTTACAGTTTGTTTGAATTGCACTGGGTAACTGTTCCTGCCCACTGCAGGGTACTAGGGAGACACAGACCTGGGCAGCCTCTGCTGGGCCTGCCCCTCCAGGTCAACCTACTGAAGGCTTCACCGCTAGGGTGCACCTCTAGGGGACCTGGTTTGGGCTAGCCTACTGGGTCTTAGTCAGCGGCGTCACGCAGGCCAAGCACTCCCCACCAATCCCACTTGAGAGGGGAATATGTGACTGACGTCTCTGCAGCGCCCTGTTCTGGCAAGTCTTCCCGGTCCCAGTATGTACTTTGCTAGAGCCTCCTACTGTATGAAGGGTCCCCATTCCACTCACTCACCACAAATCAATGTAGGGATCCCTGCTAGTCCCACTCTGAACTCCGTTTGCAGATTCCACTCTCAGAGCTTTCACGCATTTCTCTCCCTGCCCTGCAGATTTGGTCGTAGCAGCAGCAGCAGGAAATTCAAATCGAGACCTCCAGTGGTGCGGGTTCTAGCTTCCGTGCTGAGATTTTATCTGTTCCTGTTATAGCACCAGGATTAGATTTCCAGTTGGTTTCTCTTAGCTTAGTTCATTTCTGGGTTGGCAGGGTGTATTTCCCCTTGCTTAGGACTCCTCTTACCACAGCATTCTTGGATTCTAAGCGGGGTATCTCAGAGAGCCTCCATAGCTGCTGCTATCTATCTGCCATGTTCTTCTGGAAGTTCGAAATTTCTTCTTGAGTTAACCTCAAGAGGCCTTGGAAATCAGTCTTCTACATGCTATGGTGAGTTATGAATGGCCAATATTTATTAATTATTTCTCTGTTCCCGGAAGCTGGACCATTGCTTCCTCAAGAGTGTGCTGTCATTTGGGAAGGTCCACTATATACAGAAGAGACCATGCAGGTCCCTGGTCAGAGGACACTATATGCACGCCAGACTGTGTCTCATCCACTCTAAGGAGTTCAGTGGCAACACTGGACTCTCAGAGTGGCTCCCCAAGAGAGGAGTCCTGGGTGAGTGGCAAGGTGGCAGAGGCACAGCCATGTCCTGTTCTCCCGGTACTGGTCGGTATCCTCCTGACTTGGTAACACATAGGATTCCCAGGGGCAGCTGTGGAGCAGAGGTCCTGCCATTTCTATGAAATGACAAAACTCAGTCTCACGGAGGCCAGAGAAGCTACTGCACCTTTCTGTCCCATCCCCAGGCCTGTGACCAAACAATCAACCTGTCTTAGGTGCCAAGAAACTCTCCTCATCTTATCTGTCTTTGTCATCCATATTGCGGATCTCCACTTCCTGGTGGCTTCAAGTTGAAAGCAGGTCATTTCCCCAGAGCCACTGAAAGCCAGAATGAGAATGCAGCTCCATGAGCACAGGTCCAGGGAAAGCAGCCTTTGGAATCAACTGCTGGCTGCGAGAGTTCTCATCATCTGGTTTGGGTAAAACTACAAGTGTAGAGACAAAATCAGCGGAGGGGTAGGTAGAGGTGAGTACCACTGTGCTAAGCATTAAGGTGTTCTGAGATGAACCTTTGCTTTCAGGTAATCTTTGGCAGTGTGAGTGTCCTGCAATGAGTTTTATGTCACAAAATGTGGAAAGTGCAGTCCTAAGGGACAGTGAGTGCAGGGCCACACACAAGGTACAGTGGTGACTGCAGTTGCCCTCTGGGAGTGGCTGTGTGTTCTGTGCGGCCTTTGCTTTTTGTTCTCAAAGGCCTGTTGGTTCTAAGTCAATCAACAATCTCTGAATGATTCTCTGACTTTCAGCTTCTCAGGTGCCCCTGTGGGTGACTATCTTGGTCCATGATCCAGTCTCCAAGTGAGCTAAGACTTAGGACAGGTGGGCACTGGATGCTCCTTTCTGGGCTCAACGCCTTTCCCCCATGGGGTTAGATCCTCTCCCAGGATGGCTCATTCAGACCCTTTGGTGGGAACAGTACAGTGTACAAAGGAAGATGCAGTTTGCTTTTTAAAAGCGTCTGGTAGGGGCATTTGTGTGGTGGTTTGCACTTCACTTTGCCTTGCTCTGTTGCTCTTCCCACATTAATGACCTACATGTGACATGGCTGTTTTGACTTCCGAGTGCTTTTTGTCCACGTTTGTACATCTTCTGCATAGAGCCTCAGTGTCTCTACTATGCAGCACACCTTGTTCATACGGTCGTGTAGTTTTTGCTGAATGTACCGTACAGTGTGGTACCGTAGTTTTATGTTCTGTTACATGCTGCAGCACCACACCTAGGTTCCAGAAGTCAAAAGAAAGCCATCGAGTTGGAGTTTCCTTTGAGCATTTCCCTGTTCTGAATATTGGAACACACGTCCATCACCCAGCTCCTCATTTGGAATCCAAATCTGTGAACATCCTGGTCACAGAACAAAACTCAGTCCTTAAATCAGGAGTGTCTGTGTGGATCTTGATTCCCGTGACTGCACTCCTCAGATCTGGAGCCCATGAGTTTTCTGGTGCCTGGCTCTGAAGGTCTCTTGAGAACCAGGCAGCCATGATGGAATTACCCCTCCTGTGACCTTGATGAGTTTTTCAGGGATGTTGCTTGATATCAAATGCAGGACATCACGCATTCTTGGCAAGTTCTTTACCATTGATCTACATCACATTCTTAGTCTTCTCCATTTTGAATAGCAGTGTTTAAAATTTCTTTTGTGCCATATAACCCCATACTTGATCTAGTATTACATAATTTGAAGGGAACCCATCCAGAGTCAGATGGCATTGACACATTTTCCTTACTCGTCATCTTAAGGATAATACATACTTCAGGGAATAAGTACTTTTATCTCAAGGTTCACTGAAGTTCTTCCAACGTTCTGTTCCATGAAGCCAGTGCAGTAGAGTTCTCTCCAGGAAAGAGAATCCTTCCCTCACCAGCAACATTCTTTTAGGAAACGCACCCTCATTTTCCTTTGTGTAATTCAAACAAGATCATTATTATTTGGCCAGTGAGATAACTGTTCATAGATCTTCAACCTGGGAAAGAGGTTCATGATTTCATCCTCCTTTTCCAAGCAGACAACCTTTTTCTTTTGAGAGACTCCTGCCTGACATGAAGATAACACGATCATCTTTCTTTACTGTAGGGAGTTTTCAATAACAGCCAGTATGCAGTCATTTTCTTTTTCGGGGACCGGCCCTTGCTATGTAATATATGTTGGCCTTGAATTCACTATGAGACTTGGCTGGTCTGTGACTCACTGAGATTCTCCTGCCTCAGCCTCCTGAGTGCTGGAACTGCAGTCTCAATTTATTGTTCCAGGCCTCTGTTCTTTTGATAGGTGAGGGTATGTAAGTCTAGAGCAGTGGTGGCTAGGTTGGCAAAACAGAGAATTCATTAAGAAAAATTCAGTCTGTTAGTGACTGTGCCCTCCACTGTGCCTTGGATCACCTGCCCTGGGCTGTGTGCACCAGCCATGTTCAGCTCCTCAGCCCTTTCTCCCCACCCCCGTCCATCCCACACAGGGCTCAGCTGGAAGAGGCTGTACTCTCTGACCTCTCACTCAAGCCCCATATTTGGGTCACAACATCTCTAGGAAAACAACCAATCTGCCTGGAAAGCACTCAATATTCCCATGTCTGTGCTTCCAGGGCTAGAGACTTTCAGCCATTTTCACCCTGTTCCTAAAGCCCAAGTGTGTTTTCTCTACCAGGTCTTATGTCCCCCATAGCCTTGAAAACCCAGTCTTCTGGCCATAGATAAAACACGAGCAAAAGTCAGCACTGTCTTTGTGCTGCATTACCCCTTTAGGAAGCAGGCTCATCCCATCGATATTCACTTACAATTTGGTATGTGTTTCTTAATCACACTCCTGTGTGTGTGTGTGTGTGTGTGTGTGTGTGTGTGTGTGTGTTTGTGTTTTTAATATCGGGTCTTGTTATGCAGTTGATGGTAGTCTCAAGCTTACTTTTTAGCCTAGGCTGCTCTTGAACTTGCAGAGATCAGACTGCCTCAGCCTCCTCGGTGTGCCACACTCAGTCTTGTTAGAGAGAGAGAGAGAGAGAGAGAGAGAGAGAGAGAGAGAGAGAGATTGTCTTTTTGATACAGGGTCTTGCTATGCAGTTGAGTCTGGTCTCAGTCTTAATTTGTAACCCAGGCTGGTCTCAAACTTGCACTGATCCTCCTACCTCAGCCTCACTGGAGTGCCACACTCATTCTTGCCCATCATTCCAGAATTATGGGCAAGGTCAGAGCTCCAGAGTAGAGTTGTGAGTCCAGTGGTCTATATTTTATTTTCATTAGTACCTCACTCGCTTCTCTCTGCTGAAATACAAATCTTAAAGAGGAGACTTTCTGTGTTCCCCAAACTGACATGCTAATATTTTACACTGTATGACTGAAAAAGACCCCACTTGAAAGCATACTGCTCTCCCCTGCAAAGAAAGGTTTCACAGGGTTTCACAAACAAGAGACATAAGTGATTCATGAAGTTGTGTTCACGCCCCAGCAGCAGGATTGATCCAACTGAACCCCGATGAATCACAGCTTCCAAACAAATCCAGAGCCTCTAAGAGAAAGACAGAATGGAAATTAAATTTTCTCATACTCCAAGCCCAAGAATCTCCTCTTAAGCTACCTTTGATTCTTCCGTTCACCCTCTTTTCATACTTGTCAGTATCAAATATGTACAACACAGTTGCTTATAACAAAAGACAGAGAGACACACTTAATTACAACAAGGGGCCAAAGACAGGATGTTTTGATAGGGGAAGTGGAAGAGAAGACCCAGGGGAAAAGAAATCCTGCATCAGAGCTGGCCAGGAGATGCTGCAGGGCTGTGGGAAGCTGGGTGGTTACAGGGCGAGGGCAGGTGAGTACTATTTCTGGAAGGCAGCCAAGGGGAGCAGGAGTGGTTTTGGACAGATGAACTTTACAAACCCATTGAAAGAGGCAGGCACCCCAGGAGGCCAGGGGCAGTGTAAGAGCCAGGTAGGGGGCAAACAGAAGCAGAAGGGAGGGCAGGCCTGCAGGGAGAGCATGTCTATGTGGTGGCATTGTGTGGAGCCTGGCTGTGCTGCTGCCTGCTCCTACAGTGCTGTGTCCTGTGAGTGAGTTGAGACGGGGTCCACTAGGTATTTCAGGCTGTCACTGAACTCACTGTGTATTTCTGATTGACCTCACAGTCACAGGGACTCCCCTGAATGAGCCTCCCAAGTGCTCAAGTGGGACTATAGGCATGAGCCACCATGCCTGGCACCTTAGCTGGTCTTCTGCAAGGGGAGACCTGCCTGCTGCTCATCTTCTCCCTGGTTTCCAGCTATACATCGACTTCCCCTGTCTCTGCCTTGTGGCTGACACGATGCTGAGTGTGGGGAGCCCCTGAAGGCCTCGCCCTCCTGATAATGGTGTCACCTTTGGCTCACCAAACAAAGGACAGAAGGCATGATGTTCACAGGTGGACCCCTGGAATCTGCATGGCCATGTCAAAAGGGAAGAGAGGAAAGAACCAGGCCAGACTATCTTAAGACCATGCAGAAGAGAGGCCCTACCTGTGATGATTGGGCTTCCTGGCTGAGTGCCCTTGACCTGCCATGGAAGGGATGGAACTGCACGAAGCCAGAGCAAGGAGGCACAGAGGCAAGCCTGCTCCTTCCCACCTGCGGAGACTGCGGATTCCTGTAGTGGAAGGGCTCCTTGGGAAGAAACTCAGCCAGGACACTGGTGCTCAGACAGCAACAGTGGACAGTTGCTCCAGCACAGAGCCTGGGTATCAGCCCTGCCAGGCCTCCAGCAACCATGGGAAGTGGACATTTTCAAGGGTGACCTAGAAGGGCTTTTGCACGGACCAAGCTCAGAGTTGGAACTGTCCAGCATGTGTTCCTAGTGGCCTGAGATTCTTCACCTTTGTGCTCAAGACCTCCTGAAGGAGGAGACACGATGTGACCACCTCCACCTGCTAAAGCCTGTGTTTAGAGCAAAGGATAGAATCCAAGAACATTGCATCAAGTATAAAAAGTACTTTAGTTGGTTTGCAGGGAACAATGGGATTATTGGCTCTTTGAGCTTTGAAATGATCAAATCTCAGAGGCAATCATTAAGGTATCAGCAGAGCAATAAATGTCATTGTTTAAATGATTTTGTACAGGACACTTAACTCAGCACCTTGCTCCTACTAGGCGGGCGCTTCTGCTGAGGAGCTATATCCCTGGCATTAGTTGTTGCTTTTTTTCTGTCATTGTTGCTTTGGGTTGAGACAGGTTCTCCCTACATAGTTTAAAGTGAACCTGAACTCACTAGAAGCCCAAGTCCTCCTCGGACTCATGGTGATCCTCCTACCTGAGCATCTCTAGTTGGGATTAGAGTCATAGGCCTCCAGGGTGGCTGATTAAATTTAAGTGTTTTCTTGGAATTCTTTTTACATTAAATGTGGATGCCAACAAATAGGTTCTCCTTTGGTTTATATAGCGAGACAAACTGATACAGCCTAAGTCTGCTGCAAACTCACTAACAGCTGGTAATGCAGGAAAACAAAGTGATAAAAATCAAGCCGCTTCCCCTATTCTAGGTGCACAAGGAATTCCCTGATACATGGGCTAGCATTCGTCTTATATGTCCACTCAGTAAGTATACCTGTTTGTGGAGCTTTGTCCTGCAGGGTTCACTACTGAGTGCACTCATGTGGGGGCTTAGTGTGACCTTGAAAGTATTCAAAAGGGTTCAGGAAGATGCAAATGTAGAAAGGTGTTCATTGGTAGGTTATTATTGGAAGCAAGCCTGAGAGTTCTGGTGAACATGAATTGATAGATATTTCCTTCCTTAATTTTATCTTCAAGTGTTTTTCTTGTCTTTCTGGCACTGGGTGCCCAGTGCCTCTCACGTAAAAGTCCAGGTCTCTACCACTGAGCTGCACCACCATCCTCAAATGCACTCATACTGAGAAGTGAGAGGAGATTCCGAAAGAAAACAGTCTTCAGAGCAGGTCATGGATGTGTGGTCAGCTGAGAGTGTTGAAGGAAGTTAGCTCAAAAGGTCAGTGTCCTCGTCTTGCATTCCTTACAAGTTTTGGTAAGGGGAGGGAGAGCGGGGAAGCTCACAATTCACATTTCACTACATCTGCGCAAAATCCATGTCAAAAAATTGCCCCAAATACTCACAATGTTGTTGCAATAGGGAGTATTACTGCAGGGTTTGGAAATGGATTCAGGAATGAAACAGACCAAATGGGTAGTATAGAATTGCTGTTGGTTAACCTCAAAAAAATGAAAAGGGTAGAGAAAAATGATAAACAGCCAGAGATGCTCATAGTTGAATTCATAAGGGAGTCTACTGGGAGTATAGTATTCTTTCTGGCTTGGAAAAGTGTACTTTTCTTTCACTGGTACTATTTTGTGCGGGTGGTTTTTGTTGAACAATCAGTGGTGTGGCCCTCATTTCAAAGTAGATTTGAACCAGCCTTAGTTTCAAGCACCTCATACTCTTTCTGGCAGTGCTGAGCAATTGTAGAGTAGGTCATCGGGTCAGAGGAAACCTATGTGGATGGGAAAGCCCAGGCAATACAGCGTAAACAGCAGGGCGTGGGTGAGAAAATCAGGATGAGCTCATGGACAGCGCTGTTGCAGAGTGCATGATGGAGAGCAGTGGGGAAATGGGCAGAGGATGTGGTGAGGACTCCAGGAAAGCAGCCCAGCTGAGCTGGCCCCTGAGCACTGGGGTCCTAATGCTCAGGCCAGATCAATGCAATCTCTCTCAGCTGGGAGATGTGTGCAGGGGATGCAGAGCATTTTCTCAGGCTGCCTGACAAATCCCAAGACAGAGGATCCGAGGTGTGGAGGGGATTTCTCCCCAGCCTTGCTGTGGGCGTCTCTGACTGAAGTCCTGAGGGAATGGGAACTACAGCAAACAAGTCAAGGAGGGGAAGGTTCTCAGTGTGTCCAAATTCTGCACCCTGAAGCTCCCAAGAACCTCACACGTGGTCCTCTCTTCTTCAGTGCGAGGTGACTGGACAGGTAGGAAACACGGCTCCTGAAACAGACCTCTTGTCAGCTCACCTGATTCAGTGTGCTGTGCACACTGCTGTGTAGTTGCAGACACCATCAGTGGATACTTTACCTGCTGTGCACACCAGCCCTGCTGCCCTGGGCTTCTTGAGAGGTGTATTCATGTGGGGAAGCAGGGATGAGTCAGGGAGAGAAGGCCATTTGTGTCATCGTACCTTGCAGGGTGGGAGTTGTCCAGAAATGGGTGTCCAAGAGGGCACCAGCACACAGTGACATACGGCACTTGTGTTGGTGTTGCTGCAGAGGACTGTGTAGCAGAGGATTAGAGAGGAGCAGGTCTGTGATTCCTTCTGCTGCTCACCCACTGCGGGGATCCCCTCCTCCTGGAAACACTTCTAGTTTTGTGACTTGTGAACCAGTGCTGGGCTGTGGTTGCCCAGCTGAGGCAGTGGGACTTTGGGTGCCGTGATGGCTGATCCAGGGCCTGGAAGAGTTGATGAAATGCAGTGAGCTGACTTTCTTGTAAGGATGTGGCAGGTTGGAGAGACCAGAAAGTACATTGGTGACCAAGGCAATGATCCTGTACCTAACACCTTGGAATGTAAGGATTTCGGAGTTTTAGTTCACTTGGAATGATGGGTTGTCAACTTATCCTACACAGCAGGCTGCAAGTCACAGCACTGTCCAGGCTCCCTGTCCCACTGACTGCCTTTATCCGTCACGGGGCTACAGATGGTGAAGGGTCCTCACCTTACCTTGAATGGACCCACTTTCAAAGAGGTCCCCGAATTCCATCCTACCCGTACTTTACTTCTCACTGAAGGTGGAATTTTCTTCCCCTGCCTACCATTTTATCTACAGATCACTGGGTGCCATGTCAGCGTCCCCACACTTGGAGCTCCCCCTGGTGAGTAGGGGCAGGAGTCAGCTGACCAGCCTCAGGTCAGCAGTCAGGATGCTATGTTGCCTCATCTGCGTAGGGACCCTGGAGCTCACAACATGTCCTGGAGCACCTTTTCATCAGGGCTGAATCCCACAGACAGAGGAAAGGATTCAGGAGTAGTGAGCTGGGGAGGACAGGGGACACCTTCTAGGCCTGTTCCTGAGCAGGCATCATAGTTATTGCTCACTAAGCACGTGCAAGAAGAAAAATGATTATATTTCTACAGTTATTTTTATTTCCTGAGTTTCAGATGGAGCTCAGGACTCTGTGCAGACTGGGCCTGTGGTTCCTCTCTGATGTCCACCCTCAGTCCTCTAAGGTGTTCCGGTCTGAGGAAACATGCTTGCCTCCTGCAATCTAAGTGTCAGTGGTACAGGAAGTCATGTAGTGTGTTTTTTCCTTCATGATAAACTATTCCTGTGTACTAACCCTGTCAGTTTTCCCCTCAGCCCTCAGGATTGGTTTAATAATCAGAGAGCTAAATACCGGAAAGCTGTGAGGGAAGCTCTGCTCAGGACTGCACCCCCTGATTCCCAGGACCACACTGTCACTGAGGAGGAGTAAGAGCTGCTCTAGGATGTCCTGTTTCTAGAGGCAGACTCTGCTTGGAGTTTTGTTGTTGTTCTTGCTGTTTATATGGTCAACAATATTTGTTGATTTTGTAACGTATTTGCAGTAAAGTTGTGAATTCTTAGCATTTGTGTTTTCCTGTTCTTTATGGGGTTTGTTACAGCTGGATAAAATGTTCAGGGCTAACATCATTTCACCAGAAGGATGATGAGGTCTCCAGTGATGAAATGTCTTCTTGAGTCATCCTCAAGAAGCCTGGAACTTAGTCTTCTAAGTGCCAATGTGAGTTATCTCTGACCAGTATTTTGTACTTAATTCTCTCTCCCAGAAAGGCCGACAATGGTTTCCCCAGCAGTGTACTGTCATCTCTCAACCTCTGCTGTGTGCAAGAGAGGCCACGCAAATCCCTGGTGAGAGGACACCATGTGCACATGGTTTTGGGTCTCACCCACCCTAAGGAGTTCAGTAGCAACACCAGTCTCTGAGAGCAGGTCCCCAAGAATTGACTCATGGTGAATGGCAAGGTGGCAGAGGCACAACCATGTCTTGTCCTCCCCACCCTGCTCGGTGTCTTCCTGGCTGGGGAGCAGACAAAGTGCCAGGGACAGCTGTGGAGCAGAGGTCCTCCTGCTTCTAGAGAGTCAGAGCACTCAACGCTACTGCAAGCAGAGGCTGCTGCAGCTTTCCGTCCCATCCCCAGGCCAGTGGCCAAATCTTCACTGTGGTTTAGTTTCTGAGAACCTCTTCTCATCTTGTCCTTGGTCTTTGTGAGCCCTGTTGGGGATCTCCACTTCCTGGTGCCTTCCAGTTGAAAGCGGGTAATTTCCCCAGAGCCACTGAAAGCCAGAATGAGAATGCAGCTCCATGGCACAGGTCTGGGGAAAGCAGCCTTTGGAGTCAACTGCTGGTCGCAGGAGTTATCATCATCTGGTTTGGGTAAAACTGCAAGTGTAGAGACAGAATCAGAGGAGGGGTAGGCAGAGGTGAGTACCACTGTGCTAAAGCATTAAGGTGTTCTGAGATGAACCTTTGCTTTCAGGTAATCTTTGGCAGTGTGTGTGTCCTGGAAGGAGTTTTATGTTAAAGATCACGAAGTGTGGAAAGTGCAGTCTTAAGGGACAGTGAGTGCAGGACCACACACAAGATACAATGGTGACTGCAGGTACCCCTTGGCAGTGGCTGTGTGTTCTGGGCAACCTTTCCTTTTTGTTCTCAAAGGCCTGTTGGTCCTAAGTCAATCAACAATCTTTGAATGATTCTCAGAATTTCAGTTTCTCAGGGGCCCCTGTGGGTGACTACCTTGGTCCATGACTGAGTCTCCTAGTGAGTTAAGGGTTAGGACAGGTGGGCACTGGATGATTCTTTCTTGGCTGGATGCATTCCCGCATGGGGTTTGATCTTCTCCCAGGATGGCTCGTTCACTGGCCCTGCTGTGGGAGCAGTGCAGAGTACCAGGGAAGATGCAGTTTGCTTTCTCAAAGCCTCTGATGGGGGAATTGGTCTGGTGGTTTGCACTTCACTTTGCCTTGCTCTGTGGCTCCTCTCGTGTAATGACGTCCCGGTGTAATGGCTGCTCTGACTTCCGGGTTCCTTTTGTCCACGTTTGTACATCTTCTGCATAGAGCCTCAGTTTCTCTTCTGTGTAGCACACCTTGTTCACACGGTGGTGTAGTTTTGCTGAGTGTACCGTGCAATGTGGTATCATAGTTTTATGTTCTATTATACGCTGCAGCACCACACCTAGGTTCTAGAAGTCAAAAGAAAGCTATCAAGTCGGAGTTTCCTTTGAGCATTTCCTTGTCTGAATATTGGAACACGCATCCTGTACCCAACTCCTCATTTGGAAACCAATTCTGTGAACATCCTGGTCACAGAAAAATAACTCAGTCCTTAAATCAGGAGTGTCTGTGTGTTATCTTGGTTCCCATGACTGCACTCCTCAGCTTTGGAGCCCAGGAGCTTTCTGGTGCCCGACTCCGAAGGTCCCATGAGAGGCAGGCAGCCACCATGTTATTACCCCTCCTGTGACCTTGATGAGTTTTGCAGGGATGTTGCTTGAGATGAAACCCAGGACGTCATGTATTCTGGGCAAGTCCTCTACCTTGAACTACACCCCACTCCTAGTCTTCTCTATTGTGAATAGCAGTGTTTAAAATTTCTTTTGTGCCTTAAAGCCCTGTACTTGATCTAGTATTACATAATTTGAGGGGACACCATCCAGAATCAGATGCCATTGACACCTTCTCCTTAATCCTCACCATAAGGACATTACTTACGTCAGGGAAGAATTACTTTTACTTCAGGGTTTACTGAGATTCTTCCAATGTTCCCTTCCATGTAGCTAGAGCAGCAGAGTTCTCCCAAGGAAAGAGAATCCTTCCCTCAACAAGAAACTTTTCCTTAGCAAACTCACTCTGATTTTCCTCTGTGGAGTACAGACAATACTGTTATTATTTGGCCAGTGAGATAAATATTCATAAATCTTACAGTAAAACGTCAGCAATGGCTGGGAATATGGTTCATCACTTCATCCTGCTTTTGCAAGCAGAAAACCTTTTTTGTGGGGGAGACACTTGGGTTAGTGCAAGATACCACTATCAACTTCCCTCACTATGGGGAATTTTTGATAACAGTCACGATGCTTTCTTTTTTTTTTTTTTTGGAGACAGTGTCTAGCTATGAGTCCATATTGGCCTTGAATAAATTATGTCGACTTGCCTGCCTGGGACTCACAGAAATCCTCCTGCCTCAGCATCCTGAGTGCTGCAATGTCATCATGCCCAGCTTCGCATAATTTGATAGATAAGGGATTGCAAGTCTAGAGCAGTAAGGTGGCTTAGCAGGTAACACAGAGAATTCACTCAGAAAAAGCCAGTCTCTTAGTGGCTGAGCCCTTCCCTGCGCCCTGGATCATCTGACCTGGGCTGTGTTCTCTGTCTGTGTTCGGCTCCTCAGCCCTTTCTGCACCCCTTCTACCGTGAATCCGACAAAAGGCTCAACTGGAAAGGTCTGAAGATTCTTGCTTCTCACTCACGCCCCATTTGTATTATCTCGAGGAAAACAACCAACCTTCCAGGAAAGGTCTCAGTATTCCCATGTCTGTGCTTCAGCTCTGGAGAGGTTCATGCCATTTTCACCCTGTTCCTTAAGCCTGAGTGTGTGTTAGCTACCCCAGGCCCCATGTACCCAAATATCTGTGCAGACCCAGTCTTCTGGCCAAGTTAAACCCAGGAGCAAAAGTCAGCGCTGTCTTTGGACTCTATGAACCTTTTAGGAAGCAGGCTCGTTATACCATCGGCATACACTTACAATTTGGTATCTTATGCTTTTGTTAATCAGTGTCACACTCCTGTGTGTGTGTGCTTATATTTTTAAGACAGGGTGTTGCTATGCTCAAGGTTACTTTGTAGCCTAGGCTGCTCTCCCACTTGCAGAGATCTGCCTGCCTCAGCCCCCTGAGTGTTCCACTCATTCTTGTCAATCTTTCCAGAACGATGGGTGAGGTCTGAGCTACAGAGTAGAGCTTGAGTCCAATGGTCTATATTTTATCTTCACTAGTACCTCAATGACTTCTGTCTGATGAAATGTTAATCTTAAAAGAGGAGCTTTCTGGGTACCCAAATTGACATGGCAATAGTTTACACAGTAAGTCTGCAAAAGAACCCACTTTAAAACATACTGCTGTCTCTCACGTACAAGGGTTTCACAAAGTATCACAAAGAAGGGACTCAGGAAACTGAAGAAGTGCCATTCAGGTCCTGGCAGCATGATTGGTCCACCTGCACCCCCACGAATCACAATTCCAAAGAAAGCCAGAGCCTCAAAGAGGAGAACTGAATGGAAATTAAATTTTTTCATACTCCAAACCCAAGAATGTTCTCTTTGGCTACTTTGATTCCTCTGTTTGATTCCTCTGCTCTTTCCATACTTGTCAGTATCAAACATGCACAACATGCTTGCTTATAACAAAAGACAGAGAGACACACTTAATTACAACAAGGGGCCAAAGACAGGATGTTTTGATATGGGAAGTGGAAGAGAAGACCCAGGGGAAAAGAAATGCTGAATCAGAGCTGGCTCAGAGACGCTGCAGGGCTGTGGGAAGCTGAGTGGTGAGAGGGCGAGGGCAGGTGGGTAGTATTTCTGGGAGGCAGCCAGGGGAGCAGGAGTGGTTTTGGACAGATGAACTTTACAAACTCATTGAAAGAGGCAGGCACCCAAGGAGGCCAGTAGTGTTGCAGGGACCAGATAGTGGGGAAGCAGCAGGGAGGGCAGGCCTGCAGGGAGAGCATCTCTATGTGGTGGCAGTGTGTGGAGCCTGGCTGTGCAGCTCTCCTGCTCTAGTGCTCCCTACTCGTATGGTGCTGTGTCCTGAGTGTGTGTTGAGATGCAGTCCACTAGGTACTTCAGGCTGTCACTGAACTCACTGTGTATTCCTGATTGACCTCATAGTCACAGGGATTCCCTTGTCTGAGCCTCCGGAGTGCTGGGACTGTAGACCTGGGCCACCACGCCTGGCTCCTTAGCGGTTCTTCTGCAACGGGAGATCTGCCTGCTGCTTATCTTCTCCTTGGCTTTGCAGCTGCACGTGGACTTCCCCTATCGCTGCCTTGTGGCTGCCAGGATGCTCCGTATGTGGATCCCCTGAAGGCCACGTCCTCCTAACAAATGTGTCACCCTGAGCTCACCACACAAAGGACACAAAGACGAGGGTCAAGGGTGGACCCGTGGCATCTGCATGGCCAGATCAAAAGGGAAAGAGGAGAGAACCAGGACAGACCGTCTGAAGAGGAGTGTGCAGAATGGAGGCTCTTGCCCTGATGATTGGGCTTCCTGGCTGAGCGCCCTTGACCTGCCATGGAAGGGATGGAACTGCACAGACCAGAGCAAGGAGGGACACAGGCCAGCCTGCTGCTTTCCACCTGCGGTGACTGCAGGCTCCTGGAGTTGAAGGGCTCCTTGGGAAGAAATTCAGCCAAAACAGCAGTGCTCAGAGAGGCACAGAGGAGAGTTGCTCCAGCACAGAGCCCGGGTGTCAGCACTGCCAGGCCTCCAGCAACCATGGCTAGTGGAGGTTTTCAAGGGTGAGCTAGAAGGGCTTTTGCAGGGGCCAAGTTCAGAGTTGGAACTGTCCAGCATGTGTTCCTTGTGGTCTGAGATGCTGCACCTTTGTGCTCAAGACCTCCTGAAGGAGGAGACATGATGTGACCACCTGGACCTGCTAAAGTCTGTGTGCAGAGCAAAGGACAGAATCCAAGACCATGGCATCAAGTATAAAATGTACTTTAGTTAGTCTGCAGGGAACTGAGGGATTATTGCCTCTATGAGCTTTGAAATTATCAAATCTCATAGACAGTCAATAAGGTACAAGCAGAGGAATAAAGGTAATTGTTTAAATTATTTTTGTCCAGGGCACTGAACTCAGGACCTTGTCCCTGCCAGGCGAGCGCTTCTGTTGAGGAGCGATATCCCTGGCATTAGTTGTTGCTTTTTTCCTGTTATTGTTGTTTGGTGTTGAGAACGGGTCTCTCTTAATATTTAAGAGTGAACCTGAGGTCATTAGAAGCCCAGGCTCTTCTTGGACTCATGGTGATCCTGCTACCTGAGCATCTCTAGTTGGGATTAGAGTCATAGGCCTCCAGGCCTGGCTGATTAACTTTAAATGGTTTCTTGAATATATTTTTACATTAATTCTGGATGCAAACAAATAGTTCCTACTTTGGTGTGTGTAGCCAAACAAACTATTGAAGCCTAAGTCTACTGTCAACTCGCTAAAATTTGGGTAATGAAGGAAAACAAAACGATAGAAATCAAGCTAATTTTCCTATTCTAGATGCACTATTAATTTGAAGTATGTGTGTATAATATAGAGAGCCGTAATTCTAGAAATCCATATTACATGGGCCAGCACTTTTGATATATATCCACTAAGTTAAGGTCACCAGTTTGTAGAGCTGTATCCTGCAGGGTTCACTGTTTTGTTAACTCATGTTGGGGCTTAGTGTCATCTTCACCATATTCAAAAGGAGGCAGGAACTTGCAAGATAAAAAGGGTTTGTTGGTAGGATAGTATTGGAAGCCAAGCATAAGAACTTTGGTAAACATGCATTGAGAGATATTTGCTTTCTCACTTTTATCTTCAGGTGTTTTTCTATTCTTTGTGGCACTGGGCATAGAATCCTGTGCCTCACACACAAAAGTCCCAGGCGCTACCACTGAGCTGCATGGCCATCCCCAAATGCACACATAGTGAGAGGTGAGAGTAGATTTTGAAACAAAATAGTCTTCAGATGTCTGAGAGTGTTGAAGGAAGTTAGCTCAAATGGTTAGTGTCCTTGTCTTGTGTTCCTTACCAGTTTTGGTAAGATAAGGGAGAGAGGGAAGCTCACAAGTTACATTTAACTACACGCAGCACAAAATCCATGTCAAACAATTGCCCCAAATACTCACAATCTTGTTGCAATAGGGAGTATGACTGCAGGGTTTGGAGATGGATTCAAGGAATTAAACAGGCAAAAAGGGTAGTATAGAATTGCTATTGGTTAACCTCAGAAAGATGAAAAGTGTAGAGAAAAATGATAAATAGCCAAAGATGCTCATAATTAAATTCATAAGGGAGTCTCCTGTGAGTATAGTATTCTTTTTGGCTTGGAAAAGTGTTCTTTTCTTTCTCTGTGGTACTATTTTGTGAGGGTGGTTTTCGTTGAACATTCAGTGGTGTGGCCCTCATTTGAAAGTAGATGTGAACCAGCCTTAATTTCAAGGACCTCATACTCTTTCTGGCAGTGCTGAGCAACTTAAGAGTAGGTTGTGGGGTCAGAGGAAACTTATGTGAGACGGAAAACCCAGGAGATACAGCATAAACAGCAGGGCGTGGGTGAGAAAATCAGGATGAGCTCATGGACAGCGCTGTTGCAGAGTGCATGACGGACAGCACTGGGGAAATGGGATGAGGATGTGTGAGGGGACTCCAGGAAAGCAGCCCAGCACAGCAGGCCACTGGGAACTGGCATCCTAATGCTCAGGCTACCTCCATGCAGACTGTCTCAGCTGGGAGCAGTGGCTGGCGGGGGAGAGTGTTTTCTCAGGGTGCCTGAGGAACCACAAGCCCTGAGGACTCAGGTGGGCAGGGGCTTTCTCCCCACCCTGGCTCTGGGCTTCTCTCACTGAAGTCCTGAGGGAACAGGAGCCACAGCAAACAAGTGATGGAGAGGCAAGTTCTCAATGTGCCCAATCTCTGCAGCCTGAAGTTCCCAAGAACCTCATGCGTGGTCTCCCCTCCTGTGCAGGGTGATAGGACAGGTAGGAATCTAGGCTGTAGAAACAGACCTGATGTCACCTTACATGTGACAGTGAGCTGTGCATGCTGCTGTGTAGATGCAGATGCTACCAGCAGACACTTTTTACCCTGTGTAAGCAGCTCTGCTGCTATGGGCTGCTTGAGAGCTGTATTCATATCACAAAGCAGGCGAGAGCTTGGGAGAGAGAAGGCCTCTTGTGTCATCACAGTTTTCATTGTGTGAGCTTCACAAATAGTTAAGTCCTTGGGAATTGCCCAGAACTGGGAGTCTGAGAAGGTATCCAGAGCCCAGAGATTTGTGACACACTTTTTGGTTGGCCTGCAGAGGAATGGGTAGGAGAGGTTTGCACAGGAGCAGTTTTACCACTCTTTCTGTCACTGCTTGAAGGGGTCTGTCTCCTGGAAAGCCCTTCCACCTTTGTTCCTTGGGAACCAGGGCTGGGCTGTGCATGTCTGGGTGATGCAACAAGAGCAGAGCTGCTGCTGAGCAAATACAATGGCAGTGGCCTGTGAGAAGCTGAGTCTCTGTTCCTCCCTTGCCCTGGCTCAGCTGTAACAGTCCTGTGAGGTCAGCAGGGGGCGCTAAACCACACCTGAGCAGAGAGGGACTTCCCCCCTTATCTCTGTGTTCACTCTCCTTTTCATTCTTCCTTCTCTCGGAGCTCAGGAGTGGCAGCTGTTCTAGTCCTGTGACCTTGGAAAGCATTCAGATTTCTCACCGCAGTCTTTGAACTTTAGGGATTATGCAGGTTGAGAGCTGATCTTTTATGTCAAAGCAGGGTGAAGAGAATTTCCTTAAGTGATTTCATGAATTTATTAGTGAACATCATCCACACTATTGTGGATGATAGCTATTTTGTTGAGGTATGTGAAAGCAACGCAGGTTATTTTTCTAAAATAGAATCATTGCTCTGGAAATCCTCTAGCAAGTCATGAACTTGTAGAGCAGAAAAAGCTCACTCCTGATATTCATGAGCAGGAAAATTGTGGGTGACAAGGGAAACATCCCGTGGACAACTCTGTCCACTGGGCCCTGAAGCAGAAAGGGGCAATGGACACAGGAAGCAGTGTAATAAGACTTGGATACAGTGCACACTCTTAACAGCTGGACCTGAGGAATGCAGCAGAGGTGGCGCACTCCTGCCGTCCTGGCTACATGGGAGGCTGAGGCAGGGGGATTGCAGGCTCAGGGCCAGCCTGGGGAACCTAGTGACACTGCACCACAATAAAAACAATGGAAGAAGCTGCTGGAACACAGCTGAACAGTAGAGCACTGGTGAGCAGGATGAGGCCCTGAGCTGGGTAAAGAGTACCACAAGGAAAGGCTACATGTCAGTTACATTTGCTCTTAGGAGAAGGAAAAAGGTTGGAGATGGAAAGAACTCCAGAAGATAAGGAAATCACTGGCTGTTCTCATGGGATGTTAGCTCCATACAGAGATGAGGAAATCGAAAGATGGAAAGGGGAAATGAAGCCAAGGAAAACATAATAAAATAGGGATAAAATGGCCACAAAGCTTTGTGCATTGTGGAGGAGGAAGGGGTTGAAGGCAGGGCGGGGGATTGGGAAAAAAAGAATGAAAGTCTATAGAGGAGTAAATTCCCTGTGATGAATGTGATCGCTTTTTATGTTTAAATTGATCCAAGAGTAAAATGTCCCTGTTCCTCTTCTCTAAGTACCTGACCTTCTTACCCTGTCCCTTTGCTCCTTAAAATGTGCACAGGCTTCTACTTATCCTTGAGGAGAGCTGCCAAGTGTCCCAGAGACAAAGATCAATCGGGGACCCCGCTGAACCCTCTGAGGGCTCGTGCTGTCCTGGACACTGGTGATGCCTTGGTGCTCCCTGCCGGGAAGTCAGAGACCAGAAGGCAGACGGAGAAAGAAGAGCCAGGTGGAAAAGGGAGGAGGAGGGAGGCCGGGCAGAGGGAAGCCCAGAGGGTGAGCAGGACGTATGGAGGGACTGGGGGCAAAGCCCTGGCACTTTAGCAGTGCTGCTGAGTGTTCTCGTCCTGTGCACGGCCAGGTAATGCCTCCATTCCCGCCTTTCAGACTGATTCCCTACGAGTGTCCCTCACATGGGTGTGCATGACTGTGTATGTGCCGCTGCTCATGCACACAGGTATGTAGACAGTGCCTTAATTATTCCTGTGATGTGGCCTGGGCCATTTGTGGATACATTATATACTGCACATTTATGTGTGTGCTGTGTGCAGGGAGAAGTGAAAGCAGTTCAGGTCTATTTTCTCAGCTTTTGCTCTTTGCTGTCAGGAACACTCTGTTTATGAGGAGTTTCCAAAGCTGTTCCCTCATCCCTTTTTTCATTTATAAAGGTTGCAAAATCCAGACTCCTTTGTTAGACAGAGAAAGGGAAAGACAAGCAGCCCAACTTCAGAATACTTAGGAGAAAGCTGTCTGATTTCTAAGGCAAGTTTAGCAGGGCTGCCTTGCCCATGACCTTTTCAGATACAGTGACCTTCATGCTAGTGTCAGCCCTAGTCAGTCTTGCCATGTACAAGCCTTCTGTTTTATTATTATTATTATTATTGCCTCCTTTTCGTTTATTGAATCAAGGTATTTCTATTTAGTTCAGGCAGGCTTTGAACTCCCCATGTAGCCCAGGCTGGCCTGAATGTGGCAGCAGTCCTCCTGCTTCAGCCTCCTGAGTGCTGGGCTTACAGGAGTACATCACGTTGCCCAGATCCATTCTTGTTTTTCAAATGCATGTCCAATATTAATTGGTTTCTGTGAATATTATTCTTCAATAGCTGGATTCTATCTTCTGATTTGGAAGGTTTTCCTTCCACACTTCACTAACTGGAGGACTTACAACCAAGCATACCACAGGAAAAATATCCTTGGCACTATTTTGAAAGTTGCATTGCTCTGTGTGAATCATCAAAAGTGTATATAGAAAGCCACGATCTGACACTGCACTTGCAGCCCCATCTGTGCTCCCACACCTGCTCAGGACCTGCTTCCAACCTCTTTCTCTTGTCACAAACCCCGTCTGAGAGCAAGGATTCTCCACTGTGTTCACTGAAATCCTGTGAGCACATCTTCCTGGGTGTCCTGTGGGCCCCGTCTCTACCCTGATGCCCGAGGGCTCCAGACTCAACAGCCTGGCTTCCCCTAGGTGGCCTTTGGGTCAGGGCGGGCGGGCAGAGGCCCTAGGAGAGAGAATGAGGCCTGGGCAGCCCCTGCCCCCTGAGATCCGTGCTGCCTTGGAGGTGGAGGCGGCACTCAGCCTGCAGCCGGGCTCTGGTGTGGAAGCCTTGCAGGAAGCTCTGTCCAGGCTGCAGGAGCGGGAGATGAAGGCAGTGAGGTGGGGCTGCTGCCTGTGCCTGGGCCACCTGAGCGCATGGCACAGCCTGGGCTCCAGAATCTGGTTCCCCGATGCCAGGACCACTGGGCCAGCATGGCTTGCTGCCAGGGCTGCTGCTCCTTCCTGACCTTTGGATGGTTTCTTTCCTTTTCCAATAGGATCACAAATTTCAGGGGGATGGGCTTCTAGACTGCGTGGAGGAAAGACAGGGCGACCAGAGCTCTAGAGACCAAGGTGCTCCGGCCAGCAGAGGAGTCCAGGTGTCACAGGCTGAGAACAGCAGAGGCAGGAAGACAGGGCTGTCGCTGGTGCAAGGAGTCCTGCAGTCCATGGGCACCATGGCTGTCCTGGCACTGACGGTGGAGTGCTTCATGGTCCACCCCCACCCCCAGGCTGAGCAGTGCAGAATTCAACAGGTCGTTTTAGCTGAGGCTCCATTTCCTGGGTGCAGTCCCAGCGTCTGTGGGCCTTTGCAGACTTTAGGCTGTGATCTGCAGGGCATGATGCTGACTCTAATTTTCTCTGGGGCCTGGTTTAGTGACATCATTTTATCCCTACCCAATGTATCAAAATCTAGGACTCCAGGGTCTCTTTTGTCCAGATCCAGGTGCTTAATGCCAAAACTGCTGGGGTGCACTTATCCAAGGCCTGGGCCCCTAACAGTAGAGATGGAGCTGAGCAGAGGGTGACCTGGGCTCAGGCCACAGCAGAGGGATTCCGTTGCAGCACAGCTGGCCAAACTGCTTGGGAAAGGGACCTGTCCAGAGGCACAAGCTCTGCTGTACTTTGTAGGAAAAAGTAGGCTGATGTGATTGATACCTGGTCTTCCAGGTCAGGTAACCAATAGTACTGCCCTGGTGTGTAAGCAGCAATGAAGGACTTGTGAAAGGCAGGGTGCTATGATACTTGCAGTGATCCCAGCCTCAAAGCTTTATCCACTGCCCGGAGCTCAGCGAGCCAATCATCAGCTAGGTGTTTCCAGCCAGGATTTAGTGCGCAGTTGCCCATGTAAGAAATATTGAGTGCTTTCTGAGAAAGAAGGAGCACTGCAGACTGTAAGCAAACAACACTCCATTCCAGATTTCAAGCCTAGAGCTCTACTCAGAAGACCCAGAAATCCTCTCAGTGTACAGGCTGTGGAGGCCCCAGTGGCTCCCGCAGGCTGCACTGGGCCCCACCTGTGCAGTTCTGGCTGCAGGGCCTCCACACAGGCTCAGGGCTTGTGTGTGCTGGGTGCCTGCTGTGCACCTGGATGAGTTCACACCACTCTCTGCCTCCTGCTCCAGTCTCCTGCACTCTGTGTCTCTGGAAATATCCAGCAGATCTGCCACGGAAAAATAAAACGTTTTTACAGCAAACAGTAGGGTTTCAGGACAGCTTAAATCTGCTGTAGTTCTTCTCGTTGCAAGAAGACTTTTGCACATGCTCTGCGAGGCGTTATCATGTTGAATGCTCAAAACAAATTTTAACAAATGGATGCTATTTAATTTTTCAATACGTGAAAAATGACCTTAGGTCTTGCAGTCAGCTACTTCTGCACATTTTCTGTTTTCTCCTGTGTGACAGCCTTGCACTACATTGCTGAGCCTGGCCCTGTACTTGCAGTCTTCCATCCTGAGGACCCCATAGAGCTACGACTACAGGAATAGGCCAGTGTCAGGCTACAACCCGAGGGGAACCTTATCCTCATACACAAGTACCAGACTGGAAAACACCAATAGTTACTGTCAAAAGTGCATATAGAAAGCTTTAGTAAGAATAAAACACCACTTTTGCAAGAGAACTGCAAGTTGTTCACCCTCAGAGGAGCCTCCACACTCTCCCTCCTGACAGACTCCCTGGGCTTCCCTCAGTGAGTGAAGCTTCTATGGTGCAGGGAGCCTGTGTATTTGGGAGACACTGTCAGCTCCACCTCCATAGACATTCCCAGGGCAGGGGGAGAGGCTGCCTGCTGCGCCCTTGCTGAACACCCTGAAAATACCCTCCCTGTCATGTTTCACTTTGCTTTTCTGTTTTTTTCTTTTTTCCTCACTCTTCCTTTTTTCCCTGTCTCATTTCCTTTTTCCTTTTTTTCCATTTTAGATCTTGTGCTGTTATTTTTTACTCACCTGGGTGGGTGCAGTGTGGAGTAGGAAGTGCTGTCTGACTGTCCTTGTACCACTCCATTGTGGATGAGTGCTGTCTCTCTTCTGCAGTCAAGTTACATCTCCGACCAAGACATTCAGGCTGGTGGTGTTTCCATCCAAGCTTCTTCTCAATTAACTCCAGGCCTCCTTCATTGCCCTTAATCAAAGATAAGCTCCCTGGACATCAGCAGGCAAGAGCTAATGTGCCCCTGGGAGTGAATGTGGGACAAGGGCGCCACTACTGTGGACCTTGAGGACTGCATCTGAGCTGCACAGAGACATTCTCAGGAATCACTGCAGGACTCCAGCACCCAACCTCCTGAGCACCATTTATGTGCTTAGAAGCCTTTCCTACAAAAAGGGGAGCAAATTTTAGCTGGCCTCTAAGATTCTGTTAGCCCTGCGCATCCCTAACCCCACTGCAAAGCCTTCTGTCCGTGAGGCCAGTGATTTTCTCCACTCGGGACAGAGTTTCCCTTCCTCATTCATTTCCTCTCTCCCTGCACAGTGTTAGAAGGTCCAGCTATAGTCCTAAGTACTTGCTGAGAATAAAGTCCCATATCTTCACTTCAACAGGAACAGGGAGGAGCACAGTGCAGTGAGAACTCATGCATGGGATGAGCAGTGAACAGGGTTACATTTTGCCAGTGGAGTCTTTGGCTCTAATGCGGAGCAGGTTGACTAGCTCAAGGGGATCAGGTTTTGTTCACAGCTGCTCTCAGCAGGCACAGAGCCACAAATCCCTGGGGTTGTTTCAGGGAGCTGAGCAGGCTCTGTTTCAGCCACCCTCGGGGAGCCCGGGTCCAGCAGCAACTTGGGGTGAGCCCAGTGAAATCTGAAGTCCTTGTTCTGTTCAGACAGTGCAGCGTGCAGGAAGGGGCTATGCACAGTCTCCCAGCATTCCCACAAGAGATTCTGTGGTCAGTGTGAGTTCTCACCACCTCCACTCCACTTCAACAGCTTGTAGACCAGCCCTCTCTCTTCCTCAATTATCTCTGAGATTTCAGGGCACAATACAGTAACTGAGCTGAGGGCACTGCAGACTCCATTTGGTGCATGCTCAGTATCAATGACTTTGTACTTGGTGTTGAGCTCCACTTCTCGCCTCACCCCCGCCCCCACTCCAGCCACTGCTGCAGCCGCAGCCGCAGCCCCAGACTCAGCCCCAGCCCCAGCCCCAGTTTTGCTATTTTGTAACCTCCTTGCATAGCAACTGGTTGGAAATAGATAGCCAATAGCAGCCTTCAGGGAGGATCTCGGGGACTGAGCTTGCCCAATCGGGTATAGGACCCCTGCAACAATTTGCAAGATCAAGCGCCATCTTTTTGCAGCCACGCTGTTTCCAAGAGACATTAAGGTTTTGCTCACTTCTGCGAGAGAGCAGATTTCCTGGTCTTTCGTGCCTTGCAGCCATGGAGGAGAAGCGCCACCACTTTGACCTGCGCTACCTTCTACTGCAGTATGGGATGGAGGAAATCAGTGCCTGGCTTATAGTAAATGCCACTTCAGTGCCTCATAGCAGCCACTGCATTAAAGAAGCTCTTGACATCGTGGTGGCCTACAACAACCACAGGGGCCACCTGGACCACGGTCAACGAGTCCACATGAGCCAGGGAGGAGACGATGATGGCCAAGCACCTCTGGATGAGCAGCAGCCTGAGCAACTGCTGCTCGCTGAAAAGGATTCTTCGGAAGCCAGTGGCCTCCAGCCGACCCGGCCCCGGCGGTCCCGAATCTGCTTCAAGCCGTGGGAGGTGAGAGAACTGGAAAGCCTGTTCCAATTCACTCAGTACCCGGATGTGTTCGCAAGGTGAGCTGCTGCCTCTGGGAGTCCCTGGGATTTGGGGGGTGCGCTCTTTTCCTGCTGCCTTTCTATCTCTCTTGCTGCCCTCTTTCCTCTCTTGACCTGAGTGCATCCAAAGAGCGCAAGCTCTTTACCTGCCTGTGTTTAGGCAGGGTTGGATGGCACCTCCAGGGGAACCAAGGTTGGGATTTTACTGCGGTCTGGGGAATCCAGTCTGCAAACCGCTTGGTGGCTACTACTTTGTTTTTTTGTGTGTGTGTTTTGTTGCTATGTGATGCACCTAATAGGACTTTTCTAGAAGAACTGCTCTGAGTTACAGATATCAGCACTGTCAACTTTTTTCACCACATTGTTCTGCAACCCATCTCCAGAAACCTCTGAATTTGGCAAAGTCAAACCATCGACTTGAAACATCTCTCATTTCCCCCATCCCCCTGCTCCTCACAATCAATGTCTTTATATAATTGTACTCTGTGAGAGGGCATTCTCTATGAACGGGATCTAAGTGCAATTGAAGCCTGGTAGTGTTTTTGTGCCTGGATATTTCACTTCACGAATCCTCATGTTGCATCCCTGCTGCCGCATGCATCTGAAGTGCCTTCCTTTTCAAAGCTGAGTAATATTCCCTTGCATGGACACACCCTTGTTTCTCATTCATATGTGGAGAAGTTGCCTTTGTGAATAGTGCTATTGTGAGCTTCTTTGTCTAACAGCTGGGAAGTGCAGATTTCAGTGCTTTGGAGGCATCCTCAGAAATGCAATCTGTGGACCTTAAGATTCTGTTTTTGCTTTAAGGTCCCAACAGAAATTTATCGAGACAGTTTGCAGAGGCTGGTATTCCTTCTAGCAGTTACTAAGGCTCTGGTTTCTCCCTTAACTGAGCACGCTTGTCATTTCCCAGGTTTGCTAGTGGTCCAGGTGATGGAGTGATGGACATGCCCGTGGTTAGGATGTATGTTACAGGCTAGTCATTTGGAACCTGTTTCCTCCTGGTCCCTGCTCCTCTGTCTAGCTTCTTTAGAGAAATGTCTCACGGAGTCCTTGCTGATGCCCAATTCTGGAAGGTGTGTATTGCTTTTTGACCTGAGAGAAGTGTTTCTGTGTGTCTGTCAGGCCTGTTCTAGAAATACATATTTTTCCCATAGGGTTGCTCCTTTTCAGTGTCTTGACTGTATCTGTTGATTCACAGAAATGTTTGTCTTTAACATGATCCACTTTATTTTTGCTGTATTCCCTGAAATAGTCTCTGTGTCTGTAAATAAAATTTATGTGGGCTCTGGATCAATAGCATGAGAATGGCGTTCTATAGGCTTCCTGTATTTACAATTTCTACTATTTTTTTAAATGTGTATGGTTGCATTCTTTTTCATTTTTCAAAATGGTGCACTACATTAGCTCTGAATTGTTAGTGCCACCATATAATTGGTGAGGAGGTGAACACATTTGTAAAGAGTGATCTTTGATTTTGAGATGGAGAAAGTATGCATGGGTCACTGTGAGGTGTGTTGCCAAACTTAAGAAGCATGCGCAGTGTATATATGATGCTTCATTCACAGAGAATGCTGAATCTTTAATCCTCCACAAGGAATATAGTATATTTGTGATTTTCTTTCCACAGACTAAAGCTTGCAAGAGAGCTGAGCCTGCCTGAATCCAGAGTGAAGGTCAGTAAATCCAAGAAAAGCCATTTGATGGGGCAGGCAGTTCTATCCTGCTTCAGGACATGGCTTTTCCTGGGTGTTGTGAATGTGGTGTCTTTCTTGTCCTTTCTTACTGTGACGAGCAAGGTTTGGTCTTAAGAGCATTCACAGGTAGAAAAGCGAACAGTAAAACTAGGCATAAAGTTCTTTGCCATTGCCAGAGAGGCTAAGATTTGATAAATGAGGACAAAAGAAAACAAGAGATCAAGCTTCCTTGCCTATTCTAGGTGCACAGTTAATTTTATATATGTATATATAATACAGAGAACTATAATTATATATATCTATAATTCAGGGACTAGCACACTTTATATATATCCACTAATTTAAGTTCACCAGTTTGTAGAGCTGTATCCACCTAAGGTACACTTCTGTGAAGACTCATGTTTGGATTTTAGTGTGACTTTGAAAGTATTCAAAAGTGTGCATGAAGATGTGAGGTTAAGAAAGTTATTTCTCAGTGTGTCCAATCTCTGCAACATGAAGTTCCCAAGAACCTCACATGTGGTGCTAGGACTGGTAGGTAGTGAGTCTCCAGAAACAGACCTGATGTCAGCTCACCTGTGGCAGTGCGCTGTGTACACTGCTGTTTAGATGCACATGTCACCATTGACCACTGTTAGTCCTCTCCACATCAGCCCTGCTGTGGCTTCTGGATATAGTGTGTTGGTTTCAGTAAGCCCACATGACACTGGGAGAGAAGGCCCTTTTAACATTACTGTTTGCAGTGTGGGAGCTTCACAAATGGTTAAGTCCTTGGGAATGCTCGAGAATTGGGCATTTGCATGGGATTGCAGAGCCCAGAGATATGTGACACAGATCTTGGTCTCCCTGCAGAGGAATGGGTAGCACAGGTTTAGAAGGGAGCAGTTGTGTGACTCCTTCCACTGGTCACTGCATGGTGGGGGCCCTCTTCCTGGAGAGCACTTCCCCTTTTGTGTCTTGGGAAGGAGGCCGGGCTGTGGATGCCCGGGTGGAGCAAGAGCAGAGCTGCTGCTGTGCAAATAAAATGTCAGAGGCGTGTGAGGTTCCATGAGGGGCCTTCATTGTGACAGCGACTCTTCTGTGCACTAACCCAGGGCCTCTTGTCCCCTGAGTGCAGAATTGGTTCAAGAATCGGAGGGCCAAGCTTAGGAAACTTCAGAGGGAAGCCATGCTCAGCGATGCCCCACCTGCTGTCCAGCACCAGGGAGACGTCCAGGACCAGCAGCAGCACTTGCCTGTTCCCCTTCTGTGAGGCCACACTGCACGTGGGTTTTGTTCTTGGCACTAAGTCTGGGCCGTGTGTTGGCGCCCGTGCCAATTTGAGGTTTTGTTCTCAGCACTTATGTTGTCAATAAAGTAATGAAATTTTAGTAAGTTTCTTTTTCTGGCAACTCTGCGGATAGTGGAATATAAACATCAGATGACATGATAATGTCATTTCAACAAGTGATGATGAGGTCTCTAGTCATGAAAACCCTCCCTTGGGTTTCCATCAAGAGGCCTTGGAAATCAGTATTCTAAGGGCCATAGAAATTTTTAATGATCCATATTTTATACTTAATTGTGTGTCCCCTGAAGCCAGACCATGGCTTCTTCAGCAGTGTGCTGTGATATTGGGATGTGCACTGTGACCAGATGGGCTGAGGCAGGTCCCTGGTCAGAAGACACCATATACAACAAGGCTGGCTCATACTCAGGCTGCGGAGTTCTGTGGCAACCTTGCAGTCTGAGGGCAGCTCCCCAAGGGCGTCTGCGGAGTCAGTGGGAAGGAGGCAGAGGCACAGCCATGTCCTATGCTCCCTGTGCTACTCGGGGTCCTCCTTGCGGGGAGCACATAGGGAACCAGGGATGGTTGTGGAGCAGAGGTCCTGATGCTTCTAGGGAACCACAGGACTGAATCCTCCAGAGGCCAGAGAGGCCGCTGCAACTTTCTGTCCCATCACTGGGCCAAGGGCTCAATCCTCAAAGCTTCCCCAGCTGAGAGACTGAGTCTCTGATCTTCCCTTGCCCTGGCTCAGTTGTAACACTCCTGTGAAGTCAGCAGGGGGCGCTAAGCAATGCCTGAGCAGAGAGGGACTTCCCCCTCATCTCTGTTCACTCTCCTTTTCATTGTTCCTTCCTGCAGAGCTCAGCAGAGGCAGCTGTTAGTCCCGTGACCTTGGAAAGCATTTATATGCTTCTCTACAGTCCTTGACGTTTAGGGATGATTCAGTTTGCAGAGCTGATCATTTATTTCTAAACCAGGTGAAGAGAATTTCCTTAAGGGACTTCATAAGTTCATACTATCCACAGGAATTATA
The DNA here is from genome assembly GCF_034190915.1 of Cavia porcellus. Classification (NCBI taxonomy): domain Eukaryota; kingdom Metazoa; phylum Chordata; class Mammalia; order Rodentia; family Caviidae; genus Cavia; species Cavia porcellus. Next base: position 81,321,351 of record NW_026947486.1, read on the forward strand.
CTGCTGTATCCATGTATTTATGTGTTTATTTTGTGTGTTTGAGGCTTGATTTCCCTGTATAGTTCAAGCTGGCTTTGAATTCACCTTGCAGCCCAAATGGCCTCAGTATCACGGTGACCTTCCTGCCTCAGTCTGTCCTGTACCGGATATACAGATGTGCTCCATATCATATTCATTATACCTTGAGATGGAGCAACATGATACCTTTACTTCTAAAATTGTATTCACGATCCAGTAATAGGAACGTCCGTGTTTGATGTCCGTATCTGTGTGTTTAGTATGCACATGTATCTGAGAATCTTTTGCCACAAAGCTCACCTTGCCATTAATCCTCCTCAGTGTGCCCCTCCTTGTGTTGAACTCAGTCTAATCATTCTTGCTGCTTTCTGAAGCATTTCTGACAGTCCACCCTGGTGTCTGGCGTTGTCCATTTGTGGCAGCCTGGAGGACTTGAATGCATTCAAACACCTTCTTGACATGGAGGACAGGGCAGGAGCCCCGTGGTGATAGATGCGGTGACTGACGTGGAAGAGGACAAATTATAGGTTCTTACTTGAAGGGAATTGCTGCATATATTGGATCAACAAAGAGTAAACCAAGAATGTGATAATGCCTGCAACTTGAGACAGAAAGACACACTTTCAAAATGCTCAAAGTCATCCCTTCTCTTCAAGCAGGCTTAGCCTTTGTTTTTTGGCAGTGTCTCTTTTAGAGTAAAAACTGGTTTTTAAAAAGGCAAGCATTCACCATTTTGGGGGGGTCCTTCTTTCTATCATGTATCTATGTATGTACGTATCTATGTTTGTATGTTTTTTCCTAGCCTTTTTAAGAGGACTTTCAAGCTTTTCTTTCTCCCTCCTGTGGAATCTTACAGAGGAGGCTGCCTGCACTGTAGGGTTAGGCTGAGGCACCATGGTGTGGCTATTGCAATGTCTCCAGAGCCCATCTCAGTGGCAGAAGTGTCCAGCTGTTTCCAATCAGCCTGCTCCCATTTGTGCTTCAGGGTTTTGCTTTCACTCTAGAACATATTTCATGAGTCAGTAATACAAACCCATATATGTATGCAGGGACCCCCAGTTCCCCCAGAGCCCCAGTGGGCCAGAGAGCCTAAAGGGAAAGCGAGTGTAGACAGCAGAGGGCTGAAGTGGGAGGGAAAATCTGGCAGGCAGAGAGGAAGGGGTGGAGGAGGGAGGCCGTGCATGGCCCACATTAAAGGAGACAAAGCAAGTGAAGACGGGGTTGAAGACGGTCAGAGGAGGAAGGAGAGGCACAGCTAGTGAGAAGGGAGAGATCCTAGAGTGGCCAGTTCAGGGGGACTTTGTGATGGCCAGAGAGGCCAATGATGAATATCCAAGTTGTCATTGGGAAAATCCTGCCCCAAAGAAGGAGGCAGAGAGAGGTGGCCAAACACAGTTAGGAGCGGTCCAAGAAAGGGGTACAGTCAGCTGAGAAGGTTCTATGTGTGGGAGAGGATGACATTGAATAGAACTGGCTCACAATACCAAAGGAAACCATTTTGTGGTGCAGAAATTTCCAGACTCAGGGATAGAAAGAGGGCGTGTGCCTAGGATATACCTTTTAAATGAGGCCTGGGACTCCAGCCAAGCTTCAGAGGCTGTGCTAGAAATCTTAGTGGTGAGGTCCAGTCTGCTGCTCAAGTCTGTCTGCAGCATTGCTTCAGACCTCTGGTGCATCAGTGGATCCCAAATCTGTGGATCTGAAGGAAAGAGAAGGATTCACTTGTGTGTGGATGAGGCATCCTGCCGTCTCCTGATGAATCTGATTTTGATCAAGCGATAGCATCCAGAACTGGTAAAGAAAAATGACTTTCAGTGACTTGGTAGCACACACGCTGTGGGAAGCTGAGGCATGTTTGCAAGTTTGAGGCCACCCTGGACACTTTAGTGATCTAGCCAAATGCTGTCTCAAAATTAAAAATTAAAGTGGACTGGGGACATAGCTGACTGTCAATGTTCATGTTCAATCTCCTGTACTCTAAATTCATTTGTGTGTGTGTGTGTGTGTGTGTGTGTGTGTGTGTGTGTGTGTGTGTGACTGTTTAGCGATGGCAAGGAAGACTGTCTTCAAGGGGAGCCCACCAAGTTAGACACAGAGGACATGCTCAGGGTGAGGGGTGCACTGAAGTCAGAACAGAACCACAGTCCAGCCTCCTCTTTGGCCAGGACCCTTGGCCTTCCAGAGTCTATGCAGCCTCAGGGGAGAGGGCATGATGATTGCAAGGAGCAGAGCACTGGGGTTGTGCAGTGAGGCAGAGCCTGAGCTCCCCGGAGTGCAGTCTACATGAGTGGGCACTGGCATCTCAGGACCCAGGTGGGGCTCAGGGCATAGAAAACTATTAAGATAAATAACCGAGGCATTGGAGGACTCTGGATAAACCAAGCCAATAGGATCCTTGGCCAAGCTGGAGCAGCATGATGAGACATGCCTGGGGATGGGAAAGGACCAGCAACCTTGTCAGATTCTCAGAGGGATCAGGGATTTGAGTGGCTAAATGGACTGAGCTGCAGTTTTGCTAAAATGGGACCATGCAGAAGCACAGTGAGGAAGCCACACACTCAGGTCCAACTGCAAAAGAGCTCAGAGGCCTTTTAGTGTTTGGTCAAGGACAGAATCTGTATCACCAGTAGGAGTCTGAGTTGTAGAAAGTGGAGCTTCTCCATTCCATAAGCTCTACCTAGGAAGACAGGGACCAATTTTTACTAAAGATTGCAATTTTAAAAATTTTGCATGACGTTCACATATGACACCTAGAAAAGTTCACGGTCAAGAATGTGAAGAGATAATGTCAATAAGTTCTCGGTTTATAGGTGTTCATAAATGTAACACTAGTTACAAAGGTGTGATAAGATATATACAGGTTTCACATACTTGTAATTTGAGTGATTGGGAGGCTGAAACAGGAGGATAGGAAGTTTGGGTCCTGCCTGCGCTGTGTAGAGAATTCAAGTTCCTCCTGGAATACAGAGTGAAATCCTATCTTAAAATTAAAAATAAAAACTAAAAGAAGGTTTTCTGTTTCATAAGGTGGAACTGGGAATCCTCAGCCTGCTTAGGGGTCTCACAGGGCACCTTGCAAGCCTTGCTCTGTCCCGGAGGGTGCAGCAGTGTGGCAAAGTGCTCAGTAGTATTAAAGGTCCACTTCAACAGAGAGGCACACCTTCAGGTCAGCTGGTGCATCACATGTTTTATTTCACACTTTTCAAGCTCAGAGCATTCAAAGGATTCACACCAAGACAGTGCTTGAGCCTGGCAGGTCCAGGACCCTTTGTGTGGCTGACTCACAGGGCACAGGCCACAGGGCAGGCTGAAGAACTCCTGCTGATGACTGGCAGGTGGCTGGAACACAACCTGTCTCGGCCTCAGGATGAGAGCTGGTGCATTTCCACTTGTATGATCAGGAGTCCAGGAATATCCTTGCTCTCTGGGCCCAAACTACTACCCTGGTGATATCATAGTTACTGAAGCCCTCCTGTGCATGGGCCATGAGGCTCCACAAGCTAATCACACAAGAGGCCATCAGGTTCCTCAGGCTTTGCAGTCCCTGTTCCCTCTGCTGATATCTAGGGCTACCAGTGACATTCATGAGCTAACAAAGTATGCACTTGATTTCAGCATCCTGGCCTCGTCTGCACGGGCAGTGCTCCTTGGAGAGCCCTCAGCCTTTCCCAGGACAGAGTCCTCTGGCCAACACCCTTGCCTTCCCATGCTGTGCTGCTGCTGGACCTAATCATAGGAGCAGATGATACATTTCCAGGGAGACAGTTCAGTGATTCACGTGTATTAGATCTGCACAGCTACGGGAGTTAATTTCAATGAGGGCAGTGCCATTTCCAGACACAGTAGGCACAGTTTCTGGTGATGTCCGGATGGAGAGTGGAGCATCAAAAGCTTGGGCTTCTCTAACCTTTCTCCTGGGTGTGTCTGCTTTCAGTCGGACTGGGATTGGCACTGTCATCTGCTGAGCTGGCTCAGGGTCAGCACATCTGCAGTTGTCAGCTTTTGAGTGTTTCCAGTCATCTAGCAGCCGTGCAAGTGTCATACTCAAGACACAGGTGCGTAGGACATTTGGAGATGGAGGTACTTAGGCCAAGACACTGAGAAGGTTTCAGGATGCTAAGATACTCACAGGCAGCATGGAGTGAGTGGTGGGGGCAGTCTCAAGCATTCCCAGAAGAGATCTGGCATCAGCATGAGTTTTCACCCCTCCCCTCCACTTCCAAAACAGCTTGCCTGGCCACCCAGCACCTTCCTCACTTGTCTGTGGTATCCACCCAGCCCACGCAGCTAGTTCAGCGGCTCCTTGCATGCTCATTCTGCCCATTTCCAGTATCCGTACTTTTTTTTTTTTTCCAATTGGGCCCCTTTTCTGGTCACGCCCCTTCAATTTTGCTACACTATAATCGGAAGCATTGAGGCCGGGTGGTAACCAGTCAGCCATTGGCAGAGGTCCAGTGAGTTCCTGCAGACTGAAGCCTGCCAAGTGGGGCGCAACATTCCTGCAACCAATTGCAGCCTCAGGTTCCACCGCTTTGCTGCGAGGCTGATCCCATGACACACTGCAAAGAAGCAGGTTTGTGGAGCTGGAGGCCTTGTGACCTTCCACAAATGGTGGCCATGGAAGAGAAGCGCCAAGACCGTGGTGTCCGCTCCCTCAGCCCGGAGTTCTGGGAACTGGAAGTCAGCGCGGATCCGGCCCCAAGTGTCTCTACAGCAGCGGACAGCGTGCACTTCACTGAAGCGCCTACAGGCTTTGCAGAGGACGACCCCCTCGAGGGCCACCTGTATGAAGATGACGATGATGAGAATGGCCACATTCTCACCCAAAAGGTCCACATGTTCCAGGGAGGTAACACAAAACGCTACAGGGACCAGGGTGAAGAGGAGCCTGAGCAACTGCAGCTGACTTCGCAGCATTCTGCAGATGCTGGGGGTCGAAAGAGGGGCCGACCAAGGCGGCGACGAAGGCAGTTTAGCTTCACAGACGGGCAGGTGCAGGAGCTGGAAACTATTTTCCAAAACACGAAGTACCCAGATGGCCTCAGGAGGTGAGCTGATGTCTTGGGGTGCACCCAGGCTTTAGGGGGAAATGGGCTCTGTTCCAGCTCACTTTCTCTCTCTCTCCTGCTGCCCTCTTTCTGCTCTTGAGCTGAGAGCACCTGGGCTCTTCTCCTGCCTGTGTTTGAGCTTCAGTGGGATGTCGACTTGTGACCCAAGTTCAGAATTTTCTTGCAGTGTTGTTGTGAATCCAAGCTGGAAACTGGTTGGTGGAGACTCCACTTTGTTTTGTTTGCATTTTGTGGTATGAGAAGCACACACTAGGACTTTGCTGTGAGAACCACTGTGAAGCGTAGACATCAGCAGTGCTGGGTATTTTCATGTCATGGTTTAGTTGTCAGCAGCATCAGCTCTATGTTCACCTTGCTGTGAATCAGATCTCCAGGACATTCACCACCTTACAAAAGCAAACTATGCACCTGAAAAGGCCTCCCATTGCCGCCATCCCCTGAGATCCTAAAAATTATGATGGTAAATGTTTGTGCTGTGAGATTGAGTATTCTGGAAACAGGGCCTAAGTGCAACCAGAGCCAGTTGGTTTTTTTTGCTGCCTGATTATTCCAGTTCATATATCCCTTGTGTACAGCCACCCTACAGTATGCATCAGAAGATTGTTTTTAAATGCTAAGCAATAGGAGCTGGGGATTTAGCTCAGCTGCATAAGCGCCTGCCTTGCAAGCAGGCAGTTGTGAGTTTGATTTCTCATACTGATAAAAAAAAGAAAAAATGATAAGTCATATTGCCTTGTGCATATCCACACTTTTTGTTCATTCATCCGGGGAGAAGTTGATTTTGTGAATAGTGCTGTTGAGCTTGCCTGACAAAGAGCTGTGATCATCCAGATCTCAAATTTTTGAGACATCCTCGGAATGGATTCACTGACTCATAGTTTTCTGTGTTTCTGCTTTGAGGCCTCAACAGACAGTTAGCAAGAGAGGCTGCAGAAGCTGACATTCCTTCTTGCAGTGACCAGAGCTCCGGTTTCTCCCTGAGCTCTGCACGCTTATGATTTCTCAGGCTTTGGAAGGGGCTCAGGTGAGGGGTGATGGACATCCCCGTGGTTGGGATGTGCCTTAGTGGCTAGTCATTTGGAGCGTGTTTTATCTTGACTTCTGCTTGTCTCTCTAGCTTCTTTGGAGAAATGGCTGAGTCCTTTCTAAAACCTAAACGTGGAGGTTGTGTTTTGCTTATTTACTTGTGGGAGGTGTTTCTGTGTCTCTGTAAGAGGTGAGCTTTGCAAATATTGTCTCCTTTGTTGTGGATTTCTTTTTCAGTGTTGTGACAGGACATGTTGACTCACAGAAATGTTTATCTTCCACACAAGAAATTTTTTGTATCTCTTTCTCTTCCTCCACCTCCTCCTTCTTCCTCTTTGTGTATCTTTGAGGCAGGGTCTTACTATGTAGTTCACGGTGGTTTGGGCTCACTTTGTAGAGCAGGCTGGTCTTGAACTTGCAAAGATCCTCCTGCCTCAGCCTCTCGAGTGCTGGGATTACAGGCATGGTCCACTATGCTCTGCTTTGCATTTCTGGATGCCTGGCTTATACTGTAAATAAAATTTCCACAGATCCAGGTTTGGTAGAATTGAATACTTTTGTGCTATAGGCTTGCTAATCACATGGAAAGAGGAACTAGGGAGGGGAAAGGGGAAGGAATGAAGGGAAAAGAAAAAACCAAAATATTTATGCTAGTAGTTTCTATTAGCTCACTGAAAAAAACTGTGCTAATATCATCTGGAAAATTATTACTGCCAATATCCTGTACACGTTGAAACAACGTTGAAGATAACAATGTTTTTTTCCTATTGTTGGTCTATAATTTTTGGAAATTTTCTTTTAGCTTTTCTTAAAACTATAAAAATTTGTATTCTTTTTTATCTTAGATTTATGCTTTGAGTTTTATTTTCTTAATATACTGTATGAAAATATCCTTGACAGGGTAACCATAAATATTGTGAGGGGTGAACGCATTGCTGATGAGAGGCTTGTCACTTCTGAAAGTCCCATGAGAACCAGGCAGCACAATGGAATTACTCCTCCTGTGACCTTGATGAGTTTTGCAGGGATGTTGCTTGAGATCAAACCCAGGACGTCATGTAATCTGGGCAAGTCCTCTACCATTGAACTACACCCCATTCCTAGTCTTCTCCATTGTGAATAGCAGGGTTTAGAAATTATTTTGTGCTGTATAACACAGTACTTGATCTACTGTTACACAATTTGAGGGGACACCATCCAGAGACTGATGCCACTGACACCTTCTCCTTACTCCTCATCTTAAGGATAGTACTTACTTCAGGGAAGAATGACATTTATTTCAGGGTTTACTGAGATTCTTCCAATGTTCCCTTCCATGTAGCCAGAGCAGTAGGGTTCTCCCCAGGAAAGGGAATCTTTCCCTAATCACCAACTTTTTCTTAGCACACTTTCCCTCACTTTTCTTTGTGTAATGCACACAAGATCATTATTATTTGGCCAGTGAGATAAACGTTCATGGATCTTGCAGCGATTTCTGGGAAAGAGGTTCATCATTTCATCCTGCTTTTGCAAGCAGAAAACCTTTTTCTTTTGGGAGACTCCTGGCTTACATGAAGATGACACTGTCATCATTCTGCACTCTAGGGCGTTTTGAATAACAGCCAGTATGCTGTCATTTTGTTTTCTTTGGGGGGCCTGGCTTTTGCTATGTAGTATAGCTAGGCCTTTATTTCACTCTGTGGACTTGGCTGACCTGTGACACACAGAGATCCTCCTGCCTCAGCCTCCTGAGTGCTGCAATGGCACTCTTATGTTATTTTTCCAGGCTTCTCTTGTTTTGGATAGGTGAGGGTATGTCAGTCTCAAACAGTGTGGTGGCTTGGGAGGGAAAACAGAGGATTCCTTTAGAAAAATTCAATCTGTTAGTGACCCTGTCCAGTCTTGGGCCTTGAATTATTTGCCTTAGGCTGTGTGCACCAGCCGTGTTCAGCTCCTCATCCCTTTCTCCCCACCCCCGTCCATCCCACACAGGGCTCAGCTGGAAGGGGCTGCAGTCTCTGACTTCTCACTCAAGGCCACAGTTGGGTCACATCATCTGTAGGGAAACAACCAGCCTCCCTGGAAAGCACTCAGTGTTCCCATGTCTGTGCTTCCAGGTCTAGAGCGGTTCATACAATTTTAACCCTGTTCCTAAATCCCAAGTAGGTTTTCTCTAACAGGTCTCATGTCCCTCAGCATCCTTGAAAACCCAGTCTTCTGGCCATAGATAAAACACGAGCAAAAGATAGCTCTGTCTTTTTTCTGCGTTAACCCTTGAGGAAGCAGGCTCGTTATACCATCAATATTCACTTATAATTTGGAATGTTATGATTTTCTTAATCAGTGTCACACTCCTGTGTGTTATTTTCTGTTTTTATGACAGGGTCTTGCTATGCAGTTTAGGGTAGTCTCAATCTTACTTTGTAGCCTTGGCTGCTCTCGAACTTGCAGAAATCCACCTGACTCAGCCTCTTCAGTGTTTCACACTCAGTGTCTAACAAGAGAAGGAGAGAGTGTGTGTATATGTGTGTGTGTGTTTTCCTTTTTGAGACAGGATCTTGCTATGCAGTTGAGGCTGGTCTCAATCTTCCTTTGTAACCCAGGCTGGTTCCAAACTTGCACTGATCCTCCTGCCTCAGCCTCTCTGGTGTGCCACACTCATTTTCGCCCATTATTCGTGAACTATTAGTGAGGGAAGAGCTCCAGAGTAGAGCTGTGAGTCCAATGTTTCATATTTTATTTTCAGTTGTACCCCACTTGCTTATCTCTACTGAAAAACAAATCTTAAGGAGGAGACTTTCTGTGTTCCCCAAACTGACCTGCCAATATTTTACACTCTAATACTGAAAAAAAACCCCACTTGAATGCATACTGCTGTCTCCTGCAAAGAAGGGTTTCACAAGCAAGGGACACAAGCAATTCATTAAGTGGCATTGAAGTCCTGGCAGCATGATTGGCCCACCTGAAACTTCAAGAGTCACAGCTTTCAAACACAGCCAGAGCCTGTAAGAGAAGGACAGAATGGAAATTAAGTTTCTCATCCTCCAAACCCAAGAACCTTCTCTTCAGCTACTTTTGATTCCTCTCTTCCCTCTCCTTTCATACTTGTCAGCGTCAAACATGTCCAATATGGTTGCCTATAACACAAGGCACAGAGCCACAAGTAATTTCAACAAGCATCCAAAGACAGAATATTTTTATACGGGAAATGCAAGAGAAGCTCCATGGGAAAAGAAATCCTGCATCAGGGCTGGCCCAGAGATGCTGCAGGGCTGTGGGAAACTTGGTGGTGACAGGGCGAGGGCAGGTGGGTAGAATTTCAGGGAGGCAGCCAGGGGAGCAGGAGTGGTTTTGGACAGATGAACTTTACAAAACCATTGAAAGATGCAGGCACCCCAGGAGGCCAGTGCTATTGCAGGGACAAGGTTGGGGGGGGGGAAGCAGAAGCAGCAGGGAGGGCAGGCCTGCAGGGAGAGCATCTCTATGTGGTGGCGGTGTGTGGATCCTGACAGTGCAGCTCTCCTGCTCTGGTAATGCCTGCTCCTAAGGGGCTGTGTCCTGTGTGTGAGTTGAGATGGGGTCCCCTAGGTACTTCAGGCTGTCACTGAACGCACAGTGTATTCCTGATTGACTTCACAGTCAGATGGACTCCTCTGCCTGAGCCTACCTGGTCCTGGGATTATAGGCTTGGGCCACCATGTCTGGCTCCTTACCAGGTCTTCTGCAAAGGGTGACCTGCCTGACTCATCTCCCTGGCTTGGCAGCTGCACATCGACTTTCCCTATCTCTGCCTTGTGGCTACCAGGATGCTCAGTGTGTGGAGACCCTGAAGGCCATTCCTTCCTCACAAAAGTGTCATGCTCGGCTCTCCACAGAAACACACAGGCGGATGGTCACAGGCGGACCATGGAAACTGCATGGCCCCATCCTAAGGGGAGAGAGGAGACAACCAGGGCAGACTGTCTGAGGAGGAGTGTGCAGAAGGGAGGCCCTTCCCCTGCAGATTAGGTTTCCTGGCTGAGTGCCCTTGACCTGCCTTGGAAGGGATGGAAATGCACAGACCAGAGCAAGGAGGGGCATAGGCCAGCCTCCTCCTTCCCACCTGAGGTCACTGGGGGCTCCTGTAGTGGAAGGAATCATTGGGAAGCAATTTAGCCAGCACTGTGGTGCTCAGATAGCCACAGAGGACAGTTGCTCCAGCACAGAGCCCGGGTGTCAGCACTGCCAGGCCTCCAGCAACCATGGGAAGTGGAGGTTTTCAAGGGTGACCTAGAAGGGCTTTGGCCAAGCTCAGAGTGGGAACTGTCCAGCAGGTGTTCCTTGTGGCCTGAGGTGCTGCACCTTTCTGTTCAAGAACTTCTGTAGGAGGAGACACGATGTGACCACTTTGATCTGCTAAAGCCTGTGTTCAGAGCAAAGGACAGAATCCAAGAGCATGGCATCAAGTATAAAAAGTACTTTAGTTATTCTGCAGGTAACAGTAGGATTATTGTCTCTATGAATTTTGAAATTTTCAAATCTCATAGACAATCATTAGATACAGCAGAGGAATAAAGGTCATTGTTTAAATGATTTTGTCCAGGGCACTGCACTCAAGACCTTGCTCCTGCTAGGCAGGCCCTTCTGCTGAGCAGCTATATCCCTGGCATTAGTTGTCGCTTTTTTTCTCTCATTGTTTTTTGGTGTTGAGACAGGGTCTCTATACCTAGTTCAAAGTGAACCTGAGTTTATTAGAAGCCCAGGCTCTCCCAGGGACTCATAGTGATTCTCCTGCCTGTGCCTGTCCAGTTGCGATTAGGGTCATAGGCCTCCAGGCCTGGATGATGAGCTTTAAATTGTTTGTTGAATTAGTTTTTTGCATCAATTCTGTATTTTATTATATACACTAAGTTAAGTTGACTTCTTTGTAGAGCTGTGTCCTATAGGGGGAACTTCCATGTGCACTCATGTTGTGGTTTCAAGAAGTTTTTAAATTATTCAAAAGTGTGCATGAAGATGTGAGGTTATAAAGCGGTTAGTTCTCAGTGTGTGCAATCTCTGCAGCATAAAGTTCCCAAGACCTGGCACAGAGTCTCTCCTCTCCTATGCCAGGTGCTAGGACTGGTAGGAAGTGAGGCTCCAGAAACAGACGTGATGTCAGCTCACCTGCGACAGTGTGCTGTGTACACTGCTGTTTCGATACAGATGTCACCAGTGACCACTGTTAGTCCTCTCCACATCAGCCCTCCTGCTGTGGCTTCTGGGCACAATGTGTTGATGTCAGTAAGCCCATGTGAGGTGGGGAGAGATGGCCCTTTGTCTCATTACAGTTTCAGTGTGGGAGTTTCTCAAATGCTTAAGCCCACTGGAATTGTCCAGAACTGGGCCTAAGGGAAGGAGTCTGGAGCACAGAGACATGTGGCACAGATCTTGGTCTCCCTGCAGAGGAATGGGTAGCAGAGGTTTAGAGGGGAACAGTTGTGTGAGCCCTTCCACTGGTCACTGCATGGTGGGGGCCCTCTTCCTGGAGAGCACTTCCCCTTTTGTGTCTTGGGAAGGAGGCCGGGCTGTGGGTGCCCGGGTGGAGCAACAAGAGCAGAGCTGCTGCTGTGCAAATAAAATGGCCGAGGCGTGTGAGGTTCCATGAGGAGCCTTCATTGTGACAGCGACTCTTCTGTGCACTAACCCAGTCCCTCTTGTCCCCTGAATGCAGAATTGGTTCAAGAATCGGAGGGCCAAGCACAGGAAACTTCAGCGGGAAGAAGTGCTAAGGGAAGCTCCGCCTGCTGTCCAGCACCAGGGGAACATCCAGGACCAGCAGCAGCGCTCGCCTGTTCCCCTTCTGTGAGGCCACAGTGCATGTGGGTTTTGCTCTTGGCACTAAGTCTGGGCCGTGTGTTGGTGCCCGTGCCAATTTGAGGTTTACTAATCTGCACTTATATTACCAATAAACAATGCGTTTTCAGTAGGTTTCTTTTTCTGGCAACTCTAGGGAGAGTGGAATAGAATATAAACATCAGTTGACCTGGGAATGTCACTTCATCAGAGTGATGATGAGGTCTCTTATCATGAAGACACTCCCTTGAGTCACCATCAAGAGGCCTTGGAAATCAGCATTTTAAGTGCCATAGTGTCTTACTTACATTTTACTTGTTGTTGAGACAAAATACCTGAAGCCCATTCTTGAGAAAGGAAGGTGTGTTTATTTCTTACAGTTTTTGGAGGTTTTAGTCCATACTCATTTGGCTCCAAGGCAGGCTGGCATGGCAGGGACACAGTTCATAGCAGCTGCAAACAGTAAGGTGAAAACCCGCAAAAGAGCAAGACATACCTACTTCTTGCCATTACATTACATCCTGGCTCCACCCCCAGATGGGTGTAACACTGACACCATCAATCTAAGCAGTAGACAATGAACCATCATAAATGCACAATGCAAACTCATGAGGCCTGGGGGCCACTGACATAAACCATGACACATGGAATGTCTTTAATGATCTGTATTGCATATTAATTCTCTGTCCCCTGTGGCCCCATGGCTTTCTCAGCAGTGTGCCATCTTTTGGGGATCACCACTGGGTCCAAGGGAGCCCAGGCAGGACCCTGGTTAGAAGAAACCATGTGCACCACAGGCTGGGCTTCACCCAGGCTGAGCATCCTGTGGCGACCCTGGACTCCGAAACTGCTCTCCAAGGGCATTTCCCAGGTCAGTGGGAAGTAGGCAGAGATACAGCCTGGTCCTGTGCTCCCAGTACTGCTTGGTGTCCTCCTTGCTGGGGAGCACATGGGCTGCCGAGGCACCTATGGAGCAGAGGTCTTGCTGCTTTTGAGAACCACAGGACTCAATCCCACAAAAGACAGAGAGGCCATTGTGTCTGTCTGTCCTATTGACAAGTGTGGGGCTCAATCCTCACAGCTTCCCCAGCTGAGAAGCTGAGTCTCTGTCCTTCCCTTGCCCTGGCTCAGTTGTAACACTCCTGTACGGTCAGCAGGGGGCACTATGCAATATGTGAGCACGGAGGCACTTCCCACCCATTTCTGTGTTCACTCTCCTTTTCATTCTTTCTTTACTCAGAGCTCAGGAGTCGCAGCTGTTCGAGTCCCTTGACCTTGGAAGGCATTTAGATTTATCTTTCAAGCTTCTGACGTTTAGGGATGGTTCCCTTAACACATCCTATCATTTTATTTCTAAACTAGGATGAAGAGAAATTCATTACCAAACTTCATAAATTCATTAGTTTGTAGTATCCACAGGGTTGATAAGTTCTATGCGGATACTTACACCAAGATACTGAGAAGGTTTTAGGATGCTAAGATACTCACAGGCAGCATGGAGTGAGTGGTGGGTGCAGTTTCCCAGCATTCCCAGAAGACATGTGGTGTCAGTGTGAGTTCTCAGCCCCTCCCCTTCACTTCCTAATCAGCTTACAGGGCCAGCCAGTCCCTTCCTCACATGCCTCTGGGATGCATCCAGTGCACTGAGCTAGCTCTGGGGTTAGCTGCATGCTTCTTGTGCACACGTCCAATAACAGTCCTTTTTTTCCATCTCTGGCCCCTTTGCTGGCCACACCCCTTGAGTTTTTGCTACACTATGATCCAAAGCATTGAGGCGGGGTGGTAACCAGATAGCCTTTAGCAGACATCACAAGAGCTCGTGCAGACTGAACCCTCCAGGTGGGGGGGCAACATTCTTGTAACCAATTGCAACCTCAGGCTCCACCCCTTTTCCGTGACGCTGTTGCCAAGAGACTCTGCCTTTAAACGCGGTTCCAGAGTAGGAGGCCTCGTGACTTTCTGGGAATGGCGGACATGGAAGAGGAACGCCAAGACCGTGGTGCCAGCTCCTTCAGCCCAGAGTTCTGGAAAATGGAAGTCAAAGTGGATCCTGCACCAGAGGTCCCTGCAGCAGCCGAGGGTGCTGACTGCAGTGCAGGAGCTGCTGACTTTGCAGCGGATGACCCCCTCAAGGGCCACCTGGATGAGGATGAGGATGACGACGATGAAGATGGCCACATTCTGACCCAAAAGGTCCACGAGAGTCAGAGAAGTGACACCAAACACGACACGGATCAGGGTGAAGCTGAGCCCGAGCAACTGCAGCCGGCTGCGGAGCGTCCTGCGGATTCTGGTGGTCGAAAGAGGGGCCCACGAAGGCGGCGCCGGAGGCAGTTTAGCTTCACAGACGGGCAGGTGCAGGAGCTGGAAACTGTTTTCCAAGACACGCAGTACCCAGATGGCCTCAGGAGGTGAGCTGCTGCCTTGGGGTACACCCAGGCTTTAGGGGCAATGGGCTCTGTTCCAGCTGATTTTCTCTCTCTCTCCTGCTGCCCGCTTTCTGCTCTTGAGCTGAGAGCGCCTGGGGTCTTCTCCTGCCTGTGTTTGAGTTGCAGTGCGATGTCGCCTTGTGACCGAAGTTCAGAATCTTCTTACAGTAGTGTTGTGATTCCAGGCTGGAAACTAGTTGGTGGAGACTCCACTTTGTTTTGTTTGCCTTTTGTATTATGAGAAGCACACACTAGGACTTTGCTGTGAGAACCACTGTGAAGCATAGACATCAGCAGTGCTGGGTATTTTCATGTCATGGTTTAGTTGTCAGCAGGGTCAGCTATGCTCACATTGCTGTGAAATAGATCTGCAGAACATTGGTCACCTTACAAAAGCAAACTATCCCCCTGAAACGCCTCCCATTGCCCCCATCCCCTCAGTTCCTAACAATCATGATTGTAGATTTTTGGACTGTAAGTTTGAGTTCTCAGAAACTGGATCTAAGTGCAACCACAGCCTGTTAGTGCTTTTGTGCCTGCTTGTTTCAGTTCATGTAACCCCACTGTGCAGCCTCGCTTCAGCATGTGATGGCCATTCCTTTGAAAATGGCAAGAAATATTTTTCTGCATATAAACCATCTTCTTGCTCATTTGTTTGAATTGAAGTTGATTTTGTGAATAGTTGATTTTGTGAACTTGCCTGACAAATAGCTGTGAACATCCAGATTTTAGTGTTTTGGAGACATGCTCAGAATTGGAATCATTGAATCATAGAATTGTGTATTTCTGCATTTAGACCTCAGCAGATCATTTGCCAGAGTTTCTGTGGAAGCTGATACTTTTTCTCTCCATGACTAACTGTTCTGGTTTCTCCCTGAGCTCAGCACACTTAGTTTTCCCAGCCTTTGTTTACATGATGGGGTGTGGACCTCCCTGTGGGTGGGATACACATTATAGGCTAGTCATTTGGAGAGTGATTTCTCCTGCTTCCTGTTCCTTCCGCTAGCCTCTTGTGGAGAAATGGCTCACTGAGTCTTTGCTGATGCCCAGTCCTGGAGGATGTATTTAGTTATTGACTTTGGGGGATGTTTCTGTGTCTCTGTATGAAGTGTGTTTTGCAAATATTTTCTCCCTTCTTGTGAATTTCTTTTCAATGTCTTGATTTTTTGACTCACAGGAATGGTTATCTTCCACACAGTCCATTTTTTGTAACTTCCTCCTTCTCTTCTTCCACCTCCTGCTCCTCCTGCTTCTTCTTCTCTTTGTTACTTTTGGGACAGGGTCTTGCCATGCAGTTCATGGTGATCTTGGCCTCACTTTGTAAACCAAGCTGTTGTTGAACTTGCAAATATCCTCCTGCTTCAGCATCCCAAGTGCTGGGATTACAGTCATGCACCACCAGACTTGGCTTTGCATTTCTTGCCTGCATAGCTTCTATTGTAAATCAAATTTCTTCAGAGACAGAGTCAGTAGAAGGGATAATTTTGTGCTATAAGCTTGCTCTTCACAAGGACAGAGGAGCTAGAGTGGGGGAGGGGGAAGGCAGGAAGAGGAAGAAAACAATACAAGACAGTTCTACTAGGAGTTTGTATTAGTTCACAGAATGAAAGTGTTGTGCCAAGGTCATTTGGAGAATTATTTTCCCAATGTGTTTTACTCTGTGAAACTACTTTGAAGATAATAATACCCAATGTTTTAACTATGGTTTGTCTATAACTTTTTGAACCTTTCTATAATTTTCCATAACATAAAAATTTGTACTCTTTTTTATCTTAGATTTAAGCTTTGAGTTTTATTTTCTCGATATACTGTATTAAAATATCCTTGACAGGGTAACCTTAAGTATCGTGAGGGGTTAAAGCATTGCTGATGAGAGGCTTTTCCTCGGGAAAGAGATAAACATTATTGGGGCAATGGAAGGGTGATTGCCGTGTGCAGCTCACCACACAGTGCCTGTGTGTTATTCCAGTCATGCAGAACACTACCTGCCTCATCCAGATCACTGAACGTGGAACATTTGTGGTTTTGTCTCCACAGAATGGAGCTTGCAAGCATCCTGCATGTGCCTGAGTCCAGAGTGAAGGTCAGTAAGTCCAAGAACAGCCCATTGGCAGGGCAGCCAGTCTCCATCGTGTTTCAGGACCTGGCTTTTCCTGGACGCTGTGAAGCTGGTGTCATTTCTTGTCCTATCTTACTGTGCAAACAAGATTTGAACTTAGGAGGACTCATAGAGAGAAAAATCAAATGAGTAGAGGTGGTCTTGTAGTTCCAGAATTCCCATTACCAGAGGGAACATGCTTTTGTAAAGAAAAACTAAACATCAAGCTTCCTGCCTTATCCTGTGTGAGCAGTGAATGTGTATCTGGGCACAGAAAACAGAGCGGTGTAATCAGGCACATCCCTATTACATGGAGAAGTGTGCAGATACTCCTTATTTAATGGCCTACCTGTTTAATGACTGGATTTACGCCTGGGGCACCGCACTTGGTCTCATGTCCTGTCAGGTTCTGGTACAGTTTCCTACATTTTTTTACAGTGTTTCAGTGTTTTCCTCTTGTGCAGTGCACCTTTTGCAGAGCAGACAGTAATATTTGCTGATCATCCTGTGCGGTATTGTGTTTAGATGTTCTGTTATCCCTTACTGCATGTAAAGTTATGAACAGAAAAACAAAGGCCTCAGGTCGCATATTCCTTTGCTCTGAATATTGCAGTGTACATACAATATCAAATTTCCCACTTACAAATTATTCATTTCACAACCTAATCAAATGCATATATCTTACATGGTAAATGAGGAATGTCTGTATGCCTGAATTCACTCAGCAAGATTGTCCTCACTCAGGACTGGTGTGCTTTAGCGTGCATTTCTGCATGGAGTCGTGTTGGAGCTCAGTCTTACCTTGAAAGTATCCAAATGGGTCCAGGGGGAGGTAAGGTCAAAGGTGGGTTCTGTTGTAGTAAACTACTTGAAACTGAGCCTAAGAACATAGGTAAGCATGACTGTAGTATGAACCATTTGATGGTTGCGTCTTTAAGTCTGTTGATTTTCGTTTTGGTGCTGGACGTAGAATCCAGGACGTCACATGTCAGTGCCTAGGGCTCTACCACCGAGTTCTTTCTCTAAAGCTAGCATTCATAAATACTGGGAAGAGAGCCTAAATGCACACAGAAAAACTTCTCTGAGCAAGTAACAGACATCTAGTTGAGCTGAACGTGTTGAAGGAAGTTAGTGTGAAGGTTAGTTGCCTGGTTTTCTTTTCTTGGTAAGTTTTGGTAAGGTCAGGAGAGAGGAGAAAGTCACAATTTAACCTTCTCTGCCTACAGTGCAATTTCCATGTGAAAACCTTCCTCAAATAGAGGATGACTGAGTAGTGGCTAGGACTGTAGGTTTAGAAATCGATATCAAGAATGCCATGAGGGGGCTGGGGATTTAGCTCAGCGGCCTAAGCGCCTGCCTTGCAAGCAGGCAGTCATGAGTTTGATCAAGGGTACCGATAAAAAACAAAAAGACAAAAAAAAAAAAAAAAAAAAAGAATGCCGTGAGGAAAAACAGTGCTATGGTACAAAGTTTGGATAACTGAAGCAAGATGCAATGGATAGAGAAAAATTCAAGCAATCAAAAGTTGCCTTAAAATTCACAGCTAATTCAACGGTGGAACTTGTTTGAGAATAATTTTTAACATGCAGAGCTGTGGTTTTTCTTTTATGGTGCAATGGTTGAGGGAGTGGGTTTTGTAGAACAATAGGTGGCAGGGTCCTCATTTCAGGGTTGATTGGAAGCAGACATAATTTCAAGGAGCTCGCCCTTCCTGAGACAGTGCTGAGTAGAATGAGTGCAGGTCCTGGGGCCCAGGAAACCTAGGTGAGACGGAAGAGCCCAGCAGATAGAGCATAAACAACAGGGGGTGTGTGAGGAAATCAGGATGAGCTCATCAGCAGCGCTGTTGCAGAGTGCATGACAGAGAGCAGTGGGGAAATGGGCTGAGCATGTGTTGAGGAGGCTCCAGGAAAGCAGCCCAGCACAGCGGGGCACTGAGTGCTGACATCCCAATGCACAGGCCTGGTCTACAGAGGCTGTCTCAGCTGGAACATGTGGGGAGGGTTGGGGCGCATTTTCTCAGGCTCCCCAGCAAATCCCAAGCAGAGAGGATCCTGATGTGGAGGGTCTTTCTCCCCACCCTGCTGTGGGCCTCTCTGACTGGAGTCCTGAGGGAACAGGGGCTGCAGCGAACCAGTGAAGCAGGGGAAAGTTGTTAGTGTGTGACATTTCTGCCGCCTGAAGTTCCCAACAACCTCACGCATGGTCCCCCTCTCCTGTGCGTGGTGATACACTGGTAGGAAGTGAGGCTCTTGATGAAGACCTGATGTCAGCTCACCCGTGACACTGCACTGTGCTTGCTGCTGTGTAGATGCAGAAGCCACCAGGGGACACTTTACCTGCCGTGCACACCAGCCCTGCTGCCCTGAGCTTCTTGAGAGGTATATCCTTGTGGGGAAGCAGGTGTGAGGCAGGGAAAGAAGGCCATTTGTGTCATTAACATGTGCAGTACGGCAGGTTCACAAATGTTTAAGTCCTCGTGAATCCTGCAGAACCGGGAGTCCAAGAGGCCTGCAGAGCACAGTGACACAGGGCACATTTCTTGGTCTGGCTGCAGAGGACTGTGTAGCAGAGTTTTAGAGAGGAGCAGTGCTGTGGCCCCTTCTGCTCCTCATCGCTGCTGGGGACTCCTTTTCCTGGAAGCACTTTCACTTTTGCATGTTGGGACCAGGGCCGGGCCGTGCTTGCCCAGGTGGGACAGTGGGACTTTGGGTGCCAGGCAGGCTGATCCAGGACTTGGAAGAGCTGATGAAATGTTGTGAGCTGACTTGTCTTAAGGGTGTGCCAGACTGCAGAGAGAAAACAGAATGTTGGTTATGATGGCAATTTTCTTCCTCCTAAAGCCTTGGATGCCAAGGCTAAAACTTGTGAGTTTTGGTTCACTTGGAATGATGGGTTGTCAACTTGCCCTATACGACAGCCTACTAGTCAAAGCACTGTCCAGGCTCCCTGTCCCACTGACTGCCTTTAGCCGTCAAAGGGCTACATGGGATGGAGGGTCCTGACCTTTCCTTGAGTGAAGCCTCTTTCCAAAAGGCCTGCATATTCCATCCTGCAGGTACTTTCATTCTCACTAAGGTGGGATTGTCAAACCGGGAGCTGTCTCCCTGCTTAGGACTTTACCTACAGATCTCAGGGTTACATGCTAAAGCCCCCACATGTGGTTGAGCTCCTCCTTCCGAGCAGGAGCCAGCTGGCCAGTGTCAGGTCAGCAGTCAGGGTGCTAAGTTGCTTTATCTCTTAGGAGCCCTGGAGTTCTCATCCATCACTGGAGCCACTTTTCATTGGGGCCTGTGTCCCACAGCTGGAAGAAAACATTCAGGAAAAGTGAGCTGGGGAGTACAGGGGACACCCCGTAGCCTGGTTCCTGAACAGGGCCTGGAGCTGGTGATCACCAAGGATTTGGAAGAAGAAGTGTGATTACATTTCTACAGTTATTTTTTGTTTTGTTCTGAGCTTCAGAAGGAACTCAAGGCCCTGTGCAGACTGGGCCCGTGGTCCCCCTCTGATGTCGACCCTCAGTCCCCTAAGGTGTTCCAGTCTGAAAAACTAGCTTGCCTCCTGCAGTCTTAAGTGTCAGTTGCACAGGAAGATACATGGTTGGTGTGTTTGTTTCTTTATGATAAGGATTCCTGTGTACTAACCCTATCAGTGTTCTCCTCTGCCCTCAGGTTTGGTTTAACAATCGGAGAGCCAAGAACAGGAAAGCTGTGAGGGAAGCTCTGCTCAGGAGCGCACCACCTGATTCCCAGGACCACGCTGTCACTGAGGAGGAGGAAGAGCTGCTCTAGGATGCTGTCCTGTTTGAAGAAACAGATAGTGCTTGGAGTTTTTTTGTTGTTCGCAATACTGTTTCTCTATTCCATAATGCTGTTCATAGCACTGGTGTTTGCAATAAAATTGTGAATTCTTAGCATTTGTGTTTTCCTGTTTTTATGGGGTGTGTTACAGCTGGATAAAATGTGCATAGCTAACGTCATTTTAACAGAAGGATGATGCGGTCTGTGATGAAATGTCTTCTTGAGTTAACTTCAAGAGGCCTTGGAAATCAGTCTTCTACGTGCTATGGTGAGTTATGAATGACCAATACTTATTACTTAGTTCTATGTTCTTGGAAACTGTACCATTGCTTCCTCAAGAGTGTGGTGACATTTGGGAATCTCCCCTGTGTGCAAGAGAGGCCGGCCCGGTCCCTGGTGCGTGGATACCATGTGCACGCCACACTGTCTCATGCACACTGAGGAGTTCAGTGGCAGCACAGGACTCTGAGAGCGGCTCCCCAAGAGAGGAGTCCTGGGTGAGTGACAAGGTGGCAGAGGCACAGCCAAGTGCTTTTTCCCAAGCCTGCTTGGTGTCCTCCTGGCTGGGGAGCACGTAGGGTCCCAGGGCACCTGTGGAGGGTGTCCTGCTGTTTCTTTGGAAAGTCAGGACTCAATTCCACGGAAGCCAGAGAGGCTGCTGCACATTTCTGTCCCATCACCAGGCCAGTGGTCAGATCTTCACCCTGGCAGAAATGAGGAGACCTCTTCTCATCTTATCTTAGTCCTGGGAGCCGTGTTGTAGATCTCCACTTCCCGGTGCCTTCAAATTGATATCAGGTCATCTCACCAGAGCCACTGAAAGCCAGAATGAGAATGCAGCCCCAGCACAGGTCTGGGGAAAGTGTCGGTGTCGCTCCCGGCCGGCAGGAAAAACACACGACAGATTCTGAAGGTGTGCAACCTTGTCTTTATTTGTCTCCGCGTGGGCCCCACGAGGCCTCTGCTCTGCCACCAGTCCTTTCTCACCGGTGGACTTCCTCTATCTCCTTCCGTGCTTCTCTCTCGTGGCGGGAGAGGCACTCACTTTTATAGAGTAACAGTGGCCAATCAGTTCAAAGCGCGCGATGTGGGCTGATTGGCTAACATCAGTTGTTGCTAGGCAGACTATTCTATTGCGCGGGCTGCTTACGTCGCCAGGGCAATCGGGGCAGGAAGCAGGCGCCAACTTGGCTCACTCAATGGGAGGGGTAATTTAGCTCAGGCTTTGCTCTTTTCTACAGGCCTCACGTCCGCCAAGTAAGGCGACCGGGCTCGGCCACGGCTCCCAACAGGAAAGCAGCCTTTGGAATCAACTGCTGGCTGCTGGAGTTCTCATCCTCTGGTTTGGGTAAAGCTGCAAGTGTAGAGACAAAATCAGCAGAGGGGTAGGCAGAAGTGAGTACCACTGTGCTAAAGCATTAAGGTGTTCTGAGATGAACCTTTGCTTTCAGGTAATCTTTGGCAGTGTGAGAGTCCTGCAAGTAGTTTTATGTTAAAGGTCACGAAGTGTGGAAAGCGCAGTCCTAAGGGACAGTGAGTGCAGGGCCACACACAAGGTACAGTGGTGACTGCAGGTGCCCTCTGCGAATGGCTGTGTGTTCTGTGCAGCCTTTCCTTTTTGTTCTCAAAGGCATGTTCGTCCATTAGTCAGTCAATCCACAATCTCTGAATGATTCTCTGGCTTTCAGTTTCTCAGGTGCCCCTGTGGGTGACTATCTTGGTCCATGATCCAGTCTCCCAGTGAGCTAAGACTTACGACTGGTGGGCACTGCATGCTCCTTTCTGGGCTCAACGCCTTTCCCCCATGGGGTTAGATCCTCTCCCAGGATGGCTCGTTCACTGGCCCTGCGGTGGGAACAGTGCAGAGTACCAGGGAAGATGCAGTTTGCTTTCTCAAAGCCTCTGATGGGGGAATTGGTCTGGTGGTTTGCACTTCACTTTGCCTTGCTCTGTGGCTCTTCCCGTGTAATGACCCACCTGTGTAATGGCTGCTCTGACCTCCGAGTGCCTTTTGTCCAGGTTTGTACATCTTCTGCATAGAGCCTCAATGTGTCTTCTGTGCAGCACACCTTGTTCACATGGTGGTGTAGTTTGTACTGAGTGTACCGTACAGTGTGGTACCGTAGTTTCATGTTCTATTATATGCTACAGTTCTGCATCTAGGATCCAGAGTTCAAAGGAAACCATCGCTTTGGAGTTTCCTTTGAGCATTTTTTTGTTCTGAATATTGGAACACACATCCATCACCCAGCTCCACATTTGGAAACTAATTCTGTGAACATCTTGGTCACAGAAACAGAACACATTCCTTAAAGCAGGATTGTCTGTGTGTGGATCTTGGTACCTGTGACTGCACTCCTCAAATTTGGAGCCCATCAGCTTTCCGCTGCCCGACTTCTGAAGGTCCCATGAGAACCAAGAAGCCATGATGGAATTACCTCTCCTGTCACCTTGATGAGTTTCGCAGGGATGTAGCTGGAGATCAAACTCAGGACATCATGCATTCTGGTTAAGTACTCTACCATTGAATTACACCCCATTCCTAATCTTCTCCATTGTGAATAGCAACGTTTAAAATTTCTTTTGTGCATTATTACCCCGTACTTGGTCTAGTATTACATAATTTGAGGGGACACCATCCAGAGTCAGATGCCACTGACACCTTCTCCTTACTCCTCATCTTAAGGATAGTACTTATTTCAGGGTTCACGATTCTTCCCGCGTTCCTTTCCATGAAGCATGTGCAATAGATTTCTCCCCAGAAAAGGGAATCCTTCCCTCACCAACAACTGTTTCTTAGCACATTCAGTTTCCTTTGTGTAATACACACAGGGCTCTGATGGAAGGAGCTGAAGTCTCTGACGTCTCACTCAATCCTCACCTTTGGTTCGCATCATCTGTAGGAAAACACCCAACCTCCCTGGAAAGGACTCAGTATTCCCATGTCTGTGCATACAGGTCTTGAGAGGTTCATGCCATTTTCACCCCGTTCCGCAATCCCAAG
The DNA here is from genome assembly GCF_034190915.1 of Cavia porcellus. NCBI lineage: Eukaryota > Metazoa > Chordata > Mammalia > Rodentia > Caviidae > Cavia > Cavia porcellus. The sequence continues at coordinate 81,344,588 of NW_026947486.1, forward strand.
AGTGTGTTCTCCACCGCAGGCCCCATGTCACTCACGATTGTTGGAAATGCAGTCTATGGGCCACAGTTAAACCCTGGAGCAAAAGTCAGCACTGTCTTTGTGCTGCATTGACCCTTAAGGAAGCAGGCTCGTCGTACCATCAACATGCACTTACAAGTTGGTATCTTGTGTTTTTGTTAGTGTAACACTCATTCTGTGTGTGTGTGTGTGTGTGTGTGTGTGTGTGTGTGTGTGCGTTTGCCTTTCTGACACAGGGTCTTGCTCTGCAGTTGAGGCTGGTCTTCACCTTATTTTGTAGCCCACACTTTTCTCAAACTTTCACTGATCCTCCTGCCTCAGCCTCCTGAGTGTGCCACACTCATTCTTCCCATTATTCCTAAATGATCAGCGAGAGCAGAACTCCGGAATAGAGCTGTGAGTCCAGTGGTCTATATTTTATTTTTAGTAGTATGTCAGTGGCTTCTGTCTACTGAAATACAAAATTTAAGGAGGAGACTTGCAGTGTTCCCCAAACTGACCAGCCAATATTTTGCACTGTATGACTGAAATAGTCCGCACTTGAAAGCATACTGCTGTCTCTGTCAAACAAGAGTTTAACAGGGTTTCACAAACAAGGGACATAAGCGATTCGTGAAGTGGCATTCAAGCCCTGGAAGCATGATTGTTCCACCTGCAGCCCCACGAATCACAGCTTCCAAACACAGCCAGAGCCTGTAAGAGAAGGACAGAATGGAAAATAAATTTTCTCATATTCCAAAACCAAGAATCTTGTCTTCGGCTACTTTTGATTCCTCGGTTCCCCCTCCTTTCATGCTTGACAGTGTCAAACATGTGCAACACGGTTTCTGATAATACAAGGCGGAGAGACACATGTAATTTCAACAAGGGACCAAAGACAGGATGTTTTGATATGGGAAGTGGAAGAGAAGACCCAGAAGAAAAGAAGTTTATCATCAGAGCTGGCCCAGAGATGCTGCAGGGCTGTGGGAGGCTGAGTGTCGACAGGGCGAGGGCAGGTGGGTATATTTCAGGGCGGCAGCCAGGGGAGCAGGAGTGGTTTTGGACAGATGAACTTTACAAACTCATTGAAAGAGGCAGGCACCCCAGAGTTCAGTGGTGTTGCAGGGATGAGGTAGGGGGAAGCAGAAGCAGCAGGGAGGGCAGGCCTGCAGGGAGAGCATCTCTATGTGGTGGCGGTGTGTGGAGCCTGGCTGTGCAGCTCTCCTGCTCTGGTGCTGCCTGCTCCTACGGGGCTGTGTCCTGTGTGTGAGTTGAGATGGGGTCCACTAGGTAGTTCAGGCTGTCACTGAGCTCACTGTGTATTCCTGATTGACATCAGAGTCACAGGAACTCCCCTGCCTGAGCCTCCCTGGTACTGGGACTCTAGGCCTGGGCCACCATGCCTGGCTCCCTAGCAGGTCTTCTGCAAGAGCAGACCTGCCTGCTCCTCATCTTCTCCCTGGTTTGGCAGCTGTGCATCGACTCCCCCTATCTCTGCCTTGTGGCTGCCAGGATGCTCAGTGTGGGGAGCCCCTGAAGGCCATTTCCTCCTGATAATGGTGTCACCTTAGGTTCACTACACAAAGGACACAAAGCGTGATGTTCACAGGTGAACCCCTGGAATCTGCATGGCCACATCAAACGAGGAGAGAGGAGAGAACCAGGACAGATTATCTTAACAAGACCGTGCAGAAGGGAGGCCCTTGCCCTGCAGATTGGGCTTTGTGGATGAGCGCCCTTGACCTGCCATGGAAGGGATGGAAATGCACAGACCAGAGCAAGGAGGGGCACAGGCCGGCCTCCTGCTTCCCACCTGCAGTGACTGGGGGGTCTCGTAGGGGAAGGGCTCATTGGGAAAAAATTTCGCCAGGACAGCGGTGCTGACAGCCACAGAGGACAGTTGCTCCAGCACAGGGCCCGGGTGTCAGCACTGCCAGGCCTCCAGCAAACATGGGAAGTGGAAGTTTTCAAGGGTGACCTAGAAGGGCCTTTGCACAGGGCAAGCTCAGACTTGGAACTGTCCAGCATGTGCTCCTTGCGACCTGAGGTGCTGCACCTTTGTGCTCAAGACGTCCTGAAGGAGGAGACACAATGTGACCAGTTCGAGCTGCTAAAGCCTGTGTGCAGAACAAAGGACAGAATCCAAGAACATGGCATGAAGTATAAAAAGTACTTTAGTTACTGTGCTGGTAACAGTGGGATCATTGGCTCTATGAGCTTTGAAATGATCAAATCTCATGGGCAATCATTTAAGTATAAGCAGAGGCATACAGGTCATTGTTTAAATGATTTTGTACAGGGCACTGCACTCAATACCTTGCTCCTGCTAGGCAGGCGCTTCTGCTGAGGAACTATATCCCTAGCATTAGTTGTTGGTTTTTATCTGTCATTGTTGCTTTGAGTTGAGACAGGATTTCTCTACATAGTTCAAAGTGAACCTGAACTCACTAGAAGCCCAGGCTCTCCTTGGACTCATGGTGATCCTCCTACCTGAGCATCTCTAGTTAGGATTAGAGTCATAGGCCTCCAGGGTGGCTGATTAACTTTACATGGTTTCTTGGAATATTTTTTTACATTAAATGTGGATGCCAACAAATAAGTTGTCCTTTGGTTTGTATAGCAAGACAAGCTGATACAGCCTAAGTCTGCTGCAAACTCACTAACAGCTGGTAATGCAGGAAAACAAAGTGATAAAAATAGCTTGCTGCTTCCCCTATTCTAGGTGCACAAGTGACTTTTTGCATGTGTGTATAATATGGAGAGCAATAATTCCAGAATTCCATGATACATGGGCTAGCATTTATCTTATATGTCCACTCAGTAAGTATACCTGTTTGTGGAGCTTTATCCTGCAGGGTTCACTACTGTGTGCACTCGTGTGGGGGCTTACTGTGACCTTGAAAGTATTCAAAAGGGTTCAGGAAGATGCAAATGTAGAAAGGAGTTCATTGGTAGGTTATTATTGGAAGCAAGCCTGAGAGTTCTGGTGAACATGAATTGATAAATATTTCCTTCCTTAATTTTATCTTAAAGTGCTTTCTTTTGTTTTTGGCACTGGGTGCCCAGTGCCTGTCACGTAAAAGTCTAGGTCTCTACCACTGAGCTGCACCACCATCCTCAAGTGCACTCATACTGAGAAGTGAGAGGAGATTCCCAAAGAAAACAGTCTTCAGAGCAAGTAAGAATGTCTGGTCAGCTGAGAGTGATGAAGGAAGTTAGCTCAAAAGGTCAGTGTCCTCCTCTTGCATTCCTTACAACTGTTGGTAAGGGGAGGAAGCGAGGGGAAGCTCACGTTACATTTCGCTATTTGCAGCACAAAATCCATGTCAATCAATCACCCCAAATACTCACAATCTTGTTGCAATAAGGAGTATGACTGCAGGGTTTATAAATGGATTCAGGAAAGAAACTGACAAAATGGGTAGTATAGAATTGCTATTGGTTAGCCTCAGAAAATGAAAGGATAGAGAAAAACGATAAACAGCCAGAGATGCTCATAATTGAATTCATAAGGGAGTCTCCTGTGAGTATAGTATTTTTTCTGGCTTGGAAAAGTGTACTTTTCTTTCACTGGTACTATTTTGTGCGGGTGGTTTTTGTTGAACATTCAGTGGTGTGGCCCTCATTTGAAAGTAGATGTGAACCAGCCTTAGTTTCAAGCACCTCATACTCTTTCTGGCAGTGCTGAGCAATTGTAGAGTAGGTCATCGGGTCAGAGGAAACCTATGTGGATGGGAAAGCCCAGGCAATACAGCGTAAACAGCAGGGCGTGGGTGAGAAAATCAGGATGAGCTCATGGACAGCGCTGTTGCAGAGTGCATGATGGAGAGCAGTGGGGAAATGGGCAGAGGATGTGGTGAGGACTCCAGGAAAGCAGCCCAGCTGAGCTGGCCCCTGAGCACTGGGGTCCTAATGCTCAGGCCAGATCAACACAATCTCTCTCAGCTGGGAGATGTGGGCAGGGGATGCAGAGCATTTTCTCAGGCTGCCTGACAAATCTCAAGACAGTGGATCCGAGGTGTGGAGGGGATTTCTCCCCAGCCTTGCTGTGGGCGTCTCTGACTGAAGTCCTGAGGGAATGGGAACTACAGCAAACAAGTCAAGGAGGGGAAGGTTCTCAGTGTGTCCAAATTCTGCACCCTGAAGCTCCCAAGAACCTCACACGTGGTCCTCTCTTCTTCAGTGCGAGGTGACTGGACAGGTAGGAAACACGGCTCCTGAAACAGACCTCTTGTCAGCTCACCTGATTCAGTGTGCTGTGCACACTGCTGTGTAGTTGCAGACACCATCAGTGGATACTTTACCTGCTGTGCACACCAGCCCTGCTGCCCTGGGCTTCTTGAGAGGTGTATTCATGTGGGGAAGCAGGGATGAGTCAGGGAGAGAAGGCCATTTGTGTCATCGTACCTTGCAGGGTGGGAGTTGTCCAGAAATGGGTGTCCAAGAGGGCACCAGCACACAGTGACATACGGCACTTGTGTTGGTGTTGCTGCAGAGGACTGTGTAGCAGAGGATTAGAGAGGAGCAGTGCTGTGATTCCTTCTGCTGCTCACCCACTGCGAGGATCCCCTCCTCCTGGAAACACTTCTAGTTTTGTGACTTGTGAACCAGTGCTGGGCTGTGGTTGCCCAGCTGAGGCAGTGGGACTTTGGGTGCCGTGATGGCTGATCCAGGGCCTGGAAGAGTTGATGAAATGCAGTGAGCTGACTTTCTTGTAAGGATGTGGCAGGTTGGAGAGACCAGAAAGTACATTGGTGACCAAGGCAATGATCCTGTACCTAACACCTTGGAATGTAAGGATTTCGGAGTTTTAGTTCACTTGGAATGATGGGTTGTCAACTTATCCTACACAGCAGGCTGCAAGTCACAGCACTGTCCAGGCTCCCTGTCCCACTGACTGCTTTTAGCTGTCACGGGGCTACAGATGGTGAAGGGTCCTCACCTTACCTTAAATGGACCCACTTTCAAAGAGGTCCCCGAATTCCATCCTGCCCGTACTTTACTTCTCACTGAAGGTGGAATTTTCTTCTCCTGCCTCCCATTTTATCTACAGATCACTGGATGCTATGTCAGCGTCCCCACACTTGGAGCTCCCCCTGGTGAGGAGGGGCAGGGGTCAGCTGACCAGCCTCAGGTCAGCAGTCAGGATGCTATGTTGCCTCATCTGCTTAGGAGCCCTGGAGCTCACAACATGTCCTGGAGCAACTTTTCATCAGGGCTGAATCCCACAGGCAGAGGAAAGGATTCAGGAGTAGTGAGCTGGGGAGGACAGGGGACACCTTCTAGGCCTGTTCCTGAGCAGGCATCATAGTTATTGCTCACTAAGCACGTGCAAGAAGAAAAATGATTATGTTTCTACAGTTGTTTTTGTTTTCCTGAGTTTCAGATGGAACTCAAGACCTTGTGCAGACTTAGCCTGAGGTCTCCCTCTGATGTCCTCCCTCAGTCCTTTAAGTTATTCCAGTCTGAGGAAAGTAGCTTGCCTCCTGCAGTCTTAAGTGTCAGTTACATAGGAAGTTATATGGTGTGTTTGTTGCTTTTTGATAAGGATTCCTGTGTACTAACCCTGTCAGTTTTCCCCTCACCTCAGGTTTGGTTTAATAATCGGAGAGCCAAATACAGGAAACCTCAGTGGGAAGCACCTGATTCCCAGGACCATATTGCCACTGAGGAGAAGAAAGAGCTGCTCTAGGATGCCGTCCTGGTTAAAGAAACAAATTGTGCTTGGAGTTTTTTTGCTCTTCTTCCTAACACTATTTATCTATGCCATAACAGTGGTATTTACAATAAAGTTGTGAATTCTTAACATTTGTGTTTTTTTGTTCTTTACACGGCTTGTTACAGCTGGGAAAAATGTGCAGAGCTAATGTCATTTCAACCGAATGATGATGAGGCCTCCTGTGATGAAATGCCCTTTTGAGTCACCATCAAGTGTCCTTGGACATCAGTTCTAAATGCTGTGGCGAGTCATTCACCGCCATCGCTTGCCCCAGCAGTGTGCTTTCATTTCCCACTCTGCCCTGTGTGTAAGAGGCTGGAAAGGGCCCTTGTGAGAGAACTCCGGATGCACAGAATCCTGGGCCTCAGCTACCCTAAGGTGTTCATTGTCAACCCTGGAGTCTGAGAGGAGATTCCCAAGCGGTGACTCCTGGGTCAGTGGAAAGATGACGGACAGTTAGCCATGTCCTGTGCTCCCTATTTTGCTCCATGTCCTCCTGGCTGGGGAACACGTAGGGTGACAGGGGCAGCTGTGGAGCCGAGGTCCTGCTGCTTCTAGAGAATCACAGGACTCAACTCCACGGAGGCCGGAGAGGACTCTGTAGCTTCCTGACATATCCTTAGTGCAAGGGCCCAATGCTCACAGCTTCCCCAACTGAAAAACTGAGTCCCTGTACTTACTTCCTCTGCCCCAGCTCCCTGGAGCGCTTAGGTGAGGTCAGCAGGGGGCGCTAAAGCATATCTGAGCAGAGAGGGACTCTCCACTCATGTCTGTGTTCACTCTCCTTTTCATTCTTCCTTCTCTCAGAGCACAAGAAGCGGAGCTGTTGAAGTCTCACGGTATTAATGAATGTTTGGGGACTTCTCTACTGTTCTTTTCCTTTTTAAATTATTTAATTTCAGAACAGCTCATTTATTTCTAAATCAAAGTGGAGAATTTTTTAAGGGATTTCACAAATTCGTTAGGTGAATGGATGGGAGAGAGATGCAGGAAAGCAATGTAATAAGATTGTGGAGAATGCATACTTTTAACAGCTAGAAAAGAGGAACGCAGCAGAGGTGACGCACACGCGCACGCCTGGCTACATGGAAGATTCAGGCAACGGGACTGCATGATCAAGGCCAGCCTGGGGATCTAAGTGACACACCCCCACAATAAAAAAATTGGAAGAAGCTGCTGGAACACACCTGAACAGTTGATCACTGGTGTTCATGATGAGACCCTGGGTTGGGTAAACAGTACCACAAGGAAAGGGCTACATGTCAGTTACATTTGCTCTTAGGAGAAGGAAAAGATTGGAGATGCAAAGGGCTCCTAAAGATAAGGAAATCATTGGCTGTTCTCATGGGGTGTTAGCTCCATACAGAGATGAGGAAATAAAATGTGGAAGGGGGAAAGGAAGGAAGGGAAAGGAAAAAATAATAAAACAAGATAAAATGGCAACAAAGCTGTGTGAGTGGTGGAGGGGAAGGGGTTGAAGGCAGGGCAGGAGACTGGGAAAAAAGGAATGAAAAGCTATACAGGAGGAAATTCCCTGTGATGAATGTGATCGCTTTGTATATTTAAATTGATCCAAGAAGTCAATGTCCCTGTGCCCCTTCTCTAAGGCACCTGACCTTCTCCCCCTGTCCCTTTCCTCCTTGAGATGCGCACAGGCTTCTACCTATCCTTGAGGAGAGCTGCCAAGTGTCCCAGAGACAAAGATCAATCGGGGGCCCCGCTGAACCCTCTGAGTGCTCGCGGTGTACTGGACACTGGTGACGCCTTGGTGCTCCCTGCCGGGAAGTCAGGGACCAGAAGGCAGACAGGGAGAAGGAAGAGCCAGGTGGAAAAGGGAGGAGGAGGGAGGCCGGGCAGAGGGAAGCCCAGAGGGTGAGCAGGACGCATGGAGGGACTGGGGGCACAGCCCTGGCACTTTAGCAGTGCTGCTGAGTGTGCTCGTCCTGTGCACGGCCAGGTAATGCCTCCATTCCCGCCTTTCAGACTGATTCCCTACAAGTGTCCCTCACGTGGGTGTGCATGACTGTGTATGTGCCGCTGCTCACGCACACAGATATGTAGACAGTGCCTTAATTATTCCGTGATGTGGCCTGGGCCATTTGCAGATAGATTATATACTGCACATTTATGTGTGTGCTGTGTGCAGGGAGGAGTGAACGTAGTTCCGGTCTATTTTCTCGGCTTTTTACTCTTTGCTGTCAGGAACCCTCTGTTTATCAGGAGTTTCAAAGCTGTTCCCTCTTCCAGTGTTTCATTTATAAAGGGTGCTAAATCCAAACTCCTTTGTTAGACAGGGAAAGGGGAAGACAAGCAGCCCCACTTCAGAATACTTAGGACAAACCTGTCCAATTTCTAAGGCAGGTATTGCAGTGCAGCCCTGCCAAAGACCTTCTACGACAGTGACCTTGATGTTAGTGTCAGTTCCAGTCAGTCATGCCATGTGAAAGCTTCCTCTTTTATTATTATTATTATTGCTGTTATTACTGCTCTTAATTGGTTTTTTGAGAGGTCTTACTGTGTAGTTCTGGCTGACTTTGAACCCGCCATGTAGCCCCAGCTGGCATGAACCTAGCAGCGATCCTCCTGTGTCAGCCTCCTGAATGCTGGGTTTGCAGGAGCACATCACAGTGCCCAGGTGGCTACTTGCTTTTCAAATGCCTGTCCAATATTAACTGTTTTCCCAGAATGTTATTCTGCAAACCTAGATTATATTTTCTGATTTCGAAGGTTTTCCTTCCACATTTCACTAACTGCAGGACTTATAACCAAGCATACCACAGGAACAGCATCTTTGGCACTATTTTGAAAGTCCTATTGTTCTGTATGAATCATCAAAAGTGTGCAGCAAGCCAGGACCTGACTCTGTACTTGCAGCCCCATCTGTGCTCCTGCACCTGCTCAGGACCTGCTTCCAACCTCTTTCTCTTGTCACAAACCCCATCTGAGAGCAAGGATTCTACACTGTGTTCACTGAAATCCTGTGAGCACATCTTCCTGGGTGTCCTGTGGGCCCTGTCTCTACCCTGATGCCCGAGGGCTCCAGACCCAACAGCCTGGCTTCCCCTAGGTGGCCTTTGGGTCAGGGGGGGCGGGAAGAGGCCCTGGGAGAGAGAATGAGGCCTGGGCAGCCCCTGCCCCCTGAGATCCGTGCTGCCTTGGAGGTGGAGGCGGCACTCAGCCTGCTGCCGGGCTCTGGTGTGGAAGCCTTGCAGTTAGCTCTGTCCAGGCTGCAGGAGCAGGAGATGAAGGCAGTGAGGTAGGGCTGCTGCCTGTGCCCGGGCCACCTGAGCACATGGCACAGCCTGGGCTCCAGAATCTGGTTACCCGGTGCCAGGACCACTGGGCCAGCATGGCCTGCTGGGGCTGCTGCTCCTTCCTTATCTTTGGATGTTAGGTTTCCTATTCCCAATTGGATCAGTAATTTCAGGGGCTGGTCTCCCAGTCTGCAAGGAGGAAAGTTAGGGGGACCAGAGATCTAGAGACATTGGTTCCCTGGCTGGCAGAGGAACCCAGATGTCACAGACCTAGAGCAACAGAGGCGGGAACACAGGGCTGTCCCAGGTGAAAGGAACCCTGGAGCCCACGGGCCACCATGGTTGTCGTGATGCTGATGGTGGAGTTCTTCATTTTCCAGCTCCACTTCCAGGCTGTGGAGTACAGTCATGAACAGCTCATTTTTGCAGAGGCTCTGTGCCCTGGGTCCAGTTGCAGAGTAGGTGTGTTTTTGCAGATTGTAGTCTGTGATCTGCAGGGACGTGGAGCTGGCTGTGATTCTGTCTGGGAGGCTGGTCTGGGTGACAGTGTGACTGTCCCTACCTAATGCCTCAGTAAGGATTCTAGGGCTCCAGGATTTGTTTTCTTCAGGATCCAGGTGCTTGGTACAGGACACACTCGTGTTCACTTGCCCAAGGCCATGGCACTTCACAGTAGGGATGGAGCTGAGCAGGAGGTGACCTAGGAGAATGCCTGCAGAAACGGAGTCCATTGCAACAGAGTTGGCCACACTGCATTCCAGATCTAAGGGCTTTGCTGCACATTGTAGGAGAACGAAGGCCGATGTGATTTAAACCTGGCCCTCCAGGTCCCCTTACCAATAATGCAGCCCTGGTGAGTAAGTAGCACTGAAAGCACTTGTCAAGAGGCGGGTGGCTGGATACTTCCTGTGCCTGGCCAGGAGCTGAGGGAGGCGATCATAGGCTGACTGTGCCCAGCCAGCACTAAGCGTGGCCAGATGCCTGTGCCAGAAATCCTGAGTGCTTTCTGAGAAAGTACAAACACTGCAGACTGAGAGCAAGGAACACTCCATCCCAGATTGCAAGCCTAGACCTCTGGTCAGAGCACCCAGAAGTTGTCCCAGTGCACAGGCTCTGGAGGCACCAGTGGCTCCCGCAGGCTGTGCTGGGCCCCACCTGTGCACTTATGGCTGCCAGGTCTCCACACAGGCTCAGGGCTTGTGTGTGCTGGGCGTCTGCTGTGCACATGGATGAGTTCCCATAATTCCCTGCCTCCTGCTCTATCCTCCTCCAAGCTGTGTCTCTGGAAACATCCACTGGTTCTGCCACTGCAAAATGCAACAGTTTTATAGCAAACAGTAGGGTTTTGGGACAGCTGAAATCTACTGTAATTCTCCCTGCAAGAAGAATTTTGTACATGCTCTGAGTTGTGTTAATATGTTGAATGCTCAAAACAAATTTTAACAGATGAATCCCATGCATCTTTTCAAACACGTGAAAAATGTCCTTAGGTCTCGCAGTCAGCTACTTCCCCACACTTTCTTTTTCCCTGTGTGACAGCGCTGCTCTCCATTGCTGAAGTTGGCCCTCCACTTGCAATCTTCCCTCCTCAGGCCCCCATAGAGCTAGGACTACAGGAATAGGCCACTGTCAGGCTACAGACCCAGGGGACCCTCATCCTCATAGACAAGGATCAGACTGGAAAACACCAATCATTACTATCCAAAGTGCACATACACAACTTTAGCAAGATTAAAATGCCACTTTTGCAAAAGAGAACTGTGAGTTGTTCACCCTCAGAGGAGTCTCCACACTCCTCCTCCTGGCAGACTCCCTGGGCGTCCCTCAGTGAGTGAAGCTATCACGGTGCAGGGAGCCTGTGTATTTGGGAGGCACTGTCAGCTCCACCTCCATAGATGTTCCCAGGGCAGGCGGAGAGGCTGCCAGCTGTGCCCTTTATGGGGCACTCTGAAAATCTCCTCCATACTATTTTTTACTTTGCATTTTTCTTTTTCTTTTTTTCTTTCCTTCCTCCCTCCTTCTTGCCCTCTCTAGTTTCCCTTTTCTTTTTACCTCTTTAGATCCTGTGCTGTTATTTTTTAGTCACCTGGGTGGGTGCAGTGTGCAATTTGAAGTGTTGTCTGTCTGTCCTTTTACCACTCCATTTTGGATGAGTACTGTGTCTCTTCTGTAGTGAGCAATACTTGATCTGTGACCAAAACATTCAGACTGGCGTTGTTTGCACCCAAACATTTTCTCACTTAATTTCAGGCCTCATTCATTGTCCTTCATCAAAGATAAGCACTCTGGACATCAGCAGGCCCCACTAAAGTGCACCTAGGAGTGAATGTGGGACAAGGACATCACTACTGTGGATCCTGAAGACTGAATCTGAGTTGCACAGAGACATTCTCAGGAATCACTGCAGGACTCCAGCATCCAACCTCCTGAGCACCATTTATGTGCTTAGAAGCCTTTTGTGCCAACAGGAAGCAATTGTTGGGGGGCCTCTAAGATTCTGTTAACACCGCCCATCCTCAACCCCTCTGAAAGTCTTATGTCATTGATACCAGTGATTTCCTCCAGTCTGCAAAGAGTTATGCTTTTTCGTTCATTTCATTCTCCCTGAACAGAGTTAGAAGGTCCAGCTGTAGCCCTAAGTACTTGCTGAGAATGAACACCTATATCTTCACTAAAACAGAAAGCACGAGGACCACAGCACAGTGAGGTCTCCTCATGGGATGAGCAGTGGGCAGGGTTTGCATGTCGCCAGTGGAGTTTTTGCTCCTATGCGCAGCAGGTAGACTTGCTCAAGGGGATCAGGTTCCAATCACAGCTGCTGTCAGCAGGCACAGAGCTATAAATCCCCAGAGTTGCTTCAGGGCACTGAGCAGGTTCTGCTTTCGGGCATAAGGGGGGGACTGCGAGGGAGCCAGCAGGTCCTTGAGGTGAGACCAGTGGAGATCGGAGCCCTTGCTCTGTGTAGATAGTGCAGAGTGCAGGAAGGAGCAAGGGACAGGAGCATTCCCACCAGCGATCCCATGGGCAGTGTGAGTTCTTTCTCCCTGTCCTCCCCTTCCCCATCAGCTTGTGAGCCAGCCTGCTCTCTTCCTCAATTATTTCTGAGATTTCATGGCACAGAAAAGTTAGCTGAGGGCACTGCAGACTCCATTTTGTGCATGCCCAGTACCAATACCTTTATTATTGGTTGTGGGCTCCACTTCTCTCTAAGCCCCTGGCCCCGTCCCTACCCCATCCCCGTCCGCACCCTCTTCCCTGCCCCCTACCACCCTGCCTCCACTTGCATTTTGCTATTGTACAGCAATTGGTTGGAAGCAGACAGCCAATAGCAGCCTTCAGGGAGTGTCTTGCGGACCTGAGCTCGACCAATCGGTTAAAGAACCTATGTAATGGTTTGCAAGACCAGGCGCAGTCTTTTTGACGCCACACTGTTGCCAAGAGACATTGAGGTTGTGCTCACTTCTGTGAGGCAGCAGGCTTCCTGGCCTTTGGTGCTTTGCAGCCATGGAGGAGGAGCGCCACTACTATGACGCCGCTACCTCCCTGTGCAGTACTGGATGCAGCAAACCAGTGCCTGGTTTGTACTAAGTGCCACCTCAGCGGCCGAGTGGGCCCACTGCAGTACACAAGATCTGGGCCTCGCGGGGGCCTACAATCACCACAGAGTCCACCTGCACCACGGTCAACGAGTCCACATGAGCCAGGGAGGAGACAATGACGGCCACGGGCCTCGAGAGAAGCAGCAGCCTGAGCAACTGCCGCTGGCCGAGCATGGTCCTTCGGAAGCCAGGCGTCCCCAGCAGAGGCGGCCCCGGCGGTCCCGCATCTGCTTCAAGCAGTGGGAGGTGAGAGAACTGGAAAGCCTGTTCCAATTCACTCAGTACCCGGATGTGTTCGCAAGGTGAGCTGCTGCCTCGGGGAGCCCCTGGGCTTTAGGGAGGATGGGCTCTTTTCTGCTGCCTTTCTGTCTCTCTCGCTGCCCTCTTTCCCCTCTTGACCTGAGAGCACTTGGGCTCTTGTCTGTCTTTGGGCAGGGGTTGGATGGCACCTCCAGGGGACCACGGTCAGGATTTTACTGCGGTCTGGGGAATCCAGTCTGCTAACCGCTTGGGGGCTACTACTTTGTTTTGTTTGTGTTTTGCTGGTATGACATGCACCTACTAGGACTTTGCTCAAGAACTCCTCTGAGGTACAGATATTAGCACTGTTATGTTTTTCATCACCTTGCACTGAAATCCATCCATCTCCAGAAACCTCTTCATCTTGCAAAGTCAAACCATCCACTTGAAACACCTCCCATTTCCCCAGTTACGATCCTCCTCATAGTCAGCGTCATTGTATAATTGTACTCTGTGAGAGGGAGTTGTCTATGAACGGGATCTAAGTGCAATTTCAGCCTGCCAGTGTTTTTGTGTCTGGATATTTCACTTCACGAATTCTCAAGGTGCTTTCCTGCTGCGGCATGCCGCAGAAGGGCCTTCCTTTTCAAAGCCGAGTAATATTCCCTTGAGTGGACACATCTTTGTTTCTCATTCATCTGTGGAGAGGTTGCCTTTGTGAATAGTGCGGTTATGAACTTCCTTGTCTAGTAGATGGGAAATTCAGAGTTCAGTTTTTTGGAGGCATCCTCAAAAATGGAATCACTGAATCATAGAATTCTGTGTTTCTGATTTGAGGTGTCAAGAGACAGTTAAAAGAGAGGCTGCAGCAGCTCACAGTCTTCTCTCAGTGACCAAGGCTCTGGATTCTCCCTGAGCTCAGCATGCTTGTCATTCCCCACGTTTGCTAGTGGTCCAGTTGATGGGGTGATGGCCCTCCCTGTGGCCTGGGTGCGCATTAGAGACTAATCATTTGGAGCCTGTTTCCTCCTGCTTTCTCCTCCTCTCCCTTGCTTCTTTGGAGAAATGTCTCACTGAGTCCTCGTTGATGCCCACACACGAAAGGTGTGAATTGCTTTTTGATTTGCGAGCAATATTTCTGTGTCTATCAGGCCTCTTTTAGAAATGCGTAATTATCCCATAAGGTCTGTCCTTTTTCAGCGTCTTGACTTGGTCTGTTGACTCAAAGAAATGTTTGTCTAGGGCATGGTGTATTTATTTTTGCAGTATTCCCTGAAGTAGTATTTGCATCTCTAAATAAAATTTATGTGGACTCTGGATCAATAGCATGACAGTGTCATTCTATAGGCTTCCCATATTTAATTTTCCACTATTTTTTCATTTTGAATGATTGCATTCCTTTTTATTTTTTAAAATGATGCACTACATTAGCTCTGAATTGTTAGGGCCACCATGTAATTGGTGAGGAGGTGAACACATTTGTAAAGAGTGATCTTTGATTTTGAGATGGATAAAAGTATACTTGGGTCACCGTGAGGTGTGCTGCCAAACTTAAGAAGCAGTGCAGAGTGTGTATATGATGCTTCATTCACACAGAACGCTGAATCATTTATCCTCCACATGAAATAAAGTAGATTTGTAATTTTCTGTCCATAGACTGGAGCTGGCAAGAGAGCTGAGCCTGCCTGAATCCAGAGTGAAGGTCAGTACATCCCAGAAACGACATTCAGCAGGGCAGTCTGCATGGTGCTTCAGGACATGGCTTTTCCTGGGTGTTGTGAATCTGGTGTCTTTTTAGTCTTCGTTACCCTGACGAGCAAGATTTGGTCTTAGGAACATTCACAGGTAAAAAAGAGAACAGTAAACCTAGGCATATAGTTGCTTTTAATTACCAGAGGGCATAAGATTTGATCAAGGAAGACAAAAGAAAACAAAAGATCAAACTTTTTCCGCTATTCTAGGTGTAAAATTAATTTTATATAAGTTTATATAATACAGAGAGCTATAATTATAAATCCATAATAGCACTAGCACATTTCATATATATCCACTAAGTTAATATCTGTGCTTTGTGGAGGTGTAGTCACCTAGGCTGCACTTCTTTGCACACTCATGTGTGGACTCAGTGTCTCTTTGAAAGTATGCAAATGTGTGCATGTAGAGGCTAGGTTAAGAAGGGGCTAATTCTGTGTGTCCAATCTTTGCAGCCTGAATTTACCAAAACCTGGTACGTGGTCTCCCATCTCCTCTGCAAGGTGATGGAATTATTAGGAAGCCAGGCCCCCGAAACAGACCTGATGTCACCTCACCTGTGACAGTGTGCTGTGTACCATGCTGTTTAGATGCACATGTCACCACTGACCACTGTTAGAGCTCTCCACATCAGCCCTGCTGCTGTGGCTTCTAAATACAATGTGCTGAATGTCAGTAAGTCCACGTGAGCCTGGGAGATAAGGCCCTTTGCGTCATTAATGTTTGCAGTGTGGGATCTTCAGAAATGGTTAAGTCCTTCGGAAAGCTCGAGAATTGGGCATTTGCAAGGCATTGCAGAGCCCAGAGATATGTGCCACAGATCTTGGTCTCCCTGCAGAGGAATGGGTAGCAGAGGTTTAGAGGGGAGCAGTTGTGTGACTCCCTCCACTGGTCACTGCATGGTGGGGGCCCTCTTCCTGGAGAGCACTTCCCCTTTTGTGTCTTGGGAAGGAGGCCGGGCTGTGGGTGCCCGGGTGGAGCAACAAGAGCAGAGCTGCTGCTGTGCAAATAAAATGGCAGAGGTGTGTGAGGTTCCATGAGGAGCCTTCATTGTGACAGCGACTCTTCTGTGCACTAACCCAGGGCCTCTTGTCTCCTGAGTGCAGAATTGGTTCAAGAATCGGAGGGCCAAGCTTAGGAAACTTCAGCGGGAAGCCGTGCTCAGCGATGCCCCACCTGCTGTCCAGCACCAGGGGAACGTCCAGGACCAGCAGTAGCGCTCGCCTGTTCCCCTTCTGTGAGACCACAGGGCACGTGGGTTTTGCTCTTGGCACTAAGTCTGGGCTGTGTGTGGTGCCTGTGCCAATTTGAGGTTTTGTTCGCAGCACTTACGTTGTCAATAAAGTAATGAATTTTCAGTTCGTTTCTTTTTCTGGCAACTGTGGGGATAGTGGAATATAAACATTAGTTGACCTGGGAATGTCATTTCAACAAGTGATGATGAAAGCACTCACCTGAGTAAAGTGACCTAGCAAAGCAGTATTCTAAGTGCCATGGAAAGTTTTTAATGATCCGTATTTTATACATAATTTTCTGTACCCTGAAAACTGTCCATGATTTCCTCAGCAGTGTGCTGGCATTTGGGAAACGTCAGCTCTGTGCAACGTTGCACTGTGTGTAAAAGTGGCCGCAGCAGGTCCCTGGAGAGAAAACAACAGGTATAGTCAGGGCTGGGACTCACCCAGGCTGAGGAGTTCCGTGGCAACCCCGGACTCTGACAGCAGCTCCCCAAGAGGTGACTTCCTGGTCAGTGCAAAGGAGGCAGATGCGTGGCCATGTCCTGTGCTTCCAGTCCTGCTTGGAGACCTCCATGTTGGTGAGTGAATGGGGATCCAGGGGCAGTTGTGGAAAAGAGGTCCTGCTGCTTCCAGAGAACCACATGACTCAATCCCACAGAGGCAAGAGAGGCCACTGTGCCTATTTGTCCTATTGCCAAGCGAGGGGCTCAATCCTCACAGCTTCCCCAGCTGGGAAGCTGAGTCTCTGTCCTTCCCCTGCCCTGGCTCAGTTGTAACACTCCTGTGCGGTCAGCAGGGGGCGCTAAAGCATACCTCAGCAGGGAGGGACTTCCCCTCATCTCTGTGTTCACTCTCCTTTTCATTCTTCCTTCACTCAGAGCTCAGCAGTGGCAGAGCTCAGCTGTTCAAGTCCCGTGACCCTGGAAAGCATTTAGATTTCCCTCTGCAGTCTTCGACGTTTAGGGATGATTCAGTTTACAAAACTGATCATTTATTTCTAAACTATGTGAAGAGAAATTCTTTAGTGGACTTCATATAGTCATTAGTTCATACTATCCACAGTGATGATACACCTATACCCATTTACTTATGTATTTATTTTGTGTGTTTGAGGCTTGATTTCCCTGTATAGTTCAAGCTGGCCTTGATCAAATTTTGTAGCCCAAACGGCCTCAATGTCACAGTGACTTTCCTTCCTCAGTCTCTCCTGTACTGGGCATACAGACATGCTCCAATGTCATGTCCATTTATACCTAAAGATGGACAAACACACCGTCTTTGCTTCTAAAATATTGGTCACAAACCAGTAATAGAAACGTCCCTGTGTGATATCCATATCTGTGTGTTTAGCGTGTAAATATGTTTCAGAACCTATCACCATAAAACACTCCTTGTCATTAATCCCCATCAGTGCACCCCTCCCTGCATTGTATGCAGTTGTATCATCATTCTTGCTGCTTTCTGTAGCATTTCTGACAGTCGTATTTGGGGTGTGTAGTTGTGTATTTGTGGCAGCCTGGAGGACTTGAATGCATTCCATCACCATGCTGACTTTGAGGACAGGGCAGGAGCCACTTTGTGGTGATAGATGTGGTGACTGATTTGGAAGAGGACACACTATAGGTTCTTACTTGAAGGGAATTCTGCATGTATTGGATCAACAAGGGGTAAACAAGGTATCTGGTAATCTACAACTTCAGACAGAAAGTCACATTTTCAAAATGCTTAAAGACATCTGATCTCTTCAAACATGCTTAGCCTTTGCTTGTTGGCAGTGTCTCTTTTACAGCAAGAGCTATGTTTTAAAAAGGCAAACATTCACTATAGCTGGAGGCCATTCTGTTATGTGTCTACCTATCTATTTATTTTTTTAAATTTTTATTTAAAGAAAGACTAAACCAAACAAAATAGGTAGAAATAATACATATGTTCAGAGAAAAAAAATAAGCAGTAAGAAATCACTAGTTGATGTTCACATATTGTCATTTTACAGATAGTTGTTTAAGGTACAAAAATGGAGCATGTAAAGTGGGAATTCAGTGAGACTGCAAACAGTTCTGTTCAAATGTCCAACAAAAACTTAGTAACATGGTTGTCAATCCTATACACTTAAACATACATGCAGTTATCCATATCTTCATTTATGTTTAGATGAAACAAACTAAAGCAGGCTAAAATCACTCGGAACAAAGAATAATAGTATTGCTGGATTTCACATCATGACATTCCATGTTCAGCACTGGGTGATGTAGTTTCTTTTTTTTACTTTAATTTAAAGAGAGACTAAACAAAACAGAAAACGGATAGAAATAATACAAAATTTCAAAGAAAAAATAAACAGTAAGAAATCACAAGTTGATGATTATAGATTGTCTTCTTACAAATAGTTATTTAAGATACTAAAGTGGAATATAAAAAGTGGGGATTCAAACAATGAGATTGCAACCAGTTCTGTTCAACTATCCAATAAAAACTCAGAAATATGATTATCAAACCTATACACTTAAACATACATGCAGTTATCCATATCTTCAATTATGTTGAGATTGAATAAACCCAAGCAGGCTAATATCACTCTGAACAAAAAATAATACTATTGCTGGGTTTCACATTATGACACTCCAGGATCAGCGCTGGGTATTTTAGTGTCTCTCTTTCTTCAAATCTGTTCATTTCATCATGTGTTATAAGATCAGTTCTCATAAACTGTTTATAAATTCTACACATCCTTTCTATATTAGAGGGAGAAACAAAACAAAGCAAGGCAAAACAAAACATATTCCTATATACACATGAAGTAAACATATAAGACCATTGTACAAAGAATTCTATCATGGTTCCTGTGTTGTCTCTTGTTATCTCCAATAGAATTAACTATATCATCAGACATAATATAATTGAATATGTCAGTACATAACAGTATTAATAAAAACACAATTTTATATATAGTATCGAACTTCAAAATCCAGCAGTTATGAAACCAGAATGTGTATTGTACAGTCTTGTCATCTTCAGTGTAGTTGCCTATACTCTCAGACTTGATACTATCAGTCATATCAGTTTTGAATAAAATCTTCTCTGCCTCATTTTATGTTATGCTCTTTTTTTGCCATCAGTTGCCTGCTTATCTTCTTCATTCAGTTTTCTGCTCCATTCATTGAGGCCTCTCTGCCACTGTTCCTGGAATCCTAGTATTATTCTCTCTCTCTCTGGAATGCCCTGCAATATTCTCTGTAGAGCTGGATTGGTGGCTGCAAATTTCCCAAATTCCTCTTTGTCTTGGAAGCATCTTGTATCTCCATTAATTTCTAGAGACAGTTTATCAGGGTATATCAATCTGGGCTGGAGGTTATTTTCTTTCAGCGCTTGGAATATTTTGCTCCAGGCTCTTCTTGACTTGATGGTTTGTGTTGAAAAGTCTGCTGTTGTACTTACGGGCCTTCCTCTATAGGTTATCTGTTTCTTTAACAGCTTTTAATATTTTGTTCTTATATTAAATTTATAGGATCTTGATTATTATATGCCTGGGTGTAGCTCTGTTTTGGTTGTAGGTGGCTGGAGTTCTGTATGCCTCATATATCAGAATATCATTTCCTTTTCCTATGTTTGGGAAGTTTTTCTTAATTATATCTGTGAATAAATTTGTAATTCATTTGTTTATAGCCTAGCTTCTTCACTGACATTCTTTATTCTCAAGTTATAGATCCTTTTGTTGTCTTCTAGCCTTTGTATTTTTACTACTTGTTTCCTTGTTATTTTTAAAAAGTTTTCCCTTTGATATGACCACATTGCAAAATTGTCCTCCAGTTTGGATAATTTATCCTTAGTTTCTTTCAAGCTGATTTGCTATCTTTCCATAGAGTTTTTAATTTCCTTGTGATCTCTTTGAATCTGCTTCGTGTGTTCTATACTTTTTTATATTCTTCATCAAGTGGTTTTCTCGTTAGGGTTTCTCCCTTCCTCCTAGAGTGTCTGCTGGAGGGGTACTTAGCATCTCTTTTATTAATATTCTTATATTTTGCTTTATTTGGCTAAATATTTCACTTTTGAACTCCTCTATGAGGTCCCAAATATATCTCTTTATGTACACTGGTGCTGTGTCTGATATTGCTTGTTTCTGTTCTCATTCTCCTTTGTATTTACCTGTCCTGGGTCAATGTTCTCAGGGTTGGGACTTGGGACTTTTTGTTGTTGCTTCCTCTTCCCATCTTTTTTGCTTCTTCAAGGAGGCCCCAGTTTCTTTCTTTGTTGGTTAGAATTCTTCTGAAGTACGCTGGCCAGATGACCTTCACACTGCCGTGTGCTAGTGAGCTGCAGACAGGGACAGTGCATGCTGGCCCCTCCCCTGCAGATCAGTCAAGCTGCTGTGGCCAGCATTGTATTACTTTGCTCTGCCTCCCCTCCGACACTCACAGAATCAGCAGTGGCAGTGGACTTTGTACCGCCTGCCTTCTGGATTGGGGACAGAGGTGGGGCAGGAGTGCGGGAAGCTGGTGGGTGCCAAGTGACTCCCTTCCTCCAGCCTCTGGCAGACCAGGGCGACAGATGTTGCAGGCTGCCCTGAGGCGCTGAAGGCAGTGGCACAGGGATCAGTCAACCTGCTACAGCTTGCACTGTATTTCTTTGCACCACCTCCTCTCCCATTCAGTGAAGCTGCTGTGGCCTGCACTGTCAAAGTTCAATCTATGTATATATGTTTCTATGTTTTTTCTTAGCAATTTGTAGAGGGCTTTCAAGATTTGCTTTTCCCCTCCTGTGGAATCTTACAGAGGAGGCTGCCTGCACTGTAGGGGTAGACTGAGGCACCATGGTGTGGCTAGTGCAATGTCTCCAGAGCCCATCTCAGTGGCAGGATTGTCCAGCTGTTTCCAATCAGCCTGCTCCCATTTGTGCTTCAGGGTTTTGCTTTCACTCTAGAACATATTTCATGAGTCAGTAATACAAACCCATATATCTCTGCAGGGACCCCCAGTTCCCCCAGAGCCCCAGTGGGCCAGAGAGCCTAAAGGGAAAGCGAGTGTAGACAGCAGAGGGCTGAAGTGGGAGGGAAAATCTGGCAGGCAGAGAGGAAGGGGTGGAGGAGGGAGGCCGTGCATGGCCCACATTAAAGGAGACAAAGCAAGTGATGACGGGGTTGAAGACGGTCATAGGAGGAAGGAGAGGCACAGCTAGTGAGAAGGGAGAGATCCTTGAGTGGCCAGTTTAGGGGGACCTTGTGATTGCCAGAGAGGCCAATGATGAATATCCAAGTTATCATTGGGAAAATCCTGCCCCAAAGAAGGAGGCAGAGAGAGGTGGCCGAACACAGTCAGGAGCAGTCCAAGAAAGGGGTACAGTCAGCTGAGAAGTTTCTATGTGTGGGAGAGGATCACATAGAAGAGTATGGGCCCACCAAACCAAGGGAAACCATTTCCATCCCAACGAGTTTCCAGACAGATGGCCAGGAAGAGGAATTCTTGGCTAGGAGACACCTTTCAAAGGAGTCCTGGGACACCAGCCCAGCTTCAGAGGCTGTGCTGGAAATCATAGTGGTGGGGTCCAGTCTGCTGCTCAAGTCTGTCTAGAGCAATGCCTCACCCCTCTGGTGTGTCCGTGGATCTCAAATCCGTGGGTCAGACGGGAAGGAAAGCATACACGTGTGTATGCTGGAAGTCCTGGGTGAGAGATCCTGCAGTCTCCTGATGAATCTTATATTGTTCAACTGACAGCACCAAAAACTGGTAAAGACAAAAGATTTTCACTGACTTGGTGGCACACACAGTGGGAGGCTGAGGCCGGATTGCAAGTTTGAAGACACCCTGCACCATTTAGCAATTTGGCGACATGGTGTCTCAAAATTAAAAATTAAATATGGGTTGGGGACATAGCTCACTGTGAAGGTACATGTTCAATCAGCTGTACTGTAAATATAAATACAAATACAAATATAAATATAAATGTGTGTGTGTGTGAGTGTGTGTGCCTCAAGGTATTGAAATGAATTAAGAGAAATAACCAGGATAATTGAAGACTCTGGGTAAACCAAGCCAATAGGATCCTTGGCCAAGCTGGAGCAGCATGATGACACATGCCCTGGGGATGGGAAAGGAGCAGGGTCCTGATCAGATACTCAGGGGATGAGGGATGTGAGTGGTTAAACAGACTGAGCTGCAGTTTTGCTAAGATGGGACCATGCAGAAGCACAGTGACAAAGGCACACACTCAGGTCCAGCTGCAAAAGAGCTCGGAGGACTTTTAGTGTTTGGTCAAGGACAGAATGTTTATCATCACTGGAAATCTGGCATGTAGAAAAGGACCCTTGTCTCTTCTGTGTGCTCTGCCTAGGAAGACATGAACCCATTTTTACTAAAGATTGAAATTTTAAAAAATTTCGATGAAGTTCATATATTGCACCTAGAAAAATTCACGGTCAAGAATGTGAAGAGAAATTGTTAGTAAGTTCTGTGTCTATGGCTGTTCATAAATGTCACACTAGTTTCCAAGGTGTAAGAACATGTTTGGGAGGTGTCCCATGCTTGTAATTTGAGAGGACGGGAGGCTGAAGCAAGAGGATAGAACGTTGGGGTCCTGCCTGTGCTGTGTAGAGAATTTAAGTTCCTCCAGGATTACAGAGTGAAGCGTGTCTCAAAAACTAATATTAAAAAGTAAACGAAGGCTTTGAGTGTTTTAAGGTGGAACTGGGAAGGCTCACCCTCCTAAAGGGTCTCACTGGGCAACATGCAAGCCTGGCTCTGTCCCGGAGGGTACCTGGGAGCATATGCATTGCAAAATAGCCAGTGGTTTTAAAGGATCACTTCCACAGAGGAGCACAACCACAGCTCACCGGATGCATCATGTGGTTTGTTTGACACTTTTCAGCTGTCAGAATTCAAGGGGTTCACACCAAGACAGTGCCTTAGCAGGGAAGGCCCAGCACCCTGTGTGTATCTGCATCACCAGGAAGAGGCCAGAGCGCAGGCCAAAAAACTCTGGCTGATGACTGGCAGATTGCTGGAACAGAAGCTGTCTGGGCATCAGGATGGAAGCTGGTGCATTTCCACTTGTATGACCAAGAGTCCAGGAATGTCCTTGATCTCTGGGCCCACACTGCTACCCTGGTGATATCACAGTTACTGAAGGCCTCCTGTGCATGGGCCATGTGGCTCCACAAGCTAATCACACAAGAGGCCATCAGGCTCCCCAGGCTTTGCAGTCCCTGTTCCTGCTGCTGATATCATGGGCTACCAGTGACATTCCTGAGCTAACAGAGTGTTCCTTTAGTGTCAGCACCCTGGACAGTGCTCCCTGGAAAGCCTTCACTCTTTCCCAGGACAGAGCCCTCTGGCCAATACCCTTGTATTCTCTGGCTGTGCTGTTGCTGGAAGTAATTACAGCAACAGAGGGCGCACTTCCAGGGACACAGCATGGTGCTCCAAGTCTATTAGACCTTCGCAGCTACAGGAACTAATTTCAAGGAGTCCAGTGTCATTTCCAGACATAATATGCACTGTTTTTGGTGGTATCAGGATGGACAATGGAGCTTGAAAAGCTCTGGCTTCAGGCAGGCTGTGATTGGTGCTGTCGTCTACTGAGCTGGCTCAGAGTCAGCACATGGGGAGTTGTCAGCTTTTGAGTGTTTCCAGTTATCTAGCAGTTATGCACATGTAATACTCAATACATTTCGAGGTGGAGGATGTGTGGGACATTTCGAGATGGAGGTACTTAGACCAAGATACTGAGAAGGTTTTAGGATGCTAAGATACTCACAGGCAGCATGGAGTGAGTGCTGGATGCAGTCTCCCAGCATTCACAGAGGAGATGTGGTGTCAGTGTGAATTCTTACCCCTCCCCTTCACTTCCTAATCAGCTTACAGGGCCACCCAGTCCCTTACTCAAGTGCCTCTGGGATGCATACAGTGCACTCAGCTAGCTCAGGAGCTAGCTGCGTGCTTCTCGTGCACATGACCAATAACAGTGCTTTTTTTCCATCGCTGGGCGCCTTTTCTGGCCACTCCCTTTCAGTATTGCTACTCTGTGACAGCACACAGTGAGGCGTGGCAGTAACCAGTCAGCTACTAGCTGACTTCATGAGAACTCGTGCTGCGTGCAGACGGCCAAATGCCTAGCAACAGCCCTGTAACCAATGGCAAGCTCAAGCTCCACCCCTTTGCCAGGACGCCGTTCCCAAGAGTCACTGCTTTGAACCACGTTTGCAGGGGAGGAGGCCTCGTGACTTTCGGCGAATGGCGGCCATGGAACGGAAGCGCAAAAGCCGTGTTGTCCGCTCCCTCAGCCCAGAGTTCTGGGAGCTGGAAATCAGCGCGGGACCTGCACCAGGTGTTTCCGCCACAGCCCAGGGTGCTGACTTCAGTGAAGGAGCTCCCGGCTTTGAAGCAGACGGCCTCCTCAGTTGCTACCTGGATGATGATGACTCCGATGAGGAAGATCATAACCTAACTCAAGAGTTCCACATGAGCCAGGAAGATGACACCGACTCCGACACGGATCAGGGTGAAGAGGAGCCCAAGCAACTGCAGCTGGCTGAGCAGCGTCCTGAGAATGCTGGGCATCGACAGCCGGGCCGACCAAAGCAGCGACCAAAGAAGTTTAGCTTCACAGACGGGCAGGTGCAGGTGCTGGAAAATGTTTTCCAAGATACGAAGTACCCAGATGGCCTCAGGAGGTGAGCTGATGTCTTGGGGGTGCACCCAGGCTTTAGGGGGAATGGGCTCGTTTCCAGGTGACTTTCTCTCACTCTCCTGCTGCCCTCTTTCTGCTCTTGAGCTGAGAGCACCTGGGCTCTTCTCCTGCCTGTGTTTGAGCTTCAGTGTGATGTCGCCTTATGAACCAAGTTCAGAACCTTCTTATAGTATTGTTGTGCTTCCAGGCTGGAAACTGGTTGGTGGAGACTCCACTTCGTTTTGTTTGCATTTTGTGGTATGAGACGCACACACTAGGACTTTGCTGTGAGAACCACTGTGAAGCATAGACATCAGCAGTGCTGGGTATTTTCATGTCATGGTTTAGTTGTCAGCAGTGTCAGCTGTGTTCACCTTGCTGTGAAACAGATCTCCGGAACATTCGTTACCTTACCAAAGCAAACTGTGCACCTGAAATGCCTCACATTTCCTCCACCCCATCAGTTCCTTACAGTGTGGACTGTAGGGTTTTGGTCTGTGAGATTGAGTTCTCCACAAGCAAGGTCTAAGTACAAGCACAGCCCGTTACTTTTTTTGTGCCCTCTTGTTTCAGTTCATATATCCCCACTGCACAGCCATCCTTCAGCATGTGTCAAAAGTTCCTTTTTAAACGTCAGGTAATATTCCCTTGCATATATTTATCCTTGTTGCTCATTTGTCTGAGGAGAAGCTGCTTTTGTGAATAGTGTTGTTGTGACCTGACAAATAGCTGTGAATATCCAGATTTCAGTGTTTTGGAGACATTCTTAGAAATGGAATCATTAAATCATAGAATTCTGTGTTTATGCTTTGAGGCCTCACAAGACTGTTTGGAAGAGAGGATATGGAAGCAGACATTCCTTTTCACAGTGCCCAAGATTCTGGTTTTTCCATGTACTCAGCATGCTTATGATTTCTCAGGTTTGCTAGTTGTCCCAAAGATGGGGTGATGGACATCCCTGTTGTTTGGATGTGCGTTAGAGGCTAGTCGGTTGGAGCCTGTTTCCTCCTGCTTCCTGCTATTCTCTCTAGCCTCTTTGGAGAAATGTCTCACTGAGTCATTTCTGATGTCTAAACTCGACAGGTGATTGTCCCATATTGTCTTGTGGGAGGTGTCACTGTGTCTCTGTATGAGATGTGCTTTGCAAATATGTTGTCTCCTTCTGTGGATTTCTTTTCAATGTCTTGACTGGATTTGTTGACTCAAGGAAATGTTTATCTTCCACACCATCAATTTTTGGTAAGTTTTCCTCCTCCTTCTTGTTCCTCTTCTTTTTTGTCTTTTTTGAGACAAGGTCTTGCAGTTCTGGTGGTCCTGGGCTCACTTTATAGTCTAGCCTGGTATTGAATTTGCAAAGACCCTCCTGCCTCAGCCTCCTGAATGCTGGGATTACAAGCATGAGCCATCATGCCCAGCTTTGCATTTCTTGATTGCATTGCCTCTACTGTAAATAAATTTCCCTTAAAGGCAGAGTGGGTAGAATGGGATACTTTTGTGCTAATAGGCTTGCTCTTCACAAGGAGAGAGGAACTAATGTTTATGAATGGGTAAGGGAATGAAGCCAGAGGGGAAAATAACAAGCTACTTATATTAGTAGCTTCTATGAGTGCACAGAAAAAAATTGTGTAAATACCATTTGGAGAATTATTTTTAGCAATATCTTGAAATTTGAGAAACTACTTTGAGAAAAATTATATGTATTAACTATTGTTAGTCTCTTTTTAAAAAAATTTTGTTATACTTTTCCATAAAATAAACATTTCTATTCTTTTATATCATAGATTTCTACATTCAGAATTATTTTCTCAATATAATACATTTAAATATCCCTGACAGGGTAAACTTAACTAATGTGAGGGGTGAAAGCAGTGCTGATGAGGGCCTTTTTCTCGGGGAAAGAGAAAAATGTTCTTGGGGCCCTGGGAGGGTGACTGCAGTGTGCAGCCCACCACACAGTGCCTGTGTGATATTCCAGTCGTGCAGAACACTGCCTGCCTCATCCAGATCACTGAACGTGGAACATTTGTGGTTTTGTCTCCACAGAATGGAGCTGGCAAGTGCCCTGAATGTGCCTGAATCCAGAGTGAAGGTCAGTGAACCCTAGAAAAGCCCACTGGCAGGGTGGCCCATCTCCGTGTTGCTTAAGGACATAGATTTCCTGGATGTTGTGAAGCTGGTGTCATTTCTTGTCCTGTCTTATTGTGCAAGCAGACAGTAATGTTTTCTGACTGTCCCGTGCAGTATTGTGTTTAGATGTTCTGTTATCCCTTAATGCATGTACAAGTTATGCACATAAAAAAGGCCTCAGGTCGCATATTCCTTTGCTCTGAATATTGCAGTGTACATACAATATCAAATTCCCCACTTAGCAAACTATTCATTTCACAACCTAATCAAATGCATAGACCTCACGTGTTAAATGGGGAACGTCTGTATGTCTGGGTTTGCTAAAGCAGATTGTCCTCACTGGAGGACTGGTGTATGTTAGGGTGCGTTTCCCATGCAGTCGTGTTGGGCTCAGTTTGAGCTTCAAGGTATCCAAGTGAGTACAGGGGAAGGCAAGGTTAAAGGTGGGTTCTGTTGTGGGAAGCGACTTGAATGTAAGCATAATAACTTAGGTAAGCATGAGTGTGGTAAGAATCATTTGATGGCTGCATCTTTCTCTCCGATTTTCTCTTTCCTGCTGGGCATAGAACTCAGGACTTCACATGTCAGTGCCTAGGGCTCTACCACTGAGCTCTTTCTCTAAAGCTAGCATTGATTAATGCTGGGAAGAGAGACTGAACGCACACAGAAAATGATCTCTAGGCAAGTATCAGATGTCTAGTTGAGCTGAAGGTGTTGAAGGAAGGTAGTGTGAAAGCTTAGTTGCCTGGTTTCCTTTTCTTTGTAAGTTTATCTAAGGTAAGGGGAGAGTAGAAGCTCCCAATTTAAATTTCTCTGTGTACATTGCAATGTCTATGTGGAAACTTTCCCCAAATAGACAGAATATGGTTGATCAGGGCATAGGATTGAAGACTTTAAAATTTGATGTAAATAGTACAATATGGGAAAAGAGTCCTATGGTGCAAAGTTTGGATAACTGAAGAAAGGTGAAATGGATAGAGAAAAATGCCAGCAATCAAAAGATGCCTTAAAAGTCATAATTAAATTCGTAAGTGAAATTTTTAAGAATAGTTTTTAACATGCAGAGGTGTGCTTTTTCTTTTACGGTCTAATGGTTGAGGGTTTGGGTTTCACAGAACAATAGATGGCATGGTCCTGAATTCAAGGTTAATTTGACCTGGACATAATTTCCCAGAGCTCTTTTTCCTTCAGGCAGTGCTGAGCAGAATGAGAGGTCCTGGGGTCAGAGAAAACCTATGTGAGATGGAAGAGCCCAGGAGATGCAGCGTAAAAAGCAGGGCATGGGTGAGA
This sequence comes from Cavia porcellus, assembly GCF_034190915.1. NCBI lineage: Eukaryota > Metazoa > Chordata > Mammalia > Rodentia > Caviidae > Cavia > Cavia porcellus. The sequence goes on from NW_026947486.1 coordinate 81,372,465, forward strand.
AAATCAGGATGAGCTCATCAGCAGCGCTGTTGCAGAGTGCATGACAGGGAGCAGTGGGGAAATGGGCTGAGCATGTGCTGATGGGGCTCAGGGGCAGCCCAGCACAGCGGGACACTGAGCGCTGACATCCCAATGCACAGGCCTGGTCTACACAGCCTGTCTCAGCTCGAAGATGTGGGGAAGGAGTGGGGAGCATTTTCTCAGGCTGCCTGACAAATCCCAAGCACAGCTGATCCCAGATGTGGAGGGCCTTTCTCCCCACCCTGGCTGTGGGCCTCTCTGACCGGAGTCCTGAGGGAACAGGGGCTGCAACAAACCAGTGAAGCAGGGGAAAGTTGTCAATGTGTGACATTTCTGCTGCCTGAAGTTCCCAACAACCTCACACAGGGTACCTCTCTCCTGTGCGTGGTAATACAATGGTAGGAAGTGAGGCTCTGGATTAAGACATCATGTCAGCTCACCTGTGATATTGTGCTGTGCTTGCTGCTGTGTAGATGCAGAAGCCACCAGGGGACACTTTACCTATCATGCACACCTGTCCTGCTGCCTTGGGCTTCTTGAGAGGTATATCCTTGTGGGGAAGCAGGTGTGAGGCAGGGAATGAAAGCCATTTGTGTCATTAACATGTGCAGTACGGCAGGTTCACAAATGTTTAAGTCCTCGTGAATCCTGCACAACTGGGAGTGCAAGATGGCCAAGAGAGCACAGTGACATATGGCTCAGTTGTTGGTCTGGCTGCAGAGGACTGTGTAGCAGAGGTTTAGAGAGGAGCAGTGCTGTGGCCCCTTCTGCTCCTCGTCACTGCTGGGGACTCCTTTTCCTGGAAGCACTTTCACTTTTGTGTCTTGGGACCAGGGCCGGGCCGTGCTTGCCCAGGTGGGGCAGTGGGACTTTGGGTGCCAGGCAGGCTGATCCAGGACTTGGAAGAGCTGATGAAATGTTGTGAGCTGACTTGTCTTAGGGGTGTGGCAGACTGGAGGGAGAAAACAGAATGTTGGTTATGATGGCAATTTTCTTCCTCCTAAAAAAATGGGATGCCAAGGACTTGGGAGTTTTAGTTCACTTGGAATGATGGGTTGTCAACTCGCCCTATACGACAGGCTACAAGTCACAGCACTGTCCAGGCTCCCTGTCCCACTGACTGCCTTTAGCTGTCAAAGGGCTACATGGGATGGAGGGTCCTGACATTTCCTTGAGTGAAGCCTCTTTCAAAAAGGCCCAGATATTCCATCCTGCCGGTACTTTCCTTCTCACTGAAGGTGGGATTGTCAAACTGGGAGCTGTCTCCCTGCTTAGGACTTTACCTACAGATCTCAGGGTGACACGCTGAAGCCCCCACACGTGGTAGAGCTCCTCCTTCTGAGCACGAGCCAGCTGGCCAGTGTCAGGTCAGCAGTTAGGGTGCTAAGTTCCTTTATCTCTTAGGAGCCCTGGAGTTCTCATCCATCACTGGAGCCACTTTTCATTGGGGGCTGTCCCACAGCTGGAAGAAACCATTGAGGAATAATGAGCTGGGGAGCAGAGGGGACACCCTGTAGCCCGGTTCCTGAGCAGGCCATGTAGCTTGTGCTCTCTAAGGATTTGGAAGATGAAGTGTGATCATGTTTCTACAGTTATTTTGATTGTCCTGAGCTTCACATGGAACTCAAGGCCCTGTGCAGACTCGGCCCGTGGTCCCCCTGTGATGTCCAGCCTCAGTCTCCTAAGGTGTTTCAGTCTGAAAAAAGTAGCTTGCCTCCTGCAATCTTAAGTGTCAGTTGCAAAGGAAGTTATATGGTTGGTGTCTTTGTTCCTTTATGGTAACGATTCCTGTGTACTAACCCTGTCAGTTTTCCCCTCTGCCCTCAGGTTTGGTTTAAAAATGAGAGAGCCAAATACAGGAAAGCTGTGAGGGAAGCTCGGCTCAGGAGAGTACCACCTGATTCCCAGGACCACGCTGTCAGTGAGGCGGAGGAAGAGCTGCTGTAGGATGCTGTCCTGTTTGAATAGGCAGATTGTTCTTGGAGTTTATTTGTTGTTGTTAGTGATACTGTTTCTCTATTCCATAATGCTATTCATAACACTGGTTTTTGCAATAAAGTTGTGAATTCTTAGCATTTGTGTTTTCTGTTCTTTATGGGGTTTGTTACACCTGCATAAAATGTGCTTGGCAAATGTCATTTCAACAGAATAATGAAGTGTCTCCTGTGATGAAATGTCTTCTTGTGTTAACCTTAAGAGGACTTGGAAATTAGTCTTTTACATGATATGTTGAGTTATGAATGACCAATATTTATTACTTATTTCTCTGTTCCTGGAAACTGAACCATTGCTTCCTCAAGAGTGTGGTGACATTTGCAAATCTCCCCTGTGTGCAAAAGAGGCTGGGCAGGTCCCTGGTGAGAGGACACCATGTGCACGCCAGACTGGGTCTCATCCACACTAAGGAGTTTAGTGGCAACACTGGACTCTGAGAGCAGCTCCCCAAGATGTGACTCCTGCTGAGTGGCAAGGTGGCAGAGGCACAGCCATCTGCTTTGCTCCCATGCCTGCTCAGTGTCCTCCAGGCTGGGGAGCACACAGGGTCCCAGGGGAGCTGTGAAGCAGATGTCCTGCTGTTTCTTTGGAAAATCAGGCCTCAATCCCACAGAGGCCAGAGAGGCTGCTGTGCATTTCTGTCCCATCCCGAGACCAGTGACCAAATCATCACCCTTGCAGAGATGCTGAGCACCTCTCCTCCTCTTACCTTGGACTTTGTGAGCCCTATTGTGGATCTCCACTTCCTGGTGGCTTCAAGTTGAAAGCAGGTCATCTCACCAGAGCCACTGAAAGCCAGAATAAATAATGCAGCTCCATGAGCACAGGTCCAGGGAAAGCAAGCTTTGGAATGAACTGCTGGTTGCAGGAGTTCTCATCCTCTGATTTGGACTACAAGTGTAGAAACAAAATCAGCAGAGGTGTAGGCACAGAACACTGTGAGTACCACTGTGCTAAAGCATTAAGGTGTTCTGAGATGAACATTTGCTTTGAGTTAATCTTTGGCGGTGTGAGTGTCCTGCAAGGAGTTTTACATTAAAGGTCACGAACCTTGGAAAGCGCAGTCCTAAGGGACAGTGAGTGCAGGGCCACACACAAGGTACAGTGGTGACTGCAGGTGCCCTCTGCGAGTGGCTGTGTGTTCTGTGCGGCTTTTCCTTTTTGTTTTCAAAGGCCTGTTTGTCCTAAGTCAATCAACAGTCTCTGAATGATTCTCTGGCTTTCAGTTTCTCAGGTACCCCTGTGGGTGACTAACTTGGTCCGTGATCCAGTCTCCCAGTGAGCTAAGATTTAAGACAGGTGAGCACTGGATGATTCTTTCTTGGCTGGATGCCTTCCCCCCATGGGGTTAGATCCTCTCCCAAGATGCCTCTTCACTGGCCCTGCAGTGGGAGCAGTGCAGAGTACCAGGGAAGATGCAGTTTGCTTTCTCAAAGCCTCTGATGGGGGAATTGGTCTGGTGGTTTGCACTTCACTTTGCCTTGCTCTGTAGCTCTTCCCGTGTAATGACCTCCCTGTACAATGGCTGCTCTGACCTCCGAGTGCCTTTTGTCCACGTTTGTACATCTTCTGCATAGAGCCTCAGTGTCTCTTCTGTGCAGCACACCTTGTTCATACGGTGGTGTAGTTGTTGCTGTGTGTATCATACAGTGCGGTGCAGGAGTTTTATATTCTATTTCGTGCTGCAGTAGGCATCTAGGATCCAGAGGTCAAAGCAAAGCCATCGAGTTGGAGTTTCCTCTGAGCATTTCCTTGTTCTGAATATTGGAACACACGGCCTTTACCGAACTCCTCATTTGAAAACCAATTCCATGAACATCCTGGTCACAGGAACAGAACACACTGCTTAAAGCAGTAGTTTCTATGTGTGCATCCTGGTTCCCATGACTGCAATCCTTAGCTTTGGAGCCCAGGAGCTTTCTGGTACCCATCTTCTGAAAGTTCCATGAGAACCAGGCAGCACAATGGAGTTACTCCTCCTGTGACCTTGATGAGTTTTGCAGGGATGTTGCTTGAGATCAAACCCAGGCCATCATGTATTCTGGGCAAGTCCTCTACCATTGAACTACACCCCATTCCTAGTCTTCTCCATTGTGAATAGCAGGGTTTAGAAATTATTTTGTGCTGTATAACACAGTACTTGATCTACTGTTACACAATTTGAGGGGACACCATCCAGAGACTGATGCCACTGACACCTTCTCCTTACTCCTCATCTTAAGGATAGTACTTACTGCAGGGAAGAATGACATTTATTTCAGGGTTTACTGAGATTCTTCCAATGTTCCCTTCCTTGTAGCCAGAGCAGTAGGGTTCTCCCCAGGAAAGGGAATCTTTCCCTAATCAGCAACTTTTTCTTAGCACACTTACCCTCACTTTTCTTTGTGTAATGCGCACAAGATTGTTATTGTTTGGCCAGTGAGATAAACGTTCATGGATCTTGCAGCGATTCCTGGGAAAGAGGTTCATCATTTCATCCTGCTTTTGCAAGCTGAAAACCTTTTTCTTTTGGGAGACTCCTGGCTTACATGAAGATGACACTATCACCTTTCTGCACTCTAGGGCGTTTTGAATAATAGCCAGTACGTTGTCGTTGCTTTTTTTTTTTTTTTTTTTTTTTTTTTTTTTTTTTTTTTTTTTTGCGGGCGGGACTGGCTTTTGCTATGTAGTATATGTGGGCGTTGAATTCACTCTGTGGACTTGGCTGGCCTGTGACTCACAGAGATCCTCCTGCCTCAGCCTCCTGAGTGCTGGGATGGCACTCTTACGTTATTTTTCCAGGCTTCTCTTCTTTTGATAGGTGAGGGTATGTCAGTCTGGGGCAGTGTGGTGGCTTGGGAGGGAAAACAGAGGATTCCTTCAGAAAAATTCAGTCTCTTAGTGACCCTGCCCTCTCTTGGGCCTTGAATTCTTTGCCTTACGCTGTGTGCACCAGCCATGTTCAGCTCCTCAGGCCTTTCTCCCCTCCCCCGTCCATCCCACACAGGGCTTAGCTGTAAGGGGCTGCAGTCTCTGACCTCTCACTCAAGCCCCACAGTTTGGTCACATCATCTCTAGGGAAACAACCAGCCTCCCTGGAAAGCACTCAGTGTTCCCATGTCTGTGCTTTCAGGTCTAGAGGCGTTCACGCCATTTTCACCCTGTTCCTAGAGCCCAAGTGTGTTTTCTCTACCAGGACTTACGTCCCCCAATATACTTGCAAACCCAGTCTTCTGGCCATAGATAAAAGCAGGAGCAAAAGACAGCTCTGTATTTTTTCTGCATTAACCCTTTAGGGAGCAGGCTCATGCTCCATCGATATTCACTTATAGTCTTGAATGTTATGTTTTTCTTAATCAGTGTCACACTCCTGTGTCTTTGTTTGCGTTTTTATGACAAGATCTTGCTATACAGTTGAGGGTAGTCTCAAGGTTACTTTTAGCCTAGGCTGCTCTTGAACTTGCAGAAATCCTCCTGCCTCAGCCTCTTTAGTGTTCCACACTCAGTCTTGTTAGAGAGAGAGAGAAAGAGTGTTTGTGTGTGCATGTGTGTGTGTGTGTGTTTGCATTTTTGGGACAAGGTCTTGCTATGCATTTGAGGCTGCTCTGCATCTTACTTTGCAACCTAGGCTGGTCCCAAACTTGCACTGATCCTCCTGACTCAGTCTCCCGAGTGTGCCACCCTCATTTTTGCCCATCATTCCAGAACTATGGGCAAGGTCAGAGCTCCGGAGTAGAGCTGTGAGTCCAATGGTCTATATTTTATTTTCAATAGTACCTCAATGACTTCTGTCTACTGAAATACAAATCTTAAAGGGTAGATTTTCTGTGTTCTCCAAACTGACCTGCCAATATTTTACACTGTATCACTGAAAAAGTCCCCACTTGAAATCATACTGCGGTCTCCCTCAAGCTAGAGTTTCACAGGGTTTCACAAACAAGGGACGCAAAGTAGTCATGAAGTTGCATTCAGGCTCTGCTAGCATGACTGGTCCACCTGAACCCCCATGAATCACAGCTTCCAAACGAAGCCAGAGCCTCTAGGAGAAGGACAGAATGGAAATTAAGTTTTCTCACACTCCAAACCCAAGAATCTTCTCTTTGTCTACTTTTGATTCCTGTTTTCACCCTCTTTTCATACTTATCAGTGTCAAACATGTGCAACATGATTTCTTATAACACAAGGCAGAGAGACACAGATAATTTCAACATGGGTCCAAAGACAGGATATTTTGATATGGGAAGTGAAGAGAAGACCCAGCGGAAAAGAAGTCCAGCATCAGAGCTGGCCCAGGGATGCTGCAGGGCTGTGGGAAGCTGAGTGTTGACAGGCCGAGGTCAGGTGGGTAGTATTTCTGGAAGGCAGCCAGGGGAGCAGGAGTGGTTTTGACAGATGAACTTTACAAACCCACTGAAAGAGGCAGGTACCCCAGGAGGCCAGGGGAAGAGCAGGGGCCAGGTAGGGGGGGAAGCAGAAGCAGCAGGGAGGGCAGGCCTGCAGGGAGAGCATCTCTATGTGGTGGCAGTGTGTGGAGCCTGGCTGTGCAGCTCTCCTGCTCTGGTGCTGCCTACTCCTACGGGGCTGTGTCCTGTGTGTGAGTTGAGACGGGGTCCACTAGGTAGTTCAGGATGTCACTGAACTCACTGTGTATTCCTGATTGACCTCACAGTCACAGGGACTCCCCTGCCTGACCCTCCCAGGTACTGGGATTATAGGCCTGGGCCACCATGCCTGGCTCCCTAGCAGGTCTTCTGCAAGAGCAGACCTGCTGCTACTCATCTTCTCCCTGGCTTGGCAGCTGTGCATTGACTTCCCCTATCTCTGCCTCGTCGCTGCCAGGATGCTCAGTGTGGGGAGCCCCTGAAGGTCATGCCGTCCTCACAAAGGTGTCACCCTAGGCTCACCACACAAAGGACACAAAGGAAGATGGTCCCAGGTAGACCCCGGGCACCCTGTGGCCAGGTCAAAAGGGAAAGAGGAGAGAACCAGGGCAGTCTTTCTAAAGAGTAGTGCACAGGCAGGAGGCCCTTGCCCTGATGATTGGGCTTCCTGGCTGAGTGCCCTTGACCTGCCATAGAAAGCATGGAAATGCACAGAGCCAGAGTGAGGAGGTGCAGATGCCGTCCTGCTGCTTCCCACCCAAGATGACTGGGGGCTCCTGTAGTGGAAGGGCTCTTGAGAAGAAATTCATCCAGGACAGCAGTGCTCAGACAGGCACAGAGGAGAGTTGCTCCAGCACCGAGCCCGGTTGTCAGCACTGCCAGGCCTCCAGCAACCATGGCAAGTGGAGGTTTTCAAGGGTGTCCTTAAATGACTTTTGCAAGTGCCAAGCTCAGAGTTGGAACTGTCCAGCATGTTTTCGTTGTGGCCTGAGATGCTGCACCCTTGTGCTCAAGACCACCTGAAGGAGGAGACATGTGACCACCTTGACCTACTAAAGCCTGGGTTCAGAGCAAAGGACAGAATCCAAGAACATGGCATCAAGTATAAAATGTACTTTAGTTACTCTGCAGGGCATAGTGGAATTATTGAACCTATGAGCTTTGAAATTAGCAAATCTCAGAGGCAATCATTAAGGTACAAGCAGGGGAATAAAGGTAATTGTTTAAATGTTTTTGTACAGGGCACTGAACTGAGGACTTTGCCTGCTAGGCAGGTGCTTCTGCTGAGGAGCGATATCCCTGGCATTAATTGTTACTTTTCTTCTGTCATTGTTGTTTTGTGTTGTGACAGGGTCTCTCTACCTAGTTGAAAGTGAACCTGAGCTCATTAGAAGCCCAGGCTCTCCTAGGACTCATGGTGATCCTACTGCATGAGCCTGTCTAGTTGCTTGGTAATGCAGGGAAATAAAATGAACGAAAAAAATCTGCTTCCCCTATTCTAGGTGCACAATTAATTTTCTGTAACTGTGTGTAATATGAAGAGCCATAATTCCAGAAATCCATGATACACGGGCTAGCATTTTTCTTGTATGTCCACTAAGGTAGTTACCAGGTTTCTGGAGCTGTATCCTGCCGGGTTCACTAATGTGTGCACTCGTGTGGGGGCTTAGTGTGACCTTGAAAATATTCAAAAGGGGGCAGGAAATTGCACGAATAAAAAGGGGTTCATTGGTAAGATATTATTGGAAGCAAGCCTGAGAATTCTGGTGAACATTAATTGATAGATATTTCCTTCCTTAATTTTATCTTCAGATGCTTTCTTTTCTTTTTGCACTGGGTGCCCAGTGCCTCTCACATAAAAGTCCAGGTCTCTACCCCTGAGCTGCACAACCATTCCCAAATACACTCATATTGAGAAGTGAGAGGAGATTCCCAAATAACAGTCTTCAGAGCAAGACGTGGATGTGTGACCAGCTGAGAGTGATGAAGGAAGTTAGCTCAAAAGGTCAGTGTCCTCGTCTTGCATTCCTTACAAGTTTTGGTAAGGGGAGGGAGAGCGGGGAAGCTCACAATTCACATTTCACTATGTCTGCGCAAAATCCATGTCAAACAATTGCCCCAAATACTCACAATGTTGTTGCAATAGGGAGTATTACTGCAGGGTTTGGAAATGGATTCAGGAATGAAACAGACAGAAAGGGTAGTATAGAATTGCTATTGGTTAACATAAGAAACATGAAAAGGGCAGAGAATAATATAAACAGCCAGAGATGCTCATAGTTGCATTCATAAGGTAGTCTACAGTGAGTATAATATTCATTCTGGCTTGGAAAGGTGTACTTTTCTTTCTCCATAGTACTATTTTGTGGAGGTGACTTTTCTGGAACAATCGGTGGTGTGGTCCTCATTTCAAGGTAGATTTGAACCCGAATTAATGTCAAGGACTTCATATCGCTTCTAGCAGCGCTGAGAAACTTAAAATTTGGTCATGGGGTCAGAGGAAAACCGCATGAGATGGGAGAACCCAGGAGATACAGCATGAACAGCAGGGCGTGGTTGTGAAAGTCAGGATGAGCTCATCAGCAGCACTGTTGCAGACTGCATCAGAGACAGCAGTGGGGAAATGGGCTGGGGATGTGGTGGGGTCTCCAGGAAAGCAGCGAAGCCGAGCTGGCCCCTGAGAACTGGTATCCTAATGCTCAGGCTATGTCCATGCAAGCTGTCTCAGCTGGGAGATGCTGAGAGGTGGGGTGAATTTTCTCAGGGTGCCTGAAAATGCCAAGCACAGAGTTTCTGAGATGTGGAGGGGCTTTCTCCCCACCATGTTGTGGGCTTCTCTCACTGGAGTCCTGAGGGAACAGGAGCCACAGCAAACAAGTGATGGAGAGGAAAGTTCTCAGTGCGCCCAATCTCTGCAGCCTGAAGTTCCCAAGAACCTCATGCGTGGTCTCCCCTCCTGTGCAGGGTGATAGGACAGGTAGGAATCTAGGCTGTAGAAACAGACCTGATGTCAGCTCACACGTGACAGTGTGCTGTGCATGCTGCTGTGTAGATGCAGATGCCAGCAGTGGACACTTTGCACCCTGTGTAAAGCAGCTCTGCTGCTATGGGCTGCTTGAGAGCTGTATTCATATCACAAAGCAGGCGAGAGCCTGGGAGACAGAAGGCCACCTGTCTCATCACAGTTTGCATTGTGTGAGCTTCACAAATAGTTAAGTTCTTGGGAATCATCCTCAACTGGAAGTCTGAGAAGGTATCCAGAGCACAGAGATTTGTGACACACTTCTTGGTTGGCCTGCAGAGGAATGGGTAGGAGAGGTTTGCACAGGAGCAGGTCTACCACTCTTTCTAACTGTCACTGCATGGAGGGGTCCGTCTTCCTGGAAAGCCCTTCCACCTTTGTTCCTTGGGAACCAGGGCTGGGCTGTGCATGTCTGGGTGATGCAACAAGAGGAGAGCTGCTGCTGAGCAAATACCATGGCAGTGGCCTGTGAGAAGCTGACTCTCTGTCCTTCCCTTGTCCTGGCTCAGCTGTAACACTGCTGTGAGGTCAGCAGGGGGCGCTAAAGCATACCTGAGCAGAGAGGGACTTCCCCCTCATCTCTGTGTTCACTCTCCTTTTCATTCTTCCTTCTCTCAGAGCTCAGCAGTGGCAGCTGTTTGAGTCCTGTGACCTTGGAAAGCATTCAGATTTCTTTATGAAGGCCTTGATTTTCAGGGATTATTCAGTTTGAAAACTGATGTTTTATGTCTAAAGCAGGATGAAGGGAATTTCCTTAAGTGATTTCATGAGTGTATTAGTGAATATCATGCACACTATTGCAGGTGATAGATATTTTGTTGAGCTTTGTGAAAGTAACTCAGGGTATTTTACTAAAATACAATCATTGTCCAGGAAATCCTTGAGCAATCTATGAACTTCTAGAGCAGAAAGTAGCTCACTCCTAAAATTCATGAGGAGGAAATTTGTGGGTGGCACAGGGGAAACATGCAGTGGACATCTCTGTCCACTGGGCCCTGATGCAGAAAGGGGCAATGGATGCGGACGGCAGTGTAATAAGACTTGGATACAGTGCACACTCTTAAGAGCTAGAACTCAGGAATGCAGCAGAGGTGGCGTACTCCTGCCATCCTGGCTACATGGGAGGCTGAGGCAGGGGATTGCAGGCTCAGGGCCAGCCTGGGGAACCTAGTGACACTGCACCACGATAAAAACAATGGAAGAAGCTGCTGGAACACAGCGGAACAGTAGAGCACTGGTGAGCAGGATGAGGCCCTGAGCTGGGTAAAGAGTACCACAAGGAAAGGGCTACATTCATATACATTTGCTCTTAGAAGAAAGAAAATATAGGAGATGGAAAGAATTCTCAAAGATAACGAAATTGTTTCTTGGTCTCAAGGGGGTTAGCTCCATAAAGAGAAGAGGAATTTGGGAGGTTGAATGTGAGAGGAAGGAAGTGAAACGGGAAACATGATTTTAAAAAATGGAAAAAAATGGCAACAAATATTTGCATATGGTTGAAGCAGAAGTGGTTGAAGGCAAGGGAGTGGATTTGGAAAAAAGGAATCAAAATATATAGAGGAGCAAAAGCCCTGTAATGAACTTGATCACTGTGTCTATTGAAAGTGTGCCAAGAAACAAATTTCCTTGTTTCCCCTCTCTAAGGTACCTGTACTTCTCCCCCGTCCGCTTCCTAACTGAGACTCATTCAGGGTTCTTATGTCCTTCAGGAGAGCTGTCAAATGTCCCACAGACAAAGATCAACACTGCCACACTGAATTCTCTTAAAGCTCGTGGCGTCCTGGACACTTGTGACGCCTTGGTGCTCCCTGCCGGGAAGTCAGAGACCAGAAGGCAGACAGGGAGAAGGAAGAGCCAGGTGGAAAAGGGAGGAGGAGGGAGGCCGGGCAGAGGGAAGCCCAGACGGTGAGCAGGACGAATGGAGGGACTGGGGGCACAGCCCTGGCACTTTAGCAGTGCTGCTGAGTGTGCTCGTCCTGTGCACGGCCAGGTAATGCCTCCATTCTCGCCTTTCAGACTGATTCCCTACGAGTGTCCCTCACGTGGGTGTGCAGGAATGTGTATGTGCCGCTGCTCACGCACACAGATATGTAGACAGTGCCTTAATTATTCCTGTGATGTGGCCTGGGCCATTTGTGGATAGATTATATGTTGCACATTTATGTGTGTGCTGTGTGCAGGGAGAAGTGAAAGCAGTTCCGGTCTATTTTCTCGGCTTTTTGCTCTTTGCTGTCAGGAACCCTCTGTTTATGAAGAGTTTCAAAGCTGTTCCCTCTTCCAGTGTTTCATTTATAAAGGGTGCTAAATCCAAACTCCTTTGTTAGACAGGGAAAGGGGAAGACAAGCAGCCCAACTTCAGAACACTTAGGACAAATGTGTCTGATTTGGACGGCAGGTTTAGCAGGGCAGCCCTGCCAATGACCTTCACAGACACAGTGATCTTCACGTTAGTGTCAGTCCCAGTCAGTCGTGCCATGTGCAAGCCTCCCCTTTAATTGTTATTAGTATTATTGTCCCCTGTTTGGTTTTTTGAGACAAGGTCTTACTATGTAGTTGAGGATGGCTTTGAGCTTGTGATGTAGCCCAGGCTGGCCTGCACCTGGCAGCGATCCTCCTGCCTCAGCCTCCTGAGTGCTGGGGCTACAGGTGTATGTCAGGGCACCCAGCTCCATTCTTGCTTTTCAAATGCCTGAACAATATTAGCTGGTTTCCCTGAATATCATTCTGCAATACCTAGATTCTGGCTTCCTTTCTTAAAGGTTTTCCTTCCACACTTCATTCACAGTGGCTTTTACAACCAAGTACGTCTCAGGAACAGCATCTTTAGCACTATTAATGTTATTATTGCCTCCTTTTTGGTTCTTTGAGAGAGGGTCTTACGATGTAGTTCAGGCTGGCTTTGAACCTGCTATGTAGCCCAGGCTGGCCTGCACCTGGCAGTGACTCTCCTGCCTCAGCCTCCTTAGTTCTGGGGTTTCAGGCATGCATCACTTTGTCCAACTCCATTCTTGCTTTTCAAATGCATGTCCAATGTCAGTTGATTTCCCTGAATATTACTCTGCGATAGCCAATTTCTGGCTCTCATTTTCAAAGGTTTTCTTTCCACATTTCACTAACCAGGGAACTTACAACCAAGCATACTTCAGGAACAGAGTCTTTGGCACTATTGTAATGTCCCATTGTTCTGTATGAATCATCTAAAGTGTACAGAAAGCCAGGACCTGACCCTGCACTTGCAGCCCAGTGCTGTGCTCCCGCACCTACTCAGGACCTGCATCTAACCTCATTCTCTTGTCACAAACTCGATCTCAGAGCAAGGATTCCCCACTGTGTTCATTGAAATCCTGCGAGCACATCTTCCTGGGTGTCCTGTGGGCCCTGTCTCCACCCTGATGCCCGAGGGCTCCAGACCCAACAGCCTGGCTTCCCCTAGGTGGCCTTTGGGTCAGGGCGGGCGGGCAGAGGCCCTAGGAGAGAGAATGAGGCCTGGGCAGCCCCTGGCCCCTGAGATCCGTGCTGCCTTGGAGGTGGAGGCGGCACTCAGCCTGCAGCCGGGCTCTGGTGTGGCAGCCTTGCAGGAAGCTCTGTCCAGGCTGCAGGAGCAGGAGATGAAGGCAGTGAGGTGGGGCTGCTGCCTGTGCCCGGGCCACCTGAGCGCATGGCACAGCCTGGGCTCCACAATCTGGTTCCCCGGTGCCAGGACCACTGGGGCAGCATGGGCTGCGGCTCCTTCCTGACCTTTGGACGGTTTGTTTCCTTCTCTCATAGGATCACCAAGTTCAGGGGCCCGGGATCCCAGACTTTAAGGAAGAAATGCAAATGGAACAGAGCTCTAGAGTCCTGGGTGACCTGGGTGTAGGCCTGCAGGGGAGGGACTCTTTGGCAGCACAGCTGGCCACACTGCATGGAGTAGGGCACCTGTCCAGAGCCAAGTGCTTTGCTGAATTTTAGGAAAATGTAGGCTAATTGGATTTAAACACAGAACCCCATGTCCCCTTACCAATAATGCAGCCCTGGTGAGTAAGCAGAAAGGAAAGCACTTTTGAAGAGGCAGGTGGCTGGATACTTGCAGGGATTCCACCCTTACAGCTCTGTGCACTGCCAGGAGCTGAGGGAGGGAATCATTGGCTGAGTGTGTCCAGCTGTGATTTAGAGTACACAGTTGGCCGTGGAAGAAATCCTGAATGCTTTCAAGGAAGTAGGGCACTGCAAAGTATAAGCAAACAACACTCCATCCCAGATTGCAAGCCTAGACCTCTGCTCAGAGCACCCAGAAATCCTGCCAGTGCACAGGCTCTGGAGGCACCAGTGGCTCCTGCAAACTGCGCTGGGCCCCACCTGTGCACTTCTGGCTGCAGGGCCTCCACACAGGCTCAGGGCTTGTGTGTGCTGGGCGTCTGCTGTGCACCTGGATGAATTCACACCATCCCCTGCCTCCTGCTCCATCCTCTTCCACGCTGTGTCTCTGGAAATATCCATCGGATTCCTCATGGCAAAATAAAACAATTTTATAGCGAACAGGAACGTTTTGGGACAGCTGAAACCCACGTACTTCTCCCTGGAAGAAGAATTTTGTACATGCTCTGAGAGGCATTAATATGCTGAATGTTCAAAACAGATTTTAACAGATGGATGCATTTTTTTCAGGATGTGAAAAAGGACCCTGGGGTCTCGCAGTCAGCTACTTCCCTACAGTTTCTGTTTTTCCCTGTGTGACAGTGCTGCACTACACTGCTGAGCCTAGAACTCCACTTGCAATGTTCCCTCCTCAGGACCCCATAGAGCTAGGAGTACAGGAATAGGCCACTGTCAGGCTACCGACGGAGGGGACCCTCATCCTCATACACGAGTATCAGACTGGAAAACACCAATCGGTACTGTCCAAAGTGCACATAGACAACTTTAGCAAGATGTAAATGCCACTTTTGCAAAAGAGACCTGAGTTCTTCAGCCACAGAGGAGTCTCCATACTCTCCCTCCTGACAGACTCCCTGGGCTTCCCTCAGTGAGTGAAGCTATTACAGTGCAGGGAGCCTGTGTATTTGGGAGACACTGTCAGCTCCACCTCCATACACATTCCCAGGGCAGGTGGAGAGGTTGCCTGCTGTGCCCTTTATGGGGCACTCTGAAAATCTCCTCCATACTATTTTTCACTTTGCATTTTTCTTTTTATTTTTTTCTTTCCTCCCTCCCTCCTTGCCCTCTCTGGTTTCCCTTTTCTTTTTTCCTTTTTAGGTCTGGTGCTGTTGTTTTTTAGTCACCTGGGTGGGTGCAGTGTGGAGTCTGAAGTGCTGTCTGACTGTCCTTGTACCACTCCATTGTGGATGAGTGCTGTCTCTCTTCTGTAGTCAAAGATACTTGATCTCTGACCAAGACATTCAGGCTGGTGGTGTTTCCACCCAACTTCTCAGTTAACTCCAGGCCTCCTTCATTGCCCTTAATCAAAGATAAGCTTCATGGACATCAGCAGGCCAGAGCTAATGTGGACCTGGGAGTGAATGTGTGACAAGGGTGCCACTACTGTGGACCTTGAGGACTGCACCTGAGTTGCACAGAGACATTCTCAGGATTCACTCCAGGACACTAGCATCCAATTCCCAGAGCACTGTTTATGTCCTGAAAAGCCTGTACTGCCCAAAAGGGAGCAAATATTGGTGGCCTCTAAAATTCTGTTACCCCTGACCATCCCCAACCTCACCGCAAAGCGTTCTGTCCGTGATGCCAGTGATTTCCTCCACTGGGGACAGAGTTTTCCTTCCTTGTTCATTTCCTCTCTCCCTGCACAGCATTAGAGTGTGGAGCTATAGTCCTAAGTCCTTGCTGAACATGAACTCCTGTATCTTCACTACAACAGGAACAGGGAGGACCACAGTGCGGTGAGGACTCCTGCATGGGATGAGCAGTGTGGAGGGTTTACATTTTGGCTCTGGAGTCTTTGGCTCCTATGCGGAGAAGGTAGACTTTCCCAAGGGGGTCAGGTTCCATTCACAGCTCCTCTCAGCAGGCACAGAAGCACAAATTCCAGAATTCCCTCAGGGAGCTGAGTAGGCTCTGCTATAAGGCAGACTGGGGAGCTGCGAACCAACAGCTCCTTGGGGTGGGACCAGCGAAATCAGGAGCTCTTGCTCTGTGCAGACAGCCCTGTATACAGGGAGGGGCCGAGGACAGTCTGTCAGCCTTCCCATAAGAGATCCCATGGACAGTGTGAGTTCTCGTCCCCACACCTTGAATCAGCTTGCAGCCCTGCGTGCTCCCATCTTCAATTATCTCTGATTTCCAAGCCCAGAATGTGAGCTAAGGAGACTGTAGAGGCATTTGGCGCATGCCCAGTATCAATAACTTTGTTCACAGTGGCGGGCTCCACTTCTTGCCAAGCACTGCCTCCCCTAGTTTTGCTACATTCTTGCACAGCAACTGGTTGTAAGCCAATAGCAGCCAATAGCAGCCTTCCGGGAGGGTCTAGAAGACCTGAGGTTGCCCAATCCAGTGTAGGACCCACGTAACCATTTGTACAGCAAGGCCCCAACATTTTGCCAGCACGTTGTTCCCCAGAGACACGGAGTTTTCACTTGCTTTTGCAAAGCAGCAGGCTTTGTGTCCTTTGGTGCCTAGCAGCCACGGAGGAGGAGCGTCACTACTATGATCCCCGCTACCTCCCCCTGCAGTATTGGATGAAACAACCCAGTGCCTGGCCTGTACCGGCTGTCCCCACACGGGCCACGGGTGCCGCGGGTGCTGACAGCAGTACAGAAGCTCTCGGCCTCCTGCAGGTCTAAGACAGCCACAGCGGCCACCTAGACCACAGTCAACAAGTCCCCATGAGCTAGAGAGCTCACAATGACAGGCACACGTCTTGGGAGGAGGAACAGCCTGAGCAACTGCCGCTGGCGGAGCAGGATCCTTTGGATGCCAGGGATCCCCAGCAGAGGCGGCCCCGGCGGTCCCGCATCTGCTTCAAGCAGTGGGAGGTGAGAGAACTGGAAAGCCTGTTCCAATTCACTCAGTACCCGGATGTGTTCGCAAGGTGAGCTGCTGCCTCGGGGAGTCGCCGGGCTTTAGGGGGGATGGGCTCTTTTCCTGCTGCCTTTCTATCTCTCGCTGCCCTCTTTCCCCTTTTGACCTGAGAGCACTTGGGCTCTTTACCTGCCTGTCTTAGGGCAGGGGTTGGATGGCACCTCAAGGGGACCACGGTCGAGATTTTACTATGATACAGGGAATCCAGTCTGCAAACTGCTTGGTGGCTACTACTTTGTTTTGTTTGTATTTTGTGGCTATGAGATGCACACACTAGGACTTTGCTAGAAGAACATCTTTGAGGTACAGATGTCTGCAGTGTTCAGTTTTTTCACGTTGGTCTGCAACACATCTCCAGAAACCTCTGCATCTGGCAAAGTCAAACCATCCACTTAAAACATCTCTCATTTCCCCCATGCCCCTGCACCTCACAATCAGCGTCCTTATATAATTGTATTCTGTGAGAGGGAGTTGTCTATGAACGGGAACTAAGTGTTATTGCAGCCTGGTAGTGATTTTTCACTTCACGAACCCTCATGGTGCTTCCGTGCTTCAACATGCATCAGAAGTGCCTTTTTCAAAGCCAAGTAATATTCTCTTGCATGTACACACCCTTGTTTCTCATTCATCTGTGGAGAGGTTGCCTTTGTTGAAACTGCTGTTCTGAACTTTCTTGTCTAGCAGCTGGGAAATGCAGATTTTAGTGTTTTGGAGGCATCCTCAAAAATCCAATCCCTGGATCACAGTATTCTGTGTTTCTGCTTTGAGGTCCCAACAGCGGTTAGCAAGGGAGGTTGCCGAAGTTGACATTCCTTTTCACAGGGACCAATGTTCTGGTTTTTCCCTGAGCTCAGCATGCTTGTTATTTCTCAGGCTTTGCTAGTGGTCCAGATGATGGGGTGACTGACATCCCTGTGGTCGGGATGCCCGTTAGAGGCCAGTCATTTGGAGCCTGTTTCCTCCTGCTTCCTGCTCATCTCTCTCGCTGCTTTGGAGAAATGTCTCACTGAGTCCTTGCTGATGCCTAAACCTGGAGGGTGTGTTTTGCTTTTTGACTTAAGAAGGGTGTTTCTGTCTCTCCATGAGGCATATTTTAGAAATCCTTTCTTCCCCCCACTGTTGTTCGTGTTTCAATGCCTTCACTGGGTCCCTTGACTCAAAGAAATGTTTGCCTTTGTCATGGTCCACTTTATTTTGATGTATTCCTTGAAGTAGTGTCTTTATCTCTAAATAAAATATCTGTGGACTCTGGATCAGTAGAATGAGAGTGTCATTCTATAGTTTTCCTGTATTAAAAATTTCTCCTGTCTTTGCTAACAGAGATGCTCACATTCATTTTCAACTTTCAAAATAATGCCTTAAACTTATCTATCAATTTTTACTGCCATCTCGTAAGTGATGAAGAGATCAACACATTTCTAACGGTAATTCTTTGATTTTGAGATGGTGGAATATAAACTTGGGTCACTGTAAGGTGGGCTTGGAAACTTAAAAAGCAGAACACCATGTATATTATTCATTCACCCAAATTCATTCACCAAAAAAAACACTGACTCTTTTATAATCAAGACTGAATAGAGAACATTTTTTGTTTTGTCTCCACAGACTGGAGCTTGCAAGAGATCTGAGTGTGCCTGAATCCAGAGTGAAGGTCAGTAAATCCCAGAAAAGCCATTTGATGGGGCAGGCAGTTCTATCCTGCTTCAGGACATGGCTTTTCCTGAGTGTTGTAAATCTGGTGTTTTTCTTGTCCTTTCTTACTGTAACGAGCAAAGTTTGGGCTTAGAAGCATTCACAGGTAGAAAAGCAAACAGTAAACCTAGGCGTATAGTTCTTTGTCATTGCCAGAGAGGCTAAGATTTGATAAATGAGGACAAAAGAAAACAAGAGATCAAGCTTCCTCCCCTATTCTAGGTGCACAATTAATTTTATATATGTGCATATAATGTAATTATATGAATCCATAATTCAGGGACTAGCTCATTTTGTATATATCCACTAAGTTAAGCTCACCGGTTTGTAGAGCTCTATCCTGCAGGGTCCACTTCTGTGTGTACTCATGTGGGGCCTTAGTGTGACCTTGAAAGTATTCACAAGGGTGCAAGAAGATGCAAGTTTAAAAAGCCTTCATTGGTAGGAAATTATTGGAAACAAAGCCTGAGAACTTTGATACCCATGACTTGATAGACCTTTCTTTCCTTGCTTTTTGTCTTCAAGTGTTTTTCTTTTCCTTTTGGTGGTGGGCATAGAACACAGCGGCTCACAGATAAATGCCCAGGGCTCCACCACTGAGCTGTACAGCCAATCCCAAATTCACCCATACTGACAAGTGGGTGTGAATTCCCCCAAAACATACCCTGCAGAGCAAGTGGTGGATGTCCAATCAGCTGAGGGTGATGAAGGCAGTTAGCTAAGCACTTCAGTTGCCTCGCCTGGCATTCCTCACCAGCTTTGGTGAGGTCAGGGAGAGAGCGGAACCTCACGATTTACATTTCACTGCACACAGCACAGTCTCCACGATACACCCAGGGAACACAACCTTGTTGTAATACAGTGTGATTTCAGTCTTAAAAAGTTACTGACGGAGTGAAACAGACAAAAAGAGTGGTATAGAAATTATTTTGGTCAATGTAAGAAACACGAAATTGGTAGAGAAAAATTATAAACTGTGGAAGATGCTCTAGAGTTTCATCATGACATTCAGAAGTGAGCCATGAGGATGGAGATTATATACATATATATGTAATCACAGAGTGGTGTACATTCCTTTTTCTGTGGGACTATGCTGGGGAGGTAATTTTGTGGAGCAATGGGTGGTGTGGTCCTCACTTGAAGGTAGATTTGAACCAGGCTTATTTCAAGAACCTCATACTCTTTCTGGCAGTGCTGAGCAACTTACGATTTGGTCATGGGGTGAGAGGAAACCTAGGTGAGATGGAAGAGCACAGGAGACACAGCATAAAATGAGTGTGTGGGTAAGACAATCAGGATGAGCCCGTGAGCAGGGCTGTTGCGGAGTGCATGACAGAGAGCAGTGGGGAAAGGGGCTGAGAATGTGCTACAGGGGTCCCAGGAAAGCAGCCCAGCCCAGCGGGACACTGAGTGCTAACATCCCGATTCACAGGCCTGGTCTACACAGGCTGTCTTAGCTGGGAGATGCAGGGAGTGTGTGGGGAGCATTTTCTCAGGGTGCCTGACAAATCCCAAGCAGAGAAGATCCCAGGTGTGGAGGGGCTTTCTCCCCACCCTGGCTGTGGACCTCCCTGACTGGAGTCATGAGGGAACAGGAGCCAAAGCAAACATGTGAAGGAGGGAAAGGCTCTCAGTGTGTCCAATCTCTGCAGGCAGAAGTTCTCCAGAACCTTGCCAGTGGTTCTCCCTCTCCTGTGCAGGGTTATGGGACTGGTAATAAGCCAGGATCCAGAAACAGCCCTGATGTCAGCTCAACTGTGACAGTGTGCTGTGGATGCCGCTGTGTAGATGCAGGGATCACCAGTGGACACCTGCATCCTGGGCACACCAGCCCTCCTGGCTTAAGCTTCTTGAGAGGTGGATTGATGTGGGGAAGCAGGTGTAGTCAAGGAGAGAAGGCCCTTTGTGTCATTACAGTTTGCAGTGCGGGAGCTTCACAAATGTTTAAGTCCCCAGGAATCGTCCAGAACTGAGAGTCTGAGAGGTGTCCACAGCACAGGAAGGGACCAGCTGTGGACCCTCCCACCAAGTACTGTGCCCCTCCAGGAAAGCACTTCCACTTTGTGCTTTGGAACCAGGGCTGGGCTGTGGTGGCCCAGGTGGGCCAGTGTGGTCTCAGGTGCCTGGCAGACTGAGCCAAGCCCTGGCAGGGTTGATGAAATGCAGTGAGCTGACCTTGTTCTCGTGCTAGAGAGTCTTAGGGCTGTGGCAGTTTGCAGAGAGCTCTAAGGCTCTAGTGACAATGGCTGTTGTCTTTCCCCTGCATCACTGTGGTAAACCTATGTGTGCATACTGCAGAGGCCCGTTTCCCACATGGAAAGCCCTGAATGGGTGATCATGGCGGGCCTCAAGCCTAGGTTGCGCGACAATGTTCAGACATTTTAGTTCACTCAGGATGAGTTGGTGTCATCTTTTCTCTTACATCTCATGCTACAAATCAAAGCAATGTCTGGACTCCCTGCCCTACTGCCTTTAGCTGTCAAAGGGTGACAGAGGATTCACCTTTCCTTGAATGGAGCTGCTGTCAAAGAGGCCCACATATTCCCTCCTGTCGGTACTTTACTTCTCCCTGAAGGTGGCATTTTTAAACTTGGAGTTGTCTGCCTGCCTACAACTTTACCTACAGATCACTGGGTGCCATGCCAGCGCCCCCACACTTGGTGGAGCTCCCTCTGATGAGGAGAGGCAGGAGACAGCTGAGCATGGTCAGGTTAACAGTCAGGATGGTTTGTTTCCTCACCTGCTTAGGAGCCCTGGAGCTCACAACATGTCCTGGAGCAACTTTTCACCTGGGGCTGCATCCCACAGTGAGAGCAAACCATTCAGGAGTAGTGAGCTGGAGAGCACAGGGGACACCTTCTAGGCCTGTTCCTGAACATGGCACACAGCTGGTACACACTAGGGGTTAGCTGAAGGAGGACGTGTGGTATTATGTTACCAAGTCATTTTTTAAATCTTTATTCAAAGAAAAAAAAAGCAAAATAGCATAAGGGTACAAGTGATTCAGAATTAAAAAAAAACAGTAATAAATCACTATTTAATAGATTACATATTGTCATCTTAGAAATAGTTGTTCAAGTTACAGGATTAAAGCATACAAATTGGACATTCAAACAGTGAGACTGCAAACAATTGTGTTCAGTGATCCAACCAAAACTCATCAATACGGTCATCTATCTTACACACCTAAACTCACTTGCAGTTGTATCCTTTAGAGCAATTTCTTTTCTTGTCTTTTTTATAATATCATTTACACATTTTGGGTTTTATTACTCCCATAGTTCTTATTACTTTTTTTGGGTGAGAATAAAACCCAGTATGACAAAACAAAACAGTCAGTCAAAACAAAGGATGGACATAGTACATGATGTAAAAACAGAATACAAGGTAATCAACAATGGTTACCATAATGCCTCTTGCTACCTTAAAAAGAATTACCCATATCATTAGGTATAATAAAATTGAACAAAACAGTACAGAACAAGATCAATAAAACCGAAACAGTGGAGACATTACTGGACTTCAAAAGAAGCTGCTGTGGCTGGAGCTTTTGTTGCCACAGACTCCTCGGCCACTTCTATGTGCCCACGGTCCAGTTATGTCCATAGCACTGCTATTACAGTCAAGAAATGAGTCTCGGGATGTGTGTTTTGCTGTTTGTTCTGGGGTTAGTTAAGTGGGATGAAGTTGGTTTAGGAAATGTCACTGTAAAACCTGATGGTGAGGACAGATTGCAAGCGTCACCACAAGGGACCTTTGCCATCAGTCTTCTAAGTGCCATGGTGACTTTTGAATGGCCACTGCTTAATACTTAATTCTCTGCCCACTGAAGCACCACCAATGTCTCTCAGCAGTGCGGTATCATTTGGGCAGCCCCAGAGTGTGCAAGAAAGTAGAGCGAGGTCCCTGGTGAGAGGACACTTTGTGCACCCACGGCTGGGCCTCCCACAGGGTGATGGGTTCAGTGGAACCGGGGACTCTGAGAGCAGCTCCCCAGGAGGTGACTCCTGAGTGAGTGGAAGGTGGCAGAGGCACAGCCATGTCCTGTACTCCCAGTCCTGCTCGGTGTCCTCCTGACTTGGTAACACATAGGGTGCCAGGGGCAGCTGTGGAGCAGAGGTCTTGCTGCTTCTAGAGAACCATAAGACTGAATCCCAGGGAGGCCAGAGAGGCTGCTGTGCCTTTCTGTCCCATCCCCAGGCCAGTGGCCAAATCTTCACCCTGGCAGAGAAGTGAGAACCTCTCCTCATCTTGTCCTTGGTCTTTGTGAGCCCTGTTGCGGATCTCCACTTTCTGGTGCCTTCAGGTTGAAAGCAGGTCATTTCACCAGAGCCGCTGGAAGCCAGAATAAGATTGCAGCTCCATGAGCACAGGTCTGGGGAAAGCAGCCTTTGGAATCAACTGCTGGCTGCAGGAGTTCTCATCCTCGGGTTTATGTAAAACTATAAGTGCAGAGACAAAGTCCGTGGAGGGGTAGGCAGAGGTGAGTACACTGTGCTAAAGCAATAAGGTGTTCTGAGTGAACATTTGCTTTCGGGTAATCTTTGGCAGTGTGAGAGTCCTGGAAGGAATTTTACATTAAAGGTCACTGACTTGGTTACTGTTTACTCTTCGCTGAGACAAAATACCTGAAGCCCAACGCTGGGAAAGGAAAGGTTTATTTCTTACAGTTTTTTGGAGGTTTCAGTCCACATTCAGTTAGCTCCCAGGCAGGCAGGCAGGCAGGCAGGCATGGCTAGGCCTCAGTTCATGGTGGCTGCCAACAGCAAACAGAATCCAGCAAAGAGAGAGAGACATTTTCTTCCTGCCATTACATCACATCCTGGTTCCATCCCTCTGTGGGTGGAGCACTGACACCATCAAACAAGCACTAGACAATGAACGAATAACAAATGCACAATTCAATCTCATGAGGCCTGGGGGACACAGACATAAACCATGACAGTCACTAACTGTGGAAAGCTCAGTTTTAAGGGACAGTGAGTGCAGGACCACACACAAGGTACAGTGGTGCCTGCAGGTGCCCTTTGCAAGTGGCTGTGTGTTCTGTGCGGCTTTTCCTTTTTGTTCTTAAAGGCCTGTTAGTGCTAAGTCAATCAACAACAATCCCTGAATGATTCTCTGACTTTCAGTTTCTCAGGTGCCCCTGTGGGTGACTACCTTGGTGACCATGATCCAGTCTCCAAGTGAGCTAAGAGCTAAGACAGGTGGGCACTGGATGATTCTTTCTGGTCTGGATGCCTTCCCCAACGGGGTTTGATCCTCTCCCAAGATGCCTGTTCACTGGCCCTGCGGTGGGAACAGTGCAGAGTACAAAGGAAGATGCAGTTTGCTTTCTCAAAGCCTCTGATGGGGAAATTGGTCTGGTGGTTTGCACTTCACTTTGCCTTGCTCTGTGGCTCTTCCCCGTGTAATGACCTACCTGTGCAATGGCTGCTCTGACCTCCGGGTGCTTTTTGTCCACGGTTGTACATCTTCTGCATAGAGCCTCAGGGTCTCCTCTGTGCAGCATACCTTGTTAACATGGTGGTGTAGTTTTTGCTGAGTGTACCGTACGGTGCAGTACAGTAGTTTTATATTCTATTGTATGCTGCAGTACCACATCTAGGATCGAGAGGTCAAAGCAATGCCATAAAGTTGGAGTTTCCTTTGAGCATTTCCTTGTTCTGAATATTGGAAAACACATCCTATATCCAAATCCTCATTTGGAAACCAATTCCGTGAACATCCTGGTCACAGGAACAGAACTCAGTCCTTAAAGCCGGAATGTGTGGATCTTGGTTCCCATGACTGCACTCCTCAACTTTGGAGCGCAGTAGCTTTCTGGTGCCCGGCTCTGAAGGTCCCATGAGAACCAGGCAGCCACCATGTTATTACCCCTCCTGTGACCTTGATGAGTTTTGCAGGAATGATGCTCGAGGTCAAACCCAGGAAATCATGCATTCTGGGCAAGTCCTCTACCTTGAACGGCACCCCATTCCTAGTCTTCTCCATTGTGAATAGCAGTGCTTAAAATGTCTTTTGTGCCTTGTAACCCTGTAGCTGACCTAGTATTACATAATTTGAGGGGACACCATCCAGAATCAGATGCCACTGACACATTCTCCTTACTACTCACCATAAGGATAATACTTTCTTCAGGAAAGAATTACTTTTACTTCAGGATTCACTGAGATTCTTCCAATATTACCTTCCTTGAAGCCAGAGCAGTAGAGTTCTCCCAGGGAAAGAGAATCCGTCCCTCAGCAACCCGCTTTTCCTTAGCAAACAAACCCTGATTTTCCTCTGTGCAATACACACCAAGATGGTTATTATTTGGCCAGTGTGATAAATATTCCTGAGTCTTACAGTAAAACTTCAGCAATGGATGGGAATGAGGTTCATCGCTTCATTCTGCTTTTGCAAGCAGAAAACCTTTTTTGCGGGGGAGACACCTGGGTTAATGCAAAATATATAGCACTATCAACTTTCCTCACTACGGGGAATTTTGAGTAATGGTCAGGATGCTGTCTTTTTTTTTGGAGACACTGTCTAGCTATGAGTTCATGTTGGACTTGAATTCATTATGTCGACTTGGCTGTCCTGGGACTCACAGAAATCCTCCTGCTTCAGCATCCCGAGTGCTGGAATGTCATCATGCCCAGCTTCGCATCATTTGATGGATAAGGGATTGCAAGTCTAGAGCAGTAAGGTGGCTTAGCAGGGAACACAGAGAATTCACTCAGAAAAAGCCAGTCTCTTAGTGGCTGAGCCCTTCCCTGCGCCCTGGATCATCTGACCTGGGCTGTGTTCTCTGTCTGTGTTCGGCTCCTCAGCCCTTTCTGCACCCCTTCTACCATGCATCCCACAAAAGGCTCAGCTGGAAAGGCCGGAAGCTTCTGGATTCTCACTCACGCGCCACATATGGTCAGATTATCTCGAGGAAAACAACCAACCTTCCAGGAAAGTACTCAGTATTCCCATGTCTGTGCTTCAGCTCTGGAGAGGTTCATGCCATTTTCACCCTGTTCCTTAAGCCTGAGTGTGTGTTAGCTACCCCAGGCCCCATGTACCCAAATATCTGTGCAGACCCAGTCTTCTGGCCAAGTTAAACCCAGGAGCAAAAGTCAGCGCTGTCTTTGGGCTCTATGAACCTTTTAGGAAGCAGGCTCGTTATACCATCGGCATACACTAACAATTTGGTATCTTATGCTTTTGTTAATCAGTGTCACACTCCTGTGTGTGTGTGTGCTTGTATTTTTAAGACAGGGTGTCGCTATGCAGTTGAGGGTAGTCTCAAGGTTACTTTGTAGCCTAGGCTGCTCTCCAACTTGCAGAGATCTCCCTGCCTCAGCCCCCTGAGGGTTCCTCTCATTCTTGTCAATCTTTCCAGAACGATGGGTGAGGTCCGAGCTACAGAGTAGAGCTGTGAGTCCAATGCTCTATATTTTATCTTCGCTAGTACCTCAATGACTTCTATCAGATGAAATGTTAATCTTAAAAGAGGAGCTTCCTGGGTCCCCGAATTGACATGGCAATAGTTTACACAGTAAGTCTGCAAAAGAACCCACTTTAAAACATACTGCTGTCTCTCACATACAAGGGTTTCACAAAGTATCAAACACAAGGGACTCAGGCGACTGAAGAAGTGCCATTCAGGTCCTGGCAGCATGATTGGTCCCCTGAACCCCAATGAATCACAGCTTCCAAACAAAGCCAGAGCCTCCAAGAGAAGGACACGATGGAAATTGTTTCCTCAGAGTCCAAACCCAAGAATCTTCTCTTCAGCTACTTTTGATTCCTCTGTTCGAACTATGCCACACTTGTCAGTGTCAAACATGCACAACACGGTTGCTTATAACACAAGGCAGAGAGACACAGTTAATTTCAACACGGTTCCAAAGACAGGATGTTTTGATACGGGAAGTGGAAGAGAAGACCCAGGGGAAAAGAAGTCCAGCATCAGAGCTGGCCCAGGGATGCTGCAGGGCTGTGGGAAGCTGATTGGTGAGAGGGCGAGGGCAGGTGGGTAGTATTTCAGGGAAGCATTCAGGGGAGCAGGAATGGTTTTGGACAGATAAACTTTTCAAACTCATTGAAAGAGGCAGGCACCCCAGGAGGTCAGGGGCAGTGCAGGGGGCAGGTAGGGAGGGAAGCAGAACCATAAGGGTGGGCAGGTCTGCAGGGAGAGCATCTCTATGTGGTGGCGGTGAGTAGAACGTGGCTGTGCAGCTCTCCTGCTCTGGTGCTGCCTGCTTCTATGGTGCTGTGTCCTGTGTGTGTGTTGAGAAAGGGTCCCCTAGGTAGTTCTGGCTGCCACTGAACTCCCTGTGTATTCCTCATTGCCCTCAAAGTCACAGGGACTGCCCTGCCTGAGCCCCCCAAGTGCTGGGACTATAGGTATTGACATTCATGCCTGGCTCTGTAGAAGATCTTCTGCAAGGGGAGACCTCCCGGGTGCTCATCTTGTCCCTGGCTTGGCAGCTGTGCATTGACTTCCCCTATCTATGCCTTGTGTCTGCTGGTATGCTCAGTGTGAGGAGCCTCTGAAGGCCATGCCCTCCTGACAAAGGTGTCACCCTCGGCTCAACAAACAAAGGACACAAAGGACGATGGTCCCAGGTGAACCCCGGCACATGTGTGTTCCCATCAAAAGAGGAGAGAGGAGAAAAACAAGACAGACTTTCTTAAGATGAGTGCACAGAAGGGAGGCCCTTGCCCTGATGACTGGGCTTCCTGGATGAGTGCCCTTGACCTGCCATGGAAGGGATGGAACTGCACAGACCAAAGCAAGGAGGGGCACAGGCCATCCTGCTGCTTCCCCCCGCAAAGACTGGGGGCTCCTATAGTAGAAGAGCTCCTTGGGAAGAAACTCAGCCAGGAAAGTTGTCCTCAGACAGACACAGAGGACAGTTACTCCACCACAGAGCTCGGGTGTCAGCACTGCCTGACCTCCAGCAACCATGGGAAGTGGAAATTTTCAAGGGTGACCTAGAAGGGCTTTTGCAGGGGACCTAGCTCAGAGTTGGGACTGTCCAGCATGTGTTCCTTATGGCCTGAGATGCTGCACCCTTGTCTTCAAAACCTCCTGAAGTAGGAGACAAGATCTGACCACCTCGACTTGTTAAAGCCTGTGTTCAGAGCAAAGGACAGAATCCAAGACCATGGTATCAAGTATAAAAAGTAATTTAGTTACTCTGCAGGGAACAGTGGGAATAAAGGTAATTTTTTAAATGATTTTGTACAGGGCACTTAACTCAGGACCTTGCTTCTGCTAGGCAGGCACTTCTGCTAAGGAGCTATATCCCTGGCATCAGTTGTTGCTTTTTTTCTGTCATTGTTGTTTTGTGTTGAGACAGGCTGTCTCTTCATAGTTCAAAGTGAACCTGAGCTCATTAGAAGCCTAAGCTCTTCTTGGACTCATGGTGACCCTACTAACTGAGCATCTCTATTTGGGATTAGTCATAGGCCTACAGGCTGTCCAATTTCGGAAGCACATTCAGGGCAACAGCCCTGCCAATGACCTTTTCAGACCAAGTGAACATTATACTATTGTTAAACCCAGTGAGTTATGCCAGTTACAAGCCTCCCCTTTATTATTATTATTATTGTGTTCTTTTTGGTTTTTTGAGACAAGGTCTTGCTATGTAGTACAAGGGGGCTGTGATGTCCTCAGATAGCCCAGGCTGGCATGAACCTGGCAGTAGTCCTCTTGACTCAGCCTCTTAAGTGCTGGTGTTACAGGTATACATCACAGTGCCAGCTCCATTCTTGCTTTGCAAATGACTGTGCAGCATGATTTGAATTCCCTGAATATTATAAAATGACTTTGTAGCCCAATGGCCTCAAAGTCCCAATGATCTTCCTGCCTCAGTCTCTCCTTTACGGGGCATACAGACCTGCTCCATGTCATCTCCATTTATACCTAGATATGGAGAAACACACTGTCTTTGATTCAAAAACTTTAGCCAAGAATCAGTAATACACACATCCATGTTTGATATCCATATGTGAGTATTCAGTATGTATGTGGATTTAAAAATCTATTAACACAATGCCCAGGTGCCATTAATCCCTCTCAGTGTGCCCCTGCTGGCGTTGAACGCAGTCACATCATCATTCTTGCTGCTTTCTGAAGCATTTCTGACAGTCATTTTTGGTGTTTGCAGTTGTGCATTTGTGGCAGCTTGGATGACTTGAATGAATTCAAACACCATGTTGACTTTGTGGGCAGCACACGTGCCACGTGGTGATAGATGCGGTGACTGATGTGGAAGAGGACAGACAAGTAAGCATGTTCTTACTTGAATGAAATTCTGCATATATTGAATCAACAAGATGTGAACCAATCTGATAAGTTCTACAACTTGAGACAGAAAGACACATTTATAAAATGCTCAAAGTCATCCCTTCTCTTCAAGCAGGCTTAGCCTTTGTTTGTTAGGTGTCTCTTTTAGAGAAAAAACAAGTTTTTAAAAGGTCAAATATTCACCATTCCTGGAGGTCATTAGTTCTATCATGCATCTGTCTGTCTCTCTATCTCTCTGCCTGTCTCTCTATCTATCCATCTATCTATCCATCTATCTGTATTTTATTCTTAGCATTTTGGAGAGGCCTTCTCCTTTCCTTCTCCTATGGAATCTTACAGAAGGGGTGGACTTCACTGTAGGGGTAGACTGAGGCACCATGGTGTGGCTGGTGCAATGTCTCCAGAGCCCATCTCAGTGGCAGAATTGTCCAGCTGTTTCCAATCAGCCTGCTCCCATTTGTGCTTCAGGGTTTTGCTTTCACTCTAGAACATATTTCATGAGTCAGCAATCCAAACCCATATATCTCTGCAGGGACCCTCAGTTCCCCCAGAGCCCCAGTGGGCCAGAGAGCCTAAAGGGAAAGCGAGTGTAGACAGCAGAGGGCTGAAGTGGGAGGGAAAATCTGGCAGGCAGAGAGGAAGGGGTGGAGGAGGGAGGCCGTGCATGGCCCACATTAAAGGACACAAAGCAAGTGAAGACGGGGTTGAAGATGGTCGGAGGAGGAAGGAGAGGCACAGCTAGTGAGAAGGGAGAGATCCTAGAGTGGCCAGTTCAGGGGGACTTTGTGATGGCCAGAGAGGTCAACGATGAATATCCAAGTTATCATTGGGAAAATCCTGCCCCAAAGAAGGAGGCACACAGAGGTGTCAGAGCACAGTCAGGAGCGGACCAAGAAGGCGGTAGAGTCAGCTGAGAAGTTTCCCTTGGAGGTGAGGCTCATAGAGAAAAGAATGGGCTCACAATACCAATGGAAACCTTGGAGTGTCCAGACAGAGGGCCAGGAAGAGGCCTTTGTGCCTAGGAGCTGCCTTTCAAAGGAGGCCTGGGACTCCAGCCCAGCTTCAGAGACTGTGCTGGAAATCTTAGTGCTGAGGTCCAGTCTGCCTCTAAATGTGTCTGGAGCAATGCTTCAGGCCTCTGTTGCATTGGAAGATCCCAAATCTGAGGGTCAGAAGGGAAGAGGAGGATTTACCTGTGTGCGCCGGGGGTCCTGTGTGAGAGAACCTGCAGTCTCCTGATTAATCTGATTTTGCTCAATTGTCAGTTTCCAAAACCAGTCCAGAGAAAAATTTTCATGGAATTGGAAATACCCATACTGTGAGAGCCTGAAGCAGGATTGCAATTTGAGACCACCCTGGACAATTTAGTGATCTTGTCACATGCTTTCTCAAATTTAAAAATTGAAAGTGGGCTGGGGACATAGCTGACTGTGAACATGTATGTTCAATCTACTGTTCTCTAAATATATATATACATATATAATTCCCACTGGTTAGAGATGGCAAGGATGACTTTCTTCAAAGGGAGCCACCAGGTTACACAGAGGACATGAACACATGGTGAGTGGTACACTGAGGCACAACAGGCACACAGCCCATCCTCCCATTTGGCCCAGATTCCCTGGGCTTCCAGAGCCTGTGCAACCACATGGAGAGGGTACAATGGTTTCAGGGAGCAGAGCAATGGGGTCATGCAGGGAGGCAGAGCCTGAGTTCCCATGTGCAGTATGTATGAGAGGACTTTCACAATTCAATACTGCTATGCAACTCAGGGCATGGAAAACTATTCAGAGAAATAACCAGGGTAATGGAGGACTCTGGATAACCCAAGTCCATAGGATTCTTGGCCAAGATGGAGCAGCATGATCAGGTATGTCCTGGAGATGGGAAAGGACAGGCACCCTGAGCCGATGATACACAGAGGGATCAGGGGTGTGAGTGGCTAAATAGACTGAGCTGCAGTTTTGCTAAAATGGGAGCATGCAGAAGCATAGAATGAATCCACACATCCAGGTCCAAATGCAAAAGAGCTCAGAGGTCTTTTAGTGTTGGGTGAAGGAGAGAATCTGTATCACCACTGGGAATCTGAGATATAGCAAGTGTAATTTCTCCCTTCTGTGAGCTCTGCCTATGAAGGTATGAACCCATTTTTACTAAAGATTGCAATTTTAAAAATTTTGGATGATGTTCATATATGGCACCTAGAAAAATTCACAGTCAAGAAAGTGAAGAGAAAATGTTAAATTGTGGGTTTTTGGGTGTTCGTAACTGTAACACTAGTTGCAAAGGTGTAAGAACATGTTTTTGGATGTGTCTCATGCTTGTAATTTGAGTGGTTGCGAGGCTGAAGCGGAAGGATGGAAAGTTGGGTCTTTCCTGTGCTGTGTAGAGACCTCAAGTTCCTCCTGGATTACAGAGTGAAGTCATATCTCAAAATTAATAATAAAATCTAAAAGAAAGCTTTCAGTTTTGCCAGGGGGAACTGGGAATCCTCAGCCTCTTAAGGGGTCTCACAAGGCAACTTGCAAGCCTTGCTGTGGCCCAGAGGGTACAGCAGTGTAGCATTACAAACTACCCAGTAGAGTTAAGGGACTACTTTAACAGAGCACACCTGGAGATCAGCAGATGCATCATGTGGTTTTTTTTCACTCTTTTCAAGGTCACAAAACATTCAAAGAGTTCACACCAAGACAGTGCTTTAGCCCAGCAGGTCCAGCACCCTGTGTGTGGCTGCATCATCTGGACGAGTCCACAAGGCAGGCTGAGGAACTCCTGCTGATGACTGATGTATTGCTGGAACACAGCCTGCCTAGGACTCCGGATGAGAGCTGTGTGTCTCCAGCTTTATGGCCAGGAGGTCAGGAATGTCCTTGCTCATTCAGCCCACATTGCTACCCTGGTGATATCACAATTACCGAAGCCCTCCTCTGCATGGGCCCTGCTGCTCCACAAGATAATCACACAATTGGCTGTCAGGTTCCCCAGACTTTGCGGTCCCTGTTCCCTCTACTGATATCACCAGCTA
Source organism: Cavia porcellus (assembly GCF_034190915.1). NCBI lineage: Eukaryota > Metazoa > Chordata > Mammalia > Rodentia > Caviidae > Cavia > Cavia porcellus. The sequence goes on from NW_026947486.1 coordinate 81,403,883, forward strand.
CCAGGGATACTCCCAAACTAACAGAGTCTGCGCTTAGTGTCAGCACCCTGACCATGTCTGTGCTGGCAGTGCTCCTTTGAAGGAACTCAGTATTTCCTACGACAGAGCCCTCTGGCCAATATCCCTGCCTTCCCAGGCTGTTCTGCTACTGGCATTATTCGTAGGAACAGATGGCAAATTTCCAGGGATACAGTACGGTGCTTCAAGTGTGTTAAACCTTCACAGCCTCAGGAGCTAATTTCAATGAGCCCAGTGTCATTTCTAGATACAGTCTGCAGCATTTGTGGTGCTGCCTGGACGGCGAATGGACCTGGAAAAGCTTGGGATTCTCTAGCCTTTCTCTTGTGTATGTGTGCCCTCAAGCCAGGTTGTGACTGGTGTTGTTTTCTGTCAAGCTGGCTCAGGGTCAGCACATCTGGTGTTTTCAGTTTTGGAGCATTCCAATCATCTAGCACCCATGCAAGTATCATACTCAAGACACAGGTGTGTGGGACATTTCGAGATGGAGGTACTTATGACAAGATACTGAGAAGATTTCAGGATGGTAAGATACAGACAGTATGAAGGGTGTGGCACGGGCAGCCTCCAAGCATTCCCAGAAGAGATCTGGGGTCAGTGTGAGTTTTAGTCCTTTCCCCTCCACTTCCTAATGAGCCTGAATGGCCACCCAGTGCCGTCCTCACTTGTCTCTGGTATCCGTCCAGGCCACTAAGCTAGTTCAGGGGCTTCTGCCCATGTCCACTGTGCATACTTGGTTTTCATCCCTCGGCCCATTTTCTGGCCACATGCCTTAACGTTTTACTACTCTGTTACCCCAGGCATCGAGGTGTGGCTGTAACCAGTCAGCCATTACCCAACCTCAGCAGAGCTCATGAGGGCTGCAGCCCACTAAATGGAGTGCAACATCCCTGTAACCAATTGCAGCCTCAGGCTCCTCCCCTTCGCCTCAAAGCTTTTCCCAAGATCCACTGCGGTTGAACCACTTTTGCGGTGGAGGAAGCTTCCGGAACTTTGGAAAATGGCTGCCACGGAAGAGAAGCGCCGTGAGGGTGGTGCCCGCTCCCTCAGCCCGGAGTTCTGGAAACAGGACGTCAGCATGGATCCTGCAGCACATGTCTCCGCAGCAGCCGAGGGTGGCCACTTCAGTGAAGAACCTACGGGATTTGTGTCGGAGGAGCCCCTCGAGTGCCACCTGTATGAAGATGACGACGACGATGAGGATGGCCACAGCCTGACCCGAGAGGTTCCTGTGAGCCAGGGAGGTGACAGCGACCCTGACATGTATCACAGTGATGAGGAGCCCAAAGAGCTGCAGCTGGCCGCGCAGGATGCTGTGGATGCCGGGGATCGAGTCGGGCGCCAACTGAGACGGCGACCGTTTAGAGACGGGCAGGCGCAGGAACTGGAAACCGCTTTCCACCACAAGCGGTTCGCAGATGTCCTCAGGAGGTGAGCAGCTGTCTTGGGGAGCACCCAGGCTTTAGGGGGAATGGGCTGCTTCCCAGGTGACTTTCCCTCTCTCCTGCTGCCCTCTTTCTGCTCTTGAGCTGAGAGCACCTGGGCTCTTCTCCTGCTTGGCTTGTGTCGCGGTGTGATGGCGCCTTGTGTGGGCCGAGCTCAGAATTGTCTTGCATTACGGATGTGAATCCAGGCAGGGAACTGGTTGGCGGTCACTACACTTCCTTTTGTTTGTGTTTTGTGGTATGAGAAGCACACACTAGCACTGTGCTGTGAGAACCACTGTGAAGCACAGAAGTCAGCAGTGCTGGGTATTTTCATGTCATGGTTTAGTTGTCAGCAGTGTCAGATGTGTGCACGTTGCTGTGAAACAGATCTCCAGAACATTCCTCACCTTAGAAAATCAAACTATCCACCGGAAATGCCTCCCGTTTACCTCTTCTCCTCAGTTCCTTACAATGAGGATTGTAGGTTTTGGTCTGTGAGATTGACTTTTCCAGAAACAGGGTCTAGGTGCAGCAGTAGCCGGTTAAGTTTTTTGTGCCTGATTATTTTAGTTCGTTTATCCCAACTGTGCAGCCATGCTTCAGGATGTGTCAGAAGTTCCTTTCTAAATGCCAACTAATAGTCCCTTGCATATATACGTACTTTTTCTCATTCATCTGGGGAGAAGGTGCTTTTGTGAATAGTACTGTTGTGAGCTTGCCTGACAAATAGCTGTCAACATCCAGATTTCAAAGCTTTGGAGGCATCCTCAGAAATGGAATCACTGAATCATAGTATTCTGTGTTTCTGCTTTGAGGCCCATGTGATATTCCAGTCATGCAGAACACTGCTTGCCTCATCCAGATCAGTGAAGTGGAACCTTTGTGCTTTTGTCTCCACAGAATTGAGTTTGCAAGTGTCCTGTGTGTGCCTGAATCCAGAGAGAAGGTGAGTAAATCCAAGGAAAGCCAACTGGCAGGATAGTCACTCTCCATCCTGCTTCAGGACATCGTTATCCTGGCACCTTGTGAAGCTGGGGTTATTTCTTGTCCACACTTACTGTACATACAGATTTAATCTACAGAGAACTAGTAGAGAGAAAATCAAATGAGTAGACGTGGGCTTGTAGTTCCTTCCCATTACCAGAGGGAACATGCTTTTGTAAAGGAAACTGCTAAACATCAAGCTGCCTGCTTTATTCTGTGTGAGCAATGAAATACATATTTGGGCACCGAAAACAGAGTGGTGTAATCTCGCACGGCCTTAATACAGGAACATATGTGCAGATCCTCCTTATTTAATGGCCTACATGATAATTGGGTGTACTTATTCCTGAGGCACCCTACTTGGACTAATGACCTGTCAGGCTTTGGTACCGTTTCCTAAATTTTCTTTACAGAGATTCAGTGTTTTGTTCTTCTGCAGTGCACCTTTTGAATAGTAGAGAGTAATGTTTGCTGATCATTTTGGGAGGGTACTGTGTTTAGATGTTCTGTTATCAGTTACTGCATGTAACACACATGTTTATGTTACACACATAAAAGCAAAAGCCTCATGTCAGATTTTCCTTTTTTCTAAATATGATGGTGTACATACCATGAAAAACTCCACACTTAGGGAACAATTCATTTCACAACCTAATCTAATGCAGAAGCCGCAGGTGGTAAATGAGGAATGTCTGTATGTCTGGATTCTCTAAGCAAGACTGTCCCCACTGAAGGCCCAGTGCGCTTTAGGGTGCATTTCTACATGCAGTCTTGTTGGGGCTCAGTCTGACGTTGAAAGTATCCAAATGGGTGCAGGGGGAGGCAAGATTAAAGGAGGGTTCCTTTGTGAGGATCTATTTGAAACCAAGCCTAAGGACACAGGTAAACAGAGTGTGTTAAGAGTCATTTGATGGCTGCATCTTCATTCCTTCAATTTTTTTTTTTTTTGTGCTGGGCACTGAACCTAGAATCTCTCAATTCAAAGTTTTCTGCGTACAGTACAATTATCATGTGAAGAAACTCCCCAAATACACAAAGTAGGATTGAGCAGGGTATATGATTGGGGCCTTTAGATATTGAGGTGAAGCGTGCAATAAGGAAAAACAGTGCTATGGTACCAAGTTTGGATAACTGAAGAAAAATGACATGGATAGAAAAACATATGAGCATTCAAAAGATGCCTTAAAATTCGTTACTAAATTCATAATTGATTCTTCTTTGAAAGTAATTTTTAGCATGGAGAGGGGTGGTATTTCTGTTGGATATAATGGTTGAAGGAGTGGGTTTTGTAGAACAATTGGTGGCGTGGTCTTCATTTCAGGATTGATTTGAATTGGACATAAATGCACGGAGCTTGCCTTGCTTGAGGCAATGCTGAGCAGAATGAGGGTAGGTCCTGGGGTCAGAGGAAACCTATGTGAGATGGAAGAACACAGTAGCTACAGCATAAAATCTGGGTGTGGGTGAGAAAATCAGGATGAGCTCATGAGCAGCGCTGTTGCTGAGTGGATGACAGAGAGCAGTGGGGAAATGGGTTGAGCGTGTGGTGAGGGGGTCCAAGAAAGCAGCCCAGCATAGCGGGACACCCAGCGATGAAATCCCATTGCCCAGGCCTGGTCTACACAGTCTGTCTCACCTGGGAGATGCGAGTAGTGCGTGGGGAGAATTTTCTTGGGCTGCCTACAAATCCCAAGCTGGGAGGATCTCAGGTATGGAGGGACTTTCTCCCCACCCTGGCTGTGGGCCTCTCTGACTAGAGTCCTGAGGGAACAAGAGCCACACCAACCAAGTGAAGGAGGGAAAAATTCTCAGTGAGTCCAGTCTCTGCAGCATGCAGTTTCCAAGAACCTTTTGCGTGATCCCACTTCTCCTGTACAGATTGATAGATCTGATAGGAAGCCAGGCTCCAGACACTGACCTGATGTCAGCTTACCTGGGACAGTGTGCTGTAGGTGCTGCTTTTTAGATGCAGATGGCACCAGTGGACACTTTGCATAATTTGAAAAGCAGTTCTGCTGCTATGGGCTTCTTGAGAGGTGTATTCCAGTGGGGAACCTGGTGTGAGGCAGGAATAGCAGGTCCCTTGTGTCATTATAGCTTGAAGTGTGGGAGCTTCACAAACAGTTAAGTCCTCGGGAATCGTCCAGTACTGGGAGTCTGAGAGGACATCCAGAGTAAAGTGGTCAAGTTGCCTTACTTGACAGGCTAAAAGTCAAGCATCTTCCATGATCCCTGTCCCACTGACTACCTGCAGCAGTCAATTGGCTACGGAGGATGAAGAGTCCTCATCTTTCCTTGAATGGTTCCACTATCAAGGAGCCCCACATATTCCATCCTGCCGGCACTTTACTTCTCCTTGAAGGTGGGATTTTCCAACCTGGAGTTCTTTCCTGCTTTGGACTTTATCTACAGACACTGGGTAACATGCTAAAGCCCACACACTTAGTGGAGCTCTCCCTTGTGAGGTGGAGCAGGAGTCAGCTGGGCGGCATCAGGTCAGCAGTCAGGATGTTACATTGCTTCATCTGATTAGGATGCCTTGAGCTCACATCAGGTCCTGGAGCAATTTTCACCTGGGACTGCATCCCACCCATGGAAGAAAGCATTCAGGGTGAGTGAGGTGGGAAGGACCCAGGAGACCTTCTAGGCTGTCCCTGAGCAGGGAACATAGCTAATGCTCACTAAGGATGTGAAAGAAGAAGTAGGATTATGTTCCTACAGTTAGTTTCATTTCCTGAGCTTCAGAAGGAACTCAAGGCCCCGTGCAGCCTGGGCCTGTGGTCCCCCTCTGATGTCCACCCTCAGTCCTCTAAGCTGTTCCAGTCTTAAGAAAGTAGATTGCAGGACACAATCTGCTTTGCTGAGTGTACCATACAGTACAGCTTGCCTCCTGCAATCTAAGTATCAGTGCCATAGGAAGTTATATGGTGTGTTTGTTCCTTGATGATAATGATTTTTATTTTCTGTCTACTAAGACAATCAGTTTTCTCCTCTACCCTCAGGTTTGGTTTAAGAATCGGAGAGCCAAATACTGGAAAGCTCAGAGGGAAGTCTTGCTCAGGAATGCGCCACCTGATTCCCAGGACCACATTGTCATTGAGAAGGAGGAATAGCTTCTCTAGGATGCTGTCTTTTTTGAAGAGGCCAACTCTGCTTGGAGTGTTGTTGTTCTGTTGCTGTTGTTTTTGTTGCCAACACCGTTTGTCGATTCTGTAGCTCTCTCCATAGCACCTGTATTGCAGTAAAGTTGTGAATTGTTAACATTTGTGTTTTTCTGTTCTTTACGGGGTTTGTTAAACCTGGATAAAATGTGCTCAGGTCTCCTGTGATGAAATGTCTTCTTGAGTCACCATTGAGAGACCTTGGTAATTAGTCTTCTAAGTGTCATGGTCAGTTTCTCATGATCAATATTTCACACTAAATTGTCTGTTGCCAAAAGGCTGATGATGGTTTCCCCAGCTGTGTGCTGTCATTTCCCAACCTCCAGTATGTGCAAGGGAGGCGGGGCAGGTCCCTGGTGGAAGGACTCCGGCTGCACACAGTGCTGGGTCTCCCTCACCCTAAGGAATTCAGTGGCATCACTGCACTCTCAGAGCAGGTCCCCAAGAAGTGACTCCTGGGTGAGTGACAAGGTGGCAGAGGCACAGCCATGTCCTGTCCTCCCAGTCTTGCTCAGTGTCCTCCTGGCTGGGGAGCACATAGGATGCCAGGGGCAGCTGTGGAGCAGAGGTCCTGCTGCTTCTAGAGAACCACAGGACTGAGTCCCAGGGAGGCCAGAGTGGCTGCTGTGCCTTTCTGTCCCATCCCCAAGCCAGTGGCCAAATTTTCACCAAGGCATAGATGCTGAGAACCTCTCCTCATCTTGTCCTTGGTCTTTGTGAGCCCTGTTGCGGATCTCCACTTCCTGGTGGCTTCAAGTTGAAAGCAGGTCATTTCACCAGAGCCACTGAAAGCCAGAATAAAAATGTAGCTCCATGAGCACAGGTCCAGGGAAAGCAGCCTTTGGAATCAACTGCTGGCTGCAGGAGTTCTCATTGTCCGGCTTGGATAAATCAGCGGAGGTGTAGGCAGAGGTGAGTACCACTGTGCTAAAGCATTTAGGTGTTCTGAGATGAACCTTTGCTTTCAGGGAATCTTTGGCAGTGTGAGTGTTCGGCAAGGAGTTTTACATTAAAGGTCATGAAGTGTGGAAAGCGCAATCCTAAGGAACATTGAGTTCAGAGCCACACACAAGGTACAGTGGTGACTGCAGGTACCCCCTGGCAGTGGCTGTGTGTTCTGGGTGACCCTTCCTTTTTGTTCTCAAAGGCCTGTTGGTCCTAAGTCAATCAACAATCTCTGAATGATTCTCTGACTTTCAGTTTCTCAGGGGCTCCTTTGGGTGACTATCTTGGTCCATGATCCAGTCTCCAAGTGAGCTAAGAGCTAAGACAGGTGGACACTGGATGATTCTTTCTGGGCTGAACACCTTCCCCTATGGGGTTAGAACCTCTCCCAAGATGCCTGTTCACTGGCCCTGCGGTGGGAACATTGCAGAGTACCAGGGAAGATGCAGTTTGCTTTCTCAAAGCCTCTGATGGGGGAATTGGTCTGGTGGTTTGCACTTCACTTTGCCTTGCTCTGTAGCTCTTCCCCGTTTAATGACCTACCTGTGTAATGGCTGCTCTGACCTCTGCCTGCCTTTTGTCCACGTTTTTACTTCTTCTGCATAGAGCCTCAATGTCTGTTCTGTGCAGAACACCTTGTTCATATGGTGGTGTAGTTTTTGTTGAGTGTACTGTACAGTGTGATGCTGTAGTTTTATGATCTATTATAGGCTGCAGTACTGAATCTAGGATACAGAGATCAAAGCAAAGTAATCGAATTGAAGTATCCTTAGAGCACTTCGTTGTCTGAATATTGGAACACACATCCTATACCCAGCTCCTGATTTGGAAACCAATTCCGTGAACATCCTGGTCACAGGAACAGAACTCAGTCCTTAAAGCAGGAGTGTCTGTGTGTGGATCTTGGTTTCCGTGACTGCACTCCTCAACTTTGGAGCCCATGAGCTTTCTGGTGCCCAGCTCTGAAGGTCCCATGAGAAATAGGCAGCCAGGATGGAATTACCCCTCCCGTGACCTTGATGAGTTTTGTAGGAATGTTGCTTGATATCAATCCCAGGACATCATGCATTCTGGGCAAGTCCTGTACCATTGAACTACACCCCACTCCTAGTCTTCTCCATTGTGAATAGCAGTGTTCAAAATTTCTTTTGTGCATTATAACCCAATGACTGATCTAGTATTACATAATTTGAGGGAACAACATCCAGATTCAGATGCCATTGACACCTTCCCCTTAACCCAAACATGAAGGATAGTACTTACTTCAGGGAATAATACTTTTACCGCAAGCTTCACTGAGATTCTTCCAGTGTTCCCTTCCATGAAGCCGGAGAAGTAGAGTTCTCCCCAGGAAAGAGAATCCTCCCTCACCAGCATCTTTTTCTTAGCAAACTCACACTGATTTTTCTTTGTGGATTGCACGGATGACTGTTATTGTTTATCCAGTGAGATAAATTTTCATTTATCTTGTAGTACTAGATCAGTGATGGCTGGGAATTTGGTTTGTCATTTCATGTTGCTTTACCAGGCCAAAGCCTTTTTCTTTTGGGAGACATGTGGCTTAAATCAAGATACCACTGTCATCTTTCTGCTGTCTAGCGGAGGTTGAGTAACAGACAGTATTCTGTCTTCTTCTTCTTCTTCTTCTTCTTCTTCTTCTTCTTCTTCTTCTTCTTCTTCTTCTTCTTCTTCTTTTTCTTCTTCTTCTTCTTCTTCTTCTTCTTCTTCTTCTTCTTCTTCTTCTTCTGCTTCTGCTTCTGCTTCTGCTTCTTCTGCTTCTTCTTTTATTCTTCTTCTTCTACTACTATTTCATCTTTTGGAGACAGTTGTTTTTTGGAAACAGTGTCTTGCTGTGTATTACATGTTGGCCTTGAATTCAGTATGTCGAGTTGACTGGCCTGGTACACACAGAAATCCTCCTGCCTCAGGCTCCCATGTGCTGGGATGGTGGCTTATGTTATCACGCCCAGCCTTGTTTCTTTTGACAGATCAGGGAATGTATGTCTAGAGCAGTATGGTGGCTTGGCAGGGAAAATAGAGAATTCATTCAGAAGAAGCCAGTCTCTGAGCGACAGTGTCCTCCCCTGGGCCTTAGATCACTTGCCCTTGGCTGAGTGTACTAGCCGTGTTCAGCTCCTCAGCCCTTTCTCCTCACTCCCCCGCCCCCCATACCACACAGGGCTCTGCTGGAAGGGGCTGCAGTCTCTGACCGCACCCTCAAGCCCCACTTTTGTGTCCCATCATCTCTAGGAAAACAATCAGCCTCCCTAGAAAGCACACAGTATGCAGGGAGCACCACGGCATCACAAGTGTCCAGGACACTGCGAGCCCTCAGAGGGTTCAGCAGGGCCCCCAATTGATCTTTGTTTCTCGGACATTTGGCAGATCCCCTAAAGAATAAGTAGAAGCTTGTGCGAGCCTCAAGAACGAAGGGGCAGAATCTGGGGAGCTGAGGCCATGGGAGGTGAGTTCCAGCACACTGGTCCTGGCCTGGGAAGAGTTTAAGATCATCACTCCCAGCAGTTACGTCCCTACCCAGCTTCCAGACAGAGGGGACTAGGATTAGTAGGTCTCCCAGGCCTAACTGGTCCACCCCCAGTGACCTTCTTTCAACCTGGGGAGCTGAGGTCACACTAGGTGAGTTCCAGCGTACTGCAATGGGCCCAGGGAGAGTTTAAGAACATGGTTCCCAGTGGTTAATTGCCTGTCCAGCTTCTAGATACACTGAACTAGGATCGGGGTTTTTTCCAGGCTGACTAGACCATGCCCAGCGACCTTCATTCAATCAGAGGAGGTGAGGGCGGGCGAGGTAAGTTCCAGTGAGTCAGCACTATTCCCGGGAGAGCTTTGGACCACCACCCACAGTGGTTAGGTCCCACCCAGCTTCCTGGAACACCAGAGGTGGCACGGGAGTTCCTGCGGTCACACGCTGACTGAACGATGCCCAGCAACCTCCATTGAGTCCCAAGAGCCTAGGCCATAGGAGGTGATTTCTAACATGGCCAGGTGAAGCTTTGGAACATTACTTGAAACACGGTAATATAGGAAAAAGACAAGATAAAATACCAAAATCTAATCTCAAACCTGTAACCCATCCCAAGAAAGCCTAGCAGCCATGTACATAGAAGAAAATGTAAGCTACACACCTGAAATACCTGAAATAATAGCAGCTGAAATAAAGAAGCAACTCCAGGAAGCTCTAAAGGAATTGAAGTTAGAAATAATCTCCCAGGTAAAAGAAGAAATGATAAAAATAATGAAAGAAATGCTGAACATATCTAAAGAAGACACATTAAAAAATTAAAGGAATAATGCAAAAAGAATCCCTGGATGAACAATATAAGAAACAAACAATACATGAAGCAAATCCAAAGAGATATACACGAAATCAAAAATTACATTGAAAGTTGCAAAACAACCTCAACAAAAGTGAAGACAGAATTTCAGACTTTAAAGACAAGATTGTAGCTAGTGAACAGAAAAGGAAAGATCTTTTGAAAAATAACAAGGAGTGGCAGAGCAAAGATGGCGGATAGATAACAGCTGGCTACAGAGGCTCCCTGAGATAGTCAATTAGAATTCAACATAATGCAGCATGGGAAGTCCCAATGAGAGGGAGATGAATTCTCTCATCCCAAGAAGAAACTAAGGTGAGAAAAATCAATCAAACATATAGTCCTGGCTTGCTTCACCACTGTGCAGCCCTAAGCACCTCCGGGCCACTGGCGGACAGGCCATCCCTGTGCCACCACGTTCTAGGTGTTGCCTCTGACTCTGTCACACAGCAGGCCCACTGGAGGCTGGAGGAGCAGAGTGACTTGGCACCCAGAAGCTGACACCACGACTGCCACCATCACTGCCACCTCTGCTGCCTCCCTGGATCCAGGCTGTGTCCCAGAGGGTGCAAAAAGGAAGGCACATTGCAGTGTTGTGGACTAGGGACCGGACTTGCTGGGACACATCACCGCCTTTGCCCTTGCCACTCACACAAGGACTCTAGCCCATGGCACCTGTGCTGAGTGGCCCCCCGCCACCAGAGTGCCTCTGAGGTCCCAGGGCAGGTGAGTGCATCTTTGTCACTGCCAGGGCCATGTGACTGGAGCCCCACGGAGCCACCACCTTGAACAGAGCCCAGAGAATCTGCTTCTGAAAACACCTCTTCAGACAATAATCAAAAATACACAACCAGAACTTTCCGATTTCCTGCCATACTCGACCAGCTTCAGGGAATTGGGCCTGCCTGCCTGCACCCTGAACTCTGGACTGGGTGGCCTGATTTGAGTGTCCCTGTACCACCCTGAGCCCTTAGGAGGGAGTTTAAGACACCTCAGATAACAGCAAATTGGGGAGGGCAGCAAAATGCCGAGTCAGCATGCTTCAGAAAGACCCTAAGCAATATGGAGAGGGCCAGAAACCCCCAGGACACACCTGTCTGAGAGAAACCAGAAACACTGCAAGAGAGAGAAATACGAAAAATACCTCCAGCTACTGACCTTGGGAAAATAAGTCCAGGAGAGGTAAATACAGAAGAGAACCAGAGCAATATTAGATACAGCACCAGCAGACATAAAGAAATACCTTCATGACCTCATAGACGAATTTAAAACTGTACTTCTGATCCAAGTGAGGCAAGATATAAAAAGATTAATTAAAGAAATGCTAAGCCCCTCCCAAGAGAGCACAGATGGAAGAATGGAGGAACTCAGAAAAGGAAGAGAAACCTTTGATGAAGAATAGAAATGAAATCTAGAATACATGAAACAGATCCAAAGAGATTACCAGGAAACTAAAAACTCCATTGAAAGCTGGCAAAATGCCTTGACAGAAACTAAAATTAGCCTTTTGAAACTTGAAGAGAGATTTATGGTGTGTGATCATGAAAGAAAAGATCTCTTAAAAATAACAAGGAACCAGGAAGAAACAATTCAAAGGCTAGATGACGACAAGAGAATTTATAACTTAAGAATAAAAAACGTGATCGAAGAAGCAGGAGTAACTACAAAAGAACTACAAAGACTATTCACAGATATAATTAAGGAAAACTTCCCAAGCATAGGAAAAAGAAATGATATCCAGATAAATGAGACATATAAAACTCCAGTCACCTACAACCAAAACAGATCTACACCCAGACATATAATAATCAGGATTCCAGAAATCCACCACAAGAACATAATATTAAAAGGAGCCAGAGAAAAGAAGCAGATTATCTACAATGGAAAAATTATCAAAATAATGACAGATTTATCAACACAAATTCTCAAATTGAGAAGACCCTGGGGGGAAATAGTCCAAGTCCTGAAAGAAAATAACCTCCAACCAAGAGTGATGTATCCAGAAAACTCTCAAAATTAATGGAGAAACAAGATATTTCCAAGACAAGGAGGAACTGTGGGAGTTCATGGCCACGAACCCAGTACAAAAAATACTGATATTTCCAAGACAAGGAGGAACTGTGGAAGTTCATGGCCACGAACCCAGTACAAAAAATACTGAAGGACATACCAGAGAGAGAGAGAGAGGAAAAAATACCAGGATTCCAGCAACAGCGACATAGAGGTCTCAATGAACAGGGAAGACAGTGGAATGAAGGAGTAAAGTGGAAAAATAATGACAGAATAATAAAATAGCAGAAATGAGGCAGAGATGGTAAGCTATAATCTTTAATATAGATAGCCCTGATGCACTAACAAAAAAAGAAACACAGGCAGAGTAGATTAGGAGGCAGGATCCATCGAGATGCTCTGAATAGGAGATACACTCAACCTGAAAGAGGGTTAATAAACTGAGAGTCAAAGATGAGAAAACTATGCTACATGTGACAGGAAACCAGAGAGAAATAGGGACAACTCATCCAGCAGCCACAGATAGATTATAAAACTATGTCAGTTTTGGGCAGTGTAGAACTACACAGCTGGAAAGAAGGAAAACCTTTGTGGTTTTAGTAAGTAAAGGAGTACAGCTCAAGATCAAGCTCAGGGGTAAAAAGGTGTAGCAACACTCAGGTAGATAACAGGTTGGCCCCCTACACTAAAAACTAAAAGAGCTAGTGGGACCCAAAATATACAAAGCACCCTGAGAAAGGGAAAAGGGAGGAATTGTCTAAAAAAGGAAGGCAGAGGACATTGTTAATAGTGTGTCAGGATTTAAAAGTCACAGTAGTCTTATCACTCTGTTTGGTTTGATTATATTTTGTTCTGGTCTGTCTACTCATATGAGATTTGAGGGCACAGACAGCTAACCCAAAAATAGCAGGTTATACCACAGTAACTATCCTTAATTACCTATTAACTTACACTGAAACTCTGTATTACTTACATTGTCTTACTATGACTGATCTTATTTGAAGCTGGTTTGTTAGACTGCTGTCTAGCCTTGACTGATTTTATTCGAATTTGGTATGCTTGATAGGATCAAGTCTCAGAGTAGAAGCAACTACTCTGAAGATAACAAGATATAAAAGATATCCATTCCGGTTTTGATTATTAACCTCTTTTGAGTCCTACAATGTCTTCAAAGTAGTGTTTTAATTAAAATAGTTATGTAATGTTATGTTCAATTATATTATGCCTGATGATGTAGACAATTCTATTGAAAATAACAAGAGAAAGCATAGCAACTACTGTAGATCACCTAATATTGTGGTCCTATACGTCTTTTTCATTTCAGGTTTTTCTAGGAATTTATTTTGTTTTCTTGTTTTGATCTGTTTTCCCCCATAATACAGAAAGGATAGGTATACATGTAGAGAGTCACACATGGGAAGAATTTCTAAACTTTATGGGAACAGATTATATAATACACAATGTAATGAACAGATACTCTGAAGAAGAGACACTAAGAAACCCAATGCTAATTCTGTAGCATTATGATATAAAATCTAGCAATACTATCATTCACTGACCAGAGTGATATTGGTCTAGTCTCATATGTTCAGTTTCAGCATATGTAAACATAAAGACAGCTACTATGAAGAGACTGAGAAACATTATGGTAGTCATTATTGACTTCCCCAAAATCGGGTTTTGAAGACCTAAAAAGCCTTCACCATCCTGTAATGATTTGATCAGTTCTATAATGTTCAGTACATATTCAATGTGTGTGAAGAAGGGGGCAACTATTTGGAAGAAAACTAGAGAAAATAAGATACAGTGAAGATCTCTGGGGGACTGGCTTTGAAATCTATGTTTCTTTAAATTGTTTCCTTATAAACTATTTTTTGTGTTTAATTTTACCCTCTTTAAGAAAAACAAGTGTGTAGGAATGATAAACATATTACTAAGTTCTTGTTGGATTGTTAAGCAGAACTGTTTGCAGTGTCATTATTTGAATATCACTTTGTATGCTTTAATTTTGTAACTCGAGCAACTATTTCTAAGATGACCATATGTAACTTATTGACTGGTGATTTCTTACTGTTAATCTTTCTGAAATTCTGTACTATTTCTACCATTTTTCTGTTTTTTTTCTCTTTAAATAAAAAAATAACAAGGAATCAGGAAACAACAATTCAACAGCTGTAAGAAAAACAACATAAGATTGATAGGGATAAAAGAAAAAGAAGCAGACAACACAAATGATATCAAGAGACTATTTACAGAAGTAAAACTGAAAATTTCCCAAACATGAGAATGGGAACTGACATACAGATAAGTGAAGCATATAGAACTCCAAATAGCCATAACCAAATAAAACTACACCCAGACATATAATAATCACCATCCCAGAAATCCAACATAAGAATAGAATATTAAAAGCTGTTAGAGAGAAAAGACAGATCACCTATACAGGAAAACCTACCAGAATCACAGCAGACTTCTCGACACAAATAATGAAGTCAAGAAGAGCATGGAACAAAGTATTTCAGATCCTAAAGGAAAATGACTTCCAACCTAGACTGATGTACCCTGAAAAACTGTCCTTCAAAATGGATGGAGAAATGAGATACTTCCATGACAAAGAACAGCTGAAGAGCTTCATGATCACCAAACCAACCCTGCAAATACTGAAAGACATTCTTGATACACATAGGAAAAAACCACTAAGAAAGGCAGACAACTAAATGGAATGGAAAGGTAAAGGTTCAACAGCAGAAAGATAACATGTCAACAATAAAACAGTATATAGCCCTTATAACCACTGATATAAATGGCCTCAATTCACCAATTAAAAGAAACAGACTGGCAGAATGAATCAAGAAACAATATCCAACCATATGCTGTCTACAAGAAACATATTTAACCCAAAAGGAAACTCACAGACTGCAAGTCAAAGAATGGAAAACAATACTTCATGTAACAGGAACCCAAAAAAGCAGGGGTAGCTATTCTGTTAGCAGACAATGTGAACTTCAAATCAAGAATGATCTGAAGAGATAAGAAGGTCACTACATACTAGTTAGGGGAAAACTTCAAGAGGAAGAGGTAACAATCTTAAATATATATGCAACAAACTCCAGAGCACCCAGCTATAAAAAGCAAGTATTAACAGAAATGAAAAACCAAATTAGCAGTAACAAAATTATAACAGGAGACCTTAACACCATCGACACCAAAGGACAGACCAACCAGACAGAAAATCAGCAAAGAAATAACAGAAATGAATCACACTTGTGAATAAATGGATTTGATAGATGTATACAGTGTTCCATCCAACAACATCAGAATATACATTCTTCTCAGAAGTACATGGGACATTCTCTAAAATAGGTCACATAGTAGCCCACAGAACATATTTAAATAAATGCAAAAGAATTGAAATTATCTCATGCATGTTATTGGATCATAGCACCATGAAACTAGAAATTGATGATAAAAGAAACTGCAAAAAACCCACAAATGCATGGAAATCATGTACTACACTCAAGCCATCAGTGGGTTAAAAAGGAAATTAAAGATGAAATTAAACAGTACCTACAAGCAAATGAAAATACAAATACAACGTACTGGAATCTGTGGGATGCAATGCAACCTGTCCTCAGATAAAAAGTTATTGCATTGAGTGCCCACATCAAGAAAACAGGACAAACACAAATAAACAACCTGATGCTACACCTCAAACATCTAGAAAAAGAAGAGCATGTCAAGACCAAAGGCAAAAGAAGGGAGGAAATTATAAAAAATCAGAGCAGAAATCAATGCAATAGAGACTAAGAAATCAATCCAAAGAATCAATGAATCAAAGAGTTGATCTTTGAAAGAATAAATAAAATTGATAAGCCTCTAGCCAACCTTATTTTAAAAAGGAAAGAAAAAAGTCAAATCCATACAATAAGAAATGAAAAAGGTGAAATCACTACAGACTCTGTGGAAATACAGAAGATCATCAACATCTATTTCAAAAACCTCTAATCTCATAGGTTCAGTAACAGAAGAAATGGACAGATTCCGAGAAACATATGAACTACCAAAGCTGAGTCAAAATATGTAAAACTGCTGAATAACCCAATTACTATTAATGAAATTGAAAATGTAATTAAGTCCCTACCTACAAATAAGAGCCCAGGCCCATATGGATTCACTGCAGTATTCTACAAGAAATACAAAGAAGACTTAATGCTAACACTCTTCAAACTCTTCAATGAAATCAAAAGGGAAGCAATTCTTCCTAAATAATTCCTGGAGGCAAATATTACTCCAGTACCAAAACCTGAAAAAGACCCAACTAAAAATGAGAACTACAGGCCAATCTCCCTAATGAACATAGATGCAAAAATCCTTAATAAAATATTGGCAAACAGGATGCAGGAAATCATGAAGAAGATTATACACCACAACCAAGTGGGATTCATCCCAGGCATGCAGGGATGTTTGAGCATATATAAGTTAATAAATATAATCCACCATATCAGTAGAGCCAAAAGTAAAAATCACATGATCATTTCTATAGATGCAGAAAAAGCTTTTGATAAGGTCCAGCACTCATTCATAAGAACCTTACAGAAAATTGGAATAGATAGTCTTAACCTAAAGGCCATCTATGACAAACCAACAGCCAGCATCATATTAAATGGCCAAAAATTGGCCATGTTAGAACTTAGGACCTTGGGAAACCAAGCAAGCAGCTCGCTTCCCTGGTAAGTGGCTGCGGTGTGGCAGACTGCGGCCCTTCCAGGGGGAGAACAACCCGTAACTCCTTAGATTCACTCCATGTTGGAACTTAGGAGACTGGGAAACCAAGCAACCAGTCTGCCTCCCTGCTAAGCAATAGTGAACCTACTGGTACACAGCCTAGAGTCAAACATCCCACTTCCCCTACCCCCTTCCTCTGTCCCCCCGTCGGGAAATGGAAACCAGAAATCTGAGCATCTCCTGGGAGGTTGACCATAGCAAATAAGGGGCACTTCCTTCTACCATCTCTTTGAAGGCAAATATTTTTATTACTGTTTTGCTTTATTCTGATTAATGGTACTGCTCTATTTAATATATTGTTTTGCTAAGTTCTATAATGTTCTGTATTTCATTTTATTTTGATATACATGATTGAAAGAACAACTATTGTAAATATAACGAAATATACTGTGATACCTATTACTGTTAAAAAATTTTAAAATGGCCAAAAGTTGAAAGCCTTTACCTTAAAATCAGGCACAAGACAAGGATGTCCCTTATCACCACTCCTATTCAACATAGTACTGGAAATACTAGCCAGAGCAATTAGACAACAGAGAGAAATAGGAGTAAAGATAGGAAAAGTGGAAGTTAAATTATCATTGTTTGCAGATGACATGAAGACCCCAAAACTCCATTGAAAGACTCCTAGATATAATAAATAAATTCAGCAATGTAGCTGGATGCAAAGTCAATACTCAAAATTCAATTGCATTCCTACACTGTAACAACAAAATCACTGAGAGAAAAATAAGAGAAAACACACCCTTTACACTAGTGGGCAAAAAATGAAATACTTAGGAATTAATCTCACAAAAGTAGTAAAAGATCTATACAGGGAAAATTATAATACCCTGAAAAATGAAATTGAAGATGATCTCAGAAAATGGAAAGACATCCCTTGCTCATGGATAGGAAGAATAAATATTGTGAAAAAGGCCATTCACCCAGAACTGTTATACAGCTTCAATGCAATCCCAATGAAAATACCATCAAAATACCTCATAGATCTAGAGAAATCACTCTTAAAATCTATCTGGAACCAGAAGAGACCTAGAATAACAAAGGCAATTCTAAGTAGCAAAGTCAAGGCAGGAGGCATCAGAAACCCTGACTTGAAGTTATACTACAAAGCAACTGTAGTAAAATCAATATGGTACTGGAATAAAAACAGAGCTGAAGATCAGTGGAATAGATTAGAAGATACAACCACAACTACCAACACACTCAACCACCTTATCTTTGATAAAGGGGCCAAACATGTTCACGGGAAGAATGACAGTCTCTTTAATAAATGGTGCTGGAAAAACTGCCTCTCCATAGGCTAAAAACTAAAACTAGACCCATGCCTATCACCATGTACTAAACTAAAATCTAAATGGATCAAAGATTTGAATATTAAAACAAAACACTAAATCTGTTGGAAGACAAGTTAGGTAAAAATCTTGAAGACATAGGGGTAGGTAGAGAATTCATGAACAGGAATCAAGCCACACAGGAAATACTTTCCAGAATCAATAACTTGGATCACGTCTTATTAAAGAGTTTCTGCCTGTCAAAAGGAGTCTTTAGCATACTGAAATGAAAGCAAACAAACTGGGAAAAAATCTTAGTGAACTGTCCCTCAAACAAAGGACTTCTGTCTAAAACATATAAAGAATTTTTAAAATATCAGACCACCAAAATTCAAAGGCCCAATCCAAAAATAGGCATCTGAGATGAATACACAGTTCTTAGATGAAAAAACACATGATAGGCAGATAAATACATGAAAAAATGCTCACCATCATTAGTCATTAGAGAAATGTACATTAAAACCACACTGAGATTCCATCTCACTCCGGAAAGAATGACCGGGATCAAGAAAACTACTAACAACAAATTCTGGAGAGGCTGTGGGGGAAAAGGAACTCTTCTGCACTGTTATTGGGAGTGTAGACTGGTGCAACCACTGTGGAGGTCAGTCTGGAGCTGACCCAGCTATTCCACATCTAGGCATATTCCCAGAACTGAAAGTATCATGCCACAGTGATATATGTGCACCCATCTTTATAGCAGCACAATTTGTAATAGCCAGAGCTTGGAAACAACCTAAGTGTCCATCAACAGATGAATGGATGAATAAGTTGTGGTATTTTTATGCAATGGAGTACTACTGAGCTATAAAAAAGGATCATATTGAGATATTTATAAATAAATGGATGCAGCTTGAGACCATACTCATAAGTTAAATAAATCGAACTCACATGTATAAACACCAAATAGTCTCACTAGTGTAAGAAATGGTAAGAGTACATAAAAGCTCTTGGTAATCATGATTCCCCATTACACTGCTTTGAAGCCTTGTAATGTTTTAATTCATTAGTTGGAATGGCTTTATTCTGTTTTGTTTGGATTTTATTATGTATGCTAGTATTTTTGTGCCTGGATATTTCACTTCACGAATCCTCACAGTGCATCCCTGCTGCCACATGCACCAGAAGTGCCTTCCTTTTCAAAGCTGAGCAGTATTCCCTTGCGTGGACACACCCTTGTTTCTCATTCATCTGTGGAGAGGTTGTTTTTGTGAATACTGCTGTTGTGAACTTCCTTGACAAATAGCTGGTAAATGCAGAGTTCAGTGTTTTGGAAGTATCCTCCAAAAAACAATTGGTGGATCATAGGATGCCGTGTTTCTGCTTTGAGGTCCCAACAGAGAGTTATCAAGAGAGTTTGCAGAAGCTGACCTTCCTTCTCACAGGGACCAAGGCTCCAGTTTCTCCCTGAGCTCAGAACTCTTGGCATTTCCCAGGCTTTCCTAGTGGTCCAGATGATGGGGTGATGGTCATCCCTGTGGTTGGGGTGCACGTTAGAGACTAGTCATTTGGAGCCTGTTTCCTCCAGATTCCTGCTCCTCTCTCTAGCTTCTTTGGTGAAATGTCTCACTGAGTGCTTGCTGATTTCCAAAACTTGCAGTTGTGTTTCGCTTATTGACTTGAAAGCGGTGTTTCTGTGTCTCTATCAGGCCTCTTTTAGAAATACTTATTTTTCCCATAAAGTTGATCCTTTTTCAGGGTCTTGACTTTGTCCATTGACTCACAGAAATGTTTAACTTTGACATGATCCACTTTATTTTTGCTGTATTCCCTGAAGTAGTGTCTGTGTTTGTAAATAAAATTTCTGTGGACTCTGGATCAATAGCACGAGAGTGTCATTCTATAGGCTTCCTATATTTAAAAATTCCACTATTTTTTCAAGTTAGATGATTGCATTTCTTTTCATTTGTCAAAATAATGCCCTAAATTACCTCTGAATTCTCAGTGCCACCATATAATTGGTGAGGAGGTGAACACATTTGTAAAGAGTGATCTTTGATTTTGGGATGGAGAAAGTATACTTGGGTCACAGTGAAGTGTGTTGTGAAACTTTAAAAGCAGTGCAGAGTGTATATATGATGTTTCATTCATGCAGAATGCTGAATATTTAATCCTCCGCACGGACTACAGTATATTTCTGATTTTCTCTCCACAGACTGGAGCTTGCAAGAGAGCTGAGCCTGCCTGAATCCAGAGCGAAGGTCAGTAAATCCCAGAAAAGCCATTAGGCAGGGAAGTCGGTCTCCATCCTGCTTCAGGACATGGCTTTTCCTGGTGTTGTGAATCTGGTGTCTTTGTTTTCCTTTCTTACCATGACAAGCAAGCTTTGTTTCCTAAGAGCATTCACAGGTACAAAACCAAATAGTAAACATAGACATATAGTTTTTTTTTTCAGTACCACAGGGAATAAGGTTTCATAAAGGAAGACAAAAAAACAATATAACAAGCTGCTTCGCCTATTCTAGGTACAAAATTTACTTTTATATATGTGTATATAATACAGAGAGCTATAATTACATAAATCCATAATTCAGAGACTAGCACACTTTATATATATTCACTAAGATAAGTTCACCAGTTTGTAAAGCTGTATCCTCCTAAGGTATATTTCTGTGCACACTCATCTTTGGAGTTAGTGTGACTTTGAATGTATTCAAAAGTGTACATCAAGATGCAAGGTTCGAAAGGGTTTACTTCTCAGTGTGTCCAATCTCTGCAGCATGAAGTTCCCAAGAACCTGGCACATGGTCTCCGCTTTCCTGTGGACAGTGATAGAAACTGGTAGGAAGCCAGGCTCCAGAAACTGACCTGAGGTCAGCTCACCTGCGATAGTGCGCAGTGTATGCCGCTGTTAAGTTGCAGATGTCACCAGTGGACACTTTTGGTCCTCTCCACATCAGCTCTGCTGCTGTGGGCTTCTGGATAGAATGTGTTGATGTCAGTAAGCCCATGTGAGGCTGGGAGAGAAGGCCCTTTGTATCATTAGAGTTTTCATTGTGGGAGCTTCCATAACAGTTAAGTTCTTGGGAATTCTCAAAAACTGGGCATCCACGAGGGAATCTAGAGCCCAGAGTTATGTGACACAGATCTTGGTCTCCCTGCAGAGGAATGGGTAGCACAGGTTTAGAAGGGAGCAGTTGTGTGATTCATTCCACTGGTCACTGCATGGTGGGGGCCCTCTTCCTGGAGAGCTCTTCCCCTTTTGTTTCTTGGGAAGGAGGCCGGGCTGTGGGTGCCCAGGTGGAGCAACAAGAGCAGAGCTGCTGCTGTGCAAATAAAATGGCCGAGGCGTGTGAGGTTCCATGAGGGGCCTTCATTGTGACAGTGACTATTCTGTGCACTAACCCAGTCCCTCTTGTCCCCTGAGTGCAGAATTGGTTCAAGAATCGGAGGGCCAAGCATAGGAAACTTCAGAGTGAAGCCATGCTCAGCGATGCTCCACCTGCTGTCCAGCACCAAGGGGACGTCCAGGACCAGCACCAGGGCTTGCCTGCTCCCCTTCTGTGAGGCCACAGTGCACATGATTTTGTTCTTGGCACTGAGTCTGGGCCGTGTGTTGGTGCCTGAGCCAATTTGAGGTTTTGTTCTCAGCACTTATGTTGTAAATAAAGTATTGAAATTTCAGTAGGTTTCTTTTTCTGGCAACTCTGGGGATAGCAGAATATAAATGTCAGTTGACCTGGGAATGTCATTTCAAATTGATGATGAAGTCGCTTGTCATGAAAGCACTCACTTGTGTCACCATCAAGAGGCCTAGGATAGCAGTATTCTAAGTGCCATAAGTATTTAATGACTTGTATTTTTTGTCTTTTTGAGACAGGGTCTCACTGTGCAGTTCCGGCTGGTCTCGAACTCGCAAAGATCCTCCTGCCTCAGCCTCATGAGTGCTGGGATTACAGGCGTGAGCCACCACGCCTGGCTATGACTCGTATTTTACATTTAATTCCCTGTCGCTGAATCCTGACCATAGCTTCCTCAGCAGTGTGCTGTCATTTAGGGCCCTCCATGTGTGCAAACAGGCCGGGGCAGGTCCCTGGTGAGAAGACACCATGTACAGGCAGGGCTGGGTCTCACCCAGGCTGGAGTTCAATGGCAACCCCGAACTCTGAGAGCAGCTCCCCAAGGGCATGTCTGGGGTTACTGGGAAGGAGGCAGATGCATGGCCATGTCCTGTATACACTCCCAGCCCTACTTGGTGTCCTCTATGTTGGGGATCACTTGGGGTACCAGGGATGGCTGTGGAGCACAGGTCCTGATGCTTGTGGAGAACCACAGAACTCAATCCTTCAGAAGCCAGAGAGGCCACTGCACTTTTGTTTCCCATCCCTGGGCCAGGGGCCCAATCCTCCCAGCTTCCCCAGCTGAGAAGCTGAGTTTCTGTCCTTCCCTTGCCCTGGCTCAGTTGTAACACTCCTGTGAGGTCAGCAGGGGGCACTAAACAATCCCTGAGCAGAGAGGGACGTACCACTCACCTCTGTGTTCACTCTCCTTTCCATTCTTCTTTCACTCAGAACTCAGGAGTGGCAGCTGTTCAACTCACATGACCTTGGAAGGCATTTAGATTTTTTTCTGAAGCCCTTGACATTTAGGGATGGTTTCCTTTACAGAACTGATCATTTTATTTCTAAAGTAGGATGAAGAGAAATTCATTAGTGAACTTCATAAATTCATTAGTTCGTAGTATCCACAGGGATGATATAGTTCTATGCAGATACTTAGAGTAAGATACTGAGAAGTTTTCAGGATGCTAAGATACTCACAGGCAGCATGGAGTGAGTGGTGGGTGCAGTCTCCCAGCATTCCCAGAAGAGATGTGCTGTCAGTGTGAGTTCTCAGCCCCTCCCCTTCACTTCCTAATCAGCTTACAGGGCCACCCAGTTCCTTCCTCACATGCCTCTGGGAGGCATCCAGTGCATTGAGCTAGCTCAGCGGCTAGCTGCATGCTTCTTGTGCACACGTCCAATAACAGTACTTGTTTTTCCATCTCTGGCCCCTTTGCTGGCCCCACCCCTTCTGTTTTTGCTACACTGTGATCCGAAGCATTGAGGCGAGGTGGTAACCAGACAGCCTTTAGCAGACATCACGAGAGCTCGTGCAGACTGAACCCTCCAGGTGGGGTGCAACATTCCTGTAACCAATTGCAACCTCAGGGTCAGCCAGTCCCTTCCTCATATGCCTCTGGGATGCATCCAGTGCAATGAGCTAGCTCAACAGCTAGCTGCATGCTTCTTGTGCACATGTCCAATAACAGTACTTTTGTTCCATCTCTGGGCCCCATTGCTGGCCACACCCTTCAGATTTTGCTACACTATGATGCGAAGCATTGAGGCGGGGTGGTAACTAGACAGCCTTGGGCAGACATCACGAGAGCTCGTGCAGACTGAACCCTCCAGGTGGGGGGGCAACATTCCTGTAACCAATTGCAACCTCAGGCTCCACCCCTTTGCCGTGACGCTGTTGCCAAGAGACTCCGCCTTTAAACGCGGTTGCGGAGTAGGAGGCCTCGTGACTCTCTGGGAATGGCGGCCATGGAAGAGGAGTACCAAGACGGTGTTACCCGCTCCCTCAGCCCAGAGTACTTGAAAATGGAAGTCGAAGTGGATCCTGCACCAGAGGTTCCCGCAGCAGCCGAGGGGGCTGCCTGCAGTGCAGGAGCTGCCGACTTTGCAGCGGATGACCCCCTCAAGGGCCAGCTGGATGACGACGATGAAGATGGCCACATTCTGACCCAAAAGGTCCACATGAGCCAGGGAAGTGACACCAAACACGACACGGATCAGGGTGAAGCTGAGCCCGAGCAACTGCAGCTGGCTGCGCAGCGTCCTGCGGATGCTGGGGCTCGAAAGAGGGGCCGACCAAGGCGGCGACGAAGGCAGTTTAGCTTCACAGACGGGCAGGTGCAGGAGCTGGAAACTGTTTTCCAAGACACGCAGTACCCAGATGGCCTCAGGAGGTGAGCTTCTGTCTTGGGGGTGCACCCAGGCTTTAGGGGGAATGGGCTCTGTTCCAGCTGACTTTCTCTGTCTCTCCTGCTGCCCTCTTTCTGCTCTTGAGCTGAGAGCACCTGGGCTCTTCTCCTGCCTGTGTTTGAGCTTTAGTGGGATGTCGCCTTGTGAACCAAGTTCAGACCCTTCTTATAGTATTGTTGTGATTCCAGGTTGGAAACTGGTTGGTGGAGACTCCACTTTGTTTTGTTTGCATTTTGTGGTATGAGAAGCACACACTAGGACTTTGCTGTGAGAACCACTGTGAAGCATAGACATCAGCAGTGCTGGGTATTTTCATGTCATGGTTTAGTTGTCAGCAGGGTCAGCTATGCTCACATTGCTGTGAAATAGATCTGCAGAACATTGGTCACCTTACAAAAGCAAACTATCCCCCTGAAACGCCTCCCATTGCCCCCACCCCCTCAGTTCCTAACAATCATGATTGTAGATTTTTGGACTGTAAGTTTGAGTTCTCAGAAACTGGATCTAAGTGCAACCACAGCCTGTTAGTGCTTTTGTGCCTGCTTGTTTCAGTTCATGTAACCCCACTGTGTAGTCTCGTTTCAGCATGTGATGGCCATTCCTTTTAAATGGCAAGAAATATTCCCCTGCATATAAACCACCTTGTTGCTCATTTCTTTGGATTGAAGTTGATTTTGTGAATAGTTGATTTTGTGAACTTGTCTGACAAAGAACTGTGAACATCCAGATTTCAGTGTTTTGGAGACATGCTCAGAATTGGAATCATTGAATCATAGAATTGTGTAGTTCTGCATTTAGATCTCATCACACCATTTTCCAGAGATGCTGTGGGAGCTGATATATCTTTTCACAATGGCTGAGGGTTCCAGTTTCTCCCTGAACTCAGCACACTTAGGTTTTCCCAGCCTTTGTTAGTGGTTCACATGATGGGGTGTGGACATCCCTGTGGTTGGGATACACATTATGGGCTAGTCATTTGGAGAGTGATTTCTCCTGCTTCCTTGTCCTTCCTCTAGCCTATTGTGGAGAAATGGCTCACTGAGCCCTTGCTAATGCCCAATCCTGGTTAGTGTGTTTTAGTTATTGACTTTGGGGGATGTTTCTACATCTCTGTATGAAGTGTGTTTTGCAAATATTTTCTCCCTCTTGTGGATTTCTTTTCAATGTCTTGATCTGCTAACTCACAGAAATGGTTATCGTCCACACAGTCAATTTTTTTGTAACTTCCTCCTTGTCCTCTTCCACCTCCTCCTCCTCCTGCTTCTTCTTCTTTTTGTCACTTTTAAGACAGGGTCTTGCCATGTAGTTCACGGTGATCTTGGCCTCACTTTGTAACCCAGGCTGATCTTGAACTTGCAAATATCCTCATGCCTCAGCATCCCAAGTGCTGGAGTTACAGGCATGCACCACCAGGCTTGGCTTTGCGTTTCTTGACTGCATGGCTTCTATTGTAAATCAAATTTCTTCACCGACTGAGTTGGTAGAATAGATACTTTTGTGCTATAGGCTTGCTCCTCACAAGGAGAGAGGAACTAGGATGTGGGAGGGAGAAAGGCAGGAAGAGGAAGAAAACAATACAAGACAGTTCTACGAGGAGTTTGTATTAGTTCACAGAATGAAAGTGTTGTGCCAGTGTCATTTGGAGAATTATTTTTGCCAATGTGTTTTACTCTGTGAAACTAATTTGAAGATAATAATACCCAATTTTTTAACTATTGTTAGTCTATAAGTTTTTTGAACTTTTGTTATAATTTTCCATAACATAAAAATATCTACTCTTTTTTATCATAGATTTTTGCTTTCAGTTTTATTTTCTCAATATAATGCATTAAAATATCCCTAACTTGGTAGCGTTAAGTATTATGACTGGAGAAAGCATTGCTGATGAAAGGCTTTTCCTCGGGGAAAGAGAAAAATGTTCTTGGGGCCCTGGGAGGGTGATTACAGTGTGCAGCCCACCACACAGTGCCTGTGTGATATTCCAGTCATGCAGAACACTGCCTGCCTCATCCAGATCACTGAACGTGGAACATTTGTGGTTTTGTCTCCACAGAATGGAGCTTGCAAGCATCCTGCGTGTGCCTGAATCCAGAGTGAAGGTCAGTAAGTCCAAAAACAGCCCATTGGCAGGGCAGCCAGTCTCCATCGTGTTTCAGGACATGGCTTTTCCTGGCTGCTGTGAAGCTGGTGTCATTTCTTGTTGTATCTTACTGTGCAAGCAAGATTTTGACTTAGGAGGACCTCCTAGAGAGAAAATCAAATGAGTAGACGTGGGCTTGTAGTTCCAGAATTCCCATTACCAGAGGGAACATGCTTTTGTAAAGCAAAAACAAAATACCAACATGCCTCTCTTATCCTGTGTGAAGAGTGAATATATCTGGGCACAGAAAACAGAGTGGTGTAATCAGGCATATCCTTAATACACGGACAAATGTGAAGATACTCCTTATTTAATGGCCTACCTGTTTAATGACTGGATTTAGGCCTGGGGCACCGCACTTGGTGTTATGTCCTGTCAGGTTCTGGTATAGTTTCCTACATTTTCCTTACAGTGTTTCAGTGTTTTCCTCTTGTGAAGTACACCTTTTATATAGTAGACAGTAATATTTGCTGATCGTCCTGTGCGGCATTGTGTTTAGATGTTCTGTTATCCCTTACTGCATGTAAAATTATGAACAGAAAAACAAAGGCCTCAGGTCGCATATTCCTTTGCTCTGAATATTGCAGTGTACATACAATATCAAATTTCCCACTTACAAGTTATTCATTTCACAACCTAATCAAATGCATATATCTTACATGGTAAATGAGGAATGTCTGTATGCCTGAATTCACTAAGCAATATTGTCCTCACTCAGGACTAGTGTGCTTTAATGTGCATTTCTGCATGCAGTCGTGTTGGGGCTCAGTATGACCTTGAAAGTATCCAAATAGGCCCAGAGGGAGGCAAGGTTAACGGAGGGTTCCGTTGTAGTCAACTATTTGAAACTGAATCCTAACAACATAGGTAAGCATGAGTGTGGTAAGAACCATTTGATGGTTTCGTCTTTATGCCCTTTGATTTTCTTTTTGGTGCTGGACGTAGAATCCAGGACGTCACATGTCAGTGCCTAGGGCTCTACCACTGAGCTCTTTCTCTAAAGCTAGCATTGATTAATGCTGGGAAGAGAGACTGAACGCACACAGAAAATGATCTCTAGGCAAGTATCAGAAGTCTAGTTGAGCTGAAGGTGTTAAAGGAAGGTAGTGTGAAAGCTTAGTTGCCTGGTTTCCTTTTCTTTGTAAGTTCTGATAAGGTAAAAGAGAGGAGAAAGTCACAATTTACCCTTCTCTGCCTACAGCGCAATTTCCATGTGAAAACCTTCGTCAAATAGAGGATGACTGAGTAGTGGCTAGGACTGTAGGTTTAGAAATCATGTCAAGAATGCCATAAGGAAAAACAGTGCTATGGTACAAAGTTTGGATAACTGAAGAAAGATGACATGGATAGAGAAGAATTCAAGCAGTCAAAAGATGCCTTAAAATTCACAGTTAAATTCGAAAGTGAAACTCGTTTGAAAATAATTTTAACATGAAGTGGATTGGATTTTCTTTTATGGTGCAATGATTCAGGGAATGGGTTTTGTAGAACAATAGGTGGCAGGGTCCTCATTTCAGGGTTGATTGAAACCAGACATAATTTCAAGGAGCTCGCTCTCCTTGAGACAGTGCTGAGCAGAATAGGTGAAGGTCCTGGGGCACAGGAAACCTATGTGAGACAGAAGAGCCCAGGAGATACAGATAAACAAGAGGGTGTGTGTGAGAAAGTAAGGATGAGCTCATCAGCAGCGCTGTTGCAGTGTGGATGACAGAGATCAATCAGGAAATGGGCTGAGCATGTGTTGAGGAGGCTCCAGGAAACCAGCCCAACACAGTGGGACACTAAGTGCTGACATCCCAATGCACAGGCTGGTACACACAGGCTGTCTCAGCTGGAAGATGCAGGGAGCGGGTGGGGAGCATTTTCTCAGGCTCCCCAGCAAATCCCACAGAGGATCCCGGTGGGAGGGGCTTTCTCCCCACCCTGGCTGTGGGCCTCTCTGACTGGAGTCCTGAGGGAACAGGGGCTGCAGCAAACTACCGAAGGAGGGGAATGTGCTCAGTGTGTGACATTTCTGCCACCTGAAGTTCCCAACAACCTCACGCATGGTCCCCCTCTCCTGTGCGTGGTGATACACTGGTAGGAAGTGAGGCTCTTGAAGACCTGATGTCAGCTCACCCGTGACACTGCACTGTGCATGCTGCTGTGTAGATGCAGAAGCCACCAGGGGACACTTTACCTGCCGTGCACACCAGCCCTACTGCCCTGAGCTTCTTGAGAGGTGTATCCTTGTGGGGAAGCAGGTGTGAGGCAGGGAAAGAAGGCCGTTTGTGTCATTAACATGTGCAGTACGGCAGCTTCACAAATGTTTAAGTCTTTGTGAATTGTGCAGAACCGGGAGTTCAAGAGGGCCACAGAGCACAGTGACATATGGCACAGTTGTTGGTCTGGCTGCAGAGGACTGTGTAGCAGAGGTTTAGAGAGGAGCAGTTCTGTGGCCCCTTCTGCTCCTCGTCACTGCTGGGGACTCCTTTTCCTGGAAGCCCTTTCACTTTTGTGTCTTGGGACCGGGGCCGGGCCGTGCTTGCCCAGGTGGGGCAGTGGGACTGTGGGTGCCAGGCAGGCTGATCCAGGACTTGGAAGGGCTGATGAAATGTTGTGAGCTGACTTTGTCTTAGGGGTGTGGCAGACTGCAGAGAGAAAACAGAATGCTGGTTACGATGACAATTTTCTTCCTTCAAAAACTTGGATGCCAAGCACTTGAGAGTTTTAGTTCACTTGGAATGATGGGTTGTCAACTCGCCCTATTGGACAGGTACAAGTCAAAGCACTGTCCAGGCTCCCTGTCCCACTGACTGCCTTTAGCCGTCAAAGGGCTACATGGGATGGAGGGTCCTGACATTTCCTTGAGTGAAGCCTCTTTCAAAAAGGCCCACATATTCCATCCTGCGGTACTTTCATTCTCACTAAGGTGGGATTGTCAAACCGGGAGCTGTCTCCCTGCTTAGGACTTTACCTACAGATCTCAGGGTTACATGCTAAAGCCCCCACACGTGGTTGAGCTCCTCCTTCCGAGCAGGAGCCAGCTGGCCAGTGTCAGGTCAGCAGTCAAGTTGCTAAGTTGCTTTATCTCTTAGGAGCCCTGGAGTTCTACCCATCACTGGAGCCACTTTTCATTGGGGGCTGTGTCCCACAGCTGGAAGAAACCATTCAGGAAAAGTGAGCTGGGGAGAACAGGGCAGACGTTCTACCCTGTTCCTGAGCAGGGCATGGAGGTGGTGCTCACTAAGTATGTGAAGAAGAGGTGTGATTATGTTTCTACAGTTATTTTTATTGTCCAGAGCTTCAGATGGAGCTCAAGGCCCTGTGTAGACTGGGCCTGTGGTCCCCCTCTGATGTCCACCCTCAGTCCTCTGTGTCACTAGCATAGGAAGGTATGTGATGTGTTTGTATCTTTATGACACTGATTCCTGTGTACTAACCCTGTCAGTTGTCCCCTCTGCCCTCAGGTTTGGTTTAACAATCGGAGAGCCAAATACCGGAAAGCTGTGAGGGAAGCTCTGCTCGGGAGCTCACCCCCTGATTCTCAGGACCACGCTGTCACTGAGGAAGAGTAAGAGCTGCTCTAGGATGCTGTCCTGTTTGAAGAAGCAGATTGTGCTTGGAGTTCTTTTGTTGTTGTTCACAAATCTGTTTCTCTATTCCATAATGCTGTTCATAACACTGGTGTTTGCAATAAAGTTGTGAATTCTTAGCATTTGTGTTTTCCTGTTCTTTATGGGGTTTATTACAGCTGGATAAAATGTGCAGAGCTAAGGTCATTCCAACAGAATGATGATGAGGTCTCCTGTGATGAAATGTCTTCTTGAGTTAACCTCAAGAGGCCTTGGAAATCAGTCTTCTACTTGCTGTGGTGAGTTATGAATGACCAATATTTATTACTTATTTCTCTGTTCCTGGAAAATGCACCATTGCTTCCTCAAGAGTGTGGTGTCATTTGGGAACCTCCCCTGTGTGCAAGAGAGGCCGGCCTGGTCCCTGGTGAGAGGACACCATGTGCACGGCAGACTGGGTCTCATCCACACTAAGGAGTTCAGTGGCAACACAGGTCTGTGACAGTAGCTCTCCAAGAGAGGAGGCCTGGGTGAGTGGCAAGGTGGCAGAAGCACAGCATCTGCTTTGCACCCAAGACTGCTCAGTGTCCTCCTGTCTGGGGAGCACCTAGGGTCCCAGGGGCAGTTGTGGAGCAGAAGTCCTGCTGGTTCTTAGCAAAGTCAGGACTCAATCCTATAGAGGCCAGAGAGGCTGCTGAACCTTTCTGTCCCATCCCCAGCCCTGTGGCCAAATCATCAACCTGGCTTAGATGCTGAGAACCTCTCCTCATCTTGTCCTTGGTCTTTGTGAGCCCTGTTGCGGATCTCCACTTCCTGGTGCCTTCAAGTTGATAGCAGGTCATTTCACCAGAGCCACTGAAAGCCAGAATAAGATTGCAGCTCCATGAGCACAGGTCTGGGGAAAGCAGCCTTTGGAATCAACTGTTGGCTGCAGGAGTTCTCATCCTCTGATTTGGACTACAAGTGTAGAAACAAAATCAGCAGAGGTGTAGGCACAGAACACTGAGTACCACTGTGCTAAAGCATTAAGGTGTTCTGAGATGAACATTTGCTTTGAGTTAATCTTTAGCAGTGTGAGTGTCCTGCAAGGAGTTTTACATTAAAGGTCAAGAAGTGAAAAGCGCAGTCCTAAGGGACAGTGAGTGCAGGGCCACACACAAGGTAAAGTGGGGACTGCAGTTGCCCTCTGCGAGTGGCTGTGTGTTCTGTGAGGCCTTTCCTTTTTGTTCTCAAAGGCCTGTTGGTCCTAAGTCAATCAACAGTCTCTGAATGATTCTCTGGCTTTCAGTTTCTCAGGTACCCCTGTGGGTGACTAACTTGATCCGTGATCCAGTCTCCCAGTGAGCTAAGATTTAAGACAGGTGGGCACTCGATGGTTCTTTTGGGCTGGATGCCTTCCCCCCATGGGGTTAGAGCCTCTCCCAAGATGCCTGGTTCACTGGCCCGGCGGTGGGAGCAGTGCAGAGTACCAGGGAAGATGCAGTTTGCTTTCTCAAAGCCTCTGATGGGGGAATTGGTCTGGTGGTTTGTCCTTCACTTTGCCTTGCTCTGTGGCTCTTCCCCGTGTAATGACCTCCCTGTGCAATGGCTGCTCTGACTTCCGAGTGCCTTTTTTCCACGTTTGTACATCTTCTGCATAGAACCTCAGTGTCTCTTCTGTGAAGCACACCTTGTTTATACGGGGATGTAGTTTTTGCTGAGTGTACCGTACAGTGTGGTACCATAGTTTTATGTTCTATTATATGCTGCAGCACCACACCTAGGTTCCAGACCTCAAAGTCATCGAGTTGGATTTTCTTTTGAGCTTTTCCCTGTACTGAATATTGGAACACACATCCTGAACTCAGCTCCTCATTTGGAAACCAATTCCGTGAACATACTGGTGACTGGAACAGAACTCAGTCCTTAAATCAGGAGTGTCTGTGTGTGGGTCTTGGTTCCCGTGACTGCACCCCTCAGCTTTGGAGCCCAGGAGCTTTCTGGTGACCGGCTCTGAAGGTCCCATGAGAACCAGGCAGCCATGATGAAATTACCCCTCTTATGACCTTGATGTGTTTTGCAGGGATGTTGGTTGAGATCAAACTCAGGGCATCATACATTCTGGGCAAGCCCTCTACCATTGAACTACCCCCCCCCATTCCTAGTCTTCTCCATTGTGAATAGCAGGGTTTAAACTTTCTTTTGTGCCTTGTAACCCCGTACTTGATCTAGTATTACATAATTTGAGGGGACACCATCCAGAATCAGATGCCACTGACACCTTCTCCTTACTCCTCATCTTAAGGATAGTACTTACTTCAGGGAAGAATTACCTTTATTTCAGTGTTCACTGAAATTCTTCCCATGTTCCCTTCCATGTAGCCAGAGCAGTAGGGTTCTCCCCAGGAAAGGGAATCTTTCCCTATCCAGTAACTTTTTCTTAGCACTCTCACCCTCAATTTCCTTTGTGTAATTCACACAAGATCATTATTATTTGGCCAGTGAGATAAACGTTCATGGATCTTGCAGCGATTTCTGGGAAAGAGGTTCATCATTTCATCCTGCTTTTGCAAGCAGAAACCTTTTTCTTTTGGGAGACTCCTGGCTTACATGAAGATGACACTGTCATCATTCTGCACTCTAGGGCGTTTTGAATAACAGCCAGTATGCTGTCATTTTGTTTTCTTTTGGGGGGACTGGCTTTTGCTATGTAGTAGCTGGGCCTTTATTTCACTATGTGGACTTGGCTGACCTGTGACACACAGAGATCCTCCTGCCTCAGCATCCTGAGTGCTGCGATGGCACACTTATGCTATTTTTCCAGGCTTCTCTTGTTTTGGATAGGTGAGGGTATGTAAGTCTCAAACAGTGTGGTGGCTTGGGACGGAAAACAGAGGATCCCTTCAGAAAAATTCAATCTCTTAGTGACCGTGCCTTCCCCTGGGCCTTGGACCACCTGCCTTAGGCTGTATGCACCAGCCGTGTTCATCTCCTCAGGCCTTTCTCCCCACCCCCGTCCATCCCACACAGGGCTCAGCTGGAAGGGGCTGCAGTCTCTGACCTCTCACTCAAGCCCACAGTTGGGTCACATCATCTGTAAGAAAACAACCAACCTCCCTGGAAAGCACTCAGTGTTCCCATGTGTGTGCTTCCAGGTCTAGAGGGGTTCAGCCATTTTCACCGTGTTCCTAAAGCCCAAGTGTTTTCTCTACCAGGTCTTCTGTCCCCCATATCCTTGCAAACCCAATCTTCTGGCCATAGATAAAACACGAGCAAAAGACAACTCTGTCTTTGTTCTGCATTAACCCTTTAGGAAGCAGGCTCGTTGTCCCATCGACATTCACTTACAATTTGGAATCTTATATTTTTCTTAATCAGTGTCACACTCCTGTGTGTTTGTTTGCGTTTTTATGACAGGGTCTTGCTATGCAGTTGACGGTGGTCTCAATCTTACTTTGTAGCCTAGGCTGCTCTGGAACTTGCAGAGATCCACCGGTCTCAGCCACCTCAGTGTTCCACACTCAATCTTGTTAGAGTGTGTGTGTGTGTGTGTGTGTGTGTGTGTGTGTATTTGCCTTTTTGAGACAGGGTCTGCTATGCAGTTGAGGCTGGTCTCAATCTTACTTTGCAAGCCAGGCTGGTCCAAAACTTGCACTGATCCTCCTGACTCAGCCTCCCGAGTGTGCCACAGACATTCTTGCCCATCATTCCAGAACTATGGGCAAGGTTAGAGCTCCGGAGTAGAGCTGTGAGTTCAATGGTCTATATTTTATTTTCAGTAGTACCTCAATGACTTCTGTCTACTGAAATACAAAATTTAAAGAGGAGACTTCCTGTGTTTCCCAAACTGACATGCCAATATTTTACACTGTATGACTGAAAGAGTTCCCACTTGAAAGCATACTGCGGTCTCCCTCAAACAAGAGTTTCACAGGGTTTCACAAACAAGGGACACAAAGTAGTCATGAAGTTGCATTCAGGCCCTGGCAGCATGACTGGTCCACCTGAACCCACACCAATCATAGCTTCCAAACGAAGCCAGAGCCTCTAGGAGAAGGACAGAATGGAAATTAAGTTTTCTCATACTCCAAATCCAAGAATCTTATCTTTATATACTTTTGATTCTTCTCTTCCCCCTCTTTTCATTCTTGTCAGTGTCAAACATGCGCAACACGGTTGCTTATAACACAAGGCACAGAGCCACAAGTAATTTCAACAAGCGTCCAAAACAGAATATTTTTATATGGGAAGTGCAAGAGAAGCCCCAGGGGAAATGAAACCTTGCATCAGAACTGGCCCAGGGATGCTGCAGGGCTGTGGGGAGCTGGGAGGTGAGAGGACAAGTGGGTAGTATTTCTGGGAGGCAGCCAGGGGAGCAGGAGTGGTTTTGGACAGATGAACTTTAAAAAAATCAAAAGAGGCAGGCACCCCAGGAGGCCAGTGGTGTTGCAGGGATGAGGTAGGGGGAAGCAGAAGCAGAAGGGAGGGCAGGCCTGCAGGGAGAGCATCTCTATGTGGTGGCAGTGTGTGGAGCCTGGATGTGCACCTCCTGTGCTCTGGTGCTGCCTGCTCCTATGGTGCTGTGTCCTGTGTGTGAGTTGAGACGGGGTTCCCTAGATAGTTCAGGCTGTCACTGAGCTCACTTTGTATTCCTGATTGGCCTCACAGTTACAGGGACTCCCCTGCCTGAGCCTTCTGGGTACTGGGATTATAGGCGTGGGCCACCATGCCTGGCACCTTAGCTGGTCTTCTGCAAGGGGAAACCTGCCTGCTGCTCATCTTCTCCCGGCTGGCAGCTGCACATCGATTTCCCCTGTCTCTGCCGTGTGGCTGCCAGGATGCTTTTTGTGTGGAGATCCTGAAGGCCATTCCTTCCTCACGAAAGTGTCACGCTGGGCTCTCCACAGAAAGCACACAAAGCATGAGGGTCACAGGTGGACCATGGAAACTGCATGGCCCCATCCAAAGGGGAGAGAGGAGAGAACCAGGACAGACTGTCTGAGGAGGAGTGTGCAGAAGGGAGGCCCTCATCCTGCAGATTGGGCTTCCTGGTTAAGCACCCTTGGCCAGCCAGGGAAGGGATAGAAATGCACAGACCAGAGCAAGGAGGGGCACAGGCCTTCGTCTTGATTCCCACCCACGGTGACTGGGAGTTCCTGGAGTTGAAGGACTCCTTGGGAAGAAATTCAGCCAAGACAGCGGTGCTCAGACAGCCACAGAGGACAGTTGCTCCAGCACAGAGCCTGGGTGTCAGCACTGCCAGGTCTCCAGCAACCAATGGCAAGTGGAGGTTTTTAAGGGTGACCTAGAAGGGCTTTTGCAGGGGCCCAAGCTCAGAGATGGGACTGTCCAGCATGTGTTCCTTGTGGTCTGAGATGCTGCACCTTTGTGCTCAAGACCTCCTGAAGGATGAGTAAAGATGTGACCACCTCGACCTGCTAAAGCCTCTGTGTAGAGCAGAACACACAATCCAAGACCATGGCATCAAGTATAAAATGTACTTTAGTTACTCTGCAGGTAACAGTGGGATTGTTGAACCTAAGCTTTGAAATTAGCAAATCTCAGAGGCAATTATTAAGGTACAAGCAGAGGAATAAAGGTAATTTTTAAAATGATTTTGTACAGGGCACTTAACCCAGAACCTTGCTCCTGCTAGGCAGGTGCTTCTGCTGAGGAGGGATATCCCTGGCATTAGTTGTTGCTTTTTTTCTGTCATTGTTGTTTTGTGTTGAGACAGGCTCTCTCTACCTAGTTGAAAGTGAACCGGAGCTCATTAGAAGCCCAGCTCTCCTCAGACTCATGGTGGTTCTCCTGCCTGAGCCTGTCTGGTTGGGATTAGAGTCATAGGCCTCCAGGCCTGGATGATGAACTTTAAATGGTTTCTTGAACCATTTTTTGCATCAATTCTGGATTTTATTATATACACTAAGTTAAGTTAACTTCTTTGTAGAGCTGTGTCCTGTAGCCTGCACTTCTGTGTGAACTCATGTTGTGGTTTCAAGGAGTTTTTAAATTTTTCTAAATTCTGCATGAAGATGTGAGATTATAAAGCAGTTATTTCTCAGTGTGTGCAATCTCTGCAGCATGAAGTTCCCAAGATCTGGCACGTGGTCTCCCCTCTCCTATGCCAGGTGCTGGGACTGGTAGGAAGTGAGCCTCCAGAAACAGACCTGATGTCAGCTCACCTGCTGCAGTAAGCTATGTATGTTTCTGTTTAGATACAGATGTCTCCATCGACCATTGTTAGTCCTCTGCACATCAGCCCTCTTGCTGTTGGCTTCTGGGTACAGTGTGTTGATGTCAGTAAGCCCATGTGAGGCTGAGAGGGAAGGCCCTTTGTCTCATTACAGTTGCAGTGTGGGAGCTTCACAAATGCTTATGGCCTCTGAAATTGTCCAGAACTGGGCCTCTGGGAGGAATTTCGGAGTACAGAGACATGTGGCACAGACCTTGGTCTCCCTGCAGGGGAATGGGTAGCAGAGGTTTAGAGGGGAGCAGTTGTGTGACTCCTTGCACTGGTCACTGCATGGTGGGGGCCCTCTTCCTGGAGAGCACTTCCCCTTTTGTGTCTTGGGAAGGAGGCCGGGCTGTGGGTGCCCGGGTGGAGCAAGAGCAGAGCTGCTGCTGTGCAAATAAAATGGCAGAGGCGTGTGAGGTTCCATGAGGGGCCTTCATTGTGACAGCGACTCTTCTGTGCACTAACCCAGGGCCTCTTGTCCCCTGAATGCAGAATTGGTTCAAGAATCGGAGGGCCAAGCATAGGAAACTTCAGCTGGAAGCAGTGCTCAGGGAAGCCCAGCCTGCTGTCCAGCACCAGGGGAACATCCAGGACCCGCAGCAGTGCTCACCTGTTCCCCTTCTCTGAGGCCACAGTGAACATGGATTTTGTTCTTGGCACTAAGTCTGGGCCGTGTGTTGCTGCCTATGTCAAGTTGAGGTTTAGTAATCAGCACTTATATTACCAATAAACAATGCTTTTTCAGTAGGTTTCTTTTTCTGGCAACTCTAGGGAGAGTGGAATAGAATATAAACCTCAGTTGACCTGGGAATGTCACTTCATCAGAGTGATGATGAGGTCTCTTATCATGAAGACACTCCCTTGAGTCACCATCAAGAGGCCTTGTAAATCAGCATTTTAAGTGCCATAGTGTCTTACTTACATTTTACTTGTTGTTGAGACAAAATACCTGAAGCCCATTCTTGAGAAAGGAAGGTGTGTTTATTTCTTACAGTTTTTGGAGATTTTAGTCCATACTCATTTGGCTCCAAGGCAGGCTGGCATGGCAGGGACACAGTTCATAGCAGCTGCAAACAGTAAGGTGAAAATCCGCAAAAGAGCAAGACACACCTTCTCCCTGCCATTACATTACATCCTGGCTCCACCCCCAGATGGGTGTAAAACTGACACCATCAATCCAAGCACTAGACAATGAACCATCATAAATGCACAATGCAAACTCATGAGGCCTGGGGGCCACTGACATAAATCATGACACATGGAAAGTCTTTAATGATCTGTATTATACTTAATTCTTTGTCCCCTTTGGCCCTATGACTTTCTCATCAGGGTGCTGTCATTTGAGGATCCCCACTGGGTGCAAGGGAGCCCAGGAAGGACCCTGGTTAGAAGAAACTGTGCACCACAGGCTGGGCCTCACCCAGGCTGAGCATTCTGTGGTAACCCTGGATCTGAGAGCAGCACCCCAAATGCATCTCCTGGGTCAGTCAGTGGGAAGGAGGCAGAGGCACAGCCATGTCCTGTGCTCCTAGTCCTGATTGGTGTCCTCCTAGCTGAGGAGCACATGGGGTGCCGGGGGCACCTGTGGAGCAGAGGTCCTGCTGCTTCTAGAGAACCACAGGACTCAATCCCACAAAAGACAGAGAGGCCATTGTGTCGGTCTGTCCTATTGACAAGCAAAGGGCTCAATCCTCACAGCTTCCCCAGCTGAGAAGCTGAGTCTGTCCTTCCCTTGCCCTGGCTCACTTACAATACTCATGTGAAGTCAGCAGGGGGCTCTAAACAATACCTGAGCAGAGAGGGACAGCCCACTCACCTCTGTGTTCACTCTCCTTTTCATTCTTCCTTCCCTCAGAGCTCAGAAGTGGCAGCTGTTCAAGTCCTGTGAACTTGGAAAGCATGTAGATTTTTGTCTGCAGTCCTTGATGATTAGGGATGATTCAGTTTGCAAAACTAATTCTTTATTTCTAAAGCCGGATCAAGAGAATTTTCTTCACAGACTTCATAAATTCATTAGTTCACACTATCCACAGGGATGATACTGCTGTATCTACTTATTTATGTATTTATTTTGTGTGTCTGAGGCTTGATTTCCCTGCGTAGTTCAAGCTGGCCTTGAACTTTCTTTGTAGCCCAAACAGCCTCAATGTCACAGTGACTTACCTGCCTCAGTCTCCCCTACACTGGGTATACAGCATGCTCCATGTCATATCCAGGCCAGCTTTGACTACATAGTGAGTTCAAGGCCTGCCTAAACTACCTAGTGAGGCCCTATCTCAAGAAAAAACAAAACAACCAAACAAAACAAAAAACACAGAGTGAAAAATTATACAAGAAAATACCAGCATTGAAAGTAGGGCATTTGTATAGTTAAATAGAAAACTTTTGCAGGAAAATATTGTATAGCTTCACACTAATCCAATTGAAAATTTAGATAAAAGTCAGAAATCCTCTAGAAAGTAGCAAATTGATACTAAGAAAAAATGAAAGCCTTTCCATAGTTACGTGTATTAATAAAGTAGCTTTATATTTTACCATGCCTTTTGTGTTAAGAGTCAGTCTGGTGAGATTGATGAGCATTCAAGAGCATAATCTGCTGATGAAGTCTGAATCTAATGGAATGAAACTGGAATGGATCGCACTGCATATGCTTTGATAATACCAAAAGGATTAGATTGAACTGCGGATTTCAGGGGGAAAGTTTCTTTACTAAAGAGGTTAGACCTCTATGAAATTCCTTTTTACTTTTCTAGGATGCCCTGGCTTCTCAGCCTTTTGCTTTACATGGTGAGACATGATGTGTCTTAAGGCTCTCGAGCTGCCTGTTTATCACCAAGAGGAGAAGCAAACTTCCCAGAAAGCAAGTCCAAACCAGCCGGTGTCTGGGCCTGACCTGTTGTTAGGAGGCTTCTCTCTTAGACACGTTGGATGTCTGACTCGTGGTCATGGACTTGGGATGGTGACTAGGTAATAAGAATGAAGCATAAAGTTATCGAAACCCACAGGTAAGATGGAGAACAAAATAAGAATGAGGCTCACAGTGAGGAAAACCTGGGCAGGGTGATGACGTTCTGTGACTTTAGAATTGCTTGCGGTTACATTCTGCTGCTACAGCGGTTGGCAAATTGCCTAAAATTCTCAGGTAGAGGTTTCATATTGGCAGCAGCATTTTGTATCCAGTTCCTGGATCTATTTTGAATGATCACACTTTTTAGTAAAACATGTTTGAAGGGATTCCTCAGGTTTAAAGAATGAAAGGTTTCAAGCTGAGTGTGGTGGCACATGCCAGTCACCCCAGCACTCAGGAGGCTGAGGCAGGAGAATCACTGTGAGTTTGAAGACATCTTGAGTTACATATTGAGTTCAAGGCCAGTCTGAACTGCATAGTGAGACCCTGTCTCATAAGACAAACAAACAAGCAACAACAACAAAAATACCAAACAATCGCAGCAAAAACTAAATGAAAAACAGAAGATTTCATCTAAGTACCTGATTTCCTGAGCATTCTTGGCAATCTGGAAAATCAGCCATGCTGTGGACTCCACCTTCATGCCCAGCAGCTGAGCTGGAGCCGAGGATGGGCAGTTCCCTCTGGGGCAGAGAAATGCGTTCTCAGTTTGCCATAGCCTGTGCTCTGCTAATTTTCCTCATTTGTGTTACCTGTATGACCATCCAGGTTTTCAACCATTCACCTTTTTGGACAAAAGAAAAGCAGGCTATGGAAACCATGCAGTGTACACAAAAGGCACGAGAATAGTAAGGCAAAGTCTCACAGGGCCGTCACTCGTATCAGTGATTATCATTTGTATCACATTTGCATTCTTCAGTAGATATATCAGGTCTCCAATGCCACTACGTTTAACATGGGATTATCTCGAGGCAAATCAAGAGATCACATCATTTCATCTGTGAACGGTTCAGTGTGTATGTTTAAATGATAAACTTTTTATATACGAAGCCACAGCGTCACTTTCACAGCTACAACCCCAGTCTTCATCATTATCAAATAACCGCAGTAATTACGTTTAAAAGTTGTGTCATCGTTATTAACTGCGTCTAATCTCCTTTCTCTGCCTCTGGCCAGAAAGGAAAAGCACTAAGCATAGCTCTGGGACAGCCTAGAGGTGGGGATGGAAGCGTCCAAACTCTAGAAAACAAGGCATGATGTGATTTCTTTATGTTTACACACCATATTGTTTGCTTTAATTCTTTTCTGATCTTTTTCTTGACTTTTTGAGACAGGGTCTCACTGTGCAATTTAGGCTGCCCTTCAGCTCACTTTGTAGCCCAGGCTGGTCTCAAACTTGCAGCAATCTTCCTGCCTCAGCCTCCCGAGTGCTGGAATTAGAGGATCGCACCACCACGCCCTGCTACTTTTCTAGTTTTTTGAAACGTGTGTGGTAATCTCTCACCACTAAGCTTATTCTGCATACATGAACTGAGTATTACTGTCATGACTGCGTAGGTGAGACACAAAGACAGGGTGGATTGGATGTCTTGTTCAAGGTCACTAAGACAATAACAGAGCTGCAGCAAGAACTTGGATGCTCTGAGTCCGATTCAGGTCCCTGCCTATTACGCCACATAGCAAGGGTGGGCACCGAGTTCTAATATGATGATAGGAGACAGTGCGGGACCACAGTAGCGAACAGTTTCTGTGCGCTTACACTGCCTCAGGCTGTGGTGGGAGGCGGTTTCCAAATATTATATCATTTATTCTTCTCATTAACTCCATGGCATAATCTTTTACTTTATAGAGGACAATAAAGCTACAGAGGTTAGGTAGGTGACCCTGTGACGAAAGCTGGGAAGCACCAGGACAGGCACCCGAGGCCTGGTTTGCTCAAACTGTACCATCCCGGTCAGTTCCACCGCATTCAGCTCCACAAAGTGGGGCTCCTGATTCACACTGGCTCAGCTTCCAGTCCTGGGTTTTTATTAGCTTTGAGAATGTGGGCAAGGATTTCATTTTTCACAGGGATACTAGTACTTTACTAGTAGGGTTTGTCTGAATAGCAAATACAATAATCTAAGAAAGTGATCTGCGGGGCATTGTGGCTCATGCCTGCAATCCCAGCACTAGGGAGGCTGAGGCAGGAGGATCACTGTGAGTTCGAGACCAGCCTGGGCTACAAAGTGAGCTCAAGGCCAACCTGAACTACATAGTGAGACCCTGCCTCAAAAAGTCAAAAAATATTGAATTGCTTTCCATAAAATAAAGGATATGATAGATATAAGCTCCCAATTAAAAATGGAGGTAACTGTTATAACCCCGTACTAATTCCACTAATGTGCCTCAGGAAAAGAAAATTATAATCAGTTCCCTGCCTGCCACCTTGAATTTAGTCCTGTCATAAGCTACCTCAACAATATGGCAATATGTAATTTAAGATCACTTTCTGGATTTTGTTTTTGTTTTTGTCTTTTGGAGATAGAGTTTCCCTATGCAGTTCAGGTTGGTCTTGGACTCACTTTGTAGCCCAAGCTGTCTTCGAATTTGTAGCAATCCCCCTGCCTCAGCCTCCTGAGTGCTAGAATTACAGTCATGAGCAGCCATGCCTGGCCTTCTTTAAATGGTTTTTAAGTGAAATTGTATTCCCACTCTAGTTCTATTGGCTTTAATTGTTTAAGGTGAGGCAGAAGGATCACAAATTCAAGCCCATTACTCTGAGCCCAATCTGGACAACATAGTAACTTGAGACCTGGTTTCAAAATACAAACAGATTTGGAATGTAGCTCAGTACAAAGACCTCAGTTTTACTCCCAGGTACTCATAAAGTGCTAGAGTTTTGCTTTAAAATTTCTGAATCCAGTCTTCCAACAGCCAGACAACTTCTCAGGCTTCTATACTAACAACATACTTATGAATATAAAAGCTAATGCCAAAGTATTAAAGGCAATTTTTCCTGGTATACAAGGGAAAATATAGGTCAAAAAGTTTTTTTGATAGTGTAAAAGCTTTACACTATTCTCACCATCACAGAGAGGAAAGAAGGAAATATAATTTCAGTCTTCACTGTTTTTTTTTCATTTCTTTGTCCTTTTTCTGTTCTTTAACAATTTATTTAACTGAAGTAGACTTTCATTTATATAACTGAAATTTTATTTTGATACATTTTTCCCCATGGTGATTTACAGGGTCTTCAAGACAATATAAATATTTCATAACCACTTGGCCATTTGGGCATGCACCTACACAATACTTCAGCAATATTTTTCAGCAAGAAAAACGCTTAAAAGTGGGGGTTCAGGTGGACCAATCATGCTGCAAGTGCCTGAATGCCACTTCTTCAATTGTTTGTGCCCCGTATTTATGAAATCGTGTGAAATACGTCTTTGTGGGAGACAGCAGCATGATTTTAACTGGGGTGTGTTTCAGTTGTACAGTGTAATATATTGGCACGTCAGTTTGGGGAACACAGAAAGTCTCCTCTTTAAGATTTGTATTTCAGTAGACAGAAGTTATTGAGGTACTACTGAAATAAAATATAGACCGTTGGCCTCACAGCTCTGCTCCGGAGCTCTGATCTTGCCCATAGTTCAGGAATGATGCACAAGAATGAGTGTGGCACTCCAGGGAGGCTGAGGAGGAGGCTCAGTGCAAATTTTGGATGAGCATGGGATACAAAGTAAGATTGAGACTATCGTCAACTGCATAGCAAGACTCGGTCATAAAAACACAAACAAACACACAGGAGTGTGACATTGATTAAGTAAAACATAACATTGCAAAAGTGTAAGTGAATATCGATGGGGCATGAGCCTGCTTCCTAAAGGGTTAAGGCGGAACAAAGACAGAGCTGTCTTTTGCTCCTGGCATTAACTATGGTCAGAAGACTGAGGTTGCAAGGATATGGGGGACATGAGACCTAGTAGAGAAAACACACTTGGGCTTTAGGAACAGGGTGAAAATGGCTGAACCCCTCCAGACCTGGAAGCACAGACATGGAACACTGAGTGCTTTCCAGGGAGGCTGGTTGTTTTCCTACAGATGATGTGACCCAACTGTGGGGCTTGAGTGCGAGGGCAGAGACTGCAGCCCCTTCCAGCTGAGCCCTGTGTGGGATGGACAGCGGTGGAGAGAAAGGGCTGAGGAGCTGAACATGGCTGGTGCATACAGCCCAGGACAGATGATCCAAGGCCCAGGGGAAGACACAGTCACTAAGAGATAGAATTTTTCTGAAGGAGTACTCTGTTTTCCCTGCCAGGCCACAACACTGCTTTAGACTTACATACCCTCTGTTATCAAATGAACAGAGGCCTTGCAAAATAATGTAAGACTGCCATCCTGGCACTCAGGAGGCTGAGGCAGGAGGATCTCGGTGAGTCACAGGCCAGCCAACTCTACATAATGAACTGAAGGTCAACATGTCCTACTTAGCAAAACCCAGTTCCCCCAAAAAGAAAACAAAATGACAGCATACTGGCTGTTATTCAACACACCCTGGAGTGCACAAAGCTGATAGTGGTATCTTCATGTAAGACTTCTTCTGAGTCTCTCAAAAGAAAAAGATTTTATGCTTTGAAAATCAGGATGAAGTGATGAACCTCCATCCCAGGAATTGCTGCAACATCCATGAACGTTTATCTCACTGGCCAAATAATAACGATCTTGTATGAATTACACAAAGGAAATTGAGGGTGAGTGTGCTAAGAAAAAGTTGCTGGATAGGGAAAGATTCTCTTTCCTGGGGAGAACCCTACTGCTCTGGCTCTATGGAAGGGAACACTGGAAGAATCTCAGTAAACCCTGAAATAAATGTCATTGTTCCCTAAATTAAGTACTATCCTTAAGATGAGGAGTAAGGAGAAGGCATCAGTGGCATCTGATTCTGGATTATGTCCCCTCAAATTACGTAACACTAGATCAAGTACGGGGCTATAAGACACAAAAGACATTTTAAACACTGCTATTCACAATGGAGAAGACTAGGAATGGGGTGTAGTTCAAGGTAGAGGACTTGCCCAGAATGCATGATGTCCTGGGTCTGACCTCGACCAATGTCCTTGCAAAACTCATCAAGGTCACAGGAGGGGTAATTGCATCGTGGCTGCCTGGTTCTCATGGGACCTTCAGAGCCAGGCACCAGAAAGCTCCTGGGCTCCAAAGGTGAGGGGTGCAGTCACAGGGACCATGATCGACACACAGACACTCCTGTTTTAAGGATTGAGTTCTGTTTCTGTGACCACGGTGTACATGGATTTGGTTTTCAAATGAGCTGAGTACAGGACATGTGTTCCAATATTCAGAGCAAGGAAATGTGCAAAGGAAACTCCAACTCGATGACTTTGCTTTGACCTCTGGATCCTAAATTCGGTACTGCAGCATATAATAGAACATAAAACTACGGTACCGCACTGTACGGTGCACTCAGCAAAAACTACACCACCGTATGAACAAGGTGTGCTGCACAGAAGAGACACTGAGGCTCTATGCAGAAGATGTACAACCGTGGACAAAAGGCACTCGGAGGTCAGAGCAGCCATTACACAGGTAGGCTGTTAAACGGGGAAGAGCCACAGAGCAAGGCAAAGTGAAGTGCAAACCACCAG
The DNA here is from genome assembly GCF_034190915.1 of Cavia porcellus. Lineage (NCBI taxonomy): Eukaryota > Metazoa > Chordata > Mammalia > Rodentia > Caviidae > Cavia > Cavia porcellus. Next base: position 81,448,315 of record NW_026947486.1, read on the forward strand.
ACCAATTCCCCCATCAGAGGCTTTGAGAAAGCAAACTGCATCTTCCCTGGTACTCTGCACTGTTCCCACCACAAGGCCAGTGAACGCGCCATCTTGGGAGAGGATCTAACCCCATGGGGGAAGGCATCCAGCCCAAAAGAACCATCGAGTGCCCACCTGTCTTAAATCTTAGCTCACTGGGAGACTGGATCATGGGCCAAGATAGTTACACACAGGGGCACTTGAGAAACTGAAAGCCAGAGAATCATTCAGAGATTGTTGATTGACTTAGGACCAACAGGCCTTTGAGAACAAAAAGGAAAGGCTGCACAGAACACAGCCACTCACAGAGGGCAACTGCAGTCACCACTGTACCTTGTGTGTGGCCCTGCACTCACTGTCCCTTAGAACTGAACTTTCCACACTTTGTGACCTTTAACATAAACTCCCTTCAGGACACTCACACTGCCAAAGATTACCTGAAAGGAAAGGTTCATCTCAGAACACCTTAATGCTTTAGCACAGTGGTACTCACCTCTGCCTACACCTCTGCTGATTTTGTCTCTACACTTGTAGTTTTACCGAAACCAGAGGATGAGAACCCCTGCAGCCAACAGTTGATTCCAAAGCCTGCTTTCCCAGGACCTGTGCTCATGGACCTGCATTATCACTCTGGCTCTCAGCGGCTCTGGTGAAATGACCTGCTTTCAATTTGAAGGCACCAGGAAGTGGAGATCCACAACTGGGCTCACAAAGAACAAGATAAGGAGAGGGACTTACCATCAATGCCAGGGTAAAGATTTGGCCACTGGCCTGGTGATGGGACTGAAATTCGCAGCAGCCTCTCTGGCCTCCGTGGGACAGAGTCCTGACTTTTCAAAAAACAGCAGGACTTCTGCTCCACAGCTGCCCCTGGTACCCTGGGTGCTCCCCAGCCAGGAGGACACCGAGCAGGGCTGGGAGCAAAGCAGATGGCTGTGCAAGCTTCTTTCTGCTCTAGAAGTTCATGGACTTTTCAAGGATTTCAAGGGCAATGATTGTATTTTATTAAAATAAGGTGGATTACTTCCGCATCGCTCAACACAATAGCTATCATCTGCAATAGTGCGGATGATATTCACTAACACATTCATGAAGTCACTTAAGGAAATTCTCTTCAACCTGCTTTAGATTTAAAAGATCAGTTCTCAAACTGAATAATTCCTAAAGTCAAGAAATGCAAGAGAAAAAGCTAAGTGCTTTTCAAGGTTACGGGAATAGGCCAGCAGTCACTCCTGAGCTCTGAGAGAAGGAAGAATGAAAAGGAGAGTGAACACAGACATGAGTGGAGAGTCCCTCTCTGCTCAGATATGCTTTAGCGCCCCCTGCTGACCGCACAGGAGTGCTCTTGGTGAGCCAGGGCCAGAGAAAGATGGGGACTCGGCTACTCAACTTGGGAAGTGCTGAGGATTGGGCCCCTGGGCTGGGAATGGGACAGAAAGGTACAGCAGCCTCTCTGGTCTTCGTAAGGTTGAGTTCATGGTTCTCTAGAAGCAGCAGGACCTCAGCTCCACAGCCACCCTTAGCATCCTATGTGCTCCCCAATCAGGGGGACACCAAGCAGGATTGGGAGCATAAGACATGGATGCGTGTCATCTTTCCACTGAAACAGGAGTTAGCTCTTGAGGAGCTTGTCTCAGAGTCTAGTGCTGACGCTGAACACCTTAGGGTAGGTGAGGCCCAGCACTTTGTGCACCTGGAGTTCAAACTCTCACCAGGGACCTTCCCAGCCTCTCCTGCACACAGTGGAAGGGAGAAAATGACAGCAGCTGGGGAAACTGTTGGCGGTCTTTAGAAAATATGGTTCATGCATAATTCACCATGGCACTTAGAAGACGAATTTCCCAGGTCTTTTTTTTTTTTTTATTGGTACCGGGGATTGAACTCACGACTGCCTGCTTTTCAAGGCAGGTTCTTATGCCGCTGAGCTAAATCCCCAGCCCCAAGTCTCTTGATCGTGATTCAAGATGACATTTCATCACAGGAGACCTCATCATCATTCTGTTGAAATGACATTTGCTCAGCACATTTTATCCAGCTGTAACAAACCCTGTAAAGAACAGGAAAACACAAATATTAAGAATTCACAACTTTACTGCAAATATACCTGCTATGGAGGGAACTACAGAACAGACAAAATTTTTGACAACAAAAAACTCCAAGTACAATTCCCTTCTTCAAAAAGGACAGCATCCTAGAGCATCTCTTCCTCCTCGTCAGTGACAGTGGGGTCCTGGGAATCAGGTGGTGCGCCCCTGAGCAGAGCTTCCCTCACAGCTTTCCTGTATTTGGCTCTCCGATTGTTAAACCAAACCTGAGGGCAGAGGGCAAAACTGATAGGGTTAGTACACAGGAATCGTTATCATAAAGGAAAAAACACACCACATACCTTCCTATGCCACTGACACTTAGATTGCAGGAGGCAAGCTCCTTCCTTCAGGCTGGAAAATCTTAGAGGCTGGAGAGTTGACATCAGAGGGCCACCTCAGGCTCAGTCTTCACAGGGCCTTGAGTTTCTGTGAAGCTCAGGAAAATGAAAGTAACAGTAGAAACATAATCATATTTGTTCTTGCACATCCATAGTCAGCAATAACTATGATCCCTGCTCAGGAACAGACCCAGATGGTGTCCCTGTCCTCCCCAGCTCACTACTTGTGAATGCTTTCCTCTGCCTGTGGGATGCAGCCCCAGGTGAAAAGTTGCTCCAGGACATGTTGTGAGCTCCAGGGCTCCTAAGCAGGTGAGGCAACATAGCATCCTGACTGCTGACCTGATGCTGGTCAGCTGATTCCTGTGCTTCCTCACCAGGGGGCGCTCCACCAAGTGTGGGGACGTTGACATGGCTCCCAGTGATCTCTAGATAAAGTCTTAGGCAGAGGGAGAGCTCCCAGTTCCACCTTCAGTGAGAAGTAAACTGTAGAATTCCAGTAGAATGGAATATGTGGGCCTCTTTGAGAGCGGCTGCATTAAAGGAAAGATGAGGGCCCTTTATTCTCTGTAGCCCCTTGACAGCTAAAGGCAGTCACTGGGATAGTGAGCCTGGAGACCACTTTAAACCACCTGCTGTGTAGGACAAGTTGAAAACCCATCATTCCAAGTGAACTAAAACTCCGAAATCCTTACATTCCAAGGCATTAGGGTCAAGACCACCACCATGGGCACCTATGTCCTTTTTGCTCTCTCCAACCTGCCACCTCCCTACAGCAAAGTCAGCTCACTGCATTTCATCAACTCTTCCAGGCCCTGGATCAACCTGCCCGGCACCCAAAGGCCCACTGCCTCAGCTGCCCAACCACAGCCTGGCCCTGGTTCCCTAGGCACAAAGGTGGAGGTGCTTCCAAGAAGAGGGGACCCCCACAGTGAGTGAGGAACAGAAGGGGCCACAGCACAGCTCCTCTCTAAACCTCTGCTACACAGTCCTCTGCAGCCAGACCAACACCTGTGTCATATTTCACCATGCTCTGGCGCCTTCTTGGACTCTCATTTCTGGACAAATCCCAGTGGTTTCGATGGTACGTTTTGTCTTACCTGACTTGGCCACACTCCTAAAAAAGGAGCCTCATGGTGCAAACAGCAGCTTGTGCCAATTATTCAAACCCCTTTTCATTTCCTCTTTCCATCTGGGGATGAGACCAAAGTCTGTGCTCCTCACTGTGGCCTGGAGGCCTTTTCTCTCCCACCCTCTGCTCAGCATACCACCACACTCTTCTTTGTGCCTCTAGCACGCCCTGCCCCAGGACCTTTGCACTTGCTGTTACACCTAAAATGCTTCTCCGGCAGACCTTCTACTAAAATGTCACTTTCCTCAAGGGAGCTGTCTGTCTCCTCCATGCTCCCTCCTCTTCCTCTTTACCCATCAAATGTCTTCCTCTAGCTAAACTTTGCCCCTCTTATTTCTCTTTGGGGCTGAGCTCCGATTCTGCTGGCTGCTTTCCTAGAAACCCCACCATGTCCTCCGCCCATTTCCCCACTGCTCTCTGTCATGCACTCTACAACAGCACTGCACATGAGCTCATCCTGATTTTCTCACCCACGCCCTACTGTTTATGCTTTATCTCCTGTGTTTTTCCATCTCACATAGGTTTCCTCTGACCCCATGACCTATGCTTATGCTGCTCAGCACTGTCACAAAGAAGGCGAGCTCCTTGAAATGATGTCCATCTCAAACCAACTTTGAAAGGAGGACCACGCCACCAATTGTTCTACAAAACCCACTCCTTCACCATTACACCCGAAAAGAAAAAGCACAGCTCTCCAGGAAAAAAATTACTCTCAAAGAAGATTCACTAATGAATTTAATTGTCAATATTAAGGCATCTTTTGAATGTTTGAAATTTTTCTCTATCCATTTTCTTCTGTTATCCAAACTTTGTACCACAGCAGTTTTACCTTATTGCACCCTTTACATTGATTTCTAAAGCCTACAGTCCTGTGCACTGCTCAAGCACATGGTGTCTATTTGGGAAATGGTTCCACATGAGCATTGCTCTGTATGCAGAGAAATTTAAATGGTGAGTTTCCACTCTCTGCTTCCCTTACCAAAAGGTACCAAGAAAAGAAAACCAAAACTTTCATGCTAGCTAGCTGCAACACTTGCACCTCAACTAGACATCTATTTTTTTTTACTCAGAGAATACTTTCTGTGTGTGTTTAGTCTCTCTTCTCAATATTAATCAATGCTAGCTTTAGAGAAAGAACTCGGTGATAGAGCCCTAGGCACTGACAGGTGATGTCCTGGGTTCTACTCCCAACACCAAAAAGAAAATCAATGGAGATAAAGAGGCAGCCATCCAAAGATTCTTAACCCACACTGCTTACCTATATTCTTAGGCTCAGTTTCAAATAGCTTCCTATAACTGAATCCATATTTAACCTTGCTTCTTTACAGAACTCAGTGTTTTCCTCTTGTGCAATCCACCTTCTACATAGCAGACTAATGTTTGCTGACTGTCCTGTGAGGTAATGTTTAGATGTTCTGTTATGCATTACTGCATGTAAAAGTTATGCACATAAAAGCAAAGGCCTGAGAACAGATGTCCTTTATTCTGAATATGGTAGTATACATACTATGTAAAATTCCACACTTAGCCAGTCTCATTCTTGTGTATAAGGGTGAGGGTCCCCTGGGTCTGAAGCCTGACAGTGGCCTATTCCTGTAGTCCTAGCTCTATGGGGTCCTGAGGAGGGAAGAGTGCAAGTGGAGGGCCAAGTTCAGCAATGGAGAGCAGCGCTGTCACACAGGGAAAAAGAAAGTGTGGGGAAGTAGCTGAGTGCAAGACTCCAGGGTCATTTTTCACTTCCTGAAGGAACTGGGTAGTATCCATTGTTCAAATTTGCTTTGAGCTTTCAGCATATTAACTCTTCTCAAAGCATGTACAGAATTCTTCTGGCAGGGAAAACTACAGAGCCTTTAAGCTGTCCTGAAACCCTGTTTGCTATAAAATTGTTTTATTTTTCTATTGCAGATCCAGTGGATGTTTCCAGGGACACAGCGTGGATAAGCATGGAGAACGAGGCACAGAGAGGTGGGAACTCATCCAGGTGCACAGCAGACGCCCAGCACACACAAGCCCTGAGCCTGTGTGGAGGCCCTGCAGCCAGAAGTGCACAGGTGGGGCCCAGCACAGCCTGCTGGAGCCACTGGTGCCTCCACAGCCTGTGCACTGGCAGGATTTCTGGGTGCTCTGAGCAGAGCTCTAGGCTTGCAGTTTGGGATGGAGGGTTCCTTGCTCACAGTCTGCAGTGTTTTTGCTTTGTCAGAAAGCACTCGGGATTTCTTACACTGCATCTGGGCACTCTAAATCCTGGTGGAAACATACAGCCTATGACTTCACTTCCTTAACTCCTGGCAGTGTACAAGAATGTGAGGGTGGGATCACTTCAAGTGTCCAGCCACCTGCCTCTTCAAGGGCTTTCAGCGCTGCTTACTCACCAGTTACTGGTTACCAGTCCTGGAGAACCATTTTAAATCATATGGGCCTACTTTTTCCTACAAAGTGCAGCATAGATTGTGCCTCTAGACAGGTGCCCCATCTGAATGGATTGTGGTCAGCTGTGCTACAATGGAGTCCCTCTTCAGCAGGCCTGCCACAAGTCACCTTCTGCTCAGCCCCAACCCTACTGTGAGAGGCAATGGCTTTGTGCAATTACACCCCAGCATTTTCTGTACCGATCACCTGGATCCTGGACAAAAGAGATCCTGGAATCACAGATTCCTTACTGATGTATTAGGTAGCACAGTCCAAAATCTCCAAAGGCACACAGACTCTAGTGCTGGAACCCGGGCACAGAGCCTCAGCAGAAATGACCTGTTGAACTCTGCAATCCACTGCCTGGGAAAGAGGTGGACCATGAAGAACTCCACCATCAGGGTCAGGACAGCCATGGTGCCCCATGGACCCCAGGACCTCTTGCACCTGGGGCAGCCTTGTCTTCCTCCCTCTGCTGCTCTCAATCTGTGACTCTTGGATTCCTCTGCCAGCCAGCACAAGAAGGTCTCTAGAGTTCGGGTCTCCCTGCCTTTCCTACTTGTAGATTGGGAGCTCGGCCCCCTAAACTTAGTGATCCTATTGGGAGAAGATAAAATATCATCCAAAGTTCAGGAAGGAGCAGCAGCCCCAGCAGGCGATGCTAACGCAGTGGTCCTCGCACTGGGGAACCAGATTGTGGAGCCCAGGCTGTGCTATGCGCTCAGGTGGCCCAGGCACAGGCAGCAGCCCCACCTCACTGCCTTCATCTCCCGCTCCTGCAGCCTGGACAGAGCTTCCTGCAAGGCTGCCACACCGGAGCCCGGCTGCAGGCTGAGTGCCGCCTCCACCTCCAAGGCAGCACGGATCTCAGGGGGCAGGGGCTGCCCAGGCCTCATTCTCTCTCCTAGGGCCTCTGCCCGCCCGCCCTGACCAAAAGGCCACCTAGGGGAAGCCAGGCTGTTGGGTCTGGAGCCCTCGGGCATCAGGGTGGAGACAGGGCCCACAGGACACCCAGAAAGATGTGCTCACAGGATTTCAATGAACACAGTAGGGAATGCTTGCTCTCAGATGGGGTTTGTGACAAGAGAAAGAGGTTGGAAGCAGGTCCTGAGCAGGTGCAGGAGCACAGCACTAGGCTGCAAGTGCAGGGTCAGGTCCTGGCTTTCTGTACACTTTAGATGATTCATACAGAACAATGGGACATTACAATAGTGCCAAAGACTCTGTTCCTGAAGTATGCTTGGTTGTAAGTCCCCTGGTTAGTGAAATGTGGAAAGAAAACCTTTGAAAATGAGAGCCAGAAATTGGCTATCACAGAGTAATATTCAGGGAAATCAACTGACATTGGACATGCATTTGAAAAGCAAGAATGGAGTTGGACAAAGTGATGCATGCCTGAAACCCCAGAACTAAGGAGGCTGAGGCAGGAGAGTCACTGCCAGGTGCAGGCCAGCCTGGGCTACATAGCAGGTTCAAAGCCAGCCTGAACTACATCGTAAGACCCTCTCTCAAAGAACCAAAAAGGAGGCAATAATAACATTAATAGTGCTAAAGATGCTGTTCCTGAGACGTACTTGGTTGTAAAAGCCACTGTGAATGAAGTGTGGAAGGAAAACCTTTAAGAAAGGAAGCCAGAATCTAGGTATTGCAGAATGATATTCAGGGAAACCAGCTAATATTGTTCAGGCATTTGAAAAGCAAGAATGGAGCTGGGTGCCCTGACATACACCTGTAGCCCCAGCACTCAGGAGGCTGAGGCAGGAGGATCGCTGCCAGGTGCAGGCCAGCCTGGGCTACATCACAAGCTCAAAGCCATCCTCAACTACATAGTAAGACCTTGTCTCAAAAAACCAAACAGGGGACAATAATACTAATAACAATTAAAGGGGAGGCTTGCACATGGCACGACTGACTGGGATGGACACTAATATGAAGGTCACAGTGTCTGAAAAGGTCCTGGGGCTGGGTCACTAAACCTACCTTAGAAATCAAACAGCTTTCTCCTAAGTATTCTGAAGTTGGGCTGCTTGTCTTTCCCTTTCTCTGTCTAACAAAGGAGTCTGGATTTTGCAACCTTTATAAATGAAAACGGGGATGAGGGAACAACCCTCATAAACAGAGGGTTCCTGACAGTAAAGAGCAAAAGCTGAGAAAATACTTTCACTCCTCCCTGCATACAGCACATACATAAATGTGCAGTATATAATCTATCTGCAAATGGCCCAGGCCACATCACAGGAATAATCAAGGCACTGTCTACATATCTGTGTGCGTGAGCAGCGGCACATACACATTCCTGCACACCCATGTGAGGGACACTTGTAGGGAATCAGTCTGAAAGGCGAGAATGGAGGCATTACCTGGCCGTGCACAGGACGAGCACACTCAGCAGCACTGCTAAAGTGCCAGGGCTGTGCCCCCAGTCCCTCCATTCGTCCTGCTCACCGTCTGGGCTTCCCTCTGCCCGGCCTCCCTCCTCCTCCCTTTTCCACCTGGCTCTTCCTTCTCCCTGTCTGCCTTCTGGTCTCTGACTTCCCGGCAGGGAGCACCAAGGCGTCACAAGTGTCCAGGACGCCGCGAGCCCTCAGAGGGTTCAGCGGGGCCCCAGATTGATCTTTGTCTCTGGGACACTTGGCAGCTCTCCTCAAGGATAAGTAGAAGATTGGCAAGTCTCAAGGAGGACAGGGACAGGGGGAGAAGAACAGAAACCTTAGAGAAGGGGAACAGGGACATTTTCTTCTTGGTACCATTCAGATATACCAGTGATCTTATTCATCACAGGGAATGTGCTCCTCTATAGATTTTGACTCCTTTTTCCCAATCCCCTGCTCTGCCTTCAACCCCTTCCCCTCCACCATTCACAAAACTTTGTTGCCATTTTATCCTGTTTTATTATTTTTTCCTTTCCCTTCCCTCCTTCCACCCTTCCACATTTTATTTCCTCATCTCTGTATGGAGCTAACATCCCATGAGAACAGCCAGTGATTTCCTTATCTTTAGGAGCCCTTTGCATCTCCAACCTTTTTCCTTCTCCTAAGAACAAATGTAAATGAATGTAGCCCTTTCCTTGTGGTACTGTTTACCCAGCTCAGGGCCTCATCCTGCTCACCAGTGCTCTACTGTTCAGCTGTGTTCCAGCAGCTTCTTCCATTGTTTTTATCATGGTGCAGTGGCACTAGATTCCCCAGGCTGGCCCTGAGCCTGCAATCCCCCTGCCTCAGCCTCCCATGTAGCCAGGATGGCAGGAGTGAGCCACCTCTCTGGCATTCCTCAGGTCTAGCTCTTAAGAGTGTGCACTGTATCCAAGTCTTATTACACTGCCTTCTGGCATCTATCACCCCTTTCTGCTTCAGAGCCCAGTGGACAGAGATGTCCACTGCATGTTTCCCCTGTGCCACCACAAATTTCCTCCTCATGAATTTTAGGAGTGAGCTTCTTTCTGCTCTAGAAGTTCATAGATTGCTCAAGGATTTCCAGGACAATGATTGTATTTTAGTAAAATAACCTGAGTTACTTTCACATAGCTCAACAAAATATCTATCACCTGCAATAGTGTGGATGATATTCACTAATACATTCATGAAATCACTTAAGGAAATTCCCTTCATCCTGCTTTAGACATAAAAGATCAGTTTTCAAACTGAATAATCCTTAAAGTTGAGAACTGCAAGAGAGAAATCTAAATGCTTTCCAGGGTCACAGGACTCGAACAGCTGCCACTGCTGAGCTCTGCAGGAAGGAAGAATGAAAAGGAGAGTGAACACAGAGATGAGGGGGAAGTCCCTCTCTGCTCAGGTATGCTTTAGCGCCCCCTGCTGACCTCACAGGAGTGTTACAGCTGAGCAGGGCAAGGGAAGGACAGAGACTCAGCTTCTCCCAGGCCATTGTATTTGCTCAGCCCCAGCTCTGCTCTTGTTGCATCATCTGAACATGCACAGCCGAGCCCTGGTTCCCAAGGAACAAAGGTGGAAGTGCTTTTCAGGAAGTCGTACCCCTCCATGCAGTGACAGAAAGAATTGTAGAACTACTCCTGTGCAAACCTCTGCTATCTATTCCTCTGCAGGCCAACCAAGATGTGTATCATATATCTCTGTACTCTGCATACTTTCTCAGACTCCCAGTTCTGGACGATTCCCAAGGACTTAACAATTTGTGAAGCTCACACAGTGCAAACTGTGATGACACAAGGGACCTTCTCTCTCCCAGACTCTAGGGTGGTAAATACACCTCTCAAGAAGCCTGATGGCAGCCCAGTTGCTTTCCATATCAAGCAAAGTGTCCAGTGGTGACATCTGCATTACACAAAGCATGCACAGTGCATTGTGTCATATGAGATGACATCAGGTCTGTTCCTGCAGCCTCACTACCAACCGGTCCTATTGCCTGCTGAGTAGAGGGGGGATCACACACGATGTTTATGGGAACTTTATACTGCAGAGATTGGACACACTGGGAACTTTCCCCTCCTTCACTTGTGTGCTGCGGCTCCTGTACCGTCAGGACTCCAGTGAGTGAGGTCTGCAGCCAGGGTGGGCAGAAAGCCCCTCCACACCTGGGATTCCAGCTGAGACAGCCTGTTTAGACCAGGCCTGCGCATTAGGGATGCCTGTGCTCGGTGTCCCGCTGTGCTGGGCTGCTTTCCTGGAGCCCCCTCAACACATGCTCAGCCCATTTCCCCACTCCTCTCTGTCATGCACTCTGCAACAGCGCTGCTGATGAGCTTATCCTGATTTTCTCGCCCACGCCCTGCAGTTTATGATGTATCTCCTGGGCTCTTCCATCTCATATAGGTTTCCTCTGACCATATGACCTAATGTTTAGTTGCTCAGTACTGTTAGAAGTTGTATGAGGTACTTGAAATTAAGTATGTTTCAGACCTACTATACATTGACTGCTACACCTAAACAAAAACCACCTCCACAAGATAGTGCTGTGGAGAAAGAAAACTACACTTTTCTAAGCCAAGAAAAAATACTATACTCACAGTCGACTCCCTTATGAATTCAATTATGAGCATCTCTTTTTTCTTACCCTTTCCATCTTTCTGAGGTTAACCAATAGCAAGTCTATAACTGTTTTTGTATGTTTTATTCCTTGAATCCATTTCCCAAACCTGCAGTCATACTCCCTATTGCAACAAGATTCTGAGTATTTGGGGCAATTGTTTTGTGGGAACCCCTGCAATTGGCCATCATCTTATGTTAATAAGACAACAGACAACTTAATGTTAAGTTTCTATTTAATAGTTAAGTTTCCCTCTCTCCTCACCTAGCCTATAACATGTCTCTGTGGTTCGGCCCTTACAGTGATTATGCTAATTAGCCTGCCTTATGGGCCGGAGTGCAGGAGACTCAAATTACCATGTAATCTCCATTCTCGCTAGAACTTCCCACTGTTGCTAAGTTCCCTGTTAACGTGTCAGAAACCAGCCCCTTCCTGAACATCCTATATATTTGTTACTCTTTCTTTGAATAAATGAGACTTGATCAGAGAACTGTCTTGTCTCTATTCTTCACGTCTCTTGTCTCTTCTCATCCCCACTCCCCCTCTAGGGTCTCTGCGGACTTACCCGTGGGTCGGGACACCTTGAATCCATTTCCAAAACCTGCAGTCATACTCCCTATTGCAACAAGATTATGAATATTTGGGGCAATTGTTTGACATGGATTTTGTGCTGCACGTAGCAAAATGTAAATCACCTTCATTCTCTCCTTTACCTTACTAAATCTTGTAAGGAACGCAAGGCGAGACGACTCTAACATTTTGAGCTAACTTCCTTCATCACTCTCAGCTGATCAGACATCCATGACTTGCTCTGAAGACTGTTTTCTTTGGGAGTCTACTCTCAATTCCCAATATGAGTGTATTTGGGAATGGTGGTGCAGCTCAGTGGTAGAGACCTGGATTTTACATGAGAGGCACTGGGCACCCAGTGCCAAAAAGAAAAAAAAACACACTTGAAGATAAAATTAAGGAAGGAAATATCTGTCAAATTCATGTTTACCAGAATTCTCAGGCTTGCTTCCAATAATATCCTACCAGTGAATCTCTTTTTAGACTTACCTCATCCTGAACCCTTCTGAATACTTTAAAGACCACACTAAGCCTCCACATGCATGCAAACAGACGTTCACCTTACAGGTTACAACTCCACAAATTGGTGATCTTAACTTAGTTGATGTATATCAAAAATGCTGGCCCATGTATTATGGATTTCAAGAATTACAGCTCTCCATAACACATATATATCAAAGGACATACACATATACATCAAATTAATTGTCCTGCATCATTCAACTTTTAGCAAGTTTACAGTAGACATAGACTTTATTAGTCTGTCTGGCTATATAAACCAAAGTTGGACCTATTCCATTGCATCCAGACTTACTGTAAAAAAATAATTCAAGAAACCACTTAAAGTTGATCAGGCAGGCCTGGTGGCCTATGACTCCAATCTCAACTAGACAGGCTCAGGTAGGAGGATTACCATGAATCTGAGGAGAGCTTGGGCTTCTAATAAGTGCAGGTTTATTTTGAGCAATGTAAAGAGACCCTGTCTCAACACAAAACAACAATGACAGAAGAAAAGCAACAACTAATGCCAGGGATATAGTTCCACAGCAGAAGCGCCTGCCTAGCAGGAGGAAGGTCCTGAGTTCAGTGCCCTGGACAAAATCATTTAAACAATTACCTTTATTCCTCTGCTTGTACCTTAATTATTGCCTCTGAGATTTGATAATTTCAAGGGTCATAGAGCCAATAATCTCACTGTTACTGCAGAGTATTTGGGGTATATTTTATACTTGATGCCATGTTCTTGGATTCTGTCCTTTGCTCTGCACACAGGCTTTAGCAGGTCAAGGTGGTCACATTGTGTCTCATCATGCAGGAGGTCTTGAGCACAGGTGTGCAGCATCTCAAGTCTCAGGCTGGACAGCTCCAACTCTGAGCTTGGCCCCCTGCAAAAGCCCTTTAAGATCACCTTTGAAAAATTGCACTTCCCATGGTTCCTAGAGGCCTGGCAGTGTGGACAGCTGGGCTCTGTTTTGGAGCATGTGATCTCTGGCTGTCTGAGAACTACTGCCCTGGCTGAATTTTTTCCGAGGGAGCCCTTGGACTACAGGAGCCCAAGTAACTGTGGGTGAGAAGCAGGAGTCCAGGATGTGCCCCTCCTTGCTCTGGCTCTGTGCATCTCCATCCCTTCCATGACAGGCCAAGGGCACTCAACCAGGAAGGCCAATCTTCAGGGCAAGAGCCTCCCTTCTGCACTCTCCTCATAAGAAAGTCTGTCATGCTTCTCTCCTCTCTTCTGATGTGGCCATGCAGGTGCTAGGGGACCACCTGGGACCCTCGTGCTTTGTGTTCTTTGTGTAGTGTGCCTAGGGTGACACCATTGTCAGGAGCTCATGGCCTAGAGGGGCTCCACACACTGAGCATCCTGGAAGCCACAAGGCAGAGATAGTGGAAGTCAATGTGCAGCTGCCAAGGCAGGGAGAAGATGAGCAGCAGGCAGGTCTCTCCTTGCAGAAGACCCACTAAAGTGCCAGGCAAGATGGAGGCTCAGGCAGGGGAGTCACTATTGCTTTGACGTCAACCTGACTACACAGTGAGTTCAGTAACAGCCTGACCTACTTCGGGGACACCATCTCAATACACACTGAGGACAGAGCACCATAGGAGCCGGCATCACCAGAGCAGTAGATGTGCACAGCCAGGCTCCACACACTGCCACCACATAGAGATGCCCTCCTTGCAGGCCTTCCCTACCTGCTGCTTTTGATTACCCCCCTACACCACCCAAGGCCACCCCAGGCAGAGGGTATCTGCCTCTTTCACTGGGTTTGTAAAGTTCATCTGTCCAAAACCACTCCTGCTCCCCTGGCTGCCTCCCTGAAATACTACCCACTCGTCCTCTCACCACCCAGCTCCCCACAGCCCTGCAGCAAATGCTGCATTTCTTTCACTCTGCATCCTCTTTCCACTTCCACTTTCAAAATATCCTGTCTTTTGGCCCCTTGTAATTAAGTGTATCTTCTTGCCTTGTGTTATAAACAACCGTTTTGTGCATATTTGATACTGATAAGAATGAAAAGAGGGAGAAAAGAGGAATCAAAAGTAGCCAAAGAGAAGATTCTTGGGCTTGGAGTATGAGAAAACTTAATTTCCATTCTGTCCTTCTCCTAGCTCTGGCTTTGTTTGGAAGCTGTGATTCGTAGGGGTCCAGGGGAACCAATCATGCTGCCAGGGCCTGAATGCAACTTCATGGCTACTTTGCGTCCCTTGTTTGTGAAACCCTGTGAAACTCTAGTTTGAAGGAGATAGCACTATGCTTTCAAGTGGGGACTTTTTCAGTGATACAGCGGAAAACATTGGCAGGTCAGTTTGGGGAACACAGAAAGGCTCCTCTTTAAGATTTGTATTTCAGTAGACAGAAGTCACTGAGGTACTACTGAAAATAAAATATAGACCATTGGCCTCACAGCCCTACTCCGGAGCTCTGACCTTGCCCATAGTTCTGGAACGATGGGCAAGAATGAGTGTGGCACGCCAGGGAGGCTGAGGCAGGAGGATCAGTGCAAGTTTGAGACCAGTCTGGATTACAAATTAAGATTGAGACCAGCTTCAACTGCATAGCAAGACCCTGTCTCAGAAAGGCAAACACACACACACACACACACACACACACACACACACACACACAAAGAATGATTGTGACACTGATTAAGAAAAACATAAGATACCAAATTGTTTTCTTTAAATTTTATTTAAAGAGAAAAAAAACAGAAAAAATGATAGAGTAATACAGAATTTCAAAAATAAACAGGAAGAACTCACCAGTTGCTAGATTACATACTGTCATCTTGGAAACAGTTGTTTAAGTTACAGGATTAAAGCATACAAAGTGGACATTCAAGCAGTGAGACTGCAAAGGTTCTGTTCAATGATCCAGCAAAAACTTAGTAATATGGTTATGTATCTTACACACTTAAAAATCTATGCAGTTATATCCTTTAGAGAACTTTCTTTTCCTCTCCTTTTTGCAATAATACACATTTTGTGTTTTATTACTCCTACAGTTCTTATTACTTTTTTGAAGAGAATAAAACCAAATGTGACAAAACAAAATAGAGTCATTCAAAACAAAGGGATGGGCATAGTACATGACATAAAAAAATACAAGGTGATCAACTATGGTTACCATAATGCCTCTTGCTATCTTCAAAATAATTGCCCATATCATGAGATATAATAAAGTTGAACAAAAGAGTACAGAACAAAACCAATAAAATGAAACATTATATACATTACAGAACTTTAAAGAAGATAAAATTCAAACCAGAATGGGTATCATAGTGAATCTTATTGTCTTCAAAGTTGTTGCCTATACTCTCAGACTTGATACTATCAAACAAAACAGACTAGAATAAAGTCAGTCAAGACAAGACAGTGAAAGCAATACAAGGCTTCAAATCAATTTAATTGGAAATCAAAAGTGTTTACCATACTAGCTTTGGAATGACTGTCCATGCTATAAAATCTAATACAAGAAGACATAGTGGAACAAAATAAAACCAAACTAAACAGAATGATGAAAACAATATGGGATTCAAATCATAATAATAGATTAACAATGGTCACTGCCTTCCCTTTTTAGACAATTTCTCCCCTTTCACTTCACAGAGTGCATTATACATTTTGTATCTCACTAACTGCTTTAGTTTTTACATTAGGGAGGCAGCCCACTATTCATCTAAGTAATTCTGAACCCTTTTATGCCTGAACATGGCATCAAGGTGTATCCATTTACCTATAAGAGCCTCAAGGTTTTCTTTCTTTGTAGCTGAGTAGTTTTCCATTGTGTAAAAGTATTAAGGCTTTCAAGCCAATTTGCAGCTGATGGATGAGCTATCCCAACTTTTATCTGGTTCCCTGTCACACAGAGCATTGTTTTCTCATCTTTGACTTTCAGTCTATAAATCCTCTTTCAGGTTAATTGTATTTTTTATACAGAGAATATTTATAGTCCTTATCTCCTGATCCACTCTGCCCGTGTTTCTTTTTATTGGTGAATAGAGGGCACTGATATTAGTGATTATAGCCTACCTTCTCTGCCTCATCTCTGACACGCTATTTTTCTGCCATTGTTTGTCTACTTTCCCCCTTTATTCCACTGTCTGCCCCATTCAGTGAGCCCCCTCTGGCAATGTTCCTGAAACCATGGTTTTTTTCTCTCTCTAGAATATCCTTCAGCATTTTTGGTAGAGTTGGATTGGTGGTCATGAACTCCCCCAGTTCCTCTTTGTCATGGAAGTATTTTGTTCTCCATTAACTTTGAGAGATAGTTTTTCAGGATACATCAGTCTGGGTTGGAGGTTATTTTCTTTCAAGACTTAGAATACTTCACTCCAAGCTCCTCTTGACTTGATGGTTAGTGTCCAGAAGTCTGCCGTGATTCTGATGGGTCTTCCTTTATAGGTGATGTTTCTTTCCTCTGACAGCTTTTAATAATCTGTTCTTGTGTTGAATTTCTGGCATCTTGACTATTATATGTCTAGGTATAGATATATTTTCGTTATAGCTGGCTGGACTTCTGTATGTCACATATATCTGAATATCACTTCCTTTTCCTATGATGGAAAGTTCTCTTTATTTCTGTAAATAGCTTTTGTATTTCATTTGTTTTTATCCCTGCTTCTTCACTCACATTTTTTATTCTTACATTATAGATCTTCTTATCATCTTCTAGGCTTTGGATTGTTACTTCCTGGTTCCTTGTTATTTTTAAGAGATCTTTCCTTTCACAACCACAAGGTGAAAACTTGTCTTCAAGGTTTGATAATCCAACTTTAGTTTCTTTCAAGCAGTCTTGCCAGCTTTCATTGGAGTTTTTTAATTTCCTGGTAATCACTTTGAATGTGCTGCATGTGTTCTAAATTTTTTCATATTCTTCATTGAAGGTTTCCTTCCATTTTCTATGCTCCTCTATTCTTTCATCTGTGTCTTCTTTAGAGGTGCTTAGCAATTCTTTTATTATGTTTCTCATATCTTCTTTTACCTATAATAGTATTAGTTTTAAGTAGTACTGTTTTAAGTTCTTTTATAGCTCATGGATTCTTTATTTCAGTTGCTGTTGCTTCAAAAACCGCAGGTGTGCAACTCCCAGTCTCCTCTGTGTTTACATCTCCTGGAGTTGTACTGCTTGGTTTGGGGGCCAGACACTGCCTTTTGCTTCTTCCTCTTGTCATGTTCCTGGTTTCTTCTGGACAAGTGGGTAGTGGGGTCTCCCACACTTCCTGTCTTGGTTATAATTACTCTGAAGTGTGTTGGCTAGGAGTTTCTGCTGTTTGCTGCTTTCCCCAGTCTGCTGGTGGCTACTGGAATGTAAACAGAGGCAGAGCAGGCTGGCCTCTTCCTTCTGAGCTCGTTAATCACAGGGAGTGTTTACCACCTTAGTGTGTGCCAGGCAGGTGGGGTTTGTTAGGGATGGCTTTAGAGAAACTCAGCAGTGCCTACTGAACCACACAGAGGGGAGGGACTCAGTCCAAGCAATTTCTACCAGTCTGCTCTGAGCTAGGAGTGGCTGGATGAAGACAGCTGCAGTTCCATCTCCAGGCTTATCCTGCCCAATTCCAAAATGGTGCCTGGCCAATCTCCCACTCCTGTGGGAGAACTGAGTCCCACATACTCACCACCAGCCAGTGCAGTTCTCTAAACTACTGCTCCCCTCCACCACTGCGTCTTCCCAACAAGGCCTGGGGCCTGCTAGGCACCAGCTTCACTGTGCCCACATGTCTCCAGGTTCCAAAAGCTCTTCTGGTATAGTGATTCTGGCTCTGGTGAAAGTACCACCAGCTACCAACTTATTCTGTTTAATTTTTCCTTTTTTTTATTTACCCAGTGGGCTTCAATTCTCACTCTGATTTCTGCCTGGATTGAAGGGACCTAATTCTTTCCTTTTTATCACCTCCAGAATGTTATATTACAGCACTTGGACTGTTTCTCATAGAGAGCTATTTACTCTGCTGCGTACTGTCCCTCCATCTTCCCAGACATCTAAAGATAACAAACTGTAAATGAATGTCCATAGTATAATGAGCCTGCTTCCTAAAGGGTTAATGCAGCACAAAGACAGCGCTGGTTTTGCTCCTGGGTTTAACTGTGGGCAAAAGACTGTGTTTTCAAGGATAGTGGGGGACATGGGACCTGTGGTAGAAAATACACACTGGGACTTGTGGAACAGGGTGACAATGGCATGAACTTCTCAAGACCTGAAAGCATACACATGGGAATACTGAGTGCATTCCAAGGAGATTAGTTGAGAAGATGTGACCCAAGTGTGGGGCTTGAGAGATGCCAGAGACCTCAGCTTCTTCCAGCAGAGCCCTGTGTGGGATAGGGGGTGGAGGGGTTGCAGAGAGGGCTGAGGAGCTAAACATAGAAGGAGCACACAGCCCAGGGCAGATGACACAGGGCCCGGGGGAGAGCACGGTCACTAAGACATTGGCTTCTTCTAAATGAATTCTCTGTTTTCCCTGCCAAGCCACTATACTGCTCTAGACTTACATTCCCTCATCTATCAAACAAAGCAAGGCTGGATGTGATGATGTAACACTAGAATTTCAGAACTCAGGAAGCTGAGGCAGGAGGATCTCTGTGAGTCCCAGGCCAGGCAAGTCTACATAATGAATTCAAGGCCAACATATACTACATAGCCAGAAACTGTCTCCACAAAATAAAGACAACATCCTGACTGTTACTCAAAATCACCTCCAGTGTGGAAAGACAATACTGGTATCTTGTATTAACCCAGGTGTCTCCCAAAAGGAAAAGTTTTTCTGCTTGGGAAAGCAGCCCGAAATGACAAACCTCATTCCCAGCATTTGTTGACCTTTTACTGAAAGATTCGTGAGCGTGTATCTCACTGGCCAAATGACAAGGATCTTGTGTGCATTCCACAAAGGAAAATGAGGGTGAGTTTGCTAAGAAAAAGAAGCTGACTGAGGGAAAAATTCACTTTCCTTGGGACAAATCTACTGCTCTGGCTTCTTGGAGGGGAACATTGGCAGAATCTCAGTGAACCCTAAAGTAAAATTAATACCAAGTAATATAAGATGACGAGTAAGGAGAATGTGTCAATGGCATCTGACTCTGGATGATGTCCCCTCAAATTATGTAATAGTACATCAAGTACAGGGTTATAACACTGCTATGCACAATAGAGAAGACTAGGACTGGGAGTGTAGTTTAATGGTAGAGGACTTGCCTAGAATGCATGGTGTCCTGGGTTTGATATCAAGCAAAATCCCTGCAAAACTCATCAAGGTCACGGGAGGGGTAATTCAATCGTGGCTGCCTGGTTCTTATGGGCCCCTCAGAGCTGGGCACCAGAAAGCTCCTGGGCTCCAAAGCTGAAGAGTGCAGTCACAGGAACCAAGATCCACACACAGACACTCCTGAATCAAGGAATGAGTTCTGTTCCTGGGACCAGATGTTCATGGATTTGGTTTCCAAATGAGGAGCTAGGTATAGGATGTGTGTTCCAATATTTAGAACAAGGAAATGCTCAAAGGAAACTCCGACGCGATGACTTTGCTCTGACCTCTGTATCCTAGATGTGGTGCTGCAGCATAAAATAAAACATAAAACTACAAAATCACACTGTGCGGTACAATCAGCAAAAACTACACGACCATATGAACAAGGTGTTCTGCACAGAAGAGACATTGAGGCTTTATGCAGAAGATGTACAAACGTGGACAAAAGGCACTCGGAGGTCAGAGCAGCCATTACACAGGTAGGTCATTAAATGGGGAAGAGCCACAGAGCAAGGCAAAGTGAAGTGCAAACCACCAAACCAATTCCCCCATCAGAGGCTTTGAGAAAGCAAACTGCATCTTCCCTTGTACTTCACACTGTTTCCACTGCAGGGCCAGTGAACAGGCATCTTGGGAGAGGCTCTAACCTCATAGGGGAAGGTGTCCAGCCCAGAAAGAATCATCCAGTGCCCACCTGTCCTAACTGTTAGCTCAATGGAAGACTGGATCATGGTCACCAAGATAGTCACCCACAGGGGCACCTGAGAAACTGAAAGTCAGAGAATCATTCAGAGATTGTTGATTGACTTAGAACCAACAGGCCTTTGAGAACAAAAAGGAAAGGCCGCACAGAACACACAGCCAATCACAGAGGGCAACTGCAGTCACCACTGTACCTTGTGTGTGGCCCTGCACTCACTGTCCCTTAGGACTGCACTTTCCACACTTTGTGACATAAAACTCCTTGCAGGACACTCACACTGCCAAAGATTACCTGAAAGCAAAGGTTCATCTCAGAACAACTTAATGCTTTAGCACAGTGGTACTCACCTTTGCCTACCCTTCTGCTGATTTTGTCTCTACACTTGTAGTTTTATCCAAACCAGACAATGAGAACTCCTGCAGCCAGCAGTTGATTGAAAGGCTGCTTTCCCTGGACCTGTGTAACGGAGCTACATTCTTATTCTGGCTTTCAGTGGCTCTGGGGAAATGACCTGCTTTCAACTTGAAGGCACCAGGAAGTGGAGATCCGCAACAGGGCTCACAAACAACAAGGACAAGATGAGGAGAGGTTCTCAGCATCTCTGCCAGGGTGAAGATTTGGCCACTGGCTGGGGATGGGACAGAAAGGCACAGCAGCCTCTCTGGCCTCCCTGGGATTCAGTCCTGTGGTTCTCTAGAAGCAGCAGGACCTCTGCTGCACAGCTGCCCCTGGCATCCTATGTGCTCCCCAGCCAGGAGGACACTGAGCAAGACTGGGAGGATATGACGTGGCTGTGCCTCTGCCACCTTGTCACTCACCCAGGAGTCACCTCTTGGGGACCTGCTCTGAGAGTGCAGTGATGCCACTGAATTCCTTAGGGTGAGGGAGACCCAGCACTGTGTGCAGCCGGAGTCCTTCCACCAGGGACCTGCCCCGCCTCCCTTGCACATACTGGAGGTTGGGAAATGACAGCACACAGCTGGGGAAACCATCATCAGCCTTTTGGCAACAGACAATTTAGTGTGAAATATTGATCATGAGAAACTGACCATGACACTTAGAAGACTAATTACCAAGGTCTCTCAATGGTGACTCAAGAAGACATTTCATCACAGGAGACCTGAGCACATTTTATCCAGGTTTAACAAACCCCGTAAAGAACAGAAAAACACAAATGTTAACAATTCACAACTTTACTGCAATACAGGTGCTATGGAGAGAGCTACAGAATCGACAAACGGTGTTGGCAACAAAAACAACAGCAACAGAACAACAACACTCCAAGCAGAGTTGGCCTCTTCAAAAAAGACAGCATCCTAGAGAAGCTATTCCTCCTTCTCAATGACAATGTGGTCCTGGGAATCAGGTGGCGCATTCCTGAGCAAGACTTCCCTCTGAGCTTTCCAGTATTTGGCTCTCCGATTCTTAAACCAAACCTGAGGGTAGAGGAGAAAACTGATTGTCTTAGTAGACAGAAAATAAAAATCATTATCATCAAGGAACAAACACACCATATAACTTCCTATGGCACTGATACTTAGATTGCAGGAGGCAAGCTGTACTGTATGGTACACTCAGCAAAGCAGATTGTGTCCTGCAATCTACTTTCTTAAGACTGGAACAGCTTAGAGGACTGAGGGTGGACATCAGAGGGGGACCACAGGCCCAGGCTGCACGGGGCCTTGAGTTCCTTCTGAAGCTCAGGAAATGAAACTAACTGTAGGAACATAATCCTACTTCTTCTTTCACATCCTTAGTGAGCATTAGCTATGTTCCCTGCTCAGGGACAGCCTAGAAGGTCTCCTGGGTCCTTCCCACCTCACTCACCCTGAATGCTTTCTTCCATGGGTGGGATGCAGTCCCAGGTGAAAATTGCTCCAGGACCTGATGTGAGCTCAAGGCATCCTAATCAGATGAAGCAATGTAACATCCTGACTGCTGACCTGATGCCGCCCAGCTGACTCCTGCTCCACCTCACAAGGGAGAGCTCCACTAAGTGTGTGGGCTTTAGCATGTTACCCAGTGTCTGTAGATAAAGTCCAAAGCAGGAAAGAACTCCAGGTTGGAAAATCCCACCTTCAAGGAGAAGTAAAGTGCCGGCAGGATGGAATATGTGGGGCTCCTTGATAGTGGAACCATTCAAGGAAAGATGAGGACTCTTCATCCTCCGTAGCCAATTGACTGCTGCAGGTAGTCAGTGGGACAGGGATCATGGAAGATGCTTGACTTTTAGCCTGTCAAGTAAGGCAACTTGACCACTTTACTCTGGATGTCCTCTCAGACTCCCAGTACTGGACGATTCCCGAGGACTTAACTGTTTGTGAAGCTCCCACACTTCAAGCTATAATGACACAAGGGACCTGCTATTCCTGCCTCACACCAGGTTCCCCACTGGAATACACCTCTCAAGAAGCCCATAGCAGCAGAACTGCTTTTCAAATTATGCAAAGTGTCCACTGGTGCCATCTGCATCTAAAAAGCAGCACCTACAGCACACTGTCCCAGGTAAGCTGACATCAGGTCAGTGTCTGGAGCCTGGCTTCCTATCAGATCTATCAATCTGTACAGGAGAAGTGGGATCACGCAAAAGGTTCTTGGAAACTGCATGCTGCAGAGACTGGACTCACTGAGAATTTTTCCCTCCTTCACTTGGTTGGTGTGGCTCTTGTTCCCTCAGGACTCTAGTCAGAGAGGCCCACAGCCAGGGTGGGGAGAAAGTCCCTCCATACCTGAGATCCTCCCAGCTTGGGATTTGTAGGCAGCCCAAGAAAATTCTCCCCACGCACTACTCGCATCTCCCAGGTGAGACAGACTGTGTAGACCAGGCCTGGGCAATGGGATTTCATCGCTGGGTGTCCCGCTATGCTGGGCTGCTTTCTTGGACCCCCTCACCACACGCTCAACCCATTTCCCCACTGCTCTCTGTCATCCACTCAGCAACAGCGCTGCTCATGAGCTCATCCTGATTTTCTCACCCACACCCAGATTTTATGCTGTAGCTACTGTGTTCTTCCATCTCACATAGGTTTCCTCTGACCCCAGGACCTACCCTCATTCTGCTCAGCATTGCCTCAAGCAAGGCAAGCTCCGTGCATTTATGTCCAATTCAAATCAATCCTGAAATGAAGACCACGCCACCAATTGTTCTACAAAACCCACTCCTTCAACCATTATATCCAACAGAAATACCACCCCTCTCCATGCTAAAAATTACTTTCAAAGAAGAATCAATTATGAATTTAGTAACGAATTTTAAGGCATCTTTTGAATGCTCATATGTTTTTCTATCCATGTCATTTTTCTTCAGTTATCCAAACTTGGTACCATAGCACTGTTTTTCCTTATTGCACGCTTCACCTCAATATCTAAAGGCCCCAATCATATACCCTGCTCAATCCTACTTTGTGTATTTGGGGAGTTTCTTCACATGATAATTGTACTGTACGCAGAAAACTTTGAATTGAGAGATTCTAGGTTCAGTGCCCAGCACAAAAAAAAAAAAAATTGAAGGAATGAAGATGCAGCCATCAAATGACTCTTAACACACTCTGTTTACCTGTGTCCTTAGGCTTGGTTTCAAATAGATCCTCACAAAGGAACCCTCCTTTAATCTTGCCTCCCCCTGCACCCATTTGGATACTTTCAACGTCAGACTGAGCCCCAACAAGACTGCATGTAGAAATGCACCCTAAAGCGCACTGGGCCTTCAGTGGGGACAGTCTTGCTTAGAGAATCCAGACATACAGACATTCCTCATTTACCACCTGCGGCTTCTGCATTAGATTAGGTTGTGAAATGAATTGTTCCCTAAGTGTGGAGTTTTTCATGGTATGTACACCATCATATTTAGAAAAAAGGAAAATCTGACATGAGGCTTTTGCTTTTATGTGTGTAACATAAACATGTGTGTTACATGCAGTAACTGATAACAGAACATCTAAACACAGTACCCTCCCAAAATGATCAGCAAACATTACTCTCTACTATTCAAAAGGTGCACTGCAGAAGAACAAAACACTGAATCTCTGTAAAGAAAATTTAGGAAACGGTACCAAAGCCTGACAGGTCATTAGTCCAAGTAGGGTGCCTCAGGAATAAGTACACCCAATTATCATGTAGGCCATTAAATAAGGAGGATCTGCACATATGTTCCTGTATTAAGGCCGTGCGAGATTACACCACTCTGTTTTCGGTGCCCAAATATGTATTTCATTGCTCACACAGAATAAAGCAGGCAGCTTGATGTTTAGCAGTTTCCTTTACAAAAGCATGTTCCCTCTGGTAATGGGAAGGAACTACAAGCCCACGTCTACTCATTTGATTTTCTCTCTACTAGTTCTCTGTAGATTAAATCTGTATGTACAGTAAGTGTGGACAAGAAATAACCCCAGCTTCACAAGGTGCCAGGATAACGATGTCCTGAAGCAGGATGGAGAGTGACTATCCTGCCAGTTGGCTTTCCTTGGATTTACTCACCTTCTCTCTGGATTCAGGCACACACAGGACACTTGCAAACTCAATTCTGTGGAGACAAAAGCACAAAGGTTCCACTTCACTGATCTGGATGAGGCAAGCAGTGTTCTGCATGACTGGAATATCACATGGGCCTCAAAGCAGAAACACAGAATACTATGATTCAGTGATTCCATTTCTGAGGATGCCTCCAAAGCTTTGAAATCTGGATGTTGACAGCTATTTGTCAGGCAAGCTCACAACAGTACTATTCACAAAAGCACCTTCTCCCCAGATGAATGAGAAAAAGTACGTATATATGCAAGGGACTATTAGTTGGCATTTAGAAAGGAACTTCTGACACATCCTGAAGCATGGCTGCACAGTTGGGATAAACGAACTAAAATAATCAGGCACAAAAAACTTAACCGGCTACTGCTGCACCTAGACCCTGTTTCTGGAAAAGTCAATCTCACAGACCAAAACCTACAATCCTCATTGTAAGGAACTGAGGAGAAGAGGTAAACGGGAGGCATTTCCGGTGGATAGTTTGATTTTCTAAGGTGAGGAATGTTCTGGAGATCTGTTTCACAGCAACGTGCACACATCTGACACTGCTGACAACTAAACCATGACATGAAAATACCCAGCACTGCTGACTTCTGTGCTTCACAGTGGTTCTCACAGCACAGTGCTAGTGTGTGCTTCTCATACCACAAAACACAAACAAAAGGAAGTGTAGTGACCGCCAACCAGTTCCCTGCCTGGATTCACATCCGTAATGCAAGACAATTCTGAGCTCGGCCCACACAAGGCGCCATCACACCGCGACACAAGCCAAGCAGGAGAAGAGCCCAGGTGCTCTCAGCTCAAGAGCAGAAAGAGGGCAGCAGGAGAGAGGGAAAGTCACCTGGGAAGCAGCCCATTCCCCCTAAAGCCTGGGTGCTCCCCAAGACAGCTGCTCACCTCCTGAGGACATCTGCGAACCGCTTGTGGTGGAAAGCGGTTTCCAGTTCCTGCGCCTGCCCGTCTCTAAACGGTCGCCGTCTCAGTTGGCGCCCGACTCGATCCCCGGCATCCACAGCATCCTGCGCGGCCAGCTGCAGCTCTTTGGGCTCCTCATCACTGTGATACATGTCAGGGTCGCTGTCACCTCCCTGGCTCACAGGAACCTCTCGGGTCAGGCTGTGGCCATCCTCATCGTCGTCGTCATCTTCATACAGGTGGCACTCGAGGGGCTCCTCCGACACAAATCCCGTAGGTTCTTCACTGAAGTGGCCACCCTCGGCTGCTGCGGAGACATGTGCTGCAGGATCCATGCTGACGTCCTGTTTCCAGAACTCCGGGCTGAGGGAGCGGGCACCACCCTCACGGCGCTTCTCTTCCGTGGCAGCCATTTTCCAAAGTTCCGGAAGCTTCCTCCACCGCAAAAGTGGTTCAACCGCAGTGGATCTTGGGAAAAGCTTTGAGGCGAAGGGGAGGAGCCTGAGGCTGCAATTGGTTACAGGGATGTTGCACTCCATTTAGTGGGCTGCAGCCCTCATGAGCTCTGCTGAGGTTGGGTAATGGCTGACTGGTTACAGCCACACCTCGATGCCTGGGGTAACAGAGTAGTAAAACGTTAAGGCATGTGGCCAGAAAATGGGCCGAGGGATGAAAACCAAGTATGCACAGTGGACATGGGCAGAAGCCCCTGAACTAGCTTAGTGGCCTGGACGGATACCAGAGACAAGTGAGGACGGCACTGGGTGGCCATTCAGGCTCATTAGGAAGTGGAGGGGAAAGGACTAAAACTCACACTGACCCCAGATCTCTTCTGGGAATGCTTGGAGGCTGCCCGTGCCACACCCTTCATACTGTCTGTATCTTACCATCCTGAAATCTTCTCAGTATCTTGTCATAAGTACCTCCATCTCGAAATGTCCCACACACCTGTGTCTTGAGTATGATACTTGCATGGGTGCTAGATGATTGGAATGCTCCAAAACTGAAAACACCAGATGTGCTGACCCTGAGCCAGCTTGACAGAGAACAACACCAGTCACAACCTGGCTTGAGGGCACACATACACAAGAGAAAGGCTAGAGAATCCCAAGCTTTTCCAGGTCCATTCGCCGTCCAGGCAGCACCACAAATGCTGCAGACTGTATCTAGAAATGACACTGGGCTCATTGAAATTAGCTCCTGAGGCTGTGAAGGTTTAACACACTTGAAGCACCGTACTGTATCCCTGGAAATTTGCCATCTGTTCCTACGAATAATGCCAGTAGCAGAACAGCCTGGGAAGGCAGGGATATTGGCCAGAGGGCTCTGTCGTAGGAAATACTGAGTTCCTTCAAAGGAGCACTGCCAGCACAGACATGGTCAGGGTGCTGACACTAAGCGCAGACTCTGTTAGTTTGGGAGTATCCCTGGTAGCTGGTGATATCAGTAGAGGGAACAGGGACCGCAAAGTCTGGGGAACCTGACAGCCAATTGTGTGATTATCTTGTGGAGCAGCAGGGCCCATGCAGAGGAGGGCTTCGGTAATTGTGATATCACCAGGGTAGCAATGTGGGCTGAATGAGCAAGGACATTCCTGACCTCCTGGCCATAAAGCTGGAGACACACAGCTCTCATCCGGAGTCCTAGGCAGGCTGTGTTCCAGCAATACATCAGTCATCAGCAGGAGTTCCTCAGCCTGCCTTGTGGACTCGTCCAGATGATGCAGCCACACACAGGGTGCTGGACCTGCTGGGCTAAAGCACTGTCTTGGTGTGAACTCTTTGAATGTTTTGTGACCTTGAAAAGAGTGAAAAAAAACCACATGATGCATCTGCTGATCTCCAGGTGTGCTCTGTTAAAGTAGTCCCTTAACTCTACTGGGTAGTTTGTAATGCTACACTGCTGTACCCTCTGGGCCACAGCAAGGCTTGCAAGTTGCCTTGTGAGACCCCTTAAGAGGCTGAGGATTCCCAGTTCCCCCTGGCAAAACTGAAAGCTTTCTTTTAGATTTTATTATTAATTTTGAGATATGACTTCACTCTGTAATCCAGGAGGAACTTGAGGTCTCTACACAGCACAGGAAAGACCCAACTTTCCATCCTTCCGCTTCAGCCTCGCAACCACTCAAATTACAAGCATGAGACACATCCAAAAACATGTTCTTACACCTTTGCAACTAGTGTTACAGTTACGAACACCCAAAAACCCACAATTTAACATTTTCTCTTCACTTTCTTGACTGTGAATTTTTCTAGGTGCCATATATGAACATCATCCAAAATTTTTAAAATTGCAATCTTTAGTAAAAATGGGTTCATACCTTCATAGGCAGAGCTCACAGAAGGGAGAAATTACACTTGCTATATCTCAGATTCCCAGTGGTGATACAGATTCTCTCCTTCACCCAACACTAAAAGACCTCTGAGCTCTTTTGCATTTGGACCTGGATGTGTGGATTCATTCTATGCTTCTGCATGCTCCCATTTTAGCAAAACTGCAGCTCAGTCTATTTAGCCACTCACACCCCTGATCCCTCTGTGTATCATCGGCTCAGGGTGCCTGTCCTTTCCCATCTCCAGGACATACCTGATCATGCTGCTCCATCTTGGCCAAGAATCCTATGGACTTGGGTTATCCAGAGTCCTCCATTACCCTGGTTATTTCTCTGAATAGTTTTCCATGCCCTGAGTTGCATAGCAGTATTGAATTGTGAAAGTCCTCTCATACATACTGCACATGGGAACTCAGGCTCTGCCTCCCTGCATGACCCCATTGCTCTGCTCCCTGAAACCATTGTACCCTCTCCATGTGGTTGCACAGGCTCTGGAAGCCCAGGGAATCTGGGCCAAATGGGAGGATGGGCTGTGTGCCTGTTGTGCCTCAGTGTACCACTCACCATGTGTTCATGTCCTCTGTGTAACCTGGTGGCTCCCTTTGAAGAAAGTCATCCTTGCCATCTCTAACCAGTGGGAATTATATATGTATATATATATTTAGAGAACAGTAGATTGAACATACATGTTCACAGTCAGCTATGTCCCCAGCCCACTTTCAATTTTTAAATTTGAGAAAGCATGTGACAAGATCACTAAATTGTCCAGGGTGGTCTCAAATTGCAATCCTGCTTCAGGCTCTCACAGTATGGGTATTTCCAATTCCATGAAAATTTTTCTCTGGACTGGTTTTGGAAACTGACAATTGAGCAAAATCAGATTAATCAGGAGACTGCAGGTTCTCTCACACAGGACCCCCGGCGCACACAGGTAAATCCTCCTCTTCCCTTCTGACCCTCAGATTTGGGATCTTCCAATGCAACAGAGGCCTGAAGCATTGCTCCAGACACATTTAGAGGCAGACTGGACCTCAGCACTAAGATTTCCAGCACAGTCTCTGAAGCTGGGCTGGAGTCCCAGGCCTCCTTTGAAAGGCAGCTCCTAGGCACAAAGGCCTC
Organism: Cavia porcellus; assembly: GCF_034190915.1. Lineage (NCBI taxonomy): Eukaryota > Metazoa > Chordata > Mammalia > Rodentia > Caviidae > Cavia > Cavia porcellus. The sequence continues at coordinate 81,477,208 of NW_026947486.1, forward strand.
TTCCTGGCCCTCTGTCTGGACACTCCAAGGTTTCCATTGGTATTGTGAGCCCATTCTTTTCTCTATGAGCCTCACCTCCAAGGGAAACTTCTCAGCTGACTCTACCGCCTTCTTGGTCCGCTCCTGACTGTGCTCTGACACCTCTGTGTGCCTCCTTCTTTGGGGCAGGATTTTCCCAATGATAACTTGGATATTCATCGTTGACCTCTCTGGCCATCACAAAGTCCCCCTGAACTGGCCACTCTAGGATCTCTCCCTTCTCACTAGCTGTGCCTCTCCTTCCTCCTCCGACCATCTTCAACCCCGTCTTCACTTGCTTTGTGTCCTTTAATGTGGGCCATGCACGGCCTCCCTCCTCCACCCCTTCCTCTCTGCCTGCCAGATTTTCCCTCCCACTTCAGCCCTCTGCTGTCTACACTCGCTTTCCCTTTAGGCTCTCTGGCCCACTGGGGCTCTGGGGGAACTGAGGGTCCCTGCAGAGATATATGGGTTTGGATTGCTGACTCATGAAATATGTTCTAGAGTGAAAGCAAAACCCTGAAGCACAAATGGGAGCAGGCTGATTGGAAACAGCTGGACAATTCTGCCACTGAGATGGGCTCTGGAGACATTGCACCAGCCACACCATGGTGCCTCAGTCTACCCCTACAGTGAAGTCCACCCCTTCTGTAAGATTCCATAGGAGAAGGAAAGGAGAAGGCCTCTCCAAAATGCTAAGAATAAAATACAGATAGATGGATAGATAGATGGATAGATAGAGAGACAGGCAGAGAGATAGAGAGACAGACAGATGCATGATAGAACTAATGACCTCCAGGAATGGTGAATATTTGACCTTTTAAAAACTTGTTTTTTCTCTAAAAGAGACACCTAACAAACAAAGGCTAAGCCTGCTTGAAGAGAAGGGATGACTTTGAGCATTTTATAAATGTGTCTTTCTGTCTCAAGTTGTAGAACTTATCAGATTGGTTCACATCTTGTTGATTCAATATATGCAGAATTTCATTCAAGTAAGAACATGCTTACTTGTCTGTCCTCTTCCACATCAGTCACCGCATCTATCACCACGTGGCACGTGTGCTGCCCACAAAGTCAACATGGTGTTTGAATTCATTCAAGTCATCCAAGCTGCCACAAATGCACAACTGCAAACACCAAAAATGACTGTCAGAAATGCTTCAGAAAGCAGCAAGAATGATGATGTGACTGCGTTCAACGCCAGCAGGGGCACACTGAGAGGGATTAATGGCACCTGGGCATTGTGTTAATAGATTTTTAAATCCACATACATACTGAATACTCACATATGGATATCAAACATGGATGTGTGTATTACTGATTCTTGGCTAAAGTTTTTGAATCAAAGACAGTGTGTTTCTCCATATCTAGGTATAAATGGAGATGACATGGAGCAGGTCTGTATGCCCCGTAAAGGAGAGACTGAGGCAGGAAGATCATTGGGACTTTGAGGCCATTGGGCTACAAAGTCATTTTATAATATTCAGGGAATTCAAATCATGCTGCACAGTCATTTGCAAAGCAAGAATGGAGCTGGCACTGTGATGTATACCTGTAACACCAGCACTTAAGAGGCTGAGTCAAGAGGACTACTGCCAGGTTCATGCCAGCCTGGGCTATCTGAGGACATCACAGCCCCCTTGTACTACATAGCAAGACCTTGTCTCAAAAAACCAAAAAGAACACAATAATAATAATAATAAAGGGGAGGCTTGTAACTGGCATAACTCACTGGGTTTAACAATAGTATAATGTTCACTTGGTCTGAAAAGGTCATTGGCAGGGCTGTTGCCCTGAATGTGCTTCCGAAATTGGACAGCCTGTAGGCCTATGACTAATCCCAAATAGAGATGCTCAGTTAGTAGGGTCACCATGAGTCCAAGAAGAGCTTAGGCTTCTAATGAGCTCAGGTTCACTTTGAACTATGAAGAGACAGCCTGTCTCAACACAAAACAACAATGACAGAAAAAAAGCAACAACTGATGCCAGGGATATAGCTCCTTAGCAGAAGTGCCTGCCTAGCAGAAGCAAGGTCCTGAGTTAAGTGCCCTGTACAAAATCATTTAAAAAATTACCTTTATTCCCACTGTTCCCTGCAGAGTAACTAAATTACTTTTTATACTTGATACCATGGTCTTGGATTCTGTCCTTTGCTCTGAACACAGGCTTTAACAAGTCGAGGTGGTCAGATCTTGTCTCCTACTTCAGGAGGTTTTGAAGACAAGGGTGCAGCATCTCAGGCCATAAGGAACACATGCTGGACAGTCCCAACTCTGAGCTAGGTCCCCTGCAAAAGCCCTTCTAGGTCACCCTTGAAAATTTCCACTTCCCATGGTTGCTGGAGGTCAGGCAGTGCTGACACCCGAGCTCTGTGGTGGAGTAACTGTCCTCTGTGTCTGTCTGAGGACAACTTTCCTGGCTGAGTTTCTTCCCAAGGAGCTCTTCTACTATAGGAGCCCCCAGTCTTTGCGGGGGGAAGCAGCAGGATGGCCTGTGCCCCTCCTTGCTTTGGTCTGTGCAGTTCCATCCCTTCCATGGCAGGTCAAGGGCACTCATCCAGGAAGCCCAGTCATCAGGGCAAGGGCCTCCCTTCTGTGCACTCATCTTAAGAAAGTCTGTCTTGTTTTTCTCCTCTCTCCTCTTTTGATGGGAACACACATGTGCCGGGGTTCACCTGGGACCATCGTCCTTTGTGTCCTTTGTTTGTTGAGCCGAGGGTGACACCTTTGTCAGGAGGGCATGGCCTTCAGAGGCTCCTCACACTGAGCATACCAGCAGACACAAGGCATAGATAGGGGAAGTCAATGCACAGCTGCCAAGCCAGGGACAAGATGAGCACCCGGGAGGTCTCCCCTTGCAGAAGATCTTCTACAGAGCCAGGCATGAATGTCAATACCTATAGTCCCAGCACTTGGGGGGCTCAGGCAGGGCAGTCCCTGTGACTTTGAGGGCAATGAGGAATACACAGGGAGTTCAGTGGCAGCCAGAACTACCTAGGGGACCCTTTCTCAACACACACACAGGACACAGCACCATAGAAGCAGGCAGCACCAGAGCAGGAGAGCTGCACAGCCACGTTCTACTCACCGCCACCACATAGAGATGCTCTCCCTGCAGACCTGCCCACCCTTATGGTTCTGCTTCCCTCCCTACCTGCCCCCTGCACTGCCCCTGACCTCCTGGGGTGCCTGCCTCTTTCAATGAGTTTGAAAAGTTTATCTGTCCAAAACCATTCCTGCTCCCCTGAATGCTTCCCTGAAATACTACCCACCTGCCCTCGCCCTCTCACCAATCAGCTTCCCACAGCCCTGCAGCATCCCTGGGCCAGCTCTGATGCTGGACTTCTTTTCCCCTGGGTCTTCTCTTCCACTTCCCGTATCAAAACATCCTGTCTTTGGAACCGTGTTGAAATTAACTGTGTCTCTCTGCCTTGTGTTATAAGCAACCGTGTTGTGCATGTTTGACACTGACAAGTGTGGCATAGTTCGAACAGAGGAATCAAAAGTAGCTGAAGAGAAGATTCTTGGGTTTGGACTCTGAGGAAACAATTTCCATCGTGTCCTTCTCTTGGAGGCTCTGGCTTTGTTTGGAAGCTGTGATTCATTGGGGTTCAGGGGACCAATCATGCTGCCAGGACCTGAATGGCACTTCTTCAGTCGCCTGAGTCCCTTGTGTTTGATACTTTGTGAAACCCTTGTATGTGAGAGACAGCAGTATGTTTTAAAGTGGGTTCTTTTGCAGACTTACTGTGTAAACTATTGCCATGTCAATTCGGGGACCCAGGAAGCTCCTCTTTTAAGATTAACATTTCATCTGATAGAAGTCATTGAGGTACTAGCGAAGATAAAATATAGAGCATTGGACTCACAGCTCTACTCTGTAGCTCGGACCTCACCCATCGTTCTGGAAAGATTGACAAGAATGAGAGGAACCCTCAGGGGGCTGAGGCAGGGAGATCTCTGCAAGTTGGAGAGCAGCCTAGGCTACAAAGTAACCTTGAGACTACCCTCAACTGCATAGCGACACCCTGTCTTAAAAATACAAGCACACACACACACAGGAGTGTGACACTGATTAACAAAAGCATAAGATACCAAATTGTTAGTGTATGCCGATGGTATAACGAGCCTGCTTCCTAAAAGGTTCATAGAGCCCAAAGACAGCGCTGACTTTTGCTCCTGGGTTTAACTTGGCCAGAAGACTGGGTCTGCACAGATATTTGGGTACATGGGGCCTGGGGTAGCTAACACACACTCAGGCTTAAGGAACAGGGTGAAAATGGCATGAACCTCTCCAGAGCTGAAGCACAGACATGGGAATACTGAGTACTTTCCTGGAAGGTTGGTTGTTTTCCTCGAGATAATCTGACCATATGTGGCGCGTGAGTGAGAATCCAGAAGCTTCCGGCCTTTCCAGCTGAGCCCTTTGTGGGATGCATGGTAGAAGGGGTGCAGAAAGGGCTGAGGAGCCGAACACAGACAGAGAACACAGCCCAGGTCAGATGATCCAGGGCGCAGGGAAGGGCTCAGCCACTAAGAGACTGGCTTTTTCTGAGTGAATTCTCTGTGTTCCCTGCTAAGCCACCTTACTGCTCTAGACTTGCAATCCCTTATCCATCAAATGATGCGAAGCTGGGCATGATGACATTCCAGCACTCGGGATGCTGAAGCAGGAGGATTTCTGTGAGTCCCAGGACAGCCAAGTCGACATAATGAATTCAAGTCCAACATGAACTCATAGCTAGACAGTGTCTCCAAAAAAAAAGACAGCATCCTGACCATTACTCAAAATTCCCCGTAGTGAGGAAAGTTGATAGTGCTATATATTTTGCATTAACCCAGGTGTCTCCCCCGCAAAAAAGGTTTTCTGCTTGCAAAAGCAGAATGAAGCGATGAACCTCATTCCCATCCATTGCTGAAGTTTTACTGTAAGACTCAGGAATATTTATCACACTGGCCAAATAATAACCATCTTGGTGTGTATTGCACAGAGGAAAATCAGGGTTTGTTTGCTAAGGAAAAGCGGGTTGCTGAGGGACGGATTCTCTTTCCCTGGGAGAACTCTACTGCTCTGGCTTCAAGGAAGGTAATATTGGAAGAATCTCAGTGAATCCTGAAGTAAAAGTAATTCTTTCCTGAAGAAAGTATTATCCTTATGGTGAGTAGTAAGGAGAATGTGTCAGTGGCATCTGATTCTGGATGGTGTCCCCTCAAATTATGTAATACTAGGTCAGCTACAGGGTTACAAGGCACAAAAGACATTTTAAGCACTGCTATTCACAATGGAGAAGACTAGGAATGGGGTGCCGTTCAAGGTAGAGGACTTGCCCAGAATGCATGATTTCCTGGGTTTGACCTCGAGCATCATTCCTGCAAAACTCATCAAGGTCACAGGAGGGGTAATAACATGGTGGCTGCCTGGTTCTCATGGGACCTTCAGAGCCGGGCACCAGAAAGCTACTGCGCTCCAAAGTTGAGGAGTGCAGTCATGGGAACCAAGATCCACACATTCTGGCTTTAAGGACTGAGTTCTGTTCCTGTGACCAGGATGTTCACGGAATTGGTTTCCAAATGAGGATTTGGATATAGGATGTGTTTTCCAATATTCAGAACAAGGAAATGCTCAAAGGAAACTCCAACTTTATGGCATTGCTTTGACCTCTCGATCCTAGATGTGGTACTGCAGCATACAATAGAATATAAAACTACTGTACTGCACCGTACGGTACACTCAGCAAAAACTACACCACCATGTTAACAAGGTATGCTGCACAGAGGAGACCCTGAGGCTCTATGCAGAAGATGTACAACCGTGGACAAAAAGCACCCGGAGGTCAGAGCAGCCATTGCACAGGTAGGTCATTACACGGGGAAGAGCCACAGAGCAAGGCAAAGTGAAGTGCAAACCACCAGACCAATTTCCCCATCAGAGGCTTTGAGAAAGCAAACTGCATCTTCCTTTGTACTCTGCACTGTTCCCACCGCAGGGCCAGTGAACAGGCATCTTGGGAGAGGATCAAACCCCGTTGGGGAAGGCATCCAGACCAGAAAGAATCATCCAGTGCCCACCTGTCTTAGCTCTTAGCTCACTTGGAGACTGGATCATGGTCACCAAGGTAGTCACCCACAGGGGCACCTGAGAAACTGAAAGTCAGAGAATCATTCAGGGATTGTTGTTGATTGACTTAGCACTAACAGGCCTTTAAGAACAAAAAGGAAAAGCCGCACAGAACACACAGCCACTTGCAAAGGGCACCTGCAGGCACCACTGTACCTTGTGTGTGGTCCTGCACTCACTGTCCCTTAAAACTGAGCTTTCCACAGTTAGTGACTGTCATGGTTTATGTCTGTGTCCCCCAGGCCTCATGAGATTGAATTGTGCATTTGTTATTCGTTCATTGTCTAGTGCTTGTTTGATGGTGTCAGTGCTCCACCCACAGAGGGATGGAACCAGGATGTGATGTAATGGCAGGAAGAAAATGTCTCTCTCTCTTTGCTGGATTCTGTTTGCTGTTGGCAGCCACCATGAACTGAGGCCTAGCCATGCCTGCCTGCCTGCCTGCCTGCCTGGGAGCTAACTGAATGTGGACTGAAACCTCCAAAAAACTGTAAGAAATAAACCTTTCCTTTCCCAGCGTTGGGCTTCAGGTATTTTGTCTCAGCGAAGAGTAAACAGTAACCAAGTCAGTGACCTTTAATGTAAAATTCCTTCCAGGACTCTCACACTGCCAAAGATTACCCGAAAGCAAATGTTCACTCAGAACACCTTATTGCTTTAGCACAGTGTACTCACCTCTGCCTACCCCTCCACGGACTTTGTCTCTGCACTTATAGTTTTACATAAACCCGAGGATGAGAACTCCTGCAGCCAGCAGTTGATTCCAAAGGCTGCTTTCCCCAGACCTGTGCTCATGGAGCTGCAATCTTATTCTGGCTTCCAGCGGCTCTGGTGAAATGACCTGCTTTCAACCTGAAGGCACCAGAAAGTGGAGATCCGCAACAGGGCTCACAAAGACCAAGGACAAGACGAGGAGAGGTTCTCACTTCTCTGCCAGGGTGAAGATTTGGCCACTGGCCTGGGGATGGGACAGAAAGGCACAGCAGCCTCTCTGGCCTCCCTGGGATTCAGTCTTATGGTTCTCTAGAAGCAGCAAGACCTCTGCTCCACAGCTGCCCCTGGCACCCTATGTGTTACCAAGTCAGGAGGACACCGAGCAGGACTGGGAGTACAGGACATGGCTGTGCCTCTGCCACCTTCCACTCACTCAGGAGTCACCTCCTGGGGAGCTGCTCTCAGAGTCCCCGGTTCCACTGAACCCATCACCCTGTGGGAGGCCCAGCCGTGGGTGCACAAAGTGTCCTCTCACCAGGGACCTCGCTCCACTTTCTTGCACACTCTGGGGCTGCCCAAATGATACCGCACTGCTGAGAGACATTGGTGGTGCTTCAGTGGGCAGAGAATTAAGTATTAAGCAGTGGCCATTCAAAAGTCACCATGGCACTTAGAAGACTGATGGCAAAGGTCCCTTGTGGTGACGCTTGCAATCTGTCCTCACCATCAGGTTTTACAGTGACATTTCCTAAACCAACTTCATCCCACTTAACTAACCCCAGAACAAACAGCAAAACACACATCCCGAGACTCATTTCTTGACTGTAATAGCAGTGCTATGGACATAACTGGACCGTGGGCACATAGAAGTGGCCGAGGAGTCTGTGGCAACAAAAGCTCCAGCCACAGCAGCTTCTTTTGAAGTCCAGTAATGTCTCCACTGTTTCGGTTTTATTGATCTTGTTCTGTACTGTTTTGTTCAATTTTATTATACCTAATGATATGGGTAATTCTTTTTAAGGTAGCAAGAGGTATTATGGTAACCATTGTTGATTACCTTGTATTCTGTTTTTACATCATGTACTATGTCCATCCTTTGTTTTGACTGACTGTTTTGTTTTGTCATACTGGGTTTTATTCTCACCCAAAAAAAGTAATAAGAACTATGGGAGTAATAAAACCCAAAATGTGTAAATGATATTATAAAAAAGACAAGAAAAGAAATTGCTCTAAAGGATACAACTGCAAGTGAGTTTAGGTGTGTAAGATAGATGACCGTATTGATGAGTTTTGGTTGGATCACTGAACACAATTGTTTGCAGTCTCACTGTTTGAATGTCCAATTTGTATGCTTTAATCCTGTAACTTGAACAACTATTTCTAAGATGACAATATGTAATCTATTAAATAGTGATTTATTACTGTTTTTTTTTAATTCTGAATCACTTGTACCCTTATGCTATTTTGCTTTTTTTTTCTTTGAATAAAGATTTAAAAAATGACTTGGTAACATAATACCACACGTCCTCCTTCAGCTAACCCCTAGTGTGTACCAGCTGTGTGCCATGTTCAGGAACAGGCCTAGAAGGTGTCCCCTGTGCTCTCCAGCTCACTACTCCTGAATGGTTTGCTCTCACTGTGGGATGCAGCCCCAGGTGAAAAGTTGCTCCAGGACATGTTGTGAGCTCCAGGGCTCCTAAGCAGGTGAGGAAACAAACCATCCTGACTGTTAACCTGACCATGCTCAGCTGTCTCCTGCCTCTCCTCATCAGAGGGAGCTCCACCAAGTGTGGGGGCGCTGGCATGGCACCCAGTGATCTGTAGGTAAAGTTGTAGGCAGGCAGACAACTCCAAGTTTAAAAATGCCACCTTCAGGGAGAAGTAAAGTACCGACAGGAGGGAATATGTGGGCCTCTTTGACAGCAGCTCCATTCAAGGAAAGGTGAATCCTCTGTCACCCTTTGACAGCTAAAGGCAGTAGGGCAGGGAGTCCAGACATTGCTTTGATTTGTAGCATGAGATGTAAGAGAAAAGATGACACCAACTCATCCTGAGTGAACTAAAATGTCTGAACATTGTCGCGCAACCTAGGCTTGAGGCCCGCCATGATCACCCATTCAGGGCTTTCCATGTGGGAAACGGGCCTCTGCAGTATGCACACATAGGTTTACCACAGTGATGCAGGGGAAAGACAACAGCCATTGTCACTAGAGCCTTAGAGCTCTCTGCAAACTGCCACAGCCCTAAGACTCTCTAGCACGAGAACAAGGTCAGCTCACTGCATTTCATCAACCCTGCCAGGGCTTGGCTCAGTCTGCCAGGCACCTGAGACCACACTGGCCCACCTGGGCCACCACAGCCCAGCCCTGGTTCCAAAGCACAAAGTGGAAGTGCTTTCCTGGAGGGGCACAGTACTTGGTGGGAGGGTCCACAGCTGGTCCCTTCCTGTGCTGTGGACACCTCTCAGACTCTCAGTTCTGGACGATTCCTGGGGACTTAAACATTTGTGAAGCTCCCGCACTGCAAACTGTAATGACACAAAGGGCCTTCTCTCCTTGACTACACCTGCTTCCCCACATCAATCCACCTCTCAAGAAGCTTAAGCCAGGAGGGCTGGTGTGCCCAGGATGCAGAGTGTCCACTGGTGATCCCTGCATGTACACTGCAGCCTCCAGAGCACACTGTCACAGTTGAGCTGACATCAGGGCTGTTTCTGGATCCTGGCTTATTACCAATCCCATAACCCTGCACAGGAGAGGGAGAACCACTGGCAAGGTTCTGGAGAACTTCTGCCTGCAGAGATTGGACACACTGAGAGCCTTTCCCTCCTTCACATGTTTGCTTTGGCTCCTGTTCCCTCATGACTCCAGTCAGGGAGGTCCACAGCCAGGGTGGGGAGAAAGCCCCTCCACACCTGGGATCTTCTCTGCTTGGGATTTGTCAGGCACCCTGAGAAAATGCTCCCCACACACTCCCTGCATCTCCCAGCTAAGACAGCCTGTGTAGACCAGGCCTGTGAATCGGGATGTTAGCACTCAGTGTCCCGCTGGGCTGGGCTGCTTTCCTGGGACCCCTGTAGCACATTCTCAGCCCCTTTCCCCACTGCTCTCTGTCATGCACTCCGCAACAGCCCTGCTCACGGGCTCATCCTGATTGTCTTACCCACACACTCATTTTATGCTGTGTCTCCTGTGCTCTTCCATCTCACCTAGGTTTCCTCTCACCCCATGACCAAATCGTAAGTTGCTCAGCACTGCCAGAAAGAGTATGAGGTTCTTGAAATAAGCCTGGTTCAAATCTACCTTCAAGTGAGGACCACACCACCCATTGCTCCACAAAATTACCTCCCCAGCATAGTCCCACAGAAAAAGGAATGTACACCACTCTGTGATTACATATATATGTATATAATCTCCATCCTCATGGCTCACTTCTGAATGTCATGATGAAACTCTAGAGCATCTTCCACAGTTTATAATTTTTCTCTACCAATTTCGTGTTTCTTACATTGACCAAAATAATTTCCATACCACTCTTTTTGTCTGTTTCACTCCGTCAGTAACTTTTTAAGACTGAAATCACACTGTATTACAACAAGGTTGTGTTCCCTGGGTGTATCGTGGAGACTGTGCTGTGTGCAGTGAAATGTAAATCGTGAGGTTCCACTCTCTCCCTGACCTCACCAAAGCTGGTGAGGAATGCCAGGCGAGGCAACTGAAGTGCTTAGCTAACTGCCTTCATCACCCTCAGCTGATTGGACATCCACCACTTGCTCTGCAGGGTATGTTTTGGGGGAATTCACACCCACTTGTCAGTATGGGTGAATTTGGGATTGGCTGTACAGCTCAGTGGTGGAGCCCTGGGCATTTATCTGTGAGCCGCTGTGTTCTATGCCCACCACCAAAAGGAAAAGAAAAACACTTGAAGACAAAAAGCAAGGAAAGAAAGGTCTATCAAGTCATGGGTATCAAAGTTCTCAGGCTTTGTTTCCAATAATTTCCTACCAATGAAGGCTTTTTAAACTTGCATCTTCTTGCACCCTTGTGAATACTTTCAAGGTCACACTAAGGCCCCACATGAGTACACACAGAAGTGGACCCTGCAGGATAGAGCTCTACAAACCGGTGAGCTTAACTTAGTGGATATATACAAAATGAGCTAGTCCCTGAATTATGGATTCATATAATTACATTATATGCACATATATAAAATTAATTGTGCACCTAGAATAGGGGAGGAAGCTTGATCTCTTGTTTTCTTTTGTCCTCATTTATCAAATCTTAGCCTCTCTGGCAATGACAAAGAACTATACGCCTAGGTTTACTGTTTGCTTTTCTACCTGTGAATGCTTCTAAGCCCAAACTTTGCTCGTTACAGTAAGAAAGGACAAGAAAAACACCAGATTTACAACACTCAGGAAAAGCCATGTCCTGAAGCAGGATAGAACTGCCTGCCCCATCAAATGGCTTTTCTGGGATTTACTGACCTTCACTCTGGATTCAGGCACACTCAGATCTCTTGCAAGCTCCAGTCTGTGGAGACAAAACAAAAAATGTTCTATATTCAGTCTTGATTATAAAAGAGTCAGTGTTTTTTTTGGTGAATGAATTTGGGTGAATGAATAATATACATGGTGTTCTGCTTTTTAAGTTTCCAAGCACACCTTACAGTGACCCAAGTTTATATTCCACCATCTCAAAATCAAAGAATTACCGTTAGAAATGTGTTGATCTCTTCATCACTTACGAGATGGCAGTAAAAATTGATAGATAAGTTTAAGGCATTATTTTGAAAGTTGAAAATGAATGTGAGCATCTCTGTTAGCAAAGACAGGAGAAATTTTTAATACAGGAAAACTATAGAATGACACTCTCATTCTACTGATCCAGAGTCCACAGATATTTTATTTAGAGATAAAGACACTACTTCAAGGAATACATCAAAATAAAGTGGACCATGACAAAGGCAAACATTTCTTTGAGTCAAGGGACCCAGTGAAGGCATTGAAACACGAACAACAGTGGGGGGAAGAAAGGATTTCTAAAATATGCCTCATGGAGAGACAGAAACACCCTTCTTAAGTCAAAAAGCAAAACACACCCTCCAGGTTTAGGCATCAGCAAGGACTCAGTGAGACATTTCTCCAAAGCAGCGAGAGAGATGAGCAGGAAGCAGGAGGAAACAGGCTCCAAATGACTGGCCTCTAACGGGCATCCCGACCACAGGGATGTCAGTCACCCCATCATCTGGACCACTAGCAAAGCCTGAGAAATAACAAGCATGCTGAGCTCAGGGAAAAACCAGAACATTGGTCCCTGTGAAAAGGAATGTCAACTTCGGCAACCTCCCTTGCTAACCGCTGTTGGGACCTCAAAGCAGAAACACAGAATACTGTGATCCAGGGATTGGATTTTTGAGGATGCCTCCAAAACACTAAAATCTGCATTTCCCAGCTGCTAGACAAGAAAGTTCAGAACAGCAGTTTCAACAAAGGCAACCTCTCCACAGATGAATGAGAAACAAGGGTGTGTACATGCAAGAGAATATTACTTGGCTTTGAAAAAGGCACTTCTGATGCATGTTGAAGCACGGAAGCACCATGAGGGTTCGTGAAGTGAAAAATCACTACCAGGCTGCAATAACACTTAGTTCCCGTTCATAGACAACTCCCTCTCACAGAATACAATTATATAAGGACGCTGATTGTGAGGTGCAGGGGCATGGGGGAAATGAGAGATGTTTTAAGTGGATGGTTTGACTTTGCCAGATGCAGAGGTTTCTGGAGATGTGTTGCAGACCAACGTGAAAAAACTGAACACTGCAGACATCTGTACCTCAAAGATGTTCTTCTAGCAAAGTCCTAGTGTGTGCATCTCATAGCCACAAAATACAAACAAAACAAAGTAGTAGCCACCAAGCAGTTTGCAGACTGGATTCCCTGTATCATAGTAAAATCTCGACCGTGGTCCCCTTGAGGTGCCATCCAACCCCTGCCCTAAGACAGGCAGGTAAAGAGCCCAAGTGCTCTCAGGTCAAAAGGGGAAAGAGGGCAGCGAGAGATAGAAAGGCAGCAGGAAAAGAGCCCATCCCCCCTAAAGCCCGGCGACTCCCCGAGGCAGCAGCTCACCTTGCGAACACATCCGGGTACTGAGTGAATTGGAACAGGCTTTCCAGTTCTCTCACCTCCCACTGCTTGAAGCAGATGCGGGACCGCCGGGGCCGCCTCTGCTGGGGATCCCTGGCATCCAAAGGATCCTGCTCCGCCAGCGGCAGTTGCTCAGGCTGTTCCTCCTCCCAAGACGTGTGCCTGTCATTGTGAGCTCTCTAGCTCATGGGGACTTGTTGACTGTGGTCTAGGTGGCCGCTGTGGCTGTCTTAGACCTGCAGGAGGCCGAGAGCTTCTGTACTGCTGTCAGCACCCGCGGCACCCGTGGCCCGTGTGGGGACAGCCGGTACAGGCCAGGCACTGGGTTGTTTCATCCAATACTGCAGGGGGAGGTAGCGGGGATCATAGTAGTGACGCTCCTCCTCCGTGGCTGCTAGGCACCAAAGGACACAAAGCCTGCTGCTTTGCAAAAGCAAGTGAAAACTCCGTGTCTCTGGGGAACAACGTGCTGGCAAAATGTTGGGGCCTTGCTGTACAAATGGTTACGTGGGTCCTACACTGGATTGGGCAACCTCAGGTCTTCTAGACCCTCCCGGAAGGCTGCTATTGGCTGCTATTGGCTTACAACCAGTTGCTGTGCAAGAATGTAGCAAAACTAGGGGAGGCAGTGCTTGGCAAGAAGTGGAGCCCGCCACTGTGAACAAAGTTATTGATACTGGGCATGCGCCAAATGCCTCTACAGTCTCCTTAGCTCACATTCTGGGCTTGGAAATCAGAGATAATTGAAGATGGGAGCACGCAGGGCTGCAAGCTGATTCAAGGTGTGGGGACGAGAACTCACACTGTCCATGGGATCTCTTATGGGAAGGCTGACAGACTGTCCTCGGCCCCTCCCTGTATACAGGGCTGTCTGCACAGAGCAAGAGCTCCTGATTTCGCTGGTCCCACCCCAAGGAGCTGTTGGTTCGCAGCTCCCCAGTCTGCCTTATAGCAGAGCCTACTCAGCTCCCTGAGGGAATTCTGGAATTTGTGCTTCTGTGCCTGCTGAGAGGAGCTGTGAATGGAACCTGACCCCCTTGGGAAAGTCTACCTTCTCCGCATAGGAGCCAAAGACTCCAGAGCCAAAATGTAAACCCTGCACACTGCTCATCCCATGCAGGAGTCCTCACCGCACTGTGGTCCTCCCTGTTCCTGTTGTAGTGAAGATACAGGAGTTCATGTTCAGCAAGGACTTAGGACTATAGCTCCACACTCTAATGCTGTGCAGGGAGAGAGGAAATGAACAAGGAAGGAAAACTCTGTCCCCAGTGGAGGAAATCACTGGCATCACGGACAGAACGCTTTGCGGTGAGGTTGGGGATGGTCAGGGGTAACAGAATTTTAGAGGCCACCAATATTTGCTCCCTTTTGGGCAGTACAGGCTTTTCAGGACATAAACAGTGCTCTGGGAATTGGATGCTAGTGTCCTGGAGTGAATCCTGAGAATGTCTCTGTGCAACTCAGGTGCAGTCCTCAAGGTCCACAGTAGTGGCACCCTTGTCACACATTCACTCCCAGGTCCACATTAGCTCTGGCCTGCTGATGTCCATGAAGCTTATCTTTGATTAAGGGCAATGAAGGAGGCCTGGAGTTAACTGAGAAGTTGGGTGGAAACACCACCAGCCTGAATGTCTTGGTCAGAGATCAAGTATCTTTGACTACAGAAGAGAGACAGCACTCATCCACAATGGAGTGGTACAAGGACAGTCAGACAGCACTTCAGACTCCACACTGCACCCACCCAGGTGACTAAAAAACAACAGCACCAGACCTAAAAAGGAAAAAAGAAAAGGGAAACCAGAGAGGGCAAGGAGGGAGGGAGGAAAGAAAAAAATAAAAAGAAAAATGCAAAGTGAAAAATAGTATGGAGGAGATTTTCAGAGTGCCCCATAAAGGGCACAGCAGGCAACCTCTCCACCTGCCCTGGGAATGTGTATGGAGGTGGAGCTGACAGTGTCTCCCAAATACACAGGCTCCCTGCACTGTAATAGCTTCACTCACTGAGGGAAGCCCAGGGAGTCTGTCAGGAGGGAGAGTATGGAGACTCCTCTGTGGCTGAAGAACTCAGGTCTCTTTTGCAAAAGTGGCATTTACATCTTGCTAAAGTTGTCTATGTGCACTTTGGACAGTACCGATTGGTGTTTTCCAGTCTGATACTCGTGTATGAGGATGAGGGTCCCCTCCGTCGGTAGCCTGACAGTGGCCTATTCCTGTACTCCTAGCTCTATGGGGTCCTGAGGAGGGAACATTGCAAGTGGAGTTCTAGGCTCAGCAGTGTAGTGCAGCACTGTCACACAGGGAAAAACAGAAACTGTAGGGAAGCAGCTGACTGCGAGACCCCAGGGTCCTTTTTCACATCCTGAAAAAAATGCATCCATCTGTTAAAATCTGTTTTGAACATTCAGCATATTAATGCCTCTCAGAGCATGTACAAAATTCTTCTTCCAGGGAGAAGTACGTGGGTTTCAGCTGTCCCAAAACGTTCCTGTTCGCTATAAAATTGTTTTATTTTGCCATGAGGAATCCGATGGATATTTCCAGAGACACAGCGTGGAAGAGGATGGAGCAGGAGGCAGGGGATGGTGTGAATTCATCCAGGTGCACAGCAGACGCCCAGCACACACAAGCCCTGAGCCTGTGTGGAGGCCCTGCAGCCAGAAGTGCACAGGTGGGGCCCAGCGCAGTTTGCAGGAGCCACTGGTGCCTCCAGAGCCTGTGCACTGGCAGGATTTCTGGGTGCTCTGAGCAGAGGTCTAGGCTTGCAATCTGGGATGGAGTGTTGTTTGCTTATACTTTGCAGTGCCCTACTTCCTTGAAAGCATTCAGGATTTCTTCCACGGCCAACTGTGTACTCTAAATCACAGCTGGACACACTCAGCCAATGATTCCCTCCCTCAGCTCCTGGCAGTGCACAGAGCTGTAAGGGTGGAATCCCTGCAAGTATCCAGCCACCTGCCTCTTCAAAAGTGCTTTCCTTTCTGCTTACTCACCAGGGCTGCATTATTGGTAAGGGGACATGGGGTTCTGTGTTTAAATCCAATTAGCCTACATTTTCCTAAAATTCAGCAAAGCACTTGGCTCTGGACAGGTGCCCTACTCCATGCAGTGTGGCCAGCTGTGCTGCCAAAGAGTCCCTCCCCTGCAGGCCTACACCCAGGTCACCCAGGACTCTAGAGCTCTGTTCCATTTGCATTTCTTCCTTAAAGTCTGGGATCCCGGGCCCCTGAACTTGGTGATCCTATGAGAGAAGGAAACAAACCGTCCAAAGGTCAGGAAGGAGCCGCAGCCCATGCTGCCCCAGTGGTCCTGGCACCAGGGAACCAGATTGTGGAGCCCAGGCTGTGCCATGCGCTCAGGTGGCCCAGGCACAGGCAGCAGCCCCACCTCACTGCCTTCATCTCCTGCTCCTGCAGCCTGGACAGAGCTTCCTGCAAGGCTGCCACACCAGAGCCCGGCTGCAGGCTGAGTGCCGCCTCCACCTCCAAGGCAGCACGGATCTCAGGGGCCAGGGGCTGCCCAGGCCTCATTCTCTCTCCTAGGGCCTCTGCCCGCCCGCCCTGACCCAAAGGCCACCTAGGGGAAGCCAGGCTGTTGGGTCTGGAGCCCTCGGGCATCAGGGTGGAGACAGGGCCCACAGGACACCCAGGAAGATGTGCTCGCAGGATTTCAATGAACACAGTGGGGAATCCTTGCTCTGAGATCGAGTTTGTGACAAGAGAATGAGGTTAGATGCAGGTCCTGAGTAGGTGCGGGAGCACAGCACTGGGCTGCAAGTGCAGGGTCAGGTCCTGGCTTTCTGTACACTTTAGATGATTCATACAGAACAATGGGACATTACAATAGTGCCAAAGACTCTGTTCCTGAAGTATGCTTGGTTGTAAGTTCCCTGGTTAGTGAAATGTGGAAAGAAAACCTTTGAAAATGAGAGCCAGAAATTGGCTATCGCAGAGTAATATTCAGGGAAATCAACTGACATTGGACATGCATTTGAAAAGCAAGAATGGAGTTGGACAAAGTGATGCATGCCTGAAGCCCAAGAACTAAGGAGGCTGAGGCAGGAGAGTCACTTCCAGGTGCAGGCCAGCCTGGGCCACATAGCAGGTTCAAAGCCAGCCTGAACTAAATCGTAAGACCCTCTCTCAAAGAACCAAAAAGGAGACAATAATAACATTAATAGTGCTAAAGATGCTGTTCCTGAGACGTACTTGGTTGTAAAAGCCACTGCGAATGAAGTGTGGAAGGAAATCCTTTAAAAAAGGAAGCCAGAATCTAGGTATTGCAGAATGAGATTCAGGGAAACCAGCTAATATTGTTCAGGCATTTGAAAAGCAAGAATGGAGCTGGGTGCCCTAACATACACCTGTAGCCCCAGCACTCAGGAGGCTGAGGCAGGAGGATCGCTGCCAGGTGCAGGCCAGCCTGGGCTACATCACAAGCTCAAAGCCATCCTCAACTACATAGTAAGACCTTGTCTCAAAAAACCAAACAGGGGACAATAATACTAATAACAATTAAAGGGGAGGCTTGCACATGGCACGACTGACTGGGACTGACACTAACGTGAAGATCACTGTGTGTGTGAAGGTCATTGGCAGGGCTGCCCTGCTAAACCTGCCGTCCAAATCAGACACATTTGTCCTAAGTGTTCTGAAGTTGGGCTGCTTGTCTTCCCCTTTCCCTGTCTAGCAAAGGAGTTTGGATTTCACAACCTTTATAAATGAAAAACGGGATGAGGGGACAGCTTTGGAAACTCCTCATAAACAGAGTATCCCTGACAGCAAAGAGCAAAAGCCAAGAAAATAGACCTGAACTGCTTTCACTCCTCCCTGCACACAGCACACACATAAATGTGCAATATATAATCTATCCACAAATGGCCCAGGCCACATCGCAGGAATAATTAAGGCACTGTCTACATATCTGTGTGCGTGAGCAGCGGCACATACACATTCATGCACACCCACGTGAGGGACACTTGTAGGGAATCAGTCTGAAAGGCGGGAATGGAGGCATTACCTGGCCGTGCACAGGACGAGCACACTCAGCAGCACTGCTAAAGCGCCAGGGCTGTGCCCCCAGTCCCTCCATGCGTCCTGCTCACCCTCTGGGCTTCCCTCTGCCTGGCCTCCCTCCTCCTCCCTTTTCCACCTGGCTCTTCCTTCTCCCTGTCTGCCTTCTGGTCTCTGACTTCCCGGCAGGGAGCACCAAGGCGTCACAAGTGTCCAGGACGCCACGAGCTTTAAGAGAATTCAGTGTGGCAGTGTTGATCTTTGTCTGTGGGACATTTGACAGCTCTCCTGAAGGACATAAGAACCCTGAATGAGTCTCAGTTAGGAAGCGGACGGGGGAGAAGTACAGGTACCTTAGAGAGGGGAAACAAGGAAATTTTTTTCTTGGCACACTTTCAATAGACACAGTGATCAAGTTCATTACAGGGCTTTTGCTCCTCTATATATTTTGATTCCTTTTTTCCAAATCCACTCCCTTGCCTTCAACCACTTCTGCTTCAACCATATGCAAATATTTGTTGCCATTTTTTTCCATTTTTTAAAATCATGTTTCCCGTTTCACTTCCTTCCTCTCACATTCAACCTCCCAAATTCCTCTTCTCTTTATGGAGCTAACCCCCTTGAGACCAAGAAACAATTTCGTTATCTTTGAGAATTCTTTCCATCTCCTATATTTTCTTTCTTCCAAGAGCAAATGTATATGAATGTAGCCCTTTCCTTGTGGTACTCTTTACCCAGCTCAGGGCCTCATCCTGCTCACCAGTGCTCTACTGTTCAGCTGTGTTCCAGCAGCTTCTTCCATTGTTTTTATCGTGGTGCAGTGTCACTAGGTTCCCCAGGCTGGCCCTGAGCCTGCAATCCCCTGCCTCAGCCTCCCATGTAGCCAGGATGGCAGGAGTGCGCCACCTCTGCTGCGTTCCTCAGGTCCAGCTGTTAAGAGTGTGCACTGTATCCAAGTCTTATTACACTGCCGTCCGCATCCATTGCCCCTTTCTGCATCAGGGCCCAGTGGACAGAGATGTCCACTGCATGTTTCCCCTGTGCCACCCACAAATTTCCTCCTCATGAATTTTAGGAGTGAGCTACTTTCTGCTCTAGAAGTTCATAGATTGCTCAAGGATTTCCTGGACAATGATTGTATTTTAGTAAAATACCCTGAGTTACTTTCACAAAGCTCAACAAAATATCTATCACCTGCAATAGTGTGCATGATATTCACTAATACACTCATGAAATCACTTAAGGAAATTCCCTTCATCCTGCTTTAGACATAAAACATCAGTTTTCAAACTGAATAATCCCTGAAAATCAAGGCCTTCATAAAGAAATCTGAATGCTTTCCAAGGTCACAGGACTCAAACAGCTGCCACTGCTGAGCTCTGAGAGAAGGAAGAATGAAAAGGAGAGTGAACACAGAGATGAGGGGGAAGTCCCTCTCTGCTCAGGTATGCTTTAGCGCCCCCTGCTGACCTCACAGCAGTGTTACAGCTGAGCCAGGACAAGGGAAGGACAGAGAGTCAGCTTCTCACAGGCCACTGCCATGGTATTTGCTCAGCAGCAGCTCTCCTCTTGTTGCATCACCCAGACATGCACAGCCCAGCCCTGGTTCCCAAGGAACAAAGGTGGAAGGGCTTTCCAGGAAGACGGACCCCTCCATGCAGTGACAGTTAGAAAGAGTGGTAGACCTGCTCCTGTGCAAACCTCTCCTACCCATTCCTCTGCAGGCCAACCAAGAAGTGTGTCACAAATCTCTGTGCTCTGGATACCTTCTCAGACTTCCAGTTGAGGATGATTCCCAAGAACTTAACTATTTGTGAAGCTCACACAATGCAAACTGTGATGAGACAGGTGGCCTTCTGTCTCCCAGGCTCTCGCCTGCTTTGTGATATGAATACAGCTCTCAAGCAGCCCATAGCAGCAGAGCTGCTTTACACAGGGTGCAAAGTGTCCACTGCTGGCATCTGCATCTACACAGCAGCATGCACAGCACACTGTCACGTGTGAGCTGACATCAGGTCTGTTTCTACAGCCTAGATTCCTACCTGTCCTATCACCCTGCACAGGAGGGGAGACCACGCATGAGGTTCTTGGGAACTTCAGGCTGCAGAGATTGGGCGCACTGAGAACTTTCCTCTCCATCACTTGTTTGCTGTGGCTCCTGTTCCCTCAGGACTCCAGTGAGAGAAGCCCACAACATGGTGGGGAGAAAGCCCCTCCACATCTCAGAAACTCTGTGCTTGGCATTTTCAGGCACCCTGAGAAAATTCACCCCACCTCTCAGCATCTCCCAGCTGAGACAGCTTGCATGGACATAGCCTGAGCATTAGGATACCAGTTCTCAGGGGCCAGCTCGGCTTCGCTGCTTTCCTGGAGACCCCACCACATCCCCAGCCCATTTCCCCACTGCTGTCTCTGATGCAGTCTGCAACAGTGCTGCTGATGAGCTCATCCTGACTTTCACAACCACGCCCTGCTGTTCATGCTGTATCTCCTGGGTTCTCCCATCTCATGCGGTTTTCCTCTGACCCCATGACCAAATTTTAAGTTTCTCAGCGCTGCTAGAAGCGATATGAAGTCCTTGACATTAATTCGGGTTCAAATCTACCTTGAAATGAGGACCACACCACCGATTGTTCCAGAAAAGTCACCTCCACAAAATAGTACTATGGAGAAAGAAAAGTACACCTTTCCAAGCCAGAATGAATATTATACTCACTGTAGACTACCTTATGAATGCAACTATGAGCATCTCTGGCTGTTTATATTATTCTCTGCCCTTTTCATGTTTCTTATGTTAACCAATAGCAATTCTATACTACCCTTTCTGTCTGTTTCATTCCTGAATCCATTTCCAAACCCTGCAGTAATACTCCCTATTGCAACAACATTGTGAGTATTTGGGGCAATTGTTTGACATGGATTTTGCGCAGACATAGTGAAATGTGAATTGTGAGCTTCCCCGCTCTCCCTCCCCTTACCAAAACTTGTAAGGAATGCAAGACGAGGACACTGACCTTTTGAGCTAACTTCCTTCATCACTCTCAGCTGGTCACACATCCACGTCTTGCTCTGAAGACTGTTATTTGGGAATCTCCTCTCACTTCTCAATATGAGTGTATTTGGGAATGGTTGTGCAGCTCAGGGGTAGAGACCTGGACTTTTATGTGAGAGGCACTGGGCACCCAGTGCAAAAAGAAAAGAAAGCATCTGAAGATAAAATTAAGGAAGGAAATATCTATCAATTAATGTTCACCAGAATTCTCAGGCTTGCTTCCAATAATATCTTACCAATGAACCCCTTTTTATTCGTGCAATTTCCTGCCCCCTTTTGAATATTTTCAAGGTCACACTAAGCCCCCACACGAGTGCACACATTAGTGAACCCGGCAGGATACAGCTCCAGAAACCTGGTAACTACCTTAGTGGACATACAAGAAAAATGCTAGCCCGTGTATCATGGATTTCTGGAATTATGGCTCTTCATATTACACACAGTTACAGAAAATTAATTGTGCACCTAGAATAGGGGAAGCAGATTTTTTTCGTTCATTTTATTTCCCTGCATTACCAAGCAACTAGACAGGCTCATGCAGTAGGATCACCATGAGTCCTAGGAGAGCCTGGGCTTCTAATGAGCTCAGGTTCACTTTCAACTAGGTAGAGAGACCCTGTCACAACACAAAACAACAATGACAGAAGAAAAGTAACAATTAATGCCAGGGATATCGCTCCTCAGCAGAAGCACCTGCCTAGCAGGCAAAGTCCTCAGTTCAGTGCCCTGTACAAAAACATTTAAACAATTACCTTTATTCCCCTGCTTGTACCTTAATGATTGCCTCTGAGATTTGCTAATTTCAAAGCTCATAGGTTCAATAATTCCACTATGCCCTGCAGAGTAACTAAAGTACATTTTATACTTGATGCCATGTTCTTGGATTCTGTCCTTTGCTCTGAACCCAGGCTTTAGTAGGTCAAGGTGGTCACATGTCTCCTCCTTCAGGTGGTCTTGAGCACAAGGGTGCAGCATCTCAGGCCACAACGAAAACATGCTGGACAGTTCCAACTCTGAGCTTGGCACTTGCAAAAGTCATTTAAGGACACCCTTGAAAACCTCCACTTGCCATGGTTGCTGGAGGCCTGGCAGTGCTGACAACCGGGCTCGGTGCTGGAGCAACTCTCCTCTGTGCCTGTCTGAGCACTGCTGTCCTGGATGAACTTCTTCTCAAGAGCCCTTCCACTACAGGAGCCCCCAGTCATCTTGGGTGGGAAGCAGCAGGACGGCATCTGCACCTCCTCACTCTGGCTCTGTGCATTTCCATGCTTTCTATGGCAGGTCAAGGGCACTCAGCCAGGAAGCCCAATCATCAGGGCAAGGGCCTCCTGCCTGTGCACTACTCTTTAGAAAGACTGCCCTGGTTCTCTCCTCTTTCCCTTTTGACCTGGCCACAGGGTGCCCGGGGTCTACCTGGGACCATCTTCCTTTGTGTCCTTTGTGTGGTGAGCCTAGGGTGACACCTTTGTGAGGACGGCATGACCTTCAGGGGCTCCCCACACTGAGCATCCTGGCAGCGACGAGGCAGAGATAGGGGAAGTCAATGCACAGCTGCCAAGCCAGGGAGAAGATGAGTAGCAGCAGGTCTGCTCTTGCAGAAGACCTGCTAGGGAGCCAGGCATGGTGGCCCAGGCCTATAATCCCAGTACCTGGGAGGGTCAGGCAGGGGAGTCCCTGTGACTGTGAGGTCAATCAGGAATACACAGTGAGTTCAGTGACATCCTGAACTACCTAGTGGACCCCGTCTCAACTCACACACAGGACACAGCCCCGTAGGAGTAGGCAGCACCAGAGCAGGAGAGCTGCACAGCCAGGCTCCACACACTGCCACCACATAGAGATGCTCTCCCTGCAGGCCTGCCCTCCCTGCTGCTTCTGCTTCCCCCCCTACCTGGCCCCTGCTCTTCCCCTGGCCTCCTGGGGTACCTGCCTCTTTCAGTGGGTTTGTAAAGTTCATCTGTCAAAACCACTCCTGCTCCCCTGGCTGCCTTCCAGAAATACTACCCACCTGACCTCGGCCTGTCAACACTCAGCTTCCCACAGCCCTGCAGCATCCCTGGGCCAGCTCTGATGCTGGACTTCTTTTCCGCTGGGTCTTCTCTTCACTTCCCATATCAAAATATCCTGTCTTTGGACCCATGTTGAAATTATCTGTGTCTCTCTGCCTTGTGTTATAAGAAATCATGTTGCACATGTTTGACACTGATAAGTATGAAAAGAGGGTGAAAACAGGAATCAAAAGTAGACAAAGAGAAGATTCTTGGGTTTGGAGTGTGAGAAAACTTAATTTCCATTCTGTCCTTCTCCTAGAGGCTCTGGCTTCGTTTGGAAGCTGTGATTCATGGGGGTTCAGGTGGACCAGTCATGCTGCCAGGGCCTGAATGCAACTTCATGACTACTTTGCGTCCCTTGTTTGTGAAACCCTGTGAAACTCTAGCTTGAGGGAGACCGCAGTATGATTTCAAGTGGGGACTTTTTCAGTGATACAGTGTAAAATATTGGCAGGTCAGTTTGGAGAACACAGAAAATCTACCCTTTAAGATTTGTATTTCAGTAGACAGAAGTCATTGAGGTACTATTGAAAATAAAATATAGACCATTGGACTCACAGCTCTACTCCGGAGCTCTGACCTTGCCCATAGTTCTGGAATGATGGGCAAAAATGAGGGTGGCACACTCGGGAGACTGAGTCAGGAGGATCAGTGCAAGTTTGGGACCAGCCTAGGTTGCAAAGTAAGATGCAGAGCAGCCTCAAATGCATAGCAAGACCTTGTCCCAAAAATGCAAACACACACACACACACACATGCACACACAAACACTCTTTCTCTCTCTCTCTAACAAGACTGAGTGTGGAACACTAAAGAGGCTGAGGCAGGAGGATTTCTGCAAGTTCAAGAGCAGCCTAGGCTAAAAGTAACCTTGAGACTACCCTCAACTGTATAGCAAGATCTTGTCATAAAAACGCAAACAAAGACACAGGAGTGTGACACTGATTAAGAAAAACATAACATTCAAGACTATAAGTGAATATCGATGGAGCATGAGCCTGCTCCCTAAAGGGTTAATGCAGAAAAAATACAGAGCTGTCTTTTGCTCCTGCTTTTATCTATGGCCAGAAGACTGGGTTTGCAAGTATATTGGGGGACGTAAGTCCTGGTAGAGAAAACACACTTGGGCTCTAGGAACAGGGTGAAAATGGCGTGAACGCCTCTAGACCTGAAAGCACAGACATGGGAACACTGAGTGCTTTCCAGGGAGGCTGGTTGTTTCCCTAGAGATGATGTGACCAAACTGTGGGGCTTGAGTGAGAGGTCAGAGACTGCAGCCCCTTACAGCTAAGCCCTGTGTGGGATGGACGGGGGTGGGGAGAAAGGCCTGAGGAGCTGAACATGGCTGGTGCACACAGCGTAAGGCAAAGAATTCAAGGCCCAAGAGAGGGCAGGGTCACTAAGAGACTGAATTTTTCTGAAGGAATCCTCTGTTTTCCCTCCCAAGCCACCACACTGCCCCAGACTGACATACCCTCACCTATCAAAAGAAGAGAAGCCTGGAAAAATAACGTAAGAGTGCCATCCCAGCACTCAGGAGGCTGAGGCAGGAGGATCTCTGTGAGTCACAGGCCAGCCAAGTCCACAGAGTGAATTCAACGCCCACATATACTACATAGCAAAAGCCAGTCCCGCCCGCAAAAAAAAAAAAAAAAAAAAGCAACGACAATGTACTGGCTATTATTCAAAACGCCCTAGAGTGCAGAAAGGTGATAGTGTCATCTTCATGTAAGCCAGGAGTCTCCCAAAAGAAAAAGGTTTTCAGCTTGCAAAAGCAGGATGAAATGATGAACCTCTTTCCCAGGAATCGCTGCAAGATCCATGAACGTTTATCTCACTGGCCAAATAATAATGATCTTGTGTGCATTACACAAAGAAAAGTGAGGGAAAGTGTGCTAAGAAAAAGTTGCTGATTAGGGAAAGATTCCCTTTCCTGGGGAGAACCCTACTGCTCTGGCTACAAGGAAGGGAACATTGGAAGAATCTCAGTAAACCCTGAAATAAATGTCATTCTTCCCTGCAGTAAGTACTATCCTTAAGATGAGGAGTAAGGAGAAGGTGTCAGTGGCATCAGTCTCTGGATGGTGTCCCCTCAAATCGTGTAACAGTAGATCAAGTACTGGGTTATACAGCACAAAATAATTTCTAAACCCTGCTATTCACAATGGAGAAGACTAGGAATGGGGTGTAGTTCAATGGTAGAGGACTTGCCCAGATTACATGACGTCCTGGGTTTGACCTCGAGCAACATCCCTGCAAAACTCATCAAGGTCACAGGAGGAGTAACTCCATTGTGCTGCCTGGTTCTCATGGAACTTTCAGAAGATGGGTACCAGAAAGCTCCTGGGCTCCAAAGCTAAGGATTGCAGTCATGGGAACCAGGATGCACACATAGAAACTACTGCTTTAAGCAGTGTGTTCTGTTCCTGTGACCAGGATGTTCATGGAATTGGTTTTCAAATGAGGAGTTCGGTAAAGGCCGTGTGTTCCAATATTCAGAACAAGGAAATGCTCAGAGGAAACTCCAACTCGATGGCTTTGCTTTGACCTCTGGATCCTAGATGCCTACTGCAGCACGAAATAGAATATAAAACTCCTGCACCGCACTGTATGATACACACAGCAACAACTACACCACCGTATGAACAAGGTGTGCTGCACAGAAGAGACACTGAGGCTCTATGCAGAAGATGTACAAACGTGGACAAAAGGCACTCAGAGGTCAGAGCAGCCATTACACAGGTGGGTCATTACACGGGAAGAGCCACAGAGCAAGGCAAAGTGAAGGACAAACCACCAGACCAATTCCCCCATCAGAGGCTTTGAGAAAGCAAACTGCATCTTCCCTGGTACTCTGCACTGCTCCCACCGCCGGGCCAGTGAAGAGGCATCTTGGGAGAGGATCTAACCCCGTGGGGGGAAGGCATCCAGCCAAGAAAGAATCATCCAGTGCTCACCTGTCTTAAATCTTAGCTCACTGGGAGACTGGATCACGGACCAAGGTAGTCACCCACAGGGGTACCTGAGAAACTGAAAGCCAGAGAATCATTCAGAGACTGTTGATTGACTTAGGACAAACAGGCCTTTGAAAACAAAAAGGAAAAGCCGCACAGAACACACAGCCACTCGCAGAGGGCACCTGCAGTCACCACTGTACCTTGTGTGTGGCCCTGCACTCACTGTCCCTTAGGACTGCGCTTTCCAAGGTTCGTGACCTTTAATGTAAAACTCCTTGCAGGACACTCACACCGCCAAAGATTAACTCAAAGCAAATGTTCATCTCAGAACACCTTAATGCTTTAGCACAGTGGTACTCACAGTGTTCTGTGCCTACACCTCTGCTGATTTTGTTTCTACACTTGTAGTCCAAATCACAGGATGAGAACTCCTGCAACCAGCAGTTCATTCCAAAGCTTGCTTTCCCTGGACCTGTGCTCATGGAGCTGCATTATTTATTCTGGCTTTCAGTGGCTCTGGTGAGATGACCTGCTTTCAACTTGAAGCCACCAGGAAGTGGAGATCCACAATAGGGCTCACAAAGTCCAAGGTAAGAGGAGGAGAGGTGCTCAGCATCTCTGCAAGGGTGATGATTTGGTCACTGGTCTCGGGATGGGACAGAAATGCACAGCAGCCTCTCTGGCCTCTGTGAGATTGAGGCCTGATTTTCCAAAGAAACAGCAGGACATCTGCTTCACAGCTCCCCTGGGACCCTGTGTGCTCCCCAGCCTGGAGGACACTGAGCAGGCATGGGAGCAAAGCAGATGGCTGTGCCTCTGCCACCTTGCCACTCAGCAGGAGTCACATCTTGGGGAGCTGCTCTCAGAGTCCAGTGTTGCCACTAAACTCCTTAGTGTGGATGAGACCCAGTCTGGCGTGCACATGGTGTCCTCTCACCAGGGACCTGCCCAGCCTCTTTTGCACACAGGGGAGATTTGCAAATGTCAGCACACTCTTGAGGAAGCAATGGTGCAGTTTCCAGGAACAGAGAAATAAGTAATAAATATTGGTCATTCATAACTCAACATATCATGTAAAAGACTAATTTCCAAGTCCTCTTGAGGTTAACACAAGAAGACATTTCATCACAGGAGGCACTTCATTATTCTGTTGAAATGACATTTGCCAAGCACATTTTATGCAGGTGTAACAAACCCCATAAAGAACAGAAAACACAAATGCTAAGAATTCACAACTTTATTGCAAAAACCAGTGTTATGAATAGCATTATGGAATAGAGAAACAGTTTTACTAACAACAACAAATAAACTCCAAGAACAATCTGCCTATTCAAACAGGACAGCATCCTACAGCAGCTCTTCCTCCGCCTCACTGACAGCGTGGTCCTGGGAATCAGGTGGTACTCTCCTGAGCCGAGCTTCCCTCACAGCTTTCCTGTATTTGGCTCTCTCATTTTTAAACCAAACCTGAGGGCAGAGGGGAAAACTGACAGGGTTAGTACACAGGAATCGTTACCATAAAGGAACAAAGACACCAACCATATAACTTCCTTTGCAACTGACACTTAAGATTGCAGGAGGCAAGCTACTTTTTTCAGACTGAAACACCTTAGGAGACTGAGGCTGGACATCACAGGGGGACCACGGGCCGAGTCTGCACAGGGCCTTGAGTTCCATGTGAAGCTCAGGACAATCAAAATAACTGTAGAAACATGATCACACTTCATCTTCCAAATCCTTAGAGAGCACAAGCTACATGGCCTGCTCAGGAACCGGGCTACAGGGTGTCCCCTCTGCTCCCCAGCTCATTATTCCTCAATGGTTTCTTCCAGCTGTGGGACAGCCCCCAATGAAAAGTGGCTCCAGTGATGGATGAGAACTCCAGGGCTCCTAAGAGATAAAGGAACTTAGCACCCTAACTGCTGACCTGACACTGGCCAGCTGGCTCGTGCTCAGAAGGAGGAGCTCTACCACGTGTGGGGGCTTCAGCGTGTCACCCTGAGATCTGTAGGTAAAGTCCTAAGCAGGGAGACAGCTCCCAGTTTGACAATCCCACCTTCAGTGAGAAGGAAAGTACCGGCAGGATGGAATATGTGGGCCTTTTTGAAAGAGGCTCCATTCAAGGTAAGTTGAGGACTCCTCATCCTCTGTAGCCCCTTCACAGCTGAAGGCAGTCAGTGGGACAGGGAGCCTGGACAGTGCTGTGACTTGTAGCCTGTCGTATAGGGCGAGTTGACAACCCATCATCCCAAGTGAACTAAAACTCCCAAGTCCTTGGCATCCAAGGCTTTAGGAGGAAGAAAATTGCCATCATAACCAACATTCTGTTTTCTCCCTCCAGTCTGCCACACCCCTAAGACAAGTCAGCTCACAACATTTCATCAGCTCTTCCAAGTCCTGGATCAGCCTGCCTGGCACCCAAAGTCCCACTGCCCCACCTGGGCAAGCACGGCCCGGCCCTGGTCCCAAGACACAAAAGTGAAAGTGCTTCCAGGAAAAGGAGTCCCCAGCAGTGACGAGGAGCAGAAGGGGCCACAGCACTGCTCCTCTCTAAACCTCTGCTACACAGTCCTCTGCAGCCAGACCAACAACTGAGCCATATGTCACTGTGATCTCTTGGCCATCTTGCACTCCCAGTTGTGCAGGATTCACGAGGACTTAAACATTTGTGAAGCTGCCGTACTGCACATTTTAATGACACAAATGGCTTTCATTCCCTGCCTCACACCTGCTTCCCCACAAGGATATACCTCTCAAGAAGCCCAAAGCAGCAGGACAGGTGTGCATGGTAGGTAAAGTGTCCCCTGGTGGCTTCTGCATCTACACAGCAGCAAGCACAGCACAATATCACAGGTGAGCTGACATGATGTCTTAATCCAGAGCCTCACTTCCTACCATTGTATTACCACGCACAGGAGAGAGGTACCCTGTGTGAGGTTGTTGGGAACTTCAGGCAGCAGAAATGTCACACATTGACAACTTTCCCCTGCTTCACTGGTTTGTTGCAGCCCCTGTTCCCTCAGGACTCCAGTCAGAGAGGCCCACAGCCAGGGTGGGGAGAAAGCCCCTCCACATCTGGGATCAGCTGTGCTTGGGATTTGTCAGGCAGCCTGAGAAAATGCTCCCCACTCCTTCCCCACATCTTCGAGCTGAGACAGGCTGTGTAGACCAGGCCTGTGCATTGGGATGTCAGCGCTCAGTGTCCCGCTGTGCTGGGCTGCCCCTGAACCCCATCAGCACATGCTCAGCCCATTTCCCCACTGCTCCCTGTCATGCACTCTGCAACAGCGCTGCTGATGAGCTCATCCTGATTTTCTCACCCATGCCCTGCTTTTTACGCTGCATCTCCTGGGCTCTTCCATCTCACATAGGTTTTCTCTGACCCCAGGACCTCTCATTCTGCTCAGCACTGCCTGAAGGAAAAAGAGCTCTGGGAAATTATGTCCAGGTCAAATTAACCTTGAATTCAGGACCATGCCATCTATTGTTCTGTGAAACCCAAACCCTCAACCATTAGACCGTAAAAGAAAAAGCACACCTCTGCATGTTAAAAACCATTCTTAAAAATTTCACTTACGAATTTAATTATGACTTTTAAGGCATCTTTTGAGTGCTGGCATTTTTCTCTATCCATTTCACCTTTCTTCAGTTATCCAAACTTTGCACCATAGCACTGTTTTCCCATATTGTACTATTTACATCAAATTTTAAAGTCTTCAATCCTATGCCCTGATCAACCATATTCTGTCTATTTGGGGAAAGTTTCCACATAGACATTGCAATGTACACAGAGAAATTTAAATTGGGATCTTCTACTCTCCCCTTACCTTAGATAAACTTACAAAGAAAAGGAAACCAGGCAACTAAGCTTTCACACTACCTTCCTTCAACACCTTCAGCTCAACTAGACATCTGATACTTGCCTAGAGATCATTTTCTGTGTGCGTTCAGTCTCTCTTCCCAGCATTAGTCAATGCTAGCTTTAGATAAAGAACTCGGAGGTAGAGCCCTAGGCACTGACATGTGAAGTCCTGAGTTCTATGCCCAGCATGAAAGAGAAAATCGGAGAGAAAGATGCAGCCATCAAATGATTCTTACCACACTCATGCTTACCTAAGTTATTATGCTTACATTCAAGTCGCTTCCCACAACAGAACCCACCTTTAACCTTGCCTTCCCCTGTACTCACTTGGATACCTTGAAGCTCAAACTGAGCCCCAACACGACTGCATGGGAAACGCACCCTAACATACACCAGTCCTCCAGTGAGGACAATCTGCTTTAGCAAACCCAGACATACAGACGTTCCCCATTTAACACGTGAGGTCTATGCATTTGATTAGGTTGTGAAATGAATAGTTTGCTAAGTGGGAAATTTGATATTGTATGTACACTGCAATATTCAGAGCAAAGGAATATGCGACCTGAGGCCTTTTTTATGTGCATAACTTGTACATGCATTAAGGGATAACAGAACATCTAAACACAATACTGCACGGGACAGACAGAAAACATTACTCTCTGCTTGCACAATAAGACAGGACAAGAAATGACACCAGCTTCACAACATCCAGGAAATCTATGTCCTTAAGCAACATGGAGATGGGCCACCCTGCCAGTGGGCTTTTCTAGGGTTCACTGACCTTCACTCTGGATTCAGGCACATTCAGGGCACTTGCCAGCTCCATTCTGTGGAGACAAAACCACAAATGTTCCACGTTCAGTGATCTGGATGAGGCAGGCAGTGTTCTGCACGACTGGAATATCACACAGGCACTGTGTGGTGGGCTGCACACTGCAGTCACCCTGCCAGGGCCCCAAGAACATTTTTCTCTTTCCCCGAGAAAAAGGCCCTCATCAGCACTGCTTTCACCCCTCACATTAGTTAAGTTTACCCTGTCAGGGATATTTAAATGCATTATATTGAGAAAATAATTCTGAATGTAGAAATCTATGATATAAAAGAATAGAAATGTTTATTTTATGGAAAAGTATAACAAAATTTTTTTAAAAAGAGACTAACAATAGTTAATACATATAATTTTTCTCAAAGTAGTTTCTCAAATTTCAAGATATTGCTAAAAATAATTCTCCAAATGGTATTTACACAATTTTTTTCTGTGCACTCATAGAAGCTACTAATATAAGTAGCTTGTTATTTTCCCCTCTGGCTTCATTCCCTTACCCATTCATAAACATTAGTTCCTCTCTCCTTGTGAAGAGCAAGCCTATTAGCACAAAAGTATCCCATTCTACCCACTCTGCCTTTAAGGGAAATTTATTTACAGTAGAGGCAATGCAATCAAGAAATGCAAAGCTGGGCATGATGGCTCATGCTTGTAATCCCAGCATTCAGGAGGCTGAGGCAGGAGGGTCTTTGCAAATTCAATACCAGGCTAGACTATAAAGTGAGCCCAGGACCACCAGAACTGCAAGACCTTGTCTCAAAAAAGACAAAAAAGAAGAGGAACAAGAAGGAGGAGGAAAACTTACCAAAAATTGATGGTGTGGAAGATAAACATTTCCTTGAGTCAACAAATCCAGTCAAGACATTGAAAAGAAATCCACAGAAGGAGACAACATATTTGCAAAGCACATCTCATACAGAGACACAGTGACACCTCCCACAAGACAATATGGGACAATCACCTGTCGAGTTTAGACATCAGAAATGACTCAGTGAGACATTTCTCCAAAGAGGCTAGAGAGAATAGCAGGAAGCAGGAGGAAACAGGCTCCAACCGACTAGCCTCTAACGCACATCCAAACAACAGGGATGTCCATCACCCCATCTTTGGGACAACTAGCAAACCTGAGAAACCATAAGCATGCTGAGTACATGGAAAAACCAGAATCTTGGGCACTGTGAAAAGGAATGTCTGCTTCCATATCCTCTCTTCCAAACAGTCTTGTGAGGCCTCAAAGCATAAACACAGAATTCTATGATTTAATGATTCCATTTCTAAGAATGTCTCCAAAACACTGAAATCTGGATATTCACAGCTATTTGTCAGGTCACAACAACACTATTCACAAAAGCAGCTTCTCCTCAGACAAATGAGCAACAAGGATAAATATATGCAAGGGAATATTACCTGACATTTAAAAAGGAACTTTTGACACATGCTGAAGGATGGCTGTGCAGTGGGGATATATGAACTGAAACAAGAGGGCACAAAAAAAGTAACGGGCTGTGCTTGTACTTAGACCTTGCTTGTGGAGAACTCAATCTCACAGACCAAAACCCTACAGTCCACACTGTAAGGAACTGATGGGGTGGAGGAAATGTGAGGCATTTCAGGTGCACAGTTTGCTTTGGTAAGGTAACGAATGTTCCGGAGATCTGTTTCACAGCAAGGTGAACACAGCTGACACTGCTGACAACTAAACCATGACATGAAAATACCCAGCACTGCTGATGTCTATGCTTCACAGTGGTTCTCACAGCAAAGTCCTAGTGTGTGCGTCTCATACCACAAAATGCAAACAAAACGAAGTGGAGTCTCCACCAACCAGTTTCCAGCCTGGAAGCACAACAATACTATAAGAAGGTTCTGAACTTGGTTCATAAGGCGACATCACACTGAAGCTCAAACACAGGCAGGAGAAGAGCCCAGGTGCTCTCAGCTCAAGAGCAGAAAGAGGGCAGCAGGAGAGTGAGAGAAAGTCACCTGGAAACGAGCCCATTCCCCCTAAAGCCTGGGTGCACCCCCAAGACATCAGCTCACCTCCTGAGGCCATCTGGGTACTTCGTATCTTGGAAAACATTTTCCAGCACCTGCACCTGCCCGTCTGTGAAGCTAAACTTCTTTGGTCGCTGCTTTGGTCGGCCCGGCTGTCGATGCCCAGCATTCTCAGGACGCTGCTCAGCCAGCTGCAGTTGCTTGGGCTCCTCTTCACCCTGATCCGTGTCGGAGTCGGTGTCATCTTCCTGGCTCATGTGGAACTCTTGAGTTAGGTTATGATCTTCCTCATCGGAGTCATCATCATCCAGGTAGCAATTGAGGAGGCCGTCTGCTTCGAAGCCGGGAGCTCCTTCACTGAAGTCAGCACCCTGGGCTGTGGCGGAAACACCTGGTGCAGGTCCCGCGCTGATTTCCAGCTCCCAGAACTCTGGGCTGAGGGAGCGGACAACACGGCTTTTGCGCTTCCGTTCCATGGCCGCCATTCGCCGAAAGTCACGAGGCCTCCTCCCCTGCAAACGTGGTTCAAAGCAGTGACTTTTGGGAACGGCGTCCTGGCAAAGGGGTGGAGCTTGAGCTTGCCATTGGTTACAGGGCTGTTGCTAGGCATTTGGCTGTCTGCACGCAGCACGAGTTCTCATGAAGTCAGCTAGTAGCTGACTGGTTACTGCCACGCCTCACTGTGTGCTGTCACAGAGTAGCAATACTGAAAGGGAGTGGCCAGAAAAGGCGCCCAGCGATGGAAAAACAGCACTGTTATTGGTCATGTGCACGAGAAGCACGCAGCTAGCTCCTGAGCTAGCTGAGTGCACTGTATGCATCCCAGAGGCACGTGAGTAAGGGACTGGGTGGCCCTGTAAGCTGATTAGGAAATGAAGGGGAGGGGTAAGAATTCACACTGACACCACATCTCCTCTGTGAATGCTGGGAGACTGCATCCAGCACTCACTCCATGCTGCCTGTGAGTATCTTAGCATCCTAAAACCTTCTCAGTATCTTGGTCTAAGTACCTCCATCTCGAAATGTCCCACACATCCTCCACCTCGAAATGTATTGAGTATTACATGTGCATAACTGCTAGATAACTGGAAACACTCAAAAGCTGACAACTCCCCATGTGCTGACTCTGAGCCAGCTCAGTAGACGACAGCACCAATCACAGCCTGCCTGAAGCCAGAGCTTTTCAAGCTCCATTGTCCATCCTGATACCACCAAAAACAGTGCATATTATGTCTGGAAATGACACTGGACTCCTTGAAATTAGTTCCTGTAGCTGCGAAGGTGTAATAGACTTGGAGCACCATGCTGTGTCCCTGGAAGTGCGCCCTCTGTTGCTGTAATTACTTCCAGCAACAGCACAGCCAGAGAATACAAGGGTATTGGCCAGAGGGCTCTGTCCTGGGAGAAAGAGTGAGGGCTTTCCAGGGAGCACTGCCCAGGGTGCTGACACTAAAGGAACACTCTGTTAGCTCAGGAATGTCACTGGTAGCCCATGATATCAGCAGCAGGAACAGGGACTGCAAAGCCTGGGGAGCCTGATGGCCTCTTGTGTGATTAGCTTGTGGAGCCACATGGCCCATGCACAGGAGGCCTTCAGTAACTGTGATATCACCAGGGTAGCAGTGTGGGCCCAGAGATCAAGGACATTCCTGGACTCTTGGTCATACAAGTGGAAATGCACCAGCTTCCATCCTGATGCCCAGACAGCTTCTGTTCCAGCAATCTGCCAGTCATCAGCCAGAGTTTTTTGGCCTGCGCTCTGGCCTCTTCCTGGTGATGCAGATACACACAGGGTGCTGGGCCTTCCCTGCTAAGGCACTGTCTTGGTGTGAACCCCTTGAATTCTGACAGCTGAAAAGTGTCAAACAAACCACATGATGCATCCGGTGAGCTGTGGTTGTGCTCCTCTGTGGAAGTGATCCTTTAAAACCACTGGCTATTTTGCAATGCATATGCTCCCAGGTACCCTCCGGGACAGAGCCAGGCTTGCATGTTGCCCAGTGAGACCCTTTAGGAGGGTGAGCCTTCCCAGTTCCACCTTAAAACACTCAAAGCCTTCGTTTACTTTTTAATATTAGTTTTTGAGACACGCTTCACTCTGTAATCCTGGAGGAACTTAAATTCTCTACACAGCACAGGCAGGACCCCAACGTTCTATCCTCTTGCTTCAGCCTCCCGTCCTCTCAAATTACAAGCATGGGACACCTCCCAAACATGTTCTTACACCTTGGAAACTAGTGTGACATTTATGAACAGCCATAGACACAGAACTTACTAACAATTTCTCTTCACATTCTTGACCGTGAATTTTTCTAGGTGCAATATATGAACTTCATCGAAATTTTTTAAAATTTCAATCTTTAGTAAAAATGGGTTCATGTCTTCCTAGGCAGAGCACACAGAAGAGACAAGGGTCCTTTTCTACATGCCAGATTTCCAGTGATGATAAACATTCTGTCCTTGACCAAACACTAAAAGTCCTCCGAGCTCTTTTGCAGCTGGACCTGAGTGTGTGCCTTTGTCACTGTGCTTCTGCATGGTCCCATCTTAGCAAAACTGCAGCTCAGTCTGTTTAACCACTCACATCCCTCATCCCCTGAGTATCTGATCAGGACCCTGCTCCTTTCCCATCCCCAGGGCATGTGTCATCATGCTGCTCCAGCTTGGCCAAGGATCCTATTGGCTTGGTTTACCCAGAGTCTTCAATTATCCTGGTTATTTCTCTTAATTCATTTCAATACCTTGAGGCACACACACTCACACACACACACATTTATATTTATATTTGTATTTGTATTTATATTTACAGTACAGCCGATTGAACATGTACCTTCACAGTGAGCTATGTCCCCAACCCATATTTAATTTTTAATTTTGAGACACCATGTCGCCAAATTGCTAAATGGTGCAGGGTGTCTTCAAACTTGCAATCCGGCCTCAGCCTCCCACTGTGTGTGCCACCAAGTCAGTGAAAATCTTTTGTCTTTACCAGTTTTTGGTGCTGTCAGTTGAACAATATAAGATTCATCAGGAGACTGCAGGATCTCTCACCCAGGACTTCCAGCATACACACGTGTATGCTTTCCTTCCCGTCTGACCCACGGATTTGAGATCCATGGACACACCAGAGGGGTGAGGCATTGCTCTAGACAGACTTGAGCAGCAGACTGGACCCCACCACTATGATTTCCAGCACAGCCTCTGAAGCTGGGCTGGTGTCCCAGGACTCCTTTGAAAGGTGTCTCCTAGCCAAGAATTCCTCTTCCTGGCCATTTGTCTGGAAACTCGTTGGGATGGAAATGGTTTCCCTTGGTTTGGTGGGCCCATACTCTTCTATGTGATCCTCTCCCACACATAGAAACTTCTCAACTGACTGTACCCCTTTCTTGGACTGCTCCTGACTGTGTTCGGCCACCTCTCTCTGCCTCCTTCTTTGGGGCAGGATTTTCCCAATGATAACTTGGATATTCATCATTGGCCTCTCTGGCAATCACAAGGTCCCCCTAAACTGGCCACTCAAGGATCTCTCCCTTCTCACTAGCTGTGCCTCTCCTTCCTCCTATGACCGTCTTCAACCCCGTCATCACTTGCTTTGTCTCCTTTAATGTGGGCCATGCACGGCCTCCCTCCTCCACCCCTTCCTCTCTGCCTGCCAGATTTTCCCTCCCACTTCAGCCCTCTGCTGTCTACACTCGCTTTCCCTTTAGGCTCTCTGGCCCACTGGGGCTCTGGGGGAACTGGGGGTCCCTGCAGAGATATATGGGTTTGTATTACTGACTCATGAAATATGTTCTAGAGTGAAAGCAAAACCCTGAAGCACAAATGGGAGCAGGCTGATTGGAAACAGCTGGACAATCCTGCCACTGAGATGGGCTCTGGAGACATTGCACTAGCCACACCATGGTGCCTCAGTCTACCCCTACAGTGCAGGCAGCCTCCTCTGTAAGATTCCACAGGAGGGGAAAAGCAAATCTTGAAAGCCCTCTACAAATTGCTAAGAAAAAACATAGAAACATATATACATAGATTGAACTTTGACAGTGCAGGCCACAGCAGCTTCACTGAATGGGAGAGGAGGTGGTGCAAAGAAATACAGTGCAAGCTGTAGCAGGTTGACTGATCCCTGTGCCACTGCCTTCAGCGCCTCAGGGCAGCCTGCAACATCTGTCGCCCTGGTCTGCCAGAGGCTGGAGGAAGGGAGTCACTTGGCACCCACCAGCTTCCCGCACTCCTGCCCCACCTCTGTCCCCAATCCAGAAGGCAGGCGGTACAAAGTCCACTGCCACTGCTGATTCTGTGAGTGTCGGAGGGGAGGCAGAGCAAAGTAATACAATGCTGGCCACAGCAGCTTGACTGATCTGCAGGGGAGG
This sequence comes from Cavia porcellus, assembly GCF_034190915.1. Classification (NCBI taxonomy): domain Eukaryota; kingdom Metazoa; phylum Chordata; class Mammalia; order Rodentia; family Caviidae; genus Cavia; species Cavia porcellus. Next base: position 81,514,323 of record NW_026947486.1, read on the forward strand.
GGCCAGCATGCACTGTCCCTGTCTGCAGCTCACTAGCACACGGCAGTGTGAAGGTCATCTGGCCAGCGTACTTCAGAAGAATTCTAACCAACAAAGAAAGAAACTGGGGCCTCCTTGAAGAAGCAAAAAAGATGGGAAGAGGAAGCAACAACAAAAAGTCCCAAGTCCCAACCCTGAGAACATTGACCCAGGACAGGTAAATACAAAGGAGAATGAGAACAGAAACAAGCAATATCAGACACAGCACCAGTGTACATAAAGAGATATATTTGGGACCTCATAGAGGAGTTCAAAAGTGAAATATTTAGCCAAATAAAGCAAAATATAAGAATATTAATAAAAGAGATGCTAAGTACCCCTCCAGCAGACACTCTAGGAGGAAGGGAGAAACCCTAACGAGAAAACCACTTGATGAAGAATATAAAAAAGTATAGAACACACGAAGCAGATTCAAAGAGATCACAAGGAAATTAAAAACTCTATGGAAAGATAGCAAATCAGCTTGAAAGAAACTAAGGATAAATTATCCAAACTGGAGGACAATTTTGCAATGTGGGCATATCAAAGGGAAAACTTTTTAAAAATAACAAGGAAACAAGTAGTAAAAATACAAAGGCTAGAAGACAACAAAAGGATCTATAACTTGAGAATAAAGAATGTCAGTGAAGAAGCTAGGCTATAAACAAATGAATTACAAATTTATTCACAGATATAATTAAGAAAAACTTCCCAAACATAGGAAAAGGAAATGATATTCTGATATATGAGGCATACAGAACTCCAGCCACCTACAACCAAAACAGAGCTACACCCAGGCATATAATAATCAAGATCCTATAAATTTAATATAAGAACAAAATATTAAAAGCTGTTAAAGAAACAGATAACCTATAGAGGAAGGCCCGTAAGTACAACAGCAGACTTTTCAACACAAACCATCAAGTCAAGAAGAGCCTGGAGCAAAATATTCCAAGCGCTGAAAGAAAATAACCTCCAGCCCAGATTGATATACCCTGATAAACTGTCTCTAGAAATTAATGGAGATACAAGATGCTTCCAAGACAAAGAGGAATTTGGGAAATTTGCAGCCACCAATCCAGCTCTACAGAGAATATTGCAGGGCATTCCAGAGAGAGAGAGAATAATACTAGGATTCCAGGAACAGTGGCAGAGAGGCCTCAATGAATGGAGCAGAAAACTGAATGAAGAAGATAAGCAGGCAACTGATGGCAAAAAAAGAGCATAACATAAAATGAGGCAGAGAAGATTTTATTCAAAACTGATATGACTGATAGTATCAAGTCTGAGAGTATAGGCAACTACACTGAAGATGACAAGACTGTACAATACACATTCTGGTTTCATAACTGCTGGATTTTGAAGTTCGATACTATATATAAAATTGTGTTTTTATTAATACTGTTATGTACTGACATATTCAATTATATTATGTCTGATGATATAGTTAATTCTATTGGAGATAACAAGAGACAACACAGGAACCATGATAGAATTCTTTGTACAATGGTCTTATATGTTTACTTCATGTGTATATAGGAATATGTTTTGTTTTGCCTTGCTTTGTTTTGTTTCTCCCTCTAATATAGAAAGGATGTGTAGAATTTATAAACAGTTTATGAGAACTGATCTTATAACACATGATGAAATGAACAGATTTGAAGAAAGAGAGACACTAAAATACCCAGCGCTGATCCTGGAGTGTCATAATGTGAAACCCAGCAATAGTATTATTTTTTGTTCAGAGTGATATTAGCCTGCTTGGGTTTATTCAATCTCAACATAATTGAAGATATGGATAACTGCATGTATGTTTAAGTGTATAGGATTGATAACCATATTTCTGAGTTTTTATTGGATAGTTGAACAGAACTGGTTGCAATCTCATTGTTTGAATCCCCACTTTTTATATTCCACTTTAGTATCTTAAATAACTATTTGTAAGAAGACAATCTATAATCATCAACTTGTGATTTCTTACTGTTTATTTTTTCTTTGAAATTTTGTATTATTTCTATCCGTTTTCTGTTTTGTTTAGTCTCTCTTTAAATTAAAGTAAAAAAAAGAAACTACATCACCCAGTGCTGAACATGGAATGTCATGATGTGAAATCCAGCAATACTATTATTCTTTGTTCCGAATGATTTTAGCCTGCTTTAGTTTGTTTCATCTAAACATAAATGAAGATATGGATAACTGCATGTATGTTTAAGTGTATAGGATTGACAACCATGTTACTAAGTTTTTGTTGGACAGTTGAACAGAACTGTTTGCAGTCTCACTGAATTCCCACTTTACATGCTCCATTTTTGTACCTTAAACAACTATCTGTAAAATGACAATATGTGAACATCAACTAGTGATTTCTTACTGCTTATTTTTTTTCTCTGAACATATGTATTATTTCTACCTATTTTGTTTGGTTTAGTCTTTCTTTAAATAAAAATTTAAAAAATAAATAGATAGGTAGACACATAACAGAATGGCCTCCAGCTATAGTGAATGTTTGCCTTTTTAAAACATAGCTCTTGCTGTAAAAGAGACACTGCCAACAAGCAAAGGCTAAGCATGTTTGAAGAGATCAGATGTCTTTAAGCATTTTGAAAATGTGACTTTCTGTCTGAAGTTGTAGATTACCAGATACCTTGTTTACCCCTTGTTGATCCAATACATGCAGAATTCCCTTCAAGTAAGAACCTATAGTGTGTCCTCTTCCAAATCAGTCACCACATCTATCACCACAAAGTGGCTCCTGCCCTGTCCTCAAAGTCAGCATGGTGATGGAATGCATTCAAGTCCTCCAGGCTGCCACAAATACACAACTACACACCCCAAATACGACTGTCAGAAATGCTTCAGAAAGCAGCAAGAATGATGATACAACTGCATACAATGCAGGGAGGGGTGCACTGATGGGGATTAATGACAAGGAGTGTTTTATGGTGATAGGTTCTGAAACATATTTACACGCTAAACACACAGATATGGATATCACACAGGGACGTTTCTATTACTGGTTTGTGACCAATATTTTAGAAGCAAAGACGGTGTGTTTGTCCATCTTTAGGTATAAATGGACATGACATTGGAGCATGTCTGTATGCCCAGTACAGGAGAGACTGAGGAAGGAAAGTCACTGTGACACTGAGGCCGTTTGGGCTACAAAATTTGATCAAGGCCAGCTTGAACTATACAGGGAAATCAAGCCTCAAACACACAAAATAAATACATAAGTAAATGGGTATAGGTGTATCATCACTGTGGATAGTATGAACTAATGACTATATGAAGTCCACTAAAGAATTTCTCTTCACATAGTTTAGAAATAAATGATCAGTTTTGTAAACTGAATCATCCCTAAACGTCGAAGACTGCAGAGGGAAATCTAAATGCTTTCCAGGGTCACGGGACTTGAACAGCTGAGCTCTGCCACTGCTGAGCTCTGAGTGAAGGAAGAATGAAAAGGAGAGTGAACACAGAGATGAGGGGAAGTCCCTCCCTGCTGAGGTATGCTTTAGCGCCCCCTGCTGACCGCACAGGAGTGTTACAACTGAGCCAGGGCAAGGGAAGGACAGAGACTCAGCTTCCCAGCTGGGGAAGCTGTGAGGATTGAGCCCCTCGCTTGGCAATAGGACAAATAGGCACAGTGGCCTCTCTTGCCTCTGTGGGATTGAGTCATGTGGTTCTCTGGAAGCAGCAGGACCTCTTTTCCACAACTGCCCCTGGATCCCCATTCACTCACCAACATGGAGGTCTCCAAGCAGGACTGGAAGCACAGGACATGGCCACGCATCTGCCTCCTTTGCACTGACCAGGAAGTCACCTCTTGGGGAGCTGCTGTCAGAGTCCGGGGTTGCCACGGAACTCCTCAGCCTGGGTGAGACCCAGCCCTGACTATACCTGTTGTTTTCTCTCCAGGGACCTGCTGCGGCCTCTTTTACACACAGTGCAACGTTGCACAGAGCTGACGTTTCCCAAATGCCAGCACACTGCTGAGGAAATCATGGACAGTTTTCAGGGTACAGAAAATTATGTATAAAATACGGATCATTAAAAACTTTCCATGGCACTTAGAATACTGCTTTGCTAGGTCACTTTACTCAGGTGAGTGCTTTCATCATCACTTGTTGAAATGACATTCCCAGGTCAACTAATGTTTATATTCCACTATCCCCACAGTTGCCAGAAAAAGAAACGAACTGAAAATTCATTACTTTATTGACAACGTAAGTGCTGCGAACAAAACCTCAAATTGGCACAGGCACCACACACAGCCCAGACTTAGTGCCAAGAGCAAAACCCACGTGCCCTGTGGTCTCACAGAAGGGGAACAGGCGAGCGCTACTGCTGGTCCTGGACGTTCCCCTGGTGCTGGACAGCAGGTGGGGCATCGCTGAGCACGGCTTCCCGCTGAAGTTTCCTAAGCTTGGCCCTCCGATTCTTGAACCAATTCTGCACTCAGGAGACAAGAGGCCCTGGGTTAGTGCACAGAAGAGTCGCTGTCACAATGAAGGCTCCTCATGGAACCTCACACACCTCTGCCATTTTATTTGCACAGCAGCAGCTCTGCTCTTGTTGCTCCACCCGGGCACCCACAGCCCGGCCTCCTTCCCAAGACACAAAAGGGGAAGTGCTCTCCAGGAAGAGGGCCCCCACCATGCAGTGACCAGTGGAGGGAGTCACACAACTGCTCCCCTCTAAACCTCTGCTACCCATTCCTCTGCAGGGAGACCAAGATCTGTGGCACATATCTCTGGGCTCTGCAATGCCTTGCAAATGCCCAATTCTCGAGCTTTCCGAAGGACTTAACCATTTCTGAAGATCCCACACTGCAAACATTAATGACGCAAAGGGCCTTATCTCCCAGGCTCACGTGGACTTACTGACATTCAGCACATTGTATTTAGAAGCCACAGCAGCAGGGCTGATGTGGAGAGCTCTAACAGTGGTCAGTGGTGACATGTGCATCTAAACAGCATGGTACACAGCACACTGTCACAGGTGAGGTGACATCAGGTCTGTTTCGGGGGCCTGGCTTCCTAATAATTCCATCACCTTGCAGAGGAGATGGGAGACCACGTACCAGGTTTTGGTAAATTCAGGCTGCAAAGATTGGACACACAGAATTAGCCCCTTCTTAACCTAGCCTCTACATGCACACATTTGCATACTTTCAAAGAGACACTGAGTCCACACATGAGTGTGCAAAGAAGTGCAGCCTAGGTGACTACACCTCCACAAAGCACAGATATTAACTTAGTGGATATATATGAAATGTGCTAGTGCTATTATGGATTTATAATTATAGCTCTCTGTATTATATAAACTTATATAAAATTAATTTTACACCTAGAATAGCGGAAAAAGTTTGATCTTTTGTTTTCTTTTGTCTTCCTTGATCAAATCTTATGCCCTCTGGTAATTAAAAGCAACTATATGCCTAGGTTTACTGTTCTCTTTTTTACCTGTGAATGTTCCTAAGACCAAATCTTGCTCGTCAGGGTAACGAAGACTAAAAAGACACCAGATTCACAACACCCAGGAAAAGCCATGTCCTGAAGCACCATGCAGACTGCCCTGCTGAATGTCGTTTCTGGGATGTACTGACCTTCACTCTGGATTCAGGCAGGCTCAGCTCTCTTGCCAGCTCCAGTCTATGGACAGAAAATTACAAATCTACTTTATTTCATGTGGAGGATAAATGATTCAGCGTTCTGTGTGAATGAAGCATCATATACACACTCTGCACTGCTTCTTAAGTTTGGCAGCACACCTCACGGTGACCCAAGTATACTTTTATCCATCTCAAAATCAAAGATCACTCTTTACAAATGTGTTCACCTCCTCACCAATTACATGGTGGCCCTAACAATTCAGAGCTAATGTAGTGCATCATTTTAAAAAATAAAAAGGAATGCAATCATTCAAAATGAAAAAATAGTGGAAAATTAAATATGGGAAGCCTATAGAATGACACTGTCATGCTATTGATCCAGAGTCCACATAAATTTTATTTAGAGATGCAAATACTACTTCAGGGAATACTGCAAAAATAAATACACCATGCCCTAGACAAACATTTCTTTGAGTCAATAGACCAAGTCAAGACGCTGAAAAAGGACAGACCTTATGGGATAATTACGCATTTCTAAAAGAGGCCTGATAGACACAGAAATATTGCTCGCAAATCAAAAAGCAATTCACACCTTTCGTGTGTGGGCATCAACGAGGACTCAGTGAGACATTTCTCCAAAGAAGCAAGGGAGAGGAGGAGAAAGCAGGAGGAAACAGGCTCCAAATGATTAGTCTCTAATGCGCACCCAGGCCACAGGGAGGGCCATCACCCCATCAACTGGACCACTAGCAAACGTGGGGAATGACAAGCATGCTGAGCTCAGGGAGAATCCAGAGCCTTGGTCACTGAGAGAAGACTGTGAGCTGCTGCAGCCTCTCTTTTAACTGTCTCTTGACACCTCAAATCAGAAACACAGAATTCTATGATTCAGTGATTCCATTTTTGAGGATGCCTCCAAAAAACTGAACTCTGAATTTCCCATCTACTAGACAAGGAAGTTCATAACCGCACTATTCACAAAGGCAACCTCTCCACAGATGAATGAGAAACAAAGATGTGTCCACTCAAGGGAATATTACTCGGCTTTGAAAAGGAAGGCCCTTCTGCGGCATGCCGCAGCAGGAAAGCACCTTGAGAATTCGTGAAGTGAAATATCCAGACACAAAAACACTGGCAGGCTGAAATTGCACTTAGATCCCGTTCATAGACAACTCCCTCTCACAGAGTACAATTATACAATGACGCTGACTATGAGGAGGATCGTAACTGGGGAAATGGGAGGTGTTTCAAGTGGATGGTTTGACTTTGCAAGATGAAGAGGTTTCTGGAGATGGATGGATTTCAGTGCAAGGTGATGAAAAACATAACAGTGCTAATATCTGTACCTCAGAGGAGTTCTTGAGCAAAGTCCTAGTAGGTGCATGTCATACCAGCAAAACACAAACAAAACAAAGTAGTAGCCCCCAAGCGGTTAGCAGACTGGATTCCCCAGACCGCAGTAAAATCCTGACCGTGGTCCCCTGGAGGTGCCATCCAACCCCTGCCCAAAGACAGACAAGAGCCCAAGTGCTCTCAGGTCAAGAGGGGAAAGAGGGCAGCGAGAGAGACAGAAAGGCAGCAGAAAAGAGCCCATCCTCCCTAAAGCCCAGGGGCTCCCCGAGGCAGCAGCTCACCTTGCGAACACATCCGGGTACTGAGTGAATTGGAACAGGCTTTCCAGTTCTCTCACCTCCCACTGCTTGAAGCAGATGCGGGACCGCCAGGGCCGCCTCTGCTGGGGACGCCTGGCTTCCGAAGGACCATGCTCGGCCAGCGGCAGTTGCTCAGGCTGCTGCTTCTCTCGAGGCCCGTGGCCGTCATTGTCTCCTCCCTGGCTCATGTGGACTCGTTGACCGTGGTGCAGGTGGACTCTGTGGTGATTGTAGGCCCCCGCGAGGCCCAGATCTTGTGTACTGCAGTGGGCCCACTCGGCCGCTGAGGTGGCACTTAGTACAAACCAGGCACTGGTTTGCTGCATCCAGTACTGCACAGGGAGGTAGCGGCGTCATAGTAGTGGCGCTCCTCCTCCATGGCTGCAAAGCACCAAAGGCCAGGAAGCCTGCTGCCTCACAGAAGTGAGCACAACCTCAATGTCTCTTGGCAACAGTGTGGCGTCAAAAAGACTGCGCCTGGTCTTGCAAACCATTACATAGGTTCTTTAACCGATTGGTCGAGCTCAGGTCCGCAAGACACTCCCTGAAGGCTGCTATTGGCTGTCTGCTTCCAACCAATTGCTGTACAATAGCAAAATGCAAGTGGAGGCAGGGTGGTAGGGGGCAGGGAAGAGGGTGCGGACGGGGATGGGGTAGGGACGGGGCCAGGGGCTTAGAGAGAAGTGGAGCCCACAACCAATAATAAAGGTATTGGTACTGGGCATGCACAAAATGGAGTCTGCAGTGCCCTCAGCTAACTTTTCTGTGCCATGAAATCTCAGAAATAATTGAGGAAGAGAGCAGGCTGGCTCACAAGCTGATGGGGAAGGGGAGGACAGGGAGAAAGAACTCACACTGCCCATGGGATCGCTGGTGGGAATGCTCCTGTCCCTTGCTCCTTCCTGCACTCTGCACTATCTACACAGAGCAAGGGCTCCGATCTCCACTGGTCTCACCTCAAGGACCTGCTGGCTCCCTCGCAGTCCCCCCCTTATGCCCGAAAGCAGAACCTGCTCAGTGCCCTGAAGCAACTCTGGGGATTTATAGCTCTGTGCCTGCTGACAGCAGCTGTGATTGGAACCTGATCCCCTTGAGCAAGTCTACCTGCTGCGCATAGGAGCAAAAACTCCACTGGCGACATGCAAACCCTGCCCACTGCTCATCCCATGAGGAGACCTCACTGTGCTGTGGTCCTCGTGCTTTCTGTTTTAGTGAAGATATAGGTGTTCATTCTCAGCAAGTACTTAGGGCTACAGCTGGACCTTCTAACTCTGTTCAGGGAGAATGAAATGAACGAAAAAGCATAACTCTTTGCAGACTGGAGGAAATCACTGGTATCAATGACATAAGACTTTCAGAGGGGTTGAGGATGGGCGGTGTTAACAGAATCTTAGAGGCCCCCCAACAATTGCTTCCTGTTGGTACAAAAGGCTTCTAAGCACATAAATGGTGCTCAGGAGGTTGGATGCTGGAGTCCTGCAGTGATTCCTGAGAATGTCTCTGTGCAACTCAGATTCAGTCCTCAGGATCCACAGTAGTGATGTCCTTGTCCCACATTCACTCCTAGGTGCACTTTAGTGGGGCCTGCTGATGTCCAGAGTGCTTATCTTTGATGAAGGACAATGAATGAGGCCTGAAATTAAGTGAGAAAATGTTTGGGTGCAAACAACGCCAGTCTGAATGTTTTGGTCACAGATCAAGTATTGCTCACTACAGAAGAGACACAGTACTCATCCAAAATGGAGTGGTAAAAGGACAGACAGACAACACTTCAAATTGCACACTGCACCCACCCAGGTGACTAAAAAATAACAGCACAGGATCTAAAGAGGTAAAAAGAAAAGGGAAACTAGAGAGGGCAAGAAGGAGGGAGGAAGGAAAGAAAAAAAGAAAAAGAAAAATGCAAAGTAAAAAATAGTATGGAGGAGATTTTCAGAGTGCCCCATAAAGGGCACAGCTGGCAGCCTCTCCGCCTGCCCTGGGAACATCTATGGAGGTGGAGCTGACAGTGCCTCCCAAATACACAGGCTCCCTGCACCGTGATAGCTTCACTCACTGAGGGACGCCCAGGGAGTCTGCCAGGAGGAGGAGTGTGGAGACTCCTCTGAGGGTGAACAACTCACAGTTCTCTTTTGCAAAAGTGGCATTTTAATCTTGCTAAAGTTGTGTATGTGCACTTTGGATAGTAATGATTGGTGTTTTCCAGTCTGATCCTTGTCTATGAGGATGAGGGTCCCCTGGGTCTGTAGCCTGACAGTGGCCTATTCCTGTAGTCCTAGCTCTATGGGGGCCTGAGGAGGGAAGATTGCAAGTGGAGGGCCAACTTCAGCAATGGAGAGCAGCGCTGTCACACAGGGAAAAAGAAAGTGTGGGGAAGTAGCTGACTGCGAGACCTAAGGACATTTTTCACGTGTTTGAAAAGATGCATGGGATTCATCTGTTAAAATTTGTTTTGAGCATTCAACATATTAACACAACTCAGAGCATGTACAAAATTCTTCTTGCAGGGAGAATTACAGTAGATTTCAGCTGTCCCAAAACCCTACTGTTTGCTATAAAACTGTTGCATTTTGCAGTGGCAGAACCAGTGGATGTTTCCAGAGACACAGCTTGGAGGAGGATAGAGCAGGAGGCAGGGAATTATGGGAACTCATCCATGTGCACAGCAGACGCCCAGCACACACAAGCCCTGAGCCTGTGTGGAGACCTGGCAGCCATAAGTGCACAGGTGGGGCCCAGCACAGCCTGCGGGAGCCACTGGTGCCTCCAGAGCCTGTGCACTGGGACAACTTCTGGGTGCTCTGACCAGAGGTCTAGGCTTGCAATCTGGGATGGAGTGTTCCTTGCTCTCAGTCTGCAGTGTTTGTACTTTCTCAGAAAGCACTCAGGATTTCTGGCACAGGCATCTGGCCACGCTTAGTGCTGGCTGGGCACAGTCAGCCTATGATCGCCTCCCTCAGCTCCTGGCCAGGCACAGGAAGTATCCAGCCACCCGCCTCTTGACAAGTGCTTTCAGTGCTACTTACTCACCAGGGCTGCATTATTGGTAAGGGGACCTGGAGGGCCAGGTTTAAATCACATCGGCCTTCGTTCTCCTACAATGTGCAGCAAAGCCCTTAGATCTGGAATGCAGTGTGGCCAACTCTGTTGCAATGGACTCCGTTTCTGCAGGCATTCTCCTAGGTCACCTCCTGCTCAGCTCCATCCCTACTGTGAAGTGCCATGGCCTTGGGCAAGTGAACACGAGTGTGTCCTGTACCAAGCACCTGGATCCTGAAGAAAACAAATCCTGGAGCCCTAGAATCCTTACTGAGGCATTAGGTAGGGACAGTCACACTGTCACCCAGACCAGCCTCCCAGACAGAATCACAGCCAGCTCCACGTCCCTGCAGATCACAGACTACAATCTGCAAAAACACACCTACTCTGCAACTGGACCCAGGGCACAGAGCCTCTGCAAAAATGAGCTGTTCATGACTGTACTCCACAGCCTGGAAGTGGAGCTGGAAAATGAAGAACTCCACCATCAGCATCACGACAACCACGGTGGCCCGTGGGCTCCAGGGTTCCTTTCACCTGGGACAGCCCTGTGTTCCCGCCTCTGTTGCTCTAGGTCTGTGACATCTGGGTTCCTCTGCCAGCCAGGGAACCAATGTCTCTAGATCTCTGGTCCCCCTAACTTTCCTCCTTGCAGACTGGGAGACCAGCCCCTGAAATTACTGATCCAATTGGGAATAGGAAACCTAACATCCAAAGATAAGGAAGGAGCAGCAGCCCCAGCAGGCCATGCTGGCCCAGTGGTCCTGGCACCGGGTAACCAGATTCTGGAGCCCAGGCTGTGCCATGTGCTCAGGTGGCCCGGGCACAGGCAGCAGCCCTACCTCACTGCCTTCATCTCCTGCTCCTGCAGCCTGGACAGAGCTAACTGCAAGGCTTCCACACCAGAGCCCGGCAGCAGGCTGAGTGCCGCCTCCACCTCCAAGGCAGCACGGATCTCAGGGGGCAGGGGCTGCCCAGGCCTCATTCTCTCTCCCAGGGCCTCTTCCCGCCCCCCCTGACCCAAAGGCCACCTAGGGGAAGCCAGGCTGTTGGGTCTGGAGCCCTCGGGCATCAGGGTAGAGACAGGGCCCACAGGACACCCAGGAAGATGTGCTCACAGGATTTCAGTGAATACAGTGTAGAATCCTTGCTCTCAGATGGGGTTTGTGACAAGAGAAAGAGGTTGGAAGCAGGTCCTGAGCAGGTGCAGGAGCACAGATGGGGCTGCAAGTACAGAGTCAGGTCCTGGCTTGCTGCACACTTTTGATGATTCATACAGAACAATAGGACTTTCAAAATAGTGCCAAAGATGCTGTTCCTGTGGTATGCTTGGTTATAAGTCCTGCAGTTAGTGAAATGTGGAAGGAAAACCTTCGAAATCAGAAAATATAATCTAGGTTTGCAGAATAACATTCTGGGAAAACAGTTAATATTGGACAGGCATTTGAAAAGCAAGTAGCCACCTGGGCACTGTGATGTGCTCCTGCAAACCCAGCATTCAGGAGGCTGACACAGGAGGATCGCTGCTAGGTTCATGCCAGCTGGGGCTACATGGCGGGTTCAAAGTCAGCCAGAACTACACAGTAAGACCTCTCAAAAAACCAATTAAGAGCAGTAATAACAGCAATAATAATAATAATAAAAGAGGAAGCTTTCACATGGCATGACTGACTGGAACTGACACTAACATCAAGGTCACTGTCGTAGAAGGTCTTTGGCAGGGCTGCACTGCAATACCTGCCTTAGAAATTGGACAGGTTTGTCCTAAGTATTCTGAAGTTGGGCTGCTTGTCTTCCCCTTTCCCTGTCTAACAAAGGAGTTTGGATTTAGCACCCTTTATAAATGAAACACTGGAAGAGGGAACAGCTTTGAAACTCCTGATAAACAGAGGGTTCCTGACAGCAAAGAGTAAAAAGCCGAGAAAATAGACCGGAACTACGTTCACTCCTCCCTGCACACAGCACACACATAAATGTGCAGTATATAATCTATCTGCAAATGGCCCAGGCCACATCACGGAATAATTAAGGCACTGTCTACATATCTGTGTGCGTGAGCAGCGGCACATACACAGTCATGCACACCCACGTGAGGGACACTTGTAGGGAATCAGTCTGAAAGGCGGGAATGGAGGCATTACCTGGCCGTGCACAGGACGAGCACACTCAGCAGCACTGCTAAAGTGCCAGGGCTGTGCCCCCAGTCCCTCCATGCGTCCTGCTCACCCTCTGGGCTTCCCTCTGCCCGGCCTCCCTCCTCCTCCCTTTTCCACCTGGCTCTTCCTTCTCCCTGTCTGCCTTCTGGTCCCTGACTTCCCGGCAGGGAGCACCAAGGCGTCACCAGTGTCCAGTACACCGCGAGCACTCAGAGGGTTCAGCGGGGCCCCCGATTGATCTTTGTCTCTGGGACACTTGGCAGCTCTCCTCAAGGATAGGTAGAAGCCTGTGCGCATCTCAAGGAGGAAAGGGACAGGGGGAGAAGGTCAGGTGCCTTAGAGAAGGGGCACAGGGACATTGACTTCTTGGATCAATTTAAATATACAAAGCGATCACATTCATCACAGGGAATTTCCTCCTGTATAGCTTTTCATTCCTTTTTTCCCAGTCTCCTGCCCTGCCTTCAACCCCTTCCCCTCCACCACTCACACAGCTTTGTTGCCATTTTATCTTGTTTTATTATTTTTTCCTTTCCCTTCCTTCCTTTCCCCCTTCCACATTTTATTTCCTCATCTCTGTATGGAGCTAACACCCCATGAGAACAGCCAATGATTTCCTTATCTTTAGGAGCCCTTTGCATCTCCAATCTTTTCCTTCTCCTAAGAGCAAATGTAACTGACATGTAGCCCTTTCCTTGTGGTACTGTTTACCCAACCCAGGGTCTCACCATGAACACCAGTGATCTACTGTTCAGGTGTGTTCCAGCAGCTTCTTCCAATTTTTTTATTGTGGGGGTGTGTCACTTAGATCCCCAGGCTGGCCTTGATCATGCAGTCCCGTTGCCTGAATCTTCCATGTAGCCAGGCGTGCGTGTGTGCGTCACCTCTGCTGCGTTCCTCTTTTCTAGCTGTTAAAAGTATGCATCCTCCACAATCTTATTACATTGCTTTCCTGCATCTCTCTCCCATCCATTCACCTAATGAATTTGTGAAATCCCTTAAAAAATTCTCCACTTTGATTTAGAAATAAATGAGCTGTTCTGAAATTAAATAATTTAAAAAGGAAAAGAACAGTAGAGAAGTCCCGAAACATTCATTAATACCGTGAGACTTCAAAAGCTCCGCTTCTTGTGTTCTGAGAGAAGGAAGAATGAAAAGGAGAGTGAACACAGACATGAGTGGAGAGTCCCTCTCTGCTCAGGTATGCTTTAGCGCCCCCTGCTGACCTCACCTAAGCGCTCCAGGGAGCTGGGGCAGGGGAAGTGTAAGTACAGGGACTCCATTTTTCAGTTGGGCAAGCTGTGAGCATTGGGCCCTTGCACTAAGGATATGTCAGGAAGCTACAGAGCCCTCTCCGGCCTCCGTGGAGTTGAGTCCTGTGATTCTCTAGAAGCAGCAGGACCTCGGCTCCACAGCTGCCCCTGTCACCCTACGTGTTCCCCAGCCAGGAGGACATGGAGCAAAATAGGGAGCACAGGACATGGCTAACTGTGCGTCATCTTTCCACTGACCCAGGAGTCACCGCTTAGGGATCTTATCTCAGACTCCAGGGTTGACAATGAACACCTTAGGGTAGCTGAGGCCCAGGATTCTGTGCATCCGGAGTTCTCTCACAAGGGCCCTTTCCGGCCTCTTACACACAGGGCAGAGTGGGAAGTGAAAGCACACTGCTGGGGCAACCGATGGCGGTGAATGACTCGGCACAGCGTTTAGAACTGATGTCCAAGGACACTTGATGGTGACTCAAAAGGGCATTTCATCACAGGAGGCCGCATCATCATTCTGTTGAAATGACATTAGCTCTGCACATTTTTCCCAGCTGTAACAAGCCGTGTAAAGAACAAAAAAACACAAATGTTAAGAATTCACAACTTTATTGTAAATACCACTGTTATGGCATAGATAAATAGTGTTAGGAAGAAGAGCAAAAAAACTCCAAGCACAATTTGTTTCTTTAACCAGGACGGCATCCTAGAGCAGCTCTTTCTTCTCCTCAGTGGCAATATGGTCCTGGGAATCAGGTGCTTCCCACTGAGGTTTCCTGTATTTGGCTCTCCGATTATTAAACCAAACCTGAGGTGAGGGGAAAACTGACAGGGTTAGTACACAGGAATCCTTATCAAAAAGCAACAAACACACCATATAACTTCCTATGTAACTGACACTTAAGACTGCAGGAGGCAAGCTACTTTCCTCAGACTGGAATAACTTAAAGGACTGAGGGAGGACATCAGAGGGAGACCTCAGGCTAAGTCTGCACAAGGTCTTGAGTTCCATCTGAAACTCAGGAAAACAAAAACAACTGTAGAAACATAATCATTTTTCTTCTTGCACGTGCTTAGTGAGCAATAACTATGATGCCTGCTCAGGAACAGGCCTAGAAGGTGTCCCCTGTCCTCCCCAGCTCACTACTCCTGAATCCTTTCCTCTGCCTGTGGGATTCAGCCCTGATGAAAAGGTGCTCCAGGACATGTTGTGAGCTCCAGGGCTCCTAAGCAGATGAGGCAACATAGCATCCTGACTGCTGACCTGAGGCTGGTCAGCTGACCCCTGCCCCTCCTCACCAGGGGGAGCTCCAAGTGTGGGGACGCTGACATGGCATCCAGTGATCTGTAGATAAAATGGGAGGCAGGAGAAGAAAATTCCACCTTCAGTGAGAAGTAAAGTACGGGCAGGATGGAATTCGGGGACCTCTTTGAAAGTGGGTCCATTTAAGGTAAGGTGAGGACCCTTCACCATCTGTAGCCCCGTGACAGCTAAAAGCAGTCAGTGGGACAGGGAGCCTGGACAGTGCTGTGACTTGCAGCCTGCTGTGTAGGATAAGTTGACAACCCATCATTCCAAGTGAACTAAAACTCCGAAATCCTTACATTCCAAGGTGTTAGGTACAGGATCATTGCCTTGGTCACCAATGTACTTTCTGGTCTCTCCAACCTGCCACATCCTTACAAGAAAGTCAGCTCACTGCATTTCATCAACTCTTCCAGGCCCTGGATCAGCCATCACGGCACCCAAAGTCCCACTGCCTCAGCTGGGCAACCACAGCCCAGCACTGGTTCACAAGTCACAAAACTAGAAGTGTTTCCAGGAGGAGGGGATCCTCGCAGTGGGTGAGCAGCAGAAGGAATCACAGCACTGCTCCTCTCTAATCCTCTGCTACACAGTCCTCTGCAGCAACACCAACACAAGTGCCGTATGTCACTGTGTGCTGGTGCCCTCTTGGACACCCATTTCTGGACAACTCCCACCCTGCAAGGTACGATGACACAAATGGCCTTCTCTCCCTGACTCATCCCTGCTTCCCCACATGAATACACCTCTCAAGAAGCCCAGGGCAGCAGGGCTGGTGTGCACAGCAGGTAAAGTATCCACTGATGGTGTCTGCAACTACACAGCAGTGTGCACAGCACACTGAATCAGGTGAGCTGACAAGAGGTCTGTTTCAGGAGCCGTGTTTCCTACCTGTCCAGTCACCTCGCACTGAAGAAGAGAGGACCACGTGTGAGGTTCTTGGGAGCTTCAGGGTGCAGAATTTGGACACACTGAGAACCTTCCCCTCCTTGACTTGTTTGCTGTAGTTCCCATTCCCTCAGGACTTCAGTCAGAGACGCCCACAGCAAGGCTGGGGAGAAATCCCCTCCACACCTCGGATCCTCTGTCTTGAGATTTGTCAGGCAGCCTGAGAAAATGCTCTGCATCCCCTGCCCACATCTCCCAGCTGAGAGAGATTGTGTTGATCTGGCCTGAGCATTAGGACCCCAGTGCTCAGGGGCCAGCTCAGCTGGGCTGCTTTCCTGGAGTCCTCACCACATCCTCTGCCCATTTCCCCACTGCTCTCCATCATGCACTCTGCAACAGCGCTGTCCATGAGCTCATCCTGATTTTCTCACCCACGCCCTGCTGTTTACGCTGTATTGCCTGGGCTTTCCCATCCACATAGGTTTCCTCTGACCCGATGACCTACTCTACAATTGCTCAGCACTGCCAGAAAGAGTATGAGGTGCTTGAAACTAAGGCTGGTTCACATCTACTTTGAAATGAGGGCCACACCACTGAATGTTCAACAAAAACCACCCGCACAAAATAGTACCAGTGAAAGAAAAGTACACTTTTCCAAGCCAGAAAAAAATACTATACTCACAGGAGACTCCCTTATGAATTCAATTATGAGCATCTCTGGCTGTTTATCGTTTTTCTCTATCCTTTCATTTTCTGAGGCTAACCAATAGCAATTCTATACTACCCATTTTGTCAGTTTCTTTCCTGAATCCATTTATAAACCCTGCAGTCATACTCCTTATTGCAACAAGATTGTGAGTATTTGGGGTGATTGATTGACATGGATTTTGTGCTGCAAATAGCGAAATGTAACGTGAGCTTCCCCTCGCTTCCTCCCCTTACCAACAGTTGTAAGGAATGCAAGAGGAGGACACTGACCTTTTGAGCTAACTTCCTTCATCACTCTCAGCTGACCAGACATTCTTACTTGCTCTGAAGACTGTTTTCTTTGGGAATCTCCTCTCACTTCTCAGTATGAGTGCACTTGAGGATGGTGGTGCAGCTCAGTGGTAGAGACCTAGACTTTTACGTGACAGGCACTGGGCACCCAGTGCCAAAAACAAAAGAAAGCACTTTAAGATAAAATTAAGGAAGGAAATATTTATCAATTCATGTTCACCAGAACTCTCAGGCTTGCTTCCAATAATAACCTACCAATGAACCCCTTTCTACATTTGCATCTTCCTGAACCCTTTTGAATACTTTCACGGTCACACTAAGCCCCCACACAAGTGCACACAGTAGTGAACCCTGCAGGATAAAGCTCCACAAATAGGTATACTTACTGAGTGGACATATAAGACAAATGCTAGCCCATGTATCATGGATTTCTGGAATTATTGCTCTCCATATTACACACACATGCAAAAAGTCACTTGTGCACCTAGAATAGGGGAAGCAGCAAGCTATTTTTATCACTTTGTTTTCCTGCATTACCAGCTGTTAGTGAGTTTGCAGCAGACTTAGGCTGTATCAGCTTGTCTTGCTATACAAACCAAAGGACAACTTATTTGTTGGCATCCACATTTAATGTAAAAAAATATTCCAAGAAACCATGTAAAGTTAATCAGCCACCCTGGAGGCCTATGACTCTAATCCTAACTAGAGATGCTCAGGTAGGAGGATCACCATGAGTCCAAGGAGAGCCTGGGCTTCTAGTGAGTTCAGGTTCACTTTGAACTATGTAGAGAAATCCTGTCTCAACTCAAAGCAACAATGACAGATAAAAACCAACAACTAATGCTAGGGATATAGTTCCTCAGCAGAAGCGCCTGCCTAGCAGGAGCAAGGTATTGAGTGCAGTGCCCTGTACAAAATCATTTAAACAATGACCTGTATGCCTCTGCTTATACTTAAATGATTGCCCATGAGATTTGATCATTTCAAAGCTCATAGAGCCAATGATCCCACTGTTACCAGCACAGTAACTAAAGTACTTTTTATACTTCATGCCATGTTCTTGGATTCTGTCCTTTGTTCTGCACACAGGCTTTAGCAGCTCGAACTGGTCACATTGTGTCTCCTCCTTCAGGACGTCTTGAGCACAAAGGTGCAGCACCTCAGGTCGCAAGGAGCACATGCTGGACAGTTCCAAGTCTGAGCTTGCCCTGTGCAAAGGCCCTTCTAGGTCACCTTGAAAACTTCCACTTCCCATGTTTGCTGGAGGCCTGGCAGTGCTGACACCCGGGCCCTGTGCTGGAGCAACTGTCCTCTGTGGCTGTCAGCACCGCTGTCCTGGCGAAATTTTTTCCCAATGAGCCCTCCCCCTACGAGACCCCCCAGTCACTGCAGGTGGGAAGCAGGAGGCCGGCCTGTGCCCCTCCTTGCTCTGGTCTGTGCATTTCCATCCCTTCCATGGCAGGTCAAGGGCGCTCAGCCAGGAAACCTAATCTGCAGGGGAAGGGCTTCCCTTCTGCACGGTCTTGTTAAGATAATCTGTCCTTGTTCTCTCCTCTCTCCTCGTTTGATGTGGCCATGCAGATTCCAGGGGTTCACCTGTGAACATCATGCTTTGTGTCCTTTGTGTAGTGAACTTAAGGTGACACCATTATCAGGAGGAAATGGCCTTCAGGGGCTCCCCACACTGAGCATCCTGGCAGCCACAAGGCAGAGATAGGGGGAGTCGATGTACAGCTGCCAAACCAGGGAGAAGATGAGGAGCAGGCAGGTCTGCTCTTGCAGAAGACCTGCTAGGGAGCCAGGCATGGTGGCCCAGGCCTAGAGTCCCAGTACCAGGGAGGCTCAGGCAGGGGAGTTCCTGTGACTCTGATGTCAATCAGGAATACACAGTGAGCTCAGTGACAGCCTGAACTACCTAGTGGACCCCGTCTCAACTCACACACAGGACACAGCCCCGTAGGAGCAGGCAGCACCAGAGCAGGAGAGCTGCACAGCCAGGCTCCACACACCGCCACCACATAGAGATGCTCTCCCTGCAGGCCTGCCCTCCCTGCTGCTTCTGCTTCCCCCTACCTCATCCCTGCAACACCACTGAACTCTGGGGTGCCTGCCTCTTTCAATGAGTTTGTAAAGTTCATCTGTCCAAAACCACTCCTGCTCCCCTGGCTGCCGCCCTGAAATATAGCCACCTGCCCTCGCCCTGTCAACACTCAGCCTCCCACAGCCCTGCAGCATCTCTGGGCCAGGCTCTGATGATAAACTTCTTTTCTTCTGGGTCTTCTCTTCCACTTCCCATATCAAAACATCCTGTCTTTGGTCCCTTGTTGAAATTACATGTGTCTCTCCGCCTTGTATTATCAGAAACCGTGTTGCACATGTTTGACACTGTCAAGCATGAAAGGAGGGGGAACCGAGGAATCAAAAGTAGCCGAAGACAAGATTCTTGGTTTTGGAATATGAGAAAATTTATTTTCCATTCTGTCCTTCTCTTACAGGCTCTGGCTGTGTTTGGAAGCTGTGATTCGTGGGGCTGCAGGTGGAACAAACATGCTTCCAGGGCTTGAATGCCACTTCACGAATCGCTTATGTCCCTTGTTTGTGAAACCCTGTTAAACTCTTGTTTGACAGAGACAGCAGTATGCTTTCAAGTGCGGACTATTTCAGTCATACAGTGCAAAATATTGGCTGGTCAGTTTGGGGAACACTGCAAGTCTCCTCCTTAAATTTTATATTTCAGTAGACAGAAGCCACTGACGTACTACTAAAAATAAAATATAGACCACTGGACTCACAGCTCTATTCCGGAGTTCTGCCCTCGCTGATCATTTAGGAATAATGGGAAGAATGAGTGTGGCACACTCAGGAGGCTGAGGCAGGAGGATCAGTGAAAGTTTGAGAAAAGTGTGGGCTACAAAATAAGGTGAAGACCAGCCTCAACTGCAGAGCAAGACCCTGTGTCAGAAAGGCAAACGCACACACACACACACACACACACACACACACACACACACACACAGAATGAGTGTTACACTAACAAAAACACAAGATACCAACTTGTAAGTGCATGTTGATGGTACGACGAGCCTGCTTCCTTAAGGGTCAATGCAGCACAAAGACAGTGCTGACTTTTGCTCCAGGGTTTAACTGTGGCCCATAGACTGCACTTCCAACAATCGTGAGTGACATGGGGCCTGCGGTGGAGAACACACTCTTGGGATTGCGGAACGGGGTGAAAATGGCATGAACCTCTCAAGACCTGTATGCACAGACATGGGAATACTGAGTCCTTTCCAGGGAGGTTGGGTGTTTTCCTACAGATGATGCGAACCAAAGGTGAGGATTGAGTGAGACGTCAGAGACTTCAGCTCCTTCCATCAGAGCCCTGTGTGGTATGGGGGGGGGGGAGTCGGGAGAAAGGGCTGAGGAGCTGAACACGGCTAGTACACTCAGCCAAGGGCAAGTGATCTAAGGCCCAGGGGAGGACACTGTCACTCAGAGACTGGCTTCTTCTGAATGAATTTCCTATTTTTCCTGCAACGCCACCATACTGCTCTAGACATATATTCCCTCATCTGTCAAAAGAAACAAGGCTGGGCATGATGATATAAGACTGCCATTGCAGCACTCAGGAGGCTGAGGCAGGAGGATCTCTGTGTGTCCCAGGCCAGTCAACTTTACATAATGAATTCAAGGCCAACATATACTACATAGCAAAAGCCAGTCCCAAAAAGAAAACAAAAGGACAGCATGCTGGCTGTTACTCAAAACGCCCTAGAGTGCAGAAAGAGGATAGTGTTGTCTTCATGTAAACAAGGAGTCTCCCAAAAGAAAAATGTCTCGGCTTGCAAGAGCAGGATAAAATGATGAACCTCTTTCCCAGGAATTGCTACAAGATCCATAAACGTTTATCTCACTGGCCAAATAATAATTATCTTGTGTGTATTACACAAAGGAAACTGAATGTGCTAAGAAAAAGTTGTTGGTGAGGGAAGGATTCACTTTCCTGGGGAGAAATCTATTGCACATGATTCATGGAAGGGAACGTGGGAAGAATCGTGAACCCTGAAGTAAGTACTATCCTTAAGATGAGGAGTAAGGAGAAGGTGTCAGTGGCATCAGTCTCTGGATGGTGTCCCCTCAAATCGTGTAATACTAGACCAAGTACGGGGTAATAATGCACAAAAGAAATTTTAAACATTGCTATTCACAATGGAGAAGACTAGGAATGGGGTGTAATTCAATGGTAGAGTACTTAACCAGAATGCATGATGTCCTGAGTTTGATCTCGGCAACATCCCTGCAAAACTCATCAAGGTGACAGGAGAGGTAATTCTGTCATGGCTTCTTGGTTCTCATGGGACCTTCAGAAGTCAGGCAGCGGAAACCTGACGGGCTCCAAATTTGAAGAGTGCAGTCACAGGTACCAAGATCCACACACAGACAATCCTGCTTTAAGGAATGTGTTCTGTTTCTGTGACCAGGATGTTCACAGAATTAGTTTCCAAATGTGGAGCTGGGTGATGGATGTGTGTTCCAATATTCAGACAACGAAGTGCTCAGAGGAAACCCCAACTCCATGGCTTTGCTTTGACCTTCGGATCCTAGATGCGGTACTGCAGCGTAAAATAGAACATAAAACTACAGTACTGCACTGTACGGTACACTCAGCAAAAACTACACCACTATATGAACAAGTGTGCTGCGTAGAAGAGACACTGGAGCTCTATGCAGAAGAAGTAAAAACGTGGACAAAAGGCACCCGGAAGTCAGAGCAGCCATTACACAGGGAGGTCATTACACGGGAAGAGCCACAGAGCAAGGCAAAGTGAAGTGCAAACCACCAGACCAATTCCCCCATCAGAGGCTTTGAGAAAGCAAACTGCATCTTCCCTGGTACTCTGCACTGCTCCCACTGCAGGGCCAGTGAACAGGCATCCTGGGAGAGGATCTAACCCCATGGGGGAAAGGCATTGAGCCCAGAAAGGAGCATCCAGTGCCCACCTATCCTACGTCTTAGCTCACTAGGGGACTGGATCATGGACCAAGATACTCACCCACAGGGGCACCTGAGAAACTGAAAGCCAGAGAATCATTCAGAGATTGTTGATTGACTGACTAATGGACGAACATGTCTTTGAGAACAAAAAGGAAAGGCTGCACAGAACACACAGCCACTCGCAGAGGTCAAGTACAGTCACCACTGTACCTTGTGTGTGCTCCTGCACTCACTGTCCCTTAGGACTGAGCTTTCCACACTTCATGACCTTTAACATAAAACTACTTGCAGGACACTCACTGTGCCAAAGATTACCTGAAAGTAAATGTTCATCTCAGAACACCTTAATGCTTTAGCACAGTGGTACTCACTTCTGCCTACCCCTCTGCTGATTTTGTCTCTACACTTGTAGTTTTACCCAAACCAGAGGATGAGAACTCCAGCAGCCAGCAGTTGATTCCAAAGTCTGCTTTCCAGGACCTGTGCTCATGGAGCTGCATTCTCATTCTGGCTTTCAGTGGCTCTGGTGAAATGACCTGATATCAATTTGAAGGCACCGGGAAGTGGAGATCTGTAACACGGCTCCCAGGACTAAGATAAGATGAGAAGAGGTCTCATCATCTCTGCCAGGGTGAATATGTGACCACTGGCCTGGTGATGGGACAGAAATGTGCAGCAGCCTCTCTGGCTTCCGTGGAATTGAGTCCTGACTTTCCAAAGAAACAGCAGGACACCCTCCACAGGTGCCCTGGGACCCTACGTGCTCCCCAGCCTGGAGGACACCAAGCAGACTTGGGAAAAAGCACTTGGCTGTGCCTCTGCCACCTTGTCACTCACCCAGGACTCCTCTCTTGGGGAGCCGCTCTCAGAGTCCTGTGTTGCCACTGAACTCCTTAGTGTGCATGAGACAGTGTGGCGTGCACATGGTGTCCACGCACCAGGGACCATGCCGGCCTCTCTTGCACACAGGGGAGATTCCCAAATGTCACCA
Organism: Cavia porcellus; assembly: GCF_034190915.1. NCBI lineage: Eukaryota > Metazoa > Chordata > Mammalia > Rodentia > Caviidae > Cavia > Cavia porcellus. Next base: position 81,537,247 of record NW_026947486.1, read on the forward strand.
CACTCTTGAGGAAGCAATGGTACAGTTTCCAAGAACATAGAACTAAGTAGTAAGTATTGGTCATTCATAACTCACCATAGCACGTAGAAGACTGATTTCCAAGGCCTCTTGAAGTTAACTCAAGAAGACATTTCATCACAGACCTCATCATCCTTCTGTTAAAATGACGTTAGCTATGCACATTTTATCCAGCTGTAACACACCCCATAAAAACAGGAAAACACAAATGCTAAGAATTCACAATTTTATTGCAAACACCAGTGCTATGAACAGCATTATGGAATAGAGAAACAGTATTGCGAACAACAAAAAAACTCCAAGCACTATCTGCTTCTTCAAACAGGACAGCATCTTAGAGCAGCTCTTCCTCCTCCTCAGTGACAGTGGGGTCCTGGGAATCAGGGGGTGCACTCCTGAGCAGAGCTTCCCTCACAGCTTTCCTGTATTTGGCTCTCCGATTGTTAAACCAAACCTGAGGGCAGAGGGGAAAACTGACAGGGTTAGTACACAGGAATCATTGTCATAAAGAAACAAGCCCACCAACCATGTATCTTCCTATGCAACTGATACTTAAGATTGCAGGAGGCAAGCTACTTTCTTCAGACTGGAACACCTTAGGGGACTGAGGGTTGACATCAGAGAGTGACCACAGGCCCAGTCTGCACAGGGCCTTGAGTTCCACCTGAAGCTCAGGACAAAAAAAATAACTGTAGAAATGTAATCACACTTCTTCTTCCAAATCCTTGGTGAGCACCAGCTCCCTGCCCTGCTCAGGAACCGGGCTTCAGGGTGTCCCCTGTACTCCCAAGCTCACTTTTCCTGAATGGTTTTTTCCAGCTGTGGGACACAGGCCCCAATGAAAAGTGGCTCCAGCGATGGATGAGAACTCCAGGGCTCCTAAGAGATAAAGGAACTTAGCACCCTGACTGCTGACCTGACACTGGCCAGCTGGCTCCTGCTCGGAAGGAGGAGCTCAACCACGTGTGGGGGCTTTAGCATGTAAACCTGAGATGTGTAGGTAAAGTCCTAAGCAGGGAGACAGCTCCCAGTTTGACAATCCCACCTTCAGTGAGAAGGAAAGTACCGGCAGGATGGAATATGTGGGCCTTTTTGAAAGAGGCTTCACTCAAGGAAAGGTCAGGACCCTCCATCCCATGTAGCCCTTTGACGGCTAAAGGCAGTCAGTGGGACAGGGAGCCTGGACAGTGCTTTGACTTGTACCTGTACAATAGGGCGAGTTGACAACCCATCATTCCAAGTGAACTAAAACTCCCAAGTCCTTGGCATCCAAGGCTTTAGGAGGAAGAAAATCGCCATGGTAATCAACATTCTGTTTTCTCTCTGCAGTCTGCCACACCCCTAAGACAAGTCAGCTCACAACATTTCATCAGCTCTTCCAAGTCCTGGATCAGCCTGCCTGGCACCCACATCCCACTGCCCCACCTGGGCAAGCACGGCCCGGCCCTGGTCCCAAGACACAAAAGTGAAAGGGCTTCCAGGAAAAGGAGTCCCCAGCAGTGACGAGGAGCAAAAGGGGCCACAGAACTGCTCTTCTGTAAACCTCTGCTACACAGTCCTCTGCAGCCAGACCAAGAACTGTGCCCTATGTCACTGTGCTCTGCAGCCCTCTTGGACTCCCGGTTCTGCAGGATTAACAAGGACTTAAACATTTGTGAAGCGGCCGTACTGCACATTTTAATGACACAAATGGCCTTCTTTCCCTGCTTCACACCTGCCTCCCCACAAGGTTAAACCTCTCAAGAAGCTCAGGGCAGCAGGGCTGGTGTGCATGGCAGGTAAAGTGTCCCCTGGTGGCTTCTGCATCTACACAGCAGCATGCACAGTGCAGTGTCACAGGTGAGCTGACATCAGGTCTTCATTAAGAGCCTCACTTCCTACCAGTGTATCACCACGCACCGGAGAGGGGGACCATGTGTGAGGTTGTTAGGAACTTCAGGTGGCAGAAATGTCACACACTAACAACTTTCCCCTGCTTCACTGGTTCGCTGCAGCCCCTGTTCCCTCAGGACTCCAGTCAGAGAGGCCCACAGCAGGGTGGGGAGAAAGACCCTCCCACCGGGATCCTCTCTGCTTGGGATTTGCTGGGGAGCCCGAGAAAATGCTCCCCATCCCTTCTCTACATCTTCCAGCTGAGACAGCCTCTGTAGACCAGGCCTGTGCATTGGGATGTCAGCGCTCAGTGCCCCACTGTGCTGGGCTGCTTTCCTGGAGCCTCCTCAACACATGCTCAGCCCATTTCCCCACTGCTCTCTGTCATGCACTCTGCAACAGCGCTGCTGATGAGCTCATCCTGATTTCCTCACACACCCCCTGTTGTTTATGCTCTATCTGCTGGGCTCTTCCGTCTCACCTAGGTTTCCTGGGCCCCAGGACCTGCACTCATTCTACTCAGCACTGTCTCAGGAAGGGCGAGCTCCTTGAAATTATGTCTGCTTCCAATCAACCCTGAAATGAGGACCCTGCCACCTATTGTTCTACAAAACCCACTCCCTCAACCATTGCACCATAAAAGAAAAACCACAGCTCTGCATGTTAAAAATTATTCTCAAACAAGTTCCACCGTTGAATTTAATTGTGAATTTTAAGGCAACTTTTGATTGCTTGAATTTTTCTCTATCCATTGCATCTCGCTTCAGTTATCCAAACTTTGTACCATAGCACTGTTTTTCCTCACAGCATTCTTTTTTTTTTTTTTTTTTTTTTTTTTTTTTTTGTCTTTTTGTTTTTTATCGGTACCCTTGATCAAACTCATGACTGCCTGCTTGCAAGGCAGGCGCTTAGGCCGCTGAGCTAAATCCCCAGCCCCCTCATGGTATTCTTGATATCGATTTCCAAACCTACAGTCCTAGCCACTACTCAGTCATCCTCTATTTGAGGAAGGTTTTCACATGGAAATTGCACTGTAGGCAGAGAAGGGTAAATTGTGACTTTCTCCTCTCTCCTGACCTTACCAAAACTTACCAAGAAAAGAAAACCAGGCAACTAACCTTCACACTAACTTCCTTCAACACTTTCAGCTCAACTAGACGTCTGTTACTTGCTCAGAGAAGGTTTTCTGTGTGCGTTGAGTCTCTCTTCCCACTATTTATGAATGCTAGCTTTAGAGAAAGAACTCGGTGGTAGAGCCCTAGGCACTGACATGTGACGTCCTGGATTCTACATCCAGCACCAAAAAGAAAATCAACAGACTTAAAGACGCAACCATCAAATGGTTCATACTACACTCATGCTTACCTATGTTCTTAGGCTTAGTTTCAAGTAGTTTCCTACAACAGAACCCACCTTTAACCTTGCCTCCCCCTGGGCCCATTTGGATACTTTCAAGGTAAGACTGAGCCCCAACACGACTGCATGCAGAAATGCACACTAAAGCACACCAGTCCTGAGTGAGGACAATCTTGCTTAGTGAAATCAGGCATACAGACATTCCTCATTTACCATGTAAGATATATGCATTTGATTAGGTTGTGAAATGAATAACTTGTAAGTGGGAAATTTGATATTGTATGTACACTGCAATATTCAGAGCAAAGGAATATGCGACCTGAGGCCTTTGTTTTTCTGTTCATAACTTTACATGCAGTAAGGGATAACAGAACATCTAAACACAATACCGCACAGGATGATCAGCAAATATTACTTTCTGCTCTGCAAAAGGTGCACTGCACAAGAGGAAAACACTGAAACACTGTAAAGAAAATGTAGGAAACTGTACCAGAACCTGACAGGACATAACACCAAGTACGGTGCCCCAGGCCTAAATCCAGTCATTAAACAGGTAGGTCATTAAATAAGGAGTATCTGCACACTTCTCCATGTAATAAGGATGTGCCTGATTACACCGCTCTGTTTTCTGTGCCCAGATACACATTCACTGCTCACACAGGATAAGGCAGGAAGCTTGATGTTTTGTTTTTCTTTACAAAAGCATGTTCCCTCTGGTAATGGGAATTCTGGAACTACAAGACCACCTCTACTCATTTGATTTTTCTCTCTATGAGTCCTGCTAAGTAAAAATCTTGCTTGCACAGTAAGATAGGACAAGAAATGACACCAGCTTCACAGCGTCCAGGAAAAGCCATGTCCTGAAACACGATGGAGACTGGCTGCCCTGCCAATGGGCTGTTCTTGGACTTACTGACCTTCACTCTAGATTCAGGCACACGCAGGATGCTTGCAAGCTCCATTCTGTGGAGACAAAACCACAAATGTTCCACGTTCAGTGATCTGGATGAGGCAGGTAGTGTTCTGCATGACTGGAATATCACACAGGCACTCTGTGGTGAGCTGCACACGGCAATCACCCTTCCATTGCCCCAATAATGTTTATCTCTTTCCGGAGGAAAAGCCTCTCATCAGCAATGCTTTAACCCCTCACAATACTTAAGGTTACCCTGTCAACGATATTTTAATACAGTATATCGAGAAAATAAAACTCAAAGCTTAAATCTAAGATAAAAAAGAGTACAAATTTTTATGTTATGGAAAATTATAAAAAGGTTCAAAAAGTTATAGACAAACCATAGTTAAAACATTGGGTATTATTATCTTCAAAGTAGATTCACAGAGTAAAACACATTGGGAAAATAATTCTCCAAATGACATTGGCACAACACTTTCATTCTGTGAACTAATACAAACTCCTAGTAGAACTGTCTTGTATTGTTTTCTTCCTCTTACTGCCTTCCCCCTCCCCCACTCTAGCTCCTCTGTCCTTGTGAAGAGCAAGCTTATAGCACAAAATTATCCCTTCTACTGACTCTGTCTCTGAAGAAATTTGATTTACAATAGAAGCCATGCAGGCAAGAAATGCAAAGCCATGCCTGGTGGTGCATGCCTGTAATCCAGCACTTGGGATGCTGAGGCAGGAGGAACTCTGCAAGTTCAACAACAGCCTGGATTAAAAGGGAGGCCAAGATGACCATGAACTGCATGGCGAGACCCTGTCCCAAAAGTAACAAAGAGAAGAAGAAGCAGGAGGAGCAGGAGGTGGAGGAAGAGAAGGAGGAAGTTACAAAAAATGGACTGTGTGGAAGATAACCATTCCTGTGAGTCAACAGATCAAGACATTGAAAAGAAATTCACAAGAAGGGAGAAAATATTTGCAAAACACACTTCATACAGAGACACAGAAACATCCCCCAAAGTCAATAACTAAAATACACCCTCCAGGACTGGGCATCAGCAAGGACTCAGTGAGCCATTTCTCCACAAGAGGCTAGAGGAAGGAACAGGAAGCAGGAGAAATCACTCTCCAAATGACTAGCCTATAACCTGTATCCCACCCACAGGGATGTCCACACCCCATCATGTAAACAAAGGCTGGGAAAACTAAGTGTGCTGAGCTCAGGGAGAAACCAGAACAGTCAGTCATGGAGAGAAAAAGTATCAGCTTCCACAGAAACTCTGGCAAATGATCTGCTGAGGTCTAAATGCAGAAATACACAATTCTATGATTCAATGATTCCATTTTGGAGTATGTCTCCAAAACACTAAAATCTGGATGTTCACAGCTATTTGTCAGGAAAGTTCACAAAATCAACTATTCACAAAATCAACTTCAATCCAAAGAAATGAGCAACAAGGTGGTTTATATGCAGGGGAATATTTCTTGCCATTTAAAAGGAATGGCCATCACATGCTGAAGCGAAGCTGCACAGTGGGCTTACATGAACTGAAACAAGCAGGCACAAAAGCACTAACAGGCTGTGGTTGCACTTAGATCCAGTTTCTGAGAACTCAAACTTATAGTCCAAAAATCTACAATCATAATTGTTAGGAACTGAGGAGATGGGGGCAATGGGAGGCGTTTCAGGTGCATAGTTTGCTTTTGTAAGGTGATGAATGTCCTAGAGATCTGATTCACAGCAAGGTGAACATAGCTCACACTGCTGACAACTAAACCATGACATGAAAATACCCAGCACTGCTGATGTCTACGCTTCACAGTGGTTCTCACAGCAAAGTCCTAGTGTGTGCTCCTCATAGTACAAAATGCAAACAAAACAAAGTGGAGTCTCCACCAACCAGTTTCCAGCCTGGAATCACAACACTACTGTAAGAAGATTCTGAACTTCGGTCACAAGGCGACATCGCACTGCAGGTCAAACACAGGCAGGAGAAGAGCCCAGGTGCTCTCAGCTCAAGAGCAGAAAGAGGGCAGCAGGAGAGAGAGAGAAAGTCAGCTGGAACAGAGCCCATTCCCCCTAAAGCCTGGGTGCAACCCAAGACATCAGCTCACCTCCTGAGGCCATCTGGGTACTGCGTGTCTTGGAAAACAGTTTCCAGCTCCTGCACCTGCCCGTCTGTGAAGCTAAACTGCTTTCGTCGCCGCCTTGGTCGGCCCCTCTTTCGACCCCCAGCATCGGCCAGACGCTGCGCAGCCGGCTGCATTTGCTCGGGCTCAGCTTCACCCTGATCCATGTCGTGTTTGGTGTCACTTCCCTGGCTCACGTGTACCTTTTGGGTCAGAATGTGGCCGTCTTCATCGTCGTCATCCTCATCCTCATCCAGGTGGCCCTTGAGGGGGTCATCCGCTGCAAAGTCGGCAGCTCCTGCACTGCAGGCAGCACCCTCGGCTGCTGCGGGAACCTCTGGTGCAGGATCCACTTCGACTTCCATTTTCCAGTACTCTGGGCTGAGGGAGCGGATAACACCGTCTTGGTATTCCTCTTCCATGGCCGCCATTTCACGAGGCCTCCTACTCCGCAACCGCGTTTAAAGGCAGAGTCTCTTGGCAACAGCGTCACGGAAAAGGGGTGGAGCCTGAGGTTGCAATTGGTTACAGGAATGTTGCCCCCCCACCTGGAGGGTTCAGTCTGCACGAGCTCTCGTGATGTCTGCCCAAGGCTGTCTGGTTACCACCCCGCCTCAATGCTTTGGATCATAGTGTAGCAAAAACTCAAGGGGTGGGCCCAGCAAAGGGGCCAGAGATGGAAAAACAAGTACTGTTATTGGACGTGTGCACAAGAAGCATGCAGCTAACCCCAGAGCTAGCTCAGTGCACTGGATGCATCCCAGAGGCATGTGAGGAAGGGACTGGCTGGCCCTGTAAGCTGATTATGAAGTGAAGGGGAGGGCCTGAGAACTCACACTGACACCACATGTCTTCTGGGAATGCTGGGAGACTGCACCCACCACTCACTCCATGCTGCCTGTGAATATCTTAGCATCCTAAAACCTTCTCAGTATCTTGGTCTAAGTATCCGCATAGAACTTATCATCCCTGTGGATACTACGAACTAATGAATTTATGAAGTTTGGTAATGAATTTCTCTTCATCCTAGTTTAGAAATAAAATGATAGTATGTGTTAAGGGAACCATCCCTAAACGTCAGAAGCTTGAAAGATAAATCTAAATGCCTTCCAAGGTCAAGGGACTAGAACAGCTGCGACTCCTGAGCTCTGAGTAAAGAAAGAATGAAAAGGAGAGTGAACACAGAAATGGGTGGGAAGTGCCTCCGTGCTCACATATTGCTTAGCGCCCCCTGCTGACCGTACAGGAGTGTTACAACTGAGCCAGGGCAAGGGAAGGACAGAGACTCAGCTTCTTGGCTGGGGAAGCTGTGAAGATTGAGCCCCACACTTGTCAATAGGACAGACAGACACAATGGCCTCTCTGTCTTTTGTGGGATTGAGTCCTGTGGTTCTCAAAAGCAGCAAGACCTCTGCTCCATAGGTGCCTTGGCAGCCCATGAGCTCCCCAGCCAGGAGGACACCAAGCAGTACTGGGAGCACAGGACCAGGCTGTACCTCTGCCTCCTTCCCACTGACCTGGGAAATGACCTTGGGGAGCAGTTTCGGAGTCCAGGGTCGCCACAGGATGCTCAGCCTGGGTGAAGCCCAGCCTGTGGTGCACATGGTTTCTTCTAACCAGGGTCCTGCCTGGGCTCCCTTGGACCCAGTGGGGATCCCCAAAAGATGGCACACTGCTGAGAAAGCCATGGGGCCTCAGGGGACAGAGAATTAATATGCAATACAGATCATTAAAGACATTCCATGTGTCATGGTTTATGTCAGTGGCCCCCAGGCCTCATGAGTTTGCATTGTGCATTTATGATGGTTCATTGTCTACTGCTTAGATTGATGGTGTCAGTGTTACACCCATCTGGGGGTGGAGCCAGGATGTAATGTAATGGCAAGAAGTAGGTGTGTCTTGCTCTTTTGCGGGTTTTCACCTTACTGTTTGCAGCTGCTATGAACTGTGTCCCTGCCATGCGAGCCTGCCTTGGAGCCAAATGAGTATGGACTAAAACCTCCAAAAACTGTAAGAAATAAACACACCTTCCTTTCTCAAGAATGGGCTTCAGGTATTTTGTCTCAACAACAAGTAAAATGTAAGTAAGACACTATGGCACTTAAAATGCTGATTTCCAAGGCCTCTTGATGGTGACTCAAGGGAGTGTCTTCAAGATAAGAGACCTCATCATCACTCTGATGAAGTGACATTCCTAGGTCAACTGAGGTTTATATTCTATTCCATTCTCCCTAGAGTTGCCAGAAAAAGAAACCTACTGAAAACGCATTGTTTATTGGTAATATAAGTGCTGATTAGTAAACCTCAAATTGGCACGGGCACCAACACATGGCCCAGACTTAGTGCCAAGAGCAAAACCCACATGCACTGTGGCCTCAGAGAAGGGGAACAGGCGAGCGCTGCTGCTGGTCCTGGACGTCCCCCTGGTGCTGGACAGCAGGCGGAGCTTCCCTTAGCACTTCTTCCCTCTGAAGTTTCCTGTGCTTGGCCCTCCGATTCTTGAACCAATTCTGCACTCAGGAGACAAGAGGCCTGGGTTAGTGCACAGAAGAGTCGCTGTCACAATGAAGGCTCCTCATGGAACCTCACACGCCTCTGCCATTTTATCTGCACAGCAGCAGCTCTGCTCTTGCTCCACCCGGGCACCCACAGCCCGGCCTCCTTCCCAAGACACAAAAGGGGAAGTGCTCTCCAGGAAGAGGGCCCCCACCATGCAGTGACCAGTGCAAGGAGTCACACAACTGCTCCCCTCTAAACCTCTGCTACCCATTCCTCTGCAGGGAGACCAAGATCTGTGCCACATGTCTCTGTGCTCCAGACTCCTTCCCTTAGGCAGAGTTCTGGGCAATTCCAGTGGGCTTAAGCATTTGAGAAACTCTCACACTGAAACTGTAATGAGACAAAGGGCCATCTCTCCCCACCTCACATGGGCTTACTGACATCAACACATTGTGCCCAGAAGCCACAGCAGGAGGGCTGATGTGGAGAGGACTAACAGTGGTCACTGGTGACATCTGTATCGAAACAGCAGTGTACACAGCGCACTGCCACAGGTGAGCTGACATCAGGTCTGTTTCTGGAGCCTCACTTCCTACCAGTCCTAGCACCTGGCATAGGAGAGGAGAGACCCTGTACCAGGTCTTGGGAACTTTATGCTGCAGAGATTGCACACACTGAGAACTAACCGCTTTATAACCTCACATCTTCATGCACACTTTTGAATAATTTAAAAACTTCTCGAAACCACAACATGAGTGCACATGGAAGTGCCCCCTATAGGATACAGCTCTACAAAGAAGTCAACTTAACTTAGTGTATATAATAAAATACAGAATTGATGCAAAAAACTAATTCAACAAACAATTTAAAGCTCATCATCCAGGCCTGGAGGCCTATGACCCTAATCGCAACTGGACAGGCACAGGCAGGAGAATCACTATGAGTCCCTAGGAGATCCTGGGCTTCTAATAAACTCAGGTTCACTTTGAACTAGGTAGAGAGACCCTGTCTCAACACCAAAAAACAATGAGAGAAAAAAAGCGACAACTAATGCCAGGGATATAGCTGCTCAGCAGAAGGGCCTGCCTAGCAGGAGCAAGGTCTTGAGTGCAGTGCCCTGGACAAAATCATTTAAACAATGACCTTTATTCCTCTGCTGTATCTAATGATTGTCTATGAGATTTGAAAATTTCAAAATTCATAGAGACAGTAATCCTACTGTTACCTGCAGAATAAATAAAGTACTTTTTATACTTGATGCCATGCTCTTGGATTCTGTCCTTTGCTCTGAACACAGGCTTTAGCAGATCGAAGTGGTCACATCGTTTCTCCTCCTACAGGAGTTCTTGAACAGAAAGGTGCAGCACCTCAGGCCACAAGGAACACCTGCTGGATAGTTCCCACTCTGAGCTTGGCCAAAGCCCTTCTAGGTCACCCTTGAAAACCTCCACTTCCAATGGTTGCTGGAGGCCTGGCAGTGCTGACACCCGGGCTCTGTGCTGCAGCAACTGTCCTCTGTGGCTATCTGAGCACCGCTGTCTTACTTGTGGCTCTGTGCCTTGTGTTATAGGCAACCATATTGGACATGTTTGACGCTGACAAGTATGAAAGGAGAGGGAAGAGAGGAATCAAAAGTAGCTGAAGAGAAGGTTCTTGGGTTTGGAGGATGAGAAACTTAATTTCCATTCTGTCCTTCTCTTACAGGCTCTGGCTGTGTTTGAAAGCTGTGACTCTTGAAGTTTCAGGTGGGCCAATCATGCTGCCAGGACTTCAATGCCACTTAATGAATTGCTTGTGTCCCTTGCTTGTGAAACCCTTCTTTGCAGGAGACAGCAGTATGCATTCAAGTGGGGTTTTTTTTCAGTATTAGAGTGTAAAATATTGGCAGGTCAGTTTGGGGAACACAGAAAGTCTCCTCCTTAAGATTTGTTTTTCAGTAGAGATAAGCAAGTGGGGTACAACTGAAAATAAAATATGAAACATTGGACTCACAGCTCTACTCCGGAGCTCTGACTTTGCCCATAGTTCTGGAATGATGGGCGAAAATGAGTGTGGCACACCAGAGAGGCTGAGGCAGGAGGATCAGTGCAAGTTTGGAACCAGCCTGGGTTACAAAGGAAGATTGAGACCAGCCTCAACTGCATAGCAAGATCCTGTCTCAAAAAGGCAAACACACACACACACATATACACACACTCTCTCTTTCTCTTGTTAGACACTGAGTGTGAAACACTGAAGAGGCTGAGTCAGGTGGATTTCTGCAAGTTCGAGAGCAGCCAAGGCTACAAAGTAAGATTGAGACTACCCTAAACTGCATAGCAAGACCCTGTCATAAAAACAGAAAATAACACACAGGAGTGTGACACTGATTAAGAAAATCATAACATTCCAAATTATAAGTGAATATTGATGGTATAACGAGCCTGCTTCCTCAAGGGTTAACGCAGAAAAAAGACAGAGCTATCTTTTGCTCGTGTTTTATCTATGGCCAGAAGACTGGGTTTTCAAGGATGCTGAGGGACATGAGACCTGTTAGAGAAAACCTACTTGGGATTTAGGAACAGGGTTAAAATTGTATGAACCGCTCTAGACCTGGAAGCACAGACATGGGAACACTGAGTGCTTTCCAGGGAGGCTGGTTGTTTCCCTACAGATGATGTGACCCAACTGTGGCCTTGAGTGAGAAGTCAGAGACTGCAGCCCCTTCCAGCTGAGCCCTGTGTGGGATGGACGGGGGTGGGGAGAAAGGGATGAGGAGCTGAACACGGCTGGTGCACACAGCCTAAGGCAAATAATTCAAGGCCCAAGACTGGACAGGGTCACTAACAGATTGAATTTTTCTAAAGGGATCCTCTGTTTTCCCTCCCAAGCCACCACACTGTTTGAGACTGACATACCCTCACCTATCCAAAACAAGAGAAGCCTGGAAAAATAACATAAGAGTGCCATTGCAGCACTCAGGAGGCTGAGGCAGGAGGATCTCTGTGTGTCACAGGTCAGCCAAGTCCACAGAGTGAAATAAAGGCCTAGCTATACTACATAGCAAAAGCCAGGCCCCCCAAAGAAAACAAAATGACAGCATACTGGCTGTTATTCAAAACGCCCTAGAGTGCAGAATGATGACAGTGTCATCTTCATGTAAGCCAGGAGTCTCCCAAAAGAAAAAGGTTTTCTGCTTGCAAAAGCAGGATGAAATGATGAACCTCTTTCCCAGAAATCGCTGCAAGATCCATGAACGTTTATCTCACTGGCCAAATAATAATGATCTTGTGTGCATTACACAAAGAAAAGTGAGGGAAAGTGTGCTAAGAAAAAGTTGGTGATTAGGGAAAGATTCCCTTTCCTGGGGAGAACCCTACTGCTCTGGCTACATGGAAGGGAACATTAGAATATTCCCAGTAAACACTGAAATAAATGTCATTCTTCCCTGAAGTAAGTACTATCCTTAAGATGAGGAGTAAGGAGAAGGTGTCAGTGGCATCAGTCTCTGGATGGTGTCCCCTCAAATTGTGTAACAGTAGATCAAGTACTGTGTTATACAGCACAAAATAATTTCTAAACCCTGCTATTCACAATGGAGAAGACTAGGAATGGGGTGTAGTTCAATAGTAGAGGACTTGCCCAGATTACATGACGTCCTGGGTTTGATCTCAAGCAACATCCCTGCAAAATTCATCAAGGTCACAGGAGGAGTAATTCCATTGTGCTGCCTGGTTCTCATGGGACTTTCAGAAGTGACAAGCCTCTCATCAGCAATGCGTTCACCCCTCACAATATTTATGGTTACCCTGTCAAGGATATTTTCATACAGTATATTAAGAAAATAAAACTCAAAGCATAAATCTAAGATAAAAAAGAATACAAATTTTTATAGTTTTAAGAAAAGCTAAAAGAAAATTTCCAAAAATTATAGACCAACAATAGGAAAAAAACATTGTTATCTTCAACGTTGTTTCAACGTGTACAGGATATTGGCAGTAATAATTTTCCAGATGATATTAGCACAGTTTTTTTCAGTGAGCTAATAGAAACTACTAGCATAAATATTTTGGTTTTTTCTTTTCCCTTCATTCCTTCCCCTTTCCCCTCCCTAGTTCCTCTTTCCATGTGATTAGCAAGCCTATAGCACAAAAGTATTCAATTCTACCAAACCTGGATCTGTGGAAATTTTATTTACAGTATAAGCCAGGCATCCAGAAATGCAAAGCAGAGCATAGTGGACCATGCCTGTAATCCCAGCACTCGAGAGGCTGAGGGAGGAGGATCTTTGCAAGTTCAAGACCAGCCTGCTCTACAAAGTGAGCCCAAACCACCGTGAACTACATAGTAAGACCCTGCCTCAAAGATACACAAAGAGGAAGAAGGAGGAGGTGGAGGAAGAGAAAGAGATACAAAAAATTTCTTGTGTGGAAGATAAACATTTCTGTGAGTCAACATGTCCTGTCACAACACTGAAAAAGAAATCCACAACAAAGGAGACAATATTTGCAAAGCTCACCTCTTACAGAGACACAGAAACACCTCCCACAAGTAAATAAGCAAAACACAACCTCCACGTTTAGGTTTTAGAAAGGACTCAGCCATTTCTCCAAAGAAGCTAGAGAGACAAGCAGAAGTCAAGATAAAACACGCTCCAAATGACTAGCCACTAAGGCACATCCCAACCACGGGGATGTCCATCACCCCTCACCTGAGCCCCTTCCAAAGCCTGAGAAATCATAAGCGTGCAGAGCTCAGGGAGAAACCGGAGCTCTGGTCACTGCAAGAAGGAATGTCAGCTTCTGCAGCCTCTCTTGCTAACTGTCTGTTGAGGCCTCAAAGCAGAAACACAGAAAACTATGAGTCAGTGAATCCATTCCGAGGATGTCTCAAAAATTTGAGATCTGGATGATCACAGCTCTTTGTCAGGCAAGCTCAACAGCACTATTCACAAAATCAACTTCTCCCCGGATGAATGAACAAAAAGTGTGGATATGCACAAGGCAATATGACTTATCATTTTTTCTTTTTTTTATCAGTATGAGAAATCAAACTCACAACTGCCTGCTTGCAAGGCAGGCGCTTATGCAGCTGAGCTAAATCCCCAGCTCCTATTGCTTAGCATTTAAAAACAATCTTCTGATGCATACTGTAGGGTGGCTGTACACAAGGGATATATGAACTGGAATAATCAGGCAGCAAAAAAAACCAACTGGCTCTGGTTGCACTTAGGCCCTGTTTCCAGAATACTCAATCTCACAGCACAAACATTTACCATCATAATTTTTAGGATCTCAGGGGATGGCGGCAATGGGAGGCCTTTTCAGGTGCATAGTTTGCTTTTGTAAGGTGGTGAATGTCCTGGAGATCTGATTCACAGCAAGGTGAACATAGAGCTGATGCTGCTGACAACTAAACCATGACATGAAAATACCCAGCACTGCTGATGTCTATGCTTCACAGTGGTTCTCACAGCAAAGTCCTAGTGTGTGCTTCTCATACCACAAAACGCAAACAAAACAAAGTGGAGTCTCCACCAACCAGTTTCCAGCTTGGATTCACAACAACACTGCAAGAAAATTCTGAACTTGGGTCACAAGTCGACATCCCACTGAAGCTCAAACACAGGCAGGAGAAGAGCCCAGGTGCTCTCAGCTCAAGAGCAGAAAGAGGGCAGCAGGAGAGAGAGAGAAAGTGAGCTGGAACAGAGCCCATTTCCCCCTAAAGCCTGGGTGCACCCCAAGACATCAGCTCACCTCCTGAGGCCATCTGGGTACTTCGTGTTTTGGAAAATAGTTTCCAGCTCCTGCACCTGCCCGTCTGTGAAGCTAAACTGCCTTCGTCGCCGCCTTGGTCGGCCCCTCTTTCGACCCCCAGCATCTGCAGAATGCTGCGAAGTCAGCTGCAGTTGCTCAGGCTCCTCTTCACCCTGGTCCCTGTAGCGTTTTGTGTTACCTCCCTGGAACATGTGGACCTTTTGGGTGAGAATGTGGCCATTCTCATCATCGTCATCTTCATACAGGTGGCCCTCGAGGGGGTCGTCCTCTGCAAAGCCTGTAGGCGCTTCAGTGAAGTGCACGCTGTCCGCTGCTGTAGAGACACTTGGGGCCGGATCCGCGCTGACTTCCAGTTCCCAGAACTCCGGGCTGAGGGAGCGGACACCACGGTCTTGGCGCTTCTCTTCCATGGCCACCATTTGTGGAAGGTCACAAGGCCTCCAGCTCCACAAACCTGCTTCTTTGCAGTGTGTCATGGGATCAGCCTCGCAGCAAAGCGGTGGAACCTGAGGCTGCAATTGGTTGCAGGAATGTTGCGCCCCACTTGGCAGGCTTCAGTCTGCAGGAACTCACTGGACCTCTGCCAATGGCTGACTGGTTACCACCCGGCCTCAATGCTTCCGATTATAGTGTAGCAAAATTGAAGGGGCGTGACCAGAAAAGGGGCCCAATTGGAAAAAAAAAAAAAAGTACGGATACTGGAAATGGGCAGAATGAGCATGCAAGGAGCCGCTGAACTAGCTGCGTGGGCTGGGTGGATACCACAGACAAGTGAGGAAGGTGCTGGGTGGCCAGGCAAGCTGATTTGGAAGTGGAGGGGAGGGGTGAAAACTCATGCTGATGCCAGATCTCTTCTGGGAATGCTTGAGACTGCCCCCACCACTCACTCCATGCTGCCTGTGAGTATCTTAGCATCCTGAAACCTTCTCAGTGTCTTGGCCTAAGTACCTCCATCTCCAAATGTCCTACGCACCTGTGTCTTGAGTATGACACTTGCACGGCTGCTAGATGACTGGAAACACTCAAAAGCTGACAACTGCAGATGTGCTGACCCTGAGCCAGCTCAGCAGATGACAGTGCCAATCCCAGTCCGACTGAAAGCAGACACACCCAGGAGAAAGGTTAGAGAAGCCCAAGCTTTTGATGCTCCACTCTCCATCCGGACATCACCAGAAACTGTGCCTACTGTGTCTGGAAATGGCACTGCCCTCATTGAAATTAACTCCCGTAGCTGTGCAGATCTAATACACGTGAATCACTGAACTGTCTCCCTGGAAATGTATCATCTGCTCCTATGATTAGGTCCAGCAGCAGCACAGCATGGGAAGGCAAGGGTGTTGGCCAGAGGACTCTGTCCTGGGAAAGGCTGAGGGCTCTCCAAGGAGCACTGCCCGTGCAGACGAGGCCAGGATGCTGAAATCAAGTGCATACTTTGTTAGCTCATGAATGTCACTGGTAGCCCTAGATATCAGCAGAGGGAACAGGGACTGCAAAGCCTGAGGAACCTGATGGCCTCTTGTGTGATTAGCTTGTGGAGCCTCATGGCCCATGCACAGGAGGGCTTCAGTAACTATGATATCACCAGGGTAGTAGTTTGGGCCCAGAGAGCAAGGATATTCCTGGACTCCTGATCATACAAGTGGAAATGCACCAGCTCTCATCCTGAGGCCGAGACAGGTTGTGTTCCAGCCATCTGCCAGTCATCAGCAGGAGTTCTTCAGCCTGCCCTGTGGCCTGTGCCCTGTGAGTCAGCCACACAAAGGGTCCTGGACCTGCCAGGCTCAAGCACTGTCTTGGTGTGAATCCTTTGAATGCTCTGAGCTTGAAAAGTGTGAAATAAAACATGTGATGCACCAGCTGACCTGAAGGTGTGCCTCTCTGTTGAAGTGGACCTTTAATACTACTGAGCACTTTGCCACACTGCTGCACCCTCCGGGACAGAGCAAGGCTTGCAAGGTGCCCTGTGAGACCCCTAAGCAGGCTGAGGATTCCCAGTTCCACCTTATGAAACAGAAAACCTTCTTTTAGTTTTTATTTTTAATTTTAAGATAGGATTTCACTCTGTATTCCAGGAGGAACTTGAATTCTCTACACAGCGCAGGCAGGACCCAAACTTCCTATCCTCCTGTTTCAGCCTCCCAATCACTCAAATTACAAGTATGTGAAACCTGTATATATCTTATCACACCTTTGTAACTAGTGTTACATTTATGAACACCTATAAACCGAGAACTTATTGACATTATCTCTTCACATTCTTGACCGTGAACTTTTCTAGGTATCATATGTGAACGTCATGCAAAATTTTTAAAATTGCAATATTTAGTAAAAATTGGTCCCTGTCTTCCTAGGTAGAGCTTATGGAATGGAGAAGCTCCACTTTCTACAACTCAGACTCCTACTGGTGATACAGATTCTGTCCTTGACCAAACACTAAAAGGCCTCTGAGCTCTTTTGCAGTTGGACCTGAGTGTGTGGCTTCCTCACTGTGCTTCTGCATGGTCCCATTTTAGCAAAACTGCAGCTCAGTCCATTTAGCCACTCAAATCCCTGATCCCTCTGAGAATCTGACAAGGTTGCTGGTCCTTTCCCATCCCCAGGCATGTCTCATCATGCTGCTCCAGCTTGGCCAAGGATCCTATTGGCTTGGTTTATCCAGAGTCCTCCAATGCCTCGGTTATTTATCTTAATAGTTTTCTATGCCCTGAGCCCCACCTGGGTCCTGAGATGCCAGTGCCCACTCATGTAGACTGCACTCCGGGGAGCTCAGGCTCTGCCTCACTGCACAACCCCAGTGCTCTGCTCCTTGCAATCATCATGCCCTCTCCCCTGAGGCTGCATAGACTCTGGAAGGCCAAGGGTCCTGGCCAAAGAGGAGGCTGGACTGTGGTTCTGTTCTGACTTCAGTGCACCCCTCACCCTGAGCATGTCCTCTGTGTCTAACTTGGTGGGCTCCCCTTGAAGACAGTCTTCCTTGCCATCGCTAAACAGTCACACACACACACACACACACACACACACACACACAAATGAATTTAGAGTACAGGAGATTGAACATGAACATTGACAGTCAGCTATGTCCCCAGTCCACTTTAATTTTTAATTTTGAGACAGCATTTGGCTAGATCACTAAAGTGTCCAGGGTGGCCTCAAACTTGCAAACATGCCTCAGCTTCCCACAGCGTGTGTGCTACCAAGTCACTGAAAGTCATTTTTCTTTACCAGTTCTGGATGCTATCGCTTGATCAAAATCAGATTCATCAGGAGACGGCAGGATGCCTCATCCACACACAAGTGTATCCTTCTCTTTCCTTCAGATCCACAGATTTGGGATCCACTGATGCACCAGAGGTCTGAAGCAATGCTGCAGACAGACTTGAGCAGCAGACTGGACCTCACCACTAAGATTTCTAGCACAGCCTCTGAAGCTGGGCTGGAGTCCCAGGCCTCATTTAAAAGGTATATCCTAGGCACACGCCCTCTTTCTATCCCTGAGTCTGGAAATTTCTGCACCACAAAATGGTATCCTTTGGTATTGTGAGCCAGTTCTATTCAATGTCATCCTCTCCCACACATAGAACCTTCTCAGCTGACTGTACCCCTTTCTTGGACCGCTCCTAACTGTGTTTGGCCACCTCTCTCTGCCTCCTTCTTTGGGGCAGGATTTTCCCAATGACAACTTGGATATTCATCATTGGCCTCTCTGGCCATCACAAAGTCCCCCTGAACTGGCCACTCTAGGATCTCTCCCTTCTCACTAGCTGTGCCTCTCCTTCCTCCTCCGACCGTCTTCAACCCCGTCTTCACTTGCTTTGTCTCCTTTAATGTGGGCCATGCACGGCCTCCCTCCTCCACCCCTTCCTCTCTGCCTGCCAGATTTTCCCTCCCACTTCAGCCCTCTGCTGTCTACACTCGCTTTCCCTTTAGGCTCTCTGGCCCACTGGGGCTCTGGGGGAACTGGGGGTCCCTGCAGAGATATATGGGTTTGTATTACTGACTCATGAAATATGTTCTAGAGTGAAAGCAAAACCCTGAAGCACAAATGGGAGCAGGCTGATTGGAAACAGCTGGACACTTCTGCCACTGAGATGGGCTCTGGAGACATTGCAATAGCCACACCATGGTGCCTCAGCCTAACCCTACAGTGCAGGCAGCCTCCTCTGTAAGATTCCACAGGAGGGAGAAAGAAAAGCTTGAAAGTCCTCTTAAAAAGGCTAGGAAAAAACATACAAACATAGATATGTACATACATAGATACATGATAGAAAGAAGGACCCCCCCAAAATGGTGAATGCTTGCCTTTTTAAAAACCAGTTTTTACTCTAAAAGAGACACTGCCAAAAAACAAAGGCTAAGCCTGCTTGAAGAGAAGGGATGACTTTGAGCATTTTGAAAGTGTGTCTTTCTGTCTCAAGTTGCAGGCATTATCACATTCTTGGTTTACTCTTTGTTGATCCAATATATGCAGCAATTCCCTTCAAGTAAGAACCTATAATTTGTCCTCTTCCACGTCAGTCACCGCATCTATCACCACGGGGCTCCTGCCCTGTCCTCCATGTCAAGAAGGTGTTTGAATGCATTCAAGTCCTCCAGGCTGCCACAAATGGACAACGCCAGACACCAGGGTGGACTGTCAGAAATGCTTCAGAAAGCAGCAAGAATGATTAGACTGAGTTCAACACAAGGAGGGGCACACTGAGGAGGATTAATGGCAAGGTGAGCTTTGTGGCAAAAGATTCTCAGATACATGTGCATACTAAACACACAGATACGGACATCAAACACGGACGTTCCTATTACTGGATCGTGAATACAATTTTAGAAGTAAAGGTATCATGTTGCTCCATCTCAAGGTATAATGAATATGATATGGAGCACATCTGTATATCCGGTACAGGACAGACTGAGGCAGGAAGGTCACCGTGATACTGAGGCCATTTGGGCTGCAAGGTGAATTCAAAGCCAGCTTGAACTATACAGGGAAATCAAGCCTCAAACACACAAAATAAACACATAAATACATGGATACAGCAGTATAATTCCTGTGGATAGTATGAACTTATGAAGTCCCTTAAGGAAATTCTCTTCACCTGGTTTAGAAATAAATGATCAGCTCTGCAAACTGAATCATCCCTAAACGTCAAGGACTGTAGAGAAGCATATAAATGCTTTCCAAGGTCACGGGACTAACAGCTGCCTCTGCTGAGCTCTGCAGGAAGGAACAATGAAAAGGAGAGTGAACACAGAGATGAGGGGGAAGTCCCTCTCTGCTCAGGCATTGCTTAGCGCCCCCTGCTGACTTCACAGGAGTGTTACAACTGAGCCAGGGCAAGGGAAGATCAGAGACTCAGTCTCTCAGCTGGGGAAGCTTTGAGGATTGAGCCCTTGGCCCAGTGATGGGACAGAAAGTTGCAGCGGCCTCTCTGGCCTCTGGAGGATTCAGTCCTGTGGTTCCCTAGAAGCATCAGGACCTCTGCTCCACAACCATCCCTGGTTCCCTATGTGCTCCCCGCAAGGAGGACCCCGAGTAGCACAGGGAGCATAGGACATGGCTGTGCCTCTGCCTCCTTCCCACTGACTCCGCAGACGCCCTTGGGGAGCTGCCCTCAGACTGCAAGGTTGCCACAGAACTCCGCAGCCTGAGTATGAGCCAGCCTTGTTGTATATGGTGTCTTCTGACCAGGGACCTGCCTCAGCCCATCTGGTCACAGTGCACATCCCAATATCACAGCACACTGCTGAAGAAGCCATGGTCTGGCTTCAGGGGACACACAATTAAGTATAAAATATGGATCATTAAAAATTTCTATGGCCCTTAGAATACTGATTTCCAAGGCCTCTTGATGGAAACCCAAGGGAGGGTTTTCATGACTAGAGACCTCATCATCACTTGTTGAAATGACATTATCATGTCATCTGATGTTTATATTCCACTATCCGCAGAGTTGCCAGAAAAAGAAACTTACTAAAATTTCATTACTTTATTGACAACATAAGTGCTGAGAACAAAACCTCAAATTGGCACGGGCGCCAACACACGGCCCAGACTTAGTGCCACGAACAAAACCCACGTGCAGTGTGGCCTCACAGAAGGGGAACAGGCAAGTGCTGCTGCTGGTCCTGGACGTCTCCCTGGTGCTGGACAGCAGGTGGGGCATCGCTGAGCATGGCTTCCCTCTGAAGTTTCCTAAGCTTGGCCCTCCGATTCTTGAACCAATTCTGCACTCAGGGGACAAGAGGCCCTGGGTTAGTGCACAGAAGAGTCGCTGTCACAATGAAGGCCCCTCATGGAACCTCACACGCCTCTGACATTTTATTTGCACAGCAGCAGCTCTGCTCTTGCTCCACCCGGGCATCCACAGCCCGGCCTCCTTCCCAAGACACAAAAGGGGAAGTGCTCTCCAGGAAGAGGGCCCCCACCATGCAGTGACCAGTGGAAGGAGTCACACAACTGCTCCCTTCTAAACCTGTGCTACCCATTCCTCTGCAGGGAGACCAAGATCTGTGTCACATATCTCTGGGCTCTGCAATCCCATGCAAATGCCCAATTCTCGAGCATTCCCAAGGACTTAACCATTTGTGAAGCTCCCACACTGCAAACAGTAATGTTAAAAGGGCCTTCTCTCCCAGTGTCATGTGGGCTTACTGAAACCAACACACTATATCCAGAAGCCACAGCAGGGCTGATGTGGAGAGGACTAACAGTGGTCAATGGTGACATGTGCATCTAAACAGCAGTGTACACAGCGCACTGCCACAGGTGAGCTGACATCAGGTCTGTTTCTGGAGACTCACTACCTACCAGTCCTAGCACCACATGTGAGGTTCTTGGGAACTTCATGTTGCAGAGATTGGACACACTGAGAAATAACTTTCTTAACCTCACATCTTCATGCACACTTTTGAATACTTTCAAAGTCACACTAAAATCCAAACATGAGTCTTCACAGAAGTGTACCTTAGGTGGATACAGCTCTACAAACTGGTGAACTTAAATTAGTGGATATATATAAAGTGTGCTAGTCCCTGAATTATAGATATATATAATTATAGTTCTCTGTATTATATATACATATATAAAATTAACTGTGCACCTAGAATAGGCGAGGAAGCTTGATCTCTTGTTTTCTTTTGTCCTCATTTATCAAATCTTAGCCTCTCTGGCAATGGCAAAGAACTTTATGCCTAGTTTTACTGTTCGCTTTTCTACCTGTGAATGCTCTTAAGACCAAACCTTGCTCGTCACAGTAAGAAAGGACAAGAAAGACACCACATTCACAACACCCAGGAAAAGCCATGTCCTGAAGCAGGATAGAACTGCCTGCCCCATCAAATGGCTTTTCTTGGATTTACTGACCTTCACTCTGGATTCAGGCAGGCTCAGCTCTCTTGCAAGCTTTAGTCTGTGGAAAGAAAATCACAAATATACTATATTCCTTGTGGAGGATTAAAGATTCAGCATTCTCTGTGAATGAAGCATCATATATACACTGCGCATGCTTCTTAAGTTTGGCAACACACCTCACAGTGACCCATGCATACTTTCTCCATCTCAAAATCAAAGATCACTCTTTACAAATGTGTTCACCTCCTCACCAATTATATGGTGGCACTAACAATTCAGAGCTAATGTAGTGCACCATTTTGAAAAATGAAAAAGAATGCAACCATACACATTTAAAAAAATAGTAGAAATTGTAAATACAGGAAGCCTATAGAACGCCATTCTCATGCTATTGATCCAGAGCCCACATAAATTTTATTTACAGACACAGAGACTATTTCAGGGAATACAGCAAAAATAAAGTGGATCATGTTAAAGACAAACATTTCTGTGAATCAACAGATACAGTCAAGACACTGAAAAGGAGCAACCCTATGGGAAAAATATGTATTTCTAGAACAGGCCTGACAGACACACAGAAACACTTCTCTCAGGTCAAAAAGCAATACACACCTTCCAGAATTGGGCATCAGCAAGGACTCCGTGAGACATTTCTCTAAAGAAGCTAGACAGAGGAGCAGGGACCAGGAGGAAACAGGTTCCAAATGACTAGCCTGTAACATACATCCTAACCACGGGCATGTCCATCACTCCATCACCTGGACCACTAGCAAACCTGGGAAATGACAAGCGTGCTCAGTTAAGGGAGAAACCAGAGCCTTAGTAACTGCTAGAAGGAATACCAGCCTCTGCAAACTGTCTCGATAAATTTCTGTTGGGACCTTAAAGCAAAAACAGAATCTTAAGGTCCACAGATTGCATTTCTGAGGATGCCTCCAAAGCACTGAAATCTGCACTTCCCAGCTGTTAGACAAAGAAGCTCACAATAGCACTATTCACAAAGGCAACTTCTCCACATATGAATGAGAAACAAGGGTGTGTCCATGCAAGGGAATATTACTCAGCTTTGAAAAGGAAGGCACTTCAGATGCATGCGGCAGCAGGGATGCAACATGAGGATTCGTGAAGTGAAATATCCAGGCACAAAAACACTACCAGGCTTCAATTGCACTTAGATCCCGTTCATAGAGAATGCCCTCTCACAGAGTACAATTATATAAAGACATTGATTGTGAGGAGCAGGGGGATGGGGGAAATGAGAGATGTTTCAAGTCGATGGTTTGACTTTGCCAAATTCAGAGGTTTCTGGAGATGGGTTGCAGAACAATGTGGTGAAAAAAGTTGACAGTGCTGATATCTGTAACTCAGAGCAGTTCTTCTAGAAAAGTCCTATTAGGTGCATCACATAGCAACAAAACACACACACAAAAAAACAAAGTAGTAGCCACCAAGCGGTTTGCAGACTGGATTCCCCAGACCGCAGTAAAATCCCAACCTTGGTTCCCCTGGAGGTGCCATCCAACCCTGCCTAAACACAGGCAGGTAAAGAGCTTGCGCTCTTTGGATGCACTCAGGTCAAGAGAGGAAAGAGGGCAGCAAGAGAGATAGAAAGGCAGCAGGAAAAGAGCGCACCCCCCAAATCCCAGGGACTCCCAGAGGCAGCAGCTCACCTTGCGAACACATCCGGGTACTGAGTGAATTGGAACAGGCTTTCCAGTTCTCTCACCTCCCACGGCTTGAAGCAGATTCGGGACCGCCGGGGCCGGGTCGGCTGGAGGCCACTGGCTTCTGAAGAATCCTTTTCAGCGAGCAGCAGTTGCTCAGGCTGCTGCTCATCCAGAGGTGCTTGGCCATCATCGTCTCCTCCCTGGCTCATGTGGACTCGTTGACCGTGGTCCAGGTGGCCCCTGTGGTTGTTGTAGGCCACCACGATGTCAAGAGCTTCTTTAATGCAGTGGCTGCTATGAGGCACTGAAGTGGCATTTACTATAAGCCAGGCACTGATTTCCTCCATCCCATACTGCAGTAGAAGGTAGCGCAGGTCAAAGTGGTGGCGCTTCTCCTCCATGGCTGCAAGGCACGAAAGACCAGGAAATCTGCTCTCTCGTAGAAGTGAGCAAAACCTTAATGTCTCTTGGAAACAGCGTGGCTGCAAAAAGATGGCGCTTGATCTTGCAAATTGTTGCAGGGGTCCTATACCCGATTGGGCAAGCTCAGTCCCCGAGATCCTCCCTGAAGGCTGCTATTGGCTATCTATTTCCAACCAGTTGCTATGCAAGGAGGTTACAAAATAGCAAAACTGGGGCTGGGGCTGGGGCTGGGGCTGGGGCTGGGGCTGAGTCTGGGGCTGCGGCTGCGGCTGCAGCAGTGGCTGGAGTGGGGGCGGGGGTGAGGCGAGAAGTGGAGCTCAACACCAAGTACAAAGTCATTGATACTGAGCATGCACCAAATGGAGTCTGCAGTGCCCTCAGCTCAGTTACTGTATTGTGCCCTGAAATCTCAGAGATAATTGAGGAAGAGAGAGGGCTGGTCTACAAGCTGTTGAAGTGGAGTGGAGGTGGTGAGAACTCACACTGACCACAGAATCTCTTGTGGGAATGCTGGGAGACTGTGCATAGCCCCTTCCTGCACGCTGCACTGTCTGAACAGAACAAGGACTTCAGATTTCACTGGGCTCACCCCAAGTTGCTGCTGGACCCGGGCTCCCAGAGGGTGGCTGAAACAGAGCCTGCTCAGCTCCCTGAAACAACCCCAGGGATTTGTGGCTCTGTGCCTGCTGAGAGCAGCTGTGAACAAAACCTGATCCCCTTGAGCTAGTCAACCTGCTCCGCATTAGAGCCAAAGACTCCACTGGCAAAATGTAACCCTGTTCACTGCTCATCCCATGCATGAGTTCTCACTGCACTGTGCTCCTCCCTGTTCCTGTTGAAGTGAAGATATGGGACTTTATTCTCAGCAAGTACTTAGGACTATAGCTGGACCTTCTAACACTGTGCAGGGAGAGAGGAAATGAATGAGGAAGGGAAACTCTGTCCCGAGTGGAGAAAATCACTGGCCTCACGGACAGAAGGCTTTGCAGTGGGGTTAGGGATGCGCAGGGCTAACAGAATCTTAGAGGCCAGCTAAAATTTGCTCCCCTTTTTGTAGGAAAGGCTTCTAAGCACATAAATGGTGCTCAGGAGGTTGGGTGCTGGAGTCCTGCAGTGATTCCTGAGAATGTCTCTGTGCAGCTCAGATGCAGTCCTCAAGGTCCACAGTAGTGGCGCCCTTGTCCCACATTCACTCCCAGGGGCACATTAGCTCTTGCCTGCTGATGTCCAGGGAGCTTATCTTTGATTAAGGGCAATGAAGGAGGCCTGGAGTTAATTGAGAAGAAGCTTGGGTGGAAACACCACCAGCCTGAATGTCTTGGTCAGAGATCAAGTATCTTTGACTACAGAAGAGAGACAGCACTCATCCACAATGGAGTGGTACAAGGACAGTCAGACAGCACTTCAGACTCCACACTGCACCCACCCAGGTGACTAAAAAATAACAGCACAAGATCTAAAATGGAAAAAAAGGAAAAAGGAAATGAGACAGGGAAAAAAGGAAGAGTGAGGAGAAAAGAATAAAACAGAAAAGCAAAGTGAAACATGATAGGGAGGGTGTTTTCAGGGTATTCAGCAAGGGCACAGCGGGCAGCCTCTCCCCCTGCCCTGGGAATGTCTATGGAGGTGGAGCTGACAGTGCCTCCCAAATACACAGGCTCCCTGCACCATAGAAACTTCACTCACTGAGGGAAGCCCAGGGAGTCTGTCAGGAGGGAGAGTGTGGAGGCTCCTCTCAGGGTGAACAACTCGCAGTTCTCTTGCAAAAGTGGTGTTTTATTCTTACTAAAGCTTTCTATGTGCACTTTTGACAGTAACTATTGGTGTTTTCCAGTCTGGTACTTGTGTATGAGGATAAGGTTCCCCTCGGGTTGTAGCCTGACACTGGCCTATTCCTGTAGTCGTAGCTCTATGGGGTCCTCAGGATGGAAGACTGCAAGTACAGGGCCAGGCTCAGCAATGTAGTGCAAGGCTGTCACACAGGAGAAAACAGAAAATGTGCAGAAGTAGCTGACTGCAAGACCTAAGGTCATTTTTCACGTATTGAAAAATTAAATAGCATCCATTTGTTAAAATTTGTTTTGAGCATTCAACATGATAACGCCTCGCAGAGCATGTGCAAAAGTCTTCTTGCAACGAGAAGAACTACAGCAGATTTAAGCTGTCCTGAAACCCTACTGTTTGCTGTAAAAACGTTTTATTTTTCCGTGGCAGATCTGCTGGATATTTCCAGAGACACAGAGTGCAGGAGACTGGAGCAGGAGGCAGAGAGTGGTGTGAACTCATCCAGGTGCACAGCAGGCACCCAGCACACACAAGCCCTGAGCCTGTGTGGAGGCCCTGCAGCCAGAACTGCACAGGTGGGGCCCAGTGCAGCCTGCGGGAGCCACTGGGGCCTCCACAGCCTGTGCACTGAGAGGATTTCTGGGTCTTCTGAGTAGAGCTCTAGGCTTGAAATCTGGAATGGAGTGTTGTTTGCTTACAGTCTGCAGTGCTCCTTCTTTCTCAGAAAGCACTCAATATTTCTTACATGGGCAACTGCGCACTAAATCCTGGCTGGAAACACCTAGCTGATGATTGGCTCGCTGAGCTCCGGGCAGTGGATAAAGCTTTGAGGCTGGGATCACTGCAAGTATCATAGCACCCTGCCTTTCACAAGTCCTTCATTGCTGCTTACACACCAGGGCAGTACTATTGGTTACCTGACCTGGAAGACCAGGTATCAATCACATCAGCCTACTTTTTCCTACAAAGTACAGCAGAGCTTGTGCCTCTGGACAGGTCCCTTTCCCAAGCAGTTTGGCCAGCTGTGCTGCAACGGAATCCCTCTGCTGTGGCCTGAGCCCAGGTCACCCTCTGCTCAGCTCCATCTCTACTGTTAGGGGCCCAGGCCTTGGATAAGAGCACCCCAGCAGTTTTGGCATTAAGCACCTGGATCTGGACAAAAGAGACCCTGGAGTCCTAGATTTTGATACATTGGGTAGGGATAAAATGATGTCACTAAACCAGGCCCCAGAGAAAATTAGAGTCAGCATCATGCCCTGCAGATCACAGCCTAAAGTCTGCAAAGGCCCACAGACGCTGGGACTGCACCCAGGAAATGGAGCCTCAGCTAAAACGACCTGTTGAATTCTGCACTGCTCAGCCTGGGGGTGGGGGTGGACCATGAAGCACTCCACCGTCAGTGCCAGGACAGCCATGGTGCCCATGGACTGCAGGACTCCTTGCACCAGCGACAGCCCTGTCTTCCTGCCTCTGCTGTTCTCAGCCTGTGACACCTGGACTCCTCTGCTGGCCGGAGCACCTTGGTCTCTAGAGCTCTGGTCGCCCTGTCTTTCCTCCTCGCAGTCTAGAAGCCCATCCCCCTGAAATTTGTGATCCTATTGGAAAAGGAAAGAAACCATCCAAAGGTCAGGAAGGAGCAGCAGCCCTGGCAGCAAGCCATGCTGGCCCAGTGGTCCTGGCATCGGGGAACCAGATTCTGGAGCCCAGGCTGTGCCATGCGCTCAGGTGGCCCAGGCACAGGCAGCAGCCCCACCTCACTGCCTTCATCTCCCGCTCCTGCAGCCTGGACAGAGCTTCCTGCAAGGCTTCCACACCAGAGCCCGGCTGCAGGCTGAGTGCCGCCTCCACCTCCAAGGCAGCACGGATCTCAGGGGGCAGGGGCTGCCCAGGCCTCATTCTCTCTCCTAGGGCCTCTGCCCGCCCGCCCTGACCCAAAGGCCACCTAGGGGAAGCCAGGCTGTTGAGTCTGGAGCCCTCGGGCATCAGGGTAGAGACGGGGCCCACAGGACACCCAGGAAGATGTGCTCACAGGATTTCAGTGAACACAGTGGAGAATCCTTGCTCTCAGACGGGGTTTGTGACAAGAGAAAGAGGTTGGAAGCAGGTCCTGAGCAGGTGTGGGAGCACAGATGGGGCTGAAAGTGCAGTGTCAGATCGTGGCTTTCTATATACACTTTTGATGATTCACACAGAGCAATGCAACTTTCAAAATAGTGCCAAGGATATTTTTCCTGTGGTATGCTTGGTTGTAAGTCCTCCAGTTAGTGAAGTGTGGAAGGAAAACCTTCCAAATCAGAAGATAGAATCCAGCTATTGAAGAATAATATTCACAGAAACCAATTAATATTGGACATGCATTTGAAAAACAAGAATAGATCTGGGCAACGTGATGTACTCCTGTAAGCCCAGCACTCAGGAGGCTGAAGCAGGAGGACTGCTGCCACATTCAGGCCAGCCTGGGCTACATGGGGAGTTCAAAGCCTGCCTGAACTAAATAGAAATACCTTGATTCAAAAAACGAAAAGGAGGCAATAATAATAATAATAATAATAATAATAATAAAACAGAAGGCTTGTACATGGCAAGACTGACTAGGGCTGACACTAGCATGAAGGTCACTGTATCTGAAAAGGTCATGGGCAAGGCAGCCCTGCTAAACTTGCCTTAGAAATCAGACAGCTTTCTCCTAAGTATTCTGATGTTGGGCTGCTTGTCTTTCCCTTTCTCTGTCTAACAAAGGAGTCTGGATTTTGCAACCTTTATAAATGAAAAAGGGGATGAGGGAACAGCTTTGGAAACTCCTCATAAACAGAGTGTTCCTGACAGCAAACAGCAAAAGCTGAGAAAATACTTTCACTTCTCTCTGCACACAGCACACACATAAATGTGCAGTATATAATGTATCCACAAATGGCCCAGGCCACATCACAGGAATAATTAAGGCACTGTCTACATACCTGTGTGCATGAGCAGCGGCACATACACAGTCATGCACACCCATGTGAGGGACACTCGTAGGGAATCAGTCTGAAAGGCGGGAATGGAGGCATTACCTGGCCGTGCACAGGACGAGAACACTCAGCAGCACTGCTAAAGTGCCAGGGCTTTGCCCCCAGTCCCTCTATACGTCCTGCTCACCCTCTGGGCTTCCCTCTGCCCGGCCTCCCTCCTCCTCCCTTTTCCACCTGGCTCTTCTTTCTCCGTCTGCCTTCTGGTCTCTGACTTCCCGGCAGGGAGCACCAAGGCATCACCAGTGTCCAGGACAGCACGAGCCCTCAGAGGGTTCAGCGGGGTCCCCGATTGATCTTTGTCTCTGGGACACTTGGCAGCTCTCCTCAAGGATAAGTAGAAGCCTGTGCACATTTTAAGGAGCAAAGGGACAGGGGAAGAAGGTCAGGTACTTAGAGAAGAGGAACAGGGACATTTTACTCTTGGATCAATTTAAACATAAAAAGCGATCACATTCATCACAGGGAATTTACTCCTCTATAGACTTTCATTCTTTTTTTCCCAATCCCCCGCCCTGCCTTCAACCCCTTCCTCCTCCACAATGCACAAAGCTTTGTGGCCATTTTATCCCTTTTTTATTATGTTTTCCTTGGCTTCATTTCCCCTTTCCATCTTTCGATTTCCTCATCTCTGTATGGAGCTAACATCCCATGAGAACAGCCAGTGATTTCCTTATCTTCAGGAGTTCTTTCCATCTCCAATCTTTTTCCTTCTCCTAAGAGCAAATGTAACTGACATGTAGCCTTTCCTTGTGGTACTGTTTATCCAGCTCAGGGCCTCATCCTGCTCACCAGTGCTCTACTGTTCAGCTGTGTTCCAGCAGCTTCTTCCATTGTTTTTATCGTGGTGCAGTGTCACTAGGTTCCCCAGGCTGGCCCTGAGCCTGCAATCCCCCTGCCTCAGCCTCCCATGTACCCAGGATGGCAGGAGTGCGCCACCTCTGCTGCATTCCTCAGGTCCAGCTGTTAAGAGTGTGCACTATATCCAAGTCTTATTACACTGCTTCCTGCGTCCGTTGCCCCTTTCTGCTTCAGGGCCCAGTGGACAGAGATGTCCACGGGATGTTTCCTTTGTCTCCCACAATTTTCCCCCTCATGAATATCAGGAGTGAGCTTTTTCTGATCTACAAGTTCATGACTTGCTCGAGGATTTCCAGAGCAAGGATTCTATTTTAGAAAAATACCCTGAGTTGCTTTCCCATAGCTCAACAAAATAGCTGTCACCTGCAATAGTGTGGATGATGTTCACTAATACATTCATGAAATCACTTAAGGAAATTCTCTTCACCCTGCTTTGACATAAAAGATCAGCTCTCAACCTGCATAATCCCTAAAGGTCAAAGACTGCGGTGAGAAATCTGAATGCTTTCCAAGATCACAGGACTAGAACACCTGCCACTCCTGAGCTCTGAGAGAAGGAAGGATGAAAAGGAGAGTGAACACAGAGATGAGGGGGAAGTCCCTCTCTGCTCAATGTGTGGTTTAGCGCCCCCTGCTGACCTCACAGGAGTGTTACAGCTGAGCCAGGGCAAGGGAAGGACAGACTCAGCTTCTCACAGGCCACTGCCATTGTATTTGCTCAGCAGCAGCTCTGCTCTTGTTGCATCACCCAGACATGCACAGCCCAGCCCTGGTTCCCAAGGAACAAAGGTGGAAGGGCTTTCCCGGAAAACGGACCCCTCCATGCAGGGACAGAAAGAGTGGTAGAACTGCTCCTGTGCAAACCTCTCCTACCCATTCCTCTGCAGGCCAACCAAGAAGTGTGTCACAAATCTCTGGGCTCTGGATACCTTCTCAGACTCCCAGTTCTGGGCAATTCCCAAGGACTTAACTATTTGTGAAGCTCACACAATGTAAACTGTGATGACACAAGAGGCCTTCTGTCTCCCAGGCTCTCGCCTGCTTTGTGATATGAATACAGCTCTCAAGCAGCCCATAGCAGCAGAGCTGCTTACACAGGGTGCAAAGTGTCCACTGGTGGCATCTGCATCTACACAGCAGCATGCACAGCTCACTGTCACATGGGAGCTCACATCAGGTCTGTTTCTACAGCATAGATTCCTACCTGTCCTATCACCCTGCACAGGAGGGGAGACCACGCATGAGGTTCTTGGGAACTTCAGGCTGCAGAGATTGGGCACATGAGAACTTTCCTCTCCATCACTTGTTTGCTGTGGCTCGTGTTCCCTCAGGACTTCAGTGGGAGAAGCCCACAGCCAGGGTGGGGAGAAAGCCCCTGCCCACCTGAGTCCTCAGGGCTTGTGGTTTCTCAGGCACCCAGAGAAAATGTTCTCCCCCGCCAGCCCACTGGTCCCAGCTGAGACAGCTTGCAGGGAGGTAGCCTGAGCATTAGGATGCCAGTTCCCAGTGGCCTGCTGTGCTGGGCTGCTTTCCTGGAGTCCCCTCACACATCCTCATCCCATTTCCCCAGTGCTGTCCGTCATGCACTCTGCAACAGTGCTGTCCATGAGCTCATCCTGATTTTCTCACCCATGCCCTGCTGTTTATGCTGTATCTCCTGGGTTTTCCGTCTCACATAAGTTTCCTCTGACCCCACAACCTACTCTTAAGTTGCTCAGCACTGCCAGAAAGAGTATGAGGTCCTTGAAATTAAGGCTGGTTCACATCTACTTTCAAATGAGGGCCACTCCACTGATTGTTCAACAAAAACCACCCTCACAAAATAGTACCACAGAGAAAGAAAAGTACACTTTTCCAAGCCAAAAAGAATACTATACTCACAGTAGACTCCCTTATGAATTCAATTATGAGCATCTCTGGCTGTTTCTCATTTTTCTCTATCCTTTCATCTTTCTGAGGCTAACCAATAGCAATTCTATACTACCCTTTTTGTCAGTTTCTTTCCTGAATCCATTTATAAACCCTGCAGTCATATTCCCTATTGCAACAAGATTGTGAGTATTTTGGGCAATTGTTTGACATGGATTATGTGCTGTGTGTAGTGAAATGTGAATTGTGAGCTTCCCCGCTCTCTGTCCCCTTACCAAAACGTGTAACGAATGCAAGACGAGAACACTGACCTTTTGAGCTAACTTCCTTCATCACTCTCAGCTGGTCACACATCCACGTCTTTCTCTGAAGACTGTTTTCTTTGGGAATCTCCTCTCACTTCTCAGTATGAGTGCATTTGAGGATGGTGGTGCAGCTCAGTGGTAGAGACCTGGACTTTTATGTGAGAGGCACTGGGCACCCAGTGCAAAAAGAAAAGAAAGCACTTGAAGATAAAATTAAGGAAGGAAATATCTATCAATTCATGTTTACCAGAGTTTTCAGGCTTGCTTCTGATAATATCATATCAATGAACCCCTTTCTACATTTGCATTTTCCTGAATCCTTTTGAATACTTTTAAGGTCACACTAAGCCCCCACAGGAGTGCACTCAGTAGTGAACCCTGCAGAAGAAGCTCCACAAACAGGTATACTTACTGAGTGGACATATAAGACGAATGCTAGCCCATGTATCAGGGAATTCCTTGTGCACCTAGAATAGGGGAAGCAGCTTGATTTTTATCACTTCGTTTTCCTGCATTATCAGCTGTTAGTGAGTTTGCAGCAGACTTAGGCTGTATCAGTTTGTCTCGCTATATAAACCAAAGGAGAACCTATTTGTTGGCATCCATATTTAATGTAAAAAATATTCCAAGAAACCACTTAAATTTAATCAGCCACCCTGGAGGCCTATGACTCTAATCCCAACTAGAGATGCTCAGGTAAGAGGATCACCATGAGTCCGAGGAGGACTTGGGCTTCTAGTGAGTTCAGGTTCACTTTAAACTATGTAGGGAGAACCTGTCTCAACCCAAAGCAACAATGACAGAAAAAAGCAAAAACTAATGCCAGGGATATAGCTCCTCAGCAGAAGCCCCTGCCTAGTAGGAGCAAGGTGCTGAGTTAAGTGTCCTGTACAAAATCATTTAAACAATGACCTTTATTCCTCTGCTGATACCTTAATGATTGCCTCTGAGATTTGATCATTTCAAAGCTCAAAGAGCCAATAATCCCATTGTTCCCTGCAAACCAACTAAAGTACTTTTTATACTTGATGCAATGTTCTTGGATTCTATCCTTTGCTCTAAACACAGGCTTTAGTAGGTTGAAGTGGTCACATCATGTCTCCTCCTACAGGAGTTCTTGGACAGAAAGGTGCAGCACCTCAGGCCACAAGGAACACATGCTGGACAGTCCCATCTCTGAGCTTGGGCCCCTGCAAAAGCCCTTCTAGGTCACCCTTAAAAACCTCCACTTCCCATGGTTGCTGGAGGCCTGGCAGTGCTGACACCCAGGCTCTGTGCTGGAGCAACTGTCCACTGTTGCTGTCTGAGGACTGATGTCCTGTCTGAGTTTCTTCCCAAGGAGCGCTTCCACTACAGGTGCCCCCAGTCTACTCAGGTGGGAAGCAGGAGGCCGGCCTGTGCCCCTCCTTGCTCTGGTCTGTGCATTTCCATCCCTTCCAAGGCAGGTCAAGGGCACTCAGCCAGGAAACCTAATCTGCAGGGGAAGGGCCTCCCTTCTGCACACTCCTCCTCAGACAGTCTGCCCTGGTTGTCTCCTCTCTCCCCTTAGGATGGGGCCATGCAGTTTCCATGGTCCGCCTGTGACCGTCATGATCTGTGTGTTTCTGTGGAGAGCCGAGCATGACACTTTTGTGAGGAAGGAATGGCCGTCAGGGTCTCCACACACTGAGCATCCTGGTAGCCACAAGGCAGAGACAGGGAAAGTCGATGTGCAGCTGCCAAGCCAGGGAGATGAGTCAGGCAGGCCACCCTTTGCAGAAGACCTGGTAAGGAGCCAGACATGGTGGCCCACGCCTATAAACCCAGGACCAGGTAGGCTCAGGCAGAGGAGTCCCTCTGACTGTGAAGTCAATCAGGAATACACTGTGCGTTCAGTGACAGCCTGAACTACCTAGGGGACCCCGTCTCAACTCACACACAGGACACAGCCCCTTAGGTGCAGGAAGCACCAGAGCAGGAGAGCTGCACAGCCAGGCTCCACACATCACCACCACAGAGAGATTCTCTTCCTGCAGGCCTGCCCTCCCTTCTACTTCTGCTCCCCACCCCCCCACAACCTTGTCTCTGCACCACCACTGGCCTCCTGGGGTGCCTGCCTCTTTCAATGGTTTTGTAAAGTTCATCTGTCCAAAACCACTCCTGCTCCCCTGGCTGCCTCCCTGAAATTCTACCCACCTGCCCTCGCCCTGTCACCACCAAGTTTCCCACAGCCCTGCAGCATCCCTGGGCCAGCCCTGATGCAGGATTTCTTTTCCCAAGGAGCTTCTCTTGCACTTCCCATATAAAAATATTCTGTCTTTGGACGCTTGTTGAAATTACGTGTGGCTCTGTGCCTTGTGTTATAAGCAACCGTGTTGGACATGTTTGATACTGACAAGTATGAAAGGAGGGGGAAATCAGGAATCAAACGTAGCTGAAGAGAAGGTTCTTGGGTTTGGAGGATGAGAAACTTAATTTCCATTCTGTCCTTCTCTTACAGGCTCTGGCTGTGTTTGAAAGCTGTGACTCTTGAAGTTTCAGTTGGACCATTCATGCTGCCAGGACTTCAATGCCATTTCATGAACGGCTTGTGTCCCTTGTTTGTGAAACCCTGTGAAACCCTTCTTTGCAGCAGACAGCAGTATGCATTCAAGTGGGGTTTTTTTTTCAGTATTAGAGTGTAAAATATTGGCAGGTCAGTTTGGGGAACACAGAAAGTCTCCTCCTTAAGATTTGTTTTTCAGTAGACAGCAACAAGTGGGGTACAACTGAAAATAAAATATAAACCATTGGATTCACAGTCTACTCCAGAGCTCTGACCTTGCCCATAGTTCTGGAATGATGGGCAAAAATGAGGGTGGCACACTCGGGAGGCTGAGGCAGGAGGATCAGTGCAAGTTTGGAACCAGCCTGGGTTACAAACGAAGATTGAGACCAGCCTCAACTGCATAGCAAGATCCTGTCTCAAAAAGGCAAACACATGGGGCTGGGGATTTAGCTCAGCGGCATAAGCACCTGCCTTGCCAGCAGGCAGTCATGAGTTCGATCCCTGGTACTGATAAAAAGGAAAAAGACAAAAAAAAAAAAAAAAAACCAAAATAAAACAAAAAGGCAAACACACACACACATATACACACACACTCTCTTTCTCTGGTTAGAGACTGAGTGTGAAACACTGAAGAGGCTGAGACAGGTGGATTTCTGCAAGTTCGAGAGCAGCCTAGGCTACAAAGTAAGATTGAGACCACCCTCAACTGCATAGCAAGACCCTGTCATAAAAACACAAACACACACAGGAATGTGACGCTGATTAAGAAAATCATAACATTCCAAATTCTAAGAAAATATTTATGGTATAACGAGCCTGCTTCCTCAAGTGTTAACGCAGAAAAAAGACAGAGCTATCTTTTGCTCCTGCTTTTATCTATGGCCAGAAGACTGGGTTTGCAAGGATGCTGGGGGACATGAGACCTGGTAGAGAAAACCCACTTGGGATTTAGGAACAGGGTGAAAATTGTATGAACCGCTCTAGACCTGGAAGCACAGACATGGGAACACTGAGTGCTTTCCAGGGAGGCTGGTTGTTTTCTTACAGATGATGTGACCCAACTGTGGGCTTGAGTGAGAGGTCAGAGACTGCAGCCCCTTCCAGCTGAGCCCTGTGTGGGATGGACGGGGGTGGGGAGAAAGGGCTGAGGAGCTGAACACGGCTGGTGCACACAGCCTAAGGCAAATAATTCAAGGCCCAAGACTGGACAGGGTCACTAACAGATTGAATTTTTCTAAAGGAATCCTCTGTTTTCCCTCCCAAGCCACCACACTGTTTGAGACTGACATACCCTCACCTATCCAAAACAAGAGAAGCCTGGAAAAATAACATAAGAGTGCCATTGCAGCACTCAGGAGGCTGAGGCAGGAGGATCTCTGTGTGTCACAGGTCAGCCAAGTCCACAGAGTGAAAAAAGGCCCACCTATACTACATAGCAAAGCCAGGCCCCCCAAAAGAAAATGAAACGACAGCATGCTGGCTGTTATTCAAAACGGCCTAGAGTGCAGAATGATGACAGTGTCATCTTCATGTAAGCCAGGAGTCTCCCAAAAGAAAAAGGTTTTCTGCTTGCAAAAGCAGGATGAAATGATGAACCTCTTTCCCAGGAATCGCTGCAAGATCCATGAACGTTTATCTCATGGCCAAATAATAATGATCTTGTGTGCATTACACAAAGAAAAGTGAGAGTAAGTGTCCTAAGAAAAAGTTTCTGTTAGGGAAAGATTCCCTTTCCTGAGGAGAACCCTACTGCTCTGGCTACAAGGAAGGGAACATTGGAAGAATCTCAGTAAACCCTGAAATAAATGTCATTCTTCCCTGCAGTAAGTACTATCCTTAAGATGAGGAGTAAGGAGAAGGTGTCAGTGGCATCAGTCTCTGGATGGTGTCCCCTCAAATCGTGTAACTGTAGATCAAGTACTGGGTTATACAGCACAAAATAAATTCTAAACACTGTTATTCACAATGGAGAAGACTAGGAATGGGGTGTAGTTCAATAGTAGAGGACTTGCCCAGATTACATGACGTCCTGGGTTTGATCTCAAGCAACATCCCTGCAAAATTCATCAAGGTCACAGGAGGAGTAATTCCATTGTGCTGCCTGGTTCTCATGGGACTTTCAGAAGTGACAAGCCTCTCATCAGCAATGCGTTCACCCCTCACAATATTTATGGTTACCCTGTCAAGGATATTTTCATACAGTATATTAAGAAAATAAAACTCAAAGCATAAATCTAAGATAAAAAAGAATACAAATTTTTATAGTTTTATGAAAAGCTAAAAGAAAATTTCCAAAAATTATAGACCAACAATAGGAAAAAAAAAAATTGTGCATTGTTATCTTCAACGTTGTTTCAACGTGTACAGGATATTAGCAGTAATAATTTTCCAAATGATATTAGCACAGTTTTTTTCAGTGAGCTAATAGAAACTACTAGCATAAATATTTTGGTTTTTTCTTTTCCCTTCATTCCTTCCCCTTTCCCCTCCCTAGTTCCTCTTTCCATGTGATTAGCAAGCCTATAGCACAAAAGTATTCAATTCTACCAAACCTGGCTCTGCGGAAATTTTATTTACAATATAAGCCAGGCATCCAGAAATGCAAAGCAGAGCATAGTGGACCATGCTTGTAATCCCAGCACTCGAGAGGCTGAGGCAGGAGGATCTTTGCAAGTTCAAGACCAGCCTGCTCTACAAAGTGAGCCCAAACCACCATGAACTACATAGTAAGACCCTGCCTCAAAAATACACAAAGAAAAAGAAGGAGGAGGTGGAGGAGGAGGAAGAGATACAAAAAATTTCTTGTGTGGAAGATAAACATTTCTGTGAGTCAACATGTCCTGTCACAACATTGAAAAAGAAATTCACAAGAAGGGAGACAATATTTGCAAAGCACACCCCTTACAGAAACACAGAAACACCTCCCACAAGTGAATAAGCAAACACAACCTCCACGTTTAGGTTTTAGAAAGGACTCAGCCATTTCTCCAAAGAAGCTTGAGAGACAAGCAGAAGTCAAGATAAAACACACTCCAAATGACTAGCCACTAAGGCGCATCCCAACCACGGGGATGTCCATCATCCCTCACCTGAGCCCCTTCCAAAGCCTGAGAAATCATAAGCGTGCAGAGCTCAGGGAGAAACCGGAGCTCTGGTCACTGCGAGAAGCAATGTCAGCTTCTGCAGCCTCTCTTGCTAACTGTCTGTTGAGGCCTCAAAGCAGAAACACAGAAAACTATGAGTCAGTGAATCCATTCTGAAGATGTCTCAAAAATTTGAGATCTGGATGATCACAGCTATTTGTCAGGCAAGCTCAACAGCACTATTCACAAAATCAACTTCTCCCCGGATGAATGAGCATA
The DNA here is from genome assembly GCF_034190915.1 of Cavia porcellus. NCBI lineage: Eukaryota > Metazoa > Chordata > Mammalia > Rodentia > Caviidae > Cavia > Cavia porcellus. The sequence continues at coordinate 81,574,931 of NW_026947486.1, forward strand.
AAGTGTGGATATGCACAAGGCAATATTACTTATTGTTTTCTTTTTTTTATCAGTACGAGAAATCAAACTCACAACTGCCTGCTTGCAAGGCAGGCGCTTATGCAGCTGAGCTAAATCCCCAGCTCCTATTGCTTAGCATTTAAAAACGATCTTCTGATGCATACTGTAGGGTGGCTGTACTCAAGGGATATATGAACTGGAATAATCAGGCACCAAAAAAAAACCAACGGGCTCTGGTTGCACTTAGGCCCTGTTTCCAGAATACTCAATCTCACAGAACAAACATTTACCATCATAATTGAAAGGAACTCAGGGGATGGCGGCAATAGGTGGCCTTTTCAGGTGCATAGTTTGCTTTGGTAAGGTGGTGAATGTCCTGGAGATCTGATTCACAGCAAAGTGAACATAGCTGATGCTGCTGACAACTAAACCATGACATGAAAATACCCAGCACTGCTGATGTCTATGCTTCACATTGGTTCTCACAGCAAAGTCCTAGTGTGTGCTTCTCATACCACAAAATGCAAACAAAACAAAGTGGAGTCTCCACCAACCAGTTTCCAGCCTGGAATCACAACAATGCTGTAAGAAGACTCTGAACTTGGTTCAAAAGGCGACATCCACTGCAGGTCAAACACAGGCAGGAGAAGAGCCCAGGTGCTCTCAGCTCAAGAGCAGAAAGAGGGCAGCAGGAGAGAGAGAGAAAGTCAGCTGGAACACAGCCCATTCCCCCTAAAGCCTGGGTGCACCCCAAGACATCACCTCACCTCCTGAGGCCATCTGGGTACTGCGTGTCTTGGAAAGCAGTTTCCAGCACCTGCACTTGCCCGTCTGTGAAGCTAAACTGCCTTCGTCGCCGCGTTGGTCGGCCCCTCTTTTGACCTCCAGCGTCCGCAGGACGCTGCGCAGCCAGCTGCAGTTGCTCGGGCTCCTCTTCACCCTGATCCGTGTAGCGTTTTGTGTTACCTCCCTGGAACATGTGGACCTCTTGGATCAGGATGTGGTCGCCCTCATCCTCTTCATCTTCATACAGGTGGCCCTCGAGGGGGTCGTCCTCTGCAAAGCCTGTCGGTGCTTCAGTGAAGTGCACGCCGTCGGCTGCTGTAGAGAGACACTTGGTGCCGGATCCGGGCTGACTTCCAGTTCCCAGAACTCCGGGCTGAGGGAGCGGGCACCACGGTCTTGGAGCTTCTCTTCCATGGCCGCCATTTGTGGAAGGTCACAAGGCCTCCTGCTCCACAAACCTGCTTCTTTGCAGTGTCTCATGGGATCAGCCTCGCAGCAAAGGGGTGGAACCTGAGGCTGCAATTGGTTGCAGGAATGTTGCGCCCCATTTGGCGGGCTTCAGTCTGCAGGAGCTCACTGGATCTCTGCTAATGGCTGACTGGTTATCACCCCGCCTCAATGCTTCCGATTATAGTGTAGCAAAATTGAAGGGGCGTGACCAGAAAAGGGGCCCAACTGGAAAAAATAATATGGATACTGGAAATGGGCAGAATGAGCATGCAACGAGCCGCTGAACTAGCTGCGTGGGCTGGGTGGATACCAGAGACAAGTGAGGAAGATGCTGGGTGGCCAGGCAAGCTGATTTGGAAGTGGAGGGGAGGGGTGAAAACTCACACAGATGCCAGATCTCTTCTGGGAATGCTTGAGACTTCCCCCACCACTCACTCCATGCTGCCTGTGAGTATCTTAGCATCCTGAAACCTTCTCAGTGTCTTGGCCTATGTACCTCCATCTCCAAATGTCCTACGCACCTGTGTCTTGAGTATGACACTTGCACGGCTGCTAGATGACTGGAAACACTCAAAAGCTGACAACTGCAGATGTGCTGACCCTGAGCCAGCTCAGCAGATGACAGTGCCAATCCCAGTCCCACTGAAGGCAGACACACCCAGGAGAAAGGGTAGAGAAGCCCAAGCTTTTGATGCTCCACTCTCCATCCGGACATCACCAGAAACTGTGCCTACTGTGTCTGGAAATGGCACTGCCCTCATTGAAATTAACTCCCGTAGCTGTGCAGATCTAATACACGTGAATCACTGAACTGTCTCCCTGGAAATGTATCATCTGCTCCTATGATTAGGTCCAGCAGCAGCACAGCATGGGAAGGCAAGGGTGTTGGCCAGAGGACTCTGTCCTGGGAAAGGCTGAGGGCTCTCCAAGGAGCACTGCCCGTGCAGACGAGGCCAGGATGCTGAAACCAAGTGCATACTTTGTTAGCTCATGAGTGTCACTGGAGCTGGTGATATCAGCAGAGGGAGGAGGGACTGCAAAGCCTAGGGAACCTGATGGCCTCTTGTGTGATTAGCTTTTGGAGCAGCACTGCCCATGTGGAGGAGGGCTTCTGTAACTGTGATATCACCAAGAAAACAGTGTGGGGCCAGTGAGCAAGAACATTCCGCGCCATCTGTCCATGCAACTGGAGCTGCACCAGCTCTCATCCTGAGGCCGAGACAGGTTGTGTTCCAGCAATCTGCCAGTCATCAGCAGGAGTTCTTCAGCCTGCCCTGTGGCCTGTGCCCTGTGAGTCAGCCACACAAAGGGTCCTGGTCCTGCCAGGCTCAAGCACTGTCTTGGTGTGAGTCCTCTGAATGCTTTGAGCTTGAAAAGTGTGAAATAAAACATGTGATGCACCAGCTTACCTGAAGGTGTGCCTCTTTGTTAAAGTGGACCTTTAATACTACTGAGCACTTTGCCACACTGCTGTACCCTCCGGGACAGAACAGGGCTTGCAAGGTGCCCTGTGAGACCCCTTAGCAGGCTGAGGATTCCCAGTTCCACCTTATGAAACAGAAAACCTTCTTTTAGTTTTTATTTTTATTTTTAATTTTAAGATAGGATTTCACCCTGTATTCCAGGAGGAACTTGAATTCTCTACACAGCACAGGCAGGACCCAAACTTTCCATCCTCCTGTTTCAGCCTCCCAATCACTCCAATTACAAGTATGTGAAACCTGCATATATCTTATCACACCTTTGTAACTAGTGTTACATTTATGAACACCTATAAACCGAGAACTTATTGACATTATCTCTTCACATTCTTGACCGTGAACTTTTCTAGGTGTCATATGTGAACATCATGCAAAATTTAAAAAATTGCAATCTTTAGTAAAAATGGGTCCGTGTCTTCCTAGGCAGAGCTCATGGAATGGAGAAGTTCCACTTTCTACATCTGAGACTCCCAGTGGTGATGCAGACTCTCTCCTTGACCAAACACTAAAAGGCCTCTGAGCTCTTTTGCAGCTGGACCCGGGTGTGTGGCTTCCTCACTGTACTTCTGCATGGTCCCATTTTGGCAAAACTGCACCTCTGCCCATTTAGCCACTCACATCCCTGATCCCTCTGAAAATCTGACAAGGTTGCTGGTCCTTTCCCATCCCCAGGCATGTCTCATCATGCTGCTCCAGCTTGGCCAAGGATGATATTGGCTTGGTTTATCCAGAGTCTTCCAATACCTCCGTCATTTATCTTAATACTTTTCCATGTCCTGAGCCCCACCCGGCTCCTGAGATGCGAGTGCCCACTCATGTAGACTGCACTCCGGGGAGCTCAGGCTCTGCCTCACTGCACAACCCCAGTGCTCTGCTCGTTGCAAACATCATTCCCTCTCCCCTGCAGCTGCACAGACTCTGGAAGGCCAAGGGTCCTGGCCAAAGAGGAGGCTGGACTGTGGTTCTGTTCTGACTTCAGTGCACCCCTCACCCTGAGCATGTCCTCTGTGTCTAACTTGGTGGGCTCCCCTTGAAGACAGTCTTCCTTGCCATCGCTAAACAGTCATACACACACACACACACACACACACACACACACACACACACGTATTTAGAGTACAGGAGATTGAACATGAAGAGTGACTGTCAGCTATGTCCCCAGTCCACTTTAACTTTTAATTTTGAGACAGCATGTGGCTAGATCACTAAAGTGTCCAGGGTGGCCTCAAACTTGCAAACATGCCTCAGCTTCCCACAGTGTGTGTGCTACCAAGTCACTGAAAGTCATTTTTCTTTACCAGTTCTGGATGCTATCACTTGATCAAAATCAGATTTATCAGGAGACGGCAGGATGCCTCATCCACACACAAGGGAATCCTTCTCTTTCCTTCAGATCCACAGATTTGGGATCCACTGATGCACCAAAGGCCAGAAGCATTGCTCCTGACAGACTTGAGCAGCAGACTGGACCTCACCACTAAGATTTCCAGCACAGCCTCTGAAGCTTGGCTGGAGTCCCAGGCTTCATTTAAAAGGTGAATCCTAGGCACACGCCCTCTTTCTATTCCTGAGTCTGGAAAGTTCTGCTCCATAAAATGGTTTCCTTTGGTATTGTGAACCAGTTCTATTCAATGTCATCCTCTCCCACACATAGAAACTTCTCAGCTGACTGTACCCCTTTCTTGGACCGCTCCTAACTGTGTTTGGCCACCTCTCTCTGCCTCCTTCTTTGGGGCAGGATTTTCCCAATGACAACTTGGATATTCATCATTGGCCTCTCTGGCCATCACAAAGTCCCCCTGAACTGGCCACTCTAGGATCTCTCCCTTCTCACTAGCTGTGCCTCTCCTTCCTCCTCCGACCGTCTTCAACCCCGTCTTCACTTGCTTTGTCTCCTTTAATGTGGGCCATGCACGGCCTCCCTCCTCCACCCCTTCCTCTCTGCCTGCCAGATTTTCCCTCCCACTTCAGCCCTCTGCTGTCTACACTCGCTTTCCCTTTAGGCTCTCTGGCCCACTGGGGCTCTGGGGGAACTGGGGGTCCCTGCAGAGATATATGGGTTTGTATTACTGACTCATGAAATATGTTCTAGAGTGAAAGCAAAACCCTGACACACAAATGGGAGCAGGCTGATTGGAAACAGCTGGACACTTCTGCCACTGAGATGGGCTCTGGAGACATTGCACTAGCCACACCATGGCGCCTCAGTCTACCCCTACAGTGCAGGCAGCCTCCTCTGTAAGATTCCACAGGAGGGAGAAAGAAAAGCTTTAAAGTCCTCCAAAAATGCTAGGAAAAAACATAGAAACATAGATACATACATACATAGACAGATACATAATAGAAAGAAGGATCCCCCAGATGTGGTGAATGTTTGTCTTTTTAAAAACCAGTTTTTACTCTAAAAGAGACACTGCCAACAAAGGCTAAGCGTGCTTGAACAGAAGGGATGACTTTGAACATTTTCAAAGTGTGTCTTTCTGTCTCAAGTTGTAGACAGTATCAGAGTCTTGGTTTACCCCTTGTTGATCCAATATATGCAGCAATTCCCTTTAAGAATGAACCTATAATTTGTCCTCTTCCATGTCAGTCACCGCATCTATCACCACGGGGCTCCTGCCCTGCCCTCCATGTCAAAAGGCGTTTGAATGCATTCAAGTCCTCCAGGCGGCCACAAATGCACAACGCCAGACACCAGGGTCCACTGTCAGAAATGCTTCAGAAAGCAGCAAGAATGATTAGACTGAGTTCAACACAAGGAGGGGCACACTGAGGAGGATTAATGGCAAGGTGAGCTTTGTGGCAAAAGATTCTCAGATACATGTGCATACTAAACACACAGATACGGACATCAAACACGGACGTTCCTATTACTGGATCGTGAATACAATTTTAGAAGTAAAGGTATCATGTTGCTCCATCTAAAGGTATAATTGAATATGATATGGAGCACATCTGTATATCCAGTACAGGAGAGACTGAGGCAGGAAGGTCACCGTGATACTGAGGCCATTTGGGCTGCAAGGTGAATTCAAAGCCAGCTTGAACTGTGCAGGGAAATTAAGCCTCAAACATACAAAATAAATACATAAATACATGGATACAGCAGTATCATTCCTATGGATAATATGAACTGATGAATTCATGAAATCAATTAAGGAAATTCTTTTCACCTGGTTTAGAAATAAATGATCAGCTCTGTAAACCGAATCATCCCTAAACGTCAAGGACGGCAGAGAAACATATAAATGCTTTCCAAGGTCACGGGAAGAACAGCTGCCACTGCTGAGCTCTGAGGGAAGAAAGGATGGAAAGGAGAGTGAACACAGAGATGAGGGGGAAGTCCCTCTCTGCTCAGGTATAGTTTAGCGCCCCCTGCTGAACTCACAGGAGTGTTACAACTGAGCCAGGGCAAGGGAAGATCAGAGACTCAGTCTCTCAGCTGGGGAAGCTGTGAGGATTGAGCCCTTAGCCCAGGGATGGGACAGAAAGTTGCAGCGGCCTCTCTGGCCTCTGGAGGATTCAGTCCTGTGGTTCCCTAGAAGCATCAGGACCTCTGCTCCACAACCATCCCTGGTTCCCTATGTGCTCCCCGCAAGGAGGACCCCGAGTAGCACAGGGAGCATAGGACATGGCTGTGCCTCTGCCTCCTTCCCACTGACTCCACAGACGCCCTTGGGGAGCTGCCCTCAGACTGCAAGGTTGCCACTGAACTCCACAGCCTGAGTATGAGCCAGCCTTGTTGTATATGGTGTCTTCTGACCAGCGACCTGCCTCAGCCCATCTGGCCACAGTGCACGTCCCAATATGACAGCACACTGCTGAAGAAGCCATGGTCTGGCTTCAGGGGACAGACAATTAAGTATAAAATACAGATCATTAAAAAATGTCTATGGCCCTTAGAATGTTGATTTCCAATGCCTCTTGATGGAGACTCTAGAGACCTCATCCTCACTTGTTGAACTGACATTCCCAAGTCAACTGATGTTTATATTTCACTATTTCCAGAGTTGCCAGAAAAAGAAACGTACTGAAATTTCATTACTTTATTGACAACATAAGTGCTGAGAACAAAACCTCAAATTGGCTCAGGTACCAACACACGGCCCAGACTCAGTACCAACAACAAAACACATGAGCACTGTGGCCTCACAGAAGGGGAACAGGCGAGCGCTGCTGCTGGTCCTGGACGTCCCCCTGGTGCTGGACAGCAGGTGGGGCATCGCTGAGCACTGCTTCCAGCTGAAGTTTCCTAAGCTTGGCCCTCCGATTCTTGAACCAATTCTGCACTCAGGAGACAAGAGGCCTGGGTTAGTGCACAGAAGAGTCGCTGTCACAATGAAGGCTCCTCATGGAACCTCACACGCCTCTGCCATTTTATCTGCACAGCAGGAGCTCTGCTCTTGCTCCACCCGGGCACCCACAGCCCAGGCCTCCTTTCCAAGACACAAAAGGGGAAGTGCTCTCCAGGAAGAGGGCCCCCACCATGCAGTGACCAGCAGAAGGGACTCACACAGCTGCTCCCTTCTAAACCTGTGCTACCCATTCCTCTGCAGCCAAGCCAAGATCTGTGTCACATATCTCTGGGCTCTGGAATTCCGTGCAAATGCCCAGTTCTCGAGCATTCCCAAGGACTTAACCATTTGTGAAGATCCCACACTGCAAACAATAATGTCAAAAGTGCCTTCTCTCCCAGTTTCACATGGGCTTACTGACACCAACACACTGCATCCAGAAGCCACACCAGCAAGGCTGATGTGGAGAGGACTAGCAGTGTTCAATGGTGACATCTGTATTTAAACATCTGTGTACACAGCGCACTGTCGCAGGTGAGCTGACATCAGGTCTGTTTCTGGAGCCTCACTACCTACCAGTCTTAGCACCTGGCACATGAGAGCACAGACCACCTGTGAGGTTCTTGGGAACTTCATGCTGCAGAGATTGGACACACTGAGAAATAACTTTTTTAACCTCGCATCTTAATGCACACTTTTGAATACTTTCAAAGTCACACTAAAATCCAAACATGTGTACACAGAAGTGCACCTTAGGTGGATACAGCTCTACAAACTGGTGAACTTAACTTAGTGCATATATATCTAAAGTGTGCTAGTCCCTGGATTATAGATATATATAATTATAGATCTCTGTATTATATATACATATATAAAATTAATTTGCACCTAGAATAGGGGAAGTAGCTTGATCTTTTCTTTCATTTTATGAAACCTTGTCCTCTCTGGTAATGACAAAGAACTATATGCCTAGGTGTACTATGCGTTTTTCTACCTGTGAATGCTCCTAAAACCAAACCTTGCTCATCACAGTGAGAAAGACAAGAAAGACACCAGATTCACAACACCCAGCTAAGGCCATGTCCTGAAGCAGGATGGAGACTGATGGCCTTCCAAATGGATTTTCTGGGATTTACTGACCTTCACTCTGGATTCAGGCAGGCTCAGCTCTCTTGCAAGCTCCAGTCTGTGGAAAGAAAATCACAAATATGTGTATTCCGTGTGGGGGATAAAAGATTCAGTGTTCTTCGAGAATGAAGCATCATAAACACACTCTGCACTGCTTCTTAAGTTTGGCAACACACCTCACAGTGACCCAAGTATACTTTTCTCCATCTCAAAATCAAAGATCACTCTTTACAAATTTGTTCACCTCCTCACCAATTATAAGGTGGCACCAACAATTCAGAACTAATGTAGTGCACCATTTTGAGAAATGAAAAGGAATGCAACTGTATACATTTAACAAATAGTACAAATTGCAAATACAGGAAACATATAGAATGTCATTCTCATGCTATTGATCCAGGGTCCACATAAATTTTATTTACAGACACAGACACAGAAAAAATAAAGTGTATCATGTCAAAGACAAACATTTCTGTGAATCAACAGAAACAGTCAAGACACTGAAAAAGTAGTGACCCTATGGGGAAAATAAGTATTTTTAAAACAGGCCTGATAGAGACACAGAAACACTTCTTTCAAATCAAAAAGCAAAACACACCTTCCAGGATTGGGCATCAGCAAGGACTCAGTGAGACATTTCTCTAAAGAAGCTACAGAGAGGAGCAGGGACCAGGAGGAAACAGTCTCCAAATGACTGGCCTCTAACTCACATCCTAACCTTGGTGATGTCCATCACCCCATCATCTGGACCACTAGGAAACCTGGGAAATGACAAGCGTGCTCCGCTAAGGGAGAAACCAGAGCCTTAGTAACTGCTAGAACTGCTAGAATGCCAGCTTCTGCAAACTTTCTTGTTGACTGCCAACTGTCTGTTGCGGCCTTTAAGCAGAAACAGAATCCTAGGGTCCACAAATTGCATTTTTGAGGATGCCTCCAAAGCACGGAAATCTGCATTTCCCAGCTATTAGACAACGAAGTTCACAACAGCACTATTCACAAAGGCAACCTCTTCACAGATGAAAGAGAAACAAGGGTGTGTCCATGCAAGGGAATATTGCTCGGCTTTGAAAAGGAAAGAACTGCAGATGCATGCGGCAGCAGGGATGCACCGTTAGGATTCGTGAAGTGAAATATCCAGGCACAAAGACACTGGCAGGATGCAGTTGCACTAAGATCCCATTCATAGACAACTACCTCTCACAGAGTACAATTATATAAGGACGTTGATTGTGTAAGACCAGGGGGATGGGGGAAATGAGAGATGTTTTAAGTGGATGGTTTGACTTTGCCAGATGCAGAGGTTTCTGGAGATGGGTTGCAGACCAACGTTAAAAAACTGAACACTGCTCATATCTGTATCTCAAAGAAATTCTTCTAGCAAAGTAATAGTGTGTGCATCTCATAGCCAAAAAATACAAACAAAACAAAGTAGTAGCCATCAAGCGGTTTGCAGACTGGATTCCCCAGACCACAGTAAAATCCTGAACTTGGTCCCCTGGAGGTGCCATCCATCCCCTGCCCAAAGACAGGCAGGTAAAGAGCCCAAGTGCTCTCAGGTCAAGAGGACAAGGCGGCTGTGAGAGAGATAGAAAGGCAGCAGGAAAGAGCCCATCCCCCCTAAATCGCGGGGACTCCCCGAGGCAGCAGCTCACCTTGCGAACACATCCGGGTACTGAGTGAATTGGAACAGTCTTTCCAGTTCTTTCACCTCCCGCTGCTTGAAGCAGATGCGGGACCGCCGGGGCCGCCTCTGCTGGGGACGCCTGGCTTCCGAAGGACCGTGCTCGGCCAGCGGCAGTTGCTCAGGCTGCTGCTCCTCTCGAGGCCCGAGGCCGTCATTGTCTCCTCCCTGGCTCATGTGGACTCGTTGACCGTGGTGCAGGTGGACTCTGTGGTGGTTGTGGGCCACCAAGAGGTCAAGAGCTTGTTTAATGCAGTGGCTGCTACGAGGCGCTGAGGTGGCATTTACTATAAGCCAGGCACTGATTTCTTCCATCCAGTACTGCAGTGGAAGGTAGCGCGGGTCAAAGTGGTGGTGCTCCTCCTCCATGGCTGCAAGGCACCAAAGGCCAGGAAGCCTGCTCTCTCATAGAAGTGAGCAAAACCTTAATGTCTCTCGGAAACAGCTTGGGGGCAAAAAGATGGCGCCTGATCTTGCAAATTGTTACAGGGGTCCTATACCCGATTGGGCAAGCTCAGGTCCCCTAGATCCTCCCTGAAGGCTGCTATTGGCTATCTGCTTCCAACCTGTTGCCATGCAAGGAGGTTACAAAATAGCAAAACTGGGGCTGAGGCTGGGACTGCGGCAGGGGCTGGGGTGGGAGTGGGGGCGTGGTGAGAAGTGGAGCCCAACACCAAGTACAAAGTCATCCATGCTGAGCATGCACCAAATGGAGTCTGCAGTGCCCTGAGCTAACTTTCTGTGCCATGAAATCTCAGGGATAATTGAGGAAGAGAGCGGGCTGGCTCTCAAGCTGATGGGGAAGGGGAGGACAGGGAGCAAGAACTCACACTGACCATGGGATCGCTGGTGGGAATGCTGGGAGACTGTCCCTTGCTCCTTCCTGCACTCTGCACAGAGCAAGGGCTCTGATCTCCGCTGGTATCACCTCAAGGATCTGCTGGCTCCCAGTCGCCGCCTTGTGACTGAAAGCAGAGGCTGCTCAGTGCCCTCAAGCAACTCGGGAGTTTGTAGCTCTGTGCCTGCTGAGAGCAGCTGTGATTGGAACCTGATCCCCTTAAGCAAGTCTACCTGCTGTGCATTGGAACCAAAATTCCACTGGTGAAATGTGAACCCTGCCCGCTGTTCATCCCATACAGGAGATCTCACTGCGCTGTGGTCCTCGCACTTTCAGTTTTAGTGAAGATACAGGAGTTCATTCTCGGCAAGTAGTTAGGGCTAGAGGTGGACCTTCTAACTCCTTCTGCCCTACCTTGACCCTGCACTGCCCCTGGCCTCCTGGGGTGCCTGCCTCTTTCAATGAGTTTGTAAAGTTCATCTGTCCAAAACCACTCCTGCTCCCCTGGCTGCCTCCCAGAAATACTACCCACCTGCCCTCGCCCTCGCAACACTCAGCTTCCCACAGCCCTGCAGCATCCCTGGGCCAGCTCTGATGCTGGACTTCTTTTCCCCTGCGTTTTCTCCTGCACTTCCCATATAAAAGTATTCCCTCTTTGGATGCTTGTTGAAATTAAGTGTGTCTCTCTGCTTTGTGCAATAAGCAACCGTGTTGCACATGTTTGACACTGACAAGTATGAAAAGAGGGGGAAAACAGGAATCAAAAGCAGCCAAAGATAAGATTCTTGTGTTTGGAGTATGAGAAAATTTAATTTCTATTCTGTCCTTCTCTTAGAGGCTCTGATTTTTTTGGAAGCTGTGATTCGTGGGGCTGAAGGTGGACCAATCATGCTGCCAGGGCCTGAATGGCACTTCATGAATAGCTTGTGTCTCTTGTTTTTAAAACCCTGAGAAACCTTTCTTTGTGGTAGAAAGCAGTACGCGTTCAAGTGGGGTTTTATCAGTTTTACAGTGTAAAGTATTGTCAGGTCAGTTTGGGGAACACAGAAAGTCTCCTCTTTAAGATTTGTATTTCATACTGGCCAGAGCAATTAGACAACAGAGAGAAATAAAAGGTGTAAAGAGAGGAAAAGAAGAAGTCAAATTATCATTATTTGCAGATGACATGATACTCTATATAGAAGATCCCCAAAACTCCATTGAAAGACTCCTAGATATAATAAATTCAGTAATGTAGCTGGATACAAAATCAATACTCAGAAATCAATAGCATTCCTATACACTAACAACAAAATCACAGAAAGAGAAATAAGAGAGGCAACACCCTTCACACTAGCAACCAAAAAAATGAAATATTTAGAATTTACTCTCACGAAAGAATTGAAAGACCTATATAGGGAAAATTATAATACACTGAAAAATGAAATTGAAGATGATCTCAGAAAATGGAAAGACATCCCTTGCTCATGGATAGGAAGAATAAATATTGTGAAAATGGCCATTCTCCCAAAACTTTTATACAGATTCAATGCAATCCTGATAAAAATACCATCAACATGTCTCATAGAACTCAATAAATCACTCCTAAAACTCATCTGGAGGGAGAAGAGACCTAGAATAGCAAGGACAGTTCTAAGCAGCAAAGGCAAGGCAGGAGGCATCACAATCCCTGACTTGAAGTTATACTACAAGGCAACTGTAGTAAAATCAACATGGTACTGGAACCAAAACACAACCGAAGATCAGTGGAATAGATTAGAAGATACAACCACAACTACAAACTCACGCAACCACCTTATCTTTAATAAAGGGGCCAAACATTTTCACTGGAAGAATGAACGTCTCTTTAATAAATGGTGTTGGAAAAACTGGCTCTCCATTTGCTGAAACTAAAGCTAGACCCATGCCTATCACCATGTACTAAAATAAAATCTAAATGGGTCAAAGATCTAAATATTAAAACAGAAACACTGAATCTATTGGAAGACAAACTGGGTAAAAACCTTGAAGACATAGGAGTAGATAGAGAATTCATGAACAGGACTCAAACGGCATGGGAAATACTTCCCAAAGTGAATAACTGAGATCGCCTCTTTATTAAAAAGTTTCTGCACGTCAAAAGAAATCTCCAGCATAGTGAAAAGAAAACCCACAAACTGGGGAAAAAATCTTAGTGAACTGCCCCTCAGACAAAGTGTCTAAAACATATAAAGAATTAAAAAAATTCAGACCCCCAAAATTCAAAGACCCAATCCAAAAATGGGCATCTGAGATGAATAAACAATTTTCAGATGCAGAAATTCAAACGGCAAATAAATACATGAAAAAATGTTCACCATCACTGGTCATTAGAGAAATGCAAATTAAAACCACACTGAGATTTCATCTCACTCCTGAAAGAATGTCTAAGATCAAGAAAACCACCAACAACAAATGCTGGAGAAGCTGTGGGGAAAAAGGAACTCTCCTACACTGTTGGTGGAGTGTAGACTAGTACAACCATTGTGGAGGTCAGTCTGGAGATTTCTTAAAAAGCTGGGACTGAAAGCCCCATTTGACCCAGGTATTCCACTTATAGGCATATTCCCAGAAGAAAAGAAAGCATCATATCACAGTGATATATATGCACCCATGTTTATAGCAGCACAATTTGTAATAGCCAGGTCTTGGAAACAACCTAAGTGTCCATCAACTGAGGAATAGATAAAAAAGTTGTGGTATTTTTATACAATAGAGTACTACTCAACTATAAAGAATGATCACATTGAGATATTTATAAATAAATGGACACAGCTTGACACCATACTCATAAGTGAAATAAACCAAACTCACATGTATAAATACTGAATAGTTTCCCTAGTGTACGAAATGATAAGAATACATAAAAGTATGTGGTAATCATGAATCCCAATCATATTGGTTTGAATCCATATAATGTTATCACTCATTAATTGCAATGGTTTTAACCTGGGTTGTTCGATTTTAGTATCTGTGACCATACAAATAGCTATTCTGAAGAAAACAACACATCATAAAAGGTAGTGCTGATTTAATATCATCTTCTTTTGAAGTCCCATCAGGCTGTTGTACACCTGTTTCCACTGGTTTTAACATGTGGTATCTTACTATATTTTACTATATGTGATAGTATAAACAAAAATTTTTATAGGCAAAGAGATAATATAGAAACCATTGTTCGTTTTCTGTTAACTGGTTCTAAATACCCTGTAACTTCTTCATTCTCTTGAATAGCTTCAGACTGACTTGATATGCTTGATGCTATAGTATATGAAGTTATACTCAAATAATTCAAGGAAGGAGGCACTATGGTGACTACTATTATGTAAGATTATCTGGGGGTGAAACACAAGATGCTTAAATTGTTCGTTTCTGACTTGTGTTGTTCTAGTACAATGTCCTCTTTTACCTCAATCCCACCCTTTTTTTAAAATTAATCTATTTTTTTTACATTTTTTTCAATTAAGGGAAAACGAAATTTAAAAATAGTGGGATATATTATAGTAACATTTTGGTTTTCCTGTTAACCTGATACGATCCCCAGTACTGCTCTCCCCATCTTGTTCTGTCAGATTTTACTATATTCTATTTTGTTTGATAGTATCAAGTTTGAGGGTATAGGCAACCGGTTACCTTTGAAGGCAATAAGATTCACTAAGATGCCATTATGGTTTGACTATTATCTTCTTTTGAAGTCCTGTAAGGTCTCCAGTGTAGGTTTTATTGGTCATGTTCTGTACTGTTTTGATCAATTCTATTATACCTGACGATATAGGCAACTTTTTTAAAAAAAATCAAGAGGCACAATGGTAACCACTTTAGATCACCGGATACTCTATTTTTACATCATGTACTATTCCCATCCTTTTGTTCTAACCGACTCTGTTTTGTTTATCCACGTTAGGTTTTATTCTCTCCAAAAAAGTAATAATTGTGCGAGTAAAAAAAACCCCAAAAAGTGTAATTGTTATTAAAAAGAGAGGAAAGGAAGGTGGTCTAAGGGATATAACTGCATGTATGTTTGAATGTGTAGGATGGAAATCCATATTACTAAACCTTTGTTGGATCACTGATCAGCACTGTCTGCAGTTTCATTGTATGAATGTTCACTTTACATGCTTTAATTTTATAATTTGGACAGCTATTTCAAAGATGACAATATGTAACCTATTAACTAGTGATATCTTACTGTATTTTTTCCTTGAAATTCTGTATTATTTGTACCCTTTTGCTGCTTTGTTTTTTTATTTTATTTCCTTTCTTTTTTTCTCTTTAAAAAAAAGAAAAAAAGATTTGTATTTTAGTAACATAAGTCATTCAGTTATTATTGAAAATAAAATATAGACCGTTGGATTCACAGCTCTACTCCGGAGCTCTGACTTTGCCCATAGTTCTGGAATGATGGGCAAAAATGAGTGTTTCACACTCAGGAGGCTGAGGCAGGAGGATCAGTGCAAGTTTGGGACCAGCCTGGGTTACAAAGTAAGATTGAGACCAGCCTCAACTGCATAGCAAGACCCTGTCTCAAAAGGCAAACACACACACACACACACACACACACACACACACACAGGCGCGCACACACACACACACACACACATACACTAACAAGACTGAGTGTGGAACACTGAAGAGGCTGAGGCAGGTGGATCTCTGCAATTTCGAGAGCAGCCTAAGCTACAAAGTAAGATTGAGACCACCCTCAACTGCATAGCAAGACCCCGTCATAAAAACACAAACAAACACACACAGGAGTGTGACACTGATAAGAAAATCGTAAGATTCCAAATTTTAAGTGAATATCAATGAGACAACGAGCCTGCTTCCTAAAGAGTTAATGCAGCACAAAGACAGGGCTGGTTTTTGCTTCTGGGTTTAACTGTGGGCAGAAACCTGGCTTTGCAAGGATCGTGAGGAACATGGTGTCTATGGTAGGAAACACAAACTGGGGCTTGTGAAACAGGGTGAAAATGGCATGAATCGCTCAAGACCTGGAAGCACAGACATGGGAATACTGAGTGCTTTCCAGGGAGGCTGGGTGTTTTCCTAGAGATGATGCAACTCGTGTGGGGCTTGAGTGAGAGGCCAGAGACTTCTGTTCCTTCCAGCAGAGCCCTGTGCGGAACGGGTAGTGGAGGAGTTGCAGAAAAGGCTGAGGAGCCGAACAGGGATGGAGCACACAGCCCAAGATGGATAATATAGGGCCCAGGGCAGGCAACGGTCACTAAGATATTGGCTTCTTCTGAATGAATTCTGTTTTCCATGCCAAGCTACCATACTGCTTTAGACTTACATTCCCTCATCTATCAAACAAAAGTAGGCTGGGTGTGATGACCTCCAGCATTCAGAAGGCTGAGGCAGGAGGATCTCTGTGAGTCACAGGCCAGCCAAGTCTACATAGTGAATTCAAGGCCAACATGTACTACATAGCAAAGACCAGTCCCCGAAAAATAAAAGAAACAACTGCATACTGGCTGTTATTGAAAACTCCCTAGAGTAAGAAAGATGATAGTGCTATCTTCATGTCAGGCAGGAGTCTGTGGAAAGAAAAAGATTTTCTGCGTGGAAAAGCAAGAAGAAATGATGGACCTCTTTCCCAGGAATCACATCATGATCCATGAATATTTATCTCAATAGCCAAAGGATAATGAGATTTGAGGTCTACCTAGGCCATAGGGGTGACTATCTATCAGTCCGGGGAGCTTTGTCATCCAAGGAGCTGGATGGTTAAACAACATCCTATCCCCGGGAGAGTATGAGATCCTTGATGTAGGTGGATGAGAATCCACTGGGCTAATGGCCACACTAGATTGGGCTTAGCAGGATTTGGGCCTACCTGGACCACTCCAGGTGGCCTTCTTTCTGTCAGGGGAGCTTTGCTGCCCGAGGGGGGAAGCTGTGCAGCTTAAAGAAGCTTTAGAACTACCTGAGAGGAGCCTGGCAACCTTCTTTTAATCCAGGGGCCCCGCTGCCCAAGGAGGGAGCTACACTACTGGAGTCCCAGGAGCCCAGGACATAGGAGACAATTTCTAATGCACCCAAGGGGAAGCTCTGGAACAAGACTTGAAACACGGAAATATAGGAAAATGACAAAGCCAAAGACCAAAATGCAATCTCAAACCTCCAGCCCATCCCAAGAAAATCTAGGAGCCATATACATAGAAGAAAATACATGCCATATGCCCGAAATAATAGTAACCAAAATAAAGAAGCAACTCCGGGAAGCTTTAAAGGAATTCAAACTAGAAATAATCTCCCAGGTAAAAAGAAGAAATGATAAAAGAAATGAAGAAGATGCTGAACATATCTAAAGAAGACACAGTTAAAAAATTGGAGGTATTAAACAAAAAGATAGAATCCCTGGATGAACAATATAAGAAACAAACAATACATAAAGCAGAGGCAAAGAGATACACAGGAAGTCAAAAATTCCATTGAAAGTTGTCCCACCTCAATGAAAGTGAAGATAGAATTTCAGACCTCAAAGACAAGATTGCAGCCAGTGAACAGGAAAGGAACGATCTTTTAAAAATAACAAGAGATCAGGAAATAACAATTCAACAACTGCAAGATGACGCAAAGAAAAACAACATACGATTGACAGGGATAAATTAAAAAGATGGGGACAACATAAAGGATGTCAAGAGGATATTTAGAGAAGTAATAGCTAAAAATTTCCCACACGAGATTGGAAACTGATATCAAGATCAATGAAGCATATAGAACTCCAAATAGCCATAACCAAAATAAAACTACACTCAGACATATAAAAGAATAGGCTATTAAAAGCTGTCAGAGAGAAAGGACAGATTACCTATAAAGGAAAACCTATCAGAATCACAGCAGACTTCTCAGCACAAACAATAAAGTCAAGAAGAGCATGCAGTGAAGTATTTCAGATCCTAAAGGAAAAAGATTTCCAAACTAGACTGATGTACCCTGCAAAACTATCCTTCAAAATTGATGGTGAAATAAGATACTTCCATGACAAAGAACAGCTGAAGAACTTCTTGATCACCAAGCCAACCCTGCAAAGAATACTGAAAGACAAATTAGATACATTTAGGAAAAAAAACACTAAACAAAACAGAAAACAGAACAGAAAGATAAAGATGAACCAGCAGAAAGATAACATGTCAACAATAAACCAACATATAACAGTTATAACCATTAATGTAAATGGTCTCAATGCACCAATTAAAAGAAACAGACTGGCAGAATGGATCAAGAAACAACATCAAACCATATGCTGTCTACAAGAAACCCATCTAACCCAAAAGGATACTCACAGACTGAAAGTCAAAGAATGGAAAACAATACTTCATGCAATAGGATCCCCCCCCAAAAAAGAGGGAGTAGCTATTCTGTTTGCAGAGAATATGAACTTCAAACCAATAATGATCAGAAGAGATAAAGAAGGTCACTACATACTGGTTAGGGGAAAACTTCAAGAGGAAGAGACAACTATCTTAAATATATATGCATCAAATTCCAGAGCACCCATTTGTGTGAAACAAGTATTAACAGAAATGAAAAATCAAATTAGCAGAAACATAATTCTAACAGGACATCTTAACACACCATTGACACCAAGGGACAGATCAAGCAGACAGAAAATCAGCAAAGAAATAACAGAACTGAATCACACCTGTGAATAAATGGGTTTGATAGACATTTACAGAGTGTTCAATCCAACAGAATGCACATTCTTCTCAGCAGTACATGGGTCATTCTCTAAATTAGACCATATATTAACTCACAGAACATATTTAAATAAATGCAGAAGAGTTGAAATTATCCCTTGCATGTTATCAGATCATAGCGCTATGAAATTAGAAATTAATTATAAAAGATACTGCAAAAATCCCACAAATACATGGAAACTGAATAACACACTCTTGAGTAATCAGTGGGTCACAGAGGAAATTAAAGAAGAAATTAAACAATACTTACAAGCAAACAAAAACACAAATACAATTTACCGGAATCTGTAGGATGCAATGAAAGCTGTCTTCAGAGGAAAATTTATTGCACTGAATTCCCACATCAGGAAAACAGAACGAATACAATAACCTGATGTTACATCTCAGACATCTAGAAAAAGAAGAGCAAGTCAAGCCCCAAGCCAAAAGAAGAGAGGAAATTATAAAAGTCAGAGCAGAAATCAATGCAGTAGAGACGAAGAAAACAATCCAAAGAATCAATGAATCAAAGAGTTGGTTCTTTGAAATAATAAATAAAATCAATAAGTCCCTAGCCAAACTTATTTAAAAAAGGAAATAAAAAGCTCAAATTCATGCGATAAGGAATAAAAAGGGCAAAATCACTACAGACTCTATAGAAATACAGAAGATCATCAACACCTATTTTGAAAACCTCTACTCTCAAAGTTTTGATAACACAGAAGAAATAGATTCCTAGAAGCATATGAAGTACCAAACCTAGATCAAGAAGATGTAAAACTGCTGAATAACCCAATCTCTGTTAATGAAATTGAAAATGTGATTAAGTCCTTACCTACAAAGAAGAGCCCAGGCCCAGACGGATTCACTGCAGAATTCTACAAGAAATACAAAGAAGACCTAATGCTGACACTCCTCAAACTCTTCAATGAAACTGAAAGGGAAGTAGTTCTTCCTAAGTCATTCCTGGAAGCAAATATTACTCTAGTACCAAAACCTGACAAAGACCCAACTAAAAAAGAGAACTACAGACCAATCTCCCTAATGAACACAGATGAAAAATCTTCAATAAAATATTGACAAATAGGCTGTAGCAAATTATCAAGAAGATTATACACCATGACCAAGTGGGATTCATCCCAGGCATGCAGGGATGGTTCAATATACATAAATCAATACATGTAATCCACCACAACAATAAAGCCAAAAGTATGAATCACATGGTCATTTCTATAGATGCAAAAAAGCTACTGATAAGGTCTAAATTCATTTATGCTTAGAACCTTACAGAAAATTGGAATAGATGGCCTTTACTCAATACAATAAAGGCCACGTATGACAAACCAACAGCTAGTATCATACTAAATGGCCAAAAATTGAAGGCCTTTACTTTAAAATCAGGCACAAGTCAATGATGTCCCTTATCACTGCTCCTGTTTAATATAGTACTGGAAATACTAGCCAGAGCAATTAGACAAGAGAGAGAAATAAAAGGGGTAAAGATAGGAAAAAAAGAAGTTAAGCTATCACTATTTGCAGAAGATATGACACTCTACATAGAAGACCCCCAATCGCCATTGAAAGACTTTTAGATATAATAAATAAATTCAGCAAT
Source organism: Cavia porcellus (assembly GCF_034190915.1). Lineage (NCBI taxonomy): Eukaryota > Metazoa > Chordata > Mammalia > Rodentia > Caviidae > Cavia > Cavia porcellus. The sequence continues at coordinate 81,594,905 of NW_026947486.1, forward strand.
GTAGCTGGATACAAAATCAATACTAAAAAATCAATAGCATTCCTATACACTAACAAGAAAATCACAGAGAGAGAAATAAGGGAAGCTACACCCTCCACACTAGCAACCAAAAAAATGAAATATTTAGGAATTGCTCTCATGAAAGAAGTGAAAGACCTATACAGGGAAAATTATAATACACTGAAAAAAAGAGATTTGACAATTTCAAAGCTCATAGGGTCAATAATCCCACTGTTCCCAGCAGACTAACTAAAGCACATTTTATACTTGATGCCATGTTCTTGGATTCTGTTGTTTGCTCTGAACACAGGCTTTAGCAGATCGAGGTGGTCACATAGTGTCTCCTCTTTCAGGAGGTCTTGAAAACACGGGTGCAGCGTCTCAGGCCACAAGGAACACACGCTGGACAGTTCCATCTCTGAGCTTGGCCCATGCAAACGCACTTCTAGGTCACCTTGAAAACTTCCACTTCCCATGGTTGCTGGAGGCCTGGCAGTGCTGACACCTGGAATATGTGCTAGAGCAACTGTCCTCTGTGGCTGTCTGAGCACCACTGTCCTGGCTGAGTTTCTTGCCAAGGAGCCCTTCAACTACAGGACTCCTAGTTACCACGGGTGGGAAGGAGCAGGCAGTTCTGTGCCCCTCCTTGCTCTGGCTCTGTACATCTCCATCCCTTCGATGGCAGGCCAAGGACACTCAGCCATGAAGCCCAATCTTCAGGGAAAGGGCCTCCTTCTGTGCATTCCTCTTGAGACACTCTGTCCTGGTTCTCTATTCTCTCCCCTTCGGATGGGGCCATGCTGCAACCAGGATCCACTTGTGACCCTCATGCTTTGTGGGCTTTATGTGGAGAGCCCAGCGTGACACTTTTGTGAGGAAGGAATGGCCTTCAGGTTATGCACACACTGAGCATCCTGGCAGCCACAAGGCAGAGACAGGGGAAGGCGATGTGCAGCTGCCAAGCCAGGGAGAAGAAGAGCAGCAGGCAGGTCATCCCTTGAAGAAGACCAGCTAAGGAGCCAAGCATGGTGGCTCATGGCTATAATTCCAGTACCCGGGAGGGTCAGGCAGGGGAGTCCCTGTGACTGTGAGGTCAACTTGACTACTCAGTGAGTTCAGTGACAGGCTGAACTACCTATGGGACCCCATGTAAATACATGCATAGGACACAGAACCATAGGAACAGGCAGCACCAGAGCAGGAGAGCTGCCCAGCCAGGCTACACACACTGCGACCACATAGAGATGCTCTCCCTGCAGGCCTGCCCTCCCGGCTGCTTCTGCACCCCCCACCACCTGGCCCCCCCGCACTGTCCCTGGCCTCCTGGGGTGCCTGCCTCTTTCAATGAGTTTGTAAAGTTCATCTGTCCAAAACCACTCCTGCTCCCCTGGCTGCCTCCCTGAAATACTACCCACCTGCCCTCGCCCTCTCACCACCCAGCTTCCCACAGCCCTGCAGCATCTCTGGGCCAGCTCTGATGCAGGATTTCTTCTCCCCTGGGTCTTCTCTTCCACTTCCCATATCAAAACATCCTGTCTTTGTACCTGTGTTGAAATTACCTGTGTGTCTGCCTTGTGTTATAAGCAACCGTGTTGCACATGGTTGACAATGACAAGCATGAAAAGAGGGGGAAAACAGGAATCAAAAGTAGACAAAGAGAAGATTCTTGGGTTTTGAGTATGAGAAAATTTAATTTCCATTCTATCCTTCTCTTAGAGGCTCTGATTTATTTGAAAGCTGTGATTTGTGGGGCTGCAGGGGTAACAATCATGCTGCCAGGGCCCGAATGCTACTTCCTCGATCCATTTTGTCCCTTTTTTGTGAAACCCTGTGTAATCCTTGTTTGCCAGAGACAGCAATATGCTTTCACGTGGCATCTTTTTCAGTTATACAGTGCACAATATTGGCATGTGAATTTTGGGAACACAGAAAATCTCCTCCTTAAGATTTGTATTTCAGTAGACAGAAGCCACTGAGGTACTACTGATAATAAAATACAGACCATTGGACTCACAGCTCTACTCCTGAGCTCTGTCCTCGCTGATATTTGGGAATAATGGGCAAGAATGAGTGTGGCACACTCAGCAGGCTGAGGCAGGAGGATCAGTGAAAGTTTGAGACCAGCCTGGGCTACAAAATAAGATGAACACCAGCCTCAACTGCAGAGCAAGATCCTCTGTCAAAAAGGCAAATGCACAGGCACACGCACACACAGAATGAGTGTGACACTGATTAAGAAAAACATAAGATACCAACTTGTATGTGTATGTTGATGGTACAACGAGCCTGCTTCCTTAAGGGTTAATGCAGCACAAAAACAGCACTGACTTTTGCTCCAGGGTTTAACTGTGGCCCATAGACGGCATTTGCAAGGACAGTGAGTGACATGGGGCCTGCGGTGGAGAACATACTCTTGGGATTCTGGAACAAGGTGAAAATCGCTTGAGAAAGACCTGGGCACAGACATGGGAATACTGAGTCCTTTCCAGGAAGGTTGGGTGTTTTCCTAGTGATGCTGTGACCCAACTGTGGGGCTTGAGTGTGAGGTCAGAGACTTTAGCTCCTTCCAGCAGAACCCTACGTGAGATGGGGAGGGGAAGAAAGGGCTGAGGAGCGGAACACAGCTAGTAGAATCAACCCATGGCAACTGATCCAAGGCTCAGGGGAGGGCACTGTCGCTAAGAGACTGGCTTCTTCGGAATGAATTCTCTATTTTCCCTGGCAAGCCACCATACTGCTCTAGACATACATTCCCTCATCTGTCAAAAGAAACAAGGCTGGGCATGATGATAAAAGACTGCAATCCCAGCACTCGAGAGACTGAGGCAGGAGGATCTCTGTGTGTCCCAGGACAGCCAAATTTACATAATGATTACAATGCCGCTATGAACTACACAGTGAGGCACTGTTTCCAAAAAACAACTGTCTCCAAAGTAGAAGAAGAAGAAGAAAAAGAAGAAGAAGAAGAACAAGAAGAAGAAGAAGAAGAAGAAGAAGAAGAAGAAGAAGAAGAAGAAGAAGAAGAAGAAGAAGAAGACAGCAGACTGTTACTGAACATCCCCGAGAGGGTTTTACCCCCTATCTTGATTTAAGCCAGGTGTCTCCCAAAAGAAAAAGGCTTTCTGCCTGGTAAAGCAGCATGACATGACAAACCCAATTCTGAGCCATCACTAATCTTGTACTGCAAGATCCATGAAAATTTATCTCACTGGCTAAACAATAACCATTTTGTGTGCGTTCCAAAAAGGAAACTGAGGGTGACTGTGCTAAGAAAAAGCTGCTGGTGAGGGAAGGATTCTCTTCCCTGGGGAGAACTCTACTGTCTGGCTTCATTGAAGAGAATGTTGGAAGAATCTCAGTAAACCCTGAGATAAAGGTAATTCTTCCCACAACTAAGTACTATCCTTAAGATGAGGAGTAAGGAGAAGGTCTCAGTGGCATCTGACTCTGGATGGTGTCCCCTCAAATTATGTAATACTACATCAAGTACTGGGTTATAAGGCACAAAAGAAATTTTAAACCCTGCTATTCACAATGGAGAAGACTAGGAATGGGGTGTAGTTCAATGGTAGAGGACTTGTCCAAAATGCATGATGTCCGGGGTTTGACCTCGAGCAACATCCCTGCAAAATTCATCAAGGTCACAGGAGGAGAAATTCCATCGTGGCTGCCTGGTGCTCATAGGACCTTCAGAGCCGGGCACCAGAAAGCTCCTGGGCTCCAAAGCTGAGTAGTGCAGACACAGGAACCAAGACCCACACACAGACACTCCTGCTTTAAGGACTGAGTTCTGTTCCTATGACCAGGATGTTCAAAGAATTGGTTTCCAAATGAGGAGCTGGGTAGAGGATGTGTGTTCCAATATTCAGACAAGGAAGTGCTCAGAGGAAACCCCAACTCCATGGCTTTGCTTTGACCTTCGGATCCTAGATGCGGTACTGCAGCGTAAAATAGAACATAAAACTACAGTACTGCACTGTACGGTACACTCAGTAAAAACTACACCACTATATGAACAAGTGTGCTGCGTAGAAGAGACACTGGAGCTCTATGCAGAAGAAGTAAAAACGTGGACAAAAGGCACCCGGAAGTCAGAGCAGCCATTGCACAGGTGGGTCATTAAACGGGGAAGAGCCACAGAGCAAGGCAAAGTGAAGTGCAAACCACCAGACCAATTCCCCCATCAGAGGCTTTGAGAAAGCAAACTGCATCTTCCCTGGTACTCTGCACTGCTCCCACTGCAGGGCCAGTGAACAGGCATCCTGGGAGAGGATCTAACCCCATGGGGGAAGGAGTCCAGCCCAGAAAGAATCATCCAGTGTTCACCTGTCCTAACTCTTAGCTCACTTGGAGACTGGATCATGGTCACCAAGATAGTCACCCACAGGAGCACCTGAGAAACTGAAAGTCAGAGAATCATTCAGAGATTCTTGATTGACTTAGGACAAACAGGCCTTTGAGAACAAAAAGGAAAGGCCTCACAGAACACACAGCCACTCGCAGAGGGCACCTGCAGTCACCACTGTACCTTGTGTGTGGCCCTGCACTCACTGTCCCTTAGGACTGCACTTTCCACACTTCATGACCTTTAACATAAACCTTGCAGGACACACACACTGCCAAAGATTACCTGAAAGCAAAGGTACATCTCAGAACAACTTAATGCTTTAGCACAGCGGTAATCACCTCCACTAATTTTATCTCTACACTTCTAGTTTTACACAAACCAGAGGAGAACTCCTGCAGCCAGCAGTTGATTCCAAAGGCTGCTTTCCCAGGACCTGTCCTCATGGAGCCCATTCTCATTCTGGCTTTCAGTGGCTCTGGTGAAATGACCTGCTTTCAACTGGAAGGCACCAGGAAGTGGAGATCCACAACACGGCTCACAAAGAACAAGGACAAGATGAGGAGAGGTTCTCAGCATATCTGCAAGGTTGAAGAGCAGCAGGACCTCTGCTCCACATCTGCCCCTGGCACCCTATGTGCTCCCCAGCCAGGAGGACACCTGGCTGGGAAGCAGGTCTGGGAAGACAGGACATGGCTGTGCCTCTGCCACCTTACCATTCACCCAGGAGTTACCATTTGAGGAACTGCTCTCAGAGTCCCAGGTTTCCACTGAACCCATCAGCCTTCGGAAGACCCAACCCTGTGTGCACAGGGTGTCCTCTCACCAGGGACCTGCCTCCCCTCTCTTGCACACAGTGGAGGTCCCCATATGACAGCATACTGCTTAAGGAGCCTTGGTGGGGCTTCAGTGGACAAAGAATTAAGTATTAAGCAGTGACCATTAAAAAGTCACCATGGCACTTAGAAGACTGATGTCAAAGATCCCCTGAGGGTGACTCACCCAATGTGTCCTTCCCACCAGACTTTACAATGACATCTCCTAAACTAACTTCATCCAACTTAACTAACCCCTGAACAAACAGCAAAACACACATCCTGAGACTCATTTCTTTACCATAATAGGAATGCTACTGACATAACTGGAAGATGGGCATATAGAAATGGCCCAGCTGTCTGAGGCAACAAAAGATCTGGCCACAGCTGCTTCTTCATAAGGGTGACATTCTAGATCGGCACTTCCACAACAACCAATGGACTGTGATCCTAGGACTCAGGGGCTGCATTCCTGGCCAGTGCTTTCTTCACATTCTCCTGTATTTGGCTCTCCGATTGCTAAACCAAACCTGAGGCCAGAGAGCAAACAGGACTGGGTGAGTACACAGTTGGTGTCATTACAAAAGGCAAAAACACCTCAGGTAACTTCCTGTCCCAACAACACTTAGATTCCACCAAGAAGCCATTTTCTTGGGCCTTTTTCTAAATATCTTAGAAGGCTGGAAGGGATATTGGTGGAGGACCACAGCTTCAGTGTGCTCAGGGTCCTGAGATCCATTGCAAGCACTACATAAAAATGACTTAGGAACATGACACCACACCTCCTCCTTCATCTAACCCCTAGTGTGCACCAGCTGTGTGCCCTGTGCAGGAACAGGCCTAGAAGGTGTCCCTGTGCTCTCCAGCTCACTACTCCTGAATGGTTTGCTCTCACTGTGGGATACAGCCCCAGGTGAAAAGTTGGTCCAGGACATGTTGTGAGCTCCAGGGCTCCTAAGCAGGTGAGGAAACAAATCATCCTGACTGTTAACCTGACCATGCTCAGCTGTCTCCTGCCTCTCCTCATCAGAGGGAGCTCCACCAAGTGTGGGGGCGCTGGCATGGCACCCAGTGATCTGTAGGTAAAGTCGTAGGCAGGCAGAGAGTTCCCAGTTTAAAAATGCCACCTTCAGAGAGAAGTAAAGTACCGACAGGAGGGAATATGTGGGCCTCTTTGACAGCAGCTCCATTCAAGGAAAGGTGAATCCTGTCACCCTTTGACAGCTAAAGGCGGCAGGGCAGGGAGTCCAGACACTGCTTTGATTTGCAGCATGAAATGTAAGAGAAAAGATGACACCAGCTCATCCTGAGTGAACTAAAATGTCTGAACATTGTCGCCCAACCTAGGCTTGAGGCCCGCCATGATCACCCATTCAGGGCTTTCCATGGGGGAAACGGGCCTCTACAGAATGCACACATAGGTTTACCACAGTGATGCAGGGGAAAGACAACAGCCATTGTCACTAGAGCCTTAGAGCTCTCTGCAAACTGCCACAGCCCTAAGACTCTCTAGGATGAGAACAAGGTCAGCTCACTGCATTTCATCAGCTCTTCCAGGGCTGATCAGTTGGCCAGGCACCTGAGACCACACTGCCACACCTGGACAACCAAGCCCAGCCCTGGTTCCAAAGCACAAAAGTGCAAGTGCTTTCCTGGAAGAGCACAGTACAAGGTGGGAGGGACCATAGCTGCTCCCTTCCTGTGCTCTGGACCCCCTCTAATGCTCTCAGTTCTGGAGGATTCCCGGGGACTTAAACATTTGTGAAGCTCCCACACTGCAAACTGTAATGACACAAAGGGGTTTCTCTCCCTGACTATAACTGCTTCCCCACATCAATCCACCTCTCAAGAAGGCTATGGCAACAGGGCTGGTGTGCACATGATGCAGGTGTCCACTGGTGATCCCTGTATCTACACAGCAGTGTGCACAGCACACTGTCACGGGTGAGCTGACATCAGGTCTGTTTCTGGAGCCTGGCTTCTTGCTAGTCCTAGAACCCTGCACAGCAGAGGGGGGACCACTCGCAAGGTTCTTGGGAACTTCTGCCTGCAGAGATTGGACAAACTGACAACATTCCCTCCTTCCCTGGTTTGCTATGGACCCTGTTCCCTCAGGACTCCCGTCAGAGAGGTCAAAAACATGGTGGGGAGAAAGCCCCTCCACACCGGGATCCTGTGTCTTGGGAACTGTCAGGGACCCTGAGAAAATGCTCCCCACCCCCTCCACGCATCTCCCAGCTGGGACATCCTGTGTAGACCAGGCCTGTGCATTGGGATGTCAGCACTCAGTGTCCCGCTGGGCTGGGCTGCTTTCTTGGAGCCCCCTCACCACATGCTCAGCCCATTTCCCCACTGCTCTCTGTCATGCACTCTGCAACAGCGCTGCTGATGAGCTCATCCTGACTTTCTCACCCACGCCCTGCTGTTTATGCTGTATCTCCTGTGTTTTCCCATCTCACTAGATTTCCTCTGACCCCATGGGCTACCCTCATGGTGCTCAGCACTGCCACAAGGAAGGTGACCTGCTGGAAATGATGTCCATTTCAAAGCAACTTTGAAATTAGGACCATGCCACCAATTGTTGTACAATACCCACTCCCTCACCATTATACCCAAAAAGAAAAAGCACAGCTCTCCAGGATAAAAAAGTACTGTCAAAGAGGATTCACTAATGAATTGTGAACATTAAGGCATCTTTTGAATGCTTGAAATTTTTCTCTATCCATTTTCCACAGTTATCCAGACTTCATACCACAGCACTTTCCTTATTGCACTCTTTCCATGGATTTCTAAAGCCTACAGTCTTGTGCACTGCTCAAGCACATTCTGTCTATTTGGGAATGGTTCCACATGAACATTGAACTGTAAGCGGGGAAATGTAAATTGTGAGCTTCTACTTTCTGCTTACCTTGCCAAAACGTACAAAGAAAGGAAAACCAGGCAACTGAAGTTGCAGGCTAACGAACTTCAACGCTTTCAGCTCAAGGAGACATTTTTTTTTTTTTTTTACTCAGAGAATACTATATGTGGGCATTTAGTCTCTCCTCCCAGTACTTCTGAAGGTTAGGGTTAGAGAAAGATCTCGGTGGTAGAGCCCTAAGCACTGTTATGTGATGTCGTGGGTTCTATGCCCAGCACCAAAAAGAAAATTGAAGGGGATAAAGATGCAGCCATCAAATGATTCTCAACATACTCATGCTTGCATATCATCTTAGGCTTAGTTTCAAATAGTTTCCTACAACTGAATCCACCTTTAACCTTGCTAACCGCTGTACCCATTTGCATACTTGCAATGTCAGGGTGAGTCCCAACATGACTGCATGCAGAAATGCACCCTAAAGCACACAGTTCTGACAGGAGGACAACGTGCTTAGAGAATCCAGACATATAAACATTCCTCATTTACCACACGATGCCTGTGCATTTGGTTAGGCTGTGAAATGAGCTGTTGGCAAAGTGTGGAATTTTATATCGCATGTACACTACCATATTCAGAGTAAAGGAGATGTGTTGTGAGGCCTTTGCTTTTATGTGCATGACTTTTACATGCAGTAATGGATAAGAGAACATCAAAACACGGTACCTTAAGGATGATCAGCAAACATTAAAGTATGCTAGGCAAAGAGTGCACTGCACAAGACGAAAACACTGAAGCTCTATAAAGAAAATGTAGGAAACTGTACCAAAACCAAACAGGCCATAAAGCCAAGCACAGTGCCCCAGGCCTAAGTCTAGTCATTCATCAGGTAGGCCATTAAATCAGGAGTATCTGCACACATGTCTGTGTATTAAGGATGTGCCTGATTACTCCACTCTGTTTTCTTTGCCCAGATACACATTCCCTCTTCACACAGGATAAGAGAGGCACCTTGGTGTTTTGTTTTTCCTTTACAAAAGCATGATTTCTCTGGTAATGGAAAGGAACCACAAGCCCACGTCTACTCTTTTGATTTTCTCTCTAGGAGTCCTCCTAAATAAAAATCTTGCTTGCACAGTAAGATAGAACAAGAAATGACACCAGTTTCACAACGTCCAGAAAAAGCCATGTCCTGAAACACGATGGAGACTGGCTGCCCTGCCAATGGGCTGTTCTTGGACTTCACTCTGGATTCAGGCACACTCAGGACACTTGCAAGCTCCATTCTGTGGAGACAAAACAACAAATGTTCCACGTTCAGTGATCTGGATGAGGCAGGCAGTGTTCTGCACGACTGGAATATCACACACCCACTGTGTGGTGCGCTGCACACTGCAATCACCCTCCCAGTGCCCCAAGAATGTTTTTCTGCTTCCCTGAGAAAAAGGCCCTCATCAGCAATGCTGTCACCCCTCACAATACTTAAGGATCCCGTGTCAGGGATATTTTAATGCATTATATTGAGAAAGTATAACTTAAAGCAAAAGTCTATGATAAAGAAGAGTAGAAATTTTTACGTTATAGAAAACTATAACAAAATTTAAAAAAAATAAATACAATAGCAGGTTAGTACATTGCATAGTTATCCTCAAAGTAGTTTCAAAGTGCACAAGATGTTCCTAAAAATAATTCTCCAAATATTAGCACACTGTTTTTCAGTGAACTAATAGAAATTACTATTATAACTATTTTGTTTGCTTCTTCTCCCTTCAATCCTTGCCCTTTTTCCCACTCTCATGCCTCTTTCCTTTTGACGAATGAGCAAATAGCACAAAAGTATCCCATTTTACCTGTCTCTGAGGAAATTTTATTTACAATAGAAGTTATGCAAACAAGAAATGCAAACCGAGCATGGTGGCCCATACCCCGTAATCCCACAACTTTGGAGGCTGAGGCAGGATGCTCTGTGAACATTCAGAGCAGGCTGGGCTACAAACACTGTGAACTACATAGCAAGGGACTGTCTCAAAAAACAAGGAGAAGATGAACAAGAGGCAGGAAAAGAAGAAGAAGAAGAAGAAGAAGAAGAAGAAGAAGAAGAAGAAGAAGAAGAAGAAGAAGAAGAGGAGGAGGAGGAGGAGGAGGAGGAGGAGGAGGAGGAGGAGGAGGAGGAGGAGGAGGAGATACAAAAGGTTTTCTGAGTGAAAGATAAACATTTCTATCAGTCAACAGATCAAGGCAAGACACTAAAAAGAAATCCACAGAAAGGAAGAAAGAATTTGCAAATCACAGCTCTTACAGAGACACAAAACCAAGACCCAAGTCAATGAGCAAAGCACACACACCAGGTTTGAGCATCAGAAAAGACTCAGTGAGACATTTCTCCAAAGAAGCTAGAGAGACAAGCAGGGAGCAGGAGGAAATAGGCTCCAAATGACTTGTCTCTAACGTGCACCCCAACCACAGGGATGTCCATCACCCTATCATCTGTACCCCTAGCAAAGCCTGGGAAATAACAAGCCTGCTGAGCTCAGGGAGAAACCGGAGCTGTGGTCACTGCGAGAAGGAATGTCAGCTTCTGCAGCCTCTCTTGCTAACTGTCTGCTGAGGCCTCAAAGCAGAAACGGGGAATCCTATGATTCAGTGATTTCATTTTTGAGGATGTCTCCAAAACTCTGAAATCTGGATGATCACAGTTGTTTGTCAGGCAAGTTCACAAAATCAACTATTCACAAAATCAACTTCAAATAAATGAGCAACAAGGTGGTTTATATGCAGGAAAATATTTCTTGCCATTTTAAAAGGAATAGCCATCACATGCTGAAGCGAGGCTGCACAGTGGGGTTATATGAACTGAAACAAGCAGGCACAAAAGCACTAACAGGCTGTGGTTGCACTTAGATCCAGTTTCTGAGAACTCAAACTTACAGAAACAAAAATCTACAACATGATTGTTAGGAACTGAGGGGATGGGGGAAATGGGAGGCGTTTCAGGGGGATAGTTTGCTTTTGTAAGGTGTTGAATGTTCCAGAGATCTGTCTCACAGCAACGTGAACACAGCTGACACTGCTGACAACTAAACCATGACATGAAAATACCCAGCACTGCTGATGTCTATGCTTCACAGTAGTTCTCACAGCAAAGACATAGCATGTGCTCTCATACCACAAAATACAAACAAAATAAAGTGTAGTCTCCACCACCCAGTTTCCAGCCTGGATTCACAACAATACTGCAAGAAAACTCTGAACTTGGTCCATACAAGGTGGCATCCAACTGAAGCACAAAGACAGGCAGGAGAACACCCTAGTGCTCTCAGCTCAAGAACAGAAAGACGGCAGCAGGAGAGAGAGAGAAAGTCAGCTGGAACAGAGCCCATTCCCCCTAAAGCCTGGGTGCACCCCCAAGACATCAGCTCACCTCCTGAGGCCATCTGGGTACTGTGTGTCTTGGAAAACAGTTTCCAGTTCCTATACCTGCCTGTCTGTGAAGCTAAAATGCATTTTTCGTCGCCTTAGTGTGTTTCACTGTGGACCTCCGCATCTTCTGGATCCTGTGCGGCTAGCTGCAGCTGCTCAGGCTCTCTTCACTCTGATCTCTGTCACAGTGAGTGTCACCTCCCTGACTCATGTGGGTCAGGTTGTGGCTGTCCTCATTTTCGTGATCATCATCCAGGTGGCCCTCGAGTGGGTTGCCCGCTGCAAAGCCAGGAGCTCCTTCACTGAAGTGGGCACCCTCGGCTGCTGCAGAGACATCTGGTGCAAGACCCGCACTGACTTCCTGTTCCCTGAACTCCGACCTGAGGGAGCGGGCACCACCATCACGGCGCTTCTCTTCCATGGCCGCCATGCGAGGAAGGTCACGCAGCCTCCTCCTCCACAAACCTGCTTCTTTGCACTATCTCTTGCGAATAGCCTCAAGGCTAAGGGTGGAACCTGAGGCTGCAATTGGTTATAGGAATGCTGCACCCCATTTGGCGGACTGCATTGCGAGTGAGCGCTCCTGACTTCTGCTAATGGCTGAACTGGTTACTGCCACGCCTCAATGCTTGGGCTTACAGCATAACAAAGCTGAAGGGGCGTGGCCAGAAAAGGGGGCCCTGTAATAAAAAAAAGTACGGACACTGAAAATGGGCAGAATAAGCACGCAACGGGCCACTGAGCTAGCTGAGTGGGCTCCACGCATCCCAGGGACAACTAAGGAAGGAACTGTGTAAGCCCTGCAGGCTGATTAAGAAGTGGGGGTGGGGGTTGAGAACCCACACTGACACCAGATCTCTTCTGCGAATGCTTGGAGGCTGTCCCAGCCCGATACTTTATGCTGCCTGTGAGTACCTTCACACCCTGAGCCCTTCTCAGTACCATTGCCTAAGTACCTCCATCTTGAAATATCCCATGCATCTGTGTCTTAAGTATGACTCTTTCAGAGCCGCTAGATGACTACAAACACTCAAAAGCTGACATCTCCAGATGTGCTGACCCTGAGCCAGCTCAGCAAATGACAGCACCAATCCCAGCCTGGCTGAAGGCAGACACACCAAAGAGAAAGGACAGAAAAACCCAAACTTTTCCAGCTCCACTATCCAGCCTGACACGACCAGAAACAATACAGACTGCATCTGCAAAAGACACTGGGCACATTGACATTTATTCCCACAGTTGTGCAGATCTGACACAGTTGGAGCGCTGAGCTGTCTCCCTGGAAATGCACCCCCTGCTCCTAAGATTAGTTCCAGTACCAGCACAGACTGCGAAGATAAGGGTGTTAGCCAGAGGGATCTCTCCCGAAAAAGACTGAGGGCTCACCAAGGAGCTCTACCCATGCAGAGAAGGCCAGGGTGCTGACACTAAATATTCACTCTATTAGCTCAGGAGTGTCACTGGCAGCTAGTGATATCAACAGAGGGAACAGAGACTGCAAAGCCTGAGGAACCTGATGGCCTCTTGTGTGATTAGCTTGTGGAGCAGCACGGCCCATATGGAGGAGGGCTTCAGTAACTGAGATATCACCAGGGTAGTAGTGTGGGCCCAGAGAGCAAGGACATTCCTGGCCGCTAGCCATGAAACTGGAACTGCACCAACTCTCCTTCTGAGTCCCAGACATGTTGTGTTCCAGAAATCTGCCAGTCTTAAACAGGAGTTCTTCAGCCTGCCCTGTGGCCTGTGCCCTGTGACTCAGTCACACAAAAGGTCCTGGATCTGCCAGGTTAAGACACTGTCTTGGTGTGAAGCCTTCGAATGCTTTGAGCTTGAGAAGTGTGAAATAAAACACATGATGCATCAGCTGATCTAAGGGTGAGCTTCTCTGTTGAACTGGTGCTTTAATACTACTGGGCAGTTTGGCACACTACTGTATGCTCTGGGACAGAGCAAGGCTTCCAAGTTGCCTGTGAGACCCTCAGGAGGCTGAGGATTCCCAGTTCCACCTTTCAGAACAGAAAAACCTTTTAGTTGTTATTATTAATTTTATATAGGACTTCACTCTATATTTCAGGAAGAACTTGAATTCTCCACACAGCACAGGCAGGACAGCAACTTTCTATCCTCCTGATTCAGCCTCCCAACTTCTCAAATTGCAATCATTGGATACCTCCAAAAACTATTCTTACACCTCTGTAACTATTGTTACATTCATGAACACCCATAAACCCACAACTTAGTAACATTTCCTTCACATTTTTGCACTGTTAAGTTTTCTAGGTGCCAAAGAGGAACATCATGCAAAATTTTAAAAATTGCAATCTTTAGTTAAAATGGGTCCATGTCTTCCTAAGCAGAGCCCACAGAAGGGAGAAGCTCCACTTTCTATAACTCACACTCCCAGTGATGATACAGATTCTGTCCTTGACCAAACACTAAAAGCCCTCTGAGCTCTTCTGCAGCTGGACCTGGGTGTGTGGCTTCCTCACTGTGCTTCTACATGGCACCATTTTAGCAAAACTGCAGCTCAGTCCATTTAGCCACATGCATTCCTGATTCTTCTGAGTAACTGATCAGGGCACTCGTCCTTTGCCATCCCCAGGGCATGTCTCATCATGCTGCTCCAGCTTGACCAAGGATACTATTGGCTTGGTTTATCCAGAGTCTCCCATTACCCTGGTTACTTCTCTTAATACATTTCCAAACCCTGAGACACACCCCGGTCCTGAGACTGAGTGCCCACTCATCCAGATGCAAGCAGTGGAGCTCAGGCTCTGCCTCACTGCACGAAACTATTGTTCTGCTCCATGTAACCATCATGCCCTCTCCCCTGCGGCTGCACAGGATCTGGAAGTCCAGAGTGGCTGGGCAGAAGGAGAGTCTGGGCTGTGAGTGTGTTCTGATTTCAGGTTAATCCTCGCCCTGTGCTCCTCTCCTCTATGTCTTAACTGTTGGGCTCCCCTTGTTAAAAGTATTCCCTGCCATCTGTAAGTGGTGACAAATATATAGATAGATAAATATATATGTATATATGTGTGTGTATATATAGAATACAGGAGATTGAACATGCAACTTCACAGTCAGCCATGTCCCCAGTCCAATTTAAGTTTAATTTTGAGACAGCATGTGCTAGATCACTAAATTGTTCAGGGTGGACTCAAATTGCAGTCCTGCCTCAGCCTCCCAGTGTGTGTGCCACCAAGTCAATGAAAATCTTTTCTCTTTACCAGTTTTTGGTGCTGTCACTTGAACAATATCAGGTTCATCAGGAGACTGCAGGGTCTCTCATCCAGGACCCCCAGCACTCACATGTGAATCCATCTCTTCCCTTCTGGCCCAGGGCTTTGGGATCCACTGACGCACCAGAGGGCTGAAGCATCGCTCCAGACAGACTGGACCTCACCACTAAGCTTTGCAGCACAGCCTCTGAAGCTGGACTGGAGTCCCAGGCCTCCTTTGAAAGGCATCTCAAAGGCATGAAGGCCTCTTCCTGGCCATCTGTCTGGACATTCTTTGGGCCAGAAAATGGTTTCCCTTAGTTTTGTGAGCCCATTCTCTTCTCTATGACCCTCAACCCCAGTGGAAACTTCTCAGCTAACTGTACCGCCTTCTTGGCCCGCTCCTGACTGTGCTCTGCCACCTCTGTCTGCCTCCTTCTTTGGGGCAGGATTTTCCCAATGATAACTTGGATGTTCATCATTGGCCTCTCTTGCAACCACTGAGTCCCCCTAAACTGGCCACTCTAGGATGTCTCCCTTCTCACTAGCTGTGCCTCTCCTTCCTCCTCTGACTATCCTCAACCCCGTCTTCACTTGCTTTGTCTCCTTTAATGTGGGCCATGCACGGCCTCCCTCCTCCACCCCTTCCTCTCTGCCTGCCAGATTTTCCCTCCCACTTCAGCCCTCTGCTGTCTACACTCGCTTTCCCTTTAGGCTCTCTGGCCCACTGGGGCTCTGGAGGAACTGGGGGTCCCTGCAGAGATATATGGGTTTGTATTACTGACTCATGAAATATGTTCTAGAGTGAAAGCAAAACCCTGAAGCACAAATGGGAGCAGGCTGATTGGAAACAGCTGGACAATTCTGCCACTGAGATGGGCTCTGGAGACATTGCACTAGCCACACCATGGCGCCTCAGCCTAACCCTACAGTGCAGGAAGCCTCCTCTGTAAGATTCCACAGGAGGGAGAAAGAAAAGCTTGAAAGTCCTCTTAAAAACCCTAGGAAAAACCTAGGGACATAGATATGTACATAGATACATGATAGAAGGAAGGACCCCCCAGATGTGGTGAATGCTTGCCTTTTTAAAAACCAGTTTTTACTCTAAAAGAGACACTGCCAGCAAACAAAGGCTAAGCGTGCTTGAAGAGAAGGGATGACTTTGAGCATTTTCAAAGTGTGTCTTTCTGTCTCAAGTTTTACACAATATCAGATTCTTGGTTTACCCCTTGTTGATCCAGTATATGCAGCAATTCCCTTTAAGTAAGAACCTACAGTTTGTTCTCTTCCACATCAGTCACCGTATCTATCACCACGGGCCTGCTGCCCTGCCCACAAATTCAACATGCTCTGAAAGATCAGTATTGGAATTCATTCAAGTCATCTAGGCCGCCACATATGCACAACTCTAAACACCAAAAATGACTGTCAGAAATGCTTCAGAAAGCATAAAGAACGATGATACGACTGTGTTCAAAGCAAGCAGGAGCACGCTGAGGAGGATTAATGGCAAGGTGAGCTTTGTGGCAATAGATTCTCAGATATACATACATACTAAACACCCAGATATGGATTTCAAACACGGGCGTTTCTACTGCTAGCACATGACTAATATTTTAGAATGCAAGACATTGTGTTTCTCCATCTTTAGGTATAAATGGATATGACATGGAGCATGTCTGTATGCCCAGTAGAGGAGAGACGGAGGCAAAAAAGTCTGAATGAGTTTGAGGACATTTGGGCTAAAAAAGTGAGTCCATAATATTCCGGTATTGTGATTAGTATTGGACAGGCATTTGAAAAGCAACTATGGAGCTGGGCGCCATGATGTACTCCTGTAGCCCCAGCACTCAGGAGGCTGAGGCAGGAGGATCGCTGCTAGGTGCAGGCGAGCCTGGGCTACATCACAAGTTGAAAGCCATCCTCAACTACATAGTAAGACCTTGTATCAAAAAACCAAACAAGAGACAATAAAAATAATAAAAGGGGAGGCTTGTACATGGCACGACTGACTGGGACTGACACTAACATCAAGGTCACTGTGTCTGAGAAGGTCATGGGCAGGGCTGCTCTGCTAAAACTGTCTTAGAAATCAGACAGCTTTCTCCTAAGTATTCTGAAGTTAGGGTGCTTGTCTTCCCGTTTCCCTGTCTAACAGAAGAGTTTGGATTTCGCAGCCTTTATAAATGAAAAACGGGATGAGGGAACAGCTTTGGCAACTCCTCATAAACACAGGGTTCCTGACAGCAAAGAGCAAAAGCTGAGAAAATATTTTCACTTCTCTCTGCATACAGCACATACATAAATGTGCAATATATAATCTATCCGCAAATGGCCCAGGCCACATCACGGAATAATTAAGGCACTGTCTACATATCTGTGTGCGTGAGCGGCGGCACATACACAGTCATGCACACCCACGTGAGGGACACTTGTAGGGAATCAGTCTGAAAGGCGGGAATGGAGGCATTACCTGGCCGTGCACAGGACGAGCACACTCAGCAGCACTGCTAAAGTGCCAGGGCTGTGCCCCCAGTCCCTCCATCCGTCCTGCTCACCCTCTGGGCTTCCCTCTGCCCGGCCTCCCTCCTCCTCCCTTTTCCACCTGGCTCTTCCTTCTCCCTGTCTGCCTTCTGGTCTCTGACTTCCCGGCAGGGAGCACCAAGGCATCACAAGTGTCCAGGAAGCCTTGAGCCCTCAGAGGGTTCAGCGGGGCCCCCCGATTGATCTTTGTCTCTGGGACACTTGGCAGCTCTCCTCAAGGATAAGTAGAAGCCTGTGCGTTACTCAAGGAGGAAGGGGACAGGGGGAGGTCAAGTACCTTAGAGAAGCGGAACAGGGATATATTTTTCCTGGTACCATTTAGATATACACAGTGATCTTATTCATCACAGGGAATTTGCTCCTCTATATATTTTGATTCCTTTTTCCCCAATCCCCTGCCCTGCCTTCAACCCCTTCCCCTCCACCATTGGTAAAGCTTTGTTGCCATTTTATCCTTTTTTATCATTTTTTTCTTTCACTTCCTTCATTTCCCGCTACCATCTCTCAAATTTCTCTTCTCTATAAGGAGCTAACATCCTGTTAGACCAACAAAAGATATCCTCAATTCCTTATTTTTGGTAGTTCTTTGCATCTCCAATCTTTTCCTTCTCCTAAGAGCAAATGTAACTGACATGTAGCCTTTCCTTGTGGTACTCTTTACCCAGCTCAGGGCCTCATCCTGCTCACCAGTGCTCTACTGTTCAGCTGTGTTCCAGCAGCTTCTTCCATTGTTTTTATCGTGGTGCAGTGTCACTAGGTTCCCCCAGGCTGGCCCTGAGCCTGCAATCCCCTGCCTCAGCCTCCCATGTAGCCAGGATGGCAGGAGTGCGCCACCTCTGCTGCATTCCTCAGCTCTAGCTGTTAAGAGTGTGCACTATATCCAAGTCTTATTACACTGCTTCCTGTGTCCATTGCCCCTTTCTGCTTCAGGGCCCAGTGGACAGAGTTGTCCACGGGATGTTTCCCTTGTCACCCACAATTTTCCCCCTCATGAATGTCAGCAGTGAGCTTTTTTCAGCTCTAGAAGTTCATGACTTGCTCGAGGATTTCCAGAGCAAGGATTCTATTTTAGAAAAATACCCTGAGTTGCTTTCCCATAGCTCAACAAAATAGCTATTACCTGCAATAGTGTGGATGATATTCACTAATACATTCATGAAGTCACTTAAGGAAATTCCGTTCACCGTGCTTTGACATAAAAGATCAGCTCTCAACCTGCATAATCCCTAAAGGTCAAAGACTGCAGTGAGAAATCTGAATGCTTTCCCACAGCACAGGACTCGAACAGCTGCCACTCCTGAGCTCGGAGAGAAGGAAGAATGAAAAGGAGAGTGAACACAGAGATGAGGGGGAAGTCCCTCTCTGCTCAGGTATGGTTTAGCGCCCCCTGCTGACCTCACAGGAGTGTTACAGCTGAGCCAGGGCAAGGGCAGGACAGAGTCAGCTTCTCACAGGCCACTGCCATTGTATTTGCTCAGCAGCAGCTCTGCTCTTGTTGCATCACCCGGACATGCACAGCCCAGCCCTGGCTCCCAAGGAACAAAGGTGGAAGGGCTTTCCCGGAAAACGGACCCATCCATGCAGTGACAGAAAGAGTCGTAGAACTGCTCCTGTGCAAACCTCTGCTACACATTCTTCCGCAGGCGGACCAAGAAGTGTGTCACATGTCTCTGTGCTCTGGATACCTTCTCAGACTCCCAGTTCTGGACGATTCCCAAGGACTTAACTATTTGTGAAGCTCACACAATGCAAACTGTGATGACACCAAGGACCTTCTCTCTCCCAGGCTCTCACCTGCTTCCTTACGTGAATACAGCTGTCAAGCAGCCCATAGCAGCAGAGCTTGTTCGCACGAGATGAAAAGTGTCCACTGGTGGGGTCTGCATCTACACAAAGCATGCACAGTGCACTGTCTGTCGCATGTGAGCTGACATCAGGTCTGTTTCCAGAAACTGGCTTCCTAACAATGTTGTCACCCTGCAGAGGAGAGGGGACCACGGGTGAGGTTCTTGGAAATTCTTACTGCAGGACTGGACACAGTGAAATTTTCCCTTGCTTTGCTGCTTTGTTGTGGCCCTTGCTCCCTCAGGACTCCAGTGAGAGAGGTCTACACTAGGGTGCGAGAAAGACCCTGCAGACCTCGGATTCTCAGGGCTTGGGATTTGTCAGGCTGCCTGAGGACCCTCTCATGCTTTCTGCCAACTGAATCAGCTGGCATGGACCTGGCCTGAGCACTACGATGCCAGCACTCAACACGTACCGTGCGGGGCTGCTTTTCTGAGGCCCCTAACCGCATCCTCAGCCCATTTCCCCATTGCTCTCTGTCATGCACTCCCCATGAGCACTGCTGATGAGCTCATCCTGATTTTCTGACACGCGCCCTGAATTTTGCGCTGTCTCCTGTGTTTTTCGGTCTCACATAGATTTCCCCTGATCCCTAGACCTACTCTTAAATTTCTCAGCACTGCCAGAATGTTTTCGAGGTCCTTGACATTAAGTATGGTTCAAATTTACATTGAAATGAGGGCCACACCACTGACTGTTGCAGAAAAAAACACCTCCACAAAATAGTACTATGGAGAAAGAAAAGTACACCTTTCCAAGCCAGAATGAATATTATACTCACTGTAGACTACCTTATGAATGCAACTATGAGCATCTCTGGCTGTTTATATTATTCTCTGCCCTTTTCATGTTTCTTATGTTAACCAATAGCAATTCTATACTACCCTTTTTGTCTGTTTCATTCCTGAATCCATTTCCAAACCCTGCAGTCATACTCCCTATTGCAACAAGATTGTGAGTATTTGGGGCAATTGTTTGACATGGATTTTGTGCTGCATGTAGAGAAATGTGAATTGTGAGCTTCCCCGCTCTCTGTCCCCTTACCAAAACGTGTAACGAATGCAAGACGAGAACACTGACCTTTTGAGCTAACTTCCTTCATCATTGTCAGCTGATCACACATCCTTGTCTTGCTCTGAAGACTGTTTTCTTTGGGAATCTCCTCTCACTTCTCAGTATGAGTGCATTTGAGGATGGCGGTGCAGCTCAGTGGTAGCGACCTGAACTTTTACGTGAGAGACACTGGGCACCCAGTGCCAAAAACAAAAGAAAGCATTTTAAGATAAAATTAAGGAAGGAAATATCTATCAATTCATGTTCACCAGAATTCTCAGGCTTGCTTCCAATAGTATCCTACCAATGAACCCTTTTTTAGATTTGCATCTTCCTGTCCCTTTTTGAATACTTTCAAAGTCACACTAAGTCCCACCTGAGTGCACACACAAGTGAACACTGCAACTTACAGCTCCACAAACAGATGAACTTAACTTAGTGGATATATATCAAAAGTGTTAGCCCATGTATCACGGATTCCTAGAATTATGCCTCCCCATATTACACACATATACAGAACATTAAATGTTTACCTAGAACAGGGGAAGCAGCTTGATTTTTATCGCTCTTTTCCTGCATTACCCAGCTTTTAGTGAGTTTACAGTAGACTTATGCTTTATTGGTTTGTCTCGCTATACAAACCAAAGGAGGACATACTGCTTTGCATCCAGACATCCATGACCTGCTCTGAAGACTATTTTGTTTCAAAATCTACTCTTGCCTCTCAATATATGTGTATTTGGGGATGGCGGGGCAGCTCAGTGGTAGCGCCTGGGACTTTTGTGTGTGAGGCACTGGATTCTATGTCCAGTGCCAAAAAGAATAGAAAAACACCTGAAGAAAAAAGTGAGGAATGAAATATGCATGTTTAGCAAAGTTCTTAGGCTTGGCTTCCAATAATGTCCTACCAACAAACCCTTTTCAATCTTGCAACTTCCTGCCCCCTTTTGGAATATTGTAAAGAACACAGTAAGCCCCAGAATGAGTGAATAAAAAGGTTAACCCTGCAGGATACAGCTCTACAAACTGGTGACCTTAACTTAGTGGATATATATCAAAAGTGTTGGCCCATGTATTATGGATTTCTAAAATTAATGCTCTCCATATTATACACACATACTTCAAATTAATTGTTCACCTAGAATAGAAGCAGCTTGATTTTTATCTATTTTTTGCCTACATTACCCAAATTTTAGGGAGTTTACAGTAGACTTAGGCTTCATTAGTCTGTCTGACTATACAAACCAAAGTAGGAACTATGTGTTTGCATCCAGACTTATGTAAAAATATATTCCAGAAACCATTTAAAATTAACCAGCCAGACCTGGAGGCCTATGACTCTAATCCCAACTAGAGATGCTCAGGTAGCAGGATCACCATGAGTCCAAGAAGAGCTTGGGCTTCTAATGAGCTCAGGTTCACTCTGAACTATGAAGATAGACCCTATCTCAACACAAAACAACCATGACAGAAAAAAAGCAACAACTAATGCCATGGATATTGCTCCTCAACAGAAGTGCCCGCCTAGCAGGAGCAAGGTCCTGAATGCCCTGAACAAAATCATTTAAACAATGACCTTTATTCCTGTGCTGGTACCTTAATGATTGTCTATGAGATTTGATAATTTCAAAACTCATACAGACAATAATCCCCCTGTTGCCTGCAGACTAAAGTACATTTTATACTTGATGCCATGGTCTTGGATTCTGTCCTTTGCTCTGTACACAGGCTTTAGCAGGTCAAGGTGGTCACATGGTGTCTCCTACTTCAGGAGGTCTTGAGCACAAGGGTGCAGCACCTCAGGCCACAAGGAACACATGCTGGACAGTTCCAGCTCTGAGCTTGGCCCCCTGAAAAAGGCCTTCTAGGTCACCCTTGAAAACTTCCACTTCCCCTGGTTGCTGGAGGCCTGGCAGTGCTGACACTTGGGCTCTGTGCTGGAGCAACTCTTCTCTGTGGCTGTCTGAGCACTGCTGTTCTGGCTGAATTTCTTCCCAAGGAGCACTTTCACCGCAGTCTCTACGAATGGGAAGCAGGAGCCCGGCCTAGGCCCCTCCTTGCTCTGATCTGTGCGTTTCCGTCCCTTCCATGGCAGGCCAAGGGCGCTCAGCCTGGAAGCCCAATCTTTAGGGCAAGGGCCTCCCTTCTGTGTACTCCTCTTAAGAAAGTCTGTCTTAGTAATTTCCTCTCCTCACTTTTAATCTGGCCATAAAGCAGCCAGGGGTCCAGCTATGACTACTGTGCTTTCTTTCCTTTGTGGAGGTGACGGAGCATAGGGTGACACCTTTGTCAGGAGGGCATGGGCTTTAGGGGCTCCACACACTGAGCATCCTGGCAGCCACAAGGCAGACATAGGAGAAGTCAATGCACACCTGCCAAGCCAGGGAGAAGAAGAGCAGCAGGCAGGTCTCCCCTTGCAGAAGACCAGCTAAGGAGCCAGGCATGGTGCCCTCGCCTATAGTCTCATTACCCAGGAGACTCAGGCAGGGGAGTCCCTGAGACTTTGAGGTCCACTTGACTACAAAGTGAGTTCAGTGACAGCCTGAAGTACCTAGAGGACCCTTTCTCAACACACACACAAGACACAGCACTGTACAAGCAGGCAGCACCTGAGCAGGAGAGTTGCACAGGCAAGCTCCACACACTGCCACCAAATGGAGATGCTCTCCCTGCAGGCCTGCCCTGCCTTCTGCTTCTGCTTCCTCCTACCTCTTCGCTGCAACACCACTGGCCTCCTGGGGTGCCTGCCTTTGTAAAGTTCATCTGTCCAAAACCACTCCTGCTCCCCTGGCTGCCTCCCTGAAATACTACCCACCTGCCTTCGCCCTCGCACCACTCAACTTTCCACAGCCCTGCAGCATCCCTGGGCCAGCTCTGATGCTGGACTTCTTTTCCCCTGGGTCTTCTCTTCCACTTCCCATATCAAAACATCCTGTCTTTGGAACCCTGTTCAAATTACCTGTGTCTCTCTGCCTTGTATTATGAGCCACCATGTTGCACATGTTTGACACTGACAAGTATGTAAGGAAGGAGAAGAGAGGACTCAAAAGTAGCTGAAGAAAAGATTCTTGGGTTTGGAGGATGAGAAAACTTAATTTCCATTCTGTCCTTCTCTCACAGGCTCTGGCTGTGTTTGCAAGCTGTGACTCTTGGGGCTGCAGGTGGACCAATCATGCTGCCAGGAATGAATGCCACTTCATGCATTGCTTGTGTCCCTTGTTTGTGAAACCCTGTGAAACCCTTCTTTGCAGGAGAGAGCAGTATGCATTCAAGGGGATTTTTTTCAGTTTTACAGTGTAAAATATTGTCAGGTCAGTTTGAAAAACACAGAAAGTTTCCTCCTTAAGATTTGTTTTTCAGTAGACAGAAGTCATTGAAGTACTACTGACCATAAAATATAGATCATTGCACTCACAGCTCTACTCTTGAGCTCTG
The DNA here is from genome assembly GCF_034190915.1 of Cavia porcellus. NCBI lineage: Eukaryota > Metazoa > Chordata > Mammalia > Rodentia > Caviidae > Cavia > Cavia porcellus. The sequence continues at coordinate 81,618,437 of NW_026947486.1, forward strand.
CCACCTCTAATAGTTCAGGAATAATGGGCAAGAATGAGGGTGCCACACCAGGGAGGTTGAGGCAGGAGGATCGTTGCAGGTATGGGACCACCCTGGGTTACAAAGTAACATTGAGACCAGCCTCAACTGCAGAACAATACCCTGTCTCAAAAAGGCAAACACACACACACACACACACACACACACACACACACACACACACACTCTAACAAGACTGAATATGGAACACTGAGGAGGCTGAGGCAGGTGGATCGCAGCAAGTTGGATAGCAGCCTAAGCTAAAATGTAACCTTGAGACTACCCTCAACTGCATAGCAAGACGCTTTCTTAAAAACACAAACACACACAGGAGAGTGACACTGATTAAGAAAATCATAAGATCCCAAATTGTAAGTTTATACGGATTATATAAGGAGCCTGCTTCATAAAGGGCTAAGGCAGCACAAAGACAGAGCTGTCTTTTGCTCCTGCTTTTATCTATGGCCAGAAGACTGGGTTTGCAAGGCTATGGGGGACATAAGACCTGGTAGAGAAAACACACTTGGGCTCTAGGAACAGGGTGAAAATGGTGTGAACGCCTCTAGACCTGAAAGCACAGACATGGGAACACTGAGTGCTTTCCAGGGAGGCTGGTTGTTTCCCTAGAGATGATGTGACCCAACTGTGGGGCTTGAGTGAGAGGTCAGAGACTGCAGCCCCTTCCAGCTGAGCCCTGTGTGGCATGGACGGGGGAGGGGAGAAAGGCCTGAGGAGCTGAACACGGCTGGTGCACACAGCCTAAGGCAGATGATCCAAGGCCCAAGAGTGGACAGGGTCACTAAGAGATTGAATTTTTCTGAAGGAATCCTCTGTTTTCCCTCCCAAGCCACCACACTGCTTCAGCCTTACATACCCTCACCTACCAAAAGAAGAGAAGCCTGGAACAATAACATAAGACTGCCTTCCCAGAACTCAGGAGGCTGAGGCAGGAGGATCTCTGTGAGTCACAAATCAGCCAACTCTACATAGTGAATTTAAGATCAACATGTACTACTTAGCAAAACTGAGTTCCCCCAGAAGAAAACAAAACAACAGCATACAGGCTGTTATTCCTCCATGGGGGAAGGCATCCAGCCCAGAAAGAATCATCCAGTGCCCACCTGTCCTAACTCTTAGCTCGCAGGGAGACTGGATCATGGACCAAGATACTCACCCACAGGGGCCCCTGAGAAACTGAAAGTCAGAGAATCATTTAGAGATTGTTGATTGACTTAGGACCAAAAGACCTTTGAGAACAAAATGAAAGGCCACACTGAACACCCAGCCACTGGCAGAGGGCACCTGCAGTGAGCACAGTACCTTGTGTGTGGCCTTGCACTCAATGTCCCTTAGGACTGAGCTTTCCACACTTTGTGACCTTTAACGTAAACTCCACTCAGGACACTCACCCTGCAAAGGATTACCTGAAAGCAAAGGTTCATCTCAAAACACCTTAATGCTTTAGGACAGTGGTACTCACCACTGCCTACCCCTCCCTGGTTTTTGTCTCTACACTTTAGTTTTACTCAAACCAGAGGATGAGAACTCCTGCAGTGAGCAGTTGATTCCAAAGGCTGCTTCCCCGGAACTGTGCTCATGGAGCTGCAATCTTATTCTGGCTTTCAGTGGCTCTGGTGAAATGACCTGCTTTCAACTTGAAGCCACCAGGAAGTGGAGATCCGCAACAGGGCTCACAAAAACAAGGACAAGATGAGGAGAGGTTCTCAGCATCTCTGCCAGGGTGAAGATTTGGCCACTGGCCTGGGGATGGGACAGAAATGTGCAGCAGCCTCTCTGGCCTCCGAGGGACAGAGTTCTGACTTTCCAAAGAAACAGCAGGACTTCTGCTCCACAACTGCCCCTGGGACCCTATGTGCTCCCAGGCAGGAGGACACCAAGCAGGCTTGGGAGCGAAGCAGATGGCTTTGTCTATGACACCTTGCCACTCACCCAGGACTCCTCTCTTGGGGAGCCGCTCTCATAGTCTGGTGTTGCCACTAAACTCCTTAGTATGGATGAGACCCAGTCTGGCGTGCACATGGTGTCCACTCACCAGGGACCTGCCTGCCCTCTCTAGCACACAGGGGAGGCTCACAAGTGACAACACACTCATGAGGAAGCAATGGGGAACAGAGAATTAAGTATTAAATATGGGTCATTCGTAACTCATCCAAAGCGTGGGTATGGGTAGAAGACTGATTTCCAAGGCCTCTTGAGATTAACTCAAGAAGACATTTCATCACAGGAGACCTCATAGTCATTCTGTTGAAATGACCTTAGCTCTGCACAATTTATCCAGCTGTAACAAACCCCGTGAAAATTAGAACACAAATGTTAAGAACACACAACTAGGGGCTGGGGATTTAGCTCAGCGGCATAAGCGCCTGCCTTGCAAGCAGGCAGCCGTGAGTTCGATCCCTGGTACTGATAAAAAAGAAAAAGACAAAAAAAAAAAAAAAAAGAACACACAACTTTATTTCAACTACCAGTGCTATGAGCACTATGATGGAATAGAGAAACACTTTTGGGAAAAACAACCAAAAAACTCAAAACATAATCTGCTTCTTTAAACATGACAGCATCCTACAGCAGCTCTCCTCCGCCTCACTGACAGCGTGGTCCTGGGAATCAGGTGGTGAGCTCCCGAGCAGAGCTTCCCTCACAGCTTTCCTGTATTTGGCTCTCCGATTGTTAAACCAAACCTGAGGGCAGAGGGGAAAACTGACAGTGTTAGTACACAGGAATCAGTGTCATAAAGAAACAAACACACCAACCATATAACTTCCTATGCAACTGACACTTAAGATTGCAGGAGGCAAGCTTCTTTCTTCAGACTGGAACACCTTAGGGGAGTGAGTGTGGACATCACAGGGGGAAACAGGCCCAGTCTGCACAGGGCCTTGAGTTCCATCTGAGGGTCAGGACAATAAAAATAACTGTAGGAACATAATCACACCTCTTCTTCCACATCCTTACTGAGCACCAGCTCCATGCCCTGCTCAGGAATAGGGCTAGAAGGTCTGCCCTTTGCTCCCCAGCTCACTTTTCCTGAATGGTTTTTTCCAGCTGTGGGACACAGGCCACAATGAAAAGTGGCTCCAGGAAAGGGTAATAACTGCAGGGCTCCTAAGAGATAAAGCAACTTAGCACCCTGACTGCTGACCTGACACTGGCCAGCTGGCTCCTGCTCGGAAGGAGGAGCTCCACTAGGTGTGGGGGCTTTAGCATGTCACCCTGAGATCTGTAGGTAAAGTCCTAAGCAGGGAGACAGCTCCCAGTTTGAGAATCCCACCTTCAGTGAGAAGGAAAGCAACAGCAGGATGGAATATGTGGGCAGTTTTGAAAGGGGCTCCACTCAAGGAAAGGTCAGGGACCTCCATCCCATGTAGCCCCTTGACAGCTAGAGACAGTCACTGGGACAGGGAGCCTGGACAGTGCTTTGACTAGCAGGCTGTAATATAGGGCAAGTTGACAACCCATCATTCCAAGTGAACTAAAACTCCCAAGTCCTTGGCATCCAAGCCTTTAGGAGAAAGAAAATCGCCATGGTAACCAACATTCTGTTTTCTCTCTGCAGTCTGCCACACCCCTAAGACAAAGTCAGCTCACAGCATTTCATTAACTCTTCCAAGTCCTGGATCAGCCTGCCTGGCACCCACAGTCCCACTGCCCCACCTGGGCAAGCACGGCCCGGCCCTGGTCCCAAGACACAAAAGTGAAAGTGCTTCCAGGAAAAGGAGTCCCCAGCAGCGATGAGGAGCAGAAGGGGCCACAGCACTGCTCCTCTCTAAACCTCTGCTACACAGTCCTCTGCAGCCAGACCAACAACTGTGCCCTATGTCACTGTGCTCTGGGGCCCTCTAGGACTCCCGGTTCTGCAGGATTCACGAGGACTTAAACATTTGTGAAGTTGCCGTACTGCACATTTTAATGACACAAATGGCCTTCTTTCCCTGCCTCACACCTGCCTCCCCACAACGATATACCTCTCAAGAAGAACTCACGGCTGCCTGCCGGGCCCAGGACAGCAGGGCTAGTGTGCACGGCAGGTAAAGTGTTCACTAGTGTTGTCTCCATTTACACAGCAGTGTGCACAGCTCAGCGTCACGGGTGAGCTGACATCAGGTCTTCATCCAGACCCTCACTTGCTACCAGTGTATCACCACGCACAGGAGAGGGGGACCATGCGTGAGGTTGTTGGGAACTTCAGGCAGCAGAAATGTCACACACAAACAACTTTCCCCTGCTTCACTTGTTCGCTGCAGACTCTGTTCCCTCAGGACTCCAGTCAGAGAGGCCCACAGCAGGGTGGGGAGAAAGACCCTCCACACCTGGGATCAGGGGTGCTTGGGATTTGTGAGGCAGCCTGAGAAAATGCTCCCCACCCCCTGCCCGCATCTCCCAGCTGAGACAGCCTGTGTAGACCAGGCCTGTGCATTGGGATGGCAGCACTCAGTGCCCGCTGTGCTGGGCTGCTTCCCTGGAGCCCCCTCAGCACATGCTCAGCCCATTTCCTGACTGCTCTGTCATCCCTTCTACAACAGCACTGCTGATGAGCTCAACCTGATTTTTTCTCCCATGCCCTGCTTTTAACGCTAGAGCTACTGGGCTCTCCTCACATAGGTTTCCTGTGCCCCAGGACCTTCACTCATTCTGTCATCACTGTCTCAAGGAGGGTGAGCTCCGTGAAATTATGTAGGTTCAAATCAACCCTGAAATGAGGACCAGGCCGCCTATTGTTCTACAAAACCCACTCCCTCAACCCTTGCACCATAAAAGAAAAATCACAACTCTGCATGTTAAAAATTATTCTCAAACACGTTTCACTTTCGAATTTAATTGTGAATTTCAAGGCATCATTTGACTGCTTGAATTTCTCTCTATCCATTTCATCTTTCTTGAGTTATCCAAACTTTGTACCATAGCACTGTTTTTCCTCAAAGCATTCTTGATATCGATTTTTAAACCTACAGTCCTAGAGCCACTACTCAGTCATCCTCTATTTGAGAAAGATTTTCACATGGAAATTGCACTGTAGGCAGAGAAGGGTAAATTGTGACTTTCTCCTCTCTCCTGACCTTACCAAAACTTACAAAGAAAAGAAAACCAGGAAACTAACCTTCACACTAACTTCCCTCAACACTTTCAGCTCAACTAGATGTCTGTTACTTGCTCAGAGAAGGTATTCTGTGTGCATTTAGGCTCTCTTCCCAGTATTTATGAATGCTAGCTTTAGAGAAAGAACTCGGTGTTAGGGCCCTAGGCACTGACATGTGATGTCCTGGATTCTACGTCCAGCACCGAAAAGAAAATCAAAGGGCATAAAGACAAAACCATCAAATGGTTCTTACCACACTCATGCTTACCTATGTTCTTAGGCTTAGTTTCAAATGGCTTCCTACAACTGAACCCACCTTTAACCTTGTCTCCCCCTGGACCCATTTGGATACTTTAAAGGTCAGACTGAACCCCAACACGACTGTATGCCAAAATGCACCCTAAAGCACACCAGTCCTGATTGAGGACCCTCTGGTTTAGCAAATCCAGACTTACAGAAGTTTCTCAATTACCACGTGAGATATATGCATTCGATTAGGTTGTGAAATGAATTATTTGCTATGTAGGCAATTTGTTATTGTATGTACACTGCAATATTCAGAGCAAAGGAATATCTAACCTGAGGTCTTTGCTTTTCTGTGTATAACTTTTACATGCAGTAAGGGATAACAGAACATCTAAACACAATAACACACAGCACAATCGGCAAATATTACTGTCTGCTATGCAAAAGGTGCACTGCACAAGAGGAAAACACTGAAACACTGTAAAGAAAATGTAGGAAACTATAGCAGAACCTGACAGGACATAAGACCAAGTACGTGCCCCAGGCCTAAATCCAGTCATTAAACAGGTAGGCCATTAAATAGGAGTATCTGCACATACGTCCCTATATTAAGGATATGCCTGATTACACCGCTCTGTTTTCTGTGCCCAGATACACATTTTACTGTTCACACAGGACAAGAGAAGCACCTTGATGTTTTGTTTTTCCTTTCAAAAAGCATGTTCCCTCTGGTAATGGAAATTCAGGAACAACAAGACCATGCCTACTCATTTGATTCTCTCTCTATGAGTCCTCCTTAGTAAAAATCTTGCTTGCACTGTAAGATAGAACAAGAAATGACACCAGCTTCACAGCGTCCAGGAAAAGCCATGTCCTGAAACACAATGGAGACTGGCTGCCCTGCCAATGGGCTGTTCTTGGACTTACTGACCTTCACTCTGGATTCAGGCACACTCAGGACACTTGCAAGCTCCATTCTGTGGAGACAAAACAACAAATGTTCCACGTTCAGTGATCTGGATGAGGCAGGCAGTATTCTGCATGACTGCAATATCACACACGCACTGTGTGGTGGGCTGCACACTGCAATCACCCTCCCAGTGCCCCAAGAATGTTTTTCTCTTTCCCCAAGGAAAGGCCTCTCATCAGCAATGCTTTCTCCAGTCATAATACTTAATGTTACCGTGTCAGGGATATTTTAATGCATTATATTGAGAAAATAAAACTGAATGCAAAAATTTATGACAAAAAAGAGTAAAAATTTTTATGTTATGGAAAATTATAACAAAAGTTCAAAAAACTTATAGACTAACAATAGTCAAAACATTGGGTATTATTATCTTCAAAGTAGTTTCACAAAGTAAAACATTGACGAAAATAATTCTCCAAATGACATTAGACAGCACTTTCATTCTGTGAACTAATACAAACTCCTAGTAGAACTGTCTTGTATTGTTTTCTTCCTCTTCCTGCCTTTCTCCCTCCCCCACTCTAGCTCCTCTCTCCTTGTGAAGAGGAAGCATATAGACAGAAGTATCCATTCTACCAACTCTTTCTCTGAGGAAATTTGATTTACAATAGAATCCATGCAGGCAAGAAATGCAAAGCCAAGCCTGGTGGTGCATGCCTGTAATCCCAGCACTTGGGATGCTGAGGCAGGATGAACTCTGCAAGTTCAACAACAGCCTGGATTAAAAGGGAGGCAAAGATGACCATGAACTGCATGGCGCGACCCTGTCCCAAAAGTAACAAAAAGAAGAAGCAGGAGGGGCAAGAGTTGGAGGAGGACGAGGAGGAGGAAAAAGTTATAAAAAAAATTGACTGTGTGGAAGATAACCATTTCAGTAAGTCAACAGATCAAGACATTGAAAAGAAATCCATAGGAAGAGAGAAAATATTTGCAAAACACACCTCATTCAGAGACGTAGAAACACCCCCCAAAGTCAATAACTAAAACACACCCACCAGGACTGGGCATCAGCAAGGGCTCAGTGAGCCATTTCTCCACAATAGGCTAGAGGAAGGAACAGGAAGCAGGAGAAATCACTCTCCAAATGACTAGCCAATAACCTGTATCCCACCCACAGGGAGGTCCACACCCCATCATGTGAATCACTAACAAAGGCTGGGAAAACATAAGTGTGCAGAGCTCAGGGAGAAAGTTGAACCCTCACTCTTTGTGTGAAGAAATGTCAGCTCCCACAGCATCTCTGGAAAATGGTGGCTGAGGCCTAAACACAGAAATACACAATCCTATGATTCAATGTGGACATTTCTGAGCATGTCTCCAAAACACTGAAATCTGGATGTTCACAGCTCTTTGTCAGGAAGTTCACAAAATCAACTATTCACAAAATCAACTTCAATCCAAACAAATGAGCAACAAGGTGGTTTATATGCAGGAGAATATTTCTTGCCATTTAAAAGTAACAGCCGACACATGCTGAAGCGAGACTACACAGTGGGGTTATATGAACTGAAACAAGCAGGCACAAAAGCACTAACAGGCTGTGGTTGCACTTAGATTGTTTCTTGAAAACTCAAACTTACAGTCCAAAAATCTACAATCATGATTGTTAGGAACTGAGGGGATGGGGGCAATGGGAGGCGTTTCAGGGGGATAGTTTGCTTTTGTAAGGTGACGAATGTCCTGTAAATCTGTCTCACAGCAACGTGAACATAGCTGACACTGCTGACAACTAAACCATGACACGAAATACCCAGCACTGCTGATGTCTATGCTTCACAGTGGTTCTCACAGCAAAGTCCTAGTGTGTACTTCTCATACCACAAAACACAAACAAAACAAAGTGGAGTCTCCACCAGTTTCCAGCCTGGAATCACATCAATACTGTAATAAGATTCTGAACTTGATTCACAAGGCGACATCGCACTGCAGCTCAAACACAGGCAGGAGAAGAGCCCAGGTGCTCTCAGCTCAAGAGCAGAAAGAGGGCAGCAGGAGAGACAGAGAAAGTCAGCTGGAACAGAGCCCATTCCCCCTAAAGCCTGGGTGCACCCCCAAGACATCAGCTCACCTCCTGAGGCCATCTGGGTACTGCGTGTCTTGGAAAACAGTTTCCAGCTCCTGCACCTGCCCGTCTGTGAAGCTAAACTGCCTTCGTCGCCGCCTTGGTCGGCCCCTCTTTCGACCCCCAGCATCAGCAGGACGCTGCGCAGCCGGCTGCAGTTGATCGGGCTCAGCTTCATCCTGAACCATGTCGTGTTTGGTGTCACTTCCCTGGCTCACGTGGACCTTTTGGGTCAGAATGTGGCCGTCTTCATCGTCGTCATCCTCATCCTCATCCAGGTGGCCCTTGAGGGGGTCACCCACTGCAAAGTCGGCAGCTCCTGCACTGCAGGCAGCACCCTCGGCTGCTGCGGGAACCTCTGGTGCAGGATCCACTTCGACTTCCATTTTCCAGTACTCTGGGCTGAGGGAGCGGATAACACCGTCTTGGTATTCCTCTTCCATGGCCGCCATTTCACGAGGCCTCCTACTCCGCAACCGCGTTTAAAGGCGGAGTCTCTTGGCAACAGCGTCACGGCAAAGGGGTGGAGCCTGAGTTGCAATTGGTTACAGGAATGTTGCCCCCCACCTGGAGGGTTCAGTCTGCACGAGCTCTCGTGATGTCTGCCCAAGGCTGTCTAGTTACCACCCCGCCTCAATGCTTCACATCACAGTGTAGCAAAAACAGAAGGGGTGTGGCCAGCAAAGGGGCCAGAGATGGAAAAACAAGTACTGTTATTGGACGTGTGCACAAGAAGCATGCAGCTAGCCGCTAAGCTAGCTCATTGCACTGGATGCATCCCAGAGGCATGTGAGGAAGGGACTGGCTGACCCTGAGGTTGCAATTTGTTACAGGAATGTTGCACCCCACCTGGAGGGTTCAGTGTGCACGAGCTCTCGTGGTGTCTGGTAAAGGCTGTCTGGTTACCACCCCGCCTCCATGCTTCACATCACAGTGTAGCAAAAACAGAAGGGGTGTGGCCAGCAAAGGGGCCAGAGATGGAAAAACAAGTACTGTTATTGGACGTGTGCGCAAGAAGCATGCAGCTAATCCCAGAGCTAGCTCAATGCACTGGATGCCTCCCAGAGGCATGTGAGGAAGGGACTGGCTGGCCCTGTAAGCTGATTAGGAAGTGAAGGGGAGGGGCTGAGAACTCACACTGACACCACATGTCTTCTGGGAATGCTGGGAGACTGCACCCACCACTCACTCCATGCTGCCTGTGAGTATATTAGCATCCTGAAACCTTCTCAGTATCTTAGTCTAAGTATCTGCATAGAACTGTATCATCCCTGTGGATAGTATGAACTAATCAATTTATGAAGTTTGGTAATGAATTTCTCTTCATCCTAGTTTGGAAATAAAATGATCAGTTCTGTAAAGGGAACCATCCCTAAATGTCAAGGGCTTCAGAGAAAAATCTAAATGCCTTCCAAGGTCACAGGACTAGAACAGCTGCCACTCCTGAGCTCTGAGTGTAGGAAGGATGAAAAGGAGAGTGAACACAGAGATGAGTGGGAAGTCTCTCTCTCCTCAGGTATTGCTTAGCGCCCCCTGCTGACCTTACAGGATTGTTACAACTGATCCAGGGCAAGGGAAGGACAGAGACTCAGTTTCTCAGCTGGGGAAGCTGCGAGGATTCAGACTGCTTGGCAACAGGACAGACAGGCACAATGGCGTCTCTGGCTTCAGTGGGACTGAGTCCTTTGATTCTCTACAAGCAGCAGGACCTCTGCTCTACAGGTGCCCTAACACTGCATGTGCTCCCCAGCAAGGAGACACCAAGCAGGACTGGGAGCACAGTACCTGGCTGTGCCTCTGCCTCCTTCCCTCTGACCCGGGAGATGCATTTGGTGTGCTTCTATGAGTCTAGGGTTGCCACAGAATGCTCAGTCTGGGTGAGGCCCGCCCTGTGGTACACACGGTGTCTTCTAACCAGGATGCTTCCTGGGCTCCCTTGGACCCAGTGGCGATCCCCAAATGACAACACACTGATGAGAAAGCCATAGGGCCACAGGGGACAGAGAATTAAGTATCATACGTATCATTAAAGACTTTCCATGTGCCATGGTTTATGTCAGTGGCCAACAGGCCTCATGAGTTTGCATTGTGCATTTATGATGGTTCATTGTCTAGTGCTTGGATTGATGGTGTCAGTGCTACACCCATCTGGGGGTGGAGCCAGGATGTGATGTAATGGCAGGGAGAAGGTATGTCTTGCTCTTTTGCAGGTTTTCACCTTGCTGTTAGTAGCTGCCGTGTACTGCAGCCCTGCCATGTCAGCTTGCCTTGGAGCCAACTGAGTGTGGACTGAAACCTCCAAAAACTGTAAGAAATAAACCTTTCCTTTCCCAAGTTTGGGCTTCAGGTATATTGTCTCAGCAGTGAGTAAAAAGTAACTAAGACAGAATTTGGTACCTAGGAGTGGGGTTGTTTGATGTGACTGTACCTGACCATGTTATTGCAGAAGCTTTGGAAATGGCTTGTGGGCAGAGTTTGGAAAGGTTCGGACATGTCACCTAGATGCATAGAGCTGGAGCAGCTTAGGCTGTTCTTTAGAGCAGATTCTGGTCAGTACTCAGGAGGCCAGAAGGCTGATAGAAAGCCTCATGGTAAAGACCAGGCTTGGGAGGTTTTTTGCTGGGAAGAAGGACTGCATTGGTTGTTGGACTCCCCATGATGTGTGTTATGGCATGGCAGAAAGTTTGTCTGCATTTTGCTTATGGCCAGGGACTTTGCCTGAGACTGAGTGAAAAGGCAATGGACTGATTAATGTGGAAAAGGAAATTTCAAATCAATCTAATATTGAGTCTGTGGCATGGCTATGGGGGGGGGCTTTTAGCCAGCTTTATTTTGCAAATCAACCATAAAGAGCCCAGAAGGATAATTTTCAATACTGTGAGTTTGGCCAGAAGGAAAATTCCAGGAATGCTGTGGATTGTAAAGACAGAGTTGAGACTTTGATTGCTGAGGAGAAACAGAGAGATAAAAGAATTTGCTCAGAGAAAGCTGCAGAGCACCATCCTCCAGAATGGCGACAGAGGCCACATGAGGTTCCAGAATGGCGACAGAGGCCACATGAGGTTCCAGAATGGCGACAGAGGCAACATGAGGTTCCAGAATGGTGGCAACATAGAGAAGCTTTCCTTCACAATCGGGTTCACAGAGCTCACCGATCCAAGCAATCAACTCTTACAACCAAGACAGATAAAAGCCTGGTTACTACGCCAGCTAGCAGCAAACCTTGGCAGCATCCACATGGTGCTGCTTGTAGGTGCAAGGAAAATGCACAAATTCTGAGGGTAAGGCAGCTTCCACCTCGATTGCAAAGGGCCTGGGAAGCCAAGCAGTGTGCCCCTGAAAGGTCAATTGGTGAAGATGTAAGGGTGAAGCCAAAGGTGCAGTGGAGACCCCAGAAGTTTGGAAAAGTCAGGAATGTGGATGATCCAAGGGAAGGTGCAAAAAGCGAGCAGAGAGGTCTTAAGAGAAAAGCTGCAGGTTCTGAAATCCCTATAAATGCTGTGGGGGTAGAATCACCCAAGCCTTTTTGAGCTTGTAACCAGATTGCTTCAGATGCTGAGCATGGAACTCTAGGACTTAATGTTTGTCCTGCTGGATGTTGCACTTCCTTTGTTTCCAATGCTTTATGTTCTGCTGCTTGTAACTTTTGCAATGGTAATGTTTATCTTGTGCCTTTGCATTTCAGAAATGTTTAACCTTGTTCATTTGTGCTGGGAGTTAAGAGTTTACCATAGATCTTTGAGGAGACTTGGGACTTGAGAAATGCTTAAACTGCTAGGACTTTAGCAACTCTTGGAGGTGGACTAAATGTCTGTTGTATAAAGGATGTGCATGAGTCCTGGGGCCAGGCGTGGAATGCTGTGGAGTAGATCTGTGGCCCCCAGGCCTCATGAGTTTGCATTGTGCATTTATGATGGTTCATTGTCTAGTGCTTGGGTTGATGGTGTCAGTATTCCACCCATTTGGGGGTGGAGCCAGGATGTAATGTAATGGCAGGAAGCGGGTGTGTCTTGCTCTTTTGTTGGTTTTTGTCTTGCTGTTTGCCGCTGCTATGAACTACGGCCCTGACATGTCAGTCTACCTTGGAGCCAACTGAGTATGGACTGAAACCTCCAAAACCTGTAAGAAAGAAACCCTTCCTTTCCCAAGTTTGGGCTTCAGGTATTTTGTCTCAGCAATGAGTAAAAAGTAACTAAGACACCATGGCACTTAGAGTGCTGATGTGTAAGGCCTCTTGATGGTGACTCAAGGGAGTGTCTTCATGACAAGAGACCTCATCATCACTCTGACGAAGTGACATTCCCAGGTCAACTGAGGTTTATATTCCACTCTCCCTAGAGTTGCCAGAAAAAGAAACTTACTGAAAACTCATTGTTTACTCACAGAGGCTTACACAGCGCACTGTGGCACGTGAGCTGACATCAGGTCTGTTTCTGGAGGCTCACTGCCTACCAGTCCTAGCACCTGGCACAGGAGACGGGAGACCACGTGCCAGGTCTTGGGAACTTCATTTTGCAGAGATTACACACACTGAGAACTAACCGCTTTATAAACTCACATCTTCATACAAACGTTTGAGTAATTTAAAAACCCATCAAAACCACGAGTGCACACAGAAGTGCACCTCACAGGATACAGCTCTACAAAGAAGTGAACTTAACTTAGTGTATATAATAAAATGTCCCAGTCCATTTATTATGGATTTGTATAATCATAGCTCTCTGTATTACATGCACATATATAAAAGTAATTGTGCACCTAGGAGAAGCAGCTTGATTTTTGTTTTCTTTTGTTTTTCTCCATTACTCAGATCTTCGTGAATTAACAGTAAACTTATGCTTTATTATTTTCTCGGGCTACACACAACAAAGTAGAAACTATTTGTTTACATCCAGAATTGGTGCAAAAAAGTAATTCAAGAAACCATTTAAAGTTAATCAACCAGGGTTGGAGGCCTAAGCCTCTAATCCCAATTAGGCTCAGACAGCAGGATCTCTATGAGTCATAGGAGAAGCTGGGCTTCTAATGAGCTCAGGTTCACTTTGAACTATGTAGAGAAAACCTGTCTCAACACAAAAAAAACCACAGAAAAAGAGAAACAACTAATTCCAGGGATATAGCTCCTCAGCAAAAGCGCCTGTCTAACAGGAGAAAGGTCCTGAGTTCAGTGCCCTGTACAAAATCATTTAAACAATGACCTTTATTCCTGTGCTTGGACCTTAACTATTGCCTCTGAGATTTGACCATTTCAAAGCTCTCGGAGCCAATAATGCCACTGGGCCCTGAAGAGTAACTAAAGTACTTTTTATATTTGATCCATCTTCTTGGATTCTGTCCTTTGCTCTGAACACAGGGTTTAGCAGGTCAAGGTGGTCACATCATGTCTACTCCTTCAGGTCTTAAGCACAAAGGTGCAGCATCTGAGGTCACAAGGAACACATGCTGGACAGTTCCAAGTCTGAGCTTGGCCGCCTGCAAAAGCCCTTCTAGGTCACCCTTGAAAACTTCCACTTCCCATGGTTGCTTGAGGCCTGGCAGTGCTGACACCCGGGCTCTGTGCTGGAGTAACTGTCCTCTGTGGCTGTCTGAGCACCGCTGTCTTGGCTGAATTTCTTCCCAAGGAGCCCTTCAACTCCCGGAGCCCCCAGTCACCACAGGTGGGAAACAGGCCTGTGTGTCTGCTTGCTCTGGTCTGTGCATTCCCAGCCCTTCCATGGCAGGCCAAGGGAGCTCAGTCAGGAAGCCTAATCTTCAGGGCAAGGGCCTCCCTTGTGTGCACTTAAGAAATTCTGTCCTGGTTCGTTCCTCTCTCCCCTTTGGATGGGGCCAAGCTGTCGCTATGGTCCACCTGTGACCATCATGCTTTGTGTGCTTTCTGTGGAGAGCCCGGCGTGACACTTTTGTGAGGAAGGAATGGCCTTCAGGATCTCCACACAATAAGCATCCTGGCAGCCACACGGCAGAGACAGGGGAAGTCGATGTGCAGCTGCCAGCCAGGGAGAAGATGAGCAGCAGGCAGGTCTCCCCTTGCAGAAGACCCAATAAGGAGTCAGGCATGGTGGCCCATGTCTATAATAACAGTACCAGGGAGGCTCAGGTAGGGGAGTCCCTATGACTGAGAGGTCAATCAGGAATACACAGTGAGTTCACTGACAGCCTGAACTACCTAGGGGACCCCATCTCAACACATGCACGGGACGCAGCACCATAGGAGCCGGCAGCACCAGAGCAGGAGAGCTGCACAGCCAGGCTCCACACACTGCCAACCATAGAGATGCTCTCCCTGCAGGCCTGCCCTCCCTTCTGCTTCTGCTTCTCCCTACCTCATCCCTGCAACACCCCTGGCCTCCTGGGGTGCCTGCCTCTTTCAGTGGGTTTGTAAAGTTCATCTGTCCAAAGCCACTCCTGCTCCCCTGGCTGCCTCATAGAAACACTTCCCACCTGCCCTCTCCCTCCCAACACTCAGCTCCCCACAGCCCTGCAGCATCCCTGGGCCAGCTCTGATGCAGCATTTATTTTCCCCTGTGTCTTCTCTTGCCCTTCCTGAAAAAAATATCTTGTCTTTGGAACCTTGTTGAAATTACGTGTGGCTCTGTGCCTTGTGTTATAAGCAACCGTGTTGCGTGTGTTTGACACTGACAAGTATGAAAAGAGGGGGAAGAGAGGAATCAAAAGTAGACAAAGACAAGATTCTTGGATTTGGAGTATGAGAAAACTTAATTGCCATTCTGTCGTTCTCTTAGAGGCTCTGGCTTTGCTTAGAAGCTATGATTTGTGGGGTTCAGGTTGACCAATCATGCTGCCAGGGCCTGAATGCAACTTCATGGCTACTTTGTGTCCCTTGTTTGTGAAACCCTGTGAAACTCTTGTTTGAAGGAGACAACAGTATGCTTTCAAGTGGGGTCTGTTTCAGTCATACATGTAAAATATTGGCATGTCAATTTCAGGAACACAGAAAGTCTTCTCCTTAAAATTTGTATTTCAGTAGACAGAAGCCATTGAGGTAACTCATGATAATAAAATATAGATCATTTGACTCACAGCTCTACTCAGGAGCTCAGCGCTCACTTATAGTTCAGGAATAATGGGCAAGAATGAGTGAGGCACACCAGGGAGGCTGAGGCAGGAGGATCAGTGAAAGTTTGAAAAATGCCTGGGCTACAAAATAAGATGAAGACCAGCCTCAAATGCAGAGCAAGGACTTGTGTCAAAAAGGCAAATGCACACACACACACACCCACACACACACGCACACATGCACACACACACACAAACACACACAGAATGAGTGTGACACTAAGAAAAACATAAGATACCAACTTGTAAGTGTATATTGACGGTACAATGAGCCTGCTTCCTTAAGGGTTAATGCAGCACAAAGACAGTGCTGACTTTTGCTCCAGGGATTAACTGTGACGCATAGACTGCATTTGCAACAATCGTGAGTGACATGGGGCCTGCGGTGGAGAACACACTCTCCGGATTGTGGGACCGAGTGAAAATGGCTTGAACCTCTCAAGACCTGTATGCAAAGACATGGGAATACTGAGTCCTTTCCAGGGAGGTGGTGTGTTTTCCTAGAAATGATGCAACACAAAAGTGGGGCTTGAGTGTGCGGTCAGAGACTTCAGCCCCTTCCAGCAGAGCCCTGTGTGGGATGGCGGGGGAGTGAGGAGAAAGGGCTGAGGAGCTGAACACGGCTAGTACACTCAGCCCAGGGCAGGTGATACGAGGCACAGGGGAGGGCACTGTCGCTCAGAGACTGGCTTCTTCTGAATGAATTTCCTATTTTTCCTGCAATGCCACCATACTGCTCTAGACATATATTCCCTCATCTGTCAAAAGAAACAAGGCTGAGCATGATAACATAAGACCGCCATCCCAGCACATGGGAAGCTGAGGCAGGAGGATCTCTGTGTGTCTCAGGCCAGTCAACTCGACATACTGAATTCAAGGCCAACATGTAATACATAGCAAGACACTGTTTCCAAAAAAACAATTGTCTCCAAAAGATGAAGAAGAAGAAGAAGAAGAAGAAGAAATTAAAGAAGAAGAAGAAGAAGAAGAAGAAGAAGAAGAAGAAGAAGAAGAAGAAGAAGAAGAAAATGAAGAAGAAGAAGAAGAAGAAGAAGAAGAAGAAGAAGAAGAAGAAGAAGAAGAAGAAGAAGAAAATGAAGAGGAAGAAGAAGAAGAGGAGGAAGAGGAAGAAGAAGAAGACAGCATACTGTCTGTTACTCAAACTCCACTAGAGTGCAGAAAGATGACAGTGGTATCTTAATTTAAGCCAGGTGTCTCCCAAAAGAAAAAAGGCTTTCTGCCTGGTAAAGCAGCATGACATGACAAACCCCATTCCGAGCCATCACTAATCTTGTACTGCAAGATGCCTGAAAATTAATCTCACTAGCTAAATAATAACGGTCTTCCATGCATTCCACAAAGGAAAATCAGGGTGAGTTTGCTAAGAAAAAGTTGCTGGTAAGGGAAGGATTCTCTTTCCTGGGGAGAACTATAGTGCTCTGGCTACATGGAAGGGAACACTGGAAGAATCTCAGTGAACCTTGAGGTAAAAGTAATTATTCCCTGAAGTAAGTACTATCCTTAATGTTTGGAGTAAGGGGAAGGTGTCAGTAGCATCTGACTCTGGATGGTGTTCCCTCAAATTATGTAATACTAGATCAGGTATGGGGCTATAAGGCTCAAAAGAAACTTTAAACACTGCTATTCACAATGGAGAAGACTAGGAATGGGGTGTAGTTCAAGGTAGAGGACTTGCCCAGAATGCGAGATGTCCTGGGTTTGATCTCCACCAACATGCATGCAAAACTCATCAAGGTCATGGGAGGGGTAATTCCATCATTGCTGCCTGGTGCTCATGGGACCTTCAGAGCCGGGCACCAGAAAGCTCGTGGGCTCCAAAGCTGAGGAGTGCAGTCACGGGAACCAAGATCCACACACAGACACTCCTGCTTTAAGGATAGAGTTCTGTTCCTATGACCAGGATGTTCATGGATTTGGTTTCCAAAAGAGGAGTTCGGTACAGGCCGTGTGTTCCAATATTCAGAACAAGAAATGCTCAAAAGAAACTCCAACTCGATGGCTTTGTTTTGACCTCTGGATGCTAGATGCGGTACCGCAGCATATAATAGAACATAAAACTACAGTACTGCACCGTACGGTACACTCAGCAAAAACTACACGACCGTATGAACAAGGTGTGCTGCACAGAAGAGACACTGAGGCTTTATGCAGAAGATGTACAAACGTAGACAAAAGGCACTCGGAGGTCAGAGCAGCCATTTCACAGGGAGGTCATTACACGGGGAGGAGCTACAGAGCAAGGCAAAGTGAAGTGCAAACCACCAGACCAATTCCCCCATCAGAGGCTTTGAGAAAGCAAACTGCATCTTCCCTGGTACTCTGCACTGCTCCCACTGCAGGGCCAGTGAACAGGCATCTTGAGAGAGGATCTAACCCCGTGGGGGAAGGCGCTGAGCCCAGAAAGAATTATCCAGTGCCCACTTGTCCTAATTCGTAGGCCACTGGAAGAGTAGGTCATGGACCAAGATAGTCACGCACAGGCGCACCTGAGAAACTGAAAGTCAGAGAATCATTCAGAGATTGTTGTTGATTGACTTAGCACTAACAGGCCTTTAAGAACAAAAAGGAAAAGCAGCACAGAACACGCATCCACTTGCAAAGGACAACTGCAGTCACCACTGTACCTTGTGTGTGGTCCTGCACTCACTGTCCCTTAGGACTGCGCTTTCTACACTTCGTGACCTTTAACATAAAACTCCTTCCAGGACTCTCACACTGCCAAAGATTACCCGAAAGCAAATGTTCGCTCAGAACACCTTATTGCTTTAGCACAGTGTACTCACCTCTGCCTACACCTCCACGGAATTTGACTTTGCACTTATAGTTTTACATAAACCAGAGGAAGAGATCTCCTGCAGCCGGCAGTTGATTCCAAAGGCTGCTTTCCCAGGACCTGTGCTCATGGACCTGCATTATCACTCTGGCTTTCAGTGGCTCTGGTGAAATGACCTGCTTTCAACTTGAAGACACCAGGAAGTGGAGATCCGCAACACGGCTCACAAAGACCAAGGACAAGATGAGGAGAGGTTCTCAGCATCTAAGCCATGTTGATGATTTGGCCACATGCCTGGGGAAGGGACAGAAAAGTTCAGCAGCTTCTCTGGCCTCTGTGAGATTGAGTTCTGTCATTTCATAGAAGCAGCAGGACCTCTGCTCCACAGCTGCCCCTGGTACCCTATGTGTTACCAAGTCAGGAGGACACCGAGCAAGACTGGGAGTACAGGACATGGCTGTGCCTCTGCCACCTGGCCACTCACCCAGGAGTCACCTCCTGGGGAGCTGCTCTCAGAGTCCTGGGTTTCCACTGAACCCGTCAGCCTGTGGGAGGCCCAGCCCTGTGGGCACAGGGTGTCCTCTCACCAGGGACTTGCCTCCCCTGTCTTGCACACAGTGGAGGTCCCCAAATGACACCACACTGCTGAAGGAGCCTTAGTGGGGCTTCAGTGTGCAGAGAATTAAGTATTAAGCAGTGGCCATTCAAAAGTCACCATGGCACTTAGAAGACTGATGGCAAATGTCCCTTGTGGTGACTCATGCAGTCTGTCCTCACCATCAGGTTTTACAATGCCATTTCCTAAACCAACTTCATCCCACTTAACTAACCCCAGAACAAACAGCAAAACACACATCCTGAGACTCATTTCTTTATTGTAATAGGAGCCCTACGGACAGAACTGGAACGTGGGCACATAGAAGTGGCCCAGGAGTCTGTGGCAACAAAAGCTCCAGCCAGCTGCTTCTTCAAAAGGGTGGCATCCTACATAGGCTCTTCCACAACATCCGATGGACTGTGGTCCTAGGACTCAGGGGCTGCATTCCTGGCTAGTGCTTTCTTCTCATTTCTCCTGTATTTGTCTCTCCGATTGTTAAACCAAACCTGAGGTCAGAGAGAAAACAGAACTGGTGAGTACACAGTTGGTGTCATTACAAAACAAAAACACATCAGGTAACTTCCTGTGCCAATGACACTAAGATTCCATCAGACAAGCTACTTTCCTGGGCCTTTTTCTAAATAGCTTAGAGGGCTGGGAGGGACATCGGTGGAGGATCACAGCTTCAGTGCGCTCACAGACTTGAGATCCATCGCAAGCACCAGATAAAAATGACTTGGCAGAAGGATCACATTGAGATATTTATAAATAAATGGACGCAGCTTGAGACCGCACTCATAAGTGAAATAAATCAAACTCACATGTATGAATACCGAATAGTTTCCCTATTGTAAGAAATGATTCAAATATATAAAAATATGTGTCAATCATGATTCCCCATTATGTGGCTTTGAAGACTTATACAGTTTTCACTCATTAATTGGAATGGCTTTATTCTGGGCTATTTGATATTATTTCCTGTGATGAAAAGAACAGCTATTTTGAAGAAAACAAGACATCATAATAGCTAGTGCTGTTTTAATATCATCTTGTTTTGAAGTCCCACCAAACTGTTGTTCCGCTGTCTCCATTGGTTTTATCATGTTGTATCTTACTGGATTTCATCATATGTGATAGTATAAACAAAAATTTTTATAGGCAAAGAGATAATATAGAAACCATTGTTCGTTTTCTGTTAGCTGGTTCTAAATACCCTGTAATACTTTCACCCTCTTGAGTGGTTTCACACTGCCTTGGTATGTATGATGCTATAGTATACGAAGTTATACTCAAGTATTTCAAGGAAAGCGACATTATGGTAACTACTATTAAATCAGGTTATCTTGTGATGAAACACTATGTTGCTGAAATTGTTCTGCTTTGACCTGTATTGTTATGTTGTTATGTCCTCTTTTATCTCAGTCTCCCCCTTTTTAAAAAATTTATTTATTTAATTTTTGTTATTTTTTAATTAAGGGAAAAAATTTTTAAATTGAAGGATATATTATAGTAACTTTTTTGATTTCCTATTAACTTGATTTGAGGCCCTGTATTGCTCCTACCATCTTGTTTTGACTGATTTTACTCTATTCTGTTCTGTTCGATACTATCAAGTTTGTGGGTATAGGGAACTAATTCGAATGCAATAAGATTCACTATGATGCCCATTCTAGTTTGACTGTTATCTTCTTTTGAAGTCCTGTAATGTCTCCAATGTTTAGGTTTTATTGATCTTGTTCTGTACTGTTTTGTTCAATTTTATTATACCGAAAGATACAGGCAATTAAGGTAGCAAGAGGCATGATGGTAACCATTGTTGATTACCTTGTATTCTGTTTTTACATCATGTACTATGTCCATAGTTTGTTTTGACTGACTGCCTTGCTTTGTCATATTGGGTTTATTCTCTCCCAAAAAAAGTAATAAGAACCATGGGACTAATAAAACCCAAAATTTGTAAATGTTATTGTAAAAAAGAGAGGAAAAGAAAGTGCTCTAAAGGATACAACTGCAAGTGTGTTTAGGTGTGTAACATAGATGACCATATTACAGAGTTTTTGTTGGATCACTGAACACAACTGTTTGCAGTCTCACTGTTTGAATGTCCACATTGTATGCTTTAATCCTGTAACTTAAACAACTATTTCTAAGATGGCAATATGTAATCTAATAACTAGTGATTTCTTACTGTTTATTTAAAATTCTGAAACACTTGTACACTTTTACTGTTTTGGGTTTTTTTTCCTTTAAATAAAATTTTTAAAAAATGACTTGGTAACGTAATACCACACATCCTCCTTCAGCTAACCCCTAGTGTGCACCAGCTGTGTGCCCTGCTCAGAAAAAGGCCTAGAAGGTGTCCTCTATGCTCCCCAGCTCACTACTCCTGAATGGTTTGCTCTCACTGTGGGATGCAGCCCCAGGTGAAAAGTTGCTCCAGGACATGTTGTGAGCTCCAGGGCTCCTAAGCAGGTGAGACAACAAAGCATCCTGACTGCTGACCTGACAATGCTCAGCTGTCTCCTGCCTCTCCTCATCAGAGGGAGCTCCACCAAGTGTGGGGCGCTGGCATGGCACCCAGTGATCTGTAGGTAAAGTCTTAGGCAGGCAGAGAGCTCCCAGTTTGAAAATGCCACCTTCAGTGAGAAGTAAAGTACCGACAGGAGGGAATATGTGGGCCTCTTTGACAGCAGCTCCATTCAAGGAAAGGTGAATCCTCTGTCACCCTTTGACAGCTAAAGGCAGTAGGGCAGGGAGTCCAGACATTGCTTTGATTTGTAGCATGAGATGTAAGAGAAAAGATGACACCAACTCATCCTGAGTGAACTAAAATGTCTGAACATTGTCGCGCAACCTAGGCTTGAGGCCCGCCATGATCACCCATTCAGGGCTTTCCATGGGGGAAACGGGCCTCTACAGAATGCACACATAGGTTTACCACAGTGATGCAGGGGAAAGACGACAGCCATTGTCACTAGAGCCTTAGAGCTCTGTGCAAACTGCCACAGCCCTAAGACTCTCTAGCATGAGAACAGGGTCAGCTCACTGCATTTCATCAACCCTGCCAGGGCTTGGCTCAGTCTGCCAGGCACCTGAGACCACACTGGCCCACCTGGGCCACCACAGCCCAGCCCTGGTTCCAAAGCGCAAACTGGAAGTGCTTTCCTGGAGGGGCACAGTACTTGGTAGGAGGGTCCACAGCTGGTCCCTTCCTGTGCTGTGGACACCTCTCAGACTCTCAGTTCTGGACGATTCCTGGGGAATTAAACATTTGTGAAGCTCCCGCACTGCAAACTGTAATGACACAAAGGGCCTTCTCTCCTTGACTACACCTGCTTCCCCACATCAATCCACCTCTCAAGAAGCTTAAGCCAGGAGGGCTGGTGTGCCCAGGATGCAGGTGTCCACTGGTGATCCCTGCATCTACACAGCGGCATCCACAGCACACTGTCACAGTTGAGCTGACATCAGGGCTGTTTCTGGATCCTGGCTTATTACCAGTCCCATAACCCTGCACAGGAGAGGGAGAACCACTGGCAAGGTTCTGGAGAACTTCTGCCTGCAGAGATTGGACACACTGAGAGCCTTTCCCTCCTTCACATGTTTGCTTTGGCTCCTGTTCCCTCATGACTCCAGTCAGGGAGGTCCACAGCCAGGGTGGGGAGAAAGCCCCTCCACACCTGGGATCTTCTGTGCTTGGGATTTGTCAGGCAGCCTGAGAAAATACTCCCCACACACTCCCTGCATCTCCCAGCTGAGAGAGCCTGTGTAGACCAGGCCTGTGCATTGGGATGTCAGCACTCAGCGTCCCGCTGGGCTGGGCTGCTTTCCTGGAGTCCCCCCAGCACATTCTCAGCCCCTTTCCCCACTGCTCTCTGTCCTGCCCTCCGCAACAGCCCTGCTCACGGGCTCATCCTGATTGTCTTACCCACACACTCATTTTATGCTGTGTCTCCTGTGCTCTTCCATCTCACCTAGGTTTCCTGTCACCCCATGACCAAATCTTAAGTTGCTCAGCACTGCCAGAAAGAGTATGAGGTTCTTGAAATAAGCCTGGTTCAAATCTACCTTCAAGTGAGGACCACACCACCCATTGCTCCACAAAATTACCTCCCCAGCATAGTCCCACAGAAAAAGGAATGTACACCACTCTGTGATTACATATATATGTATATAATCTCCATCCTCATGGCTCACTTCTGAATGTCATGATGAAACTCTAGAGCATCTTCTGCAGTTTATAATTTTTCTCTACCAATTTAATGTTTCTTACATTGATCAAAATAATTTCTATACCACTCTTTTTGCCTGTTTCACTCCTTCAATCACTTTTTGAGACTGAAATCACGCTCCATTGCAACAAGGTTGTGTTCCCTGGGTGTATCGTGGAGACTGCTGTGTGCAGTGAAATGTAAATCGTGAGGTTCCGCTCTCTCCCTTACCAAAGCTGGTGAGGAATGCCAGGCGAGGCAACTGAAGTGCTTAGCTAACTGCCTTCATCACCCTCAGCTGATTGGACATCCACCACTTGCTCTGCAGGGTATGTTTGGGGGGAATTCACACCCACTTGTCAGTATGGGTGAATTTGGGATTGGCTGTACAGCTCAGTGATAGAGCCCTGGGCATTTAGCTGTGAGCCGCTGGGTTCTACGCCCACCACCAAAAGGAAAAGAAAAGCACTTGAAGACAAAAGCAAGGAAAGAAAGGTTGTCAACTCATGTGTATAAAGTTCTCAGGCTTTGTTTCTAATAATTTCCTACCAATGAACGCTTTTTAACCTTGCATCTTCCTGCACCCTTGTGAATACTTTCAAGGTCACACTAAGGCCCCACATGAGTGCACACAGAAGTACACCCTATAGGATACAACTCTACAAACCGGTGAAAGTAACTTAGTGGATATATACAAAATGAGCTAGTGCCTGAATTATGGATTCATATAATTACATTATATACACATATATAAAATTAACTGTGCACCTAGAATAGGGGAGGAAGCTTGATCTCTTGTTTTCTTTTGTCCTCATTTATCAAATCTTAGCCTCTCTGGCAATGGCAAAGAACTATGTGCCTAGGTTTACTGTTTGCTATTCTACCTGTGAATGCTCCTAAGACCAAACCTTGCTCGTTACGGTAAGAAAGACTAAAAAGACACCACATTCACAACACCCAGGAAAAGCCATGTCCTGAAGCAGGATAGAACTGCCTGCCACATCAAATGGCTTTTCTTGGATTTACTGACCTTCACTCTGGATTCAGGCACACTCAGCTCTCTTACAAGCTCCAGTCTGTGGAGACAAAACAAAAAATGTTCTATATTCAGTCTTGATTATAAAACATTCAGTGTTTTGGGTGAATGAATTGTCATAAATATATATATATATATATATATATATATATATATATATGTGTTCTGCTTTTTAAGTTTACTAAGCTGACCTTACAGTGACCTATATATTCCTCCATCTCAAACTCAAACAATTACCGTTAGAAATGTGTTGACCTCTTCATCACTTACGAGATGGCAGTAAAAATTGAGAGATAAGTTTAATGCATTATTTTGAAAATTGAAAAGGAATGTGAGCGTCTCTGTTAGCAAAGACAGGAGAAATTTTAAATACAAGAAAACTATAGAATGACACTTTCATTCTACTGATCCAGAGTCCACAGATATTTTATTTAGAGATAAAGACACTACTTCAGGGAATACATCAAATTAAAGTGGACCATGACAAAGGCAAACATTTCTGTGAGTCAAGGGACCCAGTGAAGGCATTGAAACACGAACAACAGTGTGGGGAACAAGAGTGTGAGGCATATTTCTAAAATATGCCTCATGGAGAGACAGAAACACCCTTCTTAAGTCAAAAAGCAAAACACACCCTCCAGGTTTGGGCATGAGCAAGGACTCAGTGAGACATTTCTCCAAAGCAGCGAGAGAGATGAGCAGGAAGCAGGAGGAAACAGGCTCCAAATGACTGGCCTCTAACGGGCATCTTGACCACAGTGATGACCATCACCCCATCATCTGGACCACTAGCCAAGCCTGGGAAGTGGCAAGTGTACTGAGCTCAGGGAAAAACCAGAACATTGGTCCCTGTGAGAAGGAAGGTCAACCTCTGCAACCTCTCTTGTTAACCGCTGTTGGGACCCCAAAGCAAAAACACAGAATTCTGTGATCCAAGGATTGGATATTTGAGGATGCCTTCAAAACCCTAAAATCTACATGTCCCAGCTATTAGACAAGGAAGTTCACAACAGCAGTATTCACAAAGGCAACTTCTCCACAGATGAATGAGAAACAAGTGTGTGTACACGCAAGGGAATATTACTCAGCTTTGAAGAAGGCACTTCTGGTGCATGCCAAAGCAGGGAAGCACCATGAGGGTTCGTGAAGTGAAATATGCAGGCACAAAAACAGTAGCAGGCTGCAATTGTACTTACATCCCGTTCATAGACAACTCCCTCTCACAGAGTAGAGTTATATAAGGATACTGATTGTGACAAGCAGGCTGATAGGGGAAATGAGAGATGTTTTAGGTGGATGGTTTAACTTTGCCAGATGCAGAGGTTTCTGGAGATGGCTTGCAAAGCAGCATAAAAAACTTAACATTGCTGATCTCTGTACCTCGAACTGGTTCTTCTAGCAAAGTCCTAGTGTGTGCATCTCATATACACAAAATACAAACAAAACAAACTTGTATTCACCAACCAGTTTTCAGACTGGATTCTCTATACCACAGTTAAATCCCGAGCTTGGTCCCCTTGAGGTGCCATCCAACCCCTGCCCTAAGACAGGCAGGTTAAGAACCCAAGTGCTCTCAGGTCAAGAGGGTAAAGAGGGCAGGGAGAGAGATAGAAAGGCAGCAGGAAAGAGCCCATCCCCCCTAAATCCCGGGGACTCCCCGAGGCAGCAACTCACCTTGCGAACACATCCGGGTACTGAGTGAATTGGAACAGGCTTTCCAGTTCTTTCACCTCCCGCTGCTTGAAGCAGATGCGGGACCGCCGGGGCCGCCTCTGCTGGGGATCCCTGGCATCCAAAGGATCCTGCTCCGCCAGCGGCAGTTGCTCAGGCTGTTCCTCCTCCCAAGACGTGTGCCTGTCATTGTGAGCTCTCTAGCTCATGGGGACTTGTTGACTGTGGTCTAGGTGGCCGCTGTGGCTGTCTTAGACCTGCAGGAGGCCGAGAGCTTCTGTACTGCTGTCAGCACCCGCGGCACCCGTGGCCCATGTGGGGACAGCCGGTACAGGCCAGGCACTGGGTTGTTTCATCCAATACTGCAGGGGGAGGTAGCGGGGATCATAGTAGTGACGCTCCTCCTCCATGGCTGCTAGGCATCAAAGGACACAAAGCCTGCTGCTTTGCAAATGCAAATGAAAACTCTGTGTCTCTGGGGAACAATGTCCTGGCAAAATGTTGGCGCCTTGCTGCGCAAATGGTTACGTAGGTCCTACACTGGATTGGGCAACCTCAGGTCTTCTAGACCCTCCCGGAAGGCTGCTATTGGCTGTCTGCTTACAACCAGTTGCTGTGCAAGGATGTAGCAAAACTAGGGGAGGCAGTGCTTGGCAAGAAGTGGAACCCGCCCTCGGGAACAAAGTTATCGATACTGGGCATGCGCCAAATGCCTCTGCAGTCTCCTTAGCTCACTCACATACTGGACTCGGAAATCTGAGAGATAATTGAGGAAGGAAGAATGCTGGGCTGCAAGCTGATTGCAAGGAGTGGGGCCGAGAACTCACACTGCTCAAGGGGGAGATCTCTTATGGGAAGGCTGACAGACTGTCCTTGGCTCTTCCCTGTATACAGTGCTGTTTGCACAGAGAAAGAGGTCCTGATTCCACTGGACCCACCCCAAGGAGCTGTTGGTTCGCAGTTCCCCAGTCTACCTTAAAGCAGAGCCTACTCAGCTCCCTGAGGCAATTCTGGAATTTGTGGTTCTGTGCCTGCTGAGAGGAGCTGTGAATGGAACCTGACCCCCTTTGGAAACTCTACCTTCTCTGTGTAGGAGCCAAAGACTCCAGAGCCAAAATGTAAACCCTGCCCACTGCTCATCCCATAAAGGAGTCCTCACTGCACTGTGGTCCTCCCTGTTCGTGTTGTAGTGAAGATATATGAGTTCATGCTCAGCAAGTACTTAGGGCTGTAGCGCCACTCTCTAACACTGTGCAGGAAGAGAGGAAATGAACAAGGAAGGAAAACTCTGTCCCCAGTGGAGGAAATCACTGGCATCACACACAGAATGCTTTGCAGTAGGGTTGGGGAGGGTCAGGGGTAACAGAATTTTAGAGGCCAGCAATATTTGCTCCATTTTGGGCAAAGCTTCTCAGGTCATAAATGGTGCCCCGGGAATTGGAGACTAGAGTCCTGGAGTGATTCCTGAGAATGTCTCTGTGGAACTCAGATGCAGTCCTCAAGGTCCACAGAAGTGATGCCCTTGTCACACATTCACTCCCAGGTACACATTAGCTCAGTCCTACTGATGTCCAGGGAGCTCATCTTTGATTAAGGACAATGAAGGAGGCCTGGAATTAACTTAGAAGGAGTTTGGGTGAAAACAATGCCAGTCTCAATGTTTTGGTCACAGATCAAGTATCTTTGACTACAGAAGGGAGACAGCACTCATCCACAATGGAGTGGTACAAGGACAGTCAGACAGCACTTCAGACTCCACAATGGACACATCCAAGTGTCTAAAAAATAACAGCACAAGATCTAAAAAGGAAAAAATGAAATGCAAATGAGAGAGGGAAGAAAGGAGGGAGGGTGAAAGAAAAGAACACAAAGAACAGAAAAGCAAAATGAAAAATGGTAGGAGGGGATTTTCAGAGTGTTCAGCAAGGGTGCAGTGGGCAGCCTCTCCGCCTGCCCTGGGAATGTCTATGGAGGTGGAGCTGACAGTGTCTCCCAAATACACAGGCTCCCTGCACCGTAATAGCTTCACTCACTGAGGGAAGTCCAGGGAGTCTGTCAGGAGGGAGAGTGTGCAGACTCCTCTGAGGGTGAACAACTCACAGTTCCCTTTTGCGAAAGCTTTCTATGTGCACTTTTGAGAGTAACTTGCTGTTTTCCAGTCTCATTCTTGTGTATAAGGATGTGGTTCCCCTGGGTCTGTAGCCTGACAGAGGCCTATTCCTGTAGTCCTAGCTCTATGGCATCCTGAGGAGGAAAGACTGCAAGTGGAGGGCCAGGCTCAGCAATGTAGTGCAGCGCTGTCACACAGGGAAAATCATAAAGTGTGGGGAAGTAGCTCAGTGCAAGACACCAGGCCTACTTATCAATAGCTGAAAAATATACATCCATGGGGTTAATATTTGTTTTGAGCATTCAGGATATTAATGCATCTCAGATCATGTACAAAATTCTTCTTGCAGGGAGAACTACAGCATGTTTCAGCTGTCCTTAAACCCCACTATTTGCCAGAAAACTATTTTATTTTTCTGTGGCAGATCCAGTAGATATTTTCAGAGACACAGAGTGGACAAGGTTGGAGCAAGGGGCAGGGAATTATGGGAATACCTCCAGGTGCACAGCAGGCACACAGCATACACAAGCCCTGAGCCTGTGTGGAGACACTGCAGCCAGAAGTGCTCAGGTGGGGCCCAGCGCAGCCTGCGGGAGCCACTGGTGCCTCCAGAGGCTGTGCACTGGCAGGATTTCTCGGTGCTCTGAGTAGAGCTCTAGGCTTGCAGTCTGGGATGGAGTGTTGTTTGCTTACAGTCTGCAGTGCCTGTTCTTTCTCAGAAAGCACTCGGGATTTCTTACATGGGCAACTGCGCACTAAATCCTGGCTGGAAACACCTAGCTGATGATTGGCTCACTGAGCTCCTGGCAGTAGATAAAGCTTTGAGGCTGGGATCACTGCAAGTATCATAGCACCCTGCCTTTCACAAGTCCTTCATTGCTGCTTACACACCAGGGCAGTATTATTGGTTACCTGACCTGGAGGGCCAGGTGTCAATCACATCAGCCTACTTTTTCCTACAAAGTACAGCAGAGCTTGTGCCTCTGGACAGGTCCCTTTCCCAAGCAGTTTGGCCAGCTGTGCTGCAACGGAATCCCTCTGCTGTGGCCTGAACCCAGGTCACCCTCTGCTCAGCTCCATCCCTACTGTTAGGGGCCACGGCCTTGGATAAGTGCACCCCAGCAGTTTTGGTATTAAGCACCTGGATCTGGACAAAAGAGACCCTGGAGTCCTAGATTTTGATACATTGGGTAGAGATAGGAATGATGTCACCCGGACCAGGCCCCAGAGAAAATCAGAGCCAGCACCATGCCCTGCAGATCACAGCCTAAAGTCTGCAAAGGCCCACAGACACCGGGACTGCACCCAGGGAATGGAGTCTCAGCTAAAACGACCTGTTGAATTCTGCACTGCTCAGCCTGGGGGTGGGGGTGGACCATGAAGAACTCCACCATCAGTGCCAGGACAGCCATGGTGCCCATGGACTGCAGGACTCCCTGCACCAGCGATAGCCCTGTCTTCCTGCCTCTGCTGCTCTCAGTCTGTGACCCCTGGATTCCTCTGCTGGCCGGAGCACCTTGGTCTCTACAGCTCTGGTCGCCCTGCCTTTCCTCCTTGCAGTCTAGAAGCCCATCCCCCTGAAATTTGTGATCCTATTGGAAAAGGAAAAAAAACATCCAAAGGTCAGGAAGGAGCAGCAGCCCAGGCAGCAAGCCATGCTGGCTCAGTGGTCCTGGCACCAGGGAACCAGATTGTGGAGCCCAGGCTGTGCCATGCGCTCAGGTGGCCCGGGCACAGGCAGCAGCCCCACCTCACTGCCTTCATCTCCTGCTCCTGCAGCCTGGACAGAGCTTCCTGCAAGGCTCTGACACCAGAGCCCGGCTGCAGGCTGAGTGCCGCCTCCACCTCCAAGGCAGCACGGATCTCAGGGGGCAGGGGCTGCCCAGGCCTCATTCTCTCTCCTAGGGCCTCTGTCTGCCCGCCCTGACCCAAAGGCCACCTAGGGGAAGCCAGGCTGTTGGGTCTGGAGCCCTCGGGCATCAGGGTGGAGACAGGGCCCACAGGACACCCAGGAAGATGTGCTCCCAGGAGTTCAATGAACACAGTAGGGAATCCTTGCTCTCAGACGGGGTTTGTGACAAGAGAAAGAGGTTGAAAGCAGGTGCTGAGCAGGTGCGGGAGCACAGATGGGGCTGCAAGTGCAGGCTCAGGTCCTGGCTTGCTGTTCACTTTGATGATTCATACAGAGTAATGTGATGTTCAAAATAGTGCCAAGGATACCATTCCTGAGGTATGCTTGATGGTACATGCCCATTAGTGAAGTGTGGAAGGAGAATCTACGAAAATGGGAGCCAGAATTTAGCTATTGCTGAATAACATTCTGGGAAACCAGTTAATATTGGACAGGTATTTTAAAGTCAATTAGAGAGCTGTTTGCCGGTATATGGTCTTGCAACCCCAGGACTCAGGAGGCTGAGGCAGGAGGATCACTGCCAGGTGCAGGCAAGCCTGAGCTACACAGTGATTTCAAAGACAGACTGAACTACACAGTAAGACAGTGTCTAAAATAAAAGAGGCAACAATAATAAAAATAATAATAATAAAGTGGAGGCTTGCACATGGCATGACTGACTGGGACGGACACTAATATGAAGGTCACAGTGTCTGAAAAGGTCCTGGGGCTGGGTCACTAAACCTACCTTAGAAATCAAACAGCTTTCTCCTAAGTATTCTGAAGTTGGGCTTCTTGTCTTTCCCTTTCTCTGTCTAACAAAGGAGTCTGGATTTTGCAACCTTTATAAATGAAAACGGGGATGAGGGAACAGCTTTGGAAACTCCTCATAAACAGAGGGTTCCTGACAGTAAAGAGCAAAAGCTGAGAAAATACTTTCACTTCTCCCTGCATACAGCACATACATAAATGTGCAGTATATAATCTATCCGCAAATGGCCCAGGCCACATCACAGGAATAATCAAGGCACTGTCTACATATCTGTGTGCGTGAGCAGCGGCACATACACATTCCTGCACACCCACGTGAGGGACACTTGTAGGGAATCAGTCTGAAAGGCGGGAATGGAGGCATTACCTGGCCGTGCACAGGACGAGCACACTCAGCAGCACTGCTAAAGTGCCAGGGCTTTGCCCCCAGTCCCTCATTCGTCCTGCTCACCCTCTGGGCTTCCCTCTGCCCGGCCTCCCTCCTCCTCCCTTTTCCACCTGGCTCTTCCTTCTCCCTGTCTGCCTTCTGGTCTCTGACTTCCCAGCAGGGAGCACCAAGGCGTCACCAGTGTCCAGGACACCGAGAGGTTCAGCGGGGCCCTCTATTGATCTTTGTCTCTGGGACACTTGGCAGCTCTCCTCAAGGATAAGTAGAAGCCTGTGCGCATCTTAAGGAGCAAAGGGACAGGGGGAGAAGGTCAGGTACTTAGAGAAGAGGAACAGGGACATTTTACTCTTGGATCAATTGAAACATAAAAAGCAATCACATTCATCACAGGGAATTTACTCCTCTATAGACTTTCATTCTTTTTTTCCCAATCCCCCGCCCTGCCTTCAACCCCTTCCTCCTCCACCATTCACAAAGCTTCGTTGGCATTTTATCCTGTTTTATTAAGTTTTCCTTTCACTTCCTTCCTTTCCTCATTCAGCCTCCCGATTTCCTCATCTCACAAAATTTTAGCTTGTGAGACCAATAAATGACAACTTTATCTTCAGGAGTTCTTTGCATCTCCAATCTTCTCCTTCTCCTAAGAGCAAATGTAACTGACATGTAGCCCTTTCCTTGTGGTACTGTTTACCCAGCTCAGGGCCTCATCCTGCTCACCAGTGCTCTACTGTTCCGCTGTGTTCCAGCAGCTTCTTCCATTGTTTTTATCGTGGTGCAGTGGCACTAGGTTCCCCAGGCTGGCCCTAAGCCTGCAATCCCCCTGCCTCAGCCTCCCATGTAGCCAGGATGGCAGGAGTGAGCCACCTCTGCTGCATTCCTCAGCTCTAGCTGTTAAGAGTGTGCACAGTATCCAAGTCTTATTACACTGCTTCCTGCGTCCATTGCCCCTTTCTGCTTCAGGGCCCAGTGGACAGAGATGTCCACGGGATGGTTCCCTTGTCACCCACAATTTTCCCCCTCATCAATGTCAGGAGTGAGCTTTTTTCTGCTCTAGAAGTTCATGACTTGCTCGAGGATTTCCAGAGCAAGGATTCTATTTTAGAAAAATACCCTGAGTTGCTTTCCCATAGCTCAACAAAATAGCTGTCACCTGCAATAGTGTGGATGATATTCACTAATACATTCATGAAGTCACTTAAGGAAATTCCCTTCACCCTGCTTTGACATAAAAGATCAGCTCTCAACCTGCATAATCCCTAAAGGTCAAAGACTGCAATGAGGAATATAAATGCTTTTCAAGATTACGGGACTGGAACAGCTGTCACTGCTGAGCTCTGAGAGAAGGAACAATGAAAAAGATAGTGAACACAGAGATGAGGGGGAGTCCCTCTCTGCTCAGGTATGCTTTAGCGCCCCCTGCTGACCTCACAGGAGTGTTACAGCTGAGCCAGGGCAAGGGAAGGACAGAGAGTCAGCTTCTCACAGGCCACTGCCATTGTATTTGCTCAGCAGCAGCTGTGCTCTTGTTGCATCACCCAGACATGCACAGCCCAGCCCTGGCTCCCAAGGAACAAAGGTGGAAGGGCTTTCCCGGAAAACGGACCCCTCCATGCAGTGACAGTTAGAAAGAGTGGTAGAACTGCGCCTGTGCAAACCTCTCCTACCCATTCCTCTGCAGGCCAACCAAGAAGTGTGTCACAAATCTCTGTGCTCTGGATACCTTGTCAGACTTCCAGTTGAGGATGATTCCCAAGGACTTAACTATTTGTGAAGCTCACACAATGCAAACTGTGATGAGACAGGTGGCCTTCTGTCTGCCAGGCTCTCGCCTGCTTTGTGATATGAATACAGCTCTCAAGCAGCCCATAGCAGCAGAGCTGCTTTACACAGGGTGCAGTGTCTGCTGGTGGCATCTGCATCTACACAGCCTCATGCACAGCGCACTGTCACATGGGAGCTGACATCAGGTCTGTTTCTACAGCCTAGATTCCTACCTGTCCTATCACACTGCACAGGAGGGGAGACCACGCATGAGGTTCTTGGGAACTTCAGGCTGCAGAGATTGGGCACACTGAGAACTTGCCCCTCCTTCACTTGTTTGCTGTGGCTCCTGTTCCCTCAGGACTCCAGTGAGAGAAGCCCACAACATGGTGGGGAGAAAGCCCCTCCACATCTCAGAAACTCTGTGCTTGGCATTTTCAGGCACCATGAGAAAATTCACCCCACCTCTCAGCATCTCCCAGCTGAGACAGCTTGCATGGACATAGCCTGAGCATTAGGATACCAGTTCTCAGGGGCCAGCTCGGCTTCGCTGCTTTCCTGGAGACCCCACCACATCCCCAGCCCATTTCCCCACTGCTGTCTCTGATGCAGTCTGCAACAGTGCTGCTGATGAGCTCATCCTGACTTTCACAACCACGCCCTGCTGTTCCTGCTGTATCTCCTGGGTTCTCCCATCTCACGCGGTTTTCCTCTGACACCATGACCAAGTCTTAAGTTGCTCAGCGCTGCTAGAAGCGGTATGAAGTCCTTGAAATTAATTCTGATTGAAATCTAACTTGAATTGAGGGCCACACCACTGATTGTTCCAGAAAAACCACCTCCACAAAGTAGTACTATGGAGAAAGAAAAGTATACCTTTCCAAGATAAAAAGAATACTATACTCACAGTAGACTCCCTAATGAAATCAACTATGAGCCTCTCTGGCTGTTTCTCATTTTTCTCTATCCTTTCATCTTTCTGAGGCTAACCAATAGCAATTCCATACTACCGTTTTTGTCAGTTTCTTTCCTGAATCCATTTATAAACCCTGCAGTCATATTCCCTATTGCAACAAGATTGTTAGTATTTGGGGCAATTGTTTCACGTGGATTTTGTGCTGTGTGTAGTGAAATGTGAATTGTGAGCTTCCCCGCTCTCCCTCCCCTTACCAAAACTTGTAAGGAATGCAAGACGAGGACACTGACCTTTTGAGCTAACTTCTTCATCACTCTCAGCTGATCACACATCCATGACCTGCTCTGAAGACTGTTTTCTTTGGGAATCTCCTCTCACTTCTCAGTATGAGTGCATTTGAGGATGGTGGTGCAGCTCAGTGGTAGAGACCTGGACTTTCATGTGAGAGGCACTGGGCACCCAGTGCAAAAAGAAAAGAAAGCACTTGAAGATAAAATTAAGGAAGGAAATATCTATCAATTCATGTTTACCAGAATTCTCAGGCTTGCTTCCAATAATATCCTACCAATGAACCCCTTTTTATTCTTGCAACTTCCTGCCCCCTTTTGAATACTTTCATGGTCACACTAAGTCCCCACATGAGTGCACACAGTAGTGAACCTGCAGGGTACAGCTCCACAAACCTGTGAACTTACTTAGTGTACATACCAGAAAATGCTAGCCCATATATCATGGATTTCTGGAATTATGGCTATTCATATTACACACACTTATAGAAAATTAATTGTGCACCTAGAATAGGGGAGGCAGATTTTTTTTCATTGATTTTATTTTCCTGGATTACCAATTTTTGTGAGTTTATAGTAGACTTAGGCTTTAATAGTTTGTCTGGCTATACAAACCAAAGTAGGACCTATTTGTTGGCATCCAGACTTGATGCAAAAAATAATCTAAGACAACATTTAAAGTTAATCATCCAGGCCTGGAGGCCTATAACTCTAATTCCAACTAGACAGGCTCATGCAGGATCACGGTGAGTCTTAGGAGAGCATGGGCTTCTAATGAACTCAGGTTCACTTTGAACTAGGTAGAGAGACCCTGTCTCAAAACAAAACAACAATGACAGAAGAAAAGTAACAATTAATGCCAGGGATATCGCTCCTCAGCAAAAGCATCTGCCTTTGTCAGGATGGCAAGGCCTTCAGGGGCTCCACAGACTGAGCATCCTGGCACACACAAGGCAGAAACAGGGGAAGTCGATTCACAGCTGCCAAGCCAGGGAGAAGATGAGCACCAGGCAGGTCTCCCTTGGCAGAAGACCCGCTAAGGAACCAGGCGTGGTGGCCACGCCTATGGTCCCAGCACTCTGGAAGCTCAGGCAGGGGAGTCCCTGTGACAGTGAGGTCAATCAGGATTACCCAGTGAGTTCAGTGACAGACTGAACCTCCTAGAGGACCCCGTCTCAACTCAGACACAGCACACGGCACCATAGGAGCAGGCAGCACCAGAGCAGGAGAGCTGCACAGCCAGGCTCCACACACTACATAGAGATGCTCTCCCTGCAGGCCTGCCCTCCCTTCTGCTTCTGCTTCCCCCTACCTGGCCCCTGCTCTTCCGCTGGCCTCCTGGGGTGCCTGCCTCTTTCAGTGGGTTTGTTGAGTTCATCTGTCCAAAGCCACTCCTGCTCCCCTGGCTGCCTCCAAGATACACTATCCCCCTTCCCTTTGCCCTCCCACCACTCAGCTTCCCACAGTCCTGCAGCATCCCTGGGCCAGCTCTGATGCAGGCTTTCTTTTCCCCTGTGTCTTCTCTTACACTTCCTGTACAAAATATCCTGTCTTTGGAAGCTTGTTGAAATTATGTGTGGCTCTGTTCCTTGTGTTATAAGCAACCACGCTGCGCATGTTTGACACTGACAAGTATGAAAAGAGGGGGAAGAGAGGAATCAAACGTAGCCAAAGAGAAGATTCTTGGATTTGGAGTATGAGAAAACTTAATTTCCATTCTGTCCTTCTCCTAGAGGCTCTGCCTTTGTTTGGAAGCTATGATTCATGGTGGTGCAGATGGACCAATCATACTGCCAGGCCCTGAATGCAACTTCATGAGTACTTTGGGTCCTTTGTTTGTGAAATCCTGTGAAAGTCTTCTTTGAGGGAGACAGCAGTATGATTTCATGTGGGGACTTTTTCAGTCATACAGTGTAAAATATTGGCAGGTCAGTTTGGAGAACACAGAAAGTCTCCCCTTTAAGATTTGTATTTCAGTAGACAGAAGTCATTGAGGTACTACTGAAAATAAAATGTAGAGCATTGGCCTCACAGCTCTACTCTGCAGCTCTGACTTTGCCCATAGTTCTGGAATGATGAGCAAGAATGTCTGTGGCACAACAAGGAGGCTGAGTCAGGAGGATCAGTGCAAGTTTGGGACCAACCTGGGTTACAAAGTAAGATTGAGACCAGCCTCAACTGCAGAAGAAGACCCTGTCTCAAAAAGGCAAACACACACACACACACACACACACACACACACACACACTCTCTCTCTCTCTCTCTCTAACAAGACTGAGTATAGAACTCTGAAGAGGCTGAGGCAGGTGGATCTCTGCAAGTTGGAGAGCAGCCTAGGCTAAAAAGTAACCTTGAGACTACCACCAACTGTATAGCAAGATCTTGTCACAAAAACAAACACACAGGAGTGTGACACTGATTAAGAAAAACATAAGATTCCGAATTATAAGTGAATATCGATGGGACAATAAGCCTGCTTTCTGATGGGTTAATGCAGAAAAAGTCAGAGCTGTCTTTTGTTCCTGCTTTTATCTATGGCCAGAAGACTGGGTTTGCAAAGGATGTTGGGGGACATAAGACCTGGTAGAGAAAACCCACTTGGGTTTTAGGAACAGGGTGAAAATGGCTGAAGCCTTATAGACCTGTAAGCACAGACATGGGAATACTGAGTGTTTTCCAGGGAGGTTCGTTGTTTTCCTAGAGATGATGTGACCCAACTGTGGGGCTTGAGTGAGAGGTCAGAGACTGCAGCCGCTTCCAGCTGAGCCCTGTGTGGGATGGACGGGGGTGGGGAGAAAGGGATGAGGAGCTGAACACGGCTGGTGCACACAGCCTAAGGCAGATGATCCAAGGCCCAAGAGCGGGCAGGGTCACTAAGAGACTGAATTTTTCTGAAGGAATCCTCTGTTTTCTCTCCCAAGCCACCACACTGCTTCAGCCTTACATACCCTCACCTACCAAAAGAAGAGAAGCCTGGAACAATAACATAAGTGTGCCATCGCAGCACTCAGGAGGCTGAGGCAGGAGGATCTCTGTGAGTCACAGGCCAGCCAAGTCCACAGAGTGAATTCAAGACCCACCTATACTACATAGCAAAAGCTATTCCCCCAAAAAGAAAACAAAATGACAGCATACTGGCTGTTATTCAAAACGCCCTAGAGTGCAAAAAGATGATAGTGTTATCTTCATGTAAGCCAGGAGTCTACCAAAAGAAAAAGGCTTTCTGCTTGCAAAAGCAGGATGAAAGGATGAACCTCCTTCCCAGAAATCACTGCAAGATCCATGAAAATTTATCTCACTGGCCAAATAATAACGATCTTGGGTGCATTCCACAAAGGAAACTGAGGGTAAGTGTGCTAAGAAAAAGTTGCTGGTTAGGGAAAGATTCCCTTTCCTGGGGAGAACTCTACTGCTCTGTCTACATGAAAGGGAACACTGGAAGAATGTCAGTAAACCCTGAAATAAAGGTAATTCTTTCCAGAACTAAGTACTATCCTTAAGATGAGGAGTAAGGAGAAGGTGTCAATGGTATGTGACTCTGGATGGTGTCCCCTCAAATTATGTAATACTAGATCAAGTACTGGGTTATATACCACAAAAGAAACTTTAAACATTGCTATTCACAAAGGAGAAGACTAGGAATGGGGGGTAGTTCAGTGGTAGAGGACATGCACAGAATACATGATGGCCTGGGTTTGATCTCGAGCACCATCCTGAAAAATTCATAAAGGTCACAGGAGGGGTAAGAACATTGTGGCTGTCTGCTTCTCATGGGACCTTCAGAGCCAGGCACCAGAAAGCTCCTGGGCTCCAAAGATGAGGAATGTAGTCACGGGAACCAAGACCCACACACAGACACTCCTGCTTTAAACAATGAGTTCTATTCCTGTGACCAGGATGTTCCCAGAATTCGTTCCCAAATGAGGAGCTGGGTACAGGACGTGTGTTCCAATATTAAGAACAAGGACATGCTCAAAGGAAACTTCAACTAGATGGCTTTGGTTGACCTCTGGATCCTAGGTGTGGTGCTGCAGCATATAATAGAACATAAAACTATGGTACCACACTGTACGGTACACTCAGCAAAAACTACACAACCGTATAAACAAGGTGTGCTGCACAGAAGAGACATTGAGGCTCTATGCAGAAGATGGACAAACGTGGACAAAAGGCACTTGGAGGTCAGAGCAGCCATTGCACAGGGAGGTCATTACACGAGAAAGAGCCACAGAGCAAGGCAAAGTGAAGTGCAAACCACCAGACCAATTCCCCAGTAAGAGGCTTTGAGAAAGCAAACTGCATCTTCCCTGGTACTCTGCACTGCTCCCACCGCAGGGCCAGTGAATAGGCATCTTGGGAGAGGCTCTAACCCCATGGGGGAAGGCGTCAAACCCAGAAAGAATCATCCAGTGCCCACATGTCCTAACTCTTACCTCACTGGGAGACTGGATCACTGACCAAGATAGTCACCCACAGGGGCACCTGAGAAACTGAAAGTTAGAGTATCATTCAGAGATTCTTGATTGACTTAGGACCAACAGGCCTTTGAGAACAAAAGAAAGGCCACACACAGCACAGAGCCACTCGCAGAGGGCACCTGCAGTCACCACTGTACCTTGTATGTGGCCCTGCACTCACTGTCCCTTAGGACTGCGCTTTCCACACCTCGTGACTTTAATGTAAAACTCCTTGCAGGAAACTCACTGCCAAAAATTACCTGAAAGCAAATGTTCATCTCAGAACACCTTAATGCTTTAGCACAGTGGTACTCACCTCTGCCTAACCCTCTGTGGACTTTGTTTCTACACTTTTAGTTTTACTCAAACCAGAGGATGAGAACTCGTGCGGCCACCAGTTGATTCCAAAGGCTGCTTCCCCGGAACTGTGCTCATGGAGCTGCATTTTATTCTGGCTTTCAGTGGCTCTGGTGAAATGACCTGCTTTCAACTGTAAGGCACCAGGGAGTGGAGATCCACAACAGGGCTCACAAGACCAAGGTAAGATGAGGAGAGGTACTCAGCATCTCTGCAAGGGTGATGATTTGGCCACTGGCCTGGGGATGGGACAGAAATGCACAGCAGCCTCTATGGCCTCTGTGGGATTGAGTCCTAACTTTGCTAAGAAACAGCGGGACATCTGCTCAACAGCTGCCCCTGGGACCCTAGGTGCTCCCCAGCCAGGAGGACACAGAGCAGTCTTGGGAGCAAAGCATTTGGCTATGCGTCTGCCACCTTGCCACTCACCCAGGCCTCCTCTCTTGTAGAGCTACTCTCACAGTCCTTTGTTGCCACTAAACTCCTTAGTGTGGATGAGACCCAGTCTGCAGTGCACATGGAGTCCTCTCACCAGGGACCAGGCCGGCCTCTCTTGCACACAGGGGAGGTTCCCAAATGACACCACACTGTTGAGGAAGCAATGGTACAGTTTCCAGGAACAGAGAAATAAGCAATAAATCTTGCTCTTTCATAACTCAAAATAGCATTAGAAGACTGATTTCCAAGGCCTCTTGAGGTTAACTCAAGAAGACATTTCATCATAGGAGATTTCATCATCATTCTGTTGAAATGACGTTAGCTCTGCACATTTTATCCACCTGTAACAAACCCCATACAGAACAGGAAAACATAAATGCTAAGAATTCACAACTTTATTGCAAACACCAGTGTTATGAACAGCATTATGAAATAGAAAAACAGTTTAGCGAACAACGACAAAAAAACTTCAAGCAGAATCTGCTTCTTCAAACAGGATGGCATCCTAGAGCAGCTCTTCCTCCTCCTCAGTGACAGTGTGGTCCTGGGGATCAGGTGGTGCTCTCCTGAGCAGACCTTCCCTCACAGCTTTCCAGTATTTGGCTCTCTGTTTCTTAAACCAAACCTGAAGGTAGAGGGGAAAACTGACAGGGTTAGTACACAGGAATCATTATCATAAAGGCACATACACACCATATAACTTCCTATGAAACTGACACTTAAGATTGCAGGTGTCAAGCTACTTTCTTGAGACTCAAACACCTTAGGGGACTGAGGATGGACATCAGTGGGGGATCACAAGCCTAGTCTACACAGGGCCTTGAGTTCCTTCTGAAGCTCAGGACAATAAAAATAACTGTAGAAAAATAATCACACCTCTTCTTCAACATCCTTAGTGAGCACCAGCTCCATGCCCTGCTGAGGAACAGGGATAGAAGGTGTCCCTTCTGCTCCCCAGCTCACTATCCTGAATAGTTTCTTCCAGCTGTGGGACATAGGCCCCGATGAAAAATTGCACCAATGATGAGCAAGAAATCCAGGGCTCCTGAGAGATAAAGCAACTTAGCAGCCTGACTGCTGACATGACACTGGCCAGCTGCTCCTGCTCGGAAGGAGGAGCCCCACCACGTGTAGGGGCATTATCATGGCGTGCAGGGTTCTGTAGGTAAAGTCCTAAGCAGGGAGACAGCTCCCAGTTTGACAATCCCACCTTCAGTGAGAAGGAAAGTACCGGCAGCATGGAATATGTGGGCCATTTTGAAAGAGGTTCCACTCAAGGAAAGGTCAGGACCCTCCATCCCATGTAGCCCTTTGACGGCTAAAGGCAGTCAGTGGGACAGGGAGCCTGGACAGTGCTTTGACTGGTAGCCTGTCGTATAGCGCAAGTTGACAACCCATCATTCCAAGTGAACTTAAACTCCCTAGTCCTTGGCATCCAAGCTTTTAGGAGAAAGAAAATCGCCATGGTAACCAAAAGTCTGTTTTCTCCCTCCAGTCTGCCACACCCCTAAGACAAAGTCAGCTCACAGCATTTCATCAGCTCTTCCAAGTCCTGGATCAGCCTGCCTGGCACCCAAAGTCCCACTGCCCCACCTGGGCAAGCACGGCCCGGCCCTGGTCCCAAGACACAAAAGTGAAAGTGCTTCCAGGAAAAGGAGTCCCCAGCAGTGACTAGGAGCAGAAGGGGCCACACCTCTGTGACACAGTCCTCTGCAGCCAGACCAAGAACTGTGCCCTATGTCACTGTGCTCTCAGGCCATCTGGGACTCCCAGTTCTGCACGATTGACAAGGACTTAAATATTTGTGAAGCTGCCGTACTGCACATTTTAACGACACAAATGGCCTACTTTCCCTGTCTCACATCTGCTTCCCCACAAGGTTACACCTCTCAAGAAGCTCAAGGTTAGCAGGGCTGGTGTGCAACGCAGACAAAGTGCCCCCTGGTGGCTTCTGCATCTACACAGCAGCATGCACAGTGCAGTGTCACAAGAGTGCTGACATCAGGTCTTCATCCAGAGCCTCACTTCCTACCAGTATATCACCACGCACAGGAGAGAGGGACCATGCCTGAGGTTGTTGGGAACTTCAGGCAGCGGAAATGTCACACACTAACAACTTTCCCCTGCTTCACTGCTTTGTTGCAGCTCCTGTTCCCTCAGGACTCCAGTCAGAGAGGCCCACAGCAGGGTGGGGAGAAAGCCCCTCCACACCTAGGATCAGCTGTGCTTGGGATTTGTCAGGCAGCCTGAGAAAATGCTCCCCACTCCTTCCCCACATCTTCGAGCTGAGACAGGCTGTGTAGACCAGGCCTGTGCATTGGGATGTCAGCGCTCAGTGTCCCGCTGTGCTGGGCTGCCCCTGAGCCCCATCAGCACATGCTCAGCCCATTTCCCCACTGCTCCCTGTCCTGAACTCTGCAACAGCGCTGCTGATGAGCTCATCCTGATTTTCTCACCCATGCCCTGCTTTTTACGCTGCATCTCCTGGGCTCTTCCATCTCACATAGGTTTTCTCTGACCCCAGGACCTCTCATTCTGCTCAGCACTGCCTGAAGGAAAAAGAGCTCTGGGAAATTATGTCCAGGTCAAATTAACCTTGAATTCAGGACCATGCCATCTATTGTTCTGTGAAACCCAAACCCTCAACCATTAGACCGTAAAAGAAAAAGCACACCTCTGCATGTTAAAAACCATTCTTAAAAATTTCACTTACGAATTTAATTATGACTTTTAAGGCATCTTTTGAGTGCTGGCATTTTTCTCTATCCATTTCACCTTTCTTCAGTTATCCAAACTTTGCACCATAGGACTCTTTTCCCATATTGTACTATTTACATCAAATTTTAAAGGCTTCAATCCTATGCCCTGCTCAACCATATTCTGTCTATTTGGGGAAAGTTTCCACATAGACATTGCAATGTACACAGAGAAATTTAAATTGGGATCTTCTACTCTCCCCTTACTTTAGATAAACTTACAAAAAAAAGAAAACCAGGCAACTAAGCTTTCACACTACCTTCCTTCAACACCTTCAGCTCAACTAGACATCTGATACTTGCCTAGAGATCATTTTCTGTGTGCGTTCAGTCTCTCTTCCCAGCATTAATCAATGCTAGCTTTAGAGAAAGAGCTCAGTGGTAGAGCCCTAGGCACTGACATGTGACGTCCTGAGTTCTATGCCCAGCATGAAAGAGAAAATCGGAGAGAAAGATGCAGCCATCAAATGATTCTTACCACACTCATGCTTACCTAAGTTATTATGCTTACATTCAAGTCGCTTCCCACAACAGAACCCACCTTTAACCTTGCCTTCCCCTGTACTCACTTGGATACCTTGAAGCTCAAACTGAGCCCCAACACGACTGCATGGGAAACGCACCCTAACATACACCAGTCCTCCAGTGAGGACAACCTGCTTTAGCAAATCCAGACATACAGACGTTCCCCATTTAACACGTGAGGTCTACGCATTTGATTAGGTTGTGAAATGAATAGTTTGCTAAGTGGGGAATTTGATATTGTATGTACACTGCAATATTCAGAGCAAAGGAATATGCGACCTGAGGCCTTTTTTATGTGCATAACTTGTACATGCATTAAGGGATAACAGAACATCTAAACACAATACTGCACGGGACAGTCAGAAAACATTACTGTCTGCTTGCACAATAAGACAGGACAAGAAATGACAC
This sequence comes from Cavia porcellus, assembly GCF_034190915.1. Taxonomy (NCBI): domain Eukaryota; kingdom Metazoa; phylum Chordata; class Mammalia; order Rodentia; family Caviidae; genus Cavia; species Cavia porcellus. The sequence goes on from NW_026947486.1 coordinate 81,661,286, forward strand.
CAGCTTCACAACATCCAGGAAATCTATGTCCTTAAGCAACACGGAGATGGGCCACCCTGCCAGTGGGCTTTTCTAGGGTTCACTGACCTTCACTCTGGATTCAGGCACATTCAGGGCACTTGCCAGCTCCATTCTGTGGAGACAAAACCACAAATGTTCCACGTTCAGTGATCTGGATGAGGCAGGCAGTGTTCTGCACGACTGGAATATCACACAGGCACTGTGTGGTGGGCTGCACACTGCAGTCACCCTCCCAGGGCCCCAAGAACATTTTTCTCTTTCCCCGAGAAAAAGGCCTCATCAGCAATGCTTTCACCCCTCACATTAGTTAAGTTTACCCTGTCAGGGATATTTAAATGCATTATATTGAGAAAATAATACTGAATGTAGAAATCTATGATAAAAAAGAATACAGAGTTTTATTTTATGGAAAACAATAACAAAATTTTTTAAAAAGAGACTAACAATACTTAATACATAGAGTTTTCTTCAAAGTAGTTTCTCAAATTTCAATATATTGGTAAAAATAATTCTCCAAATGGTATTTGCACAATTTTTTCTGTGAACTCATAGAAGCTACTAATATATGTAGCTTGTTATCTTCCCCTTTGGCTTCATTCCTTTCCCCATTCAAAAACATTAGTTTTCTTCCCTTTTGAGGAGCAAGCCTATAGCACAAAAGTATCCCATTCTACCTACTCTGTTTTTGAGGAAAATTTATTTACAGTAGAGGTCATGCAATCAAGAAATGCAAAGCTGGGCATGATGGCTCATGCTTGTAATCCCAGCACTCAGGAGGCTGAGGCAGGAGGGTCTTTGCAAGTTCAATACCAGGCTGGACTACAAAGTGAGCCCAGGACCAGGATGAACTGCAAGAACTTTTCTCAAAAAAGACAAAAAAGAAGAGGAACAAGAAGGAGGAGCAAGACTTATAAAAAATTGACAGTGTGGAATATAAACATTTCCTTGAGTCAACAAATCCAGTCAAGACATTGAAAAGAAATCCACAGAAGGAGACTACATATGCAAAGCACATCTCATACAGAGACACAGTGACACCTCCCACAAGACAATATGGTACAATCACCTGTGGGGTTTAGACATCAGAAATGACTCAGTGAGACATTTCTCCAAAGAGACTAGAGAGAATAGCAGAAAGCAGGAGGAAACAGGCTCCAAATAACTAGCCTCTAACGCACATCCAAACAACAGGGATGTCCATCACCCCATCATCTGGACCACTAGCAAACCTGGGAAATCATAAGCACGCTGAGCTCATGGAGAAACCAGGATCTTGGGCACTGTGAAAAGGAATGTCTGCTTCCATATCCTCTCTTGCAACAGTCTTGTGAGGCCTCAAAGCATAAACACAGAATTCTATGATTTAATGATTTCATTTCTAAGAATGTCTCCAAAACACTGAAATCTGGATATTCACAGCTATTTGTCAGGCAAACTCACAACAGCACTATTCACAAAAGCAGCTTCTCCTCAGACAAATGAGCAACAAGGATGATTATATGCAAGGGAATATTACCTGATATTTAAAAAGGAACTTTTGACACATGCTGAAGGGTGGCTGTGCAGTGGGGATATATGAACTGAAACAAGAGGGCACAAAAAAGTAACAGGCTATGGTTGTACTTAGACCTTGCTTGTGGAGAACTCAATCTCACAGACCAAAACCCTACAGTCTACATTGTAAGTAACTGAGGGGATGGAGGAAATGCGAGGCATTTCAGGTGCATAGTTTGCTTTGGTAAGGTGTTGAATGTTCCGGAGATCTGTTTCACAGCAACGTGAACACAGCTGACACTGCTGACAACTAAACCATGACATGAAAATACCCAGCACTGCTTATTTCTATGCTTCACAGTGGTTCTCACAGCAAAGTCCTAGTGTGTGCTTCTCATACCACAAAATGCAAACAAAACAAAGTGGAGTCTCCACCAACCAGTTTCCAGCCTGGAATCACAACAATACTATAAGAAGGTTCTGAACTTGGTTCACAAGGCAACATCCCACTAAAGCTCAAACACAGGCAGGAGAAGACCCCAGGTGCTCTCAGCTCAAGAGCAGAAAGAGGGCAGCAGGAGAGAGAGAGAAAGTCACCTGGAACAGAGCCCATTCCCCCTAAAGCCTGGGTGCACCCCCAAGACATCAGCTCACCTCCTGAGGCCATCTGGGTACTTCGTGTCCTGGAAAACAGCTTCCAGCACCTGCACTTGCCCGACTGTGAAGCTAAACTTCATTGGTTGCTGCTTTGGTTGGTCCGGCTGTCGACGCCCGGCATTCACAGGACGCTGCTCAGCCACCTTCAGTTGCTTGGGCTCCTCTTCACCCTGATCCGTATCGGAGTCGGTGTCATCTTCCTGGCTCATGTCAAACTCTTGAGTTAGGTTATGATCTTCCTCATCGGAGTCATCATCATCCAGGTAGCAACTGAGGAGGTCGTCTGCTTCGAAGCCGGGAGCTCCTTCACTAAAGTAAGCACACTGGGCTGTGGCAGAAACACCTGGTGCAGGTCCCGCGCTGATTTCCAGTTCCCAGAACTCTGGGATGAGGGAGCGGACAACACGGCTTTTGCGCTTCCGTTCCATGGCCGCCATTCGCCGAAAGTCACGAGGCCTCCTCTGCTGCAAACGTGGTTCAAAGCAGTGACTCTTGGGAACAGCGTCCTGGCAAAGGGGTGGAGCTTGAGCTTGCCATTGGTTATAGGGCTGTTGCTAGGCATTTGGCTGTCTGCACGCAGCACGAGTTCTCGTGAAGTCAGCTAGTAGCTAACTGGTTACTGCCACGCCTCACTGTGTGCTGTCACAGAGTAGCAATACTGAAAGGGAGTGTCCAAAAAAGGCGCCAAGCGATGGGAAAAAAACGTACTGTTATTGCACATGTGCACGAGAAATATGCAGCTAGCTCCTGAGCTACCTGAGTGCACCGGATGCATCCCAGAGGCATGTGAGCAAGGGACTGGGTAGCCGTGTAAGCTGATTAGGAAGTGAAGGGGAGGGCTGAGAACTCACACTGACACCACATCACCTCTGGGAATGCTGGTAGACTGCACCCACCACTCACTACATGCTGCCTGTGAGTATCTTAGCATCCTGAAACCCTCTCAGTATCTTGGCCTAAGTACCTCTATCTCGAAATGTCCCACACATCCTCCACCTCGAAATGTCTTGAGTATGGCATGTGCATAGCTGCTAGATAACTGGAAACACTCAAAAGCTGACAACTGCAGATGTGCTGACCCTGAGCCAGCTCAGCAGATGACAGTGCCAATCACAGCCTGCCTGAAGGCAGACACACCCAGGAGAAAGGTTAGAGAAGGCAGAGCTTTTCAAGCTCCATTGTCTATCCTGACACCACCACCACAAAAACAGTGCATATTGTGTCTGGAAATGACACTGGACTCCTTGAAATGAGCTCCTGTAGCTGCGAAGGTCTACTAGACTTGTAGCACCATGCTGTGTCCCTGGAAGTGTGCCCTCTGTTGCTGTAATTGCTTCCAGCAACAGCACAGCCAGAGAATACAAGGGTATTGGACAGAGGGCTCTGGCCTGGGAGAAGGCCAGTTCTGTTCAATGTAATCCTCTCTCCCCCATAGAAACTTTTCAGCTGACTACACCCCCTCCTTGGCCCACTCCTGACTCTGCTCTGCCACCTCTGTCTGCCTCCTTCTTTGGGGCAGGATTTTTCCAATGATAACTCGGATGTTAATCATTGGCCTCTCTGGCAATCAGAAAGTCCCCCTGAACTGGCCACTCTAGGATGTTGAAGATGGTCGGAGGAGGAAGGAGAGGCAAGCTAGTGAGAAGGGTAGAGAAGCCCAAGGTTTTCAAGCTGCATTGCCCATCCTGTCAACACTGGAAACGATGCATATCATGTCTGGAAATGACACTGGACTCCTTGAAATTAGCTCCTGTAGCTGTGAAGGTCTAAAAGACTTGGAGCACCATGCTGTGTCCCTGGAAGTGCGCCCTCTTGCTGTAATTACTTCCAGCAGCAGCACAGCCAGAGAAGACAAGGGTATTGGCCAGAGGGCTCTGTCCTGGGAAAGAGTGAAGGCTTTCCAGGGAGCACTGCCCAGGGTGCTGACACTAAATGAACACTCTGTTAGCTCAGGAATGTCACTGGTAGCCCATGAAATCAGCAGCGGGAACAGGGACTGCAAAGCCTGGGGAGCCTGATGGCCTCTTGTGTGATTAGCTTGTGGAGCCACATGGCCCATGCACAGGAGGCCTTCAGTAACTGTGATATCACCAGGGTAGCAGTGTGGGCCCAGAGATCAAGGACATTCCTGGACTCTTGGTCATACAAGTGGAAATTCACCAGCTTCCATCCTGAGGCCCAGACAGCTTCTGTTCCAGCAATCTACCAGTCATCAGCCAGAGTTTTTTGGCCTGCCCTCTGGCCTCTTCCTGGTGATGCAGATACACACAGGGTGCTGGGCCTGCCCTGCTAAGGCACTGTCTTGGTGTGAACCCCTTGAATTCTGACAGCTGAAAAGTGTCAAACAAACCACATGATGCATTTGGTGAGCTGTGGGTGTGCTCCTCTGTGGAAGTGATCCTTTAAAACCACTGGCTATTTTGCAATGCATATACTCCCAGGTACCCTCCGGGACAGAGCCAGGCTTACATGTTGCCCAGTGAGACCCTTTAGGAGGGTGAGCATTCCCAGTTCCACCTTAAAACACTCAAAGCCTTCGTTTACTTTTTAATATTAGTTTTTGAGACACGACTTCACTCTGTAATCCTGGAGGAACTTAAATTCTCTACACAGCACAGGCAGGACCCAAACGTTCTATCCTCTTGCTTCAGCCTCCCGTCCTCTCAAATTACAAGCATGGGACACCTCCCATACATGTTCTTACACCTTGGAAACTAGTGTGACATTTATGAACACCCATAGACACAGAACTTATTAACATTTTCTCTTCCCATTCTTGACTGTGAACTTTTCTAGGTGCAATATATTAACTTCATGGACAATTTTTAAAATTGCAATCTTTAGTAAAAATGGGTTCATGTCTTCCTAGGCAGAGCACACAGAAGAGAGAAGCGTCCTTTTCTACATGTCAGATTTCCAGTGATGATAAACATTCTGTCCTTGACCAAACACTAAAAGGCCTCCGAGCTCTTTTGCAGCTGGACCTGAGTGTGTGCCTTCGTCACTGTGCTTCTGCATGGTCCCATTTTAGCAAAACCGCAGCTCAGTCTGTTTAACCACTCACATCCCTGATCCCTTTGAGTATCTGATCAGGACCCTCCTCCTTTCCCATTCCCAGGGCATGTGTCATCATGCTGCTCCAGCTTGGCCAAGGATCCTATTGGCTTGGTTTATCCAGAGTCCACCATTACCCCGGTTATTTCTCTTTATACAGTTCAATACCTTGAGCCACACACACACACACACACACACACACACACACATTTATATTTATATTTGTATTTATATTTACAATACAGCCGATTTAACATGTACCTTCACAGTGAGCTATGTCCCCAACCCATATTTAATTTTTAATTTTGAGACAGCATGTGGCCAAATCGCTAAATTCTTCAAAATTGCAATCCGGCCTCAGCCTTCCACTGTGTGTGCCACCAAGTCAGTGAAAATCTTTTGTCTTTACCAGTTTTTGGTGCTGTCACTTGAACAATATCAGATTCATCAAGAGACTCCAGGATCCCTCACACAGAAGCCCCAGCACACACAAGTGAATCCATCTCTTCCCTTCTGATCCAGGGATTTGGGATCCACGGACACACCAGCAGGCTGAAGCATTGCTCCAGACAGACTTGAGCAGCTGACTGGACCTCACCACTAAGATTTCCAGCACAGCCCCTGAAGCTGGGCTGGAGTCCCAGGCCTCCTTTGAAAGGCATCACCTAGGCACAAAGGCCGCTTGCAGGACATCTGTCTGGAGAATCTTTGGGCCAGAAAATGGTTTGCCTTCGTTTTGTGAGCCAGTTCTGTTCAATGTAATCCTGTCTCCCCCATAGAAACTTCTCAGCTGACTACACCCCCTCCTTGGCCCACTCCTGACTCTGCTCTGCCACCTCTGTCTGCCTCCTTCTTTGGGGCAGGATTTTTCCAATGATAACTTGGATATTCATCATTGGCCTCTCTTGCAACCACAAAGTCCCCCTGAACTGGCCACTCTAGGATGTCTCCCTTCTCACTAGCTGTGCCTCTCCTTCCTCCTCCGACCATCTTCAACCCCGTCATCACTTGCTTTGTCTCCTTTAATGGGGCCATGCAAGGCCTCCCTCCTCCACCCCTTCCTCTCTGCCTGCCAGATTTTCCCTCCCACTTCAGCCCTCTGCTGTCTACACTCGCTTTCCCTTTAGGCTCTCTGGCCCACTGGGGCTCTGGGGGAACTGAGGGTCCCTGCAGAGATATATGGGTTTGTATTGCTCACTCATGAAATATGTTCTAGAGTGAAAGCAAAACCCTGACGCACAAATGGGAGCAGGCTGATTGGAAACAGCTGGACAATTCTGCCACTGAGATGGGCTCTGGAGACATTGCACTAGCCACACCATGGCGCCTCAGCCTAACCCTACAGTGCAGGCAGCCTCCTCTGTAAGATTCCACAGGAGGGGAAAAAGAAAAGCTTGAAATTCCTCTTAAAAATGCTAGGAAAAAACATAGAAACATATATAGATAGATTGAAGTTTGACTGACAGTGCAGGCCACAGCAGCTTCAATGAACGGGAGGGGAGGCGGCACAAAGAAATACAGTGCACGCCATAGCAGGTTGACTGATCCCCGCAGCACTGCCTCCAGCACCTCAGGGCAGCCTGTGAGATCTGTCGCCCTGGCCTGCCAGAGGCTAGAGCAGCAGAGCAACTTGACACCAGCTGGCTGCCCAGACTCCTGCCCCACCGCCGCCCCCAATCCAGAAGGGAGGCGGTGCAAAGTCCGCCGCCAATGCTGATGCTGCGACCCCGCAGAGGGGAGGCAGAGCAAAGTAATACAATGCTGGCCACAGCAGCATGACTGATCCGGAGAGGAGGGGCCAGCACACGCTGTCCCTGTGTGCAGCTCACTAGCACACGGCAGTGTGAAGGTCATGTAGCCAGCGTACTTCAGAAGAATTGTAACCAACAAAGAAAGAAACTGGGGCCTCCTGGAAGAAGCAAAAAAAGATGGGAAGAGGAAGCAACAACAAAAAGTCCCCAGGCCCCAACCCTGAGAACATTGACCCAGGACAGGTAAATACAAAGGAGAATGAGAACAGCAAACATGCAATATCAGACATAGTGCCAGTGGACATAAAGAGATATTTCAGGACCTCATAGAGGAGTTCAAAAGTGAAATATTTAGCCAAATAAAGCAAGATATAAGATTAATAAAAGAAATGCTAAGTACCCCTCCAGTAGACACAGACGGAAGAAGGGAGGAACTCAAAAATGGAGAGAACCATTTGATGAAGAATATAAAAAAAAATGTAGAATACATAAAGCAGATTCAAAGAGACCACCAGGAAATTAAAAACTCTATGGAAAGATGGCAAATCAGCTTGAAAGAAACTAAGGATAGATTATTCAAACTGGAGGACAATTTTGCAATGTGTGGAGTATGAAAGGGAAAACTTTTTAAAAATAACCAAGAAACAAGCAGTAAAAATACAAAGGCTAGAAGACAACCAAAGGATGTATACCTTGACAATAAAGAATGTAAGTAAAGAAGCTGGGGTGCAAACAAAGGAATTACAAAAGGTATTCACAGAAATAATTGAGAAAAACTTCCCAAACATAGGAAAAGGAAATGATATTCTGATATATGAGGCATACAGAACTTCAGCCACCTACAATCAAAACAGCTACACCCAGGCATATAACAATCAAGATCCCAGAAATTTAATATAAGAACAAAATATTAAAAGCTGTTAGACAAAGGAAACAGATAACCTATAGAGGTAGGCCTATTAGAATAGTGGCAGACTTCTCGACACAAACCATCGCATCAAGAAGAGCCTGGAGCGAACTATTCCAAGCCCTGAAAGAAAATAATCTCCAGCACAGATTGATATACCCTGATAAACTGTCTCTAGAAATTAATGGAGAAACAAGATGCTTCCCAGACAAAGAGGACCTTGGGAAATTCGCAACCACCAATCCAAGTCTACAGAGAATACTGCAGGGCATTCTAGGGAGAGAAAAGTACTAGGATTCCAGAACAATGGCAGAGAGGCCTCAATGAAGGGAGCCGAAAACAGAATGAAGATGACAAGCAGACAACTGAAGGCAAAAAAGAAGCATAACAGAAATGAGGCAGAGAAGATTTTATTCAAAACTGATATGATTGGTAATATCAAATCCGAGAGTATAGGCAACTACACTGAAGATGACAAGACTCTGTGATACACATACTGGTTTGATAACTGCCGGTTTTTGAGGTTCTATACTATATACAAAATTGTGTTTTTATTAATACTGTTATGTACTGACATGTTCAATTATATTATGTCTAATGATATAGCCAATTCTATTGGAGATAACAAGAGACAAAAAAGGAACCATGCTAGAACTCTTTGTACAACGGCCTTATATGTCTTTTTCGTTTCATGTGTTTATAGGAATACATTTTGCTTTGCCTTGCTTTGTTTTGTTTTTCCCTCTAATATAGAAAGGATTGAAATACATGTTAAGACTCATGCATGTGTAGAATCTATAAACAGTTTATGAGAACTGATCTTAAGACACATGATGAAATGAACAGATACTTTGAAAAAGACAGTAAAATACCCAGTGCTGATCCTGGTGTGTCCTAATGTGAAACCCAGTAATAGTATCATTTTTTGTTCAGAGTGATATTAGCCTGCTTGGGTTTATTCAATCTCAACATAATTGAAGATATGGGTAACTGCATGTATGTTTAAGTGTATAGGATTGATAACTCTATTTCTGAGTTTTTGTTGGATAGTTGAACAGAACTGATTGCAGTCTCATTGAAGCCCTGTTTATATGCTCCACTTTATTATCTTGAATAACTATTTTTAAGAAGACAATCTGTAATCATCAACTTGTGATTTCTTACCGTTTATTTTTTCTTTGAAATTATGTATTATTTCTACCAATTTTCTGTTTTGTTTAGTCTTTCTTTAAATTAATTTTTAGAGCTGCCACGCCTGGCCATAGGTCTGCAGAGGAGGAGCTGGGCAGATCTGGGGTGCCCTCACTGGCCTCTCTGCGTGTCTGGAGGACTCTGGATTTCTGCGCCCAGACTGCTGGAGTTCCCTCAGGCTTCCAGGTGCAGTGAAGGAGAGAGGTGGGTTTAAGGCTTCCACATCAGACTCCCCATTCCCGGCTTCATTTGGAGACCTGCTGAGCTCCCAATAGGTGGGCTGGCCCACACTACCAGCCTAGCCCAGCCTGTTTAGCTGCCGCGCCTGGCCATAGGTCTGCAGAGGAGGAGCTGGGCAGATCTGGGGTGCCCTCACTGGCCTCTCTGCGTGTCTGGAGGACTCTGGATTTCTGCGCCCAGACTGCTGGAGTTCCCTCAGGCTTCCAGGTGCAGTGAAGGAGAGAGGTGGGTTTGAGGCTTCCACATCAGCCTCCCCATTCCCGGCTTCATTTGGAGACCTGCTGAGCTCCCGATAGGTGGGCTGGCCCACACTACCAGCCTAGCCCAGCCTGTTTAGCTGCCGCGCCTGGCCATAGGTCTGCAGAGGAGGAGCTGGGCAGATCTGGGGTGCCCTCACTGGCCTCTCTGCGTGTCTGGAGGACTCTGGATTTCTGCGCCCAGACTGCTGGAGTTCCCTCAGGCTTCCAGGTGCAGTGAAGGAGAGAGGTGGGTTTGAGGCTTCCACATCAGACTCCCCATTCCCAGCTTCATTTGGAGACCTGCTGAGCTCCTGATAGGTGGGCTGGCCCACACTACCAGCCTAGCCCAGCCTGTTTAGCTGCCGCGCCTGGCCATAGGTCTGCAGAGGAGGAGCTGGGCAGATCTGGGGTGCCCTCACTGGCCTCTTTGCGTGTCTGGAGGACTCTGGATATCTGCGCCCAGTCTGCTGGAGTTCCCTCAGGCTTCCAGGTGCAGTGAAGGGGAGAGGTGGGTTTGAGGCTTCCACATCAGCCTCCCCATTCCCGGCTTCATTTGGAGACCTGCTGAGCTCCCAATAGGTGGGCTGGCCCACACTACCAGCCTAGCCCAGCCTGTTTAGCTGCCGCGCCTGGCCATAGGTCTGCAGAGGAGGAGCTGGGCAGATCTGGGGTGCCCTCACTGGCCTCTCTGCGTGTCTGGAGGACTCTGGATTTCTGCGCCCAGACTGCTGGAGTTCCCTCAGGCTTCCAGGTGCAGTGAAGGGGAGAGGTGGGTTTGAGGCTTCCACATCAGCCTCCCCATTCCCGGCTTCATTTGGAGACCTGCTGAGCTCCCGATAGGTGGGCTGGCCCACACTACCAGCCTAGCCCAGCCTGTTTAGCTGCCGCGCCTGGCCATAGGTCTGCAGAGGAGGAGCTGGGCAGATCTGGGGTGCCCTCACCGGCCTCTCTGCGTGTCTGGAGGACTCTGGATATCTCTGCAACCAGGGAGGGTCCACAGGTTCCTGAAGCACCGCGGCCTGTGGTGAGTACCCTAACCCGGCTGCGATTGAAGAACTGTGGAGCTTCCAAGGGGCAGGTGGGCGCACAGTGTCCCTGAGGCCCAGCTTGTCTGGAACTGCGGAGTTCTGAGCAGGCAGAGGAGGGCCACTGGTTCTGTAGGCCTAATGGCTTGGAGTAGCGCGGCGCCAGAGTCCCAGTAGCTCCAAACATAGAAGGGGATTTTCAACAGATCCTGAGGAAGCTTTCAAATAACACTTGAAACACAGAAATATAGGAAAATGACAAAACGAAAGACCAAATTACAACCTCAAACCTCCAGCCCATCTCAAGAAACCCTAGGAGCGATGTATATAGAAGAAAATATATCCGATCCACCTCATATATCGGACACAATAGCCACTGAAATTGACAAGCAACTCCAGGAAGCTTTAAAGAAATTCAAACACGAAATAATCTCCCAGATAAAAGAAGAAATGATAAAAGAAATGAAAGAGATTCTAAATATATCTAAAGAAAACACAGATAAAAAATTGGAGGAACTAAACAAAAAGATAGAATCCCTAGACGAGCAATATAAGAAACAAACAGAATACATAATGCAGATGCACAGAGATATATAGGAAATAAAAAACTCCACTGAAAGTTGTAAAAACCGCCTTAATGAAAGTGAAGATAGAATTTCAGACCTTGAAGACAGGATTGCAGCTAGTGAACAGGAAAGGAAAGATCTTTTGAAAATAACAAGGAACCAGGAAACAACAATTCAACAACTGCAACACGATGCAAAGAAGAATAACATAAGAATGATAGGGATTAATGAAAGAGAGGGAGACAACATGAAGGATGTCAGGAGGATATTTAGAGAAGTAATAGCTGAAAATTTCCCAAGCATGAGATCAGAAACTGACATCAGGATCAGTGAAGCATATAGAACTCCAAACAGTCATAACCAAAATAAAACTACACCCAGACATATAATAGTCACCATCCCAGAAATCCAACACAAGAATAGATTATTAAAAGCTGTCAGAGAGAAAAGACAAATCACTTATAAAGGAAAACCTATCAGAATCACAGCAGACTTCTCAGCACAAACGATAAAGTCAAGAAGAGCATGGAGTGAAGTATTCCAGATCCTAAAGCAAAATGATTTCCAACCAAGACTGATATATCCTGCAAAACTATCATTCAAAATAGATGGTGCAATACGATACTTCCATGACAAAGAACAGCTGAAGAACTTCATGAACACCAAACCAACCCTGCAAAAAATATTGAAAGACAGTTTAGATACACAAAGGAAAAAACCACTAAGCAAAGCAAATAATTAAACAGAACCGAAAGATAAAGATGCAACAGCAGAGAGATAACATTCCGACAATTAACCAGCATTTAACAGTAATAACCATTAATGTAAATGGTCTCAATGCACCAATCAAAAGAAACAGACTAGCAGAATGGATCAAGAAACAAAATCCAACCATATGCTGTTTACAGGAAACACATCTAACCCAGAAAGATACTCACAGACTGAAAGTCAAAGGATGGAAAACAATTCTTCATGCAGCAGGAATCCAAAAAAAGGCAGGAGTAGCCATTCTGTTTGCAGACAACGTGAACTTTAAACCAACAATGACCATAAAGGACAAAGAAGGTCACTACATACTCGTAAGGGGAAAACTCCAAGAGGAAGAGATAACTATCTTAAATATATATACACCAAACTCCAGAGCACCCAGTTATATAAAACAATTATTAACAGAAATGAAAACTCAAATTATCAGTAACACAATTGTAACAGGAGACCTTAATACACCACTGACACCAAGGGACAGATCAACCAGACAGAAAATGAGCAAAGAAATAACAGAACTGAATCACACCTGTGAACAAATGGGTTTGATAGACATATACAGAATGTTCCACCCAACAACATCAGAATACACATTCTTCTCAGCAGTAAATGGATCATTTTCTAAAATAGACCATATATTAGCTCACAGAACATATTTAAGCAAATGCAAAAGAGTTGAAATCATCCCTTGCATATTATCGGATCATAGCGCTCTGAAATTAGAAATTAATGACAAAGGATACTGCAAAAATTCCGCAAACACATGGAAACTAAATAACACACTCTTGAGTAATCAGTGGGTCACAGAAGAAATTAAAGAAGAAATTAAACAATACCTAAAAGAAAATGAAAATGCAGATACAACTTACCAGAATCTGTGGGATGCAATGAAAGCCGATCTGAGAGGAAAATTTATTGCACTGAGTTCCCACATCAGGAAAACAGAACGAATACAAATAAATAACTTGATGCTACACCTCAAACAGCTAGAAAAAGAAGAGCAAGTCAAGCCCAAAGCCAAAAGAAGAGAGGAAATTATAAAAATCAGAGCAGAAATCAATGCAATAGAGACTAAGAAAACAATCCAAAGAATCAACGAATCAAAGAGTTGGTTCTTTGAAAGAATAAATAAAATCGATAAGCCCATAGCCAACCTTATTAAAAAAAGGAAAGAAAAAGCTCAAATTCATGCAATAAGAAATGAAAAAGGAGAAATCACTACAGACCCAATAGAAATACAGAGGATCATCAATACCTATTTCGAAAACCTCTACTCTCAAAAGTTTGATAACACAGAAGAAATAGACAGATTCTTAGAAGCATATGAAGTACCAAAGCTAGATCAAGAGGATATAAAACTGTTGAATAACCCAATCTCTGCTAATGAAATTGAGAATGTAATTGGGTCCTTGCCCACCAAGAAGAGCCCAGGCCCAGATGGATTCACTGCAGAATTCTACAAGAAATATAAAGAAGACCTAATGCCGACACTCCTCAAACTATTCAATGAAATTGAAAGGGAAGCAATCCTTCCTAAGTCATTCCTGGAAGCAAATATTACTCTAGTACCAAAACCTGAGAAAGACCCAACTATAAAAGAGAACTATAGACCGATCTCCCTAATGAACACAGATGCAAAAATCCTCAATAAAATATTGGCAAATAGGATCCAGCAAATCATCAAGAAGATTATACACCATGACCAGGTGGGATTCATCCCAGGAATGCAAGGATGGTTCAACATACGCAAATCAATAAATGTAATCCACCATATCAATAAAGCCAAAAATAAGAATCACATGATCATCTCTATAGATGCAGAAAAAGCCTTCGATAAGGTCCAACACTTATTCATGATAAGAACTTTACAGAAAATTGGAATAAATGGTCTTTACCTCAATATAATAAAGGCCATTTATGACAAACCAACAGCCAGCATCATACTAAATGGCCAAAAATTGAAAGCCTTTACTTTAAAATCGGGTACAAGACAAGGATGTCCTTTATCACCACTCCTATTTAATATAGTACTGGAAGTACTAGCCAGAGCAATTAGGCAAGAAAGAGAAATAAAAGGGGTAAAGATAGGAAAAGAAGAAGTTAAATTATCATTATTTGCAGATGACATGATACTCTACATAGAAGACCCCCTAAACTCCATTGAAATACTCTTAGATACAATAAATAAATTCAGTAATGTGGCTGGATACAAAATCAATACTCAGAAATCAATAGCATTCCTATACACGAACAACAAAATTACAGAGAGGGAAATAAGAGAAACTGGACTATTCACATTAGCAGGCAAAAAAATGAAATATTTAGGAATTACTCTTACGAAAGAAGTGAAAGACTTATACAGTGAAAATTATATTACACTGAAAAAGGAAATTGAAGATGATCTCAGAAAATGGAAAGACATCCCTTGCTCATGGATAGGAAGAACAAACATTGTGAAAATGGCCATTCTCCCAAAACTGTTATACAGATTCAATGCAATCCCAATAGAAATACCATCAACATACCTTATAGATCTAGAGAAATCACTCCTAAATTTCATCTGGAACCAGAAGAGACCTAGAATACCAAAGGCAATTCTAAGCAGCAAAGACAAAGCAGGAGGCATCACAATCCCTGACTTGAAGTTATACTACAAAGCAACAGTAGTAAAATCAACACGGTATTGGAATCAAAACAGAGCTGAAGATCAGTGGAATAGATTAGAAGATACAACCACAACTACGAACACACTCAACCACCTTATTTTTGATAAAGGAGCCAAGCAGGTTCACTGGAAGAACGACAGTCTCTTTAATAAATGGTGCTGGAAAAACTGGCTCTCCATTTGCCGAAAACTAAAGCTAGACCGATGTCTATCACCATGTACTAAATTAAAATCTAAATGGGTCAAGGATCTGAATATTAAAACAGAAACACTAAATCTATTGGAAGACAAAATAGGTAGAAACCTTGGAGACATAGGAGTAGGTAAAGAATTCATGAACAGGACTCAAACCGCACGGGAAATACTTCCCAGAATCAATAACTGGGACCACTTCTTATTAAAAAGTTTCTGCATATCAAAAGAAATCTCCAGCATAGTGAAAAGAAAACCCACAAACTGGGAAAAGATTTTAGTGAACTCTCTCTCAGACAAGGGCCTCTTGTCTAAAACATATAAAGAATTAAAGAAACTCAGACCTCCGAAATTCAAAGATCCAATCCAAAAATGGGCATCTGAGATGAATATGCAATTCTCAGATGAAGAAATGCAAATGGCAAATAAATACATGAAAAAATGCTCATCATCATTGGTCATTAGAGAAATGCAAATTAAAACCACACTGAGATGCCATCTCACTCCTGAAAGAATGGCCAGGATCAAGAAAACCGACAACAAATGCTGGAGAGGCTGTGGGGAAAAAGGAACTCTCCTGCACTGCTGGTGGGAGTGTAGACTGGTACAGCCTTTGTGGAGATCTGTCTGGAGATTTCTCAAAAAGTTGGGACTGGAAATCCCATTTATTCCAGCTATTCCACTTCTAGGCATATTCCCAGAAGAACTGAAAGCATCATACCACAGTGATATATGTGCACCTATGTTTATAGCAGCACAATTTGTAATCGCCAGATCTTGGAAACAACCCAAGTGCCCATCAACTGAGGAATGGATAAAAAAGTTGTGGTATTTCTATACAATGGAGTATTATTCAGCTATAAAGAAGGATCACATTGAGATATTTATCAATAAATGGGCGCAGCTTGAGACTATACTCATAAGTGAAATAAATCAATCTCGCATGTGTGAATACCGAATAGTTTCCCTAATGTAAGTAATGATTCAAATATATAAAAATATGTGGTAATCATGATTCCCCATTAGGTGGCCTTGAAGCCTTATAAAGTTTTCACTCATTAATTAGAAAGGCTTTATTCTGGGCTTCTTGATATGAAAATATTTGAAGCTAGAGTATATGAAGTTTTACCCAAATATTTCAAGGAAAAAGACACTATGGTAACTACTATTAAGTCAGGTTATATAGTGGTGAAGTACTAGGTTATTGAAACAGTCATGCTGTGACCTCTATTGTTATATTGTTATGTCCTGGTTTATCTCAATCTCCCCCTTATTGTTTCAAAAAAAAATTATTTAGTCATTTCTTATGTTTGTCTTAATTAAAGAAAAAATTCAAAAAAATTAGGATATATAAATAGTAACTCTTTTCGATTTCCTATTAACTTGTTTTGAAGTCCTGTAGTACTCCCACGATCTTGTTTTGACTGATTAGACTCTGTTCCATTCTATATGATAGTATCAAGTTTGAAGACATAGGCAACTACTTTGAAGACAATAAGATTCACTAAGATACCCATTCTGGTTTGACTATTGTCTTCTTTGGAAGTCCTGTAATGTTTACAATGCCTAAGTTTTATTGGTCTTGTTCTCTACTGTTTTGTCCAACTTTATAATATCTAATAAGATAGACAATTCTTTTTAAGGAAACAAGGGACAACGTTGATAACCATTGTTGATAAACTTGTACTCTGTTCTACACCATGTGCTACGTCTATCCTTGGTATTGACTGACAGCTTTGTTTTGCCATATTTGACTGTATTCTTCCCCCCCCCAAAGAAAGTAATAAGCACTAAGGAGTAATAAAATCCAAGATGTGTAAATTTTGTTGTAAAAAAGAGAGGGGAAAAAAAAAAAAAAGAAAAAGAGCTCTAACGGATATAACAGCAAGTGTGTTTGGGGGTGTTAAATAGCTGACTTTATCAATGTTTTTGGAACATTGAACACAGCTGTTTGCAGTCTCCCTGTTTGAATGTCCACCTTGTGTTCTTTGATACTGTGATTTGAGGAACTATTTTCAAGAAAATAGTGTGTAATCTACTAGCAGGTAATTTCTTACTGTTATGGTTTTTTGTTTCGTTTTGTTTTGTTTTGTTTTGTAGTTCTGTATTGCGTGTACCCTTACGCCGCTTTGGTTTGTTTTGTGTTTTTCTCTTTTTCCTCTTAAATTAAAAAAAAAATTTTTTTTAAAAAAAGACACTACATTACCCAGTGGTGAAAACAGAGTGTCATGATGTAAAATCTAGCAATACTATTATTCCTTTTTCAGAATGATTTTAACCTGCTTTGTTTGTTTAAACATAAATTAAGATATGGATGACTGCATGTATGCTTAAGTGTATAGGATAGACAACCATGTTACTAAGTTTTTGTTGGACAGTTGAACAGAACTGTTTGCAATCTCGCTGTCTGAATTCCCACTTTACATGCTCCATTTTTGTACCTTGAACAATTATTTGTAAAACGACAATATGTGAAAATCAACTAGTGATTTCTGTTTATTTTTTTTTTCTGAACGTATGTATTATTTCTACCTATTTTCTGTTTGGTTTAGTCTTTCTTTAAATAAAAATTTTAAAAAATAAATAGACAGACACATAACACAATGGCCTCAAGATATGGTGAATGTTTGCCTTTTTAAAAAATAGTTCTTGCTGTAAAAGAGACACTGCCAACAAGTAAAGGCTAAGCATGCTTGAAGAGATGGGATGTCTTTCAGCATTTTGAAAATGTGTCTTTCTGTCTGAAGTTGTAGATTACCAGATACCTTGTTTACCCCTTGTTGATCCAATACATGCAGAATTCCCTTCAAGTAAGAACTTATAATGTGTCCTCTTCCAAATCAGTCACCACATCTATCACCACAAAGTGGCTCCTGCCCTGTCCTCAAAGTCCACACGGTGTTTGAATGCATTCAAGTCCTCCAGGCTGCCACAAATACACAACTACACACCCCAACTACGACTGTCAGAAATGCTTCAGAAAGCAGCAAGAATGATGACACAACTGCATACAATGCAGGGAGGGGTGCACTGATGGGGATTAATGACAAGGAGTGTTTTATGGTGATAGGTTCTGAAACATATTTACACGCTAAACACACAGATATGGATATCACACAGGGACGTTTCTATTACTGGTTTGTGACCAATATTTTAGAAGCAAAGACGGTGTGTTTGTCCATCTTTAGGTATAAATGGACATGACATGGAGCATGTCTGTATGTCCAGTACAGGAGAGACTGAGGAAGGAAAGTCACCATGACATTGAGGCTATTTGGGACACAAAGTGAGATCAAGGACAGCTTGAACTATAAAGGGAAATCAAGCCTCAAACACCCAAAATAAATACATAAATAAATGGATATAGCTGTATCATCCCTGTGGATAGTATGAACTAATGAATTCATGAAGTCCATTAAACAATTTCTCTTGACATGGTTTAGAAATAAATGATCAGTTTTGTAAACTGAATCATCCCTAAACATCAAGGGCAGCAGAGAAACATCTAACGTCTTCCAAGGTCACGGGACTCAAACAGCTGCCACTTCTGAGCTCTGAGAGAAGGAAGAATGAAAAGGAGAGTGAACACAGAGATGAGGGGGAAGTCCCTCTCTGCTCCGGTATGCTTTAGCGCCCTCTGCTGACCTCACAGGAGTGTTACAACTGAGCCAGGCCAAGGGAAGGACAGACAGTCAGCTTCTCAGTTGGGGAAGCTATGAGAATTGGGCTCCTGGCCTGGGGATGGGAAACAAAATTGCAGTGTCCTCTCTGACTTTCAAGGAGTTCAGTCATGTGGTTCTCTGGAAGCAGCAGGACCTCTGTTCCACAACTGCCGCTGGCTCCCCATTCACTCAACAACATGGAGGCCTTCGAGCAGGACTGGGAGCACAGGACATGGCCACGCATCTGCCTCCTTTGCACTGACCAGGAAGTCACCTCTTGGGGAGCTGCTGTCAGAGTCCGGGGTTGCCATGGAACTCCTCAGCCTGGGTGAGACCCAGCCCTGCCTGTACCTGTTGTTTTCTCTCCAGGGACCTGCGTAAGCCTCTTTTACACACAGTGCAACATTGCACAGAGCTGACATTTCCCAAATGTCAGCACACTGCCGAGGAAATCATGGACAGTTTTCAGGGTACAGAAAATTATGTATAAAATACGGATCATTAAAAACTTTCCATGGCACTTAGAATACTGCTTTGCTAGGTCTCTTTATGGTGACTCAGATGAGTGCTTTCATGACAAAAGACCTCATCATCACTTGTTGAAATGACATTCCCAGGTCAAATGATGTTTATATTCACTATCCCTACAGTTGCCAGAGAAAGAAACGTACTGAAAATTCATTACTTTATTGACAATATAACTGCTGAGAACAAAACCTCAAATTGACACGGGCACCAACACACAGCCCAGACTTAGTGCCAACAGCAAAACCCACGTGCACTGTGGCCTCAGAGAAGGGGAACAGGCGAGCGCTGCTGTTGGTCCTGGACGTCCCCCTGGTGCTGGACAGCAGGTGGGGCACCGCTGAGCATGGCTTCCCGCTGAAGTTTCCTATGCTTGGCCCTCCGATTCTTGAACCAACTCTGCACTCAGGGGACAAGAGGGACTGGGTTAGTGCACAGAAGAGTCGCTGTCACAATGAAGGCCCCTCATGGAACCTCACATGCCTCGGCCATTTTATTTGCACAGCAGCAGCTCTGCTCTTGCTCCACCCGGGTACCCACAGCCCGGCCTCCTTCCCAAGACACAAAAGGGGAAGTGCTCTCCAGGAAGAGGGCCCCCACCATGCAGTGACCAGTGGAGGGAGTCACACAACTGCTCCCCTCTAAACCTCTGCTACCCATTCCTCTGCAGGGAGACCAAGGTCTGTGCCACCTATCTCTGTGCTCTGGATTGCCTCCCAGAGGCCCAGTTCTGGACAATTCCCGAGGTCTTCACCATATGGAAAACCCCCATTCTGCAAACTGTAATGACACAAAGGGCCTTCTCTCCCAGCCTCACGTGGGCTTACTGACATCAACACACTCTATCCAGAAGCCCACAGCAGCAGGGCTGATGTGGAGAGGAACAAAAGTGGCCAGTGGTGACATCTGCATCTAAACTGCAGTGTACACAGCTCACTGTCACAGGTGAGATGACATCAGGTCTGTTTCTGGAGCCTGGCTTCATAATATTCCATCACCTTGCAGAGGAGATGGGAGACCACGTGCCCTGTCTTGGGAAATTCAGGCTGCAAAGTTGGACACACTGAAAATTAGCCCCTTTTTAACCTAGCATATTCAAGCACACATTTGAATAGTTTCAAAGAGAAACTAAGTCCACATATGAGTGTGCACAGAAGAGCACCTTAGATGGCTACACTTCTACAAAGTGCTGATATTAACTTAGTGGATATATATGAAATGTGCTAGTCCCATATTATGGATTAATAATTATAGCTCTCTATTATATAAACTTATATAAAATTAATTTTACACCTAGAATAGGGGGGAAAGTTTGCTCTTTTGTTTTCTTTTGTCTCCCTTGATCAAATCTTATGCCCTCTGGTAATTAAAAGCAACTATATGCCTAGGTTTACTGTTCTCTTTTTTACCTGTGAATGTTCCTAAGACCAAATCTTGCTCATCAGGGTAACAAAGACTAAAAAGACACCAGATTCACAGCACCCAGGAAAAGCCATGTCCTGAAGCAGGATGGAGACCGCCTGCCCTGCCAAATGGCTTTTCTGGGATTTACTGACCTTCACTCTGCATTCAGGCAGGCTCAGCTCTCTTGCAAGCTCCAGTCTGTGGACAGAAAATTACAAATATACTGTATTCCTTGTGGAGGATTAAAGATCCAGTGTTCTTCGAGAATGAAGCATCATATACACACTCTGCACTGCTTTTTAAGTTTGGCAGCACACCTCACGGTGACCCAAGTATACTTTTCTCCATCTCAAAATCAAAGATCACTCTTTACAAACGTGTTCACCTCCTCACCAATTATATGGTGGTACTAAGAATTCAGAGCTAATGTAGTGCATCATTTTTAAAAAATGAAAAGGAATGCAATCATTCAAAATGAAAAAAATAGTGGAAATATTAAATATGGGAAGCCTATAGAATGACACTGTCATGCTATTGATCCAGAGTCCACATAAATTTTATTTAGAAATGCAGATACTACTTCAGGGAATAATGCAAAAATAAATACATCATGCCCTAGACAAACATTTCTTTGAGTCAACAGACCAAGTCAAGACGCTGAAAAAGGACAGACCTTATGGGATAATTACGCATTTCTAAAAGAGGCCTGATAGACACAGAAATATTGCTCGCAAATCAAAAAGCAATTCACACCTTTCGTGTGTGGGCCTCAACGAGGACTCAGTGAGACATTTCTCCAAAGAAGCAAGGGAGAGGAGGAGAAAGCAGGAGGAAACAGGCTTCAAATGACTAGCCTCTAATGCGCCCCCCAGCACAGGGATGGCCATCACCCCATCATCTGGACCACTAGCAAACCTGGGGAATGACAAGCATGCTGAGCTCAGGGAGAATCTGGAGCCTTGGTCACTGAGAGAAGACTGTGAGCTTCTGCAGCCTCTCTTGATAACCGTCTCTTGACACCTCAAAGCAGAAACACAGAATTCTATGATTCAGTGATTCCATTTTTGAGGACGCCTCCAAAACACCAAACTATGGCTTTCCCAGCCATTAGACAAAGAAGTTCACAACAACACTATTCACAAAGGCAACCTCTCCACAGATGAATGAGAAACAAAGGTGTGTCCACTCAAGGGAATATTACTAGGCTTTGAAAAGGAGGGCACTTCTGGTGCATGCCGCAGCAGGGAAGCACCAGGAGGATTCGTGAAGTGAAATATCCAGGCACAAAAACACTAGCAGGCTGCAACTGCACTTAGAGCCCGTTCATAGACAACTCTCTCTCACAGACTACAACTATATAATGACGCTGACTGTGAGGAGCAGCAGGATGGGGGAAATGGGAGGTGTTTCAAGTGGATGGTTTGACTTTGCCAGATGCAGAGGTTTCTGGAGATGGACGGGTTGGAGAGCAAGGTGGTGAAAAACTTAACAGTGCTGATATCTGTACCTCAGAAGAGTTCTTGAGCAAAGTCCTAGTACATGCATGACATACCATCAAAACACAAACAAAACAAAGTAGTAGCCCCCAAGCGGTTAGCAGACTGGATTCCCCAGACCGCAGTAAAATCCTGACCGTGGTCCCCTTAAGGTGCCATCCATCCCCTGCCCAAAGACAGACAAGAGCCCAAGTGCTCTCAGGTCAAGAGGACAAGGCGGCTGTGAGAGAGATAGAAAGGCAACAGGAAAGAGCCCATCCCCCCTAAATCCCGGGGACTCCCCGAGGCAGCAGCTCACCTTGCGAACACATCCGGGTACTGAGTGAATTGGAACAGGCTTTCCAGTTCTCTCACCTCCCACTGCTTGAAGCAGATGCGGGACCGCCGGGGCCGCCTCTGCTGGGGACGCCTGGCTTCCGAAGGACCCTGCTCGGCCAGCGGCAGTTGCTCAGGCTGCTGCTCCTCTCGCGGCCCGTGGCCGTCATTGTCTCCTCCCTGGCTCATGTGGACTCGTTGACCGTGGTGCAGGTGGACTCTGTGGTGATTGTAGGCCCCCACGAGGCCCAGAGCTTGTGCACTGCAGTGGGCCCACTCGGCCGCTGAGGTGGCACTTAGTACAAACCAGGCACTGGTTTGCTGCATCCAGTACTGCAGAGGGAGGAAGCGGGGGTCATAGTACTGGCGCTCCTCCTCCATGGCTGCAAAGCACCAAAGGCCAGGAAGCCTGCTCCCTCACAGAAGTGAGCACAACCTCAATGTGTTTTGGAAACACTGTGGAGGCAAAAAGATGGCGCCTCGTCTTTTAAAATGTTACATAGTTCCTGTACTCGATTGGTCGACCTCAGGTTCCTGAGACCCTCCCTGAAGGCTGCTACTGGCTGTCTGCTTCCAACCAGTTGCTGTGTGAGGGGGTTATAGAATAGCAAAACTGGGGGCTGGGGATTTAGCTCAGCGTCATAAGCACCTGCCTTGCAAGCAGGCGGTCGTGAGTTTGATCCTTGTTACCGATAAAAATGAAAAAGACAAAAAATAAAAAAAGAATAGCAAAACTGAGGCGCGGGGCAGGGGAGAAGGCAGGGAAGAGGGTGCGGATGGGTTGGGGATGGGGGTGGGGGACTTAGCGAGTAGTGGAGCCCACCAAAAATAATAAAGTTATTGGTATTGTGCATTCAGCAGATGAAGTCTGCAGTGCCCTCAGCTAACTTTTCTGTGCCATGAAATCTCAGAGATAATTGAGGAAGAGAGCGGGCTGGCTCACAAGCTGTTGGGGAAGGGGAGGACAGGGAGCAAGAACTCACACTGCCCATGGGATCGCTAGTGGGAATGCTCCTGTCCCTTGCTCCTCCCTGCACTCTGCACTATCTACACAGAGCAAGGCCTCCGATCTCCACTGGTCTCACCTCAAGGACCTGCTGGCTCCCTCCCGGTCCCCCCCCTTATGCCCAAAAGCAGAACCTGCTCAGTGTCCTGAAGCAACTTGGGGGAGTTATAGCTCTGTGCCTGCTGACAGCAGCTATGATTGGAACCTGATCCCCTTGAGCAAGTCTACCTGCTGCGCATAGGAGCAAAAACTCCACTGGCGACATGCAAACCCTGCCCACTGCTCATCCCATGAGGAGACCTCACTGCGCTGTGGTCCTCGCTCTTTCTGTTTTAGTGAAGATATAGGAGTTCATTCTCAGCAAGTACTTAGGGCTATAGCTGGACCTTCTAACTCTGTTCAGGGAGAATGAAATGAACAAAGAAGCAGAACTCTTTGCCGACTGGAGGAAATCACTGCCATCAATGACGTAAGTCTTTCAGAGGGGTTGAGGATGGGCGGTGTTAACAGAATCTTAGAGGCCCCCCAACAATTGCTTCCTGTTGGCACAAAATGCTTCCAAGCACATAAATGGTGCTGGGGAATTGGATGCTGGAGTCCTGCAGTGATTCCTGAGAATGTCTCTGTGCAACTCAGATTCAGTCTTCAGGATCCACAGTAGTGATGTCCTTGTCCCACATTCACTCCTAGGTGCACTTTAGTGGGGCCTGCTGATGTCCAGAGTGCTTATCTTTGATGAAGGACAATGAATGAGGCCTGAAATTAAGTGAGAAAATGTTTGGGTGCAAACAACGCCAGTCTGAATGTTTTGGTCACAGATCAAGTATTGCTCACTACAAAAGAGACACAGTACTCATCCAAAATGGAGTGGTAAAAGGACAGACAGACAACACTTCAAATTGCACACTGCACCCACCCAGGTGACTAAAAAATAACAGCACAGGTTCTAAAAAGGAAAAAAGAAAAGGGCAAGAAGGAGGGAGGCAGGAAATAAAAAGTAATATTCAAAGTGAAAAATAGTATGGAGGAGATTTTCAGAGTGCCCCATAAAGGGCACAGCTGGCAGCCTCTCCGCCTGCACTGGGAATATCCATGGAGGTACAGCTGACACTGCCTCCCAAATACACAGCCTCTCTGCATCATAATAGCTTCACTCACTGAGGGACGCCCAGGGAGTCTGCCAGGAGGAGGAGTGTGGAGACTCCTCTGAGGTTGAACAATTCACAGTTCTCTTTTGCAAAAGTGGCATTTTAATCTTGCTACAGTTGTGTATGTGCACTTTGGACAGTAATGATTGGTGTTTTCCAGTCTGATACTTGTCTATGAGGATGAGGGTCCCCTGGGTCTGTAGCCTGACAGTGGCCTATTCCTGTAGTCCTAGCTCTATGGGGGCCTGAGGAGGGAAGATTGCAAGTGGAAGGCCAAGTTCAGCAATGGAGAGCAGCGCTGTCACACAGGGAAAAAGAAAGTGTGGGGAAGTAGCTGACTGCGAGACCTAAGGACATTTTTCACGTGTTTGAAAAGATGCATAGGATTCATCTGTTAAAATTTGCTTTGAGCATTCAAGATATTAACACCTCTCAGAGCATGTACAACATTCTTTTTGAAGGGAGAATTACAGTAGATTTCAGCTGTCCCTAAACCCTACTGTTTGCTACAAAACTGTTGCATTTTGCAGTGGCAGAACCAGTGGGTGTTTCCAGAGACACAGCGTGGAGGAGGATAGAGCAGGAGGCAGTGAATTATGGGAACTCATCCATGTGCACAGCAGACGCCCAGCACACACAAGCCCTGAGCCTGTGTGGAGACCTGGCAGCCATAAGTGCACAGGTGGGGCCCAGCACAGCCTGTGGGAGCCAATGGTACCTCCAGAGTCTGTGCACTGGGACGATTTCTGGGTGCTCTGACCAGAGGTCTAGGCTTGCAATCTGGGATGGAGTGTTCCTTGCTCTCAGTCTGCAGTGTTTGTACTTTCTCAGAAAGCACTCAGGATTTCTGGCACAGGCATCTGGCCACGCTTAGTGCTGGCTGGGCACACTCAGCCTATGATCGCCTCCCTCAGCTCCTGGCCAGGCACAGGAAGTATCCAGCCACCCGCCTCTTGACAAGTGCTTTCAGTGCTACTTACTCACCAGGGCTGCATTATTGGTAAGGGGACCTGGAGGGCCAGGTTTAAATCACATCGGCCTTCGTTCTCCTACAATGTGCAGCAAAGCCCTTAGATCTGAAATGCAGTGTGGCCAACTCTGTTGCAATGGACTCCGTTTCTGCAGGCATTCTCATAGATCACCTCCTGCTCAGCTCCATCCCTACTGTGAAGTGCCATGGCCTTGGGCAAGTGAACACCAGTGTGTCCTGTACCAAGCACCTAGATCCTGGAGAAAACAAATCCTGGAGTCCTAGAATCCTTACTGAGGCATTTCTGTGTGTACCAAAGGAGTTGGGATTTTGCAGCCTTTGTAAATGAAAAACGGGATGACAGAACAGCTTTGGAAATTCCTCATAAACAGAGGGTTCCTGAGAGCAAAAAGCCGAGAAAATAGACCCGAACTACCTTCACTTCTCCCTGCATACAGCACAAATATAAATTTGCAATATACAGTCTATCTGCAAGTGGCCCATGGCACATCACAGGAATAATTAAGGCACTGTCTACATATCTGTGTGCGTGAGCAGCGGCACATACACATTCCTGCACACCCACGTGAGGGACACTTGTAGGGAATCAGTCTGAAAGGCGGGAATGGAGGCATTACCTGGCCGTGCACAGGACGAGCACACTCAGCAGCACTGCTAAAGTGCCAGGGCTTTGCCCCCAGTCCCTCCATTCGTCCTGCTCACCCTCTGGGCTTCCCTCTGCCCGGCCTCCCTCCTCCTCCCTTTTCCACCTGGCTCTTCCTTCTCCCTGTCTGCCTTCTGGTCTCAGACTTCCCAGCAGGGAACACCAAGGCATCACCAGTGTCCAGGACTCCGCGAGCCCTCAGAGGGTTCAGCGGGGCCCCCGATTGATCTTTGTCTCTGGGACATTTGGTAGCTCTCCTCAAGGATAAGTAGAAGCTTGTGCAGGTCTCAAGGAGGAAAGGGACAGGGGGAGAAGGACAGGTGCCTTAGAGAAGGGGAACAGGGACATTTTCTTCTTGATGCCATTTAGATATACACAGTGATCTTATTCATCACAGGGAATGTGCTCCTCTTATAGATTTTGATTCCTATTTCCCAGTCCCCTGCTCTGACTTCAACCTCTTTCTCCTCCACCATTCATAAAGCTTTGTTGCCATTTTATCCTGTTTTATTACTTTTTCCTTTGGCTTCCTTTCCCCTTTCCATGTTTCGATTTCCTCATCTCTGTATGGAGCTAACATACCATGAGAACAGCCAATGATTCCCTTATCTTTAGG
Source organism: Cavia porcellus (assembly GCF_034190915.1). Lineage (NCBI taxonomy): Eukaryota > Metazoa > Chordata > Mammalia > Rodentia > Caviidae > Cavia > Cavia porcellus. The sequence continues at coordinate 81,687,859 of NW_026947486.1, forward strand.
AGCCCTTTGCATCTCCAACTTTTTACTTCTAAGAGCAAATGTAACTGAAATGTAAGCTTTCCTTGTGGTACTGTTTACCCAACCCAGGGTCTCATCATGAACACCAGTGATCTACTGTTCAGGTGTGTTCCAGCAGCTTCTTCCAATTTTTTTATTGTGGGGGAGTGTCACTTAGATCCCCAGGCTGGCCTTGATCATGCAGTCCCGTTGCCTTAATCTTCCATGTGGCCAGCAGTGCGTGTGTGCGTCACCTCTGCTGCATTCCTCTTTTCTAGCTGTTAAAAGTATGCATTCTCCACAATCTTATTACATTGCTTTCCTGCATCTCTCTCCCATCCATTCACCTAATGAATTTATAAAATCCCTTAAAAAATTCTCTCAACTTTGATTTAGAAATAAATGATCTGTTCTGAAATTAAATAATTTAAAAAGGAAAAGAACAGTAGAGAAGTCCCCAAACATTCATTAATACCGTGAGACTTCAACAGCTCCACTTCTTGTGCTCTGAGAGAAGGAAGAATGAAAAGGAGAGTGAACACAGACATGAGTGGAGAGTCCCTCTCTGCTCAGATATGCTTTAGCGCCCCTGCTGACCTCACCTAAGCGCTCCAGGGAGCTGGGGCAGGGGAAGTAAGTACAGGGACTCAGTTTTTCAGTTGGGGAAGCTGTGAGCATTGGGCCTTGGACTAAGGATATGTCAGGAAGCTACAGAGTCCTCTCCGGCCTCCGTGGAGTTGAGTCCTGTGATTCTCTAGAAGCAGCAGGACCTCTGCTCCACAGCTGCCCCTGGCACCCTACGTGTTCCCCAGCCAGGAGGACATGGAGCAAAATAGGGAGCACAGGACATGGCTAACTGTGCGTCATCTTTCCACTGACCCAGGAGTCACCGCTTGGGGATCTCATCTCAGACTCCAGGGTTGACAATGAACACCTTAGGGTAGCTGAGGCCCAGGATTCTGTGCATCCGGAGTTCTCTCACAAGGGCCCTTTCCGGCCTCTTACACACAGGGCAGAGTGGGAAATGAAAGCACACTGCTGGGGCAAGCGATGGCGGTGAATGACTCGCCACAGCATTTAGAACTGATGTCCAAGGACACTTGATGGTGACTCAAAAGGACATTTCATCACAGGAGGCCTCATCCTCAGCACATTTCCCCACTGCTCTCTGTCACGTACCCATGCAACAGCACTGGTGATGAGCTCATTTTGATTTCAAACCCACGCCCTCCTATTTATGTTGTATCTCCTGGGCTCTTCCGTCTCATATAGGTTTCCTCTGACTCAGCTTCTCAACTAGGAAAGCTGTGAGGATTGGTTCATTGACCTGGGGATGGGAAACAAAGGTGCAGTGGCCTCTCTGACCTCCAAGAGATTCAGTCCTGTGGTTCTCTAGAAGCAGCAGGACCTCTGCTCCACAGCCGCCCCTGGCACCCCATAGGCTCCCCAACATGGAGGACACCAAGCAGGACTGGGAGAACAGGAAATGGCCATGTATCTGCCTTCTTACCACTGACATGGGAGACATCCTTGGGGAGCTGCTCTGAGTCTGGGGTTGCCACTTTACTCATCAGCCTGGTTGAGACCCAGCCCTGCCTGTACACGTGTCTCCTCACCAGGCACCTGCCCCGGCCTATACTGCACACAGTGGAGGTTCCCAAATAACAGCACACTGCTGAGGAAAACATGGACAGTTTTCAGGGGACAGAAAATTATGTATAAAATATGGATTATTAAAAACTTACCATGGCACTTGGAATACTGCTTTTCTAGACCTCTTGATGGAAACTCAGGAGAGTGGTTTCAAGACAAGACACCTCATCATCACTTGTTGAAATGACATTCTCAGGTCATGTGATATTTACATTCCACTATCTCCAGAGTTGCCAGAAAAAGAAACGTACTGCGCATTCATTACTTTATTAGTAAGATAAGTGCTCAGAACAAAACCTCAAATTGGCACGGGCACCAACATATGGCCCAGACTCAGTGCCAAGAACAAAACCCATGTGCACTGTGGCCTCACAGAAGGGAAACACGGGAGCGCTGCTGCTGGTCCTGGACGTCCCCCTGGTGCTGGACAGCAGGTGGGGCACCGCTGAGCACGGCTTCCCGCTGAAGTTTCCTAAGCTTGGCCCTCCGATTCTTGAACCAACTCTGCACTCAGGGGACAATAGGGACTAGGTTAGTGCACAGAAGAGTCGCTGTCACAATGAAGGCCCCTCATGGAACCTCACACGCCTCTGCCATTTTATTTGCACAGCAGCAGCTCTGCTCTTGCTCCACCCAGGTACCCACAGCCCGGCCTCCTTCCCAAGACACAAAAGGGGAAGTGCTCTCCAGGAAGAGGGCCCCCACCATGCAGTGACCAGTGCAAGGAGTCACACAACTGCTCCCCTCTAAACCTCTGCTACCCATTCCCCTGCAGCCAGACAAAGATCTGTGTCACATATATCTGGGCTCTGGACTCCCTCCCAGAGGCCCAGTTCTGGAGGATGCCCAAGGACTTAACCATTTGTGAAGCCCCCACACTACAAACTGTAATGACACAAAGGGCCTTCTCTCCCAGCTTCACATGGGCTTACTGACATCAACACACTGTATCCAAAAGCCCAAAGCAAGGGGGCTGATGTGGAGAGGACCAACAGTGGTCAATGGTGACATCTGCATCTAAACAGCATGGTAGACAGTGTACTGTCATGGGTGAGGCTGACATCAGGTCTGTTTCTGGAACCTCACTACCTACCAGTCCTAACACCTGGCACAGGAGACTGGAGACCACATGCCAGGTCTTGGGAACTTCATGCTGTAGAGGTTGGACACACTAACAAGTAATCCCTTTTTAACCTTGCATCTTCATGCACACTTTTGAACAATTTCATAGTCACACTAATTCCAAACATGAGTGTGCACAGAATTGCACCTTAGGTGGGTACAGCTTTACAAAGCAATGAACTTAACTTTGTGCATACATATAAAGTGTGCTAGTCCATAAATTATGCATTTATAGAATTATAGCTCTCTGTATAATATACACACATATAAAATTAATTTTGCACCTAGAATAGGGGAAGAAGGTTGTTCTTTTTTTTCTTTTGTCTTCCTTTATTAAATCTTATCCTCTCTGGTAATGGAACAGAACTATATGCCTAGGTTTACTATTCACTTTTGTACCTGTGAATGTTCCTAAGACCAAATCTTGCTCATCACAGTAAGAAATGACAAAAAAGACACCAGATTCACAACACCCAGGAAAAGTCATGTCCTGAAGCAGAATGAAGACTGCCTGCCCTGCCAAATGGCTTTTCTGGGATTTACTGACCTTCACTCTGGATTCAGGCAGGCTCAGCTCTCTTGCAAGCTCTCGTCTGTGGAGACAAAATCAAAAATATACTGTATTCCGTGTTGCAGATTAAAGATTCAGTATTCTGTATGAATGAAACATCATACATACACTCTGTACTGCTTTTCAAGTTTGGCAACACACCTCACAGTGACCCATGCATACTTTTCTCCATCTCAAAATCAAAAATCACTCTTTTTAAATGTGTTCACCTCCTCACCAATTATAAGGTGGCACTAACAACTCAGAGCTAATTTAGTGAACTATTTTGAATAATAAAAGGAATGCAATCATCTAAAATGAAAAAAATAGTAGAAATTTTAAATACAGGGCATCTATAGAATGAGACTCTCATGCTATTGATCCAGAGTACAAAGAAAATTTATTTACAAACACAGCCACTGATTAAGAAAATACAGCACAAATAAAGTGGATCCTGTCAAAGGGAAATATTTAAGAGTCAACAGACAAAACAAGACGCTGAAAAAGGAAAGATCCTATGGGAAAAATCTGCATGTCTAAAAGAGGCCTAATAGAGATACAGAAACACCAGTCTCAAGTCAAAAAGCAAAACACACCCTCCAGGTTTGGGCATCAGCAAAGACTCAGTGAGACATTTCTCCAGGAAGCTAGAGAGATGAGGAGGAAGCAGGAGGAAACAGGCTCCAAATGACTAGCTTCTAACGTACATCCTAACCACAGGGATGTCCATCACCCCATCATCTGGACCACTAGCAAACCTGGGAAATGACAAACATGCTGAGCTCAGGGAAAACCCGGAGCCACAGTCATTGTGAGGAGGAAGGTCAACTTCTGCAAACTCTTATGCTAACTGTCTGTTGAGTCCTCAAAGCAGAAACATAGAATCCTATGACTCAGAGACTCCATTTCTGAGGATACCCCCAAAACACTGAACTCTGGCTTTCCCAGCTATTAGACAAGGAAGTTCACAACAGCACTATTCACAAAGGCAACCTCTCCATAGATAAATGAGAAACAAAGGTGTGTCCACTCAAGGGAATATTCCTTGGCTTTGAAGAGAAAAGCACTTCTGGTACATGCCACAGCAGGGATGCACCGTGAGGATTCTTGAAGTGAAATATCCTGGCACAAAAACACTAGTGGGCTGCAAATGCCCTTAGATCCCGTTATTAGACAACTCACTCTCACAGAGTACAATTACATAACGATGCTGACAGTAAGGAGCAGGGAATGGGGCAAATAGAGGTGTTTCAAGTGGATAGTTAGACTTTGCCAGATGCAGAGGTTTCCGGAGATGTGTTGCAGAGCAACGTGGTGAAAAATGTTACCACTGCTGATCTCTGTACCTCAAAGTGGTTCTTTTAGCAAAGTCCCAGTGTGTGCATCTCATACCACAAAATACAAACAAAACAAAGTAGTAGCCACCAAGCAGTTTGCAGACTGGATTCCCTGTATCATAGTAAAATCTCGACCGTGGTCCCCTTGAGGTGCCATCCAACCCCTGCCCAAAGACAAGCAGGTAAAGAGCCCAAGTGCTCTCAGGTCAAGAGGGGAAAGAGGGCAGCAAGAGACAGAAAAAGGCAGCAGGAAAAGAGCCCATCCCCCCCCCCTAAAGCCCGGCGACTCCCCAAGGCAGCACCTCACCTTGCGAACATATCCGGGTACTGAGTGAATTCAAAAACGCTTTCCAGTTGTTTCACCTCACGCTTTCTGAAGGAGGTTCGGGACCGCCTGGGCTGCGTCTGCTGGCGACCGCTGGCATCCGAAGGACCCTGCTCGGCCAGCGGCAGTTGCTCAGGCTGCTGGTCCTGAGGTACGCGGCTGCCATTGTCAGCTCCCAGGCTCACGTGGACTTGTTGCCCGTGGTCCAGGAGGACGCTGTGGCTGTTGTAGGCCACCACCAGGCTCAGAGCTTCTGTACTGCGCTGGGCACTCTCGCCTTCTGTGGGGTCACTTACTATAAGCCAGGTACTGGTTTCCTGCATCCAGTACTGCAGGGGGAGGTAGCTGGGTTCATAGTGGCGCCCCTCCTCCATGGCTGCAAGGCACCAACAGCCACAAGGACTGCTTCTTCACAAAAGCGAGCACAACCGCAACGTCTCTTGGAAACAGCGTGGCAGCGAAAGATGGCGCCTGGTCTTGCAATTGGTTACAATAGTTCCTGTACCTGATTGGGCAAGCTCAGATCTCCTAGACCCTCCCTGAACGCTGCTATTGGCTGTCTGCTTTAAACCAGTTGCTGTACAAGGTGATTACAGAATGGCAAGGCGGACACAGGAAAGGGGGGGGGCGTGGCGAGCAATGAAGCCCGCCACCAAGAGCAAAGTTATTGATACTGGGCATGCGCTGAAGGCAGTCAGCACTGCTGTCAGCTTACTGTTCCCTGAAACCTTGGAGATAACTGAGGAAGAGAGTGGCTGGTCCGCAAACTAATAGGGAAATGGAGGGGAGGATGTGAGAACTCACACTGTCCACAGGATCTCAGGTGAGAAGGCTGGGAAACATTCCCCTGCCCTCTCCTGCATTCTGCGCTGTCTGCACAGAGCTAGAGCTTTGGATTCCACTGCTCTCACCCCAAGTTCTGCTGGCTCCCGTTTCCCCAGTATGCCTGAAAGCAGAGCCTGCTAAGCTCCTCCAGAGGCATGTGGTAGCTCTGGGGATTTGTGGCTCTGTGCCTGCTGAGAGGAGTTGTGAGCAAAACCTGATCCCGTGACTAAGTCTACCTGCTGCGCATTGGAGCCAAAGATTCCACTGGCAAAAATGTGAACCCTGTCCACTGCTCATCCCAGGCAGGAGTCCTCACAGCACTGTGACTCTCCCTGTTCCTGTTGAAGTGAAGATACAGGAGTTTATTCTCAGCAAGTACTTAGGGCTATAGCTGGACCCTCTAACAGTGTTCAGGGAGGGAGGAAATGAACAAAGAAGCAGAATTCTGTGCTCAGTGGAGGAAATCACTGGTGTCATGGATAGAAGGCTTTGCAGTGGGGTTGGGGATGGGCAGTGGAAACAGAATATTACAGGCCACCAAGATTTTTTCTCCTTTTGGCAGGAAAGGCTTCTAAGCACATAAATGGTGTTCGGGGGATTGGATTCTAGAGTCCTGCCGTGTGTCCTGCGAATGTCTCTGTGTAACTCAGATACAGTCGTCAATATTCACAGTAGTGACACCCTTGAACCACATTCACTCCCAGGTGCGCTTTAGCTCTGGCCTGGTGATGTCCAGAAAGGTTATCTTTGATTAAGGGCCATGAAGGAGGCCCCTGATTAATTGAGAAGAAGTTTGGGTGAAACAACACCAGTCTGAATGTCTTGGTCAGAGATCTACTTGACTACAGAAGAGAGACAGTACTCATCCAAAATGGAGTGGTAGAAAGACAGACAGACAGCACTTCAAATTGCACACTGCACCCACCCAGGTGACTAAAAAATAAGAGCACAGGATCCTCAAAGGAAAAAAATGAAAAAGGAAAAGAGATAAAAAAGTGAAGGGAGGAGTGAGGAGAGAAAAGAAGAAAAAGAAGAGAAAAAGCAAAACAAAAAATGATAGGGAGGGAGTTTCAGTGTCCCAGCAAGGGAACAGCAGGCAACCTCTCAGCCTGCACTGGGAATGTGTATGGAGGTGGAGCTGACAGTGCCTCCCAAATACACAGGCTCCCTGCACCGTAATAGCTTCACTCACTGAGGGAAGCCCAGGGAGTCTGTCAGGAGGGAGAGTGTGCAGACTCCTCTCAGGGTGAACAACTCACACTTCCCTTTAGCAAAAGGGGCATTTTACTCTTGCTAAAGCTTTCTATGTGCACTTTTGACAATAACTATTGGTGTTTTCCAGTCTCATTCTTGTGTATAAGCATGAGGGTCCCCTGGGTCCGTAGCCTGACAGTGGCCTATTCCTGTAGTCTTAGCTCTATGGCGTCCTGAGGAGGGAGGGAAGATTGCAAGTGGAGGACCAGGCTCAGCAATGTAGTGCAGCACTGTGACTCAGGGAAAAACAGACAGTGTGGGGAAGTAGCTGACTGCAAGACCTTAGGTCATTTTTCACGTATTGAAAAAATGAATAGCATCTATTTGTTAACATTTGTTTAGAGCATTCAGAATGTTAACGCCTCTCAGAGCATGTGCAAAAGTGTTCTTGCAACGAGAAGAACTACAGCAGGTTTAAGCTGTCCTGAAACCCGACTGTTTGCTATGAAATGTTTTATTTTGCCATGGCAGATCCAGTGGATATTTCCAGAGACATAGAGTGGATGAGGTCAGAGCAGGAGGCAGGGGATGGTGGGAACTCATCCAGGTGCACAGTAGGTACCCAGCACACACAAGCCCTGAGCCTGTGTGGAGGCCCTGCAGCCAGAAGTGCACAGGTGGGGCCCAGCGCAGCTTGCAGGAGCCACTAGTGCCTCCACAGCCTGTGCACTGAGAGAATTTCTGGTCCTCTGAGTAGAGCTCTAGGCTTGAAATCTGGGATGGAGTGTTGTTTGCTTACAGTCTGCAGTGCTCCTTCTTTCTCAGAAAGCACTCGGGATTTCTTACATGGGCAACTGCACAATAAATCCTGGCTGGAAACACCTAGCTGATGATTGGCTCGCTGAGGTCCTGGCAGTGGATAAACTTTGAGGCTGGGATCACTGCAAGTATCATAGCACCCTGCCTTTCACAAGTCCTTCATTGATGCTTACACACCAGGGCAGTATTATTGGTTACCTGACCTGTAAGACCAGGTGTCAATCACATCAGCCTACTTTTTCCTACAAAGTACAGCAGAGCTTGTGCCTCTGGACAGGTCCCTTTCCCAAGCAGATTGGCCAGCTGTGCTGCAATGGAATCCCTCTGCTGTGGCCTGAGCCCAGGTCACCCTCTGCTCAGCTCCATCCCTACTGTTAGGGGCCACAGCCTTGGGTAAGTGCACCCCAGCAGTTTTGGTATTAAGCACCTGGATCTGGACAAAAGAGACCCTGGAGTCCTAGATTTTGATACATTGGGTAGAGATAGGAATGATGTCACCCAGGCCAGGCCCAAGAGAAAATCAGAGCCAGCACCATGCCCTGCAGATCACAGCCTAAAGTCTGCAAAGGCCCACAGACACCGGGACTGCACCCAGGGAATGGAGTCTCAGCTAAAACGACCTGTTGAATTCTGCACTGCACAGCCTGGGGGTGGGGGTGGACCATGAAGAACTCCACCGTCAGTGCCAGGACAGCCCTGGTGTCCCATGGGCTCTAGGACTCCTTGAACCAGTGATAGCCCTGTCTTCCTGCCTCTGCTGCTCTCAGGCTGTGACCCCTGGATTCCTCTGCTGGCCTGTGCACCTTGGTCTCTAGAGCTCTGGTCGCCCTGCCTTTCCTCCTTGAAGTCCTCCTAGAAGCCCATCCCCTTGAAATTTGTGATCCTATTGGAAAAGGAAACGAACCACCCAAAGATAAGGAAGGAGCAGCATCCCCAGCAGCAGGCCACTCTGGTTCCGGCACCGAGTAACCAGATTGTGGAGCCCAGGCTGTGTCATGCGCTCAGGTGGCCCGGGCACAGGCAGCAGCCCCACCTCACTGCTTTCATCTCCCGCTCCTGCAGCCTGGACAGAGCTTCCTGCAAGGCTTCCACACCAGAGCCCGGCTGCAGGCTGAGTGCCGCCTCCACCTCCAAGGCAGCACGGATCTCAGGGGGCAGGGGCTGCCCAGGCCTCATTCTCTCTCCTAGGGCCTCTGCCCGCCCGCCCTGACCCAAAGGCCACCTAGGGGAAGCCAGGCTGTTGGGTCTGGAGCCCTTGGGGATCAGGGTGGAGACAGGGCCCACAGGACACCCAGGAAGATGTGCTCCCATGATTTCAATGAACACAGTGGAGAATCCTTGCTCTCAGACGGGGTTTGTGACAAGAGAAAGAGGTTGGAAGCAGGTGCTGAGCAGGTGCGTGAGCACAGCACTGGGCTGCAAGTGCAGGCTCAGGTCCTGGCTTTCTGTACACTTTAGATGATTCATTCAGAGCAATGGGACTTTCAAAATAGTGCCAAGGATATTTTTCCTGTGGTATGCTTGGTTGTAAGTCCTCCAGTTAGTGAAGTGTGGAGGGAAAAACTTCCAAATCAGAAGATGGAATCCAGCTATTGAAGAATAATATTCATAGAAACCAATTAATATTGGACATGCATTTGAAAAACAAGAATGGATCTGGGCACCGTGATGTACTCCTTAAGCCCAGCACTCAGGAGGCTGAGGCAGGAGGACTGCTGCCACATTCAGGCCAGCCTGGCCTACATAAGGAGTTCAAAGCCTGCATGAACTACATAGAAATATTTTGACAGAAAAAGAAGGCAATAATAATAATAATAATAATAATAATAATAATAAAAGGGGAGGCTTTCAAATGGCACGACTGACTGGGACTGATTCTAACATGAAGGTCACTGTGTCTGAAAAGGTCACTGGCAGGGCTGACCTCTAAACCTGCTTCAGAAATTAGACAGCTTTGTCCTAAGTATTCTAAAGTTGGGCTGCTAATCTTCCACTTTCTGTGTCTAGCAAAGGAGTTTGGATTTCTCAGCCTTTATAAATGAACAATGGGATGAGGGAACAGCTTTGAAACTCCTCATAAACAGAGGGTTCCTGACATCAAAGAGCAAAAAGCCAAGAAAATAGACCGGAACTGCTTTCACTCCTCCCTGCACACAGCACACACATAAATGTGCAACATATAATCTATCTGCAAATGGCCCAGGCCACATCACAGGAATAATTAAGACACTGTCTACATATCTGTGTGCGTGAGCAGCGGCACATACACAGTCATGCACACCCATGTGAGGGACACTTGTAGGGAATCAGTCTGAAAGGCGGGAATGGAGGCATTACCTGGCCGTGCACAGGACGAGCACACTCAGCAGCACTGCTAAAGTGCCAGGGCTTTGCCCCCAGTCCCTCCATCCGTCCTGCTCACCCTCTGGGCTTCCCTCTGCCCGGCCTCCCTCCTCCTCCCTTTTCCACCTGGCTCTTCCTTCTCCCTGTCTGCCTTCTGGTCTCTGACTTCCCGGCAGGGAGCACCAAGGCATCACAAGTGTCCAGGAAGCCTTGAGCCCTCAGAGGGTTCAGCGGGGCCCCCCGATTGATCTTTGTCTCTGGGACACTTGGCAGCTCTCCTCAAGGATAAGTAGAAGCTTGTGTGGGTCTCAAGGAGGAAAGGGACAGGGGGAGAAGGACAGGTGCCTTAGAGAAGGGGAACAGGGACATTTTCTTCTTGGTGCCATTTAGATATACACAGTGATCTTATTCATCACAGGGAATGTGCTCCTCTTATAGATTTTGATTCCTATTTCCCAATCCCCTGCTCTGCCTTCAACCTCTTTCCCCTCCACCATTCATAAAGCTTTGTTGCCATTTTATCCTGTTTCATTACTTTTTCAATTGGCTTCCTTTCCCCTTTCCATGTTTCGATTTCCTCATCTCTTTATGGAGCTAACATCCCATGAGAACAGCCAATGATTTCTTTATCTTTAGGAGCCCTTTGCATCTCCAATTTTTTCCTTCTAAGAGCAAATGTAACTGAAATGTAAGCTTTCCTTGTGGTACTGTTTACCCAATCCAGGGTCTCATCATGAACACCAGTGATCTACTGTTCAGGTGTGTTCCAGCAGCTTCTTCCAATTTTTTTATTGTGGGGGTGTGTCACTTAGATCCCCAGGCTGGCCTTGATCATGCAGTCCCGTTGCCTGAATCTTCCATGTAGCCAGGCGTGCGCGTGTGCGTCACCTCTGCTGCGTTCCTCTTTTCTAGCTGTTAAAAGTATGCATTCTCCACAATCTTATTACATTGCTTTCCTGCATCTCTCTCCCATCCATTCACCCAACGAATTTGTGAAATCCCTTAAAAAATTCTCCACTTTGATTTAGAAATAAATGAGCTGTTCTGCAATTAAATAATTTAAAAAGGAAAAGAACAGTAGAGAAGTCCCCAAACATTCATTAATACCGTGAGACTTCAACAGCTCCACTTCTTGTGCTCTGAGAGAAGGAAGAATGAAAAGGAGAGTGAACACAGACATGAGTGGAGAGTCCCTCTCTGCTCAGATATGCTTTAGCGCCCCCTGCTGACCTCACCTAAGCGCGCCAGGGAGCTGGCACAGAGGAAGTAAGTACAGGGACTCCATTTTTCAGTTGGGGAAGCTGTGAGCATTGGGCCCTTGCACTAAGGATATGTCAGGAGGCTACAGAGCCCTCTCCGGCCTCCGTGGAGTTGAGTCCTGTGATTCTCTAGAAGCAGCAGGACCTCTGCTCCACAGCTGCCCCTGGCACCCTACGTGTTCCCCAGCCAGGAGGACATGGAGCAAAATAGGGAGCATAGGACATGGCTAACTGTCCGTCATCTTTCCACTGACCCAGGAGTCACCGCTTGGGAATCTCCTCTCAGACTCCAGGGTTGACAATGAACACCTTAGGGTAGCTGAGGCCCAGGATTCTGTGCATCCGGAGTTCTCTCACAAGGGCCCTTTCCAGCCTCTTACACACAGGGCAGAGTGGGAAATGAAAGCACACTGCTGGGGCAAGCGATGGTGGTGAATGACTCGCCACAGCGTTTAGAACTGATGTCCAAGGACACTTGATGGTGACTCAAAATGACATTTCATCACAGGAGGCCTCATCCTCAGCACATTTCCCCACTGCTCTCTGTCATGTACCCATGCAACACCACTGCTGATGAGCTCATTTTGATTTCAAACCCACGCCCTCCTATTTATGTTGTATCTCCTGGGCACTTCCGTCTCATATAGGTTTCCTCTGACTCAGCTTCTCAACTAGGAAAGCTGTGAGGATTGGTTCATTGACCTGGGGATGGGAAACAAAGGTGCAGTGGCCTCTCTGACCTCTAAGAGATTCAGTCCTGAGGTTCTCTAGAAGCAGCAGGACCTCTGCTCCACAGCCGCCCCTGGCACCCCATAGGCTCCCCAACATGGAGGACACCAAGCAGGACTGGAGAACAGGAAATGGCCATGCATCTGCCTCCTTCCCACTGACATGGGAGACATCCTTGGGGAGCTGCTCTGAGTCTGGGGTTGCCACTTTACTCATCAGCCTGGTTGAGACCCAGAGCTGCCTGTACACCTGTCTCCTCACCAGGGACCTGTCCCAGCCTGTACTGCACACAGTGCAGGTGCCCAAATAACAGCACACTGCTGAGGAAAACATGGACAGTTTTCAGGGGACAGAAAATTATGTATAAAATATGGATTATTAAAAACTTACCATGGCACTTGGAATACTGCTTTTCTAGGCCTCTTGATGGAAACTCAGGAGAGTGGTTTCAAGACAAGACACCTCATCATCACTTGTTGAAATGACATTCTCAGGTCATGTGACATTTACATTCAACTATCCCCAGAGTTGCCAGAAAAAGAAACGTACTGCACATTCATTACTTTATTAGTAAGATAAGTGCTCAGAACAAAACCTCATATTGGCACGGGCACCAACATATGGCCCAGACTTAGTGCCAAGAACAAAACCCATGTGCACTGTGGCCTCACAGAAGGGAAACACGGGAGCGCTGCTGCTGGTCCTGGACGTCCCCCTGGTGCTGGACAGCAGGTGGGGCACCGCTGAGCATGGCTTCCCGCTGAAGTTTCCTGTGCTTGGCCCTCCGATTCTTGAACCAACTCTGCACTCAGGGGACAAGAGGGACTGGGTTAGTGCACAGAAGAGTCGCTGTCACAATGAAGGCCCCTCATGGAACCTCACACGCCTCTGCCATTTTATTTGCACAGCAGCAGCTCTGCTCTTGATCCACCCGGGCACCCACAGCCCGGCCTCCTTCCCAAGACACAAAAGGGGAAGTGCTCTCCAGGAAGAGGGCCCCCACCATGCAGTGACTAGTGGAAGGAATCACACAACTGCTCACTTCTAAACCTCTGCTACCCATTCCTCTGCAGCCAGAACAAGATCTGTATCACATATCTCTGGGCTCTGGACTCCCTCCCAGAGGCCCAGTTCTGGAGGATGCCCAAGGACTTAACCATTTGTGAAGCTTGCACAATGAAAACTGTAATGACACAAAGGTCCTTCTTTCCCAGCCTCACATGGGCTTAATGACATCAACACACTTTATCCAAAAGCCCACAGCAAGAGGGGTAATGTGGAGAGGACCAACAGTGGTCAATGGTGACATCTGCATCTAAACAGCATGGTACACAGTGCACTGTCACAGGTGAGGCTGACATCAGGTCTGTTTCTGAAGCCTCACTACCTACCAGTCCTAGCACCTGGCACAGGAGACTGGAGACCATGTGCCAGGTCTTGGGAACTTCGTGCTGCAGAGATTGGACACACTAACAAGTAACCCCTTTTTAACCTTGCATCTTCATGCACAGTTTTGAATACTTTCAGACTCACACTAAGTTCAAAGATGAGTGTGCACAGAAGTGCACCTTAGGTGGGTACAGCTTTACAAAGCGATGAACATAGTACATATACATAAAGTGTGCTAGTCCCAGAATTATGCATTTATATAATTGTAGCTCTCCGTAATATATACACACATATAAAATTAATTTTGCACCTAGAAAAGGGGAAGAAGGTTGTTCTTTTTTTCTTTTGTCTTCCTTTATTAAATCTTATCCTCTCTGGTAATGGCAAAGAACTATATGCCTAGGTTTACTGTTCACTTTTGTACCTGTGAATGTTCCTAAGACCAAATCTTGCTCATCACAGTAAGAAATGACAAAAAACACACCAAATTCACAACACCCAGGAAAAGCCATGTCCTGAAGCAGGATGGAGACTGCCTGCCATGCCAAATGGCTTTTCTGGGATTTACTGACCTTCACTCTGGATTCAGGCAGGCTCAGCTCTCTTGCAAGCTCTCGTCTGTGGAGAGAAAATCACAAATGTACTGCATTCCATGTTTCAGATTAAAGATTCAGTATTCTGCGTGAATGAAACATCATATATATACTCTGCACTGCTTTTCAAGTTTAGAAACAGACCTCACAGTGACCCATGCATACTTTTCTCCATCTCAAAATCAAAGATTACTCTTTACAAATGTGTTCACCTCCTCACCAATTATAAGGTGGCACTAACAATTCAGAGCTAATTTAGTGCAACATTTTGAATAATAAAAAAGAATGCAATCATCGAAAATGAAAAAATAGTAGAAATTTTAAATACACGACATCTATAGCATGAGACTCTCATGCTATTGATCCAGAGTCCAAAGAAAATTTATTTATACACACAGCCACTGATTAAGAGAATACAGCACAAATAAAGTGGATCTGGTCAAAGAGAAATATTTCTGATTCAACAGACAAAACAAGACGCTGAAAAAAAGATCCTATGGGAAAAGTCTGCATTTCTAAAAGAGTACTAATACAGACACAGAAACACTAATCTCAAGTCAAAAAGCAAATCACACCCTCCAGGTTTGGGCATCAGGAAGGACTGAGTGAGGCATTTCTCCATGAAGCTAGAGAGATGAGGAGGAAGCAGGAAGAAACAGGCTCCAAATGACTAGCCTCTAACTTACATCCTAACTACGGGGAAGCCCATCACCCCATCATCTGGACCACTAGCAAACCTGGGAAATGACAAACATGCTGAGCTCAGGGAAAACCTGGAGCCTCGGTCACTGTGAGAAGCAGAAACACAGAATCCTATGACGCAGAGACTCCATTTCTGAGGATACCCCCAAAACACTGAACTCTGGCTTTCTCAGCTATTAGAAAAGGAAGTTCACAAAAGCACTATTCACAAAGGCAACCTTTCCACAGATGAATGAGAAACAAAAGTGTGTCCACTGAGGGAATATTACTAGGCTTTGAAAAGGAGGGCACTTCTGGTACATGCCGCAGCAGGGAAGGACCGTGAGGATTCGTGAAGTGAAATCTCCTGGCACAAAAACACTGGCAGGCTGCAATTGCACTTAGATCCCGTTCATAGACAACTCCTTCTCACAGAGTACAATTATATAACGACACTGATAGTAAGGAGCAGGAGGATGAGGCAAATAGAGGTGTTTCAAGTGGATAGTTAGACTTTGCCAGATGCGGAGGTTTCTGGAGATGTGTTGTAGTGCAACGTGGTGAAAAATGTTACCACTGCTGATCTCTGTACCTAAAAGTGGTTCTTTTAGCAAAGTCCCAGTGTGTGCATCTCATACCACAAAATACAAACAAAACAAAGTAGTAGCCACCAAGCAGTTTGCAGACTGGATTCCCTGTATCATAGTAAAATCTCGACCGTGGTCCCCTTGAGGTGCCATCCAACCCCTGCCCAAAGACAAGCAGGTAAAGAGCCCAAGTGCTCTCAGGTCAAGAGGGGAAAGAGGGCAGCAAGAGACAGAAAAAGGCAGCAGGAAAAGAGCCCATCCCCCCTAAAGCCCGGCGACTCCCCGAGGCAGCACCTCACCTTGCGAACACATCCGGGTACTGAGTGAATTCAAAAACGCTTTCCAGTTGTTTCACCTCACGCTTTCTGAAGGAGGTTCGGGACCGCCTGGGCTGCGTCTGCTGGCGACCGCTGGCATCCGAAGGACCCTGCTCGGCCAGCGGCAGTTGCTCAGGCTGCTGGTCCTGAGGTACGCGGCTGCCATT
Source organism: Cavia porcellus (assembly GCF_034190915.1). Classification (NCBI taxonomy): domain Eukaryota; kingdom Metazoa; phylum Chordata; class Mammalia; order Rodentia; family Caviidae; genus Cavia; species Cavia porcellus. Next base: position 81,703,746 of record NW_026947486.1, read on the forward strand.
GTCAGCTCCCAGGCTCACGTGGACTTGTTGCCCGTGGTCCAGGAGGACGCTGGCCACCACCAGGCTCAGAGCTTCTGTACTGCGCTGGGCACTCTCGCCTTCTGTGGGGTCACTTACTATAAGCCAGGTACTGGTTTCCTGCATCCAGTACTGCAGGGGGAGGTAGCTGGGTTCATAGTTGCGCTCCTCCTCCATGGCTGCAAGGCACCAACAGCCACAAGGACTGCTTCTTCACAAAAGCGAGCACAACCGCAACGTCTCTTGGAAACAGCGTGGTAGCGAAAGATGGCGCCTGGTCTTGCAATTGGTTACAATAGTTCCTATACCTGATTGGGCAAGCTCAGGTCTCCTAGACCCTCCCTGAAGGCTGCTATTGGCTGTCTGCTTTAAACCAGTTGCTGTCCAATGTGATTACAGAATGGCAAAACTGAGACAGGAAAGTGGGGGGGGGGCGTGGCGAGCAATGAAGCCCGCCACCAAGAGCAAAGTTATTGATACTGGGCATGTGCTGAAGGCAGTCAGCACTGCTGTCAGCTTACTGTTCCCTGAAACCTTGGAGATAACTAAGGAAGAGAGTGGCTGGTCCGCAAACGAATAGGGAAATGGAGGGGCGGAGGTGAGAACTCACACTGTGCACAGGATCTCTGGTGGGAAGGCTGGGAGACGTTTCCTTGCCCTTTCCTGCATGCTGCGCTGTCTGCACAGAGCTAGAGCTTTGGATTCCGCTGCTCTCACCCCAAGTTCTGCTGGCTCCTGGTTCCCAGTATGCCTGAAAGCAGAGCCTGCTAAGCTCCTCCAGAGGCATGTGTTAGCTCTGGGGATTTGTGGCTCTGTGCCTGCTGAGAGGAGTTCAGCAGTGGTAACATTTTTCACCACATTGCTCTGCAACACATCTCCAGAAATCTCTGCATCTGGCAAAGTCTAACTATCCACTTGAAACACCTCTATTTGCCCCATTCCCTGCTCCTTACTGTCAGCATCGTTATGTAATTGTACTCTGTGAGAGTGAGTTGTCTATGAATGGGATCTAAGTGCAATTGGAGCCTGCCAGTGTTTTTGTGCCAGGAGATTTCACTTCACGAATCCTCACGGTGCTTCCCTGCTGCGGCGTGTACCAGAAGTGCCCTCCATTTCAAACCTGATCCCTTGAGCAAGTCTACCTGCTGCGCATTGGAGCCAAAGATTCCACTGGTGAAATGTGAACCCTGTCCTTGCTCATCCCACACAGGAGTCCTCACTGCGCTGCAGTCTCCCTTCTTCCTGTTGTAGTGAGGATATAGGAGTTCATTCTCAGCAAGTACTTATGGCTATAGCTGGACCCTCTAACAGTGTACAGGGAGGAAGGAATGAACAAAGAAGCAGAATTCTGTGCTCAGTGGAGGAAATCACTGGTGTCATGGATAGAAGGCTTTGCAGTGGGGTTGGGGATGGGCAGTGGAAACAGAATATTACAGGCCACCAAGATTTTTTCTCCTTTTGGCAGGAAAGGCTTCTAAGCACATAAATGGTGTTCGGGGGATTGGATTCTAGAGTCCTGCCGTGTGTCCTGCGAATGTCTCTGTGTAACTCAGATACAGTCGTCAATATTCACAGTAGTGACACCCTTGAACCACATTCACTCCCAGGTGCCCTTTAGCTCTGGCCTGGTGATGTCCAGAGAGCTTATCTTTGATTAAGGGCCATGAAGGAGGCCCCTGATTAATTGAGAAGAAGTTTGGGTGAAACAACACCAGTCTGAATGTCTTGGTCAGAGATCTACTTGACTACAGAAGAGAGACAGTACTCATCCAAAATGGAGTGGTAGAAAGACAGACAGACAGCACTTCAAATTGCACACTGCACCCACCCAGGTGACTGAAAAATAAGAGCACAGGATCCTCAAAGGAAAAAAATGAAAAAGGAAAAGAGATAAAAAAGTGAAGGGAGGAGTGAGGAAAGAAAAGAAGAAAAAGAAGAGAAAAAGCAAAACAAAAAATGACAGGGAGGGAGCTTCAGTGGCCCAGCAAGGGAACAGCAGGCAACCTCTCCACCTGCCCTGGGAATGTCTATGGAGGTGGAGCTGACAGTGCCTCCCAAATACACAGGCTCCCTGCACCGTAATAGCTTCACTCACTGAGGGAAGCCCAGGGAGTCTGTCAGGAGGGAGAGTGTGCAGACTCCTCTCAGGGTGAACAACTCACACTTCCCTTTAGCAAAAGGGGCATTTTACTCTTGCTAAAGCTTTCTATGTGCACTTTTGACAATAACTATTGGTGTTTTCCAGTCTCATTCTTGTGTATAAGGATGAGGGTCCCCTGGGTCCGTAGCCTGACAGTGGCCTATTCCTGTACTCCTAGCTCTATGGGTTCCTGATGAGGGAAGATTGCAAGTGGAGGGCGAGGCTCAGCAATGCAGTGCAGGACTGTCACACAGGGAAAAAGAAACTGTGGGGAAATAGCTTAGTTCAAGACTCCAAGGTCCTTTTTCACCTGATGAAATAAATGCATCCATCTGTTAAAATTTGTTTTGAACATTCAGCATATTAACACCTCTCATAGCATGTACAAAAGTCTTGTTGCAGGGAGAACTACAGCTGCCTTAAGCTGTCCTGAAACCCTACTGTTTGCTGTAAAATGTTTTTATTTTGCCATGGAAGATCCAATGGATATTTCTAGAGATACAGCATGGACAAGGACAAGGATGGAGCAGAAGGTAGGGAATGGTGGGAACTCATCCAGGTGCACAGCAAGCACCCAGGACACACAAGCCCTGAGCCTGTGTGGAGGCCCTGCAGCCAGAAGTGCACAGGTGGGGCCCAGCACAGCCTGTGGGAGCCACTGGGGCCTCCAAAGCCTGTGCATTGGGAGGATTTCTGGGTGTTCTGAGCAGAGGTCTAGGCTTGCAATCTGGGATGTTCCTTGATGACACTCTCAAGTGTCTGTACTTTCTCAGGAAGCCCTGAATTTCTGGCACAGGCATCTAGGTACTCTTAGTGCTGGCTGGGCACACTCAGCCAATGATTCCCTCCCTCAGCTCCTGGCAGTGTACAGAGCTGTAAGGGTGGAATCCCTGCAAGCATCCAGCCACCTGCCTCTTCACAAGTGCTTTCCTTTCTGCTTTCTCACCAGGGCTGCATTACTGGTAAGGGGACCTGAGGTTCCGGGTTTAAATCAAGTCAGCCTACATTTTCCTACAAAGTTCGGCAAAGCCCTTGGCTCTGGACAGGTGCCCTACCCCATGCAGTGTGGCCAGCTGTGCTGCCAAAGAGTCCCTCTCCTGCAGGTCTGCACCCAGGTCACCTTATGCTCAGCCCGATCCGTAATGTGAGAGGCCATGAACTTGGGCAAGTACATCCCTGCATGTCCTGTACCAAGCACCTGGATCCTGGAGAAAACGAATCCTGAAGTCCTAGATTCCTTACCGATGCACTAGAGAGAGACAGACACGCTGTCACCCAGACCAGGCCCCAGAGAGAATCAGAGCCAGCTCCACATCCCTGCAGATCACAGACCAGAATTTGCAAAGACACACAAACTGGGACTGCACCCAGGGAATTGAGCTTAAGCAGAAACGACCTGTTCAACTCTGTGCTGCACAGCCTGGGAGGGAGGAGGCCATGAAGAACTCCACCATCAGTGCCAGGACAGCCGTGGTGCCCCGTGGGCTCCCGAACTCCTTGCACGTGGGACAGCTCTGTCTTCCTACTTCTGCTACTCACAGTCTGTGACCCCTGGATTCCTCTGCTGCCTAGCACACCCAGGTCTCTAGAGCTCTGGTCCACTTGCATTTCTTCCTTAAAGTCTGGGAGCCCGACCCCCTAAATTTGGTGATCCTATTAAGAGAAGGAAACAAACCATCCAAAGGTCAGGAAAAAGCAGCAGCCCATGCTGACCCAGTGGTCCTGGCACAGGGGAACCAGATTGTGGAGCCCAGGCTGTGCCATGCACTCAGATGGCCCAGGCAGCACCCCCACCTCACTGCCTTTATCTCCTGCTCCTGCAGCCTGGACAGAGCTTCCTGCAAGGCTTCCACACCAGAGCCGGGCTGCAGGCTGAGTGCCGCCTCCACCTCCAAGGCAGCACAGATCTCAGGGGGCAGGGGCTGCCCAGGCCTCATTCTCTCTCCTAGGGCCTCTGCCCGCCCGCCCTGACACAAAGGTCACCTAGGGGAAGCCAGGCTGTTGGGTCTGGAGCCCTCGGGCATCAGGGTAGAGACAGGGCCCACAGGACACCCAGGGAGATGTGCTCACAGGATTTCAGTGAACACAGTGTAGAATCCTTGCTCTCAGATGGGGTTTGTGACAAGAGAAAGAGGTTGGAAGCAGGTGCTGAGCAGGTGCAGGAGCACAGATGGGGCTGCAAGTGCAGGCTCAGGTCGTGGCTTTCTATATACACTTTTGATGATTCACACGGAGCAATGTGACTTTCAAAATAGTGCCAAGGATATTTTTCCTGTGGTATGCTTGGTTGTAAGTCCTCCAGTTAGTGAAGTGTGGAAGGAAAATCTTCAAAAATGGGAGCCAGAATCTGGCTATTGCAGAGTAATATTCAGAGAAATCAAATGACATTGGAAATGCATTTGAAAAGCAAGAATGGAGCTGTTCGCTGTGATGTATGCCTGAAACCCCAGCACTTAGGAGGCTGAGGCAGGAAAATCATTGCCACATCCATGCCAGCCTGGGCTACATAGTGAGTTCAAAGCCAGCCTGAACTACATCGTAAGACCTTGTCTCAAAAAACCTAAAAGGAGGCAATAATAAAAATAATAGTGCTAACAATTGTGCTCCTGAGATGTACTTGGTTATAAATGCCACTGTGAATGAAGTGTGGAACGAAAGCCTTTGAAAAAGGAAGACAGAATCTAGCTATAGTAGAATAATATTCAGGAAAACCAGTTAATATTGGACAGGCATTTGAAAATCAAGAATGGAACTGGACGCTGTGACATACACCTGTAAACTTAGCATTCAGGAGGCTGAGGCAGGAGGATTCCTGCCACATTCAGGCGAGCCGGGGCTACATCATGAGTTCAAAGCCATCCACAACTATATAGTAGGACCAAAACCAAAAAGGAGACAATAACAGTAATAATAATAATAATAATAATAATAATAAAATGGGAGGCTTGCACATGGCATGACTGACTGGGACTGACACTAACATGAAGATCACTGTGTCTGTGAAGGTCATTGGCAGCGCTGCCCTGCTAAACCTGCCGTACAAATCAGACACATTTATCCTAAGTGTTCTGAAGTTGGGCTGCTTGTCTTCCCGTTTCTCTGTCTAACAAAGGAGTTTGGATTTCACAACCGTTATAAATGAAAAACGGGATGAGGGAACAGCTTTGGAAACTCCTCATAAACAGAGTGTTCCTGACAGCAAAGAGCAAAAGCTGAGAAAATACTTTCACTTCTCCCTGCATACAGCACATACATAAATGTGCAGTATATAATCTATCCGCAAATGGCCCAGGCCACATCACAGGAATAATTAAGGCACTGTCTACATATCTGTGTGCGTGAGCAGCGGCACATACACATTCCTGCACACCCACGTGAGGGACACTTGTAGGGAATCAGTCTGAAAGGCGGGAATGGAGGCATTACCTGGCCGTGCACAGGACGAGCACAGTCAGCAGCACTGCTAAAGTGCCAGGGCTTTGCCCCCAGTACCTCCATTCGTCCTGCTCACCCTCTGGTCTTCCCTCTGCCTGGCCTCCCTCCTCCTCCCTTTTCCACCTGGCTCTTCCTTCTCCCTGTCTGCCTTCTGGTCTCTGACTTCCCGGCAGGGAGCACCAAGGCATCACAAGTGTCCAGGAAGCCTTGAGCCCTCAGAGGGTTCAGCGGGGCCCCCCGATTGATCTTTGTCTCTGGGACATTTGGCAGCTCTCCTCAAGGATAAGTAGAAGCCTGTGCGTTACTCAAGGAGGAAGGGGACAGGGGGAGGTCAAGTACCTTAGAGAAGCGGAACAGGGATATATTTTTCCTGGTACCATTTAGATATACACAGTGATCTTATTCATCACAGGGAATTTGCTCCTCTATATATTTTGATTCCTTTTTCCCCAATCGCCTGCCCTGCCTTCAACCCCTTCCCCTCCACCATTGGTAAAGCTTTGTTGCCATTTTATCCTTTTTTATCATTTTTTTCTTTCACTTCCTTCCTTTCCCGCTACCATCTCTCAAATTTCTCTTCTGTATAAGGAGCTAACATCCTGTTAGACCAACAAAAGATATCCTCAGTTCCTTATTTTTGGTAGTTCTTTGCATCTCCAATCTTTTCCTTCTCCTAAGAGCAAATGTAACTGACATGTAGCCCTTTCCTTGTGGTACTCTTTACCCAGCTCAGGGCCTCATCCTGCTCACCAGTGCTCTACTGTTCAGCTGTGTTCCAGCAGCTTCTTCCATTGTTTTTATCGTGGTGCAGTGTCACTAGGTTCCCCAGGCTGGCCCTGAGCCTGCAATCCCCCTGCCTCAGCCTCCCATGTAGCCAGGATGGCAGGAGTGCGCCACCTCTGCTGCATTCCTCAGGTCCAGCTGTTAAGAGTGTGCACTGTATCCAAGTCTTATTACACTGCTTCCTGCGTCCGTTGCCCCTTTCTGCTTCAGGGCCCAGTGGACAGAGATGTCCACGGGATGGTTCCCTTATCACCCACAATTTTCCCCCTCATGAATGTCAGCAGTGAGCTTTTTTTCAGCTCTAGAAGTTCATGACTTGCTCGAGGATTTCCAGAGCAAGGATTCTATTTTAGAAAAATACCGTGAGTTGCTTTCCCATAGCTCAACAAAATAGCTATTACCTGCAATAGTGTGGATGATATTCACTAATACATTCATGAAATCACTTCAGGAAATTCCGTTCACCGTGCTTTGACATAAAAGATCAGCTCTCACCCTGCATAATCCCTAAAGGTCAAAGAGTGCAGTGAGAAATCTGAATGCTTTCCAAGGTCGTGGGACTAGAACAGCTGCCACTGCTGAGCTCTGAGTGAAGGAAGAATGAAAAGGAGAGTGAACACAGAGATGAGGGGGAAGTCCCTTTCTGCTCCGGTATGGTTTAGTGCCCCCTGCTGACCTCACAGGAGTGTTACAGCTGAGCCAGGGCAAGGGAAGGACAGACTCAGCTTCTCACAGGCCACTGCCATTGTATTTGCTCAGCAGCAGCTGTGCTCTTGTTGCATCACCCAGACATGCACAGCCCAGCCCTGGTTCCCAAGGAACAAAGGTGGAAGGGCTTTCCAGGAAGACGGACCCCTCCATGCAGTGACAGAGTCATAGAAGTGCTCCTGTGCAAAGCTCTGCCACTGATTCCTTTGCAGGCTGACCAAGAACTGTGTCACATATCTCTTTGCTCTGAATACCTTCTCAGACTCCCAGTTCTGGACGATTCCCAAGGGCTTAACTATTTGTGAATCTCACACAATGTAAACTGTAATGACACAAGACGCCTTCTGTCTCCCAGGCTCTTGCTTGCATTGTGATATGAATACAGCTCTCAAGCAGCCCATAGCAGCAGAGCTGCTTACACAGGGTGCAAAGTGTCTGCTGGTGGCATCTGCATCTACACAGCAGCATGCACAGCTCACTGTCACATGGGAGCTCACATCAGGTCTGTTTCTACAGCCTAGATTCCTACCTGTCCTATCACCCTGCACAAGAGGGGAGACCACGCATGAGGTTCTTGAACTTCATGCTGCAGAGATTGGGCACATGAGAACTTTCCTCTCCATCACTTGTTTGCTTTGGCTCCTGTTCCCTCAGGACTCCAGTGAGAGAAGCCCACAGCCAGGGTGGGGAGACAGCCCCACCCCACCTGAGTCCTCAGGGCTTTTGATTTCTCAGGCACCTTGAGAAAACGCTCTCCCCCACCAGCCCACTGCTCCCAGCTGAGACAGCTTGCATGGACATAACCTGAGCTTTAGGATGCCAGTTCCCAGTGGCCTGCTGTGCTGGGCTGCTTTCCTGGAGTCCCCTCACACATCCTCATCCCATTTCCCCACTGCTGTCCGTCATGCACTCTGCAACAGCGCTGTCCATGAGCTCATCCTGATTTTCTCACCCACGCCCTGCTGTTTATGCTGTATCTCCTGGGTTTTCCGTCTCACATAAGTTTCCTCTGACCCCACAACCTACTCTTAAGTTGCTCAGCACTGCCAGGAAGAGTATGAGGTGCTTGAAATTAAGGCTGGTTCACATCTACTTTCAAATGAGGGCCACTCCACTGATTGTTCAACAAAAACCACCCTCACAAAATAGTACCACAGAGAAAGAAAAGAACACTTTTCCAAGCCAAAAAGAATACTATACTCACAGGAGACTCACTTATGAATTTAATTATGAGCATCTTTGGCTATTTATCATTTTTCTCTACACTTTTCATCTTTCTGAGGTTAACCAATAGCAATTCTATACTACCCTTTTTGCCTGTTTAATTCCTTGAATCCATCTCCAAACCCTGCAGTCATACTCCCTATTGCAACAAGATTGTGAGTATTTGGGGCAATTGATTGACATGGATTTTGTGCTGCGTGTAGTGAAATGTAAATTGTGAGCTTCCCCTCTCTCCCTCTCCTTACCAAAACTTGTAAAGAACACAAGACAAGGACACTAACCATTTGAGCTAACTTCCTTCAACACTCTCAGACATTTGAACAGTACTTTGTTTGAAAACCTACTCTCGCCTCTCACTATGTGTGCATTTGAGGATGGCCGTGCACCTCAGTGGTAGCGCCTGAGACTTTTGCGTGTGAGGCACTGGATTCTATGCCCAGTGCCACAAAGAATAGAAAAACACCTGAAGAAAAAAGTGAGGAATGAAATATCTCTCATGCATGTTTACCAAACTTCTTAGGCTTGACTTCCAATAATGTCCTACCAACAAACCCTTTTCAATCTTGCAACTTCCTGCCCCCTTTTGAATATTGTAAAGAACACAGTAAGCCCCAGAATGAGTGAATAAAAAGGTCAACCTGCAGGACCCAGATCTACAAACTGGTGACGTTAACTTAGTGGATATATATCAAAAGTGCTGGCCCATGTATTATGGATTTCTAGAATTACGGCTCTCCACATTACACCCACATACATCAGTTTCATTGTGCACCTAGAATAGAAGCAGCTTGATTTTTCTCGGTTTTTTTCCTTCATTACCCAAATTTTAGCGAGTTTACAGTAGAATTAGGCTTCATTAGTCTGTCTGATGATACAAACCAAAGTAGGAACCATTTGTTTGCATCCAGACTTATCAAACATATATTCCAGAAACCATTTAAAGTTATCCAGCCAGGCCTGGAAGCCTATGACTCTAATCCCAACTAGAGATGCTCAGGTAGCAGGATCACCATGAGTCCAAGAAGAGCTTGGGCTTCTAATGAGTTCAGGTTCACTCTGAACTATGTAGAGAGACCATGTCTCAACACAAAACAGCAGTGACAGAAGAAAAGCAACAACTAATGCCATGGATATCGCTCCTCAACAGAAGCACCTACTTAGCAGGAACAAGGTCCTGAGTTCAGTGCGCTGGACAAAATCATCTAAACAATGACCATTATTCCTCTGCTTGTACCTTAATGATTGCCTCTGAGATTTGCTATTTCAAAGCTCACAGGTTCAATAATCCCACTATTTCCTACAGTGTAACTAAAGTACATTATATACTTGATTCCATGGCCTTGAATTGTGTCCTTTGCTCTGAACACAGGCTTTAGCAGGTCCAAGTGGTTACATCGTGTGTACTCCTTCAGGAGGTCTTCAGCACAAAGGTGCAGCACCTCAAGCCACAAGGAACACATGCTGGACAGTCCCAGCTCTGAACTTGGCTCACTGCAAAAGCCCTTCTATGTCACCCTTGAAGATTTGTATTTCAGTAAACAGAAGTCATTGAGGTACTACTGAAAATAATATATAGACCATTGGCCTCACAGCTCTACTCCGGAGCTCTAACCTTGCCCATAGTTCTGGAATGATGGGCAAGAATGTCTGTGGCACACCAGGGAGGCTGAGTCAGGAGGATCAGTACAAGTTTGGGACCAGCCTGGGTTACAAAGTAAGACTGAGACCAGCCTCAACTGCATAGCAAGACCCTGTCTCAAAAAGGCAAACACACACACACACACACACACACACACACACACACACACACACTCTAACATGACTGAGTGTGGAACACTGAAGAGGCTGAGACAGGTGGATCTCTGCAAGTTCCAGAGCAGTCAAGGCTAAAAAGTAACCTAGAGTCTACCCTCAAGTGCATAGCAAGACCCTGTCATAAAAACACAAACAAACACACAAAGGAGTGTGACACTGATTAAGTAAAACATAAGATTCCAAATTGTAAGTGACGATCGATGGGACAACGAGCCTGCTTCCTAAAGGCTTAATGCACAACAAAGACACCGATGACTATTGCTCCTGGTTTATGTATGGCCAGAAGACTGGGTTTGCAAGGATGTTGGGGGACATGAGACCTGGTAGAGAAAACACACCTGGGCTTTAAAACAGGGTGAAAATGGCTGAACCCCTCTAGACCTGGAAGCACAGAGATGGGAATACTGAGTGCTTTCCAGGGAGGCTGGTTGTTTTCCTACAGATGATGTGACCCAACTGTGGGGCTTGAGTGAGAGGTCAGAGACTGCAGCCCCTTCCAGCTGAGCCCTGTGTGGGATGGACGGGGGTGGGGAGAAAGGGATGAGGAGCTGAACACGGCTGCTGCACACAGCCCAGTGCAGGTGATCCAAGGCCTAGGGGAGGGTTCAGTCACTAAGAGATTACATTATTCTGAGTGAATTCTCTGTTTTCCCTCCCAAGCCACCACACTGCTATAGACTTATACACCCTTGTCGATCAAAAGAACAGAGGCCTGGCGCAATAACATAAGATGTCAATCCAGCACTCTGGAGGCTGAGGCAGGAGGATCTCTGTGAGTCACAGGCCAGCCAAATCCACTTAGTAAATTCAAGGCCCACATATACTACATAGCAAAAGCCAGTCCTCCAAAAAGAAAAAAAAAATGACAGCATGCTGGCTGTTATTCAAAACGCCCTAGAGTACAGAAAGAGGATAGTGTCATATTCATGTAACACAGAAGTCTCCCAAAAGAAAAAGGTTACTGCTTGCAAAAGCAGGATGAAATGATGAACCTCCTTCCTAGGAATCGCTGGAAGATCCATGAACATTTATCTCAGTGGCCAAATAATAATGATCTTGTGTGCATTACACAAAGGAAAATCAGGGTGAGTTTGCTAAGAAAAAGTTGCTGGTGAGGGAAGAATTCTCTATCCTGGGGAGAACTCTACTGCTCTGTCTACACTGAAGGGAACACTGGAAGAATCTCAGTGAACCTTGAGGTAAAAGTACTTATTCCCTGAAGTAAGTACTAACCTTAAAATGAGGAGTAAGGAGAATGTGTCAAATGGCATCTGACTCTGGATGGTGTCCCCTCAAATTATGTAATACTAGATCAAGTATGGGATTATAAGGCAAAAAAGAAATTTTAAACATTGATATGCCCAATGGAGAAGACTAGGAATAGGGTGTACTTCAATGGTACAGGACTTGCCCAGAATGCATGATGTCCTGGGTTTGATCTCCAGCAACATCCTTGCAACTCATCAAGGTCACTGGAGGGATGATTCCATCCTGGCTGCCTGCTTCTCATGGGACCTTCAGAAGATGGGCACCAGAAAGCTCCTGGGCTCCAAAGCTGAGGGGTGCAGTCACAGGAACCAAGATCCACACACAGACCCTCCTGATTTAAGGACAACATTCTTTTTCCATGACAAGGATGTTCATGGAATTGGTTTCCAAATGAGGAGTTGGGTACACGATGTGTGTTCCAATATTCAGACAAGGAAATGCTCAAAGGAAACTCCAACTCGATAGATTTGCTTTGAACTATGAATCCTAATTTCGGTACTGCAGCATATAATAGAACATAAAACTACGGTACCACACTGTACGGTACACTCAGAAAAAACTACACCACCGTATGAACAAGGTGTGCTGCACAGAAGAAACATTGAGGCTCTATGCAGAAGATGTACAAACGTGGACAAAAGGCACCCGGAAGTCAGAGCAGCCATTGCACAGGTAGGCTGTTAAACGGGGAAGAGCCACACAGCAAGGCAAAGTGAAGTGCAAACCACCAGACCAATTCCCCCATCAGAGGCTTTGAGAAAGCAAACTGCATCTTCCCTGGTACTCTGCACTGCTCCCACCACAGGGCCAGTGAAGGAGCCATCCTGGGAGAAGATCAAACCCCATGGGGGAATGCCTCGAGCCCAGAACGAATAATCCAGTGCCCACCTGTCCTAACCCTTAGCTCAGTGGGAGACTCAGTCATGGACCAAGGTAGTCACCAACAGGGGCCCCTGAGAAATTGAAATTCTGAGAATCATTCAGAGATTGTTGATTGACTTAGAACCAACAGGCCTTTGAGAACACAAAGGAAAGGCCCCACAGAACACACAGCCACTCGCAGAAGGCACCTGCAGTCACCACTGTACCTAGTATGGGGCCCTGCACTCAACGTTCCTCAGGACTGCGCTTTCCCACTTCGTGACCTTTAACGTGAAACTCCTTGCAGGACACTCACCCTGCCAAAGATTCCCTAAAAACAATGATTCATCTCAGAACACCTTAATGCTTTAGCACAGTGGTACTAGCCTCTGCGTACCCCTCTGCTGATTTTGACTCTACACTTGTAGTTTTACCTGACTCCAAGGATGAAACTCCTACAGCCAGTGGTTGATTCCAAAGGCTGCTTTCCCAGGACCTGTGCTCATGGACCTGCATTATCACTCTGGCTTTCAGTGGCTCTGATGAAATGACCTGCTTTCAACTTGAAGGCACCAGGAAGTGGAGATCCGCAACACTGCTCACAAAGAACAAGATGAGGAGAGGTTCTCAGCATCTCTGCCATGGCAAAGATTTGGCCACTGGCCTGGGGATGGGACAGAAATGGCGCAGCAACCTTTCTGGCCTCCGTGGGACAGAGTCCTGACTTTCCAAACAAACAGCAGGACATGTGCTCCACAGCTGCCCCTGGGACACTATGTGCTCCCAGCCAGGAGGACACCAAGCACACTTTTGAGCAAAGCACATGCCTGTGCTTCTGCCACCTTTCCACTCACCCAGGACTCCTCTCTTGGGGAGCCGCTCTCACAGTCCTGTGTTGCCACTGAACTCCTTAGTGTGGATGAGACCCAGCCAGGCGCGCACATGGTGTCCTCTCACCAGGAAACTGCCTGCTCTCTCTGGCACACAGTAGAGGTTCCCAAATGACACAACACTCTTGAGGTAGCAATTGCCCAGCTTCCGGGAAAAGAGAATTAAGTATTAAATATGGGTCCTTCATAACTCACCATAGCATGTAGAAGACTGATTTCCAAGGCCTCTTCAGGTTAACTGAAGAAGACATTTCGTCATAGGAGTCCTCATCATCATTGTGTTGAAATGACCTTAGCTCTGCACAATTTATCCAGGTGTAAGAAACACCGTAAAGATTAGGAGAACACCAATGTTAAGAACACACAACTTTATTGCAAATACCAGTGCCATGAGCACTATGATGGAATAGAGAAACAGTTTTGGGAACAACAACAAAAAAAAACTCAAAGCACAATCTGCGTCTTCAAACAGGACAGCATCCTAGAGAAGCTCTTACTCCTCCTCAGTGACAGCGTGGTCCTGAGAATCAGGAGGTGAGCTCCCGAGCAGAGCTTCCCTCACAGCTTTCCGGTATTTGGCTCTTCGATTGTTAAACCAAACCTGAGGGCAGAGGGGAAAACTGACAGGGTTAGTACACAGGAATCAGTGTCATAAAGAAACAAACAAACCAACCATAAAACTTCCTATGCAACTGACACTTAAGACTGCAGGAGGCAAGCTTCTTTCTTCAGACTGGAACAGCTTAGGGGACTGAGGGTGGACATCACAGGGGGAAAAAGGCCCAGTCTGCACAGGGCCGTGAGTTCCATCTGAAGGTCAGCACAATAAAAATAACTGTAGGTACATAATCACACCTCTTCTTCCACATCCTTAGTGAGCACCGGCTCCATGCCCTGGGCAGGAACAGAACAGGAACATCTGCCCTGTGCTCCCCAGCTCAATATTCCTGAATGGTTTCTTCCAGCTGTGGGACATAGGCCAATGAAAAGTGGCTCCAGTGATGGGTTAGAACTCCAGGGCTCCTAAGAGATAAAGCAACTTAGCAGCCTGACTGCTGACCTGATGCTGGCCAGCTGGCTCCTGCTCGGAAGGAGGAGCTCCACTAGGTGTGGGGGCTTTAGCATGTCACCCTGAGATCTGTAGTTAATATCCTAAGCAGAGAGACAGCTCCCAGTTTGGCAATCCCACCTTAGTGAGAAGGAAAGTACCGGCAGGATGGAATATGTGGGCCATTTTGAAAGAGGCTCCACTCAAGGAAAGGTCAGGGCCCTCCATCCCATGTAGCCCTTTGACGGCTAAAGGCAGTCAGTGGGACAGGGAGCCTGGACAGTGCTTTGACTTGTACCTGTACAATAGGGCGAGTTGACAACCCATCATTCCAAGTGAACTAAAACTCCCAAGTCCTTGGCATTCAAGGTTTTAGGAGGAAAACATAACCATAGTAACCAACATTCTATTTTCTCCCTCCAGTCTGCCACACCCCTAAGACAAAGTCAGCTCACAGCATTTCATCAACTCTTCCAAGTCCTGGATCAGCCTGCCTGGCACCCAAAGTCCCACTGCCCCACCTGGGCAACCATGGCCCGGCCCTGGTCCCAAGACACAAAAGTGAAAGGGCTTCCAGGAAAAGGAGTCCCCAGCAGTGATGAGGAGCAGAAGGGGCCACAGAACTGCTCCTCTCTAAACCTCTGCTACACAGTCCTCTGCAGCCAGACCAACAACTGAGCCATATGTCACTGTGCTCTGGGGCCCTCTAGGACTCCCGGTTCTGCACGATTCACGAGGACTTAAACATTTGTGAAGCTGCAGTACTGCACATGTTAATGACACAAATGGTCTCTTTTCCCTGCCTCACACCTGCCTCCCCACAAGGTTACACCTCTCAAGAAGCCCAGGACAGTAGGGCTGGTGTCCATGGCAGGTACACTGTCCCCTGGTGGCTCCTGCATCTACACAGCAGCATGCACAGTGCAGTGTCACAGGTGAGCTAACATCAGGTCTACATCAAGTACCTCACTTCCTACCAGTGTAAGACCACGCACAGGAGACTGGGACCGCGAATAAGGTTGTCGGGAATTTCAGGTAGCAGAAATGTCACACACTGACAACTTTCCCCTGCTTCACTGATTCGCTGCAGCCCCTGTTCCCTCAGGACTCCAGTCAGAGAGGCCCACAGCCAGAGTGGGGAGAAAGACCCTCCACACCGAGATCGACTGTCTCGGGATTCGTCAGGCACCTGAGAAAATGCTCCCCACGCCCTCTCGGCATATCCAAGCTGGGACAGCCTGTGTGGACCAGGGCTGTGCATTGGGATGTCAGCGCTCAGTGTCCCGCTGTGCTGAGCTGCTTTCCCTGAGCCCCGGCAGCACATGCTCAGCCCATTTCCCCACTGCTCTCTGTCATCCATGCTGCAACAGCGCTGCTGATGAGTTCATCCTTACTTTCTCACACACACCCTGCTGTTCATGTGGTGTCCTGGGCTCTTCCGTCTCACATAGGTTTCCTGTGCCCCAGAACCTACATTCATTCTGCTCAGCATTGTCTCAAGGAGGGCGAGCTCCGTGAAATTATGTCTGGTTCCAGTCAACCCTGAAATGAGGACCCTGCCGCCTATTGTTCTACAAAACCCACTCCCTCAACCATTGCACCATAAAAGAAAAATCACACCTCTGCATGTTAAAAATTATTCTCAAACACGTTTCACTTTCGAATTTAATTGTGAATTTCAAGGCATCATTTGACTGCTTGAATTTCTCTCTATCCATTTCATCTTTCTTGAGTTATCCAAACTTTGTACCATAGCAATGTTTTTCCTCAAAGCATTCTTGATATCGATTTTTAAACCTACACTCCTAGAGCCACTACTCAGTCATCCTCTATTTGAGAAAGATTTTCACATGGAAATTGCACTGTAGGCAGAGAAGGGTAAATTGTGACTTTCTCCTCTCTCCTGACCTTACCAAAACTTACAAAGAAAAGAAAACCAGGAAACTAACCTTCACACTAACTTCCCTCAACACTTTCAGCTCAACTAGACGTCTGTTACTTGCTCACAGAAGGTTTTCTGTGTGCATTTAGGCTCTCTTCCCAGTATTTATGAATGCTAGCTTTAGAGAAAGAACTCGGTGTTAGGGCCCTAGGCACTGACGTGTGACATCCTGGATTCTACGTCCAGCACCAAAAAGAAAATCAAAGGGCATAAAGACGCAACCATTAAATGATTCTTACCACACTCATGCTTACCTATGTTCTTAGGCTTAGTTTCAAATAGTTGACTACAACGGAACCCTCCATTAACCTTGTCTCCCCCTGGACCTATTTGGATACTTTAAAGGTCAGACTTACCCCCAACATGACTGTATGCCAAAATGCACCCTAAAGCACACCAGTCCTGATTGAGGACAATCTGGTTTAGCAAATCCAGACTTACAAACGTTTTTCAATTACCACGTCAGATATATGCATTTGATTAGGTTGTGAAATGAATTATTTGCTATGTAGGGAATTTGTTATTGTATGTACATTGCAATATTCAGAGCAAAACAATACCTAACCTGAGGTCTTTGCTTTTCTGTGCATAACTTTTACATGCAGTAAGGGATAACAGAACATCTAAACACAATATCACACAGGACGATCAGGAAATATTACTGTCTGCTCTGCAAAAGGTGCACTGCACAAGAGGAAATCACTGAAACACTGTGAGGAAAATGTAGGAAACTATACCAGAACCTGACAGGACATAACACCAAGTACGTGCCCCAGGCCTAAATCCAGTCATTAAATAGGTAGGCCATTAAATAAGGAGTATCTGCACACATGTCCATGTATTAAGGATCTGTCTGATTACACTGCTCTATTTTCTGTGCCCAGATACACATTTCACTGCTCACACAGGACAAGAGAGTCATCTTGATGCTTTGTTTTTCCTTTACAAAAGCATGTTCCCTCTGGTAATGGGAAGGAACCATAAGCCCACGTCTACTCATTTGATATTCTCTCTATGAGTCCTCCTAAGTTCAAATCTTGTTTGCAAGTAAGATAGGACAAGAAATGACACCAGTTTCGCAGCGTCCAGGAAAAGCCATGTCCTGAAACATGATGGAGACTGGCTGCCCTGCCAATGGGCTGTTCTTGGACTTACTGACCTTCACTCTGGATTCAGGCACACTCAGGACGCTTGCCAGCTCCATTCTGTGGAGACAAAACCACAAACGTTCCACGTTCAGTGATCTGGATGAGGCAGGCAGTGTTCTGCACGACTGGAATATCACACACGCACTGTGTAGTGGGCTGCACACTGCAATCACCCTCCCAGTGCCCCAAGAACTTTTTTCTGTTTCCCGAAGAAAAGCCTCTCATCAGCAAGGCTTTCTCTGGTCATACTTATTGCTACCGTTTCATGGATATTTTAATGTATTATATAGAAAAAATAAAACTGAAAGCAAAAATCTATGATAAAAAAGAATAGAAATTTTATGTTATGGAAAATTAAAACAAAAGTTGAAAAACTTCATAGACTAACAATAGTTAAAACATTGGGTATTCTTATCTTCAAAGTAGTTTCACAGACTAAAACACATTGGCAAAACTAATTCTCCAAATGACAATGGACAACACTTTCATTCTGTGAACTAATACAAACTCCTAGTAGAACTGTCTTGTATTGTTTTCTTCCTCTTCCTCACTTTCCCCCTCCCCCACCCTAGCTCCTCTCTCCTTGTGAGAAGCAAGCCTGTAGCACATGAGTATCTGTTCTACCAACTCTTTCTCTGAGGGAATTTGATTTACAATACAAGCCATGCAAGCAAGAAATGCAAAGCCAAGCCTGGTGGTGCATGACTGTAATCCTAGCACTTGGATGCTGAGGCAGAAGTATCTTTGCCAGTTCAAGACCAGTCTGGCTTACAAAGTGAGGCCAAGAACACCATGAACTGTATGCCGAGACCCTATCTCAAAAGTGACAAAAAAGAAGAAGAAGAAGCAGGAGGAAGAGGTGGAGGAGGAGGAGGAAGAAGAAGTTATTAAAAAATTGACAGTTTGGAAGATAACGATTACTGTGAGTCAACGGATCAAGACATTGAAAAGAAATCTACAGGAAGGGAAAAAATATGAAAAGAAATCTACAGGAAGGGAAAAAATATATGCAAAACGCACTTCATACAGACATGCAGTAACATCCCCCAAAGTCAATAACTAAAACACATCCACCAGGATTGGGCATCAGCAAGGGCTCAGTGAGCTATTTCTCCAAAAGAAGCTCGAGGAAGGAGCAGGAAGCAGAAGAAATCACTCTCCAAATTACTACCCTCTACAAATGACTAGCCTCTAAGGGTTATACCACCCACAGGTATGTCCACCACCCCATCATGTGAACCACTAACAAAGGCTGGGAAAACATAAATGTGTTGATCTCAGAGAGAAACTGGAACCCTCAGTCTTCGTGACAAGAAATGTCAGCTTCCACTGCCACTCTGGAAAATGGTGGCTGGAGCCTAAACACAGAAATACACAATTCTATGATTCAGTGTTGACATTTCTGAGCATGTCTCCAAAACACTGAAATCTGGATGTTCACAGTTCTTTGTCAGACAAGTTCACAAAATCAACTATTCACAAAATCAACTTCAATCCAAAGAAATGAGCAACAAGGTGGTTTATATGCAGGGGAATATTTCTTGCCATTTAAAAGGAATGGCCATCACATGCTGAAGCAAGGCTGCACAGTAGGGTTAAATGAACTGAAACAAGCAGGCACAAAAGCACTAACAGGCTGTGGTTGCACTTAGATCCAGTTTCTGAGAACTCAAACTTACAGTCCAAAAATCTACAATCATGATTGTAAGGAACTGAGGGGATGGAGGAAATGGGAGGCGTTTCAGGTGCATAGTTTGCTTTTGTAAGGTGACCAGTGTTCCGGAGATCTGTTTCACAGCAAGGTGAACATAGCTGACACTGCTGACAACTAAACCATGACATGAAAATACCCAGCACTGCTGATGTCTATGCTTCACAGTGGTTCTCACAGCAAAGTCCTAGTGTGTGCGTCTCATACCACAAAATGCAAGCAAAACAAAGTGGAGTCTCCACCAACCAGTTTCCAGCCTGGAAGCACAACAATACTGTAAGAAGATTCTGCACTTGGTTCACAACGCGACATCCACTACAGGTCAAACACAGGCAGGAGAAGAGCCCAGGTGCTCTCAGCTCAAGCGCAGAAAGAGGGCAGCAGGAGAGAGAGAGAAAGTCAGCTGGAACAGGGCCCATTCCCCCTAAAGCCTGGGTGCACCCCCAAGATATCAGCTTACCTCCTGAGACCATCTGGGTACTTCGTATCTTGGAAAGCAGTTTCCAGCACCTCCACCTGCCCGTCTGTGAAGCTAAACTGCCTTCGTTGCCGCCTTGGTCGGCCCCTCTTTCGACCCCCAGCGTCGGCCGGACGCTGCGCAGCCGGCTGCAGTTGCTCGGGCTCAGCTTCATCCTGATCCATGTCGTGTTTGGTGTCACTTCCCTGGCTCACGTGGACCTTTTGGGTCAGAATGTGGCCATCTTCATCGTCGTCATCCAGCTGGCCCTTGAGGGGGTCATCCGCTGCAAAGTCGGCAGCTCCTGCACTGCAGGCAGCACCCTCGGCTGCTGCGGGAACCTCTGGTGCAGGATCCACTTCGACTTCCATTTTCCAGTACTCTGGGCTGAGGGAGCGGATAACACCGTCTTGGTATTCCTCTTCCATGGCCGCCATTTCACGAGGCCTCCTACTCCGCAACCGCGTTTAAAGGCAGAGTCTCTTGGCAACAGCGTCACGGAAAAGGGGTGGAGCCTGAGGTTGCAATTGGTTACAGGAATGTTGCCCCCCCACCTGGAGGGTTCAGTCTGCACGAGCTCTCGTGATGTCTGCCCAAGGCTGTCTGGTTACCACCCCGCCTCAATGCTTCACATCACAGTGTAGCAAAAACAGAAGGGGTGTGGCCAGCAAAGGGGCCAGAGATGGAAAAACAAGTACTGTTATTGGACGTGTGCACAAGAAGCATGCAGCTAGCCGCTAAGCTAGCTCATTGCACTGGATGCATCCCAGAGGCATGTGAGGAAGGGACTGGCTGACCCTGAGGTTGCAATTCGTTACAGGAATGTTGCACCCCACCTGGAGGGTTCAGTGTGCACGAGCTCTCGTGGTGTCTGGTAAAGGCTGTCTGGTTACCACCCCGCCTCCATGCTTCACATCACAGTGTAGCAAAAACACAAGGGGTGGGGCCAGCAAAGGGGCCAGAGATGGAAAAACAAGTACTGTTATTGGACGTGTGCACAAGAAGCATGCAGCTAATCCCAGAGCTAGCTCAATGCACTGGATGCCTCACAGAGGCATGTGAGGAAGGGACTAGCTGGCCCTGTAAGCTGATTAGGAAGTGAAGGGGAGGGGCTGAGAACTCACACTGACACCACATGTCTTCTGGGAATGCTGGGAGACTGCACCCACCACTCACTCCATGCTGCCTGTGAATATCTTAGCATCCTGAAACCTTCTCAGTATCTTGGTCTAAGTATCTCCATATAACTGTATCATCCTTGTGGATACTACGAACAAATGAATTTACAAAGTTCGGTAATGAATTTCTCTTCATCCTAGTTTTAGAAATAAAATGATCAGTTCTGTAAAGGGAACCATCCCTAAACGTCAAGGGCTTCAGAGAAAAATCTAAATGCTTTCCAAGGTCACGGGACTCAAACAGCTGCCACTGCTGAGCTCTGAGGGAATGAAGGATGGAAAGGAGAGTGAACGCAGAGATGAGGGGGAAGTCCCTCTCTGCTCAGGTATGCTTTAGCGCCTCCTGCTGACCTCACAGGAGTGTTACAACTGAGCCAGGGCAAGGGAAGTACAGACTCAGCTTCTCAGCTGGGGAAGCTGTAAGGATTGAGCCCCTTGCTTGGCAATAGGACAGACAGACACAATGGCCTCTCTGGTTTTTGTGGGATTGAGTCCTGTGGTTCTCAAAAGCAGCAGGACCTCTGCTCCACAGGTGCCCCGGCACCCCATGTGCTCCTCAACTAGGAGGACACCAAGCAGGACTGGGTGTGCAGGACCTGGCTGTGCCACTGCCACCTTCCCACTGGCCCGGGAGCTGCCCTTAGGGAGCTGCTCTCAGAGTCCAGGGTTGCCACAGATTCCTCAGCCTGGGTGAAACCCAGCCTGTGGTGTTAGAACACATTGTGTCTTCTAACCAGGGTCCTTCCTGGGCTCCCTTGGACCCAGTGGGGATCCCCAAATGACGGCACACTGATGAGAAAGCCATGGGGCCACAGGGGACAGAGAATTAAGTCTACAATACAGATCATTAAAAACTTTCCATGTGTTGTGGTTTATGTCATTGGCCCCCAGGCCTCATGGGTTTGCATTGTGCATTTATGATGGTTCATTGTCTATCGCTTGGATTGATGATGTCAGTGTTACACCCATCTGGGGGTGGAGCCAGGATGTAATGTAATGGCAAGAAGTAGGTGTGTCTTGCTCTTTTGCGGGTGTTTGCCTTGTTGTTTGCAGCTGCCATGAACTGCGGCTCAGCCATGCCAGCCTGCCATGGAGCCAACTGAGTATGGACTGAAACCTTCAAAAAGTGTAAGAAATAAACCTTTCCTTTCCTAATGTTGGTCATCAGGTATTTTGTCTTAACAACGAGTAAAAAGTAACTAAGACAACATGGCACTAAGAATGTGGATTTCCAAGGCCTTTTGATGGTGGCTCAAGGGAGTGTCTTCATGACAAGAGATCTCATCATCACTCTGATGAAGTCACATTCCCAGGTCAACTGATATTTATATTTTACTCTCCCTAGAGTTGCCAGAAAAATAAACCTACTGAAAACTCATTGTTTATTGGTAATATAAGTGCTGATTACTAAACCTCAACTTGACATAGGCAGCAACACATGGCCCAGACTTAATGCCAAGAACAAAATCCATGTGCACTGTGGCCTCAGAGAAGGGGAACAGGTGAGCGCTGCTGCTGATCCTGGACGTCCCCCTGGTGCTGGTCAGCAGGTGGGGCTTCACTTAGCACTGCTTCCCGCTGAAGTTTCCTGTGCTTGGCCCTCCGATTCTTGAACCAACTCTGCACTCGGGACAAGAGGCCTGGGTTAGTGCACAGAAGAGTCGCTGTCACAATGAAGGCCCCTCATGGAACCTCACACGCCTCTGCCATTTTATTTGCACAGCAGCAGCTCTGCTCTTGCTCCACCCGGGTACCCACAGCCCGGCCTCCTTCCCAAGACACAAAAGGGGAAGTGCTCTCCAGGAAGAGGGCCCCCACCATGCAGTGACCAGTGGAAGGGCTCACACAACTGCTCCCTCTCAACCTCTGCTACCCATTCCTCTGCAGGGAGACCAAGATCGGTGCCACATATTTCTGTACTCTGGACTCCCTCACAGATGCCCAGTTCTGGACAATTCCAGCGGGCTTAATCATTTGCGAAGCTCCCACACTGAAAACTGTAGTGACACAAAGGGCCTTCTCTCCCAGCCTAACGGGGGCTTACTGACATCAACACTCTGTATTGAGAAGCCACAGCAGGCTAATGTGGAGAGGACTAACAGTGGTCAATGCTGACATGTGCAACTAAACAGCAGTGTACACAGTGCACTGCCACAGGTGAGCTGACATCAGGTCTGTTTCTGGAGCCTCACTACCTACCAGTCCTAGCACCTGGCACAGGAGATGGGAGACCACGTGCCAGGTCTGGGGAACTTCATGCTGCAGAAATTGCACACACTGAGAACTAACCGCTTTATAACCTCACATCTTCATGCACATTTTTGAATAATTTAAAAACTCCTCGAAACCACAACATGAATGCACACAGAAGTGCACCCTACAGGACACAGCTCTACAAAGAAGTGAACTTAACTTAGTGTATATAATAAAATCTGCTAGCCCACTTATTATGGATTTATATACTTATAACTCTCTGTATGATATACACATATATAAAATTAATTGTGCTCCTAGAATAGGAGAAGCAGCTTGATTTTTGTTTTGTTTTCCTGCATCAAACAGATCTTAGCGAATTAACAGCAAACATATGCTTTATTAGTTTCTCTGGCTACGTACAACAAAGTAGAAATTATTTGTTGACATTCAGAATTGATGCAAAAAAGGAATAATTCAAGAAACCATTTAAAGTTAATCATCCAGGCCTGGGGGCCTATGACTCTAATCTAAACTAGACAGGCTCAGACAGAAGGATCACTATGAGTCCCAGGAGGGCCTGGGCTTCTAATGAGCTCAGGTTCACTTTGAAGTATGTAGAGAGACCCTGTCTCAACACAAAACAAAAGTGACAGAAAAAAAGCAACAACTAATGAGAGGGATATCACTCCTCAACAAAAGCACCTGTCTACCAAGGTCCTGAGTTCAGAACCCTGTACAAAATCATGTAAACAATTACCTTTACTCCTCTGCTTGTACTTTAATGATTGTTTCTGAGATTTGTTAATTTCACAGCTCATAGAGGCAATAATCCCCCTGTTCCCTGCAGAGCAACTAAAGTAAACTTTATACTTGATGCCATGGTCTTGGATTCTGTCCTTTGCTCTGCACACAAGCTTTAGCAGTTCGAGGTGTCACATCGTGTCTCCTCCTTCAAGAGGTCTTGAGCACACAGGTGCAGCATCTGAGGTCACAAGGAACACATGCTGGACAGTTCCAAGTCTGAGCTTGGTCCCCTGCAAAAGCCCTTCTAGGTCACCCTTGAAAACTTCCACTTCCCATGGTTGCTGGAGGCCTGGCAGTGCTGACACCCGGGCTCTGTGCTGGAGTAACTGTCCTCTGTGGCTGTCTGAGCACCACTGTACTGGCTGAATTTCTTCCCAAGGAGCCCTTCAACTCCAGGAGACCGCAGTCACCGCAGGTGGGAAGCAGCAGGCCGGCCTCTGCACCTCCTTGCTCTGGTCTGTGCAACTGCATCCCTTCCATGGCAGGCAAGCGCCCTCAGCCTGGAAGACTAATCTTCAGGGCAAGGGCCTCCCTTCTGCACACTCCTCCTCAGACAGTCTGTCCTGGTTCTCTCCTCTCTCCCCATTGGATGGGGCCATGCAATTTCCAAGGTCCACCTGTGACCATCAGGCCTTGTGTGCTTTCTGTGGACCGCCCAGGGTGACACATTTTTCAGGAAAGAATGGCCTTCAGGGGCTCCACACACTGAGCATCCTGGAAGACACAAGGAAGATATAGGGGAACTCATTGTGCAGCTGGCAAGCCAGGGAGAAGATGAGCAGCAGGCAGGACTCCCCTTGCAAAAGACCCACTAAGGTGCCCACGCCAGTAGTCTCAGTACCTAGGAGACTGAGGCAAGGGAGTCCCTGTGACTTTGTCTCTGTGACTTTGACTACACAGGGAGTTCAGTGACAGTCTGAACTACCTATGGGAGTCCATTTCAACACATGCACAAGACACAGCACCATAGGAGCAGGCAGCACCAGAGCACAGGAGGTGCACATCCAGGCTCCACACACTGCCACCACGTAGAGAAGCTCTCCCTACAGGCCTGCCCTCCCTTCTGCTTCTGCTTCCCCCTACCTCGTCCCTGCAACACCACACGCCTCCTGGATTGCCTGCCTCTTTCAATGGGTTTGTAAAGTTCATCTGTCCAAAACCACTCCTGCTCCCCTGGCTGCCTCCCAGAAATACTACCCACCTGCCCTTGCCCTCGCAACACTCAGCTTCCCACAGCCCTGCAGCATCCCTGGGCCAGCTCTGATGCTGGACTTCTTTTCCCCTGCGTTTTCTCCTGCACTTCCCATATAAAAGTATTCCCTCTTTGGATGCTTGTTGAAATTAAGTGTGTCTCTCTGCTTTGTGCAATAAGCAACCGTGTTGCACATGTTTGACACTGACAAGTATGAAAAGAGGGGGAAGAGAAGAATGACAAGTAGACAGTGACAAGATTCTTGGATTTGGAGGGTGAGAAAAGTTAATTTCCGTTCTGTCCTTCTCTTTGTGGATCTGGCTTTGTTTGGAAGCTATGATTCTTGGGGTTCAGGAGGACCAATCATGCTGCCAGGCCCTGAATGCAACTTCAACACTACTTTGTGTCCCTTGTTTGTGAAACCCTGTTAAATTCTTTTTTAAGGAAGACAGCAGTATGCTTTCAAGTGGAATCTTTTTCAGTCATACATGTAAAATATTGGCATGTCAGTTTGGGGACACAGAAAGTCTCCTCTTTAAGATTTTATTTCCCTAGACAGAAGTCATTCAGGTACTACTGAAAATAATATATAGACCATTGGCCTCACAGCTCTACTCCGGAGCTCTAACCTTGCCCATAGTTCTGGAATGATGGGCAAGAATGTCTGTGGCACACCAGGGAGGCTGAGTCAGGAGGATCAGTGCAAGTTTGGGACCAGCCTGGGTTACAAAGTAAGACTGAGACCAGCCTTAACTGCATAGCAAAACCCTGTCTCAAAAAGGCAAACACACACACACACACACACACACACACACACACACACACACTCTAACATGACTGAGTGTGGAACACTGAAGAGGCTGAGACAGGTGGATCTCTGCAAGTTTGAGAGCAGTCAAGGCTAAAAAGTAACCTTGAGTCTACCCTCAAGTGCATAGCAAGACCCTGTCATAAAAACACAAACAAACACACAAAGGAGTGTGACACTGATTAAGTAAAACATAAGATTCCAAATTGTAAGTGAATATCGATGGGACAACGAGCCTGCTTCCTAAAGGCTTAATGCACAACAAAGACACCGATGACTTTTGCTCCTGGTTTATGTATGGCGAGAAGACTGGGTTTGCAAGGATGTTGGGGGACATGAGACCTGGTAGAGAAAACACACCTGGGCTTTAAAACAGGGTGAAAATGGCTGAACCCGTCTAGACCTGGAAGCACAGACATGGGAATACTGAGTGCTTTCCAGGGAGGCTGGTTGTTTCCCTAGAGATGATGTGACCCAACTGTGGGGCTTGAGTGCGAGGTCAGAGACTGCAGCCCCTTCCAGCTGAGCCCTGTGTGGGATCGGCAGGGAGTGCTGAGAAAGGCCAGAGGAGTTTAACATGGCTGCTGCACACAGCCCAGTGCAAGTGATCCAAGGCCTAAGGGAGGGTTCAGTCACTAAGAGATTACATTTTTCTGAGTGAATTCTCTGTTTTCCCTCCCAAGCCACCACACTGCTATAGACTTATACACCCTTGTCGATCAAAAGAACAGAGGCCTGGCAATAACATAAGATGTCAATCCAGCACTCTGGAGGCTGAGGCAGGAGGATCTCTGTGAGTCACAGGCCAGCCAAATCCACTTAGTAAATTCAAGGCCCACATATACTACATAGCAAAAGCCAGTCCTCCAAAAAGAAAAAAAAAATGACAGCATGCTGGCTGTTATTCAAAACGCCCTAGAGTACAGAAAGAGGATAGTGTCATATTCATGTAACACAGAAGTCTCCCAAAAGAAAAAGGTTACTGCTTGCAAAAGCAGGATGAAATGATGAACCTCCTTCCTAGGAATCGCTGGAAGATCCATGAACATTTATCTCAGTGGCCAAATAATAATGATCTTGTGTGCATTACACAAAGGAAAATCAGGGTGAGTTTGCTAAGAAAAAGTTGCTGGTGAGGGAAGAATTCTCTATCCTGGGGAGAACTCTACTGCTCTGTCTACACTGAAGGGAACACTGGAAGAATCTCAGTGAACCTTGAGGTAAAAGTACTTATTCCCTGAAGTAAGTACTAACCTTAAAATGAGGAGTAAGGAGAATGTGTCAAATGGCATCTGACTCTGGATGGTGTCCCCTCAAATTATGTAATACTAGATCAAGTATGGGATTATAAGGCAAAAAAGAAATTTTAAACATTGATATGCACAATGGAGAAGACTAGGAATAGGGTGTACTTCAATGGTACAGGACTTGCCCAGAATGCATGATGTCCTGGGTTTGATCTCCAGCAACATCCTTGCAACTCATCAAGGTCACTGGAGGGATGATTCCATCCTGGCTGCCTGCTTCTCATGGGACCTTCAGAAGATGGGCACCAGAAAGCTCCTGGGCTCCAAAGCTGAGGGGTGCAGTCACAGGAACCAAGATCCACACACAGACCCTCCTGATTTAAGGACAACATTCTTTTTCCATGACAAGGATGTTCATGGAATTGGTTTCCAAATGAGGAGTTGGGTACACGATGTGTGTTCCAATATTCAGACAAGGAAATGCTCAAAGGAAACTCCAACTTGATGGTTTTGCTTTGAACTATGAATCCTAAATTCGGTACTGCAGCATATAATAGAACATAAAACTACGGTACCACACTGTACGGTACACTCAGAAAAAACTACATCACCGTATGAACAAGGTGTGCTGTACAGAAGAGACACTGAGGCTCTATGCAGAAGGTGTACAAACCTGGACAAAAGGAACCCGGAGGTCAGAGCAGCCATTGCACAGGTGGGTCATTAAACGGGGAAGAGCCACAGAGCAAGGCAAAGTGAAGTGCAAACCACCAGACCAATTCCCCCATCAGAGGCTTTGAGAAAGCAAACTGCATCTTCCCTTATATACACACTGTTCCCACCGCAGGGCCAGTGAACAGGCATCTTGGGAGAGGCTCTAACCCCATGCGGGAAGGCATCCAACCCAGAGAGAATCTTCCAGAGTCCACCTGTCCTAACTCTTAGCTCACTGGGAGACTGGATCATGGACCAAGACAGTCACCCACCGGGGCCCCTGAGAAGCTGAAAGTCCGAGAATCATTCAGAGATTGTTGATTGACTTAGGACCAACAGACCTTTGAGAACAAAAAGGAAAGGCTGCACAGAACACACAGCCACTCACAGAGGTCAAGTACAGTCACCACTGTACCTTGTGTGTGGCCCTGCACTCACTGTCCCTTAGAACTGGGCTTTCCACACTTTGTGACCTTTAACATAAAACTCCTTGCAGGACTCTCACCGTGCCAAAGATTACCTGAAAGCAAAGGTTCATCTCAGAACACCTTACTGCTTTAGCACAGTGGTACTCACCCTGCCTACACCTCTGCTGATTTTGTCTCTACACTTGTAGCTTTACCCAAACCCACAGATGAGAATCCCTGAAGCCAGCAGTTGATTCCAAAGGCTGCTTTCCCAGGACCTGTGCTCAGGGACTTGCATTATCACTCTGGCTTTCAGTGGCTCTGGTGAAATGACCTGCTTTCAACTTGAAGCCACCAGGAAGTGGAGATCCGCAACACGGCTCACAAAGAACAAGGACAAGATGAGGACAGGTTCGTAGCATCTCTGCCAGGGTGAAGATTTGGCCACTGGCCTGGGGATGGGACAGAAATACGCAGCAGCCTTTCTGGCCTCCGTGGGACAGAGTCCTGACTTTCCAAACAAACAGCAGGACATCTGCTCCACAGCTGCCCCTGGGACCCTATGTGCTCCCAGCCAGGAGGACACCAAGCACACTTTTGAGCAAAGCACATGGCTGTGCTTCTGCCACCTTGCCACTCACCCAGGACTCATCTCTTGGGGAGCTGCTCTCACAGTCCTGTGTTGCCACTGAACTCCTTAATGTGGATGAGACACAGTTGGGCGTGCACATGGCATCATCTCTCCAGGGACTGGGCTGGCCTCTCTTGCACACAGGGGAGGTTCCCAAATAACACAACACTCTTGAGGAAGCAATGGTCCAGCTTCCGGGAAAAGAGAATTAAGTATTAAATATGGGTCCTTCATAACTCACTATAGCATGTAGAAGACTGATTTCCAAGGCCTCTTCAGGTTAACTGAAGAAGACATTTTGTCATAGGAGTCCTCATCATCATTGTGTTGAAATGATGTTAGCTCTGCATAATTTATCCAGGTTTAACAAACCCCATAAAGATTAGGAGAACACCAATGTTAAGAACACACAACTTTATTGCAAATACTAGTGCTATGAGCACTATAAGGGAATAGAGAAACACTTTTGAGAACAACAACAAAAAAAAAAACTCAAAGCACAATATGCCTCTTCAAAATGGACAGCATCCTAGAGCAGCTCTTCCTCCTCCTCACTGACAGCGTGGTCCTGGGAAGCAGGTGGTGCGCCCCTGAGCAGAGCTTGCCTCACAGCTTTCCTGTATTTGGCTCTCTCATTTTTAAACCAAACCTGAGGGCAGAGGGGAAAACTGACAGGGTTAGTACACAGGAATCATTACCATAAAGAAACAAACACACCAACCATATAACTTCCTATGCAACTGACACTTAAGACTACAGGAGGCAAGCTACTTTCTTCAGACTGGAACACCTTAGGGTACTGAGGGTGGACAGCACAGGGGGAAACAGGCCCAGTCTGCACAGGGCCGTGAGTTCCATCTGAAGCTCAGGAAATAAAAATAACTGGAGAAACCTAATCACACCTCTTCTTCACATACTTAGTGAGCACCTGCTCCATGCCCTGGGCAGGAACAGAACAGGAACATCTGCCCTGTGCTCCCCAGCTCAATATTCCTGAATCGTTTCTTCAAGCTGTGGGACACCTTCAATGAGAAGGAAAGTACTGGCAGGATGAAATATGTGGGCCGTTCTGAAAGAGGCCTCCCCTCAAGAAAGGTCAGGACCCTCCATCCCATGTAGCCCCTTGACAGCTAAAGGCAGTCAATGGGACACGGATCCTGGACAGTGCTGTGACTTGTACCTGTCCTATAGGGCAAGTTGAGAACCCAGCATTTCAAGTGAAGTAAGACACCCAATTCCTTGACATCCAAGCATTTAGGAGAAAGAAAATCGCCATGGTAACCAAAAGTCTGTTTTCTCCCTCCAGTCTGCCACACCCCTAAGACAAGTCAGCTCACAGCATTTCATCAGCTCTTCCAAGTCCTGGATCAGCCTGCCTGGCACCCACAGTCCCACTGCCCCACCTGGGCAAGCACGGCCCGGCCCTGGTCCCAAGACACAAAAGTGAAAGGGCTTCCAGGAAAAGGAGTCCCCAGCAGTGATGAGGAGCAGAAGGGGCCACAGCACTGCTCCTCTCTAAACCTCTGCTACACAGTCCTCTGCAGCCAGACCAAGAACTGTGCCCTATGTCACTGTGCTCTGCAGCCCTCTTGGACTCTCGGTTCTGCACGATTCACGAGGACTTAA
Organism: Cavia porcellus; assembly: GCF_034190915.1. Lineage (NCBI taxonomy): Eukaryota > Metazoa > Chordata > Mammalia > Rodentia > Caviidae > Cavia > Cavia porcellus. Next base: position 81,733,998 of record NW_026947486.1, read on the forward strand.
ACATTTGTGAAGTTGCCGTACTGCACATTTTAATGACACAAATGGCCTTCTTTCCCTGCCTCACACCTGCCTCCCCACAAGGTTACACCTCTCAAGAAGCCCAGGGCAGCAGGACAGGTGTGCACGGCAGGTAAAGTGTTCACTGCTGTGGTCTCAATTTACACAGAAGTGTGCACAGCACAGTGTCACGGGTGAGCTGACATCAGGTCTTCATCAAGAGCCTCACTTCCTACCAGTGAATCACCACACACAGGAGAGGGGGACCATGCGTGAGGTTGTTGGGAACTTCGAGCAGCAGAAATGGCACACACTGAGCACATTCCCCTCCTTCACATGTTTGCTGCAGGCCCTGTTCCCTCAGGACTCCAGAGAGGCCCACAGCAGGGTGGGGAGAAAGCCCCTCCACATCTGGGATCAGGGGTGCTTGGGATTTGTGAGGCAGCCTGAGAAAATGCTCCCCACCCCCTGCCCACATCCCCAGCTGAGACAGCCTGTGTAGACCAGGCCTGTGCATTGGGATGGCAGCACTCAGTGCCCGCTGTGCTGGGCTGCTTTCCTGGAGCCCCCTCACCTCATACTCAGCCCATTTCCTGACTGCTCTGTCATCACTTCTACAACAGCACTGCTGATGAGCTCAACCTGATTTTTTCTCCCATGCCCTGCTTTTAACGCTAGAGCTACTGGGCTCTCCTCACATAGGTTTCCTGTGCCCCAGGACCTTCACTCATTCTGTACAGCACTGTCTCAAGGAGGGTGAGCTCCGTGAAATTATGTAGGTTCAAATCAACCCTGAAATGAGGACCAGGCCGCCTATTGTTCTACAAAACCCACTCCCTCAACCATTGCACCATAAAAGAAAAAGCACACCTCTGCGTGTTAAAAATTATTCTCAAACAAGTTCCACTGTTGAATTTAATTGTGAATTTTAAGTCAGCTTTTGACTGCTTAAATTTTTCTCTATCCATTTCATCTTTCTTCAGTTATCCAAACTTTGTACCATAGCAATGTTTTTCCTTATGGCATTCTTGACATGATTTCTAAACCTACAGCCCTAGCCACTACTCAGTCATCCTCTATTTGAGGAAGGTTTTCATATGGAAATTGCACTATAGGCAGAGAAGGTTAAATTGTGACTTTCTCCTCTCTCCTGACCTTACCAAAACTTACCAAGAAAAGAAAACCAGGCAACTAACCTTCACACTAACTTCCTTCAACACTTTCAGCTCAACTAGACGTCTGTTACTTGCTCAGAGAAGGTTTTCTGTGTGCGTTTAGTCTCTCTTCCCAGTATTTATGAATGCTAGCTTTAGAGAAAGAACTCGGTGGTAGAGCCCTAGGCACTGACATGTGACGTCCTGGGTTCTATATCCAGCATCAAAAAGAAAATCAAAGGGCATAAAGACGCAACCATGAAATTATTGTTACCACACTCATGCTTACCTATGTTCTTAGGCTTAGTTTCAAATAGTTTCCCACAACGGAACCCACCTTTAACTTTGCCTCCCCCTTGACCCATTTGAATACTTTCAAGGTCAGATTGAACCCCAACACGACTGTATGCCAAAATGCACCCTAAAGCACACCAGTCCTCAAGTGAGGACAATCTGGTTTAGCAAATCCAGACTGACAGATATTTCTCATTTACCTTCATGAGGTCTATGCATTTGATTAGGTTGTGAAATGAATAGTTTGCTAAGTGGGGAATTTGATAATTTATGCACACAGCAATATTCAGAGCAAAGGAGTAACTGACTTGTTCAGAGCAAAGGAATGCCTTTCTTTTTCATGTGCATAACTTTTACATGCAGTAAGGGATAACAGAACATCTAAGCACAATACCGCACAGAAAATATTACTGTCTGCTCTGCAAAAGGTGCACTGAACAAGAGGAAATCACTGAAGCTCTGCAAAAAAATGTAGGAAACTGTACCAAAACCTGACAGGTCATAAGGCCAAGAACCTGCGTCAGGCCTAAGTCTAGTCATTAAACATGTAGCCCATTAAATAAGGAGTATCTACACACATGTCCCTGTATTAAGGATGTGCCTGCTTGCAACACTCTATTTTCTGTGCCCAGATACATATTTCATTTTTCACATAGGATGAGAGAGGCACCTTGATGCTTTGTTTTTCCTTTACAAAAGCACATTCCCTTTGGTAATGGGAAGTAACTACAAGCCCACGCCTACTCATTTGATTTTGTCTCTGTGAGTTCTCCTAAGTTCAAATCTTTTTTGCAAGTAAGATAGGACAGGAAATCACACCAGCTTCACAACATCCAGGAAAAGCCATGTCCTAAACATGATGGAGACTGGCTGCCCTGCCAATGGGCTGTTCTTGGACTTACTGACCTTCACTTTGGACTCAGGCACACGCAGGACGCTTGCAAGCTCCATTCTGTGGAGACAAAACCACAAATGTTCCACGTTCAGTGATCTGGATGAGGCGGGCAGTGTTCTGCACGACTGGAATATCACACACGCACTGTGTGGTGGGCTGCACACTGCAATCACCCTCCCAGGGCCCCAAGAACATTTTTTCCTTTCTGGAGGAAAAGCCTCTCATCAGCAATGCTTTCTCCGGTCATTATACTTAATGCTACCGAGTCAGGGATATTTTAATGCATTGTATTGAGAAAATAAAACTGAAAGCAAAAATCTTTGTTAAAAAAAGAATAGAAATTTTATGTTATGAAAAATTATAACAAAAGTTGAAAAGGGTCACAACTAACTAATAATACCCAATGTTTTATTGGGTATTATTATCTTCAAAGCAGTTTCACAGAATAAAACACATTGTCAAAAATAATTCCCCAAATGACACTGGACAACACTTTCATTCTGTGAACTAATACAAACTGTCTTGTATTGTTTTCTTCTTCTTCCTGCCTTTCCCCCTCCCTGACTCTAGCTCCTCTGTCCTTGTGAGGAGCAAGCCTATAGCACAGGAGTATCCGTTCTATGGACTCTGGCTCTAAGGAAATTTGATTTACAACAGAAGCCATGCAGACAAGAAATGCAAAGCCAAGCCTGGTGGTGCATGACTGTAATCCCAGCACTTGGGATGCTGAGGCAGAAGGATCTTTGCAAGTTCCAGACCAGCCTGAGTTACAAAGTGAGGGCAAGATCACAATGAACTACATGGCAAGACCCTGTCTTAAAAGTGACAAAAAAGAAGAAAAAGCAGGAGGAGGAAGAGGTGTAGAAGAAGGAGGAAGAAGAAGTTATAAAAAAATTGACTATGTGGACGATAACCACTTCTGTGAGTCAACAGATCAAGACATTGAAAAGAAATTCATAGGAAGGGAGAAAATATTTGCAAAATGCACTTCATACAGAGACGTAGAAACATCCCCCAAAGTCAATAACTAAAATACACCCACCAGGATTGGGCATCAGCAAAGACTCAGTGAGCCATTTCTCCACAAGAGGCTAGAGCAAGGATCAGGAAGCAGGAGAAATCACTCTCCAAATGACTAGCCAATAACCTGTATCCCACCCACAGGGTTGTCCACACCCCATCATGTGAACCACTAACAAAGGCTGGGAAAACATAAGTGTGCTGAGCTCAGAGAGAAACTGGAACCCTCAGTCATTGTTAGAAGAAATATCAGCTTCCACAGCCTCTCTGGAAAATGGTCTGCTGAGGCCTCAATACAGAAATACACAATTCTGTGATTCAGTGTTGACATTTCTGAGCATATCTCCAAAACACTGAAATCTGGATGTTCACAGCTATTTGCCAGGAAAATTTACAAAATCAGCAATTCACAAAATCAACTTCAATCCAAACAAATGAGCAACAAGGATGAATATATGCAAGGGAATATTACCTGATTATTTAAAAAGGAACTTTTGACACATGCTGAAGGGTGGCTGTGCAGTAGGGATATATGAACTGAAACAAGAGGGCACAAAAAAAGTAACGGGCTGTGCTTGTACTTAGACCTTGCTTGTGGAGAACTCAATCTCACAGACCAAAACCCTACAGTCTACATTGTAAGTAACTGAGGGGATGGAGGAAATGCGAGGCATTTCAGGTGCATAGTTTGCTTTGGTAAGGTGTTGAATGTTCCAGAGATCTGTTTCACAGCAACGTGAACACAGCTGACACTGCTGACAACTAAACCATGACATGAAAATACCCAGCACTGCTGATGTCTATGCTTCACAGTGGTTCTCACAGCAAAGTCCTAGTGTGTACTTCTCATACCACAAAATGCAAACAAAACAAAGTGGAGTCTCCACCAACCAGTTTCCAGCCTGGAATCACAACAATACTGTAATTGGTTCACAACCAATTCTGAACTTAGTTCACAAGGGGACATCACACTGCAGCTCAAACACAGGCAGGAGAAAACCCCAGGTGCTCTCAGCTCAAGAGCAGAAAGAGGGCAGCAGGAGAGACAGAGAAAGTCAGCTGGAACAGAGCCCATTTCCCCTAAAGCCTGGGTGCACCCCCAAGACATCAGCTCACCTCCTGAGGCCATCTGGGTACTGCGTGTCTTGGAAAACATTTTCCAGCACCTGCACCTGCCCGTCTGTGAAGCTAAACTTCTTTGGTCGCTGCTTTGGTCGGCCCGGCTGTCGATGCCCAGCATTCTCAGGACGCTGCTCAGCCAGCTGCAGTTGCTTGGGCTCCTCTTCACCCTGATCCGTGTCGGAGTCGGTGTCATCTTCCTGGCTCATGTGGAACTCTTGAGTTAGGTTATGATCTTCCTCATCGGAGTCATCATCATCCAGGTAGCAATTGAGGAGGCCGTCTGCTTCGAAGCCGGAAGCTCCTTCACTGAAGTCAGCACCCTGGGCTGTGGCGGAAACACCTGGTGCAGGTCCCGCGCTGATTTCCAGTTCCCAGAACTCTGGGCTGAGGGAGCGGACAACACGGCTTTTGCGCTTCCGTTCCATGGCCGCCATTTGCCGAAAGCCACGAGGCCTCCTCTGCTGCAAACTGGTTCAAAGCAGTAACTTGGAAACCGCGTCCTGGCAAAGGGGTGGAGCTTGAGGTTGCAATTGGTTACCAGGATGTTGCCATGCATTTGGCTGTCTGCACGCAGCACGGGTTCTCGTGAAGTCAACTACTAGCTGACTGGTTACTGCCACACCTCACTGTGTGCTGTCACATAGTAGCAATGCTGAAAGGGAGTGGCCAGAAAAGGCGCCCAGGGATGGAAAAAAAATCTATTATTGCACATGTGCATGAGGAGCATGCAGCTAGCCCCTGAGCTAGCTGAGTGCACTGGATGCATCCCAGAGGCATGTGAGCAAGGGACTGGGTGGCCCTGTAAGCTGATTAGGAAGTGAAGGGGAGGGGTGAGAATTCACACTGACCACATCTCCTCTGGGAATGCTGGGAGACTGCACCCACCACTCACTACATGCTGCCTGTGAGTATCTTAGCATCCTAAAACCTTCTCAGTATCTTGGCCTAAGTACCTCCATCTCCAAATGTCCCACACATCCTCCACCTAGAAATGTCTTGAGTATGACATGTGCATGGCTGCTAGATAACTGGAAACACTCAAAAGCTGACAACTACAAATGTGCTGACCCTGAGCCAGCTCAGCAGATGACAGAGCCAATCACAGCCTGCCTGAAGGCAGACACACCCAGGAGAAAGGGTAGAGAAGCCCAAGCATTTCAAGCTCCATTGTGCATCCAGACACCACCGGAAATGGTGCATATTGTGTCTGGAAATGACACTGGACTCCTTGAAATTAGTTCCTGTAGCTGTGAAGGTCTAATAGACTTGGAGCACCATGCTGTGTCCCTAGAAGTGCGCCCTATTGCTGTAATTACTTCCAGCAGCAGCACAGCCAGAGAAGACAAGGGTATTGGCCAGAGGGCTCTGTCCTGGGAAAGAGTGAAGGCTTTCCAGGGAGCACTGCCCAGGGTGCTGACACTAAATAAACACTCTGTTAGCTAGGGAGTGTCACTGGTAGTGGGTGATGTCAGCAGAGGAAACAGGGATTGCAAAGTCTGGGGAGCCTGATGGCCACTTGTGTGATTAGCTTGAGGAGCAGCATGGCCCATGTGGAGGACGGCTTCAGTAATTGTGATATCACCAGGGTAGCAGTGTTCCTGGCCTCCTGGCCATGTATATGGAGCTGCACCAGCTAGCATCCAGAGACTGAAACAGGTTGTGTTCCAGAAATTCGCCAGTGATCAGCAGGAGTTCTTCAGCCTGCCCTGTGGCCTCCTCAGAGTGATGCAGCCACACAGGATGCTGAACTTCTTAGGCAAGGCACTGTCTTGGTGTGACTGCTTTGAATTCTGTGACCTTGAAAAGTGAAACGAAGCACATGATGCATCAGCTGAAATGAGAGTGTGCTTCTCTATTGCAGTGGTCCTTTAACCGTTTGCCACACTGCTGTACCCTCCGGGCCAGAGCAAGGCATGCACAGTGCAATGTGATAGCGCTTAGGAGGCAGAAGATTCCCAGTTCCCCCTTACAAAACTGAACCTTCTTTTAGATTTTATTATTAATTTTGAGATACGATTTCACTCTGTATTCCAGGAATAACTTGAATTCTCTATACAGCACAGGCAGGGCAGCAACTTTCTATCCTCCTGATTCAGCCTCCCAACTTCTCAAATTGCAATCATGGGACATCTCCAAAAACTATTCTTACACCTCTGTAATTAGTTACATTTATGAACACCTATAAACCGAGAACTTATTAACATTATCTCTTCACATTCTTGATTGTCAACTTTTCTAGGTGTCATATGTGAACGTCATGCAAAATTTTAAAAATTGCATTCTTTAGTAAAAATGGGTCCGTGTCTTCCTAGGCAGAGCTCATGGAATGGAGAAGCTCCACCTTGTACGTCTCAGACTCCCAGTGGTGATGCAGACTCTCTCCTTGACCAAACACTAAAAGGCCTCTGAGCTCTTTTGCAGCTGGACCTGGGTGTGTGGCTTCCTCACTGTGCTTCTGCATGGTCCCATTTTAGCAAAACTGCACCTCTGCCCATTTAGCCACTAGCATTTCTGATCCTTCTGAGTATCTACTCAGGGTGCTCATCCTTTCCGATCGCCAGGGAATGTCTGATCATGCTGCTCCAGCTTGGCCAAGGATCCTATTGGCTTGGGTTATCCAGCGTCCTCCAATACCCTGGTTTCCCTTAACAGTTTTCCATTTCCTGAGCCCCACCTGGGTCCTGAGATGTCAGTACCCACTCGTGCAGACTGCATTCAGGAGACGTCAGGCCCTGCCTCACTGCACAATCCTATTCCTCTGCTCTCTACAACCATCATACCCTCTCCCCTGTGGCTGCACATACCATGCAGGCCCAGGGTGTCCTGGCCATTGGGAGACTGGGCTGTGGGTCTGTTCTGACCTCAGTGTATTCCCTGACCTTGAACTCCTCTTCTCTCTAACTTGGTAGGTCCCCCTGGAAGAAAGAAGGTATTGCTTTCCATATCGAACCAGTGACAATCATATATATATATATATATATATATATATATATATATATATATATGATTATATATAGAGAGACAGAGACACAGAGAGACAGAGAGATAGAAAGAGACAGAGAGAGACAGAGAGAGAGAGTGTAACAGTGATTGAACATGCACCTTCACAGTCAACTATGTCCCCAGCCCACTTTTAATTTATAATTTTGAGACAGCATGTAGCTAGATCACTAAATTGTCCAGGGTGGCCTCAAATTGCAGTCGTGCCTCAACCTCCCACTGTGTGTGCCACCAAGTCAGTGAAAATCTTTTATCTTTACCAGTTTTGGATGCTGTCACTTGGACAATATCAGGTTCATGAGGAGACTGCAGGATCTCTCACCCAGGATCCCCAGCACACACATGTGAATCCTGCTCCTCCCTTCTCACCCAGGGATTTGGGGTCCACTGATGCACCACAGGCCAGAAGCATTGCTCCAGACAGACTTGAGCAGCAGACTGGACCTCACCACTATGATTTCCAGCACAGCCCCTGAAGCTGGGCTGGAGCCCCAGGCCTCCTTTGAAAGGTGTCTCCTGGGCACCAAGGGGAGGCTGGAGTGTGACTGGACACTCCTTGGGCCAGAAAATGGTTTCCCTTGGTTTTGTGAGCCAGTTCTGTTTTATGTGATCCTCTCTCCCCCATACTTCTCAGCTGACTGTACCCCCTTCTTGGCCCGCTCCTGACTGTGCTCTGTCACCTCTGTGTGCCTCCTTCTTTGGGGCAGGATTTTCCCAATGATAACTTGGATGGTCATCATTGGCCTCTCTGGCCATCACAAAGTGCCCCTGAACTGGCCCCTCTAATATCTCTCCCTTCTCACTAGCTGTGCCTCTCCTTCCTCCTCTGACTATCCTCAACCCCGTCATCACTTGCTTTGTCTCCTTTAATGTGGGCCATGCACGGCCTCCCTCCTCCACCCCTTCCTCTCTGCCTGCCAGATTTTCCCTCCCACTTCAGCCCTCTGCTGTCTACACTCGCTTTCCCTTTAGGCTCTCTGGCCCACTGGGGCTCTGGGGGAACTGAGGGTCCCTGCAGAGATATATGGGTTTGTATTACTGACTCATGAAATATGTTCTAGAGTGAAAGCAAAACCCTGACACACAAATGGGAGCAGGCTGATTGGAAACAGCTGGACAATTCTGCCACTGAGATGGGCTCTGGAGACATTGCACTAGCCACACCACGGTGCCTCAGCCTAACCCTGCAGTGCAGGAAGCCTCCTCTGTAAGATTCGACAGGAGGGAGAAAGAAAAGCTTGAAAGTCCTCTCCAAGATTCTGTTAAGGAAAAATAAATAAATACAGATATGCTGATCCTGAATTTTAATGAATGCTTAATTAAACTAATAACTTTGTTATAACTGAAAGACACATTTCCATGACTTGATGAATGATTGGGGTGGATGATTTTGTGTAGGATTAATGGCATTGTATCTTATTCTGAAAATTATTTTAAATATTTTTAGATTCTTTGGTCTTCCCTAGATCAAATACTTACACCAATTTCTGTCAAATAAAAAGTGACACTGTGTGCTGCACATCATTGTACATGCATGTAATCCCAGAACTCTAAAGGCTAAGGTTGGTGAATTGTAGCAAGTTAGAGACCAGCCTGGGCTATAAAATGAGCATATATTTATCTCAGACACAAAGAGATCTACATTTCTCTAAAATTTTAGTCATGAGTCAGTAATACAAAATTCATTGATCCATGTCCCTTTAATATACAAAATACACACATATGAATATCAAAATGATATAGACCAATGAGTATTGTATTACTGATTCTTGACTAAAATTATAGAATGAAAGATATATGTGTGTTGCTTCATATTTATACATAAATGAATATGACTAATCATACCTCTCAATAGTAAGAACTAATGAATTTATGAAGTCTCTTCACTCTGCTTTAGAAATAAAGAATTAGTTCTGGGGGCTGGGGATTTAGCTCAGCGGCATAAGCGCCTGCCTTGCAAGCAGGCAGTCGTGAGTTCGATCCCTGGTACCGATAAAAAGGAAAAAGACAAAAAAAAAAAAAAAAAAAAAAAAGAATTAGTTCTGCAAACTGAATCATCCCTAATCATCAAGGACTGCAGAGAAAAATCTACGTGCTTTCCAAGTTCACAGGACTCAAACAGCTGCCACTTCTGAGCTCTGAGGGAAGGAAGAATGAAAAGGAGAGTGAACACAGAGATGCGGGGGAAGTCCCTCTGCTCAGGTATGCTTTAGCGCCCCCTGCTGACCTCACAGGAGTGTTACAGCTGAGCTAGGACAAGGAAGGACAGAGACTCAGCTTCCCAGCTGGGGAAGCTGTGAGGATTGAGCCCCTTGCTTGGCAATAGGACAGACAGGCACAGTGGCCTCTCTGGCCTCTGTGGGATTGAGTCCTGTGGTTCTCCAGAAGCAGCAAGACCTCTGCTCTACAGCCGCCCCTGGCACCCTATGTGCTCCAAGCAAGAAGGACAGAGCAGGACTGGGAGCAAAGGACGTGGCTGTGCCTCTGCGACTGATGGGGAGCTGCTCTCAGAGTCTGGTGTTGCCACTTAACTCCTCAGCCTGGGTGAGACCCAGCCCTGTGTGCAGACAATATCCTCTCACCAGGGACCTGCTCTGGTGTCTCTTGCACACAGTGGAGGTCCCCAAGTGAACTGTGGTGCTAAGGCTTCAGAGGACAAAGAATTAAGTAAGGTCAGTGAAAACTCACCATGACATTTGACTGATATGCAAGCCCTCATTCTGGTGACTTAAGAGAGTCCCTTAGTGTCAGGGGACCTCATCACCATTCTGTTTAAATGACATGTTCACATTAATTTACATTTATATTCCACTATCCCCAGAATTGCCAGAAAAAGAAATGTACTGAAAATTCATTACTTTATTGCTAACATAAGTGCTGAGAACAAAACCTCAAATTGGCACAGGCACCAACACACGGCCCAGATTTAGTGCCAAGAGCAAAACCCATGGGCAGTGTGGCCTCAGAGAAGGGGAACATGTGAGTGCTTCTGGTCCTGGACGTCCCCCTGGTGCTGGACAGCAGGTGATACATCGCTGAGCATCGCTTCCCGCTGAAGTTTCCTATACTTGACTCTCCGATTCCTGAACCAATCCTGTGGTCAGAGGACAAAAGGCACTGGGTTAGCACAAAGAAAGTTGCTGTCACAATAAGAAACGCGTCATGTAACTTCACATGCTACTCCCATTTTATTTGCACAGCAGAAGCTCTGCTCTTATTGCCAGTCTACATTTTGTTCTGTGAGGGTCTCTTAGTGGAAAGGTACTCAACTACACTTCCTGAGGCCATAGCCCTATCCCAAGAACCATAAAAAATAAAATAACTTAGATAACAAAAACACACCTCCTCCTTGCACTTTATTAGCATCATCTGTGTGCTGTGCTCAGCAACAACCTAGAAAGTCTTCCTTGTCCTCCCCAGCTCACTATTCTTGAGTGGTTTCTTCTACATACAATATTTTTAAAAAGGCTTATTCTCCCTTTTGTATCTTTCTGCTTTTGCTGTCTTCTGCCTCCCCAGCCACCATAAATGGTTGCTTCTCTGCCATGTGCCACTTTATCTTGGAGTCAACTGATTATGGATTAAAACCTCCACAAACTGTGAGCTAAATAAAGCTTTACTTCCTTAATTTGTAGTGTCAGATATTTTGTGTCAATATTAACCAAAAAATAACCAAGACAAAATGTGGTGCCAAGAGCAGGGTTGGTTCCATGACTATAAATAACCATGTGGTTCACAGGTCTCTGGAAAAGTCTTATAAAAAATTTTCAAAAGGTTCAGAGATCTCAGCTAAAAAAAAAAAAAAAAAAAAAAAACAAACCAAAAAAAACCCACTAGAGTTAAAATGCCTTAGGCCTATGTGGGGGATTCTGTTCAGAACTCAAAAGACCAAAAGGTTGATAAAAATCCTGCTTGTAAAAACCAGACTCAAAAGGTTTCTGTTGGGAAAATAAGCTGCATTGGCTGTTGTACCTCAGACAATGCATGTTATGGTTTGGCAAAAAGTTTGTCTGCATTTTGCTTGTGTCCAGAAATTTAGCATGAGTCTAAGATTAAGGGCACTGGAGTAATTAATCTAGCAAAAAAATTCAAGTCAAGTCAAATATTGAGGCAATGGCATGGCTACTGTTGGGGGTTTTTAGCCAGATTTATGTTAAAAAGCAATAGCAAAGGGCCCAACAAAATGATTAAAAATGTTGTGAGTTTGGCCAAAAAGGAAGCTCCAGTAAGCTATAGACTGCAAAGATGGAGTGGAGAGATCCTGATTACTAAAAAGAAGACAATAAAAAAATGACCTGTGGGCATCACAAGAAGCAGCAGGACTATATGCTGTACAGCCTCAAAACTGAAAAAATAAAACACTTTGCTTTGAAAAAAAAAGCTACAGAGCACCATGTTCCACAATGGCAGTAGCCACACCATATTCCAGAATGGTAACAAGAGCCCCAAACATTTGTTCCTCAAATTGGATTCAGAGTGAGCGCTAAGTGAGCTAGGCACTTGATCCCTACAACCAAGAAAGAAAAAAGCCTGACTACCGAAAGTATCAGTAGACCTTAGCATCATCCATGTGGTTGTGATTTTAGGCGCATGCAAAATTCAAGAATTATGGCATTTAAAAGGCTTTCACCCTGATTTCAAAAGGCCTGACAGACACGTAGTGTGTCCCTAAGGGGGCAATGTGTAAAGCTGTGAAAGTAAGGCCGAAGATGCAATAAAGACCCCAAAAGAGCCAGGTGTGGTGGTGTGTGCCTCTAATCCCAGCACTCAGGAGGCTGAGGCAGGAGGATCGTTGCAAGTTGAAGACCAGCCTGAGCTACAAAGTGAGTTGAAGGCCAGACTGAACTGCATAGAGAGACTCTGTCTCAAAAACACAACAAAAAGAAAAACTCCCCAAATTTTTTAAAAGCCAAAAACGTGGATCATCTGAAAAAAAAAAAAAAAACTACAAAGAGAGAGCAGAGAAGCCCCACCACCACCAAAAAAAAGCCTCAAGAGCTACAGCCACCAGTAGTGCCACAGGGGCAAGACCACGCAAGCCCTTTAGAGCTCAAAATTTGCCGCAGATTGCCTCAAATTCTACACATAAAAGTACAGAACTTAATGTTTCCTCTGCTGGATTTTAAACTTGCTTTGGTCCCAATCCCTTATATCCTCCTGTTTACACCTTTTAAAATGCTGATTGTGCTATTAAGTATTAAAAGTATTTAACTTTCTTTTCATCTGTTCGGGGCCTCACAGCTAACAGTTTGCCTTCTCAGAGGAGATTTGGAGCTTGGACTTTTCAGCAATGCTGATACTTTTAGGGTTTGGAAACTCTTAAAGTTGGACTAAGTGCCTTTTGCATGAAGGAATATGCATGAGTCTTTGGGGGGCCTGGGGCAGAATGTCATGGTTTGTATCTTGATGTCCTCCCTGAAGCCTCATGCAGTCATGGGAGGTGGGCCTTTTGATGTTGACTAAATCTAGAGTTTGTGATTTGCTTATTGTCTAGAGCTGGGATTGGCTCTAGGGTGCCACACCCATCGTAGGGTAGATAGACTACATACAGTATATTTTTAAAAAACCTTGATCCCATCTTTGCTCTTGTTTTTGCTGTCTTCCAATGTCCCAGCTGCCACAAATGGTTGCTTCTCTGCCATGTGCCACCCTGCCTTGGAGTCAACTGATTATGGACGAAAATCTCCACAAACTGTAAGCTAAATGAACCTTTCCTTTCTTAACTCTGAGTGCCAGATATTTTGTCTCAACAGCAATGAAGTAACCAAGATACCCTACGACCTGCAATGGTCACAGCCTAGCATAAAATTACAGCCACCCCACACTGCAGGGCTCCATGTGCCAGGGTGCAGGTGCTAATAGTGGCTGAGTGCACCAAGATGCACAGTTTGTGTCACCTGCTGTGTGTGCTGCAGTTCATATTTCTAGGTGTACCCTGGTCCCAGGCCCTGAGTCTGCCAAGGAGAAGGCGACTGACATGTGGAAGTGGGGTTCCATAGGAGCATTGGATGCCAGCATAAACAACATTATTCAGTTGCAGAAAGATTCATTTAAGAATGTTCCTTTCCTATACCTGGGCATGGAGGTGTATACTTGTAATCCTAGTACTCGGGAGGCTGAAGCAGGAAGATTGTTGTGAGTTCAAGACCAGCCTGGGCTACAAAGTGAACTCAAGACCAGCCTGAATGAACTACATAGTGACTCAGTCTCAAAAAGACAAAAAAAGAACTTTTCTTTCCTAAAGTGTAACAGAAGATATCTGCTCCTCACCACCAATATACTTCAGTCTTAATTGCCCAGGTAATAGTTCTAGTTGCAGTTCCTATTACTTTTCTTTCTTAGAAACAGTTGGTCACTGTAGTACATATTTTAAAAACCAATTTACAATTAACAAGCCATCCTGCCTCTGTACTTTGTTTGTTTATCCCATATAAGCACTAGACCACCAGAGATCAGGGCCTGATATTTGGGGGACAATACCAATCAGTGCCCATTGACATAAAATACATCTGCCTCTAAATCCTGGGTGTCGTTTCAGTTTCTGCTTGCTGTATCCACCCAAAGACCTTGTCTGAATTGAAAGAACTCAAAATTTTCACCCTGCAGCTAAAAACAGTACCCAGCAAAGCCACTTGAGGACCGAGCACCTTGCAGTCCTTGTGCCTCAATACCAACCACATCACCTGGGTCCCTGAGGCCGGTTTCAAGGAGCTCATGCACGCCCTCCACAGATGCTTTTAAGCCCTCCTACTACCTGCTGGGAAGTTGGATGATCCACCTTGCCTTGTGGTTCATTTTCCTGGTGGCCCCATTTGCCAGTCTGCTCCTCATCATCACATTTGCATCTTACACATCACTGTCTCCTCTAAACTGCTCATGGACATCTACATTTGCATCCTAACTGTCCTGGAACAGTGTCCTGGGACAGATTCATGGACCTTGGCAACTGGTAGTAGATGAGTATGCAATCTCTTCTTCTGAAGAAAGTGACATATTTTAATTAACCTTAGCAGCTGTGGCAAGAAGCTTCTTGCTAAAGACCTAATGAAGCACAGGAAGAGCAGCCACAGCCCTGTGCTTCCAGGGTGCCTGGGTGGAGGGCTGTGCCCCTCACCACCATTCTATAGAGGAGAACTTTTAGCATTGCTCCTGTGCCTGCCATTTCCCACAGGGGAAACATCATCAATAAGGTTCACTGTCACCTTAGTGCTCCTGAGCTCCCTGGCCTTTCTGTTGATGGTCATCATCTGTACTAAATTCTACTGCAATCTGGATGTAGGGAAAGTTGGGGGGCAGGCAGGGAAAGGTAAAGTGCCTTAGTGAGGTTTCTGGCAAATACAGTCAAACCTCTGCTAGAGACAGAGCAGCTAAAAAAAAAAAAAAAACAAATGGCATTAAGACCCTGGCTCACTTCATGCCAGCACCCCAATTCCCTCCTCCCTTTACCTCCAGTTAAGCACAAAAGGGACAAAGTGGAGAGGGGGCTACATTTATAGAAAACTCACTGAGTATATAAAATTTACACTAACACCTTGGCACTCACACACCTAAATATATAAGTGCATATATATTTTATTACTTCCTCACCATATTAATATACTGAAATGCCGTGGTGGACTGAAACTGGTAGTCAATTTGTAACATTCAGCTGAACTGGATTAGCAAGATGCTGGGTGTGGAAGGCCCCCCTGAGGATTGCTGCCAACATAAAAAGAACTGAAGAGGAAGGTGTAGTGTTGTTGGTTCTCCGGTTGCCATGGATTCTCCTGGAGTAGCCTGTCAAGCTTCTTTCCTGATACGAACTTTGCGGGAGCTGTGGTCCTTGCTTTGAGCATTGCTTCCTGGCTCTGGAGGGGAAGATATGTGCTGGTCAATCTCCAGGAGAAGCTTGTCACACTGGCTTGCTGATATGAACTTGGCTGTTCTCATTGGTGAAGGAGCTTGGAACCTTGTCACTGAGAATGGCTGTCATGCTTTTCGGGGGAGCCCTGGTCCTTACTTTGAGCATCGCTTCCTGGCTGCAGTGCAGAACCCTCAGCCTGCTGGCACAGCTCCTTTATCCTGGCACAGACTTTCTAGCTTCCACTGCTGACCTTTGGGCCTTCCCAGTGCAGCTCTGTGAGTCATTGTTGTGGGCTATAGGCCTCCAGTTGGACTCTTGTGGGGGGCATTGTCAAGGGCTCTAGTTCTTCAGCTGGACTCATGCAGAACACTGTCATGGGATCAAGGCCCTCAGTTGGATACTTTGGGTCTTTAGTGTGTGGACAGATTTCCTACACTTTTTGTGTTTGACTGTTTGAGTGACTATTATAAAATAATTCTACAAATTATGTGTCCTGTATTAAATTGTTTTCCTTGAAAACCCTGACTACAACAAACACATTTGTATCCTTTTTACTAACTTGGGCTTGAAATCTTGAAAACAAGATAACACCTGTACAGGACAAAGATACCAAAAAAGAGCTTGTCCCAAAATGTACATGTAGGGAATGGTAAGGACGATGGCCAAATCAGGGGTCTCAGAGCACAGACTAGCCAATCAAGTTATAGCAGCTCTCAAGGGAGAGAGTCCCTTTCTTGCCTTATAATAAAAGATGCTAAGACAACGACCTGAATGCCAGCTCCAGGTTGCCTACCTTACACCAACAAAGTAGCTATCTATCTACTTATTTCTCACCTCTTACCCACAAGGGATTTTGTTCCATTATTTCTCTTTTTTTTTCCTTCCAAATATGTCTGATTCTTTTATTTGTGTAGGTTTATTAACCTGTAGAAAAGAGATAAGCTTTACCCTCACTAGATGCAACATGGAGAAAGAGGACCTGACTGAGGTCAGAAGGAGCAAACAAAACACTTGGTGTGGTTCATCTTTACCAACTGTATCTTTTTCTGC
The DNA here is from genome assembly GCF_034190915.1 of Cavia porcellus. Lineage (NCBI taxonomy): Eukaryota > Metazoa > Chordata > Mammalia > Rodentia > Caviidae > Cavia > Cavia porcellus. The sequence goes on from NW_026947486.1 coordinate 81,750,373, forward strand.
CCCACAACCTTTTTCTCTTTTGCACTGTTAATCACTGCCATCTCTATTAGCCCTGAAATAATGACGTCTGTCACTCTGATAGTCTTCCCACTGCCTCCATCCCATCCTGTACTCTGTCTTCAAAGGGAAGTTTAAAGACCAGAACCTCCTTAGGAGATGTGTCATCAGGAAAAGTGGGTCAGTTTTGGCATCCATCAGCAGGCAAGGTGGCTGTGGGGACCAGGACTTCCTCGACAACTGTGACGCGTACTCTCATAGGCAGGGTAATATGGCTGTGTACAACTGACTCGCATCCTTCCTCAACAAAGCCAGTGTTGTGCAGACACTTCATAAAATCCCACAGGTGCCTGGCTTTGATGGTTGCTTCTTGCTAAAGACCAGAGAGCTACTGGTTTGACTGCAGTATGCAACTGGCCTGCTTAGTCTATGCCCACGAGGAGGATCCCTTTGTCTCGAACAGCTAGACCAGGTGCAAGCCTGTGGATGTGGCTGCTTCCATGAGAGCCGCAGGTTTCCACCGGTGCGCTGCACACACAACGTCCCCAGGGTGAAGCGTGCTGCAGTAAGCACAGTGTGCCCTGGAAACCAGATCACAGAGCTCACAAAGTGCACCAAGCCTGATGTTTCTCCTAGGAAGCATCTGTGCAATCACTCTTTAGGGTCACTTAGAAGAAGGGGATGCGGCATTTTTGTTTCTCCAACCAGACACACAAAAAAACAGCTGCCTGAATTGTCAACTGGTGAAAATGACAATGTCCAAGCAGTATGTGGTCTACTGGAAACAAATACAATTTGGAAAGGACTTTTAGTGGCAGGTAGCAATACAGCACTGGGTTTTCCTGATCTATAAGTAGCAAATTGATAATATTTCTGAATTAAGCACAAGAACATCTGTTAACATTTTTAAAAGCTATCATCTGGGAGGGGGGGCGAGATAGGGTCTTGTTGTGTAGTTCAGGCTGACCTTGAACTCACTATCTAGCCCAGGCTGGCTTTGATCTCATAGCAATCCTCCTGCCTCAGCCTCCAGAGTGCTGGAATGATAGGTATGTGTCACCAATTCAATTTAAAAGCTTTTAAAATATGATTTTATATAATTAAAGCAAAGTATTGCCAATTTTATGTAAAGTTGCACCACTGGACAATTGATTGCAGGGACTGTTTCTCGGCAAGGCTGCTGAGAACACACAAACATCACCTTCCTGTGTTTTCTGCCTCCATCTTTGACATAAGAAAGCCACAAATTTTGTGCAACCAATTTATCAGTTTTAGACCTGAGGATAGTTTTAAAACAATATTAACATCTGATATTCTTGTAGGTTTTTGAGATAGGGTTTCACTATGCAGTTCAGGTGGGCCTTGACTTCACTATGTAGCCTAGGCTCCTCTCTAACTCAAAGTGATCCTCCTGCATCAGCCTTCCAAGTGTCGAGATTGCAGGTGTGGACCACCATGCCAAGCATTAGATTTTTAAATGACAGAACATTTGCTTTGTTCACTATATTTTGCTTTAGTGTGGTCACTATAATTTTTCCCACCAATAGGAAAAAGCAGAGGGCAACTGCTGTGTGGATCAATTTTGAGAAAGTAAAAATGGAGAGTTTAATAGCACCTGAGAAATATGATATCCATTAGTAAATATTTCCCAACACCAGTGGCTTTCTTAGTCTTGTCCAGTCTTGTTGCTACTGCACCTATTTAGAGTTTGAATTACACAGCAAGTAAACTGAAGTAAGTAATTTTGTGTAATTGGGAGAAACTAAGAATAAATATGATGCAAAGTACTTAAACCTATTTCTTAGTGACCTGTATTCTCTTGAACATGTGCTACTTATATGGAAACTTCCACACACTTTTCCCATACTTCAATTTTTTTAAAAAAAACCTATTTATTACTCAGATGCTGTTGGGCATAGTAGTACCTGCCTGTAATCTCAGAACTGGGGAGGATGAGGCAGGAGAATCGCTACAAGTAAGTCCAAGGCCAGCGTGGCTACATAAGAAGACCCTGTCTCAAATAAACAAACAAACAAGACCCAATATTCAGATGCTGAGATCTGCTTAGACAAGACAAATATGTGTCGGGTGGGGCCAGAAGGACTAAAGTTTAGTTCTATTCTTAAAAGTTAAAAATTTTACTTGATTCTGAATTATGGCCTTCAGATATACTTATAATTAAAGTTTTAATTTTGTTATTGGTACCAGGAATCGAACTCACAACCGCCTGCTTGCAAGGCAGGTGTTTATGCCGCTGAGCTAAATCCCCAGCCCCGGAAGTTATAATTTCTTAAAGTTTTAATTTCTCAGTATATCTTCAAACAGTGTGCTAAATCTATAGCAAGCCCACTGTCATATTGGTTATCTTGGGGGTTGTAAGTGTTAATAGTATCCTCAACAGACATCAAAAACTTTTTCTTTTGAGTGGAAATGCCTATATGTGCAAAAGCATTATTCATGGGATTCGGTTCTAGAGCTGTGGAGTAATTCTTGCAAATATTTTTGTGCAAACCATTCATCTGACAGATGTCATCAAGGTCTAGAATAGTAAAATACTTGTCACAATGTTCACAACTCATTGCCCAGTGGCCCTCATCTTCTGAGATTCAGAAAGTTTATCTTTGATTAAATACACTGGTATAGACCTCGAGTTAATTTAGAAGAAATCTGGGTGAAAGTATTCACTAGTCTGACTCAGCAGATCAATAATTGAATATATCTGGCTATACAACTGCTATGTGTATTCATGAAAAAAATGGAGCAGTATAAGAACAAGCAAAGAGGACTTTAAACACAATACAAGTCCGGCCCAAGTGATCAAAAGCAACAGGAAAACAAACAAAAGTAAAACAAAAATTGCAGGAGCAGGGGATGGCTCAGTGTGTGTTTCATTAAAGGCACACCCGCCACCCTCTCCACTCTAGATTTGGAATATTTATAGATTGTGATTTTATAGGACATAGGGCCCCTTGTGCATGTCTCCTCAACCTCCCCCATAAGTTCAAATGGTAAAGAAAATCTTAGGAGTTCTGTCAAGAGGAAGAGAATGGAGACTTATCTGAGAATGAACAACTCAAAAACCTTTCTTTTGCTGAAACAGCATTATTTTATCAATTTTTGTGGGTGCATTTGTGAAAATCGATTGTTTCCTTTTTTAATCCTTTGCGTAGAATACATAAACAGTATCTTTCAGTCTGTGATCATGCCTGCAATCCTAGTTATTGGTGGTGGGTTCAAGCAAGAAACTGCTACTCTTCCCCAGGGAGTAGTTTAAATTTCTCTTCCCTGCCTTTCACCTCCATCCCCATCACCAGCACTCAAATTTGCATGCAAAATCCAGCAAAGCTCTTTTCTCTGGGCAGGTTCTTCACCAACTGGATTGTGGCTAGCTGACCTGTAACACAAAGCCTCTATTCCGCAGGTGTGTACCCAGGTAGCTTTCTGCTCAGCTCTGTCCCTAGTTTTATAGAAAGGCCTTGTACATGCATATCCAAAAATTGGCTATAAGCAAAAGCCAAAAGCTAATGCCTTATGTACTTCTCTCATTGCTGAGACAAAGTACTCGATGCCCAAACTTAAGGGAGGAAATTTTTATTTAGCTCACAGTTTATAGAGGTTTTAGTCCATAATTAACAAGCTCCAAGACAGGGTGGCACATGGCAGGGGAAAACTCTTCATTGTGGTGGAAGATACCAGAAGCCACAAGAGAATAGAGTGACCAATTCTCTTTCCATCCCTTAGATTGTATGCAGGCTATCTGCCCTAAGATGGGTGTAGCACTCACATCTCCAGTTCCAGCACTAGACAATGAACCAGTCACAAAATCTAGATTCAGCACCTATGAAAAACCCACCCATCATGACTACATGAGGCTTTGGTGGGAGATCCAGATGCAAACCATAACAACTAATATATAAGAATTGGTACTTATGCTTTACCCAGAGGCAAGAATGGTATAACCTCGAATAGGCACCATAAGAAGATCAGACTTCCTAGCTATAAGCTCCCCCCCTATGAAAATGAATGCAATTTATAACCCAGGGTACACAACTTTATCAGCAAGGAGCCTCAGCCCAGTTTTTACATTTATATTACACTTTTTGTAACTTTCCTGCCATGTTTACATATATCTTACATTTTAATCAGTATTTTCTCTGTCTTATAATATGGGACATTTCTATTGACATATCTTCAAGCTCAATCATTCCCTCAGGTGAATCCAATCTACAGATGAAGCTAGAAATCAATATTAGAAAGATAGTTCATAAATTCCAAAATTATCTAGTGATTAAACAGTGTAAATACCACATAAGTCAAAGAAGTCTAAGAGAAATTAAATATTTTAAATTAAATGAAAATGGGCATACAACTTATAAAAATTTTTGTCATATGTAAAATCAGTGTCTAGTGAGAAGTTAATAGAGTTGAATGCATATAAGAAAAGAAGATAGAAAAAACTAATAATCAAAACATCTACAAAAAGTAAGAAAATCCAAAGTAAGCAAAAGACAAGAACTACTAAAGACCAGAGCAGAAATCATTGTGACTAAAAACCAACAAGCCAAAAAAGAAACAAAATCAATATATCTAAAACCTGTTATTTTAGGTGCCAATAAAATTCATAAACCTGTAGCCAAATTAATCATGACACAAATTATCAAATTAAAAAATAAAAAAGGAACAACACCACTGATCTGATGGAAATTAACAGGACAGTAAAGGAACATTTTAAACAACTATATGCTCATTAATTTGATATTTTAGATGAATCAATTCATAGACAATTAAAATCTAACATAATTTACACAAAGAGAAATGGGGGAAATCCAAATAGCTCTGTATCTGTGTTAAAAATTGATTCAGTATTCCATAAGTTTTCCAAAGAGCAAGTCCATATGGTTTCACCGATGGATTCTACAAAATACTTAAATTATAAACTATTAATTCTCTATATTCTCATTTAGAAAATCGAAGCAAAGGTAATAATTCCTAACTCATGCTGTGAGGCTATTGCTCTAGGACAAAAGTACATTAAAGGCATTACAACAAAGGAAAACTATAGACCAGCATCTCTCAAGAACATAGAGGCAAAAATTCTCAAAAAATACTTAAAATCAAATTCAACAGTAGTAGCAATGAATTATACAGTACAAATAAGTGACATTTATCCAGGTTTGCATGGCTTGTTCAACATTAATTTACCATATCAACACACTAATGAATCAAAATAGCATGATCATATCAATCAGTGGAGAGAAATCATTTCACAAAATCCATTTATGATAAAGACTGTCTCAAACTATGAAGCTGAGGAGAACTCATCTTGATAGAGAAAATCCATATTTAAAACTACTATAACTCATGTTATGATCAATGTGAGAAATTACATACATTACTCCTAAATTGAGGAACCCAGGATATTTGTGCCCTCTTACCTCTTGTCTTTATTTAACATTGTACTGAAAGTTCTAGCTAATGCAATAAGAACAGAAATAGAAATAAAAGTTATACCAATTGGTAAAAAAGAAATAATCCCATATTTGTTTGTGTATAATGTGATTGTCCATGTCGAAAATCCTAAAGAATCCAAACTAAGAAGTATTTTATAGCAAAGTTGCAAGATACATGGATAAGATAAAAAAAAAAGTCAATTGCTTCTCCATATACCATCAGGAAACTCTAGGAATTTGATATTTTGAAAATAAACGCCATTCATACTAATACCTAAAAATTTACTTTCCTATCAACAATGTGGGAGAGTTCCAATTTCTCTACAATTTTGCTAACACTTGTTATTTTACTTTTATCATTGTAAATATCTTAGTGATTGTGCAATGGCGCCTCATTGTGGTTTTTATTATTGTAAATATCTTAGTGATTGTGCAGTGGCGCCTCATTATGGTTTTGATTTGTATTCAGCTGGGGCCTAATGATGTTGAACATTTGTTCATGTGCTTTTTGGCCATTCGTGTCTTTGGAAAAATGTTCAAATAATTTTTCCATTTTTAAAAATTGGGTTGTTTTGTCCTTTTTATTTTTGAATTGTAAGAGTTCTTTAATACTAGGTATTAGAAGCTTAGATATATGATGTAGATTATATCTCCTATCCTGGGGATTCTCTTTTTATTTTCTTGATATTCTTTGTTACAAAAAGTTTTACATTTTAATGAAGTCAAATTTATCTGCTTTTCACTCGTGTTTTTAGTGTCATTTCTAAGAATTCATTGCCAAACCCAAGCTGATTAAGATTTATCACCAATATGTTTTAAGAGTATTAGCGTTTCAGAAGATGAGAAAAACGGTGGTGTGGTAATTAGAAACAAAATATATTATCTCCGAGACCTGGGGTCCAGACACTTGGAAAATAACAACTTGAGGAAGAAAATAAAAGATCTCTGAGAATCAAGAGGGATCTGACAGAAAAATTGGAAAGTACAGAGAAGGTGGAGAAATGGACCACAATGCAGAGAAAAGAATGGGAGAATTCCATCTCCAGCAGTTTACCCTGGCTCCTGGATGGGGAATTTGTCTCTGCAGACAGAAGCTTCCTGGTAGGGCGCTCCAGGGATAAACAATATACTGGCTCAGGGTAACTAGTTCTCCCCTCCCCCACAAAAGCCCACAGCTATTATAAACCACAAAGCAGCATAGGGTTTTACTCTGAAAGTGAGATCTTCCACACTACAGGCTAGACTTAGAGAACAAATCCAATGCAGTGTCTACCATGTTGCCAGAGAGTTTAATCAGGTGCCATTTCAGGAAAAGATTGATTATTTAAGACTGAGCCATAGAAAAACTGCAAAACAGCTTCGCCTCAGGGTTCCCAGTGTAATTCTCCCACAATGACTGAGAGACAGCTACGAGTAACACTCATGGGCAGAAAGAGGGCTAGATACAGACCTCCTGAGAAGTTTAAGCTCAGGCCAGAGAGGACACTGGTCACACTTTACATGGTGAAAACCTAGGCCCTGTGTGTGTGACTTTCTGAGGTGGCCCGATCTGAAAATGCAGACATTAAATACAGGAATCTGCTTGAACACTTGCGCTGATGCCTGCCTACATCCAGCACGGAACAGAACTCTGATTGCTTTCCCCATCTACCACCATAAGCAAGGACATGCTTCTGCTAGGATGGTTGCCGCGATCTGGGGTGAATGAGCAGAGGGGCCTGTGGTATTGGGGTGGGGTGCAAGTCACCAACCCACAGGCCGTGAAGCTAGAAGGAGAAACTGTGACTTGCTGGATTCTAAAAGTGCAGATCCTGGAAACAAAATATTCACTGAAAAATAAGGGGAAATTGTTTTTGAGGGTTTTTCTCTAAAGTCATTTTTTTCCTCTTTCATTGATTTTGGAGAAGGGGTCTAGGATTTTTCTTTTTATTTTCTATCAAATCAACACACAAAAATCAATAGCATTACTGTTCACCAATAATAAACACCCTGAAGAAAAAATAGGAAAATAATACCATTTACAAGAGCATCAAGAAAAGTGAAATATTTAGGAATTACCCTAACCAAGAAAAATGATGTCTACAATGAAACGTATAGTACTATGAAAAAGGAGATTGAAAGAGATATCAGAAAATGAAGAGATAGCCCCTGTACCCGGAGAAGCAGAACCAATATTGTTAAAATGGTCACATTTACAAAACTGATACGTAAGGATAATACAATGCACAAATACCAATAGCATTCCTCACAGAACTGGAGAAAACACCTAAAATTCATATGGAGCAAGAAGAGACCCAGAATAGCAGAATCCATCATGGACAACAAGAGCAAAGCAAGAGGAATTACAATTCCAGGCTTCAAGTTATACTACAAAGCTACAGTGATAAAAATAGCATGGTATATGCCTGGCAAGCATGAGGTCATGAGTACCAAAATAAACCCACAGGGGCTGGGGATTTAGCTCAGCAGCATAAGCACCTACCTTATAAAGCAGGCGGTCGTGAGTTCGATCCCTGGTACCAATAAAAATGAAAAAGACAAAAAAAATAAAAAAATAAAAAAATAAACCCACAAAGGCATGGCATTGGTAAAACCAGACATATGGCTCAATGGAACAGATAGGTGATGCAGAACAACTTCAGGAACATTCAGCTATCTGATCTTTGACAAAGGCACTGAAAACATACACTGAAAGATTAGTATCTATCAAATGGTGCTAGGGAAACTGACTATTCACATATGGAAGAAGACTGAAACTAGAGAATATCTCTCACCATTTGTAAATAAATTAAAATGGGTCGAATATATAAATGTTAAAATAAAAGCAATCTGTTGGAAGCTAAAATTGGTAAAACACTTGAAGACATCTGTAGGCAAAGATTTTCAGAACAAAACTCCAATAACAGAAAATAAAATACCAAGAATCAACAAATGAGACTATATCAAATTAAAAAGCTCCTGCACAGCAAAGGAGTGAACAAAGTGAAAAGAAAGTGAAAAGAAAACCTAAAGAATGGAAAAATTTGGTAGCTACATCTCGTACAAAATACTAAGATCACAATATATAATCAGCTCAAAATATTAGAACCCATAAAATAAAAGACCAAATCAAAAAATAGTGTGTGAATAGACAGTTCTCAAAAGAAGTATCAGCAGTCAATAAATACATGGAAAAAATCCAACATTACTGGCTCTGAGAAATACAAATTAAAACAACGCTGAAATTCTAACTTCTGCAGGATAAATGGCTATCATCAAGAAATCAGATAAGCAGAGCACGATGGTGTCCACCTGCTAACCCAGAGTTTAGGACGCTGAGGCAGGAGGCTCACTGCAAATTGGAGGACAGCCTGGGCCACATTGTGAATTCAGTGTACAGCCAGCCTGTACTACATAGCGCGACCTCTCAAAAAAAAAAAAAAAAAAAAATCAAACGATAACAAATGTCGGTGTGGCCATGGGAAAAAAGGAATCCTTTTACATTGTTAATATAAATGTAAATTCATGCAACCACTATGGAAATCAGTACGGAGATTATTCGAAGAACTAAAACTACAAACGCCATTTGCCTCAGCTATTCCCCTTCTATGCGTCTTCCTGAAAGATCTAAAGCCATCGTATTACAGTGACACATGCATATCCATGTTTATAGCAGCACAACTCATAATTGCTAAATCTTAGAAGTAACCTATATGTCCGGTAGCAAATGAATCCATAAAGAAAATAATGGTCTGGCGCCACCTGACGCCAGCCCGTCCTGCTCTCCATGGCCGGCCTGATGCTCGGAGGGCGCGGCAGCGGCGGGGGGCGTGCTGCGTGCACCTGTGAGACGCGGCTGCGGAAGCTGGGACTCCCAACAGGGACCCTGGCAGTGGCGGTGAAGGCGGCACAGCGAGCGACGGCGAGCACGCAGGCGCAAAGCAGCCACCAGCCATGCCACTCCCGTAAACACGTGTTTAGGGTTCGTTGGCCTGGAGGGTGCGCCCCCTCGCGGCGGCCCCTACATGGCGCCCCTCCACCCGACCCGAATTTTCCTTGCCCACCTCAGCAGCGCTGCTGCGCATCCATAAGGTGGCGAGACTCCACGAGGAGCAGGCAACCATGATCACTAGCTGCAAGAGAAAAGCCAGCATTGAAAGACGGTAGATGATGACCGTGATGCTCTTCAAGAAAGGCTCAGTAGGGACGGGCATGGCGACACGTGCCTATCCCAGCACTCAGGAGGCTGAGGCAGGAGGATTGCTATGAGTTCATGGCCAGCTTGGGCTACATAGTGAGTCCAAGGCCAACCTAAACTACATAATGAGACTGTCTCAAAAAAGATTAAATTAAATTAAATTTTAAAAGACTTAGTATCTGACTTGAAAAGCTCTCTTACAATATCATGGTACCATTTGGTCCCTTTGCCTTCCTGCCATGTAAACTTGCCCATACGAATGAAGTGACTATTTTGCTTGGGCACAATTGGTTTGCAAAGTGCTCTGCCAAGCAGGCTGTGGGTTTATTTGAGCACTGGAAAGGACATATGAGAAAAACAATAGATGATTTTTTAAAAAGTTATGAAAATTTTGAATCCTGAGTTGATGTCACAGATTTGCAGAAAATGAATGCTGCATTTGAAGAACTGGAGAGACAAGAATTTCTGGGCAAACGACAGGAAACCTCATACTGTGATTACAAATGGAGAAGATACAAACTCTTATAAACAGGGAAAGGAATATTGACACACAAATGTGGATGTGATGTATCAAGTAACAGACTCCCTTATTCCTAATACTTGTCTAAGTGTTTTATAAGTTGAGAACTAGGCCAGGAATTTAGCTCAGTGGCCTGCCTTGCAAGCGCTCGATCGTGAGTTCGATTCCCAGTGCCAAAAAAAAGAAGAAAAAATGTAAGTTGAGTAGTCAAGTGAAATCAGTATTCAAGTGAATAGTACATTGAACTGTTCCGTGAATGGTTCATGTTCTCATCACCTTAATGAAGACGATGAAAAGAATATGATGATAATAGTGGTGGTCGTGATAATGAAAATAACCGTGATGCTTCAGGGCTTGGAGATAACATTGCACCAACAATATGCTTTTCTCATACTGTTGAACTTAGGAAGGTTTGAATAAATACTGGGGGAAAATACTACTTTAGAATTCAGTGAAAAGAAAGAAGAAGCCAAACACACATGAAAGAACAGCTCTGGCAATGGTCCTTCTGCCCATGGGCTGCCTACAGTCAGGACTGCTGACATTTACAGAGTTTTTATTGAGGTTGTGAATGGAATAAATATGTCTCTCATAAATCAATTCTCAAGTCTCAAAGCGTAGAAGTATTTGTAGTGATACCAGTGAGATCAGTGCTGATGAATTTGTTGCAAGTCGAGGAGTTTTGAGGAGTATTAGTTGTGAAGAAGCCCCTTTGCGGTGACGCCAATGAGAGCATTTTGGAAGAAGAACCACAAGAAGAAAGTCATCAAGGGAAACTTTTGCCCTAATTGCAACCACCTGAGGCTTTTCCCAGACTGAAATAGAAAAAGAGGGGCTGGGGATTTAGCTCAGTTGCATAAGCGCCTGCCTTGCAAGCAGGCAGTTGTGAGTTCAATCCCTGGTACTGATAAAAAGGAAAAAGACAAACAAACAAAAAAAAAGAAATATAAAATTAATTTTTATCACGACACCTGGTCATTGCTCATCCTGTACTACCCAGAATTCCAGAAAGAAAAGAAATTGTGTCAGAAGCATCAGAAGAACCTGCAAACGGTTTCAAAGTTCAAAGCTGCCAGATTGCAGCAGAAAAGCTAGGAAATGGGAGTTTACACCCTGCATGCTTAGAACATACACAGGAAAATGTTAACATAGGTTAAAATAAGGCATCCCAAGTCAGTTTGGCAGCAACTTTTTTAAAATCTTTATCAGTGAGTCGTGCTAAAAAAACTTCAAAGTAAATGTTTAAATACTTTACCATTTAACTTGTTTGTTCATTCTCTCAATACTAAGTTGGTCTTTTGATGCAGCAGTAATATTTCAAGTTATTTTTCAAAGAATACTGTGCATTGGTTTTGTATTTCAAACTAAATACAAGCAGTTTTGTACCAGCTGTGATGTTGGGTATACCATAGGGACCATTGTAGGAGATAATTTGAGTGACTCCCCTTGAAGGCAGAATGATTGCTGTGACTTTGAGTATATGGAAACTGATTCCCTTATACTGATATGTGCAGAGCTGACTGTAATATTTCCTTCTCTCTTCAATTGGCTAAATATTGCAAATAAAGCTGGCCGAGATTACTGGTATGTAATCTCTAAAGCTATGAGACTCCTGTTTCCTCATATATTACTCTCTGTAAATGATCAGCATAGTGGGGTGGTACAGCCAGTCAGCTCCAGGAATGTCCCGCTGGGTAGGAGCCTCAAAGCAAGAGGCCATGACTCCCCAGGGCACAAAACTTTACATATCAGAAACTGAAGCAACAGCCTCCTAAAACAATTCAAATGCTATTTTAATTGCATTATGCAGATTGATTCTTCTGCATGTCATTCTCTCTGCATTTTGCAGAAGTGCTTTCTCCCCACCTGGCGAGCCAGCTCAAGTTACCCACTTAATTCCCGCCATGCTCACTGTCACTCATCCCTGCCCACCCCCCTTCTTCACAAAATAATAAATTCTGGGAGAGGCCTTTGTCCACACATCCTCGCAGGGATTGGACCGAGGACGCCTCGGCTGCCCTTAACTTGGAACATGTTTTGGTGTCTTTATCTCACTGTGGGTTGCATTGGAGGTGGTACATTGGAATTAACTTGCTGGGATTCCAATAATGTCTCCATGGGATTGTAAATATATAACTTTTTGGATTATGAGAAAGACAGAGAAAGAGATTACAATACTTGGATTACCGTATTCAATATTTGGGATTACAATAGACTATTTAAAGAAACTTTTAAAATTTTGATGGATTCAGCAATTATATTACTTGCTTTTCCATTGTAAAGGTACTTTTAAAAAAACCTACTGCCCTTATAGGTTTTGTAGCTGGGTGGCTAATTGAAAAAGAAAAAGAAAAAAAAAAAACCAAAAAACCTTTCTCCTCTTTAAATGAAATACTATAATCTTTAAGGCAGAAAGCTACATGTATCCTATGGGAAAGTCTCTTTCATTGGAAGAGTATTTTGTAAAAACATTTCTTCAAGTAAAAATTTTATGAAACTTGGCCTGTAAAAAGAAAACAAACAAAATATGGTCTTTATACACATTGGAGTACTATTATGCCATAAAGATGTGTAACTTTGGGTCTTTTGTAGGGAAATAGGTGCACCTTAGGAACATAATGTTAAAAGAAATAAATCAGACACCCAATCTTAAATATCAAATGGTTTCCTTTATATGAGAAACCCCAAAGCATAAATAATTGAAAAATAAAATTAAAAAGACAGATGCTAGAAACAGAGAGGTGTTTTGCAAAAGGGTAGGGAACCAACAGAGGGAATGAGGGAGAGGAATGAAAGGGAATTTTTTAAAAAAAAATATAGTGTGTTATGTACATATACCAACTCCCCATGAGAAATGTAGTCATGGACTGTAAACGTGTATCAACAAAAATATTAAAAAATAAAAATAGTATGGTTTTTGCTGAACTGAATTTAATTTTCATTTTGTTAGTTTTTAATACAGTGTAAAATAGGGCTCCACATTTAATCTTTAATCCACTTCTTCAAACATCATTTGTTTAAAAGACTGTTATTTCCCTAGTGCATGATCTTCATGCTTTCTGAAACATCAGTGGGATATAGATAGATGGCTGTCTTTGTAGACTCTGTATTCAACATTTCTGTAGCGTTTCATATGCCAGTGCCACACTGTCTAAATTACTAGAGTGTAGGTATGTAGGAAGTTTTGAAATTGGGTAGTATAAGTCCTCCAACTTTATACTTTTTCAAAATTGCTGTAGCATTTGGGACCCTCTGCATTTATTGTGTATGAATTTGAGGATTGGCTCTTCCACTTCTGAATATTTTGATACTGTGGTTTTGATAGTGATTGTAATAAGACTAAATTGTGTTGGATAGTTTTGTCACCTTAACAATAAATCTTCCAACTTCTTAAGATGATTGGCTTCCCATTTATTTAGGTTACTTTTTCATCTCTTTAAGAAACGTTTTGTAGTTTGCTATGAACAAATTTCATCTCCTTGTTTAAATGTATTCATTGTCATTTTAATCTTCCTAATGCTTTTATAAATGAAATTATAGTTTTAATTTATTTTTCGACTGTTTATTGCTGGCATATAGAAATATAACTGACTTTTACATGTTGCTCTGGGTACATCCTGAAACTTTGCCAAAAATTTTTCTCTTTTTCCTTAGTACATATTTGTGATACATAATGAACGTATTCATTGTGAGGCGTCAATATGTAGGCATATTACATTTTGATCCTTTATTTTTTAGCTCTAGTAATATTTGGGGGATTCTTCTTTATGGGATTGCTTTGAGATTTTCCACACCATGTGATCTGTGGGCTCAGACAATTTTATTTCTTCCTTTAATATACTGATGTCTTTTATTTCTTCTTCGCTAGTTGTTTGGGCTAGATCTTCTGGTATAACCTTTGGTAACAGATTTAAAAAAGAGAATCTTTTTCATATCCCTCTTTTGTTTTTTTTTTTTTTTTTTTTTTTTTTTTTTTTTTTTTGTCTTTTTGAGACAGGGTCTCACTACGCAGTTCAGACTGGCCTTGAACTCACTGCAAATCCCAGAATAGCCTCAAACTCACAGTGATCCTCCTGCATCAGCCTCCCAAGGGCTGGGATTACAGGCCTGTCTGGCTGTATTCCTCATATTATTGGGGAAACTAACCTTTTACCATTCAATAAGTTATTAAATGTGAATTGTTCATACGTGCTTTTCATCATGTAGAAATTAAATTCATAGTCTTACTTTTATAAATGTGTTAACATGAAGTGTTGGATTCTTGTCAAATGCTTTTTTTGTGTATATTGCAGTGACCATATGTTTCTTTTTTTCCCTTCTGTTCTTTTAATGTGACGTATGGTAGTGTTTTGAGACACTTTTGGGTTCCTGGTATAATGCCCACTTGCTCAAAAGGCATAATACATTCAATACTGTGTTGCATTACTTTTCTTTCATATTTTGTTTCTTGAAGAATACTGGCATGTAGTTTTTCTTATGGTGTCTTCATTTGACTTTGTTTTCAGTCACAGTTTTGCCTCATAGAGTTATTTAATAAATTCTCTCCTTGTATATTTTTGGAGGAAATTGAGAGTGAATGATGGTAATTCTTCCTGAAATGTTTGGTAGAATTCACTAGTTCAGCCTTCTGGCCTTGACTTTTCTTTGTTGACTGGTCTCTGTTTTTATCACTTCAGACATATTGATTGTTACAGGTATATGAGATTTTCTATTTTTGAACCAGTTTTGGCAATTTGTGCTATCAAATACTTCCATTGTATCTGTTATTTCATTTTGAGTGTATAATTGTTCCCAGTATTGTCTTATACTTCTTTTTATTTCTGTAAGTTGGTAGCAACCTACTATAATTTTTAATTTTAGTTATTTGTGTCTTCGCTTTTTGTCAGTTTACCTAAAGAGTTCTCAAATTTTTTCTGGTTGTAGTTGGTGGCTGTTCCAAGTCTTTACAGATCTGAGAGCCTTCCTGCTCACGTTTTTCTTCCCCAGGATTTTGGACTGGGCTGATGTTTGCCCTCTCCAGCGCCCTTTGCTTACCCTAGGCAGCATGGGCAGGTGTCTAAAACCTCTTGACACATACTACTGCTTCCTGTAAAGTCATCCCAGCCTAAAAGGAAGACAAAAAAAATCAGTTTTCAGTTTGGTTCCATAAAACTTGACATGGTTTTGTTACAGGCAGCTGAGTTAGTTAGAAACATAGGCAGTCAGACAGGGCTAGGTGTTTGAAGGAGCCAGTGCAGAAACCCAGATACCTTGCAACTGTAAACAGAGACAGGCATTTCCAGCTGTGGGCCAGGCCTCAAGACAAAGGATCAAGCAAATGCAACCACAGCCTAAGGACTGATATTCTAAATAGTTCCCTCTCACCCTGAGCAAGTCTGGAATCACCATTCTACCTCCCTATGGGAAGAGTCACTGCTCTCTAAGAATGCCTGTTTTCTATGTGACTGATTTCCCCATTTGTCCCTAATGTACTCAATTTTACCTAAACTATTAATTTTATTGGCCAACCATAGTTCTGTCCTATCTTATGCCCATCTGCCTTGTGAGTTCCCAGTTTTCCTCACCTTAAACCTGTATCACCCCATGATTTTACTCTATAAAAGTCCCTGGAGGCCAGGGATTTAGCTCAGTGACATAAGCACCTGCCTGGCAAGTGCGAGGTCATGAGCTTGATCCCTGGTAACAAAAAAATAAAAAGTTCCTGGAAAAGACAGAGTCCCTGGCAACCCACCTGGGACCCCTGTTGTCTCTCTCTCTCAGAGAGAAGCTTTCTTTCTCTCAATAAATATATTCTGCTCTTAAACTCCATTGTTCCTAAAATTCATTCTTTGATTTTAGAGGACACGAACTTGTTCTGGACATAGTAGGTTGGGGGTTTCATTCTCCTATATCAGGTTCAACTTTTAAAA
The DNA here is from genome assembly GCF_034190915.1 of Cavia porcellus. Lineage (NCBI taxonomy): Eukaryota > Metazoa > Chordata > Mammalia > Rodentia > Caviidae > Cavia > Cavia porcellus. Next base: position 81,766,426 of record NW_026947486.1, read on the forward strand.
GTTTCTCAGGCTGGGTGTGGTGGTGCATGCCTGTAATCCCAGCCCTTAGGAAGCTGAGACAGGACAATCTCTGTGAGTTCGAGACCAGTCTGAATTGCACAGGGAGAACCTGTTTCAAAAAGAATTTTTTTTTGTTGAGACGTATTTATGCCTGTACAAGTAATCCATCATTGAATATATTCCACATGCTTTGATGATAAGAATCATCAAATAGGTCAAAATGCACACACATAGCATTAAAAAAAAAGGTTGGTGTTAATTCTTTGGTATTAGAAAACTGGTCCTACATCTGCTGTCCCTGGCCCTGGATGCTAATTATCATTCTACTCTCCCTGGACGTCTATGAGCTCAAATTTTTTAGATTCCACATATGAATGGGGTCATGCAAGTGTTATTTTTCCCATCACTCAAACCCGGACGGCTTTTACTTCATTACTGGTAAATTCTGACATGAGGGCCTCTGTTGGGAACTGTTGAAGCAGGAAATTGACCTAGGACATGACCCCGACATGACCCTACCAAAAAATAAAGAACACCAAGGTCAGCCACATGGATTGTCTAGGAGCCAGAAAAACACCAGGCTCCTAGACAATCCAAGCAATGGGCTGCTAGGCAGAGGGGTTGAAATTGACATTATTCCTCCCAGTATATAAGTAAATATGCTCATGACCATTGATTGAGCAGTACCTCTCCTCCTCAGGAGAATAAGGACTCCACCTGACCCCAGCTTTCTTCTTTATTTTGTCATCCTCTCGGGGTCCTTACTCCAAGAACCTCAGGAGCCTCATAGGTCGTGGCAGGCCTCCCCTGTGAGCTTTACGGTTTCTTTTAAAGACCTCTGAAAAATGTATCAGGAATCGCTCTGGTGGAGGCAACAGAGGTCCCACAGCTCCCCCTCCCACCTTCACAGCACCCGGCCATCTCTTGGGCGTACCAGGACGGAGTAGGAACAATAAGTGATGAGATTTTGTTTGTTTTTGAGACAGAGTCTCACTGCATAGTTCAGGCTGGCCTTGAGCTTGCTATGTAGCTCAGACTGGCCTCAAACTGGTAACGATCCTCCTGCCTCAGCCTCCCTAGTGCTAGGATTACAGGCGTGCACCACCATGCCTGGCTAAATGATGAAATTGTTAACCAGACTCCAGATTAATAGGTCTGTTTGTTCTTTTGGTGACTATTTTACCTAATTAAACCATCTTGTGACGTTTGGTCTGCGACACAAACTGGATTTTAACTGAAAAATTCCCAGGCACGGAAAAAGTGGCTAATGAGAAAACAGCAAAAATTGAGCGCGCGTACGCGCGCGCGCACACACAAACACAACACAGCCAAGCTTAAAAAATGGTAATTGGGCGCCCTCTTGTGGATGGTCTGGCAAAGGACCTCCCGGAGAGATCTCAGTCTGATAACTTGACAATGGGCGCTTGAAAGATTTTGATGGGCTTCCTGTTAAGGAACCTGGCTGTGAGGTACTAGACAAGTGGCCCAACTAGGATCCTCATAGCGACAGCGCTCTGCATCTTTTGGTGAATTTGAAGATGAACTTGGAGACTCTGAGCAACTTTTGCAAATAAGATGGGGGAGGGGACTAGCCCATTATCCCAGGGGTCCCAGAGGCGTTATGCCTATGTTCATGGTAATAGTAAAGTGGAAGGGAAATGCACTTCTTGGGCCTTTTAAATAAGAATACACCCCGTTCTCCACAACTTCTGGCCTCAAGACAAGAGGAAAATAGGTAATATTATCTGACTTAGGGCCCCTACTAACCTTCATTGCTATGGCTCCACAACGGATTAAAACATTGATAGTGATGTACTTGTTATGGGCATCCTCATGTGTCTTTTAGTCCAAACCTGTACCGAAATTGTAAGCAATGGGTATATTAGTGGGGCATGGAGACTGAATCCACCAGATGACCAATACTCAGGGCTGTAGTCTCCCCCAAAACAGTGTACTGCCTGGAAGATAAAAAGAAATACTTGCCTTTGTGGCCAGGCTTGAGGAAGCAAAGGTGCTCTGTGATACTGTTTCTCCACTCCATGGCCCATCTGACCTTTGCACAAAACCATGTTTTCTTACAGAATTACCCTTTGTTTATGGGCAGCTCAATTCATAGTGCCACCTTCGGCACCAACAGCACCAAATGTTGAAAATTTTACAGAGGCTGTTGCTTAAGCTGGGAGGATGTAGTAGGTAGCGAGTGGTATTGAAAAGGCATCCACCAGTGATGGTGCAGATCAGTTTAATAATGTGAACTGTGTTATAACACACCTTTAATTCCCTTCCACAAGCATATCTAAGTTCTCTGGCTACTGAAGAACACTGTGTCCAGCAAAGCTATCTTTCCAATAACATGGAAAGGTCTTTTTACCAACAAACAAATCTGAAGGGAATTCGTCAAAAAGACCTGCCCTGTAGGAAATGCTAACAGAAGTTCTCTAAAGTAAAACAAAAATGATACAAAATGTGTAACAGGAAAAGAGCCAAAGACGTAAAATGCATTAGTAAAAATATACAGGCAAGTTTAGAATACACTACTAATACAGTAACTTTGGTATATAATACAATTATATCCTTAATATAAAAGCTGAATGATGGAAATATTTTAAACTATTAAAACTACTACAAATTGTCGAAATATAGACATAAAAATAGGATTTGGGACATCAGAATTCGGTATGAGGAAACAGAGCTCTGACATTCAGTTTTATCCTGTTCTTTTTTCTTCTTTTATTTATGTATGTATTTATTTATTAATTTTTGGTATCGGGGATTGAACTCTCAACCTTGTGCTTGCCAGGCTCTTTTTTTTTAAACAAATGCAATTTCCACGAGTCTGTGTTTTGATTTATATGCTGTCCGTTTTGTTTCTACACAACTTTCCAAACAGTGAGGTGTCCCCAAGGCAAAAATAGTAACACATTTGGCACTTCCTTAGTGCACCTCATATCATGTCACCTGTCCCTTTAGAAAGCCACCAGCTCACCTCACAGACAGAAGCGCTAGTGTCGTAAACCCAGGTGGGAGTTCTCACTAGCTTAGCATAGGCGAGCAGGCATCCAAACTGGGAATAAATCCAAAAGCAGGCACAAAGGGCAGACTGTACAACCCAGGACAATGCTACCTAGCGACCCACCCAAGACTTCCTTCTGTTTATAAATTTCAAACCCCATTGCAACCTTCCCCTGAGGTTACTCAGATTATCTCAGCTGGGGGCCCCTTCACAGCCAACAGCTTTCCTTTGCCAGTGGTTTTCTTTCGTTCCTTCGTGGAGCACAGATGTGCCATTTGCCCTCTGTATTGACCCCTTTGTTATTAGCACATGTATACCATACATGATAAATGCACCCCATGGAGCTGGTACACACATGCTGCATCTGAGTCCTTTTTACTACCCTCTTTCCTCCCCTTGCTCTCCTCCCTCTCCATCCGCAGGTCCTCTTTTTTTAAATTTTATTTAAAAGGAAAAAGAGAAAAAACAAAACAAAGTGGTGTAAGGGTACAAGTAATAAAGAACTACAAAAAAAAAAAACAGTAAGAAACCACCAGTTAATAGATTTAGAGATAGTTGCTCAAATCACAGTATCAAAGAATACAAAGTGGACATTCAAACAGTGAGACTGCAAACAGGTGTGTTCAGTGATCCAACCAAAAACATTAATATGGTCAGCTATTTAACACCACTAAACACACTTGCTGTCGTATCTTTAGAGCAATTTTTCCCTCTCCTTTTTACAACAAAATTTACACATTTTGCGTTTTATTACTCCTTATTCCTTATTACTTTTTTTTGGAAGAGAATAAAGTCAAATACGGCAAAATAAAGCTGTCAGTCAAAACCAAGGATAGACATAGCACATAATGTAAAACAGAGTACAAGGTTATCAACAATGGTTACCATTGTGCCTCTTGTTTCCTTAAAAAGAATTCTCTATCTCATTAGGTATTATAAAGTTGAACAAAACAGTAGAGAACAAGATCAATAAAACTTAAACATTGTAAACATTACAGGACTTCCAAAGGAGATAACACTCAAACCAGAATGGGCATCATAGTGAATCTTATTGCCTTCAAATTAGTTGCCGATACCTTCAAACTTGCTACTATCGCACAGAATGGAACAGAGTCTAATAAGTCAAAACAAGATAGTGGGAGTATTACAGGAATTCAAGTTAATAGGAAATCAAAAAAAGTTACTATAATATATCCTGCTAAGTTTTAAAATTTTCCCCTTAATTAAAAAAACCATTAAAAATAACTAGATAATTTTTTAATGAATAAGGGAGATATTGACATAAAAGAGGACATAACAACATAACAATACAGGTCAAAGCATGACTGTTTCAGCCACCTAGTGCTTCACCACCAAATAATCCGACTTAATAGTAGTTATCACAGTGTCTGTCTTTTTCCTTGAAATTTTTGAATATAACTTCATATACTGTAGCTGCAAATATTTCCATATCAAGAAGCCCAGAATACAGCCTTTCCAATTAATAAGTGAAAACTTTATAAGGCTTCAAGGCCACATAATGGGGAATCATGATTACCACATACTTTTATATATTTGAATCATTACTTACATTAGGGAAACTATTCGGTATTCACACATGCAAGATTGATATATTTCACTTATTATGGTCTCAAGCTGCGCCCATTTATTGATAAATATCTCAATGTGATCCTTCTTTATAGCTGAATAATACTCTAAAAAATTCTATGTCTTCAAGCGCCTGACTTACAGACATAGAATTCTGCAGTGAATCAATCTGGGCCTGGGCTCTTCTTTGTAGGTAAGGACTTAATTACATTTTCAATTTCATTAACAGAGATTGGGTTATTCAGCAGTTTTACATCCTTTTGATCTAGCTTTGGTACTTCATATGTTTCTAAGAATCTGTCTATTTCTTTTGTGTTATCAAACCTTTGAGAGTAGAGGTTTTCAAAATAGGTGTTGATGATCTTCTGTATTTCTGTAGAGTCTGTAATGATTTCAACTTTTTCATTTGTTATTGCATGAATTTGAGCTTTTTCTTCCCTTTTTTAAATAAGGTTGGCTAGGGGCTTATCGATTTTATTTATTGTTTCAAAGAACCAACTCTTTGATTTGTTGATTCTTTGGACTGTTTTCTTAGTCTCTATTGCATTGATTTCTGCTCTGATTTTTATAATTTCCTCTTTTCTTTTGGCTTTGGGCTTGATCTGCTCTTCTTTTTCTAGCTGTTTGAGGTGTAGCATCAAGTTATTTATTTGTATTCATTCTGTTTTCCTGATGTGGGAACTCAGTGCAATAAATTTTCCTCTCAGGACGGCTTTCATTGCATCCCACAGATTCCAGGAATTTGTATCTGCATTTTCATTTTCTTGTAGGTATTGTTTAATTTCTTCTGTGACCCACTGATTACTCATGGGTGTGTTATTCAGTTTCCATGTGTTTGTGGGATTTGTGCAGTATCTTTTATCATTAATTTCTAATTTCAGAGCGCTATGATCTGATAACATGCAAGGGATGATTTCAACTCTTTTGCATTTGTTTAAATATGTTCTGTGAGCTAATATATGGTCTATTTTAGAGAATGATCCATGTACTGCTGAGAAGAATGTGTGTTCTGATGTTGTTGGGTGGAACATTCTGTATATGTCTATCAAATCCATTTGTTCGCAGGTATGATTCAGTTCTGTTATTTCTTTGCTCATTTTCTGTCTGGTTGATCTGTCCCTTGGTGTCAATGGCATATTAAGGTCTCCTGTTACAATTGTGATACTGATAATTTGAGTTTTCATTTATGTTAATAGTTGTTTTATATAACTGGGTGCTCTGGAGTTTGGTGCATATATATTTAAGATAGTTATCTCTTCCTCTTGGAGTTTTCCCCTAAGGAGTATGTAGTGACCTTCTTTGTCCTTTATGGTCATTGTTGGTTTAAAGTTCACGTTGTCTGCAAACAGAATGGCTACTCCTGCTTTTTTTTGGATTCCTGCTGCATGAAGTATTGTTTTCCATCCTTTGACTTTCAGTCTGTGAGTATCCTTCTTGGTTAGATGGGTTTCCTGTAAACAGCATATGGTTGGATTTTGTTTCTTAATCGATTCTGCTAGTCTGTTTCTTTTGATTGGTGCATTGAGACTATTTACATTAATGGTTATTACTGTTAAATGCTGGTTTATTTTTGACATGTTATCTCTCTGCTGTTGCATCTTTATCTTTCTGTTCTGTTTAATTATCTGCTTTGTTTAGTGGTTTTTTCCTTTGTGTATCTAAACTGTCTTTCAATATTTTTTGCAGGGTTGGCTTGGTGTTCATGAAGTTCTTCAGCTGTTCTTTGTCATGGAACTATTGTATTTCACCATCAATTTTGAATGATAGTTTTGCAGGCAGGGTACATCAGTCTAGGTTGGAAATCATTTTGCTTTAGTATCTGGAATACATCACTCCATGCTCTTCTTGACTTTATTGTTTGTGCTGAGAAGTCTGCTGTGATTCCGATAGGTTTTCCTTTATAAGTGATCTGTCTTTTCTCTCTGACAGCTTTTAATAATCTATTCTTGTGTTGGATTTCTGGGATGTTGATTATTATATGTCTGGGTGTAGTTTTATTTTGGTTATGACTATTTGGAGTTCTATATGCTTCACTGATCCTATGTCAGTTTCTGATCTCATGCTTGGGAAATTTTCAGCTATTACTTTTCTAAATATCCTCCTGACATCCTTTATGTTGTCTCCTTCTTTTTCATTAATCCCTATCAATCTTATGTTATTTTTCTTTGCATCATCGTGCAGTTGTTGAATTGTTGTTTCCTGATTCCTTGTTATTTTTAAAAGATCTTTCCTTTCCTGTTCACTAGCTGCAATCCTGTCTTCAAGGTCTGAAATTCTATCTTCACTTTCATTGAGGCGGTTTTTTATAACTTTCAGTGGAGTTTTTTGTTTCCTGTGTATCTCTGTGCATTTGCATTATGTATTCTGTTTGTTTCTTATATTGCTCGTCTAGGGATTCTATCTTTTTGTTTAGTTCCTCCAATTTTTAACTGTGTTTTCTTTAGATATATTCAGAATCTCTTTCATTTCTTTTATCATTTCTTCTTTTACCTGGGAGATTATTTCAAGTTTGAATTCCTTTAAAGCTTCCTGGAATTGCTTGTTAATTTCAGTAGCTATTATGTCCAATATTTGAGGTGGATGGGATATATTTTCTTCTATATACATCGCTCCTAGGGCTTCTTGAGATGGGTTGGAGGTTTGAGGTTGTAATTTGGTCTTTCGTTTTGTCATTTTCCTATATTTCTGTGTTTCAAGTGTTATTTGAAAGCTTCCTCAGGGTCTGTTGGAAATCCCCTTCTATGTTCGCAGCTCCTGGGACTCTGGCACCCAGTTCCCCCAAGCCACTGGGCCTGTAGAACCAATGGCCCTCTTCTGCCTGTTTAGAACTCCGTAGTTCCAGATAAGCTGGGCTTCAGGGACACTGTGTGCCCACTTGTTGTTGGAAGCTCCACAGTTCTCCAAGTGCAGCCAGAATAGGGAGGCAGATGTGGATGCCTTAAACCCACTTATGCACTTCCCTTCACCTGGAAGCCTGGAGGGTCCCGAACAGTCTGTGCTTTGGGCAGAGTGCACTGAGCACTTACTGCAGCCGCAGGGCCTCTGGAACCTGCGATGCTCGCCTGTTTGCTGAAATAGCCACAGTCCTCCAGACACACAGAGAGGTGGATGCAGGTGCCCCAGATCTGCCCAGCCCTTCCTCTGCACCCAGATGGTGAGGTGCAGGAGTCCTAAATAGGCTGGGCTCCAGGGATAGTGTGTGCCCGCCTCCTTGCTGGAAACTCCACAGTTCTCCAAGCACAGCCGGAATGGGGAGGCAGATGTAGATCCCTCAGGTCCTCTTTCCATCTGCAAAAGGTCTTCCTGTCTCCTACCATCTCTTTTTTATTTTGCTTATTAAATTATTTACACTTTGGATGGGATTTTCAAAAAAGAAACCACTCAATAAGAAGAATAAATTTATGCCATGTGCAGGAACATAATAATTTCAATTAATGTGAACTGTGTAAGCCATAACATGTCCTAAGACAAATAATATCAATGAGTATGAAAAGGGTGATTTGGCAACCAGAGAACGATGGGGAAGGGGGAAGGAAGGAGAAGGGGACGCAAAAAAAAAGCTGTAGTATGTACATGTAACCAGTCCTCAAGATGATTGTAAACTACGTGAATTACAAATATGTACTAATAAAATAAAATAAAATTTAACCTTCTCTGTGTGATTAATTTAACTTAGCGTTATGATCTGAAGGTGCATCCATTTTTCTGCCAAGGACTCAAATACATCCTTCTTTATGGCTGAATACTGCCACAGACAAGAAGCACCTGTCCCTCCTGGTACTGTATTTTTTTCTAGTGCTGGATAAAGGATGTGTGTGGCTTGGCAAGAGACAGGCTTGCCCCTTCCCCTCACTTCCCTTTCCTCCCCTTTTCCCCCCCAACATGGACTGAGACAATTTGCTCCCCTGTGCTCCTGATTATCTAGGAGCACCTCTCCTCCAGTCCACTCTAAAGTGGGTGCAGGTCCACCGTCAGGCCCCCTCCCCAGCTCTTGCTACTTCAGAAATTCTTGTTGGTTCCCTGAAGACAGAGAAGGCGGCACCTTGGTGTGGCTAAGATCAGGGAGGGAAGACTCTGGCCTCATTATTAATAACTAAAACCTTCACGGCTAGTCTTTCAAAAGATTCCTAGTTTCAGCCTTGCTCCCTCAGTGAATCACCTTCCTGACCCCTACAACTGTGCTGGACCCCTCCACCCAAGTAGACCAATCACAGACCATACCTTGGACCAATCACAGGCATGAAACTGCTATATATGCAGCACTCTCAAAAGGGTTTTTTGATTGGTTTAGGGTTAATCTAGGAAGATTCCCTCCAGTGTATTGGCCCCAATCTGCTGTAACATAGGCCTTGTTAAAATAAAAACTTGCTTTGGTGGTCCTGTAAGCCTGCTAATGATTTATCTCTTGGGAAGTGTTGTAACAGAAATTAGTAAGATAGGAGTTAAGACTGTAGTAGACAGTAAGAATAGCAGCCCCAAAATAGAGTCAGAAAGTCCAAAATGGAGTCTTCTGTGTCACAAACCTCGAGGGGTTTTAGGAAAACATCTGCCAGGTGACCTTTGGCTGTCTGAGGCCTCCCCAGAAAACCATCAGGTATGCCGTTGATTCAAAGGTGCATAGGCAGGTAGACACTGAATAAACACTACATAGATTGGATTTTAAAATATATGTAGTATCTGACAAAGTAGATATTCGATTGTTTACCCAATGGCCCAAACTTCTTTTAAATCCCTTAGGAACCCCTAGACAAAGAGTCGTCATGGGTAGCTGCTCAAAAGTGCCTCCTAGCAAGTGGGAACTTTATTTTCTTGCCTTTCATCTTTTACTTTCTTGTCTTTGCATCTTTTAAATAAATTTGTTTATATCCTACCTCCCCTGACCACAATTTCATTCTGTGTCACTGTGGGATACAACCTTGGCTTTCAGTAACATATCTGGGGGTCCTGTCCAGCATTCCAAGACGAAGCAAGTAAAGTCTCTTTGTTTTCACTTTGAGACGTTCTGCTCAAAATAATATCAGAACCCCATCGACCAATTAAAAGTGATTAGCATGGTGTTTGATCGTGAAGGCTCAGGGGGCAGGTTCACTGATCACTGATGTGGGCTGAGTGGATTGCCCTCTAACAGGAGTAGAAAGATTGTGGGCCCAGTCTTACCACGGTTTTCCTTTCCAACTTGGTCCTTCTAGGAGTGAAGGAATGCTCTTGGTGTCCGGAGCTCTCTGGTCAACAGTCTTTGGACATATTGCACCTTTAACTAGGTATTAGAAGGAATGAATCATCTTTCTCTATCATGACTCCCTTTCTTGGCAAGCCGAGCTTTCAGGTAAGAAAGACTATTTTCTTGTCTCATTTGAATTTTATGGTTGATTGCTTGCAGGCATGGGTCAAATAGTTAAAAGCAATGAGGGCATTTGCTATTTTGAAAGACTCTATGAAAAAAAATCTCAGTCACTAAATGGAGCATTGTAGGCTTTACTGGGGTCAAGATAATTCCATCTGCTAGGGTTATGTTTTATGTTTGTGCAGCAAAAGGATAAAATGGCTTTGTCACATAGTCTTTTCTTGTACCCAAATGGTTTGTGCTGGTTGCTTGTCTGAGTTCTCAGGGTCTTGCCTGTAGTCCTTTGTCTCCCTGCTGAGTCACATTCTTTCTGTTGCTCAAACTCTTCTTCCACCACTCTCCACCTGTAAAATTGCTCTCCTGGCCTCCTGATCATCAGATAAACTGATGTTCTCAGACAAAGTTTATAACTTTCCTTTCTGAGATTGATGGGGGGGAATGGCTCTTAAATGTATACAGCCCGCACTGGGTCCTAATGGATAACAAAGTTGGGGTTAACTCCTCTCTAGGGATACCAGCGGAGGGAACAAGACTTCCTGGCAAGCTTTAAAGAGTTAACAAGAGCCTATTGGGGCAAATCTTGCCTGATAGAAATATTTGCCTTTGGATTCTAATTCGAATATTTTTGTTTTCTTGTTTAATTGGTATGATTAAAAAATTTTTATGCACTGAGGTTGCTCTTAAGGTGCAATTACAAGACTAGCTTGCTCTTCTACTGCGTTCTGCTTAGGCTAAGGTAAGCTTGCTACTCAAGACCACTTGGAGGCCTGATGGTCAGTCAATCCTAGTTGAGATAAACGTCTGTAAAGTCAGTCTGAGACTAAGGGAAAAAGTGTACTGCTCAAAGGTGGCTAAAGAGCTATAACACTCACCCAGAAGTAGTCAATCACCCCTTTCCAGGTCCTTCTCTGGCCCAACTGTTGTCACCAATGGTTCTTTGTTTTCTGCTGCATTGAGAATACAAGGATGAGAGAGAAAACAGCTGAGTAGAATGTTTTGTCTTCTTAGATGGGAATAATGTAAGCGGGCACATGATGGCAGTGGCCCAGCAGATGACCACTGAGGTCTACTTGAAATCTCTGGTTTGAGTTCAGATACAGCTTCTAGAAGAAACAGTTTTTGCCAGGCTATTTGCCAGACTATTTGGCCTGGCTTCATGATTGCATGGACCCTGCCCACGTTAGTGTTGATTGCCCTTCAGCTCATAACACAGGGTCTAACAGTTGCTCTCCAGCTTCACTTACATAGGTATTTCATTTCTTTTGGGTAAAGAAAGCCCAACTTCTGGTCACAATGAAAAAGCTTTGCAACACGAGAGGATGTAGCTCACACCAGTCAGGACTTCTAGACCTGTAGCCTTTACCCTCTTGATCCTAGTTTATAGTTGCTAGCACCTAGCACTTCACAGGGGCAGATAGATTTCTCCCTTTTCTGGTTGTACTCACAGACACTCTTACTTTATATTTTCAATGGCTCACTTTGATTTATCTGCTTCCTAAGGAATAAAATAGCTTTCGATATTATTGTGGTAAATGGATAGTTGCATACCACATCCCAGTGGCAGGTAAACCTCATCCTGGGGATATATCAACTACTGATTTATCTGGTAGTATGACTGGAACCTTACTCTCATTTCTTATCCTTTTTTTCACTTGGAGCTATAGGAGAAGTCTCCTGCCAACATCCAGTAGTACCAGTCCTAAAAAAGATGGCAAATGCTACCAATCTATTTCAGTGCTAGGTCCTAAAATGACTGAATCACATTAAGCTAAGTTCTAATTTTGAACATTGCCATTAGAGGAACAAGAATGGAAACAAGCTATTATAATGCCTCATATACCCTCACCCGCCAGGACAGAATTGGAGGGTGGCCTAGGCCTCAATTCCCCAATTGGAAAAATACTCGCTCAGGACAGAACTTGCAGCCTGCAGGACAGGTTGCATCTCCACTTCTTAAGTCTTCTTATTGCTTCTCTAACCTTAATGGCACAGAGCACATACTGGGGTTTCTTGGACTCTCTGTCTCTAATGTCTCCTTAGTATGCATGGGGCTATGATAAAGCCAGGGGACCTCCCTGCGAATGTAGAAGAGAACAGATTGATGGGTACTACAAGCACCTCAACTTCTCTTGTTCTTCCTTTTGGTGAGGAAATGAACACCACATCTGTTCAGGAACATGAGCAGGTTCCACATTAGGACTAAATGACACCAATAATGATACTTGGGATTTTCTCTCTCAATTTTGGGGACTTGTTTTCAATGAGACAGGACATTGCGTTGATTCTAGGTTTTCTATTTTCTCTTTCATCACCCAAAACATTGTATATAAAGGCCCCAACAATCATGCCATTAAACACCTCCCTCTGTACATAGACAGCTGGTTTTCTAGTACAGGACCTTTCCCATAGACCCCTGGCCACCCTGGGATGCTGACATCTCCCCTCTATGTGTAACTTAATGTTTGTCTCCAACAGCTGTTATTGTTCTCTTTCTTTAGTTAAATTTCTGAAAATTTGATTATGATGAATCATAGATAGGTTCTTTTCTGATTGTAGCTATTTGAGGTTCTTGTATTTGAATATTTAATTCTTCCCTTAGATTTGTCGGTTTTCTGCTATGATTTCAGTGAATAAATTTTATATAACTTTTGAGTAATTTTCTAATTTTTCCATTATTCTTATAATTCTGATGTTGGGTTTTTTGTCATGTAGTAGCTGTTGGATTGGCTTATATGGTATCTTACTGTTTGGGGATATCACTGAGTTTGTGATCTACTGCATCCACCTGCTTTTCAATTTCTGAACTCTGTCCTCATGTTGGTTGAACGTATTACTTATGGTTCCCATTGAATTTCTCATATCTTGTATTCTTGCTCTCTTTTCACAATTTCCAATTCCTTACCAAACTGCTCATTCATATCTTATACTGTCTTCTTTAACTCAATCAGTACACTGTGTATATTTTTTTCTTTAAACTCATCAAATTTCATTAGAGAAATTCTTTATCTGTTCATTAAAATCCTCTTTATGTTCACTAAACATCTCATGAAATCACTATGTGTTCCTACTTTGAGAGCTTCAAACATTTTAACTATTTGGTTTGAGTTCTTTATAATTTCCTCTTAAAATGTCCTTGTGATCATCTTTGAGGAGTTATGGATTTTTAGAGGCATCATGTTGCCTTGCTTTCTCATATTTCTATTAACATTAAGTTGCAGGTTGGAGATCACAAAGGGTAGAATAACTCTGTCACTACAGCCCCTTCACTCAGAATCTGATTCCCTGTGATGTGCCCTTGTGTTCAGTTATATTTTTATACTCCTCTCCAACTTAGCATAATACTTGAGGGTATTCTTAATACTCAACCTTCTTTTGGGGACTTGATCGCCACCTAGCATCACACAGGAGAAAAATGAACCACAGTTATGTTGATGACACAAAGTAAAACCACACATTAGTATACAGTAAAAAAACAATTAACAGCAACAACTATGCCCCAGCAACAACAAAAAATTAGCAATAAGGGAGTCAGAGACAAACTGGATATTGGTATATCAATAAAAGCTATAATTATGCCACCTTTAACAACAGAAATCTACAATATTAATATAGACACAGACAAACCAAATATTGACATACAGTAGACATCTACTAAATGCAATAACTAAGCCACCATTAACAATAGAAAAAATTCAGCAAGAATAGCACATAGTCTACTAAATATCTAAAAAATTAATAAACCTTAACAGTAATAATAATAATGATGAGGGTGAGAAAAGGAAAAATAAAGTTTGATGGCTGCCATGCCTCTTATTATTGTCAAAATAGCCACCAATACTATCAGACATATTAAAATCAAACAAAACAGAAAGAAGAAAACCAGTCAAAACAAAACAATGAAAATAACACAGGACTTTAAAATATAGTTGCTTCCTCCACTTTCACTTTCACAATATCAATTCTACATTTTGGATCCCACTAATTCCTTCAGTTTTTTATACTAGAGAGACAGCATCATGTTCAGCTGTGTGAGTTCAAACCATTTCACCCAAGAGCATCATCACAAGTTGCATCCATTTACCTACAAGAGCCTCGTGATTATCCTTTGTAGCTGAGTAACTTTCCATTGTATAGAAATGCCATATCTTTCTTATCTATTCTTCAGTTGATAAGCAAGCTACACCTGCTTTTTTCTGGCTCCCTGTCACATGAAGCATTGCTTTCTCTCCTTTATTTTTCAGTCTATAAATTTCCTTTCAACTTAATGTGTTTCTTGTATACCACATATCAATGGATCTTGTTTCTTGATCCACTCTGCCTGTGTTTCTTATTATTGGTGAATTAAAACCATCTATATTAATGGTTGTGGCCAGCATGCACTCATTTGTTTCTGATGTGTTTAGCTGGCTCCCTACTTTCCCTCTCCATTCAAAATTCTGCTCCACTCGGTGATTCCACTCTGCTGCTGTTCCTGGAACTGTGGTCATTTTTATCTCTCTCTAGAATATTCTTCAATACTCTTTGTAGGGTTGGTTTGGTGGTCATGAATTCCTTCAGCTGTTCTTTGTTGTGGAGTGGAAGTATCTTGTTTCTCCATTAATTTTGAAAGATAGTTTTGCAGGGTATGTCAATCTGGGTTGGAAGTTGTTTTTTTTTTTTTTTTCAGAAGTTGGAATACTTCACTGCAAGCTCTTTTTGAGTTGATGGATTATGTTGAGAAGTCTGCTGTCATCTTGACGGTATTTCTTTTATAAGTGATCTGGTTTTTTTTCTAACAGCCTTTAATATTCTGTTCTCCTGCTGAATTTGTGAGATCTTGATTATTGTATGTCTGGGTGTAGATTTATTTTGGTTGTGGCTAGTTGGAGTTCTATGTTTGACTTATCTATATGTCAGGTCCTTTCCCCATGCTTGGGAAGTTTTCTATTACTTCTGTAAAAAGTCTTTTTACATCATTTGTGTTGACCCCTGCTTTTTTGCTGACACCTATCAGTCTTAAATTATTTTTCTTTTTGTCATCTTGCAACATTGAATTGTTATTTCCTGGTTCCTTGTTATTTTAAGAGATCTTTTCTTTCACAATCACTAGATGCAATCCTGTCTTTAAGGTCTGAAAGTCTATGTTCAGTCTCTTTCAAGTGGTATTGCCAGCTTTCAATGGAGTTTTTAATTTTCTGAATATATCTTTGAATGTTTCATGCATTGTAATTCCTTCTTATATTGTTCATTCAAAGATTCCTTCATTCTCCTGTGCTCCTCTTTTTTAATCTATAAATTCTTTAGATATGCTCAGAAACCCTTTATTATGCTTATAATTTCTTCTTTTACCTGAGATATTATTTTGGATCTGATTTCTTTTACAGTCTCATGAAGCAGTTTCTTTACTTCACTTGCCATCATCCCAGAAATTTCTGCTTTCTTCCATGTCCATGTCTACTGGACTTGTTCTGTTTGAGCTGGAGGCCAGAGATTGCCTTTTACTGCTTGTCAGTGACATTTTCCTGGGTTCTTCCTGGTGAGCCAGGTGTGGATTCCCTGGCGCTTCCCACATTGGCTACCTGTCCACGGTATACGTGGATGGGTCAGTCATCTGAGTTTCTCCTAACCCCAGTTCCCGGGGCGGTGGTGGGGTGCAGGCCAGGCTTCTCCAGATACTTGCAGCTTCTTCAAAGTATGGTTTGCTCATTCTCTCAGCCTGCGCTGGCTACTCACAGGAGTGTCCCAGTGGCAGCCGGTGTGTGCTTGGGGGGTGGGTTGGCTACTTCTCCCACTCTTGCTAGTTACCCACAGGGGAGAGTCCCAGTGGTGTCTTGCATGCATTTGGGGGCTGGGCTCTACCTGCTTGATTTTAAAAGGATCACTGTCAGAGAATAACTCGGTGTGGAGAGAATGCATTTGTTTCAACATGTTTTATTTATGTGGTTTCAGAGCATCGGTTAAAAATGCTTTTGGGGAAAAGGTACTCATTTTTCTGTAATAATGTGACACATTTCTGGTGAAATGTATTAACTTTCCTTTCTCAAAAGACTGCTAGGAAGGAGATAATATGAATGACAAAATCACATGCTAAAGAAAACAAATAAGGCATGAAGAAACCATTTATCAATATTTAAATCCCTAACCATTTTTATTCTTTTATTTTGAGACAAGGTCTCACTAAGTTGTCAGAATGAGCTCAAATTTTCAATCCTCCAGCCTCAGGCTCCCAGAGTGCCTAGACTATAAACGTGTACCACCACACCTGGCTCATTTGCTCTTCTTAAAAAAGCACTTGACTATAGAGGAGATTTATTAGGTCAAAGGATATTATAGCTGGAAAAAACCTTCAAAACTACACTACCTTTTCATTATTATATATGTGGAACTGGAGGCCCAGAGAACATAAATAATGCAAGTCCTAATAGATGTATACCGATTCCAGTGAACAGATGTACCAGTTTAATCAATCCCTCATTGACAGACATAAGCTTTTTCAAATGCTAAGGCAGTCACTACACTAAACATTCATGACCATACATCATTTGTTGAAGTGGCATCTATGTAATGGCATAGATGAGGTTTGAACTGACTCTCTGGAATTTACTCTGTGCCTTTACATAAGTCACAACTTTCTGAGCTCCAGTTTCCTCATTTTCAAGTGCAGGTAATCGTATTATCAACTGACTAGGGATGTTGAGAAAGTTAAATGACACAATTCATGTAAAATAATTGTTTACTATTGAGCACATAAAACATGCTAAAGCAATAGTAGTTTTTATTATTGTTGTTACAACAACCCCTGAGGAAGATTGGTCTCTTAACACCAACAATTTCTATTATTCTTCAAAAAAGACCAACCGATGTTTTAGGTACAAAAGTTTAATACCTAAATTAATATTTCCTTTTCCATAACTTAATTTTTTTTATTTAAGAGGAAAAAGAGAAAAACACAAAACAAAACAAAGCAGTGTAAGGTTACACATAATACAGAACTACAAAAAAAAAACATAACAGTAAGAAATCACCTGTTAATAGATTACATATTATCATCTTGGAAATAGTTGCTCAAATCATAGTATCAAAGAATACAAAGTAGACATTCAAACAGAGAGACTGCAAACAGCTGTGTTCAATGATCCAAAAACAGTAATATAGTCAGCTATTTAACACCCCTAAACACACTTGCTGTTATATCCGTTAGAGCTCTTTTTTTTTTCCTCCCTCTCTTTTTTACAACAAAATTTACACATTTTGGATTTTATTACTCCTTAGTTCTTATTACTTTTTTGGGGGGGGAGAGAATAAAGTCAAATATGGCAAAACAAAGCTGTGAGTCAAAACCAAGGATAGACATCCATAACTTAATTTATCCAGAGGGAAAAAATCCACTTAAATTATATGTGTACTGATGAGCTACTTGTTCACATTCTGGCTGCAACTTATTGCTAGCCAAAACAAAAAAAAAAAAACATTGCTTTTCATTGAAGGTTATTAAATAAAAGCCCAATTGTTCAATTCTTTTCCTGTTAGTAAATGCATAATGTGAAATTTATAAAATCAACAGAATATCTTTGTGGTTCCCTGTGAAACTTCCCAGTACCCTCAAGCTACTCACTCCTGTTTTTCTGTTGTATCCATGGGTCACCAACTACTGCATACTTCTAATGGATGTGATTGAGAGTACAGAAACAGAAAGTGTTGCTTCTGAAAATTTGTGTTTAATCTGGCATGATGTACATAAGTCACATGGGATGTATCTCAGGTTCATATTTTTATTTGAAGATTTGGAAATATCACTATTCATAATAAAGCCTATACAGTTAAGCTTTATTTATATGCCACTTTTATTTATGAGTCACTCCTATTCCTTCGATGGTTGTAAAAAATAATAAGTGAACACTGAAAGGCAGAGTGGAAGGTTAAGTATTGGGATGGTCTATTTCATATGTCAGAAGTCAGTGACCAAAATTCATGGTGACCAGAAGCTTTCCAGAAGCCAATAACTCCTGCTCCACTCAACATTGTGGTGATAGACATGCAGCGAGCTTGTTGGGGTGGACGTGACTAGCTAAGTGAGCCTTTCCTGGACACAGTTTTTGCTGATTGAGCAACAGACACTGGGAAGTTCTTGTCTATAAGTGATACATACAGTGACCTGAATGTCTTTTGTTGAGGTACGTAATTTTTCCAGTGAATACTTACCAATGACATTTTACCATAATGCTTTATCAACTTAGCTAAACCAAGTTTCCCAAGATTGCCTTCCTAAGATTGCCCTCCCTATATGATTCTGAGTTGAGATTCACCAGACAAAATCTTTGAGCAGGAATTGGGAGGCAGGAATGAAGAAATGAATACCATGCTGCAAAGTTTTGGTACAGACACAGGTATCAATACCACTGTACACACACTGGCACTGGTCCACTAGCACATTGGTCATGTGGGACAGTAGTGACTCCTGAAGTAGCTCCAATGACAAGTGCTCTTTAGCTTCTCTGTGTCCTGGGCTGGATTCCTGAGCAGTTCTGCGGTAAAGGATGCTACTGTTACCTTCTCCAGCTTGGTAGCAGTAGGAGACAGGTGCAGATTCCATTAAGTTTTCAGAGGTTTTAGTTTGTCCTTAGGTATTCAAAATTTTTTCTTGCTATTCCTTACATCACACCCACCTCTTTTTCCTAACGGTGGGACCTAAATATATACGGGGACTTCAGGTCACCATCAATGTAGAGGCACTAGCTTTCCATTGACTTCTTTTGCAGTCCCCGCACAAGGTCAAATAGTAGTAATCCCTTCTTGCTTTTTATTTTGCTTTTCTAATCAAAATCTATGACAGTGTACAGGTGATTCTCATATCCAAATGTATAATTCAGTTAGAGGGTTATAGATGCTACAAAGGAATTTTTAGTTTTGCAAAAAGAATGATTTGTACATGACACTGAAATAACCATGTATCACTCATTTTAATTTAATGTCAAATTTCTTTAAGTAGTACTCAAAATTTATTGCTGGCTTATATTTCTTGCCGTCCCCGTTTTCTCCACAATCTATTGAGTATGTGTTGTCCCTTACAAAACACACTTTTACTTTACTAGGGACTAACCGAATGCTAGAACCATGTGTCAGTCTACCTTATTTGTTTGAACTCTTACATTGTTGGATACTTCATTTCTCCAACTGCTCCCTCTATTTTGTTGGCCAACTCCTCAGTCTGTAGGAGTATTTTTCCTAAATTTTGTTGCCTGAAGTCAATTCTCAGAGCTCCTGAATTCCCACTCTGTCCTCTCTATCTCTATTATCCTTTCTACTCTCATGGATTCAGCTATCATCCCTTCACATTCACAGATTTATAGACCTGTGCCTTTTTATCTACATCTCTCCCCTAAATGTCAGGATCATGTTTCTAGCAGTTCATTCACTCACACATGCCTCTCAGATTCAGCGTGTGTATGCTGAACTATTTGTTTGCCAAAACATGTCCCATGCTCTGTAACTTGGATAATACCACTTTTCAGTCATTCATGCCCAAACTTTCAAAGTTTTTTCCACACTTTTCCTTGTAATCAGTGTCCAGATCCTTGAATTCTTTGATTCTTTCTTTTTTTCCCTGAGTCCCTTGTTTGGTCATTATTCAGTCATGCTTCCATTGCTCCACTAAGCAAATGCTTACTGGGTTCCTAATATTAGCTCCCACCCTCTCTTCTTCCTTATCCTCTGCAGCCTGGGACACCCTCCCAAAACAAACAGACTTATATAACTTCTTTGTTCAAACTACTGTATCTTCTGGTTCTCCCTGGCATATAGAATAAAGCCTGCCAATACGATACAATATGACCAATTTTTTATTTCCTTTTCAACATTATGTCCCGGCTATACTCCAGTCTTTCTTTCACCCAACACAGTGTATTGATCTCCTGAACATTTCTAAATTTCTTGGGAAAACCTGCATTCTTCTCACCTAGTATTCTGACGCAAACCCTTTATGCTTGAGTTGTATATTGAATTTCTAACCATCTTCCATATCTAAGGTCAGTTGTCACTCCTAACTGAATAATTTAAGTAAGAGTGATGAGTTAGAGGTAGTTTTCATCAATAGCATGAGAATAACAATGCATGTAATAGCTCAGATGGACCAAGCATTTACTGTGTCAGGAAACACAGTAAATTTAGTAACAAAAGTGATTGATGCTTTCCAGGACAAAGGCACATATGAGGCAGTGTGATCATATTTTCTTGTCCTCCAGAAGCAAGTTTGCTGACACAATAAGCCCAATCTCTCTCTTCATGTCTTAACTTTTCTATTTCAACTTGCTAGTGAAAGGAGGACCACATTCTTTTAAGTCCAGTGAGTAGAACTACTTTATCCACCATCCTTGTCTGTGACTGAAGCAGAGCCCTTCCTCCCTGGCTTAATTGCTTTAAAATGGAGATGCTGACAATAGTGGTTGTGCAGGTAAGAGCAGGACCAATTTTGAAGAGTGTCAAGCATAGATCCCATGATTAGAAACTAATCTCAATGTTCTGGAAATAAACACATCCCATAGTGTTTTGGAAAAACCCAGTGTATAAGAATGGTGGAAGGTTCTAAGAGACTGAAGACACAGGATGACAAAGCCAAGATAGTGTAGGATGCAATTTACAAGGAACTTACAGATAGAAGAGAGAGTTAAACAGCAGAAAGCCAAGAGGCAGAGAGAAGCAGTTCATAAACTAAGCCAGACCAAGATGCAATCAACTAGAGTGTATCTGTGCTTTCTTAAGACTCCTAATATGTCAGCCAGAAATCGGGTGTGATGATACATGATTTATAAACACAGTACTATTGGTGGCTGAGGCCTTAGGGTCACAAGTTTAGGCCTAGCCTGGGAAATTTATTGACTCAGTAAGGCCCTAATCTCAAACTAAAGAATAAAATAGGGGTGGGAAATTAGCTCAACGCAAAGTCTCTAGGTTCAGTTCACAGTGCTGGAAAAAAAAAGTGAGCTGGGTCTAGTGGCACATACGTAATCCCAGCAGCTTGGGAGAGTGACACAAGAGGATCACAAATTTGAGGCCAGCTGGGGCTGGGGATTTAGCTCAGCGGCATAAGCGCCTGCCTTGCAAGTAGGCAGTTGTGAGTTCGATCCTTGGTACCGATAAAAAACCGAAAAAGACAAAAAAAATTTGAGGCCAGCTTGAGCAAATTAATGACATCCTATCTTAAATTTAAAAAATTAAAAGGGATGGGGATGTGGCTCAGCAGTAATGTGCCCTTGGATTCAATCCCCAGATTGCCCAAAACAAAACCAACTCAAACAAAACAAAAACAAAAAATTCTATTAATATGTCAAATATCAGTTAAGAAATAGTGGCTAGCACAAAATACTTGACTGCCGACCTTTAGGAGTTTGTTTTTCCTATGGGATTTGGAATGCGTGCCAGGGTTACCTGGAAGACAAACTAGTGGTTATGTTCAAGATAATTGTAGTCATGTCAAGCCAGATTCCTATACAGGGAACTATAAAACACTTCATAGAGTGTCCAACCAAGAAAGGTTTGATCCCTGATACATTTGAATTCCCCCAAAATGAGCTCAGTTCACTGGCATCTTTTAGATTAGATGTTCATGCAGATGAAGGATCTTAAATCCTAAAATAGAACAGTGACAGAAAGGGTACAGGCAGAGAAAGGAGGCCCACAGTGACACAGTTTGAGTTTGAGAGCTTCCAACAAAGTTTAAATACAACTTAAGTCCCATAACTAGGATGCTAAGTGGACAGTAAAGCCTAATTACAAGTTCTTCCTCTCTCATCTCCCTATTCCCTATCTCCTTTCTCTCCTCCTCCTTCTCCTTCTTGGTACTGGGATTAAACCTAGGGATTTTGCAGTGAGCTACATTCCCAGACCCTTTATATATATATATATATATATATATTTTTACTTTTGAGACAGGTTCTTGCTGAGTTCATATGTTGCACAAGTAAGCCTGAAATTGTGATCTTCCTGCCTCAGCCTCCCATAGTACTAGGATTACAGGCAGGTATCATCAGGCCTGGAGATTTATGGGGTTATTTTTGGTGTTTTGTTTTTTAAAAATAGTTGCCAGGCATTTATGGAAGAGTATTTTTGTGCGCTTGCCTCCACATTGTTATTGACCTTCTATTAAAATGCCTAGTTCTACTTACCTCCCTTAGAAATTGGTGATGAGGCTTAAAATTCCTAGTTAAGGAGTGAGGTTCACAGGGTCTGAGTTGCCCTGCCCCTCTGGGCAATATTAGTTTCTGTCTAGAATTCTGACATTCAAGCTGCAACAGAGTTAGCCGACTGTAGCCTGAACCTAGAAAGATTTGGAGAATAGAGGCAGATTAAAGCATACAGAATTCACAGTAGTATGCTTTTCCCCATTCAAACCACTGGCTGGGCAGAAATTTTAAGGTTCAATGAATTTGAACCTAGTTAGGCTAAACTTCCCATAGTGTTGAAAGCTAATATATCAAGGTAGCACACAGAGCTTCAGAAACTCTTGTGTCCAAGCAAGACAAGTCACAAATGCCCTTGGTTCCCTGACCCACATCACTTGCCTTGCAATCTTAACTGTTAGGAGGTTTCAGAAAATAAGCTGCCCCTTGGTCACACTTGAAGGAAATCTTCTACCTAAAACTCCAAGGTGCTCTTGCTGGTCAGCTAATTCAGACTAAATACGGACTTTTCAAAGTAGGCTTTAAAGGAAAAATAAAACCAGTTTCTCCCTCCTGTTCTCACATATAGTTAGTACAACCTTTGACACAGAGCACTTCACACCAGATTCTCCAGAAGACACCAACTGAGTGTACTATAATTTAACTCAATTAAGGAGCTATCTACCTGTAGAAATCATCAAGTCTCATGGGTTACAGGCTCAGTCCCATGAAAATGTCCCCCACTTTGGATGTCTATTACAAGTTCTAGGTTGTTACCTATACTTCTGATTGAGAAGTTATAAATTTGGCATTCTCACAACCCCCTTCTCGGGTTCAATTAATTTGCTAGGCTAGCTCACAGGACTTAAAGAAATACCTTCACCAGCTCATTTTAAAGGGTATCACAAGGCACACCCATAAACAGACAGTGGATCAGGCCCATAGGTCAATGTGTGGCAGAGGAGACGTGAAGCTTATGTGCTTTCCCCAGAAATTCCATACCTTTATGAATTTAGCAATCTGGAAACTCATCAAATCTTGTTCTGGCATTTTTACAGAGCTTCATCTATAGGCTCAGTTCCTTTCCCTTCCTTTTCCTTAAAGGATGAGGTTGAAATTTCTAACTTTCCAATCCTGTAATCACTTGGTTTTTCAGATGAAAAGACCCACCATTGACTACCTGGAGGTCTCAACCTCAGCATAAACTCAGCTGTGATCAAAAGGGGCTCATTCAGTGAAACACAAATCACCTTTATTACTGAGGAAATTCCAAGGGTTTAAGGAGCTCTGTGACAGGAATAAGGGACAAGATCTTATTTCTTATCATATCACAAGGCTATTTTCTTTAGTATCACACTAAAAGCTGTCTTTTCAACATGAGCTTCCCCCATGACCAGGATGACACTCTCTATAGTTTAATAGTGAGGAGCAGGAGAGCTGGGCAGATGATGGCCAACTACCAGGACATTTTTGTACCCTGTTACCAGACATAACATTAACAGCAAGGATGCACAATTAGCTAGACTTGCATCCAAGGCTGGGAGTGGGAATAGCAAATGTGGGAGGATAAAAATGCAGCTGAAGCCTATCCAGAGCTTGGCAAATACTCTATGCTCACAGAAGGTGAAGTGAAGGGAAGGAGGTCACTACAGTGTTAGCTTTCCTGAAGTATTTTGGCAACAGGGAATAGCTTCTATCTTTGTAATTAAAATCTCAGCAGCATATAGAGTTGCATGTTGTATTTTTCTACTAAGACACTGACCATCCAATATACAAATAATTCCTCTTCGTCTCTCCTAAGACTTGCTTAAGAATAGGAGGACCGATCCGCCTCCGAATTCTGGCTGCGCTGGAGAACTGTGGAGTTTCCAGCAAGGAGGTGGGTGCACACTATCTCCGGAGCCCAGCCTATTTGGGACTCCTGCACCTCACCATCTGGGTGCAGAGGAAGGGCTGGGCGGATCTGGGGCACCTGCATCTGCCTCCCTGTGTGTCTGGAGAACTGTGGATATTTCAGCAAGCAGGCAAGCATCACAGGTCCCAAAGGCCCCGTGGCCTGCAGTAAGTGCTCAGTGCACTCTGCCCCAAGCCCAAACTGTTCGGGATCCTCCAGGCTTCCGGGTGAAGGGAAGTGCATAAGTGGGTTTGAGGCATCTACATCCGCCTCCCCATTCTGGCTGCACTTGGAGAACTGTGGAGCTTCCAACAAGCAGGTGGGCGCACAGTGTCCCTGAAGCCCAGCTTATCTGGAACTACGGAGTTCTAAACAGGCAGAAGAAGGCCATTGGTTCTACAGGCCCAGTGGCTTGGGGGAACTGGGTGCCAGAGTCTCAGGAGCTGCAAACATAGAAGTGGATTTCCAACAGACCCTGAGGAAGCTTTCAAATAACACTTGAAACACAGAAATATAGGAAAATGACAAAACAATAGACCAAATTACCTCAAACCTCCATGTATATAGAAGCCATGTATATAGAAGAAAGTATATGCCATTCACCTCAAATAGGATTGAAAAACATCATACCACAGTGACATATGTGAAACCATAAGTTTCAAAATATACAATAGTCACGGTGAAATGGGAGGAAACTGTTCAATAAAAAGAAGAAACAGATAGGGGAAAAGATAAAGGATAGAAGGGAAAAGAAAAAATGCAAGTTAGCTATACCATTAGTGTCACTTAGTTCACTGAATAGGAAATGTTGTGCTAATATTGATTGAAGACATTTTTATGCCCATATTTTGTACTTGAGTGACTAAAGATAATGATGTGTAATTTATCAACAATCGTCACTTTTTCATTATTTTGTTGTGAAAATTTGTTTTACCTTTTCTTCTTAATATTAACAAGTAAAGTAATTTAATAAAAAAAGAATAAATAAAATCAATAAGCCCCTAGCCAACCTTATTTAAAAAGGGGAAGAAAAAGCTCAAATTCACGCAATAAGAAATGAAAAAGGTGAAATCACTATAGACTCTACAGAAATACAGAAGATCATCAACACCTATTTCAAAAACCTCTACTCTCAAAGGTTTGATAACACAGAAGAAATAGACAGATTCTTAGAAACATATGAAGTACCAAAGCTAGATCAAGAGGATGTAAAACTGTTGAATAACCCAATCTCTGTTAATGAAATTGAAAATGTAATTAAGTCCTTACCTACAAAGAAGAGCCCAGGCCCAGATGGAGTCACTGTAGAATTCGACAAGAAATACAAAGAAGACCTAATGTCGACACTCTTCAAACTATTCAATGAAATTGAAAGGGAAGCAATCCTTCCTACATCATTCCTGGAAGCAAATATTACTCTAGTACCAAAACCTGAGAAAGATCCAACTAAAAAAGAGAACTATAGACCGATCTCCCTAAAGAACACAGATGCAAAAATCCTCAATGAAATATTGGCAAATAGGATGCAGCAAATCATCAAGAAGATTATACACCATGACAAAGTGGGATTCATCCCAGCAATGCAAGGATGGTTCAACATATGTAAATCAATAAATGTAATCCACCATATCAATAAAGCCAAAAGTAAGAATCACATGATCATTTCTATAGATGCAAAAAAGCCTTCAATCAGGTCCAACATTCATTTATGATAAGAACTTTACAGAAAATTGGAATAGATGGTCTTTACTTCATATAATAAAGGCCATTTATGACAAACCAACAGCCAGCATCATACTAAATGGCCAAAAATTGAAAGCCTTTACTTTAAAATCAGGCACAAGACAAGGATATCCTTTATCACCACTCCTATTTAATATAGTACGGGAAGTACTAGCCAGAGCAATTCGACAAGAGAGAGAAATAAAAGGGGTAAAGATAAGAAAAGAAGAAGTTAAATTATCATTGTTTGCAGATGACATGATACTCTACATAGAAGACCCCCTAAACTCCATTGAAAGACTCTTAGATATAATAAATTCAGTAATGTAGCTGGATACAAAATCAATACTCAGAAATCAATAGCATTCCTATATACTAACAACAAAATCACAGAGAGGGAAATAAGAGAAACTACACTGTTCACATTAGCAAGCAAAAAAATGAAATATTTAGGAATTACTCTTATGAAAGAAGTGAAAGACCTATACAGGGAAAATTATAATACACTGAAAAAACAAATTGAAGATGATCTCAGAAAATGGAAAGACATCCCTTGCTCATGGATAGGAACAACAAACATTGTGAAAATGGCCGTTCTCCCAAAACTGTTATACAGATTCAATGCAATCCCAATAAAAATACCATCAACATACTTTATAAATCTAGAGAAATCACTCCTAAAATTCATCTGGAACCAGAAGAGACCTAGAATAGCAAAGGTAATTCTAAATAGCAAAGGCAAGGCAGGAGGCATCACAATCCCTGACTTGAAGTTATACTACAAAGCAACAGTAGTAAAATCAACATGGTATTGGAATCAAAACAGAGCCAAAGATCAATGGACTAGATTAGAAGATCCAACCACAACTACAAACACACTCAACCACCTTATCTTTGATAAAGGAACCAAGCAGTTTCACTGGAAGAACGACAGTCTCTTTAATAAATGGTGCTGGAAAAACTGGCTCTCCATTTGCAGAAAACTAAAGCTAGACCCATGCCTATCACCATGTACTAAATTAAAATCTAAATGGGTCAAAGATCTGAATACTAAAACAGAAACACTAAATCTATTGGAAGAGAAATTGGGTAGAAACCTTGAGGACATAGAGGTAGGTAGAGAATTCATGAACAGGACTCAAACCGCATGGGAAATACTTCCCAGAATCAATAACTGGGATTACTTCTTATTAAAAAGTTTCTGCATGTCAAAAGAAATCTCCAGCATAGTGAAAAGAAAACCCACAAACTGGGAAATGATTTTAGTGAACTCTCTCTCAGACAAGGGACTCTTGTCTAAAACATATAAAGAATTTTAAAAAACTCAAACCCAAAATTCAAAGATCCAATCCAAAAATGGGCATCTGACATGAATACACACTGCTCAGATGAAGAAATACAAATGGCAAATAAATACATGAAAAAAATGTTCATCATCATTGGTCATGAGAGAAAGGCAAATTTAAACCACACTGAGATACCATCTCACCCCTGAAAGAATGGCCAGGATCAAGAAAACCAACAACAAATGCTGGAGAGGGTGTGGGGAACAAGGAACTCTTCTACACTGTTGGTGGGAGTGTAGACTGGTGCAACCTTTGTGGAGGTCAGTCTGGATATTTCTCAAAAAGCTGGGATTGGAAGTCCCATTTGTTCCCGCTATTCCACTTCTAGGCATAATCCCAGAAGAACTGAAAGCATCATACCACAGTGATATGTGCACCCATGTTTATAGCAGCACAGTTTGTAATCTCCAGATCTTGGAAACAACCCAAGTTCGCATCAACTGAGGAATGGATAAAAAAGTTGTATCTAATGAGATAGACAATTCTTTTTAAGGAAACAAGAGCCATTGTTGATAACCATTGTTGATAACCTTGTACTCTGTTTTACATCATGTGGTATGTCTATCCTTGGTTTTGACTGACAGCTTTGTTTTTCTATATTTGACTTTATTCTCTCCCAAAAAAGTAATAATAACTAAGGAGTAATAAAACCCGAAATGTGTAAATTTTGTTGTAAAAAACAGAGGGAAAAAAAGAGCTCTAAAGGATACAACAGCAAGTGTGTTTAGGGGTGTTAAATAGCTGACCATATTAATGTTTTTGGTTGGATCATTGAACATAACTGTTTGCAGTCTCACTGTTTGAATGTCCACTTTGTATGCTTTGATACTGTGATTTGAGCAACTATCTCTAAGATGATAATATGTGATCTCTTAACTGGTGATTTCTTACTGTTTTTTTGTAGTCCTGTATTACTTGTACCCTTACACCGCTTTGTTTTGTTTTGTTTTTTCTCTTTTTCCTTTTAAATAATTTTTTTTTAAAAAAGTTGTGGTATTTCTATACAATGGAGTATTACGCAGCTATAAAGAAGGATCACATTGAGATATTTATCAATAAATGGGCGCAGCTTGAGACCCTACTCATAAGTGAAATAAATCAATCTAGCATGTGTGAATACCAAATAGTTTCCCTAATGTAAATAATGATTCAAATATATAAAAGTATGTGGTAATCATGATTCCCCATTATGTGGCCTTGAAGCCTTATAAAGTTTTCACTTATTAATTGGAAAGGCTTTATTCTGGGCTTCTTGATATGGAAATATTTGAAGCTATAGTATACGAAGTTATATTCAAATATTTCAAGGAAAAAGACAGACACTATGGTAACTACTATTAAGTGGGGTTATTTGGTGGTGAAGCACTAGGTTGCTGAAACAGTCATGCTTTGACCTGTATTGTTATATTTTATGTCCTCTTTTATGTCAATCTCTCCCTTATTCATTAAAAAATTATTTAGTTATTTTTATGGTTTTTTTAATTAAGGGGAAAAATTTAAAAAATTAGCAGGATATATTATAGTAACTTTTTTTGATTTCCTGTTAACTTGAATTCCTGTAATACTCCCACTATCTTGTTTTGACTGATTAGACTCTGTTCCATTCTGTATGATAGTATCAAGTTTGAGGGTATAGGCAACTACTTTGAAGGCAATAAGATTCACTAGGATGCCTATTCTGGTTTGACTATTGTCTCCTTTGGAAGTCCTGTAATGTTTACAATGCTTAAGTTTTATTGGTCTTGTTCTCTACTGTTTTGTTCAACTTTATAATATCTAATGAGATAGACAATTCTTTTTAAGGAAACAAGAGGCATTATGGTAACCATTGTTGATATCCTTGTACTCTGTTTTTACAGCACGTACTATGTCTATCCTTGGTTTTGAGTGACAACTTTGTTTTGCCATATTTGACTTTATTCTCTTCCAAAAAAAGTAATAAGAACTAAGGAGTAATAAAACCCAAACTGTGTAAATTTTGTTGTAAAAAACAGAGGGAAAAAAGTGCTCTAAAGGATACAACTGCAAGTGTTTTTAGGGGTATTAAATAGCTGACCATATTAAAGTTTTTGGTTGAATCATTGAACACAACTGTTTGCAGTCTCACTGTTTGAATGTCCACTTTGTATGCTTTGATACTGTGACTTGAGCAACTATCTCTAAGATGATAATGTGTAATCTATTAGCGGGTGATTTCTTACTTTTTTTTTTTTTTTTTTTTTTTGTAGTTCTGTATTACTTGTACCCTTACACCGCTTTGTTTTGTTTTGTTTTTTCTGTTTTTCCTTTTAAATAAAATTTAAAAAAAAAGAATAGGAGTACCACATGGAAGAAAAGTTGGAAAGCTTATTTTCAGAAATAGTCCACCCATTGTCACACCTACCAGGTTGGCATGATTTTGGACTGGGTCTATAATGCCATCCTTGTTCTGGAATCTGACCAGAGCTGGGTTCTTGGTAACTGTAGCCCAGGACACTTGGGATGCCCATGCTGTGTTTGCCTTCTCTCTGCTTCTTCTGTTTGTGTCTTTCTTTGCCGTGACTTGGGCTTTGCCTAACACGGGCTTTTCATTAGTGTTCACTGTGTATTATCCCTTTTTTAAGATCTGTTTTTATGACAATTTTTCCAAAGTGTTTTTATTCTTTCAGATTCAAATTGTGCATGGCACATCATCAAGAGCAATTTACCCAATGTCCGTACAATGAACTGAACAAACAAAAAACATCAGTCCATCTTTTTTGTAGGGTATATTTTAAATTTGCAGTGAAGATGTGGATTTTTCTGTACAGTTGTGTCTTGTGCCAAACATGATACAGACAAGAATCTTTTTTTTAAAAAGTCATTCAAACAGAACTTCACAGAAGTCTCATTTCATGAGGCGGCATCTCTGAGTCACCATTAAGAGGCTCTGCACATGTCTCATAGGTGTGCAAAATGGGACAGGAAAAGTCTCTAGTAAGAGAACAGTGTGTTTCAAGGTAGGACTCATCTTCCTTTATGCTAACAGAGATCAGGAACAAATCTCTTGTACACTCTAAAGAATCTGTAGTCTCCTGTAGACTCTAAAGAAACCTTCCCAAGGGCCAGAGATTTGTCTCAATTGGCTCAAGCTCTTGCCTGGTCTATGTGAGGTCATGAGTTTCATCTCTGGTACCAAAGAGAAAATCTTCCTAAGAAGCCACTCGTGTGAGAAGATAGTAGCCAAACAGCTATCTAGTATGTTCCCAATCTGTTCACTGACCTCCCTTTTTGTAGAGGAGATGGGAATAGGAGCCATTCTGGCCCAGAAGGAAACACAAGAGGAGATTCCATCAAAGTCAGGATGAATCTCTTCTCCCCTTTCTCCCATCCCTAGCCCAGGGAGCATGTTATTATAGCTTCTCCAGCTCAGAAGTTGACAGCCATACCTAAAAATGCTTTTTGTTGTATTGAACTGCTGCAAGAGGACCATAATTCCAAGTGATTAAATGCTAAAAGGTAGCATTTTAGTTTGTTCTTGCCAGAAACAATAGGAAGTAGGTTATCCTCTGATTAATATTCCAGTGATTAGTCACTGGAAAGAAGCCATCAGACTTTGTTTTTATTTTATTTTTATTTTATTTATTTTTTGTCTTTTTGAGACAGGATTTCACTATGCCATTCAAGCTGCTCTTGAACTCATCTTACAGCCCATGCTGGCCTCCCGACTCACAGTGATTCTGCTGCCTCAGCCTCCCCAGTGCTGGGATTACAGGCATGTGCCATTATGCCCGGTTTTATTTGTCCTGTCTCCTAGCATGTGAAGTTTCCAAGCTAGAAAACAACAAAAAATGAAAATATGAGGTGTGATGAAAATTGAGGAATTATTGCTAACTTTTTATGCCTGACAATGGTATGGCTATGTTTTTTTTAAAACGAAGTCTGTCTTATAGAGAAACATTTTAAGGCATTTATAAATCGACTGATATCTAGGATTGATTCAAAGTAATTGCAGGAGTAGAAACAACCTGCGACAAGTACATGGGGGATCATTATACTAGTATCTGTACTTTTAAAGGACAAAAATGGTCATTTGCATTTTTCCTTAACATTTTCTTTACTTTTTTCCCCTTACTTTTTTGTATCTTCATCTAACCTGCTATAATTGAAAAATTACTTCTAAAATGTCAGTAAATAGGCTTTGGCTATTTCATTTATTATTACAGAGAAATGAATTCATTCAAACATTCATTGTTACATGTCAAAAATTGTCCTAAGTACTGGAGATACAGAAATTAAAGTGATTCTAGGTATTAGATAATATAAGGAATTATTATTAATTTGGTCAATGACAATAATATTATGGTTAAGTAGGAAAATATGCATTACTGAAGAGATGCATATGAAAATATTTAACATTGAAGTGTGATGACATTTATAATTTTCTTTGAATATCTCAGTAGAAACCCCACATTTAAAGCAAATATGACCAAATGCTAACAAATTTTAACCCAAGTGATAAGCATATGGCATTAATTACACTACTTCCTTTTTACATCCCTAAAAATTTGAAAATTGCCATAATGAAAAGAAAAATAAACCTATGTATACATGGCAAAAAATGGGAATGTTTTCCAGCTCAGCTTAGCCAAGGACAGAGACTGGTAAAGAGACACATACTATCCAGAGTGACAGAGGGGTGCATGGAACTCTGTGGGCAAACACAAGAGTCTCAAAACCAGGCTGATTTGAGGTGGATGGGATGGGTGGGGAATGGCTGATCAAGAAAAGGTGACACTTGAGCTAGTTCTGTTTAAAGTCACTTTATTACAAAAGCAATGCATGCCCATCGCTACAGTGAGGAAGCCGTGCTGGATGCCGGGAGAGGCTGGCAGTGAGGGCAAGGCCCTCTGACCAAAGGACAGGGTCAGGGGAAAGCACATGGAGTCCTGAGGAGACCCAGAGTAGTCGAGGACAGTGCAAGGGAGAGGGGCAGGGAGTATGTAACTAGAGAGGGGTCATGGAGGGTCTGAACTCCACTCTGCAGGCTATGGAGGCCTGTTGAAGAACTGAAATAAGAAGGGACTGACACCCCTGGATTTATGCTTTAAGAGAGGTCAGTCTCCCATCGATGAGGAAGGAAAGTGACAGCAGGGGGCCCAGGAAACCTAGGAGACATCAGAGAAGGAGGCACCTTTGTATCCCGCGTCAACCACAGAGGAGGCACCCTCTGGTCAGCCATCAGTCACGAGGGTGCATAAAACATGAGTTTTGCAAGTATAATTGGAGAAATATGAAAATAATACTGTAAGAAGAGAAATAAAAGTGGGGCTTGTTGGAATACATCTCCCCAAATTCGGCGCCTGGAGTCAGGTGGTGGTCAGCCTGCAGGGGGCCCTTTAGGTTCCCTTGAAGCATTATCCAGAGGTGCCTGCTGGGCATGAGAGTCGCACACAGGAGCCCCAGCCTGGGGCTGTGCTCTGTCGCCATGTCCCGCAGCCCACGCCCGAGCTGGTCTGGGGCCAGGTTCCCCGCATGACCACACAGAGCCAGTCTGCAGTCACTTTGCTTCGCTCCGAAGCCCAACTGGGACCTCAGGTGTGGACTGATCGGCTGCTCTGTGCCTCTGTGTCCTATGCGTGAGATGCTTTTGTGTGGATGAAAGAGCAATAATGAGCAGGAGGCACTTAGCAGGGTCCCTGGCACAAAGTCAACAAGCGTCTGGAAACTTCAGGCCACTCCTGTTCTAAGAACGCTCTTCTATAATAACTTCCACAAAGTAAAATAGAGCTGAGGCAGGCTTGCAGAGGACACTGGCTTTCTCACCACTGGAGTCTGTTTCAGAATCAGTCACAGTTCTTCTTTCCCTTTACTTCAGATCTTTCTTTTGCATGACTAGATTTCTTTATGCCTGTAGAAAGTAAAACTAAAAAACTGACTCCTAAGGAAGAATTTCTGACCATCAGTTTTATTTTATCTGTAACCCAAGGAAAAAACTCTATTAAACTATTTATAAAATTAGCATTAACACCCTAATAAAAAACACTAACTTAGTACTTTCCTTTGGGTCTTCATCCTCTCTGATGTACGTTCATCAGTGCTACATTTAAAGAAAATGGTTGTACGAGTTAGAAAAGTGGCAAGATATGGATCATGGAATGTTAAAATATGCCATTGAAAATTTTAGTAACAGCACTGATTGTCCAAGAACCATTAAAAGCAAACACTAGATCAACTTTGTTCAAGGGTCTACCAGCTTTATAGTAATAAAAGAGCTTACATATGAATAACACTTTAGAGTTTACAAAGTGCTATTCAATTAAGTCAGTATGGAAGATTTATATTTTCAGAAAAAAACCACAAGGCCAAGGTAGGAAATGAGAAGGAAAGATGAAAGAAACTGAAGATTAGAAGGCTGAGGGTTTCATTGGAAATGTCTAAAGGACATAAGTAAACAATAATTGTTCTACCTCTCCAGAGCAAGAAGAGCCTAACAATCGTCTACAGAGATGTTTTCCTGTTGTATAAAATTTGAGAAATGAATATTAAAATACTACAATAGTGTAGAAAGGAATTTTCATATTAAACAACCTTATCCTCTGGAGATCACATCTGGGATAATTTGGTTATTGCCTCCGAAAATTACTTTAGACTTCCCTGAATTCTGCTTCTGTGCGCTCAGATCCCTTGAGCATCTTCCAAAGGTATCTATAAGAAGGAATTTCAGATGATACTGCTTCAGCATCCTGTCACAAATTACAGGTTTACCTGTCAAACACACTGTCTACACTCAGTCTAGTGTACATGGAATTAGAGGACAGGAAAGAAGAAACATGACTAACACTGAAAACAAATAAGAAAAAGAAAAAACACTAATATTTTGAAAGTATTAGATACGGGAAAATTAAATAAGTAAAAACATACTGGTGTCTTTGTTTTTAGAAATCACTTTGTAATACTATTATCAAGTGTGCAAACTTCTACTGGGTTAGTTAAGAAAAACTAATTCCAAATACTATAAATGTATTTTTTGTCTTAATATTGAATCAGTACTTAATACTGAAATCAGTATCCCATGTATTAAAATTCTTTTTAAAGAGACTGGCAGCTAAAATTGATGCGCAGAAAGTTTTCTTGGTTATGTTTTGTTTTTACAAATTAAGAGATAGGAAAGTATAAATCATTTAAAAAGAAAAATGTGAGATAAACTTTACAGTTCATTACTTACTAAAATTTTGATAAGACTTCAGATTTAATAAATGTTCTAAGATATTTAAATATTTTTAAATAACTTACTGTAGTTCAGGATTATATTAGTCAAGTAGGACTGCCATAATAAAACACTACAGACTGGATAGCTTAAACAACATAACTTTTATGTTCTCACAATTCCAGAGGCTGTAAGTTCAAGACAAGTTCAACCCCATCGGAGTTGATGCTAGCAAAGCCTCTTTCCCTGGCTTTTAGACAGCTGCCTTCCCACTGGGTATTCACAAGCCTCTTCCTCTATGTGCATGAAAAGAGATAGATCACTGGTGTCCCTCTTCTCTTACAAGGACAACATTACTACTGAACTAAAGCCCACCACTGCGACCTTTCATTCAACCTTAATTACCCTTTAAAAGCCCCATCTCCAAATACAGTCCCATTGGAAGTTACACATTCAGTATATGAATTTGGTGGGAATGGAGACAAAATTTATTCTACAACAAAGATTCTTTGAAGAAAGTCCACAAACTTCAGAAGCTTCCAAATTTCCAATTCTCTCTCTTGCTTATTCTCCTCAAAGACATAGACATGTTGCTTATAACTCAATAGCAGAAATCACTTTTTAAAATATATATACTTAAAACATAATTGTACTGCATATGACTATGCACTATAATTAAATGTAATTATGTAAAATAAAATGCAACTGGTCCTGTTAAGTCCTAGCCTTCCTTTATATTTTAAACTTTAATAAAAAGTTGGTAGAAATGAAACTCAAAGTTTAAAATGTAATTTTCTGATAACAGTATCAAATGATACAGACTACAGAAAGCCTGAGCAGCCAGGAGAGAATTAAAGCCAAATAACAAACAAACAAACAAAACAGAACAGAATAGAACATAAAAGGCAAACCAGGAAGACAGAGGTCAGCAATATGGCAGAATAGGGGTTTCCGGTGGTCATTCACTTAAACAAACAAGTTGAACTTTCATGGGTTTTCACAGGAGCTAAAGAAACCAAGTGAGAGATTACACCCTCTAAATGGAACACAGAAATAAAGATGGATGCATTGAAACCTGCCTCTCGATGTCTATAACGTCTTAAATGTTTTTTGTAATGTTCAACACATAATGCATATAAGATACCTGCACCATAAATAATGTCAATATAAATACTTATACAGAAATAATTATAATTAATTTCGTCCCCACAAAACCATCTATTTTTCCACTCTAATATTTGCTCTCAGAAGAAAACTGATTTCATCCTCACCTTATTGTTAAAGGTTAAAATTGAGATCACTTAGAAAGACCTTTCTTATGGTAGCCTTGTCTGAAGCTTAACATACTGCTTTTCCTACATCCATCCAATTATCTCGTCTCAAGAAAGGTTTTTCTATTTTAAGACCTGAAGCTCAACCTTTGACCACTCCCTACAAAGAACTTCCACTTGCACAACCTTGTGTAACTTCAAAAGGTTCTGTTCATTCATTCAGCACGTAATGGTTGAGCACCTACTACAAGCCACTTTAAACTCTGTAATGAGTAGAGTAGGGCTTCTCTTTTCCACAAGCTCAGTGTAGTGGAGATTGAAAGTATGCTCACAAACAATAACACGCACACTGTGATGCATACATAGGTTTTTACACCTTGACCACGTCCAATACCAGTGGCAAAAGATTAAGAGGGAACCCTGGGCACCCAAGGATGGGTGAGAATGTGAGGGAGGAAAAGGGAGAATAAGGAAGGGGCAGCCATGGATAGACTGAAGAAATGCAGGGAAACAGGTACAAAGAAGTTACATGGAGCAAACTTCAAATGGACAGAAGTGAGGGTCCAAAGGCAAATGAGCTCCCCAGAGCCAAGGTGCGGGGCAGATCCGTTCTCCTCTGCCTTAGGCGTTCCTCCTCCCCCCCTCCCCCCCTTTCCCTGTCTCCCTCCTCCCCTCTCCTCCCCCTTCCTCTCCCTTCTCCCCGCCAAACCGTCCCTGGTTTGCCCGAGTTTGTTGCTCCCATAGCAGCGCGACTAGCTGCTGCAATACGCAGAGAAGTCTGAAGCCACGAGGTTGCCCAGCAGCGGGGAGCAATGAGAATGGGACCGCAGGCGGGAGCAGCAGGACCGGTTTCCACAGACTTAGCTGAGGCCATCTGGTTGACAGCCCAGGCCAGTTGGAGTCTGCAGACTGAACACTGGAGCATGAGCCAGGAGCGGGTGATTTCGCTTGGCTTGGGATTCTTTCAGGAACCGGGAAGTTCTTACCGCTGGCACCCAAGGTCACCTCCCTAGAATTGCAGAAAAGGATATGGAAGCTAGTGCAGTCTCGAAAATAGGGGCCACTTTCACAAGCTTTGTAAAACCTCCGTTGCCATGGCTCCGAAAGCCCACCCCACACTTTTGCCCTTAGCTAAGGAAACCATGGAAACTGTTGCTAGTTCGTTAACAAAATCCTTCCCCAGGTCTGCAAGTCCCCCAGCTCAGCCGAGGTGAAGGGTGAGTGTATCAGTGTAAATAAGTCACCACTGCCACCCGTTCCACTCATCTTTCCGTTCCTCACAAGGCTTGCCAGGTCCAAAACTGGACCAGAGACCACGATTTATCCGTATTAGGCTCCTATTTGAGTAAGTGAACCGCAGGCCACAGGCCACAGGGCATATTCCATAATTCCAGAGTGGCCATATCAACCACACACAGAGTCGGTTCTGCTCACATTTCAAATGCTTTCCTTGAATGTGTCACATAATTTATAATACCGGGTTTTTACTGCACTTCATGTGGGTATGTACTGTATATGTAAGATATATACTGTAGTTTTATATATACATAGATGAGCAACACATCAAGTTACATGTTTTCTGAATCTATCTGAATGAAAAAAATTAATGAGATAGGAAAAAAGGGCCACCAGTATTCAAAGATTCTTTCTATCTTTCTTTCTTTCTCTTTCTTTTTGTAGTAGGAATCGAACTCAAGACCTCATACTAGCCAGGCAGGTGCCGCACTGCTGAGCTACATCCCCAGCTCTATTCAAAGTATTTTCTATGTAGCTGACAGTGTGTATTTTGGCATTGTAAAATTGAGCAAAAATAAAATGCAGTAGGCCTTCTTATATTTGAATTCCAAATAACAAATTTCTAGTACATCTCCTATAATAATTAGTAAGTGACTACTTTCTATTAAGTGACTATTTTCTACTAAAGACAAGGTGATGGCCATTGTTGTTCCTCCTGTCCTCTCACGACTTGCAAAAGTGTAAGATTTTTCACTTGCTGTTTAAGAAGGGGAGGTCAGGCAGCCTCTGATACCCAGAAGCTGGTACAGCATTCACAAGTAGGTATGTTCTTCTCTTGCTGGATACAAACTCACCGAATACCAACCAAGGTCATGGGAAACTGACCACGTGAGACAAAACAAAACACTTAAAGCAAAGACCGAAAATACCAGATGTCCCCTCTCTTGCTCAGGATAGGTGAATCCTATTGTGATCCCTATAGATAAGATTTACTGAGATGTACAATCAAATACCCCTGGTTTCAAAGGACATCTGAGTTAGAGGGAATTCCTGCTTTCTGAGGCCCTCAGCAAGTTGCCCAGATCTTCTAATAGGCTGCAACACCCTCTTACTGAGGTACATCACAGTTTCCTATGGATGCTATTGTTTTGTCTTAGTCTTACATTTAAATAGATAGATTCACTGGAAAATCTCCATCCTTTTTCTTACTCATTTCTTATTTGGCTTGACTGCATATTGCCAAGAAATTTTTCACAAACAACTCCTTCATAATATATTCCCTCTTTTTTTCATGTTTGGAGTAAGCTGCCTGTTTCATTTTTGGTAGATTATATCATTGTTAGCAATTATGCAATCCCCTTTTCCTAATAAGGAGGGTTATATATCCCTGTACAGTTGACTTTGCAAGGTTCTAAGAAGAAAAGAGCAATTAGCAGCATTTAACAGGTCATTTAGGGAGACATTTGTTAGGATTAGGCAGAAAAGGGGATAGTGATGAGAAAGCAAACATACACTTAGCACTTACTGGGGTCCAGGTTTTTATTCACTTAGCATTAAGTAATCTTATCTATCTATCATTTACTGGACTAAGCCAAGCTTTGCAAATAAATTAGTGCTTGAGCTGGCTCTTTATAGAAGACCAGGAAGTGACCAACCAACCAGAAAATAAAGGTACAGATACAAGGGGAATGATTATTCCAGATACAGAGTTCTAGGAACAGATTTGGAAGCAACAGACAGAGTGGCATATTCTGTAACCTCTAAGCAGTTTGATACTGTACATAATTTCTTTTAATCTTCAAAACAATTCTGTGGTAAGGTATTAATGTCCCTATTTTATAGATGAAGAATCAGGTTCAAGATTACACAGCTGGTTGGCCAGAGTATTAACATTGCAACCCACTTAACAACTGCTCGAGTCATTGTTTTTTTCTACTTTACTGGAGTTTGCTCTTCCCTGGTTTGGTGACTTTACCAAATCTGTGACTCTAAGTGTAAATCAGAGGAAGAGATCTGGGATTGAATAAATGTCACTCTCTTATCTTTTATCACAAAAAATGAATATATATTTAGCATATACAAGATTATTGAAAATTTTCGTTTATTTTTTGAGACAGGGTCTTACAGTATAGTTCAGGCTTAACTTGAACTCACAACAATTCTCCTGCCTCAGCCACCTGAGTGGTGGGATTACAGGCATGCACCACTAGGTCTGGCTATATTCTTGGAATTTTAACACAGGAGAAGACAGTCACTGCCCTCACGGAATCCATAATGCTCAAATGTGGGAAGCAAACATGGACAAATTATCCACAACAGTCAACCAAAACCTTTATAGAAAATGAAACAATTGACATGGCCAAATCCTTTTGACACAGGTTCTTCTCTTTATAATCTACTGGGTTGTTTGAAGATAGGCTAAGCTCTCAGATAAAAAAAGAAAGTAAAAAGTGAAATGGCATTTTGAAAAACAGAAAACTAATGAAACTGTCGATGATGCTATAGTAAAGATACTTATTAAAGCCAGTTGAGATTTTTGGTATGCTCTGCTTTCCTGCAAATAAAATTCATTTCCTAGTCTTCTTTCATTATAGGAAGCTTTTAAACTTTAGTTTTTCCTGGTTTGGAGGTGTGAGGAGTACAGGCAGAAGTGAAGAGCAAGTTGCCTATCCTTTGAAAGAGTGAGTTTCCACCTCAGTTGGGTCTTCACTTTTAAAATCCCTTGGCAAAGGGACAAGGGCAAGGCAATTCTATTGGTGGCCTCACTGGTGTTAACGTAGGTGAAAAGGAAAGTGTATTGTCTCTTCCAATGTATGAAAAGTAATAAATCCCACATCGAGAATGGCTTCTACTATCACGATGATCTATATTTTAAAGACATTTTAGATTCAATTGCATTACTGAAATAAAAATAGAGTCTACACTTTTGACATACACTTTGTTCACTTGGGAGGCTGAGGCAGGAGGATCACTGTGAGTTCGAGACCAGCCTGGGCTACACAGTGAGCTCAAAGCCAGCCTGAACTGCACAACAAGACCCCGTCTCAAAAAGAAAAAAATACACTTTATTTCCTAACTTTTTAATCACTAATTTTTTCAGAAGGATAACTCAGACAAAATGATAATTAATCTGCTGGCTAATACTTCTCTTTCCTGTGAAATGTGTATTAAACAATGGAACATTTGTAATTTTACATGCTAACAAAAAAAAAACACCGATAGTTCAATAATTGCCTCATAGTTTGCTTTCTCATAAAACAAAATCTTGGAGACTAATTTAAGGAATCTCATTTGAATTTATTATTTCCAAGTGAAAATAG
Source organism: Cavia porcellus (assembly GCF_034190915.1). NCBI lineage: Eukaryota > Metazoa > Chordata > Mammalia > Rodentia > Caviidae > Cavia > Cavia porcellus. The sequence continues at coordinate 81,806,461 of NW_026947486.1, forward strand.
AGCTGTATAATATGACTTTGGTATTTGAGGTACTTTATTGAGGATAAGTAGAATAGATTAGGGATAGATGATAATATCCTTTTTGATTTCATAGTGAAGAAAATCAGATATAGTTAGGTATGTTTTTATGCAGAATATTCTGATGTCCATTTTCAGCAAGATTTTTGTAGAAAAAAGCACAGGAATTTTGACTGAAAGGTAAGTAGGTAAAAATTCAAATTTTTGAATATTAATCATATATATATATATATATATATATATATAATGAAAGTAGTGAATGACCTTAATTGTTGTAGAAAAACTGTTATTATTTAGTTACCTAGTTGAATATGGTCAATAATCATCTTGAAGGGAAATATTTTGCTCTCCACGCATCCATTTGCTTCATTCTTCATGCTAGTCAGAAGCAAATTACCATAAAATAAAAAAATTTAAAAAGAAGCAAATGACCAGAGGGTTTTTTTAAAAGTATGTAATTCATAATTTATTATTCATTAAACAGTTTCTGAACACCTACTATCAGTCAGATCCTAAAGTCTTCTGAGGATGAAATGCTATGAAAATAATCAATTAACAATGCAAATGTTAACTGAGTGTGATGGCTCATGCCTCTAATCCCAGCATTCATGAGGCTGAGGCAGGAGGATACATACCCACGTGTTTTGAGGCCACCTGGGTTGCATAGTGAGTTTAAGGATAGCCTGAACTACACAGCAAGACTTTGTCTCAAAAAATTGCAAACGTTAATATTTACTCACCTTATGTTAATATAATGTTAATATTACTCACTCAAATGGCAATGTTCAGTTTGTCATTCTTTTTTCTGTGCTTCTGTACCGTATGCAAATAGTTTTGACTGTGTCCGTGGCCCTATCTACTGAGCCCTCTGGAAAGCAGAAAACCTTTGCTTATTCCATGTTACATCCCACAGAATCTAATATATGGTTTGCTGCAGATTAAATGGTTGGTTAGTAAACTTTGGTCGAAATGAAGGAAATAACATAAATAGGATTGAACCATTTTGTATTCAATTAAGAAGTCAGCAGTTGTCCAAACACCAGATTTCATTCTTAAAAAGTAGTTACTGAACAGATGAGGTGGACACACTTATAATGCTTGCTCCTGCAGAGAGGCAGAGGCAGGTGGATCACAGGTTTAAGGCCAGTCCAGTCGATTCAGCGAGACAGTGCCTCAAAATACAAAAAAAAGGGGGGGCAGGGATGTAGAGTCCCCCTGGTTTCCATCCATAGTACCGGGAAAAGGGGCCAGGGGTTACCGTAATTTACCATTGCCTTGCCATGCTAGAACTCGAATTATCAAGTTAATAAATTGTATTTCTTCAGATTGTATTTCAAGGTGATTTATCACCTACCAGGCTAACAGAGCAGAATTCACACGTGTGAACGAAATGAAATCCATATAGTCTCTAATAAAAGTTTGCATGCACTTAGATGAACGCGGCCAGCTTCCCCTCCACCGCAACTGGTTAGGTAACTGCGTTACCGGACCTTTCCCTTTCCAGTTTTCTCACCCTTTCGCCCTTAGGAGAGCACTAAACGCAGACAGGCAGAGCTTCCCAGTCTTCCTCCGCCCCCTTGCGGAAAGAGCCGAATGCAGAGCGGAGCGCCGAAGCGAAGCCGCCTAGGGCTCGGGCCCTTCCGGACAGATCCGGGCCGCTGTCGGAAGAGGAGGGCGCCTCTGCGCTTCGCCCCCGCGCGGTGCCCTCTGTCGGCAGCGTGGGGCAGCGGTAGCAGTTGGTGGCGGCCAGAGGCGGCAGCCGCGTCGACGTCGACCAAGACTGTAGCACTCTTGAAAGCAGCAGCAGAAGCGCCGGCGAATCCGGCTTCTTTCGGTGAAGGACTCCCACCCTTCCGCGCCCCGACGAGGAGCGACGGCGGTGCCCGGAGCAGGTGAGGCCGCTAGCCGCGGCGGGAGGGGGCGAGGGAGCGCGCCTCCCTCCCGGCCCTGGGCCGCGCCTGCGTTTGCCTCACTTGAACCAGGAAGCGGCGGAGCCCGAGGCTCGGCTCCCTGGGCTCTTTCTTTGTGTGGGTCGGGGAGGGAAGCAAGGGAATAACCCACAGGGCCGCAGCGCGGTCCCTTCTCCCTCTGGGGCTGGAAGGGCTGCCAGTGCCCGGGGATAGGCCCTGGGGCGTGGGGACCCCACCGCAGGGACTCACTTGGCGTTGCCCTCGACCCCCTGCTTTCTGTTTTGTGGCTTTTTTTTTTTTTTTTTTTTTTTTTTTTTTGCCACCTAGTCCTTACTTTGATTTGGAGCTTTTTCTGCCTGGCCCATCCTCCCCCTCCGTCCCCTTCCTGGGGCATAACAATGCCGCCGCCTCGCCCCTCCCAAGCACCGCACCCTACTGCTCACCACTTTATACTTTCCCCCGCACCCCTTATTCACTCTGCTGTTTGTGCTTCCATCTGTATTTGCCAGAAGCCAGCTTTTCTCGTGAATGGGAATCAAAAGCCTGCGTTGTCGCTGGCGGGGTGCAAATGGAGAACAGGGAGGTGGAGGGAAGCAGACAGGGTTCAGCTGCCGCAGGGCGCCGCGTGTTGGTTTGTTTCACTCCCTAGCCTATGGCTTTTATCTCTTTTCTGTCTAGCAGCCCCTCTGGTCTTGTACTCGGTCAAGGATTTGTCCTACAAAGGTGTACAATGGACTTTCACTGTCAGGTCGCTAATCTTGGGTGAGGAAGGGCTCAGACAGACCTATATTGACCCAGGGCCCAGGGTCCCTAACCTGCTGGAGGGGAACACCTAAACAAGAAACAAAGTCCTGGCATCTCCTGGACACGTATGTTTACGCCTACCCACATTGAGAAAATCTATTTGCAATGACAGATATCGTGGGACTGTATTTAGAAAACCTGCCATTCCACTTAAAAGTGACTTCTGTTAAAATACCCGTATTTCTGAATCCCTTGTTGCTGTCACATTGTCCAAAGGTCACCCATTCTGATTGAGTACCTTTATGGTGGCCTGCTATTCTTGTGTACTATTAATATATTAACACCTGACTAATAATGTTTGAAAACCTTCATTTTACACTTTTTGTCTATTTTTGTTTTATGTATAATTTTTAAAAATGTAAAAGATATGTGAGATCTGCCTTTCGTGTGTATAACTTTAGGCACTGTGATACTCTACATAACTTTAAAGGGAAATAATATTAATGATTTTTTTTCTACTAAAGGTACAACTCTGGCATCACCATGTATGGGATCTCTTCTGTGAAGTGCACAAAAGTGTTTTAAGCAAGATGTAGCGATGCATGCCTGTAGGCTGAGGCAGAAGGATTGCAAATTGAAGCCCATCCTAGCTAACTTACTAAGACTCTGTCTCAAAGTTAAAAAAAAATTAAAAAGGGCAGAGGATACACCTCAGACGAGTGCCCTAGGTTCAGTTCCTAATAATGAAAAAACAGTGCTTTAGGGGTGATACACAGCAATGCCCTGTAATGGCAACCCCTGCACCAGTATGTCTCTGTTCCAATAAGCTAATGTTTTCATTTTCACAAACCTTAGGTGAAAAAAAAGTTCTCATAGCAATGTACATAATTCTTTTTTCTTTTTTTTTTTTCTTTTTTTTTTTTTTTAGACAGGGCCTCACTATTGTAGTTCAGACTGGCTTTGAACTACATAGCCCAGGCTGGCCTTCAGTGAGCAGTGATCCTACTGCCTCCGCCTCCTGAGTGCTAGGATTACAGGTATGCACCACCCTATTTCATGTTTGGTTTTTTGGGGAGGAGGGAATTAATGGTGACTGAACCCAAGGCTTTTTTACTAAGCCATAACTCCCCATTTCTTAAATTTTGAGACAGTCTCAATAAGTTACTAAGTTGTTTAGGCTGGGCAGGAACTTGGGATCCTCTGCCTCAGCCTTACTAAAGTGCTAGGATTACAAGCATGTACCATTGTGCCCAGCTCCAGGGCACATAATTCTTTACCGACAAAATGAAATGTTTGAGGTTTTCATGCAAATAATGCATTAAAAAGTGGTATGCTTTCCTTTTGTACTGTCATATTTTTTCATGAAAGCCTCTGTTGAATTTGTGGTGAGAGAGCTGGACAAAGAGATGAAATATAGGAAGGTGTAAGAATCATGTTTGGGGACTGGGAATTTAGCTCAGCCGCATAAGCGCCTGCCTTGCAAGCGCACAGTTGTGAGTTTGATCCCTGGTACCAAAAAACAGAAAAAAAGAATCATGTTTAGTAGTAGTTTGTCAAGATGAGACAGACACCCCAATGTAATGCAAAGTTGTGAAATAGCTGTGTCAGTAAATGTCCTGGACTGCAGAAAGTAGCTTTTAAATATAATCTTAATGATAAGATTAGTTACAATTGAGGAAGAATGTGTGTTTCAGACTAAGTATTGAACATGCCCAGCTGTTCTGATAGTCACATCATTCATTTACTGATGAAATAACTTCTGTGCATTCATGATGAACATGCTCCTTAAAACAATTTTAAGACATTTAAAAATTAAGTCTTACCTCTCCTTAAGGAGGAAACCCAAAATTGGTACTAAGAAAATGAATTCTAATCTTTAAAAGTTTCTTCATGGAGATAACATGTATCTGAGATTAAAGGAAGGCAACTGTGGAAATTGCCGTTCAAATTTGTATAGCAGCTTAGCATTTACTTAACTCTTCTCAGGAGGAAGTCACGAGGTCTGACACATGGTCCAAAGGCCAGCCCGTATGAACAATTTATACAAAAGCCAAAATGTTATGACAAACTGCAGTTAAAACTTGAACTGTTTAATGATTCTGTGGCTTAAATTCTGAATGAAAAGGATCTGTGTGTTTTTGTAATCCTCCCTCATCCCCTCCTCCTCTTCTCTTGTAGGCATGGAGAGTAGAAAACTGATTTCTGCAACTGACATTCAGTACTCTGGCAGTCTGCTGAACTCCTTGAATGAGCAACGTGGCCATGGACTCTTTTGTGATGTTACTGTCATTGTGGAAGACCGAAAATTCCGGGCCCATAGGAATATTCTTTCAGCTTCAAGTACATACTTCCATCAGCTCTTCTCAGTTGCCGGGCAAGTTGTTGAACTGAGCTTCATAAGAGCAGAGATCTTTGCAGAAATTCTCAATTATATTTATAGCTCAAAAATTGTCCGTGTTAGGGCAGATTTACTTGATGAGTTAATTAAATCAGGGCAGTTACTAGGAGTGAAATTTATAGCAGAGCTTGGTGTCCCACTGTCACAGGTTAAAGGCATCTCAGCTACCTCTCAGGATGGTAATGCTGACACCTTACCGCCTGGTTCTAGTGACAAAAACCTTGAAATACAAAAATCAAAAGATGAAGCCCAGGATAATGGGGCTACTATAATGCCTATTATAACAGAGTCTTTTTCATTATCTGCTGAAGATTATGAAATGAAAAAGATCATTGTTACTGATTCAGATGATGATGATGATGATGATGTCATTTTCTGCTCTGAGATTTTGCCTGCAAAGGAGGCTTTGCCGAGTAACAATGCAGTGACACAGGGCCAGCCTAACCAGGGTCCTGTTGCTATTTCAGATGTTGCACCTTGTGCTAGCAGTAACTCTCCCCCTTTAACAAGTGTCACACCCACTCAGAAACTTCCCACTCCTGTGAATCAGGCAACTCTGAGCCAGACACAGGAAAGTGAAACATTGCTGGTATCTTCAGCTCCAACACATCTCACTCCCAACATTATTTTGTTAAATCAGACACCACTTACTACACCACCAAATGTCAGTCCTTCAGTTCCAAATCATATGTCCTCTTCAATCAATCTACTTGTACAGAATCAGCAAACACCAAATAGTGCTGTTTTAACAGGAAAGAAAGCCAATGAAGAGGAAGAAGAGGAAATTATAGATGATGATGATGATGACACTATTAGCTCCAGTCCAGACTCAGCAGTCAGTAATACGTCTTTGGTCCCACAGGCTGATACCTCCCAAAATCCCACTTTTGATGGATCGTTGATACAAAAGATGCAGATCCCTACATTTCTGCAAGAACCACTTTCCAGTTCTTTAAAAATTTCAGATATAATTACTAGAAACACTAATGATACAGGCTTAGGATCAAAACATCTAATGGAGGGCCAGAAGATCATTACTTTAGATACAGCTACTGAAATTGAAGGCTTGTCTACTGGTTGCAAGGTTTATGCAAATATTGGTGAAGATACTTATGACATAGTGATCCCTGTCAAAGATGACCCTGATGAAGGGGAGGCAAAACTTGAGAACGAGATACCAAAAACTTCTGGCGGTGAGTCAACAGGCAAACGTATGAAAGTAAAACATGATGATCATTATGAGTTAATAGTTGATGGAAGGGTGTATTATATCTGCATTGTGTGCAAAAGGTCATATGTCTGTCTGACAAGCTTACGAAGACATTTTAACATTCATTCTTGGGAGAAGAAATATCCGTGTCGCTACTGTGAGAAGGTATTTCCTCTTGCTGAATATCGTACAAAGCATGAAATTCATCACACGGGGGAGCGAAGGTACCAGTGTTTGGCATGTGGCAAGTCTTTCATCAACTATCAGTTTATGTCTTCACACATAAAGTCAGTTCATAGTCAAGATCCTTCCGGTGACTCAAAGCTTTATCGTTTACATCCTTGTAAGTCTTTGCAGATCAGACAATATGCCTACCTTTCTGATAGATCAAGCACTATGCCTGGAATGAAAGATGGCAATATTGCTTATAAGGTTGATGCCAGAAAAGAACCTCCGGTAGGGACTGCATCTACTCAGAACAAGCCAGTAACCTGGGAAGACATTTTTATTCAGCAGGAAAATGATTCAATTTTCAAACAGAATGTAACAGATGGCAGTACTGAGTTTGAATTTATAATACCAGAATCTTACTGAACTCCTTTGAAATATCATAAAGTTTTGGTTTGGATTAATGGGCAGGGATTTCAGAAGACCTGTAAAACCAGTTAAAGTGAAACAAGTCCATTTGATCTGCCACATCTGAAGGTAGCCTAGTTGGGTTATTGTTAATATTTAGGAACAAATTTTTCTGAAAGTTTGAGTAGAGGTTGAGAATCCCCCCTCCAAGTATATGTTTATATAGTTAGCTTTCAGCTCATTTAAGAGGCAAAAGTGAGCAGCTCAGAGAGATAGTTTTCTGAATAGAATGTAAAGCAGTCTGAATGTTTTTTGAAAATAACTGGAGTTACTAGCATACCCTAGCACATGTTAAAACTTTCCCCTTCCATGTTAGCACTTTACTGCTGATTTCTCAGTTTTCTTAACATTGAGACTAAATACGTGTTGTGTCTTGTATATGGCATAAAAAGTAAAGAAGAATGTCTAAAATTGTTCTAGAAAATTTGAGAATAAATCTCCACTTGGTTATGTAATGAGTAGTAATCTGCCTCCCTGCCCTAATGAAAACAGCCATGCAGACAAGTCTTTCATATGAAGAATTAGTTTTAGCTAGTTGGAATTAATCCTCACTCCTATTGTCATTGTCTGTAATAGACTTTGATCACTTTGCCACTATATATGCCTTCACGGTGTGGTCTCTATGGGCAAAAAACTAATGGAAAAATAAATCTGTAGTGCAGGTAGGAGGAGAAGAAAAGTTCTGTCCCACATATTTTTCTCTGTCCTTTCATAATGGAGACAATGGAATCAAAGTTATATTTAAAAATATTGCCACAGAATGTTGCAAAATTTTCAATCCAAAATCCACCAAATGAATCTTTATGCATCATCTAACTGTAAACCTTCATAAATGGTAGTCTGTAGATGAGACTCCTGTGTATTTTGGGCTGGAGGCTATAGGTGTATTTTTAAATGTTCATGTTACTTGGAATATCTAATAGGTTTTTACTTGAAATAATTGAAATGATCTTGTGTTCTCTTTTCAGCAAAATATTTTGGATTTTTATCCCTTCTAAATTACATTCCATCTCTAAATCATTACAGTATTTTAGCAGTTGCAAACTACATATGGAGCACTATATAGACTTGTCAATTCCCATTTATTGTTACAACAATAAATGCCACCTTTCTTCTAGATTGACACATTTAAACACTTAGAAAATAAAGTTGTAACTTACTCAAATGCTAGTACTAAAAGAAAACAGACTGGAACAAATATATAGCCTAGCATTTATAACAGAACTAACTTGGTGAGCTTTTGTAAATGGCTTTTTGCAAAGGAAAAAAAAATTATTAGATACTGAATGATTGTTGTGCATAGTTATTAGTCATTCATAACCTTGCTTAAGTATTTCTTAGTTCAGCATAGATATTTTCTTCCTCCTTACCCGTATTTTTAAAAAGTTATTTCTTGATGTTGACTTAAAGCTTTAATCTTAATTTCTCATATCTATGTCATTCTTCAGATGATAAGCAAGATTTTAAGATAATGATGTCAGTGTTTAAATTGGGAGCAGAGAGGATCAGATGTCAATATATGCAATAATACAAGGAAAAAAGTAATATCCTTTGCTTACAAAGGTCAAGTTTATGTGCTTTTATTGGTTTCTGTTTTGGGAGTCTAAACTGACCATTAGAAAATTTGAAATTACCTTGTAACTTAAGGATCAGATCTTTGGAATCACAATATCTTTTTCCTTTCTGTGTAGATATTGATAACATTATTCTTTGACAATAGGGTGCACTCTGAAATATTCGCAGTGGAAATTGAAGTTTCATTAATGTTATTTCACCATTTAGACATAATTATTTCTACCAGTATGAATGATACCTGATGCCAGCAGAGCTTTTGAACCTTTCAGACTCAACTGCTAGATAAATGACTTTGTCATAATAAAACTTGGTAGTTTCTACAAGTCTGTTATGACAAACCAAGAATTAATTCTGTAATAGAAAACTATCCATTCTGAGTAATATTGATATAGTTATTTGCTGCTGCTGTGCTGTGTAAATTTTGAATATGAAATGTTAAACTGTGCCTACTAAAAGTATCTTCTGGAGTTTCTGAAGAGAGAAAACCTGGAAAGTTAAATTGCAATTTTGCCAGAAGACTCTTACTTGCATACGTCTCAAGGTCTTCAGATTTCTTTTTTTTTTAATCTTTACTGTTGAGGATCCAACCTAGGGGTGCTGTACCACTGAGCTGCACCCCCAGAGCTCTTTAATATGAGAATGTCTTGCTCAGGTAGAAGTTGAACTGGTGTCCTCTTGTCTCAGCCTCCCTCAGTATTGATATTATGGGCGTGGCTAGGTCCTTCGTTTTTCTAGAAGTTTGCCTACCCCAAGTTGGATTTTGCGTGGAATATGCTTTTGAGTTAAAACTCTTCACTCCTAATTTCTACTGGATTGAAAATTTTTACAAGATGCAGTTTAAACTTACCATGAGACTTTCCTATTTTATACTTAGCTTTCCAGCTATTGAATTTTCTTTTTTCTCTCAGGTTGGCTTCAGATTTTCTCTAATGATAAATTACCCTAGATATGCTAGAAAGAAATTACTTGAAATAGTAAATTAATTCAAAAATATTCAAACCAGGAAAAGATTTTTAAATGTTATAGCAATCTTACAAGATCTGTATTTTCAATGATAATCATTTTGGTTGTAATAATCCCCCATATACATCCACTATGAGGAAATGATGTCACATTTTCCCATTGTATCAAAAAGATAAAACAGTAAACATTGCTGAAGCTATTTTGTATTGTCAGGGCATGCATATTCTAGAGCTAAATACTAACTGTACTGGCTTCATCACCTCTTATCATTCATATTGAAACCTTGTTCATTTCCCCCAATACTATATTGTTCATACTTATACAATTTTATGTCATGACTTTAAGTTCTACTTTTCATTAATTGTTACCTGATACTCATAGAGCTTCTTATGGCAAAAATAAAATGATTTAATTCTAATCATTGAGTGCATGTTTTACAAGATCGTCTTTCAGAAATTACGAAAGCTTTTGCATTCTATTGTTTTCAGTTTTGTAAAGAGAGACTAGAACTTATTTCTGATGAAGCCTGGCAGAATTTTCCTTAAGGTGTTATATACTGGTGAGTCATGTCCCATTGTTTCTTCAATCATAATGGTCAAATTGAGGTAAGTGCTATCAGTTGTTTTAGTACGCTTTGTATACTTTTATAAATACCATGAGGAGTCCTGTGAGTGGATAATGAGGGTAGTTTTATTAACTTGAAACATCACAAGAGCAGTCTGGGTTCCCAACATGGCAGTGATACAGATTTTAAGCAACATCCAGTTTACATAGGTTCTGGATTAATATTTTAATGTTTCATGCCCAGTTCAATACTGTAAAGCAGAATTAGGATTAAAGCCATAAATTACAAAATGCAGTTGAGATACATATTGGAAATAGAAATTCCTTCATTACAGCAACTGTTTTTGCAAAAGAGTAAAGCAGCAAATACTAATTTTTTAAGGTAACATGGACTTTATATACTTCAATGTAATTAAAAAAGCTGCTTAAATTAAGTGTTACAAAATCTATACTGTTTCAAGTTATTTTGTAAATAAAAATACATAGAAATGAGTCATAGAATCTTCACACTTTAAGAAATGTAAATGTACGCTATACTGTATAATGGTATCTTTAAAAATACAGATTTATTAAAGGAAAAGGTAAAGTGTAAATGGCAAAAAATATTCATTGAGTATTACAAGGTGATATTTGTATAGTAAGTCAATTGGTTATTAGTCCCTTTTTGATATCCAGTAGAATTTTAATATTCTCAGAACTGTAAAAATAATAGTAACTTTGTATAACACAAAAGGACTATAGTATTTCAGATTTGGAATCTATAAGACAACTTTCATGATGCTGAAAGTTAAACAATATTTTGCAAACATTTACTGCAAACAATGAGTGTGCTTGTTGTGCCTGGATGATTCTTGATGACCAAGTGTGTAAGGTAGATGAGAGCACCAGCATTTGTCTGCTACCTCTAATCCATCAAGTTCAGGAGGTAGCAAAATAGGCTGGAAAATTTTCCAGTATGTGTTCTGGGTTTTCAGAACTATCTAGTTAGGTACCCTTCTGTAGCCTGTGCATTTTTACATTATACAAGTGTAGGATGATCGATCAGTCTTCCTTTTAAACCATTTCTCAGGTTAGCGCAAGATTCCAGTGAAAGTAGTGATTCTAAATTGAAAGCATGATTCCAAAGTGTTCTAAACTCATTAGGTTGATGACTTAAAGCTATGTATAATTAAAAGAACTGTATGGATACCACAATGTGATGGATTTTAAATGTACCATAACACTTAGAAATTTGTCAAGTTAGCTACATTTGGAGGTTTTACAGACTTGAGGCATTGTAACACTTTCATAATCTTGAGTTAACGCTATCATGATTGGTCTCAACAGAAAAAGGACCAATAAGAGCAGTGGCATTAAAATACAGATGATTCTTTTGGGGTGAGGTGCAGGATTCGTGCGGTTTGCTGGGGTTGAAGCACAACATTTGAAGATTAAATAGTCACAAAGATTAGTAACAATTCATACCACAACCCAACCTAATCTAGCATCTTTAAACTGATTTTCAACTGTAAGATATCTCCTGCAGCAAATATATTTTGTAATAACACAACATGTAGTAGAACCTCAGTCTCAAATTACCACATGTATTATTGAAATTACTTAAAACTGCTCACAGGTTGCTCTGTATTTCAGTGCTTCTGGAACAATCCTGTTTCCCTCTAAAGGTGAGAGAATATTGCACTTTTCCCTTTAGGAGATACCAGTAACAAAAGCTGAGCTGAATGAGCACAACAGCCATTTTTACAATACTCACAGAAAGAAAGAGTAAGATATAGGCAGCTTTTTCTATATCCAGACAAAAAGCAAACAAAATATTAGCCAGAACTCTCTGTACTGGAACCATCATCTGGGAAATTTTCCTTAAAGACTAACATTAGTAGGGAAAGATAGAGCCTTGCAAGCCAAGTTCTTAACCAAGGTGCTAGAGTAGCAATCTGCCAAGGGTCAGAGGACAAACACTCCTTTACATAAAGTGAGACAGATGTCAGTGGCACTTTTGCTCGATACCGAAGTGGAGCACAGGATAATGCAAGTCCAAACTTGACAGTCTTCTTGCTGGGCTGGCTCCCCAACCTTGTTTAGAGAGTGAGCTGTTCTGGAAGTGCTGGTTCTGCCTAGTCATCCTCCCCTCGCAGTGCCAACAACCTTCATCCCTGTCTTTCCCTAGCCTGGCAGGCTGTTGTAAAACTTTATGCATTAAGAATCACACTTTAAATTTTATACCCTACATACTTCCACTAAAGCAGAAATACAAAAGCCACAATAATCTCAATAGCCAGTGGATATTCATTCCTCCTTAGGGACTGTAAGGTGGTGGCTTTTCAAAAGGTGGGTAGTAGGGTGGAGAATAACGGGGTGGCGCGCTCGAGGACCACATGTAGCTGGGCGAGGGAGAGCCAGACTGAGGCTCATCAGAAAGTCCAGAGGGAGGGGAGGATGGAAAGACACTGGAATGCTGTGTAATAAAAAGAAAACATCAGCTTAGGCAGTGCATTTGTGATTTCCTGAGTGGTCATGACTATCTAAGCGGGAATATGGACTAGGTTTGCTTCCATTTGGAAGAACAGAGCTCCTAACCCTTACAATGTTAATGAGGGACATGGAACAGGTGGTCCCACCTTCCTCTCAGTCACTCAGGTTGCAAGCCTCAATCAGCTATCTGGGAATCCTCCCCTTACCCTTGAATGCTGCATCTAGGCAGTTACTGAATCCTGTTGCTTCTAAAGTATTGCCTCTAATATAATGCTCACTTTCTGAGTTTATAACCCAAGCCTTCAGTACTTCTACCATGAGCTATGGCAGCAACATCCCAAGTAGTCTTCCTAAAGGTAGATGTGGTCTTAAGAAACTTTAATGCAATTAAGCTTTTGATTCCTGGGAAGTTCTTTCCTCCAAGAATGTATCATAGGGAAGTAGTGCAGTGGTCAGGAGCCCATCTCATAAACAACCAAAATCAGAGGAGTTAAGTGGCTTGGTTGGATTTGAAGTCTTCAGACTAAACCTGTCACTTCTGTTCCATTTGAACTAACCACCCCCACTAAATACTCCCATTTATAGGGTAGGTTGGAAAGCACAGTGTAACAGATGTAGAGCTAAGAATACCAATGGTAAGGACAAGAGCAATGCGGCAGGTCAGACAGGGATTTTTTTAAAAAACGGATGAATTGGCATGTTAGGAGTCGTTTCCCCCTCTCTCAGTGATCTTTCTGCTCAAGATTTGGTCTGTTTTGTTCATTTCTGTATCTCCCAGAGTTCAGAACAGTGTATGACAAATAGTAACTACTCAATAAATCTTGAATGCATGAAGATAACTTCAGTAGTATGTAACATAAACTTGGCAGGCTTTTTAAAAAATCTCTTCTCAAAGATACAGAACCACCCTGTGAGCACTGTTGCCTTGCTCCAGTAGTGGAATAAGGCTGGAGGGAACTGCGGGAATAGCTAGACTCAAGAAACCAGCTTTAAGCTCTCAGAACAAAGATATGCCAACAGGTTGGAAGAATTGCAAATACTCTGTAATATCTTAGCTCTAGAGGAGCTGGTATTTTTGTTTCTAGGTCTTGCTTAAGACATTAAAATGTGTCCCTTGCTGCACAATGTGACTTGGCTGCAATTCTTCACCCTATGCATTCTTTCATTCTGAGTGAAGGATTGACAGGATCATAGAACCTAAGCGAGCCTTTAAAGGCTAAAGAATTTGGGGCAGTGGGCTTGAGACAAGCAAGATGTCTCTCTAAAAACTCGGTTTTTCTCCTCTTTTCAACAATACAGTGATGTGTTCAGAGAAATATATAAGATAATTGTGCAAACATCACAGAGTATACTCACACAAACTAGACAGCTACAACGTCACTAGGTGATATAATCATACAGGACAACTGTTGTATGTGGTCTGTCGTTGAGTGAAACATCATTAAGTAGCACATGACCGTATAGTGATTTCCTGTTTCTGCCCAGCACCCCCCAAACTCCCTTTCTCCTCCTTTTCCTCTGACTTTTGTTTCCTTTCCTCAATTAATAGCTGCCTCCTCTTAACGACAGAGGAAAGCAAGACTTCTCAAGGCCAAGGATTTCTGTGCCCAGGCATGTGGCAGGGATAGTGAGAGGCACCAGGCCACTTTTAGGTGTTCCCAACCGCAGAAGGGAGGGACAGGTTTTCTGCAGTAGAACTAAAGGCATTTCTGTGCTGAGAGGCATTAAAAGACTTCTGTGAGCAGCAGCTGCTGTGGGTGGCAGTTGTACGCTTTGATAATAAAAGGGGATACAGCGGCCCTTAGATTTTCACTTCTCAGTTTCATGTTTGGGAAGTATTCAAGGGGAAAGGAGAGGAGGTTTCTCCCCTTCTTTTGGCCATAAAACTGGGAGTCTTAAGGATAAAATTGAAGGGCTTTTGGCAGACTTAAGGAGTTGACTAGCTGTACATACACCCTTGGAGTTTGGGAGGGAAAATGCCCACAGTACCAGCGTTTAATTGCCTTTGAACAGACAAGAACCTTGGGAAATATTTGACTTTGTCATGGCTAAGGAGCTGGCCTGGTGTATTCTACTTCCTATTTGAGTGTCTGACTTTATTAATGTAATGGGTGGCTTAGGAGAACATAGCTTTGAAGCTTTGCATACCACAAAGCAAGGAGGGCATCTTAAGTAGTTCACGGCTGTACCTCGTCAACTCTAGCTTCCTGAGATGCTTCTCAGAGTCCAGGGCGACCTGCAGGTCCTTAGAGGGGCACTGCTCTTCAGGGACACAGATGGCCTCCCTCCTCTCCTCCTGACAGCTAACCTGAACTACTCAAGATCAATGTATGTTTCTCACCATTGTAGAGCAATGACTCCAAAAGGAGCCCTGGAACTGGCTGGCAACTAGATAGAAACTGCATCCCAAGGGTAAAATCCAGGATGTGCTGGTTCTTTGCATTTGTTCTGTCTTCCACCCGCCCCCCACCATAAAACCAAAGCTGAAGAGCTAAGAAAGGGGGGAAAGAAAAAGGAAGGATAGGAGCAGGGGAGAGGAAAAGAAAGGAAAATCTTGGCAAGAGAGAAGAAAAAACGAAACAGCTGAATGACAGCAGCAACAGCCTTTATGGGCTCTCAGCCATAACTACCTCCATAATTACCTCCTCCAAGATTAAAGCAACCCTATTGTTAAGTGGGCCCAGTGTATAATGAGTCATTTTTCAGTGGTCTAGGTGAAACATAATGTACCTTCATTAGCTTAATAAAAAAACACAAGCAGAAGTGCTTGCATTTTCCACAAGCTGAGACTTTTAAGCTTTAAACTTGGCAATTCGCCAAACACACAGGAAAGGGAGCAGACCCTGGTTAAAGTGGAGAGTGTGGCTAGGAACTTTTAGGGTTTATATAAAGCTACCTTGAGTTTAATTTCCCAGCAGAAGTAAACAATGATGAATGGTCTGTAGAATTTGGACTATTACCTCCTCTTACTATAGCCTCTTACCACCTCTGTAACTGGGGGAAGTTGCTTAACCTTTCTACAATTCAGTCTTCTCATTTTAAAAGAGGCAGTAACTTCCCTCCAAGGATGAAATGACTGAATGATGACAGATGTAAAGTACTTGGCGTAATGCCTGGTACATAGTAAGTGCTCAATGAGTAGTACATATCATTAAAACACAGCGGCATCTACAGTCCTTGAAGTCTCTGTTCTACATCCAGTGTATAGGTTTAGACTATGTGGCTGAATCTGGATCCCTCTCTGGATTAGGTTCTCTGTTTTTATGGAACCCTGGGTAATTTTTGCTGTTTTTAACTTGTTTGTTACCACTGTTGTCCCCTGTCCCACCCACATCCCTCAACAGAGCTCTTAATGAGGGGACTGTCTTAACCTCTGTATTTACAGCTCCCAGCGAAGTGCCTGGCCTCTGGAAACACAGAGGAAGTGTTGATTGAACTGAAAGCAAAAGCCTGAATCACTGGTTGACATTGTTAGTCTCATTTTTATTCCTGGGGTAGAATGAGAAGTGAAGGACAGAATCATGGCTCCATATGCCAAAGAGGAATTTCCTTAGAGTTGTAGCAACTGTCACCAGAGATACTGTCAACCCTGTATAATGGTTTCAATATAAAGTATCAATTCCTAAAATCAGTGTAACTTACATAGATATAAAAATGGAAGAGGAAACCAGGCCTGGTGGTACATGTCTGTAGTCCCAGCTACCCAGAAAGCTGAGGTGGGAGGATTACTAGGGCCCACAAGGGTTTGGTTTGGTTTGGTTTGGTTCAGTTCAGTTTGAGACAGGGTCTTGATTTGTAGTCTAGTCTGACCTTCACCTCACTGTGTAGCTCAAGCTAGCCTCAAACTCATGGCCATCCTCCTGCCTCAGCTTCCTGAGCACTAGGATTACAAGCATGAGCCTCCGTATTTGGCTCTAGAGCCTGCAAATTTGAGACCAGTTTGAGCAATACAGTGAGAATCTCACAGAAAATAAAAATCAAGGAGTCCTTTCATGCTAGACACATTATGGCCCCTCTATCCCATGATTTTTTTTTACTATAGGGGCACTAAGAGAATGAATGGTGGCCCTTCATATATTAGTTTCAACAGGTTTGAATTCTCTTAAAGGATATCTTATTACCTCTATCATTCTTAAATTTATCTGTGCTCTTTTTGAACATATTTGTATTTTCCATCCTTTTCTATTTGGGTAACAAGTTACTCAAGTTGTCTGTGTTAAATGTTGGCTTTAAGACAAATTATTTTTTTCGAAGCTTTAATGAAATCTCCTTGTATTAGTACTGTATTTTATAGAAGTGAACAAGTCCACATTAATACCATATCTACTATTGGACGCGAAAGCACTAGACTTCTCCAAATAATATTTAAACCAAATGCAACTAAATTTTATTCAGTTTCCTGAGGTCTAAGTTTCAATCATTTTGTTAAAATGAAGCTGAAATTAGGCTGCCCCAAGCTTTTGTATTGTCAAACAGACTGGTTAACTGCAAGTTCCCCAAACAGTCATACTTTTATGTTCCCTCTTGTAGATTCTTAATCAATAGAAGAAAATTGGTTATAAGTTTCTCTCCTTTAAAAGGCTTTTCCTATGGTTCTTAAACTTTTAATTAATCAGATTTATTTTATTTCATTTTATTTTACTGGAGACTGACCCCAAGGCTTTTGCACTGAGCTACATCCCCAGCATTTTTAAAACTTTTTTTTTTACTTTGAGATAGAGTCTTACAAAGTCATTAAATTGCTCAGAGTGTACTTGAACTTGTAGTCCCCCTGCCTCAGCATCCCAGAGAGCTAGGATTATAGGTGCACACTGCCACACGCAGCTAACTTAACTAGATTTTAGTGTAACCCTACTCTTCTGTGGTCAAAGATTTGTAATCACTGGTATAATTTGGAATGTCCCCCCGTGGCCCAGATATTGCAGGCTTGGTACTCAGCCGTAGAGCTCCTTGGGAAGGAAAAGTGGTAGAACCTATAAGAGGTGGGCCCAGTGAAAAGAAGTGAAGTCATTGGGAGTGTGCCTTGAAAGGGATATTGGACCCTAGACTCTTCCTGTTTGTCACATCCTGGATTCCATGAGATGAATGAGCATCATGCAGCATGCACTCCTGCCACAATGTATGGTGCCACTACAGGCCCCAAGCAACAGGGCCAAATGACCATTGTCTAACTCCTCTGAAACTGTGGAAAATAAGCCTTTCCTCCTCTTAAATTATTTATTTCAGGTGACTGGTCATAGCGAAGGAGAACTAACACAGTCACTATATATACATAAAGGGCCATTTCATTTGTTCTCCCAAAGTGCCTAGTTCAGTGTTCTGTACATAATGAATCCCTAATTTTAATTATGTGCTTTTTTTGGTTCCGTTTTTCTGCACTTAGTCTCAACTCAAAAGGAAAAGGGAAAATGCAAATTTGGTAACACTATTTTTGAACTATGTGATAATGGGGCAAAAGGGGGAGGGGATGTCATAAAAATAGTTTTTAATGTTGTCTTGGGAAATCTGAAGAAAATAAAGGGACTTCCTTATTGCAGGTTTGACTTGAATGCTTATATGGCTCAGAATGCTTTTGTGCTAAGGAACAGGGATAGACCTCTCCCCATGAAGAGAAATGGACAGAGGTTCGTGGTAATGTAATAATGCACTGACTCTTCCCAGCCAACTTATCTCCTCCTTAATATACTTCAAGACAATTTGGGATAATTTTTCTTTTTTTTAATTTGGGATACTTTGACCTACCCTCCTTCTCTTTATTTTTATCTCCGTTTCTTCCGTTCTTGTGCCATTCCCAACCTTACACATCTCCTGTCATCGCCTGCCTATATAGTCTTTAATCTATTCACTGGTATTCTCGGGCTGCTAAAGGCTATCAGGGATAGACATCCTGGCTACCTCATCAATATTATGAAGACAATCGGATGACACTACTACTGAGTTGAGAGAGAGATCAAGAGACCGTGAGCAAAAGCCAGGGTAGTAGAGTTCTTTGTCTTTTCAAACATACCTGAAAGTCATAAGCAGAGTAAGGCGGCAGGTGGGGAGGACTATGGTAGTAGGTATTGTATGATGCCACTTGAGGACGAGCATAGTAAGAAACAGTAGGGTGAGTATTTTCAACAGAACAGTTTAGTGCTGGAAGAGTAGGGTTCTGTAGAAAAACCACAAAGTAGAAACAACATAAATATTCAACCTAGCAGAATAGTTAAATAAACTGTGGTACATTTATACTATGCAATATCTATGCTGCTATTGATAAATGATGATATGGACTTATTTGTAGTAACAGAGAAAATTGTCCAGGGCATATTGTTAACTTTTTAAAAACCATTGTGTTTAGCAGATATAGCATGAACACAGTTTATGTGAAAAACTCAAATAATTATATATAAATATATTTATAATATATTTTACATTATAAATATATTTATACTTATATATAAGTATGTTTCCTTATATACATATATGAACATACACAATATATTTAAATGAAATAAAATTAATCTGGAAAGTTCATGACAAACATTGATTGTGATTATCTCTGGGGAAAGGAATCATATTAAGAAAATGATGATTTCTAACTATATGCAAGAGTTTTTAAACTATTATACATTGACTTTTTAATTTGAAAAATTCAAGCCTATAGAAAAATTGAAAGTGTATATGTGATTGTTTAAAAAGGGTTAAATGTAAAAAATAAGACTCAAAACACAAAATGTCAAATAGACAAAGCTCTCTTGCTTTGACAGAATATATTCAGTTACAAAGCAGTTTGCCGAAGCTGTGAAGATTATGCCAAACGTACTAGGGAGTTTTCTAGAAGACATGAAAGGTATTCATTATTTTTATCAATCTTGCATGGCTAGTAGTAAACAGAAGCCACAAAACTAGCAGTAAATAGAGACCACAAAAAGTGAACACATCTCTCATCCTATTTTTGCAAACAAAACAGTGCAGAAATAACTTTTGTCATTTTTACAACTTGGTGGTACATCTGGTCCTTTAAGAGTTAAAGCTAATCTTGTTCAGGATGAAGGTCCTACTCTCAACAGGGCTGATGCACATCTAACGGAAGGTACCACTGCTCATTAGCTTCCAAGTACTGTGCCTTGTACCACATAGGTCAGCGTGTGGGATAAGTGCATTTTCCATCTTCCATATCACTGATTACTCCTCTATTCACATGGATAATCAAGGGCTGCCTGAAAGCTCAACGTGTCTTCTTTCTGGTACATAATATCTACACCACATTAATGGAGCAGAAGCTTCCTCTCAAGTAGTGAAAATACGTGGGCAGGCTTTGGCAGTGGCACAGGCAACTGTTTTAAGGGTGTTGGCACAAGAAACTACCTTACAGCAAGTTTCAACACAGTTCTGTTGCTCTCTTCTTTGCAGCGGGTTACTGTTTACATCTGCAGGAGTTTTGAAGAGCTACAAACCTCAGTCATTACAATGCAGCTCACAGACAACTAGAGAAATGTTTGTCAGCCTTTCTAGTGTGTGGGAGAGAGCTGAGATCTTGATCATTCCAAGGGCTGGCTCTCTTTACAGAGGAAGAGTATTCAGAAATGCCCTTACCTTTTCACCAGAATTCTAAGAAGTTTAACCCCTGGAGAAGGACCGGAAATCATGTTCCCTTGATCTTTGGTTCATTAAAAACATTTCCACCTAGCTCTTGCAAAATGAAACTAGCTCTTTTATCCAAATGAAAAACAATCATGCAATGTAAACTTTATCTATAAAAGTTTTTGCATTTTATAGAATCTAGGGGTCCAGGATCATATTTGAAAGAAAGTTGGTTTTTATAGAAAAAAAAAAAAGAGGAAGATTGAATGAACATAGGAAAGCGACTGAAGAGAAAACAGTTGAGGATGGAAAGAGCAAACGAGAGGAAGAGGAAGTAAAGCAGAGAAGACTTAGGCAGGGAAGGGGCAAAATAGATGGCCTGAAATATTAATCTGTTTATGTTTTAAGTCAGTAATGCTGACTTTACAACAGATTTGAGCTCTGTCTGTCTTTATGTACACATGTAATATTGTGCATAGCCAATGCACACATGTGTATTATAGTTCAAATTCTGGGCCCTAAAATGTGAGACCCTTGTTATTAATCGGTAGCATTCTGAGCTCCTGTGAAATGAAAGGATACTAGGTAGCACAGGAAATGGTGAAAGCAATCTTGCTAGGACAAAACTGAATCTATTCTGAGAAATGATTGTGGACTTCGGGAAGATGGCCACTTTGACACCAGTTAGAAGAATATGGCAAGATATAGTCCCTATTTAAAGACTCATCTTAAATCTTCATATCTTTGGTCAATGAACACTTCACTAAATGTTTCTTCAAGATCTTTTTGTCAAGCACCTCTGATCAGGGAATGTAGATATCCTTTTTCTTTCTAGGATCCCACAGTATGGCTCCTAACCAATGCTATTGAAGACTGTCAGCTTACAGCTCTTGGCTCCTGTCCTCACACTTGGGAAATGGCTTCCACCAGCCAGCACCCCTGGACCTCCCTGCAAACTGCAGGCCACTCCACTTGGGGAGGAGACACGTAATTCATCAACAACCTTTGGGCCTAGGCCAAGGATTTATTTAGACTCACCTTGTTAATGTTTCAAGACTTTCTATATCATCATCTCATTGTAATGAAGCGATGTAGGTAATAGTCCTTTCTTGGTGGTCCCATCATATACTCACTAGTGTTTTGTCATCTCATGAATCAAGGATCTTTCCCCCAATCTTGGCTTTCACCTTTTATTTTCCCCACTGATCTTTGATAGCATCCCTAGGCCTGACATCTGATAATGCTTGGTACTTCCCTTACTCCTTACCTTTACTGTTAAAGAAGCTCCCAATAGTTGGAAACAACTAATTTTTAAATTTTTAGATTAAAGCAACTAAACAAAGTATGTAATGTCATTACAACATTTGTAGAACCAGAAAGGGCTAACCAAAAGTTGGGGGAAGCAGGACTAGAGTAGGAAAAGCAAAGGCTCTGGCATTCAACAGATCTGAGCTCCAGTCAGAGTTGTGCTACTTATATCTTGGCTAATCACTTGACCTCTCTAGGTCTATTTCCTCGCCTGTTAAATGGGGACAATTACTTGACAAGACAGTAATAGTGAAGACTGAAGAAAAGCAAATGTGCAAAAGCACTTCATAGAGAGTAAAGGGCCATTACTGTACCAATTGGGAAAGACTATCAACAAAATCCTGTTTCACTCTAAAGATCACTGAAAACAATGAAATGGAGAATTCATCTATAATTAACTGATTTTTTACAAAGCAACTAAGAGCTAGAATGAAGAAAGAGCAGTGTCTTGGACAAATGTCCTGGGACAGCTGGATATCCACATGCAAAAGATTGAAGTTGGACCCCCTACCTCACATTAAATGCAAAAATTCAATCAAAATAGATCAAAGACGTAAGCATAAGATCCAAAAGAATAAAACTATTACAAGAAAATCTCAGGAAAAATCATCATGACCTTGCATTTGGCAATTGATGCTTAGTAACATGAGAGAAAAAGCAAAAAAGCATAAGCAATAAAAGCTAAAATAATTGGACCTCAAAGCACATTACCAAAAAAGTAGAGTGACAACCTATAGAATGAAAAAAATATTTTCATAGCATATATCTGATAAAGGTCTGGTATCTGCAATATATAAAGAATTCTTGTTTGATCACTTGGCCTCTATCTTTATCCCTTCCCTAGGGTTAGGAGATGTCATGTAACATATCGAGGCCTTAAATAACTATATTCAGTGGGCCTTAAATGACAGACATTGCAGCTGGTCTCTCCTAAATGAAGAAGTAACATTAATGGGACAGACAGTCCTCCAAAACTGGATGGCAGTAGATATTTAGTAGCACAGGGGATACTTGTACAATTGTATAAACTGAATGTTGTGTGTACACTCCAGATCCTACTGCTAATATCTCAATAGCTGTTCAAGATATTAGATGATAAATGCCATGTCAGTCTCTAAAATTCCCTGGACCTTATCTTTATCCTCCTTATGGGAAACCATTACTAGCTCCTCTTGGTGGAAATCTTGTTAGCTGTACTCATAATTATCCTGTTGATTCTATTATTTGGTCCATGCATACTTGTTTCTTTGGCTTTGCCATATGACTCAGCATTTCAACTCCTAGGTTTATACCAAAAATAACTGGAAATATATTCCAACAAATACTTTTACCCAAGTGTTTGCATCAGCACTTTTCCAATAACCAAAAGGTGGAAACAATTCAAATGTGCATTAATAGATTAAAAAAAACATGGTGTATCCATTTTATAAGTTATTCATTCATAAAAAGAAATGAAGCACTGATATATGCTGCAAGGTATATAAATCTTAATAATTATGGTAAATTAAAGATAAAGATACGGTAAATTAAAGGACCCAGATGCAAAAGTTCATATATAGTATAATTCCATTTATATGAATATTCATAGAAATGAAAAGCAGATTGATGGATTCTGGGGGCTTAGGGCAAAGGGAAGAGAAGTAATGGTTTAATGGATATAGGTTTCAAGTAATGAAAGGTTCTAGAGCTAGACAGAGGAGATGATTGTAAAACACTGTAAATAAGTATATTTACTTAGTACAGTGCCACTTAATTGTTGAAGTAATTGGCTTTGTGTTTATCACTTCCTCATTTTTTTAAATGGCACATTGAAAAAATAGTACAGAGGTCTAAAGCCAAGACCAAAATCTTGACAATACTATATTTCTTAGCACAGCTCCTGTCTTTCCAACATTCAGGAAGGTTTGAAGAAAGGTTGTCTTCCCCAGGTACCTTTTGCCTTTACATCTCAATTCCTGCTGTCACCATGAAAAGGGGCCTTATTAAGTCCTTCATATAAAGAAGTTATTAGCACAGGTATTAATATCTCTGTGACATACTGACTTTTTGTGGGGTGGGTAATGGGAACCGAACTCACGACCGGGCACTTGCAAGGCAGGAGCTTATGCCACTGAGCTAAATCCCTGACCCAACATTTTTATTTTTCAATATATGCATTTTGAAAGCAGACAAGGAGAATGAGTATGATACTTCTCTTAAAGAACAAAAACTGACAGAATTTTCTGCACTGTAACTTTTACAAGGTAAACTTGAAGGGACCCATAGAGTCTACAAAGTAGCCAGCATCTACTCCATTTGTGTTCAAGGTTGCTCTTCCACCTAGGCGTACAAAGCTATAGGAACAAGTTCCTAATCAGTGCTGAGGTTCTGCCTCTTCAACTCCCAAGGCGGGTGAGCTTCTCTTCCAGTCCTTTCACCTGCCTCCAGAGGAAAGTCTCCAAGAAAATGGGAACTGTCTTCTCCAAAGAAGTCTCAAGCCAGAAATAGTGTTTTCACAGGCATTTCACCAAAATCTTCCTAGGCCCTAACTTAGAGGAAATCCTTATTCCTCCTAAGGCTTCATCTGTATTAATACATCCCACACTAGGGATGTATTTTACTCAGGGTTTGGGCTTTCCAGGTGATGGAAAAGTAGGAAAGAGAAATGTGTATATGATGAAGAGAAAAGAGAGAAAGAGCCTGGGAATGGGCAGGAAGGGATTTTCCTTTATATAGATTCACCAGCAGGAGCACTCAGTGTGCTCTGTCAGTCCAGCCCCCTGGGGACTTGCTGCCCAAAACTAGAGGTTTTTGTTGTTGTTATTGTTGTTTGTTTTCCCATAAATTTCATTTTCATTTTTTATTATCGATCCTTTTGACAGTCTGGGACCAAATTACAAACTGCCTTTCTTTCAGGTTTTTGTTCTTCAGGGGCCCCAAATGGTTCAGAAACCAACAAGAGTCTAGGATCTGCCCGTCTCATTTCTGGGGTCAAAGGCATGAACTAATTCTCTAAGCACACATGGAACATTCCTTTAACGCTATAGTACTGGATCCTGGCTGCAGAACAAAATCACCTGGGGAGTTTTTTTTATAAACAATCACTGATGCCTAAGCTTCAGTTTAAACCAGTGAAGTCAGAATCTCTGGAGAAGGGGGCCACATGGGTTTTTGTTTGTTTGTTTTGAAGTGCTTTGTTAAGCACATCAGGTGATTCCACTATTAAGCCAGGTTGATCACCATAACTGGAAACTATTGTTTCCCTATTTAGAGAGCAAAATTTATCAAATTAGCAAATAGATGCTTAGAAATGTTTTCATGCAGAGAACATACTGAGTGCTGAGTCCTGGTGTGCCTTTGTAGACACACAGGCACAAAAGATTTGGAAGAGAGGAACAAGAAGGCTGGTAGGCTGAGGTTGAGGTTGAGGCTGAAGGCAAGACCTGGCAAACAGCTTAGCCTAGGGCTGGCTCTTCAAATGCAAAAGAAAAGAGCCTGATGCTTTCTCTGGAGGGTGAGATTCTTGGAGAAAGGGAGACTAGCAGAAATCTTGCCTACAGCTACAAAACCTCTTTCCTTCCTTCTCTCTCAAAGACAGTTAAAGGGAAATATAATCAAGAAGGCTTCTACTAAAAGTGTCAGGTGTAGGGGAAAATAAACTGTTTATATAACCAGGGTGATAGAAGAATGGAAAACATCCCTCCCTCCCCACCTTCAAAATGTGCCTATGAAACATAGGTGATTTATGTTAAAAAGTGCTATTTGCAGATTGATAATGTTACCTGGCCTCTTGGACTTGAGATGTTGGAAAGCGGATATATCCTTGAGGCAACTGCTTTGCTTTCTCCCTTCAAAATATGCATTTCCTTTGCCCTAAGCGCCTGTCTTTGTTCCCTACTCCCAATGAGAGCCACTATGGAACACAAAGTCAGTTCCTTCCTTACCATATCCTTAAAACCTCCAAGGACCGCGGCAGTAATGATGCCCAGGAACAGACCGACGATGTTGAGGATGGTGGCAGACCAGAGTAGGTGGTAGAGGTGGATGATGTCCTGGCAGCTGCTGACATCGATGTACTCATAGTACCCACCGGTGATCTCCACCCTGCTGCATAGGGAGGAGCACACTGCAGTCAGTCCCCCAGGAGCAAGCCACCCGGCCACCCAGGGATCTGGCTTCCAGGTAGCTCAGCCAAAAGACAGGTCGGTAGGTGGGGAGCTATTATCATAAGCATCATAACCACGTACTTGAAGAACAAGACATTATAAGTTAAGGTGTGAGTGTTGTCTATCCAAAACAAAACAAAACTCCTTCCTGCCAGAGAAACACTTGTGACTAGCAGTAATAACAGCATTTATTGACACTATTAGGCATAGTGCTAGGAATTTTACATATATGAATTCATTAAATCTATGATGTACAATATTGAAGCAACTAAAAACATGTGGCTATTTAAATTAACATTAACACTTAAAGTTCAGTTTTCCAATCTCACTAGCCACATTTCAAGCGCTCCATAGTCACATGTGGCTAGTGGTTACTGTACCAAACAGTATAGATTACAGCATATTTCCATCATCACAGGACTGAAAAACCTGTGCTGAAGACAGCACTGAAAAACCTTCCCTTATTCTGCAGGAGGTACTGCCACTGTTCCTATTTTGCATATGAAGAAAAGAAAGCATAGAGTCATTAAAGAATTTGTTCAGGTCATGAGTGGCAAATGTGGAATCTGAATTCAGGCTACTTGTGTCTTCCCTCTCAAAACAAAGCAAAGCCAAACAACAACAACAACAACAACAAAACAATGTCCTAACAAACAACTAAAACTGAATTGCTACGCAAAACCATGACTATCATCTTTGTGAAGAGTCTTTCATTGACCACTCTGTCCAAAGCCCTCCCTCACCTGGCCCTGTAACTCTCAGTTACATTACCTGCTATGGGCCAGATTGTACACCTGCACATACATGAATTCATAAGCTGAAGCCCTAATCCCCAGTATGACTTTCAATTGATCCTCCATATCCACAAGTTGTGCATCTGTAGATTCAACTAACCATGTGCTGAAAATATTAAAAGGTGGGAGCAGAGCAAGATAAGTTCTTCCTGTCAGCTTTCCTAACAGACATATCAGATTGAACGGCCAGCCATGCACCAAACTATTAGCACAAGAGCTACAAAAATCAAGTGAGAGACCATACGACAAGGTTTTAGTATAAGAAAATGAAATGAGGCATTGAAGGCAGGAAGGAAAGAATTTCCTGTGTCACCCTTCCCTCAGCTCCAAACAGCCCAACATGGCAAGTGGCACCTCTTACTTGGAGGAGAGAGAACAAAATCTCAGTCTTAGACTTAAAAGCTTCACGTTCATCACAATGAAACACAGTTCTGGGCAAAGTTCTACAATCCCTATTGCCAGGTCAATACCTAGCTCTAGAATTGCATTAGGTCAGGAGGCTAGAGACAGCTTCTACCCACCCTCCTCCAACCTGGGGCAGCAGAGTAAGGACCAGGACTACACTGCTGGGAAGCACGGCAGCAAAGTGAGTACAGGGCTTTGTTTCAGAGCCCAGTGCCAAGTGTTCCATGTTGAGACCAATGATCCAAATAAGACTAAAGCCCCAGATGCAGGCTAGAGCTCACAGAGTCTAGACAAGCTCTAGCTTCAAGCAAAAACCTTTGCACCTGCAAGTCAGAGAAAAGTTTCAGCCATACCAGTTCCAGCCTTGGAGTGGGCCTAAGGAACACCTACCCTGCTCCAGAGACAGTGTAGGTCCTTTTGACTGTGAGTCTCAGGTGCAACCCAATGTAGTGTTAACCTTAGTAACTAAAGGCCTATCTCTACCACCTGTCTCCTAACTTTGGACAGCACAGCTGTCTCTAGACAAGTGCTCACAGATGAGAATCAAGGCCTGCCCCAGCATTAGGCAGAACCCTGTACCACAGTGGGCAGGTTCAAGTCTTGACCTGCATCACTGCTTGCTGCAGTGTGTACGTAGTACATCCCTGAAACTGTGAAGATTCTTGCAATTGTGAGACTCAGGAATGACCCAGTTTAGATGAGCCTGGGTGGCCAAGTGTCTGCCTTCACCAACACTACCCAAAGTCAGGCAGCATTGTGTGGTGCAAAGCCACATTCACTGTAGGGGGACAGGATAGTAAGCAGAAGACTTTGCACAAGAACTTAATGTGGGGCTAATGAAACCCTCTAGTAATGGACACATCCTAATGTACCCTATCGCAGGCCTGCCTGTAGACAAGGCCTCTGTAACTGCTCAAGTTCCAGGAAAAGACACATCACTCCAGTCAATAAGACTTCTATGCTAGCTAGCATTGCCTATGGCTATTGCAGTGTTTAGGGCCATGAGTCCAACTCAGCAATAGGCAGCACATAGCAGTATAATAATCCAGTATTGTCCAGGACTGTGAAACCAGGGTATGACTCAATTTGGGGGCTTTGGTGGCCATGAGTGCGATACTGGAACCTGGAACTGATCTATCCACCGTGACTGTGCCCAGAGCCAGACAGCAGTGTCTGACTGTAGGTCAGTAAGTGTGGATGAGGTATCAGGGTCTATCCTGGCCCCAGAAAGAGAACTATAGATACAGACTGCTTTTTAGATACTCCTGTGGTTCATTCATTCTTTCTTTCTTTCTTTCTTTCTTCCTTCCTTCCTCTTTCTTTTTCTTTTTTGTACCAGGAATTGAACTCATAACCTTGCACTTGCCAGGAAGGTGCTGTGCCACCAAGATATATGCCCAGTCCTTTCTTTTGAACTAATACACCATCAGAGTATTTGGGACAAACCAGGGCTTAAATTGCCCTCTAGTACTGAAATAATGACAACAGCAGACTCCTGGCAGTCTGGACCTGAGTACAATCTAGTGCTGAAATAATGAAAGTAACTACAGGTTCAGAGGAAATAAGCAGCTTGCCTAGAATTTCCGGAAAGACAGGCAGGCACATAAAAAAAAAAAAATTACGGATTAGGAAGACTAGAATGAATTCTTGGTCCTTCAAAGCCCAGATGATGTTGCACAATAAGAAGTATCAAAGAGCTTTCAAAAAACCATGAGCTCATCTAGTATTCAAAATAACATGCCAGAAACTGACCAGGTAGTGATCAGTATGAGAGAACTCTCAGAGAATTTAAAACAGCTGTTTTAAGGAAACTCGATGAACCTGGAAGAACACAAATGTTTCAGTAACAGAAAGACTTAAAGAGATGGAAGCAAGTTTTAAACATTAAACACAAATATTCTCAGTGAAATTAAATATGCAATAGAAGACATCAATATCAAAATAGATCAAACAAGAAAAGCTTGAACAAAGGCTATTTGAAAATACACAGTTGAAGGAGAAAAGAAATAAAAAGGAATGAATGAAAGTTATGGGAATTCTGGGGCAGTATTAAAAAATCAAAATATTCAGGTTATTGGGGTTCTAAGAAGGGCTTGAGAATGTCAGAGTTGAAAGGTTTTAGTAAATGAAATAGTAACAAAAATTTTCCAAACCTAGAGGATGCAACTATCCACATATAGGAAGTTCAAAGATCACCAGTCAAATTTAACTCAACCAAGTCTACCCCAAGGTATCCTACAGGGGCTGGAGATATAGCTCAGTGGCATAAGTGCCTTCCTGCCAAATGCAAGATCTTGAGTTCTATTCACAGTATCAAAAAACACACCAAGGTATCTTATAATCAAACTCTCATAGGTAAAACACAAAGAGAAGATTCTCAAGGTTGCAAAAGAAAAAAAAATCAACACATAGAGTGTTCCAGTTCACCTAACAGCTAACTTTTCAACAAAAATCTTACAGGCCAGGAAAGAGTGACATGATTTTCACAGTATTGACAAAAAAAAATACTGCAAACCAAGAATACTGTACCTGGCTTTAGAAATCAAGAAAAGTTATAGGAAACATATTTCCTGGCAAAAGCTGAGAGAACATATCACAGACCTCCTAAAAGGGGGTTGTTCAAGCAGAAAGAGACATTAATAATTTAGAAGAAAATATGAGAAGATATAAAACTTACTAGTACCAGTAACTAAACAAATTCAGAATGCTGTAATATTGTAAGCATGGTATGTGTAAATTGTCACGTGGCACATTCTTTAGGATAGATTATATGATAGGCCACAAAGTAAGTTTCAATGAATTTAAAAGATTGAAATCCTATCATGTATCTTTTCACACACAATGCAATAAATCTAGAAATCAATAACAAAAAGAACCTTGGAAACTATATAAATATGTGGAAACTAATTTACTTTTGAACAACTAATGGATCAAGGAAAAAAGTCAAGAAAGAAATTTTTAAAATTATTGAAACAAATGAAAACTGACACATTTCCAAAATCTATACATATAGCAAAAATAGTACTAAGATGGAAATTTATAATCATCAATGGCAACATCAAAAAAGGAGAAGGATCTAATAACCTATCACCGCATCTCAAGAAACTAGAAAAGCAAAAACTAAACCCCAAATTAGCAGAAATAAACAATGGTCAGAACAGAAATAAACGAAGCAGAGACTTTAAAAAGACAAAAGACCAATGAAACAAACTTATTTTTGAAAAGAGAAACAATAATAGATGAACTCTTACAAGACTAAAAAAAAAAGATAAACGACTCCAACTCAGAGATGAAAAGGAAAATATTATAACTAACACTACAGAAATACAGAAGAGTTTTAAGGTTTATATTATAAATAACTATATGCCAACAAACTTGATAATGTAGAATAAATAAATTCCTTGGCACATGCACTTTACCAAATGTGGGTCATGAAGAAATAGAAAGCCTGAATAGACCAATAAAAATAGAAACATTGAATTAATAATTTTTAAGAAAAACTCCTATTGAAGAAAAGCCCAGGACAAGATGGCTTCACTTTTGAATTCCACCAAAAATTTAAAGAACACTACCAATTCTCCTTAATTTATACCAAAAAGTAGAAGAGGAAAAAGTACTTCAACATATATTCTCTGAGACCAGCATAACTCTTGATACCAGATGAGAACATGACAAAAAGAGAAAAATGTAAGCCAACATCTTTCATGAATATAGATGTAGAGATCCTCAACAAAATAATAGCAAACTGAATCCAACAGCACATTAAAAGGGTTTTTCATCATAATAAAGTTGGATTCATTCTAGGAATACAAGAATGGTTCAACGTATGCAAATCAGTAAACATGATATATCATATCAATAGACTAAAGGATAAGACCACATGGTCATCTCAACTGCTATGTAGAAAGCATTCAATAAAATTCAACATTGCTTCATGATTTTAAAAACACTAAAAAAAAATAAGGCATACAAGGAACATATCTCAATGTAGTAAAAGCCATTTGTAATAAGACAACAGCTAACATTATTTTGAATGGGGAAAAGCTAAAGGCTTTGTCTTTATGGTATAGAATAAAGGAAGGATGCCCACTTTCACTTTTATTCAACATAGTGCTACAGTCTTTGTCAGACCATTAGGCAAAAAAAATAAACAAAGGGCATCCAAATTGGAAAAGAGGTCAAATTGTCACTGTTCATAGAGGACAAGATCTTACCTAGAGCAAACATAAAAAATGTCACCAAAAATTCAATCAATTTTCAGGGTACAAATCAACATGCAAAAGTCTATAGTGTTGCTATAAAAAATAACATAATTAAAATAGAAATCAAAAAAGCAAACCCACTTACAATAGCTACAAAAAATAAAGTACCCAGGAGTAAATTTAACCAAAGAGTGAAAGATCTGTATTACAGTAAGAATTATAAAACACCAGAAGTGTAAAGATATCTCATATCTATCACTTGAAAGAATCAACATTGTAAATGTAAAATGTACATACTACCCAAAGCAATTTACAGATTTAATGCAGTCCCTATCGAAATAATAATGTCATTCTTTTCAGATCTAGAAGATGTTAAAATTTATATGAATCCATAAAAGCCCCAAATAGCTAAAACCATCTTGAGCAAAAATAACGAAACAGGAACCATTATGCTACTTGATTTCAAGACATATAACAAAGCTGTAGTAATCAAAGAAGCATGAAGTGAGGGATGGTGGAATACATCTGTAATCCCAGTACTTTGGGAGGCTGAGGCAGAAGGCTCTCAAATTTGAGTCCAGCCTGGGCAACTTAGCAGTCTATAAATACATAAATTGGGCCAGGATGTAGCTCAGTACAAAGAACCTGGGCTCAATCCCTAGAATCAAATCAAACAAAACTAAATACACACACACTGAAAAAACCCAAAGAAACAAATAAAATTCAACATGGTTTTGGCATAAAAACAGACACATAACAAGCAGTAAAACAAAAAGGCAAGCCTAGAAGAAAACCCCAAATGTACAACCAACCATCTTCAACAGAGGTGCTAAGTTCATTGCATTGGAGGAAGGATGGTCTTTTCATTAAATGGTATTGGAAAAACTGACATCCACATTCAGAAGAATGAAGTTAGATCACTATACCTCACCAATTACAAAGATTAAAGCTAATGACTTAAAGAATTAACTGTAAATAGAAGAAATGCCTCAGTCTATTAGAATGGACAAGGATTTTTTGGGCAATACCTTAGAAGCACAGAAATGAATGCAAAAATAAACGAATGTCATCATGTCAAACATAAAAAGCCTATACATAGCTGAGGGAACAACAGACTGAAAAGACAACATGCAAAATGGATATATCCGCAACATGCAATGTATAACTGACTAAGAACTCCAAAACCTCAACAGCAAAAGCTCAAATAACTCAGTTTAGAAATGGGCAACAGAACTGGAGATGATGGTACACATCTATGACCCCAGAACCTAGAAGGTGGACTCAGCAGGGTTGCTGTGTGTTCAAGGCCAGTGTGCGCTGCATAGTGACTTCAAGACCAGCCTAACTACAAAGCAAGACCCAGTCTCAAAAACAAAATGACCCCTATAATGGGCAATAGATCCAAATAGAAATTTCTCAGAATAAGACATACAAACCAACAGGTCCATGAAAACATGCTTAACATTAATCATCATTATGGAGCTCCAAGTCAAAACCACAATGAGCTACCACCTCACTTAGAATAGCTACTATAAAAAAGTTGAAAGATAGTAAGTGTGGCTGAAGACGTACACTTTTGGTAGAAATTTAAATTAATACAGTCATTTTGGAAAACATTATGGAGGGTCTTCAAAAAATTAAAATTAGGGGGCTGGGGATTTAGCTCAGTGGCATAAGCACCTGCCTTGCAAGCAGGTGGTTGTGAGTTTGATCCCTGGTACCGATAAAAAGGAAAAAGACAAAAAAAAAATTAAAACTAGAACTAAAATACAATCCAGCAATTCCATTAATACAAACTAAATCATTATGTGCAAGAGACATCTGCTCTCCCATGTTCACTGCAGTAACATTCATAATAGCCAACAAATGGAACATTAACTGATGAATGGATAAAGAGGTGGTACATATACAGAGTAAAATACTATTCAGCCATAAAAAGAATGAGATCTTCTTACTTGATAGATGGATGAGACTGAAAATCGTTATGCTAAGTGAAAGCAAGAAAGACAAGTAACATATGATCTTACTCATCTGGCCTCTCAAAAAAGTTGAGTGCTGTAATGAGCATGTAGCTATCTCTTCCATCAATATTGATTGTTTAGATTCTTATAAGTAAATTAGAGATGATTTAAAGTATACAAGGGGCTGTGTATAGCCTATATGCAAATACTATGCCATTTTATATAAGGGATTTGAATATTCACTGATTTTGATATTATCAAGGGAGGAAGTGGATGAAACCAACACTTACCTATACCAAGGGATGACTGTATTTATAGAGAGGGCTTTTCAAAGATAATTAAGGTTCAGTGTGGTTTTCAGGGTGTGGCCCTCATCTTAAAGGAAAGATCTAGAGAGCTCTCACTGGAACCCAACCCTGCTGGCACCCTAATCTCCAACTTCCCAGACTCTCAAATTGTAAGAAATTTTTTGTTATTTAATCCACATGGTCTATAGTATTTTGTTATGGCAGCATTCATGTACTAATATGTTCCTTTTCTATAATTTCACTGTAGCCATTCATCTCTATGTTGTATTAGCTTCCTGACATGCCTGTTTTGTTGTCTGCCCAACCAACTTAAATCTGAGCTCCATAAAGAAAGGGATTTAGGTCATTTTGTTCATTGCTATGCCTGACACATATTTGGTGCTACATTAAATACCTATTGGATTAATTAAATGAAAGTTCTATCTTCCTATATGCAAGATAGATTTTTAGTTTGGCCACTGGAATTAATCATGAAATTGAGACACTGTCATTCCTGAAAATAAACTCACAGTTAAATGCCCCGTTTTAAGACGGCTATTACAGATGTCTTCCCTATTATAAGAACACCAAAACTGGAGGGATAATCTCTCAGAGAAAGGAAGAAGGAATTAATCATGTAAGAAAACACTTTTAAACTTTATGAGTTAGTTTCTCAGAGGAAATAAAATTACTATGGTTATAGGACTGACTGTCAGAATGTTCAGCATCTCTCTATGTGCACCTGCCTGTGTCAGTGTGCTATGCGTATGTATGAGTATGTATGTGGATCTGAGCCTGGGTCTTGGAGAAAGATCATTAAACATACAGAATCCTAGCCCCAGATCAACTGTACAGAATCTGGCAGAATCTCTGGATGCGGGACTCAAGAATCTGTGTCAGCAAGCCCACCCATGTTAAAGCCCTACTATTTTCAATAGTAAGCTTCCATAGTGGAATTTTAAAGATGTTGAAATCCATCTGAATTTGAACTAGATCTCAATACTTTCAGAAACATATCTGAAGAGCATATTGGTAAGCATAAGTGTCCTGTGAGCTGGTACTCTCCTAGGCCTTGGGAATGCAACAGGAAGCATAAACAGATTACTTCTCACTCCCTAAAAGTTTAGCTACAAAAGGACTACCCTCTTAACAGTGCAGGCCTGCGTGTGCAGGTTGAGTGTAGGATGCAGGGGCAGTGCAGTTGCTTGGAAGTCTGTTTCTGATGTCCAGATCATCTTGCTTGCCTCCTGAAGCAACGAGGGTGGACTGCTAGTATATACAGACAGGTGGTTATGCCATAGCAGACTCTGGGATTAAACTGCATTCAAATCCTGGTTTTGATGCTTATTTGCTGTCTGACCCTTAAACAACTTTCTTAGCCTCTCTGTGTCTGGAGGATTTAATGAGAATATGCATGAAAGAAGTACCCCCACCCATTGCAAGAGCTCCCCCAAAAGGTTGTATCTACATTTTGTTTCTTCTAAGAGTCACCAGTTGGCAACGCAGTTCAGAACTGAATCCTGTGTGTAAAGGCACTAATTCTTTAAACGCATAGATCTTAACAAGCAAATAGGTGAGTTATTCATATAAAAGCCAACAAATAACTTTGGGCTGCAGACTGTGGCTCAATGGTAAAGGACTTGGTTAGCCTGCATTCTGCTATGTGTTCAATCCCCAGCACTGCAGAGAAAAAGAAAGATACTTAATAATTTTAGACAAGATATGTATGGTTTCAATATGATTGGTTCAGTGACTATTTACAATTTTAAACTGAAAGTAAAGCAAGAAAAATAATACTTAGATATGGTTCAGGTTTTCACAAATTAATGTGGTTTGTTTCTGTTTGAGATGCATGATTCTGTTTGGTCTACTCTCCAGCTAAGTTGCCTCTTAAACTGCATGTTTTGCCTTTTCAGTACCCCCACCTTCATGTGTCCAAGACTGCCAGGCACTCCTGCCATATCCTACTGTTGTCTCATTGCTCGTCACTAAATACTTCAACTATGCCTTCATTTAATCAAAACCTTTCCATGGCTGCCATTTACCTTCAGGAAAAAAATGTGTGACTTCTTCAGTCTACTGTAATCTAGCCCTAAAAACTTCAGTTAGGTTGGAGTCCTCAGAAGCTCAATACTGGCTACGCTAGGTATTTATTCTAAACATTTGCTCAAATTTCTCCTCTTCCATGGAAAGTACTGCCTCCTGTTCTAATCTCCCCCATGGCTTGAAGTTTCAATAGCGCTGGGTGTGGTGGCACATGCCTGTAATCCCAGCATTTGAGAGGCTGAGCCAGGAGGATCACTGTGAATTCGAGACCAGCCTGAACTACATAGCAAGACTCTGTGTCAAAAAAAGAAGAAAGAAAGTTAGTTCAACAGCACTTGCTTCAAGGATTCAAATCCAGTGCCCATTCATTAACTTTTCCCCTGGCCTTCCACAGCCTCCATTTATTCCTCTGACTTTGACATGTTACATATTCACAATTGCATTTAGTTATTAGTTATTAGATTTAGTCTAATCGAATATGTACTGAGAGCCTACTCAGTGCTGAGCACTATGCTACAACCAAGGCCAAGGCCACCAGACTAGACTGTCTATTGGAATTGTAACTTATTGAGTGCAAGGGTCATTTCTTACATTCCTTTGTCTCCCTCACTTTTGAGCTGAGTAGTAGAAATGTAAAGACCATGGGTAAATATTCAGTGAATGAGTAACTCAGTGTAAAGGCCGATTGTTGCATTGATAATTGATTACCTAATGTGAGCTTGCACTTCCTGGCTCTCAACTTGCTGGGCCGGCTTGGGGGCTTGGAGAAACATAACCTCTCTGTATCTCAGTCCCCACTTAAGAGAGGAGGAAGCAGATCTTGAGTAAGGCAGGAGGGCATTCTTCTGCTCTTCCATGGGGGCCTAGAACTAGTCAACAAATCTTGGTGAGCAGGCAGTGATAAGCTGTCACTGCTGGGCAGCTCTTTCACGGCATTTATTCTGTATGTTCTTTAAGGCCCCTTCTCTATGTTTCTGCAAATTCACTTCC
The DNA here is from genome assembly GCF_034190915.1 of Cavia porcellus. Lineage (NCBI taxonomy): Eukaryota > Metazoa > Chordata > Mammalia > Rodentia > Caviidae > Cavia > Cavia porcellus. Next base: position 81,842,655 of record NW_026947486.1, read on the forward strand.
TTAAGGAACAAAAAAAAAAAAAAAACCTACTGTATCCTGTTCCTTTAGAATATCCCTGCACATAGCGGGAGCTTCATAAAAGTTTATCAAATGAAGGAATGAATGGAAGTAAGCTGTCTAATTTTGTTACCAGCTGAAGCAATTCACAAACCACTCCGTTTCTTTTCATTCCCTTGAGGCCAACACACTGAAAACCAGTGATGTTTACTTGATCTCTGAAAGATAAATGAGTAGATGAAAGCCAGAGGTACGCTGACAGACAGATATAGAGGAGCCATGTCTTAGAGAAATGGACCTTCTTGAACAAAACTAAATGGAAGAATGTATGTTTGGTATCAACCTCACTGCCCCTGATGTCAAAAAAGGTCTGCGGGTTCCAGGGAGTAATGGAAGCTGTTTCTGTAGCACTGTACCAATGACTGCCTGATGTCTGTTCCCACTTTTTTCTTGGCCTTCTTTCCAGGAACTGGACTGAAGGAGTTGGCAATTGATTAAAAATAGGCTTCACGTGAGGAAAACAAATGCATTCGGCAAAATCAGTCTCCAGGCATCACAATGCTTGTTACTAGTCATATTTAGTTCTTGTGTTTAGGTCTCATTGGCTCTGACTGGAAAAGGCCCTGGGTCAAGTTAAAAACGTTTCCCTCTCTTATGGGAGCAGCTCCTCTTCACTCTCATGGCCTGGGTTTACAACCTGATGAAAAGCTAAGCAAATCCACTTCTACTGGCTTTGCCTTTGGCATCTCGGCATTGGAGGCTTGGGGAAGGGCACTGAGAGATGCCTGCAGCTGGCTTCCAGGCCTGTAGCAGGCAAAAACCATTTCTATGTTAAAGATCTTAAGGAGCAGTGTTTCCAAGACTCCTGCCAGTTGTGTAGTCCAATATTTTACTTTTCTGGTGAGAAGAAAATTCTTTTGGTTCCTTGTCATCAACGCTGTGCTGAAGTCAGGAGATCCAGATAAGATTAAATCATGTCCCCTGCCCTTTGGGAGCCCATATAGTTTAAGATTCTAGCTCCTCCTAGAATCCCTTTATTAATGACAACACTGGTGTAACTTGCTCTAAGAAAGGAAGGCAGTTATTATGAAGCTCAGATTCACAGGAAGATAAATTGGGTTTGAGCTCCCACTTTTAAAAAAGGGGGGGAAATATTCACCCGAGGGCTCAGTCAAATGGAATTTAGAGTAGACCTTGATATATTGAGTCCTTTTACAGAAACACGCCCACTGCGGGAAGAAAGGTGTGTCTGTAAGGAATGGCTGCGGCTCTCTCTGAGGCCTCTTCTCTCCTCCCAGTCTCCAGGAGGTCAAGAAGGAGAGGAAAGAAGAGGGAGGCGGGGAAGAGGAGTGAAGCAAGGAAAGAGCGAAGATGCCAAAGGAGGGGTAGATGAGGGAGCAGGTTAAAAGAGGGAAGGCTGAAATGGGAGGGAAGAATAGGGGAGGTAAGAGAAAAACAACAAAACAAGCTCAAGCGCCCACAGGATCTATGTTACAGTCCTTTGATCACTTTTGGAAGGGTGGGCTCAGGGAGTATAATTACAGTCAGCTCTCAATCATCAGTGCTGAGGAGGGAAGTCCCTTCTAAGTGTTAGTTATTATAATCACTAGGACACAAATAATTGAACCCCTGATAATCCCTAAAACTCATTGAAATTTCTCTTCCTCCACTGCCAAACCTTTCAAAGGAAATGAGACTGGCATTCACAAAGAGAAAGTAAAATGCCTTATGGTTTACCTCTGCCCCTTTTCCTTGCTTCTAGCCTGTGGTGTCTTAATGTTCAAGCCGGAGAATCCTCAAGCCAGCAAAACTGGCCCCCACGTATCAGGAGGAGGGAATTCCTCCCCTACTCCCTCCCTCCCTTGGCCTGGCTTTCTTGCATTGAGTCTGATAAGAGGTGTGTGCATGGGCAGGCACTGGCTGGCAATTGCCCCCGTGGGCATGGGTGTCTCAGGTCCTCTCATACTCTGCATCACCTTCTCACGCACATCTGTCAATTCTACCTTGAAAGATTGTCTGCTTTCTATGACCCCAAAACCAACTTAATCTAGCCTCCATTCTACATGGCCTGAATTACTGTGGTAGCCTCCTAGGTAATTCAAGTTGAACTGTTCACGTCTATCCTCCATGCCACCTTCAATGGTGCCTAGTTGCCTATGTTGTTAAGTCCAAAGACATTCTTAAGATCGAGGGATTGCCCACCATCTGACCTCCTAGCACACCTTCTGAAACTTCCTCTACTCCTCATCCCCTGACAACTCTCAAGCACGTCCTCCCTACTTCTATCTCCCTTTGGTTTGTCTAATTTCCTATCTTTTGTGCCTCAGTTATCACATGGCCTCCTCCTTGACATTCATATCCCCCTGCAAACTCTGACTTTCATTCATTGAGGCTGACAATCCCCAATGCACTCATCACATTACATTGCAATCAATTATTCATGTCTGTCTTCTCTGCTAGCTTGTGAGCTCCCCAGTGGCAATCTCTCTATTCCCAGTACCTAAATATGTTTTGAAAGAAAGAATAAATAATATTTTGGCAATTACAGGGTAGACAGCCAGAGTGGTTACAACAGAATAAGCACAAACCCTGTTCTGCCTCAGGGCCTTTGCACTTGATGTTACCTCTACTTGAACCACTCTTTCCCTGAGGATCTAGTACTTGGGTTTCCCTCTCACTTCTTTTGGGTATCTGTACAAATGTTTTCTCAAAAAGGCCTTCCTTGTCCAGCTGTTCTAACACATACAGACCCACATACACACACACACACACTTCATTAATATGTGCTTAGCTCTCTAACTTCACCTTGCTTCAGAGCTCTCATCATTACCTGGAGATAGCTACATAGATAGATAGATGATAGATAGATAGATATAGATGATAGATAGACAGATAGTGACTATTTCCCCTATTAGAATATAAGCTCTATGTGGCAAGCACTTTTGTTTGTTGTGGAATTTGCAGTGTCTAGAATGGGACCAGACACAAAGAAGTTGCTCTATATCTGTTTGTTGAATGCTGCTGAATTTGGACACAAACAGAACTGGATTTCACTCCTACATTTACCATTTTCAAATTCTGTGTGACCTTGGGAGGTTGTGTCTTTCCTCTGAACTTCAGTCTTCTCATCTGTAAAATGGGGACAACTGCATATATCATAGGTAAGAATTAAATGAAATCAAGTACAGTCAGTCCCTGATTAATACAGATACTTGTGAAAGTTCACTTCTCGAATGTTCCTAAGTTGGGTACTTACTATATGGGAAAATACATAGCACGATGCCTGGCACAGAGAAGGCAAGTGACACCTCTTGAGTGAAATTCATTTAAAGAAAAATGTCTTCTACTTCTCTGACCCCTACCACAGACCCTTCACCACCCTTGGCTCTTCTGGTCTCCACTGTGGTCAGACTATCTTCCTATACCTGCAGCTCCACACTTACTTGCCACAGTTGTAGAGATCACAGCAGAAGCAGGTGTTCCCCCGGATGCGAGGGGTGCAGAACCCACGGCTGAGGTGAGGGCAGTTCACCTAGGGTATAGAAGAGTCAGGGAGATGAGCTAGTGCTGGATGGGAGTAAGGACCCCATGAGATGGGAAATGCAAGTTAGCCACTGATGGAGATGGTAACGAAGGCTGTGAAATGAACACACCCACACACACACAAGAGGGATGGAGCTGGGCAGGGAAGTGGCCAAGGTAGTGTACGAGGCAAGACACTGTGTGACTGCGGCTGTGTTCAGCGTCAGCTGTCAGCCGTAGCCCTCAGCGCCCCATCCCTGAAGGGTGGAGATGAAGAGGTAAAAAGTGTGCATAGGAGGACAGAGGGAAGCACAAATGCACAGCAGGAAGTGAGGATGTGAAGGGGAGCAGAAATCAGCAGAGGTGAGAAGGGAGACAGAGGGGCTCTCACATGCACGCTGAAGTACGGTAGTACCTCTCTAGCTGTCTGGGTAAGGTTCCTCATAACCCTCGCGGAAGGAGAATTTTTGGTTGAGGAACTTATGACCTTACATAGGAAAAATAGGGTTAGGGGCTCCAAGGTTACAAGTGCAAGTCACAAGTAAACTTGGAAGTCATTAACATTTTTACAGTCATCAAATTACCACAAGAAAGCCATCACAATGAAATCAGGAGAACAGCAGTAACATTGAACACGTTTTGAGTTGACAAAACATTTTTGAAAACTGAAAAAAAAATTCCATTTACCATCTCTCATTGGAAAGAAAATTTCCAGGCTCCCTCCGCCACAGGAATGCGATAAAGTGTTTGTATGTTTGTTTTGTTATAGAGAATATTTGCAGTAAATAGGCACTCTTCTGTATATTGGATCCTTCATCCTAATGTTTGCTACCTTTCTGATTAGTACATACACAATTTTATTCCTCCTTTCTAACCCAAGAATAATTAGAAAAGTGGTACATTGTGGCTGGTAAAGCAAAAAGTGGGTAAGTGGATAGCAGAACCATAATAGAAATATCTGCCCCGATGTCTCAAGAATAGAACTATCACCCTGCCCAACTCCAAGGGCACCATTCGCACTATGTTTTACATAAAATGGCTTCCCCTGAAGTTGCACAATATCGTGGCCATTTTGCCTGCACATGCCTTCCTTTTCTCTTCCAAATCACAAGCTTATCATTTTTCCATTCTGAGGCGAGCTGACTTTCAATGTGAGGTTAATAATATACCAAACTATCAGAGTTCTGGGAAGCTGGAGGGAGAGCTTCACACTAAGGACTCCCTGGGTTGGAGAGGAACACGGTGTACCGAAATGAAAGCTCTCCAAAACTGACCTGTTGCCACTGCCCATTGCCTCTCATTTTGTCAGAGGCAACATGAAACAGAAGGAGAGATGCATGGGCAGGAAAGAGATACCCTCATGTGCCCACTCAAGCACAGATAGGCTGGCCTCTGGGGGCGTCAGGAGAGGAGCCAGTGAGCCTCTTCAGTCTTCAGGACCGTACTGCTCAGTTAGTCTCATCTGGCCTCAGCCCCTTGCCATGTGTGGAGGTCAGGCTCTCTTGTCTTGTCCAGACCTAGCATATGGTGGGGCTCCCACCTTTCTTCCAAGTCCAGGCAACCAAATGACCATCTACCAGGACTGCAAAAATGGGGGCCTACAAGATGTAGTCTCATTTGACCCTCTTGGAATCACAGCCACACACTGAAAGGCTGGCGTCCTAGGGCCAGGTTATGGCCACAGAACAAGACAAACCTGATTAGGTGTCATAAAGTGCAAATCTATGACTGTGGCCTTATTACATAGTACTATGTTCTACCTGTTGGACAAATACGTTAAAGTACCTCATTGTAAACCTTAGACTCATGAAAAGGAGTAAAAGAGATGAGGTTTCAGGTAAAACAGGAACTTTCTTAGGAGATAAAGGCATTCTCACTCAGGCTCACCTCTTCAGCTTCCTTCTGGGATGTTTTTGGGACATAGTGGCACCGGTTAGCGTAGAGTGGTTTCAGATCCTGAAAAGGGAGAGACCAAACTAATGGGGTTTCAGCTTTGACAAATAAAACAGCAGACTTTAAAATAGTTGAACACACACACACACACACACACCCCTCAGAGTAGGCAGTGAGTTGAATTAATTTCCAAAAGTTGCCCATCTAAAGGGTCCTACACTGTAAGAATCAGACAAAAATGTTTGATAGCTGCTTTCTACTGGGCTACTTGGTTAATGAGAAATTAGGAAATCGATTTGAGAAATGGGTTTCTTGAAATTTCCTTTCTGGTTTTCTTTTACTTGTAGACTTCTTCCTGCAAACAGTCCCCAGGGAACGGACTTAAAACTCCAGGTGCTGTGACATTATACTCCCAAAAGGAGTATAATGGAGCACAGCTCCAACAATGAGGTCTCATTATCACCTGGGAATGGGACTAGAGCTGGCTGACTTTTACATCCTGCTGTCATTTCCAAAGCTTTTTCAGGAGGGAGACCTCAGGAGACAAACCCCTGCAGGAAGGACACCTCTGATTGTGCTGTGGATCTTAACTCAACCGAACTATAAGCCATTTTGACTGGCCTACACAGATTAGATATAACCAGTTAGCTCCAAACAGACTACTGAAGCCTGGGAAACTAGGGTGCAGCTCAAGGAACCGATTTATCCCCCTGGCTTAGCCAGCTTCCTGGGGAGTGAACCCTCTGCGTGAGTTTGGGGAAGAACTGAGACAAGAGCCAGTGCTGCCAGGATACCTGCAGCTGGGGATACAGTTCAGCTTCAGGGGGGTCTCCTGCCAAAGGTATCTCAGGGCAGCAGGACTGTGTATACAAACTCGCCTTAAGGCTGTGGTGCGTGTGTCCAAGCAGATAGAATTGATATTTTTGCCTCTTCCTTCTTCACTTGCCATTTGCAATCCTTTTGCATGGTTTTTCGCACACGTGATTCAGAATTTCCTGTACTAAGCACCCGAGGACCTGTTGTTTCTGAGCCAATGCCCCCAGCAAGGACCTAGGACTTTCTATTGCCACTTTTTTCCACATGAGCCGCCTGGCTGCTCAATGTTCTAAAAGTACACTGCCCTATTAGTTCAGCCTGGAATCACCCTGGAAAGCAATGAGGGTTCTCATGCTCACAGCTGGCGAGGTTTATTTTCCATGTTTGGAGAAAACAGAGCTGTTACCATCTTGCTGAAGAAGAGGTTTGATATGCTGGTCATAGTTCTCTTGACTTTCCTGAGATTTTTTTTGTTTGTTTCGGCTTGTTGTTTTGTGTTTTGTTTTGGGGGAGTTAGTTTGTTTTTTGACTTGTTTTTGTTTTGAGACAGGATCTCATTACATAGTTTAGGCTAGACTTGAACTCACTATGTAGCCAAGACTAACCTCAAACTCAATAAGATCCTCCTGCCTCCACCTCCAGGGTACTAAGATTACATGCTTGCTCCACCCTACCAGGCTTCACCTTCCTAGTTTTAGAAAAAGCATTCGGTCACCGACTTTCCTAAATGAAGACAGAGGTGTGATCATAGCCCATTTGCTGCTCCTGGCTTCTATTCTTTATTATGTCCCAGAAGAGGACCAAGAACAACTGGGAGATGAGAAAAGGTCATTCAGCCAAGGCTTTTGACCTTTCGTATCTGTTAGAGCCACCAGTTTTGGTAGGAAGGGATAGAAAGGGAAACTGCTTCATATTGAATGTGCCAGGACCTGTTAGGCATGTTTATACCCTATATTGAACTACATTCACATGCTAATCCTGAAAAGCTACTGTTCTATACATTTGAAAGAAATGAAATGAATGGCATGGAAAGTAAAATGACTTTCCCAGTTAGTTAATGGTCATAGTAGGGAGTGGGGAAAGAAAGGAAATGCAAGACCAGAGGGAGAAGGAATGAGCACATACGGGGAATATGTGAAAAGTTAGGTCTTGAGAGGAAGTTCAGGTTCATTCATGCCAAAGGAACAGGGCAAAATGATTGTACAGGACAGGCTGGCTCTAACCCCCCCAATCTATGCTAGGGTCCAACTATGGCTTTCATTTAAGTTAATCAGCAAGTGTCATCATAGGCTAATAAAGTTTCCTTCCTCAAATGTTTGGGTGTCAGTGAGGATTACCAGGTGTCTTAGGTCTGGTATAATGTAAGCAGAAACATTTTCTTAAAGATTTATCCAGCCTCACCCCAAATCCCTGAATCAAATACTATAGTGCAAGTCACCAGTGCAGGATATACAGAGGGCCTAGATTCAGGCGAGTGGCTGGTCATTACAGGAAACTTCCCAAAAGCAGAACTGGGTTTTTGAATTGCTTTTCACTGGAGTTAATGATCAACAATGTTAGGAGTGTCATGGAGATGCCAACTGAAACCATAATGAGATAACGATTCACAGCCCCTAGGATGGCTAGACCCAACCAGGCCCGCTAGACTCAAAAAGTCAGATAATAAAGAGAATAATGTGAGATTGTATTGGAATCCTCATATACTGCTGGAGAAAATTCAAAATAGTGCAGTCTCTGGAAAACAGCCTGGCATTTCTTCAAAGACTTAAACGTAGTTATCTTATCTTAGTAACACTACTCTTGGTCAAACAGGAAATGGAAATGGAAATGAAAGTATATGTCCATGCAAGAACATGTACATAAAAATTTATAGAGGAATTGTCAATAATAGCAAAAAGATTGAAATAATATAAATATCCATCAAACTGATAAGAAGACAAACAACATGTGGTATATTCACACAAAGGAGCATTATTAGGCCATAAAAAGGAATGAAGCACTGACACTTGCTACAACATGAATAAACCTCAAAACCATTGTACTAAGTGAAAGAAACCAATCACACAATAACACATATCATAGCATTAAGGTGAAATGTCTAAAATATGGATCTTTATAGTAAAATAATATTGGTTAGTGATTGCTTAGAGCTGGGGAGGGTTAGTGAACAGGGAGGTAATAGCAAAAGGGTATGGGGTTTCTTTTGTGATGAGGAAAATGTAAAATCGACTATGGTGATGGTTGCACATAACTGTGAATATATTAAAAACCACTGAAGACCTCTAAATGGGTAAGTTATATGTGGTATGGACCATATCTCAATACAGATTTTTTTTTAAAAAGCAGGAGGGAAAAGAAGGAAGCCATTTTAGTTCATGATGCCATTAAATCTACTGCAAGCTCCTTAGCCACTGGGTTTATGTTGCCATGGAGACTGTCTCAGAATGAATACTGCTTGTCAAATGAGGACAATAATGCCTGCCCTACATATGTATCTCACAGGATTGCTGTCAGTCTCAAATGAGATAATAGATGTCAAGGCACACTACAAAGCTAAATGTACTGTACAAAACAAGGAATTAGTGTTATTAAGATGGCTTTTGTGGCCCAGCATGGTAGACATGCCTATGATCATAGCGACTTGGAAGCTGAGGCAGGAGGATCACAAATTCAAGAACAATTAACCTCAGTGAAAAGCAATTCAAAAATCCAAATTCTGCTTATGGGAAGTTTCCTGTAATGACCAGCCACTCACCTGAATCTAGGCCCTCTGTATATCCTACAATGGTGACTTCACTTTAGTAATTGATTCAGGGATTTGGGGGGAATAAATCTTTAAAAAAATGTTTCTGCTTACATTATACCAGCCAGTGAGGCAACTTAGTAAGATCTTGTCTCAAAATATGAAAGAGCTGGGGATGTGGCTCTGATAGAGCACTGTCTAGCCTGTGTAAGGCCCTGACTTTGATTCCCAATACTGGCAAAAAGGATGGTTCCTCCTGAATACAAAATAGCATGCATACCATGATTGACTGCAACCATAGTACAAAAATAGGCATATAATCATAGAGTAATATGCATAAACAATAGGAATTGCTATGTTAGGGCAGTAGAATTGTGGATGTTAAGAGTTACTGATGTCATTTGCTCTTGAAGGAAATATGAAGAAAAAGATGACTGGACTGCTTTCAGTACAATCAAAAGGGATGGGTCTCATAGAAGGACTTATATTTATATTTCTGGTCCTGAATGAAAACCAGGCAAGTCTCTTTTCTCACCCCTCTGCCCATAAATTACTTCTTGAGATGCCATTTTAGAGACTGTTTGGGTGAATGTTGATCCTATGGGCTTCTTTAACCTTGGCTCATGAGGGACTGACTCTTCAGTCTGAGAGAAAGGTCTAAGAAGGGGTTGAAATTGAAATAGTGATGTCTCAGATCATCCTAACCCAGATCCAACCATACCCATGATACTCCCTCAGGACCTTAATAATTAGCCAGTGATTAAAATGGGAAAAAGCATCATTCAACCCACAGAAATTCTGATGACACAATTTTGCTCTAATTCAATTATTTTAGGAAACATAACTTCCAAAAGTTCACACAATATTTTCATTTTCAAGATAGGTTCAATTAAAAAGAATGACTCTTTGAATTTGTCATGGACTCAGTAAATTACTGTGGCTCACTCTCGATTTTGGTCTATGGGATAGATTAAGGTTACTTTATGATTCCCCAATCCCCAGGCTCTTGCCCTAGGCTCCTTTAAAAATACTAACAATTCTCTTTGTCTTAATTACATTGGATGACTTCATTGATATAAAGACAAATATATTTATATTATAGGCAAAAGCTTTTTCAGCCTAGAAGTTCATCTTCTCTCTCTCTCTCTCTCTCTCTCTCTCTCTCTCTCTCTCTCTCACTCTTTTAGGCACGATCTCACTATATAGTCCAGGCTTGCCTCAAACTCATGGCGACCCTCCTGCCTCAGCCTCGCAAGTGCTGGGATTACCAGTGTGTGCCACCATGCCTGGCATTATTTGAAAGAAATCCTAATATTTTTGTGGGACTCTGGGTCCTCAGCACTGTGCTTACCCTGCTTAATGAAGGAGTTGGCCCTCGGTCGGAAGTCTAGAATAGTGTGAGACAGTGTTGAAAAGGAAGCAAGGGCTTTTCTAGAGGGCCAGATAGGAAAGCCTTTCTCCCAGGCTTCTCTAGAAACCAAGTACAGGCTTGGCACTGAGAGGTTCAGTAGCCCTTTACACCAGGTATAGCTTCTCCAGAGCAGGAAGCATTTGTCAGTCAGAAATCTAGGACTAGTCTCTGAACAGAGACTTTTGGTTCTGGGCTTTCTCAATATCCCCAACCACATTACTGCTCTTTAATCACTATTGTAGGAACAGCAACGCTTGGGTATGTGAGAAAAGTTGACTGTGGGCCCACAATATGCTCCTGTTGCTGAATCCATAAAACTTTCAATGGTCAGCCATAAAAACTTTCAGTGCTCTCAGGAAGTCATCTGACTTCCTATTGCTCTCTTGCTGACTGCAACCCTAGCACCAAGCTATTCCCCTGGCTCCTGTGCCCCTGATTTTCCCTTTCCAAATCTTCTCTGTCAAAGGTCTAATTCTAGCCCCGCAACCACTGGCAAGCTTTCGTTGACCACTGAAGTCTAATATAAACAATTAGGGCACCTGGCGTTTGTACCTCCAGCAAAGACTGTTTTCTACACGCCTGTGCAGCCATCTGTGTTCTCATCCTGACTGCCAGCTCTTGAGAAAGGGGATCTGCATTTTCTCCTGTGTGTACCACTCAAAGCACTCGGCATAGCACTGACTATCCAGCACACATTCAACAGAGCCTTGCTGTATTGCATACTTACTTAAATCCAGGGCTAATAGTACTTACGATGTGTCTGGCAGCAAAGACCCCATCAACTATGGCACAACAGAAAGCTGCAATCACACCAAAGCTGATAAACACAATAGAAGCCACCAGCTGCAGGGGGGACAAAAGAAAGAGTGTCTGTTAGTCTTCTACTCTTGCTACTTCTCAAGATTAGGTGATCCCAAGAGACTGCTAGCCAAAGCAGAAGGCTAGCTGCCACCCCATGGGAATACTCTCTTCAGCCATGCAGAATGAATGGGAGTGGCAGTAGGTGAGGAGGGAGAGAAAAAAATGAAGCAGGTTTTTTTTTTTTACATTTTCAAGGAAAGCTAAGAAATTCACTCTCTGAGCACCAAGTGAGGAGGTGTGCTGGTGTCCAATGTGCTGTGCACAGAGGAATTTGGGTAGCCCTTCCACACTCAGACTAAAAAAAAAAGTGTTGTCCCTTTGCTATTATGTAGCCTAACCCTGTATGTTATTGATGTGTAAATGAAGGCACAGTGAGGGTACATGTCCATCTAGTCCACAGAAGAGCCCAACAACTTCTATGCCAGTGTCCTCTGCACTACCTCGCATGTTAGTAGCATAGCGGATAGTGACGAAGATAATGATAACCCTATATAGCTTTCTTCATCAATGAAAAAAAAAGGAGCATTTAGCATATGAAGACTTCAGTTCATGGATAGTTTACAAAGATTGAAGTCTCTGAAACAGATGAATTCTGTGCAGTATATGTGGAAACTGTGAAGTAAAAAAAGTTTGCTTGAACCAGACTTCCCTATTCTCTAACCATATTAGATAACAGGAAATTTTCCTAATAATTCGCCTTCTGTTACAAATATGATACTACAGCCCAATGTGTGGGGACACAAGCGTTTCAAGGTGCTTGCAGGAGCAGGCATGGATACCTGTCACCTGAACCCACTGTCAGCATCTTTCTTACTTGAAGTTTCTTGAGAGAAAGAGAAGGAAACAAGAGGACACCCAGCTACTCTCCAGGGAGAAGGAAGAAATCAAAGTCAAGGCCACCTTAGGGTTCTCCCACTTCAACAGGCTAGGAGGAAATATTTAATCTCCTTTGGGAGTTGTTCAGAAACCTCTTACCATAAATCTTACTTAACAGCACTACAGAGAATTGCTAAATAATGGATGAACTATGTCATGAAATTGGCATTATTAGCTATGCTATGATCAGTCTTACAATTAAAACTCCCCCATTATTTTGAATAATTTAAGACTAAAGTGCAAACACAACTGGCAGGGGTAGGGGTTGGGGGACATCCAGGTGAAATGGAAGAAGAAAACTATTAGAAGTCCCCTGAGAATGATTCCCCGAATTGCTGGGAGAAAACATATGGTTAGAGTTCTGTATTCCTGAAGCTATTACATTATCTGATTAAACTTGTTGTTAAATAGACCCCATTATCAGAGTCTAAAATGCCACAGAGACTTGTATTTGGGAAGCCTAATCAGTCCACCATCTGACCACTCACCAAGGCTCTTGATTTACAAGTCTATAAATTGCAATATGCTTGCAATTTAGTCTGTACCTTCTACTCCTCCCCTCCAGGAAAGCTCATATTGAACAAGGAAAATACAACAGCTTGCCCTTGGGGTACCCCATTTGGACATTTAAACGTTAAAAGCTTCATCTGGGCATGGTGGTGAACACCTGTAATTCCAGCACTTGAGAGGCTGAGGCACAAGGATCCCTCAAGTTCGAGGCCAGTTTGGGCTACAGAGTTCAAAGCTAGCCTGAACTACATAGTGAGACCCCGACTCAAAAATAAATAAATAAAATAAAAGCTTCGTCTTTGTTATATGTTCTTTCCTTTCAAATTTAGGACAAACTTGGCTTTGAACTATGGGTAATGGAGTTGCTTTAGGTTGGCTTCATAACTTTATGTCTCCTTCATTTGAGTCTCAAGTACATCTGTTATCTTAATCAGAGTCCCCTAGGTTGTAATCTAAAAAGCAAGAATCCTCTGCCAACATTTCCCACAAGATAATGTCTCAGAAACGACAATATAAGGGTCACCAATTATGCAGGACTGCAGTAAGGGAAATCACAGAAGCATGGACATTCCAGGCAAGGACAATAGCCTGAATGAACAGGCTGGAGTACTCTTTTGGAGTGAGAAACAAAGCAAAGGGCATGATTCAGAATATTCTATCCCATGGCTTTCGGAGACTAGCGAGGCCAGTGAAGAAGCATTAGGCAAGGTGACATCAAGTCCCACAACACAGCAAGTTCCCTGGAGGCTTAGGAGAAAAGGCCAGGTAGCAGTTTCTTTTATGGCCAAATTCTCACAAACTTAGAGATGTGCTACTTAGCCATATAAATGTTGAGCTTTTGTTCAGATGAAGAGATTAACTCTGTGGAGATAAAAACTTACCATCTGCCGCTTGTTCTCCACAAGGTTTGATCCGATGATTCCAAGGAATGATCCGAAGCCAAGCTAAAAGACAACATGGCATACACGGCATGTGGAAAGATAACCTGACAACACAATCATTCTCGTTGCTGGCTTCTGGTTCCTGGATATGACTCAAATGATGAAAAGAACTAGAGTAGGATGCTAAATCATGTGCAGTTACTTACACAAATACAGAATATGCAGTAAAAGTATTTTCTTCCATCAGTTGGCAATTTTCCTTTGTAGCAATGAATCACACCAGCACCACCAACAAAAAATCCCCTCTCATATGCTCAAAAACTAAAAGTAAAGGTCAACTATTGCTTTCTGGAGCTTGCTTATTTCAATTTCAATATCCATTACCTATCATGTGACTAGTGAGTCAGTAAGAGGTCTCTAATGTTAAAAAGCACACATTATATTCTGATCTTTATCTGTTCTTGAAAAGGACCTTCCACTCTGATGCATGGGTTACAGAATACAGGTTTGTAATAGCAATTTTTGATGCATCTAGCATACTAATCAAACTCTAGAAATACTTAGAAATCAGCAAGCACCTTAACCCACGCTAAAAAAATAAAAAGAAAGGCCTATATTTGTGGTTGACCCACAGCAATTTATGTTAGCATTTATTCACCTCTTCTTCCATCTCGGCTTCATTTATGGACAGAAAACATTCATTAAAGGGTGAACAGAAATGGCAGTGTATAACCCTGAAAAACAATTTCCCTGTCTAAGTGGCTAGGATTATGGCTCAGTGTAGCAGATTCTCCTGTCTGCGCAGTTTCACCATTAGTGGGTTGAATCTGCCAGTCCCAGCTAAAAATCATTACTAACCAAGAGCTATTGATGGAGATGAAAATGGAAGAGTAAAAAGTGGTGAGAATAGACCAAAAAGTCTTAACATAACTTCAGTGATTTAGTTACATTTCCCTTTAGCCTCAAATAGTCTGGATTTCTTAGCGGCCATCCTTGACTCACAGGGGCATCTATTTCAGTACAGATTGGAAATCTAACCCAGGGTTAGATTTGGTGGAGCAGTGCAGGACCCTAAGAATGAGAGAGAATGGCTGGGCAAGGTGGGGCTTGCCTGCGATGCTCACTACTGTGATGCTGGCTGAAGGAAGATGGCGAGTTTCAGGTCAACCTGGGCAGCTTAGTGAAACCCTCTCTCAACTAAAACAAAATTAAAGGGTGGGAATGTAGCTGAGCGGTAGAGCACTTGCCTAGCATGTGTGAGACCCTGAATTTAATCCCTAGTATCACACACACAAACACACACGAGAAACAGAGAGAGAGAGAAAGAGAGGGAGACAGACAGAGAGAGAGAGAGAGAGAAAGAGAGAGAGTCGAGAGAGAGATTGAGAAGAAGAGGGAGGAGGAGGAGGAGGAAGAAGAAAACAACAAAAGAGACAAGATGATGAACTCACTAAAAAAGACCACATTTGAAGCATTTTATGTTAAAGCAGCACTTGCTCCTCATTTTGGTCAAAGGAATATTCTAGAGTTTGGCAGAATTGATATCATTCCAATGTATTAAACAGGAAAATGGTGAGGCTGAGAAATTTAAGGACTTACCTATTCTCAGATCAAGTTAATAGCAGGGCCAGAACTAACCCTGTAGTCCCCTAACATCTGGTGTTCTTTCAGCCACACCCTGTGGCCCTTGCAGCCAGTGTTAGTGACCTTCAAGTAACAAGGGCCTCATTGTTGCCCCCTAGGGAAGAAGTTCTCTGCAGGGCTGGAGGCGGACTATTTGAGACAGAGCTGAGGGATTGGAAATAAAGAAAGAAACCAACAGAGCTTCCTGAAAATGGGCAGCTGCTTCTAACCAACTGATTCTCTCCTGAGACCTCAGAAATGTCAGTTCTATGGTCTCCTATCAAGAACTTCAGGGAATCATGTAATGTTCAGATCTTTGAACCACCATCATGATTTCTTCCTATCTGAACAAATAAGCTATTTGCTTTCTTTTGCCTACCGTCTACTTTTTCAGGAAAAAAGACAAATAATTAGAAACTGAAGTCAGATTCAAGGGCTCTTTTTGGACAGCACCTCGTTATCTCTGTTTTCCATCCACTGCCCCAGACACCCAGGACTGAGGTTCAGGACTATTTGCTTAGTAGGTTACATTTGGACAACTATTCTGTGGTTTGGAGGCCAGGAATTAGGGTGGGATCTGACACCAAAACCAATGAGATTCAGGAACTCACACTATAATTAGGTAAAACAGTTCACAATTTTTTTCCATAATTCCAAAATCTACAAAGCTCATAAAACTAAAAAAGTTTTCTGATAATTTGGCAGCAAATCCTGACCTTGAACTGATGTGAGATTACTTTACAATCATTATTCCATTTAATGTAAAATTTTATATTTCATTACAGAAATATGAAGATATTTTATTATGGCATACTTCTCAAGACCCTACTGGAGTATTAAGTAATATATGATACACGCACTGTAAACCATTTCTTTTTTTTTTCTTTTTTTTTTTTTTTTTTTTTTTTTTGGTACCGGGGATTGAACTCATGTCCTCATGCTTGCCAGGTAGGCAATTATGGTGCTGAACTAAATTCTCAGCCCCAGCACTGTAAAATATTTCTAAAAACAAATATAGTCCAAATTCTAAATCACATCTGGCCCAATGATCCAGATAAGAGATTGTGGACCTGTATAAACCAAGCTAAATGAGAATATGGCCCAATAGACATCACAAAGCAAAACATGAGGAATCCCCAGGAACCATGAGACACCGTTGTGTCTAGTAAGTGTAGTAAGACACAACCGTGAAGCCCCGTAGTGAGAAGTGTTCCTGCTGTGTCTGTATGTGAGGGTGGAACACAGTGCATTTAGATAGACAGCAGGGAGGACATTTGGGGAATGGCACAAATGACTGCACCAAGACAGAAAAAAGTAAGGCATGTTCAGGGTTGTGTGGCAGTCTTGGCAAAAGAAAAGTAATGAGAAGCCAGTTATGGGCATTTCCTGCATGTTTTAAATTGTATGCTAAGGAAACAACAGGGAACCAATGGAAGCTAAGAACTTGTAGCATTGTAAAAGTCAGCAAATCATGATTGAAGTGTCAACTGTAAAGTGTACTTACTAAGTTAGGAATTTAGATTTTAGCAGGAACCTAGATTTTAGAAACATTTTCAATAAGAAGTAGGTTCCTGCCTAATTTACAATATGCTTCAAAAAGTGATTATCCAGAGGTCTTTTATATTTCCTAAGCATTCAAATTATTCAAAACTATTTTGAAAAAAATACATGTTTCTTTCTTTTTTATCAAAGGAGTGTTTGTGTTTATATGTGAAGCTGAAGCCACACTGGCCAGGAGGTTGCTAGACTATTGATTGTTTGGAATTATTCCTGTCATCTCTGTCTCCCAATAGCCTATTGTATTCTGATGCGATTTTTCAGTCACCTGATGGAACAGAAATTGTCAGTGTCTCTCCCGAAAGAAAGAAAACTCAGGCAAGTATGGACCGGACACTGCAACACCTGAGGAGAGGGTGCTAGAAAAAAAAAAGGCTTTCCCCACCCATCAGGGGGCCAACTCCATCTTGTGGGTTGCTTAGGAAATGCAGCCAAGGGCCTTATTCTGGAGGAAGAGGATGAGAGGGAAGGAGCACCCTCCCTCGCCACTGTTTGTGGATTTGTGCACCATCACCTAAAGTTTTTAGACTTGTGAAACAACTAAGGTGCTGAGCCTTTTAGGCTTTCAAAGTAGAAAGCGCACCAGAACTCTTCTGAAATGGAATGTGTCTTGAATGTTCAAGGACAGTAAAATCTTAAGCCAGTTTTCCTTTGTCAGTTTTAATTTTTAAAGGCTACTGTTCATCCCTTATAGATTAGCACATTTTTAAAGGTGCATGTGTGCCTATGTGTCTTAGAAGATGATACCGACCGAGTATTACCTTCCAGCTTAAGTACAGTAAGCTAACGTGCTAGTATTATGTACCTTGCTGGATAAAGGCATCTGGTTTGGCAAAATAAAAATGCTTCGGCAAAGTCTCAGATGACATAAAGTTATGCAAACTGAATTGATTATTTTTTAAATGCCAGCAAGCTCAATATTTACATGAATTGTATAGTAGGTCTATGCAATAGATCTAATAACTTCTCCCTAATTGGTCTCTTTTCAAAATTTAAATTCTCATGTATTGTTAATGCATTTAACCAGAGTCCAATACATCAGAGTTCCGAATAACCTGATTTTTTTTGTTGTTGTTGTTGGTTTTGCAGATCTCTACTGAAGAGACGAAGAAAGCTCGTTCCATCTGCTGCTTCCCCTCCCCTTCTCCCTTCAAATCCAACTAGGTTAAGTTTTAACTTCCTAAAGGCCATAAAACAAAGGCCTGAGGTACTAGCTCCTGACATCCTGGGTCTTCCCTATCCGGTAGCCCCGTCACAAATTGTGTTAATTGCATCAGATTGTATTAGATTGTACATTCTTCACAGAAATAGCTTCGTTTATATCATAGTAATACCTGTAACTGTAAATGTGTGTCTTCCTTTTCCCCTGGGTAAAAGATTGATATGTTAATCAATGCTCTCTTCTGTAAAGAATTGTAAAATCTTACCCAATTGATATGTTAACCATTGTTGCCCTCTACAAATAGAAAGGTTATGGTGCTAAAGTAAGGTAATTATGTCAGGAAACTCAGAGATAAAGTCTGCTGACTATGCTAATCAAGATTGGGAAGTATGTCAGAACCAAGCCACACAGGAGCTAGGTGACCTAAAAATAAGCTGTGCAAAACAAGACAGTTAATCAACTCTGACCCACTGGTCGCCCCTCATGATCTGACCAATCACAAATGGACAAATCACCAACTGTTCTGCTCTAACTGCTATGATTGGCTTCTGTAACAATGCTTGCTTGCTTTGCGGTTTTCATCCTTAAAAACACCAGCCTTGCCCCAACTCAGGGTTCTCCGTTTCCACCTGTTTGGAGGACCCCGTGTACACGGAATAATAAAAACCCCATTGTTTTTACATGAGAGCGAGGCCCTTGGAGTCTTCCTCGCGACACCGGTCTAACATTTTGGAGGCCCTAGCGAGATCAAACTGAGAAGAGACCTCCTCGCAGAGGGAGACCCCAACGGCACCTCTCTGGGGTAAGTAGTACGGCCAGTTTTTGTTTACTTTCATTTTGGATCGATCCGCCATTTCCTTTCGCCCCAGGCCGAACTCCGGCTCTACTTCACGGGCAAATTCTGTTCTTGGGTGATCGGGGGACGCCCCACACGGTTTTCCGTGACTCACCGTCTGCGATAGGATTTTCCTATCGATCTGGGGAATTTCATTCCCAATCTGTGGTCCGTCTGGGCCAATCTGGGGAATTTCATTCCCAATCTGTGGTCCGTCTGGGCCAATCTGGGGAATTTCATTCCCAATCTGTGGTCCGTCCGGGCCAATCTGGAGGCACCCCTTAAGGTGACTCGTTTGATGTGAAACTAATGCGTGAGAGTGAGGTGGCCGGCCTGTTTGTCCTGTGTGTTGTGACTGTTGTGATCGGTTATTTGTTGTGTCGCGCGTACGCTAACCACTCTTTGTCTTCAGAACACCATGGGACAAATGACATCGTCCCCATTGTCCCTCACCCTCGACCATTGGTCGGAGGTTCGAGAGAGGGCTCACAATCTCTCCTTTCAGGTTAAAAAAAGTAAATGGCAGACTTTCTGCTCGTCTGAGTGGCCCACATTCTCCGTGGATTGGCCACCGGAGGGGACTTTCCACCTTCCCCTCATCTTAGCAGTTAAAAACATCATCTTCCGCCCTGGACGAGAGAGCCACCCCGACTGGGTCACCTACATCTTGGTATGGCAGGACCTCAGGGAGAAGCCCCCACCATGGGTAAAACCCTTCCTTCCTCCGCCCTCTCCTTGGTTGCCTGTTTAAACTTATTACTAACTTAGGGGCTTGTTGCCCATTTCTGTTGCAGGATCCATATGGCTTATTAGATTCAAGGTTCATGATAAGAAAAATTATTTCCTTTAGCTGACCAAACTATGCAAGAAGCTCCCTTTGTTTGTGTCTTTAATGTTGTGGCACCTTGTTTAATATGTAAGACTTCAATTGATTGCTTGCAACCTCGGCATGCCTTTTAAAAGGAGTATTTTTTCTCTCTGGTGAAAATGTAAACATGTGCACATATATATGTATATCTATGGTTGTTAAGAGTCATGTCAACTTTGCCAAGTAAAAACCAGGCGGTACTATATTTGAGCCAGTTAAAAGGTTACAGTTTTGTTTTTAAAATACAACATTTTTATGTGGTAAAAAAACATAAAATAAGTATGTTTTGGACTACTAGAAGGTGACTTCAAGGGTTTTGTTGAGAGTTTTGATGTTGTCTGAGAAGTGAAAAAAAAGGTAATTGACTGGTAATAGTAAAAAGAGGGACAAAGAGAGTGGTCTTCAAGTAAAGGTATCTGGCTATGCCAGAATGTAGAAAAAGATTAAAACTTAGTTTGAGAGGTATTATTGTAAGTTGTAAAAGGCTCAAGAGGATGTGAATTTTATTTGTCTTGGTTTATAGTACTACAAATAACAGGTTTGACAAAAAGTAAATGTGTTCAAAATTTGACAGTATTAGATCAGTTTTGGTAAAAGTATACATAAGATTGTACTTTGCTGCAAAATGTTTTCATTAAAATGAGATTATAGGTGATATTAAAAATAAGATACAAGTTCTTACATGTGCTGTAAACATCTGGGAGATTATACAGCACAATTTTGTTACCTATAAAAAAGCCCTTTTTGTTAAGAATATAATTTTAATAAAATAATGGCCTGTCACGTGACACCCTTGGACAAAAAACAGTGTGCCATCCAGATGAAGCCGGCTCTCTGATCCGGAATGCCAAAACCATGTTCTCCTTTTGTGCCACCCTGACTGGACATCCAGAGGTAAGGAGGTTTCCCAATATTGCCAGTTGTTCTCTTTGTAACTCAGTCGGCCCCACATGTTAGACAAAAATTACAAAGGTTTGAGAGGTTTAAAAAAATGCCCCTCAGCCAGTTAATAGAGATAACACAAAAAGGTCTTTGAAAACTAAAAAATTTACAAAAAGATAGCCAAGGTGTTAAAATTGCTCTATGAGAAAAAAACTTTTAAAAAACAGACGAGAGTTTCTGGGGGCAGTTGGATACTGTAGGCTAAATTTTACTAAAAAGCTTGCCTCTATATGACTGACTCCCATAAGGGAGAAACTCAAAATTCGCTGAACTGGACTGATAAATGTAAACAGGCCTTCCAACAGCTCAAGCGGGCCTTGACAGAGGCCCCAGCCCTGGGACTCCCTGACGTTACCAAGCCTTTCATCTTGTTCATAGATAAACTCAGGGACATTGCCAAAAAAGTCCTAACTCAGGACATTGGCCCTTGAAAGAGGCCTATAGCCTACCTCTCCAAAAGACTTGATCCAGTAACAGGAGTATGGCCCCCTGCCTAAGAATACTAGCTACTGTGACAATGTTACTTAAGGAGACAAAGAAACTCGCTTTGGGCAAATGATTTCTGTGGTAACCTCTCACAGTTTAGAGACTCTTATCAAAACCCCTCCTAAAAAAAGGCTCTCAAATGCCAGAATTCTACTGTCAAGCCCTGCTTCTAGACCCAGAGTTAATGATATTCAAGACTTCTTCAGCTTTAAACCCAGCCACCTTTATGCCTGATGATGATCCGGAGGAACAAAGGACACCTCTCCATGAGTGTGCTGACATCCTCGAACTGCAGCAGAACCTACAGGCTGATCTTACTGACCAGCTTTTGGGAAATGCCGACAACTGTTCGATGGAAGCAGCTTCATCCAAAACGGCAAACGAGTGGCCGGGGCAGCAGTGACCGCCGAAAAGGAGGTACTCTGGGTTAAGCGGGTAGAGTCTGGCACTTCTGCCCAAAAGGCGGAGCTTGTTGCTTTGACTGAGAGGCTAAAACTAGCCACAAAAAAGAGGATAAACATTTTGTTTACTAAAGACATCCCTTTGCTACTGTACATATACGGGAAAGCCATCTAAAAATGCTCCACAGATTCTAGATTTGCTGGCAGCTGTCTGGCTGCCTCAATGGGTTGCTATTCCTTACAAGGCTCACCCAACCAGAGATAAAAAATAGCAACCACATCAGAGGGGTCAACCAAGAAAGTAACTGCTCTGATACTAGTCCTCTGACCTTGTCAGAACTAGTCTACACAAAGAAAGACCTACAGTTGGCATCTCAACTTGGAATAAAGTCTCCCACCCCAAGGGGCTAATACCAGTTACCTGATAAACAAGTACTGTTACTGGAGGCACTAGGGTGGGAGCTGTTTCACCTTGCAGAATTGTTCAGAACTCAGTATTTTATTCCAAAACTCTACAAACTGACCACCTCTTCGAGCTCCAGATGCCCACAGTGCTTGTTAGTCAACTCAGCCAAGAGCTCTGCGTTGGAGACCACCCGACATCAAGAAATTGTTCCAGGAGAACATTGGGAAATAAACTTCATAGACATGGTAAAACTTAATTTACAGGGACACCGCTATCTCTTGGTATTAATAAACATTTTTACTGGCTGGGTAGAGGCTTTCCCTACTAAATCTGAGTCAGCCTTAGTGGTAGTTAAAAGGCTATCACATGAGATCATACCTTGATTTGGCCTCCCACTATCAATGGGGTCCGATAATGGCCTGGCTTTCATAGCCCGAGTCACCCAAAAGTTAGCCCAGGCATTAAAGATTAATTAAAACTCCACTGTGTCTATCAGCCACAAAGCTCAGGGCAAGTAGAACGTATGAACCAAAGTCTCAAGGACATTTTAGCTAAGCTGTCTTCAAAAACTGACAATAATTGGATGAGCCTTCTTCCCTTTGCACTGTTAAGAGCTAGATATACCCCATATGTTTCTAAAATTTCCCCCTTTAAAGCCATGTTTGGGAGGCCCCCGCCATTGGTTCCAAGATTATCAGAAGACAAATTAGCTGAAATTACTAATCGAGATCTTAAGTCCCTACAGACACTCCAACCTGTGTTGGCCTGGATCCACCAGCTGTTTAGACAAAAACACTTGGACCTGCCTTCAGAGACCAAGGCCTCAAGGACTCCAGTCTTGGTTCGATGTCACCACCATGACTCCCTCGAACCCCACTGGGAAAGACCTTTCACCGTGATGCTCAGTACCCCCACTGCCATCAAGGTAGCAGGAAAAACTGCGCGGATTCACTACACTCATGTAAAGCCACTGGAAACAGCAGACAACGAGGGACATACTCAGTGGACTACACAACAGACTGGTAACCCTTAAAGTTAAAAATTGACTAAAACATAGTTAGATTATGCTGGTCATGAACTGTTTTAGCTTGCTTGTTTTGATTTTAATAACATTAATGCCGACCTTACATGGCGGCTTTGGTCCCCCTGTAAGCAAAAAAAAAACAATTGTTAAAGATCTTTGTATAGGAGCCCCCTTTAAAAAATATAAAACGGAATTCTCCCCTATCTCCTTCCCTTGATAAGACCATTAGTGACCTTAATCCTAATCCTAGCCATTGTCCCTTGCCTCATTAACTGAATTACCCAATTCATAAGGGGACAAGTCTCTCAGGTCAAATTAATGGTCATACGTCACCAATATAAACCCCTAGCTACAACAAACCTCTAAGATTAGAGGTCATCCCCCCCCCAAAAAAAAGGGGGGAATGAAGAGACGAAGAAAGCTCGTTCCATCTGCTGCTTCCCCTCCCCTTCTCCCTTCAAATCCAACTAGGTTAAGTTTTAACTTCCTAAAGGCCATAAAACAAAGGCCTGAGGTACTAGCTCCTGACATCCTGGGTCTTCCCTATCCGGTAGCCCCGTCACAAATTGTGTTAATTGCATCAGATTGTATTAGATTGTACATTCTTCACAGAAATAGCTTCGTTTATATCATAGTAATACCTGTAACTGTAAATGTGTGTCTTCCTTTTCCCCTGGGTAAAAGATTGATATGTTAATCAATGCTCTCTTCTGTAAAGAATTGTAAAATCTTACCCAATTGATATGTTAACCATTGTTGCCCTCTACAAATAGAAAGGTTATGGTGCTAAAGTAAGGTAATTATGTCAGGAAACTCAGAGATAAAGTCTGCTGACTATGCTAATCAAGATTGGGAAGTATGTCAGAACCAAGCCACACAGGAGCTAGGTGACCTAAAAATAAGCTGTGCAAAACAAGACAGTTAATCAACTCTGACCCACTGGTCGCCCCTCATGATCTGACCAATCACAAATGGACAAATCACCAACTGTTCTGCTCTAACTGCTATGATTGGCTTCTGTAACAATGCTTGCTTGCTTTGCGGTTTTCATCCTTAAAAACACCAGCCTTGCCCCAACTCAGGGTTCTCCGTTTCCACCTGTTTGGAGGACCCCGTGTACACGGAATAATAAAAACCCCATTGTTTTTACATGAGAGCGAGGCCCTTGGAGTCTTCCTCGCGACACCGGTCTAACACTACAATGGTAATTTATATACAAAGAGACCAATCTGACGGCACAGAATCTTAAAATGCCACATTATACTCCTTACGGTTTTATACTAAGCATATTTTTTGTTTTAGTTTTCAAGATGGTTGCTGTCCACCTAAGTTAGGATGCCCTGGAATATATCTTAAAATGTAAATTTAGCCTGGTGTGGTGGTGCATGCCTGTAATCCTAGCACTTGGAAGGCTGAGGCAGGAGGATTGCTGTGAGTTCAAGGGCAGCCTGAACTACATAGCAAGATCCTGTAGCAAAGATAAACAAATACATACATAAAATCTAGACTTAACATGTATTATTCTTTCAACCAAAGATTAGCTCATTAAAGTGAAAACTCAGATTCATAAGCCCCACTCAGAATCAGAATCCCTTCAGGGAGGGAGGAGAGATCTGTGTTTTTCAAAAGTTCACCAGGCAATTCTTATTCATACTTCGGTGGCAACAATACTGCCTTAGAGTTTTTGTAGTAATTTCCTAATAACCAAACTATTCGGTTGGTGAAAGCACCCTATTCCCAGACAAGTCTGGATTCTCAGATGTTTACTGTATCCGAGACAGGAGTCCCAATTGTATTTGCTATAACATGATCTGACCTATAAATGCAAATGGATTTTTCAACTTTTCAATCTGCTC
The DNA here is from genome assembly GCF_034190915.1 of Cavia porcellus. Lineage (NCBI taxonomy): Eukaryota > Metazoa > Chordata > Mammalia > Rodentia > Caviidae > Cavia > Cavia porcellus. Next base: position 81,867,325 of record NW_026947486.1, read on the forward strand.
TTTTCTCCCCTTCAATTTCTATCATTAAAACCAATCTTAAAGAAATGATCCACAGGAACTATGAGGGAAAAATTTTTAAAAGTTAAGCCATGGGGACAGACTGTCCACTCAGGAGGGCTCTCCTATGAACACTTCCATGCCAGCTGTTAGTGAAAGCCACACATCCAGATGCACACCCCCACCGCCTCACCTTCCAGTGCTAGCTGAACATCAGGTACTTGAATTTTCAACAACAATCATGTGCCCTCCTTTCTTTGTTAATGTATCCCAGCCAGCCACCCACGGTCAGATATTCTACAGAGAATGTTCACAGGCACTGTTCATGAATAGGAGTTTGTGCTCCTATATGACATGGAAAATACCTTCCCCTCACCCACGTAGACTGAATCTTGGGCTTGAGAATTTGCTCTTCAGTCAAAAATATTTCACTAATGTAGCTACCTGAAGCACACAAAGTCACACAGACCCTATAAATTGCTTTTCTAAGCCACCAAAATGCTCTCCTAACCCCTTTTCTTCCCTCCTCCTTTGCTTGTGTTTAAAAATAAAACCCAATTCTGCTGACGACTGGTTTTCTTGCCTCACCACAGGAAGTAGACTGGGTGTTTTCACATCACATGTTTAACAGAGGGCAATGAACACCAACGGGTGTCCGTGGGACACCTGCCCCTGACTAGGGCATAGGGGTGTCCTGCCTGCCCAAAAGCTGAGAAATAACTTCCCTACGCAGCCTCCAGCTCTTGGGAAGCACAGCCCAGACAGCCCACACCAGGCCCCAGTCTCACAAGGGGTGCTAAAGAGACTGACTATGGAATGGAATCGGTGACCTATGCAACAGGCTCCAGGCGTGATGGTGCACAGTGGTAGCTTGTCAAAGGCATCATCTTGAATCCCTTCTCTACCTTTGCTTCTCCAATCCTTGTCACTCAAAAGAGAGAAGAGCTGGGGACAAAACAACAAGAATCTTAGCTCTTTGCTGTCTTAATAGAAAGACAGAACCATCATAACCTTCCTGCTCTTTAACAAATACAACTGGAGAGCCATTTAATTGATATTAAAATTATGATCCAACCTCCAGAGTTAGGTTTTCAGGTTCAGGAGAAATGTTCATAAACCTGAATTGGGTTGGGTTTCTTTTTTCTTGTTTTGAGACAGGATTCCCCTGTGTTATCCAGGCTGGCAAATGAGGTCTTTTTAATCTGATGAATTTAAACTGTATCCAAAATGGATTGCATGCACTCCAGGTGTGGGTAAAACAATCTACTCAAATATGGCAAGAAACCATTAGAACATCTGTTTCATATTTATTGTTCATCTAAAATAAGAAGAACCAGGTCCAGTGGTGTACTCCTGTCATCCCAGCACTCAGAAGTATCACCATGAGTTTGGGGCACACGTAGTGAGTTCAAGGCCAGCCTGAACTACATAGTAGAGACCCTGTCTAAAAGAACCAAAAGAAAAGAAATTAAATGCTACTAATGTTCAATAAACTGACTGTCACTGGCATCTACCATTAGTGTCAATGTCAAATGATCAAGTGAGCTATCGTTCAGAAAGAGGGCAAGTTCCATGTGACCAAGGGTTAATGGTAGGCCATTTTATGTCTTACCTAGACTGTCTTATCCAGTTTTAATTAAAGTAGTTCCAACTAAAGGGACAAGAAGCTTGGAGAGATTTCTGTGAAAAACCATCAATTGAAGATGACCTTACTAATGTATGCACACATGAGCAGTAAGAGAATAGCAAAGTGGCTGAGTCGATGCTCCTAAATCCTGGGGTGAAGCTTTTGTCAGCCACACTGTGAGACTAAACAACAACAAAATGAGGCTTCCAATGACAAAAAAATCATATCTATTAAGAAACCAGTCAAAAGCATCCACAATGATTTTAGTGGGTCATTTGAAATAAGGATTTATAAGGATTTTGTTTAGTTTGTATGAAATATTAAAAATTATTATTTCATTTTCATCAAATTTTTGAGTTTTCATTTTTGTATGTTTTATGTACATGTATATAAATAAATAAACATACATGTTTTAGGAGTATAATGTCCATGCATTCTTCCTTTTATTTTGGTACCAGGATTTGAACTCATAACCTCACACTTACCAGGCAGGTGCTGTGTCACTGAACTATACCCCCAACACACGTTTTTCCTGATAGGAATATAGGATCATTTAAGAGATCAGTGCTGTTGTTTGCAGAATGTCAAGCTGCTAGGATTCTCGGATTGCAGGTAAGGTCAAATGCCCTCTATCATGTGTAGGAAAGCAGATGACCAGAGAGAAAAGATCTTAGCCTGGACACTGCTAATTAGGAATATCTCTTAAACTGGAAAACCAACGTACTAAAGAATATGATCACACTACTTAGGGATGGTACTAAGATTCTTGTGAATCTCAGTCCAGTTCTTAAACAGGACCAAAGTTACCTCTCTTATACATAGAAAGAGTTATGAAAAGGAAATCTGAACAAACATTACAAACTCAAACAGAATTGAAAACCATCAAAGTAGAGCCAGAATCTCGGCAACCAGCAAGCTACAGAGACCTATGGCAGCTTTCTGTACTTACAATAACTCCTGGATAATAACCTCCAACAGTCACATTCTGGGTCCTGGTGGTTGCAGCAAGGCCCACCGTGAGAATTAACATGGACACAATGAGCAAAGTCACGGTGACATAGATGGAATTTCGTTTCCTCCGGTTGAAAGCTCCTGAAAGCATAGAGAAACTGAAATTGCTCATTTCAGCTATGGAAAGAAGGAACTTTCAAAAAATTATTAGGAAGAGTTTTCTTTCCCACACCTATTGATAACTAGAGCTCTCTCTAGGGAATGGAGCTATGGGGAGATGCGGTGCTTCTATTTTTTGCAATCATTGGTGTCTCTTTTATAATGAAAATGTTTCCAGTTTGAAAATAAACAATAGAAGAAATTTCACCAGTAACATAAAAACAAAACAGATTTTGTGCTTTTGGCACTGTATAAAAGATGTGTCATACCCACTTAACAGTCTGTTTTTAAGGCCAAAGAGTAAGGCACATGATGAATGGGAAGAGTTTGTGTGGAGATATTAAATAAAAATGTTTTAAAACCAATATGAAACTAAGGAGGGTTTTTTCATGATCTAGAGATAGGAAATTTCATTTTCAGTGTAAATATCAGAACCAAACCAGGTACTTGGATTTTCTTCTCATTTATTTCTGACATTTGCCACCTCATGTATACATTTTAAAATGGTGTGTTGGCAAGATTTGTCACATAACAAATGTGTGTAATAAAGTAAGGGTCTAGAGGCCATTAGTCCACAAAGATATGTATGGGAGCAGGAAGATGGGAAGGATTATAACTTACATATTTAGGGTTATGTGAGTGTGGCACAAATATAAACGATGAGAAACTCATTCTGTTACTCAGAGCTTATCTGACATGGTAACACAAACCAATGCTTTTTTTTTTTTCGAAAACAGGCTTATTAAGTCAGATAGAAAAATGGTATCCTGGCTGAAATTTTCAATTTAATTTTTTTTAAAAATGGAATACTATTCCCCACTCTGCAGGCATCTCTCTGGCATAGGAAAGGGCCCCTCAACAAGAAATACTAGAGGAGAGCTGGCTGGGGGTCAGGATGATCCAATGGGGAGTGCTAGAGAGTCCAGTTCTCTGGTAGAGGTATGGAGGGTGAGGAGAAGGAAGAAGTGGGGAGAGCCTTATGATAGCATTACCTACCTGGGTGGCTTGACTGTCATTTATGGCTTTAAAGATATCCCTAGGGTCTATTCATTAGACCCAGTCATTCTGGGAGGCCTTGCTGCAGCCTCAGAAATCAGTAGGGGACAGAAGCTACCCAGACTGCACCACTAGGAGGTAAGAGAGAGGAAAGGAAGGAGAGGAAGAGAGAAAATCAGATGCCACTCAGGAGGCCTGCTACTGTTGGGGTGGTGTTTGGCTTTGCAGCTCCCCGCAGGTGACCCCTCCTGTATGAAAAAAAAGTGTCAGGAATTCCACCCAGGGCTAGCCCCACCATCCCTCTTGTCTTCCCCCTCTGATCCCAGCCCAAGGCTCCAACGGAGCTGGGAGGGCCTGGCCATTTTCCCTGCTGTCAGCCTAGAAAATAAAGGGCTTGACTCATCAGGGCCATTTCTAATTCAGGACAATCCTAAAACTATTTTACATAGAAATGTAGGGGTAGTCTGAACACTTATAGACACCCATACAGTAAAGCACTGGTCTAACCCTGGGAGGTGAGGTAAAGAGACTTGGGAAATAAAGTTTTTCTCCAGTGATATTTCAGTCCATCCTCTTATGGGGAAAGACATAAGCCCAGAGACACGAGGGTCCTCTTTGTGAGATGGCTGTTGGATATGCAAATGGCAAGCTGATTAGGGGTAGACAGGATAAACCAAGCTAGTGATTCAGACCACCTACAACCTGCCAGGAAACTGGGATTTGGTAAACAATCTATTTCTTCTGTTTACCTGCAAGTTAGTTATCTTTCCTCTTGATTTCATTTCTAATCTCTAAACCAGGACCCCTAAATGTATTTGATAATACATACATATTTAAGAATGTGAGTTGGCTCCACAGAGGGGCTCTAACGTAAAATCACTAATACCATCTTCTGTTTTTGTCTTCCTTTCTCCTTTATTACTCTTACAGAATCTCTCACCTTCTACCATGGCCTAAATTGGCAAAAGAGAGCGAGTGAACATCCGGATACATCAAGAGGGTAGCTCACACGCATAACCTTTGAACTAAACTGGAGAAGAGCACATGTATACATGGTCTTTCTAGTGTTTGCTTAACCCACACCTGTGCCTTCCCTACCAACTGACCTTTAATCTTACTCACAGCTCTTGGGTCTTCTTTGAAAATATCACTGTAAATCTTAAAAGCACAAGAGCCAGGTCAGAAAAGTGACTCAGCAAACCACATAGTGTCATTTGAAAATCTATTTTTTTTCCTTCTCTTTAGAACCTGAACTGAAAACTCAGTTGAGAAACCCCAAGATCTGACAACTCCACAGGGGGCTTGCCTCAAAGTAGGATTTTCTTTGTATAAAATTGCTAGGAAAACTCTCCCATCACTCAGTTTGATAGCTACTCGCTGTTCCCTCACACTTCCATAGTCACCCCTTATTTTACACTATCAGCCACATAATTACTTTATATAAAATAATTTCTAGTTGCACCTGAGGAGTTAACTATTTGAAAGAACTCCTAGGTAAATCCTTTTCAAATGACTTACCTCTCAATTTAACTTCAATGTGAATTTGACTTAATAAAATCCACATCTACTTAAACCAAAACAAATCTGTAGGTTCTCTGATGATATAGCCAGGGATCTTAAGCAGCAGCTTATTGTAGCTGCTTAGGACAATTTTCCTGGTGGTTGTTCATTTTAGAAAGGCAAAGGAAAGCCCTGTTGTTATTTGGATACAATGTAGGTTTGTACCTGTGTACCTGTGAACATATGACCATCTTCTTCCAGTTTTGTTTAGTAAGTCAACACATGAAAACACTCAGACATCATGAGCTAATTAAAAACAACAGCAGGTACTTGAAAACAGTGCCTATCACATTTTTAAAACCTTGGAGGCAGTCAATACTTGAATAAACAAAGAACATCTCAGAATTGCTTTTCTTCTCATTAAAAAAGGTTATAGGAATTGTGTGAATAAATATTTCCTATGGTCATAGAATTGATTTTGTAAATCTGAGGGCTCCCTAGAACTGAAAGCCTTCTGGCTATCTAGTGTCACAACCTTAAATCGCTTACTACTCCATCTACTTGGTGCCCAGTACATTTCTACTTAACAACTCCTGCAACCACCAGCAGTGAGAATCTGAAATCTCATCACTGGCATCACACACACACACACACACACACACACACACACACACACACACACACGGAGCAGCCTCCCTGCAGAATTACTGCAATCCTCCCTCTCTGCAGTGCCCTGCCGCTATCTCAGAATCATGGAGACCAGGATACTTCATAGCTCTAGAGGTATCCAGTCATTGCTGTCTCAGCCCTTTCAAGTTTCCCCTCTTCTGGTCTTTCCTCTCAGTTGGAGCCCCCATCTTCATTACAGTCTTTGAATCTGAGTCTCTCCATTTGCATCCTGCTGGAAAGTCACCTCCAAGAAGTTTTCCTTGATGAAGCCCAATGGAGTCACTCATTATTTCACATCCTTAAATTCCTAAACACTACTCAATTAGTATATTAATTGTAACTGCTACAATTCTAACTGCGTCTGGCCTGCGCTGCATATGATGTCCACCAGTTCCAGGAATATGTATCTGACAAGAACCAAGATGTGGATCGCTTAGAAGATAGAATGTTGTCTCTTTTCACTTGTGTTTTATTTTATGTATCTTCTTGATTATCCTCTCCCAAGAGAGTAGGTAGGATGTGTAATCTTTATGGGTGTGCAGCAAAAATGAAAGCCCAGTATCCTGTTCTGTACACCAAGTTGTGGTGACTGGCAGGTAATTCTCCAAGTTGATCTTTTGAACCAATTAGGGTTTGCTTACCTGGATCAGTTTTACTACACAGGGTGGAACCTAGGAAATTCCCATCTTGAACATTGGAGGAAACAGATGGCTGCCCGCAGAAGAGCCTCCAGGCCCTGCCAGTCTCTCAGAAATGTCCTTAAAGGCACTGAAAGCCATCACCTCCATTCTTTTAGTCAATTCTTTGAAGGAGACAATCCTGGGCCTCCAGGTGAACTGCAAATGTGTTATTTGGGAGGGAAGGAACTCCGGTTGTAGTAAAGGTGCCTTAGCGCCTGGGGGCAGTGTTGCCAAAAGGGAGAGAGGGGTTGCTGGTAGGGGATGGAAGGGCGCAGGAGTCACATTACCATCGTAATTGCCCTTTGGTTGCTCAGCTTCGAGTCTTGGACTAGCTGCTCACACGTAGGCAAACGTGCAAGGCAGGTACCTTGGGGCAGTGTGTGTTTAAAATTTTGTTTTGGCTGCGGTTGTGTCTTGACTGGAAAGGGATCTGGCCCCACCCCGAGAAAAAAATGCTTGGAGGCTGAAACACTAAGCCACCCACTCACTCTCCCCCTCCACGCATGCAAGGAAAGGTGGCATTGCCACAGCTAAACGGGAGTAGTTCCTACGCAACCTAGACGTTGATTCGGGCCTGGACTGTATGGAACCAGTGCCGGGAACTACAGGGAGACTTCTCTAAAACCTAGGGTTACCACTACAGTCGGGGATTTGCTTGTGCCATAGGTCTGCTGACTTGAAAAAGCGGAACGGGTGGTGCGTGCCGGTTTAGCGTCTGCGAGAGATCTATGGATCCTTTCCCGCAGCGTCGAGACAGGGTGAAGCCCACTCAGCTTGTTGCGCAGATGTTGTGACAAATCAAGTGTCTGGGGTGTCTAGTGAGTCCAAGAAAGAACTCCGTCGGTCTCTTCCCAACCCAGAACGTGCCAAGTAGCAGCCCCTTAAGTTCTGGGTCTCCCGTCTTTCCACTCTGCGCAGTCAGACGGGCCGGGGCCGGGAAGCTTGGTTTGCAGGTGGTTGTCCGCAGCGCGAATGTCTCTGCAGAGCCTCGCACTCTTCCACCCAGCCACCCTCGCGCAACAGCTTGGCGCGGGGAAGCCAGGGCTGCGCTGGCGCCACAGCTGGCCAAGGTAAGGAGTGCATGTTGGTGTGTAAGTAACAGAGAGGGAGAGAGGCAGAAAGAGAGAATCTTATGCCTTTGGGCTCTGAATTCGGACCGCGTTGTTGGCCTCTTTGGACACTGCAAATAACTGTGTCCTTAAAAATAAAAGAGTAAATTCTTGTGCTGAATAAGTAAAACCTTTGAGAATGCAGATCTTTCCACCATCCAGGAGATAATACTTTCTGGGGCTCCTTCTGTGAACGAAATTTGTTGACACTGCGTCTTCTGGAAGCAGTAGGGCGCTCATATAGGAGATTCGATCTTCTCGCCCCCTCCCCTGAAAATGTTCCCGCAAATTCATCGTAGACGACCTGAACAGTCTGGACGGCAGGAATTCGGGTCAGAGGGATTTTGCAGAATGTAAAGTATGTTGGAAAAAGGTAATTTCATTTGGTTGAAGTGCATCCGAGGCGAATTTTAAGATTCGGTGGGATCACCATTTGACAATCCCCTCCCGTTCTCCTGGGCTCCAAATTAATTTCTCCGCCCAGTGAAATAATAGGGATTGGGAAAGTGCCTAACAGCTGAGGGGCACTGAAATTTGTGTTGTGGTTTGTAACTATCGAAAAGCTGCTTGGAGGGGCTTCCAAGTGGTTCTCCAGGGTAGTAGTCCCTGACTGTCTGTTAGGAAAGGTGTAGAAAGATGCCCCTCCCCCTCCATTCCACTGGGAGAGGAAAAGCGCGGCTTCAGGAGACACGCGGGCTCGGGCTCGATATTCTTTCTCGCGCTCCACTCGCCCCCCACCCCATTTCACACTCACGCACATTCCGTGCATTTGGAACGGAATAGGAATCAAACTGAAGGAATGTTGATCCTGCCGCTGCAGATGGTAGGACCGGGTTGTCTCGAGTGATTCCTCAGGAATTCCCCTCCCGCCAACGCTACTCCCCCTCCCCCCCCCGCCCATCCCCCAGAGTTGCGCAAACCCCCCATCAGCGAGGTGCAAACCATCTGGCCCCACCACTGCAGCTCCAGAGAGTTGAGAGGGAGCGAGGATCCAGCTTCTTCTAATTATCTTTAGTCGTGAGCTCTTAGAAGTGAAGAGGACTTTGCAAAGAGGGAGCGTCGAATGGAAAGCGAAGGCGCAGGTTGAAGGGAAGTGTTTTTTGATCCCCAGACAGCTGGGATTTACCACTGGCTGCAAGTCTGTAGACACACTCACACAAACACGCACACACCCGCACTCCGGGGCAGAGATTCTCCGATGCTAGCTAGCTTGGCGCGCGTCGCCTGCGATGCAGCTGGGCCGCTCCCCTAGGGCTCTCTGGCCGGCCACCCAGACGCTGGGGCACGCGGAGCCCCTAGACCCGCTTCCCGCTCTCGGACTCTGGAGATGGCATGGACGCACTCAGTACAGAGCAGGGCACTCACTCTTTGCTGCTGCCGCCGGCAGGAAAGGCGGTTAGACTTACCCATGGAATCGGGCAGAGACATGTCGCTGGACCGCTGCTGAGTCAGGGACTGATGCATGGTGAAAGCTGCCGGGTCGCCCCAGTCCCCGAAGCTGCTTTAAGCTCCCCTGCCTCAGGGAGCCCCGCAGACCATCCTACTCCACGCCAGCTTCTCCCGGGCCCTAGGAAAGCTGAGAGAGACTGCCTCTGGTAGAGCGCTGCAGACCAAGTGCCGCCTCCCCCTCCCTTCCCCTCTCCTCCCTCCCTCCTCTTCTGCCTCCTTCTCCTCCTGGAGGCAGCAGCATTGGCGGTCCGTGCAGGGACCTGCGCTTGCGCAAGACCCCCCCTCCCTCGGCCTCCCCATCCTAGTTATCCACCTCCCAGCCTCCCAAGCCAGACAGGGAGCCGTTTTAGCCCCCTGGGGCCAGGGCTGAGCCGAGAAATACAAGGACGCTTCAGCCTGGGGCCAATGTGCCTTCTCTGTAATTTGAAAAGAGAGTCTTGGACAATCATCCTGTTCTAGGATTTACAGTTGGGGAGGGGGACAAAGTCAGATGAAGAGACACACACACACACACACACACACACACACACACACTTGTGCAAGTCTGGTCTTAGTGCTTCCAGAATGACATAATGGAGCTGGAGATAATCCAAGAGAAGGGCCACTCTATATCAAGAGGATGGTGGGGGGAGGCTGCCATATGAAGACAGATGAAACAAATGCACACTCTTTAGTCTAGAACGATGAAGGCTGGGAAAGGATGTGACCAGAGTGTACAAAATTACGCATAAACAGAGAGGGAGCACAGCCTTAGTCACCAGACCTGAGAATTATAGAACCAAGAGCCCCCTAAAGAACAGGACAGAGATTCAGCTGAAGGAAAGAACACTGCATCAGCATCCCAATTGGCGTTTTTGTTCAAGGTGCTTTTCTATCAGCAATCTCATTTTTTCATCATAGCAGCTACGCAGGGGAAGAGAGGAGTTCTCAATAACCCCATTTTATAGATGAAGAAAGTGAGTCTCAGGTGAAAATGTCGCATGTACCACACAGCTATTTAGTGGCAGGGGTGGAATTGGCACCTAGATCTATTGGACTCCCAGCTTAACACTCTTTTTGCTATGGCAGGTGCATCCATACCTCCTTAATTCCCCAACACAACCTAAACCAAGTCAAATATAAAACTCTCCTGAGAACCAATGAAATGGAGGAGAATACATGATTCTTTCCACATCTGCCTTGTTAATCTATTGTAAAGCTTTGCTTCCTTATCCAGGAAGGAAATGAAATCAAAGGCCCTTGCCCTTTCCCACCTTTCAAAGGAAGAAAAGATGCTTCCTGAAGGTTAAAAAGGAAACCCTTTGTGAAGAGCTTGAGCACCTCAAGGCACAGGTTCAGTGCTGTTTCAAGTGTTATTAGCAGGCCTATGCTACAAATGTGGTTTAGAAATCTGTGATATGTGTCCTAGATATAAAGACATGACGCCCCTTATTGCACAGGAGTGTGTCTTAAGTATGCTTGGCTTATGGATCAGTCTCCATAGGCTCTGCAAAGGCAGAGAAAAATCCCATATTTATACTCTTGAAATGATTGCATTTCAGTCCTGTTTACTTATCTCCTCCTCTTCCCATTCTAAATACCTTGTATTTAATGTGAACAACTCCTGCAACCAGCACTGATTTCTCAGGAGGGCTTCATAATTAACTTACTCCACTTCTGTGAAAGTAGCTTTGAGGAAAAGGGGTTTTATACAGGATAGAACAGACTGTTTAACACCTTCTTTAGAGATGCTCGGCTGTTCTAGAGCAACCAATGAGCTACAGATACTGAAAGAAGCCAAATAGAGACTTGTTACTGTACCATGCTGGCTTCGTTGGGCAGAATAGACCTTTTTTACTTTAGAAAGCAACAAGACTGCAGCCCTTTCCTTTCTGTCTTCTTCAAACCAAAGATGAGGGCCTTTGCCAGAAGCCTTTGAACCACTAGAAAAAATGTCAGCGGGTGCTCTGTCTCTAGTAGTTACTCTTAGTTACTCTGGGAATAGCCATAACACTTGATCACTCCCTATTTTGATAATATATTTGACTATTTAAATTATCATAGTACCTTCCAGATTCCAAACTTGAGAATATAGGCTAAAGGGGTTATGTCTGCAAATATATATACATGTACATGTACACATGCGTATTTACAATGGTGGCCACACAATTATTCACAGTTGCACAGATACATACATATCTCAGCAATTACACACATGCCCAGTCACTACCAACTGCCTCTCAGTTTCCAGACTTAGTTGACCAAGAACAGAAAGGATTTGTCAAAATAATGAAGCACCTTGAAGACTCCAAACATCCCTAATTAAGGTCAGAATTTTAAGGTCAGAATTGTACTTACCTTAGGTCACCTACTAGTCAGTGCTGGCACCGTAACAGCTGATTCTTCACTGAAGAGAACTATGTTTTTGTTTTGTTTTGTTTTGTTTTGTTTTGTTTTGTTTTTTTGAGACAAGGCCTCTCAGTGGAGTTCACTGTCCTTGAACTCATTATGTAACCCAAGCTGGCCTCAAACTTACAGCTATTCTCCTGCTGAGGAGAGTGCCTAGGAGAGTGCTGGGATTACAGACATGTGCCACAATGCCCAGTGGAACTATGATTAAGGGTGCTATTTCACCATGAAGATTGACTGGTTTCCACTGTCAGCTGGCAACTTTCTTTGGGTACCAGGAAAATAACCACAGCACTAGGTACCAAGCACTGGTATATAAATTTTTATACTGTTTTCTATTTTGTGATCTGCTTTAGTTATCCAACATTGTGTTTTCCAATATCAATAAGAAATCTTTTTGATAATAAGATTTTAAGTGGGTTGAACATCATTTACTTACCACTTCACTGTTATTGGAGAACTTAGAGGTTTTCTGTTTCTCAACATTGTAAATAATGTAATGAATTAAATCTTTGCATCTTTTTTTACTGTGGAATACAACAGTATAGTACAATTATTGATTCAAAAAATTCCAAATACATTATTAATTGCATGCTTATATTAAAGTATACATACTAAAATATACATACTGATAAATCTGATATATTTATACATATATAATATTATAGGTAACCACCAGCCGTAGTACTGAAACTGTCTAACATCCCAGTTGGCTCCCTTGAGCCCCCTTTGCAATCACCTTCCTAGAAGTTAGCACTATTCTGGTGTGTACCATCAAGCCCAAATATTTTGAAGGTTTTCAATACCTATTGCCGCAATGTCCTCCAAAACATTTGTGTCAAAGCACATTCCCACTGTCAGCACGTGAAAGACTTGGGCCCCCACACCCTCTTGGCTTTCAGTTAAAAAGGAAGTAGTTTTAGCCCTGGAAACACACTCAGTTACAGTCAGCAATAGTTAGGGCCAGTCAAGAAGCCAGCTTGGAGTTCAGGTGAGCACAATGTATCTGGCAGAATCCATAGATCTAGGGACCAGAGCCCGAGGACATGTCCAACAAGCAATCAACACTGTGTCATGGTCCACAAGCACCTTAGAAGCCTCCAACTGCTTAAATGTTTTCGTTATTGTATTCATTATTATTCTCTGCACATTCTTTGCACATCCCCAAAGTCTTCCTTATAGTTACCTTTCAAATTTTCTATAATGATCATTTAGTTATGCATGGTGCAGAGCTGGCATTTAGATACTTGTGAACATAATGACACTTTTCATTTACTGCTTTATTACTCGCTGAACAACTGCAGAGTACACAATGCAGCAAATTGTCCCCCGAAACACAATTCTACTCCCCAGCAGTAACAATGATTTACAGGTTAAACTGCAAAAATTTTTATTTTTGTTTATTATTTTGAGAATTAAACATTCCTTTTAAAAAGTAAATTTTCAAAATAATAAAATGGAAAATGTTTTGACTAAGCACTGTGGCTTATATATTGTTTTTCTTTTTTTGTCTTTTTCCTTTTTTTTTATCGGTACCAGGGATCGAATCCAGGACTGCCTGCTTGCAAGGCAGGCGCTTATGCCGCTGAGCTAAATCCCCAGCCCCTGTGGCTTATATTTAATAGCTTTCAAACACACCACCACATCAAAGTCATTCAATTGATCAAACTCAGCAGTAGTTCATTCTTATACAGTAAACCCCCTCGAACTTGCATTATGATACCTACTACAGACAGGGAATGGAAATTCCATATCTCCTTTCTAACTGCTAATATGTAGTAGAAAACATCTGGAGAATTATATGAAAGTGAATATAAGCAGATTTTTTAAAATTTCAAAATACATTGATTGGAAGCATTAGCAAAACGTCAAAATGATGTAGATCTATATATTTCTACTAAGTTCATGATAGGAGAATTCTGGAAAACATGCAATGTTTCCTACTACAAGAAGAAAGTAGTTTCTTTTTAAGGTCAAATGATTTTTTTTCACAGACTTTAACTTTTTCCTAATTTAAGGGCATAAAACAATAACAGAAAAAATACATGAATCAATGAATACACGAGGACAGTGTGATATTTTAAAAACTACATAGTGCTTTTTTGAATTTTACAATAAATGTTTATTATAGTTTAGAGCTAAAATGTCCCCTGAAAGTCTCTTCTATCTGACGGGTGATAGCATTGGGATGCTGTACTCATTGGGGGATTCGTCTGTTAACGGTTAATGAGTTCATAGCTGAATGTCTGGGAGGAGGAGGTGGGTCACTGGGGTGCAACCTGGAAGGAAGCATTTTTGTCCCCAGCTCCTTCCTTAGCCCTCTGCTTCCGGCCACTATGGATGGAGCAGATTTCCTCTGCCATGCTTTCCCACCCTGCCCTTTTCGCCTTGGGAGTCAGCCAAACTTTGGACTGAATCCACTGAAAATTGTGAGCCAAATAAACCCCTCCTTTCTGAAGTTGCAAGGAACTTGTATTTTGTCCCAGGGACAAGAAAGTGACCAATGCAACATAACAAGTTAATAATTACAAAATTTTAAGGTTACAATATATGTATTTATTAAAAGGAAGCATCTGTATAGAAAAATTCACCAAACTTACTACCTTTATCAGGAAAAATCATGGGATATAAGAGGGAGTGGTCTTAAACTCACAGGAACTGCTTGGGGATTATTTGGGGGATCTCATAATCAAAATGTTCTGGTTTATCTGCCAGAGATGGCAGTTGGTTGGAGTCAGAATAGGATTCAGTTAGGCTGTTACAGCCCGTTTCCTTCCTCTGATTAATTACAGAGCTCCATACATCCTTTTCCCTTAGCCACATAAAAAAACATTCATTAAACACCTAATTAAATGTGGCGCTGTCACAGGCGCAAGTGTGTATGTCCAGCTGCTTAGATCAGGTTTGGACTGGAAAGGATTTTTATGTTCAGTAGTTTCTAGGAATCAGTAAATTTTTGTTACCAGTTCAAACTGCTCCACAGAGCCTTTAAAAATGTTTACACTCTGTGACCCAGTAATTCAACTTCTGGGAATCTGTACTAAGGAAACAGAAATCTGGACTAAGAGTTATGTGCAAGGATATCCCTGGCAATGTTATTTACAAGTAAAAGCTATTGAGGGAAAAACCTTGCAGTGCCCTGGATGAGAATGAATAACTAGATGATGCCACGATCATGGGATTCATATGTTATATAGTTATTAAAATCATGTTCTCAAACATGTAAGGACATGGAAATGTATGAGATAATGATTAAAAAGTAAGCTAAAAACTACATGCTTAGTTTGATTCTAATTTTGTTTAAAATTGCACATATATACAGAGAAAATAACTAAGAGAAAAACAAAAATACTGTACCTGTGAATAGTGAAATTATGAAAGATTACCTTCCTTTTATACTTTCCTATATCTTTTAACTACACTAAAGAGTGTGTATTATTAAAATTAGTACCTATTCCACCTAAAATTCCATTTAAAACTGGTGTAAATAGGTGAATGTCTCAGGATTTGCATTCTGTCCCTGTATGCACATACTTTGGTTTCTTTCCTCTCTGCCTCTGTCTGTCTCTGTCTCTGTCTCTGTCTCTGTCCCTCCCTCTCTCTTACACACACAACACACACACACACACACACACACACACACACACACACACAAACACACAAACACACACACACCCTGCATGCAAGGTCTACAAAATGTGTCACCTCTTTCAAGGAAATTTGAACTTTTATAATAAGCAAGGCTTGTTGGTGCTAGCAGGTGGGCATGTACTTTTCTGATCTGGCTCTGTCCATGGCCCTAAAATTACGCCAGTAGAGGGCCGTCTGTTCTATGGATTGATTGCCTGTATGGAGCCGCTTTCTGGGAAACGGACCCTTCTGGGAATAGAAAAGGTACAGGGAGGAGGGCAGTGAGAGAGATGAAAGCAGCAACTGTGTTTATTAGAGACGATTCCTTTGAAAAGTTAAATTCTGAAGTGTAAAGTATGCTGCTCTTAAAAAGAGGTACAACTGGACCCGTAAGAGGCGAGATGCAGGAACCTGGAATCTGCTATAGCAAGCAGGAAGTTGTTTAGTAAAGGATACCTGCCTTTACAAAGCACAATTAAAAGTAGAATATGCATATAAACAACAAACTATAATTTTCTTTTTTGAGAGAGGATCTTGCTAAGTAGTGCAGGCTGGCTTTGAATTAGCTTATGTAGCCCAGGTGGCCTGGAACTTACTGTGATCCCCTTGCTTCAGCTTCCTGAGTGCTGGGATCACAGGCATGTGCCACACACCTGGTTCAAACTATAAACTGTTGCATAAATTTAAAAGTGAAATTTTTCCTCTCCACTTTCACTGTTCAGAGGCAACCTCTGTGAAATGTGATATATTTTCTACTTTTCCTGTGTATACATGAAGTGCATGCCTGCACACACATACAGTTTTAAACAAAGATAGTGCCCAAAAATTGAACAAAACTATAAATGTTATTCTGTAACTTGTTAAAAATGTAATATTATCTCATGGACCTATTTTCCATGTACTATATATAGGCTTACCTCATTTTTTAGCTGCTGCATAACATTCTGTCATGTGAATATTTCAGATTTACTTAGCCACTCCTCCATGATTGGACATTTAATTTAGTTCCAGTGTTTCATAGCTACAGGCAATGATGCAGTAAACATTCGTGTACATATAGCATAGAATCAATTTAAGGAAAAGTCTTCTTTCTATCAGCTGTGCATTACCTAACCATTTGCAATTAGTTTCCTGGGCTCTAGAGAACAGTTTTTAATGGCTATGCCAAATGTTCTATAGCGTCCCAAATGGTCCAAAGCATTCTTTCCAATTAAGTTGCAGTCTACTACACACTGCATTTTAAATGGCATTATGCTTTAAAGACAGAGCAGTGTCTTACATTATTGATACAGTGTTATAATTTTTCTCTCTTAGTATTAATGCCCTAGACTTGAATGAGCATGAGAAGAATGGACAGCCAGAGGCTGCTGGTACACATCACTAAGGACAGCCCAACCAAGGATAACATGAGCGTGTGATTGTCCGTCTTCCACTTATACCTAGCATCTTTCCACACTTCTGGCAGGAAGGTTCAACTACAGATAAGGCCCTTTATTTGCCACCTAGGGTTTAGGGAAAAGGAGAATACCTATACTAACATCCGAATCGGTGAAAAAGACCAGTATTTCAGTCCCCTGACAGCCTGTCTGCTTCCTCTGACCTATGTACTTCTTATCTCCAGCATGCTCTTTGGCTATCTTCAGCTCCTTTCTTTGATATTCTGCTTGGAGGTGACCTCCCCAGCCATTGTCTGCTCTCCCTCTCCCATTAAAATATTTCTCTTTTTAGAACTCTCAGCTACAGGGTTCATTTGTGTTAGCATGACGGGAAGTGCCTCAGGTTTGATGTCAAAACACTGTTTTCTAGCCAGAGGCTTCTGACCAAATCCATGAATCTCTCTCAGCCTCAGTTTTGACATCTGTAAAATGGGGATTATAGTAATATCTTTTGTGCAAGGTTAATGTACAGATGAAATGAGATGACATATGGAAAAGTATGATGAGTGCAAGGAGAAAATGCTCTGAACGTAAGGTGCCATTATTATTTATGAATTGTTTCTTCCAGATAAACTGATTTGATTTTATTTTACCTAAATCAGATGTCCAAACATGACAGTGGAGGAAGAGTGCTTATTGTGTTGAAAATGTCAAGAAGAGTGGGCATGTGTGAAAGCTATTTTGAAATGAAAAAAACATTTCCAGGCCTTCAGATCCACACATGTCAGGGTTGATAGTATCACCAAGACGGAAGTCTGGCCAGAGTCCCTCGGGCCAAATGTCAGAATGGTCTCTGTTGCTCTTTGCCACTTCCAGGGGAGAGGAAGATCCGCTAGAAGGGGCAATACAGCATGGATTTCTGTGGGATGACCCGAGGACCTGTCCTCTCTGGGGAGATGTGTTCTAGCAACTGTTTGGTGTATTTTTAAAGGTCAGAGAGGCTTTGGCTCTATAGGATGGAGTGGCTGTGACACCTGATTAATGTCTGTGCAGTATTTTCCAGAATGAAATTTAATCAGCAGAATGATTGCAGCAAGCAGCTGCCTGGAGGAAAATGATCTTGTTCTAATGGTGGCGTGTTTGATGTGTTGGCATTGTAGTAGGGCACGTACATTATTAGTGCAGCCCAGGGGGGCCCAACTAGGACACTGGATCAGCTAGTAAGGAAGTGAAGCAAACAGTTGCAGTCCCTCCATAGCTCTGTGTAGGGTCATCACTGTCCATTTGTCAGCCCTTCCTCACTCTAAGGACCATTACTGTCAGCCTCCCTCCAGCCCTTGGGGTCTTCCTTGTCAGCTCTTGTAAACCCCTATCATTACCCATTCCCTGCATCCCCTCAGACCCATCACTCAAGTGCTCTATCCCACGCTGGCTTTAAGGCCTTCGCTGACAGCTTCCTCCTACATACTTACACATACACATGTGTGTCTTTCCCTCCTCTCCCTGCGTAGATGCTCCCCGGACACACATGAAAGGAAAATGACCTCTCCCTATACAATGATGGGAATCTCCCAGGCAAATTAACCCTTCATGCCTTATGTTTCTCTCAGAAGCACAGAGGTGATCCTACTGACTTGCAGAAATTCTGTGCTCAGTATTATCCTCCCTAACCTGTAGCAAACGCCGCAGAGATCTATGTGACTGACGTCCTGGCACTCAAACGTCATCAGGTGCTTTTCATGCAATCAGGCTATGCTGGCCCTCTCTCACCAAGATCTGCATTATGAGATGTTTTCTCAGTGGTAGAGATAGACAGAGGATCTAGTCACAGTTTCTTGCTGGTCTTTTTTTTCTCCTAGTTTGAAATTTTTCCAATGAATCCCTCCAGAGAGTACCACAAAATTGCCACAGGGATCTCACTCAGAATAAGGGCAGTGCTTGAAACTGTGAAGTGAAAATGGTAGTCTTTCAGGACCAAAATGAATAAATCTGAAACTATTCTTTTTAAACTCTAAAGGCTGAAGTCAAATGTGGTGGCACACACTTGTAATCCCAGCACATTCGAGGCTGAGGCAGGACTACTGCAAGTTCAAGGCCAGCCTGGGCTACACAATGAGTTCAAGGTCAGCCTGAATTACATAAAGAGACTCTGTCTTAAAAAATAAAAAGGAAAAAAGAAAAGAACTGTAATGGGTTGAGCTGCCTGTTGTTCATAGGTGGTTGAGAATAATTCCAGACTCCGAAGCTTTCTTTGCCTGAGGTTCCACTCCAAGGCCTTATATGTGAACTGAGGCTGTAATCCAGGAAAAACAGAAACCTGACTAGTTTTCTTTGCCATATTCAGTTGTAATTGTGGATATGGAAGGACTTTAGAGATCAAATTATAGCAGGGAGTATAGAGATGCTAATCAAAGTTAAAAGAAACCATGAATAGAATAGAACAGTCTGTCACTGAGTCCTTACTTGGTCCCAGGACCTTGAAATAAAACTCAGTTCCTCCTCTCATGGAGCTAGCAGTGAACTGAGGGAGAAAGATTTATAAAAAGACAATTTCAGCAAAAAAAAAATTAAATGCCATGGCTTACTGAGAGAGGACTAAGAAGAGGTTTCCAAACAGAAGGAGAGAGGGGAAGTGGTACCTAATTTATGTATTTACTCATTCGTTCTATAGGATTTAAGTCTGATGAGGTCAAGCTTTTTTATTCATTGCTGCATGCCCAAGTAGTGCAGGAATATTTTAAGAGCTTAATAGATACTCAATGCTGGCAGTAATAACAAGAAGCCAAATTACTCTTCCCATGGGCTAGCACAAGCCTCGTGGGGCGCTGGAGTCAGTTTGCCCTTCCCATGAGTCAGCAGAAGCCATACTAGGCCTGGGAGGAGTAGCAAGAAGAACAAAAAGCCAATTTGCCTTTCTCATGAGCCCATGCAACACATGTGGGGCCCTGGAGGAGAAATAAACCAGTTCCCCCTTCCCATGAGCCAACCAGTGCACAGGCTAGGAGACAAGAACACATACACACCCACACACACACCCGTAAGCAACTGGCATATTCAGAGGACAGGCTGAGTTGATAGCATCTGAGATAGTCAAACAACTTTTTCTTGTATTGTTTGATTGACTTTACAGGCCCAAGGCCAGCAGTCTGAACATCTATTAAGAGGATAATAATATGCAACACAGCAAATATGGGGCATTTCCTTTTGTCTTATTTTTGAAATCCAATTATTATTCTGTTTTGTTTTGTTTCATTTTATTGTTTTGTTTTATTCAGTGTTCGGTTTTAATTGGTCTCATTCTATTCGATTTTGTTTGATTTATTATGTCTGATGGTATGGGTAGCAATTTTGAAGATAATGAGGCATTATGGTAACCATTGTTTGTTTTCTATTATCCTGTTTTGAAGCCCTGTATCGTGTTCACTGTTTTGTTTTGATTGGTTTTATTCTGTTCTGTTTTATTTGACTTTATTATGTCTGATGGTATGGACAGCTATTTTGAAAAAAAGAGACTTTATGGTAAAAATTGTTGACTTCCTATTATCTTGTTTTGAAGTCATGTAGCACTTTCATTGTTCTGTTCTGGTCAGCTTTATTCTGCTTTGTTTTGTTTGAATTTATTCTCTTTAAAATAATAAATAAATATTTGTTGACTAAATTAATACGTGCTTACTATGTACTGAACACTGTGTTAAGCACTTAGGATGCTTGGAGGATAGTGTTAGAAACAGAAGAATCAAGGATTTCTAGGTACAGTACCTGTCTTGAGTAACTGGGTAGACCATGGTGCCATTTACTGAGATGTACAGATGCCTAACGATAGGAATGGAAGGAAATTTGGGTGTGGCAATAATCAAAGAGTTTGATTGGGACATACTAAGTTTGAAGTGTTTTGGGGGCACAGTAATAGAAAAATCAAGCTGGCAGTTGAATTTCTGGGTCTGGAGTTCAGAGACGTCATCTGGTCTACATATATAGATTCAGGAGTCATCAGCATAAGAAAAATTTAAGTCCATAGCATTGGATGAAATACCTAAGGAGAAAGTGGATAGAAGAAATGGAAGGAAATCCATGACCAAACCATGAGAAACAGCATCATTTAGAGATTGGACAGAAGAGATGTCAAGGAGACTGAGAAAGTGATGAAATAGGAGAACCAGGAGAATGTAGTATTGAGAAAGACAAAAGAAGAGTGTCTCAAAAAGAAGTGAATAGTCAACAGGTTGAATGATCCTAAGAGGCCAAATTAGATAAGAACTGTAACAGCATGTCCATCCAATTAAACAATGGAGCTAATTGGTGACCTTAATATAAGCAGTTTCAATAGAGTGATGGGAGATGAAAGACCTAATTTTGCTGGAGTAAATAGTAACTGTAAGTGGGGAGTTGGTAATATATGTAGACAACTTTTTTTAAAGTTTGACCATGAAGGAGAGCAGATAGATGGAATAGAAGTAATTGTTCAAAAAATGAGAACGACAGAAAAGGCATCTCAGGCACAAAAGACAATGTGTTCAAAAGCACAAAGTCTTAGAAATTTAAGTTTAGGGAACTACGAAAATCTCAATGTTGATAAAACATAGTTCAAAACAGGTTATGTTAGAAAAATTAAGTTGGACAGTAAGGATTATGGAGGACCTTGTATGCCAAGACACTTGGACCATATCCTGAAAGGGATGGAAAGACATTGAAGAGTTTTGAGAAAAGAAGTGGTATCTCATAGAAAGATTACCCTGGGAGCTTTGTGAAGCATGGGTTAAAGTAGGGGCAAAGGAGACAAGATAATCATTTAGAAGACTGATGCAATGACTCAGATAAGAAATTCCAGTGTCCTTGGCTACGTCAATGGTAGTAAAAATAGAAACGAGTAATATATAGAGAAAGTAAATTCCTCAGAATTTGCCATTGAGAATAAAAGGAGGGAGACTGTCTCTCAGAATCCTAGCATGAGTAACTCTGTGGGAAGTGGTGTGTACCACTGTGGATAGCGGTACAGCCCCTGGGAACTACCAATCTACTTTGTATTTCTATTAATTTGCCTACTATGAACATTTCAACTAAATGTAATTATACAATATGTGGCCTTTCATGTTTGGCTTGTTTTCGTGGTTCATCCATGTTGTGTGTATAAGCACTTGTTTCATTTTTATAGCTGAATAATATTCTGTATGTACTTAACACATTTTGTTATTTGTCAGTGTCATTATTTGGTTATAATGAATGATGCTATTATGAATATTCAGGCAAGCACTTGTGCTGCTGAGTTAAATCCCTGGCCCAACCTTGTTTTTCTTGTAATAAGCACCACTTGATGACAGTATATAATGCTTTTTATTTAATATTGGATTTGTTTGCTAGTATTTTATTGAAGATTTTGAGGAGTAAATTCAATAAGTATATTGGTATATAGTTTTGTTTTGTTTTGATAACTTTTCTTGGTTTTGTATCAGGGTAGTATGTATTCATAGAAAAAATGGAGACATGTTCCTTCCTTTTCAGAAAAGTTTGTGAGAGATTTGTATTTGTTCTTTAAATTTCTGACATAGCTCCCCAGTGAAACTTTCTGGTCCTAGACTCTTTCGTGTGTGGGAATATTAGATTACTGATTCAACCACTTCATTTGTATATGCCTGTTCAGACTTTTTATTTCTCCTTGAGTTAGATTTGGTAATTTATGTCTCTAGAAATGCGTTAATTTCATAGTGGATATCCAATTTGCTGTCGTACAATTGCTCACAGTATTCTCTTTTACATTTTTAAGCTTTCGTAATGCCATTAGCGGTGAATCTTTTTATTTATTTATTTTTTCTTTTGTATTTTGTTTTTTTGTCTTTTTCATTTTTATCGGTACCAAGGATCGAACTCACGACCGCCTGCTTGCAAGGCAGGTGCTTATGCCGCTGAGCTAAATCCCCAGCCCCCAAATCTTTTTATTTTTAATTTTAGGAATTTGAGTCTCGTTTCTTGGTCAGCCTAGCTGAAATTTTTATATTTTTTTTTGTCTTTCCAAAAAAATTATCATCAGTTTCTATGATTCTCTCAAATATATTTTCTATCCTCTGTTCCATTTTTTTCTCTGTGATCTTTATCATTGTCCCTCTTCTTTTTGTATAGGGTTCGTTCGCTCTTTCATATGATTTCTTAAGATGGACGATTGGGTAATTGATTTGAGTTTTTTTAATGCAGGCATTTATAACTATAAATATCCTTGCTGTCAATGCTTTAGCTGACTTTCATGAGCTTTATAGGTTGTGTTTTGTTTTTATTCACCTTAAACTGTTGTCTAATTTTCTTTTTTATACTTTTAAAGAAAAGAGGTTTATTTTGGCTTACAGTCTTACAAGCCTGAGAGGCTACATCTGGTGATGTCCTTCTTGATGGTGGAGGGTGACACAGGGCATCATCACATGGCAAGAGACAGGGAGCACAGCAGAGATTTAGTCACACTGGCCTTTAATAGTTTATGACTTTTAACACAACTATGAATGCAACAGATTAAGTGTACCTATTCAATAAAGTGTATTAAGAATGTGTGTGCTTCCATCCATCAAGGATGGCTAAGTTAACTGATAAATCAAAAAAAAAATTAAAGAATGGAAAACATATAAATAAATAAATAAATAATGGATGTTCAGCATATACTAGGGTGTTTGTGTGTGTGGTGCTGGGGATTGAGCCCCAAGCCTTGTACGTGCAAGGCAAGAGCTCTACCACTGAGCCACATTCCCAGCCCTACAGTAGGCATTCTGTTTTGGAGACAGGGTCTCGCTGTGCTGTTTGAGCTGACCTTGAACTTACTTTGTAGCCCAGGCTGTTTTCCAAGTCACAGCAATCCTCCTACCTCAGCCTCCTGAGTGCTGGGATTATAGGCCTGCACCACCATGCCCGGCTTTACAGTAGAGTTTTTGAATGTAATGAAATTACTAGACAAATTGGATGTGATATAATTTGTGATATTTTCCTTTTGTTTTGTTTTTACTTCTTCCCTTCCCATCTCTCCCATCTCTTGTGTTTTGTTCATTGATCTATTAGTTATTATACGTTTGTTAATTTCCACGTATTTGTGCATATTCCAAATTTCCTTCTGTTACTACTTCTAATTTCATTCAATTGTAGTATAGGAGCATATTTTGTATGATTTAAATCTTCTTTGATATATTAAGAGTTGATTGGTGGCCTAGCACAGTATATTCTAGAGAATGTCCCATGTGCGCTTGAGAAGATGTATTTTGTTGTTATGGATTAGTATGGTCTACAGATGTCTGTTAGGTCTAGTTGGGTTATATTTTTGTTGAAGTCTTTTCTTTGTTTGTTGATCTATTATCTAATTGGGTCTAACAATTAATGAAAGTGTAGTACTAAAAAACTCCAACTATTATTGCTGAAATGTCTCTTTTTCCCCTGTAATTAATTCTATCAGTTTTTGTTTCATATATATGGGGATCTGGTTTTAGGTATGTTTGAATTATTGACCCTTTAGAAAATTACAAAATGTCCTTTTTGTCTCTAGTAACAATATTTGAACTAAAGCAAATTTGGCCTTATATTGATGTGTACGTGCCAACGCCCTCTCTCTTTCTCTGATTTTTTTTATCCCTAGTGTTGGGGTTTGAACCCAGAGCCTTACACGTGCTAGACAAACATTCTATCACTAAGCTACATCATTAGCCCTCCAACTCTCTTTTGGTTATTATTTGCATGTAATGTCTCCTGTCATCTTTTTACTTTCTTTCTTTCTTTTTTTTTTTTTTTTTTTTTTTTTTTTTTGGCCTTTTTCCTTTTTATCAGTACGGGGGATTGAACTCACGACTGCCTGCTTGCAAGGCAGGCGCTTATGCTGCTGAGCTAAATCTCAAGCCCCCCATCTTTTTACTTTCAATGTAACCATGTCATTGAATCTAAAGCACGGACCTCATGGATACCATATAATTGTCTTTTTTCCCCATTGTATCTCTACCTTTTGTTTATACTGCTTAATCTATTTAAATATAAGTAATTAACCAAAGATAGGAATTAGGTCTTCCTCTTTGCTATTTCTCCTCTATATTATGTCTGTTTTGTTCAACAACTCCCTCATTACTGCCTTATTCTCTGTTAAATAGATAGTTTTTGTATACTATTTTAATTACTTCATTGTTTATTTTGAGTTATTTTCCCTGTGGCTTCCCTAGGCATTACAATTAACATGTTAGCATATACAAATATAGTTGTAGTTAATAGTCCCTCCTCCCCTAGTGCTGCTGTGGTCCTACAAACTGCATCTTTACACATCGTGTATGTTAACGCAGATTCTTCATGATTGCTTTATGCAGTTTTCGTCTAAGCCAGATAAAGGAATGTGCTGTGAAGCCCATAATCGTATTATGTACTCCCTTTACAAGGTAAAGTTGGCCTATCACTTTCATAATAGGAAACTTTTCCCCCCAACCTTCTCCCTTGCCTTCAACCCCTATTCCCTTGCTTATTGACAAAAGTGTTGTTTCTAGTTTTTTCTTCTGTTATCTTTTTCTTTTCCCTTCCTTCCTCTCCTCTCTCCCTCCCTTGTTCCCCTTCCCATTTGAACATTTCCACCCTATTTCCCAATATATGTTACACATTTCAGGCCTTATTTACTTTTCAGTTTCTCAAAACAGAGAAACTATGAAATATTTAACCATGTGTGTCTGATGTATTTTACTAGAATACAGTCTCAGGATATATCCATTTGCCTAGAAATGCTTCAAGTTTTATCTTTCTTTATGGCAGAGTGCTATTCTATTGTATTTAAAAAATTCACATCTTCTTTATCCATTCATTCTTTGATGGGCATTTGAGGTATTTCTAAGATTTAGCTATTACAAATTGTGCTCCCGAAACAGGGATGTGCATATATCACCATGGTACCATGTTTTTAATTCTTTCAGGAAGATCCTCGTACATAATGCTTACATTCATTTTGAGGAGTTGGTACATGCACACGATCTATCTCAATTCTTTTCTTCCTCTTCCCTCTGTACCTCCCATTTGCCAGCATCAAATTCATTTAGTCTTATAAGTCCCTATAAAGCCAGGGATCATATACACAGGTTAACAGCCAGAGTAACAGGCCAAAAAATATGAAACACATGAAAAATCGTATTAAATCGAGCTACAATTTTAGATACATTGTTCATTCTGAATTACAGTGACCTTTCTCTATTTTGCCCTATTGTCAGTCTTTATTTTTCACTTTCTTTATATATTAAGTTTCTCACATAAGAGAAACCATATAATATTTAATCTTTTGTGCTTAATTTACTTCACTTAACATTATGGTTTCAAGGTGCATCCATTTTCTTACAACTGACTCAAGTTTAGCCTTCTTTATGGCAGACTAGTACTTCATTGTATATAAGTACACCATATTTTCTTTATCCATTCATTTGTTGATAGCTGCTTTCAAGGTTTTGCTATTATGAATTATGCTGTTATAAACATGGGTGTGCATATATCACTGTGTTATGCTGTCCTTAGCTCTTGGGAAGATACCTAGAAGGGGGATAAGTCGGTCAAATGGACTTTCTAGTTCTAGTTTTTGAGGAATCCCCATACTAATTTCCCCAGTAGTCGTATCAGTTTACATTCTCTCCAACAAGTTTAAGTATTTTTTCTCCATCCCTGCAGCCTTACCAGCACTGATTATTGATTGACTTTGTGAGGACAGTCATTCTTTCTGGAGTGAGATACAATTGTGTCTGAGTGTTGTTTTAATTTTCATTTCTTTAATTGGCAGTGATGCTGAATATTTCTTCATATATTTATTGGTCATTTGTACTTCTTTATCTCAGGAATGACTATTCATTTCAGATGCCCATTTTTGACTGACTCTCTAAAGTTGAAGGGTCTATTTTTTTGACTTTTTTATGTATGCTAGATACTAGTCCTTTACACACTAGCAGCCAAAATTTTTTCCCATTCTGTAGGCTGTTTCTTCACTGTTAGTGATTTCTTCTGCAGTTCAGAAGCTTTTTATTTTGATGTGATCCTACTTGTTGATTCTTGGTATTATTTCTTGTATAACTGGGGTTCTGTTCAGAAAGTCTTTGCCTACACGTACATTTTCAAGAGTTTTACTCTTTAAACAGGCTAAATGTTTCTGTGGTTTTTTGAAGGGGGGGGATGTTACATTGTTATGTTTTTTTTTTTTTTACTTTTGTCGGTACATGTTTGCAGTACATAATGATTATATTCACCGTAGGGGACTGATAGATGTATATAACACATTTCAGTTGTCTTCTTCTTAATTTAGATCCTTCATCTATTTTGATCTTAGTTTAGTATACAATGAGACATGTGGGTCTAAGTTGAATCTTTGGTATTTTCTCCTCCCCATTTTGCTTCCACAGATAAAGTACTGTAGCCAAAGAGTTGCCTTTGTCATGAGGATCAGGCCCAGTTCCTCTTATTCCTGACCAATGACAAACATCTGCTGATCACCCAAACTCTGCTCAGGGTCCCCTGAACTGTTTTCTAAGTAACCTAACATTTTGACTTTCATGTTCATCTCCTCATTGTCAAGTTTTAATGAGAATCCTACTAAGTTAGTTTAACTAAACTTCCCACCAAGTTTAACTAGAACCTTGATATCTGATCACCTTCTGCATCTGGTAAGGTGGCACATTTTACTCCTTCCTCCAAGCGATGTCTAATCAGCCTGTCCTGTATTCAGCAAGAATTTTTGCAAAATCGGTTTAGCCAGAATTCCCCCTGAGCCTTGCTGTTTTCTCTTAGTTATTTTCTACCTACTGACTCTCCCTCTGCTCTTCACCTATAAATTCCAATTTGCTCATACTGAGTTCATAGTTCAGTTCAGTCTCTTTCCCACTCTACAAGACTTCATTGTGGTGGTCCCTACATTTATCATGATAAATGTATAAAATCATGATAAATGTATAAAATGTAAAAATGTATAAAATCGAAATAAAATCTTCCTTGCCATTTTCAACAAGTTTCTTTGAATTTTTTTTCTTTCTCTCTCTTTTATTTGATTTTTTTTTTCCGGTGCCAGGGATCAAGCTCACGACTGTGTGCTTACAGAGCAGGCACTTATGCCGCTAAGCTAAATCCCCAGCCCCTGAATTTTTTTTCTTTAATAATATTGGGTTTTAGTTCCCTGCCAGCCCATAGAATTATTGTATAAAGCACTCACATCCTGTAGAATTATTTTTAAATAGCTCACATCTTCCCATGGGAAGCAGAGATCACCTTATCCTTTTAATGGTACAAAGTCTGCCTCTCACAGACTCTGATTATTCACTGTTATCCACTTATGGCTGTATGTGGCATGCTGTGTACTCGTCCTTTAGGCTATGGGCATATATGACTAATACTACTGTTAATCTCATCTGTCCAGTACTGGGCATTGTAGGCTCAGCTATCCCATATGAAGGAATGCTCAAAACAGTTGATGTAATGAACAGGAAGGACCATGACCAATGACACTAGGTAAGTTGTAATTAGCTGCTCCTGGCTAATTAACTACTTTCCTGATATGGCAAATACTGCCTGGAGAAAACTGCTAATTTCTGGTGAACTTGTACTTTGGCTTGTATGACACTGTGTTGTCTTTGCCTCATGTCACCATCTTACCACTCTAAATCTCTATTTCTGGGCTGGGGGTTTAGTATAGGGAATACAGAGCTTCCCTACCATCTGTGAGGCCCTGGATTCCATCCTCAGTACCACAAAATGCTCTACTCAAAGCAACACCTGTTGTTTATTATAGATTTCAATCTGATGTACCATTGAGTTTGGCAAGTAGTCTCCAAGGCTCCCTCCTATGAAGATGACATAGCCCAGATGACACAATATGGTATCTTAACCTCTTGCCATCTGAGTTTCATTAACCAAGGGTGGGACTAGAACTCTCCGATCACTGTGCCTAGACTGGTTACCATCACTGGCTGCTTGCAGCAGATATGAAAACCTTGCGTGTGATTGTACACTCCCAGAATAGACTGGGGATGCCCTGTGTGGTACTTGTGGAAAAGAAGGAGACCACCACCATGAAGACAATTAAGCATAGTAGCTCAGTTTCCTAATGGGCATTGCCATGCAGACAAGAGGCATCCTTACTTCTCTCTTGTGATCCTGTTTCCCTCACTGTTCTTGTGTGTGTTATCCTGACTCCAAAGGTGTTGACTCCCAAATGTAATTGAGACACATGTCCATAGTGGTCCATGGCCACATACTCATGATTATTTTAAAATGAAGATGAGTAGTTTACATTCAATTGCTCTTCCAATGTATAACTCTTAGCCAACGGGGAGAGGGTTTGCCTAGCACTTCTGCTTATATCAAATGGCTAATAGTGTGGCCACAGGGTTGGATGGATCATCAAGGCTATACACCAAATTGTCATACCCGATGTGGACCTTGACCCTGAGAAGATTGACTGTCATTCCTTAGAGGAGCAGGCAACTACCTTTAGGGCGATCCCCAAACTCCTAAACTTGTCCCATAACCACCAAGAAACCAAAAGCGGAGGCTTTACATGAATGGAAAGATAAATTAGTCTGAGAGAATTTTTATAGAAAGAAAAGAGGAAGAGGGAGGGCCACCCTGGGGCAGAACTTGGGCCTCATGCTCTTCTGCTGTGCTGCTGCTTATGCTTCCACTACAACAAAGAGCTCAATGTTTAGGCTTGCAAGGGAAAAATCAAACTGAATCGGAGGTCTGAAATTTGACACAATTGCAAATCCAAAACTTACTAAAATTATTTACATAGCAAAAAAATGAGAGGGCACTGCCTGGCTTTTTTACCTCTATAACAGATTCTGAATTAATGTCAACATTTGCTGAAATGCACCAATTGGCAAAACATCACAGACTTAATCAATACTGGGGTTCAAATTCCAGGTATATCTGGGGAGCTATTACATTTAAACAAGGTACCCCCTATAATTTTAAGGGAGTTACTGGTCATAAATAGAGAACAAATAAGTATGCCTAATCCTATCAGAGTTATTATTATTAATTTGCATACATTGTTCATGGTCATAGCACTCATTGCCATAAAATATCCTTTACTGAGCAGGGACATTTTGTCACAATGAATAATAAAGTTATATTACATCTTGGTCACTTAAAACTTGGCTCAACTAAATTAGATGCTATGAATCCCCTAGTCAAAATAGTTAACATGGCCCAGTGTAACTTAAAACAGGTTCTTCAAGGATTAACATTTATTATATAAAGCCAAATTGGTGAAGGAGTAATTATCTCCACTGTTTATCCATTTAGCTTCCCAAATTGGCCTGTCCTCAAGCCTAAAATGAGTGAATAGTGCTTCGCAGCAGATAACTACAGCCTCAGTGTTGTAGTGTCATCCATTAAGGTCCTCATACTCAGTACCCCTTATAATTGGAGTTACTGACTGCATCCAATCAGCAAGTGGTAAATATTTTGCTGTTATATATTTGGATAATATGTTCTGTACAATGTCTATTTCAATAACTTTTCAGCTGCAGTTTGTCTTCATCTCCTAAAGGATATAATATGCCTTTTTAAGCCTTACGATTGCACATTATTTTTTTCAGGCAAGACTCCAACTGCATTCATCTTTATCTAAGGACACACTTGTGACATTATATTGATGACTTCCTCCTGTAGCGAGATTCATTTGACACATTTGTGAGGGATATACAAATACAAAGGGGCTCATGAAAGGGTATGGACCATTCATTCACACATAGTGCAAGGCCCCACCTGTTTTTAAATTACTACAAATTATCTGGTAAATCACTCCACCCTGACAGTATCTAAAAAGAGTTACTGACCCTTTTAACACCTAGAGTTTAGTAAAAGTTCAATATAGTTTAGTACTTTGGTATCCTGAAAGCAACATATTCTTCATTTATAAATTTTGCGTAATTTTATTGATACTGTTACTTACAAATCACTCACATTGAATGGCACCTTCTCCAATGAAAAGCTCTCGAATGTATCCAAACTGAAATCAGCAGGCACTTATGTTAGTGCCGTCATGCACTCCTTTACCAAGGAAGCTTTAGCAACCTCCTCTCAGTTGTCCTGGGGTTTCTAGACCACTTGTAATAACCGTAATTTGTTTATAGGTTTCCCTCCTTTACGGACCTGCACTATAAATTATCAGAGAAAAAATTGCTGGCTACATACTTGCCTCTCCTGAAAATCAAAGCTCTCACAGTGTCTGCACCTCTAACCTTCTGTACCTGGCTGCTCATTATGCCTTGCATCATGGAAGCAGCATCCACAAAAACAGCACAGGTACTGAGGCCTTCTTTATACAGAATGGAGCCAAATCTGGGCCTTTTACTATATCCCACCACAGGAGAGACTGGCCTCCTTTATCCTCAGTCATTTACCAGATGTATGATTCACCCCAGGCCCTTGGCCTCCTGGGGACTCCCTTAGTAGCAACTGAGAGATCAACAAGAGAATTATGAGATGGAGTTCAGTAAAAGGATGCTACTTTTAATAACCAACATATCCCTGAAAACAATTGACCACACCACAGGCAGTCATTTTTATGTTGTTGTCATACCAGAGGTTGAATCCTGGGCCCTCACACTGAGCTATGTTGCTAGCCCTTTTTATTTATCTATTTATCTATCTATTTATCTATTTTTTATCTGAGCTAAAGGTCTCAGCAAGTTGCTACAGTGCCCAGGCTGGGCTTACTTTGCAATCCCACTTTCTCTGTCTCCCAGAGTGCTAAGATCATAGGTGTGTACCACCGCCCCAAGGTCAGGCAGGCATCTTAACATTGGGATGACCTGGCCAACAAATGGTCCTATCTGCACATTTTTGGGCCATAGCCTTAAAGTTGCCTCTTTTAAGACACACTGGAAATCTCTTGCTTCATGGATACTCAAAATATAAATCAAAATTACCCATGTCTCTACATATACTAAAGCCTTAATACATGGTCTTACCAAGACACTCTGTATCCCTTTAGGAATTCCAGACAAAGTGGCAAAGGCACTCATTTCACTTCTCAGATAGTGGTGGGCTTGAGGAGAAAGCATTTAATAGAACTTTCCCTCCCTTATAGTTCCCAGGCAGCTAGTTTAGTTGAAACCTTAATGGGCTCCTCAGAGATTGTTTACTTAAGTCAAAATTGGCAAATGGCTGAGAGTCACTATTGCTTCAGTATTGGTTAGTCTAAATTCATATCCCCATACTCTGGTTTCTCTTCAGATCATATAAATTCATGTCCCTTGGGGATGTGCATTCCACATACCAGTGCTACACGAGTCCCTCAAATGGCTTCACTGACCGTAAAGGAGGACTTCTCTAATGTTTAGGCACTGTGTCCCTCCTTCCTCTTGGTCAAGTGCCTACTTCACTTTCTAGGAAGTGAACACTTCATCTACTTCCAGGTCATCACCAAGGTTTAAACTGATGTCAAGGTAACAAAGGATCAAATGTGATGTAGGCCCTAAAATTAGTATTAACTGCTTCCTTGACATCTGGAAAAATCTTGAGGGCGTCATATATTCTAATCACAAGTTCCCTGTTCATTCTGCTCATGTAGATAAACAAAGACAAAGATAAAAACAAATAAGACTCACCATATCATGGGAACCAGACACAGTTCTTGTTTATCTCTTGTAGCAGATTTCAGTCCCTGCTGGTCCATAAAATTATTCAGACAAGAAAATTACATCCTTCTGTGGGAACTAAGGGCCACTAAAGCCTCTTAATTCTTCAAAGTCTGCTTCCAGCAAGCCCTGCTTGTTTATTCTAGTTCCAAGTACCACTCCCTGTGGTTGCATATGGTGTCCTCCTCTCTTGCGTAATGAATGTATGTGCCTAATAAACTGCTGTCAATCTAAAATGTCCAGCAACAGAGGCCATGTAGCCAGCCTTCTCGACCACCCTAGACCGGGGCTCCATCTCTCATCAATGGAATGAAGAGGACATGATGGAAACAAGAACTAACAAAGAAAAAACACAATTATATTTCTTTTATATTTACCTATATAGCTAGATTTACTGATCTATGTATTTCTTCATGTGGGTTCAAGTTACTATCTAGTACTGTATCCATTCATTTAGTTTTGAAAATTCACTCTTTAGTATTTCTTGTAGAACAAGTCTTCCAGCAAGAGAGATTTTTTCAGTTTTTCTTTATCTGGGAATACCTTTATTTTTCTTTCATTTTAATAGTTTAGATGGATATAGAATGCTTAGTTGGCAGTCTTATTTTTATTTCAGCACTTTTGCTGAAAGTAATTTTATTGACTTCTGGCTTCCATGATTTCTAAAAATAAAGCAGCTGTTAATTTTGTTGAACAACACTTGTATTAAATGAGTCACTTTTCTCTTGCTGTTTTCAAAATTCTATTTTTTGTTTTATCTTTTGATAGTTTAATTATGATGTGTTTAGGCGTGGAACTCTAAATTTATACCACTTAGAGTTCATGTCATTTCTTGGATGTAGACTCACATTACTTCAATGAAATTCAGGATTTTCAAAAATATTTCTTCAAATATATCCCTCCCACCATTCTTTCTCTCCTCTGCTTTGGTGTCTCTCCTCTGCTTTGGCTGTTAGTATTCTTGGTTGTATCCAACAGGTATCTGAGATTCTATTCTTTTTATTTCATCTTAAATAGTCTCAACTAACCTATATTGAATTTCACTGATTCTTCTGCCTGCTCATTTCTGTTATCAAGTTCCTCTGTGAATTTTTGTTTTAACTCTACACTTTCTATTTCAAAAATATAATTTCCATGTGTTTCAACTCAGAGTATTATTTTGTTGCTATTCAGTTTTATTATTGTTGCTGTTTGCTTGTTTATGTACTGCAGAAGCAATTGTATGAAATGTATATTCTTTGTCATACTGACCACTGAAGTCTCTGTGTGGTTAGCTCGGAAGTTAGACAATGATTAGAAAGAGATTACCTTAAGTTATTGGAGCCAATAAGTGTCCCAGGTTATGCTGAGGGGCTGTTCATTTGGAAGCCCTCAACACTAGTGACAGCTTTAGGTGAAAGTTTTGATCTTCTCTCAGATCTCTCCTAAATATGTGTGTGTGTGTGTGTGTGTGTGTGTGTGTGTGTGTGTGTGTGGCCTTCTAGACTCCCAAGAGTCTGGATGAACTTGTCAAAATACCTATGGCCCTATTATGGTTTGGATCTCAACTGTACCCCACAAAGTCTCGTGTTTGGAAAGTGATTGTGTCATAGTCATTGGTGGATTGGTCCATAGCTGGCTTGCTGATAAAAGGTTGGGTCTGATCAGAAGAAGTGGGTCACTGAGGGCATGACCTAGAAAGATAGATCAGCCTCTTTGTCTCTTCTCCTCTCTCTCTGCTTCCTGGGATGCTATCATATAATCAGCTTTCCTCTCGGATGCCCCTCTACCATGCTGTTTCTTCCCTGGAACCAGACAACCATGAACTGTAATAGTGAACAAAAATAAATTTCTCCTCCTTTAAATTGTGGGTATCAAGTAGTGTGTGCTTCAGTGATGAGAAAGAGTTATGGCTTATACCTGGGTGCCCCTCCAAAGCCTCATACACTCATAAGTGCATGGATCATGGAGGTAGCTTGATCATGGGTGTGTGATGGTGGATTAATGATAACTGGATTATTCCACTGGTTGGTTT
The DNA here is from genome assembly GCF_034190915.1 of Cavia porcellus. NCBI lineage: Eukaryota > Metazoa > Chordata > Mammalia > Rodentia > Caviidae > Cavia > Cavia porcellus. The sequence goes on from NW_026947486.1 coordinate 81,901,472, forward strand.
ATTATAGTTCTGTGTACGGATAATGGGAATGCCCAACCTGGGTGTACATAGCACCAATCAGTAGGCTTGTAGCCTGAGTGAAATAAAAAGTGAAATGAGGGCTCAGTTACTTTACTGCTTTCTGTCTGTATACCACAAACTTTTCTTGTCTGCCGTGCTCGTCTGCCATGCTGCTCTGCCTTGGAGCCAGCCAACTATGGACTGAAAACTCTACAAACTATGAGCTAAAGTAAACCTTTCCTCTTTTAACTTGTGGTTGTTCAGTATTTTGTCCCAGTAATTAGAAAGTAACTAAGACAGTGACTAAGATAGATCTTTCATTTCCTCACTTTTCATTTCAAGCCCTTTTTTGTCAGCCTATATTTTTTGCCCCAACTTTTAGCCACTTCATCAGGCAGCCACAATTTTAATTTAATTTTAAATTTAAATTTTAAGTGTTTCAATAAACATTCTTAGCAAAAAGGCAAGATCTGAATCAGGTCAAATGAAGGTAAGATTACGAATGGAGTCTCCCGGGAAACCATGTCACAGGTCAAATAATTGCAATTATACTGGTACATGTCTTTGAAACAGCTTCAACTTCATTCTTTTTTCTCCAGTAGTACAAGGTTCCTAATTTGCCACATGAAACTGTGTGGCTGTCAGTTTTCTTTTTTGTTTGGTACTGGGAATCAAACTCAAGATCTTGCGCTTACTAGGCAGACGCTTAATGCAGTTAAGCTGTATCCCACACTGAATGTCAGTTTTCAAGGCTGCTACAGAGCTAAAGGAAAGGGGATAGGCACATAACAAATTAAAACATTGCAGAGCTTGCTGATCTTATCACAATTTAGCTATTCCTCAATAAATAGTCTCTGATTCCTGAATGTATTTGGTTAATTTGTAGATATCCAAAAAAGTTGATTCCAATCATTTTGGTCATTATTATCATTACTTCTGTAGAAGAATTTTTCTTCCTTATCACTGCATTATTTTGACATCACTTGAATGTAATTTTGACTTAGTTATCTGTCGTATACTTTGGTAGATATATCATTTGGAAGGGTGTGTATTAAAATCTGAAGCTTGAAATAGGGAAATGTATTATAAAGAATATAATATGGAAGACGGCAGAATATTATGAAACATTGTGATGTATTAGCTCATTCAAGGACAATTTGCCAGATGTAGAGAATCAATGTCTTAGGACAGAGCTCTAAGGAATTACGGTATGTAAGGGTAATTTAGAGAAAGGCATAATCAAAAAGGCAAGAGGAATCGGAAAACATGAATTTTTAAAAGATTTGTCTTTTACTATAGCATGGTTTGAAACCTAGTGTAGTTACCATCTTTCTTCTTGCCGGTATAGAATGCCCAATGGGTCTGCCTAGCCTTGGAGCAGCAGGGTGCCATTTTTCATTCCAGAACACAGACTTCAGGTCATTTATCAGGTCCATAAGCCTTCAGCTTATCTCTTTCACTAATCTTTCCAACTGTTTTCCAAATTCTGTCTTCTATTTGAAGCCTACTGCCATAAGTTAAACCAGAAGCAATGTATACACTTATATTGGCTCCCTAAAGATCTTGTTTCTTCTCCTCTGTCTTTTTAACTATAGATATATATATATACACATATATACATATGTATATATATACATATGTGTATATATATCTGCATCTGCATCTACATCTATATCTATCTATAGCCATATCTGTATTTTTATTTGTTCCTATATAATGTGGCTTGAATGCATCCACTCCAAAATTTAGGTATTGCCAATGTGATAATATTAAGATGTGGGCCCTGTAAGAGGTGATTTAGCTCTGAAGAATCTGTCTCATTAGTGGGATTAAAGTTATTATAAAAGAAGCTTTACACAGTATTCAGCTAGCTTCCTCTTCTTTTCTTATTCCATGCGAGGATACAACTTTTATTCTCTCTTAGCTTTCCATCTTATAGCATGTGAGGACAGTCAAGAAGGCTCCAACCAGGTTCCAGTACCTCAGTTTTGAACTTTCCAGCCTCCAAAATAGTGAGAAATAAATTTCTGATATTTACAAGTTACCCATTCTCAGGTATTCTGTTACAGTAAAAAAAAAAAAAAAAAAAAAAAAAAAAAAAGACACAAATGGACCAAACAATGATCTTAGGGGAGGAAAATTTATCCTTTTGTCAATAATTGTGATATAAGCTATTGCCCCTTTGTAGTTGCCTTCATCAAGTCAAGAAAGACCTTTATCAGGAGTGAATAATGGGTTTGTCAAATCCTTTTGACCTCTGGTCTGTACATTGGTTTTCCTTCTGATATCTTTATATGACTATGGCATTAGAGTAATGCTAGAATAGAACTTGGAAACTACTTATAATTCGGTATGGACAGCCATATAAGGGAATGATAAATAAGAAAGAAGTTGTATTAACTTTCCATCACTGTGACAAAATACCTGGACAAATCAGGTTTCAGTCCACAGTCACTCGACTCCATTGTTTCTGGATGCCTCTCTGTGATGAGGCAGAGAATCATGGTGTGGAGCACGTAGAGCACGTAGTGGAACAAAACTGCTCACCTCATGGAAGCCAGGAAAAAGGGGGAGGCAAGGACAAGGTATACTCCCCAAGTTCATATGCCCATGACCCACTCCCTTCAACTAGGTCCTATTACCCGTTTCCATCTCTTTCCAATACTGTCATCAAATTATGAATCCATCAATGGATTAGTCTATTGGTGAAGTTAGAGTCCTCATGACCTGTTCATCTTCCAAAAGCCTCATTTCTGATGTTACTACATTGGGTGGAAGGCTTCCAAAAGTTGAGCCTTCAGGGGGATATGGTAGATCCAAATCATAGCATTCTTCTTGTGGGCCCCAAATCTTGTATCCATCTTACAATACAAAATGCATTCAGTCATTTCAAACGGGAAGGAGAACTTTATTGGAAATTTGACTAGAGGTAATTTGTGTTATATTCTGGGAAACAACTGGTCTACATTTTTCCATGTCCTGAGACTGTGTGAGGCTGACTTTAAAGAGGATGAACAAGTTTATCTGTCAGAGAAAATTTCAAGGCAACAAAGAATCAGGCAGTTAAAGCATAGGTTTTAGCTAGATTTATAGTGAAAATTGTGAGCAAAAGGTACAACAAGAAGATTTGAAAAATGTGCAGTTTGGCCAGAAAAGAAGCATGTTTAAAGCCATGGACCAAAGAGGGCATAGCTGGTGAAGAGATTAGTGCCATTCAAAAGGAGCCAAGCACTTTGCACTGGAACAGTAGGAAAGATGCCTTGAGGACATCTCAGTAATCAGAAAGATCCCACACTTTGCAGGCTCAAGAATGGAAAAAATGACAGCATTGAAAAAACTGCTTTGAGAAGAGAAGAGGGGTCATCTCCCACAGGGCTGCCTAGGGAATTGCTTCCTCAGAAATCATTTCACCATGCTCAGCAACCCAGACACTCAGAGAAGGACACAGCCATGGTCCAAGTGGGCCTAGGTACTGTTCAAGCCAACAGAATACCTTGGCCTTGTCCATATGGTGCTGGTATTGGAGGTACACAAAATGCAAGCACTATAGAGTCACAAAGGCTTCCACTAAGATTTTAAAGGAAGGCTTGCAGGCCAGGCTATAGGTTACAGGTGGGAATCTATGTGGTCAATCCCTGATATAGGGCAATGCATGAAGCTATGAGAGTGAGACTAAAGCTGCAATGGAGAGCCACGAATGTGGAAGGTCTGCTAAGAAAAACTGTAGGCAGTGAGCAGAGGCAGTCCAGGAGGGAGGCTTTATGGGTTTCAACCAGCAAGGCCACAGTGGCAGGGCTATCTAAGCCCTTTATAACTCATATTATACCACCATGTGCCACAGATTCTGGACACAGAGCTGCAGGATTTAATGCCTGCCCTGCTAAGTGTCAGTTTTTGGTCTCATCTCTCCTTGCTACACCTGCATTCTTCTCTTGGAATGAGAATGTTTACTCTGTGTCAGTGTATCTTGAAAATTTGTAACTTCATTTTTTGTTTAATAGGGGCTGACAGCTAAAAGTTGCCTGGAATCTCAAAGAAGATTTCAGAATTGGACTTTTTTTGAAAATACGTAGGGCTAGACTTAAACTCACTGTTTAGTTCAGGCTGGCATCAAACTCGTGGTGATCTTCATTCCCACCTGAAAACTCATGAATACGGTCATGAATACGGTCTTTACTGTATACATTCCTGTCAGCATTCTAGTCTTCTGAACTTACACCGGAATTTCCTATTAAGTTCTGCTGACAACATTCTAGGGCTTCTCTAGCCCAGTTCTCTAAGCTTTTCTAAACTGATCTTGCAAATCAATTCCACAGGCTTCTGGACCATATGGTCATGCACAGTCATATCAGTGACTCCAATTCTTAGTACCAATTTTTTTCCATGTTAACTTTTTGTCACTGTGACAAAAATAACTGATAATAACAACTTAAAGAGAAAAAGATTTGTTTTTCTTTCATGTTTAGAGACTTTGGCTCATGGTCACTTGGACCCTTTGCTGTAGGCCTGTGGCAAACTAGAACACCATGGCAAGGAAAACGTAACGGAGCAAATCTCACTTCATGGCAGATAGGAAACACAGAGAGCTAGAGAGACCAGTAGCTGATCAGTCTAAGAAACTAGAAGTCACAAAACTAAAGGGACCAATAATACAGCCTTAATATGAAGCTGAAGATATGGAAGCTCCTTGGTAAATCACTGCTGTGAGTTCATGTTGAATGGCTGAAGAAGTTGGAATCTGATGCCCATGGGTGACGGAAAGAGCAAAAGATGCACCCACTAAACAGAATAAAGCTTGCAAGCACTGACTTCTTCCTTCTGAATTTGTGCCATCTGGGCCCCTAACCTATTTGGGTTAGATCTTTCCCAAATCTTTGTCTGCTGTTTCAAATTCAAATCATCTGTGAAAACACCTTCATAGACACACCTGGACATTCCCAGAAGTGTACTGTACTAATCTAGGTATCTCTAACTCCAGTCAAGTTGGCAGTGATGTCTAACCATTGGAGAGGTTAAGTGATATGGGCAATAGCAAAAGAAATATTTAATATACAATTTATTGGAGTCTTGGAAGGTGTTATGGCTTGTGTCTAGATGTCCCCCACCCAAAGCCTCATGAGGTCATAGGTGGGACTTCTTCAGACATGACCAGATCTAAAGTGTGTGACACAGGAATTGATTCTTGGTGAATGCTAGGATCAAAGGCACAGCATTATGGATGTAAGTGCTACTCGCCCTAAGTACCTGGGATAAGATATGAGGTAGTAGGAGTTCTGTTCTTCCCTTACCTGTTTTGCTACCTTTTCCCCACCATGAACTATTTCTCTTCTGCAATTCCTGTCTGCCATGCCACTTTGCTTTGGAGCCAGCCAAAGATGGACTGAAATCTCTATAAATTGTGAGCTAAATAAACATTTCCTCCCTTAACTTGTGGGTATCTCAGCAACTAGAGAAAAGTAATCAAGACAGAATTTGGTACCAGAGAAATGGTTTTATTGCTGTAACTGTACTTGAGCATAAGACTTAGGAGCCTCTGGAGCTGGCTCGTGAGAAAGGGAAGAGTTAGGAAAGATTTGGAGATGCCAGCTGAAAAAGAAGAGCTAGAATACTCTAGGGTGTACTTGATGGGAGATTCTGATCAGAGCTTACAAGACCAGAAGGCTGATAGAAATTCTACTGGTAAAGACCAGGCTCAGGAGGTTTCTGCTGGGAAGAAGGAATGCATTAGCTGTTGGACTCCAGATGATGTGTGTTATGCCTTGGCAGAAAGTTTGTCTGCATTTTGCATGTGTCTGACTTGTGTCCAAAGACATTGCTGAGACTGAGACTAAGGCCACTAGACTAACTAATCTAATAGAAAAAAATTTAAGGTAGTCTAAATTTGAGGCAGTGTCATAGCTACTGTTGAGGACTTTTGGTCAGACTTATGTTGAGAATCAAGAGCAAAGGGTCCATCAGAATGATTCAAAATATCTTGGGTTTAGCCAAAAAGGAAGCTCCAACAAAGATAGAACTTGGGAACTCTTAATTGCTGAGAAGGAATAGGAGAACAGAAAAGATATACTAAAGGCATCACAAGAAGCAGCAGGACTGCACCTTTTACCACCTCCAAATTACAAAAGCTTTGCTTTGAGAAGAGAGCCCTAGAGCACCATGTTTCACAATTTCAGCAGTCTAGAGTTTTTCCTCAGGATTTGTTTCATAGGCACTCGACTCTACAGTCAAGAGAGAAGGAAGCCTGGCTCATGCTGCACCTGGTGGCAGACCTTGGCAACATCCACATAGTCCTGGTTTTAGGTGCTTTCAGGGTGCAAGAGTTGGGGGTCAGGAAGGCTTCCACTCAGATTTCAGAAGAAGAGCACTGCCTGAGAAGCCAGTCAGTGTGCCCCTGAGAGAGTAGTGTTAAGCTGTGAGTGTGGATCCAAAGGTTCAGTGGAGACCTTGGAGAAGCCAGGAATGTGGATCATCTGAGGAAAGCTGCAAGGAGGTAGCAGAAACAGCCCAAGAGAAAAGCCAGGGGATGTACAACAACCAGCAGTGATGTAGGGCGCAGAAGCACCCAAGCCCTTTAGAGTTCACAACTTGCTACAGGTTGTGGGAGATGCTGAAAGTGGAACTGTGGAAATTAATGTTTGCCCTGCTGCATTTTGGACTTGATTGGGTCCCATTTCTTTGTATTCTCCTATTTGCACCTTTTGAAAGGTAATGTTTATCTTGTGCTATTGTAATGTTGAAAGTGTTTAACTTTCTTTTCATTTGCACAGGGGCTCACAGCTAAGAGTTTACATTAAATCTCAGAAGAGACTTCGGACTTAGACTTTTCAGCAATGCTGAAAATGTTAGGGCAATGGCAACTCTTGGAGATGAACTAAATGCCTTTTGCGTAAAGGGATGTGCATGAGAAGCAAGCAGCTCACCTCCCTGGTAAGCAGCTGTGGTGTGGCAGGCTGCAGCAGCCCTTCCAGGGGGAGAACCACCAGTGTCTCCTGAGATCTGCGCCATGTTGGAACTTAGGGCGCTGGGAAACCAAGCCATCAGCCTGCCTCCCTGTTAAGCAATAGTGAGCCTACCGGTGCACGGCCTTAGAGTCAAACATCCCATTTCCCCTTCCCCCCTTTAGCAAATGGGAACCAGAGATCTGAGCATCTCTTGGGAGGATGACCATAAGCAATATAGCAAATAATGGGGATTTCCGTCTACCATCTTTTTGAAGGCAAGTATTTTTATTACTGTTTTGCTTTATTCTGATTAATGGTACTGCTTATTCAATATTCTGTTTTGATAAGTTCTATAATGTTTTTTACTTCATTTTATTTTGCTATACATGATTGAAAGAACAACTATTGTGATGATAACGAGATATACTGTGATACCTATTGCTGTTATCCTGGTAACCTGCTGTGAAGTTCTGGACCAATTTCACTACACTGCATCAATTGGCTTTGTTCTGTCTTGTTCTGTTGTATTTTACTACCTTCAAAATAATAAAAACAAAGAAGAAAAGGGATGTGCATGAGTCTTTGGGGGGCAAATTTGTAGTGCTTTCTTGGTTACAAAATCTATATTTTTCCTTTCTTTGCCAGATAGTTATGGAACACACAGTAAGTTCACCTGATAAAAGTACTTAAAATATTGAAAATTTATTGACCATCATGAAACTTATTTTTTAAATTGACATTCAAATCTTTTTTTAAAATTTTATTTAAAAGGAAAAAGAGAAAAAACAAAACAAAACAAAGTGGTGTAAGGGTACAAGTAATACAGAACTACAAAAAAAAAACAGTAAGAAATCACCAGTTAACAGATTACATATTATCATCTTAGAGATAGTTGCTCAAATCACAGTATCAAAGAATACAAAGTGGACATTCAAACAGTGAGACTGCAAACAGTTGTGTTCAATGATCCAACCAAAAACATTAATATGGTCAGCTATTTAACACCCCTAAACACACTTGCTGTTGTATCCTTTAGAGCACTTTTTTCCCTCTCTTTTTTACAACAAAATTTACACATTTTAGGTTTTATTACTCCTTAGTCCTTATTACTTTTTTGGGGGGGAGAGAATAAAGTCAAATATGGCAAAACAAAGCTGTCAGTCAAAACCAAGGATAGACATAGCACATGATGTAAAACAGAGTACAAGGTTATCAACAATGGTTATCAACCATGTCTCGTGGTTTCCTTAAAAAGAATTGTCTATCTCATTAGATATTATAAAGTTGAACAAAACAGTAGAGAACAAGACCAATAAAACTTAAGCACTGTAAACATTACAGGACTTCCAAAGGAGACAATAGTCAAACCAGAATGGGCATCTTAGTGAATCTTATTGCATTCAAAGTAGTTGCCTATACCCTCAAACTTGATACTATCATACAGAATGGAACAGAGTCTAATCAGTCAAAACAAGATAGTGGGAGTATTACAGGACTTCAAAACAAGTTAATAGGAAATCAAAAAAAGTTACTATTATATATCCTGCTAATTTATTAATTTTTCCCCTTAATTAAAAAAAACATAAAAAATAACTAAATTTTTTTAATGAATAAGGGAGAGATTGAGATAAAACAGGACATAACAATATAACAATACAGGTCAAAGCATGACTGTTTCAGCAACCTAGTGCTTCACCACCAAATAACCCAACTTAATAGTAGTTACCATAGTGTCTGTCTTTTTCCTTGAAATATTTGAATAAAACTTCATATACTATAGCTTCAAATATTTCCATATCAAGAAGCGCAGAATAAAGCCTTTCCAATTAATAAGTGAAAACTTTATAAGGCTTCAAGACCACGTAATGGGGAATCATGATTACCACATATTTTTATATATTTGAATCATTACTTACATTAGGGAAACTATTCGGTATTCACACATGTGAGATTGATTTATTTCACTTATGAGTATGGTCTCAAGCTGCGCCCATTTATTGATAAATATCTCAATGTGATCCTTCTTTATAGCTGAATAATACTCCATTGTATAGAAATACCACAACTTTTTTATCCATTCCTCAGTTGATGGAAACTTGGGTTGTTTCCAAGATCTGGCGATTACAAATTGTGCTGCTATAAACATAGGTGCGCATATATCACTGTGGTATGATACTTTCAGTTCTTCTGGGAATATGCCTAGAAGTGGAATAGCTGGAATAAATGGGACTTCCAATCCCAGCTTTTTGAGAAATCTCCAGACTGACCTCCACAAAGGCTGCACCAGTCTACACGCCCACCAACAGTGTAGGAGAGTTCCTTTTTCCCCACAGCCTCTCCAGCATTTGTTGTTGGTTTTCTTGATCCTGGCCATTCTTTCAGGAGTGAGATGGTATCTCAGTGTGGTTTTAATTTGCATTTCTCTAATGACCAATGATGATGAACATTTTTTCATGTATTTATTTGCCATTTGCATTTCTTCATCTGAGAATTGCGTATTCATCTCAGATGCCCATTTTTGTATTGGATCTTTGAATTTTGGGGGTCTGATTTTTTTTTAATTCTTTATATGTTTTAGACAAGAGTCCCTTGTGTGAGAGAGAGTTCACTAAAATCTTTTCCCAGTTTGTGGGTTTTCTTTTCACTATGCTAGAGATTTCTTTTGACATGCAGAAACTTTTTAATAAGAACTGGTCCCAGTTATCGATTCTGGGAAGTATTTCCCGTGCAGTTTGTGTCCTGTTCATGAATTCTCTACCTACTCCTACATCTTTAAGGTTTTTACCCAATTTGTCTTCCAATAGATTTAGTGTTTCTGTTTTAGTATTCAGATCTTTGACCCATTTAGATTTTAATTTAGTACATGGTGATAGACATGGGTCTAGCTTTAGTTTTCAGCAAATGGAGAGCCAGTTTTTCCAGCACATTTATTAAAGAGACTGTCGTTCTTCCAGTGAAACTGCTTGGCTCCTTTATCAAAAATAAGGTGGTTGAGTGTGTTTGTAGTTGTGGTTGGATCTTCTAATCTATTCCATTGATCTTTGGCTCTGTTTTGATTCCAATACAAGTTGATTTTACTACTGTTGCTTTGTAGTATAACTTCAAGTCAGGGATTGTGATGCCTCCTGCCTTGCCTTTGCTGCTTAGAATTGCCTTTGCTATTCTAGGTCTCTTCTGGTTCCAGATGAATTTTAGTAGTGATTTGTCTAGATCTATAAGGTATGTTGATGGTATTTTTATTGGGATTGCACTGAATCTGTATAACAGTTTTGGGAGAATGGCTATTTTCACAATGTTTGTTCTTCCTATCCATGAGCAAGGGATGTCTTTCCATTTTCTGAGATTATCTTCAATTTCTTTTTTCAGTGTATTATAATTTTCACTGTATAGGTCTTTCACTTCTTTCGTAAGAGTAATTCCTAAATATTTCATTTTTTTGCTTGCTAATGTGAAGAGTATAGTTTCTCTTATTTCCCTCTCTGTGATTTTGTTGTTCGAGTATAGGAATGCTATTGATTTCTGAGTATTGATTTTGTATCCAGCCACATTACTGAATTTATTTATTGTATCTAAGAGTCTTTCAATGGAGTTTAGGGGGTCTTCTATGTAGAGTATCATGTCATCTGCAAACAATGATAATTTAACTTCTTCTTTTCCTATCTTTATCCCTTTTATTTCTCTCTCTTGCCTAATTGCTCTGGCTAGTACTTCCAGTACTATATTAAATAGGAATAGTGATAAAGGACATCCTTGTCTTGTGCCTGATTCTAAAGTAAAGGCTTTCAGTTTTTGGCCATTTAGTATGATGCTGGCTGTTGGTTTGTCATAAATGGCCTTTATTATATTGAGGTAAAGACCATCTATTCCAATTTTCTGTAAAATTCTTATCATGAATAAATGTTGGACTTTATCGAAGGCTTTTTCTTCATCTGTAGAAATGATCATGTGATTCTTACTTTTGGCTTTATTGATATGGTGGATTACATTTATTGATTTACATATGTTGAACCATCCTTGCATTCCTGGGATGAATCCCACCTGGTCATGGTGTATAATCTTCTTGATGATTTGCTGGATCCTATTTGCCAATATTTTATTGAGGATTTTTGCATCTGTGTTCATTAGGGAGATCGGTCTATAGTTCTCTTTTATAGTTGGGTCTTTCTCAGGTTTTGGTACTAGAGTAATATTTGCTTCCAGGAATGACTTAGGAAGGATTGCTTCCCTTTCAATTTCATTGAATAGTTTGAGGAGTGTCGGCATTAGGTCTTCTTTATATTTCTTGTAGAATTCTGCAGTGAATCCATCTGGGCCTGGGCTCTTCTTGGTGGGCAAGGACCCAATTACATTCTCAATTTCATTAGCAGAGATTGGGTTATTCAACAGTTTTATATCCTCTTGATCTAGCTTTGGTACTTCATATGCTTCTAAGAATCTGTCTATTTCTTCTGTGTTATCAAACTTTTGAGAGTAGAGGTTTTCGAAATAGGTATTGATGATCCTCTGTATTTCTATTGGGTCTGTAGTGATTTCTCCTTTTTCATTTCTTATTGCATGAATTTGAGCTTTTTCTTTCCTTTTTTTAATAAGGTTGGCTATGGGCTTATCGATTTTATTTATTCTTTCAAAGAACCAACTCTTTGATTCGTTGATTCTTTGGATTGTTTTCTTAGTCTCTATTGCATTGATTTCTGCTCTGATTTTTATAATTTCCTCTCTTCTTTTGGCTTTGGGCTTGACTTGCTCTTCTTTTTCTAGCTGTTTGAGGTGTAGCATCAAGTTATTTATTTGTATTCGTTCTGTTTTCCTGATGTGGGAACTCAGTGCAATAAATTTTCCTCTCAGATCGGCTTTCATTGCATCCCACAGATTCTGGTAAGTTGTATCTGCATTTTCATTTTCTTGTAGGTATTGTTTAATTTCTTCTTTAATTTCTTCTGTGAACCACTGATTACTCAAGAGTGTGTTATTCAGTTTCCATTTGTTTGCGGGATTTTTGCAGTATCTTTTATCATTAATTTCTAATTTCAGAGCGCTATGATCCGATCACATGCAAGGGATGATTTCAACTCTTTTGCATTTGTTTAAATATGTTCTGTGAGTTAATATATGGTCTATTTTAGAGAATGATCCATGTACTGCTGAGAAGAATGTGTATTCTGCTGTTGTTGGGTGGAACATTCTGTATATGTCTATCAAATCCATTTGTTCGCAGGTGTGATTCACTTCTGTTATTTCTTTGCTCATTTTCTGTCTGGTTGATCTGTCCCTTGGTGTCAATGGCATATTAAGGTCTCCTGTTACAATTGTGTTACTGATAATTTGAGTTTTCATTTCTGTTAATAGTTGTTTTATATAACTGGGTGCTCTGGAGTTTGGTGCATATATATTTAAGATAGTTATCTCTTCCTCTTGGAGTTTTCCCCTAAGGAGTATGTAGTGACCTTCTTTGTACTTTATGGTCATTGTTGCTTTAAAGTTCGTGTTGTCTGCAAACAGTATGGCTACTCCTGCTTTTTTTTTTTTTTTTTTTGGTTTCCTGCTCCATGAAGTATTGTTTTCCATCCTTTGACTTTCAATCTGTGAGTATCCTTCTGGGTTAGATGGGTTTCCTGTAAAGAGCATATGGTTGGATTTTGTTTCTTGATCCATTCTGCTAGTCTGTTTCTTTTGATTGGTGCATTGAGACCATTTACATTAATGGTTATTACTGTTAAATGCTGGTTTATTGTTGACATGTTATCTCTCTGCTGTTGCATCATTATCTTTCTATTCTGTTTAATTATCTGCTTTGCTTAGTGGTTTTTTCCTTTGTGTATCTAAATTGTCTTTCAATATTTTTTGCAGGGTTGGTTTGGTGTTCATGAAGTTCTTCAGCTGTTCTTCGTCATGGAAATATCGTATTTCACCATCAATTTTGAATGATAGTTTTGCAGGATACATCAGTCTAGGTTGGAAATCATTTTGCTTTAGGATCTGGAATACTTCACTCCATGCTCTTCTTGACTTTATTGTTTGTGCTGAGAAGTCTGCTGTGATTCTGATAGGTTTTCCTTTATAAGTGATCTGTCTTTTCTCTCTGACAGCTTTTAATAATCTATTCTTGTGTTCGATTTCTGGGATGGTGATTATTATATGTCTGGGTGTAGTTTTATTTTGGTTATGACTATTTGGAGTTCTATATGCTTCACTGATCCTGATGTCGGTTTCTGATCTCATGCTTGGGAAATTTTCAGCTATTACTTCTCTAAATATCCTCTTGACATCCTTTATGTTGTCTCCTTCTTTTTCATTTATCTGTATCATTCTTATGTTATTTTTCTTTGCATTGTCTTGCAGTTGTTAAATTGTTGTTTCCTGATTCCTTGTTATTTTTAAAAGATCTTTGCTTTCCTGTTCACTAGCTGCAATCCTGTCTTCAAGGTCTGAAATTCTATCTTCACTTTCATTGAGGCCGTTTTTACAACTTTCAGTGGAGTTTTTTATTTCCTGTATATCTCTGTGCATCTGCATTATGTATTCTGTTTGTTTCTTATATTGCTCATCTAGGGATTCTATCTTTTTGTTTAGTTCCTCCAATTTTTTTAACTGTGTTTTCTTTAGATACATTCAGAATCTCTTTCATTTCTTTTATCATTTCTTCTTTTACCTAGGAGATTATTTCGAGTTTGTATTTCTTTAATGCTTCCTGGAGTTGCTTGTTAATTTCAGTAGCTACTGTGTCTGATATTTGAGGTGAATGGCATATATTTTCTTCTATATACATTGCTCCTAGGGTTTCTTGAGATGGTCTGGGGGTTTGAGGTTGTAATTTGGTCTTTCATGTTGTGATTTTCCTATATTTCTGTGTTTCAAGTGTTATTTGAAAGCTTCCTCAGGGTCTGTTGGAAATCCCCTTCTATGTTTGCAGCTCCTGAGACTCTTGCACCCCATTACACCAAGCCACTGGGTCTGTAGAACCAATGGCCCTCTTCTGCCTGTTTAGAACTCTGTAGTTCCAGATAAGCTGGGCTTCAGGGATACTGTGCGCCCACCTGCTTGTTGGAAGCTCCACAGGTCTCCAAGCGCAGCCAGGATGGGGAGGCGGATGTAGATGCCTCGAACCCAACTCTCCACTTCACTGCACCCGGAAGCCTGGAGGGACCCGAACAATCTGGGCTTTGGGCAGAGTGTGCTGAGCACTCACCACAGGCTGCGGGTCCTCTGGAACCTGCGATGCTCCCCTGCCCGCTGAGACATCCACAGTCCTCCAGACACACGGGGAGGCAGATGCAGGCACCCTAGATCCACCCAGCCCCTCCTCTGCACACCGATGGTGAGGCGCGGGAGTCCCAACCAGGCTGGGCTCCGGGGATAGCGTGCACCCGCCTACTTGTTGGAAGCTCCACAGTTCTCCAAGTGCAGCCGGGATCAACATTCAAATCTTTTGCGGGGAAAGTACCAAGGATTGAACTCACTACCTTGCACTTGACAGGCAGGTGCATATGCTGCTGAGCTAAATCCCTGGCTCCATCATGCAAGTTATACCCCAATGGTGTAATAAACAAAAAAATAAACATCTTTATAAATCATGTGCTATTAAGTTAATATATAAATTGATGTGGCAAATTGGGAGTCTACAGTTGTCTGAGATTATGCACTGTACACAAGGTGTTTTAGAAAGGCCTCTTTGAGAAAATGACATTTGTTTTGAGATCCAGTGCTCTAGTGACGAATGTTTCATACTTCTGAGGTCTACTTAAAATTTTTTATAAAAAAATTTTATACCTTTATGTGAATGGATTATACAGCAGTGGGAGGCAGGACCAAGGGATGTTTACCTTCTGGCCACTTTCCTCTCCCCTATGACAACTTACCTGTGATGTGAAAAGAGTCCCAATTAGCTACTCACACATCAGCAGTGCCACCTTTAAGCACCACCCCAGTTGGAAACTATATATATGCCCCCCACACCACATTTCCAGCAGAAAAAGTCAGGCCCCAGTGGTCATGGGATTCTCTCCACATTCTTAGAATAAAGGCCATTTTTACTTTATATTCTCTCTTTTACCACGCCAAAAATCCTATCATTTGGTTCCCCGACAAGGAAGGCAAAGTGAGTGGCTGGGGATCCCTCTAAGTTTGAGTCCCCCTGCTTATGAACCACCTTTTTCTTCCTCTGGGACTGTTTACTTGCCACTGCTAATCCGCATGCAACAGCAACCTTCCTCACTGAACACAGATGAGCTATCTTCTGTTTTTTTTTTTTTTTTTCTGTTCCTTAGCAAGCTTGTGACAGAAAACTGAACCTGTCATCCAGAACACTGATACCAGTTTTCAGGCTCCTTAGGCCCCCTGGCTTGAGGCAAGACTGACATTTTTGTTTGCCCAGACCCCACCCCACACTCTTCAGTGACCCAGCTGAGGAGAATGGGTGTTGGGACTTTTTGTGTCACACTTTCAAAATAGGTGATGATCTCTTTTGTTAAGTGTGACCCAGCACTGCTTCCATGTTCCTTGGGGGAGCTACAGCTCCTATTTGCTGAGGCAAAGTTGTTCTCTCAGCCCTTATAATTTGGTCATGGGGACCACTTCCTGTCCCCCAAATCACACACCTCTGAGGTGCCTGGTTCATAAGCTTGGTGCTCTTGGCCTCTAAAAGGCTACAAAAACCAAAAAGCTGATCTTTTATTCATGCTCTTGTCACAATGGCAACAAGTTAGCAGAAACCCTTCATCTTTAGGTCTTTTTCACTTTAAGAACATGTCTTCCTCTCACTCTGTCTTCTGTGATGGCCCAAATACTTCTAGATGGCTCTGCTCCACCAGGATCTCTCCCTCTCCCCCACACTTATGATGTGGCTCCTGTTTTTACTTCTCCCCTGCATCTCTCATACCAAATCCTGCAGCTTTCTCATGCAAAGGTTTCTACACCCACTGCGTAGTCCTCTTCTCCTCCTTCACCCACAAGGGTCTCTAATCTTTCCCCTAGGGTCTCTAATCCTTACCCTAGGATCTCTAATCCTTACCCTAGAGTCTCTAATCCTCACCCTAGCATTGCTCCCCAGTATCCAATTTCTCAATCCCCCCTGCCCGAGCCATCTGTCCCATCGGAGGGTTGTTTGTCTCCTTCCCCTGTGTCACCATTTTCTCCACCAGCTCACCATACTTGGTCTCAGGCATGCCAGCCTTCTGGCAGGCCACATGGTTGCCAGCAGCCATGTTGATTACCCACACATGCCTGCCTGGTGGATCTCTACTCCTGCTTCAGGAACAGGCAGGCCCCAAAAGATTAACTAATATTTACGTTCCTTTTTTAACTTTCTTAGCTATCTCAGATTAGCCATAAATTAGGTTCCTCTTCTGGTATTCTTATTTTAAGAGATCTCTTTTAATTGATCTACAGGAAGGTTCACAGTCTATTTATTATAGTTCAAATTGATCAAATGTATTTGAATGCACTCTAATTTTATAAGATGATTGTCAGTTTATGTATCTGTTGTCTGTCCATTTGCCTGCTCTGTAAACAGCTGTTTCTTTTTACTTAAACTCAACAATTTTTCCTCCCCTTTTACATTTTCAGATCATTTAATCAAGGTTTATTTGGGTTATAGATTTAAAAAACATGCTTCCACCTAGGTTGCCAGTTGGTCAAAACGTTGCTAAAATTGGTTAAACAAAATCCCTTGGGGTGAGGAGACGTTAGACACGACTTCAATTGATAAACAAGAAAGTGGCCACCTGGTAACTTTAACAAGCTCTTGCTCATTAATTGGAGGCTCCAATAATCTCCATAGCCTTATAGGAGACACCTCAACTAAAGTTCATAAGACTAAGACAATTCATTGCTGATCTGATGGTAATTTTCAAATATAAAATTGGGATTGTTTATGATGACAAGTGTTTTCTTTCAGATCCACAGGTCTGCTGCCTTTTTCTTGTGTTCCAGCCAGGAGATTCAGATCAGACCAACACGAAGTCACCAGTCAAATAATAATTTTAAACAAAAATTTATGTAATATATATGTTATGCTTAGAGATGTTTAAATGGTGAGCAGTACAAACAATGTCACAAATTTCTTCAGTGCTCAAATGTTAAAACACCCATGGTTAATAGAAAATAACAGTGCTATTTAATGTTCTATGTTAAGCTTACTGCCTGGACTGCATTGTACTGTTATTAATCTTCTGGATGTTCAACAACATAAAATTAAGAGATAATTATAAATTTCTTTTGGATTCCTTTTGCTGAGATCCACCAGATCTTTTCCAAAAAAAAAAGGTTATATGATGCAGGGGGTGACAGAGCAACAAGACCAGCACTGGGGCTGAGGCTGGGGCAGGGGCCAGGTCTGAGTCTTTCCCAGACCATCCGCCAGCCCTGGCTCAGCCCTCTGCCAACCAGCAGGTGCTGGGCATATTGGGGCCATAATCACTATACTCAACTGGCGTTAGATGACAGCGTAGCTGATCTCTCTCCTAAATAAAAAGGTAAAATTAATAAAATAGGCCATCCTCCAAAAATCAGATGACATTAGACATTCTAACAACATAAGAGATACTTATACAATTGTATAACCTAAATGTGTATATGACAAATGAATGACTTGTCAGTTTCTAAAACTCCCTGGCCCTTATCCTTCTATAGGAAGCCATTACTAAAGTTATAATCATAAATACCCTGTTGATTGTATTATTTGATTCCTGCCTACTTAATTCTTTGCCTTTGTCTCCTTTAGACTTAAAAGCTGTATACCTACCCAAGATAAAAACCAAATGTCTTGTGACTGTAGAAGAGACAGATATCTTTCACTGTGGGCCAGATCCCAAAACAAAAGGCTAAACTTGGCCCTCAAACCCCAGAGGGAGACCTTCTTAATATGGCTTTTCATGTTTTCAACAACAGAGATAAAAATCAAAAGGAAAAATAATCTGATCTTTTAGCAGTGACACTTGGAGCTCTGAGACAGGTAAACTGAAACAAGGTGGAGCTGTCTGAGCCCCTTCCGGACCATGCTTCAAGTGCAGCAAAAAAAGACATTGGGCAAGAGAGTGCCCCAGTCCTAGCATTCCCTTGGGGCCCTGCCCCTATTGCAATCTCAAGGGCCACTGTCCTAGCCGCCAGAGAGCAGGTAAGCCATCCTCTAACTCCTCGTCCTCACAGGAGACTCCATCACCATCAGATTCACTGCTGACTGATCTACTCAGACTTGCTGCTGGAGACTGATGGGGCTCAGGGCCTATAGTCCCCATTAAGGTGTCCTCAGAGCCCTAAGTCTCACTGGAGGTCTCAGGTAAGAGATTCTCTGTACTTGTGGACATAGAGGCCATGTATAGTATTCTTCCTGAGTTTTCAGGTCACTATATTAAGTCCTCAGTCTTTATAGTGGGTGTTGATGATCAACCTATGCAGTCTTTGCAGACAGAGCCTATTCCATGCAGGTTCCAAACTCACTTCTTCTCTGGTCGATCCCATAGTTTGAGATATCTCCAATCTCACCTGCGCTACCCATGCCATGCCTATTTTCATTTGTCTCAGGGATCCTTCCACTTTTCCTTGTGTTCCCCCATGTCCCATAGCTCCCAAACATTTACAGGGACTTAAACCTATAATTAAGCACCTTTTAGACAATGATTTTCTTAAACCTACCCATTCATCCTATAATACTTCCATTCTCCCGGTACTCAAGCCTGATGGATCTTCCCGTCTAATACAGGACCTTAGGGCAACCAATAGTGCTGTTACCCCAATCCACCCAGTGGTGCCAAACCCTTATACCATGCTCTCTCATATCCCTGTCTCCACCACTCACTTTATAGTCATAGATCTTAAAAATGCCTTTTTTATTCCTTGTATTTATGCAGACTGACCCAGACACTCTGAGGCCTCAACAACTTACCCCTGCTGTCTCTAGTAAAACCTCCCCTCAAGGACACATAGCACCCACCCCTTCGTTTCCTATTCATCAATTTCATGGACACAACCCTGATGAGGACTGGCAGGTAGATTTTACACACATGCCCTGCCACAAATCTCTCAAATATCTTCTCACCTTTGTTTGTACTTTTTCAGGATAGATAAAAGTCTTTCCCACAACTAGGGAGACTGCTGATATACTTCATAAAATCCTGTTACAGGAAATTATCCCAAGGACAACAACCAAGGTGGAGCGACTCCTACCTGGTCTTCTTGGCAACCCCAACAGCAGTCAAAATTGCTAAACTGCCATCCTGGTTCCACATCAGTGAAGCAGTGCCCTCCCAGCCCTAAATCTAACCATCCTATCATCCAGTCATCTCCGCCTCACCAAAGCCTCATAGCCACAACTCTCAGGCTAAGTCATGTTTTGTTATCCAATTTGGTTCCTGATTCCTTATATTCTATCAATTAATTATATTTTTTACAGCAGGACTCTTTTAACAGTCTTTCTTAAAGACTCCCACATCATGCATAAGATCGTCTTCATGTTGTTCTACGTGACAACTGTCTTAGTTCTCTCTACCATCATCTGTTTAGTCAAACATGAGATCCCTGAAGGCCTAGGCTCTTATCTCCCTTATAGTGACACAGCCACGGCTATCCCCACCCCTCTTATTCTTTCCAGCTCAACTCCTGGGCCAGAGACAAGCCCTACCTACTTATACTCTTAACTTTTACCCTCTCAGATGGGGGAATAATCACCTCTCATAACTTCACTCCTAAAATAATCACCTCTCATAACTTCACTTCTCCTAACCCCACACTTATTTTTTCAGAATTCTACCTCACTGTGGTAATGATTCTACCTCACTGTGGTCCTGATAAAATGACATATCTAAATCAAAGACACCTTTCCTTCTACCTCCCCTGGGTCCTTAATTATGATAGTGGCCTGCCTCCTCATAACACTTTGTCTCTGTTTTTCCAGTCTAATGTGTGGGCATTCACCAATGGTGAAGTTGTCCTGGTTAAAATACCTGACACCAGCTTCTACATGGGCATCAACCATCATCCCTGTCAACCTTCCTAAACCCCAATATGATGCCCCCTTTCCACAGGAAATAGTAAGAGAGAGATTTCACCCTTTTCCTAACAATAAAAAGATGGGAATGAAAGGATTTTGCCCCAGATATGATATTACTGCAGAGGGAGGTAGTACCAAAGGATGTTTACCTTGAGGTCACTTTCCCCTCCCCCATGACAACTTACCTGTGGCACGAAGAGTCCTTATCAGCTACTAACACATCAGCAATGCCACCTTTAACACCACCCCAGTCAAAAACTATATGTATGCCCCCCACACCACATTTCCAGCAGAAAAGGCCAGGCCCCAATGGTCATGTGATTCTCTCCGCATTCTTAGAATAAAGACCATTGATATTTGGGTCTGTTTCTTTTTTCTGGTACCACACAAAGTCAATGGGGGGGGGATATCCCAGTGGTTGATTCTTTCTGATAGCTCCTGTAAAATCAAGGTTTTGCTCAGAAAATTTTTTGAATGCACATATATCTTCAATTGTACCTACTCTATCTTCCAACAGAGTTAACATTTCTGTTTTAATATTAAGATCTTTGAGCCATTCTGATTTTAGTTTGGTACATGGTGAAAGATATGGGTCTAGTTTTAATCTTCAGCATGTGTAGAGCCAGTTTTTCCAGCACTACTTATCAAAGTGGCTGTCTTTCTTCCAGTGAATGTGTTTGGCATCTTTGTCAAAGATAAGGTGTCTTAGTGTGTCTGGAGTTGTTTCTGCATATTTGAATCTGTTCCATTGATCTTTGGGTCTGTTTCTTTTTTCTGGTACCACACTGTTACTATCACAGTAGCTTTATAATATAATTTCAAGTCAAGGATTGTGATGTCCCCTGTCTTGTCTTTGTTGCCCAGGATTGCCTTTGCTATTCTAGAACCTAGGGTCTTGAGCATACTAGGCAAGCAATCAACTACATCCTCAGCTCCCTCCCACTCTTTTTTTTGTACTAGGGAATGAACCCAGCACATTCACACTGAACTACTTCCTTTTTAATTTTTGTTTTGAGACAGGATCTCAACATTTACTCAAGCTTGGCTTGAACTTGCAATCTTCCTCCTTCTCCTTTCTCTCTTCCTTTCATCTTTTGTTGTATTGGGATTGAACCTAGGCAATAAGGAAGTCAGGCCAATGGTCTACAACTGAGCTATTCTTCTATCTCTTTTACTCATTTTTAATATAGATGTTTACAGGTACAAATGTCTCTCTTGATCACTGTATTGACTGGATCCCATAAATTTTGATATATTTTGTCTTCATTTTCATGCATCTCAAAATATTTTCTAATTTTCCTTATGATTTACTCTTTGATTCACCAGTTATATAGGAGTTTGTAACTTAATTTTCACTTATTTGTGAATTTATGAAATATAATTCTGTTGCTAATGTTTCATTTCAATATAAATGTATTTCAAGAAATTTTTTGTATCGTTTATATCCTTTTACATTTATTGATACTTGATTTTTGGACTAACATGTGATTACCTCCAGAAAATTTTATATGTGCACTGAAGAAGAATATGTATTTGTTGTATGATGGAGGGTTCTGCAATTGTCTATAGGTATATGGTGTGGCTCAAGTATATAATTTTCTTCTTGTCCTTCGCTCTAGATGTTCTATCCATCATGGAAAGCAGAAGAATAGAAGTCTTCATTATAATTGTTGATTCATCTATTTCTCCCTGAAGTTGTCACATTGCCTCATTTGTTTTAGTGCTCTATGGTTAGGTACATATGTATTTCTAATTTCAATGTCTATGTCTTCCTGATGGGTTGACACTTTTATCATTGTAAAATGTTTCTCTTAATTCCTAGTAACATTTTGTCTTAAAATCTGTTTCTTCTGATGTTATCTTAACCACTCCAGCTTTCTTTAGATTGCTGTTTGTGTGTGTGTGTTTGTGTGTGTGTGTGTGTGTGTGTGTGTGTGTGTGTGTGTGTGTGTTGAGACAGGATCTCAATATGTAGTGCAGGCTAGCCTTAAACTTACTATGTAGCCCAGGCTGGCTTCAAACTCACAGCAATCCTTCTGCCTCAACCTCCTGAACACTGGGGTTACAGGTGTGTGCACCACACCTGGAAACATATTGATATTTTTAAAACTTAAATGTATTCATAAAGTTAACAGCACATATTGAATTTAGTCATTTTAATCTATACTTGCAACTTTCGTGTGTTGGGTGGATTATTTAATACTTTCATTACTGATGTAGTTAGATTTATGTCTGCCATTTTACTTTTTGTTTTCTATATATGTATCAAGTATTTGGTTCCTATTCCCCCTTTACTGTTTTTCTGCATTAAATTTATTTTAAATGTAGTATTTGAATATTTTGTGATCCTTATACTTTTTCAGTTATGTTCTTAGTGACTATTCTAGAGCTTACCACATATATCTTTATCAGAATTATTTTCAGATTTATAATAACTTTTTTTTTTTGGTACTGAGGATCGAACTCACAACTGTGGGCTTGCAAGGCAGGTGCTTATGCCGCTGAGCTAAATCCCCAGCCCCAGATTTATAATAACTTTTTCCAGTGAAATATAGATGCTATTCTTATATAGACTAGTGACCATTATAACTATGAATATGAAAATCATTTGTTATATTAACAGATATTTATGTTCTTACATTGTCAAGTGAGAAAAGCAAATCTGAAAAGGCTATGTACTGTACAATTCCAAGTACATTACATTATTGAAAATGTAAAACCATGGAGATAGTGAAAAGATCAGTGGCTGCCCAGAGTTAGAAGGGCAGAAAGGATGAACAGGTGAAGCAAAGGAGATTTGGGGACAAGGAAACTATTCTGTATATTGCTATAGCGGCAAACATATGTAATTATACATGTGTCAAAACCCTTAGAATGTACAACACCAACTCAACTATAATGTCAACTATGAACTTGGGTAGTAATGATTAGTACAGGTCTATCAATCACAAAAAAATATACCCCTAAGTTGGAGGATGTTGATAGTGAGGAAGGCTGTGGAGGGAAGCAGTGTATGGGAACTGTCTGTAATTTCTGTTCAGTTGGTTTTTTTGTTTGTTTGTTTGTTTTTTTGTCTTTTTCGTTTTTATGGGTACCAGGGATCGAACTCACGTCCGCCTGCTTACAAGGCAGGCACTTATGCCGCTGAGCTAAATCCCCAGCCCCACCCCCTCTGTTCAGTTTTTATGTGAATCTGAAACTGCTTCAAATAACATTTATTAAAATTTTATTACAGGGACTAGGATGTAACTCAGCGGTAAAACACCTTGCCCTTCATGCGTGAAGCCCTAGGTTCAATCCTGGGCACTGAAAAAAAACCACAACAACAAACAACAATTTTTTTACACCTCACAATTTTTAAGAGGAATTATGTCTGGAGAGAAGTGATTGTACTGATGGCATTTATAGATTCTTTCATTTTGTGCTAAGTGTGTCAATATGTCAATGTTAGATTTAGTTAAGCACATTCAATGGCCAACATCCAAATTCTGTTTTGCCCAATACACAGTACTCCTTGTCTAGAATCAAGTTCGGAATTACTGATTTCCCGAAGCTTCTTAAGTCCAGTCCTGAGAAATGAACAGCTAGATTCACTTCCTGAATAATTTTTAGTTGTCATAGCTCTTTCCTTTTTCTTATTTGTGAGTCTTCTTTTGCCACATTTGAAAGTTCTTAATCCTGCTGGCTCTGAAAAATCAATTTGTCCCTTTGACCCCCAAATTAAAAGAGGTAACAACCTTTTTCCCCACTCCTCCATAGAAGTTAATCACCCACTGTCCCTTGTCCCTAAGAATGCAGTGACAGAAGCTTTGGCATTATACTTGGAAACTTTCCTGACTCATGATCAAGAGGATTAAACTAAGAAAGAAGACAAGCTAATGATTAAAGTGAATGTTAGGGATAATATTTCCTTGCTTCTATTCCTAGCAGTACTGTACTATCATGTGATTTGCCCAAATTAACACTTGACTTTCTATCTGTGAAGCTAAGGAGATCTGTTTGAAAAAAAAAAAAACTGTTTCTGTTTATACCATAAGGGTGATTGACCACAGAAGTCTGGGAATTTTTATAAATAAAATAACCATGAATCTGCTTGTAAACACCATGCCATTCCACAACATCATTCCTTTTTTTAGGTGGTTATTTTTTTTAAAGAGCAGAT
Source organism: Cavia porcellus (assembly GCF_034190915.1). NCBI lineage: Eukaryota > Metazoa > Chordata > Mammalia > Rodentia > Caviidae > Cavia > Cavia porcellus. The sequence continues at coordinate 81,925,554 of NW_026947486.1, forward strand.
TGTATCATTGAACAGATACAGGCTCTGTTGGGAATGGAAAGAGTGGAAGTGAATTACAAGAGAAGTGTAAATGAAGATAGTTATATTACTAATTACTATCAGTTCATTGAAAAGAAAGGCTTATGCCTACACTGTTTGATCAGTTTTTCATGCCTATATATTGTAATACAAGCAACTACTTTGAAAATAACAATATGCAATGTACTACCATTGTTACTCTCCTACCATCTTATTTTGAAATTTTATACCATTGTTTTTATTGTTTTTTTTTTCTTTAGAATAAAAAAGAGCCGGGGATATGCCTCAGCAGCACAGTGCCTGCCTGCCAGGAGTGAGGTCATGAGTTCTATTTCTGGTACCAAAAAATAAATAAATGAATGAATAAGAGAGGTACAAGCTACAGGTCTTATCTTCAAGGTTCTTATGGACCTATTGGAGAAAGGAAATTTCGACCCAGGAAGAAGAAGAATACTAACAGATAGTGGAATATCCCAGTAATTCAGAAACGGTGATCCTTTCTTCATATGCTGGCAAAGTTGACCTTTGAGAAAGGGGAAGAATTTTATGTGGTAATAAATGGTGGAAAATGAGGACAAGCTGTATGTTCCTTGTCACAACAGATTTGCTTTCAAGCACCCTTTTGGCAAGCTGTGTTTTTAAATACCTATAATAGCCAGGTGTTATGGATTAAGAACTGATGGTCAACTTCAAGCCAGCTGGATTACATCAGCATGGCACTAAGCGAAGATGCTCCACCTAAGGAAAGTTTCCACCTTAAATAGGTGGAGAAGGAGAAGGGGGGCATTGAGGCATTGTGGGTTCAACTACCAGTTGCTGTTTGAGCTGTTAGATTGTCCTGTAGAAATTCTGGTCCTCACATCGAGCATTGCTTCCTGGCTCGAAAGGGGAAGATGTGTGCTCCTTGGTTTCCAGGATGAACTCGTCATGCTGGCTTCCTGGCATGTACCTGACTGTGCTTGTTGTCGGAGGAGCTTGGGGCCTCTGTATCACTGAGGATGGCTGTGGTGCTTTTCAGGACAGCTCTGGTTTTATTGTGAGTGTGACTTCTCGGCTCCAGCATAGAACCCTCATCCCATCAGCACAGCTCCTTCACCCTGCTGGCATGGACTTGCTGGCTTCCACCGCTGACCTTTGGGCCTTCTCGGCACAAATCCATAAAAGAGACTGGCATGAGTCCTTCTTGTGGGCTCTGGACCCCTAATTGGACTCGTGGGAGGCATTGTCATGAGCTCTGAGTTTTTATCTGGACTCACGTGGGAAACTGCTAAGGGATTTAGTCCCTTGAGTAAATATTCCATGTCTTTGGTATTGCAGATAGATTTCCTGCATTTTCTTGTGTTAACTTCCGGTGACCATTATAAAAATAATAATACAAACTCCATGTCCTGATTCTAGTGATTCTCCACAAAGCCCCTGTCTACAACACCAGGCACATGGCTTATGCCTGTAATCCCAGCACTCTGGGAAGCTGAGGCAGAAGGACTGTAAATTTAAGCCCATACCAGACAGCTTAGCAATTTGGTGAGACTCTGACTCAAAATAAAAATAAATCAAAAGACTTGTGGGTGTAGCTCAATTCAAAGGCTCTGAGTTCAATTCCCCATACAACAAAAACAACAAGGAATGCCTCTGCTAATGGCAGCTGAGATCTGTACTTTCAAGTGTTCTATCAATAGTGTTTGTTGCTTGCTTGCCTTGAACATAATAGGACTTCATTCCTTGGACAGTGTTCTACATCCTACTTGGGCCACAAGTTTAGCTTGACCTTTCACCAAGTTAAGGCCCAGAAGTGAAATTTGACTCCATCAAGGAAAAGTGGTAAGTGATCCTATATAGAGAGTGTCCCTCGTGGAGCAGCAAAGATCAAATGAGTAAAATGGAAATAGTTCTCTCTTCCAGATGTTATGGTTTCCTGCTGATTAACAATTTAATGTGATTTTCGTTTATTGTCTGTCTTCCCAACTAAAGGGAAAACTCCATAACTGTGGTGACTGTGTCTTTTTCATTCTCACTGTCCTTAGCATGTAGCACAGTATTGACAAGCCATAACTATTATATAAAACTATTTGTTAAATGAATGAATAGGTTGATTAAGTGAGACTCAAATCCTGCCAGTATATGGATGGAAACCAGTAAGTGAATGAGTGTTGTGATAAATAAACTGAGGTCTTTGTTGGGAGCCAGTGAATGACCACTGGAACATAATAGGAGATGTGGAATAGTAAGATTTTCTAGTAATACTGTTGAGAAAGTGAGAGTAGAAAAGAATCTCACAGTCATTGAGCATCTTCTTACATGCCTACTATTTAACAGGTATAAACTCTTTTAGCCTTTCCAACTCCAGTGATACACATTTTACAGATTAAAATATTGAGACTCAAAGAGGCTAGATAGGGGCTGGAGATTTAGCTCAGCGGCACAAGCACCTGCCTTGCAAGCAGGCAGTCGTGAGTTCAATCCCCGGTACCGATACAAAAGAAAAAGACAAAAAAAAAAAGAGGCTAGATAACTTGTTCATAATCATTATTGTGTGCCAACTTCCCAAGTGTCTGTCATGTTTCTTCCCAGCTTATGAGCAGAGATGCTGAGTGACATTGATTTGGATTTAATTTTTCAAGGATATATGTTCAGTGATGAGCTTTGGAAGATAGTGTCTTCTTCTGAAGCAAAAGTCAGGTACACTTATTGCCCATCATAAAACATGCAGATTTAGTCTGATAAAACTCATCTATGATAGACCAACAGCCAACATTATACTAAATGGACAAATTGAAAACTTTCACTCTAAAATCAGGAACAAAAAAGCATGGCTACTGTCACCATTCTTATTCAGTATAGTTCTGAAAACATTAGCCAGAGCAATTAGACAAGAGAAAGAAGTAAAAGAAATAAAAATAGAAAAGGAAAAAATTAAATTATCATTATTTGCTGATGACACAATACTCTACATTAGAAGACTTCCAAAACTCCACCAAAAGACTTCTAAATTTAATAACCAAATTCAGTGGCATAGCTGAATACAAAGTCAGCACACAAAACCCAATAGCATTCCTATACATGAGTAACAAACTCACTGAGAGAGACATTCGGGAAACAAAATCTTTCACAATAACATTCAAAAAAATGAAATACTTAGGAATCAATCTAATGAGGGAAATGAATGACCTCCACATTGAAAACTACACTTTGCTGAAAAAGGACATCGAAAAAGGATATCAGGAAATGGAAAGATACCCCTTGCTCTTGGGTAGGAAGAATCAATATGGCGAAAATGACCATACTTCCAAAGTTGTCATATAGATTTAGTGCAATCTCAATCAAAATTCTCATGGCATATTTCACAGAACTAGAGAAAAAAATCCTAAAATTCATTTGGAACCAGGAGAGACCTAGAATAGAAAACACAATGCTGGGCAACAAAGGCAAGGTGGGGAGCATAAAAACCCTTCACTTGAAATTATACTGCAAAGCTACTGTGATAAAATCAGCATGGTAGTGGCAAAAAAAGACCCAAGGATCAGTAGAACAGATAAGAAGATGCAGAAGCAACTCCAAACACACTCAGCCACCTCATCTTTGACAAAGGGGCCAAATACCCTTACTGGAAGAAGGATAGCCTCTTTAACAAATGGTACTAGAAAAACTGGCTTTCCACATGCTGATTACTGAAACTAGACCCATGTCTATCACCATGCACTAAACTAAAGTCAAGATGGATCAAAGATCTAAACATTACAATAGAAACACTAAATCTTCTGGAAGGGAGAACAGGTAGAACTCTTGAAGACAGAGGTGTAGGCAAAGACTTTATGAACAAAACCCCAATTGCATGTGGAATTTTGCGAAGAATTGACTGGGATCTCATCTTATGAAAAACCTTTTGCACAGCAAAAGAAATCATCAACAGAATAAAGAGATGACCCACAAAGTGGGAAATATTTTAGCTGATTGTTCCTCAAAATTCTGATATCTAGAAAACATAAAGAATTTTAAAAAATCAGACCCCCCAAATTTGAAGATCCAATCCAAAACTGAGCATCTGAGATGAATACACACTTCTCAGATGAAGCACCAATAGCAAATAAATATATTTCTAAAATTTTCAACATCACCAGTCATTCAAGAAGTGCAAATTAAAACACTGAGATTCCATCTCGCTCTAGAAAAAATAGCTAGTATCAAGAAATCGATCAAGAACAAATGCTGGTGGAGCTGAAGGGGGAGGAAGCTTTTTCCATTGTTGGTGGGAATGTAGACTGGTGCAACCCTTGTGAAAATCAGTGTACTGAAAGTTCTATTTGACCAATCTATTCCCCTTGTTGGTATCTTTCCAAAAGAATTAAAAACATCACACCACAGCAACGTATGTGCACCTATGTTTATAGCAACACAATTTGTAATACCTAAATCTTGGAAACAAACCAAATGTTCATCAACCAATAAATGGATAAAAAAGATGTGGTTTCTTTATACAGTAGAGTACTACTCAGCCATAAATGAAAATAAACTTGAGACACTTATATGTAAGTGAATGGACCTTGAGATCACACTCATAAGTGAAATTATTCAAATACACATGTTCAAATATCTCATTGTTTCTCTGGTGTGAAAAACTGAAAATATAAGTAAGAAGCCAAATGTATAACAGAAATTGTGAAATAGGAAGAAATCGTTCAAAAGGAAACGGGAACCAGGGAAGGGGGAGGGGGAAAAGAAAAAATGAGAAAAGAAAGATAAAATGAAAACAAAGCCTTGTAAATAAGAAGGGAAATAGGAGTTAAAAGGAGGAGAGGGGAATGGGGAAAAAAGACAAAGATATATCACGTACAAATACAAATACCGATGATGAGTATGACCATTATATATCTCTAAATTTTACCAATAAACTTAATTTTAAAAAGACTAAAATTTATTAATCTCAATGTTACTGTCCAAAAGTATGTGCAGGTGCCATCTGAACCTCTTTCAGTGCTTCCAGAAGGACTCAGGAGCAAGAAATAGCAATACAAGAACATGCTTAGATATACTGGCTAATATTGTTGCTACAAGACATTAAGGCCCTTATCCGTGACCCAGGGAGTCTTGGGTCTTTGGCCAGTATCCATGAAAATATGGTCAATAACTTGTTGGTATATACTCATAATATTCTCAAGTCTTGATAATCACACAGGTGTGAAGTATTAGAACTGGAAATTGTACCCATGCCTATTTCAATCTAGAATTGACACTCCTTCCTGAGATGGTGTGGCTTCTTGAGTTGTACTCAGGGTTAACTACTACATCATATAATGTCATTCCTCCCTGTACTTCTCATATACCTGTATGTTACTAGCATTGAACTTGCTTTTCAAGTTTTATGAGCTGGTGTCCCATTAGTCAAAGAAGAGGTTTTTTGTTTTTTTTTTTTTTAATTATCCGATTGTCTTTGTGTTTCCCTCTGTCTCCTAGGGTAACACAAATCTTTAATCTATCATTCCATTTTCTTATTCATACTATTTTCCCTGGGCTATGGTTCTTGCAATAGTCAGTATTTTGCCAAGCAGATTTATATTAATGGAAGGAATTCCCAGAGGACACAATTGGAACACCTTAGACACTTCATAAATAACCGGCTAGTTTTAGCTCTTTGTGGGACACTTGCCCAAGTATTCTCAGCCTTGCCAAAATTTGCATTAAAAGAAAGATATGAAGCCTTCTATACTCCTGCTGCGACTCCTGCTTGGTACATTGTTCAGGTAGTTTGGAATCCTAAATTCACATTTTCATGTTCTTCTAACCCCAAATTAATTGTATAAAGCAGTTTCTGGAGCAATTTCTAAATTTCTAATCATAGGAGTATTAAGCATCTTTTTTGTCATTCAGATCTTTTGCTCTCATTGTCTATGAACTCTTTTGTCTTCATCAATATTGAGGCATCAGGCAGTCATTCTCTCAGTTCACTAACACTAGAGAAACTGCTGCCAGCATGGAGCTGGCGAAATGAGAAACAAGCCGTGGAGGAGTGAGGCCATTCTCACTTATCAAGTCCTCGGAAGACTGCTTTAACAGAAGGCCTGGTGATGTGTCCCACATTTTCACCAAAAGGATTGCGCATCATTCCCACAACAGCACTTTGAGAACACTAAGGTCCAAAAGATTAAGTTTTTAGTCCGACGTCACACTGTGCTCTGGTGCTACACTTCCTTTTCTTATCCTGGACATTTAGCAAGTTCAAAGGGTACGTGCAAGGAAGTAGAAGAACAGGAGCATTCGGATAAAGATTCTTTTACTCTTATAGATGCTTGTCATCTTGCTTAGAAGACAAAAGCTCAGGGAATGAAGGGCAAGGTAACATCAGTCTTAAGCATGCTATGCCATATCATGTTTCCTTCCATACAAGTAGAGTGGAAGGGTCATTTAGGTGCTTAAAGACTTGGTACTGCATAGACTTCCCCACCACCTCCTGCTGTTCCCTCCTTGGAACCACCAGGAATTACTGCTCTTATCTAAACAAAGGATGATTGTTTACCTTCTTCACTTGTGGGAATACATTTACTAAATCAGACTGTATTTAAGTTGAAGCCAGAGATGGTAGAAAAAAACAATCTAGCAGAAGACTACACAATTTGAGGTTTCTACTACCTTGAACCAAGCAAGGAGGACTGGACCCTCTGTGCCCAGGCATCTATAAGGTAAGGAGGGTTTTGAAAAAGTGGACACAGAGTCCCTTTTCTTCACTAGTGTGTCTGCTTGAAGAAGCAAGAGACAAGAAAACATTTAGCTTATTGTTATTCCTACCCTGCCAACTCCTCACGTCTAGAAATACATTATTTTTTTGCAGTGTGAACATAAAGAGTTCTCTAAAAAGTGAAAACCTCATAGGGCATTAATTTAATCCTTTTATGTAAGAGAGGGACCTCTCAGGATGAACAGTTCTTCAGGGTGATGGTTTGATTCTCTTAGCTTGTTACTACCAACATGTACTAGTCAGTTTTCTTGTTGCAGAGGAAAAAGTACCCAACACTCACAGGAGAGGTTTACTTCACTCACAGACTAGGAGGTTTCAGTCTGTGGTCTGCTGGCTCCAAAGCAGGAACATGAAGACCAAAGGCCTTATTGAAGCAAAACTGCTCACTTCATAGTGATTGGGAAACAGAGCACAGGCTAAGAATGTCAGCTTTTAAAGACATGCTCCCACTGACCCACCTTCTGCATTTGGGCTCCAGCTACTAACAACACGCTGTGAATAGCAGTGAATTAATCTACTGATGAGTATCATGTCCCCAGATGCAATCACCTCTCTAGGTGTCTTTTAATCCAGCTTAGTTGAAAATCAATATGAACTGGCACATAATCTTATTGAATTGAGCTTTTTGTGCAGGGTATTTTATCTGTCATCAAACACTGTGGAGTTTATTCCTGGTATAGCCAAGGTAACCTACACACAACTAATTGAATTTGTCTTTCCAAGAAGAGGGCAATAAGCAGAGTATTGGAAACAGGAGACACCATGACTGATAGGTTTAGCACTGATAACTCTCCTCTGAAGGTTTAAGTCACCTTTGGTTAAAACTCACATATGAGTTTCCACTGAACAGGAGAGAGACAAAGTCAGTTGTTTAAGTAAGTAGAATACACAACAGTCCATGCCAGTGTTTCCCAAGTCATAACCCTTGATTCCTGAATCAGATTCATCTTAGTACTTACTAAATCTCCAAGTTTCTGGCCCTATACTTCAAATCTGTAGAATGAAAAAGTTTGGAATTAGGATTAATGATCGTGCACAGTTAATAAGTTCCTTATGTAATTGTATTCTAACATTGGAAACTTCTACTCTATATTCTTCCAAGTTTCACTCAACTTGTTGCCTGTTACTGTATAGTTCTCTCCTGCCCACCTCTGCTTGGTGAAAAGTTGCCCCATCGTAGAGGCCAGACTGACATAGCTGCCTTTATGAAATTTTCTGATTTCATGTCTCTATAACTCCAGCACTCTCCAGTTGAGAGAGATGGAGGATGAGATGAAGAATCTTGGGGTACAAGAACTGAAATGCAGGTGCCTGCTGGGACTATGAGAAAGCATATCTGGGATGCAAGTTGGAGGAAGGATTTATATTTGATCACCCATTTTTATTTTGAAAACTGTTAAAAATTGAAAGCAAAGTGTGAGAAATACCAGAATACCCTTCACCTGGAATTTTTACACACACACACACACACACACATACACACACAAATACATATGTAAAACACATATATGTATTTGGCTATAGCATTTGAAATTAAATTGCAATCATGCCATTCCAGAACTAAGTACTTCAGAATCTGTCTCCTAAGAATAAGAGCATTCTTTCATTTTCCTGAATAACCATCATCATCACATCTAAGAAATTTATTATTAATAAGACAAAATAACATGATCTAATACTGAGTGCATATTAAATTTCTCCAACTGCCTCCAAAACACCCTAGTTGTTTACATTACAGGGTTCAATCAAGAATTATGGATTTCACTTGACTGTCTTCTTTAGTCCCCTTCAGCTAGACCTGCAACAGTATCTTTGGCTGTTTTCTTAGTGACACTGATATTTTTGACAAGTCCGGATCATTTGTATTGTATACAATCCAGATTTTTCTGATGTTTTCCTTATTATTACATTCATATTAAACGTTGTGGGCAAGAATACCACAGAAGTAATGTTGTTCATGCCCCATTTAATCACAGCAGGAGGCCATAATAAGTGATGCTAAATTTGATCACTTAGCTGAAGTTGATGTCTGCTGGAATTGCTCATGGTAAAGGTGCATGTTTTTCTTTAAAAATCATAAGTAATCTTTGGAAAAATACTTTGAGCCTGCATGAATATCCCAATCCCCTTGCAATTTTCATTAATGGTTTTAGAATCCATTGATTTAATTGCTGTCTTAACAAAACTAAGAAGTCACGTGTTCTGGGAACTACTTTAATAATATCCACACAGGACACAAATAATAATAATAATAACAATAATAATAACCACATTTTTGAGTGAACTAGGCTAGAAACTTTATATAATCTTTGATTCTTATACCAACCTAATGATTTTATAGATGGGAAAATTGAGAGGTGAAGGTCGCACAGCTATTAAGAATGGAAATCAAATTCAAACCCAGTTCCAATTATAGAGCTCAGGCTATATTCTTTAATAAGCAATAATACCACATGACTTCAGAATTACCTTGCATTTTCTTTGGAAGAGTTCCAGGCCCATAAGCATTTCTGAGAGTAAGGAAGCAGGGACACTGGACTTTCGGAGATGGTGGGGTGGGGTGGGGGTGAAATGGTGCAACAGAGAAGTCAATTGGCACTCCTGTGGTCTTACAGCAAGTGAGTAACCATAAAGTGCTGCTGATGGAGAGACCTTTAGCTCTTGCTTATACATCTACCTTTGATTTAAGAGGCAGCTGAGAGCCACTGTAATTTCAGACTAGTGCCTGTGAATCCAGAGTGGACTCAGGTTGGATTAATGTCAGTTCCTCAGTGTGGGGAAATGCAAGTGTTTGATAATAAACAGACTTATGGAGTTTGGAGGAAAAGGCCAATGTTATTTTACAGTCCCTTCTGTGCTTGGCACACTTGATTGACTGTCTTTTGGTTTACAGCTTTCTCTCCAGCCTGCCACAGAGGAAAACTCGACTTCTTTGAATTTAACTGGCTCAAGAAGACCTCTCATCTGTTCTTTCCATCCCCAGTAAACAAGAAAAAGACTCCTTAAATGTACTCAAAATTTGTGTAGTCCACAGTTTTCTCTACACACAATATTTCAAGGCTGGAAGAGTACTAACAGGTCAGCTAGCAAGGCCTTCAATCCTAAGGCTCATGCCCTGGCAGTGGATGCTTAGAGTGTCTCTGTCCTGCGATATCAAAGTGTGAGCAGCTCCAGTTGCTTCCTGACTTTCTAAGGCAGCTGGTCTTTCTCACCAGCTTTTTAAAATGAAAGTCTTATAAAATAAAGTAAAATCTTTCTCTCCTGTACCTTCTAGCCTTTAGGGGATACTTCCTTCCTTTGGGGTCACTCAAAACAAGGGATGTCTTTTTCCACATAAGCCCAAACCTCATACGCTAGAGGGACTAAAATTTCTAGTGTCATGATTCTCAACCAGGAATCTCTGCAAAGATTCTTCTCCTCCACTGACTGTTCTGTTTCGATGGTATGTGTTTCCAAGGTTCATTCTCCTAGTCGATCTGCCCCACCTATACTGTGCTGCTCCTCTCTGCCCACCAAACAAGCAAAGGCTTTTAGGAAGCTGGACCACAGTGAATCCACTGCAGTGTCATTACTCTGCTTACCAAAAGCCATTTGAGACATCAGATAAGCCGTCAGGAGGTGCACTGGGTTTCTGAGAGGCACCAGCCTAGCTAAGGCAGAAATAGGCTCTAACTTAATAATCTGCTCATCACACACAGTAAGAGACACCCTGACTTATTCAAAGACACTGTGGGTGGTGCAGAGGATGAATAAGCATGATTCATGGCCACTCTGGCACCCGGGGCACAAAGAATAATAAAACCCAAAGAATTGTAGCTGCCTGAGTAGTAAATTAAGAGATCCAGGGCTCAGCTAGACTCTAGACATCAATGTTACCATGGCAATAAAGGGCTCCAGCGTTCAGCAGCTATTACAGAGCAGGCATCTAATAGGCTACTCTATGTCACAACCAAAGCCCAAGGGGCTAGCAAAAAAGACCAATTAGCATATGCATTCATTACAGGCCTCTGCACACTTCTTCTCTTAATTCCAATTAGTTGTTTGTTTGAATCAACGTCTCTTGCCTGCATTATACTCATTAGTGCCTTTTAGCCACTGGAAATAGGCTTGAATTTCCACAAGGATCTCACAATTTCCTAAGCCTTCATTTTTTCCCATGGGGGTCTAATCTTATACAGTCACAAACTCATGGCCTTCAGTCCCTCGAAATGAAAGTATCTCTCACTGTACAGCTATATTTGAGAGGTGGAAACTGCTCAGTAATGTGATGTGCTAAGGGTTCTTACAAGAGCCCAGTGAAACAGAGATCTGGGCCATTAGAGGACTGTTCAGGTTAAAGAAAGCTTCTGGCTTTAGCCAATAAGCCTGCAGGATACACCTGCTGGCCACTACTCAGAGGGTAGCTGTTCCAGAAAGAGAACTTAGGGCACTGGGGGCCAGAGTGGAATCATAAAATCCAACAGTGACAGTTCCAGCTTGAAGGATTGCCCTTCAAGGTCCAGCCCAAACTCTGCCTATTCTTGGAAGTCTTCATCATTGTAGCCCCAAGTGAGTTCTCCTTCTCCATGAACTCTGAAAAGGACACTCTTGGCTGAGCAGCATTTATGGGCAGCCTCAGGCCATAGCTTGACCTGGAACTTCCTTACCCAGTAACTTCAGAATACACAGGTCACTATTGCTGGAAGGCACTGGGGTTCCAGAAAGTGCTCAACAATGCTTGTGTTACTTCAAAAGTAAACAACTCTTAAATCCTGCTGCATGTAACCCCTGAGTCTCCCTGAGAATTCAATCTCTGGTCAGGGAAAGTTCACAACTGCTCTTCAATGGCTCTAGAATACTCTGCCTCTGAATACACACAAACTCACACACACACACACACACACACACACACACACACGCACAAATTTGTCGAAATAGCAAGAGATGCCATAAAATAACCCATCCGATGGTAAAGTCAAAGATTCCTTAAAGGGCGCTACCATTGCTTTTTCCATTGGGAACGGAGGGACAGGAACAGTTCAGAAGATTGTTTCTGTTTCTGGCTGCCATTTTCAGCAACTGCATGATTTCGCCAGAGCAGGTAACCAGGACAGACAAAGGACATATAAAAGTTGCTGCTAGACTTGCACAAGCATGTAGTTTTAGATGTAAATTATTTGCCTTTGATCTGCTGACACAATCAAAGCCTCTTTTTTTTCTCCTTCCCCTCTTGCCTTCATAACCACTGCTACATTTGCAGGCTGACTGGCCCCTTCTGGCTCCACTCTACTCACTGCTGAGCATATTGCTTTTTTTTCTTACAAACTTAATGGGAATGGTTTCTCTTTTAATTAGAGTTATTTGAGCATGAATTTATATGGGATTCTCATTTTTGACATCCTGTGAGATTTGGTTCTTTTACCCCTCTCAACAGCCAACATTCCAGAAGACAGTCTAGACTATAGTTGAATTATACTGCAAATATACTAAGTGTATGTCAAGCCACCGATTCCCAAAATGCTAGGAAATAAGATATTCTGGAGAACAGATATTTTGTTACTAGAGGTCATGTAACTCCAAACACTTTTTAGTTCCCCTCGTCTTGGTGTTGAAAATGCTACTAAAATGATCATACTCTTTTCTGCCTTAGTATGGCAAGACCAGTGCTATGGTTTATGTTTAGATGTCTCTCTCAAGACTCATGCAGTTTTAGATGGAGTTTTTTCAGAGGCAGCTGAATCTATAGCTTGTGATTGCTTCATAGTGCAATTCTGAGATTAAGGGTGCTGGGATTAAGGGTGAGTGATTGCTAGATCAGTACATTGATTTCATTAGCGTTACCCTAATCACAGATGTCTGGATAAATTAAAAGGGGAAGAAAGAGACTTGTTCCTCCTTTTTTGCTCTTGCTGCTTTTGCTTCCTTCCACAGCCATGAGTGGTTGCCCCCTGTGCCGTAAGCCATCCTACCTCAGAGCCAGTTGATATGGACTGAAACCTCTACAAACTATCAGTGAAATATACTTTTTCTTCCTTAACTTGTGGATGTTGTGTATTTTGTCTCAGCAACAAGAAAAGTAACTAATACAACCAGTTTACCTACCCTTTGGTCAGTTTTTAAGTCTTCCATGGGCCTCACAATTCTCATATTTAACAGCTGAAACCACCCAAAATAGTGGAGCATTGAAGGTATAGACGTAGAGCTCAACATCTACCCAGACCAGGTAGCCTCTGGAACATATTTTTCTTTCATTAAAATCCAAAGAAGAGTGTGAGCTTTGCTTTTTTGTAAGTGGCTTCTTTCTCTTCAAAGAAAAGTTTGGGAACAGCCTCTGTTAAAGAGTAGTCCAAATTAGGATTCGAGCAAAGATGGCGGATAGATAACAGCTGGCTACAGAGGCTCCCTGAAATAGTCAACTTAGAATTCAACATAATACAGTGTGGCAAGTCCCGAACAGAGGGAGATGAATTCTCTCATCCCAAGAAGAAACTAAGGTGAGAAGAAAAACCAATCAAACATACAGTCCCAGTGCTATTATTGGAACAGCTAAAGGTTCAGTGCTCCCGCTGCAGCACCCAAACTCACGTGGCTGTGACTTACTGAGCTATCTGAAATCCCACCGCTTCAACTCACTGGAAATGCAGTCACACTGAGATCAGGGGTCGGTGAGCTGAACAGAAAGCTGAGCTAGCAGGGAACCTGCATTGACCTATGGTGAGTGATGGGAATAAAACCATTCTACAGAAAAAGGGGCTCCAACAGACAACATTCTGGACTGGGCAGGACTAGCAAGAACAAGGGGCAGCAGTGACTACAGTCAATTGTTCCCTTCCTGAATGGGATTGGTGGAGTGAACTTGGCCTGGGTCACTCGACCTGGTTGAGACCCAATAGGTCATCTAAAATCAGTTCCCTACGGTGGTGGCGCACACTAACCCAGTGAAGGCCTCAGCAGCTTGACTGACCCAGAGGGGAGGGGCTAGCATAAGCTGCCCCTGTTTGCGACTCACTAGCACATGGCAGTGGGAAGGGTCACCTAGCCAGTGTGCTTCAGAAGAACTGTAACCAACAAAGAAAGAAACTGGGGCCTCCTGGAAGAAGCAAAAAAGATGGGAAGAGGAAGCAACAACAAAAAGTCCCCAAGTCCCAACCCTGAGAACACTGCATCAGGACAGGAAAATACAAAGGAGAATGAGGACAGCAAACATGCAATATCAGACAGGGCACCAGTGGACATAAAGAGATATCTTTGAGACTTCATAGACAAGTTCCAAAGGGAAATATTTAGCCAAGTAAAGCAAGATATAGGAAGATTAATAAAAGAGATGCTAAGCACCCCTCAAGAAGACACAAATGGAAGAATGGAGGAACTCAAACAAAAGAGAGAACCATTTGATGAAGAATATAAAGAAAATATAGAATACATGAAGCAGATTCAAAGAGATTACCAGGAAATTAAAAACTCTATGGAAAGATGGCAAAATTGCTTGAAGAAACTAAGGATAGATTATTCAAACTGGAGGAGAGGTTTGCAATATGGGATTATGAAAGGGAAAACTTTTTTTAAAAAACAAGGAAACAAGCAGTAACAATACAAAGGCTAGAAGACAACAAGAAGATCTATAACTTGAGAATGTAACTGAAGAAGCAGGGGTACAAACAAAAGAACTACAAAGGTTATTCACAGAAATAATTAAGGAAAACTTCCCAAATATAGGAAAAGGAAATGATATTCTGATATATGAGGCATACAGAACTCCATCCACCTACAACCAAAACAGAGCTACACCCAGGCATATAATAGTCAAGATCCCAGAAATTCCATTTAAGTACAGAATATTAAAAGCTGTTAGAGACAAGAAACAGATAACCTATAAAGGAAGGCCCATCAGAATCATGGCAGATTTCTCAACACAAGACATCCAGTCAAGAAGAGCCTGGAGCGAAATATTGCAAGCTCTGAAAGAAAATAACCTCCAGCCCAGACTGATATACCCTGAAAAACTGTCTCTAGAAATTAATGGAGAAACAAGATGCTTCTAATACAAAGAGGAACTTGAGAAATTTGCCACCACTAATCCAACTCTACAGAGAATACTGCAGGGCATTCTAGAGAGAGAGAAAAGTACTAGGATTCCAGGAACAGTGGCAGAGAGGCCAGCCTCAATGAATGGAACAGAAAACAGAATGAAGATTGTCTCTAACAGCTTTTAATATTCTGTTCTTAAATTGAATTTCTGGGATATTGACTATTATATGCCTGGCTGTAGCTCTGTTTTGGTTGTAGGTGGCTGGAGTTCTGTATGCCTCATATATCAGAAGATCATTTCCTTTTCCTATGTTTGGGAAGTTTTCCTTAACAGAATGAAGAAACAGAAAACTGATGGCAAAAAAAGAGGCATAACAGAAATGAGGCAGAGAAGGTTGCTTATAATCTCTAATATAAATAGTCTTGAAACACTAAATTTAAAAAGAAAAAAAGAACCACACGTAGAGTAGATCAGGAGGTAGGGTCCACCAAGTTGCTATTTTTAGGAAATATAATTAACATGAAAAAGCATACATGGATTGAAAATCAAATATGAGAAAACAATTCCCCATGTGATACAGAACCAGAGAGTAATAGGGGCAACTAGACCAGTATTTGTGGATAGGCTGGAAAAAGAGGCTTTAATAGGTAAAGAGATCAAGTCCAAGAGAGAGAAGGTTTGGAACCAGTTAGGTAATAGCATGTCCACCCCCCCTAATTTAAAGCCAAGAGTCTTGGTGAAACCCAAAAATGCACAGTGTACCCTAGGGAAGTAAAAGGGGAGGGAGAGTCTTTAAAAAGTTGGCAGAAGATATTGTTAATAGTGTGTAAGGATTTAAAACCCACGTTACTCTCACCACTCTGCTTACATAGATTTTATTCTGTCCCAGTTTGTCTACTTGCATTAGATTTGAGGGCACAGACAGCTATTCCAAAAACATCAGGATATAGCACAGTAATCATCTTTAATTTCCTATTAACTTAATCTGGAGCCCTGTATGACTTATACTGTTTTATCATGACTGATCTTAGTTAAATCTGGTTTGTTTTATTGCTGTTTGGTATTGACAGATTTTATTCAAAACTGATATGACTGATAGTATCAAGTCTGAGGGTATAGGCAACTACACTGAAGATGACAAGACTCTACGATACATACTCTGGTTTGATAACTGCCTGCTTTTGAAGTTTTATACTATATACAAAGTCTTCTTTTTATTAATACTGTTATGTACTGATACATTCAATTATACTATGTTTGATGATACAACAAATTCAATTGAAGTTAACAAGAGAAAACACAGGAACTATGGTAGAATTCTTTGTACAATGGTCTTATATGTCTTTTTCGTTTCATGTGTTTATAGAAATATGTTTTATTTTGTGTTACTCTGTTTTGTTTCTCCCTCTAATATAGAAAGGATAGAAATACATGTTAAGACTCACCCATGTGTAGAACCTATATAAACAGTTTATAGGAACTGATCTTACGACACATGATGAAAAAATACTTTGAAGAAAAAGAGACACTAAAGTATCCAGTGCTGATCCTGGAGTGTCATAATGTGAAACCCAGCAATAGTATTATTCTTTGGTCAGAGTGATATTAGCCTGCTTGGGTTTGTTCAATCTCAACATAATTGAAGATATGGCTAACTGCATGTATGTTTAAGTGTAAAGGATTGACAACCATGTTACTAGCTTTTTGTTGGCTAGTTGAACAGAACTGTTTGCAGTCTCGCTGTTTGAATTCCCACTTTATATGTTCCACTTTTGTATCTTGAACAACTATTTGTAAGAAGATAGTATGTAAACATCAACTGGTGATTTCTTACTGTTTATTTTTTCTTTGAATGTATGTATTATTTCTACACATTTTCTGTTTTGTTTACTCTTTCTTTAAATAAATTTTTTTTAAAAAATTTAAAAAATAAAAAAGGAGTAGTCCAAATTAGTAACATTATGGTAAATGAAGTCCTTATTTTAAGGTAACTACAATTGAAACCATTTTAATAAGAATATCCTATAGTTGGCATTATGATCAAACCTATCTATCTAAATGATTATGCTGTTTGTCTTGGTTATTAATATGCCCAGAACCTCAGTTTCTGCAACATGCTCAACCACCCAGGTGTAATGGAGCAGGAAGTGATCTGTAAAGGAGGGATCACAAACTACATCAAACGCTTTTAATTCTCCAGGCCCCAGTGGAGTGGACCAAACAGACAAAAAATGCTATATAATATTTTAAGCTGCTTCTACTAATTTTTCTTTTGTTGGATCCCATATTGGCTTCAGAAGTTATATATGTCTGGGAAACTGACACTGCAAAGTTCTGGCCTGTTCTCTGCCCTGATGCTAAGGGATAAATATAGATCTCAACCACTGCAGAAATTTGGCCAGGATTCCAAGGGGTGTGTGTATGAGGGGCAGTGGCTGATGGGGCCACTCTGATATGTGGACTAGGAAAAGGCTTCTTTGTCAAAGACTGTCTTTGGAGCAAGGAGAGGTAAAACAAGAAACTTTCCTTTAAAATTAAAAGGCACAATACAGATTTTAAGGTGTTCGTGGATTGACACAAATAAGGAATATTCTAGGTGGATCTGTGTGGGGGGAGGGAGATGAGGAAAGCAAAGGGAGTTTTTCCTGACACCCTAGATCCTTTTGCATGACATCAGCCTCATGAAAAAAGCAAGTTATTCTTGGCCACCTCCCCTCACCCCCAACTCCCACCCACGCCCCGCCCCTTACACACTGATATCCAACTCTCAATTGAGAAGAATATGACTTAGGATTTCCATTGGGCCCATTGTATCTCAGGCGCTGGAGAAGGGCAGAGGGTGGAAAGATACATGAAGGAGGGGGGTGAGTCACTCATTCTCATGACCCAGAATATCTCCCCTCCCTGTAATGATGAGCTTGCTTTTCCATAAGGACTTTCCTTTGATTCAGGGAAGGGGCCAACCAATGAGAAAGGGGCATGTTAGATTATTTTGAGGAAGGGCTTATGCCAGGAAGGTTCACTTTTACCACGCGCCAAGCATTCCCAGTAATCAGTGTCTCCTGTACCATCAGAAGTCCAGAAGTCTCCTACTTGCTGCCTCCACAGTATCTTTGCCCACTGAACGGCCATGAGAAGGCAACTCCAGCCCAGGAGGGCTCCGGCCTTTCCTTATGGTTATCGCTACAGACTTGTGAGTCCTAGGAAGCAGAATATTTTGCTTCTCCTTTTTAATGGGGTGGGTTGGGGACTGTGTAGACAGTGGTTTATCCTTGGGATGAGCAGAAACAGTAAAGCTCAGGGAAAACCAGGATTTCAAGAAAAACATTGACTCCTAGTCCCCTACACCCTTACTACCTTAAATTGCTGGGTGGAGGGAGGAAGTGCTGTTTCTTGTGGAACAAAAAGAAGGAAAGGGTAACATACCAGAGAATAATGAGCCATTTAATGTTTTTTTTTCCCCTTAGGAGCCTAGAATTACACAGACCTTTTGGAATCTAGACGTAGAGGTTCCATTCTGTTAGCAAAAATAAGTCAAGAGAGAAGGGAAAGAGAAGAGAAAATGACAGGCACTAGTTATCCAGCTGTTTTAGTCCCTTTAGATGTTAGCTTCTTAGAATCCAGCTGCTCCTTTTCTAAATCAGAAATCACCCAGTTATCACTAAAATGATAGACTCCTTGATAGGAGTTGGGGGAAATCTTAGACATCATCACTCCAGAACCCCTCATTATGCTCAGAGCACTGGAGTGACTTGCTAGTTCATGGAGGACCCAACATAAGAATGTGAGTCTCCTCGCTTCTAATGCAGTATTCTTTTTGTTGTATTCACAGTATGCAACTCCCTCCTCCCCTGGTAAACCACTACCCACTTTACCACTTTGTCGATCATCTCATACTGCCTAGCACAAATATGTACACACATACACCCCAATTCATACACCTTTGCTGTCATTATTTATCTCCTGGCTACATTATTTGATCCAAAAGTTCCTTTACATTTTCTTTGCTATAAATCATTAGTATATGCCATACACAATACTGTTGGTAGATGTTCACAAAGAATGCTGTAATATAAGAGAAAAAGCATAATCCATTTTTCTTTGGATAAGTCCACTTGTATAACCAGGGAATTAAATGAAGACTGTCAAGCACCAGTAGAAGAAAACATGAATTCTTCTAATCCCCTGTCAACTATCGGAGGCTTCTCTTAGTTTTCTAGACACAATTTGTAGAATCTTTCTTTTGATATTTCCAAAGTGCCTTCTAGCTCTCAGTAGTCATGCTTGGTGGGAAAAATATAAGTATTCCTCACTTGGCTTTTTTTCTATGGAATGTTGATAAACTGTTGTGTGCAATTTCAGCTGTTTGGCAAGTAGTTTGGATTTTAAATGCATCAGAGGATCTTACTCTTTATAATACTTGATCAAATTAAAAAAGAAATTATTTGATATAATCATATACTTAATCTCTCTCTTGAAATTAACCAACCATTCATTTATTTACAGGATATTGTTTAATTCAGGGCACAAATTTATCCTTTGGGTTGCAAGGTTTGTTTATGTATTTATTTAGATGTTTTGATTGCTCAAGATGGAGCCATTCCCTGTCCTTCAGACTTCCTTTTTAGCGAAACACGATGGCCCCAGTTCACACCCAGTGCCATATTCCAGCACACACAAACACACTGTCATATGAGGAAGCGGACGAAAACAGAACCTGGGGGACATACATTCTCATCACCAAAGGATTCCTGCTACATTTTTGTTAAAGTAGCTCCATGAAAATACATTTTATACAGATTTACTTAACAAGAAACTTTCAAGAGGCCTTTCTTGCACAATGTGTTATTCCTACATCCCTGGCTGGAATCAAGGGAGAAGAAAAACAGTATTTGAGGTACCTAAAGTAAGACTCAGGTGGTGTGAGATCTGTGGGAAGAAATTAGCTCTGAGAAGATTACTTCTTCCCAGGAGAGTAAGACTAAAGTCTTACATTAAAATGACAAGCAATTTTTAATGAGATTATCATGAGAACACATATCTACAGATAAGATCAGGGTGAGGCCATGGCCAACACAGTGGAAGGCAGGCCTAGGCAATAAGGAGAGAAAAGGAAGATGTTCAGAAACTACAAAGGAAACATAAATTTCTCCATCATGCAAAGATACATTTCAAAGTCTCTGAGATTCTCAAATGCAGTAGGTTCTGTATGGGTCATGATGACTACCCACTCTAATGCACATGACTACTGAGGCTAAGGTAATAAGCTCTGTGACAGCATTTACCCCAGAGTCCTGCACAAGGTATTTTAATTCAGGCAGGTATCATTTGATATTTTGTCAGTAGCCACTGGATACTTAGCTGTGGACTTCACACTATGGAAGATCAACAAGAGGTTAGAAAAGAATGGACTCTTCCATTGGGCACTCAAAATATAGTTTGGAAGGTCAAATATGTACACAGGTTCACAAAAAAAGTTAGAGACTTAAGAACATGTATTCATCCATCTAACACTGAGTGAGAGATGAAACTTATTTTTTAAGTCTTACACTGTGAATCCATTTCAGAGTAAAAATTAATCATTGACTATATAGCACCTATAATCTCGTGGGAACACAGACGCTAAGATGATATTATGTTTCATAAATCTGCTAAGCCACTACTAGGCACTTAGGCTCAATGTAATGGAGAACAAACTTCATTGTCCAGAGCACCAAAAGACATAGGTTCTGAGAGCGTCAATTATGTCATGAATTTGTTACACAGCTTTAGCTAAATCCTATCCCCTATCTGGGCCTGATATGGAAAAACAAATCTTGAATATCCCTGTCAGTTCTACTATGGTGTCTATGATATACAGCTGTACATTTGAACAAATTAGAGAGCAATTCAAGTGCACTTATAATCAAGAGCTACATGGCACTGAACAGAATGAATGGTGAGAGTAGAGCCTTGTCATTCCATATCACTTTTACTGATTCTGAACACTCTGATTTCATGAACACTTCACCAAAGGCAGCACTATTTTAGCAGTGTGCCCTCTAAGTGGCCTTTGAGGAATCAGGCAGGGAGGGCACAGCAGAGAGTCTTTGGCATTGAACACTTGACATATCTGACCCTAACAGGTGCACAAGCCCCGCCACTCTTCAGACTTGGACAGCAGAGAGAACGGAGGGTGGCCTTATTTTCTGATGTGGCAGTGAGCCTTGGCAAACCCCTAAAGAGAAAAGATACAAAACAGCCCTCCAGCCTGTGTTTGGAAGGCATTTAAAACACCATTTGAAATTGAGTTTTTCTTTTTCTTCTTTTTTTCTTTTTGGTTTAATTTTCTGAGAACCACTCAGAGAAGATTACAGTTTCAAATCTCATGTAATGGCTGCAATCAGTCAATCAGCGAATATGTGCTTAACACTTTACTACATGCCCAGCTTTTTGCCTAGGGTACAGGGGGAATTAAGAAAGGAGTATTTGGGGTCCCAGCTCTCAGGTAGCCCGTCCATGTAGCCTAAGACATGAAAGGGTTCCACCTATGGCAGTAGTTAGAGAAGCAGAAAATAAACTCCCATCTCTTGATTCTGTCAGGAAAGTAGTCTAAGTTTTGAGATGGGGCACAACAGTTGGCATCTCCCTCCAGTGCCCGTCCTAGACTTTTTAGGTACAACTTGGGATGTGAAATTGAGCAACTGAATGTATACAGGGAGTTGGAACAAAGCAGGCTTGGACCGAAAATCTTCAGTCATGCACATGTATGTCCAAGACTACTCTATCTTCTAATGTGAGCTCAAATCTGCATTGACAGTTCAAAGTTAAGTGGAAGGCCAGGGTCTTGGGATAGAGTAGTGACAAGAGATGTCCTAGCAGAAGAGCCTAAAGGACAGAAGCTGAGAATAACACTTGTATCTCTATGGAAAGAGTACTGATTCAATATTGATCAGAAAAAAAGATATTTCCTCCAAAAGAACAAGAAGAAAATCCACCTCTCCTAACAATGGGTATGTTTATGAGGAAGTGGAAATTTGAAGGAGCTCCAAATATTGAGTGGTTTGCATTTATTTTTGACTGGAGGTATGTGTCATTGGGCTTTTTATCTTCTTCAAAAAGAGGACTGTGTTTTGTCCCTGTTTCAGGATGATCAGGGTGAGGAAAATCAGAGCTACTTGGCAGATGAAGAGGAAGCAGGAGAAGAGGAGGCTCCTGTGATGGTGGTGCCTGATTTGGAAGAAGAAAAGGAAAAGAAAGAGGAGGAGGAAAAGAGTCAAGAGCAGCCCATAGGCAATGCCTGGTGGCAGAAATTACAGATCATGATCGAATACCTGTGGGATCCAGAGAGAAGGATGTCTCTGGCCCAAACAGGTCAGAGCTGGAGTAAGTCCCATTCATCCCAATGCCCCAGTCTGGTGTCTTTTTTTTTTTTTTTTTTTTTTTTTGGCATGGTATCCAGGGATCCTTTACCATACACTGGCTAAAAACTTCTCTTAATATTTCACACGAAGGCACCAATGCCTAGAAAAATGCGTGGACTGTGGACAGATCCATCTGAACAAACTCAATACATAGATGAACAAAGTTGACTGAAATGCACTGGGCTCAGTATGCAATGCAGAGACACAGTGAGAATTAGTTGGAAAGATGGAAATTTTTTTTTCAGAGTTCCAGCCCTGTCACTTTTATTCCATGTGAGTTTTGAGTTTATCATTTACCTTCTCTTAGCCTCAGTCTCCCCACCTATTAAATGAGGGAAACAGTGCCTTGCCTCTCTTACAAGGTCAGCATCACACTTCAGTATTAAAATTATATATATAAAATTTTTAAAACTGAGAGTACTACTCCTAGCAGAAAGGTCTGGGAATATGGCTCAGTGAGATGACCTGGGGTTCAATCCCTAGTACTGGGGGAAAAGTATTACAAATAAGACTTTCTCTAGGATATGAGACCCATGTCCCTGCTAATCTGATAAAGCCTTATCATCACTTAGTAATGTCAGAGAAGGAGAACCAAAAGGCCTGTCCCTGGCCCCAGCTTAACTGTACTCAGTTCATCCACGTAGAGACAGGAGAATTAGGTGTAAGGGATTCTGTACTAGAGAGTAAGCCTGGGCCTCCATGTTGCTTGATCAATGGCAGAATTTATGCCTTAGCTTCCCCTTTTTATACCACACACCAACATCATGTTTATTTCCCAATCTCTCTAACACTGTCTTTCCAGGATCCTACCCACTTCTTAAACTATCACTGCTGGTCCTTCTCAGGTTTTGCCCATGGCAAAGTTCACACTTGCCACACTCTAAGCAGCCCAGAATAAAGAACAGCTGCTGGTTTGGACCTCACTCCATAGGAGAAAAAACGAAGACACCATGGATGAAATGAGTCCGTTAGTGCCAAGAGTATAGCTTGCCGAATTTGACAACTATGCCTTTCTAAAGGCCCCTTTGGCTGATAATTCTCTCTTTTGAAGCATCCATCCCTACTTCCTGAAATTAGGAAGAGCGGGTGTGGGACTCTGATCAACTTCCATCTCCTGTCACCCACTCTGTTCCCAGCCCCACCCCTCTCCATCCCTCAAACTCTCAACTGGAATAAATGTATCATTTAAGGGATATTCTGACATTCTTGAAGCTGCAAACAAATGGTGGACATACACTGGGCCTCCAAAATGAACACAGCTGTTTTTTTCACAGCCTAAAGAAGTCTGCAAAAACAGACCTTGTACAATGTAAGCATGATTCTGGAGTGAGAAGCCATGTGTTCACCCCTAAACAGCCAGCCATTGGAACCTTACCAACTGAGCTGTTCTAAATTGCTCCTGTGGAGGACAATCCATAGACCAATAAGGGGGATGCGGGAGAAAGTTTCAAGTATCTGGGGAAGATACGACAGTGCAGACTCTTGCATGACAGGCCATAGCCAGAATGCTGGGTAGCAGGTTTAAGGAAAGCCCAGGAATTCAAGCTTCTGTTGAGCTACACCATGCCCAAGGGCCAATGGTAATATTAATTCCCAGGCTGCCCTGTTTCTTGATGGCTATGTGCCTACTTGAGCATTATTAAGTCTGTCCTAACCTAGACATCAATGTATCCAACATATTCACCCAGTCTGTTAAAACACTCTGGGCTTTTCATTTGGTAGCTGGGCAACCCTTATTCTCAGGAACTATATGTTATTTTATTAGATATTGACCAGAACCATATGAGGTTGTAATATTATTATCCCCATTTTACAGATGCAGAAACTGAGGCTTAGAGAGGGTAAGTAATTTGTCTAAAGTCACACAGTAACTGTAAGTGACAATGCTGGGACTCAAACACCAGTTCATTCTTTTGCCAGGACAATGCATTATCTTCATAAATTCCAACAATCATCAAGGCCCTGATGGGTTGAGCCTCAGGACCAGATAGGCTGTTTTGGTGGGAGGAGTGACTCATTGGGAGCATAGGTACTTAGTGTTCCATCTAAGCCTGGGTGAGGCATTCAGGAGAGAGCTCTAGGTTACTTAGGGGAGGAACCCAAGTGAAATTTGAATATCTGGAGCAGAAAGGGAATTGAAGGGATCAGTGGGTTCAAATGCAGGTCACACTTTTTGCCCAGGTAGAGGTAAGATAGACTATCACAGACCCCAGATAACCCCTCCCAGGAGAAGCTAAAGGGACTTACTGCTAATGCTATTCTCCCATCTGTAAGTTCTTGGCTATACGTCCTGGAGTGGGGGGGACATACTGCCAAAGGATTACACTCGTATTTCATTGCTTCATGTTCATGCATGACACTGAATTGGGATGGCTTCAACTGTTGATCTGTTCCCAGGATGGAGATAAGGGGGATGAGCAGAGGAGGAAGTACACAGGGATAGCCAGGTACCACAGGCACACAAGCACTGCTATTTCTCCTCCAGGGACTCCAAGGGAACCAATATGTTCATGTTCCAGTTCTGTTTTAGTTCATCTTATCAAACATAGCCAGTTCCATTTCCAGTTGGGTTACTATGGGTTTTTTTCTCCCCTACACACATACACACACACACACACACACACACACACACACACACACACACACAACTTTTTAGTCGTATTTATTTGGTTCATAGTTTAACTGAAAACAATATTTGAATTCAGTTTGAGTACAGCAGAGTTATGTAGTTTATTCTAGTCTCCTATTCACTATTCAGTTGGTCCTATAGCAATAATAATAACAATGATGATGCTTGCCACGTATATAATACTTAATATCTGCTAAGCTTTGTACAATGCTGTTTCTATGCATTACTTAATGCTAAGAAGTGAGTACAAAACTGTTATTATTCTTATTTTCCAGAGAGGAAAAATTGTGGTCCAGTGAGGTAAATAGTATATGGAAGAATAAACAGCTAGAAAGTGATATATTCAAGACAGGATGTCAGAAGAGACTGAGAGATCATGAGGTAGTTTCTGAAAGCATCATTATTCTACCTGTGATGAATCAGGGGCACAGAAAAATTATGTAATTTGCCCAAGTTCACAGGCACCAAGTGTCCGTGATTAAGGACCGTTTCCTCCTCCTCCCTTTCCCACCCTGCATTCGTGTTCTTTTTAAAAAGCAAAACCACTTAAACTTCGCTGAAAATTAGTAAGATTTGAAATAAGTAGGGTAAAACCTCACTGTTTTGATTAGCAGCAAGTCCAGTAGAAATTAAGCAAAATTTGAATTATAGACTACAAGAAAAGAAATGTTGTTTGCACTTCTTGCAAATACATATAATCACTGGAACTGAGCTGTCAGGACTCTTCAGGTCACCTGCTTTAATGAATAGTGAAGAATGATTTGTACTTAGGACATCTTCTGTTGCCCAGAGGACTCTGAAGCGATTTGCCCTCTGCAGTACTTTAAACTACACTCCCCTATAATTTTGTTCCTGATCATCATGTATTCAGCAAGCCCTTCCGTTGGAGAGGTAAACTACAGTGAGACCCCTGACACAATCCTCACCAATTTCTGATTGTTGCAATCTGCATCAACAAGGCATACTGAATCTGAGGGATTAAAAAGTCTATCTTACACTTGGATTGATTAGGGATTGTGAGTTCAAGTGGGGAGGCTGGGCTTGTTGGCAGGCACTGACCACTGTCGCCTTTGATTGCTCTGCAGGCCTGATTTTATTCATTTACTTCTTCTTCTATGCTTCTCTGGCTGCTGTGATCACTCTCTGCATGTACATGCTATTTCTGACCATCAGCCCTTATATGCCGACCTTCACTGAACGGGTGAAAACTCCTGGTGAGTGTGTCCAAATGGTCTGTGTTGTCAAAAGTTGCTGGACAGAAATCTGTTTTCACAGCATGTTCAGCCTCAATTAACTTCAGTTCTTCCCGATAATAACAGAGATTCAATTATTAAGAGTAAAATTAAAATGGCAGTTGGAAAATTATGGTCCTTTTCATTTTTGATAGTCTATAGTTTCATGGGAATCAATACAACAATTATCCAAGAATGGGCTAATATATCCAAGACCTGTTTTCATTGCCAGGAGTTATGATCAGACCCTTCGCCCATAGTCTTAACTTCAACTTCAACGTTTCTGAACCTGACACTTGGCAGCATTATGTGATTAGCCTAAATGGCTTTCTCCAAGGTAAGTTTCTCAGAATAGCAGAAAACTCTCTTGAAAGGCAGTGGGTGGGAATTCAAAATTCTCCTGGCCCAGAAATCCCAGTCCTAGTAACCTCAACCTATCATGATCTTTCCTTACTTTGTATCCCCCTCAG